>NC_139482.1:127290440-130040440 GCF_008360975.1 Lichenostomus cassidix
AATAATGAAAAATGTCCACCCACACGTTGACAATGGGAAAAAACATATGGGAACAATAAATACCTTATCTCTGGGAAAATTCATCTCCACAGCAAAACCAAAACAGAATACAACATGATCTGAGAAGGCAACAATGACTGCTCAGAGATCACAGCAATTCAGAGGAGGCAGTTACTGGCAGGTGAGAGGCAGAATAACTTCCTGACTTCAAAGAAGATTTTGCCTCCCTGCTTTCTATTTTCCACATCACGTGTATATTTTATTAATCAGCTTTTGGATGAGATTTTTCTTTAATTTCTAATAAAAATTAAACAAGCATAAATCAGTGGACACAGTCACCAGTATTTTTAAGACACCATGTTTACACTAGTGGCTGGAATCAGAAGAAATGTCTTTTTCTTGGATGGCAGTATCACAATTTCATTGTGTACTAATGATTAGCAGCACTTCAGAAATGGGCTGGTAGCAGGGATTCCTGACATCCCCTTACTCTGAATCATGCAGTTTGCAAAACTCCAGCTTGTTGCAAGCATGTGATTTTATTATATTTATAACCAAGTCTCAAGACTTTGTTTGTAAAAGCTTTTATACCTACAAATGAAAAATATAAAACAAACAACAGTGATTATAGAATTAGGGAACCAACAGTCCCTGTGAGCAGCCAGAAATTATCCTGAACCATACACTCAGATGCAGTTACATGCACTAAGCTATGGAAAGTAGCCCTTAGATGTTATTAATTTCCCTGACTCTCTTAAAAAGAAAAACTGTAACACACATCTGTGACCTAGCAACAAAATGGTTTGAAATACTTTCCAGATCACTGAACTGTGCAATACCTTTAAAAATGGGATGACAAAAGGTCGCAGTGGGAAGTTAGTAGCTTCTTGCAGTTTGGAATGAAATTCTTCAATTGTCAGAGTAGAATTCTGTTGAGAAAACAAATTCTGTCTTAGTGAAAAGATAATGAAAACGCTTAGCAAGAGAAACAGTAACTGAAAAACTGTGAAATTGCTTAATAACTTGATATTGGTGAGAGAACAAAAAAAGCACGCTGGATATTAAATGATTACCTCATTAAAATACATAAAGGAAAGCACAAGAAACTCAGACATTCTGTGCCTGTTGCTTAGAGTACAGTTGAAGCTCTCAGGTGTAAAGCATGCAAAAGCTTTCACATTTCAAACATCAGTTAAAGCTGCCTTTTTTACCTTTTTTTTTAATTTCACATTTTTCTACTATTTTCTTTTGAAAGAGGATCGTTTATTATGTTCTAGGCTATGTAGGAAAGTCATTACTTTACAGATGAGGTCGTAATCATGAATTCCACATGCTGGCAGGGTTGACAAAGGGAATAGCATGATATGTGTATTTTCCCAAGGAAAAGATCTTAATTTGCTCCTAAGACCTCAGATGAAGTCAGCTGTAGAAATCAACTGTAATTAACAGTGGGAAAGCAGTTTAGATCTGAATATCACTGGAATGTGTAGGTTCCCAAAGCCACCTTCAGCTTCTTTACTAGTTCCCCTTCCCAAAGAGAACCATGTGACAAGCAAAACCCCATTAAACACGGATTTTTAATATGGAAGCAAATAGAGAACAAGACTTACACATGCCTACATTAAACTTCCCTTTGACACAAACTCAAGTGAAAGGGCATCCTGTCAGGTAGGGGTTTGTGGAGATACAAGCAAAGATTATGAAGTTACCCCTCAGCCTCAGTGCTAAACAGTGCTGTCAGTCTCTGCCCCAAATGAAATCAATGGCAACTGCAGCTGCTCAGAACAGATGTAAATTTAGAGCACCACAATAGCATTTTCCCCAGTACCTCCAATTATTGCTGAAAGAAACACATGGGAGACAGCAATGTCTGGCAGAGAGAGGACTTTACTGGGAGTAAAAAGAACCCTGGGCCAGATTCACAACAGTTTGCATATAACAGGGCAGCCCAACTTGACACAGGTAAGATGCAGGTAAGAAAGAGCTGAACACTTCATTCAGCTATACCATCAGAGAGAGATAACCTTACCAATAAAGTGACTTAAGTAGCAGCAGTGCCTCATTGGGTTCATAATTGTTTGGTTCACTGTTACTCAGAAAAGTTTTTGCACTTCATAACTGCAGTCCAAACATACTCAGCTCATCTTTTTAACCATTGGCACTGTATATGTAGGGCCCTCTCCCTTCCCCATCCAACACAAACAGGCACATCGAACCGTATTTTACTGCATTACCTGATTCAAAGTACGTCTATATTAGGCATACTGCCAGTATAGAATGAAAACCCTCTCACACCATTATATCATAATATTATATTGGCAAAAATAGTCAAGGCTATACCTGGTAGGGAGTAGCTGCCACTTGTGGGAAGCTAGTCAGGCTACTCATGTTAGCTCTGTCAGCAAGAGCCAGAACTTCACTCTTGCGTGTTTGGTATCCCTAAAGTATGACACGTGCAGTGCATGTGACCCACTCTTTTACAAAATAAACACATGAAGCAAGGAAGAGGGAAAAGAACAGAAAAAATACTTGCTTACCACAAGTCCTAGCACAAGGGTACGCACTCTCTCCCCAATCTCTGGTGAAATGTCATTGCCAAACTGCTGTAAGGTTGTAAGAAATCTCTTCAGTTTGCTGAGCTGCCTAGCTCCACAAGCTGGCGGTAACTGCTGGTTAGCCAGAGACGAGGAAGAGGAAGAGGATGGCCCATTGCTAAAGCCATTAGGAGGAGATGGAGCTCCATTTAACGCTGTTGGTGAATGGCTAGTGCCATTGGTTACTGAAAGAAAAAGAGACGGGAGGATAAAATAAAGATTGGGGTTGGGGGAGAGACAGAGAGAAAAAGGAGACAGAGGGGAAAATCCATCAGCTTATGTTTTCTGCACTTGACCTCAAAATTAATTAAGTTGCACAATCAAAGATAATTAGCCTTTAGACAGAGTGACAGTTTGCAGTTTATATCTATTTCCCAGTAGCTGGTGCTGAACATTTTAAGGATTGGAAATAGCAGCAGCTGCCTCTTGCACAGCCCCTTCAAAATGCTCCTGGACCTGAAAAGCATAATTTGAATACCAGCCTTTTATCAGAGGTTTTTAAAAAGAGAGAGAAATTGAGAGAAAAAAAACATGAGTACATGTATGATTGAAGACCAAAAAAAAAAAATGCTCTTTGGGGTAGAAAAAAAGGTGCAGACATATTTCATGAAGCCTCAGTTTATCTCTGAATATTTTTACTTGTGTTTTGTACACACAACTGACAGCTGTGTTTATAAAACAGGACTTTCACGTTTTAACCTTACACCACCCAATGAGAAGGTTATTTTTTCCAATACAGATTTCCTAGCTGCTAACATATGGAGCACACAAAGTTGTCTGTGCAGGTACAAATGCTGCCAATGCTCCCTGTGGCCTGAAGCCTTGCAGCAAGGGCATAAAGCTAGACTTCAGAAGACTTCTCAGAGACCACAAGCAAATCTTTCTGCTTTCACATGTCAGCACTGTATCTCTAAAAAGGGATAAAAAGCATTTCCCTCCTGTTGCAAGGTTGCTATGAGAATAACTATCTGAGGTACTAAGCATTCAAAATTTATGGCAACGAAATCCATGCAGACAAACTGAAGACAACAGAGAGTTTTTGGCAACTGTTTCAGTTTGATTCTTATCCACACTCTAGAAGAGAGCAGAGAATCAAACTGAGGACATCCTTTTCCACTCAGGTTATTTGGAACAGCAACACTCAAACACACACTGTTTAGGTTGCCTGAGTCTGACTTGCTAAAATGACAGCAAACAGCAAGGAAAAGGATGGCTCCCTAGAAATACAACTGTACCAGCACACTATAAGGTGTGGGCACACAGCATGTGACTGTACCCAACAGCAGCTGCACTCAGCTGGCCACTGCCCTGGAGAAATTTGCTGATTTCTTTTTGGGGAGTCACTCAGAACCTATCAACATCAAAAATCAGGAACTTGTCAACAATCAAAAATGCATACTAGTTTAACTTGTTTTCTATTTAAAAGCACAATCAAGGCAAGCTACCAAATTGAAAAACATTTAGTGTTTTTCAATGACCAGCCTCTCTGAAGCCAAACATCCCATTCTCTTGTCATTTTCTTCACTGGTCATCCTTTAGCCAGGAAGTCCTTTTTCAGAGTGGACACCTAGTACTAGATATAAATCACTACCCTATTACCATATTTAAATCACTGACACAAACTTTGGAGGCGTTTTTGTCACCCTAGTCACTGCCTTCTGGAGGCACTCCAGAAAAACCTATGGGAATTGTTATCTAGCCTCTTTGTGTTTTATCCCGGTTTTTGGTTGCCCATTCTGGCTGCATGGGCTAGTGAGAACAAGAATTGGAAAAAGCAGAAATAGACAGAAGCTGGCCTCAGCAAGTTCAGCTCTCTGTGCAGCTCCAGGCCATGCTCTGAGAGCTGCAGTGGAGTGAGGTATCTGAGTAAACAAATACATCGTGATTGCAAGGAACTCACACAGCCAAAAGTCATCATACCAGGAACTCAGTAAATGAGGACTGGGAAGAATAGCAGTATGTCCTGCTGAGCTACCCTGATATCACCCAACAACTCTGTCACCACTAAGGGGCTGCTCTAAGCAGATGGGGCTGGTGCTGTGATCAAGAAAGCAGAGAATTGTGGAGTTCATTACCTAGGACAGATATAGGGAGAAGAAAAGCAGGTAAAGATTTCTCCACAACAAAAGAAATATAGAAATAGTCCCATGATTTCAGCTCTTTCCTTATAATATCTGAATTTGCCAACTGGCAAAGCTGTACATAATTTCTAAAACAAAACCATGTTACTAATCCAAAAGAATTTAGCACTTAAAATTTCAAACTACAACATGTCAAGAATTTTTAATCAACTAAATCAAAGAAAACAAAGATATTTTAGACCAGAAAACAAGTCTGATCTTTCTGGCCTGCAGGCATTCCTGCTGTAGTAATAATAAATGTAACAGACACTCTGACAAAAGCGACTGTTTATTGTACAAGCTGAAAGGGCTACGGCCAAACTCCAAAATCTGACAAGGTAAAAAGCAATTAAAATTGGGGTTATTTAGACTTTTAGTCTTCAAATAAGGTGTCCCAGAAATCTAGCAGTGGTTCACACACCTTCCAAAGTGCTGAACTCAATCAAATAAACAAACATCCAGAAATCTTGTGAGTACACTGAGGACTCTAAGTGTTATTAAAGAACATTGTCATACTCCTTTTTATGATTGCCAAAGTTTATCCTGAACGGTGGCAAGGGCATCACACTGGAAAGCCTAATCTACAAGAACCTGATACTGCAAAAACCTAGAAACAATTTAAGTTCAGACTGAAGCAGCTCCAGTGTGAAGCTCCATCCAGGATGATCCAGGTACTGGAGTTACGCAAAACAGACAAATCTTTGCAGCATCAGGGCCACTGGGTTAAATGTGAGTTTATGTGAAGAGCTGGCACAAACCCTCCTCACTGTTTAAGTTCAACATAAATTGTCAGAACAGGGTTCCCTGGAATAAGTAGTACAAAGGTCTCCAGCTGGCCTTCTGCATAGAGGTGCATTTTAAATAAGGCATTTAACAGACAGAAAGGGACTAAAACAGACATAGGCAAGACAAATAGAAGATGCTGCCTTCATTCTGTTTAGGCATATGTATTCTACTGTTCTAAAAATGTTTTATTTAAAACGTGAAATGTAAACACATTCTCATGTTTATACTATTACAAGGCAGTATAAAAGAGACCTAAAAAATTTGCAGCTAAATCTTAGTAAGACAAAAGTGGATCATTTCATGGCTGTGAAAAGAATAGTCCAGACAATGTGGCAGATTCAAATCTCAGTTACACTGATAAAAACGCAGTGTACACCAAGACTAGGAGAGTTTGTTATGTGTTTACATCAGTAAGTTGAGACAGAGATTCAGCCCTAAGTGATTTAGAGAAGTGATAACAGACTAGAAACCTCTAGATAAAAAAATTATGAAAGTACTTTAATTTTGGTTTTATATCAATATTAACTAGACATTATATAGCACTGGGACCAGCATTCTTCACTGAAACATAAGGAGAAGGAAGATCAGTATTTTTTTTTAATTATGAATTATCTCCACTTTAAAAACAACAAACAAACAAACTCCCTGAAGTTTCTATACCAAAGGGAATGGAATCCTTTAAACAACATAATGGCATGTAAAAGAAGGTTTTCTGCCCTTCTCACAAGAGGGCTGATCGAGCATTAAGTACATGGGAAACCAGTGCTCACTGTTCTTTAACACTATGGCCAAGTGGTCAATGAAATAACAACACAACTCTGAGCTGAATGTCTTAATAACTTAAAGTGGTTTCAATCTGTGGTGAGCTTAGTTTTGATTAGTTACTTTATAACAATACAACCAAATGCTTCTCCTGCCACATCATACATGTTTCCCTTCACCTATTTTGATTTCTTACATACAGAATAGAAAGAAGATGGAAGAAAAGGAAGAAAATAAGACTAATTACACGTTGTGGGCGTAAATGAACTGGTTCTTGGAGCTCCTTGGGTAGTGGGAGGAGGTGGCATGGTTGGAGGCGTCAGCCTGGATTGTGTCTTCACATCCACAGGTGAGTCTGGCATTGTGGAATGCTTCTCAGTGCGATCTGCAACATACACCACAGGAACACACCAGTTTATTTCCCTGAGCACACCCCCTCTGACAAAAACTTAAAAGCTAATGCAAGAAGTGAGCCATTTCAGCATCTGCTGTGAAAGATTACACCTGATTATCTACTCCAGTGTGCTCTTCCCAAATTGCATCATCTAAACCTTACTTAAGAAGGTGCAACACAGATGGTAAGACCTCATTTGTAGCAGTGCTGCATTACCTTTTGTTTTTATTTCTGCATGTGCAGATGCTACCTCCCAAGCACTGCTGGAGCTGCAATAATGCCACCTCCCCTCAAAGCTCTTATGTTAGCCAGGAGGAAAAAACAGATGAAGAGACAGGAAGGTAATAAATCCCCTTATGACATCTCTTCCAGAAGTAAAACCTGATACTCTTTAGTACAGGTGAGATACTGGGTAGAATATTGGTAGAAGCCAGCTCTCTTCATGTCTCTTCTTTGTATCACCTGCTGCCCTTTCCATTGCTTCCCTTTGCAAGCTTATGTTAAACTTATGTTAAATACACATACCTCCTGGATCACTTTACCCAGTGCCCCTGGATATTCTCACATTCACCAGAAAAATAAACACAACATGCCAGAATGGTAAGTCAATCATCTTATATACATACAATTATTTTCAAATAAGCATGTATGTTTGCACCTTCACATATCAAGAACAACTCTGAATGTTCAAAACTAGCAAGATAAGCAGGAATATACCTCTGCAAGAAAACAAAACAAACAGAAGACAAAACCAGGAAGAAAACTTAACACTTATCTTGCAACTATAGGTCTGAAGATATAACACATGTGATAGAAAAGCTACAGAAGTGTACTCTTTTTTCCAACATCTTTTTGGATGACCTTCCCTAATTTTGTTTTTTTTAAACCATCCAAGACTTCATGTTTCATTTATTAAGAATGGGCAAAACACAAAAGCAAAATTAAGGCTTTCTCACTCATGCCAGGAGTTTAGCAAGCCATCTCGAGAAAAGATGAGTACAATGAAGTTTAGTTTTTAATGGGCAAAAGTTAAATTCTTCCCATCTCTTCTTTGGGGAGCTGGGGCTATTTATGTACACATGGCCCTACACACAAGTCTTCCTGAGCTCCACAAAACTATTTTGCAAAGCAAAAGTGTCGCTGATAATGGGAAAGCACATAAGTCTGTGGATTTAATTCAAGACATGTCACGTTTTAAAAATTCTGTCACTTTACCTTGTGACACAATTCCTTGTGCTTACTAATAACATACAAAGTTCAATGAAAAAATCATATCTGAAGGGACAATAACAGAAATTAAATGTAATGCACACATTTAACAAAGAATGGCTATGTTCAAAAGAGCCTCAAAACATTTAATTATCAGAAAACTTAAATATGAGAAAGTTACCAAAAAGGGGGGGAAGGAGAAAAAACAAACCCCCCCCCAAATTAACAACACATTACAGATACCAATCTTTATCTGTCTGAAACAAGAAACTGAGGAAGTAAGTAGTAAGTCCCAAAGGTGCAGCGTGTCAGGTACTGCAATTATAGAAGCCATCTTCAACCTTTGTTGAAAAGCCTACAGGCAAGGGCTCAGCTCTCAGGGAAAGGGAGTAATTTCATATAGAATTTAGGGACAAGTTTGGGGAAGATGAACAGTGAAACACCGTCAGATTAGGATGAGGGGATAAGAGATACAATTTTATAGGATCTTGTAATGTTAGAAAACCTCAGCTGTGGAGGGAAGAGTATCCACAATGATTACATTAAATATTAAGGTTACTACACAGGTAAGTGAGGTATGATTTGCAAATCAAGCAACAGTAAATTATTACATGCTGGAAAACAAAAACAGGTTTCTAAACAAATTCTGTACATATATCCTTTCCATATCACTATACTAGAACAGTTAAATCTCTATCTTCAACAAGCCATTAATTTAATATAAAGAACTATGAAAACTCATCTTGAAATGTTAATTGCTTCCTTAATAGCCGAATTCATCTTGCACTCACCTCAACCAACCTCAGCAACAAGGGAATAAATAGCTTTCAGCTCATGTTGCAACAGAGGGAAAGAGGCACAGCAGTGAGCCCAAGCCCTCCTAAATAAAGGCAAATATTTCTCCCATGCCAAGAAAGGAGAGAGAAAGGGAGGCTTGCCAGAACTGGTGGGGAGATAACAGTGGGAACTGCTGGTCCATCTGGTTTTCATTCTGCTAACACTCACATTGAACTGTTAAGGAAGGCAGTCCAGGTACACAGATTTGAAGCATGTGGGAGCGCAGACACAGGCACAGAGGAGATGGAGGTGGGTGGAAGAAGGAGTGAGAGAAATCGAGCTCCTCTAACAGACTGCTGCTCGCAGCAAGCAGGCACAGCCTGTATCCTCCAATTCAGCTGGTGATAACTAAAAGCGATCCTGAGCTGTAACCAACCACACAGCTCCTGCTCCCTTCTTCACTGGATTTCAAAGTTCAGGTTTGATTAGAAATGCGCTCAGATCAGAGGGGGAGACTTTGTCAAAAAGCTGGCAATGTTTTGCTACTTAAATTGAACACGGTAGTGGGAAATAGTGCGTTGGTTTTGCCCTTGGATTTCAGGTTGCCATTCTACCGTGATCCAAATAATTTTTACTACCTCCAACAGTTTGCCACCCAGTTTGCAGATTGCTGAATTTATCCACAGACCCCTATACTTCTCATCTAAATCTAAGAACATTAGGTTTGATTTTCCCAATTACCTTTCTTTGGACCTTTCAGGGGTAAATACAAACGCCCTTTATATACCATTTGCATTTTCTTTACCTCTCCCTCTTCCTTGCAAAGCCCTAAACCCTATTCTCCTATGGTATGATCACAGGCAGACAGATTTCTCTCTGATTATCTCTAAGTTCCCTAGTCCTGGTTTCCTTAACAAGATATTAAGGCTCTTTTCAAGCACACCTCAAAACATTTCTTACCAGAGTTCAAGATTATTTTGTCAGAACAGAGTATCTCCGTGGGGGCAGGGAAAAAGTGCTTTTGAAGAAGTACAATGCAAAATGGAAAGCTCTTCCACATGCTTGGAAGACACCATCGCACCACCCAGGAGAACAGCCTTTACATCCCTCTATTCCACCCTCTTTAATAACAAAACCCCTGGGGGAGCCATTCTGTTCTTACTACTACTGTTTACCTGTTCCATACCTTTTCATATGGCTCCCTGAATTCTGAAGGAGTGATGGGACTGGGAGCACCTATCTACGGCAGCTCTGCAGCCACCACTGTGCCACCACCCACAGCCCCAGAGAACCTCAGCAACTCTTTCAAGACACAAATCACTCAGGGGGTGAAGTGGCGATGGAGTACAAAGCAGAGCCACCACTGATAAAAGTGTTAACAGTTCTTGTGATCTGAACTCCTAAAGCTTTTGGTGTCTGACACTTAGCCTATAACTCCAGCTTCTACAAATCTTTTTTTTTTTTTAATTAATAAAAAAAATAAGTCTAACAACCAACACATTTTACTGTAAGGGTTGAAAAACACATTGATGATATGAAAACTAAAGACAAAATGGTATTTAAATCATATTCACAAGCCAATTTCCTTTAAGCCATGTTATTTCATGAGGCTTTTTATGTATGGACATTTTCCATACAAACTCTCAGTGGATATTCTGCTATTTGTATAATCAAAAGTAATGAGGGTTTGGTAGGGGAAGAAAGAATATCTCAAGAGGAAAAATTCTAATTTTAACATATCAAAACCTGCCTAGGTAAGATTTCATGTACATTTGCTCCAGTTTTACAATACAGGGACATATACATTGATTTTCGCCTGAAATTTGGAAGAACTCTCACCATATCTTAAAATTGCTCAATTGCTTGCATTCAAAAACGTTTATGCTCTTGAGTCAAACTAAACTTCCCATTAGCAAACCTAGTTCTGACTATCTTTTTTTTCAGATGGACCGTGACATTTCAAACAATAATCCTGAATTAGGAGGAATACATCAGAAGTTTCATACAGGCAGTATCCCACAGCATCACACATTTCAGAACATAGCCTGAATATACAGAAGGAGTAACTTCTTTCAGGTGCAATGATTTCTTCCACTGAATCCCTTTAAACAATGACAGACCTGCACTCCTTAGCCCAGTTCAGATCAAATGGGGCTGAAACCAGAGGTCCTCCAAGCTGGAAGGAAAAGGCGACATCTGCAACTCATTCTGTAGTGTTCGCTGCAATCAGTTCAGGATGGAGAAAGATGGTGAAATAATGGTCTAGTCCTAATCCATACACACAACCCTCTGGAGCAGTGAAAGACTTAGAATAAATTCAGAAAATATGTTTCAAGTATGCAGAGATCTATCGCATTTGCTTTGGATTATATTTTTTATTTAAAAACAAAACCAAGCAAAACATTTTGAAATACACATTCTTGAATGTCCTTTACAGCACAGAATGAAGAACTGTGATTTAACCACAGAAGTATTTTGCTTCATTTAAAATTAAAGAATGTTGTAAAACCAACTTTAAATTACAATATTTCTTCTGTGGATTTCTTGGTTCATGGAACTACATTGTTCTTGTCATTCATTCAGTTTTTAAGGAAGAGGTTATTTTTATCACTATATTTAGCTGTTAGGTGAACACTGATATTTCCCATAAGCACAGTCAGCTTCTGAAGCAAACAATGAATAGACAAAACATGCTGGGGCAAAGAGAGAGATGTGCCTGTACTTAAACTGATTTACTTTACTTCCTGTACCCTGCACGATTTAGTCCATTTTTAAAACAAGTCGGTCTTTCATAAATGGCAACATTTCAGCTCACATGGCATACTTCCAAGTCTAACGCATCAAGGAAAGCTGATGTATGGAACAAAATATGGAATATATAAATACTTTACTGATACCATTTCAATAGCCAATTCAATGTCAAGCATTTCTAGGAGTGGTGTGTTTTCAATTTCCTTTTTTAAATGAAAAAAAATTGTGGTATAATATGCTGTGGCATTTATTTTACTTTTAGTTAGTACAAGCAGTTCCAGATGTATACCCAGGCATGAAAGTTTCTTAAAAGATGCTTTATATTGATTGCACAGTATTTTCTACTTTGGTGCCGACATTTAAAAAATAAAAATAAAACTTGCTAAATTAAAAGAGTCCATTGTCTTGCTTCCTTAAAACTCACAAGAAGAGCAAGCTCCACATATGACACAAGGGATTCGAACCTGCCTCCACCACCACCCAAGTTACGGGAATTGAAACCTAAATCTGCAGGATTTAATACTGATGGTTTCTTAGATGTGTTGGGATAATTTTTATTATTTTCAGGGGGACGGCAGGGAATTTGCAAGCAGGTAACTACAGATTTTGAGTCAGAGTGGTGATGAACCTGAAGACAGACAACCACAAGTCCATCCCAAGAGGACAAATTCCATAGTTCTTTCATCTGTAATGCTATCATGCTGCAGTCAGTAAGAACTTGTCCTCCTTCAGATGTGGCCAAGCCAGTGTTTGTGGAGACCCACAACTCCTGACCCTCAAACCAGCCGCTACACCGAGCAGGACAATATTACAAGGCTGCTTGGTTGAAAAGAACTTATTTGAGAATGCACGGTATAAGCCTGCTATGTCTGGTAAAGCTTACCCACTCCATGCACTGAACCCCTGGGGAAACCTGCAAGTCATACAATGCAGCAATAAAACATGACATTTGGACAACACCACTGCAGTCCCTCTCCGGACAAGCATGCCTGGGATTTTTTTGAGACTGGTACAGTCTTCATTCCATTCACCTCTTGGCCCTTTTGACTTTTTCTTCATAAATAAATAAGGACCTAAACACAATGGATTTTTTTTGCTATACACAACGATCTCAAACAGGCATAATACAGACATAACTTTCTGTCAGCACCAGATGCAGTCACGTTACTGGCTAAGAAAGGAAACATCACTGCTTCCTTCAGAGTTCCCCAGCAGAGAACTTTTACTTCCCGGGTGATTTGCAGGAATGCGGTATCAGAAATCAGCTCAGACTCCGTCTTTTGTCACAGAACATTACCTCTGCAAGATTTATCCACCAGGAATCAGAATGTGTGTGAAGTGACTGATGGATATGCACAGCAAAGTTTTCAGGTGACATAACGTTTCACTGCTTCTTTAGCATGCTGCGTATGAAGCTCACATACTGAAGATGGCCCTTTTGCAAGAGCAATATCACAATTTTGCTGCAGTCTTATCTTCATTCTCCTCTGCTCAGATAGTTGAACAATTCATATCACCAGCTATTCTTCAGAATAAATGAAAGCACACTCAATTTACCCATTTATGCTCATTTAATATGCAATAGCTAGAAGAAATTTTTGTATCCTGGGAGTTCACTGAAGTTATCTAAGGCCAAGTTAATAAGAGTTTTCTTCAGATGGGCTAAAAAAAAAGCCTTGAGAATAATACAATCTCCTCTGTCTCCCAAAATTTAAAGTGATTTTTGTACTACTGTCTCCTGGTTTTGGTAGAGTTTGTGGATGACGTAAAGCAGGTAAACAGCAAAAATGTTTTGTGTCATGCTCTTTGTTCACAATGATACCTTGAGTGGTCCTACTATCATGACAATGAACCACAAATGCAGAAGCATTCTCTTGGACTTCTGTTCTCTATTGTGAGAGGTTCTGACTGGCAAAAACATTTGGTCGCACAGTCACGGCTTAGCAGCTGAAGGCCAGATAATTATACATATCATAAAATAAGCAATATATGAATTCAATCTCTGAATTAAGTCAAAAACATTATGGCTTGGTTTGCTTGGATATATTATTTTCTCCTGAAAGAAATAAACTTGTCTTACCATATAATTTCTGTTTAAAAGAGGGAGAAAAAAGAGAAAAATAAACCTTTTCCTCTCATTTAACAATTTGACATGTTTTGACAGTTTCAAAACTATCATAAATTCACTTTCAGTTATTTAATAAAAACTGGCTCCTGTCAGAATTGCACCTTTTTTTAAAAGCTTCTTTTCTGTTTCACCCTTTCTGGCTTTGCAAATTTTATCATGCATAATTGCTTGAATGCGGGAACACAGGTAAGAAGAATACATTCAAAATCTAGATCTACTACCACCATAATGGTTTATGAAATACTTAGCAAAAACAGACAAGCAAAGTAAGGGCCAAACTGTAGCAGCTGCCCTGAGTTTCCACAAGCTCCCAGAAAACAAAGTCTACAAGTTCCTTTGTCATGTGTGAATACACACCAGTTAGCCTGCAATGAAGCCGAAGACAATGTGGATTTCTCCTAAACATCCCACCAAACTTCATGAAAATTCCTCTATGTATGAACAACTAATGCAGTTAATAAGCAAACAGTCCCATGATCAGTATTGAAATACCATTTTCCTGTTTACGTTGTTTCCTGGATCTTTTCTTTTTGTTGACAAGCTATCCAAATGAGAACTGTGGGTTTTGAGTGGTCTCTTGCGTTCCATGTCACAGGAAGTATTACTGCTATTCCACACCCAGCTCGCTGAACACCGAGGCTCAAGTGAGGTGACAAAGTGGCGCTCACCGCCTGTGGCATGAAGAACTGAAGAGCAGCCAGAGCAGCCACTGGCCAAACTCACACTCCAGCCTCCCCAACAAGCTACAGGGGTAACCACCTCTCTATATTAGCAATCAATCCTTTCACTCATATAGAGGAAATCTCCAGCATGCTTTCAAATGTGCTTTCCCAAAGGCTCCCTGACCACTAATTCGTTTCCTTTCTGTACCATTGTCCCTAGAAGGCCTAGCCTTGTCAGGATTACATGCTATTTGACAAACTACAGATGAAGGCAGACTGATATCTAAGAAACACAAATGCCACGAGCATTGAATTGGTATTGTTTCCATGCTCTCATATACTCAACCACACACAGCACACATGCTTCCCACCAGAAGAAAGAAGATCTTTCTCTCCCAACACCAACTGAAATTTCATAACTTGGTCTCCAGAAGCATATTTATGTTTCTCATCCAAAAGTTTTCCAGTCCAAAATTAACAATAAATGACAGAATCATAGAAAGGCTTGGGTAGGAAGGGGACCTTCAAGTTCCCCCTGTTCCAGCCCCCCTTCCATGGACAGGGGCACCTTTCACTAAGCCAGGTTGCTCAGAGCCTCATCCAAACTGGCCTTGAACACTTCCAGGGATGGGTTCCACAGATTCTCTGGGCAACCTGTTCCAGTGCCTCATCATCCTAACAGTACAGAACGTTTTCCTAATAACCAGTCTAAACATACTCTCCATTTGAAACCACAGTTTTTTACACAAAGCTAAAAGTATGAAGCAAAATAATTATGAACTTCTTTATTTTTAATACACTTATACAAATGCAAAGCATACCTGTACTCCTTTTAGAAAAATTCTAAGAGAATACTGAAACCATATCTCATTAGATTTAGCTGGAACTGAAGTCTCCAATACAGACTACAGAAAGTAATCTAAAGCAACTTGTTCGAATTCAGGGAAACTTTAGGCAATAAATTCCTCTGCCAGCAAAAAAGTTACTATGGCTGTAGTTTTAAGAGGCATTGCTTATATTTATATAACATGCCAGAAGTCCTTTAGGCTCAAAAAGAATCAAATATGGGTGTAGGAGGTGATATTTTCAATGGTTATACATCTGAAAAGATGACATAGGACTACCAAGAAGGTAATGGATAAACATTTAGCTTTGCTTGGTTTTAAAATGTGGAATTTGTCATGGGCAAGTCAAGATCCTGTAAGGTGTGGAATGGTGGTGGCCAGCCTGTGACAGGCTCCTTCCCACCTTGTGGATCAAGGTCCCAAATCCCTGCTCTGCCAGACTGCACCATTTTACCCATCCAAAAACACAGCCCTTCCAAGTGATATTTTAAACAGTGAACAGTCTGTTCCATTAGACCAGATGTGCAGATCTGGGGAGCTTGACCTTACCCATAATACTGAAAGCAGGGGCAGCCAAACTCCCTCTCCACCAAGTACCAGAACATTTTGAGGAAGTTTCCTTATTTCTGCCATCTAACACAAACAGCAAAATTAGCAGACTAAATGTCCCATATAATTGCTAGAGAGTTAGAATCTCTAATTTTTTTAATCTCAATGGCTGGTAAATCAGACATAAACATTCCCATATAGATCTAGATTCTTTGCCTCATGAGAACCAGAAGCATTCAGACTGCTGTCACAGTGTGGCTGCTGTACACAAAAATTGGTGACCACACATAACTCCTTGGTTCCTATTCAGCCACTCAAGACAGGTATTAATCCACCAACAAAAATATATAATGAAGCATATTTTCCCCAAACCCTTGCTTAGGTGCTGGCACTGTTACTTACTGCCACAACCAGCTAGACAAAAGTGAAGCTATAGGGTTTCCCCCATCTTGTCAGTATTATACACTGACAATCTTCAACAGCGCAATTTATTACACTCATCACTATATCGGCATTTATAGAAATACACACTTTGGAAGACTACCATTTCACATCATCAGATGATGTCATTAAAGACATATTGTATTTACATGACTGGCTGTCTAGACCGAGTGTGAGAAAATACTCATTATTAGTTACGAATCTGCTCCTCCTCGGTGCCGCATGTCACACCAGCTGTCTTTTATTTTGGGCACTGGATCACACCTGAATGCAGCAGTGGGGAGGTGAGAAAGGGGAAAGAGAGCCTCAGAAATTTCACAAGAAATTAAGACCAAAATATCTTCTTAGATGAGGCAATACTACTACTTAGTGACAAATAAGCTCACAACCAAAGCAAACACTACCATTAGCGAATCCAAAAGCATGTTTTGAATCATCTGGCCTAACATATCACATGCACAGTTAAAAGTGAATGTGAAATAGTGTACACAAATAAAGGAAGAGGGAAAGGAAGGAATTTGTATATGTCGTTTAAGACTAACAAGTATAAAACCAGATTAAACTCCTTTCTGAAGCCAGCACATTCACACAAAATCACATGGGCACAGAAATCAGGTGATCTCACCCAGAGAGAGAGATGCTGGGTTAGCCTTACAGACAGACTCCAGCCCCAGAAACACTCAAGAATATGTGTTTAACTATAGACACTGAAAACAGTTGTAGGTAAACTAATGAGACCACTCACAGGGTATACAATTACACGCAACGTTTCCAGACCTTAAAACATCACAGCAGTCTTAGTCTTGCACAATAAAGCTTAAAACTTCCATCTTTTGAAGCATCTTCCCTATGTTATAAATTTAAATATCAGACCCCAGCTGAAGCCTGAATTGAAAGAAAAATTAGCAATTATTACAGAACCCAGAGAAAATACATGCAAGTATTTAAAACAATTTCAGGTATCACAGCATTGCCATGATTGATGACAGCTGTAAAATACATACTTCATTTCAAGCCCAGCAGATTCAAATTAAATGTTTAGAGGTCTTCTCCCTCAAAAAATACATTGAAAAGGTTATAGAACCTCATTTTCATCAAGCCAGCTAAGCCCACTACTCCAACAGGGCAATACTGACCTTTGTGCATTAGTGCAGCTTCCATGGCTCTCTGCTGTATGTGTGCATACGTGTGTGTACATGCACACACAATTCTAAACATTTGTGACCAAGTTTTACTTGCTTGGTTTTATGTATAAAAATACTTAATGTGATTTTTTTTTTTTTTTTAGACATTCAGAATTAGAAAACTGTAAGAGGGAAAGAGCCTTCAATTACACTGGAGTGTTAAATGGAGGGGAAACTGCAGGGTGAGAAGTCAGACACCAGAGAGAAACCACTCAAGGATACAAGTGCAAGCGAAATATTGACAAAGTAAAGAAGTCTGATGCATTTGAACTGTGAATGTTCAATGCAGATGCACTTAACCCTTTCTGATATGGTTTTGTCATATCCGAGAAAAATCTCACGAAACGCAGATTTAACGCTCTCTGTGCTATAGAAACACCCTACATTTGGCTTAGGGCCTACTTGGACATATACATTTGTATCCCTGAGAGATGAATTAACCAGAAGAAAGGCCATTTGGATGAGAAAAAGAAGCCCATAGCCCAGAAGGATGGAAGCCCTGCGGGGAGGGCAGTGCCGGGAACGGCCGCGGGCAGTGCGGCCGCTAGAGGGAGCTGACACAGTGCGGCGGCGCGGGGACAGCCCTGCCCGAGAGCACAGCGAACGGGAAATTGCCGTGAGATGCTCCGAGGAAAGTTCTGTCCTGCATCTTCAGCCACGGGATGTAAAGGAAAGCCTATGGCACTGGTGTGTGTACACGGCAGTATGGGCTATTCTGTGCCCACAGTACCAACAGGATGTTAAGCAGTTGTCTCCAAAAATCAGCTGTAATAGCTTCTTTCTCAAAAGAGCAAATAGACATCGCTGGCTACAACAAAAGACTTTTTCAGTGCCTCCTAGTGTCATCTCTCACCCCAGTCAAAGAAGTTGGTTGTTCCCCTCCCCCCCGCCCCCAACTGCACCTCTCCCTCACCTTGCCCTGCTTTGGTGATAGCTTTCTATGTGAAATATTCCAAAAGTGGAATTGCAACAAGCAACTCAATAAGCAGTGTCATGCCTACAGCTCACACTGTATCTAGTCACAGAAACCTGGATTGTGCACACACAACTATAGCCATGTGGCGATGGCATGAACTTGTAAATACCCCAACAAAATATAACACCATTTCCTTTTTGTACCAAAACACAGAAAACCTGACAAAACTTGGCATTTCCTTCACACCTATAATCAGTCAGAGAGATAAAACGGCAAGCAGGGAAGAAATAAAGGAAAAAAATACTAGGGTGGCTTGCATAGATCTTTATAAAATCCCTTCAGCACCACATATGTGTTAAGAAAGCTAAATCCCAAGGACAGAGACAATTGAAAACCATAGAAAGAGAGTGACTGCATTGGTATCTCCTGTGAGAACATATTTCTTTATGGTCTTCTTGGAATAGAAGATGTAAAACGCATCAGTACTTGTCTGGTAAGCTTTGAACTGTTTGGATATGAAGAAATGAAGAACTGAACTGCAACAACTATCCATGGCAAACTCGGAAATTATGAAAATTAAAAAATGGGAAAATAGGTGTACCTGGACGAAATACTAAGCAGTTAACAAGAACAACTGTCCCCAAATGAGTTCCTATCCATTATCTTTTCCATAATTTTTGCAAGTAGCTTCAGTAACTGTGCATACAAATGACCTATTAGAAACTTAACAGGTCATTTCCAAAGGTGATTATGAGCCCTGACTTAAAGAGCTACTTGGGTTTGCACACAATTCTGTTCAGTGCCAACAATCTGCACAAAATTAAGATAAAATGTGTTTCCAAACCACCAAGTGGAAATAAACTTTCAGAAACTAAAAAGTATGAGGTGGTGAACACTGATGAATCAAATGCAGCCATCTTCATAAATGAAATGTTAAAAAATTTCCTTTTGCCTGTGCTCTGGTGTCAGGAGAATGGAAAGGAGGCAGCAATCATATGTTAGAGCTCTCACAATGCCCCATACTATAATAAATAACAACAAGTTTAACCATCAAAAGTCTAAGACTAGACAGCAGAGATAAAAATCATAGTAGACTATCAGAGTGGACATCTGCAATAGAACACAATATGGAGAGCAGAAACATTGAGTGAGCAGATAAAGTAGACAGTGAGTAGATAAAGATACCCCAATGAACTCATTAAAACAACATCAGGATGCTCTTCACCTCAATGGTCCTTCTTGGCCCTGTTTCTTAATGGGTAGCTGTGCCATTGCAACAAATGAACAAGCAGTAGGTTTTGGTTTACAAAAATATTAGAAAACTATTCAGAAGCACCATTTAAGGAGAGTAATAAAGTACAGGAGTATAGACGTGCAGTTTCCTCACTTGCTGAGGTTGTTACGAAACAGCAGGAGACAAAAACAGATCCTGGCACTCCCACTGTGAATGGCTTGGGCAGGTTGTAAAGAAATTAACTGAGCAAAACCAGAATAGATTCACTTAAAATGTGCAGGGAAAACAAAGGTAAGAGGAAGCATCCCAAGCTACATTAAGCAAAGGAAACATAAGACATTATAAATTTTCATTAATATCAAATAAATAACAAAACAAAACTATAAAAATCTTTGATCTTAACTGAAACGGAACAAAGATATTGACAACTAACAAATATTGACCTAGCTTATGTTTAAATCTGTCTCAACAACTGAGAAAGAAATGGGCAAGGAGGGTACGAAACTTGGACAAAAACCCCTGATTCTGGAAACATGTGTATGGATTTTTTACAGAAAGAAGTGAAATAGAAAATGGGACCCTGATACTGCTTGTTCTTCTCTTTCTCTTCTAGCACAAAAACAGAGAAGTGGTAAAACCAAACACACTGAGATACTATTACACTGTTCAGTCAGGCCTGGGATGCTGGGATCTCTCAACAGATCTTTCCTTCAGAAACCCTAAACCCTTAAAAGAACAGGAACAAGAAGGTGTATGACCTCATTGGTTCTGTAGGGAACCAGCAGCCTTCTGTCGATTGCTCCCCTCTAATATTTAGAACAATCTATATTTGTCTTTCTTTCTTTCTTTCTTTCTTTCTTTCTTTCTTTCTTTCTCTCTCTCTCTCTCTCTCTCTCTTTCTCTTCTTTCTCTTTCCTTCTTTCTTTCTTTCTTTCTTTCTTTCTTTCTTTCTTTCTTTCTTTCTTTCTTTCTTTCTTTCTTTCTTTCTTTCTTTCTTTCTTCCATTTCAACTTTAAACATGTGCTCTACATCATGTTATGTCCCACTGGAACAAACAGCTCCTCAAAAGGCTGAACTTCCATTTGTGATTATTTATCTAAAAGCTTTGTTTTCTTTTAAACTATGTATATTTTGTTGGACTGCATCTAAATTCCCAAGCTGAATTCCCAAGCCTTCAACCTGCCATCTCAAAGAAGCAGATTCGAAAGAGTCCAAGTAGAGTTTACTGTCAGTCTGTAATGAGAGTAGAATTATAAATCTCTGTACCAAAAGCCAGCTGCTTCATTCTTAACTCTGATCCCCCCCTTTTATTTTGCATTCTAGCTAGCATACAGCTGCAATAAATGTGGCTCTTCTCACAAGCCATGCAGATGTTAACAGTTCTGTAGGACATCAAGAATCATTTCAAGAATCTTGTAAGTGCTGACTAAACTTGCTTGAATAACCCACACTACCTCCTCCACATTCCTATTCAGTAACATTAGTCTTCCTGAATATATTAAGAGAAAAAAAATTACCATTTAAGCTAAGGCTTCAATATCTAGGTCTAAAAGCACTATCAATAAACAAGGGATGTTCTTAAGCCATCAGACAACAGATATTCAGATAGAAAACCAAAGTAAGTCAATTTATTCTTTGTCACAATAAGTAATGCATTTTTCGTTTCTTATCTGTGCAAGAGTAGTAAAATGAATGTCTAAAGATATATATTTATAAAAGTCATGGCTGTATGTATTTGAAAGAATGGATCAGAACTAGAGCAAGATCTTTCCTTTTCTAGTAATCAAATGGATTAATACTAAATTAGAGCGAAGGAGTTCAAAGTGCTACCTAGTACATTTTTATTAAAGTTGTATTAGCATGACAGTCATATGCATTAAAGATTAAGCTAAAGCCTCAAACCACAGCAGCAAGAGTCCAGCTGTGCAGGTAGAGGACTAGATACAAAATGCAGTAATTAAGTGGGTTTGTACTAGAGATGCTGTTTTAATATTCTTCACTCTTCAAGCAGTGTGATGGGGTAGACGCGATTTTTTTCTTAGCAGCTAACGTAGGGCTGTGTTTTGGATTTGGGCTGGAATCAGTGCTGGTAACAGGAACATTTTAGCTACAGCTGAGCTGGGCTTACACAGAGTCAGGGCCTTCTCTGCTTCTCACCCCTCCCAGCAGCAAGCAGGCTGGGGGTGCACTAGGAGTTGGGAGGGAACACAGCTGGGACAGCTGACCCCAACTGACCCAAGAGACATCCCACACCATGTGATGTCATGCTTAGCAATAAGCCTAGGAAGAAGGTTGGCTGGGAGGCTGCTGCTTGGGGACTGGCTGGGTATCAGTCAGTTGGTGGTGAGCAATTGTATCAATTCACTTTCTTGGGTTTTATTTCTCTCTCTTTGCTATTTTACCTTTTATTACAATTATCACTATTGTTATTGTTATTATTATTATAATTACTATTACTATTTTATTTCAATTATTAAATTGTTCTTATCTCAATCCATGAATATTCTCATTTCTACCTTTTCAATTCTCTTCCACTCAACCTGTTGGCAGGGAGCAAAGCAAGAAGCTGTATGGGACTTAGTTGCCAGTTGGGGTTAAAACATGACAAGCAGCAAGTGTAGTCTCCTTTTCTGGGGTAGGACTTTCAAGACATGTGAAGCAGTTTAGAAGCTCAGTCATCAACAAAGCCAATAAGACTCACACTCATGTATTGCTCCAGCCACTTGAAAATCCCACATCAAATACCCTACCCTATGTGTAAACTTCACATTTTGAAAACCCACTGGAAGGAGGGCTGCAGAGCAATTCACAGCACTGAGCCATAAAGAGATCACAGTCTTTGACAAGTTCAGAAACAAAATGTGCAGTCAAGAGTGTCTATGGCGGAGTTTTGAGATTGTCTCCAGTCAAGTGTCAATCTCAGCAGAGTTTCAAAGAGGACAGGGTAGGGAGAAATAAAACGAACATATCAGTGCATTTCCTGCAAGAAATCAATAAAAAGACCTCACTACTACAAAGACTTACATACCTGCTCAACTTCAGATACTTATCCTATTATGTTGCACACTTCAAGTGAAAATCAAGTCTTTGAAGACACAGGGCACAAATAATGTACCATGAAATGTGGAATTCGGGGTATTGTTTGTTTTTTGATTCAGTAATACAGGCAATCTGAATATAAAGCAGAATTGCAATGTGCTGTTTTCTAAATGCTTCATGACACTGGCTTTTAGAGTAATTTCATCAAACTGTCGTAAAAGTACATTTAAGCATTTTGAGATAAGCAAAAAGACAATAGACTACAACCTTAAAAAGAAGCTAATGTAATATTAACAGAAGCTCTGTAATTAGCTAGTTTAAAAACCTCAAGCCATCTTCAGTCTTCCCCAAACAAAACAAATTGGAAGAAGATAGCAGGAAGAAAAGAACTAAAAAAAAAGGGAGAAAAATAGAGAGGAAAGAAAAGCCACATGAGCCAGAATCCCTCACTGCTGTTATTTCTCCACAAGCGGAAATGCTCCGCACAGTCATGGCTTAGGAGGCATAAACATCATTGAAATTCAAAAGCAGCTCTGAGAAAGAGGATGCCTCAATTGGTATGCAAGTGGTGTTTTCTCGCCCTGAATACATTATGAACTTGCAGCATGCTAATATGCCATGCTATCATAAGCACCAGATGGAACAGTAGGCAGTGTATGTCCCATCAAACCTCAGGAAGATGTATTAATGTTCCTGCTCTTTTTTTTTCTTCCCCTCCCCTCCCCCTTCCCTACTACAACCCCTCAGCTGTGTCCCCAGACTGGCACATTTCGTAGCATCAGTCACCTGCTCCCGAAGCACAGTTCTCCAGGGTTGCCTCATCTTCACCAGGTGGTGCCAAGCATCTTTTCAATCTTTTTTATCGCAGAAGGTAAAGGCCACAAGACGTGTCAGGCTGTGCTTACTGAAGGGTACCGAGTACAAAAGATAACATCATGAGATAAATGATAGATGAAGAAAGACTTTGGGTTTAAAGCTAGCACAATAGTTTTAAATTATGTATAAACAGCACAGCACAAATTTCCCCCTCAGTACTATGGGTAAATGAAAAACTGGGGGACAGCAGCAAAGGAAAAGATTTTCCAAGTAATCAAATAAAACAGAGGAAACTGGATTAAAGATCTTTGAACTTAATTCCCATTTTCACCACACTGGAAACCTTTTCAGAGAAGATGCACACATTTCAACAGCTATTTATAGGCTAGGGGCAGGCTTTAATTTTAAACTGGAGTAAGAAAATGGCACACAGGCAAATTAGCTTACAGGATTTTGATTTTTTAAAATATATATTATTCTAATGACATTCCTTGGCTTTTACGACTGACAAATTGCTTGAAGCTGTCACGTACAATTCGAAAGACATGGGGAATTTTAATACTGCTTCGCATCATTTATTAATTCAGTCTCAAGC
Organism: Lichenostomus cassidix; assembly: GCF_008360975.1. NCBI lineage: Eukaryota > Metazoa > Chordata > Aves > Passeriformes > Meliphagidae > Lichenostomus > Lichenostomus cassidix. The sequence continues at coordinate 127,314,243 of NC_139482.1, forward strand.
AGGTTTTGTATTACTAAAGAGAAATGTGATCTAGTTTTCTGTATGAAAGTATGTGCGTAGGCATACAAAATAAAAACACATATTTTCTGGTATCACCTGAACTTTTCTTATCTATTCATAGAAATAAACCTCCTGTTGAAATACATGGTTTGGAAGAAAATTATTTTCTTTTTCTTTTCCTGTTACTACACTCTTCAGAATGCAAAATAAGGTCCTCAAAACGGAAAATTAAGAGCCTGTGAATTCAAAACACAAGTAAGAAAGATCAGAGATGGCTGAAGAAAAGCAAATCAGCTTTAAGCATTTGAAGTTTGAATGTTCAAGTATTTTTAAACAGGTTTGTTTTTCAGAGAGAAATCACATCAGTAAACATTTTGCCATTTTCTGATATTTTAGGAACCACCTGCTGATCTACAAACAGCTCTCACTATGCACGTAAATCCATCCTTTTTCTAACAAAATTAGCCTTCTCATAAATACAGTCTAATTCTACAAGATGCTGAGCATTCACAACTCACATGAACTTTTCTGGGCATTAACATTGCTCAAAACCTTGTAAGAGCTAGATACAGAAGTTATCTGTTGCATGTATTAGAAGTATTTTTCCAGCTAATTGAAGGTCTGGTTGACAGGGATTTTCCACCACACCTCCAATCCTAACTAAAACCAAGTAACAGTTATCCTTTTCTTTCAAAAGAAGCATGTTATGATTGTTATTCAGAAATAACAGGCATTATTCTAGCATTTATTAAGTCCAGATAGGCTTTAATGCAAAGATGTCTCAAGGACCGAGTCAGAAATCAGACCAGTTTTTTCTCCTTTTTCTTTTCCTACTGAATATTGGGGGACTTGTTTTGTTTCTTAATATATAGCATTTAAGGGTAATTTGCTAAATTATGATTTGCAATGTGCAAATAAGTCTATTTAAGTCCATTATCCTGTGTTATGAAGTAATTTCTGACACCTTAACAGCACTCAATTTAATTACAACATGCTGAAACAGTAGAGCTGACTCCCAAAGGAACTGGTTTGGATCAGAAGATGATGATATATGCTGGTTGCTCATCAGCTTTCAGCATCAGATCCACCATCAGCTGTTTTCAAGAACAATATCAGAACATCTGCATCATCATATTATTTTGTGGCAAAAAGCCCTCCAAAAGCCAGCAATTGCATGCAACAATGTGCACATACCCACACTTGTAAGCAGACATATTTAAAATCCAACAGCTTTAGTGTAATGGCTAAAGGAGACCCAAAAGTTTGATTTTGATTCAGTAAGCATCTATTTCTGCAGCACAATCCCCACTGGGTAACTCATCAAGGCATCTATTCTATATCTAGTGTGGCAAGACAGCGGAAACACTTACAGCCTCCAAAAAGAAAAACACTTGTGACAAAACTATTAAGCATTCCTGGTTATTAAGCAATAGACACTCATTATTTCAATACTGTCTTGAACCAATGCCTCAGACAAAAACATGCAATCATATCTACTGCTGTCAGGCTGAAATCAAGGCATCAAGATTTTCTGTATTCCTTCAAGAAAAAGCAAGTTCCTCAGCAGCATCCACAAAGCCTTTCTGAGAGAATATAGAAGTTAACTAAGGAAAGAGTATATAATTTCTCTCACGGCTCTACAGAGAGATGCAGGTCAATACCTTAAATTTAGGTAGTATTTTTACCTTTGGAGCTTTTACAGACTCTCAAGAGCAGTTTGAAGCAAAACCTTTAAGGCAGCAATAAATGAAAGGATTCTGTTTCTGCTGGTGTCAGAAGATTAAATACCATTACTTTCCTTCCTCACAATGAAAGGAACTGGAAATTACTACTCTACTGATTGACATGTCACAGGAAGAAAACTGGCTGGTTAGCTGACAAGCAACCATGCAAATCAAACCCAAGATATGACTGTCTATGCAGAGGAGTCTGAAGAGGGCATAGAAAGGCTGTAACACTGGCTTCCCAAGCAGAGAATTCGCTATACATGCTCTCTAGACTCTGCTTTCATACCAAGCTCTCTATCCAAGTTTCATGCACAGATTCATCTCCTATGCAGCAGACTCACTCAATGACTATATAAAAGCAAAATACACATTTGCTTTTACAATCAGAGAATAATGTAAAGAGATATGCAAGTAAATTAACAAAACATGATAAGCATTCTTCAAAATACTTTAAAAATTTAATATGAGACACAGATAGTATTTTTTAAAAGGCCACCATGTCACTTCTCCATTTTTATGGGCACAATGAAGTGTTCACATTGGTTAATAGGAATTCAGAAAAGAAAAATATACACTCCTCACTGCATAGATCCCCTTTAAAAACTGCAAGGGACTTTGCTTTTGCTTCTGAAGATGCAATGCAGTCAAATGGTGAACTCAGTGTAAAATAATCAAATATTGATTTTAATGAAGTAATTTAAATTACTTGTAAGAGCTAATACAGATGAGATTGACAGAAGCTCTCTGTCTTTCAGGACCCTAAAGTCAGGAGATCCTACAGTGCCACAGAAGGATGAACTCAACCAATGTGGACCACTTCAGTTCTAGAAACTTAGCTGTCTTCCTCCTGCCAGTGGAAAAATGAAAAATAAAAACACTGAGCCCAAGAGGCAGTAAACTCTGTTGCAAACTAGTTTCCAAGAAGAAAACTGATGACTTTCAAAGCTGTGAAATGACAGTGACCTTGCTGGATATCTAATTACACCCATCCTTTTACAAATATAACCATAGTTGCTTTAATGAGCATCTTTCTGCTTTCTTTACTATGTTACAAGTCCCTGTGTTTCACTTAGGATTTCACTTTCAAAACTGACAGAAATCCCAATTCTTTCGGAAAAAAAGGGATTATTGCATATCCCTGTTTTGTAAAGACCATTTTTGTACATTGCAGTGTTTATAGTCTAAAATGTCAAAAAATAGTGTACCTAGTACAGTTCCAAACAATGAAAATTAGAAACAGTAACACTGTCACAGAAAATGACCTCTTCTAAATTTCAGTTAGACAAACTTTCTCCTAAATAGAGTACAAATAAGTGCCTGCAAATCTAGCAGATATAATTACGCAATCAACAATTATGTGGTGAAATGGACTGGAAAAATAAAATTAAAACAATAAATGTTAATTTGTATTTGCTAACCACGGAAGATGTGGCTGGTGCGCTGCAAGGCACAAAATCCCTTTAAAAAGATTCTCTTAAAAATTCAATAAATTATATGAGGAAGTCACATATAGGAAAATCTGTGTAGATGGTATTCATATTGACTATAAAACAACTACAATGAAAATTCAAGGCTATGTACACATGCTTATTGCTCTGGCTTAAAAGGGCCACCAGAATATATTTGGAATGCACAGTTTAGAAGCAAGAATCGAATTATGGCTGCATTCTCCTATGATGCGAGTGCACACATTTTCCAAACCGCAATCTTGTGGCAGGAAGAGTATTTGAGTCATGTGTGCTTGCATGACTCACAAAATACATATTAAGGAGAGATCCAAAAGAAGGGGAAAAGCCCTGTATCGCTAAACTGGGAGATTACTCCTTTAGTAGGATGTGGTTTCAAAACAGGAGGACAGTAAGACACTGAACTCAGCATCGCTATAAGAATCAGAGAGAAACTACAGAGAATCAGGGGAACTACAAGAATCTGCACTGGAGATACACAGGAAGGCTCCCAAGGCTTGGAGAAGAGGATTATAAGTACATAAAGAAACTTCCAATATAGCGTTAGAACCGAAAAAGCACCAAGTTAAATTTTAGATATGCTTTCCAAGTGACTTAAGGAAGACAAGAGTAGCGCCTTAAACAACAGAAAAGATGTATTGATAAGCTAGAAAGGGCAATGGACTTTGAAAGGTAAAACATATTCCTGCTTCTTGAATCATCATTTCAAACTTCACTGCAGTTACTTAAGCATATGCAAATGCCACTTCTTTCAAATCTCAGTTCATTATTGCAATCCCTTTTTTAAATGAAGAATTATATTGCCCTGACCCTACAGCAGATCTGCACAAATTTGCAGTACACTTGAAGAGTTACCACAATGCATTTTTCTTCCTTAATCCTCAGCTTTTCCTCCAGGAGGTGATCAATACCAATTCCTTTCACTCTTCTATTCCACACTTCTTTTGGTCTTTGTCAGCTCAGTATTGTCAACATGCAAAAATATGGCAGAGCTTGTTACAGTCTGCTTCCAAAGGGATGTCCATAATGAATGAAAACCATATGAGCAGTACTCTTAATAACTGTGTCCACTGCTGATGGTATTTCCGTCCGAACTTCAGAAAGATTTCCTGTCACCTTTGACTTACACTTTGTGCCTGTTTAAAAGCACAGTTAAGTCATAGGCACAGCTCCAGAACATTTATCCACATTAATACCTAAATATCTGGGTGGATAATATTAATAAATTCAGATGTATGGGTCCTACCAAGTAATTTTTCCTCATGAAAATTTCACAAAGATTGCCAGATCCCAAGAGCAAGAAGAAGCAGAAATAAATCCACAACTCATTACACAACATAATGGGAAAGCTCAAGGCTGTAGTTTCATGCCATAAGAATTTGGGCAGGAGACTTTTAGAAGTTGGATCGGTTCAGTGTCTCTTCTGACACAACAGCTTTAAACCAGCTGCAGGAACATTACTAACAGGTGGTGTGCTGCAGCACAGGGACAAAACTAAGAGGTCTGTGAACCTTCAGTTGAAGAGTCTCTTCTCAAATCCCAAGATCTCCAGCAACTTGTCTCAAATTGTTCTGCAGTTAAGGCTCACAGTGAGCCTTAACTTCTTCTTCTCCACACTCTGCCTATAACTTGCAGTAAACAAAAAATTACTAGTAGAGAAAAAATAAAAATAAAACAATAAAAAAACCAGCACAGAGAAATAAATTCAGCTCTGGTATAAGGAAGCACAGCTTCATGAGCTGCCAGAGAAAGGAGGCGCAGCCCTTTCAACCAGCAGAACCTGACAATTCTGCTCTTCTACCAGCACACAAAGTCCATTCAGAAAGCTACAGATCAAGTTATAGTTTCAGACCAGATTCTGTGAATCACTTTAGGTGCCCAAAGCCCAACACTGCTGAAATTACCCCTGAAACACAACACAGAGACCAGTGCCACGGGCTACTCTGTTCTCCTGCACAGAGCACAGGGCTGAAGCACCTCAGAGTGGGTATCCAGAACAGTTAACACATCCAGCAGAACAAAGAATCATTACGCAAGCTGTAGTGACCTTAGGAGATGAGACAGTCTGTGCCGTTTTGCCTTGTAGCATGTGAAGTTTAGATCAAGCTGTCACAGGTTTGTCCAATACAGGATCTTCAACAATGAAAATACCACTGCCTCTCTGAAAAAACAGTTTTAATGTCTGACCATCATTACGGTGAAGAATTTTTTTTCCAGGTAGCTACTTAGATTTTATCATGGTCTATCACTTGTGCCTTTCGCCTCTTATCTTTGTCACTATGCACCTCAATAAAAGTTTGGCTCTGTCCATCTTCTCTACACCCTCCCATTAGCTATAGACAGCTCATGACAAAAAAGATTATGTAAAGTTTATTATATTTAACTAGCAACTCCCTACAGCTCACCAACAGAAAAATAACGATAGGATAGGCTGATTTAGGCGATAGGATTCTTTACTCCTGCCTTTCAAGGGCTTAAGTAACTTGGACACATGGGATCCACAGCATTACTCTCTCCTCCAGAAAAGCTGTCCATATCCTCACCTTCAGAAGATTGGTAAGCAGAACTGGTTTGTATAAGACACAGCTAGGCAAGATGGAAGAGCGAGCTTTGAAATTTTTTTGCAAGTCTTCGGAGTGGAAGCCTCACTCTGGAAGTGAAACACACAAATTCAAATCCTCTTGCTTGTTCAAGCTCAGGTCTGGAACATATTCCCTTGACAGTGGGGAATGCTACTGCCCATTAGCAGTTTATGTGAGTAATCTCCAACACTCTTGTCCTACCCAAGAAGTGAACAAGAAACACATTAGGAGGGAACATGGCTCAGGATCAACAGCAGCAAGGTTGGAAGTGACTCCTGCACTGGTCCTGCTCTTCATCTGCTGACTCTCATGTACATGAGGCAGAAAGAACAAATGTATATCACAAAAATGCAACTTGGTGCAGAGATGGCTGAGCTCCTGGAGAGTTGAGCCAGTGAATATAGATAGAATGGTACAATGTGGCAATGGCTTCACCAGCTTCACAGGGGAACTGCATGAACGTGGAGTTAGCATAGCAGGATATTGAAAGAAATAAGCCTTGCCAAGTGGGCCAATATGGCTAGACTGTGTCTGCATGTAAGTGAAAATCCAAGCACTGCTGTGCCCTATGTTTTTCCCAATTTAATCTCTACTCGCCTCAGCATTGCTGGCTCTATGCTCCATTTTACGCCACACATTTCTGGGAATAAAAAGTAAGCCTACACTTGTGAAGAGACCAACATTTCTAAATATGCACCTCTGAGACTACCTACCAGATCCAACTGTGTGAACAACTCAAGACACAGAAATTCTTCAACTCCAAAAAGACATTGGTGTGATCTCAGCACTGGGCTGCTTAACCCTATCAATACTGAGGGAGAACCTGCCACACACAGATGCAGCTTGACATGCTCGTGAAACTTTAAAGCTATAAAAGTGATGAAGCAGGGAATGAGGAGAGTTAGAGACATGGCACTTTGGATTTGGAAGGCAGCTACTGCTTCAAGTGCAGAAGCTGTTTTGTGACGTGGAAGCAAAATATCAGGCTTTAGCTGATTTTTTTACCATTATCCCTGATGTACATACTTGGAAGAAACAAGGATGAAGCAAACAAATCAGAAAATTGGTACAGGTATATGTATATGTCCTGAAAAGGACCAGGAATCATGTCCTCTACTCTTAGATGTATCAATTTCTCTCTCTGGAGTTTAAATCGGTACATCACATAATTGCATTTTATGCAAAATTCAAGTTGTCTTTTCAAATCATATATACACAGATCACATTGATTTGCAAGCCATGATGATCATGCCTTAAACATGTGAGCTCAAAATCTTCAAACTGAGATGCGATAGATGCTAAAAACCCTGGTGGCTAAAGGAAAGTACCTGTCCTGAGAAGCTGACTTGTTTGTTTTTCTGTGGCTAAGGGTCTGAATTATAAAGCACAAAACCCTTTCAGGAAGAGTGTTTCAGACTCCAATAAAATATGTATGTGTATGTGTGTGTGTGTGTGCACACGTGTGTGTGTGTGTGTGTATATATAAAACACACATACTGTATATATATACATCCACACATACACATATATATGTTAAAGCTATTCCTGTAGCATGACCTGCATTCCATGATGTGTTAGTTACTTTCCATGCATGTGTAGCACAAGGCAGTTCACAGCCTCATGGGTTGAAAATAAGAGTAATAAATTTATGCAGACTTTGGAATTTATTACTACCATAAAAGACGAAGAAACTTTAATACTGTGAAAAGCAAGTCATCACATGTTGCCTCCCAACCTTACCACAGATATCTGAAGAACCCAGTGACCCACAGCCCTCCTAGGGAAAGAGCTTTTCACTCGTAGCTCAATTCTGAAGAAGATAAAGTCCTTACGTAGGATGATTGGAATAATGATGCAAAGTTAACACTCAGACTTAAGTATTTCCAGACACATTTTCCCCATTTGGCAGGAAGCTTGTTTTGTAAGACACAGAATCATCCTAATATAACAGCATAGCAACTGCAACTTAGAACAGAACGAGTCAGTTAATGGACTGTTAGGACACTTTTGCTGTGTAACAGCATTTAGATGCATGTATTTAGAAAACAGGTGGATAATCCAAATATTCAGTTACTAGGACACTAACAGTTATGTCCACTGCAATTTTGTTTCTGTTCTTTAAACAAATCATCACTTGCAAGCACTAATGTTAAAACCAGAAAGCCGCTCTAGTACACAGTGGCTATAAATGCCAAATCAATTTTCAGCAGATAATAAAGTCCATGTTTTACAATCAGCAATACACTGTTTTACTACCCAAAATGTAAGCTAATAATATACAGCTCTGCTAAATGGAAAATGCAGATATGCTGTTAAGAAATGGGCTGGCTGTGAGATGATGGATCATTTCTGCCGGGACCTTCTTAAAGCTGTGTGCAAATGTTTTGAAAATATCACATGATGTGGCCATGTGTTAAAAATTACAGCCAGTTAAGTTCTCTGCTAAGAAAAATATGTGGGCAATTTATGAAATGCACTCCAGGATGGAGATATCTTAAGTAAAACCAGATTTTGAAAACAAACCCATTTTTTTTGAAACATGAACTTAAAAAAAAAAATAGTTGCAGCCACATCTGGAGAGCAGAAGTAAAGAAAGGGTGGTCTGACCTAATACCAGGCCATCTTCTGAAAGAGCAGCATTATTTCTGGGCTACAATGACTGTGATCACTGATTGTCCTTTTAAGGAAACCATGCTGAACACTGCCATGGGCAATAATAAAGCATTTTGTAGGCCAACATCTGTTCTTTGAAAGTACTATAAAATGACTGATAGATTTGTAATGTTTCATAAATAAAGTCTGGAATAAACAGTACTAAAAAAAAAAAGAAAAAGAAAAAAAGAAACCAACCACCACATTCACAGTAATCAGAGAAACTGGTATACAGCATTAGATTTGAACACTATTCCCCCAGGAATAATTATTTAGAGATAAACGCTTCCTAGAGTTCACTACACAAAATGACAAAATGGTTAACTTGGTTATGGCAAGCTGCATGTTAACGGGATTATCTTTATAGAGACTTTTCTCAGAGTTGCAGCAGTGCCTTCACAGAGGTCTGAATGGCTTTTACAGCGCTTCATTAGCCAGCCCCGCTGCTGTCGCTTTGCCCCGACAGGGGAGCGAGGAGGTGAGCGCCCAGTCGCAATTATAACAGTACGAGCAATCTGTCTTTGAAGGGCAAATTTAGTTTGTGTAATTGTTATCACCACACATAAACCAGAGCCCGTCTTTATTACTTCCTGTTCTTTCCCCAAAAGAAGGGCTTCAGATGTCAGAATCACTAAAGGGATGGTTCTGAAATCAAGACTTCACACATACACAAAAGGCACTGACATAATATCAGATTACATAAAAATACACATCCTTTTAATCTCCTGTACATAATGTGCTTACTTTTAAAATACAAAATCTGCCCCAGATGGCTAATAATGCCCATTTGAAAAAACACAACACCACAATATCAAAGGGCTAAAATATGCTGTGAACAGATTGAGAGGCAGTTCATCCTAGAGGAGAGTAAAAAAGTGCAGATGGGTGTCAAAAATAGCCAAGTGTCAGATCTGTTCAAGTATCTCCATTCTGGCACATGCTCCCAGTCACAGCTGTTAGTGTATTCTCTGTATCCAAGTGCAAGGTTTTCTAACACTCAAAGCTGACATTAAAACACACTTCTTGCTTGCTACTGCTTTAAGAGAATGCTGCAAATAAAAGATTTATTTAATGGTAAAGCTTAACGAGTATTGATAAGGGTATACATACTTGAGTGTAGCACATGCCATTTTGATTAAAGATGCATGAAATTTTAACCAGCAGGTAGATTAAGTAATTTAAATGCCAAAGGCTTAATAGATTTTCAAAAATGTCCACTCTAAGCATTCCAACAGTTTGCCAATAGCCCAAAATAATGCACACAAGGATCAAAACTGATAAGATTGTGTCATTTTAGTACACTTAAATATCTTGATAAAACACAGAAATAGTAAACCACATGAGAAGATGAGTTTCATACAAACATAAGGGAAACATCAGTAGATTCAAATTATGCACAATGCACAGTTTTCCTAATTAATGAATTACCATGCTATTTCTAATGAAGACCACATTCCCAGGAATGCAATGCATGCAAATCAAATCTGACATTTAAAGGGTTAAATTGACCTTTCACAGTCCTCAGTTGTTATCTATGTAAATTAATTTGCCCATATTTCAACCATATAAATCCTCTTAACCTTGTGCTTTGAGCAAACAGAGACCACTTTCTTGTAACAATCACAGGATCAGCAAACATACCAGCAGTAGGGTACGACTGTATATAAAAAATTCCTAAAAGGAAAACATTCTTCCAACAACTGGCAATACCTACATGCAACTGTGGCTGCAGTAAACTGGCAGATACTGTTTCAAAACACCATCTGCGAGGTGTACAGACTCTCTGTGATCAAGCATAGCCTCTTCTGCCTGTCCTACCCAAATAATCCACAAGAACCAGCCAGCTGTAGGATCTCTAGCCCTGTCTTTTTTTTATCCAGAACACAGGCTGTTATAATCAGGCACATGGCTTTCTCCAGTCCTTACCAAAGGGGGAAAAAAACACAAACAAAACACAACAAATTCAATCTACTCAGTCGTGGTCAAGCATCTCACAAAACCCCTTAGACAAATCAGCCTCCATAGAAGCGTTTTTATTGGCAATAACACTTATCAATTAGACAAATGAATGTAAAATCCAAGGGTAATATTTTCCTGAGGAAACCAACCTATTATAATTCTCGGCTCCACAGCAATTCCTCTAATTCAGCAGATTTTTTTATTGTTTTATTTTGAATCAACATATTTCGGTGCTTTGCCTGGTGACAGTGACCGACTACAATTTAGGACAAGGCTGGAATAATCTGTTTTATAAATCTCCCTCACTTCTCCAACATAAACAGCTTTTCACAGAGATAATTTCAGCTGATGGGTAAATGCTATGAATGATCTCCAACGATCAAATGTTTGCAGATTCAAGGTGCAGCTGACAATCATGAAAGCCAGCCCGAAGCCGTATTTCTCTCTGCTAAAAATTATCCCCTGTGCAGAGACCTGCACCAACAAAGCTGGTGACTTTCTGCTATTTCTATCCCTTTTCATTGAAACATCCAGTCCTGCTGTAAGTATCATCTCTAGCAGCTCACTTGCACAAATTCCCCTCCCCCAAACACATACACAACAGAATTAGCATCCGCGATCGCTCCGTACCCGTATCAGCTTGCAAATCACCCTCTATATTAAAAGAGAAAAGAAAAAAAGAGAGAGGGAAAATATACTATCAAAAAAACGATTAGCGTTTCCTCATTTAGAACCGAAAGAGCTGCAATAATTTTGACTCACCAGGCATCCTTGGATAAAATATACCACACTGTAAATGGCTCTCTCCTAAAAGCAAGCTTATTTAGGGCTCAGTGCCTCCTGTTCTGGAATGAACAGAGAGAAGCGAGGAGGGCCATCAGAACTGGCTGTGGCAGCGTAGCTGGAGGCAGGATGCTGGGCGCGTGCGTTTGCCAGGCAAAGACAGATGGAGAGCTGACACTCTGTATTGCACTTGGAGCAGAAATGTGAATGATGACAGGAGCACATGTGGCCTTGAACCCAGCCCTGTCTCTTCAGGCAGAACAATGACAGGGATGTGTGTGCAAATTATCACAACCCCGGCTCCCCTCAGCTGACTCCTTTTACTCTACCTTTCACACCAAGTTCCAGATGACCAAAGAATAGAAACTAAAATGCAGAGTGATAAGCCAAACACTGAATTATTCATTTTTTCTTTAAAAGTTAACCCTTTCCTCTGCTGACAACAATTAAAGAAAAAGCATCACTTTGAAACAGCTCTCCTCCAAACGTGGAAACAAATTCATTCTTTATTTTAACAGCCATAATTTTGCACTCCATAGGACTACGTTTGTTTATTTAGCTGGAAATTCAAAACATGCACAAGAATATACAAGACAATCCCCCCTCCTCTTCCCACACTTATGTCATTATTATTCTCCTTTACTATAGGGAACGGAGTATCAAAATCACTCCCTCTCTCAGATCCACAGTAGTATGTGTAAAATAGAACACACTTAGAAAGCAGACCACTTATATTTTACTGTGGTGCTTTTAACCCCCTGGGATTCTTCCATTGATATGTTCCAAACATTTGCAGCTTACTCTCCTTTACCTTGCATAGTGATCCATGGGGGATGAAAACAAAATCTTCCCTGTAAAGCTTTTTCAAAAGCTAAACAATCATGTCCTCCCAATTTCTGATTTCCTGCACCCCTTATCCTTCACATGAATAAGGTATGCCTGGCTAGGTTCAATTCACTCTTCCCTATTAAGCTTTAATGGACACCATGATACATAAAACTACAAGTCTTTGTTATAGTGCTTTATCTAAAGCTGGCTATTTTCTTCTCAGCAGTCCCTCTTTAGTCCTTTGTAAAACATCTTTGCCTCTTAGAAGAAACATACGCTTGACTCGCATGCCTTCTGTAGCACATACAGCTTTGCACAAAATTCCAGGCACAAGAAAAAATACCGTCTCTTTTAAAACTCTCCTCCCATTCAGCACTTGCAAAAGCTTCCTTTAGTAACAAGCATTTCTCTAGCAACTAGCATGTGGGTCCTGGTTCTGACTTTGCCTTTGCATTATACATTCAAACCCTTTATGGGAAGGCAACTATACTCAGTCAGATCTTCTCAGTGTAAGGTCTGTCCTTGTGTACTTATTTATGCACCCCCCCGATTTTGCGTTATGCCATCTTCTGCCTCTGTTACACAGAAACAACTCTGCTTTTAGGCCTTCCTCTTCCTTCCTCTAGCTACCACAGAGCCTGATAAAGATCTGTTTAGGAAAAGGACACACATGCAAAATTAAGCAGAAAATAACAGTCCCTCCTAATGTCCGGACTGAACTCATGAACATTTCTCACTTCAAGAAAATGAATCACTTAATTTACTGATATTTCCATAATATCTTTTTAACACAATCAAAGTGGCACCCTTAAGTTTCATTTAAATAGGAGAGAAACTCCAAATACAGGACTGGCAAATCCAAGACTAGCAAAAAGAAAAGGCGCAGCTTCCCCACCCCAATAAACAGCCCAGCACTAACAATCTAATGTGTCTGCTACTTGAGGCAGGTCTTTTCTTCATCAGACATCTATCGTAATGAAGTTCTCTATAATGGATTTTTGAGTGTCAGAGAGTCCAAGAGAAACACCAAAACATGAAAGCGTTTTCATGACAGCCCGCTTTCACGAAGCAGGGGAAAAGCAGAGGGGCAAAGGGAGAGAAGCAAGGGAAACTGAGACAAGTAAAGTCTGTGCCAACAAGGCCTTTAAAGATTTTACTGTCCTTTTGGTTTTATTATTCGATGCACTATTTAAAACCAGTCAGTTAGTATTGTATTTGCTACGTTGTTTTTCCTTTGTAATGCTGTACTCTTCAAGAAAGGAAAAACATTTTCACAGTTGGAAACGCAACCTTTCATCAACATAGATGCAGCCTGAATCAGCTTCAGAGCAGAAAGTAATGTGTCAAAGGTATGACACATTTTAATAAAACCGAACAATATTCACTCTTAAAAGAAGGTCTTAATATCAGTACATTGTAAATCCACAGACCATGGCTCACAAAATTGAACTTCCATATGCTGTGTGATTATGCATCTTTTTTCTGTGTGTAAAAAGCCTTTTTAAGCTGTTATCTGACTACAGTAATTGCCACTTAAATTGATCCACGTCAACAAAACCTGGATCCCTGGAGATTCTCACCTAGAAGTCTGTGCATGGAAGGGGCTAACAGAATGCCTGTGCATCTGAGACTACTTCAGCATTTTCTCAAGCAGCCAGCTGCATGAATAGTTCTTCCCTCTCATTATTTAATACACTGAGGCAGGCTGCAACCCATTTGGCAGTCCTCCCTGAAGAGGTATCTGTGGATATTTCTTTGCTTTCCCCACCTCCATTTTCAATACAGTCACCTAAAGCTTGCCCTAAGGGTTTTTGCACCAGGTCTGAAATTTTAGGAGGCCAAGCAGGAGTGGACAGCCCATTCTGTAAAATGGTTTTATTCTCCACCAAGAAAGGAAATGCAGTGGTTTTAACACAGAACAGTCCTGCTGCATCACAAGAGTCAGAATATGACCAAAATGAAAGGGATACACAGAGAGTGAAAAATCCACAAGACAATCTAGGGCCAGTTTCTTTATTGTGCACATTACGTTACATCATCCTGGCTGTGCAACAGCTCCTTCTTTGACCATCACTCAAAATTCTTTACAAAATAATTTTAAATCATCCTCTAGGAGTTCTTATTTTGAAAATGGGAAGAGAAGGCAAACCAGTCTCCCAAGTCTTATATTTGAAGGGGAAGAAAAAAGATTTTTATGCAGCAGATGACATAAGGTAGCCAAGATATGGATCTGATGGAAAAGGGAAATTCCTAATGACCAACACTTAAAAGTACAGAGATTGCCTTTTGTGCAAACCCAGCTTAATAACAGGGACTGGAAGTCCACTGAAACACATCTGTAGTTAATGAAAGCTCTCTGTTAACAGTGAAGGAAGAATTTAACTCAAAGCTTTTCTGTAGGACTTCTCAACTTCCCGCTCTACTTATAGCAGACTGTTGTGATACATTGTGACTTCACACAGTGGGTATTAAGTGAGTTAATTCAAAGGAGCTGAAACCTCATTGATCCTAATTGAAAGCAATACACCCAACCAAATAGTTTTCTACCCCATCTGCTCTGGCCTGCCACCAGCTATTCAATACAAGAGAATTAATAGTTTCAGATATTCTAACAGACCAAATAAAAGCACTCATTTAAGCAGGACTGCATTAACAAAGTGAAAAACCAAGGGCAAAATGGGTTCAAATGGAGCATTTTACTCCTAGTTGGCTTTAACAAAGCTGAATAATGCTTATTCTGACTTTTTATGTGCAAGACTTGATAAACTGAATGAGAAGGCACTCAATGATCAGTCAACGAGCATTGATGAATGGTCATTAGGACCCCCCCAATCTCAGGGAAGGCCATTCCACAAAGTGGCACACCAGCTTGAAAGGGCGGACTCACTAATGTCCAGATTTCCCCGCTTGCTTGTTCCACTTTCACTTTCAGACCACTGGCCACCAAATGAGGCTGACATATTGGAAAATAATCTTTTATGGGCGAGTGGTAAATAAAAATGGAGGCATTAGCTGGGCTTTCAAATTCAAATCTACTAGTTTTGTCAGCCCCAAAACGTTTTGATTTTCCACCCAGCTGGAAGCTATTAGTGTTTTCTTAAGGCATCCCACTGACAGGGCAAACCCACCTAATGTGTGAGCTGTGGAGCTGATGCAGGGGACAACCAATTCTGGATGCTTTCTTAACTTTATTCAGTTGACTATCCAACCAAAGTACAGTAAAGGCAACACCTACAGGAGAAGCTCACTAATTTCTTGATGCCCAAGTGTCTCCAATCGCCTGGTGCAACGGCAGACCACCCAGTGCAATGGGACCCTCAGTGCAACTTTTTCCATGATATTGTACCTAGCCTTCCTTGGTTTTACCACACTACCACAAAAGCCTCAAGCTATCCAAGAAAGGCACTTCTCTATAAACTTCTAATTCTTTGCTTGGAAATGGAATTTAAGTATTCCAATAGGATATGTGCTTATCTGTTAACAGCAGCTCTTTATGCATGCAACACAAAACATTTGCCAGATAACACGAAACATTTCCCTAAGCATTTCCTTACTGGCAAGGCTTTCTGGACTTCTGAAAAGACAAATGGGACATTTAAAACATACACTGCTCTGTGAAATACAGACTAATTGAGATTACCTACACAAATCAAACACTGAGCAGTTGAAACACAGAGTAACCAAGGTGGGAAGAAAATATTCTTGGTTGTCTAAAACTGTTCATGATGTTACCTCAAGTAATGGATTAAACTCACTGGAATTGAGAAAGCATTCATCTCTTTTCAGTTAAGAAAACTCCTAAGTTATATACATATTTCAACAATACTCCAAAGAGTATTTTAAATCATCTATTTTCAAGAAAAGGCAGCCTTGACAGTGGATTACACTTAACAACCTAATTTGCCTACTGCTTTTTGATCGGAAAAACAAAAAAAAAAATTAATTCTTGTTGAACATTTAGAAATTCTAGGGACATTTCAGGCACATTTCAGGTTTTAAAACAATGAAAATTTACATTAAGACCTAACATGGAAGAATAGTTCCACAAAAAATTCACTGACTCAGAATAGGAGGGACAACATAGGCTTCAGGCCTTAAAGAATACATGCTCTTTCGCCCTCTATATACGTTTTAGTAAGAACACTTACATGGAAAAACTCACACATAAGTGTACCTGTCTTGTTGTCTACTTGTTTCATTTCATCTAGGCTAAACAAGTTTTGCCTCACATTTTTATTAAATACTCTATTTTCTACAATGTGGGTAAAGTAAATTAGAATTGACTGCTAATTTCTATCATCATTTGACTTCAAAGAAAATTACTACACCATCTGTGCATAGACACCACTCAAGCACTTTAGAAAATTTGATATTGATTTGAAATATTTCTGAAAGAAAATACCAATGATGCTGTCTCACTAACAGAGAAAGAACACATTCAGTGTGACCTACACAAGCCTGGAAGAGAATATCTGCTCCTGCTGAACTATGGCCATATTTTAAGATACTGAAAGAAGGGGGGAGGGGGTGAAGAAGGGAAGGGAAGGAAAAAAGGGTTTTCAAGCTATCAGTTGCTTTTTGACTTGAAGCTCAGAGTGTTTGTTCATTTAACATGGGTAGGGAAACTCCTCCTGCTGTAGTATATTAACCCAAGTTTTGACCTCTAATCGATGTCTTTTCAATGTATAGGATCTTCATAATAAAGATAATGTAGAGCATATTTGTGTGAAAGCATATCTACAACTAGCCGTAAATCTGAGCCTTGCATTTTTCTCAGTAACATGTCAATATTTGTGACACTAACTAAACATATTTTATTCATTTGACAAGGATTGTTACATTATATTGAAAACTTTTGTTTCAATGTCACCACCTCCCCGTTTTGACTGATGGCGAGTTAGTTTTGTTAAAATGCACGGGGTGATAGCGTATGCTCCAGTGAACTTTCCCTCCTCTCAGCACCAGAGACAAAAACCTGCAGCTCTGCTCTGTGCTGGCAGCCATCTGGCCAGCTTTCTCTCAATGCCTGCCCCACACCACACTGCAGGCAAAATTTCAGGGCTCTAGAGCTCTGTGGAGCTATTCATGACATACCAATTTCACATTTTCTGCTTGTATGCTTGCAACAATAAATGCTAATGAGGACTATGAATGACATTTTTAAAGACAATAAAAAGGTCTCCAAATCCCTTGCATATGGAGACACTATTTTCTAAACTTCACCTTCTGTTAGGGAGACATTACACTCTAAAGGAAAAAAATAACCTAAGGAGAACAATGAGATGATCAAAGCATAACTGAGTCCTTAAGAATTCCAAAGAAAACAATGTTTGCAAAGCTAGCTTAATGACAGACAGATTTTATGCTGATGTACAGCACTAACACTTAAGCATAGTAACTCACTTTTTTGATAACACTGCTACTTCTCATTGAGGGGCTCAAAACTGGGGGAGGCAGCAGGGGGTGGAACTCATAGTAAATCCTCACTTTCACTGATCACATTTAACTCTACAAGCCACAGACTTGGACTTAGCAATTACTAATCTCTAGATGAGTCCAAGAATACTCTAAATAAGCCCAAGAATAAACTGTAATTACTAATGGATTTGGAATGCTACGCTTTCATAGAGATCTCTGTGCTGACAAAGTGTGGCCAAGTCAAATATCAAATTATATTTTCTTTCCCCAAATCTGTGTATTGCAGTGCAAGAAAAAAAGAAAGAAAAAGAAAAAGAAAAAGAAAAAGAAAAAGAAAAAGAAAAAGAAAAAGAAAAAGAAAAAGAAAAAGAAAAAGAAAAGAAAAGAAAAGAAAAGAAAAGAAAAGAAAAGAAAAGAAAAGAAAAGAAAAGAAAAAGAAAAGAAAGAAAAGAAAAGAAAAGGAGAGAGAAAGAAATAGAATAGTTAGTTGTCTTTACGCTGGGAAATGTCTTTTATATTAAAGAGAACTTCCCCTTATTAGAAAAATTAAAAACACTTTCAGGAAAATCCACCAGGTGGAGCAAATACACAGCAATACAAAACATTTATTTATGCTCATACTGCCGTTTTCAACAAGGGGGAAATGGTTTATATGCAAATATTCTTACATATTGACCTCCCTTCTTCAACCTTTTGTCATTTATTGACCAATTTGTATTTATTTACTACATTCATAATAGTACAAAAACTTTGTTCAAAGGGGCCTTCACATAAAGCTATTGTTCCTGATGAGCTCAATATAAATTTGCAAACCACAAAAGTCATCCAAAAAATAAGGGAAATCAATAGTTTTATTCAACATATATATATATTTTCCCAACAATATAAAGATAAGATTGTGCTTGTAAAACACACTGACAAGAATTCAAAAATTAAAACTTAGTCTTACATCAGGTAGCAAAATCTTTGCACTGGCCTCCACTGTAATGGGCTGGAAACCTGGCCGTTCTGCACGTCTGGTTATGTTTTTATACACACAGTAGTGCCCATAACATCACAGCAGTGCCATTGAACAGCATGTTGGTGTTTACTATTAATGCTTTATTTTAGTATGACATCTGCCAACTACTGAGTAATTTCAAGAGGGCAAGTGAATGAAGACTGTAAATAAATAGTTCAGCATATCTAGGACAGCTAAGCATTATTTCCCCATTTAAGTTATTCACTTTCCAGAGCCAGGTGAGAAAGTCACCTCATCATCAAGTATCTTCAGTTTCCCTGATGAATTAGGAGGTCTAATGGAACAAAGGCAGGGGGGACACATTTTTACATGATGAGAGCTACATCCTAACAGAACAGTGGTTCCTTTATGGATGGGTTTTCTCACAGTTATAATAGGACAACCCACTGGCAGACCCGTAATTGCTAAAATGACAAGCAGTATTATCAAATGAACTGGTCTAATGCAGTTCAGCTACTGGAAACACAGCAGAATCAGTACACAGATTCATTCAACCCTTGATGGTAGAAAAGCATTATCATTTTTAAGTGACAAAAGCAAGCTACTGATTTTAGTCAAATCTTTTTCTTTCCATTGTTTCCTTAGTTACACCTTCCATAACATTTTTCTCCCACTTTTGCAATCACTGCCCTCTGTTTTCTCTCTGCCATCAGATCTACTCCTAAATTCATAATTCTGGAGCCACCTTCTCACTCTGGCACACATCTCTCTTCTCCAACTCACTACATGACCTGTCTCTGCTCCAGCTACCCTTGGACATTTATCCTGTCCCACCTCCTCTAACCTTGACAGCTAAAAAGTTCCAGAATTTCAAGCTGTGAGTATTACCATAAAATATTATCCATAATTAGCATATAAATTGAACAGTAACAACCAGCACTCTAACACCGAGGGACAAACACTGTGCCAGGTAGGTTTCCACTATAAAACTAAGCCAGAATGGGATTCACTTAGTGATGTTGAAGGAGCACATCAAGCTCCCTGGAAGCACCGTGTGTTGACCTAATCTCTGGGCTTCTAGTCTGACCCAGATGAATCCCATCATAGCTAAGGAAAATTAAAATACAAAATCTTTGTTTCTTTAGGAAATGGGAGGAGCTTTGAGGAACACAGGCCTCTAAATATAACTTCACTTTATCTAATTGTGTTGTACTCCACATGGCGCTTTGTTGTAGCCATTCAGAAGAGAAGCAGAAAAACGCGGAGGTGATTATGGAGTAGAATTTCATACCAAGAGCAAATTACACCACTTCACACTAGGAGAATATCTGCAAAGAGCAGCAGTAAATGTTTGAGCACAATGCAAGGCGCCAGTTTTAATAAAGCCTAAACCAGCTTGGGAACTATTATCTGCAAGAACTTTCCTTAAGCAAGACCATCACAGCAGAGACTTACGGAGATGGCCAAGATAAATATTTCTTTAAAGAAAATGCTGTTTTAAAACTATTATCACCAAGGAATTTTTGAGAAGCAATCATGGTTTAAAGGTTATAATTTGCTATCGTTTTTAAAGAGGCTCTAGACACCCAGTGGGTAGGAAGAAAGACAATGTGGTGGTGGTTTGCACCACACGTCCATGGAGAACTTTCATTTAATGGGCTGCTGGTTGAGGTGGGCAATGGTTGCTTAGAGGTCATGGACAGTTCATTAGATTATGAACTCTGCAAAAAAAATAAAGGCAATTAAAACACTGGAAAAGAGGGACACAACTTATATGACTTGTAAAGATTTAACTGACAGCGCTTTCATAAAGACACATAATTTCCTTTATATGTACAAACCCTATAGGAACATGAGACTGATCAAAATGCATAAACCATCCTTTTTCATCCTGTATACAGATACAAGCAATGTTTATTTAAATTATAGCTTCTTTACAGTATGACAGGACAGACATTTTAAACAACATGCCAAAGTAATCCACTTTTATTTAAAGCCACCTATACACCAGAGTAACCTAGGGAGGTTATAACGAAGAAAGAAGCCTGACTCTGAAGGTGAAGTATTATTGTACATATTTAAGAGTTTATTAAATCACAATTATTGATCTGATAACACCGTAACAGCTCTTTTGTTGCACCATCCCCTGAAAATTCTTTTCAGATGGGGGATTAGTGGCACAATAGATGACAATGACTCTTTCGGTCCCCCTGCTCTGTAGCCAACTCCTGTCTGTGACTGCATATGTGTGGCTAGCACAAGCTTTTCCCATGAAAACTTCTTCTGTGTTTTATAAACAAAGATAAAGTTTGGATGTTGTTAGAACAGTGTCTCGAGATTTGGACAGTTCAGGCCGGGCCAATCAGACCTAGGGGGAGGTTTCTGGCTGACCAATATGGGTGACCTCTGAAAAGTCTATATAGGCTGAAATCAAAATAATAAACTTCCTTTTTTCTATGCCACACTGAGAATCCGGGTTTCTTCTCTGCTAGCGGCTCAACAGCGACACATATGTGCACTGAAGGCTACTTCTCTCACTTAAGGGTCCCCAAAATCCTTACCTGGCAATGTCTGCATGCAAAAAGAAAAGTATGCCCTTAAATCTTAAATCTAAATTACTGCTTAAAAGATTTCAATCTCACCTACGAAGTACCCAAAATCCCTAGCACATGAATATGTTTGCTGAGCCTTTGGGCATAACTTGACAGACTGGACCAAAAGCCTTCAGCATGAAAGAAAATGAAACCTTAGTTAATTTTCAGCTCTCCTTCTCTACTCCTGCGACCACAAATATCTTTCTTGGACCAGCTTCTGCCCACAACAATAAAAGGCAATAGTCACATGCTACACTCAGTTTTGCTGGAAGGCCTTATTAATTATGTTCCCTCCCTCTACTACTTGCACCCAGTGATCTTAAGTTCTGCCAGTAGAACTATTAATCACTATGTTATAAACTCAAGTATTGAAACTGTACAAATAACTAACATTTTTCACTTATCATTCAAACAAGAAGTCATGCTTTAATTCTTCACACACACACAAAAAAACACAAAGCAAAACAAACTAACAAACAAAACCAGACCAAAAAACCAAAAAAACCAACCAACCAAAAAAACCCCCCAAAAACCAATCAAGCCAGCCAACCAAAATAAAGAAAAAACAAAAAAAAATCCCAAAAAAGCCAAACCAACGAACCAAACAACTCCCCCAAAAAAACAGAAACAAAACCAAACAAATAAAAAACCCAACAACAAAAAAACCACTAACCAAACATAAAAAACCCCCCACCAACACAAAACAACCAAACACGTATTGAAGGCCTTTGCCTATGTGTTAACATACAGTATCTTTCAGATATAACCATGAGTTTTACTTCCCTATGAACACCTTCCATCTATGGACTCAAACCTGAGCCCTGCCTAAGACCTCAACAAACAGCAGCTACGAGGAGCAAGGACTATAATAACTGACCCTATCCCAACACTTTAAAATTGAACACCAAACTGAACATCTAAGAAAATCACATGAATAATGAGAATGGAAGAATTGACAGCTGCCACTACTGTTTTAATGGGCCATGCCACAAACACTAGCTTGGTTTGAATCCAGGGGACAAAGAAAAATAATGCTGCCAAGCATGCTTAAAATGACAAACTTAATATGCCAAACATGATTATTATATAATGATAACTACAAAAAAAATTTCAAAAGTTTAACTGCTGCACACGACAAAATCCACCTCAATTGGCTCCTCAGAAGACTCAATTTCTGAAAATAAGGACAAGCAAGAGAAGAAAGAATCAAGTAAAAGAAAAAATACGGGAATTCAGAAGCCAAAGGGTTAATGTTTTGTTTCAGTCGGTGTTATACCAATGCCAGATTACAAGGGAAAGACTAAAAAGAGCCAATTTTTTTCTTTATTATTATTATTCTTTGGGAAGAAAAAAAATCATGCCTATCTGTCACAGGGTTGTCCGGGCTGGAAGAACCGGCAGGAACCTCAAATTCCTGACCAAACCCTGTTCTACACAATGCCTCCTGAATGGAAGGAACCGAGGCCCGGCAGAGATAGCCCCCTGTCAGGAACCAGCCCTGACGTTTGCGGACAGACGGGGCTGGCCTCGCAGGATGTCAGAGCAGCACACTGCTGCTCGAGATACTGGGTTTTCACACACTCCCAGCCTGGATGTTTTGCTCTTCAGGTAATTAAACAAGGAAACGGGGCTGATGTGTACGAGTCTGACCCCTCGCCGTGGCTCCGCCGTTCTGCACATCAACTTCCGCACCAGCCGCCCCAAGCATCAGCACAGCCCTACTGCTGCTCCTGCCTCTCCCCACACCAGGCTCTACAACAAATCCTCCTGGAAATATCTCCTGGTATTCTCTCCCTCCCCCACCCCCAATTTACGAAGGGCTATATTATTTGCTCTGTTCCACACACCTTGCTGCTTTCTCATAAAAAGAAGGAAAAAATGAAAGAAATGGGTACTTGGGCATAGCTGCTCTTCAGCCAGCCATTCAAAATATTAAATTTACTGGGGGGAGGGGATGGACAGACAGAAAGATGAGGCAAGGGATTCCCAAATTAATGTTTAGTTTAAGGTCATTACTCAAAATCAAAAAGATCCTGAAACACATTGCCAATTTGTCCAGCCAACAGCCAGACATTCACTTATTTAGAAATAAAATTGTTCTGATTTAAGCATTATTGAAGAGTCTTTGTCTTACAAGAAGGCATAAATCATAGACCAAGGCATTAGAAAAATAGACCAATGTTTTCTCTCTCTTTTTCCCCCAAATTTAAGAAATGGGAAAGGGCAGGTGTTACCACCTATACTTGGCTGAAAACCCTACACAGGGCTGCTCTGTGACTGACCTAGTTTCTACGCTCTTTAAACGCTATTTAAACAAAAATTATTTTCAAAAAAAGGTAACACATTCCTACTTCTTTCTGAAAAATCCACAGAATAGAATATTGGCTGAAAAGAGAAGAGCCCAGAAAAAAGAGGAGTACAAAAGCATGCCTGCTTGTCTGTGTTCAACACAAAGAACATTAAATGAAAACAACTGGCACGCTGCCAAATTCCTATACAGGCAAAGAGATTCAAATAAATTGATTTCACGCATCACACTGACCTGGGATCAGTGAGCAGTGGTACAATACACTTGCTGCTCCATGTGGGGCAAAGCCCATTAACGTTATCAGAGACACATTACATTGAGGGGGAGCGGGGGGGCAGGGCACGGACAAGGAACCCAAACTCTGCAAATTCAGGGGAAAAAAATCATTTTGAAAAAGGAACTTGAACTGAAGTGCTTGGTTCAGTTTAGTAATAAATATATCATAGTGCAAGAGCTTGTCCTCTGCTCACCTCAAAGGTTTCAAAGATCATATTTTTAAATTAAAATAAATACTAACGTCACACACACACTCCCCTTACATTCTACTTTTAACACAGTTGTTCTCAAACTCACTTATTCTCTGTAAATTTCCTCCCTTCCCCAGCCGCTAGCATTTTATATAGATTATGGGTTATTTTCTTTGTACTTCAAATGCTGGATTCCTGCCCAGGATACTCTTACTGGCTCAGAAAGCAAGCTGAAGAAATCGGCCACTACTCTCAACTGGCCCAAATCAACCTGACCTAGAGAGAAAAATGCCTGATTTGCAAGGTAGCAACGAGCAGGGCACCAGTTCCCTTTGCAGAGTCACCCACATATGTTCCTACATACCAGGGACCTCTCTCCAAACCAGTTTTGAATTTCACTTTCTTCCAATATGCAAAGTAACTCATCTTTGCTGAGGAGTCTCTTGTCATCCTGGCTTTGTTTTTCATTAAGCTCTCTCACACTCCAATCAAGAGCAATGCCAGCAAGCCACAGGTGTGCACCACATGAACAGATGATATTCTGATTGGAAGGACAATTCACTGTCTGTAATACACTTGTACTCTTTTGCATCTGTGGTATGTTAGAAGGGGAATTTATTATTTTCACCCTACTCCTTAAGATACATTGGTAAGCAAACAATTGTTTTGAAGATAAAAAAGGAAACCAAGAGAAGATGACTTTGCAATAGCAAAACGAAGATGAGGATGCTTGAAATGAGTCACATCAGCAGAAGTTAGTCATTGCTACAAGAGGCTATTTCTTCAATGGGGCAATAAACTTAAAACACCATTTTTGCCTTTTATTCCATTTAGGTTTCAAATAGCAAGCCAAATCTTCTTGGGCACAGCGAAGTCCATATTAAGTTAAGCTCAAATAGTGTTGGCTTCATCTCAATTACTCACTGAAATTTTTTAAAAAATCATAGCAAATGTGGAGCTCCTTGGCCATTTAAGACTACAGTTTTTGAGCATGTAACAAATAAATGCAACCTGATGTAGACACCTTACCCAGTCACCTCAATTCAAGTAAATGCCAAAATGGGAACAGCCAAAGATCTAAGAACTGTTTACCACCACTGATTACTCTCTAAGAGCTACAAAGCAGTACCGAATTCTTCATTACCAAGGTGAAAACTACAAAATATCATTAACTCTGTAAGACGTGTCATACAGAGATGCGTTTATTTAGATATAAGGCTACAACTGATAGAACTGCATAGGGAGGGGAATCATGTAGTATATGCAACTTCACCATGGCAGAGATGTGCTTGCACCCAGATGACAAAGAGAGCCTGACATGCACAACAGTGAACAAGAGGGATGAGATGTTCCCTCCCTTTTATGAATACTTCAACAGTACCATCAGATTAGGTGGACGTTAGAGGTGAAGTGAATTTTAGTCATATTAATTCCCTTTCTTTAAATAAATGGTATTAGAAAACAAGCCTTTCTCCCAAGTTGTAGGAAATTTCCATTATTATGCACGTGCTCTGACAGCAATAAACCATAATAAACTTCCCATTAGTATGCCAGCACCACATGCTTCAGGCATGACATCTTTACTTTTACATTTATTTATTTCTAAAATCCTTTATGAAGACCCATATGGCAAAAGAAACCAACAAACAACCACCTGTACAGAATACATTTGCACTTCGAAAAATAAGACTGTAGATAGTAAAAAGGACAAATTAGCCAGAAGTTATGAACTGCTAAATTAGCAAAATAAAAACACAAGGAGAAATCCTGCTAAGATTATTCATTCTCTTCCAATGCTGCCTGAGTACAAGAAGGTCCCACAGAAGCATTTACTTGTTTTAAACTGAGCTGGGAACTTGAGTTAGAATGCAAATTCATTTTTATTAGGATTTAATTTTTTAAAGTATGCTCACACTGGTGCACAAAACCTCAGTCCTGGCCCTTGCCACAAGGTAATGTGCAGAGGCTCCTGCTAGCACACACAGCTGCTCTCCATGTCTCCACACCCCACAGGCAGAGTGGGCCATGGTGTCTCAGGTGGGAAAACAAGTAATATGATCAAGGCTGAGCTACCTTCAAAACTATCCTGGGCAAAGCCAAGAGTACTCAGACACTGTTCATCTTATTTTGGTGTCATACTCTATCAAAGTTACGTTAGGTGATATGGTCCAACACTGAGAAAGAACGTTATCCAAATGTTGGAAAGCATTTAAAATCAGTTTAGCAATTTCTTGCCATCCAGACACACCATTTTAGAAGAAAAAACGTAGTTACAGTAAAGACAGGAATGACTGTCATGGGTTATCTAGAAATTTTGTCCAGCAGTAGCAGATTTACTTTTCTAGTACGGTAAAAATCTTTGTACACAAGAAGTAGAAATATCCATTCTCATTATCATCTCAATCAAATTTATCACAGATTCCCAATGCAATGAGTTTACCAGAGGGCTCCCACTAACTCACAAACAACCATTTTGCCAATATGACAACTGTGTCTTAACCTGGTTGCAAATACTATTGCAATTCACAGTTCAGAAAACTGAACTTCATTATTTTCACAACCCAGCCAAGTAATATTTGCATAACACATAAAGAGCAACTATGTCATCAAAAACACAAAGAGCCCCAAAGTTAAAAATTTCACATACACATATTCAAGATTTTAGAAAAATCATCACTGATGGATTTTACTAGCATTGCCATATTCTTTCTCACTGGTATTAAATAAAGACAGCACCTTCATTGATTTAGGCATACTCTTTGGAGGCTAAAGGGAAAGATTTCTTTTTAATTACAGTTTACAAGGCAAGGCACAGTCATTATATACACAAGAATAACTTCTAAAAGGTATGCACATTATAAAATCAAAGATTTTTCTGTTCCTTACCTTGACAAAATTCAAAGTTCCCTTTTTTCCGGCAGTCACCTATCACTAAACTCAGTGCTCTCCAAGTGTTTCTTTTGACAGATATCATTCTCCACCAATCGCTCTGCTAATTTCCTCTTTCCTTTTCTGACTGGGACAGATATTACGTTCACCAGCCCAGAGATCAATCTTTTCTATTGACAACAACAAATGAAAAAAAAAAAAAAAAGGAAAAAAAAAAGAAGCATATATCACAGCCAGTTTGAAGCACCACACCCCTTCATTTGCATGATAATAGCAGTCTTTTAAATAAAAAGGGAAGACAGAAACATTATTCTAAACCAAGTAACCACATTTCCTTAGCAAAATTTAAGGTAATACTTTAAAACTGTTTTAATTCTTCAACAACGGCTGCTTCATAACTTGCTAAGTTAAAGCAGCTGACATATAGAAGACAACAAATTAGGAGTAGCCTATATTCTGCCTGCTAGTTAATTCTGTAAAAATGCTTGGGTTTAAATACATTCATATAATATAAAATATTACATACTTTACCTGGTTCAACAGGAGCTCTAGAGAATCATTTATTAAATCAACATGTTTACTAAAAATAGAGACTTTCCAATTTACACATCGCTATACTAATTTGGATTTGTAAGTCATAACAGCAAACACATTTAAACAAAGAAAGGCAGATCAAAAAGCTATTGATATATTTACAAATCATCTTCCCACTTTTGAAAAGGCAATTTCCCTCCCACTCCAACACCTAAAAAACCTGTTTATTTGGGTTTACACAAATACTCTGCCATTTGTATGAATCTGTATTACAGTGTTGTCAGTTTCTTCCAAGACATTAATATGCTTTTCAGGCGTTCATAATTATGTCAAGACAGAAGGTTTTTTCAGAGCCAAGCACACACAGTTATGTACATGCTTCAATCTGCAACCACTATTCAAGTACTTCGGGACAGAGTTAAGCATGCACAAGGATCCGGCCGCAGCTCATGCATCTAACCCAGAATCCAGCCCAAACCCTCTCCTGGACTAGATCTTTCTGCAAAAAAATGCATCGCCCGAGGGCATTTGCAAAAGATCACACTTCTGTTTGTGCTAGAAATTGCTATCTTTCCCACAAACAAGCACCCTTTTCAAATCAAAACAAACCTTCCCAAGTTAAAGTTACAGAACAAAGGAGTTCACCAAAGTCTGTCCTTTCCAGCATTCGTGGTCGGACATTTCCCTGCGGTCCTGAGAGAAGCCAAAATTCCACTGATTTCAGTGAAAACAAGTGGTAATGACTGCAGGACTCTACCCAGAATCTGGCAACTGTGGAGCTTTCAGAGTGACACAACTGCCTCTGGCATTTGGAAAATAATCTCTAAAATGTGGTTAGGACTCCACAACTAGGGTACAACTGCTTTTATAAAATTGTTTTTCTTTTGTATGCAATTCACTAGTTGTCACAAGTCAAGTTGTTATGTAGGCAATAAATTTATCTTTCAGTTGTGCCTTAGAATGAATTGTGTACTTTTCAATTGCCTAGACTTTTGTATAACACTTTAAATTTCCATAAATGCATATAGCATTCTCTGAATTGTTATTATTGTTTGATCTGGCTTTTAGGGTCATAAACCCATGCCCCTACCAAAACTGAAAAATCCTCCACTGACCAAGTGGCCCTAATAATTTCACTGAGATCATTTAAACATTAAGTTTTCCACCAAGTGACAATAGCATCTAGTTGAAATACTGTCTTATAGCGGAATATTAAATTTTCATCATATCTTGGATTCAGAGTTACACAGCAGACATCTGTAAAGACATATTCATGTTTTGCTAACCTTTACTAATTTGACCACTAGAAACAACTACGGTCAAATATGTTAAACTATGTAACATAACAATTCAACATTTCTGTCTGCTGAATATCATACTCCTTTTTTGTGGCTGGTAAAAGATTTTACTGTAAAAAAGATCTTACTGTAAAAAGCTCTTAAAAAAATCTGTCATCCACTTTGCAATGAAGACATCACTTCAGTTTGCTACTCTTCCTTTGTTTCAGGCCCATGTTCATTTTTTCTGTATGCCATGTTTTCCAAAGTGATGGATGCATTTTTCTATACCTATTCTACACTAATCTTCTTCAAATGTATTTTTGCTTCCTGGATTGTAAACTGCTGCTGTAGTTTGAACGTACACACAAAACTGTTTAACGTCTGAACTTCACTGAAGGCAGAATGCCTCAAACAATTTGTAGTCTTACAAGAGTGTTATAAAAAAGGATCAACATGTTGTATTACCATGGAAATTTTGAAAAACATACTTTCCCAAACAAATATTACTTTTTCTCAATGGTATGAAGTAATGAAAACCACATGTGTAAATCTGCGATCCGTGCAGTAGTTCAAGCTGCAGCTAATAGAAAATACAGAGAGTGAACTCTGCCATATAAAGGATTCTTGTTACAGAAATATAATGTGAAAACCAGATGCAGACAGAAAACCTTAATCACAGATGGGAATGTAATCACTGGCATACAGAATACTTTTTTGATCAATCTCAACCATATGAGAAATGTACTTATTTTCTAAGGAATGCAATAACTCTAGAGAGTCTTCTATTTGAATTCAGTTAACCTCATATTCGCAGTGCTTTTATCTTATATGTGTAGAGAAGGGGGATATAACTTGAGCCAAGATTTTTAGAACAGCCGTTGGCCCTGGCAAATCATTCTTGTATCAGCTTATCTTTCAAGGAATTAATAGGATGTAAAGACTACAAATATCAGGATCAGCCTCAAATGAAATCAACCATTATTGTACTTCCTAGTTACTGCCAGAAATCCCTTCATCACCTAAGCACTTCCCCAGTTAAATTTTCCCCTTAATATGTGGTTCTTCAGAAATACAATGCTAAGAGCAAGCACATTGTCGCAGTCAAGTCCTGTGAATCAGAACTGGAGTCCTACAGCAAAGAATCTCCCTTTATAAAAGCTGAGGAGTCATCTACTCAAAACCAAGTTTACCTGGGGCTGGGTTCTAACTGCTCAAAGTCCTTGCAAATGCCCTGCACCCACACAGCTCCTGGGGGCTAGCAGGAAACAAATGACCACAGCACAGGGCAGCTATCCAGCTACATCAAGTGTCCAAACTGACGACTGCCTTCTACCAACTATCCAGACCAAGGCAGGACCAAGATAACTCCCGATAGTTTTCACTGCTGGTGACATTACGGCTACTACAGTAGTAGTAAATGCATCATGTAAAATATGGATACCTTAAACTGCAATATATATTACAAAGAAAAACCACAATCAAAACCAAAAACCCTAATTTGTGCTAGGAAGTAAAATTAAAGAAAGAAAATGCATCCAGAGATAAAAGGTCTCCAGAGTCTTGGGTACCAGCACTGGCAGTTTTACTTCCCGGCAGTCCCCAGTCCCTGATGCACCCACCTCCTGGATGTATCCAGCCTACTGAAGAATACACAGCATTGCTTGACTGTCACAGTTCACAACTGAGCATAAAAAGGTAACCTAAAGTTGGAATTAATTTATTTTAATAGTATAATTAAGTAACACAAACCACAATGATTTGGTAGCTGTTACACTGGGACAGAAAGGGGATAGCAAAAACCCTTTGACCACCACAGGCTAGGCAGATTCTCCCTCTCTCATAGCCCCTCTTTTATTCTCTTATAGCCTCTAAGTCCATTTGCCATCATCTCACTTTAGGTGTCTGCAGTAAGAGGACACATTCACTTCAGTATTTTACCACAGGGCTCCCAGCAATGGCACATCATAGGTGTCCATCAGACTAACTCTGCTGAAGTTCCTATAAAGGTGCTTTTTACTGAGTGCCTGTAATGCTCGGTGAATTTTGAAGTCTGCTACTTATTTTTTTCCTCCCATGTTAATAACTACCAAACCATTTGATGAAAATACTTTGATTCCACCACTGCAATAAAACAGTTTTTAAAGCATCTTGTTTCTTCTGAGACTTAACTTTAAATTTCTGAGACTGCGGCACTGTAAAGTAATATGGGCTGGATATGCTTATTTCTAAACAAGCATGCCCAGATTAATAATAAACTTTGGCCAGATACATATTTTCATTTGCATTTTTTTTATATAGCATCATCATCGTGTGTGTGTAGAGTGCTAAAAATGGAGTGAAATCTTCCAGCTGAAAACAGTTCCACGTGACAAAACAGAGAGGGATCCTGAAAACTCCTGCTCTGTGTCATGTGCAAGTGTGTGTGCCTGTGCCTTTTTTTTCCCTCTCATCTAATTTCATCTGCGAGAGACCGTCCCTAGAGGACAAGACAAGGGAGAACCAATTATATCCAGCGGTTGGTTTCTCCAAAATGAAGGCATCTGTTCCATGCCAACGATTTCCACATGGAAGAAAAACAGAACTTTGAAGGCATCTGTGTTCATGGTTGACAGTTGCAGATCTTAGGGTCTACTGTAATTGCCCAGCTGCAAACATGATTTGGTTGCTGCAGTTGTCAGCTGATCTCCTCGCACTGAAAAGAAGGGAGCTTGAATAGCAAATAGCTGGATAAAAATCAGATATTCCTCCACAATACTGACACCTTTTCCCTTCTGAAGTAGGTATTTTTCTTGGTACAATGAGTTTGATGGAAGTAAATTGTAAAGTGGCTCTTAAACTAACATTTTACAAAATATTCCGCTTTAAAATGCTATTCTTTAAATAATGTACTGGTCCAAGCACAATGTGTTTATTATTCGCTAGTATGTCAGGCTGGTATTTTTTAAGAGTGATTCAGAAACCAGTGTGATTCACCAGCTACATAATTCTGCAGCCCACCTTATTTAGCCAAGTAGTCTCAGTAAAATCAAGAATACACCTGAGCAGGAGCTCAGAGTTTTCACCTCAAAAGCATATGGCAGATAAATAACTAGTATGATATTTATTACTCAACTCACATCACTTCCAGTGTGAGTGAATACTTTCCAAAAGACACTTTATAGAAACATTACTGGTAATTCAAAATCTGGCTCACAGCACTGGGTGCCACATTTGCAGTGAGATATTCAGCAATGCTGTGCACCTTCACTGCTAAAAAAATCAAGCAAGTTATTAACAAGAAGCTCATATGAAGTAGCAAGGCCCTAACTGATTTTCCAAAGCACAGGACTGAGTGCCATTTAGAGATCTAAGACTACTGATGGTGCAGCTGCAACAAAGACAATTAAAACTGGCCTAAGCAGAAAATGCACTGACAGTCTCCCTCCTCGAGACTCACCAGATAAAAGTGGATCATAGTTTCCAAAAATATTTATTTCATGCACCTCATGAGTTTTTGTAGTTTGCTTACCTAGGACTTTTATGAATATCCTGAAAGAAGGAAAACAGTGTACGAGAAGGAAACACATTTTTTAAATAGAATTCTTCGTTATTCTGCTGGATTCCAGCTGCAATCCCAAACATACTCTGCAGCAACAGCATTCAGCCCTCCCAGCCAGGTAGCCATTCAGCTTAGAAAGGACATTAAGACTCCCAGTTTCCCTTGTTTGACACACACCCCAGATTATTATGAATGCCTGAAGTAGTGAATCTGGGGGGACACAGTAGACCTGACACCTCCTGACCACTTCTAAATTCCCTCCAGGAAGGACAAGACTTGGATATGAGGACAATTAATACAGCCATCTGTTTCCTGTGACCTCCTAAGGGGCAGAGATGGCCACTGATGACTTGCTCTGGCAATGTCACTGAGGTCCTGCCCATCCTTCTCTTCCCAGAGAAACCATGGGGTAATAAAAACAATAGTGTCCAATAATAGCTCTGTAAGAGATTAAAATTTAGGTCTGGATTTAAAAACAAATGAAAAAACAAAAAAAGAAAATTAAAATCAGAAGCTCCCCATGTGAAGAGGATGGGGCCAATAAATCTCAGAATGTGAAGGAAAATTATACATTGATCCCCTCCTTCAAACTGCTGTAGCTGTTATTTACTGTAGCTGTGCGGCTAGCACAGGTCTTTCTCGTGAGAACATTCCGTTGTGTTTTATAAACAAAGATAAAGTTTGGATGTTTTTTAAACAGTGTCTCGAGATTTGGACAGTTCAGGCCTGGTCAATCAGGCCTAGGGGGAGGTTTCTGGCTGACCAATCTGGGTGACCTCTGAAAAGTCTATATACATGTTGGATTCAAATAATAAAGGGCCTTTTCTATGCTATGCTGAGAATCCGGGTTTTCCTTCTCTGCTAGCAGCTCAACAGCGACATAGCTGTGCACTTCTCTGGAAAAGGTCTGGAGCAGGCAGCTGGCCTTAACACAATTTGAAACAGCTCCTGGGATACACAAGTTGAGAATCCTGGCCCAATGGACTCAATAGGAATCTCTGCAAGTATTATTATGGAAGGAATAGGCTTTTTCTCTGCTTTATATGGAAGTCTTGTCAGGTAAATCTGTGATTTACAATTCAGAAAGAATGCCTTGCTTTACACTGAGACCTGAGCTAGCCCATTTTATTAGGGAGATACCTAGATCTACATCTCAGAATCGATCAAAAACAGTATTGTTAAGATCACAGATGTGAAATGGGAGCACAGAAAGCCTGGAGGTCCAGATCCTCAGACTGGTATTCAAACTAATGAAACACTATCTTCAATGAGAACTGGGTATGTGAGTACCACAGAAGATCTGAGCTCCAGTCCTTTAATTCAATGTTTACAAGCTCTGCTGATCCATGGAGTTGTATTAATTTATCATGGTGCACACGAAATGTGTACAACACTCAGAAACTATGCCAGGCTATTCAGTTCAGTAGGATGGCTTCCTTGTCCACCTGCAGCACTCTTTAATACAGGTTGCAGCCTGCTTTTTCAGCATTAAGTGGTTTGCCATCAAGTTTTAAAAATAATAAATAGCAGAGTCATGAAACAGGTTTTGCTTAATGGTTCCTAGAACTCAATGACTTCACTCACTAAAACACTTTCTGTAACATTACCCTTAAATACTTTTAGCAATGTCACCATTAAAATAAAATAAAAAATCATCCTGGCAGTACGATCCATTGATAGCACACCCACAGGTGCCATTATCCCCACATTTGTTGGCAGCTTTTTCTGGCACCACTATGCTTTAATAGCTCTGGCAACAAACCCCACCTGAATGTCACTGGAAGTGCTCCTTTGGAGCAGTCTTCCCAAATATCCTTTGCAGCATTCTGTCTCTTTTGTTGCACCCTATTCATCCCATTTTCTGGCAATAGCCTCACCCTCTCACTGTCAAAGCCTGTGCTGGTCTTAGGGAGTTCTCTTCCTGAACTTGTCTAATGCACGTGTGATTCAATGTTAGGATGAATCTCTCAAGAGGATTTCAGGACAGCATCTTTGTTTCTAAGGTTGAGTGTTTACTCACATCCCAGCTTCAAAATTAATTTTATTACATCCTAGTAACACAACGTGACCAAACCAATGGGACAGCAAAGCACAGGTACAAAACCCTATACAATCTGATGTTTCATCAGAGAGTTTGTTAGACCTTGTGACACCCAGAAAGCACACACAGCTTTACTCAACATGCCACACAACCTGTCAGGGCAGCATGCAGAACAAGCATTCTGATATTGCCATTACCAAAGCAAAATAAGCGAAAACCAGAAAATGTATTCTGGAAAACAAGCAATTGTAGGGGGAAAAGTATGGATATTTTGGGGCTGAATTGGTTTGGTTTTTTTCCACGCTATTTAAAATGACACCTGGGCCACAACCAAAAGGGGCACCTGTGTGATCACCATCAGAAATCAAAAATGTACACAGCAGATCTTCAAATAAAAGGCACTACAAAAGAAAAAACCTAGTGGTAATGCCTACTACTTACGCAAATTGCACATTTATATCTAAAATGGCAGGTACACAGAAGCCTCCTAGAGCCCCAAACAGCCCCAATAACTACAGCCTGGTACAATTTGTAATGGTCATACAACCTCAAATGCTTGTCTGAATTCCTGGAGTTTACCCTCTGTAGCAACTTGGCTCTCCATAAATGATACCTATCTTACAACACGCCAGTGCTTGCCACTGTGTGCATATTAATTCCACTCCACTAGGTGGAGTCTTCCGTCTTCCCAGACTAACCTAATTTCCGAAAGAACCCATTATCTATCCTCCATGAACTTTGCACATTTACTTTACTATAAGCACTAGAGTATACCTGTCTCAATAGCCATAAAAGTGGCAATGAATCAAATGCCTTCTGAAACGATTGAAGAAATCATTAACTATCCCATGAGGATCTCAAAACACCATGTTACAATATGGGATCATTCAGGAATATTGTTGCTGTACAGTTCTGTGCAACATAACTGTTCTTTCACTAACACTACATTCAATAAATACTGGGTAAAAAAATGTATCCCTTAAATAAGTCACCATATCACACATGCCCAAAAACTGCATATAAACAAACCCAAGTTTCAGAAGTTCTATTAGATTCTTTTTGTGTATTCTGAAAATACTTTTGAGTACCTAGGATGCCCTCCCTTTCCAGGCATCCCAAAATGTGTTAAAGAAAATAAGAGAATAAACATTAAAGTATTTTATTCCATATTCACACTTCTAGTCACAACCAGTGGAGTTAAATATGGCAACTATTCAATAGCAACAGCAAAACTGCATGCAGCATTTCTGGCAAAGATAAGAAAACAGAGCACTCCCATGAATGTGTTCAGAACATTTAGATAAGAAAATCTGGATACCCTTCATCCAGCTATCTTTCTTTTGGGGCTGGACTCCACCCCAGCCACTGCGCAAAGTGCCAGAAAATCCCACGACCAAAGCAAAAAGCTCCTTGGTTAAAAAACCCTTCAGGTAGGCAGTGATCTGCTCTCACACACTGCGCCAGAGCATTTGCTCGGCAGTCTCAGCGAGCAGAAAGCCCACGTAGGCACTGAGCACTAACGCGAGGCTCCCCAAGGCTCTCACATCCCCGGGTCAGCCGAGGTAGGGCCTCCTCAGCGCCGCTCCTGCTGTTGGCAGATATCACCAGCTATTTAAGGCTACAGACATTTTGCCCCAATCGGCCATGTTTTCTGTAATATTTACTTCTCGTACATATGTCTATAACTATGTATACATCCCACAGAAGGTGAGGTTTAACAGGGTTAGCTTTGTTGGGGAAAAGAAGGTTTGGAGGAAAGGAAACAACTTTCATGTTGAGAAGATTTGAATCTAGTGACTGTCACGGGATGTAAACACTCTTCTGGGGAGGGAGGCTTTTTGTTATGCTTCAGGAGAGCACAGAGTTTTGGATAAAATCTGTATAAATAATTATCCCTCTGTCATTCAACATAAATTTATGCACATGTGTGCACACAGTTATGCTGGGGAATACAAACTATAAAGTAGACATGCCACAGACTTCTAGACAACCTACCACAAGCACGGGTCTCACACAGAATCCATTCTATATTTAAATTTCAGTTTATTGAATTTTAATTATTTCTGATCTGTAGATCACTTTGAGGAAAATCCCCCAAGGTCAAAAGCTTACAGATCCAGTTGAAAAACCAAACAGAAGCATCAGCAAGGTCCTTTCCCATGCAGACACCTATCAAAAAAAATTAGTTCCTGACTACTGGATTAGATTAGAATGCAACAGCTAAAACCCATTCTAATATTAAAACCAGGTAATTCTCTATGTTGAAATAAAGCAATAAAAGCTCTCATTCTATTCTGCACATTTAGTCTTGTTATGTACACAGGGCTCCACAGATGTAACAATGAATTGTCCCTTCTTCACTTGGATCCTTATTTATAAAATTAACAGACATACCCTTTTCATTAGGTTGTTGTTGGATTTTTGTTCGCTTTTTTTAATTAAAAAGCAATAATGTTATGTTCTCCAGAGATACCTCTGCTAGAATATGTATGCTCTACCAATACTATGCTTTTCAAGTCATAAAACTAACTTGGATTAGCAGCTCCACAACAGTGAATATTTTTGTATATATGCATTCAAATCTGATTCAATCAGTTTACTTACCATGGGAAAAGTTACTCCAAAATCCCTATTAACTAAAATGTCCTTGATGAGCTCAAACTTAAGATCTGCAGGTGTATCAGGAATGAAACAAGCCAAAGAATGTCCTGTCCTACTCTGAACATCCTTTACATTGCTCAAGGTCCTTAATAGTAAATAAAGCTGTATTGCTACAATGGGGAAACAGCCACACATCACTTTAAGATACAATCACAGTTTATTATTAAAATTATTTTAGAAGTATGAGTTAAATCCTTTTACCAACATAGTGACATTCAGCTATCCAGTGTCATTTTTCCAGTTCAAATAGATATGGTCCTAATTGCATAATGCCATTTTATCTGCTGAAGATAAAAGTGCCAATAAACAAAAATGCACATTAGGCAGGAGATTTTTCAGAATAGATTTTTTTTTCAAATAACCCACTTGCATTAACAAAAGATTGCAATGGCTTCCAAATTATAGGGTGTTATTTTTAGTGGAAGTAGTTCAATATTCATATTGGAGCAGATGTAGCAGTTTAACAAAACAGCTCTTCAAATCCTGCACAAATTGAAAACAGGAAAACTGATTGCATTTTCTCTTATCACTTTCCTTTTCTGAATTGACACTTTTGGCCTTCTGAAAATTTACACATGGCTTTCATCTCAACAGCACCTGCTGATCAAACAGAAACCTAACATTTTCAAGAAAATGGTATAAAGGACTAGTTTTCTTTTTACCATCTTAAAGGGCATCGGCAGTCCACTTGATGGCAACAATTGCTGAGTAGATGGCACACAAAATACATCTTATATTTTCATTCCACTTACTTTTAAAAATTAGTTAAATCATAGTGGCTGTATTTGCTCTTTGTCTGCTTAAATTAATTTCAGTCTCTATCTCTGTGTTACCCTGGTGGGTTTCATTCTACAGTCAGCTAGATTTTAAAGATTATATGAAAGCCTTTGAAATAATAAACACATTGCATGTTCTGCAGACACTGGGTCTTCTTTATATATGCACTTATATGCAATCACATAATCTGACATATACAATTATGTATTCACGTGCACATATTGCACAGACATTTCTTTTTATGGTGCATATACCAAGGAAAAAATGTGTGTATATGTGTATATATGTGTGTGTGTATATATATATATATGTATTTTTCATTCCGCTATAGTCTTACTGCATTGAATTCCCTTCATCATTAGAACATATTGAGGAGAGAGAAATTCAAAGGGTATTTATTTATTTTAAAGTTGCTCTTTGTTTCCTTTGCAGTCTTCAGACTGGGAGAAGGTCTAGCAGATGCTCTGGAACTTGAGCATCAAGACTGGGTTGAGATGCTGCCATTGGTGAACATGGCGAGCATGCAAACAGCGCAACCAGAAATCCTTGGGCTCCTGCAAAAGTTAAAGGTATCAAGTCATGTATATAAAATATGAAATGTAATACCTTGTTATCCTGTCTGCTTCTGAGCCTGTAAACTCTGAAGCGCAGCAGCAGGTAACAAGAACCATCTTCCTTTGTACATAATTCTGGGTGTAATTAAAGATACTCCTGAAACCTGGTATGTGTCAGCTTCTTAACTGATAGAGCCCTCACCCCCCTGAAGTACTCTGCTGCCATCCATTACCATTCTGCTTCAGTGATAAGGTAACCTGAAGGCAGAGATGACATACAGTAATATATGTGCCACTCCAGACAGTTGGTTCATGAATTTCAGTGTTTCATCATGCTCAGTGAGGCAATTGCAAACCTGAAATGTCAATATGTTCAGTCAATGGAAGTAAAATAATGGGGCTCTATTGTCTTACCCTATCGATCTGCTGCTGTCAACAAGAATACATGCCCCCCCCGGCTTTAAACAAATTTTAATTAGGCTTTTAGTTACCAGATCATATCTATATATCTATCTGTGCAAACACTTGACAAAGTGAAACGGCAGTATAAATATTTCAAACTTTTAAACATAAAGGTAATTGTTTAATGTTGTTTTAAGATATGACCACTGATAAAGCAGCGTGCGCGCACACACTGAGCATGCAAGTCATCTTAATCTGGGAGAGAATTTAAAAAGCACCATCGAAAGTCCATCCAAAACAATAAAAAACAAAGAGCAAAGAGGCCACTTTTCCTAAAGCCCAGTGTCATCCTCTGCGGGGATTTTGGAAGTTAGGAGCCTTCACTGAAACCACCCCCGGAGTGAGCGGCGGGTGCCCGGGAGTGACAGCCCGGGTGCTGTGACAGCCCCTCGGCCCCGCCGCCACACCCAGGCCGGGGCTGCTCTACCCCGTCCCGCCTAGCACCAGACAAGGCACTCTCCGCTCCTCCGGGCTGTGTTTAAAGTGGGGTCCCGCAGTCACCTTTGTTCTGCGGCCCCCTCCTCCCTCCCCGCGGCCAGCCCTGCAGGCGACCCCTCTGCGCTCCCCTCGGCGCGGCCCGGGGCGGGGGGAGGCAGCACAACAAAAGGCAGATCCCGTCTCCCCGCCGGCTAATCTCTGCCCGTAAATCCCCGCCCGCTCCGGGGGAGATAATGAGTGGTTACATCTTCACTTCTTCCCGCGCCTATCGACTTGTGCAGCGCCGAGGGAGCCGGGCCGGGCCGGGCGGTGTAAGGCGGCCAGGGGTGTCCCCCCGCCCGCCCCTCCGCCTCTCCCGCCCGCGGGTGGAGGTTTTACCTTCCGGCGGGAGGGACGAGGCGGCGCCGGCGCGGCCCGGGCTTTGTGCGCCTCACGCGCCTCGCAGCTTATCTGCGGCGCAAGGACGGAGCATCGCGGCTTCGCGGCCCCGCCGGCGCGGGGGGAGCGGCACGGCGGTGTGCATCGGGGCGATTACGGTATCAGCTCGACCCAGATGGCGGCCGGAGGATGTGCGAGGCAGCGGGGCCGGGAGCGGGGCTGGGGCCGGCCCGCGGTCCCCCGGGAGGCCGCGCCCGGCACGAGGAGAGGCGCCACCTCCGCGCCGCCCATCGGGGGAGCAGGCGGCGGTGCCCAGGTCTGTGCGAGTGGCTGCCCAGGTCTGTGCGAGTAGCTGCCCTCCGGCCGGCAGCCGGCCCGGCTCCGGCCCCGCCGGTTGTCCCAACACCTCTCCGGGCTAAGGACCCTGCCGGGGGTCGCGCAGCGCTCGCTCCACTAGGCTCCTCTGCCTGAGGTCGCCGCCACTCCCACCAAGGTGATAGTCCCTGTGACTGCCTGCAGCCTAGCTTCCCCCTCACAGACCATACCTACTTCTGCAGCCCGGCTCCCACTCCAGAGCATCCCTACACCCGCACGGAGCACGCCGGCCGCTGGCGCGGTGCAGTCACGGAGTGTACCCGCTCCCAGTTTGACCGAGTCCCCGCCTGACCCAACCTGCTCATTTCTCACCCTTGGCATAAGAGCCGGAACACAGCACTGCTGCTACACAGCGGTCGCATCATTCACCAGAGGATGAGCCTTAAGAAGGAGTAGGTCCCTACACCTCACAACTCAGGTTCTGTGAAAACTGAGGGGCTATATTGTCGGGATTGTTAATCAAAGAGCACAGGGTTAGCACGAGGTACGGAAAGGGGAGACAGCAAAGCAGCCTGGCCTGCCTACTATGAGCACAGCCGGCCAGCAGAACAGCTATGCACTCAGTGCG
The DNA here is from genome assembly GCF_008360975.1 of Lichenostomus cassidix. Classification (NCBI taxonomy): domain Eukaryota; kingdom Metazoa; phylum Chordata; class Aves; order Passeriformes; family Meliphagidae; genus Lichenostomus; species Lichenostomus cassidix. The sequence goes on from NC_139482.1 coordinate 127,354,483, forward strand.
GTCAGGTTTTAAAGTTTCTAAAATGTTTCTCCATGGGAATCAATACTTATTTGTTAGGAAACGCATTTCCATTGCGTGTCTGCCGAGGAGCACCACGAAGGAGGGAGGAGGACAATGACAGCATGCTGAAGTGAGAGCATTGTTCAGTGCAAAGCTTCTTCCAAAATCACTCGTCCAAGATAGCAGTTTTTCCACAATAAAAGGAATAAAGGGAATTTGAAACATAATACATAGTGAAAACCAGAACCTAGATGGGGGAAGGGCATGTGTGTGAAAATCGTGTCACCGCAATGAATGTCAGATAAAAAGGGGTCTGTCACAAATCCTCCACTAATCCAATAATGCGAAAACCTCTTGGTATCACTGAGACATAGCACAAGGTAATTTTTTTTATTTTTCATAAACCACTCTATACGTTTAGCCTTTGAAAGGCAGCGATGTTCCTATCGCAAAACCAGGACTTTGATTCTTCAATAAAGGCAAACTGATTTTCACATGTCAAATTTACTATGCATTCCTCAGCCAGTATTTTTACCTCGAAGAAGGGCCACTTCTCTCAACTTCCTCCAGTTGTCAGTTGTGTGACAACCATATTTAGAGGTAATCAGACAGGTCATATTACAAAAGTTAGTCAACTCATTTGAAACCTTAGCTCCTAAACTTAATGGTATGTTCTACACATTTCTAAAGAAAAGTGACTTACTAATTAATTCAACCTGCAAGGTAATACAGAGCTTTCTCTCTGCATATGTTCTTTCAAACTATTATGCACAAATAAGAGACTGCTCTTTTTTGGTATTTCTGTTACAGAGCTTTTCCTTGAAATGCCATGAACTAATTTAGGATCCGCCAGATTCTCATCTTGCGGGGCCACCATGTGCATTCTATATCTACGTTGGCCATACTTTTATTACTCAAATCACAACACTCTAAAGAAAAACTAATCCAGGATCCTTCCTAATGTAAGCAATTTGCTGTGAAAACACTCACATATAAAAATAAAACAATGTGTATTAATAAGACAAATACAATCAGAATACAAATGTGTAACAGAAGTGGCGTTCCATAAGCACAGCTGTCTTTAAGTCCAAGCTGCAGGCTAGAAATCTTAATTTCAACTGACTCTCTTGTAATAATGGGTTACTTTCCTCTAAAGCGGAAAGTCCATCTGCCCCAGGCAGATAAGTTTTGAAGCATTAAAATAGATAAAAATCTAACATTTTCTTTCTTGCATTGAATATGTGAATTCTAGTGTGCTATAATGTGAGAATTCCAACATATGACTATTATGGCATAATATCTCATAGCTCAGCTTGTCATTACTTCACTTGTAATTCTTATGTTAATTATGTTCATAATTACTATAAACAGATGTGGTAGAAATTCATATGACCTTTTACTGCAGAATGCATTTCTCAGTCTTTCTCCTTTATTTTAATAATATAGGTTAAACCAGAGTAAAGTATTTCTGACACACTCTGCATGTATGTATGTACATATTTAACATGAAACCATTTCTGCCTCATATTTCAGCCAAAGGACCACCTACATGCCAATACATTGACATGAAAGTGATGATAACTGAAAAGTCTACCCTGAAACATACCCCTAAATAACTGTGCTTACAGTGAACCTTTTTGATTAAGTATTGCTAGAGCCATCACTGAAGCCTAGGACTTAAATGGACCACTGCATTTTTATCCAGGACCTTTGTTAATGCAGCAGTATCCTGCTTTACAACTACAAGTACATAACAGCCATACAGCAATTTATTTTACTCACAGACAAACTATCACCGTCTGTACAGAAAACACATTTACAATAAAATCACTATGGATTTCATTAAGAGAAAGCCTACTCGAATTTCATTTCTTTGGACCTAATCTATAATTAGTGTGGACAGACAGGTGCAAACCCTTCTCCTCTACAGATGGCTACTGGAAATGGTGCAAAATAGCTCCTTCTGTTTAAACAACACACAGATAACCTGCTCTGCTCTTATCACTTACAATTACCTCCATTATACTGAACTAATGTTTACTTTAATAAAATGTCCACTGTTGTCTAAACATTATTTGGAAACTTTCATATTGATGGCAGAAAAAAAACTAAGATGGAAGTCAATGTCTTTTAGATTAAAATTTGCAGTGGAGGAAATAAAAAAAGCTTTTAAAGGACAGGATATTTTGACTTTGATTTTATGTCTGCTGTTCATTTTTCTTTCTCCACAAAACCACACAGTATGCTACTTCTGGATGTATTTGTGCTACCATATATTAAACTAATAAAGTTTATAGTAAGAACAGGATAACTGCATTTTAAAAGCAGTTCTTTAAAAAGGAACATCTATGTGGAAAACCAAGACCCTTTGCCTTAAAAGTTCAGTTTTTAATCTAACTCTTTTGGATCTCTGCTTTGAAACGACATGAAGACAATGTAATCTGCAAGCCAGTGTTTTAAGAATTTACAGCTAAATTCCTCATATTAAATTCAGTGCAAGTATCAACTTTTTTAATATTATAGGTTGTTTTTAAAGGCTGTATGAAAAAGAGCAGGCTGCTACTAGCTACATGGATGAAGGGTTTTTAATGTATTCAGGTTAAAAATAATTATATTTTCACATTTCTTTAGCCAAGACACAAGAAATAGCCCCTTCAAAACACCAAATTCATGTTTTATTTCAGCTATTAAGTCTTCTTGATCTCTGCATGACAACTTAAGTTTCTACAGAACAAAGAACAAGATCTTTTCCTCACCCCATCTAAAAAGTCTGAAGCTCCTGCAATAACAACATACTGATATCCTTATTCAATTAGCTAAAGATTTAACAGTAATGGACTGTGGCAAGTGGATTTGAAAGTTGAAAATGACAATTGCAAGCCCTTTCTCCCATCACCCCAATGCAAATACTGCAGATGCCTATTTCACCCAAAGCGTCTGGCAACGAGGAGTTTGCAGTCTGCACAGTACCTCAGTGAGGCGAGCTTCGCATTCAATGCCTGTCGTCTGAAGTTCGTTTCAGAGAAGTGAGAAACAGGATTTGACAGGGAAGAATGTCCTGAACTGACTAGCCACTGACCAGCACTCCAGGTGGAGCTGTTTTTCTCCCCCATTATTCCATAAACAATACTCCCAGTATAAAACCCCATGTGCACGCAGGCATACATAGTGTTAAGTGTACACAGATGAGAGACACCGTGTGATGTTTTACTGGTCCATTATTTAGGCACGAAACAAGTTAACATTAAGGTGGTCAAAAATGGTAGAAGGCAGTGTTTTACTTAAAAAGATTTTGGAAACTATTTAAAAGCTCAAAGCCTTTGAAGAAAAACAACTTGTGCAGCAGTTGCCAGGAAGCAGTGACCTAACACTGCTGTCTGCATTCCATTACAAACAGAATGGTTCTTGTCTCCCTACAGCATGCTCATGGCTCAAGAACCCAGCCGCTCACTCTTCTGCAAGCACAGGACAGAAAGAAGTCCTGCTATCATCTTTTGTACCCCTCACCTGACTCCAGCTTGCCAGAGGCACCAACAGATTTAACAGTGGGTTGGGTTTTTGGTGGTTTGGTGTTTTCTTGCACTGATGCATGGTTGAGCTTCCCATGACAGTGAAGGAAAATGACTCATTAATTGGAAATAGTAGCAATTATACTGAAGGTATGAAAGATATGATGAAACTGACCTTAAGAAAGTTATAAATTATCAAGCATAGTGTAAGTTCCTAATTAAAAACCTTTACAGCAAATCTGCAGTGAATCTCACACCTAACAAAGCCTTTGCCAACCTCATATTTTCACAGACTGTACAGTTACGAATGAGGCATACTCATGTCTTTTTCCTATTATCTTCCTATTGATGGGGAGCCACAGAAACACCTAGTGCTAAAACCAGAACGCATAAACAAGATGGACTAACTTTTTTACCATTCAGCCAAGCTGAAGGAAATTCCCTGATCATATTGGATTTCCTAAGGAAATCAGCCCAGAATAAACTGAATGAGGTTTTCAGACTTCCCATGGAAAGGTCAAGCATCAGCTTTAACAACCATTAGAAACCAGTTTCAATCCTCGCGGCTATCCAAATTCACTAAGCCGTTAACAGAAAAGCTGAACAGAAAACCTGGACAATAGAATTCAACTCTGAAAACGTCTTTAACGTCTTGCCTCAAACTGCAGTTAACAAAGTTGCTTATTTAAACTTTCCATTGCATCTGTCAGGCTGCAGAAAAGGAGACAGAAATCTAAGGCTTCAAGAGTGTAGTTACAAAAATTATACTCACCCTTAGCCCTAACATATTGTGTTTACAAATACAATAATTATGTTTTTAGCTACACGTCAATGGAAAATAGTTTCTAAGTCCTTCAAAAAGCATGCAAGCATTACTGTAAGTAGGAAATAAGTCAAAACAGATTAGTAGACCAAAAATGGGGAGGGGAAAAAAAAAAATCCTGCTTTGGTCAGCAACTCGGACCACCATCAGGGGATAAATCAATTTGCAGCAGCTGTGGACAGCCATTTAAGTCTGGGGCCTGAATAGATTAATTAGGAGAAACGATGTTAAAAGTTAAAGGGGTCAGCGTTACATTAAGCACACGAGTACTTGCATGAGCAACCGCTTGGCTGTACATACCAAGACTCGGAAGACATTCTTCTAGTTAAACAGGGCTACACCAATAGCCAAGCGTTTGGCACTTGCTGCTTTCCCAGGGACAGCACGGCAGCTCCCGCAGGCTGATTTTAAGAGGTATATACCCGTTCTTGCCCAGCCCTCGCCGCGCCGTGCTGTGCCCTCACCGCGTCCAGCATTGCCCGCACAGGCGGGCGCGCAGCCGTGCGCAGCGCACCTTGGGGCCGCACCGGCAAGCGAAGGCAGGCGCGTCCCGCCCGGCTGCGCTTGTCAATGGAAAACTTAGGCTGCTCTTTCGGTAGCCTCGCTGCCGCCGACTCAGCGGATCGCAGCCCGCTCCCGAGCTGTCTGCGGGGCGGGAGCTGCCGACTCCCGGGCGTCACGGCCGGGCGGCTGCGAGAGACGGAGCCTCTCCGTGCCGTGATTTAGGGCACGGCAGAGGTATGAGGAGGTGACGGGCAGAGCCTGCTGCGGACCGGGAGACGGAGGGCTGCTCTCCCAGAGAAACCCGAGCAGCTTCGAGGCGGCTATTCCCCACCGCGGCGATGCCGGGAGCCCCCGGCTGCGGCCGAGCAGGGCGGTCCCGCTGCGCCCGGCTCCGGCTGCAACCTGGGGGGCAGGAGGGGGAGGCTGCTTCGGCTCCTCATACCTTCGCCCTCCCTCCTATTAACTTATCAGTGAACTGAAGGAAGTAACATTTTAGCTCTTGGTTGGAGCATGAGCGATTTAAGAGCTGCGTCCGATTAGTTACTTTCGGTTTCTCTCTAACATCTAGGGGAGCAGAGTACAGGAAAGACAGATATTTAGCTATTTATTAAGTCTCCAACGGAGTCACGGGTGCCCCTGCTAGGGTGGCAAATCCTTCCCTGCCCTAAATCAAATTTTTCAACTTCGGCACTAACAAAAGGACTCGAACTCATCAAAAGTCAATGTCTCGTATAGTTTCAATCTAAATGGTCGGGAACGTGGCTTTCATCCATCCAATCTCCCTTATCGTGGGTCTGTTGCAAACTTATGGAATCGAACCCTTCAGCGTAGCCAGACGACATGACACAGATACATTGTATTGCAGTTTTGGACATGCAGCCCCTAATGTTATCCTGTCGTTTTAGGAAACGAGCTATTTGCAAGACCGCCGTGCAGCTAAAGGCGACGTGCACCGCCTAAACTATTTCTTGAAAATAGTCCGAAGAGATGTTGCCAGAGCTGCATAGACCTATGATTGCAGCGAAACAAACACGCGAAACAAAACAATCCCATCAGAAATATTTCAGGCACTCCGACTCACACTGGCCAGCGCTAGACCATGGAAAGAGGAGAGGCAGGAAAGAAAAAGGCAAGTCTTCAGAAATCTGACGCTATGGAATAATATGTGCCTGGGAGGGTTATTTTCTGAAAAACTGGGTTATTTGGTTTTTGAGCTCTTGAGCAGTATCCGCGGTGCTAGTTTGTAAGCCGGGGACAGAGCGTGTAAGGCTGCATGCAGCGCTAACCTGGCCCGGGCACAGCAGCAGCCCCGGTTCGCCTGGGTTAGTTACAGCCACAGGAGCCCCTCGGAGCCCGGGGAACCCTGCGGGAGAGGAGAAAGGCAAAGAAAAGGGGCTCAGGCTCCCCCCGCCCCGGCGCGCCCTGCCCAGCCCTGCCCGCGCCCGTACTCACACTGCAGAGGACCGGAGATGCCCACCATTCGCCACGGGCTGCGAGCTGCAAATAAAAGTTCCCGTCCTGCTCGGGGGAGAGACGGCAGCCCAGGCTGCTGGAGGGGCGAGGGGGTGGGAAAGGGGAGAGCAGCGCCGCGCGGCTTCCCTTCCCAGTCCAGATGATCCACGTCCACAAAAGTCAAAACGAGCTGAGGAGAAACTCCAGCTGCTCTTCCCCCCCACCCCCCACCACCCTCTCTCGCTCTTTTTTTTTTTTTTTTTTAAAGGAGGATCAGCTCGAGAGAGACTACTGGTTCCACGGGAAAGGACGAGAACCAAAAATAAAGCAAAGTCTCCAAGTCGAGATAGTTAATGCCCAGGTCCTTCTCCTTGCTGCCGCCGCCGCCGCCTCAGACAAACGTGATGTAGGAGCGCAGGGAGCTGCCGCTGTCAGTGGCGGGGTCTCTGCCTGTCCCCGAGCAGCCGCCGCATAGCTGAGCCCGCGGCGAAGCCGAGCCGTGCCGAGCCGAGCCGAGCCCGCCGCCCGCCCGAGGCTGCGCCGCCGCTCCGCTGCGCCCGGCTCCCGCTAGCAGGCAGCGTGCGAGGCAGGCAGCATACTGCCGGCAGCCGGGCCGGCCCCGCTACCCAGGTGCAGGGGGGGAGGGCTTAAAGCAGTGGGAGGTGATAGAGGTAGGAGACATCTGTGTCGTGAAGAGGTTAGTGGGGGTCAAGTATATGTTAACAATAGGCGAGCGCGGTCCCTCTCGGGCAGCCTGCCTACTCTTTCTTTCTTTCGCTCGCTTTTACTGGGTGGACATCTAACTTGCTCCCTAATGATGCCTCCCCGGCTTTAAGAGTCCAGACTGCCCTGCAGTAACCCAAGACAAACACTTTCTCTAGCCATCTGGAGAGCTCCTGGCTGCTCTGCCTGTGTCTCATCACTGTGTGAAGAGACAGCAGTGCTAGAAATCAAGCCACTCTCAGATCTACTCTCTAATCCCCTTCTGTTAGCTGATTTCCAGTCAGACTGTTTGCTTTTGCATTAGATAATAGCCTTAGAGAAAACAATTATCATTTTCTTTTTCCCTTTGTTTTTCCTCTTTCTAAAGTACAGTATCGAGGAAGGCCTCCCTCTCTTATTTTAAAAGAAATTTATAGTCTTTCATGGCTTGAAGAACCCAGATGCAATTTCACACTTTCCTGGAAGGGGATTCTGGATTCTTCTGAAAGCAGCGACATGATCACAACTGCAGTGAAAATTAATTACTATCATCTACAATTAATAGAAGCATGCCACCGTTTGACTTCGTGTTTCATTACATAATCATTTCGGTAGGCATCCATATATTTTCCGATTCATCAGTTATTCCCTTCTACGTGTTGCAGAGAATATTATTGTCAGTCACACAATTTACAGCAAACTGGTATTTCTGCTATCATGTTGGCAGTATATAAAGAAGGCATCACCACAAAAAAAAAAAAGGGAAAGAAAAGCGCATCAACTTCTTACATTTGCTTCAGAGTAAAAAAGTGCATGTTTTTTTCAGATTACAGATAATGTATTGGAACTGTCAGAAATGCTGGGACATTAGCTTCATTTTTTTTCCGATGTCAGATGTTAAGTAAAAGAGTAAGCATGGAATAGAACTCCTAATCAAGCTGTCTTCTTTATTCCTGTACATACATGTGCACACATACACGCACACGCATATACGCTATAGGCCTGATCTTGCAAATTTACAAATACTTAATTTTAAACACATAAATAGACCTATTGAATGCAAGGTGGCTTTCTGTGTGTTTGTCATAAAGGCATACACATTTCCAGAAGGGGGGGAAGCATTTGTATGTATATTTATATGCATATTTATAGCAGTATTTGCCTCTGCTGCTGGCTTTGACATTTTGGTTGATTTTGAAAATGTGTTTAAAATATATTTTCTTATCTGGACAAAGCTACCTTTTCTGCAGATATTTAAGGACGTGGAGCTTTAGTGAACTGGTCAGTCTCTTGTAATACAGGGTCAAATTTATGTTGAAGAAAATTCAGCTCCACAGATCATAAATCAGGACATGTTTTGGTCTACTGTGATTTCAGTTTATAAAGATGGTGAGCAGCTACAACTCTGGCATTAAATTCTAATTTAAAAACTATCTGTTTTACAGAGGTCTATTTCAAGGCCAAAATTTTGGGAGAATCTTTGAAAAAGTATCTTCAAATATTTAAAAACAATCTAAAGATAGCAAATTTTGCAAGGCGTCTTTTGTCTACAGCAGATTTAGAAACTTTAGTTTGAAAATCTTTATGGCGTGATACTTTCATTCCACTTGTTCTATGTGTAAGGTGAAAAATAAAGAATATGTTTGCCAGCGGTCTCAGAACCTGTTTTGATGAAGTGTCAGGGACTTCATGAACACCGAGTCCTAATTCTCAGTTAACAGCTTTAAAATAACCCTGCAATGCTTCCTCTTTAGTGTGTACCTTCCCTCCAGATGATCAATCAGCTTTCTAGGTATTACTGTTCAAATTAGTGGAGGAGCATCAGCTTAGATTTAGAAACTCGGGAAAATAAGAGTCTGAACTGTTAGCAATTTAATATCTATGAAGTTTATAGACTTCTGTGGTCTTTTTCCATAATGAGAAAAATACAGAAATCACCTATTAAATTCTCAGCCCTGGCCTCATCTTGTATGACATTTCCCACTGTTCCCAGTAAGGACAAAACCTTCTCAGATAATGGAGTGTAGTAGAGAGCATTAAATGCCAACTGCTTCACAGCAACTATACTTTTCTTAGACATGCTGGGACAATTGATGTGATTTCTAAATAATAAAAAATTGTAGCCACTGAGTCTTGTCATTATATTGCAAAGCTGATGATTGAAACCTGGCTTATTGCAAACTTCTCTTATCCATACCTTTTTCTTTTCTCTGTTTATTTCCTGGAGAATGTAGATATGTATTAGGGAAAAAGGAAAAGTAAACATGTTCTTCAGAAGATGAATTCATGTTTCAGGAAGGAAAAAAAAATGCAGCCTCACAGTAGACCTCACAAATACTTGGTAACTTTACACCCTGCAGTTTTTTTCTCCAGACTGTAGATGCCATGTCTGATTTGACATATGAAGGATTTACACTGTGTATCACTGTGTGACATTGTGTGAGAGAAAGGCTGGTAAAAGTATAGTTGCACATGGAAGTCAGAAATATCCTGCTAGGCTGTCCAAATCTGACTATATTTTGATTGTACAGAGACCGATCAAATGTTCAGAGCTGAAACATGGCTCAGTCTTTACTGTGAATAATTATACTATGGGCAGTCATCTGCACTGAAATTCTTGGAAGAGAACTTAAATATCAACTCACCTCATTGCTGTTTAAAAATAGAGACAAGTATGTCCCTCCTAATTGTCACTGCCTTGCAGCTCGGAATGTTACACATTGTCACATGTTCCCTTCCAGAGCTCATGCTCCTCAAACACTTTTCCAGTCAAACTGTGCTGCCTTTAGGTCCATCCTTGGTTTTCTGGGGATGTTTCTCTGTAAACGTGTCTTCCATTTCCACTTCCAAAAGCTCACTTTCCCAGTTTGTGAGGTGCTCAAGGATCTCTCTATTTGCTTCTGCTGAAGCTGGATTGGACCTTGGCATCCAGATCAGGGCTGTAGGTAGCTCCTACAGCATTCATTTGACAAGCTCTTATTTGGATGGAGTGACGCAGTAAATATTCATTTAAAACTAATCAGTCAGATAGAATGCTAAGCTGGATCATTGATAGCTTTAACTCACAAACCTTTCTCTTAACCATATCTTTCAAATTTTCCCTCTAATTTGGAAGTATATTTTACATATTCATGTGGGCCATGCTTCTTTTTCACCTCTGTCTGTTTGCACTTTTTGTAGGTTGTGCAGTGCAGAGGATTGCAGTGGGATGGAGGCTGCTGCAGGATTCACACCAATGTTGCATACACTTCCTTCAAAAAATCGTTTTCAGTTTAGCTGGGAGTGCAGGCTAAATCCTGCTTTGACCCCTGCACAGAAAAGCAACAAAGACTTAGGAAATCCTGTGTTGCAGAAATGCTGCCCCTGCTCCAGGGCTTGGTGAGGGCTGGGACAGGTAAGCCGCAAGTTGCTGGGTGCTCTTTGCAGCTCCACGTACGTGGAAAACATGCGCCAGGACTAACACTTGATAATGTGAGCAGAAAATATGCAGCAGCAGGATAGATCCTCACCCTTTAGTATGCAAAGCATGTCCACTAGGTGATGTACATGCTGCAAGAGCTGACATATTACCTGCCTTTCTTTCTGTGCACACTATTGTTTACCCTTTGGTAGTGAGGAAAATGTATTAAGTTCTTTTCAAATAAAAAAAAAAAAAAAGAGATGCTATGTACTTTCAAGAGGTTATAAGCTCCATTGATGTACATTTTGACATCTTCTGCTTTTCTAATGGGATAGATTTTAGCTCTGCTTCATGTATATTTATTTGGGATATTTCTTAATTCAATTACATGCTAAGGATACTTTTTGCATTGTTGTTTGCCTTTTGGCATTGTCAGGAGTCCTAAAACCACTTTAATTTTTCAGCATTCTGAAGCACTTTGCAGAATATATGCACAGTGACAGAAAAAGGGGAGCTGGGTTATTTTGGAAAGATCACATAAACAAAAATAATATATTGGCAGTCATTTGTGGGAATGCCAGCTTTGTCACTCATTTTCAGTGAAATATGGCTTCTTATTAAAACCCAGATCTTTTCAAGAAAAAAAATTCTACTGGTTAAATAAAGCACACCAAGCAAAAAGAGAGAGAAAAAATTATTTGAAAAGTTTCTTTTTTACAGAAGCAAAAAGCTTTTCTTTTCTGAATCCATTGTCTGTGTTTTAATTATGCAAATAAATATATATTGAATATTCATCAAATTAATATTTAAATTTATTTTTAAATATAAAATATTTATTTTTAGTGCTGAAATATTTTTGTCTGTGCTGAAACCGAGAGAATAGATTGTGCTGAAATAATACAGGCTCAGTGCTTCTTCTGTAACAAACACGAAAACACCAGAATGGAAATAATAAATTTGGTTTTCATCAATGTCAAAGTGCAGGAAACATTTTGCTGTTGAGGTTCCTGGAAGCAATAAGTGCTGTATTAACTGCCACGCAGCACACACACACACTCGCACATGGGATACCTCGCCTAACAAGGGGAAACCGTTGCCCTAACATACATGCATACAGTTCCTTAACTTCCCACCTGCCGGGCAGCCACCTGCAATAAACAATAGTGGTCTAATATCAGACAGTAATAAAATAAGCTGCCATGAAGCGGTTTGCCTAAACACCACTAGAAGTCCCTCAGAAGTTGAGCTGCAGGCTGAGGAACCCTTTCCTCCAAAGTGGAGGGGGGACCTTTCTTAGGACAACCTCTGAAGGCCAGCACATTCCCTTTTTAAATGTACCTACTGTTTAACTAGAGACAGCAACCATCTGTAATGTACATAATGGTGCACAGCTACTATGAGGTAATGGATCCAAGGTGCATGATCTGTTCCAGGTTTCCTTTTGTATATACATAGTCCCTCAGTGCTACGTCTCCTAAAAAGTACAGTGACATTTTGTATATGGAAGGCTAACAACATAACTCTCTTATCTTTTTCACTGACATGTTGACAGTACATTATTCCGCTTACAAACATGCTTAAATTGGGAATAAAACTGCATTTCCCTGCTGGCTGTAACTAACCAATATACCAGTCCTGCTCCCCTATTGAAAATCTGGCTCATTCAGATTTCATAAAGAGAGGTAAAGTCCTCTCCTGGTATATCAGATCTCCATGTCTCCAGCTGTAAATAAAAACAAATTGGTCTAAGCTGGGAACTCTATTAATATCATGACCTCAGTATGATGTAACTGAAACCGCATTTTCCACATCCCCCCTAACCACTGTTTATATTTGCATCAAACTAAATTAAACAAAGGTAGATTTTAAAGCAGCTGTCTTGAAAGAAAGTATCTTCTTGAAGACAGCTTTTATTGTAGCAATTGCTTTAAAATCCATATGTCTCTATAACCTGAGAAACTCCCCACAGAGGTTCAGAAATTCTCTACAAGCCTCCTAGATATGCTAGTAGGCTAGTTCCCTTTACATTGTATTTGCACTGGGTTGTGCATATACTTATATGTTTTAACTGTTCATATGTGAATCAAAAGCTTGCTCAGATATAGTTAATCCTTCCATGGCTATGTTAGAATTCACAAAACAACAATTAAAAAATCAAGTACTAATGAGGATGTAGTTCACTGCTTAAGCTGAAAAATACATATTAACAAAGTAGATACTTTATTTTTAAAAAATCCTAACAATCAACTATCATAGTGAACAAAGATGGTATTTCAAAGTTTAAAAAAACTCAGCTAGATAATTGAGTCTGATATTACTGCATTTGTTGGACTCTATTTCAAGCCTGGTCTATTTTTAGAAGAAACTGATGAAATCTGGTTTTCTCAGGAATTGTTATTTGCAGATCAATAGCAACTTAAAATGTTGTCTAATATGCACATCGTTACAGGGAAGATGCTTTGATACATCAGTCACTTATTATTTCTCCTTTCAGACAAACAGGAAAAGTAGAAGTAACAAAAAAATTGTCTTACAGAAGAGAGAGGTATTTTTCCCCTTTCACTGGCAAAAGCTTTCTTTTTGAAAACTTTTAAAGATGCAAGTTAAGAGGACATAGGAAGTAAATAAACTGTAATTCAGAAATATTCAGAAAGAACAAAGCACAGTGTGAGACATGCTATTTATGGAACAATGAGGAAATAAACATAACATTTTAACACTACACAGTGCAATGCACAAAATTACATTTTAAAGGGAAAGTGGCAATGAGAATGTCTAAGAAAATCCACAAGTTGTATGATTAAAGAGCTAAATTCAGCCACCTTTAGTTGAATTTTGGTGTATGATCCATCAGTTTGCAGGAACTTTTCTTAAAATTAGGTGTTGCTGCATGTGTCAAAACTTCATGTGAAATGCCATAATAATTTATTGCCCGTCTGCAGAAACAACCTGATTCTGTCTCACTGAAATAACTGACATGTTTGGCCACTGATTTCCTAGGAAAGGAGCTGAACTAGAACACTCACAAACCTTATTACTAAATATACTGTTCTTTTCAAATAATGTTTTTTTTAGCTCAAACTTCTTTTCCTCTTACATAATTACTTTCCTTTTAACCATGGGCAAAACATATAAACATATTGTATTTGATAGTTGTGTCCTACATAACAGTAACCAGATAAATCAAATTTAGAAGGCATTTTGAAAAATTTCAAAACTAGAATCTATCTTTAGTCTTCAATATATAAACATGTTAAAATATAGAAAGGAGTACTTTCTCTGATTTGACTTGTGTTTCTTCTCTGCCAGAAGTGGCACAGCTTATAAATTGTGTCTCTAAATCATCCAAGAGACCCAAGAAGCTGAGACTTCAGAGCTGCTTTCACCACCTGTAGGATGAGGTGCTGCAAAAGGTCCAACCTACAGCAATCCCTGCCACTTTGTAAGCATCTTAACAAGAAAATAAGCTTTTTGGAAGCTCTGATGTCAGAAATAAGCATTTCTGATTAAATATCCTCATTTCTGATATCGCTATGGTGTCTGTGAGTTTGGGGAAGGATATTGATATCTGTGTTGTACAGAGCCATGTAAGTGGCAGCTGGCTGTCAGTCTCAAGCCTGTGACATCTTCCCTGGGTTAGCAGTCAAAGGAAGAACATTTAGATGGTTTTGTTCTTCAGCTCTGATATAGCAAATCTGCAAGGAAAATTACGAAAAAAGTTTCAGATTTTAAATCAGGGTTAACGACTCATTTGTATTTTTCTATTTGATGACATGGCATGAGCTTCCACATTGTCCTTTTCAAATTTCTGTGGTTTGTATAATGAAAAGGTTTTCATACTGACCAGATCACTGTGAGAAGGTGATGAATACTTATTTCCCTCTTCTCACAGTGACTGATTATTCAAACTTTATTTAATAAAAGCATATTTCTCTTAATATTTTTGCCAGGAAGCTTCCCAGTCTTGTTTGTTTCTCTTCTTGTACAGTTTTGAGGAAACTGTGTACATCTCCCCAAGCCCTCACTTTACCTTCTCAATCCATAAACAATCTTCTAGTGAAATTTACTACATGGTAGCAAATTGCAGTTCCTGATGAATTGTAAGCTTCAGTGATTTCAACATGAAGTCAGTTTCTCTGTTTTCTGTGACTTCTGTGAAATTGATTCCTTCATATTTCCAATTTCAAAGCTGGAGATTTCTGTTTATTAAATTTAGCATTCTTCAACAAAATTATCTCCTTATTGGTATTACTGTCACTCAATCAGCATTTCAGAGGTCAGTAACAGTGGAAAAACCTGAGGGAGTCTAATATACTTGCCCACTCAGATATATCAGAACAAGGTTTCCTAATGAGTTTGCATAAACTTTGGGATTCACTCCAATAGTTGAAGAAGAAAGTTTGAGGATTCCTAGAGTTAACATCTGTTCATCTGAAGACCTTTAAGCAGAGCCATATAAAATGGCAGATTTTCTTGGGGTTGGTTGTTGTGTATTAGGGGTTATTCCACATCACAAAAGCTATTGATTTAGGCCTCACAAGCTTTGTATATCTCACAGAGTATCTAGCTCACACACACACATATACACACATATATATGCATATATATGATCATATGATCATATATATATAAATATAAAAACTTTTTTGTTTTGCGTCTCTGTGGGATGAGTGAGAAGCAGGATACCTACACATCTTAAAATCAAAGAAACAGAAGGAAAAAAAGAAAAATGAGAAGCCTCAAACAAGCAATTGGGCATTTTTCTGCTTCAGATGCTGCTTTCACTATTCTTTCCTAAAGTCTCCCATTGAATTTTGTGTATGAGATTTCTCTGATTTTTTCCCCTAGATATTACAAGATATCTGATTTCATCCCAAGGTTTTGGAGCTGCTTACTTGGAACTCTTGTACCTCTATACCGCTCTTCCATTGAGTCAATATTAGGGTCCCTAATGTTTCTTTTGTGATAACTTCACTTCTAAAATGCAAACTACAATTCTTAGAAAAGCGATACAGGAAACCTGAAGAGTGGTTAATTATGGGCAGGTAGCCTTGGACCTCCGCTGTCTGTGCCTGCTGAAGCCATGGATGGTCACTGATAAATGCCTGAGCTATCACAGTGGGATCACCACAAACCTGTGCAGCAATAGTGCAAAAGCCACATGTGATTAGTTTGACACATCTGGTTTCTGCGGCGATGCCAGTGCGTCAAAAGGACACCAGCTTACACTTTGGCTTTGATGACCACTTCTGCTGACAAGAGTGATCTCCATAAGTTTCCACATGAGCTTAATGTGAACAGATTTTGCAATAGGGGAATTCATCTGGATTTCAAGTGCATGAATGATCTCTACAGTCTAAAGAGTACCCTATTAATAATATGGGAATCATGGGGCTGTCATTAGACATTATCAAGACCAAGAACATGCTATATCATTCTTTTTGTGCCCATATGGTTGCCCAATATTATCTCTCTATTGGATTGTGCTTGGTTTTGGCATCTGAAAGCTATCTGGAACAATAAGCTACAGGTTTCCAATCACGTCCATGTAATTGGAGTAGCACCATACCAAGACCATAGCTGCTGGCATCTGCTGAAACAGCTGTAGACTGAGAAATATCATAAAATGCCAGAACTGGGAATGTAGTCAATAGAGTCTTTAAACTCTCAGAAGCACACTCCTGTTCTTTATCCTGTTTATTTTCAGTGTCTGTTCTAAGCAGTTAATAAAAAGGATTGGCCTTTTTAACAAGAGTTTAAGTATGAATTTGCTTCAAATCATCATGCTGATGAACCATACTAGTTCTGATATATTTTTGTATGGTGGTATTTCAAATATAGTCTTGATTATTTTTTCTGCCTCCATTTCACTTCATGTCTGTCACATATCCTGACTGCCATACCCAGTATTTCCTGCTATTTTAGCCCAGCAGCTTACATGAACTTCACAACTTGTGTTACTGTTAATGTTGCAATGTTTCTCAAACTCCCAATAAACTATTATTATAATTATATACTCTCTTTAGGGCTCAGCGGAAGTCCTTTGGAATAATTCTGAGATATCTGTGATGCCAGTCTGATGATCTAAGCAATATTTCTGAGTGATGTCACAGTTTCAGCACTGTCATGATGAAGTAGACCTTGTCTGTCTCTACCTGCATCTTGTAACATTGTTTGCATATGATTGATTGTGAATCAGATCTTCCTGCTGACAAGAACAGAGTAAGAAAAGACCTCTTAAGTCTACTTGTGTGGTATTTTCACAACTGATGTCAAAAAAGTAATAGTTCAGATCTGAAATCTAATCTGTAGCTCATCCTAAAATGTTTTATTTTAAACTGTGGAAAATACAATTTTACACAATATTTGGCATGAGAGAAACATATATCACTTCAGTTGGGTTAAACCACTTTTGCCTGAACTTAACAGATTTCACTAAACTAGCCTTATCTCCTCTGTTCACTGTGCAAAACCTCTTTGAAAGATTTACCTCTAGTGACATTATTAGAGGGGAAAAAATCATAATAGAAACTTTGCCTGAATTACGACAGCAGATGTTGATCCAGTGTGTGGTATGTCTCCATCCAACTGATCTTTTGACCACTAGTGTGAGGTTCCTCAGTGTAACCTTAGATATTTAGACTTATGTAGAAAGAAAAATCAAACTAAAAAGATGAGAGAGGATTTCTTTTTCATTGTTCTTAATGAAGACATAAGTCATACTTTCCAAATTGCTTCCACATTTCTCCTGGATTACATTGTAAACAATTTCAAATTGCTCATGTTGCAGACCTATCTCACCTTTTTGCTGCTTAAAGCCAAAGAGTCCAACTGAAACTCAGGACTAGCCTAATCCTTTGTCAGCAAAGCAAAGTGGAAACTACAGTCACTGTACTCAGGGAAGTCAGGACAAGGAAACCAAAACTGGGCTTGGCAGCACTGGCTTCTTTACATTTCATCTGCTTACCCCTCCTCAGTTTCTTTATACTGGTGACTGAGGTTCCTATTCCACAGTAAAGGTAAAGCACAGCGCAAAATAAGGAGGTGCCTGAGAACATTCATTCCCTCTGCGTGCTTGCAGGTGAGAGCCGTCACCTTACTTCATCTGTGTGGACACACAGTCACCCTGGATCTCTGGTTTGTGTATGTGTTGGTTTTGTCCCATTTTCTTGATAAGGGGTGATCAAGCCTTCCTTCCTTCCTTCCTTCCTTCCTTCCTTCCTTCCTTCCTTCCTTCCTTCCTTCCTTCCTTCCTTCCTTCCTTCCTTCCTTCCTTCCTTCCTTTCTTCCTTCCTTCCTTCCTTCCTTCCTTCCTTCCTTCCTTCCTTCCTTCCTTCCTCCCTCCCTCCCTCCCTCCCTCCCTCCCTCCCTCCCTCCCTCCCTCTTCTTCTCCTCACAGAAGCTTTCATTTTTCCTAAGTTATTATTGTTGTGCCACTTATCCTACATTTTTTTAAAATTTATCTTGGCTTTTAACTGTATGATTTCTGTGAGACGTATTTATCAGTTCTTTACAATTCTACATATCAGGCACTCTCTGATGTGTTCATTCTTGTTGGTATCAAAGCTGCAAGGCTCTCTGTATTCATTTTGAGTTTATCTAAAGACTTAAATCACATCAGAATGTGCTTATCAAACATGTTAAGGGCAACATCTTAGCATCACCTTCCTTTAGAAAGACAAATGATTTATAAATAATTTCCACTTGACTTCACATTGGATAAATTGATGTGCTAACATGTACATCACCACTCTTTATGCTAAAGTGTACTTCATCACTCCTTGTGCTAAGTTTTCTCTGCTATTAATTTCACACATGCCATTTGATTATATTCATGTCTGGAAATACAGAAAGCATTGCATTTTGTTAAATAATAAATTTCTGATATGATGTCATAAAACAGTACAAAGAAAAAGAAAGAGCCACTCTTTCACAGGTGTAGCTTCTAGAGGCCAGTGGCAATGATGGGGGCAAAGTTCAGTATACCATGCTGGTGTTTCCTGAAAAATCTATCGTGTGGTTTACATCTCTTCCTATAATCATTTTCATACTTCTGGCCTTGTGAATTAGGAAATTAAACTTGCTGTGTTGTATTTGCAAGTGCTTCTCCATGTTTCCAAATACTTCCCATGAGAATCAGAGTAACAGAGAATACAAGATTTGGGAGAAGAAAAATAATCTCTCTCGTCAGTCATCAAAGTAATATTTGTATTTTAATCAGAAATATGAAATCTGCTCCAGTTTGTATGCCAACATATTGGTTAGAGACTGTATTAGATTCTCAGTGTCAAGGTCATAGGGATGTCACAGCAAATCTATGTGCCAAAAACCTTTCTTTCCTATATCAGCCAGGAACACCCAGGAGTGACCCCACTGCTGTCACACAAATGTCCTTCTGAAACACACTCTGGTCTGGATCCACTCAGAGCAGGTGGGGCTTTTCAGCTCTGCTGTCCACACTCAGATGGGATGGAGCTCACGGCCATTGCTACTGCTGCTGGTCAGGGGGTCCTGCTCCTTTATAGGATTCACACCTTCATAGAGGCTCAAAAAGACCATTGCCACCTCTGCTCTGCCCTGGTGATACTCTTGGCTTTGTGGGCCATCACTCCACTGATTTTGATAAGGCCAAAATGGTGCCCTCAGTTCATCCAACAGTAATCTTGATTCCCTGCTGAGAGCCAGACTTCAGCATCCCAGCAAAACCAACTTGTCATAGCCAGATTTATACCACCCATAGCACTCACCATGCAGCAACACCTGCAATCACACAGAAATATGGTGCTGATAGTGACACAGGATCAGTTGTGCATGTTGAAATACGACCCAATTACAAAAAAAAAAAACCAAAAAAACAAAAAACCAAAAAAACTTAAGAAAAAGCAACAGTAAATCCGTGTATAAAAATATAAGGAATGATGTCCAGAGTGGGTCTTCAGGCTCTTCCCAGTAGAGGGAGTTGGGAGTTCCCTTCATTTCCCTCCATCGTTTCCTCTACTCATGTTGTAAGCATGGAACTTAAAATTACGAGAGAGAAGAAAACTCTGTTGCCCCTTTTATTTCTGTACATATTTGCTTCCTACACAGGGTGGATCATTCTTCCACACTAACTCCATGTCTTTCTTGGAAAACTGGTTTCACTGTTTGGATATCATTATGCAACACTATAGGAAGGGTATCTGTAGCAAAAATGCCACAGATCATTTCAAAGGTTACTCACACTATCAAATATACTATTTTGAGTCGTGTGCTTTTTTCAACCACTCAGCAGAATTGGCAAGCACAGTTTCTTTAAGAAGGAATCAAGAATAGGTCCGGTTTTGTGGCAACTGTAGTTCTTGGTAAGGAAGAAAATGAGGGGAAATGATTCACAGGCTTCCAGGTAAGAACAAATTGTTTATAATGGTACCATGTCATAAAATGCATGATCATGGTATTTAACACTACAAATATTTTCTCAGATTCTCTAGTGATTGTCATAGTTCCCTGCTCTTACCTAGTGGATTTCACCAGTGTTCTTCATGTTAAATAAAAAGATCCAATTAGCAGGTGAGAAAACAGTGAGAACAAGAGCCACAACACCCAGAAGGTCACTGGTGTGGGATCAGCCTCAGACCAGTGCAGTGCTCTCAGCCCCGGGCAGCATAGCTGGCCTCCCACCCCATCCCCACCCAACAAATGCAGTCTAATGATAGCTCCCAAGGAAGAATCACAGAGGAGGAATCCTGTTCTTCTCTCGGTGACAGACTTTAATAGTCACAAGCTACCAGCTCTTCTTCCCAATGAAAGAAGATCTCAGCAAAGTTACATACCGTCTGTAACTCCCAGTAAACCAAAACCTACTCTGAGACACGTGTGCAAGTTCATCATTGTAAGGAAAGGGCATCAATACAGCCATAAACCCAAAGGGATCACTGGAAGCTATGTGGAGGCACACTTTCCTTCAGACTGAGCCCGTCCTACTGTAAAATGATCAAAACTGAGAAACCTCTCCAAACCTCTTGGTAAGCTTAAGAACAGCAGCATCACAGAAATTAAAATAGTCTCATGCACTAGGCAGAAATGGTTTCTTTCCAGGGTATTAATCAGTCAGCCTTAAAGAATTTTAAAATGAACCATTATTAATTTGGGCTGTGGTAAATTTTAGAGTAATGCTAATTGCTTAATATTAAAAGCCAGGAAAATACAGTGGTTCACATTGCTAGGTTTTGGTTTTTTCCCCCCAAGAAAAATATACTGTGACATCTTCTATTTTTATCAACTTTGTTTTGAAGTTTTTATTGACCTGGGACACAAAGGTCCATTGTAGACTGCTCCCTAGCTGATAGTACAAAAGCATGTTGAATGTGGTCTGACACAAATACTGAAGCTTGTTACCATTAGAAGCCCCAGCTCCTTTGGCTCATGAAGAGAAACAGCAGTATTCCTTACAAGGGTGTTATCCCAACCTGTACCCGGGCTCCCTTATGCACATACAACATGGCAGCACAGCATCCTACTACTTTTTTGATTTTTCCCTTGGTATTTTGCTCTCAGCAGCACTACACGAGCATAGACTGATAGTCTAGGCCTGACATACAAAATAGTAGGTACCTGTCTACTTTCCCAGATTAGCTTCTCCTGCTACATTTGATGAAATTTAAGTTGGTCTTGGACTATCTATGGCCTGCCCTTAATTTCTCCTGGTTAATTTTTTTTTTTTTGCATATTATACAGTTAATATAGTACAAAGACAAACACACAGAAAAAGTTCGCCAAACCATATTCCATACAAGTCCTACGTGTTTCTCTGGTCAGGGTCTGACAGGCTCAAAAAGCAGGCAGAGCTTACCAATAAGGGATTTTTTGGCTGCTTCAGCACACGTCTGCTCTGATTGTGGTGTGATAGGTGCTTTTCACTTCTGACATTCTCCAAGCAATCCCAGGCCAGTCTAACCTTGCCAGTCAGTGCGTAACCTGTCACCTATTTTGTTGGCACCAAATTTTGTATCACTTTCCATTTGGGTTTCTCTGGCTTTTTCCTCTTGATTGCCACTGGTTTCTTGATAATGCATCTCTTTCCTTGATGCGTTTTCTTCCCTGCAGTTTCATTTCATGGCACTGTTTTGAAACAGATGCTCTGGCTACTTGCACAGTCAGTCCTGCCAGCTTCATGATTCTTCCTTGCTGTTTCTGACTGTAACCCTCAATTTACTAAGGCCTAATTGTAAGAGATAATGGGAAAAAAGACCAAGTAGGCAAAACATAAAATGTAATTTAAGACTTTCAAGCATACATTTTCTACAACATATTTTATTTTTCAGTAATAAGAATTTCTGGTTCCATGCTTTTTATTCTGGATGTAATGAAAACATATTCTTTCTGTAACGTAGTTGAAATAAAATGAGCTGTCTAGTAAGACAGAACCTCTGGGAAGGCAATTGGAAAATAATCTTTTGTTCCTCATCTTCCCATTACTAAAGTGTTTTATTTATTTCAGCAGGATCATCATGGTTATTTAAAGCTAGGTACATAAATCTGTATTCAATCTGTATTCAAGTAATCTGTATTGCTTGCTTTATGTATAAAATTTATACATAATATTAATGTTACTTCAGTGAGTACTTCATAGTTAGGATCTTTGAGTACCCAGCTATTAATGAGGTATCACAATATGTCATAGGTATCTAATTTTAGGCTTCCAGTTTTGACATATGAATATTAATGTTAATTTTTAATTCACATGAAAATTTCCCATAAACACGACACAAAACCAAATAGTTATCTGTGGCAATTTAATATGCGAAAGTCCTTGGATTTCAGCATTTGTTACTCAGTTTTTTTTGCTGTAGGATGCCAGTGCATTTGGATGTAAAATGAGATATGGTTTCCTAGAAGTGTAATGGATTAGCAAGCTTTTAGCAAAAACTGTCCGCGTCATATTTCTCCTTCTGTGATTTCCCTCTGTCTTCTAAGGAGAAGAAATTAGCTCTCTACACAACATTTCAGTCACTGATTTCCAGGAAAACAGAAGGTTATGCCAGAGAACATCTTTGTTCAACAGTTTGCACGGGCCATTGGAATTTATGTTCTTTAGTGTTAAAGACTCTTCATCGAGTGTAAGAACATTCATTGGTCATAAGGCCACTCAGTGGTCATAAGGCCATTACGTACAGAGCACTGAGCGTGCTTCTGTTGATTGAATATAGAGAAGGTGTACTTAACCTTGATGATTAGAGATAACATTACCAAAAGACTCAAATGGAGAGATAAACCCATGTATTAATTACCCTGGAATTAGATTTCATGACAATATTTGTGCTAATACTGCAAAAGCAGGAAAATTAGAGGCAGACAGACATTTTTTAGTGGGAATTCCAAAGTTTAAGGCTGGAAGAAGGCAGGATTTGGTTCTATTGTTTTTAAGCTGTTGAGGTCCAAATCTGAATACTTTGAGAAATATTTGTTAAGATAAAATGGTTGATGTGGTGAAATAAAACCACAGACAGCACCCAAGTTCACATATTATTCAAAAATTCCTGTACAAACAGGAATTTTTAAGATTATGCTGTCTGATAGGAAAAGTCCTGTGGAATAAGAAAATATATATATTTTTGTGAAATGTCATTTTTAACTCTCAGTATGTCAAACTCCTGTAGGTTTCATTAAGGTGGGTCAATTTTTCAGCAAGTCTGGAGAGATTTAAGGCTGCAAGAGTTTCATACTGTAAGGTTATGTATGTTCTAATAATTCAACTAAGATGGATAGTTAAGACAGGTTGGATGGTTTTGACCCCAAACTGAGAAAGTTGTGGTTTTTTTCACTAGGTTTTGGACTTCATTCAAAGCTGAAACTCATGGTAAAACTCCAGGGTCCTGCTTTGTGTTTTCTTGGGCTTAGGCCAGTTGTGTTAAGATGTCATGTGACAGAGCAGTCTGAAAAGGTTAACCTGTTGACTCCCACTTAATTTCTTGATGGTAACCAAGTTACAAGGAAGAGCATTACCACCCACCCACCCCAAAGTGAGACTAGAGAAGCCCTTTTTTGTTGGCCAATGCCTTCAACAGGCTACACTGTATCTAGGAACTCTGCACAAAAAGGGACTCCAGCAAATGGAAGGATCCAAGCTAAAGAGGACAAATCTGTATGCATAAAAAACATATGAAAATTTTATACAAAGACTTGGTAAGTATAACTAACTGCAGTGTTTTACTAAACTTTATGTAAAATACATATTCCTGTGAGAGGAAACAGACTCAAAAGCTTCTTCATGGGTGAAGACTACAGAATCAACAGCTGTGCCTGAAGTACCCCCAAACACCATTCTCCTGCATCTCAGGTGAATTGGTTGATGGTAGGGCTACAAGCCAGATAAAAAGACTGCAAGTGAGTTTGGACAGTGGTGAATGCTTTACTGTGAACAGGTCACAATTTGTCACATTATCCATGCCATTGAGAGTCATTGCAATTTTAAAAAGGACTATATTTTACTTTGAAATCTTAAACAATAGAGAATGTCAGATTCAGTTATGTGCTCTCAGATTTAAGTTGTAAATGGCCTTTTATAACCACAGACACACTATTTTGATAGAGTCTGTAAAACACACTACCAGTATGAAATATGAAGAGAGGAAAACATAAATGTCACACAATTGTACTCTGCACTCTTGCTGAAATTTCAGCTTTTCACAGAACACCCACAATCAAACATTTAAAGATTTCTTTGGAGTCTCACAAAGGGTTAAGGCAGCTTGTTTGGCATTAGATATTTGTATAATGAGCTTTTACTGAAGTAATTAAAATTTGTTTATAATTAATACAGATGAATTGGTTTCTGCACAATAATAGTTAGGAGATTAACAAAGGCCACATTTTGGCAACAGGACTACATTCTTTTCCAAGTGCTGTGGGACTTTATCCAATGAATGTCTGTCCAATCCGGCTGATTCTTCAGAGATGCCATATGGCACTGCTATGCATTACAATTTTTTTTCTAAAAGGCAGCCATATGACATAACTGATCTTCAAAACGTTGTCAGAAGGCATTACCTAGGTAGGCTGCGAGCTGCTTTCCAAAAACTTAGCAAGCACAGGGGCTATTAATTATGAGCAAAAGAAATGTGCACACACACGCTGGAAAGTTGGCATCCTTTCCTCTCTAGTCACAGCTGAGCATCTCTTAAACTGCTCAGGCTAGGAAAGTGAAGATGGATTTATCTTTTTTTAACTTTACACATCTTCTTCTAAAATTTTAATGCAGCAATTTCACAATCAACTTATCCCAGAAGTGTCAGCACATCTGACCCCCAGTCCCCATGAACATCTTATTTTACCAGCAGCATGTGTTCTTCCACTAACTGCACTGCTTTCACTAGCACATTTTCTTAGATCAAGAAATTGTTGCCTTTCCACACCCTCACATATGTCCTCTCAAATCAAGATGATACAAACCATCCTTGAAGTCAGCCATATTATTTGTTATAGTTATATATATATATATATATATATATATATATATATATATATATATATAAAATCACCTGTTACTTGTTACATCACTTGCCTTCCTGGAAAATGGACTAAAGGTGCCCATGTCTTTCATAGTGTTGTATAACTGTTGTTATGAATGACATCTAAAGACTTTGATTTTGGTCGTTCTTGCAACACATGAACTGCAGTATCACCATGGGTGGTTCATGTTCTTTACTATTGTCATTATTATCCCAATAGGCATAGCTATGCTCATCCTTCTCTGCAAAAGCTCTCAAGCACTTCAGCTCACACTGCTCACTCTCCTAGGGATCTTAGTGGTTTTCAGGTCAGAAATTCTATGGGTTTGCCTGCAGTATGATCCTATTGTGACACCACTTCCAGTCTGTTTTCCTATGAAGACAAGTTTTTTTGCCAGAAGAGGGAATAATTTCCATGTAATTACTTAGAAGTAGGGAGTGCATCTAGGCATCTCTTATCCATTTGTGCAGTCCCCCTGTTCTGGTCATTAAGACATTTGGGCATGGCTGCAGTTCAATTTTCTGTGTGATTTTCTGGTGTTTCTTAAATATGTAGAATGATCTGTTACACTGAACTACTCTGGTAGTAGTACTGGACGCTCTATATCGCTATTGTCCCCACTGCCATATGACAGCTGCTTAGCATGGAGATATTCTAGTGGATATACTCTGAATTCCAATTATACATCATATAAATTTGAAATAGAATTAAATTATTGTTGGTTTTCTCTCATATTTTCATTCTTTTCAGGCATTGTGTAGCCATGTAGACTAGTATGTTATTCTTCTGGTGACCAGCAAAAAGAGGCTTCTGCAAGGATATACAAAAATTATATAAGGGATTGCACAGCTCAGGCATGATCTTGAAAACGGAAGGCTAATGTTAAAAATCACACACAGAACTTGTTTTGAGGTGGCTTATACTTGCACATCAGTCAGTGGCAAAGGGTTGATGTGGTTGGCATTACACATCTGGTGACAGAAGTATTGAGTGCTGAAGCATTCTCTTCTAAGTGGTTCTTGGATCAGTGAATGTCTCACATGAAAATTATTCACATTGCTACAGCTATCTACGAGTTTGATATTTCTCATAGCTCAATATGTAGGGAAGGAGTTCAGTGCAGGTAGAACAGTTTGTGACACTGCTGTAAGGGATTCAGCAAGACAATGCTGGACCGAAAGACAGGAAACCACACAGAAGGCTTTGAATAAAAATTCATTACTTGGTTTTCTAAAATGTTCAGTGGCAATTCATGACTTATCTATGCCCTCCTTTTCCTCTTCACACTGCATTTGTGAACTCATAAATGGAAGGAGTTTCTTCTTCACAGTGTTTGAAAGCCAGGATAATGATTGCTTGGAGAGACATACCATATTAATAAGAACTGCTCTAAAGTTCATCATTTGTAATTAGATGGCTATTTTCTGAAATAAATGAATTTTTTCCCCTGATCCTTATGCGTATTACTCTTCACTCAGCCTTTGTGGAAGATGTTATTTCCCTAGAAATTATTTTCCTGGTCATCTCAATGGGACACCAACCCCCTGAAAAATCTGTAAAAGAATGTTACATAAACTTAGAGGACTAGTGGGAAAAGACTGACTTTTAACCTGAATTTGCTAGCCTGGAAGAAGATGTCTGCTCAAGTCAGTTACCACTTAGAAACATAGAGTAAGGCATTTGCCAATCTTCAGACTGGAAGCTGGTGACATGTTTTAATGTTTTCCTCATGGTTGCAGCACATTAAAATAATGTGCAGTTGTTGTAATCCATGTGCCTATTAATGCTTCTTGCGTGGGTTTTAGTGTGATGTAATAACGTGTGTGCATTCAGAGTGTATGTTTGGACTTTAATTCCATACTTGCTGAGGTGAAGGAAAGATGTGGGTTTAATGAAAGGGTTTGTAACATAAGAGCAGAGTAGGTGGGTATTTCTATTGATCAATGAATATTCAATAAATAACGGATGCACACGTTTCTTAATTTGTCAGCAATTAAAAAAGTATTAGACACAATAATTCAGAAAGTTCTGAAGTATAAGAAAAGCAGAAGTGTTTTCCTGTTAAAGTTAAAAACATGCCTATGTTCTCTGCACTGTGGCTCCTGGTAAAATGGTGTATCTTTTGCTAGGGTTAGAATTGAGGAGAATTTGCTATACCCAGAATTTTCTTTCTTGTTTTGTGACACAGCCGCCTTACAAAGGGATTTCTTTAGGGGTGATGCAGCAAGCTGTGTTTTAAAGAATGCATATGCTTCAGAGATAAAAGCCTGAAGAGGACATGCAGATGACAGGAGCAACAGAGATGAGAGAGCCAACAGCTGCCATGTTCTCCAGAATCTGTGGTCATCCAGCCCAGCCACTCTGCCTGGGAGAACAGACTGCTTTGCTGTGTTGTCTTGTTTGCTCCTGGTTCTGCTTCATGAGCCTTGCTTAAGGGTTTTTCTGAATCAGGTTACATCATGGCTTTTAAACAGGGAGTTGTTATAACACAAAAATATATTGACTGTAACAGCTGTTTCATAAGTGTTAAAAGTTTACCATGAAAGCATGAATTAAGGCAGATTTATGAATGTGTTATTTTTAACATTTCTTTGGGATAAAAACATATTTAGAATATGTGCAGCAGAACCCCTTATGTAAAGTAGTTATTTGACATGTAGAAGACACACTCTCCAAAGTTTAAGAACTTGTTATTTTTTATAATACAAAAAGCAATTAGAATACATTATGAACTAATGTCAAACTATATCTTTGAGCTGAAGAGATGCTGATTTATAGAAATTTTAAATATGTCTTGAACTGATAATCTTTCCATTTATACAATTGGAAGATATTTAAAACAACCAAGCCAAATAATTCTTAACTTCTTTTTTTTTTTTTTTTTCCTGGTGCCAGGTTTCATCTTGGAGGGAACTTTTCTAGCTGATTTAAAACACCGTAAAAGAGGATTTATAATGGAAATCTCTACCCTTGCTGTAACAGCTTTAGCAGGTACAGCCTCTAACAAAAGTTCATACACTGCCATGATGTACTGAAAGCGATGTGAATAGAATGCCATTATTTGAAGTGAGAGGAAATGAAATTCAATTCATCCACCTTAATAGAATAGTCTTATATTTAAGAGATAATGTCAGCAGAATAGAACATTGTCACAGGAAAATTAACTGCTGCTACTGCTACATGAACACCAGGGCAAAGCTGTGGTACTTAAAATAAATATGGGGCTAAGCTGATGGTTACATTTGAAATAGGAAATCCTGATCGTGTGACAGTGTTCTCCTATACAGACGTCTTGTTTATCCTGAAGTACGGCAGAACCACAGGATCAGGGGTGCTTCCTTCCTTCGGGGGCAAGCTTGCAAGGTTTCCCTCCACCGCTCCCATTCCAGCTGTTTGCTCTCTCTCCAGCTGCAATGTGCTCTCCTTTCTTGTCAGAAAGTCACTTGGTGGAGATCAGTGCATTGACCTGTGTTAAAAAGTGCCTCGATCCTAAATGTGGAGAGTTTTAAGAGAAATAATTTTCTGTTGCAAATATCCAGGTCTGCCTTCTTCCCAAAATACTGTCTTGGCACACTAGCCAAGGTAGCCCACTGTGGGATGGGGAAATGAGACCAGCAGGGACACAAAAGCCTTCAGCCATTAGTATTGCCTCTAAAGTCCGCAGTGATGAAGTGATAGCCCCACTGAGAGATGCAAACAGGATCATCCCGCCTGGCAGTGTCTGTTGTGGCAATGATGCTTTCTTCAGTTGCTGACCTCTTGTTTCTGTTTGCACACAGGAGCACTCTGAAAGGCAGTGCTGGAAGGAGTCCAAGGTGTGTTCCCTCAGCTCCTCTACTGACGAGAATCGAGCACTGAAGCCAGGTGCAAAACTTTCCAGCCAGGTGTTGAATTCTGTCTTGGGACATTTAATCGCAGTCTGAACAGCACTGGGATTTGGAGACATATAAGCAATGTCGGTGTGATTTTGATTCTGCCACTGGTTGCCACCATGCTGTCCCTGCAGAGGATGGAGAAAGATGCTGTGGGCACTGATACGTTTTGGGGAGGGGGCAGAGGTCTCCTGTTCCTGCCTTCCCTGACCCCATTGTTCTGCTCCTCGCAAGAGTGTTTTGAGCTGTATGTATACTGGCCAAAGAGGGGAGCAAAGCCTTTTTTACCTTGGTACTTCATATATTTAATATACTATGTATAAGTAAGTCATCAAGTTCTTTCACATAGTGTGTTCTCTCATTATTCAAACTCCTTTTGCATTACATTCATTAACATGGGTCTGAATCTTTCCCAGTGCACAAAATGGTGAACGACTCCCCTGAAATAAATGAGTCTCACCATGTGTAGAATGGCAAAATTCAGCTGATGGTGACTATCCTGAATGAAGAGAGTTTTATATTATAGATCCCATTTATCTGAGGGCCAGAAAAGACCATCATGATAATCTAATCTAGTTTCTTGGATTACACACATACCAGAACTTCACTAAATAATTGCTGCATATAGTTCATTTACTTGTAGTTGAGCCAGACTATATTATTTCTCTTAAACCATGCTAAACAGATTCCACGTGACAAAGACTTGCCATATACCTGAGCAATTTCTGCCAATATTCAATTATAGTCGTAAAATTGAACTCAAGCAAAGTGATAATATCTAACATGATATATAGATGTTCCTGATTGTTACCTTTAACATTCTGGGCTCTGACAAAAATTACTTCTGTATGTAATAACAAAAAGTTTGAATACAAATGGCAGATATTTTAGAGAAACCTTTATTAACCTATACTAAGCCACAGTTATTGAATATAAAATGCTTCAACATGCCCTGTTTCCTCTGCCATGTTGCTAACAATTAATTCAGTTTCTTTATATTTAGTTACCAATGAACAGAGAGCTTTATATCTTGATAGCTACAGCAGTTTACAAACATTGCAAATAGCCTGTTGTTGTTTTATTTTCCCTGATTCCTAGCACTGCTTTCAAATATTCCTTGATTCAGATAGGATATATTGTGAGGGACAGTAATGGAGGCATCACATTAAACAGCAAGTTAAAAGCAAGCAAATGAACATGGTCTTTCATACAATTTATGTCCAAATTGCAGAATTACAGATCACAGAATGAATGTGAAAATGTCACATTGATCCATGTCTGATTAAAAAGTGATCATAAAGTATTTAATTAAAACATTATACCTGGATCTCAAAATGCCTTTGAGATACAGATATTTGGAGGCCAGGAACATATCCTAAGAAGATATCACTGCATTTGCCATGGGGTTTTTTTACTTCTTCAAGCAACTGCTGGTGCTTAGCTTACTCTCAGGGACTGACTGGGTAAGATGTACTTTTGTTCTGAACTGATAAAGCCAATTGTTATTTTCTTTATTCAGACATGGGTTGTTCCACTTGACCCATAGTGCAGTACATTTAAGAGTAAATCAAAGTTATGAAGAACAAAAAAGTAGAATTTAAATGTTCTGCCTGGAAAGGTTGCATAGATTTTAGGATTATGAGCAATGCATTTTTAGAAGGGTGGTTCATTTGCAGTCCAACATTTCAGACCCACTATCACAGTGAGAATTGCCATAAATATATCACCAGGTGTAAAACAACTGGCCCTCAATCAGTTGGCAAAAACTTGAAATTACAGCTAGATCATATCTTCCTTTATCTGAGAAGCCTCCTAGATCTGTGATTCAGAGACTGGCAATTACTAGTCTAACAGGACAAGAACAGTTACAAAGTTAATTACCTGTGATTATCTTACAAAAGGTGGTCATTATATAGCTGAATGACAAAAGAAGAGTGTTCATGGAGACAAAAACAGGCGGTACCATAAACTGATAGAAACAGGACCACCCGTTGTTCAATTAGAAATCGCCCACTTTAGTTTATGTTGCTTTTACAATAATACCTTCCCCATTCTCCTAAACCTCCCTGCTTTTTCTCAAAGGAAGTACTAACCTCGTGAAAGACCGACAATTCTTCCCTTTCTTAAGGCTGTTCTCTGTCTTTTAAAGTTTCACAGCGAATGTTAAGAGCTGTTAAGAGCCAACACAGGGCACAGGATGGAAAGGGCAGCCAGCACCATCCCGTCTCCTCGCCCAGCTTGTTAGCGCATTTACCCTAATCTTCTAGACCTTACCATACCTTCTTGACTCTTCTTTTGCCTGCTGAAAAATAACTATGAGTTCCACCTGCTGAATAGCAAATCTGAACACCGTCCACAGTCCCAGCCCTGCGACACGTGTGGTGCCTGTGGTGGAAATACGAATGCAGCAACTTAAGTTTCTTAAAAATTTGTTTCCAAGAACCTCCCCACGATCACGGAGTCACATGCATGGGTTCTGTGATAAAATCTGTCTACAGGAAATTTTATTTATGCAAAACCCCACCTTTCTTTGGGCAAATTTCCTTTAAAATCTCACAAACATTTTGCCTTCCTTGGTATTTTTGCTTCAGTCCAAGAATCAGTTTTCTTCAATCCACAACGTTTAGCATTTTGGTAGTCACAGGTTCATGTGTTGAAGGTGTTAGCTGTTGTCTAATAGGGAAAATTATCCATAAGCATCGAGGTGAGTCAGAGCTTGCACACACTGTGTTAGCATTCCTTTGGGTTTCCTTAACATGTGTGTGAATGAAGGTTTTATTATACAATTATTAATAGGATTCCAAATGCATGTCTGCAATTTGATGGTCTTCACAGTGTCCTTGGGACTTCTCAGAAAGATGCCCGTGGTGTTGCTATTAGGAAGAGCAGTGGAAGCTGTGTTCCTAATATTCAAGTTAAAAGATTTTCATGAATGCACTTAAATGTAGCCAACTTGTAAGTGACTCTCTTGTACTTAAGTTCTGAAAATATTCCAGCCAGAGTCTGTGCACAGGGAATTAAATAAGACAATATAATTAGGCCATACCATTCAAGATAAGACTGCATAAGCATAAGTGTGCAGGCTACAGCCATGTTTGAAAGCCTGTGATGGGAAAAAAATAATTTGAAATACAATTTCAGCTCTTAAATAAGTGTCAGAGCTTTAAAGCTTTCTATCAACAAGAGTAACTGCTCATCAAGGAGGTAAATGAAGGATCCTTTCCCTTCTGGCCCAGTTTCCAGAGTACAGACAGCTCACTGTTGGAGATATTGGCTGCATTGCTCCATGGTAAAGACAGTGACTGTGTAGAGCTCCCAACCTTTGGATGTAAATACCCAACAAACCCAGCACTCGGATTGTTATAATTGCTCCAGTCTACCCGCTGTGCTCTCACTGTCATGCTGCTGTGCCTGATACATTTCATTTTAGTGGATGAGGATACAGACAAATTCTTAGGAAAGCTAGTCCTCTGAGGGCTGCAGAACATGTAGCACAGCTTTTGGCCCAGCATCCCCCAAAAAGCAGCACTTTGGGTATGCTGGGAGCACCTGGTGCGTGGGGAAGGAAGCATCACTTGACGCTCTGTTCCTCCACTCTTGCCCTGAGCTCCATGGTTGGCCTGTGCCCAGTTTACCACCTTCCTGGCTGGAAACCAAAGGGACATGACAGGGGAGCTTCACAAGCAGCCAGGGAAAGGAACAGGCTGAGCCAACGCTGACGCCAGCCCTGCTGCACTGTGCTCCTGCTGATTTCAGTGGGTGTTGGATGTGCATTTTTGAAGGGCAAATTTACCTCCAGCTTAATAAGCATGATAAGTCATAGATTTGCTGGGAGTAGGAGCAGAAGCCCTCCCGCATCTGTTAGCACATTATTAGCACAGCTTGTTATGGGGCCTCACGTGATGCAGCCCTGGTCGCAGGACGCAATTACAGATGAATTCCTGCTTTGCCTCCCCCACTGACTCAGCATCACAGCTGGAGCCAGCCATAGTCACATTGCAGGAGGTGAAAGGTACTCTGAATTATAGATTGCCTTTGACCTTTTTTTGGTTTAAATTAAGGATATCATCCAGGAAAGTGCCTCCAGCCAGGACACTGCTTAAACATATGCTTAACTTCCACCAGGGGCTGGCGCTCATCAATGGAGATGAAACGCTTGCTTACCGTACAGTGTGTGCATAGACACTATCCCAATGATTATTAAATACCTTTCCAAAAAGGAGCTTAAATGGCAGTTTCCTATAAAAATGGTAACCAGCATAGCTCTTGAAATCCAGACACGCCCTCAAACTCATGAAAATATTCACTTAAAATTCAGGGCAGATATTGAATTTCAGTCAGAGAGTACAGATACATTAAAAGGGAATACTATGAAAATTATACCTATTTCAAAAGGTAAAAGAAACAAAGACTGTTAATCGAGAAAATAAAAGCTAGATATTAGTATGTCATCACAGAGGGATATCAATCTGAACAAACAAACTGCCTTACAAACCCCGTAAGAGGGAATTAAGGTCAACTTAGTGTCTTTTCATCAGAGTGTTTTCTATCATAACTTTGTAAGTGCTCTTAATATATAACAAATAATCTCAGGGCAAAGATCTGTTTGAAGGAGATATGATTGATGACCTATCATCCCTAATTCTCTGTTTATACTCGTAGTGAGCCTATTGGGAAAATACCTCATTCATCAGGGTATTAGTGAATTCAACCAACGTATGGCACCTTCATTTTAACAAACTAAAGGAGAAAAGCTAAATGGGGGAAAATTGACAACCATCTCTGATTCTATGATAATGCAATTAGGCTGCTCCTCTCCAGAGCTTTTGCTAATTCACAAAACAGCTTCAGTCGGCAGGTCATAAATATATGATCATTTTTCACACTTTGAAAAGTAATGATGCCTTGACACAAATCAATAAATCTTGCTGAAGTCATTTATACTTTTGTGTTGTGCATACAAATCAGTTTAAAAACAACTATATATTATTTTTGATTCTTACATAGTCTTTGTTTACAAAAAATAATTTTGCAGAGGCTTTGTTGTTCCTTGTGTACCCAAAACTCAAAATGAAATCACTGCCCCTTTTCAGGACCCAGCAATCCTAGACCAGACCTTATGGCTCTTAAAATCTTGTAAAGTCTGATGAAGATGTAAAAGGAAAGGAGGGTGAAAGGAGAATGAGGCAAAATAGCATTCCTTCTTCTCCATAGTTTTCCTTCTTCTTTGGCTTTGAACTTCCTTCTGAAAATATGTTGAGGGTTTCCCAGTAAATATTGAGATTTCCATTGTTAACTCACACAAGTTCTCACTCTGCACCTTCAGCCATCTCCTGGGAAAGGCAAGTGTTAGGCTTGCCATCGTCCACTGCAATGTTGCTATGAGGAAGAAAAGGTCAGAAACAGTACAAGAACACCAAAACTTCTCTTTTGGTCTCAGGAGAGATGCAAAAAGAGCCACACCTGATTGCTGTGTAATGACTGAACCTTGCCACTCGTCTCATTTAGTAGAAATTTTAAATCCCAGTGATCTTCTTAATACAAAATCTGTCTTCTCATAGGATTAGGATATATTACATGGTTAAGGTAAGTTCAATAAACCCCTGAATATGTGTGTATGCAAATAGGAACAATGCATGTCACTGTTTTGTGACATATGAAAGTTACCTCCTTCTGCCTCCTAAGCTTTGTGGTTAATACCTGAATAAAACCCAAATACATTCCTTATGTCATGAGTATGATAGAATTTTACCTGAGGCAGATATACGCAAAGATAACCAATAAAATTGAAATGCTAGCCACTGATTCGGTGATAAAACTGCGTTGTACAACTTAACAAAACATAAATCATGCTGTACAGTCTGTCTATATATCCAGGAGCACACAAATTCACAAAAGCATACAAGTACACAAGGGACTGATCAGGAATGATCCACAGCAAATGTAAAGATGCACAGGCTGATAAATACCTCAGGTAGCTGCTGATGTTTTCCTTGGCATTAAAATACCTACATATTGTTTTTGTAATCACTGTGTGTTCTGCCCTGTCTCAATTATTTGATCTCTATTATGATAAGTACCCAGTTTGCTATAGACTATGCAACTAAGCCAAACACATACAGTACATGGATGAAAATTTAACAGTGAATTAAAGTGCAAGCTCCTGTGTTTATGTAATTTATATTTCATATACTTAAGCAATAAAATAATAATATTTTAAACAAAGACAGGATGTATTTTTTTGAATAGACATTAAATACCACATTATGAAATGGTACTTCAGTAGTAATTTTAAACAGTGTTAGTTTTCAATCATATATACTGTAATAAGTATTTTAATAAAATACTGAGGACAGGGTCTCAAGCTGATGGCAATTAATCTAGCTTTGCTGAACTTAGAGAGAATTTGTCACATGCTTTAAGTGTATGTGATTTTCTGAATCAGAGCCAGGAGAGAATCTAGAAATTATATCTCCCCCTGATGTCTGATGCTCAGCCTCATGATTTTTGAATTTCAAGGGAGAAAGAAGAAGTGCCTCAATAATTCTGTCACTGGCCTGCTCACCAGAGTCATCTGTAATAGACCTGCCCAGCATCTATAACTGCATCATCTTCTGTCAACTTAATCTGGTTTCCAGCATTGCTGAAGGTGTGGTACGCATTTTGTGAAGGTTTTTACAAGGAAAATATTTGGATTAATGATATAATTTAGTGGCAATTTAGTGACAGTAGGTCTCAGTAGAGTGACAATGGGATTGAAAAAGTAAACCAGTGGGATATACTTGATTGTGGCTGTTGGGCCGGCAGCAGGGAAGCTGCAGGGGTCACACTGATTGGCATTGTCACTTTCCCCATTCATCAAGCAGGGCCAGACTTCCCAAATCATTTACCAGATGGGGCAGCTCGTCAGTTTAAACACCTGATATGAAGCCATCCGTCATCTGATAACATGATCGTTGGGCTGCAGCTGGCTCGGTGCTCTGCAGCCTGAGTGCACATGTGATGGACTGGAGCCAGGGAAGCAGGCTTAGCAGTGCTGCACTCCCCTGATAGGATTTGCAGCCCTCCACTGGACCATGGAACAGGTGGAGACAGAGAGAGAATGAAAAAATTACCATGTGTTGCAGGGATTAGAGAGCACACACTTACCACTCCACTTGAATACCAATCAAAGGACAACCTTGAGCCAGACGAATTTAAGGCCATCCATGATGTAATATGGAGAATATAGGTTCTTGCATATGCTGACATATCTTCATTTTCCTACAGGGTTATGAAGGGATACTTGGCAGTACAGTAATTTGCCTCTTGTTTTCTAATGTGGAGGAGAGAATACTTATTTGGAAATACAGCCCTTTCTATTGTCTTTTTCAAAGGACATTTTAAACAGGAAATCTCTTTAAAAAAAAGAAAAGAAAAGAAAGTGTATTTCTACAAACTGACCGCAGAGCCTCTTAGTTTTTCTCAGCAAGACAAAATTCTGACAAGATAGAGAGGAAGTACTATAAATTCAAAATATGATGATGCTTACTGAAAGCCAGTCCCATTGCTCAAATTCCCCCAGTTATTGAAATGCTCAGATCTTCCTGATTTCAAAGGAGTTAGGTGCCTAAAGGGCTCTGAGGGGCTGTCTTTTAGTGCCTCCGGAGCAATACTGCAAGTCCTTTCTCAGACATCAGGTACAGCGGCTTTGATCTCAAAGTCCCTCCTGGGAGAACCACTCTGGGGGAGATTCTCTGCTGCAGTGTTAACAGGTACAGTAAATGGCTTTAATATGTAAAGGTAACTTCCAGAAAGTGATCTGGTTTTCTAGCCAAACAGAATATTCACCAGCCTCCCTGGGGGCATCAAAACAGGATTTCTTTCATAGAATTGTAGAATCATAAAATCCTAGAATGGTTTGGGTAGGAAGGGACTGTAAACATCATCAAGTTTCGACCCCCCTGCCATAGGCAGGGTCCCCTTCCACTAGACCAGGTTGCTCAGAGCTCCATCCAACATAGCCTTGAACACTTCCAGGGATGGTACAACCACAGCTTTTCTGGGCAACCTGTTCCAGTGCCTCACAACTTTCTTTGCAGTAGTGTGTATCAGCTGCTCCCACTTTGGTGCACACATCCTGGGGGCGTTCCTTCTCCTCAGAGCACATGCCTCTGCACTCCTCCTCCTCCTCACAGCCTGATCTTGCAGCTGTACTGCATCTCTGCTGGGTGTGGAGGACAGAAGCAGCATTTTGGTGGACAATCTCTTGGTGGAGAGACTGGCACCCTCCTGCAGCAAGCTGAGGGCTGAATGGGGCTCCTCTGCTGCAAGGCAGCTCTCTTTCCATGTACCTCAAAATAAAACAATAGGGAAACCATGTCCTTCCCCTTTGGGACAACTGAGTGTCCTTTGGTCTTCAGGTTCCAAAGCTGCTTCATCCAAGGAATCACAACTCATGAACCTGCTTGAGGTGTCAGTGCTGCAGTTGGTTATTCCAGGATGGAAACGAGGGAACTCGCCCTGCTGGAGGATACATATGGTCAAGGACAGGATGCAAGATGTGTATTATCAGTGTATATATGTCTTTTCCCTCAGAGACAATTGCTTATGCAAAATTCTTCCCTTGACTGTGCCTTTTCCTTCCTGAAAATTGTTGCCCATGAAAGATCTGCTTTTGTGTGAAGATTTATTCCTTCTGATCAGATATTAAGACATGCCCTTGAAGCAGTTTTTATGTTGGATTATACCCTTTCTTTTGTATTTTCATTTTAGGCTTTGTTACCGTCATGTGTACTAAATTAAATACTAGTTTAAGGTTTGGGGAGATTTTGGGGTTTATTTTGTTTTTGTTTTTGGGTTTTTTTGCTGTTGGTTGGTTGTTTTTTGTTTTGTTTTGGTTTGGCTTTTCTCTTTTTTTTTTTTTTTCAAATAGAGTCAAAGGAGACATTCCCACTTCACTTCTTAAAAGGTTTCATCTCCCCATGGGAATTAACCTGCAACTGCAGTGTGAAATATTTAAGTTCTTTCATGGGAAGCTGATACCGTTTTGTCAAAAATTCATTACCCAGCTGTAGAGACTTAAAAGCATCAAGAGATACTGTAAGCTGGCAACTAATGGAATAAGCTGTAAGGTGTTTGCTGAAAGGCAAGTTAAAAGATCGTAATTTGTTTATTATACACCTTCCTTTGTCTTACTTTGATTTTTTTATATATATACTCTATACTCATCCTCTGTTAGATAAATTCTGCTTCTTTTTCTATTTCAATTAAGGTCTTTTTTTGAGAGTGATAGTAAGGGACTAATCTCAGATATGAGGAAAGCTTAGATGGTAGAAGACATGGTAATATTGTGTTTAGAGATACAGCATTAAAAAGGTGAAAACTTATGAAAGGATCACAGGAAATAACACCAATTTTGAGAACTAGTCAGATATCTGCAGACATACAAAAAGATCTCTCGTTCCAGCAGAGATAACAGAAAAGTTCAGCAGAAACCTGAGAATGAATTGCTGGGGGAAAAATGTCCCATGCTTCATTAGCACAAATGATTCATGGTGTTTTAGTGATGAAACAAAAGGTTTTATGCTGTCAATACACCTTTAAATCTGTTTCTGTTGACAATTGCTTTTATCTATCTATAGAATAATAATTAGCAACTTCAAACAGTAATTAGGCTATTTAATGAGAGGAAGCAGAACTTCATTTCCAGCACAAAATGGAGAAGCTGAGACAGATGAAGTGACTTTATCTCCCTGTAAGGATGGCCAGGTGATGGTCAGAACTTAGGTTTGGTTCTAAGCTGTAAGAAAGTTTTCGTTTTGGTCTTGTTCTTTCTCCCTAACTTTTAATATAGCAGCTAAATAATACACACAAGTGTGCAGATGATTTGTGAAGAAAGTACAGAGCAGAAAAATAAGATAGAAATGGCAGAAAGTGGTAGATGATTACAGAGGGTTTTTTCCATCTAAATTTGTACAAGTATTTAAAACAGCATCATCTTAGTTTTTTTTATTTAGTATATGGGTATCTTTAAGTTCTTTATTGCCTAAGAATAGTGTTAAATTTATATAGAAGCAAATAGCTGAATTAATTTCATTTCAGTCTTCTTTATTTTAATTTGTTGTTGATAAATAAAAAAATCTCCCCAAAACCACCAGGTTTTGAAATGAAAATCTAAATTTAAGAAGCAGGCAAAACAGGAAAAACATGCAAGCTTGTAACTAGATGTCTCTAAACACAAGACATCCCAGGTTTTCAAATCCATTTCTCACATCTTTCGAATCTTCAACCACCTCCCACTGAAATAAATTATTTTTTCCCCCTGAATCCTGAAGCTCAACCAAGTTCTTTGTATACAGCACCATGGAGAAAATATAATAATAAAATCCAATAATAATAATACCAGTTGTCATGGATGTACAGAAAAATTTGTAGAAGACACCCTGAACACTTAAAATTACATATTTACATGTCTTCTCTGCATCTTTAACACAGAAGTAAAATTCATGTCTAGCTGATAACCTTGGTGCCAGAATGTCACATTTTCTTTTTATTCTCTTTCTTTTGCATTTGGGGAAAAAAAAAAAAGCAGCACATTACAATCCTCATATGTAAATTCTATAAGCTTTACTGTTCTCCTCAGGTGTGCATGCCAAGTTTTCATTATGAAGGCTCCCTGCTGTGAAAAAAAGGTACATTTTCACTTTCATGTGTCTGTTCCTTTGTGGTAGAAAGGCTTGAAACATTAATGAGTAAACTAAACTAAAACTGTACAGACATTCCTGCAGGAAATTGGGTAAGTTTCTGATTCTGAGGGGAAGAAATTCAACTAGGTCAATAAAATCGTGTGATTCTGACACTGTGAAGTCAGTTGTCACTAAGGAGTTACCCGGTGCTATTTTTATTCATGTTAATGGCATTTTTATGCCCTGGTGTTTTGTTTTGAAGATTTTATCCCACTGAACCAGAAGACACAAAAAGAAAAGACTATAAAAATAAAAAGAGCATGGAAAAGAAAAATAATTTCTTCACAAGTTGAAGGCTGATATCTGTGACGATTCTTTTCTTTCTCAAATGATTTTACTAAGTCATCATATCATACCACCTTGAGTTATGTGAGATGTAACATTTGGGACAAGTGTGGCATCTTTATTAAACAAATCATTATTTACAGCTATAAACCATTCTACAATAAGTTAAATGGGTGTACTAGTGCCAATATATCTTTAGGTCCAGTGTCTATATCAACACTCTTAGATATATAAATTAAAAGTAATGCTTATTTGCTCAAGAATGTTAATACTTTCCAATGAAAAAAAGGAAAATAATTTATCCTTTCGTATAGGTAGGATGTTGATGTGGCAGAATTCACTGGAGATCTTAGAGTAAAACAGATTTAATTGATAATGGGGTATTTAAATTTTAAATTGTTAAATAAATTGATAAATTGGTAATTTAAAAACCCAAACAAAACAACAACCAAGTCTTCCTAGAAATTGTGGTTGTTTGTCAACGAAATAGCTATGACATGAACAGCCAATGGAAAACTAAGAAATCATTTCCCTCTTGCAGGAAGCATAAACCTTTATTTTTCAATTTTGTTAAATAACTAACTTTTTTTTTCCAGCTAGATCTAGGTTTTTAGTTTTCCCAAGGACGAAGCAGAGATCCAGGCAGAGATTCAAGGAAGGAGCTTGCTGTAGACTGTTCAGTGTCACCAAACATATCTCAGCAAAACATCATAAATTTATTCCAAACTAACCTTGGAGACCGATATTCTTCACTCAGAATGACAATGAACTCTTGTCTAAGAGAGGGAAAAAAAAAAAAAAAAAAGAAGGAAACCACTGCCTCTAAAAGGTACCTCAGATCCTAAAATGCTAATGAAAATAGCTTTTATTTATGTTTCTTAGAAAAGGGGAAATTTATACAATATTCAATATTTGGGACAGACTAGGAAGTCAATCATCGTTCTGTGTTATTCTGGCTGGTTCTGTTGGCCAGACCTGTAACAGAAATAGAAGAATGGTCTTTTTTTTAAGGAGAATGGTGGTTATTGAGCTCAATGGACTGATAAGCAGCTGGGAGGTGGTCAGGTGGTCCTGCTAGCACACACCCTGCTCAGTCTGTCCCATGGCTGATGGGTCACTCAGCCTTCAGCCACCGCCCCAGCCTAAGGCCAGCTATTGCTGGTACCCACAGCGGCAGGACTTACTGTGGCATCCTGCTGCCAGTCACACCGGACAGAAAGTGCTGTTGACCTCCCCCTTAATTTCCTTTGGTTAGGTAAATATCTTTGACTAGAAGGGGAACTAGACCAAAGTTTCTTGCATACTAACTGCAAGCAAGTTTCCCAGTTTCTGTGTATCTGATGCAGCAACCTGCTCCTGAGTGGAGGCGCCTGGTCACAGACATGCAAGAATCTCTCTGATAACACTGTATTCTGTAATGTGATAGAATTACTTCTGCTAAATATTATAATAGTACAATTTATTGTCTCAAAGTGCTTGACATTTTTTAAATTTTTCTCCACACCACTGTAAGACAATTCAGTTTAATGTTCCATATTCCACAAATGGAGAAATTGAAATATAAGGGTGTTAAGTGACTTGAGCAGAAACCAAATAACTCCAGGAGCTGGAAATACAGGCCCTCATACAGGAAAGCACTGGAGCAGATGCTTAACTTCCAGTATTAAAGCATTCAATACAAGACGAACACTTTAACAGAAGGGCACTATAGTGCACAGAAAATTATCCAGTCAGCCCATTCTTCAGCTACTACAAAAAAGGAACTAGCCATCTAACAGCTTGCAAATAGCCCCTGATATACTGTACAAAAATATTGCACTGTCTATTGTCTACTTACTTCTCCTAGATAGTATTGATCCAAATTCTGGAGCACTGCTGAATATGGTGTGGTGGAAAAAAGAGAGCAGACTTTGATTTTTAAAGATTTATATCAAAGCTTGCTAAGGGAGGAGTCCACCCTTAGGCAGGCATACTGCAAGAAGAATGAAAGAGCCAACAGAATAAAAAAATCAGGCCATGTCATTAGGTGTCCTGAGAGTGAGAGCTCGCCTGGTTCCTGCTCTGCCTGCTTCTTTGCTGGTGGACAACAGTTTTATCAGCACTCAGGATTCAGCTGGGATAAGCATTCTGACTTTATCAAAATCTGGACAGCAAATCTCCTCAGGAGAGGTTTTCAGATCTGCGGTAAATTGTACTATTGGCTGGTCAGAAATACCTGAGATTAGCTTCTTGATTTTCTCTGCCTTTGGCAAGAAATGCTAAATAGTATTAACATTTAATAACTGTAGGTCAGACTTCTCAGTATTTAAGAAAAGATTCAGTTCAGTCCCTGTTCAATCATCTGTTTTGACTCTTGCTGTAACTCCAAACTTTAACTCAATAAATATGTCAGGACAGGTTTATAAATGAAAATTTGTGAACCTGAAAAGCCTTGGCTTGGTATCCTTGCATCAAGGATTCACTTCTGATCATGTTAATACTGAAGCACATTCCTCTGTAAATTCCTGGGACTTGATTCATCCTGTCCAGCAGAGGTATGGAAAAAGAAATGCCCTATTTTAACCACATAGTATGCATTGCTCTCGAGCATCCTTCTGCCTGAGACCACCTCTAAAATTTGTCACCATGGCCAACGTGCACCACTTCAGCTCCCCTTTAATTGTTTTTTCTTCTGCAGTCTCTCAGGAGTGAATCCACAGATACAGGGATCTGCATAAACAACAGCCAAATCTGCTCATGCAGTGTGCCTAGAAAAAAAATATTCCTTTCTGATATTTGGATCTGCACATGAATGTTGGCACAGTTCACAGCCAGATAAAAGGAAGCAGGCTAAAACACTGTGTGAATGTGGGGGAAAAGAAATATATATTCTGTGCACAAAGAGTAGATTTGACCATTTCCTTTTCATACTACTTGCTAAACATTCTATAATGTAACTTAGATATTCGGTCACGTCAAAACTTATTTTTGAAGCTGGCTACATTGAGATGGCCTCCTGAGTCCATCAGTAATTTAATATCAACACAAATTACTGGGGCCAATGAAGAACTAAGATCAAGGATAACCTCTTATAACATGCATTTTGGTGGATGTCAGTATAAGATCAGGTCCCATAGTATGGGATGTTGAGCCCCAGAAGTTGAAACTGTGTTGTGAGAATACAGAGAGAATAGACATGACAGCAGTAAGATCACAAGCTGATAAAGTGACTAACTTTGTAAAAATAAATCAAAACTAAATATT
The DNA here is from genome assembly GCF_008360975.1 of Lichenostomus cassidix. Classification (NCBI taxonomy): domain Eukaryota; kingdom Metazoa; phylum Chordata; class Aves; order Passeriformes; family Meliphagidae; genus Lichenostomus; species Lichenostomus cassidix. The sequence continues at coordinate 127,397,490 of NC_139482.1, forward strand.
AAAAAAGCATAAATAAATATTTCTCCTTTTCCAAAAAGTACCATGGAGAACAATTCTGACTACACCTAATTTCAATACATTGTCCGTGTTTAATGCAAGGGTTTAAAAAAACCCCAAACCCTGAATAAAGAGGATATGGGATTCCTACTAAAAGTATTGTTCCTTGTAACCCCTCCCAAGATTTTAGAATTAGTAAACTGCTTTGATCAAGAGAATATTTTCTTTTCTGAAATGTGGTTGTTAAGTAACACCTGTGCTTCTTTCTATGATCCTGATGTATGTTGGAAAAGAATAACTACTAGATACTTCTTTAGATGATAAAGTAATTTTAGGAAGCAAGTGCTATTAATACTGTGCAGCATGTACTCTAACAATAAATGTGACTTGTTTGTGACTAATTTCTAATAGCAGAACACAGTATTTGATGAAATTTAGGTATTTCCTGGGAAGCAGTTGAGGCAATATGAGCTAAAAAGCATTTTTCTAGCACTTGCTTTAGAAAAGAAGAATTTTAAATGTTAAACCTCTTCAATCTACAAGCATAAAGAAATGTTTTCTCCTATAATAAAGAGTAATCTCATCCTTGCATCTAGTTCTGCTCATGTAAGGTAGGAGTTTGAACTGGGGAACATGCAGAATAACATACTTTATTCACTTGATCTACGTTATTCTTCTCTCTAACAGCTGAAAAGTGAGTCTAATATGCTGATGAATATAATTAGGAGCAAATGATCCATTACATTAATTTAATGAGCTGCAGCAGGTCACTTGGTTATGGATGACACTGGGCAAAGGTTATAGTTCAGGGTGATACTAAATTTCTGACAGTCACCCACAAAGCTTTTATGAAGTAGACACAACAAACACCAAGTCCTGGTCACAGAAGGGACTAGATTTCATAGCTCACTGCTATCTGCTGAAGCTTTAGTTCTACAGTTTAATAATTCATAATTATCTCGTATAACTGACAGCCACATAATAAGGGGCAGTAACTTAGTGGTCTTGTAGTATTGGGGTGTGAGAGCAGGTTTTTCACATCTAGCATATTTTCTCAGATAAGGGTCAAAGAACCCATCCCAAATTTACACTTTTTTTCAAACACTGGAAAAAAAAGAAAGGTATAGTAGACAGCCCAAAATAGTCAAATGTAACACACAGTCTCATCTGTACTCTTGGGAGTTCAGCTCATAGAAGAAATTCTAATTTCATAATTTTTGTATTGATAAAACTCTAGAAGGTAAAAACAGCCAAATGAATGACTTAAAGTACTGGTATTAGATAGTGATGATTTTGCTTATGCTATTTTCTTTGACTAAAGTCTTGCACCTCTAGAACTGGAGAAGCCAATTCTGTATTCACTTCTAGATAAACACTTTAATCTAGATGTTCTATATATCCACTTAATTTTATAGATTAAAACTGACATAATTAGAAAACTTCTTATGAAGCCAGTCTGGGCTCTGTCAGAAGTTATCACCCAAGTGCATCGCAGGCACTGAGCTGAGCCAGCCGAGGATCTGCCTGCAAGGGACCCAGGGCTACACAGCCACCTGGTCTGGGATCACAGCTGGATCACAGCTGGATCTGCTCCAGCCTAGCTGCAGTGAGTGCTCACTTCGTGTAGGGCAGGCTCAGGTAATTCATCCTGCGGCTTACCTCCCGTTGAAGGAGGCAGGCAAGGAGCATCTGCTGCACTAACACAGCTGTTTCTGACCACCGGTGGAGCAGCAACCTAACACTAGACTGGGGATTCCTCTTTTTAGTTGCACTAAATGTACTGCTGTTTAGAGTGATTGCTGATAATTATAGATTTAGGGGGAACACTCATTCATGCATTGTTCTTTTTTTTTCTTCCTCAGCTATCTACAAGTTGTCTTTACTTTGAAAAGGTTACATTTAATAGATGATTAACTATTTTTAGACCGTGATGAACTGCCTAATTTGACTGCTTGTTACTCTTATTTCTGATTTGTATTTGATCACCTAGGTCATGCACCTTGAGTGGACAACAAACACTTCAAAAAAGAGAATAATGGTAGAGAAGCACAAATAACCAATAGTGAATAAGGAACATTCTTGTTCACACACAAATGCCCTTGTTTGCACATGAATATGGGGGTTTGTATGAAAAAGACCCATTCGCCAAACATCCATGTGAAGGGAAACCCATTCAGCATGAATGTTTGTGAACACTGAATAACAAGTGGACGAACAAGCATGAATCAAGCAGCCGTTTAGACTTTGAACCAATGTTCGCAAACACTGGTTTGCATTATTCACCCAGGCCTGTGAACAGCCATCTGTTCCATAACTGATAATGGAGATGGAAGTTGGGTTGTTGGGTAGATATGGCTCATCAGGGAGAAAATGGCTATCTATTCGCCGGATTTTTGCTTAGGCTGTTGCAGGCGTAGCCTCGGTGCCTCTTGACTTGAGACACCAGTTTATCTTCTTCCTCTCCTGCCAAAATGAGGCTTTGCTTAATATATAGTATGAAATAAATTTGTGTATGCAAATAAGCATAGTCACAAACATACCTACAAACACACATACATATATTTACCACTACTGTGTTTTATTTAGTATTTAAAAGATATATTAAAGTTAGGCACTTGAGTGTCTTTGTAACTAGAGCTCTTAGCACGTGTTTAAGACCTAGATATGCAAAGATAAATACGTGGCCAGTGTAAAAATCTCATTTACGTGTCTTTAGATTTAAATCCAAACAAATTAACATCTTCCAGAGCTGTAGCCATCTGCATACAGTAGAAAATAATTGTCACTTTGCTTATGATTTTATATTTGTAATTATTTTCAGATATCAGGATAGACTCTAGAACAAAAGTCTTTGCATCCTGTGTCTCAACCAACACTTCCTCACTCCTATAAACCTGCTTCACTTCCTCATTAATACGAACTGTTCTTATCCAAGAGATGTTAACTCTGCTCCACCTTTTAAAAACTGATTTTATGCGAGAATAATTAAGTACAGACAACTTGCCTGGATTGGTTGGTTGCTGCTGTATATTTATTTCAGGTATTTCAATGCATAATGAGCATGGTCAGATACATAGGGAAATGGTAATTGCTTTTGTTCTTCCTTTGGCAGGTTGGTAGCTATATTTCTATACAACTGATTTAGTATAATTTATCTCAAACTCTGAAACCTTCCCAAGTGCTTCTACTGCTTTTCTAACCCCTAAATGACATATTTCTTTGGGTTAGAAAGCATCAAAATAATGTCTGCGTAAAGTGCTCTTTTGTATTTTTGATTTCTGACCTCAACTTCCTGCAGTCCTGAGAGTGTCCTTTATCGTTCCTGGGAACAGTTGATTTTGTTTCAGGGCAAGTACCAAAGGTAGAGAAAGTCTAGTATAATATATAATACATTTCCAGTCAATGTGGAGCATTTATCAACTATGTTTTAGCGGTCGTTTAGAATGTAACTCTTTAGTTTTATCTTTATTATGTCCACCCTGAAGCTTTCTTAACCTAAAAAAGCCTAAGTGTGCCACTCAGAACAATGAAAATAATTACAAAACCAAAAATCCAATAAACTAAGATGATAGCTGCACCTGGTTCCCAAACGGTAGTTTTCTAGCCTTTTGAGACTTCGCTTCATCAACATAGCTGTAGGCTAATTTTACCCACATAAGATTCAATATTTGCTCATTTCCAAGAACTGGAGAATCAGGTCTCTGTGCACAAACTTTGTTCTAACATAGCAATGTTATTTGCAAACCAGTTGCTCCATTCTTATCTATGAATTACAACCTGAGCATGTATATATTATCACAACCCAAATAGACAAAGGAGAAACAATTAATTAAGAATTTGAATTAAAAAAACACTGAGCTTAATTACTATTAACTTTTAAAACCCCATTTCTAAACTGCATTTGTACGTTTTCCTTTTATAGTGTCAATTTTAATAACAAATTAACAGACTCGAGTTAAGATTAGAGTTGTAGCATGGGGTGATTTTTTTAATGCTGTTGATTAAAACATTTACAAAGAAGTAAGAAGCAGAGACTTAGAGTGTGCCTATTCTAAATTGCAATGGTTTTGTGGTGGACCTGATTATGTAAGTAAGCAATGATTATCTCCCTTTTAAAATTTTTCTTGGAGAGAAGGAAGAGATAGGAGTAACAGCAGCCCTGAGGCAGTCAATCAGCTGATAGGAAGTAATAGCTTGATTTAGGAAAATAAACCCTATGCAAAGGTAATGGCTGGAGCCATTACCCAGCTGATGGGTGATAAAGCAAGACAGAAGCAGCACTGATCAGGAGGAGATTCAGTTTTCAACAGACCATTGAGAGGAACAGTTTTTGTCAGTGTTTCAAGAAATTTTTGATAAGAAGCAGATTTTCTAGTGCTCAGCTATTAAAAAAGGGGCTGATTTGCCTTAGCTTTTCCAGTAAAGCCTGAAAACTGTCAAAGAAACACACCTATCAATGAAAAATGGTGTTTTCCCACAATCTTTTTTTTTAAGAGTATTTTTTTTTTTAATTTATCTCCCCAGCTTTCTAAGGCTTAAAGCATTTTATGAAGAACACAGTGCTGCAGAAGCCCTCTATGCCCTGCTGTTTTGTTGAAAGCAGTTAGGGGACCAGTGATACCACCATGTGCCCTGTGTGTGAGTATGGAGTGACAGAATCATTAAAGCTGGAAAAGCCCTCTAAGATCATTGAAACCATCCATCAACCCAGAACCACCATGGCCACCACTACACCATATCCCTAAGTGCCATATCCACATGCTTTCTGAACGTTTCTGGGAATGGTGATTCCACTACTTCCCTGGGCCTGTTCCAATATTTGATCCCCTTTCAAGGAGTAAAAATGTCCTGTTAGCCAATCTAACCAACCCTGGCACAACATGAGGCCATTTCCTCTTGTCCTATTGCTTGTTACCTGGGAGAAAAGACCACCCTCAGTCTCTATCAATTCAGCTGTCTTTCAGAAGAGCAGAGGTCTTCAAAGAAAAGATTAGATATGTGTGGTTTGACCTCTTGATAAACTGCTGCATTTTCAGGGAAAGTAGAAAAATCCCTTCCTTGGTAAAAACATGGATAATTTCCTTTAGTATTGAGCCTGGATGTTTCCTGTGTTTTTATCAACTAAGAGGGTTTAAAATCTGTTCATCAAGTAATTGTTTGTTTACTCCTACTCCTGTAGTAAGATAATTACACAGTCTTGAAGACAAGCAATTGTGAACAAATAGGTTTCCAAAGTTTATAAAGAAAAATTTTGAGTAGCCAGACTTTTGATTCCTTTCTATACAGTAAGGGGAAGCACCATATTTCTCTTGTGTGTCTTGTTTGCAGAACTGCCCCCACGCTGGCTGGCAAAGTGTCTGTCCCCAATTGATCTGGGGTCGTGCAGCTGGCCTGACATGAAGGCTCTGGTGTGGCAGTGAGCATCCTCAGCCAGGGAAACCTGCCAGCCCCAGGGCCAAGACACCTCCTGAGGATTTGCAATGCTCTCCCTGCAATAAACTTGGGTTTAGTGACAGTGTTAAATAACTATTTTGCCGACTTTTCATTGACTGCCTGGCTTTTGTGGTTTTGCTCAAGGGCCACAGCTCCTTTCCTGGGATACTTTTCTAGCCTTTTCCATATCTGGCACTGAGATAATAATATTGCCTTTGATTATGGCCTTGGCTGCTCTCCAGCTCATACCTTGGAGGACATTATAAGGCTGTCTGAACCCCGCAGAGCTCTGTTCACAAAGAGGCTTGTGAATGGAAGAGCCCATCCTCGAGGCTGGCAGAAAATCCAGGAGAACGAGGTGCCTCACCAGCATCTGCCACCCACTGCAGCCCTCCCCAGCACCACCCAGGGCATCCTCCTCCTCTCCTCATGTGTTACCCAGGTGAAGGAGTGAGAAACTAGTGCTTCCTACCACTGAGTACCCTTTGATGCAAATATTTCCGATTACTTCAATGCGTATTAACTTTGTTTTTCAATTGGAGAAAAATGTTCTAATTGAGCCCCTTACCCTACTCTAAGTAGAGTCAAACTTCATAGCTATTTAGTTCCTGTAGCCATCACCCCAACATTAGTTAGGAACATGTGTTTCTTTGACAGTTTTCAGGTTTTACTGGAAAAGCTAAGGCAAATCAGCCCCTTTTTCAACAGCTGAGCACCAGAAAATCGGCTTCTTATCAAAAATGTTAAATATTTCTCAAAACTGACAAAAACTGTTCCTCTCAATGGTCTGTTGAAAACTGAATCTCCTCCTGATCAGTGCTGCTTCTGTCTTGCTTTATCACCCATCAGCTGGGTAAAGCTGGCTCCAGCCATTACCTTTGCATAGGGTTTGTTTTCCTAAATGCACATCACCCCAAAAAATTAGTTTTACCAGGACAACAAGATGTTGTTATGACTATAACCATGAGCTACTGTAAGAATTACCATACTTGTTAACTCCTCCTAGTAAAACTCCCTAGCAAGAAAAAAAAGCAGTGAATTATTATATACGTGTCTTAACTATGCTTAGGAACAAAAATTACCTCAGTTATCACAGTTTCTTGCATAAAGATTATGTTAATCAACAAGTATTTGCTATCTATGTCTTTTTTTTAGGATTGAGAATAAATAGGGTTTGAGTTTTCTATTGACACCCACAATGTAAAATAAAGAATATCTTTGTTTTTCCTTTTAATTACACATTGGTCAAGCTCTAATGCACTAGAACCACTGGCAGTTTTCCATTGACCTTAATGAGTAGGGAAAGAGGCTATAAAGACTCATGTCCATACAATAATTGAAGAAAAACAGGCCTGATTTGCCTGTGAAGTCACTCAGACCAAGGGTAAAATCTAAGCAAGTTTTCCTGGGGTTGAATTTTTCTATTTCTACAATAAAATATTTTCTTTTTTTATTTAGGAGGTTTGTTACTAAAGAATGACTAGAAGCACAGATGCAAAAGAAAAGTGTCAAACCCGATATTTTATGACTGACCTTTAAAATATAAATATGTTTTTGTCTTTTTATACAAATACAGAACTAACACTAAAGTTTTATGTTCTTATTTCTGTGGTTAGAATCCAATTTTTTTTTTGTCTTATCTCCTAAGATTCAAATCTCAGATGGATTTATTTATCAGAAATTTGTTTAATACAAGGCATGTTGCTAGATATGGAAAGCTCATTTAATCAAATTGTCACCCTGAGATCTTGCCATAAAACTCCCATCTTTAATAAACAAATAATGTGTTTATAGATACATGTACTACATTATGCATGCATGTATATGTATGGGTGTGTATACACATATATACTTATATTAACTTTGCATATATATATATATATAACATAAAAAATAGCCACATACAAAACTAATTCATTTCAAAGAACAGAAACAATTCAAACAGATGTTGATATTATTTGCCTGTTTTCCTCAACATAGAACACTTTCTTTTTTGATCTGAAGTTCATCAGTACCATTCAGTAAAGTTTCCATGATACGCAACTGCTGTGCCATCTATGTTACATTTATTGCAGCAAGGCAGAAAAATAAATAATAATAAATAATAATAAATAATAATAAAGGCAGAAAAATAAGGCAGAAAATCTTTTGGGAAAAACTTCTCTAAAACATTGCTCATTTCACAATTATGTGTGGCTTGTCAGCCTGATAAAACTATGGTCAAAATCACAGAGAATGATCTAGAGCAACTGCTATCTCCAGTAGGAGAGGGCTATGTGTACATCTCTTAGGTGCAGAGGAAAGGTTTTGTCTGTGAAACCCCAGAAGCCCATACTCTCAGGATGAAAATGATGTCCCAAAAGACATATATGTTCTTATACTTGTCAGGTCTTCCTAGCTGGTTGTCTCTAACTCTTCTTCTCCTTTCCACACCTCCAGGGGATGAGCATTTCTCCTGACTTCTGTGTCATTTTGTCTTCTCTAAAAAAAGTAGGTTTTTTCTGATTCCCTTGTTTCCTTTTCCCAGCTGGTTATAAGACATGCACGAATGTTGTTAATACATCCTGAACGGGCTCATTTCTTTGAATCATCTGTGAAAGCTGAGGGAAAAGCTCCTACTACTCCCACCATTTGGCCCTCTTTTTTTTGGATGAGGAAGTCTTAAGTTCTGAGAATAGAAGTTAACAGCCCCTCTTTTGCATAGCTTAATTCCTCCCAATTCCCTCTCACTGATGCAGACAGAATATTTTTGTTTGACTGGCCAAGGAAACAGCTGGTAATAGTGTTGGAAGAAGGTTTAAGTCATGTATCAAACTTCTGCAATAAAAAATATAGTCTGTTATGACCATTATTAATTGTACATCTTCATATTCTAAATCATCTTCACTCTTAACCTACCTAGAAGTAAATGATAGTTTTATGTTAATGTCAATGTTAATGTCAATTAAAATACAGCTTTTACTCATTCTTACTACAATCTTTTGAAGAAAAACTGAGCATACATCTACTTTGGCTTTAGTAAAGTTACTTAAAATAAAATGTAGGCAGCAGTAGGATACCACAGTGAAATAGGTATAACTTTCAGGAACTTGTCCTCTTTACACTAACAGTTTATTTTCTTCTGGCCTCCTGATATGTATTTGGCTGGAGTGAGAAATGTGATCGGTTCAAAGTTGGTCTGGTAAGATCAATTTTGCCCAGTTGGACAAATGCATTATATGACAGAGTTGGATAAATAAAAACAGTATAATAAAGTCCAGAATTGACAGACTGTGTAACAGAAGCCCTCGACAGACCCTGAACACGTGTGTCACACCGTGTGCTTGTGCTCCCACACACCTCATCCTGGGTGTGACTGCAGAGCCAGAGACTGCTCAGCTGGTGGCCACTGGGTTTGTCTCAGCAGGAGTCACTGAATGATGAGCTCAAGGGGAAAGCTGGAAAGAGTCTTTGCTGCTGACACAGATTGAAGAGCCTAGCACTGTAAAAACAACGCTGTGCAAATTTGGCTGCTGCTTGTAGAGCTTGACCTCTGCAATTTCTTATTGCGCTGATTTCCATGAAATAATTTTTAAAAATTGTCTTTTAATTTTGACCTTTTTTTAAAGGTCATTATGTCACCAAAACTGCGGGGAAAACAAAAACAAAAAGTAATGCCTTGACTCTCTAACAATTATGTAATTTTGATTGGTTTTATCAATATTTCTGTCTTACATTACATTTTTTATCCCTATAAAGTCAATAATGACTTAATGGATTCGGTTTGTCTGCTTTCTGTAACCTGGGACTCTATAAGCTGGGCATAGGGGATGAAAGAGCATTAAAGCAAACCAACTTCACAGAAGACTTAAGGAGAAAAACTGAACCAAATCCAGTAATAATGTAGCCTAAAATCCAATACCAGGCAGAGCATTTAGGTGATCTGGAACACTGTGTGGTTGTCTGAGGAATCAATGGCTCATTTGTAGTTGCACTTAGAGCTGATATTTCATTTCGGATTTAATTGTATATCCCCTCATGCTTATAAATAGTGTTAGTGCCTTATTAAAGCAGATTCTGAACATATTCCCTTGTTACCCTTCCCTCTGAACAATTTCCTGTCACTGGTATGAACTGTCATCCAGTGATACCAACCCAGACTCTAACTATCCATATTTCAAAGCTTCTTCGTGAATTGGACTGTGGTGATACTCATCTAACACACAGATGAAACCTGAAGCCCAAGGCCCAGGTGCGTCGCTTCCCAGAATCACAGGGGAATTCCTGCACAGCTGCTGATGCAGAGCTAAAGCACTGCAGTGGGCATGGAACTGCTCCGCCTCAGGTCTGATGCCCAGCTCTTTGCTCCTACCAATTAGTGCTCACTCTTTACTGTAACAAAGGCAATACTTAACTGGTCTCAGAGTTTTACAACCACGTGAAATTAATGCATTTTCAGCGACCTGAGTGTCACAGCTATAGAATTAAATTATATAATGATTAACTGACTGGCCAAAGTGCATTTCTTGAAACTCTTACCTGTGAGTGCCTCACTCCCCACAATTTAAACCATTGTAGGAGCTGCCTTAGACTACACCCGATCTTGCCTAAGGCTGTGGAAATGCATAACTGCATAACAAATGTGCTTCCTTCCCTCTGTGCAATTCCTACCTTGTATTTGTCTGCATTTAGGAGCTGATGTGGGGGATGTGCCTCCCTTCCTCACACATCAGCGCCTACCAAGGTGTGCAGGACTGTGCTAGCAATGCTGCCTTGTGCTGATTCCAGCTGCTAACGCTGTCCTCAGAAAAGTAGTTCCCGATTTCCAAAGTCTCAGCATCAAGTGGAGAACTACTCCTCTTTCACGGGAGCTAGAGAAAATATGAGATGCTGATAACACACTTATTGGGAAGTCTGCAGCTTCACACCCAGACACTGGTCAAGTCCAAGGCTGACCTCTGCTTTCCAAACCTTTCTGCACAATGGGAAAAGATCCTGCCAGGTGGCCATGGGTGTCTGCAGTCAGGCATGTGCAGAACCATGGAGTTTCTGCCTGCACTTTGCTTCGTGTTCCCTATCTGGCAATACAGTGCTCTAGCTGAGCAGTGTTAGCCTTACTCAGCAGAAGATCCAGCACCACAATATTTTGTGACACTCGTTTCTTATTTACATTAATATTTCTTCTCTTCATGGTTAATTCAACCTCTTAGTTCTCATTTAAACGTTTCAGAGGGTTGTTTTTAATATGCCCAATGAAACACAGAAACCCTATTTCTCTTGCAAAGAGAAAGCTGGTACAGCAGAGGGAGAACAGAGGGAGGACTTCAGCTAAATTTTTTTCATCTAAAGTCTAGCATCTTCTGGAAGAAAACAAACCTCATGGAGTGCAGAACATATTTGATTAACATGTTAAATCACATAACTGATTCTAGTCATCTCAGTTTGAGCAGTGTGTAATAACTTCAGGATCTGGAAGTACTGGAAGAATAAATATCATAATCTATAAAATATAGGACACACTTGGGATAAAATGTCGCTATTAGAGCAGTGCAAGGCTGCTACTGCTGTCATCCCAAATTGATGGGGAACATCTATCTGCAGTAGTAAGCACAACATACCATTAGTTATCCAAGACAGTTCACAAGTATTTTGGGGATGTGATATGCCTCCATTTCTGAGAGACCATGACATGCTGATTGAAAGAAGCTTGATTTTTCTGAATGTGCTAAAAGTAAAACCTCAAATATTTGAAGTTGCTGTCTGCTAACTTCCAGGGATCAAACTATTCAAAACCCAGTCATGCTGAGTTAGTGCTTTGTAACAATTTTACCTTTTCAAGGTCTGTTTACTTCACCAGTTTGACAGCATTTGGAAATATTATTATGAAGAGGGTGTAGAGATGATGGACTCAGAAGCACTTTCTCTTTTATTATCCCTTTCTTTCTATTTATATTCTTTCTTGTAATGTTTTACATAATAAAAGGTTTAGCTGTCTGTTTGTTTGTTGTTCTGTTTTGTTTTGTTTGGGTTTTTTTCCCCCAGAAGACAAACCAGATATTTGCAGAGAAGGTTGCTACCACAAAGGCCTTAAAATAATCTTAGCCATTGCTAAGATACCCCAGGCAAACACTAATAAGAGCAGGCAAAATAATATGAAGAAAGGCTGGAGAGGACACAAGTTCTGCCAAAGCAAACAGTCAGAAAAGGAAAAACAAACACCCTCCCCCTGCTTCCCCAGAATGCACATGTAAATTCAATTGCATTTACAAGTAAATTTGCTTTGGTTATGCTTACACCTTTACATGTGTGCTTTACATGAGTCACTGTCAACATTTACTTATGTAAATACTGAAGACCTGTGATTTTGATCTTTGTATATGCAAATATTTACACTGGAATTCTTGCAGTAGGATATCACACCTCTGGAACCACCAGCTGACAATGTTCCCTTCCACCACGTGTCACAGCCTTGGCAGAGAAAAGACAAAACCAGCCAAAGAAATACTTGACCATGGGCTTTGAATGCAGGTCAGAGCAAACACTTCAACCCATCTTGCTTCTGTGATGCCAGAGTTGAAAAACTGCACAACAGGAAATTTGATGATACCCTAGGAAGGGTTTATCTGAGATGGAGAACTCAGAGCTTCCCTAAATTCTTTGATGGAATAAAATGTGTGAGACAGATAACATTGTATTGGGAAACCCTCATTCATCTGTGCAAGCTGCCAAGGGAGAATCACATTTGAATTCCTCACATTGCCCAGGGTTTTATTGAAAATGATTTTTGGGAAAGGTATATCTAGATCAAAAAAAGGAAGCTACATCACCATTCATGGCAAGTTCTAGGAGCCCTCTGCATTTGTCATATAATGAAGAAAATCAAAATTGCAGGGAACTTATCTAGGTCAACATACCTCCAATTTAGTGTATGCGATGTAGGCAAGTATTTGCAGTTCTTTCAGACAATAGAAGACAATGAACTAAAAAAAAGGTAATAAATAGTTTTTTGCTGCAATCAAGTGAAGGTAATTTCAGTCTTCTCACATGTAAGTCCAAAAGCAGGGACATTACACTGCATCACTGGCTGCTTCAGAACCATTAGCTCAACAGCTCTATCTGATTTCATGTGTAAAATGTTCTGTCTCACAAATTAATTTGCTCTTTTATCATCTATTGTTTGTAACCATGGAGATTAACATAATACCCCAAACAAATTTGTATGGGCCAAAGACTAGGAAGAAAAATAGGTCATGAGATCCACAAAGAAGAATGGAGAGCACAAGAAGTTCTTCATTTCAGCATCTCTACTCTGCTGAAATTTTGGTTTATGAGCCATATGCGTTCTATTGAAAGGTCTCTTCTTATTCATATTAATTTACTTCTTATCCAGGCAGTCAGCTTCATCTTTCATCCTCCCCAAGTTAGAAGCCTTTAGCTTTTAGCCTGGAACTCGTGTCTGATATCTTATACTGATATCTTAAACTGAATTTTCCTAAAGGCACAATAAACTACCACTCTGATGCTGTATATTTTATGCTAATAATAATAGAAATAGTAATAGTTATATTAATAGTAGTAGTAATAGTAGTAATAAGAAAGAATAAGAATAAGAATAAGAATAAGAATAAGAATAAGAATAAGAAGAATAAGAATGCTTATATCTACAATATTTATCCCAGATTATATTATTACTTCAGCCCTGCAATAATATCCTTTCATGTTAAAGATACATTTTCAGGTACAGTGATGCTATTTCAGCCATCGTTTCCAGGATATTTTAAGGCAGGTTCTGAAGAACATCACAGAAACTGCTAACCTGCAATGGTATCTCAGGCAATAGCCATTTTTTCAAGGCTTCTAAACAGATGGTAGCCAATCCAAATTCAGCAGTTCTAGCAAGCAACACTCAATAAAACTGTAATTGATGCATATGGTACCTGCTAGGCTGTTTAAAAACCAACTCTGTGACATTAAAAGGAAATTGTTTAAAATTCCTGATAGAACTGCACCTGATTTTTGGGGCAAATCTATTGGAGATGAAGTCTGCACTTCATGCCTTTAGCCTCTCAATAATCTCTCTGGTTTTATGTTACAGCAGCAGAATGTTTCTGATCCTCTTTCTAGGAACGTGCCAGTGATGCTGTAGGTAATGTCACTGTAAAGATGTGTGTTGGGTCTTTCAGGCTGCAGCAAAAATCTGTGCTAAAGGAGCTGAAATAAATTCTTTGAGCTGAACAGGAGACAAAGGAGCAGAGCATGTCTTTTCCATTCTGATGAAGTTCCATGCCTGGAGTTTCACAGAAAAGACACCGTTCAGCAGTTTGCTCTCACTGTAACACAACACACTGTCACAGGCAGACTTGTCTGTCTCTTGCATAAGAAAGAGGAAAGGAAAAATCACAAGCACTCAGCAAGCACTCAGCTCTGCGTGATTCTCTGATTAGCCCACAGAACGACCTGGGGGAAGGAGTGCTTCACCACATTATGAACCACAGTGAGATTTTAATGGAGAATGGTGAAATCCAAGCTCACTTGTTAATTTACACAATAGGATGCGACACTGAAAGTATTCTTAATTTATGTCTGCTAAAGAAATAGGGATAATTGCAGTTGTCTTTTAATAGGTCAGATATTCCAGCAATTTGACTTTTACTCTGAAAATAAGCAGCCATCAGGTATCCAGGAACTGACAGATGTGGGCCAGCCACCAGAAGATGCTATTTTTCAAATTTATCAAAACAAGAGCTCTTCCACAAAGAAAATTAATGAGATTCTTCAATACTTAGGATGAGCAAAAACCTATAGGAAAGTAATGTTTGAAGTCATGTTTGCTGTGCATAGACCACTGCTGTGCAGGGATCCTCGTATTACCTCTGAGTGAGACCCAGCAGGGTAAACCAGCCAGGCTCGCCATTTTTGCTGTTTCTGAAGTGGGCTTGCTTATACAGGAGCTCTGGCTCATTGTAGTGCACTTGTAATGCAGGGAAGCATACACACAGCTCATGAGAGGCACATGAATGGGCACAGAGAGCCACCGAGACTGCTTCACCAGGATTCCTTAGAGGAAAACTCCATGTGTAAGTACAATCCAAACCCTCATTCTTTAAGTACTTGAGTTTCAGAAAATAGGGTGAGTGGACGAGGAGGAAAATGAGAACTGGAGTGGGAGGATGACTGTTTGTAGTCCTCCTTGAGAAGAAAATGAGACAATAGTGGCAACATGAGCTCCTCAACAGTGTTTGACCATTATTGGGTGTTGTGAGTATGACAATAGACTGTTACAGGGCAAGGACCTGAAGGAAGACACTGAGCAGGTATGTACAGTGACCCTCTTTTGGGTGTGAAGGACAATATGGGAAAATGGATGACAATGCTCGTTTACATATTGGAAAAGTGACAGAAATAAAAGTGAGCTGAATGTGGGTGGGAGCTGGCATCTTCACAATCACACCAAGAGAAATTATAGGCAGAGATAAACTGTGGTGATTTTGTGGTGAAAATAAGATGGCATTAGAGAGATTCGTAGGAGAGATGAGGAAATCAAAATCATGGATTGGGAAAATCTGAGCAACTGACTACCATTGGGACTGTGTTTCATTTTTCAGGGGGGGCGTAAATAAGAAAAAAGAAAGGGAATGCAAAATTATGAGAGACCAAAAGGATTTCTCTCTCACAGATATATTAGAGAAGCCATGGCTTGGGGAATATCCTTCAGATACTATGAGTGAAATATGTGCCTAGTCTAAGCTGTAAGGTCCAGAAAATGATCCAGTCTAAACTGGACACATGAGTTACAGGCAAATGCCAAGTGTCCAAGGCAATGAAAAAATGTAGAAGGTGTGCTTCATAGAAGTATGGAAATGTCTAGTTTAGACAGACTGAACTGGAAGTGACAGGCAGAGACTTGTGAAAAAGTTTTTAAGAAACAGGCCAAGGTTTTGATTTGGGATAGGGATAAGGTAGAAAGGTGTCTCTATCCATGTGTTTGGGTTTGGAGTGGAAGAGTTATCAGTGATCTCTATAAAGCAGGAGTTCAGTGTGAGTTTGCCAATGAAATTACTGAAGCCCTGTGGAGTAAAGAAAAGACAGCTGAGTCTAGATCTTGCTGACATCTTCACAGACATCCAGTGGGAAATCTCCACTGCTTTCAGAAAAAAAATCTCCATTGACATAGAGTCTCCACTGACTGACTGCACATGAGGACAACTGAGAAGAAGAGTGGACTTTGTGGTATGCCATTATCTCAAACTTTCAGGGGAATGGGAGGAACTGGGGCATGGAGGCCTCAGGTGGAGGTGGTGGGAGGTGCCAGCAGAGGTCCTGGATCAGGTGCACAGCAAACTCAGATGCTGAACAAAAAAGAGTCTGGGTGTGCAGCTGAAGAAGCATATAGGGCTGGGGATGGGTGTGTCAGTTTTGTTGTAGGACGGGAAAGGTTTGCCCTGTGAGAGAAAAGAACAAGATGGGACTGAAAGGTAAAGGGTAACTTAGGAGGCAGTTTATTCTAGCATGTCCTCGAAAGATTAGTTTGTGCTTATTAGAGCAAACTCTTTGTAGCTTTGAGTTAAAGACCAAGAGTGTACTTTTTAACTAGAGCATCTCCTGATGACAACCCCTCCATGGAAATGCATAGTATTTTGAAGGTATAGTTGTTTCAGCAAATGCTAGCAGTCTTTGACTCTGAAAATATAGATTTACTGAAATGGAAATAGTTGATAGGTATATTCCTGCTTTCACAAAACTTTCCACAGAGTGAAGAAAAATTATAGATAAAACTCGCTATGTGATTTCTTAATTTGGGGCTCTTATTGGCTGCTTCCTTACATGGCTTCCCTGGGCTTTTGCCAGCTCGATCTGTTGAGGTTCCTAGAGAGCACAGAACTTTTAAGTCTCCTAGCTTTCAGGTAAATCAGTATTCTACTATATTGAATTTAAAATGTTTAGTATACCGAATTTCCATTTGAGGGGAAACTAGATTTTCATGTTATTTCAGGATGACCAATTCCCCCAAATCCCAAGACTTTTCACAAAAGTGAAATAAAGCCAGTTTCGTCTTAACAGATCACCTGAATGCTGACCTGTGTGGCTTCAGCAGCACCTGCCTTCACAGCCAAGGTACCAGGAAAAACAGAAAAAGTGGTTTATCTTCATTGGTACATAACTAAGACCAAGGAAGGCATCCTGGAGCTTTTCCAGCAAAGAAGTACGAAGTGAGCTACCCTACAGCCAGCAGATGAACAGCACAAAGCAGAGGTGGCTGCAGAAATCCTGACGTGCCTGCACATGTGTGCACATGTATGCACATGTATGCACATGTGTGCACACGTATGCTACTCTGTGTCCGTGCCTCCAAAGAATCCTTGCAGGGAGAAAGCAAGGGGGAAATCTTTGTGATTTATCATTCATATTTATCTTGCACTGACAAATAATAAATAGCAACGTATGTCTGACAAAGGAGTTCAGCTTAACAGCAACCTTCTGCGGACTTGTTGGTTGGGAGGAAAAATGACTGTTATTTTAGCTATAGAATCGCTGCTACCTGATGGACAGTTGACATGATGAATTAAATAAGAAATAAATTTTAAAAAGCGCCTACTAAGGAAGACAGTTTCGAGAAATATTAAACAAAAAGAAAGAATTCAGCTTGCTATCTTATAGAATGAGCGCTTATTTAAAACATTAATTTCTGTTCAGTTCAAAGCAGAGAACCCACAAATGCGCTTCCCAGACACACTATTGATTTCTGACCTACAAATTACTCTCCTTCAAGGAGGGCTGATGTGGAGCACAGACAGTGGGGGAAGAGGGCTGGAGTAGACAGGGTACTTCTCAGCTGCAATCTGCATAATGTTTAGTATTCAGTGAGTTAAAGCACGCAATGAAAGGGAACTGTCAGCGCAATCTAGAAGATATAAAGAAATGAAGGGGTGAAAAAAAGCCGTATGCTAATAATCCACTCAGTAATTAAGTGAAGATCGCTGCCAAGCGCCACTGCCACTTTCAAAGGGTAATTTGTACAGGAAATCATAGAGTCATTGTCAAATCATTTCAGGATAAAAGGAAAGTCATCAACTAAGATAAGATAAATGCTGGGTGTCTGGCAGCATGTGCCCTAGGAAATGCCTTTGCTTTTTTATATTGGAAAAAAAAATTTGCAAAAGTGGGGCTAGGAAAACTTGACATGTTGAAATGCACATTTACTATTAATAATAGAGGTGATATATGCATAGATGCGTTATTAAATAGGTAACTGGAACAAAAAAAAAAAAAAAAATCATCTAGTGAGCCAGCTAAAGGGGAATTAACTTTCAACAATCTAATGCGACTTTTAACTTGAACCTTCAGTAAATTAGAGCCCACTTCATCCCACCCCCAAAAGACTCTTTCGCAATTAATATACTTTAATATTCCTTTCTTCTAAGCATGGGATAATCTGTGGGAGAGCCAGTTTCCCACAAGAAAAGATTTATTCACAGGAAAAGATTTGCAGCTTTACAACTGTTAGCCTCCCACGGATCCCTTTCAGTGTCTAAATATTGCCATGTCACAGCTTTTGGGCTCTGCAGAGCCGAACTCGGCGGTGTCGGGGTGCGACTGCGGCAAGAACGAGCTCTGGGCTGCAGACCCTGCTCCTCTGCAAGCTGGAGTTGTTTTCTGCTTGCTCACGTTAGGGTTTTAAAGTTTCCCTGCGTGCTCTGGGTGGCACTGAGTTTTCAAATATATCCTCTCAGTCATGAGCATCTCGTGGCTCAGGCTGTGCCTTTGTAAGGGCTGTGGATGTGTCCAGGCTGCTCGCAGGGGCTGCAGTGGGACAGGGTCACCCATCATCAGGGTCACCCATCAGGGCTGCACTCAGGGATGAACTCCCAGGGAAGACAGGGAGAACAGGAATTTTCCCCAGAACAGGAATTCACCCTGTACATCAGCTTGGGGGTGAAGGTGAAATCTGTCCAGGATGACACTATGGGATGAAAATAAGGAATTTAAGTGTTTTAATTTGCCATGCCGTGTATTGAATTTGTTTATTTCAAGTTAATGAAATGCACAGAGGGTATCTCATGGGTAATCATATTTATTCCACATTATATTTAATGCTACATGGACTTACCCAAGCTTTTATACCATTGTGTAAGTGATTTTGACTATATGATTTTCTTTCACCACGTCTTGAAATTACGTAGTAAAATTAGACTAATTTCTAATGTATATAATTAACTTTTATGTAATGATATTTGAATTTTATTAAGTGCATATTCTGGCCTACACTTGACCTATCACAGGTGTACAACTACATAGCTGATTCTATGAATCACAAGAAGGGTTTTTTTAAAAGAAATGGTGTTTACCTGACATGGAAAAACCCCCTCATTTCATGTATTTTTCCAGATATACTAACTAATCTTATAAAATGTGAGCAGGAGGCTCTTCAGATGTACACTCAATTTTATTTCATGCCAATTATTTTGCACCTAATTCAGCAATCCAAACACAGAACCCAGATCTGAGAAACAACACAGACTCATCTCGGTATTTAGCACAGAAGTCTTAACACTCAAACAGCATGAGGGCTTGTTACGTTTTGGAGAGAGTTCTGGTTTTTTTAAAACAGTGATAACGTTTCAGCCATCCAGATTTTTTCATCCGTGACAGATATAGTATAGATCAAACAGTTCAGATCATAAATAATTCAAGTCTAATTTAATAAAAGTTAATGATCTACAATAGAAATTGCTTTAATTCTACTTTTAACTGTTTCACAACACTGTCTGAATATAAAAAAAAGCAGGCTGGAAATGGACTCAAAACCATGCAACCTCACATGAATTTTGTAACATGCTACCTTTCTCAAAGAATAAATTTCAGAGTGCTTGCAAAATGAGGCTGAGAAGAGTAAAATGGTTACATGAATAAAAGGAAAAAAAACCAAAAAAACCCCAATGTCCTTCATATATGCATTTCCTTTATTTTATTTTCATCCTCCCAGATTGTGACATTATTACTCTATTTTTATTCCTATATATTTTATCTTGTCTTATGTGAAATTAGATTTTTGAACATTTTATGTTTAGAAAATATCCTTTTATTGGAAGGTAAAAGTGTTTCTGAGTTGTCTCACTTACATTACATTTCAAAGGAAGTGTCAATAAAAGGACCTCCAGAATATTCATTTACTGTTACACCATAAGGGGTGAGCAAAAATTGGCCCTAGGTATATTATTTCATACTGTGCTATAAAATCCACAAAAATAAAAGCCTCTTTACCTTTCTGTTTCAGGTCTATGCATATTTTGATCTGAATAGAGATAGAAGAGGGTCATATCTGTACTCAGCACAGAACAGTTAATCTCTAGGTATTAAAAAAAAGAAAGAAAGAGGCCTGTTGGTGCTCCTCTTGCTAACTAAAAGTGATCTAAAATATACAGCAGTACAGTTAGACTGATAATTTACTGTATTCAGCATAGCTTCTGAAGGAGATTATGGCTATTCATCAAGTTTTTTTTTAAATAGTTAACATGATGGATGATTAATTTGGGTGAAATCTCACTCTGTGTATCTAGGCATGATGGACTTCCAAAAAAAAAAAAAAAAGGAAAAAAAGAAAAAAAGAGGGAGTTTGTATGGTTGAATGGTTGTGTTTTCATGTACCAACAGGTGCCCATCTACCACCACCTGGAGCAGAAACTGCTTTTGTAAGGACCAGGCATGTAAAAATGCAAACACAGTATAAGTAGCATTTCAGTGGGAAAAAATCCCCTGAATTAGGCTGTACAAACTCACAGGCCTTAATATTTAAAGGTAGTTCCAGGTTCAGTTGGAAATTTGGCTTCAGTTGTATTTTACCAATAGGGAAAATTTAGCTGAGGTGAAATGTTGCATTTCCTGCAACAACAACAATGACTAATTTGCGATTGTATGGCGTATCCTAACAGCTGTGATATATGTTGCTTTGAATTCATTTAGCTGTAACAATATTTGTTAATTTTTTCCTTCAGATGCCTGTTGTTGATATTTTCTAAATAAAGCCAAGGAAAAGAAAACGCCAGCATTTTGAAACGTAAAGCAATCTGTAAAATTAAAAAAGCTCTTGTACCCCCCCTTTCCCAAATGCATACCATATGCCAAAGCTACTCCTTAACTACAAGCGACTGTTGTTACTGTAGTAATCAGTCTATGTCAGAGCAATTACTTCAAACCATCCGTCCTGCTCCTTCTGCAGAGGCTGCGTCACACTGAGAGCACAACGTGGCCGATGGCGTGGCTTGACCCTGCTGCTCAGGCCACCTCTGCTGGACAGGGGACAGAGGACAGGGGCTGGGCTGGGTGACCTGCCTTGGCCGTGGGACAGAGCTTAGGGTGGCTGTGAAGCAGCTTGGGCACAAAAGCCACGCTGCTGTTGGCTTCACTGGAGACAGGAGTGTCAACAGTGCTGGGACTCCACGTGCAGCTGATGCTGTGTGCTGAGAAGGAAAATAAAACAATAATGCTTACAAAAATGTGTATCTGCCAAAAATCATCGGATGCTGGGGAGCCTGATAATGCCAAATACTTGCTTTCAAATCCTGTCCTTTAGTGGACATCTTCACTTGGAAACAATGCATTAGGAAAAAAGAGGTCCCCAAGCCTGCTTCATTTTCTCTAACAGTACTGAGATTTTTTATTTTTCACTACCCCCAGAGAGATTTTCAAACACTTGCTCACATTTCATTTTATTAACAAATAAGCTCTGTTAGAGGGGTAAGTCATACAGAATCAATTGGCAATTGAAAGGAAATGTACACATTGATTTGTACATCGATGATATACTGCATTGATTATTGCACATTTTATAATGTTTACTTATTAGAGTTGTTATACATTTATTGTTCCTTTTTTACTTTTTACTATTATTGTAAATTATCTTTTAGAGTAGGAGGAAACACATGATGTATTATGGAGCCACAAAAGCAGCTCACAGACATTTGCAGAGAAAAGAGCACAGAGCTTATACTGAAGACAATAATTCTGAAACTTCAATTCTTTGAAGCTTTTCTGTGACAAGAAAACAAACAAAAAAACCCCTCAAATCAGGAAGTAAGAATAAAGCTTTCAGAAGCTATAATGCTATTTTTGAATTCTCAGTAAGGGTTTTCTGCTCTGTTAATTACTTTTGCAATACCTGGTGAGATGGCACCATGACTGGAGTGCTTAGGATACTGCAGTTGAAATAATAAATAATCATCTGACATTTCTTAAAAGGCTTGCTTCTTTCTGAGTGGTGTTGTCTTTTATCAGCCTGCCTCATGCCTTTATCACGTTTGTTCTCATTCAGATCAGTGAAGGCTTTCATTTCTTCAACAGTCCCCAAAGCCAGGATTTGTAGCCTGTATTCAGATTCATTTAAAATCAATGCAGTACAAAATAATTAGAGAAACAAAAAAGGTGTTGCTGGTTCTTTCGTTTCCTTAGATCTTTTGACCATAAAATGATGACTGTTTTTATCAGAGAAGCGTTTAAAAACATATAGTGAGTGCATGTGTTGCTTTGCATACATCCTAGCTGTATTGTATTTCCAGAATTCTGAACTTTAATACAAAGAAATACATGTTTTTTTCTCAGCAACAGAAGCATCAATAAAAAAAGCCAATTAGAAGAGATGAATTTTTATTACATGCTGATGATTAAATCTACATTAATCATAAACATCCGCAGGCCACCAACAGGGCTTGTTTAATCATTTTCAACCATTTGTGTCTCTCTCCAGCTTCCATTCTGTTAAATTTTTCTACATTTCTTCCATATTTGGTATTGGGATGTTAGAAAGTGCAAGTATACTCCTGGGTAATCAGGATTTCAGGCAATATGACTCAAAAAAACATTCACAAAAGAAATCTCCTGGAAGGCTTCTAAACCCATGATTTGGTGGGCTATGCAGTTATGTGACATTGTTTATGGGGCTATTGGGTCAAATAGGGCACTCACTGTATGCACTAGGATAATTTCAAGTATTAGATAACATTGAATTGGATATAGAGACAACTGTATAATTGATATAGATTTAAAAGATATGATGGAGAATAAAAGGTCAAGAAAGCCTCAGGTACAATGACCTGGATAATGACTCTAATATCAGCAGGAAAATTTTAAATGAAATTTATTTTGAGCACCAACCTAGGAAAAAAAAAGGATACAGCATGTTGTCTCATTGCTAGAAGCAAGTAAATAATGCTACAGAAGAGTTCAGACCTAATTGGAAGTTGGAATAATTATAGATGATGATAAGCCAGCCACCAGAGAAATGCAATATTCAAGATGTGTGGTAACAAAAACATTGATTAACATAAGTCAGGACAAGAACGAACACAGCTTAGAAATACAGTATATAATTTATGACCACGACAAAAAGTCAGTATCAGCAATAGCTATGAGGAGAAAGAAAAAAATAATTAGAATTTCCCTCTCTCTTTTAATTTTATTTTTATTTCACAGTGATTTTGTAAAGAGCATTTCGTGAACAATTTTTCTTTGAAGTATGAATTACATTGAAACTGAATGTGGCCTCCCCCTATACCCTTCCTAAACACTCACAGAAATTTCACAACAGTTTTTGGTGGGGTACTGATAAGTTTTTCCCCATTAAATCATATTCCAAGTTTCTTGGTGCTAATCTTCATTTTTTTCTTTTATAAGCAGACTTTTCTTGTATTGAAAAAGGGGAGGTGGAGAGGAGGTAAGCAGAAGCCATTTTAGCTTTCCCTTAGATATATTAAGCTAGCAAAGATGCTCTTGGTTTCTGATAGGAAAAATATATCAGTTTCTGGGCTCTTATTCTTAACCTATTTTTCATTCCCAACAGCTTGACAAAAGGCATATCTGTGTTTTACAGTTTCATGGAACTGTGTATCTCTTCCTTGCTTTGGAAGGGTTTGGAGACTGCAGACCCAGTGAGGATACCCTGATGGTCCAGTCTGCCTGGGGCTGCACTGTGTGCCACAGCAGGACCTTGCCTGGGGAGCTGCAGTGAGTTGTGGGGGTGGCTGGGGAATAACCAGGCAGCAGCTACCCCATCCCATCACCTGGAGTTATTCCTACTGTTTGCCCTAACGAAAGAAAAGGAGATGGGAAGGAGAGACAGCTCCCTTGCCAAAAAATCATGTCTCTGGTCAGACAATGTAATTCTTTTAATGTTGTAGGATTTTACAGAAGTGCATGTCTGTGTAATTGGATGTTTGTTTCTCTGGGAATATGGGTCAGACTTCAACACAAAGAATCAGGTATATAGTGGCTTTTGAGTGAGCTGATGTGATCACGCCACCAGGAATCTCTCCTCGTCTCCCAGATGCAAAACAAACTCCCAGATGTGTGCAGATTTGCAGTGGCAGAGAAGGTGTTCTCTGTTCTAATTTTAAAATGCCACCCTCATCAGCATATACTCCATCAGCAGAATATGCTAGGCTCAAGTCAGTCAGTGGGAAACTGTGGGCTTATATTACTTTAGCTGGCAGTTCAGCAAAGTCCTGTGCACCAGACTGGTCATCTCTGAATTTCCCAAGTACCTCTGTGCACGTATATCATCAAAATATTAACTGAAAACACTGTTAAAGGCAACATGGCTCATTGACCACATACCATGGCATTGCTGTCAAACAGTTATTTGTGGACTCTACTTTGAGAACCACTTGCTGAACCTGTCTAAAATGAAGTGTGGAAAACACTGTAAGAAACAAAGCCAAGGAAATAATATATTGGCAAGGAAATGGAATCTAGCCTGATCTTTTTCTGTCTCAAAATTGCAGAGATATATGATAGCTCTATCAGTTGCAATGCCAGTCTAAGTCAGAATATATGGTCAAGCACAAAGAAATAATTAGGGAACTGTCACAGCAGGCAAAGAGAAGGTATAAGGAATAGTAAATGAAGCTAAGCTGAGATAGATTTAAAATGTCGAGAGCCATGAGAAAAGTGAAAGATGAAAGGTAGCAGCCAGTCCAACAACATGAATATGATGTAAAGCAGAACAGCTTTCAGTTAAGGTAGATCTCAGTTTCTTAACATTCTGTGAGAAAAGATTTGCAAAAGAATGGAGCAATGTGTGAAAATAAGAAACAGAAGGAGCAGAAGGAAGACAATATGGTAACACATGGTTACAGTTCCAAGACTTGAGAATATATTCCTTGTACTATATCCTTTTATGTTAAAATGCATTCTGTTTATTCTGGCTCAATGGCTCAGCTGGTATCATAGTGTAACACCCCACCACATGGTAGTCCCGAGCTCAGGAGCAAGCTTGGGCCAACAGAGCTTGGGACTGTCACAGAGGTGATGCTGTTATCTTCAGCACTGGATAATGCTGCCCAGGGAAGGGATAGAGCTGTGCATTTCTCTGACAATAGCAAGAATAAAGGAAAACAATGAGCAAAATGGGAGAAAATGCATCCCACATGAATAAAAAGACAAAAATATAGACCTCATGTAAGTTGTGCTTTCTCAAGGAAGTGAGAGCACATTCTTTTCTTGTGGTTTTCTGCAGGACTGATACAAGGTGTTCACTTCTGTACTGCAAATATTATAGTTCAAAATAAATTTTGTTTGCTTCCCAAATATTTAATGCATTAGTATGGCTATAGGAAGTGGACTGAGTTGAGCAGCAAAATTTTAGAGCTAGAGTGATAGTTATCAGAAAACAAATGCTGTAGAGATCTTACAGATCCCTTTCTAACCTACTCATGATTAAATATCAGGACTGTGTTCTCTGATGGAGCTGCCCTGCCTTCAAAGTTTTAACAGAAGTTGGAAGGAAGCATAAAAGAAAAATTGACTAATTTCAGACATCCTGGGGTTTGTTTGCAGAAATCACATTTGAAGCACTTACTACTTTAGGGAGTCAAAAAGTGGGATTTATCTAACCTCAGTGATCTATTGATTTATCAGTTACTTACTTACTTATTTTAGATACTGACTCCAGAATGAGACCTCTCTCTCTTTTCAGACAGAAAAGCCAATGAAATTACAACAGATGTGTGATTTCCTGGTGATTATTCTCAGGTGAGATGAAACCTTCCCCTGGAAAACAGAATGGAACAGTTCTTAACTCCATGTATTTGATGCCACCTGCCTTCATGTCTCTCAAGTATACCAAATATTGTAGTCAGAGAGAAATCAAACTGATTTATTCTGGCTCTCTCAGTATCAATGACACATTGATAATGAAGAACAAGTGGTTTCCCTCTGTAAAATTCATTCCTAAGTCTGTACTGTAGTACTTCAACCTGATGAATATTTTTGCAACAAATCTCACTTGGACAGAATGGTTCTGAATTGTAAATTGCTCTTTTAAAATCAGCTCAGTACCTTGCACATTGGTCAATAGCTTTTGATTTGTTCCATGCATGGTTTGGACAGCGTTCACACATAAATATACATTATTCAAAAATACTTCTTATCGCAGCGGTGAGATCACAGAAATAATTCTCCTGAAGAAATAATAATGCAAAACATTGCCTTTTGAAAGCAAATGGTAACTATTTCAGAAATTGCTCCTTCCTCCCCCACCCAAACTTAAAATACCAAGCAGGTATCTGTGAGTTATTCCTGAAGACAGTCTCTGTAAAACATATTTAAATAACAAAAGCAAATGCAAGGTCATAAGAAAAAAAAAATTGAGAACAAAGTTATAATTAAGAACTATTTAAATTCTACACACAATTAAATTTGATCTGAACAGGGAAATAGGTACCTTTAGTCTGACAAAGACAGGTACATTTGCTTTGCCAGATTTAGGACAATGCATCTTTAAGAGATACTCTGCCATTTCTTTTAAGCATTACATCAAAAATGTGGGAGGAGGGAGCATCTAAAGCAAAATTGCAAATGCAACTTTTGATTGTTATGATTTATTTTTAATTATCCTTTTCTCCTTTTGTCTTAATTGGACAGAGCCAGTCTAAACTTGTTCTGTGCAATTAAGAGCAGTTACATGCATAGAAAATTGAGACCTATTTTAAATCTCATTTGGACTGACTCATAGTTCAGCTTGCTACAGGAAAATTAGAGCAAGAAAATATATTTAAAAATCTAATGAGCTTTAGTAAAAATATTCTCCACAAAATGATGTACTGGGAAGTTTTACACATTTACTTCAAATCATATCAGACAGTGGATCAGGGGAAAAACATTTTTCTCTTACTAGGCTTCCACAGGAGACATCCAGGAGCATGTTATCAAATTCTCTTAAAAATCCGTTCTGAAGTTTGAGCTATTTATTTCCAAGGCAACTAAACAAATATTTTCCAAATAACTCATACATGCATCTCAGATGGGGGCTAATTCTGTACTTGGTAATTTCCTACCTCTTGCAAGCACAATTGGCACCCAGTGTACACAGCAATGCACTTTCCAATAGTTAAGGTAACAAAAACGCTGTAAGGTGAAGGCAGTGCTAAAGCACCTGCATAATGCCCATTAGTGTTAATAGGGGCTTGGGAGAACATATCCAATACCTCCATAAAAGGCCTCATGCAGCTTGGAATAAATGTGCAAAACAATAATAAATTAGTGAACCAGTATGAGAATAATCGTTTGAAATGAACCCAAATCCAAATATTGGAAATTTCTGGGGTTTCATGTTACACATGGGCCTCATTTCTTAGATCCTTTGGCTACAATGCTTGGGAGGGGGGAAAAGTGCCTGAGAAATCCTGTCTTCTCTCCTTGTTGCTTGATTACAGCTGGTGGTTCAGGACATGGAGGAAGTGGCATGTATGAAGAGCAGTCACTGTGCCTGCTCAGAACAAAATGCTTCTTCCTGCTCTCCTGACCACTGTTTGCTCTCCCCTTCCCTACTTCAGGAGCTGCATAAACCAGTGTAAAACCGAGCAAAACTACTCAGAGCTTTGTGTGTGCTTGAAGGCTCAACCATATGCTTTGCAAGAAAGTCTCTTTGTCAACAGCTCCTACAGATCCTTTCCAGAGACTTAAAACCTGAATGGATATTTTTTAGCCATCATTTTTCATTGATGAGCATCCTAATGTCCTGTATTATCCAGTGAGAAGGAGCAGTAGGAACATGTAGCAAACTGAGATTTGCCATTTGTCAATTAGGAAAAAAAGGAAATTTCAAACCCCAGGACTCTGCTTGATAAAATGTTTGTTTTTTGTAAGTACTTTCTCGTTTCTGAAATCTCCTTTGCTTTATGGCCTTTTTTGCTGAAGTCCCGTGATGAGGTTCAGTTGATAGAATAACCTTGTTCATAAACTGTGAATTTCCATCAAGTCAGATGAAATGTGAACTTGAACAATGGAGAGTTGGCTTCTCTCCAGTCCTAAATATAGCTGTGTGAGAACTCTGTGAAACCTGCCAAGCAGTCGGCCCCACTCTTAAAAAAAGAAAGGCCTGAAATACTTGGAATCCTTCAGTTTGCCTCATTCATTTCATGTCCTCCCACACTTTTGAAGGTCCCTATGACCAGTTAGACCCTGACTCTCTGCATTTTACAGTAATTTTTTCACACTGCAGTGCTGTGTATATCTCCAGGGTGTCTTCCCTTCTTAAACAGGATCTTCACTGTGCCCTGAGAGTTACATTGGCATTGGAATGAGATATCAAGGGAGTGGTAAAATAGCAGGTAGGAAGAGCTGCTAGAGCTTGGTGATGTTGAAAGCCCCTGGGACAATATGTTGGCTGGTAACCAGACTCCAGTAACGAATGTCAGAGCCCCAGATGGTGAGGTCCAAAATAGATGAGGTGTCAGCAGTGTCCAGGGAGCCATCTGGCTTCAGTGACGGGGTTGAGCTCCTCACCTGAGTTTGGCTCACCAGGCACCTCTGGCTGGATCTCTGAGAAAGACTGTCGAGACTCCAGATGGTCACCAGTGGTCTTAGTGGTCAAAGGACTGTTAGTGTCATTTCTATGGAGGATACCAGGGAGAGACTGTGCCTTGGCAATGGCAGAGAGCCCTAAATACAGAGCAGGGTTGTGATTTGCCCAAGTGAAGTCTGAGTGTGCAGTGTCAAGAGATGGTGAGTGGTCCATGCTTGACCTCTGCCTGGGAACATGGCACTCAACCATTAATGCTTTTTGAACCTCCTGCCAGATATCTTTCTTCAGCTTTCAGCTTCTCTGGCTTTTCCTCAAGATTGGTTGAGATTTAATAAAAAATCCCCTAGTGCTATTTTTGTTCATCATTTTAACCTGTTCAATGCCTTTTAGCATTGTATTTCCTTGGGCTGTCCTCTGCCCTCCCTTTGGAGAGTTTACTGTAAAGAGAGTGTGATGCAAACATGGTCTTCCTGCTGACAGAGGTTCCACACTACCAAGCTTGGGATTTAAATTTCAGGCCAAGATTTCAGTAGAGCTCTCTTTCTAGTTTGGGAGAAAATTAAAGCACACACAGAAATGTACAGAAGTTGGCTCCTGCAGACAGGTTAATAACAGGAGAAAAGCTTTGTGACTATTTTACATTTTCAAGGCCCTTATGAAAAAGAATAGCTCATGAATAGCTTTCAAAGTGGGAAAAGTTATTCAGACAGCTGGTCATGCATTTCCTGGGACAAGTGATGGACTATACAGGACAGGAAAATGAGAGCTGCAAGAGGTGAGGGTCACAGCTCCTGGAGCTGTGCTCTTGGGTCTCTCAAAGCCAGGGTGCAAGGGAGAGGACTGGGAGCATCCCCAGCAGCCTGCCACTGCCATCCTGCTGCCACCCCAAACAGGGTCTGTGCAGCCACTGCATATTTATGTCTCATGTCTAAGAGTGCCAAGAAAGATAAGGAAGGAAAGGAAAACAGAGAGAATAAAGAGAAAAAGAGATACAGCTCCAGTTCTTCTCAGGCTCCAGGACTTATCAGTGTCTATGCAGAAGAATTCATTCTTACATATTACTAACAGAGGAAAAGCACATTTGGTGTATTTGCTGCAAACAGAACATTCCTGATGTGGAACTCAGATTCAAAATGTGAAAAAATGACATTTTGCTTTGAAACTAAGTATCTTTCTTCTCAATTAATTTTAATTCTTCATTTAGATTCTAACCTTAATTCTTAGGGTTAACCAGGTTGCTTCAAACCTGGGAGATTAATACACAAAAAGGCTCCAGTTTGAAGTCAACAAACAGACAATAACACAATGCTGACATTGCAGAGATTTTACGTGTGACTGATACTGGATGCAACCTCTGGATCTTAATTGTTAAAGTGTTAATTGAGCTATTGTCATTATAAGTCTCTAAAATTTTAGGAACAGAGGATTTCACACTGGATAACTGGATAGACAATTCTGCCAAGCTTGCATGAACTGAACAACTGCATCTTAAAATTTATCTGTATTTTTCTGGTCTTTCTTCCCATGAAAAGCTATTCTAGAAGCTCATTGGTTTTATGGTTTGAATTTTTCCTATTTGCAGTCTAAATTTATCCTTGGCCTAGCACTGTCCTTTCTTTAAATAGTTCTTATCGCTGCCTGATATTTATTTCATAGTAAATAGCACTCACATATCCTTTCAGGCTGTGCTTTGATAGGATGACAAAAAAAATATTTTAATTTATCTTGTCTGAGATGATAGGCTTTTCTTTCTCCCCACTACCCCCATAACAGTTTTCTGAAGCAGTTCCAGCCAGGACACATCAATCTTGCACATGGATGGCCAGTATGGATGTGCTGTATTTCGGATGAGGTCTTGCTGGTGCCTTGCTCAAGGGCACAAATACTTTCCTATCGCCAGTTGAAATACTTCACCTGACACATACAGGATCTCATTTGCCTTTTTCCCTAACTGCAGCATCTTTCTGGCTCAGAAAGGCAGTTCATCTTATTCATCCCTGTTTGTTTCAACTGATGAACTCAAGATTGTAGCAGGAAAACTAATTAGTCTGGGATTGCATAACCTTACACTGAAATTAAAAATGAACCCTTTCATCTGTTTATTTTTAACTTCTTGCTTCTTTGGGAAATTACATGATTTCTTTCTTCAGACAGACACCCCCAGTGCAGTGCAGTCTACAAAATCATCTAGAGATGATACTGACCCAAATGTTGCTAAATTTTGGATAAACCATTTCCAGGCATAGCCCAGTTGAGCTCTTTCTGTCAAAATTTTTTATTGTCTCACCTGCAGCTGATTTGAGCAAGAGCAATTGATGAGCAAGAACTCATTAAGTTTTCTCATCAATTTGGTTAACCAGATAGTATTTTCTGTATAGAATGTTAGCTGCTATGGGCAGGAATCAAACATTTAATT
The DNA here is from genome assembly GCF_008360975.1 of Lichenostomus cassidix. Taxonomy (NCBI): domain Eukaryota; kingdom Metazoa; phylum Chordata; class Aves; order Passeriformes; family Meliphagidae; genus Lichenostomus; species Lichenostomus cassidix. The sequence goes on from NC_139482.1 coordinate 127,428,110, forward strand.
ATGAGATTTTGCTGTGCATCACAGGGCAGCGCTCTGATCCATTGTTGGGACTTCTGGAGTCACAGAAAATACCTTGTAGAATCCAAGTTCTACAAGTGTGAAAGGTTTTAAAGATAATAATAAAATCCCTATACAGAGTTGAATTTTGAACATTAATTAGTATTAAATTAGGCCAGACATCTTTAGCCAATTTGAACTTAAAACACACTAAATTTAAACACTATTTATGAAGCAGGGATCTGATCTGGGACAGTATCCAGTAATAAGCATCTTCTGGTTTTAAGAAAGTACTTGGCTTACTAAGAGATGGCTTTTGCAGTGGAGGTGCCTTCCCTGAACTGAGATGTGAATTGCATCTGGAACTTGTCAAAAATGGGAGTGCTGGTTTCCCCCAAAATCCAAAATGCCAACAATGCCTTTGTTCTCAAAAGTGGGACTAATTATTTAAAAACACTAGCTACACATATTTAAAAGCACTGAAGAGTGTTATCAAAACGGATTTAATGTCTCCACTTCATTGAGAAATTCAGACCTGTTTAATTCTTCATACATTTTTAGTAAGTTCTTAAATTTTCAGTATCTAAATTTTCTGTGGCACTTGAATCCTGAAGCTGATTGTACATGTGCTCTATAATACAACTACTGTGGAAATTTTGAGATATCCTGAGCACTTAAGCATCTCAGTGGCACCATGGTATAACGAACCTGTTTGAAGTACAGACTTTCTCCCCTACAAATACAAAGCCAGCCTCAAATTCTGATCTTTGAATACAAAGAATACCAGCAGCAGAGAACTGTGCTCCCTGTTTGCAAGTCACTTGTTTCAATTCTGATAAAGTAGGGCTTTTTTTTTTCCTTCCAGTTAAGTATGTTCCCAGTACATACTTTAATGAAAGATGGAAGACATCGGTTTCAGGAACAAAGGTCATTATTTTTCCTCAAAAAATTACTCCACTCCAAACCCAAAGATATTATTATGTTGTACCTGGGGTTTCTACCTCTGCCAAACTATACAGGGAATAGCAAAATGTACTTCAACCTCACTTACACATCTACCAGAGATGAATATTTAAGTGCAAGACAAGAAAGCCATTTTATTGCATTACTTAGGGATGAAAAGACAGAGAATTTACTGTAAAGAAAACCAGCTATAGCTGCAGAGGCTGACACAGAGTGTACAAGTGCACTGAAAACACTGTGGCAACACTTTTAAATTATGGTTAATGGTTCTAGAGAATGTCACAAATGCAGAAAGTGGAGCACAGGGGGTAAATAAGCTTATGCAGTCACTCTGGCTATTCCAGGAGCACATGAATTTGGTACCACACAGGGCAAAATGCTGAGGGATCAGGTAATAGAGAAACCTTCTGTTTCTGTGCATTTGGGAGCAATTGCTATTTAAAAGAAAAACCAACAGTAGCCCCATACAGACGACTGGAAATTGCTCACAGCCCACGGTCAAAGCTGGGAAAGGTTATAGGACAGGAAGATTTACCTCAGCATTTTGCACAGGTACTTTTGATCTTTGCTAGAGCCACTCCACCAAAGAACTACACTATTCATTGGTTTTGTTTTCAGCCAGGATGACAGGAACATATTTGCAGTTTACAGCAGGTGCCCAGCTAAGTCAACAAAGTGCAAGCTATGCAGTAAAAAATAATATATAAAAAAGGTCACTTTGCCTGGGTATGCCGCTCCAGCAAGTTTCAGTGTCTTGCAGGGGGAATGTCTGAATCCGGTGACTGGAGTGATACTTTGCACACCACACCATCAGTAAAAGTGTTGTGTTGTCTCCTGCTTAATGCATGCAGAGACTTTTCAGATACTTGTCAGCTCTTGTCCTGACGATCATTACTACACCTGTTTCTTTGAAAGAGAAAAAAAAAAAATCAGGCTATTCATTCACAACCTCCAGGTGGTCACCTTTGTGCTTGTGGCAGAAAGTCATTCTTCTGGCAGGCTTTTCCAAATCAGACCCCTAATGTCATGTCACTTTACTGAAGAGTCTCACAGCGCATGTCCACCTGGCCCTCCGGCAGTGATGGGGACCTGACTCCATGCCCCCTCCAACGACTATGACTTCCTTATCTTCCTACTGAGGATGAAGGAGGCAGAATTACATATCCTGTAATTAACTGCGGATGATACTGCACAAGAAAAACAGCAGTGGTTAAACTTGTTATTTAAACAAAACTGTAAAGACTATTCTCAGGTGCTCAGTGCATTAATAGTTCTTAATTGCCTATTGTCTTTGCAGCCTTACCTGGGACCTCACCCACACCCTTTGCTGTGGCCTCTGGGTCTCCCCTCCTGTGTGCACTCAGGTACAGGGATCAAGGAGCTCATCCAATTAAAGACTAACTACTAGGGTGGGAAAAAGACTACTTCTCAGCTGAATGAGTCTCCATTCTCTGCACATTGAAGCCAGCACAAGGAGAGAGGCTCGGCTGGGCAGTGCCGGGAAGGATGACAACAGCCACTTCCTTTGCTGGTTCACATGACAGTCTACCCTTTTGCTCCTGATCTCTCCTGATGCAGAACCTGAAAGGAGGATCAGTGGCAGCTTCTAAACGTGAGAGAACCATAAAGATTTTCAGTATTTGTGCTAAAGAGTTCACCCATTGTTAGCTGGCCACACAAACATCAGAAGTGTAAAGAAAGCCATTCTGTGACTTTTAAAGTTTTCTGAAAGAAAAAAGTCTGAGATTATTTTTGCCTACCTTTTTATGACAGTGGGGTTTATCATTTGATGAAACGAGAAGAGTGCCCACACTATAAAGAAGTCTACGAAGGTATTTTCTTTCATGTGGTAACAGAACAGCATTATCAGTGCTTGTTACTTCTCCATAGTGTGTGGACATTAAGCCCTAGGAAAAGCCGACAAGTGGACCAAAGTGTGGTTCTTGAAAAGCACCTCACTGAATCAAATGGGGACATTACAGGATTTGGAGCTCCTACCAAAGATGGCCTCAGTACAACCTGCAAATTTATGGAAGAGGGGGAAAGATTTTCCTTTATGGGGTGTGTGTTCATCCTAGTGGAGGAAGAAAGAGACAGCACTAGAGAGGAGGCATTTGGTGTCATGCCAGATATTGCTGTTAATCCATTCTCAGATGGATTTCCTAAGAAATGTCATTTGTGGTGTCATACCCTGTGCGTGTCCGCCTTTCTAACTGCTGGCTTCATTGACTCAATTTCAGACAAATTTGATAAGTGGCTAGAGGTCTCAAGTACCATAAGAATTTACAGGATTCGTTAAAACTTTTATATATTTATATGGTTAAAATATAAAGTTACATAAGTAGTCAGTTTGAAGAAAAAAGGCATATCAGCATTGCTGATAAAGTTGGAGGGCAAACTCATCTCTACTCAATATCAAAGAATTTACATGGAGATATTATACAACTGGGGACAGCTTAAACTGGTTTTTGTGTCCTAGTAAATACCAGGTGGTACTCTGAATACAAGCACTAGAAAGCTGGTTCACTAGTTTTGCATCTCCTGGGGATTTCTGTACAGTAAATTTCTGTCATACCAGGGCTCTTTAAGGCATTAAACCACTGAGAAACTAGATGGATGAGTGTTTCTCTGGTGAGTAATTTCTAAACTTCTGCAGATGCATCTGGGTGAAATAAGTAACCAGTTGCCTAAACAGGCAGATTGAATGATAAACTGTTGAGACAGGGCTGTGCACTTCAACCTCTCTTAAATAGCCCCAACAAAGATGAATACCTAAGAAAGGAGAAGTCTTAGCAGTCATATGCAAAAAGACAGAGCAAAGCTAGATAAGGACAAGATGCTGATTAACTGGCAGATAAATAAGATGGAGAATTTCCTCTCTAAGTGTAAATGTTTGTTCAGCATGGCAAATGAGGGTCAGGTGCAAGTAGGAAAACCAGGCTGTTTGCCTTAGGAGCAATGCAATATGCAAAACAATGAATTGAATCCCGGGTCTTGTACAGAAATCCAGTTAGAGTCATATTTGCCAGCCTTTCTGTGCACAGAACAGACAGTATTTTTATCCAGCCATGACTGCATAGGGTGTGTGCTGATAGAGACAGGCAATGTTCCTTCCCTGGCCACATGCCCTCCGCAGCCCTCAGGGCTGGCAATTCAGTCTGCACTTCTTTCCTGCAAGTGCCTTGGGCCATCTCAGACTGGCATAACCTATCACTGCAAAACTGCTTTCTCCAGAGTCTAGCTGAAGTTCCTCTACTTACTAAACTTTACAATGTGCCCTGAAGGTCAATTGACTCAGGCTTCCTCGGAATGGAAATGAGGAAGGGATTTCAGGACCTTCAGTAAGGAGGTGATGCTGCAGCATCCAAGTATTTTAATCGATGCTTGAGTAGTTCAGGTGGACCAAACAGCTCACAAAAGATAGAAAAACAAAAACATTTCACTCACAACAGGCAACTAATGGTTAAACCAGTTTGAGACAGATTTTCATTAATGTGTTTCTTTTTTCTTTCTCCAGACTTTAAACTGTATTTATGCCTCCTGGAAGAAAGGAGAGTAAAAGTAATAGAGACATAATATTTTTTTCCCATTAATTAACCATCTGGGACTATGAAAAAATGATGAAAAATTCTGATATAAAAAATACATTTTTTACCCCTGGTAAAAAGGTTTTCCTTGAGGATGGAGGACTACAGTCCATTCAAAGCTAGAGGAGTTTTTAACACTGATTTTGTTGACTCTTGGATTTGTGTCTCAATACCACATTTTTAAGCTACCCAGGTATGAGGCAGGTGGTAAAGAGGCATGTTTAGACTTCTGACCACTTTAAGTAATGTGATGCTTGGTGAACTTCTGTCAAAAGTCTAGGTTATATCCAAGTTTCCCATGCAGTGCCAAGTCTTTTAGCCCTCTGTCACCCTACTGATCTCCTGATGCTTGTATTCCAGTTCTATGGCCACCCAAAGCAACATCAATGGAAATCTCTTCTAGCGGTGACAGACCAACAATCTCAAGTGGCCCTTGGGCACCTATACTCAAAAGGGATAATTTGCTCCTGGAGCAATCCCTATCTCTCTGCCCTTTGAACTGCAGAGAAAATATAGATAACTCTCTTACACAGTGATGCCATTGAGTGATCAATGAGCCAAGGCCCAGGCCAGTTGTATGAGGTTCAATAAGACAAAGTGCTGGGTCCTGTATTTGAGTCATAACACCCCAGGCAGCACTGCAGGCTGGGGGGCAGAGTGGCTGCAAAGTGGCCCAGCAGAAAAGAACCTGGGGGTGCTGGTCCACAGCATCTCAACATGAGCCAGGAGTGTGTCCAGGTGGCCAAGAAGGCCAATGGAATCCTGGCCTGGATCAGCAATAATATGGCCAGCAGGATCAGGGCAGTGATTGTCACCCTGTACTCAGCACTTGTGAGGCCACACCTCCAGTGCTGTGTCCAGTTCTGGACCCCTCAATTCAGGAAGGGCATTGAGGTGCTGGAGCGAGTCCAGAGAAGGGTAACGGAACTGGTAAAGGGTCTGAAGCACGAGTCCTGTGAGGAGAAACAGAGAAAAATGGATTTTTTTAGTCTGGAGAAAAGGGGTCTGATGGGGGATGTTATTTTTCTCTACAACTGCCTGAAAGGTTGTACCTCTCTGGCCAGAACCTCCTGGCCAGAGGTTCTGGCCAGGAAAGTGTCCATCCTGTCTTCCAACTTAACAAGTGATTGGACAAGAGGATATGGTCTCAAATAACCTCAAATAATGGGGGAAGTTTAGATCAGATATTAGGAAAAATTTCATTGAAAGGGTGGTCAGACATTGGAACTGGATGCCCAGGGAAACGGGGGAGTCACTATCCTGAAAAGTGCTCAAAACCCATGTAGATGTGGTGCTAGGGACGCACCTAGTGTAGTGGTGCACCTGGCAGTGTTGGGTTACTGTTTGAACTTGATGATCATAGAGGTCTTTTCCAGCCTTTATGATTCTGAGTGTATGATTCTGAGTGTATGATTCCCACATAGATACTTCTGGAGAGGCCTGGTTAAAAAATTGGGTTGACTGGTATCCTAGGTAGCTCTAAATAGCTGTTTTCCTATCACTATTGCAGAATAAGTCTCCCCTTAAAACTGGAAGCTAACTGAAAGTGACATTTGCTGAAAATGCTGAACTTGTTGAATAATATCTTCAGCCTTTTCTTTAACATGTGCTAGAATGCTCATACTAGGAACTTAGTAACTGGGCAAGGAAATGGACTTTTGACAATACCTTTTATTGTTCCTAATTAATATTTGCCAAGGACCCCCCAACTGCATAAATATTGTGATAATAGCTGCAAGTTCCCCACACCCCTTTCCTAATGACTGTACTTGTCACCTATTGTCCTTCCTTCCCCACCCCACATGGTCCTGGCCACTCCCTTAGGTTTTCCCTATTGGTTCCTGTACCCTAACTCCTCCCATGTACCTCCCCTGTACCCAGAGGTCACTGGGCCTGTGTGCTGTCCCTGCCCCTCTGTTTCCCTATAAAACCCCTTACCCTCCGCCATCTTGCTGTCTATGCTCCACGTGTGTTTATGCTCCACATGTGCTGAGCATGTGAGGCCTTCGCCCTCGAGGCATCTCTGCCTCGGGGAGGTCGTTGGCTGCTACTGCACCATGCGAATAAACATCTTCCATGGACACAACGCATAGACCCTCCTCGCCTCCTTTATCACCGCCGGTTGTGGAAGCAAACGAACCAGAGCTAGCCTTATGGCTCCCTGGCCGGTGAGAGCGCAGTGTCCAGCCCTGGGACAGAGGGTTTGGAGCACTGAGGCGCTGAACCGGGCTGGGTAGAGAAGCTCTAGGGTAAGGTCTGCTTTAACATCCTCTAAACCGCAACACATAAACTTTTGAAAAGAGGCATGTTTCCTTATTATCAGCAGATATTTCACAGTTAATATATCAACAGCTGAAATGTCAGTCCAATTGCACCCATCCCTGGGTGAAAACACCCTTATTTTGCATCTGAGCTCTGGGCTGTCATGTTGAGTTTGACCCTGGAGAGGTGACAATGACAAGCAGATTGTCTCCTTTGTCCTTTCATTGCTGGTCCTCCTGTACTGGTGCCAATTGGAGAGCAGAAATTCTGCCTCACTCAAATTTAAAGAAGGCAAACTACATCCTGTCTTGATGTGTGAAGAAATGCAGATTAGGACATGATGGGGGATGTTGAAGTGGGGCAGAAAGATCTGAAGATGAGGAGTGTATTTAAAGAAACTGAAACAGAGAGTGGGCTGGGGCAGCAAAGAAGAGGCTGAGAAGAAATGCAGCTAGCTGGCAAGTGAAGAACATGGAGTGGGGTAGGAGAAGAAAGCTGAGTCTAGTTGCAGAAAAAAGAAGGCATATGGGGGCTGAGAGTTATTGAGGCTAAGGTTTTGGAGGGGAAAGAGCACCTGAAACCAGACTAAAGGAGGGTGCTAAGTAGAATGAAAATTCGATTGGGAACTGGCTAGGTGAGTGGATTTGGGGAATATGAGGAGCAGATATGAAAAAGATCTGATGGGTAAAACTAGAGCTCGCAGGGAAACACATTTGGATCAAATGTCTGCAGAGAGAACCTGGAAAACAAGTGATGAAAATGGAAGTGGAAAAAGAGTCAGGAGTGGGAGAAAGAGCCTAGTGGATCCAGGGACAAACTGGAGGTTTTGGCTAGGCATAAAGGAGTAATAGGAGCATAAAGAGCACTTGGGAGTGTTTGCATGGGGTCTTAGTCTTTTTGAGCAGCCTTCTTTCTAAAGCCCCAAACAGAAGACAGGAGTCCTGAATCTCACTATTTGCCACCAGTACTGGTGAAAGCCACTGGCCAAGGGGAATCCACCCAGCAGTGCTGTTTCTGAGAGACCTCTTGTGTCTGTAAGCTACTCTCTTGGAGCAGAGCTGGGTGATATTCCTGTCCTGGTGGTGTACAGCAGAGCAGAGGAGACAGGAGAAATGGGAGTTCTGATTTCTAATGTGCTTAGTCACAAATCTCAGAAATTATACAACATATATTCAAATTGATCTGACAAAGTGAAAATTGCACATAAACATTAGGAAATGTTAGACTTCAAGTCATCCTCTTGAAGTCTTCTGACTTATTCACTAGCCATCTTATTTTTGCTCCAGATGATTCAGGGAAATCATTAAAAATAATGACCTTTGCAGCTGATGTCTCTCCAGCACATTGTCTATCCTGACAATATGAATAAGGCAAGGGTCCAGCAGCGAAAAAAAATCACAGTAAGAACATGTTATGTAGGACTGTGTCACATTCAAGTGCAGGCATGCTTTAAGTCAGGAATTGAAAATATGTAATAAAATTAGGGAATTCTCTCAATGTTGTTCACAAGGAAAATTCAGTACTAGAGATTGATTTTTTTTCCTCCTAAATATTTATAAAGGTCCATAAATGATTTCTCTCTTGCCCTTTTCCACCTTGTAGATTTATATTAAACTTAAAAAACCCAAACACAACAAAATAACAGAAAGATTATTCTGCCTTATTTGCACATTCCCATAATAACAAAAATGTGAGAATTTCGAGTTCTTCCTAATTTAGTATTCATGTGCCTTATTTTTTCAATGGAAACAATGCGCACATCACAGGATTCTGCAGTATTTTCTGACGTTGGCTAGTAATTTACTCATGAGAATCATCTCACTATAGACACTGTGATTGTTCACATAAGCATTGCTTAGCAAAAGGAGGGCAGGGTTGGACCCTCCTGGGGTCCAGCTCTATGTAGTTATAGAATCAGTCAAACATGTGATGAATATATGGGAGTGGGACTGGAGAAAGCAAAATGAGTCTGTGACTTGAAAAAAAGAGCATGTTTGATTATCTTAGGTCTCCTGTGTACCTTCCTTCCATATCTGCAGCAAAGAGAATATTCTCTGGCAGCTATCATTTATTATTTATTTTTTATGCTTTAATTATTTGTGGAAATCCTTGGCTTCTGCTTGTTTAGCCAGCTCCTCTGACAGTAAAGTTTACATGCTAAGATGTGGGAGGTGAAGCTCTTGTTCAGAGGAAGGAAGGAAGGAAGGAATATTGCTTTGACTGCTGGTGATGTAATATTGACCATCTGCAACTTTTATGCATTAATCTGGTCCTATATGTTTTTCAGAACAAAAACCCACACAGATATTGACTGCTTTCTTATCTAGATATTTTCATTATTTTCTGAGCTGTCTTATTTGAGTCTTCATGCTACTGATATGACTTCTTTCTGTTTAAATTCAAAGTTTGAGTTAGAGCCAAAGTACTTGACTTCTTATCCAAGCTACATTCATTCTTTTCTAAAACTTGTATTTCTCATTCCTCCCATTCCCTTCTCATCTCCACAGTCCTCATTTTCTTCTTCCCTGCTTTGCTGCCAGATGATTCTTTTTTTCTCCTGGGCTATCATCTGAGTTTTCTTGGATATGTCTACTTTTTCCACCTGGCAATTCTGTCTGGGTGGAGTTCGGAGATTTTGGACAATTGTCAGGGATTTCTGGACATCTGGCAATCCATTTGAAACAGGATGGGAAATTTTATACGTGTCTTTGCCCACATGCAGATGATGCCTCCAGCACATGTAGAGGCTATTGCACAGATCCCAGGAGCACTGGTCTGCAGTGTGTGCTACACAGGTGGTCTTGAGGAGAATGGAAATTCCAGCCTGTTTGAGAAGATTGGAGTCACAGTGAGTCTTCTGGGCAGTGAATGTGCACTGGTGCTGCTGTGTCCCAGCCACAAGGCTGATTTCATGAGCATATGCAGTGCTGCCTGTCCCAAACAAAATAGGGTATTGCCCAAATAACCCAATTCCTTCCACTCACTAAATGTCTGTGCTTCTTTGTCTCTGCCCTTTACTCAGTTCTCCCACCCCTTTCTGCCTCGGGCAACAGAAGATTGGGGATTCCTGCCTCTTTTTGATACTCTTGGAACAGACAAAATTAATTTGTTGTGGGAATGCAAGAGCTCAGAGACTTCTGCCACAGCCCCTCAAATCTGGGGAGAGGCGTGGTGTTGAGTGATATTCGGGCTAATTGTCTCCCTTGATTCCTCTCAGAATTGGTATGTCTCATAAGACAATCATTTTTAGTAACTCCTAGGTCTCGGTGCCAGAAGGATTTTAGGTGATATTGAAACCAACTGAGCATTAAATACCTACAAGAAACACAGGCGCTTGGCTTTCATGTTTATGATCCCCTGGTCTCCAAAGGGTTTACAAGTGAGGTAAGCTTTATTCACAATTCAAACAATGGGGAAGAGGAGTAGTCCAGATGAAATTCTTTCACAGGTATCACATAGCTGGACAAAGTCTCTATAATCCCATCCAAAGTGCCATATATTTGACCACACTCTTACTGTTTCTCATGCTTCCCCTGTTCCAAAACCATTTTTCTGTGGGAGAGCTCTTTATCCTTGCGTGTTGGAAATCTCTGCTGATAGATCCCTGGCAGTTTCGCTGCCACGGCTAACCTTAAAATCAGCACTCCTTCCTAAAAGTGAGGACCATCAGAGGGAAAAATAAAGCATTTTCTTGGAAATTCTGTATACAGCACACAAGTCAGGATTCTGGGAAAGCAACCTCTCTGTTTTGATGTGATACATTTGATGCCTTAAAACTCAAACCAAACGACTTAAATAAATTTCACAGACACTGCCAGGAAGTGTTCTAGATACAGTAATGGTACATAGAAAATCAATATTTATTATCATTTTAACTGAAAAATTAAAAAGATTTGCCATAAAATACAAGTGCTTTGCAACATTTTGCATGTTCAGAGCATGTCCTCTAGGGTGCTATTAATATAGTTTGTCAAGTGAATGATGCATTGTTTATGCAATTATAGAGATGTAGCCAAATCTTTTTTCTCTCCCTCTTTCCCTTCTCTCAAGTGGCAGCAGCAGGTAGCTGGAGCTGATGGATCATTTTTAGGCCTCTGTGGTGCAGAATATATATTTTCAGAAGTAATCTACTAATTGGTTATGCAGACCATCTCCCAGCTGTGTCTCAGTGCCTAAGTGCAGGGAAATCCAAGCTCTCAGGTCTGGAAAGGGTAATGCAATAAAAACCTGTTATCATGTAGTAATTGAGGTCCAAGGTTTACAGCAGCATCATAAACATCATGCATTCAAATGCAAAAGGCCAGAGTGACTCAGGCTTAGGCAGGAGAATCAGAACTTTATTAGTACTCTATGGCCTGGTGCACTTGCTCGCTCAATGCATATTGAATTTGGAAAGGTTTAAACGTTGCTTTTAAATGACTTTTCACAGTTTATTTTCCTTTAGTGGACATGTTTACTGCTGTGATTTGCTGGGTTTCACCCTATGCTGCTTTTCTCTGAACATGGCAAAGTCTTCCGTGAACTTTCGACTTCTTTTTTTCACTTGAAATTCAAGAACTAAAACTGAAGCAGTCACAATGTAGGACCATTTATACACTTGACACTGCGGCCAAGTTTCCCAGCTTTTCCTTTAAAATCGTGAAGGCCTGGATCCAGGCATTTAGCTGATGACCTTCTAACTGATAGAAGTGTTCCTGAGGTGTCTTGCAGTAAAGATGGTCAGAAACTAATCTTGTTTTTCCATTGCAAGTGTTGTGAAAGAACTCCATTATTATTCACAGAAATGCATAAAAGGGCAACAAAAACTATCCAAAGACTCAAATACCCAAGACTTTAGTTAATAACACAAGAAAAAAGTCAGAAGAATTTTGAATTTACTCTGGTACTGTCATGGATTAATTGGGCAAAATGCCATAACACCTAGGTACTTCAAGAAGCATAATGATAAAACTCACAATATGGCAATTTTTCTGTGATAAAACCAGGGATATTAGCCTGATGTCTTCTGGTGTTCCAAGATAAAACTGAGCAATTATACAGGGGAGATTTTTCAAACCTTTTTGAGCCAAACTACAGACAAGGCTCACTATTTTTTATGTACTGTAGTTATTTCTGCAGATTTGTAGCAAATAATAGATTCATGACAAACAAGTAAAAATCTGGTTCTAATTAGTTCTGCTATATATGTTGTAGAGTGGTGATGTCTCTTTCCGACTTGCACAAAAATAGTCCGTAGTTTAAATTTTGATTAATTTAATTGGTCCAGAACCTGATTACAGTTATAAATATTTGAATCAGTAATAGCCCTTGGACTTTCAAGAATTACTTCTGACTTGTTATAGAATGGAGGAAGACAATAAATCACACCCATGTGTTAACTTTACCCAATGTTGTGTTCTGCTATGAAGGAAGGATGTTGCTTCATTTCATTAAGTTTTTTTTCGGTGAATACAATACCACTGCCCCCCTGAATACAGTATTTTGACTTGTACCAAAAGTGATGCTTGTATCACCTGAAAGGTGTTTAAAGGATTATACAGCATCCTCCATCTAGGTAAAGAATACATGTGAATTGGAGAGATCATGATGAGAACTGCCAGAGGAGACACCAATTTCCATAACAGTAACAATATCTCCATCCCTTCAAATTATGCTCAATAATAATTCTAGATAGAGTCTCTGTTGTTCATAGCACACACCTAACATTTTTTTAATTATGTCCACCCATAGTCTCTTTAGTCTCATATCTTGAAACCTACTTTACCCAGAAGATAAGATCAGCAGTAATAATAATAAGGGATCAAGATTCATAAAACATGACAACTATTGGAGAAATGTCTACAAATGCCACGTGTGTGGAGCTCTAGGACTCTGCCTACTTACACCTTTTAATAAAATAAAACAAGAATCTTGCAAGACTTAAAGAATAGCTTGCTTTTAAGCCTTTGAAAAACTTTTTACTTTCCTGTTTTTCTTTATCCACTGGGATCTAGCCATTTTCTTCAATCCTAAGTCTTTTGAAATGGTTTTTTGCTTTTCTTACACTCCCTTTAAAAGGAAGATACCACTGGGAAAATTGTATGCCTTCTGCTGAAACTCTCGTAGCAGATGATTAATATCTGTTACTTTGATAGGGAACCTGAAACTTCAAAACCCAGGAGTTCAAGCATTTTGCTGCCAGCAGTTTGCTCTGCTCTGAAACCAGTGCCCGGGACCAGCTGAAAGACTACCCATCATCAGCATATGCTGCAGGTTGCCTACTGATTTAGTTCTGAGTAAAGAGAGGGGAGACTAAAGCATGTAGGCACACAGGGGAGAGAGCTTTAAAAGTAGCGAGACAATAACATTGCACACAGAACATGAGGGGAAGGGGGTGTCCTCCCCCGATCCCCACTCACTTCTTTGTTCTCCCTTCCTCTGTCTGGTGTCTCGTGGAGAATAACAGAGAGGAAAGACAATCTTCATTTCAAAGCCAGGACAAAATGGAGCACAGGACCTGGATTGGATAAGTTTTGTTCCTTCCCCAATTAATCTAAGCAGCATGTTCACTTGGAGTCACTGCAGCCTTTTGTTTAAAGATAGGTCTGCTTGCTACATAAATGGCAAAACTAGCATAACTAGAGGCACGAAGGAGATGCCAAAAAGGAGCTAGTGAATAAAAGGAATAGAAGAAGCAGAAACTAAAGCCCAAGGAGACTTCCTTCTCTGGGTGTTCAGCGTGACCATTCTCATTATTAATATGTGAATTGCCTTCCTGACAACTGCATGTTTATTTGACAAAAACAGTGCTTATTTCCCAGATACTTGATACAACCTTCATCTCATACTCACACCATACAAATAGTACATTGTTCATATTTTGACTGATGCATTCAGGGTAACATCCCCTATTTAATGGCCAAGAAAACTTGAAATCTGAGCTACAATTGTCTACATTACATAAAGTTGGTATACAAATACAGGCCACTGTTGCCTAAGATTTCTGGTAGAATCTATTGTCAGCTCCTGGACACTTAAGCCCTACAATGATACTACAGTTTAATAATACAGGGGCAAGAGAGAATACAATGATGTGACAGCTGAGATCAACATGAGCCTAGTGCCTGAATGCCAATTTCAACTGGACAGTTGCCATGTTTTTGCCAAGATTTTAGCAATGTTTAGCAGGCATACTGCTTATGCACAAGATCTATTGCTATACCAGCCTTTGTAGCTGCTGTTTGTTACTAGAAAACAGGCAGGTGTGAGGGAGGGTGGTTCCTTGGAAGCATGTTTTCTATCTTGACTTTGAACCAAAGTTTCTAGAACTATGGTTTCTTGAGTTGGGAGAGCTAAATAACAGTATTAATTGTGTGGTATGTGCTGATGTAATGCGACTTTTTACTGGTTACTTTTGTGTCATGACAGATTTTCTATTTAAGAATTCTATTCCAAGGAATGGAGAAAGAATATCAAAAGCATGTTTTGTTTAACTGGCTCTTGAACCTTTGAGCTGCCCAGAATTCTCACCCTTACATTAACTTCAATCTGAGTTAAGCATGTCCTTCATGAAGGGATGTAAAAGGTAAAAAAACCCAAATAAACAAAAAATAGCCTTTAAACTGCTAGAAATACCTTATTTATTTTCTTTTCCTTAGCAAGGCATGAAGAGCACAGTTTGCAGTTTTCCTGCTGCAGACCAGCCTCCAAGATCAGCCTGTTGTTTTGCAACACTGGACTCTATCCAGCACAATGAAAACAAGGAGATTATTTCTGTCTTTTTGTTTTGTTTTTCTGTTTGGATGCAATTACTAGTGTCTTTTATTAGACTTAATTCTATTATATGTTCCCAGCTCTGGCTCTAGACCTAATTACCACTTCTGGAAAACTACTACTGCACATACTACACATCATATTCTTCACACCCCTGTGATTCCTTGTTCATTTAAAATTTCTGAATATTTAAGTTTCTGTAGAAACCTCCTCTCCTGCCCTTAACTTCATACACAAACAAGACCAGCCCCTAAACTATTCTGGTGAACAGGGAACTCCACTTGTTGGCCAGATCTGCAGTTGTTTCCTGAAATGCTGCTGAGGCCTGTATTAAAGGTTTCACTGCATAAACTGTTCAATTTAGATGACCTAAAGAGAGTAAAATGATTGTGCCATGCTGTAGCAAAAATGTGCAGACTGTGAAATTTGTCTAAAGAAAAACAAACAGTTTTAGAAGAATAAGAATTTTCCTTCATATCTCCCCAAGTCTAACACTGATATGGAAGTAGCCTTGGTTTAAACTCTGAAATCAAACAGTAAAATTTGACATCAAGTAAGAATTTCAAATAAGAAGCCACCATGAAAGAGCAGAGGTAAAAGGCAAAATAGGATGAGAAACATCAATAAAGACAGGTGACTTTGGAGAAGGAGAAAGGAATAGTTCTGTTCACTAAAAATGCTGCTTCAACAGTGCCAGAATTATTCACTAACTTGGCAAACAGTTTCTGTTGAAAAAGTTTGGTCATATTGACATCTTTTGTTTTCAGCACTTCCAAAGTGTTATTAAGGAGTGTGCTTGCAAGACAAATCCATAAAAGCCTGAAGAGACTCTGATGTGCTTTGCAGAATGGCAGTCTGCATCGTATCCTCTTACCCTGAGGAGATCCACCCCTGAAGGTCGTCCCAGGGATACAAAGCTATTCCCTTTCTTATGCCCCCAAACGGTATAATTTTATACTACACAGATGTTCTACCATTTTATAATCCAGTGCATTTGAGATGGCCATTCATGTTCCTATTTCTTGCTTGAAGCAGAGAAGTCTTTAGGAGCCTTCACTTCACTGGCTTCAGTACTCATCCTAAATATTGGGTAAAAGATTACAAAGCTGTGGTGGTTTTGATTGGCCCCAAAACATCAGAAAGGTATCTTAAACATCTAAGAGAAATTTAAACCCTTCAAAAGCTGTTGTAGTAGGTCTGAGGAAGTGTCTGAAGGGTGGGGAGTGGCACAAAGATGGCTCCTGTGTGTCCTGAGTGTAAGTTCTGGAAGTTTTTACATCAAGTCCAGCAGAGCCAGTCTCTGATGGCTCTGAAGGTGATGGACATGCTGCCGGCCCAGTTTGGGCCAATTAGAGGTGCTGGTTACGCCTCTGTGAAAACATATTTAAGAAGAAATCAAAACAAGGTAAGCACACGCTTCTTTGTAGTTAGAGGAGGAGGAGGTGGAGATAAAAATATGTGAAGGGAGAACAGCATGGAGACGCCAAGGTCAGTGAAGAAGGTGGGGGAGGAGGTGCTCCAGGCGCTGGAGCTGAAAACCCTCTGCTAGCTGTGGTGAAGGCCATGGGGGGAGCAGGAGGTCCCCCTGCAGCCCATGGAGTCCACAGAGGTGCAGAAATCCACCCACAGCCCATGCCAGAGGAGTAGATGGATGCCTGGAGAAAGCTGAGAGCCAGTTGGAGTCTCATTTAAAGAGTTAAAGCTACAAAGGCCTTGCAAGGGAGAGAAAGGCCTTGCTCCTGGCATGGAACCAGCCTGGCCTCAGCTCGGGAGAGTCTGCACAGCACCCTATGGACAAAGAGACTCATGTTGCAGCAGAATTCGGGTGGGATGTTGCTCGTGAGATTGGACCCACGCCAAAGAAGTTCCCAGAGCCCTGAAAATCGTGGGCCCCTTCGAGTTGATCACCAGGGGACGGGGATATGGATGCGTGTCCACCCCTGAAGGGCCGCAATGGGTCCCCGGCAAGTTTATAAAGCCCTTTCTGAAGGCCAGCCCGGCGTCACCGAAAACCAACAAGAAGGACGTCGCCTCTCCACATTGGAGATGGAAAAAGAAGACTCCTGCTCCGCCGCCAGCCTCATCGCATCGACTCCGGCCGCGTCACCGCTGGAGGTCCCTTTAGTACTGCAGAGCTCACCCGGGAATCCCTGAGCCATCCATCCAACTCCCTTCCCCTTCTTTCCTACAGCCTTTCCTTCATCCCTGCCTTCCCTATCCCCATATAATTAATTTTTAAAATTTATTTAATAAAGAAGGGGGAGGTGTGGAGGTTCACCGGTCCGAACCGGCCGGCCCGGAGCCCAGGACTCCAGTTGTCAACGTGGCACAGCTCCCCAAAGGGGATGCAGCTTCGTCTGAAGACTCCGAGGACAAAGTGTAACCTCCCGCACCCCGCCCCCTGAAAGTTCTCTTTGTTTATTGGTTAGAAGTTTAGTTATTCCGCCCCTGTTACCACCCCAACTGCCACCCCTATTTAGAATGTTCTGTTTCCCTCGCTCCCTCATTGGTTGGATTGTATCCCTCCCCTGGTTTTGTATCATTTGCTACCCTGCTTGTCCGTTAAGGCTGTACCTGAGCTGATTGGCTCCGCCCCTGCTGACCCGCCCCTGGAAACCCCATACCCCCCCTTTAAAACCCCCCAACTGCCGTTGCTCTGGGCTGTTTGTGCCTCGTGGGTTCTGACAGCCAGACGTCACGTCCACGGACAGCCTGAGAGCTTTTAGGGTGCCTGCTTCCCTGTTCTCCTGTTAATAAAGCACCTTGGAACTCTCGCTCTCTGTGGTTCTCTGCCTCTCGGGGACTGGAGGCTGACTCGACTCCCCACCACCGGGCCTGACCCTCTGCCACAGGGCGGCCTACTCCTCCTCTCCCCATATGGGGAATCAGGCGGTGCCCCCGGGGGCCGACTGGTGCTAGTCCGGAGGGACAGAGCCGGAGCTGAGTGGGCTGAAGGCCAAGCCCAGCTCCTGCAACACCAGAGGACTGTCTCTTGTGGGAGGGACCCCCGTGGCAAAGTAGAGAACCCCTCTCCCTGATAGACTGACCAGAGAATACCCCTTACTCTGACCCCTGTCCATGTTGTTGGTTTGGGAAGAGGGAAGGGGGGTGAGTGGAGAAATTACTTCTTAAGAGGGAGGGGGTGAGAGCAGAGAAACTGTCTGGAGAGAGAGAGAGAGAGATAAGTAGTGATAAAGAGTATTTGTAGTAGAAGAATTGTGGTGATGAATAGATTTATGGACCTGCTGTGTGGACTGAGAAAATACCTCACACCCCGCCTCCCTACCCGAGCTTGTTGGTTAAAAAGAGGAAAGGGGGTGAATGAAAATGAGTTCGTAAGAGGGAAGGGGGTGAGTGAACAAAATAGTGTATGAAAAGTTTATTGTTACCTCTCATTTATCCTCCAACTTGTTTAGGTAATTAAATCACTTTGCAAATTTAAGTTTAGAGCCTGTCTGCCCTTTCTTCCATGCGTCCTCCTACCAGTGTCCTATCTCACTTAACTCATGAGATTGGTGTGTGTTTTTACAGCTTTTTTCTTTCCCCTCTCCTGCTCGTCTGCAGCAGGAGAGAGCAGAAGTGCCTGGCATTTAGTCAGGGTCAAACAGCGACAGAAGCGTAGTTCATGCCAGGCAATTTTTAAACCGCTAAATCTGGAGATGGTGCTCAGCCACTGACATCCAAGTGATTGTCTTGGATACCCAGGCCCTGAGCTCCCACAGGGTGTCCAGTCTCCCATAGTAGCCGCTGGAGTTCTCTCACATGCAGTCAGCAGAACCTGGAGTGGTCCTTCAGCTCAGCTGAGTTTCTGGATAGTTATCTGAACAGCTCTCTAAGACTCCTTGATGATGCTGTCTAGATATCTGTGGAGCTTAATGGGACTTTAGACCCCTAGGGATTGATAGATGAGAGAGAATGTAACTTTATTCTCCAGTGAAGTCTGTCTTTATTCTTCACCTTCACAACCTGAAATCTGTTACAGACAAGCAATTGCCTTTCTCTAGCCTGTTAATTAAAATATTAGCAGTGCAACTTGTAGCAACACTTGCAGTCCGACACTCGTTACAAAGAAAGGAGTTATGTATTTTATACTTGCATTGCTTGGCTCAGAATGGACCTGAAGCACATATTAAAGGCACTTGTGATTATAGCTTTATTTGCTAATAGGAAATTTTCTATTTGTCTTTGTATAAAATGGTGTATGTAAAGCATCTGTCCTCACCATTTTGGTGTCAAGTAAAAGATTCTGAAAGAATATACTTTTTTGATCATGTCTGGTCCTCTGACGTGTGTACACAGCCACCTTGTCCAGAAGTTAGATGTGAATGTTTATGCCGGAGTGGCTAAATATACACAAAGATTAGACAAAAAGCCCCTACCAATGACCAAACCCAAACCAAACAGATTTACTTGTGCAACATGTCTATATTTTTGGCAATAAAACTTTTCACAGTAGTGTTGGCAAGTCTTTCATTTGTATCTCAATGAGATCTATCTAGGAAGTGATCCTCTACTGCCCAGCACTCACCTCAGAGTTCATTTTCAGGAATTCTATTTCCCATTCCTGTGGCAGGCACACATGAAAGACCAGACACAGTCAATGATGCTTTCAGTTTATTCCACCCCAACATCAAACCTCTCTGTCACAGTGACATAGTTGAGTACTCATTAAAAAATAGAAAATCAGCTCAACATTGTGTTGCTCTGATACAGATTACAGCGCCTTTGGTTGTTAAGTTTCTTGTAAATGCTAATCAATCCCAGCCTTTTAATTCTTCATCCTGGACATTTTGTAGCTGTGTGCCTGCAACTGCAGTGCTTTGGGCTGAAGTACGAGCAGCAACCTTTTTATGGGTCTGTTGTTAAAACTCTAACATTATGAGATTCATCATACTAAGTAACACTGCTAATGTAAGAGTCTCTTCTTGCCCAATGAATGATTTATAACAAAAGAATAGACTTCTTTATTAAAAGGTTCTCATGCTCTAGAGGCTCTCGTGCTCATACAGATAAGAGCTGCCACTGTTCTGTTAGAAGAAATATGCTTTTCACTGTGACAAAGGAAGCAGGGAAAGTGCATCAGTCATTGGCCTTCCATGATTTTCTTTCTTTTCTTTTCTCTGGAAATTAGTTTGCCCAAAATTACATTCATAATTTTGCCAGTAAATTTTTGAATTTGGTATTTATAATTAATTTGGTTTTGAACATATTAAGTCTATGTTTTGTTACTAAACGTAATGGGACACATTTTTAACACTATCTGATGACCTGATCTTTCAATTTCCAGTCCAAATCCTGAGCACCTCAGTACTTCCAAACATTTTGAGGAATAAAACTTAGATATTTCTAACTGCAAATTGATTGGGTCACAAGCACAAAATTCAAACTGTGGGCACGCAGTTTTTTCCTGCAAAAATTCTGAACTTTTAAGATAGGAATTTTTCCTCAGCTTTTTCTCATGAATAAAGACCCCTAAGCTGTTTGTGCAGAGAGTCTATCAGCTGCTATCAGTTGCTAACAGTCTATCAGCTGCTGAGCCCACTGACTTCCTAAGCTGCAACACAGCTAACTACAACCAGCTGCTAAATATGGTCTCAATCCAGCAAACACTTTGGCATGTGCTGAGCTTTGTCAGGGTGAGTATTCAGATTAAAGTCACTGAGACTTTCCATGTACCTAAAGTTCACGTGTTGGTGTCAACGTGGATCAGGCCTTTCACACACTTTCCTTCATACCCACACATAGCAATTGCTGATATATGCTTTAATATACCTGTGGCAAACATAAGCAGTTCCTGCACAAATCTGAGATTAATGGAACAGAAGAAATTCCTAGAAATCTCTTAACAAATGAGGCAGATGTCTGTGGAGTTTTCTAGGAAGCAAAGGAAAGGTGTTGGTACACTCATTTATTTATAATGTTTTAAGTATGTAATTGTAACAAAGGCTCATAAAATAGATTCCTTATGATGATGGATGGGTTCATCAGCAGTCTTCCAGGCTGCATAGGACATTTATAGATGGATTTGTGCTGGCTATTATTATGAAGTAAAACCTATACAGTAAATAATAACTGGAATGCCATACACTAGGTACAATTCAGAAATGCTTTCCATATGATTGCCAAGGTTGTCATGTTGCAGGAAGACCACTCTGACAATTATCAGATGCTTATTCTGGGAAACATGTAGGTCTGTGCATCTCTAAATGGGGTCTGTGTTATGGTGCTTAGGTAATATTCACCCTGATACCCCTTCTTGTTCAGTGTAGAAGTGTAATGGCATAACTGGGAGACATTCCAGTTTTAACAATGCTCAGTCTTTCTTAGCTAATAACCATGAAAATTGTCAAGAGAGCACACTGTATCCTGCAGCCACCTTTCCCACCTTGTGTCCCAGCACTGATTACAAGACTAAGATACATGTGAGGGAGGAGGAGAGCCTGTTCATCCCCAGCCTAACTCAGTTACGCTCCCTCTGTTGAGACTGCTGTGAGAGTGTTTTATTCATTTCTCATTATGTTCTATCATATCTGTCAAGTGGCTGTCACAGAAATCCATGAGACATTTTCTAGTGGAGTCCTCCCTCTCCAGGGATGAAGGCTTGAGGGCAGAAAGAAAAAGGCCTGGGAAGCAGAGGCTCTCGAAGGATTTAAAGTGGAATTAAGGAGTGAGGAGCATGGAAGTGAGAAGACTTTCCTGGGAAGAGAGCGGCAACTTGGAAAAATAGGGGCAATTAGTCTTAGGAAACAAAAGGATAACAAACAATCAGAATTGGGCCCTCATGTTTTATTTTTCTTGGATTCCTCTCCTGATCATTCAATACTGCTGAAACTTTGACACAAACAAGACACCTTCTCATAAGCTGTTACGATAGTGACAGCTAAGTACAACACAAAGGCACAAGAACGAGACAAGAACTGCATGTTGACACATCTCTTACAGAAAATTTATAGGAGGAACTTTCGTGGGAAATGACTCTTTATGAAAACCCTACCCAGTGCTCATCATTAATGCTTTGGGTGTCCTGCATTGAGTACAGGCAGCAGGTTTTATGTATTTTACTTGTCTTCTAGACACTTTGATAAAAGTGGGAGTTCATACAGCACACAAGTGTAATTCCAAAATGGGCACCTCTCGAGCGGCACATTTTCTCTGTGACTGACAGTACAATTGGGAGACATTTGCTGCACAAAGTGTGACGAGTTCCCTTTCTAGCTAAGCTCACAGCATCATTATTATGTTCAGTGGTGTTTATACGCAAGACTCAAAGTGCCAAAGTGCACAGAAACATACTTGAAGTGCTGCTCCTCAGAATCTGCAGTAATCACATTCTGTGAAAGTCAGAGATTAAGGGAGTCATCTGAACAATCAGCAGTGCATCTGCCTCACATATTATATACAGTTTGAAGTATCCCTCAATTCTTTTTCTGTAAAACTAACATCAGTGTTTACCTATAAACAGACCCAGAAGTCATTTCTGACTATACTCTGCTTTGTATACAATGCTATTATATAAAGAGCTCAAGCAGCACGTCTGCCTGCCTAGATGTGTGTGTGTTCTCCTACTCCAGCTGCCAACAGCCTAAATTATTCAGCAAGCCCTGATCATGCCAAGTTTTTAGTCAACAATGGAGATCCTGCCAAAGAGCTAATAATGTTTAAAAAAAAAAGGAAGCAATGTTTGTGACAATTAACAGAGCCTGCAGCCTGCAAAGAGAGTTGGACTCATTTGTAAAGGAAAATTTAAATGATATGCTTCATTATAAATGGTCCCATGCAACACATTGCTAATCAAGCAGAGCAGCTTCTTTTTTTTCTCCTCCCTTCCTATCAGATAAACCAAACAGCAGCATGAGCCAAAGTTCTTGGCCAGTGCTTGCTATAGCTGTAAATGTGGTGTGGTTATCTATCAGTATCATAATCGGCTCAGATCAAACTGAATAATTAGCACTAAAGTGGATGAATAGAGCCCCAGCCTCTTATCTTGTCTATTAATAATAAGTATAACTTCACAGCCAAATCAAGAGGTATGCTATTGTACCCCTGAGAGCCTGTTTGGGTAAAACCCCATGTGACCTCACCACCATAAGCAGTGCAGATGGGACAGTGTGTGCCTGTAATGATGAGCTGCCAGCTGCCAGCCCCCCCTCCAACCCCACAGCTCCAAGTGGAGGCGAGACAAGATAAACAAACCATGTGCAAACATGAGACCCATTTGTAGGGACTCCTTCCTCCCCCCATCTTCCTTAATCATACCACCTCAGCTAATAATAGTTGCCTTTTATATGACAGAGCTTTGCAGACGAGCAGCTAAGAATAACTGATATTTTACACCCAAGTTGACTACAGAATTTAAATAATGTTTTAAAGTGGAAGTGGGCTGACTACAAATTACTAAAATCTTAGGAATAATGTCCAGACACACTCTTCTTATATTTAAATGATGGTACATACCCCGTAATTATTGTGCAGTGTCCAATGCAATAATTATCATTATACTTTGTATTGCATTACAAAATCATCCTCATTTTAGGATCTTTAAGACTTTTAAGCCACGTTTATCTAATTAGTGTAAATTCAATTTTTCTTATTTCAATAACTATAGAAGTTAACTCAAAGGAAGGCCTTCAAGTTTTGCAAGGGAATTAAGTGCTTTTACTCAGTGTTTGGGAAACACTGCAGCCAATCTGCAGTTTACTATTCACATTCACTTTGGTTTTATTGACAGAGATGACTGTAAGATGCATTGCTGTAAGCAGCCTGATTATTCAGCTCACATCAATCACGGAAGCAGAGTTTTATTTATCTGAGATAGCTGAATACTTTTTGAAATATTTTCTCTGCATGGTTTGTATCTGAACTGGGATGAACCTAAACCAGGCAATTGCTGATTGGATTTGCTTTTGTGTGTTTCAGAGGCTCAAACTGTGCTTTCCCTTGTGATGTTTTCCTAGGAGACTTAGGTTATAAAAAGAGATTTGGCTTGCCCCTTTACTAGAAGTGGCTGAGGTAGGGAAGTGAAGAAGGAGAGATTACATGTCTTCCCCCTGCAGAGAAACTGTTGGTGGACCTTGCAGTGCTGTCTGGTGAGCGAAGAAGGCTTTTTACCTTTTATTAGAAGCAGATGAAGGCTGCCTGTTGTTGGGATCTGGAATGGAGCAAGAAGAGTAGGGAGAAGTCTGGATTAATGAGAAAGCATTAACATTAGTGCTACTGTGTATAATGGGATTAAATGTGGCTTAGGGCTTTTTTTTTTCTTTTCTTTTTTCTTTTATTTTTTTTACTTGGTTTTGGTTTGGTTTGGTTTGGTTTTAGTTAGGTATTAAACACTTAGTAATGCAATTAATTTTTAATAATAATTTATTCTTTAAAAAAAAAAACCAGACAAAAAATATTCCCAACAAACAAATGTTAAACTCAGTAGAGAGGACACTGATACCTGCATTTAACCATGGTAAATGGACTGCACAATTCTTTACAGACTCAAGCAGTCACCAATGTGGTACTACAGAAGACAGCCACAGCAGTTTCAGAGAAGAAATTCCTAATAGGAACACTTCCAGCCTGCATTAAGGCCACATTTGGGCAAGTACCAGAGTATTTTTGGTGGCAAATAGCAGGAAGATTTGAAGTCAAAATTCAAGTCCTTAACAAACTGTCCAGTTTCAGCTCTGTCCTGATTTGACCTCAAGTCAATTGAAAACTTTACTGGCTTCAGGGAATGTCTGACCAAGTCAGGTTTGTAGCCAGAATAAAATGCCAATACATAATTTTATCTCAAAATAGCTTTATACCAAGTTGCCATTTCCACATGGGCTTGGTGGGAAACATTTATCACTGAGTTGGTGAAGCCAATTTCCCAAAGATGGGTTGTTAGAAGAGAGTCAGGAATACTAAGTACTCAGATTTAAAATTAATTGTTTGTTTTTCATGTGTACAAAAAAAAGTCTGTCACTGACATCAATGGCTTAAATATTTTTTAAATTAGGAAAAATCAGAGAGGACTAAGATGTGAAGGCAGGACTTGTGGTGAAAGGCTGAACCCTGAACCATGGCACTCCACCTCTCTAGAGTGACAGCAGGATTAAGCTGAAATGATCCCTTTTTCAGCTTGTTGTTTTTTTGAACTGCCTTCTTTTGTGCCTTTATAATCCAAAATGAAATGCTTAGTAAAGGAAATCAAATTTGGATTTGCATGTATGCCATCCAGCTTTGTTCTAATCGTATTCATTGTATTCAGAATGAGAAAAAGTCTGCTATTTCACTTAATTCAGTCCGTCATATCTCTGCAAAGTGGAAGCTTGAATGAATCTGAGTGATGACCTGAGACCTGCACCAGTAAAACTCTTCACCTCTTGTCATCCCTGAGATAACAGGCTGAGATTCACCACTTCTCCTATTTTGCTCCTTGCTGTTCAGTTTGCTTTTTTCTGAACATCCATCTGGCATTAGTGTGCTTGCTTAGCAAAATTCAGGACAAATAAAAAAAAGAAGATAATTTCTTCAAATTCTAAAGTAGCTGTTAAGCTACATCTGCCCATTCAATTCAACCACCAGCAAAGACTCTGCCTCTGCCAGACATGCAGCTGTACTTGCAGCCGTGATTCAAGTCTGGAAATTCATTTCCAGACTCACTAAAAATCTACTGGAGAGACATACAATGAGTAATATTTTCTGTTTTGTGTATGTATGGATTTAATATAGACAGAAACTTGGCAAAAGAACCTGCTACACATTTCCAACAGCCTATCCCTGTAGACTAAGTGTTAAAATATATATGTATGCACTCATAGGCATACATTTATATATGTACTGAGATGCATAAACTGTCATATATATGTGTATATATATGTGTGCATATATATATATATATATATAATCAGTTGGACACCAATTCTCTGCTAAAAAACAGGAGGAGAGAAAATTATTGAGGTGTTTTTTTTTAGAGTATGTTACCTACAAGTGCAGACCTGAGTTTAGTAATCATGCTTTTGTTGCACACAGACTGTAAAATATTTATGGAGACAATGTGATTTGGGTCAAGGCATTAAATAAAGTAAAAGTTTCTTTATTCAATATGTGATGAACGGTATTCCATATTAAAAACCAGAGGGAAAAGTGTTCAAATGAAAAAATATGCTTAAAACAAATTCATCTTTTCAGAGTTCATAAATGTTTTAAGAAATGCAGACAAACAAGTCTTGAAATCCATATTTACTGTACACAACTGAAAAAACTAATAGTATTTATTTAAACCAGAGGGAGAAGTGACTAAAAATTTAGTATTTCATGATCAACAAAAAAAAAATTGTTCTTGGAAATTACCATAGTATTTATTGTCAGGCAAGTTACAATAGGGTTATAACTCTTCTCTTGATAAATTAATAAAGCAGTTAGGTCAACATTGATCTAGACGGAAAATATTTTCTCCAAGTCTGAGAATATTTTTGATGCTTCAATTCTACAATATTTCTGCCTTAAAATATGTGGAGAATACAAAGTGAATTTACTAGGCTATGAGACTTCTGTTTTTTAAATAATAAAGATTTCAAAAATAACTAATCCCATAAAAACTTATACACAGGCTTGACTTTATGTATGTAAGATGTCAAACTTGCCCTTCAAGTTGGGAGTTTGTAAAAGAAAAACTATTTAAACGGCCAAAGATATTAAACACTACTGACCTGCAGGCACTTAGTCCATGCAAAATATGTGTAAAATACAGTATACAGATATGTGACTGTGCAATTCTTGCATAATTGAGACAGAAAATAAAGCATTATTTGGCTTTCTTTCTGAATGGGTGTCAGAGAAAGTCTACCCAGACTTTAAGGCCACAGCAGCTCAGGGGCTTCTTAGCTACTGTTTTTCTCTTTCATTGTTTATACCTTAGTATTCAGTTTTCTACTTCTCCTGCTGGCTTAGTTTGTCAGTCTGTCACCTTGTCTTTCTGAAGCTTAATTTCACTGTCTCTTATACAACTGGCTCGTAGAACACTAGATTTGCCCCTTTTTCGTTTCATTTCCCCTTTCAAAACTTTACAATGCCACAGTGCTTAAAATAGCAGCTGGGTAATTAAGACTCAGAAATGAGTTGTCAAGGCTGGAATGTGCTTTGAAGGTTCCATATTTGTGCTGGACCCATGTAATGATGCTCACACTCCAGGTCTGGTGTCACATTTGCTGTGAGCTACCAGCAGAGTCAGGTACCATGGCTTGCAAAATCTGATATGTCATGACGATGCAGTAACTCATTGTATGTCTAAGGCAGTTTGCTGTTGTTTTATTTGTTTTAATATTCTAAAAATTAAAGAAAAAAGAATCATACCTTTTGTGACTTTAAAGCACGTTCAAGAGAATCTCAACATTAATTGGAACTTAATAACTAATAACAATTTTATGCAATCTGAATCCTATTTCTGTTCATTTACACTGTGAATTAATTTGCTCAGGGTATTTTGCACTGCTTATGCCTTCTTCTCTGTTCATTCTTAACACATCTGACACAGTGCTGCATAAGTAGAAGCAAAAATGCCACTGAACCCTCACAAAAGTCTTTGAAATAAATAGATATGTGTTACAGAAGAAAGTAATTTCTCAGAAAGGAATTCAACCTGTGTCTTGTGCAAAAAGCCAGTTAAAGACATCAAACTCAATGCCCATTTCACTTTACAATACTCCCCCAGAGAGTCACTGTCACAGACAGAGTTTTCTTGTGGCAGTCCTAGTTTTTTCCTCTGTTATAAAAATCTCTTTGGTGACTTTCAACCCTGGATAAAGGAGTGGGACACATCTTGGTGAACCTTTACCAGATACCTGCATGTAGGCAATTTGAGCTAGAAAGGGACTTATTGACCCTAAAGAACCTTTAGCACTTGTGATAAAATGGTAAAAACAATATTTGATTTAGATAACATTTAAATTATTTATGATTTTATTTTTGCTTTAATCCAAATTCCTCCTCGATTAATGCTGTAAAATCAGTGTCTCAATATCTTCAGAATCAGTCAGCTCCTTTTGCTTGATTCCCAGTTATTACAAAATACAGTTGTATTGTCACATTTATTTCCATAAAAAGTTTTGTTATGACAAAGTGAATATTTGAAAAAGCACATAATAAAATAAACTCTCTACACTTTACTTTTAAAATATCATAAGTTTATAAGCAATATACACACGAATATAAACAAAAACTATAACAATAGATAAATAATTTCTATAGTTATAGCTAAATCCCCACAGAAATGGTCTGTCTATACAAGAATATTTTTGTAACAAATGGAGAAAATGGAGGAGGAAATATACTGAAAATAAGAATGCCTAGCTAAGGAGTGTCTCTGAGGTACTTTTGAATCATAAATTGCTGTCTAAATTGAAGATAGGCACCAGAAATTAGTTGCTACTGTGCAGAGAAGAAAGCCACTTTCTACTTTTCCCTCTCTTGTCATAGAATGACCCTCAGACTCAAAATTCAGTAGGGTAGCCTTCCTTCAGTGTAACAGGTACAAACTCTGATCTCACTTGGATCACAGCAGAGAATAGCCTCCTGCTTGCTTGCATTCTGCTTTAAATTTCTGTATGTCACAGGCCTTGCAGCAAAATATCCCATTTTATGTTTAGATTAAAATTTCTGGAAAAGTATCAAGGATTCCCTGAGCAATGCTCTTTTCCTCAGTTTGTAAGCAAAACCAGACCAGACCTCTTCTGTTTCTATCCCTGAAGCTTGTACAAGGACCAACAGTTTTCTTCTTCTTCAGCACCTGAAGCACCTCCAACCCTAAACACAAAAACTTCAGACATGGCTCTGATGCCCCTGATTTAGCTACCACACATCCAACATGGTTCAGGTGGATGGGACAATTCAGCAAAACTGAGAGAGCTTTTACACACATTGTAAAAAACATTGTCATACTGTTGAATTTGTGATAGGTGTAATTCATCATTATCCATTTTGCTGGAAACTATGATGGTTTGACAATTTGTGTCAAGAGCTACCCTTCACATGAGTTACCGTGAGTAACCTACACAAGATCTGAAAGCAACCTGTCCCCAGAAAGGTTAACATATAATGGTAAACAGCCATCCATCAGTGTCCTTTATGTTCATGTCTGGGGATAACAGGGATTTCACTAACAGTGTATATTTCTTTTGATCTTGGTGCCACTGATAATTGCTGTTCTTTTTGTATCCATGCTGGTTTTCATATGGATGCCAATGGTACATGTACTTCTACTATATTTATTAGTTCACCCTATGTTACCTGCTCCTGTATAAAGCTGGTACTCTCTGACTGTCAGATTTAAAGTCTGGGATGACTAACGACTTCCCACAGCTAACTGTTAGAAAGACAGAAGCTTTTTTAATTGGGGCTTCCTGTCAGCTAAAACAAATGTCTCCTCTTCACTCTGTGCTGGAAAGGTGTCATCCTGAACTCACTCATCTTGTGAACAGTCCTGTCATCTTTATTGATTCAGGACCAAGTTTGATCCTCATGGTGGCTGGGTTTTGAAGGCAGTGTATAATGCTTGACTTTCAGCATACCAACATTGCACATCATGACTACTAGAGAGATTCAGATGTATTTTCCTTTATTTCTTCAAGAGCATAGAAACAGTGCTTTTTCTGGCCTTCCTAAATAATCTGGTAAAAAGTATAGTTCTTGCAAATTGCATTGTCCACTTTATTATTTTTTTCCCTTTTAAGATACGAGAAAATCTAAAATTTTTGCTTACACATCAGATCTAAAACTTCCAGCCCCTGCATGAGTTGTTAATACAATTCACTAAAAACCTAAAGTATAACAGTATAACAGTCATGAATCCAACTGGGCACATATTTAGTGCCCTCTACACAGTGACTTTGGCTGAGTCACCACTGCAATAATGATGCCAAAGATATGGACCAACGCCAGCCAAAGGCAATCACGTTTTCAGTGTTAGCAGAGATCACTCATTTTGCACTTTTGCCTCTGCAAAGTCAAGTCAGAAAGGCAGAGCCATAAAGCTTTGTATGATGATGCATATTCAGGGTACAGGCAAGAAGGAAGCAATACCTGTGACTTTATTGCTATCTGTCAAATTAAAGAGTTTATTTCAATTATAATTTTTAATTCTATTCCTTTACTTAGTACTTATCTATTGATTTCCCCCATGACTATATACTTTCAATTACACCATTAAAATATACACAATTTAAAATATTTTTGTTCTAAAAATAAAACCATACAAGAAATATAAAACTACATGCATGTATAGTGACAAAGCCATATAAAGTAGATGTACTTGAATTGTGATACTGCATGGTGTAACTCAAAGAGGACACATAGGCTTTATATTACAAAGGGAGCTGAGCTGAAGACTTAAACCACTTATTTCAAAAGCCTGAAATAGTCTGTCCCCTGAGAACCTTACATACCTCTTTCACCTTATGTACTAAATCTTGTTTTATATTCTGTAGATGCCAATCTTCTCTCTATGTCTGCTTACTGATGTTCAGCCCTGCGGGTATGCTCCTTCAGGGTTTTTTTCTTTACTGAGATTTGGGAATGATATTCTAAAGTTCAGAAGCGTTACTGTAACCTTGTCCATGTATATGTTTGAATTAACTGTTTCAATGCTGCTTTTTCTGAGTGTAGACTTGTGTGAAGTCATTTTAGCCAAGTAACATCTTGCCAGTTACTCAAGCAGGCAATGACCTTACATGAATTATCAGAGTGAGGAACATGAATGCAGGAGAATCTATAAAGAATGTGTTAACTGCATCAAGTTAATGGGTAACCAAATAATATAATAAAAAGTACCTTATTGCAATTAAATCAGTGTATGAGTACATGGGGAAAATAGGTATGTTAAAACACAAAAAGTTTTAAAGTTAATTTAAAACATCAATACTTTAAAAAAGCTACTGTGATCAGTTACAAGGTTGCTGTAGTGAAACCTAGTGCTTAAATATCAGTGTGATAAATTGTTCTAATAGACATAGTCTTTCACTCCAGAGTTGACGTGAATCCTGACCACTGGGATTAGTCAAGGCCACATGAGAGCAGACACATTTCACATTCAGTATCTGACATACTGAGGAACTGCCACATTAAAACATCTGAAGGCATGTGTCTTAAAACTTGGCAGCTCAGATGTGCCAAACAGCTTTCCAATTCTTTCTTAGTAAAGTGGGGAGAACTTGATCCTCTTGTCATGTAGGGGGTCTGTGGGGATGGCAATGAAGGACTAATGGCACTCAAGCAGCTTAGTATATATTCTCCCTAATGTTCACAGTCCATTCCCTCAAGAAAGTCTCAGTTACCTGCAGCTCCAGGTGCCCATATTGCTTGGGATGAAATCAGTGCTAAGCCAGGGTGACAAGAACTGGTGTGCAGACGTGAGGATTGGGAGCAGGATGCAAATACCTGTCTGGGTTGGTTGGCATAAAGGCACACATCAGCTAGCACAGTCTACTTTCTGCTGACCTTTGCCTGCTTTCCAGCCCAATCTCACTCACACAACTCCTAAAAAGATCAGCTGGTCTACAGCCAACCAGAAATAAAGCCTCTACATGAGAGCACTTGTGCTGTCTCAATACTAGACTAAACAATCTGACACCCCAGTTGCAGTGTGTGAATGACAGAGTCAGGAAAAGAAATCAAAGAGAAAAAATAATGTCTTTGCCTCAAGCACTGTTAGAGGAGTAGATTATTGTTCTACATTCAGTGCCAAAGATGTGAGTATCTATCTTATTTTTTAAATATCGCACAGCAATTCCTCTCTTTTCCCTAAAAATCTGCCTGCTGGGTAATTTCATAGATATCAACTGAAAGGCAGAGTTGCCAGCTCCATGTAACCCACCCCAAACCTAACAGCTGTACTTGTGCACATGCAGCATCGAGCCATCTGTGCAATGCAGCACAAAGCACTTACTTGACTTAGTAAAGGACAAGAGAGAAAGGCTTCAGCACTGTTAAGAAACCTTTCTTCTGAGGAGTGTTTTGGCCAACTTACGCCTTATTTCCCGGGAAGCCTGCAGAAGCGGGTGTCTTGGAAGAGCCGCGAGGAAGTCTGGCTGAGCGAAACAGCATTCCTTCTGCGGGCTCACGGTGTGTGCACAGCACCGTCGGTTGAACAAATGGTAGCCATATGCTTCCTCCTGCTAGCTAGCTAGGCATATGTGACCACTGCCCTCCTTATACCAACTCCTCTGTGTTACCACTCAAAAATCCAGCACCCCAGGAAGGACCGATCTTGTTGATGTGATCTTTGCCAGGACCCATACCTAGGAGCAAGGAAGACATGGCAAAAGCATATTCCCTCTCCTTCAGTGGCTGACTTCAATCTGGCTAATTTGCCTTTGTAAGAGGAATGAGTGGGGGGTTGTTATTTTTCTTCCCTGGTGTCTGTGGATTAGAATAGCAACAGAGAATGATTCAGCAATCACTAGGTGACAGTCAGGTTTGATGGATATATTAACACTTTAATTTTATTTATTTATATTTTTTAGAAATAATGCAGATCAAACAGCTGACTTTCCAAAAATATGCTGATTTTCCTTTATTATGTTTTTTACTGGCACAGCTCTTGACTTCCATTTGGTTAGTTACCTGCAATGGTACTGGAAAATGAGAACAGTACCCAGACTGTAGTGCCACTAATTCACTCTGGGTATGGGACATGAGAGTTCATAATCTGTGCAGACACAGTGTCAGTTTCAAGCACCTTGAAATGAAGTTAATAAAATTATACTAAGAATTAATTACCCAAGAAGCTTGGGCTCAAGTCATGCTTCCATCAAGGTTTTGAATGGTGTGCCCTTCAGGTTGGGAAAGAAGATAGGATCTCAATTCAGCCAGTTTTGGATTCCTTCTCTAGATAGAAATCACTTGTAGGAGTGAAATCTGGACTATTTTTTACAACATCTTAAGTATTTAAGACTATTTCCTTCATTCAGGGTCAATTCTAATTAAAACATGCATACGGCCCTGGGCTAACAATTCCTTCAAAGCATTTTGCATTTGAGCCTTTCAAAAACAATCAATGTCTTTGAAAAGAGTGAAATCTCATTTATAAGACTACCTGTGGCTCCTGAAAACAGATATTGCAGAAATATTCCATTTCTAATCATATGACAGTGGAAATAAATCTTGCTGGATGTGATCAAACTGCTTTTTAGGGAAACGGGCAATGTGTTTGTTAGCTACAGGGAAAAGTGAATCAATGAAGTATATTTCAAACTGCAACTGAGATGTACACAGATGCTCAGTCTCTCTCTCTCAGCTGGTATTCTTGTTGGAGTAAAAGTTTGATAGGATTAACAGAAAAATAAGCAATCTTTACTGAGTCATGTTAAAATGAGTTCAAATAGATGTCTGTAAGAAAATAAAATCCATGGTGGATCTTTCTCTTTGAAGCCTGAATGAACATTGTGGGCTGCTGTATTTTACACATTTTTTTCAGTAAATTAACTAAAACACCTTAAGTAGAGTGGAGTTTCAGTCACAAGGAACTCTTGATTTGCTTTTGCTTTTCAGTGTTTCAGTGGAGCCTGTCCTGCAACGCAGTTACTGTTCAGGTTGTTACGAAAGTCACAGTTCATAAACCATGAAGATAGACATAAATGCTCCCATCACTGAAATGCATAAATCAGCTTGAATTTTCTCTGAAATCAGATGCAGTTCAGATATTGAACAGTTATTTCAATGGGAAGGAGAGTTTAATTTCTTCAATAAATGAAATTAAAAGATGTAATGCTTGATTGGCAAGTGTGTAGGTGGATCTGATGACTAAAAAGTAGGAGCCCCTCTTGAACAGAGAGGAGAAAAGTGGGAAATGATACTTCAAAATATTTTGGCAGTAGAGACAGTTAGAGATTACTCTGCTAATACGGATTTCATATGCGAAATTATGGGGCTGATGAAAAGTAGTCTTCTCATACTTTATGCAAACATACTTTTTACAATGTACAAAGATCGGGGAGTACTTTGATAAATCTTCAAACCTGTTAAATGGGCATATTTGTACTTATTTCACATAATTCCCAGAGGACTGACTATTGAAGGAACAGGGTTATGTTGTTCTTCACACAGTGCAAACTAATAAAAAACCTACATATTTCAGAGTAGGTAAGGTCTATGTCTATCTAAATGAATGCATAAAAAGGATGGAGCCAAAATAAAAAAACCAAAATGGGGAATAAGGGAATTTGGAGATTTGTCTGGAATTATATTATATTATGCTGGAAAGCAATTAGTGTTAATGGGAAATCTGACCATGGCTGGAACAGAACATACAACTGGATTCAGCTGGACATTTAGATTGCAGCAGTGATAAAACAGACGTTAACGTGTCCCATGTTCAGGTCCAACAGAAGCTGAGATTTCACTGGTATTAATTTCCAGTTTGGATTACACTCCTATCACATTATCTTTTGAGCCCTCCAAAAGAATGTAGCTGCTTTCTCATCAGAGACTTAAGACCACCCTTTTGTTGAAGGGTATCTGGGAAAAAACCCAGGTATTTTCCTGCAGGGTGCTTGCCCCCTGGCATCACGTCCAGTTTTGTCTCAACTTGATATGACTGAACAGAACAAACCTCTATGTTGCAATCAACAAAACATGCTAGACAAATATTAGACATTTATTTTATTTGGACTTATACACATTTTCTCTGGTAGAATAGAGTCTGTGCTTCCTACAATCAAACAAATATTGTGCCTAAAAGGAAAACAGCAGCAGTCTGCTGCTTTAACAGGAGAGAAAGAAAGACTGAAAATTAATTTTGAACCCGTCTCACATGAAATGTATGCTCAGAAGCAGGTGTTTTGATATAGGTTGATTCAAAAAGTTTGCTTTTTCTAAGTAGAAAAATGGAAATGTTTTGGTAGAATTGAAATTTTTTTAGAAAACATTCCTATGAATATTTTATTTTATGCTGGGAAAGCATTTATACAAAAAAAATTACCAGACAGCTCTACCATAATTCTTGCTAGATTTAGCAGTATTTGTATTATATTTTGTTAAGTAAATACACAGACCTTTGTAGATCTTGTCTTTTTATAACCTTTAAAGCTAAATTTTAACAGTAAAAGTCAGAAACTAAAGATCAAGTATCTGTTCAGTACGTTGAGTTTCATATCCATTGTATGTGGAAACTAGCTTGTTCCAAGAATATCCTCTCTCCTCTTGTCTCAGCTTTTGATAGTCTTCTGAAAAGATCTGGGGCTCTATCTTTCTGCCATTCCTAGGAGGAATGAGAGCTAATACAAATGGATTGATCTTGAGAGAAAAGTTAGAAGATTAAGAAAACAGGTAACAGACTTAGCCAACCCCTCTCTTTGCCTCAAGAAGGCACTTTGCCTCAAGGAGCCACTTTACAGACCATTGCAAACTCACTCATAATCTATAAAATGCAGATATCCATCACCTATAATAGTTAGTGTCTATACAAATAGCTGGGATAAAATGAGCTTATGTGTTGGTTGCTGATTTCTCACTATAAGTCCACAGTCATAACAGCAGTTAGAGGAGCTCTGTGGGGTAAAACATTCACATACAGACCCACGAGACCTTATTAGGCTTAATAGTTCAGAAATGCTATGAGCAGTTATATAAAAAATTAGAGCTTGGCATCATGCACAGATGAATAGATATTTCTCTATTCTTTCAACTTCTCTCTGTGATCTGCATGGGAGATGGAAGGTTTCTTGAATCTCCCTGCAGTTATAAGAGAAAAAGAGAAAAGATGAACTAATTTAAAATCTACCTCAAGGAAATGTTCTCGGCCCTGGTGGGTTTAAAGAAGATTTCTATAAAACCATTTTCTTAGCCTTCTTCATACATTTACTTGACATGCTCTTTTCCTTGAGGGATTCAGGTACATTCATTTCTGCCAGTCCTAGTGAACATCCTTAACTGTACAGATTACAGAAATTACATCTCCTGCAAACTGATCTTATTCATCCATGACAACAAACCTGTAAAAAAGTTTTAGCTTGGTCAATACGCCATGAACTAAGAAGTGTTGGTCTTGACCAGAGTGTTGATTGACCAGTGTTGATTTTCACAATTAGCTGTGCTGAGCACTGCATTCCCAATCGATGGATGCCCTATTGCATTTATCAGAGTCTGCAGTGGTTTGAGCTGGAGAAAAGGAGGCTCAGGGGAAAACTTATCATTCTACAAATATCTGAAAGAAGGATGTAGCAAGATGGGAGTCTACCTCTTCTCCCAGGCAACAAGAGAGACGATGACAGGAGTCAAGCTGCTCCAGGAGAGATTCAGGTTGGATATTAGGAGGAATTTCATCCTGAAAGGGTTTGTGAAACATTGGAATAGATTGTCCAGGGAGGTGGTAGAGGCACCATCCCTGGAGGGGTTCAAGGAATGACTGGATGTGGCATTTAGTGTTGTGGTCTATTTGACAAAGGGGAGATCAGTCAACGTTTGGACTCGGCAATCTCAGAGGTCTTTTCCAACCGAATTGATCTGTGATTTTGTGATTCTGAGCTCTGTGTTTTCTCTGGGAACCACAGCTGGTAGGAACATTGCCTTCTCAGTACTGAGATGAGCAGATGTATTATCTTCTCTTCATAGGAAGGTATGTCAGTTCAACTACAAACAGATATGCAGTAGTGGAAGAAGAATGATGGTGCCCAGAAGTATCCAGTGTGTAGTACTTTGGGATTTGGATGAGGACTTTGATACATCCAAAACTGAGGGAAATCTTAGACCTTTTATTCTGTGCAAGGAAGAATGCACTTGATAATTTATGATATTTAAATCCTAGGACCTATTTTCCTAAGAACAGTTTTATGTTGTAATGATTTTAATTTTATAGACTCACTGGAAAAGTGATTTCCCATTTTACGGCTTCTATTTGTCTTCTCAATCATATGTTTTACAGATTAAAATAAGAACAGGAGACTGATATTTGTGCAGTCAGGGAATATTACAAGATCCTTCTTTACACAAATAGATTAGTGACAAATCTTAAAAGCTTAGTCAACTCTACTAGCAATTTTAATTCTCCTCCTAATAGCTTATGATAAATACTTCTGAAAAATGAACTCTAATGTACTTCATCTGAGTGTTTCGGAGTTTGGAGATCTTAGTGTCAGATACTAAAGAAGGTCCGTAAAACTACATTTATGAAACAAGTAAAGTATGAAAGTGAGTTCTTTGTGAGATAAAGTCACTACAGCTCTGACATATGAAAAGTGAGATTTCCAGTAAGTGCTGTTTGGAGTGACAATCCTATTAGCAAGCTTTATAACATAGCTTTATAACAAGTAAGTTGTATGGTATGAAAAGTCACACTTCACTAAATCAGACGGTTTGCACTTGTTTGCTTTTAATCACTTTTGTGAGGAGCCTGCAATCTCTGCATTAACTGTGTAAATTGGGGAATGCTACAGCAATGCTTGAACAGAAAGTTTTCAGGATTTTCCAAGGTGTATCTATTACCTCAGTAAACAGTAAGCATGTGTCTTTGCATTGTGCTCCAACAGATATTCCTACTGAATGCGCTACTTTGCTGATAAAGTGGTATTTTTATTTTAAAAAATAAATTTTAACAGAAAATGCTGTGTAGATTTGCTAATGACTCCAAAACCACATCCTGGAAAAATTCCAATTTGGGTAATATATTTGCTGCTTAGTTAAAGTTAACCTATCTTTATAATTAGATACACTGGGATACTCTAGTGGAATAACTTGAGGTCAGTCGGAATTATATTAATTTATACCAATGAGGATCTGGCTCAATACTTTTCTTCACTTCTTGCCCTAGGATCTCACTAGGGAGGCTATTAATAGAGTGGCAACATCACAAGGGAAAGGAAATGGGGAAAGGGGAAATTGGATAAGTCTTTAAAAATAATTTTAATCCAATCAAGGCTACAGACAGTGTCAGAAATTAAATTCTAGTCATGCAGTTATTGCGTACACTCACCACAGGACAAAGTTCTTCATTTTTCACAGTAGCACTTTCTGTATTCAGCTTTTCCCTTTGTTTCCGGCAGTTGGTGTATTATGCTAACAGTGCATCCTTCAGGTAAATGCTTCCCCATTTTTTTTAGTGTATTCTTTTGTCCATCCATCTGGATTGATCTTCATCCTCTCTTAGAGTCTGAGCCAGGGGGCCAGGAAGCTCATTTTGTCCTATGCTTGTGTGGCACCAGGTGAACACAGTGTCAGACAGGGCATGAAAACAAGCAAAGCCACAGCAAGGTTCACTGGTGCTTAGGGCAGACCCTGCTCCTCTGGGCTGGTTTCACCTCCTGCTGAAGACCCAGCATGGCCTTCCAGTCCCTATTCCTGGAGCAGGAGAGAAGGAGACAGTGAGGTGTGACTTTCATCCTCTTCAGGGTTGTCTCACTGCTGTGTCTCTGATCACACCCATGTGTGCATGCACACATAAACTCAAATTATACCTGAATTCTTTGAAAAGGCATTTGGAAACAATGGAACAAGATTTCAGCTTTTGCTTACTTGATTGATGTAGGTCTCAGACATGTCACCACGGTAGCCCCCTCCAAGGCTGGAATAGCTCATGGAGAATGACTGTGGTCACTCCCAGCTTGATTTTCAGCTACTCACAAGTGTCAGCAAACCATATTCAAAAGGATGCCTTTATGTCTCACATACATAAATGTAAAATCTTTGTTGTTTCTGTCTGTCAAAGTCCAAATAATAGCATTGATTACAATAAAGTTTAATAAATACACCTTTCTGTGTCAATGTCGGTATAATACTTAAATGAGTTAATTTAAGTGTATTCAGTGTGTGATTTATTTTCAGTCAAAAAACTGAAACGTACAGAGAGAAGGCACTGTATGGCTTTCATTTGCATTTGTTTTATATTTGCAATATTTGACATCAGATATAAATCTGTGCATATGTGCTGGTAAATAGTCATTACTTTTTAAAAGGGGAAATCTTTACAGGAGTGTACCTAAACACAGAGTTATTGTGTCACATCTTCAATCAAAGCTATGGACACTCTAATACTGCTTTTAGGATGACTTCTTTGTTTGTGCTGTATATAATTTTTATGCATTGTGATCTGGCAATGGACATGATGTTAATGACAATATACTTTCCATTAGGCAAGCAGTACAGTTGGATCCAGCCTGATTTATAAAACAACAACACAACAACACTAGTTAGGGCATTGTATTCTACTTGCCAGATGGTTAACTCCCATGGGTTAATGAGTATACCCAAATTCTAGATGATTTAAGATGTCCTGCGGATATTTCCTTAGGTACGAGGATTGCTGGCTGTTAATTTACATGTGTACTGTATTTTCCCCTCTCTCTATTGGTCTCCTGAGGATTCTGAATTTCTTTTTCTCCATAAAATGCTAATAAGCCATATTTAACACCTTCCCCTTTTGCTGCTCTGACCATCAAAACATTGTTTTCAGATTTCAAACACTTCATCTATTAGACTGAATTAGTTCCTCACAAAGAACCAGGAAATGGAAATTTGTATTTATATACATATACACTCTCTCACATTCAAACACATACATACGTTCACACATGCATACACACAGACACACACACAGACACACAGACACACAGACACACACACACACACTCTTCCTTTTTCAGCTTGTGTGTGCTATTTTCTTAAGTCCATTTTGCTGGAATTTCTCATTACTTCAACACAAGAAAATAGTTGGGTGTATCAACAAATTTTTAGCAAACTCTAAAAGTCTTAAGCTTTTTATTAATCTGGAATAAATCTACACTTGGTTTATACAAAAGAAAAAGTCTGTTTGTGTCACAAAGGGTTGTTATTATTCTTGACAGCTGAAATCCCTGAAAAGAACCTCTCCATAGTGGTGTTACCTCTGACTCTGCCTAACTGGCACACATTTACCTTGAGAGAGAGGAGTTTTAGAAACAGCATGAAAGGCATTCATCTAGAGGGAAAAGACATGACTTAAGGACAGTTGTTTTATTCTTGCATGTGGAAAAAAAAGGAGAGTGGAAATTGCAGAGCAGGATGTCAGAATTTCAATGTTAACTGACATAGAGGTAGGGCAAGTTGTTTTAGCAACATTGCTGGCCATCACCTTTGTTCTGGTTTCTAGCCCCTCTGTATTATCAGGTCACCTTATACCCCTCAGGTACATTTTAAAAATGTAGGGGACTAAGTACCAGGAAAGCTGAGGAGGGACTGTTTGTTGGCAAATGTAAAGAGAGAGCAGGGAAAGAGGAACAGTTCTTTTGTACAGAAATATAGGTGCTGATGCCATGAAATAGCTCAGAGTTGTGTTCCTTCTGGCATCAGTTGCTGGCATTGTTTTGTGGAAGACACTCTGATGGAAAGTTTTTTTCTGATTCTCTTTTACCCATGTAAGGGACACATGTTCCCTTTTATCTCTACAGAGGTTGAATCTTAATTTTAAAAAACCCCTATTAAACTCTTAAGATAAACAACATCCTGAGGCAATAAGTTTCACAAGGTCAGCACATATATTGCATAAATCATATCTTTTTGTTTTAGATTAAATGCCTTTTCTCGATGACTTTTTTTAGCCCTTTCCTCATTTTTGTTACAACGGCATTTTAGTTTACTTTTTACTTTTCAATTCACTCCTCAGAGCATTTTATTTGTCTTTTTAATCAGCTCATTTTCTGTACTTAGCTTATAACCTTTTTTGTACATCTCCTCAGACCTGAGTATTTGTGCAATGCTGTTCAAGCATTGCATACTACTGACGTTTCTACCACTCACAGCAGCAACAAACCTGGTATTTACAGAAGAGTCTCCACTCTTATCTCCACATTTAGAGATATTCACTGACCACTGATGGATTTTTTTCTATCACTTCTTCCACTTAGAATGGCAAAACTTCAAAATGAGGTTTAATCTGAGGGAAAGCCATCATAACTGCAAAGAAAAAAACCCTATTTTGTGGCATTCTATATACATATTCTCCTCATTTTTTTCTACTATAACTGTACCAAACCAGAAAGTTTTCTTTGAACTATTCATTTAAACTTTTTTTTTCCCCTCTGAGTCACTACTGTTAATTTCAAAACCAGCAGTGTGAACGAGGTAAATGATTTCTTCCCATCAGCATCACTTGATGATAGTTCTGTTTCCCTACAGTAAAACTGAGGTACCTGGAAATACCATCCAAGTATTTCAACAGCACATAAACCAAAAATACAGAGTCATTAGAAAATGAGAAATGCAGCTGACCTTCATCAGCATATTTATATACCACATCATATAGCAGAGACATCTCCAAGCAAGTTTGGATTCACTGCTGAAGTGACTGGTTGATGCTCAGAAAACCTGTCATCACATCTCATGGTGCCAGCTTGGTTTTCAAGGTGGGATAATGAGACAGGGACCCAGCCTGTGCCCTGCCCTGCCCTGCTTAAGGGATGAAGGGCTTGGCAGCCTAAGTTGCCATTCCACCTTCTCCACCTCCTGAAGCATATCAGTAATCTGAGTCAAAGACAAGTAGTGTTATAGACTGAGAAAGTGGAGGCACTTCTGCTGTGTTGCCTGTGACAATTTGTGAGCAGAATGCTGGCATGCATGGGGTACTGAGCCACCCACAGTGCAGGGCTGCCTGTGTGCTGCATCCACACCTGCCTGGGTCAAGAATCTGCTAGACACCTTTCATCTGGCTCCTATCCCAAGTTAAAGCAACCTGCTTCTCTGACTGTGAAAGCCTTATTTCCAGACCTGGAAATGATCCAAATCCATGAGTTGAAGATTTACTTGCTCAGGGACTTCTGCAGCTGATTTGTACCATGAAAACACTCTATGGAAAGCCCTTCTGATGCTGGAGATCAGCTTCAGATGACTGTGCATACCTTTAGAAGAGTTCTGAGCCAAGTAAACACCGTTCATTCTGCAGGTTTGTGCACTTCATTTTACCAGTTTCCTTGAGTCATTGTTTGTTTCATTAGGAGCACTGGCAGCTTATACTCCATGTACCTTGGAAACCTAAAAGCCTGGATGCTGCAATGAGATATCATGTCGTGGGCTGAGGCCACAGTCACCGCTCCCAACCACACAGCTACGGGACAACATCAGAGCAGAAATACACAGCTATATCATCAGCAAGATGACTGCTGAGGGCCTGTAGTGACAAACCACCAGTGCTACAGGGACTTTATTTACCACCCTGCCCCTTCTGCCTCAGCTTTTACAGATCCACAGATGCTGCCAGGTCTGATCCCAGTGAAGTAACTCTCTCATAATTGTGGTAGGAGGTAACTGTGGCTATTGTATTACATCTTTTCTGGAAACAAATAGGCTGAATGCTGTTGGTTCCAGATAAGGAACATCCCAACTGGTTTCTTATTGACAGGACAGCTGGCAATAGAAGCCTGCTCAGGGCTCCTTAATTCACAGGCCCCTTGTGACCAGACAAGACACAAAAGTGAAAATTTTATATGTAGCTTATTTTCTGCTCATTGAGTAGTTTTCAAGCTTAATCTCTTAATACCAAAACCATAAAAATATCCCGACAAGAATCTCATCACAAAAGCAGCTAATTCTGTTCTCATGTACAAAATCCAATGATAATACAGTGAAGAAACCTATAGTATAGTGGGCAAAGAAACAAGCAGCAAACAAGAAAAGTATAGACAAAGTGAGCCAATATATGGGAAGAGCTACGGGCTGAATGCCCATCTATGGAAATCTAATCAGCATGGACTGAATACGACTCTGCCACCCAAACAGAGCATTACAGGATGCCAGCTGCATCTGCTTCCCCTCCTAGTTATTCCTATTTTTGAGCATAAACCAAGCTCTTAGGGAGTAACTTGCAATAGCATACCCAAATAAGCAATGCAGCGAGAGGTGTTGTAAACCTTTAAATTACCATTAGCTAATCAAAATCATTGTTCAGTGACCATTATGTTTTATTAAATGACCACTGAATCTGAATGTTCTTACTGATTTTCAATTACAATGTAGAA
This sequence comes from Lichenostomus cassidix, assembly GCF_008360975.1. Taxonomy (NCBI): domain Eukaryota; kingdom Metazoa; phylum Chordata; class Aves; order Passeriformes; family Meliphagidae; genus Lichenostomus; species Lichenostomus cassidix. The sequence goes on from NC_139482.1 coordinate 127,470,615, forward strand.
TAATTGCCAAGACTCAATAGCACCCATTAGCAGCACTGGGACCACTGAAACCACTGTTACCACAAGGAAATTCAGTGCTTAAGAAGGTAAGTTAATTTCTTCTTGTAGATAATTATTTCTAGCCAGGCATATTTCAAAAAAGTTTCCTAACAGTAACTAGATGTAGTCACAAACAAGGTTATGACCTTCCTCTTCTAGTTTTGAACAGTCCCATCTCTTCTGTTTAAGGAGTAGAGGTGAATAGCACAAAACACGCACATAGAAGAGGGGAACTTCCTCCATGAATGGATAATGCCAGAGGCATGGAGGATTACAACACCTCCCACCTTGAAGTGGATGTTTCCCTGGCACAGGAACACCTCAGGAAATAAAATACTTTTAGCAAGATTGAACCATGACATATTAAGCCTGCTATGTAATGTGAAAATGCCTTTCGACTTCTATAATTAAAAATGTAACAGTAACAAACGTTCAGGGTGTCTTCCTGCAGTGATAGAGGAGACATATTTTGTGGTTTACATTACTATGGGGAGCATCTTTACAGAAGAATAAAACATATTCTATGTGTATATGTGCTCCTGCAGAGAAATCTCTTTCCACTTAGTGTACTGGTGAAGGTAAAATAATGAATAGCCAGGTAGCAACGAGTTAATTCTCCCAAAGGAAACAGAAGCACGTAGTTAAATACTACATCACAAATTACCATTTTTATGTCACCACCTCACCATGACTTTAGCACTAACCCATCTCTATCTTCATACTCTCATTAGGATATAATGCATATTCATGGTCCTGATTATATAGCCACTTCCTTGACTTGTTTTAATTGTGCATAAAGACATTGTGACAGGAGACCTGACCTTTTCAAGATCATTTTCTCTCCATTACTTTTCACAAAGCTATTAACTTGTCGCCTTCCATAAGATTGCAATAATTTATTTCCCATTAATAAAAAATTCCTGGTGCCATGCAAATTAAAATTTATTCAGCAAATAGAATTCTTTGGATTATTTTCTAATGGCTTTATATACTTCCAGCTTAGGAAGAAAAATAATATTAATGGATACAGGCTGAGTGGATAATTGCATACATTGGAGAAAAATGAATATACAACTGGTACTGTGGCTTGCTGCACACCAATTACCCAGAAGAGTTCCTTTACTTCCTTTTTCAATAAATATATTAAATAATTTATTTCAGGGGATATCATTATAATCTTGAAATAATTCCCATTATATAAAGGGCTTGGCAACCTGATGTACAAACAACAAATGTTGGTGTTAGAAAACCCACACTAAGTAAAAGTGCCTGTAAGTGTAAATGAAACTAAGGGGAGGAGTAACTTTGACAAAGTTGCAAAAGAATGACAGTACAATTGGAGAAGGGTTTCATGGTGAAATGATAGACACAGTTTGTATTTCTCAATGTTTTTTCAATAAGAATGAATTACACTGAAATTCCATAACATGTTAATGACACAAAGGCTTAGGTTTTCTGAGAAATTTTCAGTCTTGAGTACTTGATGAAAATTTTAATATAATAGGAAAACCAGAGCATCATAATTCAGCAATATTTATTTCCTTTTTTTACAACTGAAAGTATGATATACCCTTAAACTTATTTACCTAAGTTTCTATTGGGGAAAATAGCTCATGTACATTTCAAGCTATGTATTAGTGATATATTGTAAGTACTGCACAAACAGATATTTCAGTGTCTAGAAGCTGGCACAAAAACTGCAAGCCATGTAACAGCAGCCAGTTCAAGTCCCTGACCATCTACATGGGAGTGATGACGATAAAACTCAGTTGGAACATGACGTGGACATGCTGTTGGAACATTTCAAGGCTGTAGAAAAAAGAAGTGACCAAACTTTCTACTACAAAGTCACAGAAATGTGAGCTCAAAGAGGAACCCTTGGTTACCTGCTCCCTCTGCCAAACAACTCAAAGTAGCTCCCACTCCACCTCAGTGCAACTGTAAATACTTGCTTAGAAATCTTTTAAAAACTACTATATGTGCTAAACATTGGGTTGTTTTGCTATATATAGGAAAGTAAGGTGTTTAATTCATTAGCAACATGCATTCTAATAGAGAAATATGGAGAGTTGTGTGGAAAGACATGCAACGAAAAAGAAGAATGGCTGGGGAGAGAAAATAGGCTAGAGTACATCCCACTGCAAGATCAAGCTCTAGAAGAGAGAGCTCTAAATGCCCTTCTAAAGGCACTTCTGCCTGCAAGTTCGTGGTAAAGATTAAACTTATTAAACTTATTAAAACTTATGAAAAGATTAACTGATTAAACTATGCAATGTTCCCAGTCCCTTAAATATGCAAAACTCGTCGCTATGTGGAGCCCCCTTAAGTGCTGCTTTAAAAGAATGAAATTGCAAATCATTACAAAAATCCAATTTAATTTTGTAGTTTATCGCAACGCAAGGAGAAAAATCAGAAAAATTGCTGGTTTTTTCAGTTGACTTATACTTGTTCAAATCCCACATTCTCTTTTCCTGTCTTAATGTGACTAAATGAGTTTGTTAACCTAAACCTGTAGTTTATCCCAGAGCATAGGTGTTCTGACACGCTTTAAATTCACAGGCAAAATTAACTTAGACATCTTATACACCTGCAAATCTCCTATGGATATGTTCATAGGATAATGTGAATGGCAAACATTCAGTAACAGAAAAAGCATTCAAATCTATCAAAGCAGCTTCATCAAATCTATTCCTTTCCTCACACAAATTACTTTCACAAGTCCAGAGTGGTCATTACTGATCCCTGAATACTTACCAGCAGTAATCACAGTGATGTGCATAAGCACTGCAGAAAATTAATTATAGCTTGTCTTTCATAGGATTGATACCTCGTTCCTATTAGTAGGGTATCAGTACCTATTACTTTAGAAAGTGAGAAAGAACGGTTTAAATGTGGAAACCACTGGAAGTTGAATAATAGGACAAGGTAATTTCTAGTGAAAAAGTTATTGTAACCTTCTCTGTTAATAGGTCTTTGCTAATAAGGACCAGATTTGTACAGATGCTGAAGATGTCTAGAAAGATTTAACATTTTCTTGAGCAACTGCCTTCATGTAGCTGCAAGACTTATCATGAAATAGTTACATTAGGGATTTCAGTGGATGTTGGAATAATTTAATTGCCAATTTAGGCTGTGTTTGTATTTGAAAAATTACAGATTTAGGACTCTGGGAGAAAGAGCTGGCCACAAAATGATGTTTTCCCTCATGAAAAAAGATGAGTGAACATGAACATTTTTGTTTGCTTTCACAAAACACTGTGAGGGATTCTCAAAAAGCTTTAAATCAAATATTGAAATATTTATTTTAGTGAAAAAAACAAAACCCAAACCAACAAAACCCCCAAAATCAAACCCCAATTTGTTTACACAGAGGATTTTTTCCATTTCACTTTTGTAGGAAAAAGCAATTTTTTCAAAAGCATTTTTTAGAGGGTTTTATATCATACATCACAGTCCACTGACCCATGCTGTCCTCTGCTAACATTTAAAGCAGCAAAACACACTGGACCAAATTTGTATTTGTGGCAACTTTGCTGCAGTTTTGAAATAAACAGAGATGCACTGGGGGATTAACCGGGTCTGGTTTGCCTACCACAAACCCAACAGCTTAATTTTCCAACAGTCAACAGTATTCTACATTTATTACAAGAAAACAGCTCTTACTAAATCATTGCATCAGTTGTGTTTTCCCACACTGATGCTCACTAACCATTAAACCAAGCTCTGCAACATTGCGAAGAAAATCTTCATATTTTGGCCTAATTCAATGGTCTAAGCAAACATGACAAGTGCCTCTTTCACAAGGCAATGTGATGCAAAGGTGGGGCTTTGCTCCCCTTTACTTTGCAGATGGGGATATTCTGCATGCCTCCCACACATCTCCATCCAAATGCACAATATGGATGTTTTATCTTTCACAACAGGAACCTTCTGTTCACAGCTATGTCAACATTCCAGAGAATGTTTCTGAATTTTGCAGGATGGGACCTTACCTGAATACCAGATAGTTTGTCCTGTGACACTGACACAATACAGAGAGGAAATTCAGCTCTCCCCAAAAGCCTAAATATTCTATATGGTTATCAAGAAGAACTTAGGAATCATTGCTGCCCTTATTAACTTGAGTTTCAGCATTTACATTGACTGAGACAAGATTTATTCAAGTCTTGATCTTTAAGCAAATAATTTATATGCATATGTTATATCTATCTATGTAGCAAGATATGATATCTTACATACAAAGCCGACCTTATTTTCTTATTAGGTAAGAAGATGTAGTCTGTATTTGTAAATGATAATATGCCACATTTGTTAAGTTACTTCTGTTCAATTTTTGCAAAAAATAGAAATGTTAGAAATGTGCACTTTTTAAAAAACATGGCATAACAAGGAGGATAGACGTAGCTGTAGAACTGATGCAGACAATATCTCTTATAATGTTTTGATGCACTATATCAAAGATTTGTCATTAAAAGCAAGCATACTATCAAGTGGGAAAGTAGACTTACATTGCAATTATTTTCCTATTAGCTGCTGCCCATTGCTCCTGACAGGTATAAATTAGATCTCGCCAGGTTGCCTACAGATTAATGAGTTCCAAAACTGGCATTTAATTGTTTGGGAGTAAGAGGCAGAAAAGGAAGGTATCTGCAAAAAAAAAAATCTTTATCCACCTGTGATTAGAAGATGTTCTCCTTTCTTTCTGCTTTTCCTTTCTCCCCTGGCATCGCTTGGGTGATAACTGACACTTCTATCAGAGGATTCCTTTCGACGCAGCAGAAACTTGCAGCTGAGGCAAGGCCAGAATTAATAATCTGCGTGAGCAAACACACAGCTGCTGTTTGTGGAGAGAGATTCTATTAACGAACAGTGAATTCTCATAATTAGCTGAGCGGTTTCTGCAGCTGCCTGCCTGACCCCAGACTACACAAATTGTGGGTGGTGTTCAGCCTCTAAATCAATCTTACCTAATTACTATAAGCATGTTCCTCCAGTCCTAATGACTGGGGGGGTATGGGGGGGATAGACATTTCCTTACCCATTCAAATGTTCCTCTTATTAGATTCTCCTTTGTGCCTAAATTCGTATTTTTTCTATTAGCATTTCTAAGGGTATACAGGTGTGGTTACAAATCAGAAGCACAGAAGTATAATTCATGTCCTACAACCATGTGCCAGTGTGTGTCTGCTTTGCAAACAGTAGCAAAATGTGTGCTTGTTGGAAGCATCTGCCTTGCTTCAATTCACAAAACATAATTTAAAACACACATGTCTGTCTGGATTCAAAGCCTTTTCTCTGCCCTACTTCCCCTCCCCCCCAAATTAATGTGACAAAAAAAATGGAAAATCATGAATGGTTGTGCCTTCATCTGGTCTGAAGCACAGTTACTACTGTCTTGTCACGTGGTGCCCACGGAGACAAGTGCATTTGTCACTTGGGAAATAAAGGGATGACTTTCCTTGACAGCCCATTGCTCACTGAGGCTTCGTCTTCCCAAGCCAGGTGGAGCAGGGAGCCAAAGGGCTCACTGAGCAGCGGTGGGCAAACCTGGGGCACCTCCACCTGTGGCAGTGCATCAGGAGTGCCGTGAGCTCCCTGCTTGGCACTGTTCTGCAGGAGGAGAGGCTGGAGCCTGCCCAGCACCCAGGCAGTGGAGTCACTCCTCAGCAGTATTTATTTCTGCTGGGGGGAACGTTAGCTAGTATTCCCAACTAAATTAGAGATGTGTGTTATGACCAATTCTGCCTAAAAAATCAGTCTCCAGAACAAAATCCCTTACCCATCCCCATCCTTTGTCTGCTTATGTACTTTCATAAGCAAAGGCTCCCTTTGCCACTTGTCTTACATCACTTGTTCCTCCCTGATGGTAAAATATACTGCTGACATCTGCAGCCCTTTGCTTCTTGGGAGTCCCAGGTCTTCAGATTCTTTTTTGGTGTCCTGTTAAGGATTTGACATGTTATCTGTTTCTTCCATCAGAATTGGCAGCACCCAGAAGATCCGTGTTCTGGGCTCCTTTTTTATTTTCGCTCAAAATTGGATCCAGGGCAAGTCATTAAGGGCCTGAGAATGAGCTAGCTGAGTCTGATTCAGTGTTGACCTAGGCAGTAATTGGATATGGTTAATGTGAAACCAGACATTTGTTGTAATTTTGAGATTAATTAATTTAGGAATGAATACACAGACAGCAACTTCTAGTGAAGCTTTAAGAATGACTGGAAATACTAACTCTCATGAGTTTCATGTAGAGGTCCAAATATTACACAATTACCAGCTTTGCTAGAAGAATTTTTAAGAGAGCAATATCTCTCAAGTTATTTTATACGTATTTAAGATGATATCTTTGCCATTACTATAAATCTCAGGGGTTTGTTTGTTAATGACCAGATTTTCACCTGGTGGTCAGTGACAACCTTGCTGTCAAGGGCAAAACTCCAACAACATTATACCAAAGCAGGATTCAGATTCATGGAAACCAGTAGGGAGGGGCAAGAGGAAAGCACAGCTTGTAGGGCAATGAAATTATATAGAGATAAAACAACAATACATTTTTCACAGCACTACCACTTGTGATCATTAAATGTTTGTCAATCAACAAAATCTCAAATGGATTCATTGCTCACATTGTTTATAAATTGCTTTAGAAATTATTGTTCCTTAGAAACTGTTAGAAACTTTGAGAACATCCAATAATTTGAATTTGAGATCTAGATTTAAGTTTTCACTTTCACAAGTATTTTTGTATCTTTATTGTTTGATTTCTCTTGGAACTGGCAGCCTGAATTTCAAATATTTCAATGTTAAGATCCAGAACAAAACTGGAAATTAATTTATCTGAAACAATTAGAAGCTGTGGTGTATAATTTCATCTTCCCAAGTTCATGTCATGGCTAGTAAAGCTCCTTAATGTTTATAAAAAATTTATAAAATTTATAAAAAATGTTCATAAAGAATTAAAATATGATACACTGTCAACATCTCTTCTCCAGATAAAGACAATGAACTGAATTTTATATGTAGAATCTTTTTTGGAATCAATGTGAAAAAAAACACTTTCTGCCCAGTCAACTGCAATGCTTCAGGTTCTTCATATTCATAATAAGAAATTTCATGTCATGTAACTTAATGACTAGTTCTTTAGTGCCACTTGTACCAGGTAATACTACACCAGAAATCCAAAATCAAATAACCCTGGGCCCTGAGTTAGCAGATTTACAACATGTAGACCAGCCTGTATCCTGCACACCAACAGCCCAGCTGGGTTTGGCCCTCTAGGTCATCTTACTTGCCTACAACAAACCCCATTGACAATAACTGTCTTAGCCTTTCAAGCACAGTGTCACACACAAAATTTGGTTGTAATAGTTTATAGACGTAGCTTCAGCAGGTAAACAGTAAATGGAGACATAATGCCCGTCTGTGTGTGTTGTGCTGCATGTTATACAATAGAAGTTATTTCTGTCTATTAAACACATAGGCTTCTTTTAATATTAACAACAAAACTCTGCCTGAAATATGTTCTGAAGATGCACATCTGTTGCAGTCTATTGCATATAAAGAATGCAGCCTCCACAATAAATCTTTAGAAAAAAGAACATGTTGGTCCAAATAAGCAAGCAAGAGCTCAGGTTCTAACAGGGAAAAGAACAACCTTTATCCATTAAATTTGTGTAACAAAGATATTGCATTTCCTATGTTAGTCAAGAGAAATGTGTTTAGATCCTGTCTTATAACAACAGAAAACTAGGAATAAAACAGTCTTTCAGAACTCCCCCAACAATTTCTTTTCACAGATAAGGTACTGCAGGGCACTCTCATCACAAAGCCTAGCCAATGAATAAGGATTTGTGGCAGCAGTAAGGGACTCGTTCTGTATCTGCAGTTAATAGACACATTGAATGTACAAAATAGGGTAGGTATGGATACAAAAAATCTAAAACCAACCAAATAAAAAACCCCCAAAAAACAGAAAGAGAAAGAAAAACAAAATAACAATAACAAAACCAAAACAAAACCCTAAAAACAGCAAAGCAAAACAAAGAAACAAACAAAAACCCCAAACAAATTAAAAAAAACCCAAACAAAAAAACACAACAAAATCTTCTGGCTAAGTATATGGCATTAATTAAAGCGCCTGAAAATTATTCATCTCTTAAGAATCTGATGTTGAACTTGCACAAAGCCAATGAAAGACAAAGTAATCCTTTCATCACTTTACCTATATGAATAACTCTAATATGTATATCCCAGCACAAGAGAACAGTCACTCTTCCTACCTTTGCCAAGGGAGAAGCTCCTATGTTCTTCACACAGTCTGGTCCAGAATGCCCCCAAATCATTGGCCATATTTTCATCTAAGGCCCACATGCTCTTAGGTATCAAAAGGTCTCGTTTTCTCTTAAGCTTATAAAACTTTACCAGTACTTTTTATTAATGCAGTCATTTGAGAAGGGCTGGAATCTGAAGGCAGAATTTCTCTCTTCCAGGAATGAAAAGCAGAACAACAACAAAACCCGCAAACACTGTCTCCCTTCTGAAGAGAGCTGTCTTTCAGCCAGGGTCCAAAGGGAAGAAATAGCTATGCACAAGGGCTGAGAAACATGAAACAGGCATGAAACATTCCTCCATCCTAAGAGATAACGATTCCAGCTCACTGAACAGACTAGCTCAAGTTTTATAATCTCATGGATGCTGCAGTCTTTATCATATTTTCTTTAAAGAATGGGAAAGATTTTCCAACTTTTTGTTTTCCTTGATCAAAGCTGGCCTAGGACCGAGCTGTGTAAAGAAGGAGGTTATGCCAAACTGTTGCAGATCTGCTGATGGCAGAAGCCCAGCACAGATTCATGCCAAAGGGTTTTTTGGCTTTCAAGCCCTGTTGACCACTCAGCGAAGGACGATCTCTAATGATCCTGAGGAAAGTACCCCAGAGGAGTGAAGAGCTTTTACAGGGGGGTTTTGTAGGGAGATGGGGGTTTTCAAAAAGCTGAGGACAGCCTGGAAGGAGAAGAAACATCAAGGAAACAACAGGTTCCCAGCACTGTGTGGTTAAATACTAGGCAGCTGTAAACTAGCAAAATGGTTAAATTAACTCACATCTGCTTGTCCATATTTCCACTTCTCTGGGGAAAACCATTTTGACCCCCAGCAATTTATTACCCTGGCAACAATACTAAATGGGCCTATGAAGAAACATGGGTTCAGATCCACAACCCTTTACAGCTTGGTTCACATGAATTTATCAGTCTCTTACTGTATTTATTTACAAAGTTGTGCTTAGTTTTTCATCTATTCTGAGCAAAAGTATGCCTCCTCTACAAAAATTCAATGCAATCAGTAGACCTTAAGAAAATCACCTGGGGAGACAGACCAGAGCTCCACTCCTAAGGATCTGCAGTCTGAAAAATCTGGGGAAAAACCAAAAACAGCAAAACACCTTAATTTTTGGACAGTGGAATAATGCACTGGCTACATGTTATGCTTTATGTTATTCTCATTCTCTAAGGAGGCCAGGAATGGTGGTCAGAGTCCCAGGAGTTCCCTAGCAGGCAGACAATGGCTCAGGTAGCAGCAGCTGCTCATTTTTCTGAGCTGAACCCTACTACTCAACCAGAAGTGCATTACTGTGTGAAATGAACTTTGTTTTCTCAAAGGATGCTTTCAATCAGAATATTTTCAAATCAAAGCTGAATTCTCTCATGGTAATATCTACTTTGAGAATATATATACTTCATGCAAATTGTTTTAAACAGAATGTTATGAACAATAAGCATATTGCTTATGTTATGAACAATAAGCATGGGGCTAGAAATACATAGACCATTAGATTTTTGTGTTGGATATCTTCAACATTTTGCTTATCAAGTTACCTTATTTGTTAGTGTGGTTATATTTAGTCTAATGTGTAACAGAAAAAACACACAAATTCCACTTCCTCTTTTTCTAGATGTCTTGTTGCAAATGTTTACTATTTAAAGTGTGCAATAATAGAAGTTTTAAAGAAAAAAAATTTATTAATTAATACTCAACAGTACATACATCCTATAAATTATCCCTCCACTGTTATCCAGTGGTTGGATAACAAAGTTGCTACTGCCACCTGAACAAATAGCAGCAGGAATATCCGTAATTTTGAACTGCTCATAGAGGATCGATCATATCTTAGAGCACATCAGAGAGGCAAGGAATTCTCTGTTGTTTTAATGACATTTTCCCCACCTTTTCCAGGAAAACTCAGGAGATGGCAGGTCTGACCCCAGATCCTGAAGTCCTGAATCAGCCTTGGAGTTTTCTGCTGTTCTTTGCTGCTTCATGATTCCACTGGTATGTTCCCTTTCTACAGGCAGCTCATCCCCTTCAAAATGCGTGTATGAATGAGTTTTCCAACAGTCAAACAGGCTAAAGAGAGCATATTTCAAAGCAGATGTAGCTGCCCACATCTGTATTCTTGTCCCTGCTTTTAACAGACAATTGAAATACGGTCAATTTAAATTATGTGTGTAGTAGTGCCATTTACTTGAGCTCTTAATAACCTGCCCCTAAACCTCCAGCATAACAAAGTCTCTTAACACATACTTGCTTCAAAAAGGTAAAAGGACATATTTATCTATAGAATTCATATTTGAGCACTTTGTTGGTCTGGGGCCTCAGTCCTGTAAAAGGCTGCATGTGTGACACCAAGAGAACAAGTTATGGACACAGGAGGTGAGACACATTGTCATGTCAGTGCACAGAGACAGAAATGCACAGTGCCAAAGCAAGGTGTGGCAGGAAGGGACCTCAGAGTTTGTTCCCTCACTCACTCATCCCAAAGCAGGAGTAGCTCTGCCTAGAGCATTGCTGGCAGGTGTTTTACATAACCTACCCCAAAAAACTGCACCACAGTCTCCTCAGACTCCTCTGCTAGTTTTAGCACTGGAAAATTCTTCTTAATAGCTAATCTGAATCTTCTGTGTTATTACACCAACTCTCATCCTAGTTGCCTCTGTCCTATACATGAGTACCAGAATTTCCCTCCCAGCAAAAATAACAAATCCTTTCAGCCTTTCCCCCCAAGTAATTTTTTCTAGGATTTTATAATTTTCTTCTAACTCCTACACCAGTATGCCTAAAATCAGCCACACTGCTCTAGAAAGTGGAACGGACAGATCACTTTGTTTGTCTCCCCATACATATACTCTCATTTGCAAAAGTCAGGGAAACACGTTAGCTTTTTCTGCAGTAGCTGAACATCTTTGACTCACAGTCCATTTATGAGCTGGTGCCATCCCCAGAGCATTTCCTGCACAGTTACTGCAAATCAGATGTTTCTGACAAAGCCACACCAACACTTTTCTGTACTTCTGTTTTTTTTCTGCAGTCTGTAAAACAAAGCATTTGATTATTTGCGTTAGCGTTTTGTGAGAACTGAAGTTGAGATGATAGTTTATGTATAACAACAGGCACCACCTACACCCGTTTGCTGCTGTTTTGACAATATCCCTGTTTCTAAAGCTACAAGCAGAGCTTATGTTTCTCCTCTAGATTTTGAAGTATCTTAGTGTGAAGCCCATCAGACTCAGCTTATCTGAAAGCGTCTAATGAGTAGTCTCATCAACTCCAATGAGATGCATGTGCAAAGTTAAGCCTGTACTCAAGTGCTTTCCTGGATCAGGGCCAGAAAGCTCAGCACTTTACAGGACGAAGCTGCTTCAAGTTTTTATTATTGACAATGGAAATACAGGACTATCCAAAGAGGATGTGCCCACACCTTGCATGGCTCAGGCACGGTGTAAGAATGTAAAGGTTATAGAGCAGCACATTGCATTCCCCTAAAGGAAAACATGAAGCTGTTTCCAGCTCAGGAGGAATGCCCAGACCTACTATGCTTATAACAATGAAGTTTCTACATGATCTATTAGACCATAATTACTACTGATATAGCAGCCTTTTCATGTGTCTCCAGTATGCAAAGATCCTGTTAAAAAATTGAAGAAAACAAACAAGCATAACAGCACTTTTTTGCAACAGTTTGGGCAACAAGCAAGTAAAAGAATTGTGGTTTTGAAAGGACTGCTCTTTGTGGGAAGGCCTTGGATTTCTGGACCACTTAATTCAAGACCCACATTTGTTGCAAAGGTAACAGAATCCAAGTGTAAATTTTAATAATTGCAGCGGTGATTACTTTTGGTTCTTGGCAGTTCATTACTGACTGCACAATTCCAGAGGCTCTCGTTAAATGGTCCATGGAATGAATCAGGCATGGAATTAACCTATTTTGAGTTCCCTGAAGCTTATGTCCCATGAAGGAGTATTCACATACCTCTCTTGGGGACAATCCTGAAAGCCCTTCCTCATACGAGTAATCCTTACCCACAGCAGTCTGCTCTTGACTTCAGTGCCAGCATTTGTGCTAGCAGAGGCTGTGCTTGCAACTAATCATTTGCAGGACTGGGTGCGTGGTTTTCATGTTCCATTTGACAAAAGCGAATTACTTGCAGGCACAGTCCCAAGTCTACATGAAAAATTACACTTACTTGTTTAAAAAGAAACAGCATTTCTGTTACATTCTTCCTTCCTTTCTAATTGCAAGCACATTTGGGCTCTGTCCTAACAGAGGCAAATGCCGGCGAGACTGGGAGCAGTGGTTGTGAATCATTATTAACTGCACAGTGCTGTTCAGATGCCAGCTGTGATGATCCGTGGTCTGTCTGCTAGAATTCCCCAGGGAAAAAACATCTGGGAAAGGGTAAAGCTAAGCAGAGGGCTAATAACTATCAAGAATCCCTTTCTCTTTCTCTTTCTTAAGATTCCCTTTTCAAATGTTTTGCTTAAACAAAAAATCAAAGAGAAAATCCATTTTCCCCCACATTGTTTCTTTTAGTCTAAAGCCTGCAAAGATGCAGAGTCCTGCAGGGTTTCAGCTCCCTTCCTTTCTGGCCAAAGTCAGTGACAGACTCAGGAGGTATTAGTGCGCTGTCACCTGGTGTTCTCTCAGTGCTGTCCACACCTTTGGAGGCTGTTCATGGCATTGCTCACAGGCAGTGGGGGCTGGAAGCTGCACAATGGGCACAGACACACAAAGAGCTTCAGAGCTAAGCCAGTGTAACCAAAAGCAAAAGAGATCTTAACAGGCACTGTCTGAACAGGCTCCTCTCCATTGCTGCGAACAATCTGCATGTGTCTTCTCATCACTTTTAATTCATGACATTTGGAAACCAATCTTAAAACTGTGACAGGAAGATTGTACAAGATTGTTCTCTATGAAGAACAAAGCCACTGCTTTAAAGATAAGCTGGTTGATTGATTTTTCCTTCCATACCTGTTTTGGTCAACACCTGATCAAGACCGGAAAAAATTCTCAGATTTTACTTATATGAATAATATAACTAAATCTTCCTCTATTTCTGTCAGAAAAGTGGATTAGCTAGAGTCAATGAAAGTTTTGAGTAATTTAAAGAAAGCTGTAAATTCCCCTCCCCTCCCCTCTCCTCTCCTTTTATTTTCTTCCTATGGTATCTGGACAGGTGTGGAGTTAAAATAGAAACCAGCTGGTGTTATCCCAAACTGCTTTTCCTAATCCTTCAGCAGTAACTGGTCTGGGACAGCAATGTCTCCAGTTTATCTTAGTGGAAACATGATGTTGAGCCAGATACTAAATTTTTTTTTCTGGAAAATTATTACTCAGATGAGACTGGAAAATCCATTTTCATAATTTAAATTTAGATCTCCAAAAGGAAAAGATCAGGGGCTAATCTTTCAAGGCCTCTCTCCCACACTTAGTCCATAGCCTCAAGTGTAGAAAATCAATACTCAAAACCTACAGACCCAGTTATTTCACATGAATATCTGAGGTGACATGAGGATTTTGAAGAACATGACAACAAAGGATCTAAACCGGTGAAACCCTTGCATGCAATACCAAGGTGAAGCCTTTGCCCCACTTTTGGGACATACAATTCAATTACCTGCTGACACTAAAGACGTGGCATTAGCTGACTGCTGGTAAGCCCAGCAGAGATGCTGCCACTTATCTTTCTGTATTAAACCTTATCAGAGATTTTTTTTTGGAGCATTTAATTTTTGTAGAGCTTTTAAAACACTTCAGGCATTTGAGGACTTTCACAGCATGTTAAGTGTAGAAAAAAAAACTGTCATGAAAGCAGAATACCAGGAATAGTGCAACAGTCTCACTGCATAGAATTACATATGTTTTCCCAAATGCATGAAACCAAAGCATGGGGACCCCTTGGTCATTGCTCCAGGTTCAGCAAAGGTACTTTTCAACCTTTCAGAAGCTTCATTCAATAGAGATGCCAAGGTTCATCCTGGCATGGGCTGGTTTTTCCTCCCTCGGACTCTAGACTGAAGGGCTGTCCCAGGCTCCATTGTTTTTATTAGCTGGAATTTATGCATATACTCTTTCTTTCATGGACATGTAGATAGTGTTCATGTCATAAATAACTGGAAAGCAGGCACAAAATCAATATGTGGAAAGCTGAGGCTTAAAATGTGGTATAACATTTTAATGATCCCATGTAGGGCAATAAAGAGCTCTGGCACTGGACTGGGGACAAGGTAACCAGAAATTTGGCTCCTCCAAAAGAGCAAGGTGCTCAAAGCAGCTACACTGCAGCAGAAGACAATCAAAACCAGATTGAGATTCACCGAGACGCAGCAATAGATCTGTCAAGCCCAGTCATGCACACAGCCAGCCCCCTAAACAACCTCTGGGTATCGTTTTTGTTGGAGTGCAGCCACCAGCTGCTCTGAGCCAACAGCGACCCCACTGCGAGGCTTCACTGCTGACCTCCAATGCTTTAATTCCTCTGCATGCATATTTTAACATTATTACAAAAGGTTTCATTTACAATTCACAGGCTGAGCAACAATGAGTACATTTCATGGAGGTCAGCCTCAACCATTCCTCCTAGTGATGGAATTATAGTTTAAACAGCTGGAGCATGGTCCCAGGAGGGACACTGGGATATGGTTCCTTTACAGCAGAATAAATCCATCAGGCATATTTCACGTGTCCAATAACATTAATAGATATCAGGGCCTTTTAATATTTAATGAACTCACTTCGAGGTTGTTTACTAGAGAAGGAGCAATCAGAAAGGTGATCACAGTCTTTTGATCTCTAATGACAACAGCAAAACTCAAATCTCAGCCAATGGGGCCAGCTTCCCTCTCTCCCCATGCCCTCCTGCTGCCCCTCTGAGCCCTATCAGAAGAACGTACCTCATTCACGACCTGTTTCAGCTTCAGAATGTGCAAGGTTGTTCTTCGTTTTGTGGTTCAAAAGTTAATAATTTCCATGTTTCCCACAATTTAATAGAGATGCCAGAAACTGTCAAATAGCTTTCAGTTTAGTGATGGAGAAAATGGGAAAGGAAAGACAACTTGCAGAGGCTTAAAGCAAACAGTGTAGCGCTAAGAGGAGCCAGAATGAGCCTGGGTGTGCTAATGAATGTTATGTCCATTAGCACAGAGATATCACTGAATGTGAGCTTTGGCAGTGACTCTCTTTACTAATGGCCTTTGGTCTTAATATTGCCATCATATGTTTCCTTTTTAATTTGGCTATAATATCCAGTTTATTAGAGATTAGAGGATTTCAGCTGAATAGCAGTGTGATGTTCTTTCTTCCCTCTATTTCAGGTCCTTATTTTTAACATACTTTATCCAATTTGGTTAGACTGGGAACTAGAATAAATTGTTTAGAGAGGATATATGTAGTGATACCTACCTCTTTTTCAGAGGTTTCAGATTCATTTTCAGTGATGGAGGATTTTTGTGAGCATTTAGAATTAATTTTCTTTTTATCAGAGCAAGTGTGAAGTCACAGACTTTGGCAGGTGAAAGATGTGCAATGTTCTCAGCAGGATAGCCCCAACCAGTGTGAAGAGCAACATAAGAGACATAGGCTGTGCTTCTGCAGAATGCAAACTGCAGCTCTGGAACCACTGGGGTGTGGGGTGAACATGCACGTTTTCACATGCAAATTCATTTAAATCATTCAAAGGTCTTCTCTGGCCGCCAGGAAGGGTCTACACTCACCTAAATGTACAAACCTATGATGTGAGTCATCCCAGTGACTTCTCTGGCCTTGGCCAAGGCAAATATGAAGAACATCTTAGACCTGGTGTGTTCAGGAAAAATCTGGAAACAGCAAGTACCTCCACATGAGATATCAGCAAGATCCACGTCTCCATGTGATCACCTGTGTGCAGGGGACTTGAATTCAAACTGAAAAGGTGCAGACACAGGGCGTCAGAGGGATAAGCGGAAAGTCTGTTGTGTGAGTGGAAACAAGTTGCTTCCCCTTTCTTATAATCTGAAAAACAAAAAGCTTGGGGGAGCAGGACTGCTTTCTGCACTCTTGGAGGTGGGAGAAGGATAGGCAGGATGCAGAAACAATTGTTTGACCTGGAAGATGCTGTTGAATACTGAAGAGAGAGTCTGTAAATGAATAGATTTGGAAATTGAAAGAAGATTGGAGATCAAAAGCATGCAAAGGAGTGAGGATCTGGAATAAGAAGTAGTAAGAGTGAAATCATAACTTGCTTTCAGATGGACATTGATAATTTACATCACTTACACAAGTGATGGTATGATTGCCTGTAGTAAAAGGTTGGATTTCTTTGTCTTACAGATGTCTTTCAATCTTTTCCTTTCAATGTTATCTTGTAGGTTTGGGAGCTGTGTCCATGTTCCCTTCATCTTGCCTTCCTTCACTCAAAATCTTTGTTAATAACTACTTCTGAGTTACGAACAAGTTAGCCCAGGGTGGCAGACTTCATTCATAATTTTTTTACTTCATTTGTCAACATTCATCAGAACAAGTTGCATCTCTGGGTGAAAAACTCTTAGCAGATAACCCAGGGTTACCAGTTTAGAAGAATGAGTTGCTGTGAAAATTGGTGAACTATATAGAGAAACACATTGCATGTGAAATCCATTAGGATTGTTCACTTGCAGGTTTTGCTTTTTTTTTTTCCCCTGTTACTGTTTAGTTTTCAGATTTTCTGTTCCTTAAAAAGTGGAGAAGTAAGCAGATGGTGGATTTCCTGAGAGCCAGGGATGCTCTACTGATGAAGTGCTGTCATTCTTAGTGAGAAAATCACCACCAGCCTTCACCTTTTAAAAGAAATCATTTTCAGGTAGAAGCACATTTAAAATAATTTCAATCAAAGCACTAAACCAGAAGCAGATGTTCAGATATGACTTAGGAATATTTAACTACTTTGGCAATGAATACACACAGATTGTTTTTAACAGACACTGGGTACCTCTCCACTCCTGTCCCCTTTTCCTTTTGCCTATTAATGACAAATGGTTAAATAAAAGGCTCAGCTGCAGTTTCATTAAATGACAAATATAAAGAACAGGTAAAAACACCTGCTTGGTAGAAGAAATTATTTAGATTTCCAACAGGATCTCATGTCAGATGCTGATATTTGAGATGTACCTGCAAAGGAGCTTCCATTGAAACATCTTACTGTACAGAAAATAAATGGCAAGAAGAAAATCAAGTTGTTCCTTTCTCTTTATCCTCCTTCTCATTTTGTTTTTTTTTTTCAAATTTTCTAATTAATATGCTTTGGAAATAAAAAAAAAAAAAAAAGAGAAAAGTCCTGAAGGACAAAGGTCCAGAGACCTCCCTTCGGAAACAGAATCTGCTCTGGAACAAAAATTGAAAGCAATAAAAGCTGAAACTTATTTCCAGATGGAATAAATTGGTTCCAGGGTTTCTTGAGATTTTGGCCAACATATTGCACAGCTGAAGCCGAACTTGCTAATTTTACCAAGGGAAAATGTCTCAACAGGGACACACGTCCCTGGAGACTTTGTCTGCTGCTTGTGCAGCTCTGTTTAGACTCAGCTATCTGTTTCTCCCTGGCTCCAAAGGCAGGGCACACATCTCACCCAGACTGTTACTGGCACTCTCTTGGGGCTACAGCCTGGCAAGTCTCGACTCCCCTGCCTCGCTTCAGGCTCACCTAAACAGTCCCTGAACCCTGTCAGCCTCCAAAGCTGGGCAGCCAGGCAAGTTTTATCTGATTGGAGCAGGGTGGGTCTGGTTTATTTATTGTTTAATTAAGTGTAATATCCTTGACAAGGTGCCTTATTGACATTGCAGCAAATTAAAGACCTTATTATGCGACAAACACTGTCATCACTCAAGCAAAACTTAGTTCAGAGGGGAATTTTGCTGGAGAAAGGACCGCAGTGTTTGAACTCACTGTTTATCTAAATAATGTCCACGGCAGCATATGGAAAAGTATTGTGGGGTGAAAAAATGAGATCTGACTCCATATTTTACCTGTTGCCCCTGTGCCAAGATTGCCAGCACTGACTGTCCTTATGATGCAGACACCTCCCAGGAAGAAAAATCCCTTCTTTTTCTCAAGGCCATGTATCCAGACATGGTGGTACATGGCTGCATCTGCATTTGAACCTGTGATATGTAGGATGGGGTGGAACATTCTGGTTATCCAGTCAATGCAGAGTACTTATTTTTAAAAGAAAAAGCCCTTGTTAAAGTACAGCAATATTTCTATGCCATGGAATTACAGATCTTTCTCCTCTCCAAGAAAAGAAGGGGAAAAGGCCTTCTTAAAGCCTTTAAAAACAATAAAAACTGTTTGTTTAATAAGTGCTCTTTTGCAAGCTTGCCAACAGCACAAACCATATTATCCAGAACAGTAATCTCTTTAGGGTTTCCAATGTTAAATAAAACCTCAACCAAGCACAAATGTGAGAATAGGCTGAAAACACTGCACTCACTAGCAGCTTATTCTCCAGCACACAGGGCTGGAACTCAAGGATAGTTTACCGTAAAACCTGGAAAGACTCTGTCAACCATCACTAGCTTTCAGTTCCTTCCTATATGCATGACCCATTATTTGTTTTCCGTGGTGTATTGGAAATGAAGGGGAAATGTACTTGTTTCTAGCCAAAGTAGTTACCTATGTTATTCACAATGACTGTATCCCAGGTTTTGAGGTTTTGTCTAACACAAGGTGGCTCTGGGGAAGATATGTGCTAGGCAGTGAGGCAGTGCAGGTTCCCTAATTGCTCATGGGCCTGCAGAGTCACACGTGGGTTTACAAAGGGTTGGAGTATGCTGAAGAAAGTTTAGAGAGTGACAGGTTTTATCTTGGGAATTTTGCACTATAGTCCTATATATAGTCCGATATATATGTATATTTTATATATACATATTTTATATATATATATATAATCTATATATATATATATATAATCTACAGTCCTAGGTAATTTATAGAGCAATCTGTCTCTGTGGATAACATTCTTCTTGGCTCAGAGTAGGTGCTTCTCATGCCACTCTAGAGCATGGCTGGTTAGACCTGAGACTGACTACCAACGAGCATCTTCTGCTACTCCTGCTTTTGCATATTTTTGAAATTCAGCTAACAACTGCCTTTTAAATATCTTTATCATTGCCCAGTGGAGATTATTTTAGTTCATCCCCTGCATAGCCACAAAAACCAGAGGTGATATTCTTTTTATCTTGATGAACAGCTCCCCCCACCACACTGTGGCCATATCTCCGTGGCAGAGCAGCTCTCCCAGAGCACAGAAGGGCTCTCACTCCACACTGCTGCCGTGTCTGCTCATGCATTATTTCTTGCTGGGGCAGAAGGAGGGTTTCTGTCTCCTGAGACCCTCTTGCCTCTGCTAGCCCTACCTGCAGACTCCATCACAGAGCAGCTACTGGGGACAGGCATACCAGTCAGCTGGGGAGAAACACTTTGAGCTCTCCTCCTCCTCCTCACATGCCAAGAGATACTGAACAGGAAGGATTCTGCCTCTGACAGCATCTGACAGCCCTGATCAATAGCTGTTGTTTAAAAATTATACTAATGAACTTATAGCTTTCTTGTCACAATGCTCTCTCCTCAAATGAGAACCTCCAGAATAAGATTCTGTCTGCAGCCCCCTTTCCTCTTGCAAAACAAAGCAAGAAGGAAGCTTTGGATGCTTTTTATTATTAGAAGACCAAATATCACTCTGGAATAAGCCATAAAAGCTGCAGGGTTTATTCACCCGCAAAAGCCATTATTTTCCAAACAGAACAGCACATGTTAGGGCAATATACATGTCACTAGGAAGCAAGAAGTTTGTTTACCTTGCTGAATATAGAATTGTTTCCAGTTTAATGGGTTTTCTGTTAAAGTGTTACCCACAATATATATTTTTTTATTCTCTCCCATCAACCACATTACAGACTGGGTTTTTTTTTTTCCACTGGTGAGGGCAAAGGTGATGCAATGATCCACAATTTTCCCTCAAACATGCTATCCATATTTTATTAACCAAGTAAATTATTTAAACACGTTCACTAACACACATGCCTCCTCTTTTACACATGCCACACATTCCTGCCAGTGCAGCCTACATAGATGTAATGAGATGCTCTTCTCTGGATCTTTTTGCCCAATCAGACTGTAATTAAGCCTATGAAGATTCAGGTAAATGTGCAAGATGCCTGTTTAATTAAAAACGAAAATGAGGGCTTAAGTATCAATTTGTGTTCTATTCAATTACCTGCAAGATTCGTAAAGCAACTTTACCTTTCAGTACCTTTTAATTAAAAAAAAAAAAAAGGAAAAAGAAAAGCAGCACAAAACTGAAAGTAACCTATCCTAAATCCACACTTCCATATAGCATGGCTACTTCTACATGCAGGAGAAACAGAAAATCCCATAAAAAAAGTGTTTGCCTCAAATCATGGAGGGAAAAAACCTAACCAAAACAAAACACATTGCTGTCAGAGCACAGCAGACTGAGTCAATGTATAGCTTGCATATGGAAACAATGACATGATTGTTTACTCACTGGTTTAATGATATTCACTTTCTCCTAATGGCAATGTTGAAAATGTGAATGCCAGATGTTAAGCCTACAGCGCAGAAGTGATGAACACTGTAAAGTCTATAGAAAGGAATTTATCCTGACATCAAAATATAGTGTAACTCTTCAGTTTATTAATGCTGTGAGGGAGGATTTTTTTTAATTTATAAAAAGAAATAGTTTCATGTTTGCAGTTTAAATTTCCATATTTTATAACAGTTCAGCAACAAATTTACATATTTCCTGGAATCTGCAGATATAAAAGCGGTAAAACACTCCAGGCATTATTAGATAGTAGATTATAACCCATTACTATTGTTTCAATTAGCAATGTAAAAGTGACCTGCAGTGTTCAGATGACCCACTAATGGATTTAAATGCTTTCAAATATTAATGCAGGTTTTCTAAAGATGAATCCCAAACCCATTATTCCTGGAATAACCGTGAGCTGAAAAGCTGGCAATGATTGTGCATTATGTGGAAAGGCTCATGGTTAATTAAATGAATACCTAGCATTACACTGTTCACTTTAGTGCTACAAAATTATTTCTCATTGATTTTTACATTCTGAGCCTGTGATTCAATTTACTTCTGCAATTTGTGTTGTTGTGTCAATAAAACAGAACTGCTTGAAGATGGAAGCATTAGAGAGGGATACATACATTAAGACCCAATGAAAACCATAGTTTTTCTATTTTTTTCCCTACTGACATATCACTTGTAGGCATCTCTTCGTTATGTATTATTAATACAATTTTTGTTTGTTTCCATCTGCTCTTTCTTCATTTTTATATTCAGGAGCTGCAATGTTAGTGATTACTTAAGGGTGAGTAGCTAATTTTTCAGTAACAAGTTCTCCTACTATCAAGAACAAAAGCACCATCAACACAAGTCTGTTATTTCATGTTAAATGGACTAGAAGGATTCAATTCATCAAAGCAATCATGCTGGAGATCCAGGGAGTTTTTAATTTGGCAAATACATGAAGTTGAATTTTTAAGTTATCAAAATGGAGAATTCTGAGAAGTGAATGCAGAATCAGAATCATTCCTGCATGGGTTTTGGGAAATGTTCATTCTCTTTGGTGTACAAAACTGCCTAGAAGAAGGGTTTCAAAGTCTTTCCATGGAGATGCCCAATGAGGAAAACTGATGCTAGTCAGCTCTCTGGCAGGTTGTAAAGCTTCACTGCTGGTTTTTTTTGGATAATTTTATTGTCTAAAGAGGGGCTTGTGTGCTACGTCTGCACATTTTCTGTGATTGAGCTGATAATTCTCTCAAAGATCTTTGGTCTTGACCACCTGTGATTGCTTGTGAACATATGTATTTTATATGATCTGAAAATATTTTAAATTAATCCCATTTATGCTTGTCTAATGCTATGTATAAGGTGAATGCAGTAACATTCTCTGCACCTTTCTCTTGGGACTTGTAGTAAATTTGATCTCCAGAGTCAGAAAGAATTTATAATGAGCACTGCATGTCAAACTCTAAGCCCTCTGCAGCCCTGGTCAGATAGTGATCAGGCTCCACAATGAGTCTGGATAACAGCAAGATCTTAGCAGAAATGCACTTATGTATCTACTTCTGTTGCATTGTACCTAAATGAGTCATCATTCATTCATGGTCATTGTTATTATTATCATCAAGTTTTTTGAGAGGGTGTGTGAGTCTCAATTTTCTGACATTAGGGAAAAATGAAGAGCAATTCTGTTAGAGCCAGTGCAACTGCAATGATGTAAAACCAGTGTAGGTGAGAAGATAATCAGGCCCACACCGTTCATTGTGTGACACTGTCCTGTAATCACTTACTTGCATGAGTAATGCTGTCTTCAGGAAGTTCACTGAGTTCAATTGGATTATTTGCATGAGTAAGTATCCCCTCATGTGTGTGCATCCTATTTTCATATGTCTAATGCTTCCAAAAGGGAAACTACCTATAAACCAGTGTTGTGAAGAAGCATAAGATATTAACAATTACAATAAACCTGTAAAAATGGAATTGAATTAGAAATATTAAAAAATACACAAAAAATCAAAGAGAACAAACTTGATTTTGCTTCAGGGCACTGCTTTTCAGAAACCAGAAGGTGTGGCAAAAATCCTATTTGACATTAGGATCATTATAATCTCAGATAATTAAATGGCTAGGGAGCTGTTTTGTGTTCACCAACTAGGACAATGCATTCAGAACTAAAATGCACTTATGTGTAGCCTCACTTAGAGCATTAGCCATTACTTGAACCTTGACCATGAGCACTCAGTGTGACAGTAACCAGTTTTGCATCCAGAGCCAGCTAAATGAGGATGCATGTTTGTGATATGGATTAGAGAATTTTTGTGATGGCTGAAAAAACCAGAAGGTCTGCAACTGGCTTAACTGGAGAAAGATCTGGCTTTCATTACTAAAGGTAAGCAGTCCTGAACCTAATGAAAGATTTCCTGCAAAATGGGATCCTTCTGCCAGGATTCTTACAAAGGAAGAATTTCATGCTATGCTATGATCTCTAGGTAAATACTACTTATGTACTTTGTATTTTTGGTGGATGAAAATGTCATTTATTCATTAAAATGTGAAAAAAGTCTCCTAGCCCCTCTATTCCTGTAATGAATTCATTCTCATTTTATCGCTCTCTGGAATGCCATTTCCTTTTCCTACCACTTAGCAGAAAAAATGTAAATACGATTATTTCCCCCTTGATATGTTGTCCATTATGCTATAAAGTACAGTGAACAAGCCCCACTAGTTTGGCTTGTAGAGAGTCGCTTCCTGAGCCTGAAGTGAGGAAAGCCAGCTGTCCTGTAGTAGCACATCCCTCAGCTGTAAGAAGGTGGTGGTGGATGGGAGATGCTGTTTCAGGGACTTTCATGGCACAGAGATGGCCATCCCTTCACAGACGGGATCAAGACAAAAGTCTCTTTAATATTAGTATCTGTTTTCCTTAAGTGAGAAGTACAGGGCATGGATGCAGCAAATTGGGATTGAGAGGTCTGACCACAACTGATAAAGGTACCAAAAACCATATCAGAGGGAGGAATTTGGGCACCTAAGTGGTGTCAAGATGAAACTTAGGAAGTACATGAACAAGTCATCAGAGTTTCCCAACCCCTGGGCTGCTCACTGTTATGCTGGAAAATGTTCTTACAGTCGTGGCTTTTCTTCTCTGGTCCTTATTTTGAGTCAAGGAAATTTTCTGTCCTTTCTATTCAGTGGTTTAACTTCAAAAAGGACCTCAAACCTAGGTCACCTGCTCCTCAAGCTGGTATATTGAGCACCAGGCTCTCCTTCTGCAGTCTTCCTTTAGCTGACATTTTATAGGCCCGTGCCACAGTCTGCCTCAAAACAGTGGCTGAGGCACTGTTTTCCTGGAGGGGATTTTAGGTCTTTAATGTGAGTCTCACTAAGATATGTAAAAAAGGACTGAAATGAATAATCTGACTCAAAAAAGTAAACAGGGTTTTAGATGTCTCTCTCTCTGAAGCATTTTATCTTGTCTGAGATATTCTGCCCTCACTGTCTATTTCTCATGGATCTAATGCTCCAGCTGGAAGTTGCTGCGTGGGAACCTTTGGCCAGTGCCTATGTTCCTGGCTCTGGACTTCACTGGTTACCACAGGTCAGTAGAGATTATGAACATCCATTTCCCTCCAGCTTGGATAGGAAATAGGGAAGGAAAAGGATTTTTCCTCCTCTGGCTGTGCACACAGAGGTGTTGTCTTCCAATCTGCTTTCTCTGGTGTTGCTGTTAGCAGAGAGAGATGTGAACACCAAAATGCCGTGCAGGTTCATTCACTCCTGCTCTGTAAATGCTGTAGTCCCTGTTCAGACTTGGTGCAACTTCATCTCACCCAAATCTCCCACACTGAATTTCACAAAGTTGGGTAGGTTAATCTAACTATAAAAATTTAATACTGACCATCTTTATTGGCTCCTTTTAGTTTCTCTTTTTGGGAGGGAGTGTGTGTTTGTTTGTTCAGCAGTAGACTTTGCTTCTGATATTCCTTCACAAAATCCTGTATTTCCTACTCATTGTTTTAAAAAGAGAATTTTGCCAAGGCGAGACAGTGGAATTTGGTCCCTTTTAGATATGCATGTGCTGTGATTACAAGCATTCAAGATTAAATTACATTAACAGAAAAACAAATATCCTGTGTAAAAGCTATTCTGTAAAAGCTATACAGTCTAATTAGAAAGACAGAAGCAAAAATCATTATGGCAATAAAGAATTAGAACACAATGAAGAATATAGATTTTAGAAATTTATTGTAGACTACCAACACTGTGTATGGATTATACATCTGTGAGGAAGTAATTTGGAGAAATATTTACTTACCAATACATTAAGTGTAACTGTTTAAGGCAAGGAGTATCCTTTAGAATTCTGTATTTTTAATAAAAAATAAAGAGAAGTCTATTGTTTGGACAGAGGACATAGGGAATTTTACAAATTAGGAAACTCAGATGGCAGTTGTGTGTCCAAGATTTATTATTAATTTGGAAAAATGTAACTGAATTTGGAAGAAATTCTGGAAAAGAAAGGAAAGGTACAGGATGAAAGCTTTTTTTATACTAAGATAAAAGGATCTGAAATGGCATTTTATGCAAAGCTTGAAGTGAATTCAGATCCTTTGTTATGGTTCATGTATTTTCAGCTTCCCACATTTAATCATAACAGGCTCCTTGTGGTTTAATTATGATCAGAGTTCTGAAGATGATTCAACCACTTGCACCGAGAATTTGACTTGCATTGATCAGAAAAAAAAAAAAATCTCCAAGTCTTAATTAACCATTTAACTGAAAAACATTCCTTTCCTGAGACACTGCCTTACGCTGTGATAAACTAAAGATGTGTAAACTCTGAATCATAACCTGGGAAATACATATAATAGCTACTTAGAGGCTGTAAATAAGATTGCAATTAAATATGTTGGTATGAATTTAACCCCTTTGTACACAAGCTTTTTCATGGATTTCCTTTGAGACTGAACCAGATTTGGGGAAGAAGCAGTGAATGCTGTATATGTTTAGTAGACCTCAGATGAGGATATTTGCTATAGGGCACTAGTCCCTGCAAAATTAAGTGTGGGTTTTTCAAAAGTATTCATGGTGCACTGAATTCTGTGGGTCCAGAGGGAGCTAGTGGTGGAATTCTTGTGAAAATCCCATTCCCCATGCATGAAACATCTTGGCTACAGCATCAGTGGGAATGCAAAACCTCTACGTATTTTAATTTGCTCTCAGAATTTCAGCCTAAAATGAAGAGTCTTTTACCTGGGATTTCACAGTTATAAGAACAGATCCTAAGACTGCTTACACTTCTAGCTCAATGACCAGTTTTAGTGACTTTACAGAAACAAGTGCAGCTAAATTTTACCCTTGACAGAAAAAGCAAAAGCTTTTTTTCCCCCTCACTTATGTAATATAATAAACAAAGAATCAAGATTACTGAATCACTCAATCACTCGCATTGACAAACCTTATCAAAGAGATTACTTGAAAGGTGAGAGTATATAGAAATAGATAGATATAGATTATATAGATATATATAAAAAATTGACCAACAAAAAATGCATACAACTCTTCCATTTGACAATTAAATTCTAGTTGACTTGGTAATTTCAGCTTTAATTCAGACTAGATTAGGAGATAATAAAAATGTACCTGCTTACTCACATGAGGAAATTCAGGAAATAAAAGCAAGTTATTTACATAAACATTGGATGAGCTCACACATGCATTGACCCTAACTTCATATTAAATAGAACTGCAGATAGATGCACTGTACAGAAGTATAAAATTGAAAAGTCTGTTCTTATTTGTATGCTATTAGAATGAAGCTTTTTACAAAGATTGCAGCTTCTGCCAGTCCCTAAATATTAACAACACTGGACAAAGATTCCTGTGTATGTTAAGATCTGTTCTTTATGAACTCGCATTTTCTTCAGTTTTCAGTCTTATTAGAGATTGTCCAACACTAATCCAGACTATTTTGTACTCAGAAGGAGCTGCTGGACATCATCACAAATTCCCATCTCTGTGGAACTCTCAAGGTGTCAAGTTGTAATGACTTAATCAAGTGCAGATCATGAAATCCTAAAAAACCATGCATGCCTCTGAAAGAAGGCTTAGAAATATGCATTTAGGAAGGAAATGCAAAATTTGACACAATTCCAGAAAATATTTTTTAACTTAAAAATGAAATAAAAGTCAGCTGAAAATTTGCATTGAAATTAGTGTGCAGCAACCTTGTTTGAGATAAGATTAAACTGCTGCAATGCTGAAATTTGTTGTTGATAAGAAAGCTTAAATGTACTACACTGTGCTGTATTTTGCCTCCCTTTCACTCAGAAAGTGTATTCATTATAATAAATTCACACTTTACTATGTAAAATTCATTCGTATAGCCAGAAGCTTATAAAAAGAATATAGACTAAAGAGCAAGTTGCATAATGAGATCTAATCTATGTAAAATAAGTCCCAGAAGAAATGTCCTTTACTTTGATCATATCCCTTGAAACAAGATCCCCTGCTGGAAACCACAATAAAATGAGAGCTTGGGAAACTCGCCTGGCAAGCAAGTTAGGTTTTTAAAAACAAAAGCTCGCCAAGCCCACTGACCTCATGATCCCAGACAAAACATAATTAAGGCTAATAAAATCTTTCAGACTCCCTGAGGCTTAATGGGAGAATAAAGATTTTTTTGGGGCTCACGGTAGGAATCCTGAGCTCTCCTCTCTGCCTCTGTGCAATCAAAAACCTCAGCTTGCTGCCATATGCAGGAAAAGACCCGAAGTCCATCCGGAGGCAGCTGGCCATGGGGAGATCCCTCCTCAGCACACACATGTGCACAGACACACAGACACACACACCCCCATCACAGGACTTAGCAGCCCTTCTGGGTTCCAGAGTGTTTTAGTGCTGGCTGGTGCCTCTGATGCACAGGGAGAATTTTCGAGTTTTCCTTGCTGCCAGCGCGGTGGGTGAATCACCACCGCTGGGAGATTATAACGTTAAATTAATTTTTTTAAGTGCTTTGCTCTTGCAGGATGAAAGGTATTATGCAAATATCAAATGTCCTTATCATGAACTGAGAACTTAGAAGGACAGATTGTAGTGGCCATCAGTGTAAACTACCTGCAAATAACACCCTGTGCCTGAAGGGGAAATGCAAAGAAAACCAGTCAATTCTTCAGCAACTGTATTTCCTTTATGTTATACTTCAGTCCTTAATACTAGGAATCATTTTAGTCGTGAAACAAGATATATAAATCGTTGTCTAACAAACAGGGAAACACATCTTAAAAAAGAAATTAAATCATAAACGTACAAATGTATTATTTTCTTCCTGCTGTGGCAGGCAGACTGACAGTGTTATTATAGAAACACATTACTTGAGCACCCTCAGTGCACCCTCCAAGCTAATCACAGGTGCTGGGTGTGCAGCAAGACAAGGGGCTGGAGATGGGGGACCCCTACACATCAGAAGTAAAGGTGTTGGAAACAAAGGACTCGCTTTCCTGCACACAAAGAGTGCAATCAAGTTATTTTGTTTTCTGTAGGAATGGCCAGCTGAATTACTGGACAGTCATCTGTCTGTTGTGCCATGCACTCAGGACTGATCTGAGGTGAGTGTTTTGTCCTGCTGCCCTGGTTAGGCTGAACTGGTCAAATTTCCTGCCGTTTTCTCACAGTGGTGTCCCAGCATGCTTGGATAAATCATATTCAAAAGCTGAGCTCGGCAGCAGTTTTATTCTGTCTCTCTTCTTTCTCTGACCATCAGGAGCCCTGTGTGGGTGCAGGTGTTTTCCAGCAGTGAGTTAGCCATTGCCCAAGCTCACAGGGAAGCCTGAGCTTCCTGGTGTGCCAGTGAACTGGTGCAGGTGCTGCCAAAAACGTGCCAGTGCTGCAAGCCCTGAGGACATCAGGAATGACAACTGGCTTCTGGGGCCAGCTGGGGTCAGGGAGCACAGAAACTGGGGTAGGCACCTTGGCTTGGCCCTCCAAACTTTCATGCTTAATAATGCTTGCCCCTTGTTTTGGTGCATTTTGGGGCAGGTGCTCTCTGGTCAGCAGCTGATCACCCACAGGAACATCTAATGGTGTTGGAAGGGGATTGGCAGCACCTCCTGTGTCCTGCTGGGCCCAGCGGCAGAGCACATGGTGCCCCAGGGGTGAGAGAAACCCACTGGCTCCACCACTCCCTGCCCTTCCCCAGAATGACTTCCCACCATCCCAAAGGGATCTGCACTGCATTACCAACCCTTCAATAAGACAGGCTGCCCCCATCCTTTCCCTGCCC
Organism: Lichenostomus cassidix; assembly: GCF_008360975.1. NCBI lineage: Eukaryota > Metazoa > Chordata > Aves > Passeriformes > Meliphagidae > Lichenostomus > Lichenostomus cassidix. The sequence goes on from NC_139482.1 coordinate 127,499,815, forward strand.
TTTCCCTTCTCCCCTTAGTGTGGAGGAGCTAGGTAGCCACAAAGGAACAGATTAAATGTCTTTGCTGTCTCTCTGCCACTAGTACACATGGGCAGCATGTTCTGTCCATTTGTGCAGAGACGATGAAAACTAATAATTGTTTCAGTATTTCTCTAATAGCTCTTTCCCCCATTTGGCTTCATTTCATATATACCCTAACCAGTTTACAAATATTACTATCAAGGCTGAGTTATGAAAAGTTTATCTAATGTATGACTTGCTTTAAAGACTGTTAGAAGAATCACTTCTGCATAATAAAACCTCGGGAATACACAAGTGATCTTAAGAAATACAATATGACTGCTGTGTGGTTTACCATTGCCTTTGTAGTTTCTAAGACACTATAACATTATTTAATTAGCTAAAATTTCCTCTCTCTTGAGGATGGAAACTCAATGAAATGTCAACAATGCTGTCAGTCTGCTTCAGGCTAAACTCATTACACAAAGGCTCACGATAAAAATAGTCCAAGACAGATTATTTTGTTGCAAAACATAGGCCCACACAACTTATGCCTCAGAAAACAGATGTGGTATCCATGCAAGTACTGCATTTTGGGGGTTAATGGGATTGTTAAGTTCTACCAGGCAATTACAGATGTTATGAGCTTTCACTGTTTTACATTCGACCAGTAAAAAGAAAAGAGAAAAAGACTAAATCCTGTCAATGATTTCTCAGAGACTGATGAGGGATATTCTTACACTGGTCACGGGCTGATATGAAATCTATATCTTTGCTTTAAAAATCCACCTTTTCCCATCACTGAGAGAGTGAGCAGAGATTGCATTTTAAGTAAAACCTAGTGAGGAGCAAAGAAAAAAATTGTTTCATTTAATCTGAATTATAATTGATATTTCAGAATACATGTGCTCATTACTAAGCATAATAAAATTTGGCATTTTCTATTGTCAGAGGATTTATAAAGGCTAAATTTCTTGATTTATTTAAATAGACAGATAGGAAAGAGCAAACTACAAAAACAAGTGCTATATACTGAAGGCATGTGAATTACCTCCTTCCCAAGGATAATGCAAATTAGAAGTATGTAAAGCTTTGTCTGCACCTGGGATCTTTAATGAGGATAAAGAAAAATCAGACAGAGATTCTCCTGGGAAAAGAGAGGATCGTTATTTGAATAACCTGCAGTGAATTCTAATCAATGCAACGTGACTTTGAAAATGAATATGGTTTTTCAACCCGCTGTACATGAGCCATAATATTAATCATAACTTCATGGTACAGTAAAGCCCATGACAAATGGTTATTCAGTGGACTAACAAAAAGACCATTCATAGTGGGAGAAAGGTAAGGGCATATAGAGAGTAATTTATTTTTGTTTTGTTTGCAAAGGTAACTGTCTAAATACATACATATGCATATGCATATATGTGGACATATATACATGTGCACACACACTTGTGCCCATATGTGTTTGCCCCCAGTTTAGCACACAAGCATGAAATAGATTCATTTTCCTTCAGGAGTAACATGAACAAGCATTGTCTTGTTATTCTTCAAAGAATATTATTTAGTATTACACTAGTTAACACAAAGCTTGAGATAATATTTTTGAAACAGGGTTTTCTGGATGCATTAGTCATGTATCTTCCAGTGTTTGAAGCCTCTACTCTGCCTCTAAAAGGCTGGAGGTAATTTGTGTCTTCTTTCCACTACTAAGCTTTGTTCACACTCCTATATTTGTAGGAAGGGTTTAACATAAAGCATAGTTCACTAGCTGCAATGTAGAAACACCATGCTCATTTATTTACCTAGAGCACAGAACAGAACTTTTATATATTTTTTTCCATCTCAAGAATTAAAATCAATAAACTTTATGACATTTTCACTATTAACATGTTTATATCAGCAAAACAAGCTGTGTCAAAAATCAGACTTTCAAAGAAATCCCTCTGAGGAAATCAGAGGCATTTTGCAATGTATTTTAAAGGGTGACTGCATATTTTAGCCAGAGGGTTATTTTTGTAGGATACAGTGAAGTAAATACATCTTGTTTTGCTGATGTGATGTGGTGAGGATGTTCAAATATAAGCAGTGAAATGTAGCAATCCATGTCATAAAATGCTATGCACCAACATGTGTGATGAAATTCTTTTCCTACACCACTGTATCTCTCTCCCACTTGCAAGTGGCATTTGTCACCTTTGCCTGTGGGTGGATGCTCACTTGAGTTCTGGCCAGACAGGGAGCTCCAGTGGGGTGACCCAGCCAGTGCCATGGAGGGGTTGGGGTTGAGTTGTGTGGAGATGGTGACAATATCTCTACAACACGTGTGTAACCACATTAATAGATTCACATATATACCAAAGTACAACTGCTGCCTGCAGCAGCCCTCAGGCAAAAGCTCAAGAAGAGCGTAAGGGCTCTGAAGGTTAAGCTCAGGATCTGTCAGTCTGGGGTGAGCAGCAGACTGCAGAGATAAAGGCCTTCCACTTGCAGCACCTTTCCACCTGACCTTGGACCCTCAGACTGAGGGCACACACCTATCATGGATCAGTGATCTGGGGGAAGAGAGGACGTCTTTCCTATATCTAAAAAATGAGTTGCACGAGAAACAAAATAATGAGAGCAGATCTATGAAAGAGGGAGTCACTTTGGCTACCTAGCTGAGCATGTGCTCAGAGTGTAAAATCTAACAAAATCCCTGGAGGGAAATATTATGGGATGCGTAGGAGGTACAGCATCATAAAGTTCAGCTTTGCAGTACTATTTCTTTTGTCAAATCATGTTAAAAAACACCAAACCAAACAAAGAGCCACAAAGGTAATTTGGATCTGTTGAAGGGAAGTGGTGGTTGCAGAGAAACTCAACCTGACTAACTTCTCAAAGCAAAGGGTAAGGGGTGATTTGATCAGAGTGTGTAAGCATCTTTTTGGGCAGGAGATTACTTGAAGAACAAGGGTGTTTAAATTATGAATCAGCTAGAAAAGAGTTGACTTTTCACTACTTCAAATTTTGAAAAGAAGACTGGATATCTTTCTAGAGAAATGCCAGATTTCCTTTGAACAATGTGGGTGTGATGTAAGGAATTTTTGGGGAAATTTTATGTTCTATGTTAATGAAGTAGTCAAAATTATACACAGGTCCTCTTAGTATAATTTCTGCCTTTCTCCATTAATACTGACCAATTTAATGCATGTTCTATTTTAAAAGATACAGTGGTGCTCCCTTAGTTGAACAGTTGCCTCTTTGGATCGGAGTTGGTCCACTGACCCTAAATCTATGAACTGTGGTATAAATCAGTGAATTAAATAACAGTAACACCATCCACATCAGCCTAACAATGTCTTTGTTTTAGTTATTTCAAGAATGTAAGTGCCCCCTTGTTCTACTCTCCAGGACACATAATAAAGCATATACCTTTCTTAGAAGAAAATATGAGTTTTAAAAGCTTAATAAAAATTCAGTCTTTCCTGAAGATTTCCAATGAAAGATGATGAAACATAAGAGTAAGTCATTCAGTGGTTGCAGAGAGGTACCATCACCAGAATCTCCCAGTGCTTCTCTTGACATTATCTTGGTCTTATCTGGTTTGAACCTGAAGCTAGGCTGTCAAGGCTTGCTGTAGCATCTGGGAAGACATGGTCTCGGTGTTGCTGGGCTTTATTTTACAAGGTTCTTGATTTAGTTGCATTTCATGCTGTGAACTTAAACCATTGGTTTTCTGATGTTTATCTTTTCTTATATAAGACTGTCTAAGAGAATAGAATAAGTAGCTGAAGTGGTGGAATATGCTGCTCTTACACTCCTCTTGTAGCACATTGAAGCAGCAGTAAGTCAGACTGTCTTCTTGCTAGCCAGATCTGAAACCTGAAATCTCTAGGGAAGAAAAATTCACTGTTGGGTTTAAACCAGACCATTCCATTTTCATATTCCCTGTCTTGGGAAGAAAAGTTTGGATATTATCACTATGCTAACTGTAATAACTATACTAACTAATGTCATTAAAAAGACTCTAAGATGATTAAACTATGACGCTCACAAACTTGGATCTGTCTAAGCCTAAGTAACTGACTGGTTGATCTATTTTTTTTTTCCCAACTATGCCATGTCTTTGAATGTTTATGGTACCCACAAAAACATCTGATCTTTGGTTATACGAATCTTCAAATATATAACTATATAACTAAAACATGTAATTAATTTCGTCTTGTTTCTTACTGTTAGTTTTATTCAAAATATTATGGAAAATTTCATTGGGAATTAGATTTGGGTTGTAGAAAACTGCCTGATACTTAAAAAAAAGAATAGTAAGAGTTATGCATAGCTATCAATCTATATAGTCTTAATTTGTGTTACTGAATTTATCTTCAATAAACTAAAGAGCTTGCTGCAAGAATTTTATCTTCAAAGCAGTTTTAAATGCATCAGTTTGGGAGTGATCCCAGGAAGTGGTTCCTGCATATCTTCTCATGTTCACCTTAAAAGCAAGAATCAGCACTGAATGAAAATCCATTCAACAAAGAATAAAAATTTGAGCCTAGTGAAGTCATGGATAGTTTAGACACTGATTTTAGTGGAGTCAGCATCCCCCTTGAGTTTTGGTTGTATTTTTGCACTACTTGAATGTCATAGGACATGCTGAAGTTACACAAAGGAAAGAAGGAGTACAACCATTCCCACATAACAGAGGGGGCAGAGAGGAAAGAAAGCTCACCTGCATCCACCAGACGAGAGAGATGTACTTTAAACTTCTTTTGCTCCTATTTCATAGTGGTTTAAAATATTTTAAATATGTAAATATTTTTCAAATTCCTTTAACAGGTACAGTTATAGATTCACAGAATAGCAGAATCAGAGGACTGTTGAATTTGTAAGGGACATCTGGAGATCACCTGATCCAGTCCTTAAGCAGGATCCCCTAGAACCAGTTGCCCAAAACCATGCATTCAGCCTCTACTGGATTCACCAGTATTCTGCCTAGGTAGCAACCACCCTTGATTCAGAGGGAAAAAAATCCTAAACAACTTTAGAATGCAGAGATTATCTAGCGCCTTTTCTCCTATGAATTCTACATTCTAACTTTGCTATTTCCTTGAAACCATTTCAGATGCTCTTCCTTCTTTCACCATTGTTGCAGATCTGCAGCTTCTGTTTCTGGCACTCAGATCTGGTACCAGAACATCAGTACAGTGGTAATAGTAGCCAAAGTCCTACTTAGCCTGTTCTCTGGTATTGCTTTTAACTTTGCCCATTTTAAGATGCCATGGTGCGTGTGTGTGTGCTCCAAATAATGTGCATAAAAGTGGAAGAAAACTGCCACCTATTTTTTTGTTTCTTCACCATGCAACACTGTTAGTTTAGGTGCAGAAGCAAAAATAGAAACAATTATGGTGAAGGGATGTCACACGAAGTAGGCTGATAATCTATATCCTGGTAAAATGAGAGTACCGAGGGTGTCCCCAGTTTCTGTTTCTATTAAAAGAAATGGCCTCTCATAATCATTGTTCAGATAGCTAATTGCAGCATGAAATGGAAAACAAACTGCCATTGGTAAGAGATATGATCCTGTTCCTGTTAATGATAGAAAACTGGCAGGATCAGACCCAAAAGAAACAGTAATACAAAGATTGTATGTTTGATTTCAGTCACATAGAAGATTATTGATTTATCCAAGCGTTACTGAAATAAAGATCTGGCTCATGGTTCAGGTGAGGATGGAAGGAAAGTGATTACTCCTTTATTACAGGCCTTCCCTGCAGATATGGGGTGTGGAAATAATCAGGGCTGATCTTACAGGGAGTGCAGCAGATGCACAGCATCTGGTCTCTGGTCTCCAAGGCTACATCTATACTAGTAAACTAAACAGGCTTAGGACATGTTTAAGCACTGCTCCATGAGATCTATCCTGTTTAACCCTTACCCCTATCTCTGGAGTTTGGCTCTTGCCAAATAGCACTAGGCAGGTGCACAGGTCAGCAACTGCTCCCCAAACACAGTGGGGACAAACCCCCTTTGTTCTAGGGGAGAAGAGGGTGAGACAGGAGTAGTGTTAGCTGAGCTGAGCAGTACAGGGCTCGAGGTCAGAGGATGTGCCATCATTAATTCCATTTATTTCAGTAGACATAGTCAGGAGTCTCCTGACAACTACTTTCTGACCATGCTTAAGGCATCTCTTCACTTTCTCAATCGTTATTGAAACAAAACACATAACCAAAGTATTTTTCCCAAAGAAAGAAACACAAACAATTTCCCATTATCCTTCTAATTATATGAACTGAGACCAATTTTCATCCCAGCTCTGGTCTCTACACATATAAGAAAACTTGTCTACAGCTGAAGTCCTATGGCCACAAGGCAAATTCATGCAAGTCTGGTCTTTAGGCAGCTGATGACAAATTTCCCTGCATCCAGTGCCTAACATGGACATGGCCATTGTTTGTTTCCTGATACACAGTGCCAGGAAAATATGAGTTTTCCTCTGAAATGTATATCAAACTCACACTCTGACTTTAATGAGCCAGACCTCACACTGGCCTCCTGGAATGCAAATTTGTAACTCTGGGGGTGGGTGGATTTAGCTTTTTATTATTATATCATAGAATTTGGTTTTGTTACATTTCACTGTAGCCTCCAAGCATCTCTTATGTTAAATAGACTAGTAAAAGGGAAATCCCTGGTGGGTTTCTTAGAATTTTTGGCTCTTCTTCTTTTTGGGGTTAATTTAATCAGTCTTTTAAAAGGGATAATTAGATTTCTACAACTTTTTTACAGAGGCAAAAATTTAAACCTATTTCCTCATTGAAGAAATTTGGAAGGTACCCAAGATTTCCTTTCAAAGTAACATCATCAAATAATTTTCTTGTGTATCTGAGATTTAACATTTCAGATTCTGTCCCCTGCACCTTTTATTGTTCCTATTTACAGTGCACCTGAAACACATTGTGTAATTGGCAGAGAGCCCAGATTTTCCATTTAAGAACAGTTTGATGATTTCACTTTTTCTTTCTCTCTCTTTTTTCTTTTTTTTTTTTGAAAACAGCAGGTGCTCTACATTGTAAACAATGCCAGTCGCCATAATATTATTAGCTTTTGCATTTTTATTACATTTTTGCCTCCCGACATATTTTAAACTTCATTGCAAGGCATTTTTGGCACCAACTCAGAAAGCTTCTTATTTCATAAGGAAGATGGATACTAGTGAACATAGTGCTTTGTTGTCATTTATAATTAGAAAGTGTAAGATTTACTTAATCATTAAACCACCCAATATTTGCAGGTTTGTTTCTAATTTTCTGTGTGATACATCCACATCTGTCCCATGCAGCACATTAATTCCCTCTTCTGTAATATGGATTTTTCAAACATTTAACCCTTCTCTTTGTATGGCATCAAAGTAATCTTTTATAACATTGCTTTTCTCCTCCCTGTCACCTTGTCTAAGATCCTGTAAACCGCATTTCAGATTTTTCACAGTTTGATGGGTCAATAGCCAGAACTGACATAGCCCAGTGGTTCTGCAATTACTCTTGTTGTGTACTGAGAGTTTATATTCCATTGGTTATTAAAAATGTGTGCAAACAAATGGAGTTGAAGAAAAACAAATCAGAAATCCATTTTAAAGAAATCTTAAAAAAAATCTGCACAAGGAACAGATGAATACTCCAGAAATGCAAATAAGACAAGGCAAGAATTGTCTTTGTGTACAGGTTTTTTTTAATGTGTGTGTTTACGTGATTTCTAGATAGAGGACATATCATTTGAAAACAGATTTAGGCAAATGTCATATGCAATAAATATTTATTGTTAGAACTATCTGTGGTTTCAACGAGGTCTTCATTAGCAAACAAAGGAAAAAAAAATCAAGCTATTTTCATGTTTATACAGCAAGGATGTCTTTTGCTAAACTGCATTTTGAGCTACATTTTTTTTCCAGATCAATTCAATAAGAGAAAGCCCAACAGAGAACAGATGCAATATAAGAGCAATAAAGGGAAGTAAAAAAAATTAAAAATCCTTTGTTCTCCCTGCAGTACATCCGTAAATCTATTAGTGTTATTTTCCTTTCTTCTCTTTTTTGCATCCCAAGCCAGATCTCAAGTTCTCTGAAGCAATCCTTAATCAAGCTCCCCAAAGGCCTACGACTGCATGCAGCAATTTCTCCCCTGCTCTCAGCACAGATGTTTCGAGCACATTCCATTACACCTACATGCCATTACAGCTAATGGCTTATTCTGATGAAGAAAGCTGCTTTCTGCTCAGTGCAGCAAAGGGGAAAATAGCCTCCTGTACAGTTCGTACACTGCAACAATGAAATGTGGGGGCAGGTGGTACAACAGAACTCTCTAATGTTAATTACATACTGTATTACCCCCAAATTTGGCTGGTCATTAATTATGCTAATTTACCTTCCTGAAAATTAGCACCACTCATGTGAACATTTGAGCAGTTTTTAGCAAAATGAACTACGGCATAGTGGTTTGTAAACTTAAACCTTTTGAACCACCCAAATACAGGATTACAGTGGCTGCCAGGTGTGGTGTGGAAGAGGGACCAGGCTGGCAGGCAAGGGAGCTGCCAGTGACAGTGGCCCTGTGACACTTTGCTCTGTCACCCTGAATGTGCTGTGCCTACCTGCTCCCTGCCTCAGTTTCTCTCTGTGGAAAATTATACCTCTGTCACACAGGCTAAATCTCCTCATGTTTGAAGAGCAGCATTTGATTCATGAGCACCTAAAGGACGATGATCTTTTCTGCTGCAGAACACTGAGCATCAGATTCCTGGGAAAGCTGGAGGTGTCAGAAAAATGACCAGAATGTTTTGCTCAGGCAAAGAATATTTATCCATTTTTAATTTTAAAAAGCCCTCAAACCAGTCAAAGTCTTCCTTTGGAATAAAGAGGGAAAATGAAACAGCTAAAGATTTCTGTGATTCTATAGTAAATGTAGACCATGACCTGCTAAAGAGGATGGTGTTGAAATTGCAAAGCTTAAAGAGAAAAAATTTCTTCTAACTCCTTAAAACTGTCCAGGCAACTCTGTAATGATTTTTATATATATTTAGATTACATTAGGTCTCTACAAAGAGTGATATAGTAGCTTCAAGTATGCCTATAGCTATAGATTGATTTTTTTTATTTAACTGTTCATAAAAAATTAATCTCTGTCTTCTTCCAACAAAACCTAAGATTTTACCATATTGATTATGGGCCTAACAAAGTAAGGTATCAGATTTAGATTCAATTTGTTTTCCTATGAATTAAATACATTAAATCATTTTTTACTCATGTTGAAATTGATTGAGTTTCAGAGTTAAACAAAATATCTTCTCTACATTGTGAACTGTCTCCATTTCTTCCTCAAGGCTGCTGTTTTCTTCTATCCATCTCCAAGAAGCCATCATCATATTAACATAGATGACAATCTGGCAAGGAGGTGCTGATCAAAGATAAATTTCACACTCGCACTTCGCATTTTCTAATTACACCATCTGTGTCAGACTCTTTCGTGGCAGTTCTGCCCAATCTGTCAAATGCTGCATGCCTATGGGAATGCAGAGGAGCTGAGAAAATCGCCTCCATTTCCCCCACCAGCCGATCCATCACCCCAATCGGAGCTGGGTGGATATATTAGTCTAATTGGTACTGGAATGAAGGTTCCAGACTGCATATGAGATGAGGTGTTTGGGGGATGCAAGACATGAGATTTACAATTTGAATCATATTACAAGGCTTGCCCCAGCTTGTTTCATAGCAAGCTGAGAGCAAGCCATGCATGCAATATCAGCATGTGGAGGTGGAAAAAAAGAGGAAGAAAGAAATGAGGAAAATTTAAAAACAAATAATGAATGAGAAGGTGTCTCTTTCATTACTTTTGCCTTGTTCCAGACATACTAAATGTAAATGATTACCAATCAGTTCACATGAAATTAATTTATCCTTGTATTAGAATGTAAGAAAAATAAACATAAAGCCTTATATGCCCTGAACAACCAGAGATGGGTAGATGTATTCTAATCAAGTCCTGATCTATAAAATCCAGCAGCTCTATCAAAATAGGAATGGTCCTTCTACACTAAAAGTGTATTACTTCCTATCCATGAGACATGAGATTAAGTCACAGAAGGTGAAAAGTTGCAGCTTTTCTAGGAAAGCTGACATTTAAAATTATCTACTTTATGGGTCAACTTTTTTCCTGGGAAATTAATCTCAACTTTGAACCCGTGAGTAAAATATTGCAGACTGCTATTGCTGGATGCAATCAAATCTGCTGTAGTAACTCTGATTCCCTATGCAATCACACTTGAAAGTGAAAATGAGTGCATGAATAGTGGTGTGCTTCTTTATTCTGGGGTCTGCAAACCCCCAAAAAAAGCAAGTGTAAAAATGCTGTGAAAAAAGCAAATCTGGTAGTGCAGTAATGCAGGCTGCATGCAGAAATTGTGAACCACATCTATGATACGTGTTCTTTCATGATGTCTTAGTACATTTGTACACACCCTATTGATTAAAAACTTCACACTTCTTTTTTGTCTAGACAAAACACACCGTGGAGACATGCTCAAGTTCATCTCACACATCTGTGATGAAGTCTGGGTTTGAACTCAGGTTGCCATCCTTTTTGGGTGCTGCCCTCAGCATAAAATGTGTCCAAACTAGGTATTTAATGCGTTTGTATTTAAAAGGAGAGAGAGCAAAAAATGATACACCAATTACTTTATTTTCTAATATGAATTTCTGCACGACACAAGAAGCAAGATGCAAGCACATTATCAAGCACATTTTCTTGTGCTCCTACCTTTGGTTTATTTAGTACAGTGCCAAAGGCGTCACTGATGCAAGAATGTTGTTGGTCTGCAGCCTCCGCAAAGCAATGCTACTGGAGTGCGATACTTTTAACACCCTTTTCTGCATTCAGAGTGGGCTGAGGAAAGAGCTGTTCAAATATTCATAAAGGACAGAAGACAAATATTTGGCAACTCCCAACATTTCAGTGCTAAATCATTTAGTAAACACAGGCTAACAGCATTAACACAAGATCAGACAAAACTGCCCAGCACCACTCAGGGCTAGGTCAGCTGAAAGTAACCTTAATGCTGTAAATCAAGATTTTACTGCCACGTATTTGACTGAACTTGTGTCTTTACTTGAACTTTTGAATTTTTCCCTTTCAAAGAAATGTATAAGACAGCCTCAAGGTGGAATATGCCAGAATGACTCCACTTCAGAGGCACAATCAATGAACAGCAATTATCTCAGACATATTTGAGCTTTTTATAGACAAAGACCTTTGTCTGGGTGGGTGCTGTGTAACATAATGTGTCTGTACAGGCTACTTCTCTTTCCCCTGTGCATTTTAATTACACTGGAAATTTTTTTCCCTCCAAATAGCTATGAACAGAATTTCAATTACACTTATTCATGAGTGTGCAATGCTCATCCCTGCTTCTGTGAGCCTTGCATACAGGCTTTGAAGAGGAGACTGGGAGCCGCTGAGAGGCAGGCTGCTGTCTGTGCTAGGGATGGCCCAGGGACCCACTGATGCTCTTGAATTACAGAAAGGTCCTCAGCCTCCACAGACACACTTTGCAAGGGGCTCACAGCCAGTAAATGCTGCCTCTTGATGTGTTACACTCCTCAAGGTCTCTCCTGTGAAGGTCTCCGTGGGGCTGGCCGCAGGCTGCAGGGCAGGGTGGTCTTCACAGGGTGACCACCATGGTACCCCAAGCTTGAGCACTGGTGGGAGGATTACTAATGTGCTGGGGAGCAGCCATTCTCTGCCAGGTCGACAAGCTTCTTATTCCTATTATGTGAAAAGGAAAGGACTCTATAGAAATAGTAAAAAAAAAACCTAAGTGGTTAATCAAAAGTACCATGGTCAGAATTCAACCTCTGTTGCCCTGCATTACACTATCCCTATTCCTACATGTATTCTCCAGAGCTCTCTGCACAGCCCTGGAATCACAGATGTACAGAATCACTAAGGGTAGGAAAGACCTTCAAGATCATTGAGTTCAATATTTGGCTGAACACCACCATGTCAACTAAACCATAGTACTAAGTGCCACATCCAGCTATTTCTGGAGCACTTACAGCCATGGTGAACCCATCACTTCCCTGGGCAGCCCCTTCCAATGTTTTACAACCCTTTCAGTGAAGAAATTCCTCCTGATGTTCAGCTTGAGCCTTCCCTAGCACAGCTTGAGGCCAATTCCTCTTGCTTTGTCTCTTGCTCCCTGGGAAAAGAGACCAACCCCCACCTGGTGATAACCTCCTCTCAGGCAGTTGAAGAGAGCAATAGGGTCCCCCCAGAGCCCCCTTTTCTCTAGGCAAAACAACCTCAGATCCTTCAGCCACTCTTCATGAGACCGAGTCTCCAGACCCTTCACCAGCTCCACTGGTGACTCTTCTCTGGACACGCTCCAGCACCTCAATGTCCTTTTAGAGTGAGGAGCCCAAAACTGGACACAACACTCGAGGTGTGGCCTCACCAGTGCTGAGTACTCTCACTGCCCGGGTCCGCTGGCCACACTGTTGCTGATCCAGGCCAGGATGCCTTTGGCCTTCTTGGCCACCTGGGCACATCGTGGCTCATGTGCTGACCAGCACCCCCAGGTCCTTTTCCTCTGGACCACTTTCCAGCTGATCTGCCCCAAGCTTGTAGTGGTGCCTGGGGTTGTTGTGGTTCAAGTGCAGGACTTGGCCCTGTTGAACCTCAGCCCACCAACCCAGCCTCTCCAGATCCCTTTGCAGAGCCTTCCTACTCACCAGAAGGTCAACAGTCCCAGCAAACTTAGGGACTCACTGAGGGTGCACTCAATCTCGTCCAGATCATCAACAAAGATATTAACCAGAACTGGCCCAAATACTGATCCCTGGGGAGCACCACTGTAACTGGATGCCAACTGGATGTAGCACCACTTATCACTACACTCTGGGGCCAGCCATGCAGCCAGTTTTTAACCCAGAGTGCACCTGTCCAAGCCATGGGATGTCAACTTCTCCTAACAACACCCTGTCTTTCCCCAAGGCTGACTGTATGCTACATGCTGTCACCCATCGCTGGCACTGAGCCCACAGAGCGCCTGTGGTCAGGAAGAGGAGGTATGGCCTGGGCTCACTCTGCAGCCTTTTCTCTCTGCAAGGTCCTGCTCAAGTCTCCCTTCTTCCCCTGTCACCAAGTTCCACAAAATATGTGGGGATTTCTTGCCAATGAGACAGACATTGCTATCTTCGGTTACACTTGGCCAGTGATTCAAAAATTACTGATGATGGGCAGGCAGACAAAGTCAGTGTAGTTGTGAAACGATGAGGAAAAAGCACCTACAGATAGAGAAAATCAGATAAAAAGCCCTCTTGCTGAAGAACTGCATGACAGTATTGACAAGGTGAGAGTATATCAGAGAAACTGGTAAGAATATAAGCATCATAAACAGCACCAGTTAAACACCGCAGGGTGAAGCTGAGCCAGTGCGCATAAGTAAGGAGCAACTGTTTTCGAAGTGGGAGAAACTGTAACTGCCTTTTGTATGAAAGGTATCTGTGTAGCCAAGGACATATTGACGTGCCTGGAAAATCCCCCTTTTTTTCTGCAAGGAAGCCCAGGCACAAACTGTCTGCAGTAGGAACGCCAATGAAGCTTCAGGCAAGTCTTTCAAAACTAAGCAAACACAAAAGAAGAGATTTGCTTGGCTGCTCTTTTTTTTTTTTTTTTTTTTCCTTCTTTGCCATTGCAAAGCCTGTACCTGTTTTTTTTAAAACAAAATCTGGAGGAAAGGCCCTGGTGTCATCAGAGTGCTGATACCCCATCACTGACATCCTTCCCCAAAGCCTTGTGATGGTGGTATATGGGAGGTATCCTGATTTCCTGAAAATACATGATGTTCTTCCCCAGAGAAGGGAAAGCAGATTTATTCCTTCTGTGAATGTGGAACAATCTGCTCAGACAAGTGACAGAAAAAGCCGTTTCTGCCGTTTTCTCTTGCTATCCAGGCTGGAAGCTCAATCACTCACGCATTTCCTAAAGGATCACTAGAAACCCTTACCCCTTCCAACTTCCCCAGCCCGAGGAAGTCCATGGTTTTGCACAAGTGTCATTAGGGATCATCTCTGGACACAATGGGCAGGGAGGCCACTGACCTTAAGAGGACTTTGTTGTCAGTGGTGATGACAAGTAAGAGAGAGCAAGGACTTGCAATTAGAGAAATCACTCTATATTTGTAAACCAAACACATATAATATGAAAATCACTGGCACAAGAGACTTGGCTCAGTTTTGTGCAGCTCTTGCAGGCTCCTTTCAGAGCAGGGCTGTGCTTTCAGCAGAGACAGACAGGTTTTTAGAGCTCATACAGCTTCAGCCAATAAGTGTATGCATCATTGTGGCTGAATAAATAAATATCGGCTAAAGGAATCTGGTTCAGAAGAGTAAAATAATTAAGAAACATAGCAAACATTACTGCCCATATTCAATTAACAGCTGAAGTATTGTTAGAAAGATGGATCAATCTGGAATGATCTGACTAAAAGCAAAAGTTTAGATAACTCGTCTGATAATGGCATGTGCATATCCCATAAATGCCCAGCAATTCTATATCATTAAGCCTTCAAGGACAAGACTGATTGATGGCTATGTACCTGCAGGAAACAGCTCAGATGGAAAAACTCCAATGTGTGCCAGCAAAGTAATTACCTGGGATGGTGACTATGCTATGTGGTTAGATAGGAAGAGGACAGATAATGCAGTGCTCTGAGCACTGCCCAGGTTCCTTCTGCTGAGAGGAGCTCCATGCACCAGCTACTGAGGCAGAGGGTGTCCTCTGCTTACTCCTTTACTTGTTCGACTGTGTCTTCAAGGTCACTGTCTCTGTCTCATTTCAGTAAATCTGCACTACCTTTATGTGTCAAGGAAGTACTGTGCCCATCTTTATGATTTGTGTAGCACAATAGGAACTGTTCCAAATACAAGCAAATTTAAGATGCACCAGGAATTTGAAATTAAAGGGGTGCCATCTCCCAATTGTAGAAACACGTGAGTTGTTTAACAGTTAACATTCACCAGCAATGAATCTATCCACCTCAACTTTTTTTTTAAATCTCTGTCTCCTGTTACCATTCAGTGCAAGGACTAAAAATAAGTATGTCACAATCACGTAACCCAATCCAAGTAATCAAGCACTCTTATTTCAGTAATGCTCTTTATGTATAAATATTTCAAGAATAAAGATTATTTTTGAGCTCTCAAGTGCTGAAATGTAATATTTACTTACAAATATAATACTTGGGACAAGAATTCATCAAGTAAATCATCTTTCTCAGCTTCCTAACAAATGGAGGCTGTAGTTTCTTTGCCCTCCTGAGATGAATGCAGCATATGGGGAGGGGGATGCAAATGTAAAAGGCAACAAATTTATGTCCTGGTGGTGTCCAGTTCCAAAACACACAACCTGAGTAGCCCTCACCAACAATCAGTTCAGGTCAGCTTTGTTTCTAGTAAAATACATAAAAACAGGGAAACAAAGTACAAAGACCTATACAGGACTTACACTGAACTTTTGAAAGATCAGGGTTTTTTCTTTCAATCTCACCTCTGTCCCTTAATTACAAGAATACTTCTGGATCCAAGGTTAGGTCAGAATTACACCCCAGGCCTGAAAAGGGATTTGGAAATCCAACAAGGCTCATCTAGAGGTTCTCAGTACCACTGAAATTGTTTAGGCCAAAGAAAGAAGACTCCTCTGTTATGGCCCTTTGGCAGAGGTGACCCCTGTTCCAGAGGTTTATGAATTTGGTTTAAGTTAGTCTGAGCGTCGAGGCAAAAGAAGGTCATTTCCTATCATGTGCCTTTTGTACGCAGGATTTAAAATTAAAGAAAAGGCCCTGCTCTTGATCTAAACCATTTTACTCTTTTTTAATTTCATTACTTCTTAGACTTTTCAAATGTGATGTTTGCATTTAAACTGTTGACAAAAGTTCCCTCCTGCTGGTTTTACTGGAAGCGGGATCTGTCCCAAGGAAGACATCAATACACTTGTGCTTTATGGGCTGCCTACCTGTCCTTCAAACAAACTGTCATGGAAAGCAAAAACTGATGACATTCAAAATGTTGATTTTGTGTCTTGAACCCATATCTAAAAAAATTAGCACACAGATTGAACAAGCAAATTAAGAATCAGTACTTTTAATTATTATTATTTAGAGCATATGGAATATTGAATGTGAATATTTTGCTTCAGAAGATTATTTTGCAGGGAGAATCAGTCTTGTATTTCTTAGCTAAGGTCATAGTTATGGCAAAACTAAAAAGTAGCAACACAATTCTAGGTTTACTTAAGCGAATTCTGGCAACTGTGACAATTCTGTCCTGAGCCATCTGATATTCTACAAGATTTACAGGTCACAAGTGATAACCAGGGACCACCACACAAGGCTGACAACAAAAGCTAAGGCTCCATCTTTGACCTTGCTAGTCCATGCAGCTCCTACATGTGGTGACTTGGCCAAAAGTCTGGAATTTCAGGAATCATTTAATGAAAGGAAAGAGGGTTAGGTACCTTTTGATTTCTAGGAATGACTTTCAAAAACAGAAAGACAACACTGAAAGAGCCAGATGTCATGTGAAGAATTAATTGTGAATGTGAAAGAGATGGTGAGTGGGGCATAGCATTTTGCACCAGATTTACAAAACTCAAGGTCAATTCAATGCTGCAAGATAATTCAAGTATAGCATGCAGTAAAGAAGTATAGACTAACTTCTGCCTCCTTTAAAAGCCACAGCAAAATGCCCACTGGATTTATGGGGCAGGATTGGCTGAACCTGGTATCCACCATATCCACAGATACCTCGTGTAAGACTCTATATACAAACACTGAGTTGATTTCTGCTATATTGTAGGTGCTCTCTGAGTCAGGAAAAGTCCAAGAATTGTCTCAGTGAACATACAAAATTTAGCCCACAACAGGCACAGGGCTTTCCACTGAAGTATATCGGGTTATCTTGAGTGTTAATAGCAGTATCTACTTAGTCCCACTAGGAAAAGTAAGCAAATACTAGGAAAAGTTGTAATACAGAGTGTTTTGCAAGTGAATTTTAAGGAAAAAAAATGTTGCAGAAAACATCCACTTGTTTCAATGTTTTCATCTGTCAGTGTTTGTCATCCCACTTCTTCACCTTTCATTTTCAGTAGCTTGAGTGTAAAATAGAGTGTGTAAAAGAAAAGGCAGAATGTACTGCTCTGAAAAGTATGGTATAAAACGAGTTTAGGGCATTTTACTTTTCCTTTTTGCACCATCTATATTTCTCATATTCCCCTTGATTATCTTGCCATTTGTTAAAGAAATTGCACTACTCTTATTCATTTTTTCATCAAAGGTAAAAAGAAAACCATTCCAACTTTAGAAGCCATAAATTATTAGTGTACAGAAAAATACTGAAGTTCAGTGTCGACTTCTATACAGGATTTTTTGGTTTTTTTACACTTACAAGCATGACAACTGCTCAGAAAATCTGGGAACGTGGAAAGGTAACGGTATCTTTTTTCCAAGGCTGAAGGGAAATTACACAGCTACGTTTTATGGTCTTCTGGTAACATTTTGGATACTGACATTTGACTCTTCATTCCTGTGAGTTCACATTTTCCATGTTAAAGATCCTAAATCCTTCAAACCAATGATGCAAGATAATATTAAATTAAAAGCAGTAAGTTTTTCATAATGGAAAATAATGTCCAAGAAAACATTTCATTTGTAGGAGAGTAGCTGTGTTGGTTTGATAACAAACCAGTGGGAGATCACAAGTCAAGATTGAAATTAAAAAAAATAAGTGGAATAATACAAGGAAAAGCACTGACAAAGTTAGATACAACCTAACACCCTGTTAGGGTGGTAGTAGCAGTCCAACTGAAGTAGTCTAGTTGAAGCGGTGATCCTGTGAAGGTCTGGTCTCCAGCTGAAGGTCCAGTTGTAGCTCTTGTCCTCTGGGAACCCAGTAGACAGGGCTAGCTCAGGCAGTTCCAAGGCCAGGTTATATCCAGGTGGGAACACCTGGCTCCTCCCTCCTCGGCAGAGCATCCCACAGTGGGATGAGATAAGTCCATGAGTCACACAGTGGGTCCCTGATGGCCCATTGCCTGTCATCCGGAGTGGGTCATTAGCAGCTGATAGCAGCTAACGGCCCACAGCTGGTGGTAATAGAATACTTAAATACATCTATATTGCAGCCTAGGACAGTAGCCATCCCTCTAATGCCTTGACACTGATAAAATGGGGACAAAAAAATTCCATGGAACAGTTCACATGAGCAGTTACTCACATGCTTAAAAGTTTTTGGGATGGGCCTCTGGAACATGACTGGATTTCACTGCACTAAAATCATCAGAAATCATCAAATCATAAAATATTGCAGTAGTGATGTCAAGACAATGACCATTACTTGAAAGTTTTTTCCATGTTATTCTCATTATTTTTCTTTGTGACAGATTTTATTAAGGCTATTTATTGTTAACACATGGTTTGTGAGTTATTAATATTGTGCATATATATGTATATTATTCTTGTGTTATTGCCTAACATAACTAAGATTTCAGTGGAAAGACAGACTTGGAATTTTAAATATTGAATTCCAGATGTCTTCTCAGCAGACCTTTTCTACACAAAGATGCATTATGCATTTACAGTTTAGTACCTGGAGAGAAAAGAATTAATATAGGGGTTGCACATGTCCAGTTTCTATGTCAAGCTCAGCTGAGGAAATCAGTTCATACCACAGCTGGTCCAAAATCTATCACACTTTTACATTTTTGGCAGGATGTCACCTTAGGCACTGTAAATGGTGTATGTGTGCTATGTAATTATATTGTCCATGGATTTATGCACCTGTGTTGCATATTTCATTACATTTTCTTGGCCTGCTTATTAGGACTACATTTTACATTTCTAATAATACTATTCAAATTCTACCAAATATGAAACACTGACTTTCAAGCAGAGCTAAATGAAGCTTAAGTAATTTAACATGAACCAATGAAAGACAAAAGAATTACTTCACTCATAGGCAAGGTCACAAGGTTCGTCTTGCTGCTCTTCCACCCACATTTTCTTTCTTTCTGTTTGTAGAAAAATTTGAACCAGAGAGATGTAATTTTAATCCATTTATTTGCTGACAGTACCACAGAAAGCTCATCCCTCTTTTTGGAAATAAAGCGTTAATGGGACATTTGCAGGAAATCACAATGAGCTTGGAATCTTTTGTGGAATCAAATCAGAGTTCATACAACAAATATCACGCGTATTTTGTTGTTTCTAAACATCAATTGGCCGTACAAAAAGTGTAATAGAAAAATTAAAAATTTGTGATTACAATGACACAGAGCGCGTGCCAACAACTCTGTGGATGGCTTTTTATCTCATTCCCTTAGTGAAAACAGTTAACTAGGCACTGGTGAGATATTCTGTAACTGCGCAACAAAAAGCTGGCACAACTGCCAAGTGTGGCATGCCAGATGTGTGAATACATTCTGGAGAGCAGTATCAGCAGCTCCAACAGAAAGCCATAGCCATTAATCTAGAGACCTCTGGGAGTTCAGGATCGTGCTGTAAAACCTAGACCCTGCCAAGACTGCATCAGATAAAGCCATCAATGCATTGTAAAAAAGACACAAAACCTATTTCATGGGCTGCACTGATCAAGCAATTACAATCATTGACTACATTAAGCAAAGAAACAGCAGGGTGCCCTATAAAATTGACTGCCAACTTGAATAATCAATAGACTCCATGTAGAGTAAATTAAATAACTGAAAAACTATTTGGAAAAGCTGAAGTTAAAAAGCCAATCTGTAATCCCTCATCCATGGAAAAACAATCCTGCATCCAAAAGATTCTTTTGCTTGCTTTCATTGTTGTCACAGGGAAATACAGTAACAGCAAACTAAGAAATTCTTTAGCTCTCCTGTTCACCAGTTAATAATTGTTCATTTAACCCAGGCATTCATAATCAATGTATGCATTAGTATCATACCTCCCAATCTGCCAGGCTTCAAACACAGTCCTAAATTGCAGGGCTAATACTCAGAACAAGGGAACCCAGAGAAATTGTATGTATTCTGGGAGGCTTAAAATGATACAGTTTCCCTATTACAAGGCACACTCAATTTGGCCTGACTTTCCTGATTATTTCCAATGTAAACCATTTACAGCAATAGCCATAATTTTGCAATTGATAGTAGAATGGGTTGGAAATGTTACAACAGAGAATTTTTTTTTAACAAGAGATGCTGATTCATCAGAAACAAAGGTCACAGAAACAGAATGCGTTGACTTAACAGCTTTTTTAGTCCAGGAGGGCAGATAACAGAGAGCTTCCCCTCCCTTCTCACTGTAAACATGTGCAGGTGGAAATAATGTGCTCCCCCACCATAGCTGCCCATCAAGTCAGTGGCTGGAGCCTGTGCTGGCCTCATAGTGCTTCTCCAGGGGAGAAATCTGAACCCAAGTGCTGAGCAAGGACCACCACCCTGGATTTTCTCCCTGCTGCAACTCAGATGCTTTTCTGAGAAATATTAACAGCTTTTGGGTTTTGAATGTAAAGAAGTTTAACAGATGCTGTTTTGCTTTGTTTTTCCAAAATTTTTCAAAATTTGGAGTAGTTCTCTGGTTTGCCTAAATGGCTGTACAGGAGCAGCCTGCAGTGGTGCTGCAGAGTGGTTTATGTAGATCTGCAGCCCTCCTGCAATTTGCTGGAGCTGGGTAGGACCTGTCTCTCACTGCCTGCATTGCACTGTCCATGGAGCTAATCCAGGTCCTTCTCCAGCTCCTGCGAAGGACCACTGACTGCAGGACCGTGGGTGCTTCTTTTGAGGCTGAACCTTCCACCGTAGCATTGGGACAGCCAGGAATACATTCCAAAAGCACACCCAAATTCCCATGCCCTGGCAGGTTCCATTCACATTGTCAGGACTTCCGGAGCACACATGCCTGTTCTTTGCCTGCAGGAAGAGGAGCCAGCCACTGGCACCTGAGGACTATCAGTATCTGAGAGTGTTCATTACTTTGTGCCTCATTACCGAGTGGAACACCAGCCTGAGCAAAAACAGGGTGGCAGATTTTAACTGCTGTCCTAACTGGCCCAAGGACAATTTCACATGTCCACAGGTTTGACTGTATCACCTGAATTTGGTTCAACACTTGGCAAGAAATATACTGCAGAAAGGACATACTCCAAAAGAACAGTTCAATAGTATTAGACCACTCCATATGTCAAGAAGGAAGGACATCTGTAAAACCCCAGTTCATGGCAAATATTCTGATTTTATATCTAAGAGAAAATGAGTACTTTTTAATTATTGTAGCAAAACCAACAAATGCCCCTTTAAAAAAAACGTGCCTTTTCATGCCTATGCAAATTTTCTCAGTTTTCATTCCCTTGTTTTGAAAGAAAAGTCCCTTTTTGCAGTGAAAATATATTCTTTCTTGGGGAAAAAAAAGCCTTCTGTTTTCATTCTACCAAACTAGGAAATATCAAAGGCAAAGCTGCAACATATTTTGCTTTTCAGAGAATCTGAAGAAATGTGATTTAGCAGTTTTTCCAGTGGTGCAAATATTTTTTACTCACCTCACACGAACATGTTTTTTTTGTATGTGGATAAATTAACACGTAAGCAAGGGTGTTAGGCTCTGTACCTATGGTAATAGAATGAGCTGGGTTCTTCACTGACAAATGTTTTCTTATTTTTTAGCTGAAACATAATGTAGAATTTAGGATTCTTTCAGTCTGGTCTGCAGATTAAAGGAAAACAAATGAAAAATTAAAATTAACTCTTCACTGTACACAGTTTTTTCACTGGGTTGAAAAAGTACTTCTAGAATTTATTCAGTACATAATCAGAATAAATCTTGGAGCTGTCATCATTACTGAAAAAGAGGTTCATAAATTAAGGCGTCTGGGAAATCTATGGGGCATTAATTTATTATTTGTGGGAGTTTTGTACAAGCATTTTTCTTTCTTGGTATACAATAAATAAGTTGACAATAAGCAGATTAGGATAACATTACACTCTTTTTCACCTGCTTAAAAAAAACTGGGGACAAACCCTCTGAAAATGTGCATTATAAGTGGGCTCACAGTAACTGCATATCAAACAAAATGAAATATGATCAACTAAAAGTGATTATCTGTCACAATAACATTTTCCAACTTGTCTGCTGATTAGATGGTAATGCTGCCCATAAAAGCAAGGGAGGGGGGCAAGCACTGCAGAGAACCTGATAAAACATCCTACTGAAACCTATTGTATTTACTACTTATTAGATTCTAAACTCAAATAGATCTTGATTGTTGAGAGCTTGGGTATTTAAAAGCCTCAAGATCATCAATTACATTACTCATAATTTCCACATCTGCCTGTTCCTCAGTAATTCAGAAGGAGAGAGAGATAGCTGTTATAAGAGTCTTTCTGCAACTTGATTACTATGAGTCTGTTACAATGTGCTCTTGAAATGCCTTTAAGGATTTGAACTGAACTGTAATTTGCAGCTTTATGGAACTCCTATGTGGATCACTTTTTGGTGATAGAGAAAATCAAATGAGTGGAGATGGTCCAAATTACCTGGAAGAAAAGCAGGTTCTTATCCACTCAAAGGAATCCCTACAAGCCTGCCAAAAGCACAATAAATGCATTCGTCTTTCCTGCAACGTCTGGAAAGTGAATATGTATTTCAAATTAAACAGAGACCCTGATTAGCATGGTTATTATGAAGCTGAACAGCAAGAAGGCTATGTTTGCAGAAGCCATTTACAGGCTACAGGGAATGTTACTTCCCTGTTGTGTCACTTTCTTAAAATGAATACTTTTTTAACAAAACCTTTGCTTTTCTCAAAGCACCGACATCCTGATCCTGCTTCCCATTATAGCCAATGGAGAACTGCCCATTATCTCTTATGGGACTTTGATCACACTAATGGAGTGTACTTTTCTCATTCACAAGCATCCAAATCCATGCCAAGTGAAGACAGAACAAGGTGTTCTTAAACGGAGATCAACCTGAGTCTCGAAACAGAAATATGCTCTTCAGTAACTATACCAGCTGCTCCATCCTGTGCTGTAGAAAGAGGCAGGCATGTGCAAAATGGATCAATCAAATAAAGCACTGCCATGGAAATAATGTGGAGGCGCTCTTAGAGATTGCACAGAAATAAATACATAAAAGCATCTCCAGAAATTATTCTTGCAAAGGAAAAGTGTAGAATATGCAGCTTCCTCAGTTGCCAGAGTTTCAACATAACTTGCTTCTCACAGAGAGAAAAATGCTCTCACTGTCACTTCACAGAAGCTCTCTTTAGGGAAGTCCATAAAATTCTAGTAAATATAACTATTTTGGATTTTACTTTAATTGTTTAGAGAAGATAGTTAACTCCTAACATGATCTTCAGGAAAAAGAGAAGTCTTGTTTTAAAGTTTTCCTCCCTGTACGTATCCTTCGTTAAACAGACTCCTGAGGATTTCCATGCAAAAGGCCAAATGTTGGAGTGAAGATTCCAAAATTCCAGAGATGGGCAACTTGGAATCAGAAATAGGTTTCCCACAGAAGAAAGGATAAAAGAAAGCTAAGGAGAGGGAAGGGCAAAGGAAAAAACGGGCATAATAGAGGAAGCTATAAAGTCAGAAAGACAGAGTGTAAAGATGATGGAAGGGGCCATAGCAGGAGAAAGATGAGAAGGAAATGCACACATTGCTAAAGTAATAGAAAATATGCCCAGGAAGAATAGCATTTCTTAAGAAACATTTTCACCATCCTTTGATAAATGCAAGCAAGGATGTTTGGGCACAAAGAATGATAACTCCATTTTGAATTACTGTTCAAAAACCTTCTTTGCAAAATCCTGCAAACCAGTATGCTGATGACATGAAAACTTAGGACTGCCTCATCCAAGGCACCTGAAGGAATGTACAATAGGGAAACGGCACTTCTGTCTTGGTTGTAGGACAGACTCTGCTTTCACCTCATTGCACTAGACACATTTGTGATTTTTGCTGGTGGATGTGAAAGGTGAGGCTAGCTTTCTCCTGGAGAAATGTGACAGTCCAAACAGAATGCAGCACTGCTCATCCTGCCCTACATCAGAGAAAGGTTTTGTGATGTAATACATACTCTGAATGATTTCCTTGGTGACCCACAGAACTCCTACCCCAGAAGATGTTTTGGTTATATAATTTGGGGTTATAATAATTGTATTCCTTTATAATTATATGAGAAGACAGAGCCCTCCAATTTTATATGGTACAAAAAGGCAGCATTTTGTCTCTTTCAATACCATAATTGATGTTGCTTCTTTCGGTCATCTGTGTGAGCATGATGTTCTTCCTCTCAATGATTCCCATTGATCTGTGTACATAAACGGATTAAATAGTTAGTATTAACACCAGTACAACAATTTAGGTCTTCTCAGGCAAAACATAGCTAATGGAGAATGCTTTCTACTGGATACACCACTACTGCAACACTTTTGTGGACTTTTCCAAGGGCTATTTATTAATAACTGTATTTATATCCTGCTTCTTTCTGTGCACAGCTCTTGCTACAGATTTAGATATTGACTTTTTAGGAAGCCTAAAAGCACGGAAAGGTATTTCCCTTCTAACTATAGAAATTTTGGGAAGATGGAAAATAACAGCACTGAATTGTACACTGAAGCTAAGCAACACTTTCTCATATAACTTAGAATATAAAAACCCCCCACGATCAAATGCACTTGCTCAGTAAATACAAAATGAGCATATTGCCAAAAATACTTTGGATTGGAGATGAAGCTGTTCTATGCATTAATGGGGCTACATTACAAAATAGAGATATCGTAAAATGCTGAAAATGGAAGTAACTAATATTTTGCTCTTACAAACAACAACTGAAATAGATATAAACAGATACTTAAAATGAGACTTATCTTTCTTCATCTCTCTCACCGAAACATTAAGACACCAATTTAGATTATTGTGTGGAGTGTCTTTGTACTTTTTAGACAAAAAGAATCCACCAGAATCTCAGCAAAAATCACCAAATCACCAAAACCAATCTCAGATGAATGAAAGGAATCACCCCTCAGAGGTTTTTCCTTTTTCCATCAACCACAGAAAATGCCCTGGACCACACACCTAATTTTCCAAAGCCTGCAGTTAGGTGCAGTTCTTGCTGCACAGAAGAAACTTGCATTCCTCAGTCTAGAGAAAAAATCCGCTTTGAAACAAGCAGGATCATGTCTATGTATAGCTAAGATACTATAGTTCAGTCTACTCAACATAGGATTAAGGACCAATAATAAATATAGCCTGTAATGTACAGATCCACGCAGAATGAGACATTTCAATAGCCCACCACTGTTCTAAATATACCCCATCTGAAATGTTTGAGGGAGAACATTTTGAAGAATATAATTTTAAACTTTAAGGTTTGTCTTCCCACTCTAATGGAAAACACCACACTAAAATTGTCATTTTTGGATGTTTATCTTGGTGTGTTAGAACTTAGATTTTCAACGAGTGTGATTTTTGTTGTGAGTCTAAAATGTATGGTGGGCTGTTTTCCTGAACTTTTTCATAAGCTCATGTCTTTTGGATTCTTTATTATTTACACAAAATTTTAACTTTATGAAATTTATAAATCCTTTTGTACTGCAGAGAATATGTAGATATATGCAGACCATAAGATTTCCTTAAATTAACTCTGATTGGAAAGAAAATACAACTTTTGAACAAGTATAACAGATTTCTTGCAGATCCACAAATTCCTTATCACTCTTGCAACAGCACTACAAGAAAAAGTTCCTTAGGAAGTGATTGATACAAGTCTCAACAATAAAATAAAATCATATTTACACAAGGAAATATAAAAGATTTCAATCAGATGTTTGCAACTGTATGCTGAAAACGTACTCCTAGAAAATGCAAAATATAACACCAGATATAAATATCCATGGCAGACAAACCTTTGCTAACGTTATGGCAATAGGAAAATTAATTGCTCAATTAAAAATAAACAGTATTCACATAACCTAGAAGGCAATAACCAGTAGGAGAGTGTGTGATATTATGCACAATCAACTGTCCAAACTGATATTAAGGAAACGTGGAAAGATGATTTTTGGTGCGAGGCTGCTGGATAGATGGACGTCAGCATGGGCTGTTATGGAATCAGTATATTTTATCATGTTTTCTGTCTGCCATGCTAACCAAATAATAAATCTGTCTGATGAACCTGGTCTAAATTGTTTCAGTGATTAAAACAGAGTTAGTTAGGGATCCTGGGGGTTAGTTGGCAGGATAGATTTTGGATCCATTCACATTCATGTCCAGGTAAATGCCTAAAGACAGACTAAGACAATACTGATAACAGGCAGTGACACAGACATAGCCTAGAAGAAAGAAACAAATAACATGGAAATAAAAAAACACTTTTTCTTCATTCAGTCTCTTCAGTCTCCTTTTCAACTAACTGCACAATAGAGTCATTATCACACTCCATGTATGATCAAAGGGTGTTTTCTAAGCCTACCATTGTTTGAAAAACTTTGTTTGGAATCCGTGGCTTATGTAAAGATATCAGCTTCTTGCCCTCCAAACCTCTTGAGTGACAGTCAGAGAGATGATGAGAAAACTCCCTTGGACCAAAGCACAGCAGACACCACACCAGACCCCTCTGAACCTGAACCACAGCCTCTAGAGCTTAGGAGTGTGACATACTGTCGTATGCTTAAAGTTGGTTAAACGTCATTCGTCATAAAAGGGAAGTATCTTTTGCAAAGAAGATGCCTCAAAATCTGAATTTTTGTCAAGAGTTTGGAAAAAAGTTATTATATATCCACCTCTCTGCAGAGCTCAGATTCAAATAAGATCTTATTTCTGAGTAAATAACTGAAGCCTATTATGGAAAGATGTTCAAAGCAATGGCAAAGCACGGTGCCATCCCAGTAACTATGAAATTGCCACTGCAAGCTACTATTTCATAGCTGTTCCCACTGTCATAGAAACCAATAGAAACAGGGGAAAGTAAGTGAATTTGCAGAAAGCCTTGTGTGTTATTTTTGTGAGTAAAAACCACCAGATCTGTTTGTGTTTGGGGAACTCAGCTACACTGCTGGAGCAGGAGCCCCTCTGCCACCAGCCTTGGGGGTCACAGTTCTGATGGGACTAAGCTACAGACCTCATAAAATCAAGTGTAAACAACTTCTTTCAGTACCATCTAAATCTTATGTTGAGATCAAGTAGCCAAATTAAGTATTCAGTAAGGTCTTGTGGTCAAAATATTAATTGAAATTTCAAGGACATTGTTTTTAAAAAAAGGAAGAGAATTAAATAGAGGGTGAGATACTTATACGGCAATGTTCAAAAGCATATCAATGTAAAGCAACATTAAAGAAGAATTTTTAATTGATAGGCACATAATCTCAGTGCTCTGAAGGAAATCAGTGCACCCAGCATGAAACATATGAGTTTTACAAACATAATTTCAATTTTTTTTATTACCTACGAGCATTAGGATATACTTCCTTGACTCTATAATAATTGCTTGCAGTTAATTACAAATGAAACAGAAGTGCTGGTAATATTAGACTTGCACCCTGCATAAAGCTAGAAATTACTGCTATTACTCTTATTTGCTAAGAATATTGGGTCATAGATGCTAATTAGCAGTTCACAGCCCCCTACAGGAAAAAACTCATTATTATGAAAATCTGTCTTGGTAGCCAAAGCCACTACTCATGTCACTGTGAACGTTTTTGTCAGAGCAATTACAAGGTATGACAAAACTTAAGATTTACTTTTGTATCAAGAAAATTATGAAGGTTAAAAATACAACATGCTAATCTAAAAATTTCTTGCCGTATCAAAAAAGTGTTTCAGAATTATTTTGTCTCAGTAAAATCTGTCCATATATTGGGTAGAACGACAGCAAATTTTTATTGAGTATGTACACAAACACTATTTCTTTCAAATGTATATAAAATGCAAGAAAAGCCTCTCCATTGTCAAATAAAAAAACAAAGTAAAATGAGATTTAAGCAGCTAACGGAAATGAATTTTGCAAGGTCATACACCTAGAGCAAAGAAAGTGATTTATTAATCATCAGTAATTTGGGGGGAACATTCAATTTTTCTGTAAACAAGGACCTGATTCAGAAAAAAAAAAAAACCCAAACAAAACCCACCAACCTTGTTTACCCAAGTTTTCTACAGTTTATTTGAAAAATAGAAGCAGAAAACATTGCTTTTGTGTGATTTATTAGACCTCTCTTTCCACAGCACACAAACCCAACTTTGAATGCTTGAGGGGAAGGTGAGTAAAAGAGCAGCTAATTGTAGTGCCAGGCTGAATTCTGCTTGTTTACTGAAAAGGGAAAATGGAAATGCCACACTGGGATGAGGCAGTGGTTTAGGACTGGTTCCAAGTCACTAAGGGTGAGGGTCTGTCGTCACTTCTCATTGCAGCAGTAAAACCAGGCAGTCAGCATAAAATGCCAGGACTCCCCATGTTGGCTCCCACAGAGGGAGGTATAACCAGCCCAGAGCTACTCCTTACCAGCCCCTCTTATTGCTACAGAGCGACCCTAAAACAGGAGTACAGGTGAGAAGTCAAGCTTTCCACAGCTGCAGGTGGGAAAAACATTATCTCAACTGTAAACCACCTAAAAATACAGATCCATCCAAAGTTAGATACACTCAACTACTTATTGCTAGACTGAGTACAGCAAAATGATGAAGGAAAAGTGGGAATTTGAATGATACTTAAATGCTGTTTTAAGATAAAGATGAGGACCATATGAATTTTGCTGTGTTTTAAGGAAAAATGGTTTCTCAAAATCTTACTTTGCCATGTCTACATTAGGCTGAATTTTACTTTCAGCATCACTATCTGGATTTCCATCAGTGTAAAGGAGAATGGGACTTGACTACTAATGGAACCACACTGCTCACCTACTAATGAAAACGTGTATTCCTTTCATCAGAGGGGATTACATTAGTTAAAATTAAATAGAACAATACGTTATTTGAAGACTTCTAATGGCACCTAGAACGAAAAAAATTCCTGCCTTTGTTGTGGTTTAGAGGATGTTGCAGCAGACTTTACCCTAGAGCTTCTCTACCCAGCCCGGTTCAGCGCCTCAGTGCTCCAAACCCTCTGTCCCAGGGCTGGACACTGTGCTCTCACCGGCCGGGGAGCCATAAGGCTAGCTCTGGTTCGTCTGCTTCCACAACCAGCGGTGATAAAGGAGGCGAGGAGGGTCTATGCGTTGTGTCCATGGAAGATGTTTATTCGCATGGTGCAGCAGAGGCCAACGACCTCCCCGAGGCAGAGATGCCTCGAGGGCGAAGGCCTCACATGCTCAGCACATGTGGAGCATAGACACACGTGGAGCATAGACAGCAAGATGGCGGAGGGTAAGGGGTTTTATAGGGAAACAGAGAGGGGCAGGGACAGCACACAGGCCCAGTGACCTCTGGGTACAGGGGAGGTACAGGGGCGGAGTTAGGAGTACAGGAACCAATAGGGGAAACCCGAGGGAGTGGCCAGGGCCACGTGGGGTTAGTGTATAGGAACCAATGGGGAAAACTGGGGGCGTGGCTAGGACTGTGTGGAGTAGGGAAGGCAGGACAATAGGTGACAAGTACAGTCGTTAAGAAAGGGGTGTGGGGAACTTGCAGCTATTATCACAGTATGCCTTAGAGCTGGGAAATTAAATTCTCTGTGTAGAAAATTTGCTATCCATATATACTGGCACCTTGCTAATTCCCTGAAACTCTGGTATGAAACCTGGAACTATGAGTAAACCCAACAAAACCCCATCTTACCCATGAATTGCAGGCCTTGATTCAAAAATAGGAGATCTGTGTGAGCAAACAGAGATGGGGCTTGATGTATTTAGGAGTGCATAAAACCGTACACAAGGACTGCATTATAAAGAGTTATATATGTTTTTTTCAGAGATTTAAGAAAATGCAACTACCCTATGGTAGGTCTCTTGCCCAGGCCACCTGAAGCTGTCATGCTCCACACGTTACCCTGTTCCAGCAGTGTACTTCAGCTACAGCCTTCTGGACACACATTTCATGCTATTACTCACATAATGAGCATGACAATAAATTAACAAGATGAATTGAGAGGGGCAGGTTAGCAGCTTTCTGGGAAACAGTTGAACTCTAGAGACAAATGGATTTTTTATATTTCTGTATCAGAGGACCTGTCCTGTAATCTTCCCTAATGCAATCAGCCTTCAGGTGGTTGAGGGAGAATTTGGCAAAATTAAGGTCCTAGATTATTACTAGCAGTGGGGCTTTTCTCTGACAGCCAAGGTCAAGTGTCACTCCAGTCCAGACAATGAAAAAACAAGGCACAGGTATAACCAGTGGCCACAACACTGAGTGCATGACGGTGTGTTAATCATGGTGTTCCAAAAGGAGAAGACAGTGGAAATCCTGTGTGTATTCAGTCATCTTATGCAAAGCCAAGCTTTTTCAGGAATCATTTGGACAGACTCAGTGCTGGTGCTGTTTGCTAACACTCAGTGGAGAGTTTTGGGGGGATCATCAGTGGCCCACCCCTGCTATCCATGTAGAATAGACTTTGTGCTGAGAAGCACAGGTCTGGATGTGCCCTGGTCTTACACCAGGGAAGGAGTACGAGTGTAACACCTCACTGTGTTTACAGCACAGCATTCTTTATTCTTCACATCCAGATAATGCCCTGGGCTGGCCAGCTGAAGTGGGTGATGTTAAGAAAGTGTCTATTCTTTGGTACAAGCTACCAGCATCACAGCTTGAGTCCAGAAACATGAACAGTTATGTTTCTACATTAAAATGGGGAAAAAATGTTATTTAATATTGTATCTTAACAAAGTATAAACTAACAATGCATGATATGACAATGTGACACAAGTAGAAACAAAATACTGTCCAAAAATCTATAACAAAATATAGATTCATAACATCCTGTTATGAATTGTTACTATTACAATAACAATCAAATTGGAATTGTTTTCAGACCTCTGGGCTAGGCCTCCTTTATGTTATTCAAAGCACTTTTCTGCTGAATCCTCGAAGATATTCAGCTAAGAGTCAGTACTGCTCATTGTAAAGTAGAGCTATTAACATGTTCCTTGCTTTCACCTGTAGATCTCTTTATAAAGATATGTACATGTCATTATCACCTTTTTATAAATCCCATAGCTAAAATCAAATTGCATTAGTATGCATGAGAACATTTCTCGCCTAGTGCATGCAATATGGTTCTAATACATTGGAGACAAGAGCTCTGCTGATTTACCTCCCCCAAATTTCTTACAGATTCATCAATACTAGAGTTCTTAACCCAAGTTAATTGATTTTCATGTAACTCGTGCTAGGTAAAAAAATCTGTGAAGACTACTATAGGTACTTCACAAATGCTTGTTGCTTCATGAATTCATGTCATATTTCTATGTAATTATCTCAGAGCTTCCCTTTGTTCTCAGATACACAGAACAGGTCACAGTAGAGGCTGTATGGACTTTTGTAGCTAAAGAATTTTGAAGGTCATCTGGAGGGAAGAAAATAAGGGTTTTGCCTTAATTTTTTCTGTGTACTTGTGTTCATGATTATGACAGATACATATGAAAGCCTCGAAAATTTTCCTAAGCCTTAACACAGCTTTTCCACATCCTTTACAAATCAAGGGAATGGTGGTTTTTTACCAATTTTAAAGGGGTTTAATGTTAAAAATCCATGTCTTGTCTACCCTAGAGAACAGCATGTTAGCTGCAGAACTACTCAGATAGTTACCTCCCAAGAGAATGAAGAAATCTGAGCAACTCAGAAACCAGATGTTTTTAGCTATATTGTCTAGATTCTCTACTTTTCTTAACACTCATTTAACTCCAGTAACAAATGAACACTGAAGAGAAATGATGTCTTTGTTAAAGATTCAATACCCCTCGAGAACTCCAAATAAGCATCTGAAATTCCCCAAGAAAGTTCTTCCACAAATAAAAGGTTAATTACATTTATTGGGTATCTCTGGGTGAAGGCTATTTTCCTGCCATGCATTTTCAATAAGAGTAAATTGAAGGTTTTCAGAATTTCAGGGGTTTGATTGATGCGTTCATTAATTCACCTTTTCAAACTGAGGAAGAATCAAGTTTTAAATATTTTATTAATCATTTGCATTTTTCCTGATGTCATTTTTCTATTATAACTTTGTCTGATTGACTAGTTCCTGATGGCTTGAGATACCAAAGTCCCTTTTTGTCCTGGTTACAAATGAGGTTTGAGTGTTCACACAGTTGGGACTAATTTCTTCTTGCCTTTAAATTTTGAACTGTTTGGCCATTTTCAACCAAAATGGGCGGAGCTGTGTTTCAAACCAGTTGTTTTATAACAGGTTCCAGAAAATTAGGTGGCCAAGTAGAAAAGAGACACCCTATTTATTGTCCACTGCAGGAGGGGCTGCAGGATGAGCTCTTTCTTTTTCACACAGAGAATTCACACCAAGTTCACAGAGAAAAGCAGACAAGGATTTGCCAGAAGCAACACCTGATTAGAAAACAGAGACAAGTCTGAGGGATGGACACCTGTAGGAAACCAAGTGCTGCTAGCTCTGACACACTTCAACCCGTTGATTTTGGGAAAAGAATTCCCCACATTACATGGGTAACAACATAGACATTTATATGCTCATCGTTGACACAGCTCAGGCTTATTTACAGATAACAGCCATGTAGCTCCCACCTTAGACTCCACACCCAGAAACTCTGGCCAGGATAAAAGAGTTTGAGCTGGTGTTTGCACAGTGTGTGAAATTCCCTCTTGGTAACCCATGCCTATGGGTGAAGATTCCACTTAGACCTGGAATAATGCCAAGTACCCTCTCCTCTGCTACAGCTGGGGGTTTAGTTTGCAGTCAGTCTCACATGGGTTCTTCCTGTAGCCTGAACACAGTCTTCAGGTTAACATATTGATATGGTGACCTGGCAGCTCCCCTTCCAATCTCACCTGATGACTGCTCTAACCTTAGGTACAAAGCAGAAAGAGTTCATTTACTCCCCAGGAAAGGTCCAGCTTTGATACATCCATGCAAGAACTTACTCCTGGTGCCTGTGTCTATAGAGAGGATCATGTCTGCCTCATTCAATCACTGAAAAGCAATAAAAGCACAGATCATCACTTACCAAACATTTCCTTTTTTCTCCCAGAAATTGCCTTGGTATCCAGAAGGATGAAGAATGCTTGTGTGCAGGGAGCTGCAGAAAAGCCACCCAGAAGGAGAGATCTCTGCCCAGGAATGGTGCAGGTGATGAGTTTGAGCAAAGGAACAGAAGTAAAGGGGTGATGATAATCAGGAATATTAAAGCAACATCAATACCTACAGGACTCAGAGCCCTGATTTTGAGGGAATGGTACGAACTTACAGGAGGAATAATCCCCACCCGCATTCACCTTAATTTAAATGCAAAAGACATTATTTAGGTAATAGTCATGACAGCCTTCCGTTCTGCACCAATTAATTGACTGTTTTAATTTGGAGGGCCAGGAGTGCTTGGAATTTGACTGGAATACCTTCGAGGCTAGACCCAGAAACTCACAGCTGGGGATGTTCTGGAGGGGACACCCCTCAGACAACTCAGCATGCATTTTCTCCCATTTTCTGAACAAGTGGCTTGGAGGAGGTCCCATCCTTGTGCCAGCCTCTCAACAGCTTACTAAGTATCAGGAGTAGGAGGTGTCAGTGAAAATCACCTATTTCCAGATCACAGGCTCTGACTGAGAGAAATTCTTCAATATGTGTTTTCAGTAAAACAGAGCAAGCTAAGTGATATCCTGTCCTGCACAGCAAGAGTGAAGTCCAACTGTGGTGGATTTCTCTGAGAGAAGAAATATATTACCTAAATATAACATCTTTTTCTTGATTAAAAGCTGAGAATTGAGGGGAGGAGGAGGGGGAAAAGGGGAAGAGGAGCTACTGGCTCTCCCTTTGAAGATGTTAATAAGATCATGTTTTGATGTTGCATTTTGAAATAAGAGGATTCCCTTTTTAATTCTAAAAATGGGCCATGAAAATGCCACCACATAGCATTAACAAAGACTTTACATCTGCTATTTCACAAGTGAAAATATTATCTATCTACCGCCACTCTCTCTCTGGTGTTATGCTAAAATTGAAATCTATGACTGTCTTCTACCAGCTTAAGCCCACATGCCTCACTTTCCTAAGGATCATGGAAAAAAAAAAGGCACTAGTGTAAAATACTTTATCAGATGCTAACCTTCTGGCAGGAAGTCAGAACCATCTTGTGGGAAAAAGAGTAACTCCTAGCTCTCAGTCTCATTTTTCCTGATGCTGTCCTACCTCCATGCTCTTGCTCCACTTTTATTTCATGCAGGACTTGTAGAGGATATCAGGCGTCCATTGCATTTATTCCCTTATGTTTTTACAGATACATGTATAAATACACATACATAAAGCCTCAAATCTAATAATTAGTTCTCCTTATGGCAGCTTGAGCACTTGTTCCAATTCAGTCTGCTAAAATCATTAGAAAAGTCTCTCTGCCAAGTGAAGCCATGTTTAGTGAAAAACTTTTCCTAATATATCTAAAACAAAACATACACAAAAGTGCTTAAGCCTGAATGAAGTCTCCAAACACTAAAAGAGAAGAATCATCCAGAAGAAAACAGGTCCTGGATTCTATTTTATCACAATATATCATTTTTCTCCTTGGTGTATGAAAGTATCATCAAAGACTCAAATCAGATTTATAGGTTTCCCACAACTGTATAAGCAAGTGAGCAGCACTAAAGCAGACTCTGTCTAGCACAGGACAGCAATTACATTGCTATTTCTCTACAACTGTAGAGGAATAGGAGCTTAGTGTAAAGTCATTATCAGACACATATTAGAAATTCAGTGTGTTGCACATAAAATATGTATGGTTTCTACTTACTGTATATCATGTATCAAAATATAATGTGTTTCTGAGGCACAAATGAATTTAAAATGAAATAGTTTATTGAAAAAACACACAGTTTTCCTGATATAGGTAAGTGGAATTTAAAATTGAAAATGTTTCACAACCATCCATTAAAGCATACTTTGAAACATTCTTAGAATCCAGATTTCCTGCATGGGAAATGAAGTAGAGTTAAATATCCCAAGCAGGAAGCTTGCCTGATAGACACTACCTACCAGTAAAAATTTTATGACATGAAAAGATGATACTTTGCAAGGTAAACACAACCTCAAGTCTTGAAGACAGCAGATAGTCTGCAAAAACCTGCAAATTTGTTTTCTTTTTTATAATGGAAGTACAAGTCTGTAAGAGAGAGGATGATGGGAAGTGAAAAGGACACAGGCCTCGAAAAGTTCGATCAATATTTTGAGGTTGTGATGAGTTTTTTCAGTTTTTACTAAAATGAAACCTTTTGGAGGGCTGATCTCTTTTCATTTTGCTTCCTACTCTGGCAAAGTCCAGGAGTGGGGAGTGCAGTCATTCATGCCATGTGCAGGATTAGTGGATGCCCATCCCATGTTACCCCTTCAGGGCAGAAATCACCCTGGAAGCTGGGCTGCAGGGAGCTGACAGAGCCACGAGTGAGCACAGGTAACACCTCAGCTGCTGTGTTTTATCCTAAGGGCTGTGCTGGTACTCATTATGAACAGATACAAATGCTGCAAGGGGAGACCTGTGCCTCTTATAAAGTTGGAATTCAAAATCTAAGCCAGACAAGACAGAGAAGTTGCCCTAGGAAAGTCTTTATCCCCTAAGCAAGCGCATATATGGTCTGACAGATATTTCTTATGAGAGGCCTCTACCATCCATCTCTGTAGTGCAGGAGAAGCATGTAGAAAAGAAGAGAATCAGAAACTAGTCCGAGAAAAGTAGAAACAGGAGTAATTGAAGTGGCCACAAGTGAACAACAGAAATGAGGAACAGGAAAGTGCATTTTCTCATATCTGCCCCTTCCAGTCACAGAGTATCTGAAGTTGGAAGGGACCCGTGAGGATCATCAAGTCCAACTCCCTGCTCCTCACAGGATTACCTAAAGCTAAACCATATGGCTAAGAGCATCATCCAGATGCTCTTTGAACTCTGAAAAAAGGTTGAAGCATGCTTTATATCAGATGTTTCTACCAAGTTCTTCCAAACGTGAAATGTTTACCGCAGCAATCCCACAGCTGTGTTCTCCCAGTCCACAATGCAGGTGTATTTCTGGGGTTACCTGTGGGTCTGAATTCCCCTCAGTGCTGTCGTAGATGGGTAACCACACAGCCTCTTGCCTGCCCCTTCTTGGAGTGAACTCCTTGATGACAGAGCTGTAACTCAAGCACATTTGTCTTCTATCAGTTTCAGAAAACCTTTGAGTATCATATTTTGTGAAATGCATCAGTCAACTTACCAGGACTTGTGTATGTCTGCCTAAGGAAGAGTGCTGCCTAAGTGCAGAGAAAGTTAATTATGTACAGAATAATTAATAGCAATTTACACAGTGCATTTATATGCTTACTTGCAAAAATAGAAATTGCATTTGAAGTGCTCCCATTGATTTGAGAGAGTGCCCATTTTAACCAGTGTTTTTCCTTTCCTGGGCTGTCAATCCAGGGAAGATTTTGCAGATGGGAATTTTCTTAGATTGAAAAGTCATGGCCACTGAGCAGTATTTGCCTGCATTGACTTGTAGGTGAAGATTTATGAGTCAATTGTGTTTTAATAATAAACACATAGGTTTACGTGGCCTGACAGAAGTCAGACAGACTCTGCACTGCAGGGAGCCCAGCAGTGTTTGCTCAGCCAAACACTGAGCAAAAGTCTTCCTTGGCAAAAGTAGGAAAACCCACATTTGCCTTGCCATCTCCAGTTCAAAAGTTAACAATTCATGTTTCTGAACACTTGGTAACCCCCTCTCCAAAACGTATCCAGGGAACCTCAGATTGCCATTGTTCAGGGCCTTTGCAGGAATTATCAAACCCGTCAGTGTGGCTATAACTCAGAATGAACCCGAGTTACAGCATGGATGTGAGGCCAGGCAAGAGCACAGCTCTTACAAGTGGCAAGAATCCTATCATTTTGTCATGGTGATTGGGACACGTAGCTGAAAAAAAGATAAAAATGTGAGTAACATTTCCATGAGAAGGGAATCCCCTCATGCTGGAAATATATTTGAAGGAGAAGTGAATATACACCCTTTCACAGTGTTGGTTGCTTGATTTTCTCTGCAGATCCACCTTAAAATGCAATTTTTCTTTTTATTCCCTTAAAGCTGCACATCCCAGCTGGCATGTCCCAGTCCTATAAACGTCTCAATATAATACACCATCATTGTCTGATGTATGGGCTTCCATTTGGTGCACTATGTCCAAAGAATATTTCTTCATGCTTGAATGACTCATGTATGAGGAGATTAATCTCTCTGGGGGAGAAATTGGTGTCTCTCCTATAGAAGCAAGTTGCTGTGTGCACATTAGCTGCTGCTCTCACTTGTGTTCTTAATATTCAGTGTACAGCTTCTATCTGCCATAAAAATCCTTTTGTCTTTCCACAACTTGATGTCCTTTTCCAGCTATGCTGGCAATACAAAAGGGAAAATTTAAAATTAACCATTAAAATAGTAAGTGAATAACACATTCATTTTTATGTTGTAATCCTATTTGCCATTCTTTCTAGGTGCCAGGTAGTCTTACTCACACTTTTCTTTAGCTTGTAGCTTTTAGCAAGAGGATGTGAAGAGCTGACTTTATTAAGTGGAGAGGGCATCTGTTTTGATTTAGACCAACTTCCCAGATTCTCAGAGAGACAAGGTTTAAGCCTATACCATTTTGATTGCTGGCAAGAAAATATTTAACAGGCAGCTTCTGTCTTTGAGAGGAATGAAAGCACAACATGCATGTATCACTCAATGTACATTATCACTTTCTTGTTGGCTAAGAACTAAACTTTATGTTCCAAATGTTTTCATCAATATGAAAACTTCTTGTGAGCTTTCATATTCCTTGTTTGTTCCAACCCCCACTTTTCCATCCAGTGAGCAACAGGAGAAAGCAATAAATACATTAGCAGTATAACTAAATTTGCAGATACATTAATTCATACTGTAAACTGCAATTTTAAAGATCAAGCAAAGTGTTTCCCCAAAAAGGAGACCTTATCCAAGAAATTACACTTATATTCAGAGACTTAGTTTTATTCAGCCTTATCTTTTATTGAAACCTATCAAAAACCTGAGGCTGTCGCCAGTGCCAGTAAGCAATCTAGAGCTATTAATTAGTACACCCGTGTTTTTGCCACAACAAACATTTTAATTTGTCCTCTAAACAGTGCTCATGATATCAGCCCTTTACTCCTGTTTTATTTTTGTCTGTGTGATATACATTACACATGAGAGAGTCCTACGTCCATATGTCCACAAACTGCAGTGGACATATGGCAGCATACAGAAAAGCGGTCTTTTACATTTTGCATACTATTATCATGGAGGCATTACAGCATCCCTTTATGTCATGTTGCTATTTAGTCAAGTTTGTGTCATGTATTTGAACCTTCTCAGCTGGCTTGATTTATTCTAATTGTAGGCATCGGGTTAGTCTATTTGTAACAAGCAGTGTGCGGAAATTGCCCCAGTAATGACTCCTGAAACAAATGTAATTTATTTAGTTGATTACAAAGAAATGTTGGTTATACTTGAAGAAGAGAACAGTAAAATGTTTTCTTTTTAGACATTTATTGAATGCTATTTGTCATTAGTTCTCTATCTAATGAAAGGATATATGACTGAAACATTGCCAAAGACAGTGGAAAAAACAGCCCACAGGAAGATTTATGTTTTATTTTGAATTCTAGAAAGTGGGATAATCTCGTAGAAAAATCTATTGAAAAAATTATGTCCATTAAAAAAGCAGGTTGGTTTGAAATGTCCAGCCTTTGCAATAATTTCTGCAAGTATTTTATATTAAAAAGGTGCAGTGTAAGAAGGGATATATGAAGGTGCACACTTTCAGACATTCAGATAAAAAGAAAAATTTCACGGGGAGTGAGTTCTTCCCAGCCAGCTCAACACAGACAGCATTGTTTGGAATAACACTAATAGATGTTGACAGGCCAAGCTCGGAAGAGATACCTGTATGAGCATGAGAGTTATTGGATATGTATCCACAAAACCTCCTGTTCAGCCCCTGTGATCTCACTCTCAGTATTTTCCATGCTTTTTTTTTTCTTAATTTTTTCTCAAAATATTATGAGAAAAAGACAGTGATAAAGAAGTAAACCAGGAGAAGAGACTATAGCTGCGCTGGACATATCTTCTAAAAAGATAAGTTCTAAGAGCTTGCCTTAGACCAGCTGTCTAAAGGTATGGCCCATCCCCTCCAGTCCACTGAATGGACTCTCTTTCAGACACCTTCCAAAGTCTACTCCATTTTAAGGAATCAGTTACTGCTGGAGGTGTCTGTGTCTCTCCAACATCTATGGAAAGAGTATAAGTAGGAGACAGGTTAGGTAGCCACATAGCTAACACTGTCATTTTACTTGGATGATATTAGGTAAGAGTAACTACACTCTTAGGCTGAACTTTCCTACAGACAGAAAATATACTGCAGAAGAAAATGGAGCCTCTCATTTTCTGTAAAGCTTTATGTGAGTCCTTTCATCTAATGTTTCAAGAACTACAGGCCGTACTGACTTTCCATCCCTCTGAAGTAGGTGCTCCTCTGTGGGATGTTCTGCACACACAGCTGATGACAGGTTCCACGTTTCTCCACAATGTACTGGCTGTCAGCATTTCCCAGAGGCAGCACCAACTGATAGTGGTCAGGGTTCATTGTACCATGAGCTGGTTCTCCCACTTTCTGCCTGACATAATTTATGCCCTACAAAACTGAGCATGGTGAGAGAAAGGCAACAGATCCTTTGGGCAAAAATAAGCAAAGCTAGGTAAAATGTTTGGTCCTGTCAGCCTAAACCAGCTTCTGACATCATGGTAGATCTCTAACAGATGCTGGCAAAAGTGGACCCTTCTCTTGGTATTTGAATGATTTCTGTCAGATGCAAAAAGACATCTGCACTCTTATAAATGGTAGTAAATCAATATATGGGCTCAAACAGCACCAACAATTTCTCTGTAAAAACTTACTTATTCACACTCGATTGGGAGACCAAAAGCCGAAGGCTTAAATGCTTCCTAAGTTTTCCTGAGCAAAGCTAAGTCATCCTGCTATTTCTGATGCTGGAAGGAGGAGTAGCATCACCAAACACCTCCTTTCCAAGGTGGCATGGGGGGAAAGGTCTGAGAGCCTTAATAGCGCTAGAGCCCTGTGCAGACAGACAGACTGACGACAGCTGTGCGCCTCCCACGTTGTGGCTACCTACTCGTAGAAGGTATAACCAATCTAGCTTCCTCAGGCTAAGCAATAAAGGTTCTGAATATAAAGGTTAAGTAATAAATACAAAGCAGAGGGAAAGTATTCCCTCAATTCTTGAATAAAACATTCCAAGAGAGTGCAGTGCTAATGGATTTGAAAAAATAAGCACAAAGTAGCAATGTAACACCATGTGTCCTCAAGTGCACAGAACATCATGAACATCAACTGGTTTAAATTTTATGCAGCTTCACCCCACATATTTCAGATGAGAGCAGTAATGTACCCCTGCATTTCCTTGCATGCAGCAGGTACAAGTGGCTGCTCTTTTCCCTGCGTTCATTAAGCACCTTGCAAGCAGATGACAAGGACAGTTGCCAACTAAGTGTGGATTAAAACTGCTTTTCATGTGCCCAGCTACAGTAGTTACTTGCCAACAAGTATTCCTTTTCTTTCTGTCCCCAAACTGGTAGTGTAGACAAAAATGTGAGTACTAAATTAATTTCCAATTTAAGTATAAAATATCCTCCAGGATGCATTTCTTGGCTGCGATGGAGAGTGCTGCTCCCCCAACTCTATTCAGTGCCACAGGGACTATATTGGCCCAAAGGTTGTTCTTTACCTCTCCCAAGCTACAAGTCTATGGTAGGGGAGAAGAAGAGCATGACAGCTAGAAGGAGAGGGATAAGTGATCAGGAACAGACACAAGGGCTTGTTAACTTAGAGAATCAATTCAATATCTCTAGTCCTCAACAGACCGATGCCAGCATGTGGCTGTCTGTTATGTCCCTTATTCCTGGTGGACTGGACTTTATCTTGTTGGAATGTGGACTTACAGGCCCACTGAATTTGAAAAGCACACAGCTCCACCTGCGCTATCCAAATGATATGCAGGCCCCTCAGAGAGGATCTACCTCAGAGTTCCTGTTTGGTTTCTCTAGTCAATCTACATGCTCTAGTTGAGAGAGATTGGAGGATTGTTTATTTTTTAAAACCCATCATGATTTTAGCTGCCTCCTTCTAAAATGTGAGAAACATCACAGTGCAAAACAACCACAACAGAGAAAAGGACTCTAAGGCTAAGGACAAAATGGAAAGGTCTGCCTAAATCTGATGTCCCTACTTTTAAAATATAACTAAAAACTGGAAATTCCTTCCAGTAGCAGACTGAGCACAGCATATATGCCAGAAGGATCCTTAATGCTTTGGGAGTATGGGACAAAACAGGCTGTTTTATCTTCTGTCACTTCAAAAAAATGAATTTGTGCACAGTTGTAAGTACGGAACATACAAAAATGAAGACCAACAAACAACATCTCTCAGGCCCAAGCTTATTCTTTTTCCACAAGTCTACAGCTCCCACTTCAAGTTCCAAAAGACCTAAAGCAGGAGCCTGGCTTTGTTGCAGCTTTACCTGCACAGATGAGAAGGGAAGCAGAGGACAGAGGCAGAAAAGGGATACTCAGGGGAAGTAGGGTTAAGGGCTTGCTCATCACCAGTCATTCCTCACTGGCAGGTATTTAGATGACCCTTCATGAACTCCAGCTTGGACCAGTTTTCCTTACCTAGGTCTGTACCTGTAACCCGCACCTCTTTTAATCAAAATTAATGACCAAAGCTTCCAGTTTTCATCTCCTTTTCTGCCCATCACAAATCAGCAGAAAACTCCTTGTCTTGGTTTCCTAAGGGAGTTTCAGTTTCTGTAGTTTTGTTTGTCATCTTCTCATCTTCAGCTGTCTCCTCTTATATCTCAACTCACCATTATCAGTGAGATTCCCTTCACTGCTGCTACACTCAGCTCACGGATGGGCACTGATGGGATGTATGGACAAACTCATTGCACACAGCAGGTGAGAGCAGATTGCCAACAGGCCTCCACAACCTGGTTCTCATCCCCATCCTGACCCCCAGGAAATGCTCAATACTCTGAAGCCCAAACGCCTCTGGCGTGGAAGGCAGGGCAATGCTTTCCCAGGCTCTAGAGAGAGTGCAAGGGGAAAGGCAGTGCTGCAGTGTAATCAGAGGGCAGCGACCTCACAGCTGCAAACTGTAACCTTTTAGAAAGTGTTTAATGCAGTCTTTATGGTAGCCATTATTTTTACAGTGTTTTCACTTTGAGAAAGAAAACGGAGTAAATGTTTACAACAGCTTAACTAAATAAGTTCAACAGGTGAGGTGTGGCTCTCACCTGGGCCAGTTCAGCCCACCCAGCAGCTCACAGCCCTCAGTGTCTGGAAATCAAAGGGGTGGTTGAAAATGGACCTTTACTCAGAAAGGAAAAAGTTTCTTTCCCTGCTTCAGTTTTTGTTTGTTTCTTTAAGTAACAGACTGTTTCAGAAAAATAAACACACAGAAGGGCTCAGGGCAAAGATACATTTTGTATACAGCTTTAATGAAAACATGTTTTTCTTGTTAACACCTTGTTATATCCTAAAATCACAATACAGAAAAAACTGTGAATAAGGCTGTGTGCATAGACATCTCAGATTTTTAATGAAAT
Organism: Lichenostomus cassidix; assembly: GCF_008360975.1. Classification (NCBI taxonomy): domain Eukaryota; kingdom Metazoa; phylum Chordata; class Aves; order Passeriformes; family Meliphagidae; genus Lichenostomus; species Lichenostomus cassidix. The sequence continues at coordinate 127,542,677 of NC_139482.1, forward strand.
TCAGAAACCAACATAGCTTCCCGCACATGCTTGCCGCTACTGCGGCATCGGCGGCTCTGGGTGTGTGTGACCCTGGGTGAGCCCTACCTGTGTGCTCTCCCTGCTCACACTGTGCTGCAGGGACTGTATAGCTCTGCAGTACTGAACTTCTCACCAGGCTGGAAAGTGCTCTGGGTGTGTGTGACCCTGGGTGAGCACTACTTGTGTGCTCTCCCTGCTCACACTGTGCTGCAGGGACTGTACAGCTCTGCAGTACTGAACTTCTCACCAGGCTGGAAAGTGCACAGGAATGAGATACAACTGTCACAGCCACAGGTCCAGGGTATTATTTTTCATTAGAGTTCACTTTTGCAGTCTAACAGAGAGTCTGCTTTCGTATAAGCCAAAAGCAATGGTCCATAGACTGGCCAAAATATTGGAGGAATTACTCTGCACAGCCTCTTTGTATTTGGGGTGGATTCTTGTTTCACCACAATGTGATTAATACCTTGCCAAACACACACTATCAGAAGCTTTTATCTGAGCAGCTTCAGAAGGCCCTTCAGTACTCCACATAGTGAGTTCCACCCAGGAGATAATATTTCCGTTTCAAAAGACACTAGCAGCTTCTTTCCAAAAAAAATTTCATAATTTAATTCCCTGCTGAAATACATCAGCTGAAACCGCTGGGTTGCAGAAGCTAGATGGAATTCAGAAGACAACAGCTTCCACATAGAGCTGGAGAGAATATGCCTTTTCTTTTTTAAAGAAAAGGTAATACTTTTCTCTGATAATGACCCCAAAGTGACTCTGTTCCCTGGTAATGATCCAGAGCCCCATGTTTCTGCGATCTGCTGGGCCACCATGAAAGAGCATCACATTGCTGTAATGAGTGATAGCACTCAGAGAAAAGATCTTGGCACAATGCTTATGCTGGAAAGTGGGCACTGGTTGTTCTGCAGGTAATGAAATCTTAGCTGTAACAAGGAGACAAGAAAAGATGGTACTGGAAATTGCCAGTGTTTGAACTCTGAAACTCAGTGGGAGGGAAAAGAGATACAGTTTTTGTGAAATACCTTGTTCTCAGGAGATTCAGAGAAAAATCCATGCTTTGGGGCACCTGAATGCTCACTCAGATCAACTCTTAAAGAAAAAGCTTGAATTCCCTCATATATTTAGTGGCAAGAGGGGGCCTTAAAACAGAATTTAGACCCACTTTATACCACATTATTAATATCAAGAAGTCAGAAAAGACCTTTACTGTTATTGCAAATCAGACTTTGAATCCCAACTGAGTACAAAAACTGAGGCTGCACTAGAATATCAAACCCAGACTTTGGTAAAGTTCAGAAACGAATCTCCCTTTAAAATATTACTGAGTTTAGAAAATAGATCAGTCATCTGATATGTGAGCTGCAATTCCCATTAGCTTTGGGGAAATTCTCCTATTGATCTGGACTCCTAGCACAACTTAACTTCTGCATAACAATTACTGCCCTTGGAACATCTCTATTTTATTATTTGTAAGGACAAAAGAAAACCACTGCAGATTCTATAGGAATCAAGTTTTTTTGTTTCTCAAAAGGATACAGGTCCATCAAACCTGAGAGAGAGAATAGCCTCCAGTGCAGATGGGTAGGTATAATATACCCACTCACTCCTGCTACTACTTCAGTGCAGCTACAGTAGCATTATTTTTAGCAGAGCAGGTGTAGAAAAGGGTGGTTTTGAAGGCAAGAAAACAAAAAACAACAACAAAAAATGAATTATTTATGCAAGTTAAATCAAAATATGCCCCATATAAATGTTTAATCAGGTTTTCACCAACTTCTCTCCATATGCTCTGCCTTGCTCAACAGCAGATTTCTAATGGAATCACTAAATATAGTTTAATAGCTTTGGATTATGCAATTCAACTTCTGCTTACAGAGTTTTTTTCATTCAAAGCAGCTTCAGTAAAATAAACACTAAAGTCTCTCAGAGTTAATATTTAAAGAAAAGAAGCAGTAAAAACTATTGAGGGATTTTCCTTCTGCAGCATTTTTGTCACAGGCAAGTGTTACAGGAGATGAAGTCATGTGATATAGCCAAGTACAATCAATGCATATTGGGGCAGCTGAAGGCCTTTGTCACATTTGAGAAATACTAGTTGTATTTGTCAGAGAACTTGCTGGGACAGCCAAAAGAGAGGTCATTGGCTCTTACTTCAGCACTCTAGAAGATATCAAAAGCTTCCACTGCTCTTTTTTCCATTTTTGAAAAGCATTCAATTGAATTCAGAGACAATTTGGGGTTTATTACCCCTGGCTTGCTCAGTTACCAGCTTTTACCCCACAGAGCCATCTTTTTAGGAGTGCCTAAGAACTAAAAGCCAGTATCCTGGCTGGGCTGCCCATCACCACCAGCAACAGCAGCTCTTCAAGCAAATCAAAATACCTACAGAGCTCTTCTTCCTTTTCCAGCACACCGAAAGACTGATATACAAGTGCTCACTCCCCCTTTCCCAAACTTAGCAATTCAATACCCTCAGCTTTCCCTCAGCACTAGCCACTCTGTTTCTTGTCTTCCTTTTTATACAAAGCAGCTGGTCCCTGCAGATTAACAGAGCCCAGCTGGTCTGCAGCCACTTAACCCCTTCTGAGCTGGTTCCTCAATCCTGCAAAAGAAAACAGGGTTGTCCTGAGCTTTCCAGGACTCTCCCAGGGCTTGCAATAGGAGCATCCCTACGAGCAAAGACAGTACAGGTTTTAATCTGGGGAGAAAAGCTTTCTGTGGTCTGAAAAGACTTTTATTTAATGTAGTAAGCCTAACTCTTTATAGAGCTTAGAGACAAGGATGTGAGAGATTTAAGTAGATTTGAAAACAATAATGTCATACACAAGTGTATTAAGGGTTTATAGACATTATTTATAAGCTGTTGAGTTTGATGTGGAATGATCTCTGCCCTGTAACTACCTTAATTATTTTGTAAAATACTGTACTGGTATGCTGTCACTTTTGAAGCATATTGCATAGTTGTTAAAAAGCATTCAGATTGAGCCCATATTCACCAAGTTTTGTTCTTAGGGCTTGTGAAATTTTCAGAAACATGAGTTCAGTACTATACAAGTATTTCTGATGGTCGAAATATTTATTACCTGCTGAGAAAACCACAAAAATTAAACATGAGTAGTTCTGTTGAAAATGTCCATGTATAATTTTAGCTATATTTGCAGTAAGAATTTCTTTAAAAGTTTCACACTATTTTTTTCACTAAACTTCTGAATAATCATTTGAAATTAGGAGTAAAAGTGTTTGAATAAAATGTATTTAAAGAGAGGCCTTTCCTCTTTCAAAAATAAAGTGCTTTTTGATATCTTTAAGTGCAGGATAACTACCAATACCTTGCAAAGATAAAAAAGGGATAATGGACTTTAAAGAATTAAGACCTATGAACTTAAGAATTTACTATAATTACAGATCCAGTACCCTGTTGTCTCCCATTCCTTCAGGTTGGTTTCAATTAATGAAGTAATTTCTCCATCACTGTAGACTTCAGCTCCTGTTCCCACCAAAGAATTTCTTATTTGGAAGGCTGTTGTACCCTTTCCTGCCAATTCTGGTGTGAGACTGCAATCTGCTTAATATTAGTTATATTGTCTTCCAAATGAGCCATCTAAAGGACGCTCAGGATTCATGTAACTGCAACTAGAGCTGTTCCCCAGTTCCCCAAATAGGTACCCAGACAAGTCTGGACAACACCACTCATCTTTCCAGACATCATGTAGTTCAACTTTTGCTTTGATGGAAACATTTCTCGCTGCATCTGTGTCTCTTCTCCACCACGGGAGGAGCTGAGGCTGTCCAACAGAAAGAAGCAACTACTTTCAGCTTAGCCCAACCATTAAGACTTCCTGAAAGCATGAAGGTGCAGAGCAATAACTCACCCTTTCACCTCACCTCAAATGCACTTTTTCATCTTTAGCCACATTTTAGCAGCTCTGTTTTGTGGGACCCCATCAGGTTGTCTTGTATCCCCAGGACCAGAAGGTTTCTTCTAAGGTTATATGAGCCAATATTTTTTCCACGAGATGATGTGATTCTTTTTTCACACTTCATGATGTGCTTCTGACCCTGGAAAGCCCCAGAGCTACAAGAGATGGAGACAGCTGTTAGTCTAGCAGAAACTGGGAGGTTTGCAAAGACCTTGCAAGGGACCCAGAACATCAGCAGAATTCAAGGGCCCTGGGGGAAGAGCAGACCTTACCTCAAGTCAGACCAAAAGCAGACCAAAAGGGGAAACAGGAAGGGAAAAGGGTTAAAGTGAGAACAGCTAAGAAATTTAACTCTGAGCCAAGAAGTTCAGCTGGAGTGCTGCTTGTTTGTGCAAGGGTGATAGCTGAGGTGGTCTAGGGCTGGACTAAAGCAAGTGTGAGGCAGAATAGTATGGATCTGGTCAGGTTAGGAAGGAAAGGATTAAATACCAACATGTATAAAGTGAGAAGGTAGTACAGAACATAAACTTTAGAAGCTAAGACAAACATTCTTAGAAACAGAGTATTATTTTCATTTTGAGTCCAATCCTTCCTGTGCTACTCATAAGTACTAAGTAACAGACTAATAGATGATGTTTCCCCAAGTGCAGGGACTGTGTTTTTGGACAAAACAGACTGGGGTTTTTTGGTGGGGACAGGGGTGAAATTGAGCACGAAGAGCTTCAAAAATCCCAGACTGACTGTTCTACTTCTGTTTCTGAGCAGGAAACCAAAATAATCTAGAGCCAGTCTCCACTCATTGATGCCCTGCGAAACAACTGCTGCAAAGGAGGAGATGGTGGGTTTTAGTAGCTGAGAGACCCTGCCACTTGCTGAAAAGCCTAAAATTAAACTGCCCACCGCTTCCTACACCCGCTAATCAATCACCTCCTGGTCTCCAGTCATTTTTCATCCCATAATATCCAGATCAAAGCATTCTTACCATACCATCCCTTTCCAGAGCGTAATGTAAAAAGGTTAATAGTTGAAGGTCAGCAGCCTTCATCTCTCAGCACCTTGCCCGTGCCCTGCCCTGCTCGGTGCAGCTGGTGTGGGGCTGGGGCACAGCCTCCCCCTTGCCCGGCGAGCAGATGCGCCGAGCCATCGGGGTGCACCTGTTGGGCTGCCACCATCTGCTCGCCAAAATGGGAACGAGCCACACCCAGTGCCGGCTGGCCGGCTGGGGACAGCCTAATCTCCTCCTCGCAGGCTTCAAACAGGCAGCCACAGCATGGGCCACACAAAGGTCGCCTGCATAAAGGCGCCAACCGGCTCGACTCAGCCTTGGGGGGCACCTAATCTCTGGCCGTGGCGGGGGGCTGCCGCCTGCGCTGACAAAAAAGGGCTCTCTGAATTAATCCGGAGGGCTATTACCTGACAAGAAAGCGTCCTGTAAACCGCCCCTTTTTTTTTTTTTAAAGAAAGAAAGGTATTAAGTTAACATGTATACTAATATTAAGTAAATTAAGCCACAGTGGTACTTTTGAAGACTATTTAGTGATGTGTAAGCATTGTAAAGACGCCGCCGGTGCTGGTCCTTACTAATGGGGATGACTTGTGAGCTGCATAGACTGAACGCTTGCTTTGGAAACTGGAGACTCTGTTCAACACACACCACAGCCGTTTCCTATAAAGAATTACCTGACCTGCTGGTGTGAGTCCCAGCAGCCGGTGTCAGCACTTCCCAAAAAACAGGCTCTGTCTGGAACCTGTCACCAAAGTGCCTAAAAATGCCTTTATTATCAAATTTATAAGAAAGCAAGAAATGCATGAAACATGGACAGGATTTATGCAAAAAAACAAAGGTTATTTTAGAAACTTCCCATTCCAACCTCTAAGTTTTCCCAATGAAATACTGCAGAAACTAGGACATATAATTGCATGACCTATTCAGGCTCTGTTTCAGCGTTCATTTTAGATGTATTTTCCAGCATTCCATTTAACAGTGAGGCAATAAAAGGGATGAAAAGACAGCCTGCTAACACTGACCATTGTCCTGAGCCCTTCTTGCAGCGCGCCCTCGGTACCATCAGGCTGCAGTAGCAGAAGCATAAAATCTTGGCTTCTTCATGAAGCATGTCTGAGCTTTTTCCGGGTGTTTTTCCCCATTAAATGTAGAAAGTCGGCACCTATACTCTCTCTTAGAGACCCCCCTGGTTCCACAGTATTCTGTGACTTCATTCTACCATAGCTCAAACTCCCCAATGTTCAGCACTGCTAACGCACTGGCTCACGCTGGGCTGGACAGCATCCCTGGTCCAGACCCACACAGGTGATGCTGGAAACTGAGGGCAAGGCTGGTTTTCACCAAACCTCCCTCCTCACATGCAGTAAGAAAGCAAGATCCCCCTGTGCCTGAACCCTTGAGCACAGATACTTTGTTCCATCAGCAGTCTGTACTGTTTGTTTGCTTTTTTGTCCACCTGTGTATTTATGCCCGAGGGCTACACAGTGAGCTCTTGGAGACAGACTCGTTTTTGTTATGGGTCACTGCATGGCAATGGGACTCCAATTTCTTTTTTTTTTTCAGTTGTCCCCATCAGGTACATTAATAGAAATACAGCAAAATAATAACAATATTGTAAGAGGTGCTCATCACTCTTAGGCTATGAAGCCATAGAGCATTACTTTGGTGTGGCATATATTTAAGGAAAATACTGGAAGTTTCATACTTGAAATGTTTTAATTTAGAATTGATAAAGCAGTAGAGAATGGGATAATGATTTTACCTCTGGAGGGATTAGGACTTTTCTATCTTCAAATTTGCAGCGGCTATCTGAAGGCAAACACTGAATAGAAATATATTAAATTACTGTGAGCAATCCAATTTTTAAAAGAAAGTTAAATATTAAAATATATAAATAAATGACAAGTTTCCTTTTTAAAATATGCACAAGGTAATTCAGAGAAAATGTTAGAATAAGTCCATCTGCTAAATTAGTTGCAAGATACTGGTGGCTACTTTTCCATTTACACTAATGATGAGAAATGTAAAAGGCCAGCTTCATAATTCAGGGCATTCATTTCAAGAGGTTCCAAGAACACTTATACTAAATGTGTCTGTCTACCTAATCAGCCAGTTTCGTCTTTCCTTTAAAGACTGAAACACAATTACAGAGCCTGTAGTCCCAATTTTTTAATTTCCCTTGGCCCATACTAATATATATTTCAATATAAGGAAAGCTGGAAGATGATAGAGTTGAATTAACACCTTTAAACTAAGCATATTGCATTCTCTTAAATCAATGGTTTCACTTGTGCCCTCAAGCAATATGTGATTTGTAAATTTGAGACATGCTACCTTTAGGCAGTAAGCAATCTCTTTAAAAACACTAAAGTAGGCAACATATGGTGGCACTGTGCAATATGAAATTGTTCTAAAGATACAAGTTTCCAGCCTCAGTGGTACAAGCCCAATTTTAAATAAAACATAGTATCATATGGTTCCTGCTTAAACACTGCAGTAAAAAAAAAGCTGGCTATATGGTCATCCTCTAAACGACAGAGGGAACAGTTTACACACGTACACTTGGAAACCCACTGTCTACAAACACGCCGTTACCCACTACCTTCCAATACTTGTAAATACTGAAATATGACAGCTTGTGTATTTGCAGAGCCTTATAAGCTCATGGATTTCTCTCTTCTTATTTTTATTTTTGGTTGGATCACACAAACAAAACCACGGGTATTTTTTGTTGTCAGCTTATATGCGTCTCTCATAAAACACACATTCTATGTTCATATTTTTCCACTGCAGAGACCAGCTGGGTCACATTAGTCATGTCAAAGCATGTCAAGGACTATAACATGTAATTCAGTCCAATGTTACGGTGAAGGTGATTCTATTCCATTACCCATGCAGAGAGGGGATAGTGGTATTTTAGCTTGGGGATATGACTTTTTACTTAAGTCTGCTCTTATTGACAAACGTACATATAAATTTCCAAAATACAGCATAACTTTTTTTCATTGGTCACAAGGATAGGAAAGAAATCAGAAGAGGGAAACATATTTTATTGTTAGTCATCAATTATCTGATCTAGCAGCTTAACAATTGATTTGAAAAGGCATAGGACTAGACTTGGAAAAGAGAAATTATTACTGCTCTGGTATGTACATGGCCAGACCCCAATTTCTGTTCCAATTTTTGGCATTACAAAAACTATACAATTACTTTGGTCTGTAATTTAACCTAGCATATGCTGTACTCACTGTTCCTGTCTGGAAAATGAAGAACTCTTCCTCAGGAATGATTTTCTTGTGAAATAAGGGTAAAGAAGTTTATATAAAGACTTTATACACTTCTCTCTTGTCTCTGTAGCCATTGCACATTCTCTTTCCCACAGGTGGACTTAAGGAAGAGGAGTCTGAATGTTCTGGCCACTGACAGATCTGATCAGTTATTAATTGTACAAGCCTCTTGCCTTGATTGGGTTGTCTCTCTGGCTCAGTACCCTACAGTGTTTTTTTCATAGCAGTTAATGGTAATCTATGGGCTGTATGTTAGTAAGAAAGCAGTGAAAGAGCCATAGTGAGTCTGGATTTCTTCTTTACAGGAATTTTACAGACTGTATGCCACATTATCAATGGTACCTGATTCATCAGTGGTCCTCAGCCACAGACACTGGAAAGGTAGGTAGTGCTGTGCTCCTTTGGGAAGCATGGAATTGGATTAATCAAGACCTCTTAGTGGATGTATCAGTTTATTCCTGTGGCAATCATATACTTTACAGACAAATGACCTCTAGGCTAGTCCTTTGAAACTGGATATTTAAAGGTGTTTAGACATCTAATATTCATCGGCATCAATTAATTTAGACACATTCCTTTAAAATTCTGACTCTTATCCTTGTGACTATGAAAGGGTTAGGGCATGGCTTGCTTTTGTTTGGTTTCCATTCCCATTTGATCACCTTCTTCAAGGATTCAACAATGACAAATCACAGATAAGAAAAATGAAAAATCACAGGTGAACTAGAAGCGTTTAGTTAATTCTTTTAGTTTAGTTAATTCTTTTTATCCTGGTGAATCCTCTGAATCCTGCTGCACTGGGTGTTTTTCAGTGCCCCCAAGACAGCAGAACATCACTGCAAATTGGCATGCTTCTTCTATTGCAGAGGGACTCCTCAGGGCAGACCAGTGATCTAGCGGCCTCATCTTGTGTAGAGCATTGTGCCACTTGCTTAGAATATTTAGAGCAATTACACCAGTTCTGAGGTTTGTATGTGGCCTGGAAATAAAATAAGTATATTGGTTTTATTTAGCCTTCTTTTCCTGGGCACCATCTACATTCAAATCACCTCGAGACATGCCTATCCCTTCGTTTCTGCATTCCAGATATGAAAAGCAAAACCACCTTATCTTATATGTTATCTTATATCTTATCACCTTATATGTGAATCTTTCTGCTGTGCATCTTCCCTATTTTGAAAATTTCTACAAGATACATTTCAGTTAGCGTGCTCTCCAAGGACTAATTTTATTATAAGCATTCTTACACAGCGTTTTTCATCTGCTCTTCTACCAACTTTTGCATGTCAGTTGTTGTATTAATATGTTGTGTAATCATTACATTTGTGACTTCTAACTGGATTTTTGGAAAGACAGATGGACTCCTTTCGCACAACAAGGTATAGCTGTGCTGAAGTGTAATGAGCTGGGAGCTGTTGCAGGAGATATTGATCTTACTCCAGCTTTTTACTTGTTATGGCCCTAATTGTCTCAGGGTTGTTTACCTGATAAACAAAAGAATGAGATTACACATGTGGACTGTAGTCAAAGTAATGATGCCAGGTAAATATTTTGTCACTACTATTAATAATGGCAATTATGGAGTTCCCTTCACTTCAGCAAAAGCAAACACATGTAAGACCTTACAAAAGACACATTTGCAACTTGAAAAATTCAAGACTAAGAGCAAGTTAGACCTCATAATGCAGAGGAGCCAGGAAACAACAACATGATGCAACTTTCTTCCTTGGTTTTGTATCACCATTGAAATGTTTCTCTTCGTGGGATGCATTAAAATGCCGTATAGTTGAACAAACAGACAAAGTAATTAAAGGAGCTACATTATGGTCCTTACTAAAACTGGACAGCTTCTTATTATGCTTTGACTTCTGATTTTTCTTTCTAAATAATGTCTTTTTATAGAAAAAACCACTGGTAAATAAAAATGCGCAGTGATAAAAGATAGTCAAGCTTCAGTTTTAATACACAGGGCCCTTTTGGCAAGAATTGAAATCCAAAAGGAGTGTTTGCTACCTTGCAAAGCTTGGACTGTAACTTGGTTTATTTTTAAATTAATTAGAGATTCATTCCACACTGCCAATCTAGTATTTGGGTACAAGTCCTTGGAAAAGTTCCAAAAAAGTGACACTCAGTTACCACGGTTACACCCACAAGAGTATCAAGTCTACCTGGAAATGATCAACCACAAGCTTAACTGGTCCCCTGTGCATACAAATGCTGTGACCTGTGAATACAATGCATTATAATGATGTACAAAAACTATGTTTGCTGTGAATAAAATGAGATGAAAGAATGCATGCAGGGTTGTAAAAATCCTGGTAGTACTGTCAGACAGGGAACATTGTGATAGTCCTCCTCTTGCTCCTGCTCCCTTCTGCTCCTACCCGTTGAAACAGGGTAGAACGTTTTAGCTATTGGATTGTGTTATCAAGATAAGTGAGATATTTGGTTAGATTCTCAAAACTTCGGAGCTGGTTGGCCTCCACTTATGTTCACAACATGATCAGGTAATATTTGTGGTATTCCTTGGCAGCAGATAAGACCCAGGTGAAATATGGCAATTTTGGTTATATTTTTATCAGAATGCTGGGACTGTTCAAATGGGAAAATCAAACAAAACAGAGATGTCTGTAATAAATACATATAAAATTTGCATGTACTTTTATTCAGAAATAGCTTTAACAGAAATACTTTTCAGTACAGAAAATATTCCTATTCCTGTACAGAACTGCCCCAAACATCCAAGGTAAGCATATCTCTGTTTGGAGAACACACTGCAAAGAGTAGGTGATAGATTTGGCAAGTATCTCTTTTGTCTCTGCCTAATGCAAACAGGATTCCACATCTGATCTTTTTTTCAGATCTCTCATAAATACAAAGCAGAGGAAATGTTCTCATAAACCCCTGCAAAGAGAAGCCATCAAACTTCACCTCTGAGTTGTAAAACAGTATCATATGCTTCAGGTCCTATGATATAATCCCACTTGCAAATGTCCTTGTGCTGTCTGGGTTTCATAAATCAGATTGCAGAACAATAGAAATTTGATGTAGAAGGAGCCTGATAGACCATCCTGTTCACCTCATTTCCACTGCTGCATGTTTTAGGCTGTTTTGTCAGTCCTTGTTTCAAATGGGCCAAGTGGTGAGACTTTCATAATATCCCTTACAATTTTATTCCATACTTTAATACATCTCATTGTCTGGGAATTTCCTCCTCTCGTACAGCTTGAAGTTTGTCTGCTTTAATTTCAGCCAGTCATTTCTTGCAATATCCCCTCTGTGCTAGGCATAAATATTTAATCTTTCACTTGAGGTTTGAATTGTTTCAACAATAATCAAAAGGAATTGAGCATTTGCATGAATAACAGAAATATCTAGCATCATTATAGCTAAAAACAGTGTGGATTTTGGAAAGGAGATAAAGGCTATGCTTGAGAATTTTGACCACCTTTGTACCACTAGAAATTATAAAATTACATTCTTGAGTGCAGAGTTCATCTTGTCTGACTGTTCTGATCTTCTGCAGGTCTCCCTGTTCCCAGCACCTGCTACAGACCACCCTTGGAGATGGAGTGCTTCAAGCGTTTTATGAATTTGGAGTTCACAAGAACTTCGAAGCCTGCTACTGTCTGATAATTCCCTCATTCTTAAGACAGGGAAATGTGAATTTCACAGCAATAGGAAACACAGATCCTAAAAGTTTTTCAGTGATCACCAGTAACCCTTATTTGTTGTGTCTGGATTCATGGGGAATAAAGGACGGAAAAGCTTTTAAAGACTATTCTACCTTTCTTTAATAACTTTCTCTATTTAAAGCATGAAAGTTTTCTACTATTTGTATCTGCAAAGGTCTACACTAACTTCAGTCAGTGGCAGCTGAAGCCAGAACCATGACATGTGCTTGCTCACTACTCTGAGCAGTAGAAACTTGTGGTGTCTTTCCACACTTGAAATTCTTCCCCACTCTCCACAGTCCCTAATAATATCCTGGACATGTACCTTCATCTTTATTCATGAGAGTGCAGATGCAGCCAAATTAGTGGCAGCAAAGCACATTTTACACTGTAGAAAATACAATCTGTCTTCTTTTTGATTTTTTTTAAATAAAAAAAAAAAGTTCTATTTAAAAAAAAAATCAGACAGTAAGATTTAAATTCAGCACCACCCGTTGCAAGAGTCTGTTTAAAAATGCACAGCTGGCTTGATGATGAGTGACAAATCAAAAGTCAGAGTGAAACTTCCCAATCATCTGAGCCCTTGCCACCCGATTAGCAGAAGAAAAACAGGGCAGATGGAGGGAGACGCAGCAGTTCGGAGGGAACAGATGGCCACTACGAACTTGATATATGAAATTAATAACACTTTCTCAAATACAATTAGTAGCAGGAATACATTACCTGAATTTTCATAACTCTGAGCAAGCTGACATTAAATGAGGTTTTTCAGATTAACAGTCAATATAACATTGATATTTGGAGAGAAATAAAAAATTATATGGAAAGTAATAAGGACCTTTCTGCTTTTTGTGCTATAACTGATTATGAGTGCCCAGCTGTACAAAGCCTGCATGATTCTATAGTTTGAAACTCCCCAGATATGTGCTTTCATGATTAACTCATTTATTTCTTAAACCAAAGACAGGCAACATGAGGTTTCACACAGATTCTGACTATGTCGTTGGAATATGTCTTATGGTGATGGTTTCTCTGGTCCTTACAGCCAAGGGTTTATATAAACCTGGAATAAAATTTTAAGAAGATAAGATCGGAAACCTAAACCAGAATATTTTACCATGGCGTGTCTCAACACCTTCTGAAAATCAGGCCCATTTAATTTGTCTTTAATTGGGCATCCAACACAATTAGTCTGCTTTGAGAATGCTGATTCCTGCCTTTATAGATAGTCTGTACAGAGGGGACAGGATTCAGAACAAGAACAAGGGAAAACATGTAATGCATTTCAAAGCCTGGCTCAAGGCTTGGGAAGAAACAGCATTACAACACCTCTTATAAGCCAGCTCAGCGGATTGCACGTATGCATGTCTGGATGGGGGGTGACAAGGATCTTGCTTGGTTCCCTACAAGTCCTGGCATACCTAGGAGGATGATTAAGTAGGTGTTTCTATAATCATATGTACTGACACTTTTTCATAAACCAGAGGTGGTAGAATCAGCTGAGAGGTCATTTTCTCAGGTGAGAAAGAAATGTTACAAAACGAATTAATAAAAACAAATGCTGGCACTCTCCTGAGGAAACAGAAGTAAAAATTATTGTGTTCAAGTTAAAACTGGCTTTTCTAGAGTGCGAACATACGTGTGTATACACACACCAAAGAAAGCCTTATATTTTCCCTAGCATGCAATTTTTTACTGCAATGTAACAGCTGTCCCCCGAGAACCTTAAATTTAGTCTTCAATCCTTCTGTCATTCATACTGGCGTTTCAAGATAAAATTGAGGTGTATAAAAAGGACATTCTTGAAAAGTCAAGACAGGATTAGAAGTGCAAGAGATGTGATTGAAAGTGCATGGCTTATGGTATAAACATTTTCCTGAAATGGTCTGAAATAAACAATAGCATTTTCAGTCTACAAGAATTAAACAGCTTTTTTATGCATAGACCTCTCTTAAAAGTTCTAAGTGAACATTTTAATTCCTTGCTACCTGATACCTGGGATGACAAAGAAAGGTAGTTGAGTTTCTTCCTTTCACTGTCACACAATTATCACTTTTTTTTCCATTTCCTCTCTGTTGTTATTTTCTTTATTGTTGCTCCCCAGCCATAGTCGACAGATGCAAATGTAATTTGTTTATGAATCACAGCACATATTTATGTGAATATACCATATGAATATCCTTGCAGTATGATTTCAGCTGGGTGAATACTGCAAAAGATGATTTGCAAACACTGCTATGAATAAAGGGCATGATACAAAGCTCATTGCAATCCATGGGATGACTCCTGTTGGCTTCCAGGAGTCTGGCTCAAGCTCCAAGCCAAGACTTTCCATTCAAAGGAATACTTGCTTGCTGATTGTCTGTTGTTCATGTTTATCCAGGCAGAGCTTTGTTTGTGCAAATACTGGGACGAAGCTTCTACTTGGGGCAACGCACATTTCTGCACAAATACATGAATTTTCTCTGTGACTACATATGGTCATATGGAAGTGTTATCAACACAAGAATCTATGAGTAATCGTTTTTAATAATGATTTCAGTGAACTATGGAGAGTTCAGGAGTCATAGACACATGCATTTTATCTAGTTTTTCAAACAAAGATTTTTCTGTCCCAGACAGAGCTGTCAGTCTGAGATTAGGAAACTGTAATACTGTGTCTGTGGCAAACAGGTAGAGCTTGGCCTCGTGCTGCCTGAAAGCAATAACATATTTCTCACTGGCTTCAACAAAGGCAGGTTCAAGATTATTCTCAGCACTGTAACTTAACAAAAAATGCTGAAAATAGAAATGAACTTGGGCTTTAGGTCTCAGAATTCTAAAGTATTTCCTTATAACTTTAAATTCCAGTTCTGCAAGGTGTCATTTCAATGGATGTTAAACTCACAGGACCTTATAGAATTGGGTTTGGGTCACTGCCAAAGGGCATAGCTGTTATTGTTCAGTCTTGTATTCATGGACAATGTCTATTGTCTTTACTCAGATAAGCAGGTTTTGGCCAGAAATACCATTTCTCACACCAGACACAAAACAACATGATTGGCATCACACTCTAATGGAACAGTAATGAGAAAAAGTGTTCCAACAACAGAATGAAAATGCCTTTTAGTGCAAATGTTAAAGCATCTCTTTTTTGATTTCTACTGCCAACACGTAAGTTGCAGAATTTGGTAATGTTTATTCTTCAATTCTAGAAACTCTTTATAACTGCTTTCAGTCTTGTCTTTTTCACTTCCTTGCATGGCAGAAAATACTTTCAGATGACAATACAAACTGGCGCCAAACAAAATCTTTCTATGTATTTAAACCTTTGCTGTGACTCAGTGACCCAGCAGTATTGTCCAGAATTGCATTAACCAGTTCCAGGCAGTGGAGACAAAAAATCCTTTCATTCATCAACAGATAAGGAGTTTTGACAACTATCCCTTGGGAGCAAGAGAGGAAAAAAAAAGCAAGAAGAGATTACAATGTCATAATGTAAAAAGCACAGTGAAAGAGCCAAAGAAAGACTGAAGGAAGCTGTAGGGCTGCCTGGGCAGACAGGGAGACTGCTATCAGAATTGAACAAGAGAAAATCCAGATCCCCCTTCCACTCCTCTACCTGTTTCTTCTCAATGTCACTATCAGTGCACACAGTGATATAAAACAGGTCCAACAAGTATTCCAGTAACTCCTCAGGACCACCAGGGCAAAACCAAAAACATTCAGGGCTTGACACTTAACCAAGGCAACATGCCAAGCTTATCACATGTGAAAAAGCCTTGTAGAGGAAAATAATCATCTTCATGTTCACAGGGTCTGGGTGTTAACTCTCCAAAGACTCTCCTGTATTTTCCACTCCTTTGACTATTGCGGCTGAGGGGGTTATTTGCACGGAAATTCGAACCTCTGAACAGATTTTTGTTAACTGCAGAGCATGGGAAGGAGCCAGAGATTTCTCTTTTGTATCTCAGTACTGATTATAAACAGGGCACTTGTTGCTGCAGAGGCTTGCATAGCAAGATGGCCCAAAGGATGGTCAGCTTTCTGTGTGAACCAGAAACCACTTGAGGAGCTGAGTAGGGAACAGAAGTTCCACTTTCTCACAGCCTTCAGAGTTTCATTTTTTTTTTCCTTTTTGCAGTGGAACATGGTGAGGAAAAATATATTTTTCAATAACATAAAAATGGCTTGTGTCAACAAATTGTAGTGACCCCAAACCAGAAATGGGGCCCCTGGCCAGCTGACTGCCAGCATTTGCTTCATGTCTTTCCTCACCTCTTATGCCTGGAGCCTCTGCATCCAATTCCAACACGTTTGGTAGTGACACCTCACTGAAAATGTTCTTTTTGGCTCCTTCCTGAGGGGACATAGAGGACTGGTTTCCCACTAGCTGTGAACAAGGAAGACCTAAATTCAAGTCCTGTTCTGCCAGATTCTGAGTATGAAAGAGGAGGCATTACTCTACCCCACTGAGACATTACCGGGACTTTCCTTTGTTCTCGTCTCCCCAAATCACCCAGAGCTCTGTTGTAGCTCAGTGTTGCTCCACTGGTTACTGCTCATGATGAAAGAATAAAGCTTCTTGACAAGCCGTTTGTAGGGTTAAATCAGAGCATACTTTGACTTTAGCATCTGATATTATCTGCAGGTTGCATGCAGTTCATTTTCACCTGAAGATGCATGATCCTGTGCGATGCTGAAGGCCTCAGATCCTCAGCCCTTAATCACAAGTGTTAGGAATTAATCAGTGCTAATTACAAATATCATATTCATACACATGTAGCCATTCAAGAAAATATCACTAATTTTAATTGGATGCTTCCAAACATATTAAAATTGTCTTCTTTTCTTTCATTGAACACTATTTCTCCTCATTAGATTATTGCCACCTGTATTTTAAGTTCCCCTCCAATGTAATTCATAATTCCCCTTGCATTGACTTTCTTTTGAGTGAGGACTTGAATCTCTGAAATGCTGTATATGTGCTGAGCACTTGCTGAGTACTCAGCTCTCCACAACTCAGTGATGCTCAGCTTCACAAAGTATTGAGAATTATGGTATTTGGGAAATCATAATTAGGGAGAAAACTCAGAAATACTGCTTAAGACACAATTTTTTACACCTCAGTCTGCATTGTGTCTGGGCAAGTGAAAGAGGTGGAGGTAAAGATGGGCGTAGTGTTTGCATATTTTGAGAAAAACTTCCTGAGACTTCTTTCTGAGGGGATATGGGAGTTGCATACATTATTTCTACCTGATGCTGGAGGGACATTGAAATATTCATTTAATCAGCATCTAACATCAGTGGATTTGAGAGCATAAAATTTAATTTCTCACTGGAATCAAATGGAATGACACTGACAACTACAAATAAAAGAGATACAGATTCACAAGCTGCCCCTGCTAAAAACATCAATTGCTTCAAAGTAATTCTTGGTATTGTCAGTCAAAAATAAATAAATTAGAAGAGAAAGCCTACAGTCTTTTTAATGAGTATGTTTATGACCAATGGGAACATCAACAAGCATCTGTTGATGAGAACCTAGTAGAATTAGTGTTGTAGAAACATGACTTGATTTACTACATGCAAAATCTCTATTACATCAGTGACATGCATTTATGAAATATTATTTTTCCTGCAGGTAAAGAAAACTTTAGTTGGGAAACACTTTCTTTGACTATTATTTTTCTTACCAATCAGTTAGAGAGGCTGCAAATGCTGAGGGCACTGTGATGGCTCTGTAGAGATCATCTTGGTCTCTTACCCACATTATGTAGCCTCTAAGTTAAAGTGCCACAGCTGGAGACTGGAAATAGCTATATTTTTCACGTGCCTAACACCATGAGTTTGCAATGAAGTATTATGCAGGTAAATAAACACTATGGTCCTTACAGGTAAGTCAACAACCTGAATGAAATTGATGGTTCTGTAGGGGAGAAGCAAAAGGCGTTAAATCCTTATTGTTTCCTTCTGACTGGTGTCCTTTCTGCCTAATTTCTCTTTCTGGGGTTTCCATCGATGGTAAGTTACCCACTCACAGAGTGCTCCTTTTCCTGGAGCTACTCTAAGGATTTCTCTTCTGACCTTACGCTTTCTCTCCTTGCCTCTCAGAAGAACTTGCTTTCCTGTGTTCCAGTTTTCTGGCCCATCTGCTGCCCTCCCACACATGGCAGAGGGCAACAGATGGGTGATAATCATGCGGAAAAAGGCAAATGGAGGCCATGCGGAGGGGAAATGCAGCTCTGTGGCATCGTGCCCTGGCAACACAAAGCCACCACTAGTCATCCACTGCACACACACCGTGAATCCGTCAGTGACAAGTAAGGCGTGTGGCTGGTTGGAATAGGAGCAGTTTGGGACACTGCCAGTGCTGGGTGGCTGGTTTCCACTGGTAAACATTGTCACTTATGGTACAGCACTTCTCAGGAGTCAGCGAAGCACACCTTGTCCACCTCTTCAAAAAAGGCTTAGCTCCACTTTTGATATGAGGGCAGAGATGATATTTCATTGTGTCCCATTTAGTGCTCCTTTAGAATGCAGACATAAAGCTAAGGTGTGGGGTAGGGCTGGTGAGCTCTGATGGTGGATGGAAGGAGGCATACACATATCAAAAACCAACATGTTTGCATAGGTTTGGATCCACAGCAGCTCATCTGCTTCTGACAACAGCTTGCTAGGACATATAAAGTCACCAGCAGGAGATGACAAAAGAAATGGACTTGGCAATGTCAGTCAGCCACAGGATGATTACGAGCTATCAATATGATCCTGAAGAAAAACAACAACAAAAAAAAAGAGGCAAATATGGTATGAGGGCATTATCACATTTAAAAGAGCAGAAATTATGTCTCTCTAGTATGTTGGTACATGGCTACCTCAAGACGGTACATAAGAGTACAAAGACTTGATTATATGGTCCATTGGTGTATTGCAACACAAAGACCATAGACTTGATAGCCTTAAGGTTTCCTTCCAGTGCAACATAACTCACATCTCTAGGAAATACATGCAAAATCTCATAAGTGAAGAGTACATTTCCCAAATAAATGAAGGCTATCAAAGTTACAGCTCCATAAATCAAACAGTCTTAAACTTTTTAAAATGTTTTCATTGTTTAGAGGCCTGAGCAACCTTACAATAGATATAGAAATACTAACTGGTTAAAACTTAATATTGTGCACAAATTTCTTTAAGAAGTGTAACTTTTCTACTATGGCATAAAATGGTATGTAAAATGGTATGTATGCGACCAGTGACAGGACCTGAGGAAATGGCCTGAAGTTGCGCCAGGGGAGGTTAAATTGGATATTAGAAAAAGGTTCTTCACCCAGAGGGTAGTTGTGCCCTGGAACAGACTCCCTACAGAAGTGGTCACAGCACCAAGCCTGATGGAGTTCAAGAAGCATTTGGACAATGCTCCTGCGCATGTGACTCTTGAGGATGTTGCTGTGCAGGGCCAGGAGTTGGACAGGATGATCCTTGTGGGTCCCTTCCAACTCAGTTTATTCTGTGCTTCTGTGACATCCCACATGTTAGCTAGCAAGCTGGAATACAACATACAGATGGGGTAAATATGCTGAGCAGTTGTGCATGTTGTATTACCTTATGTTTAAGAAGCCAAATGAACAGAGAAGTTCTGAACTGCTCCCTTCCAGCAGTGAAACACTCACGGAATAGTGCCAGTACTGCTCGGTCAGATAGGCAATGTCATCTGGAAAGTTGCAAATAAAAACTCTTGACTGTTCAGACGGTACACACAACCTTCAAAACTTTTCTTGTTCTTAAAAAGTATTTTCACTATTCTTGTTTCCTATCCTGTAGACAAGAACTTGTTCATCTTTCTGCCATATACATACATATGCACTGTATTTGAAGAGTTCATTTTTCCATTGCTTCTTCCCTCATAGTTTCTGATATTTCAGTTACCAATCTTTAAATACCAGCATTTCAACAATAAAGAAGATGTTTCAACAGGATTTTAAGAAAATGGCTTAAAAATTATGCTTTCCAAAGCCTCAGATCTACAACAAATAAGTAATACTATGGCTCCCAGATAGTTTCTACCTACAGTGAGATGCTCTGAAGTGAAGTTATGGAATAAAAAATGTATAAAATAAGACAGTGGAAGGAAAAAACAAATAGAGGCTAATGAGAATTGATCATGCAATTTCTTAAGAGATAATTATGAGCTAGTCTGAAATACCTGCTTGTTCTGTGAGGCCATTCCATAATTATAAATACCAATAGGATTTTACTGCTGTCCTGCACAGAATCAAGGCAAGGATGAGCAGTACCAATCTATAATGGTTTTGGAGAGTTGACAAGGTAAAAAAAAAATAAAAATTCTTGCTATCCAATTGCCTTGCCAGTCATTTCTTGTCCAAAAAAGTAAACCCTTTGCATTCCACATTATTTTCCAAGAATAACAGCTTTAGATGTTTAGTTTGGCTAAATTAGAGAGGCTGACCACCTGTTTGTAGAAAACAAGACATTCTTGCAGATGGAAGTTCTGAGCTATGATGAGGAGTTCTAAAAGAAATCTTGCTGGTTGCAGAGAGTGAAGTAGGCAAAGTACAGACACAAAAAAAATCTTTGTGGACATTTTTGAGTGCAGGGTAGATGAAACAGAATAAAAATCTATAAATGTTCTCATCTCCAGTTTCATAATAAATAGCGAAAGCATCATATCTTGAATTCTGCAGAAACGTACAGGACAGTATTGATTACAGTAAAAGGAACAGCCTTGTGCTAGCAAAGAGATGGATGAGGTTCTTTATATGCTCTTGAAGATGAGTGTCCCATAAAACTGGAAATTTGCAGTGTGTATATGGTTGTTCTTATATACAAAATGGTCTTTCAGCAAATGAATTATGATCTGTCAAAATGACTCATAGGGACTTTGCCACAGTGCAGTGTATTTGAGAAAATTGCTGCCACAGAGTAAATATTTTTTATGTTGATTAACAGTAACACAGATGGCCTATGACTTTGCAAATTTAATGGAAATCTCAGGGTTAATGCATGAAACTAATCCTCTCTTGCTCTTTCCTTGTTTTACTTTCTCACACACACACACAAATGCACACCAAGTTTGTACAAAAAATCCTACTTATGGTGATGCCAATGAGAAACACCCAAGCAAATCAACACACCTGCATGACACAGGTACCAAAGAAAAGTACAGAGGTTTCAGGAGACTCATTCCTTCTGAAAAAACATCTTAACAAACTTCACTGCCCTATCACAATTAAAAGTCTGCCTTATCACTATTAAAAGTTGTGTAGGATAATAATAAAAAAAAAAGTGCAGATGATTTAAAGAGACACTGAGGGGAAGATTGATTCCCAAGAGAAAGGAAACCAATGAATCAGAAATGTTCTTGAGCTCCATAATCCAGCACCTGAGAGGAGAGAAAGGCTTTTGCTTTGGTGTGTGGCCTTAACATCTCTGCTCATACAAAAATTTTACTTGAAATCTTGCAAGGTCAAACTCCTTTTGCAGGTGTCTGGGTCCTCTTTTTGTCAGTCAGGCTGGAAATGTCATACTTTATGCAATAATTTTGCTTGGTTTTCTTTCCTGCACTGCCCTTGTGTCGCTGTTGAGCCGCTAGCAGAGAAAAGGACCCAAGTTCTCAGTGTGGCAAGAAAGAGGAAGTTTATTATTTTGATTTCAATATATATAGACTTTTCAGAGGTCGCCCAGATTGGTCAGTCAGAAACCTCCCCCTAGGCCTGATTGGCCAGGCCTGAACTGTCCAAATCTCGAGACACTGTTTAAAAAACATCCCAACTTTATCTTTGTTTATAAAACACAGCAGAATGTTCTCACGAGAAAGACCTGTGCTAGCCACACCCTTGTGTTTACACTCCTGTGTAAAAGGCCAGGTTGGGCAGGGGTCCTGCAACTGCTCTGTCCCACTGTTGTAGCTGCCAGATTCATCACCTTGAAGTGCACATATTCTGCCATAAAGGGGACTTAATCCTACACAGGATCATTCCCAGGTCCTCAAACACTTATTTGCAAACAGTTTTGGGAGACAAAGTCGTAGGTAGTGGCTCTGAAGTTTTGGTAGGGATATAAGGTATCATCCTGCTTGGCAAGGAATTCCAGGGAGTAGGGATGGATGGTGTGTGTCATTCCCAGCTCTGACTTCTCTGATCCCTTGATGCTGTCCAAGTTCATTAAAACACCTGGAGAAAATTATGTACTTCCAGAGGCAATATAAAAAGGAATCTACCTGCTGAAGCCAGTAAGAAAATAGAGCAGGTGAGTGCTTACAAAAACAAAAAGAAAACTTACAAAAGGTAAAACAAATTACAACTAAATACATGGTTAGAGGAAATAAACAGCACACGTCTTTTCTGAGACACCAGGCTAGAATACAACTCTCACAGCAGGTTTTAGCCTGGCAGGCATTAATCAAAGTGTTTCCTATTCTTGTCTTTTCTTAGTCCTGCTCCACCTCCCCACACTTTTATTTTCCCTAGAACAATTCCATAATAGCCACTTACTAAAACTTCCAGAAAAAGGGTTTATACAGTGCAGGGAAATTTGATTTGCAAATTCAATCAATTCTAAATCCAGGAGAAATAGATAATAATGATTGTAGAACCAACAGATACCATTGACTTATTGAAATTAATCCATTCTAATAATGCTGATCTCTTCCCAGATCAAAGGAAAGGTTGGATAATTACATTTTTTCCATTCATACAATTACATTTTATGTGCAAGTTTCTTAAGGTTCAGTTTGCAAAGGCTTCAGAGGCAGCTCTGTGTGCCTTACTAGCCCACTCTTTCTGAGACAATATTAAGTAAATTTTGGTTGGCTTTTATGTAATTTTCATGCAGAAATCCCTGGAACGCTCTGTGCATTTGGTATGCCAAAACTCTATAAACCTCATCTTTGATGGTGGAGCAGACTCAATGTCTTTAAACATTGGCATAGCACAAACCTGAGAATGCTCAGGATACTCCTGTCACAGGAAGAACGGTCCAAAGAAGGAGAACTAGAATGAAGACCACCATCAGAACATTGGGCTGCCTGGTCCTTTCTGCTGCTAAGATCACAGCAGGGGCAACTGATGATGCTGCAAGGAGCCAAAACTGGAGGCACCCCAATTCTTCCTTCTCTGGCAACAGCAGCAAACCTGACTGCAAACTTGACTATGGAATAGTTAAAGATAGATTACTCACCTGAAGAGGAATGTCCAGGGCATTCTTCTGAATCCATAATGTCAGGAAAACCCACTGGCAGAATCCTAATTTGAAGCTCTAAGGTTTGAACTGTGAATGAAAAGTTATGCATGAAGGCACACAGGTAATAAAATGAAAAAAAAAAACCACAATAGCACTGTCCTATAAATAGTGCTTGGTAAAAAAAGAGTACAGATTATTATGATATAATGGTCTCCATTTGTCTGGAGATATCACTTCTAGTTTTTATGGTTTACATGTTCTTCAAAACATCTATATTTAGTTCTATTTGAGAAAAGAAGTGACACTAGAAATAAAGGAAGAGCATAAATAGCCTAACTGGATTTACTGGAGTGGGATATTACTCTAGTAGGACCACTACAGAGCAAAGCCTTGCCCTTCATATGAAGCGTAAACTCAAGTTCTCTGAATGCATATTCACAACCCCAGGCTCTGAATCTGTTTCAGTGATTTTCCTTCTGTGTCAAACCCATAATGATTTTCCAGATTCATTTCAAATGTGAATGAAATTTCCTAGAAACATGTTTAATAAAACCTGATGTCACCTTTATGATTCTTTTAACTGACAGGAAAAGCCTGGTTTCTGTTGAATCTCAGTCCTCCCTCAATCTTGAACCCAAACCCAGTTTCTAGGTAAGTCAGACTCAGCACTTTTTCTTATTTTGATCATTGTGGCACAAATGAGCCAGCAAACTGTCCAGGAAATCCTACTGTTGAACAGAAGGGAAGACTACGAAAAATCATAATAAGTTCTCAAACCCCTACATCATTAGAAGATTTAACTCTTGCCAAAGTGTTCCTAAGAGTATTGGTTTGATCCATGAGAAGCATTCAGGTACATCCTCACCAGATCATGAATGATCTGTACACACAATTCACACTTCTGCTTGTAGGAGAAATCCACATCACCTCCCTCAGACATATAAAAATCAAAGCAGTTTACTCCACATCTTCCCTTCCAAGAACAGAAGACAAAGTTCACCTATGTGCACAGGGAAATGTATGTATCCAGTTATTTAGGTGCTCCTCTGCCTTTCCGGATACAAAACCAGAGCTGATAAAAGTACAGTGTACTCCAGAATTTTTTTCTTTTTCCTTTTAGTCCATTCCTCTTTTAAGCTTACAAAATAGAAAACAATTATCCCAGGAGAATGTTACATCTATGTAATTTTTTCCACTGTATCGATAATTACTGTATTTCACATGCCCCTTTTAATTACATAATGTCTGAGATTAAAATTCAACAGCCTCTCTCAAAGAGAAAGTGCTTTAATATCTGAAGTGCTGCTCCTGTAAATTGGCATCTGAAAGATAGGCTAAAAAAGGGGCATAAATACGAATATTCCCATCCTTCCTAACTGACTGCAATACCAATGAGCCGCACCGACTTTACACAGACCTCCCACATTCTTGATAGGATGTTTTCTAGCAGAGTGATCCACAAATATTATCATTCAATGACAATACAGTTTTATCAAGGTACGTCTCAATCCACAGGATACAAGCCCCACACAACAGACGGAAAATTTGGCGCAGCGATGCGCACACTGCGTGTGTTACTTACTGGTTATTGCAGTGGTCATACCGAGTCCCGTATGGCGTTACATTAACGAATGGCATGCAAGCACCTTCTGTTGAAACATCTGCGACAGGGAAATTTCAGGCATTTTTCCAGATATTTTTTTGTGCTCTCCACCAAATTTTCATTAGGGCTATAAAACCTGGCAGGCAGCATTGTTGTGTATGATTTTTTAATAAACTGGGACATGCCTTTGTTAGAGGAGTGAAGAAAAGGGCTCTTTAGAGACTTCTTCCTATTACAAAAAGTTCAGAAAACATATGACAGCTCACCAGTGTCTCCTAACTTTTCTTTTCTGTCTCCTCCAAGACTAAGACTTCCTGCTTCTTTAGATGTATACAAAGATTTACAGGTTCTGAAATGAAACCAAAAATGTAGATTTTTTTTTAAATCTATCAGATTAAATGATTCCAACAGTGGCATTACTTGAGAATGTGTTCAAAGAAAGAGCACATAGCTAACATAGATTTTTAGCATCTCTTTGATGCCTGCTGCCAGCAATCTCACAAAGGATTTTCACTAACTTAACAGACAAGGTCCCTCAGAAAAAAAAGGAAGAAAGGAAAGCAAATGGGCACACACAGATCAGACCTCATACTTAGAACATAGCCTTACGCCTTTTGCTTTCTCTTTTCCAGAAACATGCCATTGCCTCCTCTCTCTTCTCGTCTCCCCTGCAAGACAACAGCCACCAGGCACAAATTGAAGTTCCATTTTGCAATTCTCCCTGCCACACTATGAACACTAATGCAGAACAAACATTCTTGGCAGTAAATATGTACATTATCATTATGTAAATAGGTATGTTATCATTATAGCAAAATGATGATGTTCTTTACTAAGTTTATATTCCCTTTCCAAGAATATTATGTAGTTTGAAGTATAATTTCCATTATGCCACTGGGGCTAGCAAAACACTTCAGTTCAACAATAATTAGTATACTGTATATAACAAAATGTTTACCATGGATAAAGATGATGTGCAATCCTAAATCTTTTTGGACAAACAAACAAATGCAGTTGTACATGGTAGTGTTCAGCCTGAGTAACCAACAGAAGCAGTTTCAGACTAATATCCATTCCCACATCCAAGGTGAGCATCATATTGACATTTTATACCGACAACACCATGAGCTGCAATAACATTTTAAATTGTATGAGGGGAATGATCTACTGTTAGCATGAAGGTGACTTCATTTCTGAACCTTAAATGAGCTAGAAATGACTGCATGTCACAGGCTGCTGGCATTGTTAACAGTGTTTACATGAAGTCCATTGCTCAAGCACAGGTAAGTATATCAGCACTGCAAAACCTAAATCCTTACGTTTTAATAATTCAAAAACTTCTTGTGATCAAAGAGCAAGGCAAGGGCAACTCCTAAGTCAAGCAGCTGTAAGCTGCTTGTACATACTGACATACCCCTCACTATCACCTGAGAATTCGAGATATGTGTCTCCTGGACTGAGGTAAAAGAAGTGCTGACTTCTTGCAGAAAAAACAGAATTGCTGGCATAAGTAAAATTGGATGAAAGTGTTAATATTTTTGCAGCTTCTTTTGAGGTGAGAAAATGTAAATACTTGTCTCTCATTTTCCCTGAAAAAGTGGATTAGTTATTTAGAAGTATGTAAATACATTCAAAATGTCTTCAGTTTCTTCATTTTCCTTTGAATGCTGCTTTGAACTGAAAAATCAATGTTCAGAAAGGAAGATATGCCAATTAGAATTAAAAAAAAAGCAGAAAAAAGGAAAATAATTTATAAATTATAAAATACACAATGGCCACATTCTCACTGTTCTGCTGCCCACTTCTATCACAGGATCACGTACCACATTGGAATTGTGAAAATATTATATGAAAATATGCATATGACTCTCAGCATTCCTCATTGTACACCAGCTCCCTTCAGATAGCTTTCTGTGGGAAAAATTAAATAAGGGGGATAGCCTTTTAGCACTCTCACAGAGATCGTGCAAGGTGATTTCTCCTTTTCCAGTGCCAATAATTAGATAATTGTTTTGCATCTTCAGGCAAATATTGTGGAAGCATAACAAACTACACACTACTTTTCTCTGGCGTTTCTATTCCCTTGCTACTTCAAAGCTTCTGATACATGTGTAAAGTGTTTCTGCACAGGATGCCACTGCACAAGTGTCACTGAGTCAGTGGTTTTCCTCTCTGACATCTGAAAATGCTGCTGATATTGGGCTGCCCAGTGTCCCCAGCCAGGTAGGACCAGCACATGTCCTGACCAGCCCTCTGGATCAACAGCTCCCAGCCAGGTCTTGCCTGCAAAGCCAAACCAATTGAGAGGAAGAAGCAGCAGCTGGGAAGAATTTCTCAAAACCCTTGGATGTTTGTTTCAATTTTGTTGCAAACTGATCAAACCATAGGTAAGTATAATTCCTTACTGATCCTCTCCAAACTTCAGCCTCCTCATTAAAGTGTGTTACAAAATGAGACTGTGGCTGCTATAGAAAAAATATTTCCCTGTCTTTTAGACCTGCTGTTTAGTAGCACCACTGGATTCCCCTCATACTTCTATTCTGAGAAACACTGAACTCCCTGTTTACATTTTCTGAAACATCCATGACTTCATGTACCTCTTTCATATCCACTGAACTTTCTTTTTAAGAGGCGTAGTCCTACTCTGTTCAGTCTCCTTGCACACAAAAGCCATACCATACCTATGGATATCTGCTACTGTTGTCTCAGATACCATTCCTAGTTCTACTACACCTTCTGCACACAATATAAGACATAATATACTGCTGATTTATAAGATAATGCAGTGATATTTTCAGTCATTTTCCACTACAAGTGGAACAGAAAACTCAGCTTCACATAGGCAGTCACAGCTTGAACTATGCAAATAATTGACTGGGAGAGTTGCTGGTCAAGTGGAAAAAAGTAATCCAAATGAAAAATATCGTTTCAAGTCAAGGGCAAGCAAAAAACACAAAAAATAACTTATTTCTGCAAAGCAAACAAACCAGTTCTAAAAAACCCTATTATTTCCAGATGAGATGAAAAACTTTCTTTTATTCTAAAGACTTCAGCAGTTTCTAAAGAAAACTTATGGAAAGGTTACCCCTAAAAGCTTACTCTTTTTTTTTGAAATTTAAGGCAAAACAGGTGGCTGGAGTGAATCATGAAAAGAAGGAGCAATATGAGCAAATGGATATAAGCAGGACCTTGTAAACCAGACCAGAATTCTCTAGGTTTTCCTCTCTAATCTAAGCACCACTATCAATATATTTGCTATTTGTATTGCTTTGATATAACCAGCTAGGACACGTACCTGGCAGATTTCCACTGACATTTAGCATTAAGAGTCTAGGTCAGTAAAGCCAGCACTGGGCTGCTCACACGATATTGTGCAGTTGGAGCTCAGACCACTTCTCATGCCTGTATGATTTAAATGTAGCACTTGGGCAAAATCATCAAACACAATGTCATCCACAAACACAATAGTATCTGGTGGCTATGTCTTTCCAAGACAAAGAACAAGCAGAGGAGGTACCATGGTGGACTCTAAAAAAAGCAGAGTGCAAGGACCAGATCAGTTACTCAGGTGTTGCTCTAAGACAGACAGTAACTGTCTGAGCGTCGAAGCTTCTCATCCCTTCCATGTGAAAAATGCAGCAGCCATAAGAGATTGACATGGAAGTTTCATATAGGTAGATGCATCCTGTAGCTGTCTAATGGAACAATGATACAATATAGCCTGAGCCAAAACTGAAACAAAGCTTTTAACATCAGGAACAATTAATTCTCAGAAAATATGTCCATGGAACAAGAGGGCACTGCCATAATTCTGAAGTTTTAAACTTTCTGGAGTTAGTACTACTGTTTCTCCAGCTGGTGATATTTCCTCAAGCTCATGCCTGGCAAAGGTCTCTCTACTCTCTTCAGTTCTCAGATAGGTCAAGAACTCTCTTGAAGAAAAGATTTTAGGATCTGAG
This sequence comes from Lichenostomus cassidix, assembly GCF_008360975.1. NCBI lineage: Eukaryota > Metazoa > Chordata > Aves > Passeriformes > Meliphagidae > Lichenostomus > Lichenostomus cassidix. The sequence continues at coordinate 127,571,340 of NC_139482.1, forward strand.
AAGATTTTGCAGCTGAAGAATCCAACATGTTCCAGCCAGTAGTGGGAAGGAGGAAGGTGGGTGTTTTTCTGCTTTTCATGGACCGTGGTTACTTGCCCTGGGTCCAACAGAAGTTGTTATAGGACCAAATTTCCAAAAGCTGGTGACACATCAAGGAGGAGGAGAGTCATGGTGGGCTGTGCTTTGTTGAAGGTCAGATGCCTGGGTTACAATACATTGTTAACTTTTTGAAAGAACAGCATATAAAATGTTGCTGTGCAGGCTAGGGGATCTCTTGATATCTGTATTTTGCATGCGACTCTCTGAAAAGAAGAAAATATGCATTCCTCTCCCACTGAATACAGGCAGCCCTGCAGATTGATTTTGGTCCATGCCATGAGGTTAATGCACAGCTTGATCTGCACTGACATGAAAATACCATCTGCATAACCCCGGCTTGCCTTGCTGGGAGAAGACACAGGACTCAGCAGCTGGTCTCAGCTACTCTGGGAAAATGTTCATCTCCAGACCAAGTTTGGATCCAGCCATATCTGGCAAAAGTATCATAACTATATCACATGCATACTCCAGAGAAATCTTAGGAAGCTTAATGGAAGTTCAGTTCATATGTTGAGGCTGTTACATGAAAAGCATCAGGAAAAGCATAAACTGTTCCTATTTCAAAATTGTACAGGGAAGTAAGTATATGGTATAATAACTTCACAGGGCTGTCATGAGTTACTCAAATATTCCTAACTTAACATACATAATTCAAAGGAAGAAATGTTCTTTCTCTGTTGTTAATATCAAAGTAAAAGTTTACACCTCTGAGCTATGTAACAGAAAGCTGACTTCCTTTTTTGGTGAGCAGGACATAACACTGAATCTTGCCATAAGCATGCAAGCACAATAATCTGTTTTGTGCATTACACAAAGGAAGGACGACACTCAATCTCCCAAACTTTCTGACAGCAAGAGTGCAAGTTTGAAACAATGCTTGTCCCAATAGAAAAAACCTTCCTGTATCAGGTCCTTTCCTATTACATCAAAGGAAAAGTGTTTTGTTTATTTGTTTGTCTTGTGTGAGGTTTTTGTTGTCATTGGTTTTTTGGGTTTTGGGGTTTTTTTGTTTCCTTAAATATAAGTGTACACTGTTTATTTAGAAGTTAATTGAGCTTAGTAAATTGATGCAATTTTTCATAACGTAACAGATTTTTAAAAATATCAAATGTACAATCAGTTTAGTGAATTGTTCCATCAGGATTGCTTTCACTGGAGGGGAATAAAGGCAATTATAAAGGCACAGAGCCACATTCACCTCAGCTACAACCAACATATGACTTCTCTTCCACGCTCAGGGGTGATCCACACTCCCTACACTGCATGGCAACTGGGCTGAAATTGAAGAGTGGGAGCAGAGCCACTAGAGAGCCCTTGCCCAAAAGCATCCCTTTGGCTCCAGGGAGTGCCTGCTCCTCGTCATGCCCCATGGCTGGGCAGGCACTGGGGTGCTTTGCCGGGCAGGGCTGGCTCTGCCTGCTGCCCCTGCGCACACGCGGCTGCGGGGAGATTGCGAGGTGACATGGCCAGCTTGATGAAGTACACAAAAGCTTTTGGCACTGCATATCTGCAATATCATGGACAGTCAAGGAGGCGCCTGTTATAAAAATACACAGTGAAACACAACTGGAGGACTGCTCTTTCTCAAAGGCTAACGTAATGCATTCCTTCTGTTTAGGCTCATTTTCCAGCCTTTCACATTCTTTGTGAACAAGAGTTATAAAACAAGCCTGATGCAGTCCAATTATTTTTACTTTGAAGGCCATTAATCAAGATTGACTAAGAAAATGAAGACAGCTAAGCAAAATTTCATATGTGACTAGAGTGAGATTAAAATAAAACCAGATGGGGATGGACAGAGACGTTAAGCTGCTTTCTCTCCCCCTTCCCTCCCCTTTTTTTTTTCTTTTTTTGACTCATGTAATAAATGTCTTTTACAAATTACAGCACTCTTATTTTCTTACAGTAAATCAAATTGGGTCATAATGTACAAGTGGTCTCATTGCTGAAATGTCAAAAATAGAACCCGCCTTGTTCTTCCAAAGCAATTCCTCAAATCTAAACCAGCAGTGTGGCCTGACAGTCTGTAAACCATCTACCTGGATGCAGATCCCTTTTAAGGTAACTGTCTGTAGCTGATAGGAGTATTTCACAAGCATCCAACACGAGCCATACACAGAGATCTATAGTTTGCAGTCACTTGCAGGGGTCTGAATCTCAAGGTCTTACATACATTGCATTTCTACAAATGTCAGGCAGTTTATGGAAACCATGATTTTTTCCTAAAGATCAAACACTTTGAGTTCATGCCAACAAGTTGACCTATAAAAATTCTGATAAAGCTTGCAAAATTTTCACAAAACTCCCTTTTTAATTGATCAGATGTAAGCCACTGTACACACTGAGGAGCTTCTTTTGAGCTTTCAGGACACATCAAGGAAAATTCTGATCAGGATAGGTAAAGATCCAGAATGAAGTTCATGTATCATGAGGATTTTTTTTTTTATAAAATGACTACTACAAATTATTTTAGGTATGAAGACAAATCAGTCATGTACATATTATGGCCCTTTTATGAAATAAATTATTGGATGAAAAGAAGGGATAATTTTTCCAAATATTTTTAGAGTCACAATTTAAAATAAGTCCTGCTTTGGAACCAGATTTTGAAGATATATGTACTGGTAAGTAAGCTCACTTATAGGAGCCCTGACCTATCCAGAAGCATATTTGATTAAACACAACTATCTCACTGCCAAGGGAAAAAAAATCAACCAACCAAACAAAAAACCCAAATGAGTATCTAATCACTATCTCATAAGGAAGGTCCAAGATATCCTGATTTTGCATAAAGGTACAGTCCAACACTGAGGCTACATCCCCAAATTCTACTGTGCTTGAAATGTTAATTGGGTCAGAGATCAGCTCCTATCCCTATGAGAACACCTTGTTTTAAAGAAGGGAAGATCACACACATGTAACTTGAAATTTTGTAAGTGTTATGAATGAGTATTTCTTTCCCAGACTCTTTCATGCATCACCTGTCCTAATTCATTTAAACCTATAGCTTTCTTCTACCCATTGACTGTAATGTTGCAGAAATAAGCCTGGAAGGCATCTCAAGGGATCATTTAGGCCATCCCTTCCACCAAGTCAGGATCAGCTGTTCCTAAATTATTCTTGACAGACATTTGTCCAACCTGTTTATCAGCCCTCATGCAGTGACGTTTGTACAGGCTTCCTACCCAATCAATTCTGATACTATCACAGAAAACATTTCCTCATGTCTATCCTTAATCTCTTTTCCTGAAAGTTAAACCCACTATTTCTTTTGGATATTCACAACAGTTTATGACTTCCCTCTTTGCAGCTACCTTTTAATCGTTTGAAGACTTATCACACATCCCTTCAGTTTGCCCCTTTCTAGACTAAACAATCTCACTACCTAGAGTCTTTCCTCACAGTTCATGTTTTCCAGACCCTCGATCACTCTTGCTCGTCTCCTTGGATTCTTTCCACCTGATTCACATCTTTCCTGAAATGCAGTGCCCCAAACTAGACCCAGCACTCCAGCTGAGGTGAGAAAGCAGGACTATTTCATGTTTCTTACATATGCCAACATTATTTATACAACCCAGTTTGGGTTTTTGGTAACAGCCTGACCCTCCTCACTCATGTTCTTTTCATATTTGTTCTGACCCCCAGCTCCTTCACTGAAGAAAAACTAATTTGTCATCCACTTCATCCCCTTGCAGCCCCCATCTAAGCCCAAGCACACTGCCTGCTCTTCCACACTGGTTTTCACCCTCTTCACTTTAGGCCATAGTCCCAGTTTTTCGAGATCATTCTCATCCTCCAAAGCCTTTGCAGTCCCTTCTGGATTGGTATCATGTGCAGTCTACTATCTGATCTTAATTAAACTAAATAATAGAACTGAGCCAAGAAAAAGTTTGAAGAATCCACCTTTCTGGTCACAGTGAACTGGTGATAACTACTTTTTATGTGCAGTTTCTCATGCAATTATATTCTGACAATATATCTCTCACTCATATTTATTGAACATCATATGAAACAGTGTCAAAAATCTTAATAAAGTCAAATCTACTTCTTTGTTTTATCCAGAAGTGCTATTAACTTTAATCATTTCTGTACTGTTATCTGGCATGTTTTGTTTCCTTCCATTTAGTAATTTATTGCTCTGCTACTGCTATCTTGTAGATGCTCACAAGAGTCTTGCTAGATGTTTGCATTTTTTCTGCAGAGGAAATGAGTCTTACTGACTTTTAATTTTGTTAGTCCACCTTTATTATTAAGTGAAAATTATTTTTCATACACTGTTTTTACTTTTCATTTGTTTTTTAAAGAAAATTATGAAGTTTATGTTTCTAGGAGTAGCAGAATATTATAAGCAACAGCCTGCTCCATATAGTCTTGAAGATGGTATTCTCTTTCTGTTATATCTTCTGTTCCTGCTTGGGTCTCCTGTCACAATTTATCTGTTTATCTCTTTCCTCACGGTACTTGCCCCATCCCAGCCTATTTTCTCCTTCAGTTCTTTCTTGCTGTCCCTTTTCTGACTGATAAATGGAAAAGTAGTTCAGCAAAATTCAAGTGCAATTTAAGCTTTTGAACCCAAGGTATTTGAGGTGCTTCAGTATAAAGGTTAATTCACCTAATTCCTACTTTTCACATTCAAATATCCTTATGAACAGTAGATCACACAGTTGTCTCTGAGGGGAAAGCTGCTTAGGAGTATAAAGAAGCTGTGCACTCTGCCTTGTCTTTTCTCAGATCAAAGAGATTTGAGTGGTGCTGATAGAAGCTTTCAAGAGATGTCACTAGTGCAAAATGTAGTAGCTGCCTTCCCAGATGCTTGTTTATCTCTCTTACATTCCCTTTCCTTAATTTAGCTAAACAGATACCTAGGTCAACCTTCCATTGTCTATTGCCCTTGATAATGCCTTTACTCGCCTCATTTCCCATGTCGCACTTGCAGAGGAATAAAAATGCAGATGTATTATTATTATTACAGTGTACAGAGAGGGATGAAAGAAAAAACAGAGACATGTTTTGACCTCTGCAAAACCATAGTGTTTTGGAAGGACAGTGTTTTTATGGCATTGGATTTTAAATGGTGTCCACCCTGAAAAAACAAAGCAAGTAAAATAAAATTTTGAAGTGATATGGCAAACTACAACTTAAACTTTCTGATTTGCTTGAAGGTGCTTTGAACTAATACTATTCCTCTGAGCCTCTGACTCTGTATCCCATTATATCCATTTTATACAGGGCTTTCTGAGAAGCTGAGACTTTCCTGAAACAATAGCAGTGGAAGATGTCTGAATTAGCTGCAAAGAAAGCATGCAGCCTGCCAGGGGTCTGCTTAGCTCTCCACACAGCACAAGCAGAGGCCAAGAGCTGATTCTTCAGCTATGCCAGTTACCCACCACCTTCCCAATCTCTGCTCTCATGTCTGTCCTTTCAGCTCTCTCTGATGCTGTCAGACACAAACTACCTTTTTTCTTCTCCTAAGTGCCTTGATAAATAAAGCAGCAAATACAACCTCTCACTGAAGGAAGGTGTTTATCTATTTTTGTAAATAACAGCTGTGTAGAGTTGGTGAATGTTCATTTATCAGCATTTCAACATATTCCTATGGAAAGCTGCAACTATTCATTAAAAAAAAAAAGAACGACACTACCTTTATTAACCTGGTCTTTTGCTATGCTGGTCTGCTCAGGACTCTGAAGTTACTTCAAATCCAGTAGATCCCTTCTATCCCCAGTTCTGTGGAATCAGTTCAACAACAGAACTGATCTTGAACAACAACAAATGTTCAAGCATCACTTGAATATTGCTGTAGTACTTCACTGCTTTTGGGATATCAAAGTGGGACAGACTTTATTTTCCAGGTGACTATCTTCAGCTTCAGCCCAGATACTTCAGGATCCAGCTATCACATACCTTTCAAAACAGGAGAAAGATTAATCTTCTTTCTTACATTCTTCATGAAAGTTCAGCATCTCTCCCCTGTTGCACCTGACCTTAGGTTATCAGAGCACTGCACAGGAGATGCATTGCCATGCCCTGCTAAAAACATTGGTGGTCTGAGACTTTCCAGGTGCCTTCCAGAACTCAACCTGTTCCCTAGACAGCAACACCTGCTTGTGAACTCTGCTTCCCTGCTCAGGTGTTTTCTTTGTCACACGTACCATTAATGATCTGCAGATGGGCTGAACTGCTGGCTAGTTCATCGCTCCAAGGAGTGACTCAGGGAGGAAAGACTTAATCCAGATGGGATTTACCCTGCAGTGTTGCACAGGCTGTCCATTTGAAATTATTGCCCGCTAGCAGAGAGTGAAAAAATGTTTTCCACAGTGCGTGGTGAGAGACATTGACACTGCAACACAGGGGTAAGCAACTAAGAAAATAAATAATCTGTGTTTGTTATTATTCACTGAAAATTTATGGCAGAACAGACAGAGCCTCCTGATCCTGCTCTTTTCCATGGTGGTGGCTAAAATATACTCCTGCCTACTCACCAGGCACATTTTATAGCCCAAGCAGTGCAACTCAGTGAGGTGTTTCAGCCAATGTTAATGAAGTGGAATTTATGGCAAAGGTTGAAAGACAGAATAACAAAGCAGGTAATTTGCTCTAAGAAGTGTGGCATTTGTGGTCTGTTTCCATTCCCAGAGGTAAGGTGAGGAAGGAAAATCTAATGGGTAACACATAAGAGTCTCAAGACTTGAGCTTGATTCAAAGTCATGCTTTAAACTTCTTGAGCAAGCCATGTCTTTGTGCCTCCTTGTCTCAGTGAGCAGCTGTAGATTAAGATCATGCACGGTGGCAATGAGCAGTGCGGAAAATCCTGACATGGAAAAACACCTCAAGAGGAAGCTGTGAAGTTATTTCCTGGCATTTTGGGACTGGATGGAAGAGAAGGCTGTATTTCATCTGAAATGCTTGCATCAGACTGCTGTGTGAGCTTTTCAAATACCCTCTGTTGACCCCAAGTTACAACTTGTTTAGGACACTCAGGAAGCCAGGAGAACTTTCAAACCATAATATGGGTTACTGTTAACTCCTATATAGCAGCTAAAATATTAAGACAGTGTTTCAACAGCATGCAGGTATGTCTACTTGGATAGCAACCTGCCTTCAAACTTGCCCTACTCTGTGTCTCACCAGCCTTCCATGCTGCATCCGCTCTGGGAAAGCCCTGGACTTTACAAAGGACCTGCTGTCTCACCTGTTCCAAAGACCACATCATAGCTATGTCTTAACCCACACTCCCAGGGTTTCTTGCCAGCAGAGAAGGTAAGCTGAACTGTGTGGTTTCCTAGGATGACACATCTAGTAGCCAGGCAGTCCTATAACCAATTTCCAGTCAGGAATCCAGTCAGCAACCCTTTCAGCACATGATATGATAACACCACACCATTTTGATATAGCCATATTACAGTTTTTAAAGCACTGCTAAGAAGTATATTTAAATGGTATTTTATCTGCTACTGTTTAAGGTTACCTCAAAACTTCAACTCCACCATCAGGCAATAGTTGTGCTCCTGAGGCACATTTTGACGTTTTCACCCATAGAGAACAGTCATCTCTATTTGCCCCAGATTAGTAACAGTAAACGCAGAACAATTTCTGGAATTGTTCTGAAATCTACCTTGACTCCTTGTATTGTGTCAAACATGTATTTGGTGAATGTAGTGCCTTATTTCTTCCATCAGCAGTTACTGATACCATTGTTTATGATTATGGCTATTGTATTTACTAGGTGTCAATGAAGAGATGCATTTGTCCCCTTAGTGTATAGATTTGTAGTAAAGACCTTATTGCAAAGAAAAATGAGGGTTTTTTTCTCCAATCGCTGCCTATTTGGGATAAACTCTGAAGGAATTAATGTTGTTCTCTTCTGGATGGATGAATTCACATAAAGAAAGAGAAAAAAGAAATATTATCTCTTGTAGGGAGGTAATGCCTCACTTTAGGATAGGAGATAAAAAGGATTATGGAATTTTAGAAATAATTTCTTTCTTCCCTCCTGGGCTACTCTTGTTTTGCCTATGGTATCATTCCTAGAATATCTAGGCTGCCTGCAGGGTTGAAGTGTAATTTTCTGTCATTACAGTCACACAAAGAAATTTATGCATATGCAGTTCTAGTTAGGAAGGGTATGGTCAGATCCTTACCTGGCTACTTTAAATGCTTTTGCCATATGATCTCTCAAGCCAAAGAAATCACACAGGAATATTTTTCATGCTGTAGAAGACAATAACCCATCCTACACTAAATTCACTATTTTCAGAAATTGGGCATAATGGTAAACTCTCCAGAGCACACAGTTCACTTTGAGTCTTTATGCACACACAGCTCAGTTGTTGTTCAAATAGCTCTGACTTACAGCATGAACATACAGCAAAGAAGACACTCCAAAGACTCAGCTGTCTGCCACTTTTTTCTCAAATATTACTCTTTTCCTGAATGATCTCTCTCTGACATGTCCATGCTCTCCTTTCACATATTTCATTAGTTTGTTTGGGGTTTTTTTCCCACAGATAACAAAATTACAAAAATTATTTCTCTGAAAGCCAAATATCTACAGAAGTGACAATTAAAGATGTTTGACAGAGTACATGGCTGGCATGAGCACTTTTTGCCTACCACTGTACTTGGGGCATGCATATGGACAGATGGGTGAGTGTTAACATCCTATGGCCTGTGGTTCCTCAGCCTGAACCTTATAGTCAAATGTTGGTTACAGCTCCACTGACAGGGAGGAAACCTCAGAACAGATCTGTAGCAAGGTGTGAACTCATGCCTCTGGTCTAGGGTACACTAGTTAAGGCAGTTCACTAACACCCCATACATGCCACAAGAGTATAAATTAGTATTTTCAGTCTGAGGAAACAACACTCTTGAATTAAGTCTCCTCCTTGATCATCACCACCCTAAGAGAACTTTTGCTCCATTGAATTGTTTCAGAGTAAGAAATTAACCTCTGAGAATAAAGTGAGAAAGTGAACTGCATATGAATATATCAAAAGAACAAGGAAAAGAGCAAGCATCTGGAAAAAATCAAGTTCACTCCTGCCTAGATTATTCCAAAACAAGATTCTTAAAAGTTTTATTGGGCACCTGAGAAATGTCTCACAGTCAGGTTTTTCACCTGGTGGAAAATGTTGGAGGTGCCAGTTGCAGAATAGCCATCAAATCTATCACACCTACTTATTTTCTTGTTCTGCAGGCAAGGAGTAGATTGATATTTCTAGAGACCTCTCATATTTGCTATAATTTTCATCTTGTTCTCTGCTTTGTGGCCCCACATTTTTATCAGGACCTATTTCATGTCTGCAGTACTGACAGTAGCTAAGTTGTCTGTGTGAGGCAAATTATGGACCATCCAGGTACGTGAGCAGATTAGGCATCCATGTTCTGACTCCATGCTTCAGCAGGACTTCAGATACTGGAGAACTCAGTAACATACACTGCCTGCCTAACAATTTCTAGGCAGAGATGTAGTTGCCAGAATTTTAAAATACTGTGCCTGAGAAACTGCAGTAGTGCTAGTTGCTAATGAAGCCACTTTATTCTGTCAGATCTGCAGAGATTGTGTTTGCCTTAGCTTAGAAAGCTGCACTCCCCCCAATCCACTCCCCTCTACCCCCCCAGCCCCCACCCAGCAATTTCCATCCTGGGCTGGAAAACTGATGCAAAAGTGCTCATCAACCTGATCAGTTTCCCAGCAGCCTCATCCCCTTTAGCACACATTGTCCTGACCAAAGACATCTTCACAGATACCAGACCCTGCCTTGCAGAGTCTGTCTCCTCATTTTGTGCTAGTTTCTGCTGGGCATCAAGGTGTTTTTGTTTTACAGTTCAGCTGAGACACTTGAAGGCAGACATAAAGAATGGTTTTAAGACAAGCATTCTGGCTTGGCAGCCTCTATTCCCACTGAAGCAAAAGTGAGTTTTACAGATTTCACTGAAGACACAGCTACACCAAGAACAAATATGTCCAAGCACCTCACTCCAGCTGTCTTGTCTTGTAGGTGAATGTTCTTCCCTTTAAAGAATATGCTTAAGGGGACTAAACATATATGTAGAGGGATTATCTCTTGTGACATCTGTGACATCTAAGATGAATGAATAGTGGGTACTTAAATTGAAATTCAAGAAAGCATTGAATGAGTCAGAGCAATTAATTCAAGGTCTGCCAGACCAGTTAGCCTATGACCTCTTAAACACTCAAAGAGAGGTAGACACAACATTTGAGTTAAATAATTATAATGGCAGTCTTACTATTTCCATTGATTCTAGAGGGAACCAGGATCTGTTAGTCTAGGGAAGAAATCTAAATCAATCATTGTCCTCTAGAACAGAGACACTGATGTATACAATCCCAAAAGATCCCTTCATCAGCTTGAAAAGTATGTGGATCAAGTTCTCACCTCCTTTACACCCTTGGCAAACACACTGGGTCCCATGAGATTTTGCAGCTATAATAGAAAAGAATTTAAAACATTGAGTCATAAAGACAACATCTGCATCTCTTTCCTCCTGCATTCTCTCTCTTCCACCTTTTCCTTGCATTCTGCTTTGGGATGCTTTGAATATATACACATGAAAATTGCATGGGGATTGTTCTGCTCATCTAATTAATGTTAGCATTGCAAATTTAAAAAAAAAAATTAAAATGTACAAATTTGTGTTGTACCAGGAAATCACTTTTGCTTTCCTATATATTTTCATAGAAGTTTTTTGTTTGTTAGTTTTTTTTGTAGCTTGGACTTTTTTTTTTGTCTCCAGGAGAGCATGTCCTATATACAAATTGGTACAACAAACCCAAGCAGATCCACAGGCAATCATTTAAGGGAAAATGTTTGCCTTATACATATTCAATGACAAACCAAAGTGTTCCTGTATAACAACTACATAATATATATTTCAATAAATTATTTAAGTGTGTATTTATGTAGAGGATCTGAACAGCACTAAAAGTACCTTTATGATGCCTGGATGGATGTTCTAGCCTGGAAAATAAAACAAAACTGATTTTGCTACGTAATATTCTAGTAGGCTGGGGCTGCAAGTTTCATCACTCCACACCCTCTGCCAAGGATAGTTAGTTTCAAAGCTACTGAAGGATTGATGGTGCCCTGTGTGCAGCCAGGACACTCCTTGCAGAGCAGTCTGTAGTTCCATTTCCCCTTCTCTTTGTGCCAGGGTATGTCTGCATCTTCCTTGCCCAACTGCCTGCAACACCATGCCTTCTCCTCACACTTGATGGTTCACAAATGCTCCTTCCACTCGTGTGCCCCCAGCTCTCCCCACTATCACTACTGATATTTTTCTGATCACTACTCACTATTTTTCTGAAATATTTTTTAAACCATTCTGCATGTCAACACATTCCATAGGGAGGATGGCACAGATATAATACAGATTACAGAAGAGCTATCCAAGCTGAGTGCTGGGATGTTGCAGCTGACAGCACTTAAATAATAATTAATAAGCCATGCATCTTTTAACTACATACCTTCCATGATCTGTCCCAATCTCATGTTCTTCTGACATCAGATGAACAAGACAGGCTTTATGATTTAACTTTGCTTTTTCAACTTTTTTTTTTAACATACAAATCCATGACACAGATTTTGCTTCTTTCTGCCAGTCCCTTCTCCATTATTCAACATTAGTTAGAGAGATAAGACTTGTTAACTTAAATGTGTGCAGAGTAGAATATTTAGATTGATGTATAGAGATGTTGCTCATAAAAGTATGCACAAGGCCTTGACAAAATCATGCAACCTGTTTTCTCCAGGCAGTTAAAATATTTTCCAATTTAGCCAATGACTAGACTTATCCCCTATTTTATTCATGAAAACAGTGTCAAAATGCGAAATAAGGGCATTCTGCTTCCTCCTCTAATTTGAAATATCATCTTGAATTGGAAATGAAACAGTTTTTAAAAAAAACCTTACATGCCTCAAACTCATGATTTTTTTTATGCCGAGACATTTAATTCCCTCCCCTCTTTCAAACTGTGATTTTTTAGACAAGTGAGGTTTTTTCCAAATGCCCTCAACTCCCATGAAATAGTTCCAAGGCATCCTCTCCAGTTATGTCAATCAGTTTCAGGCAGTCTGCAAAGAGACATGACATTTCATAACAATGACATACCAGCCTGGGAAATGAGTGGTGGGAAATAAGTGGTTTGCTTTAAATAATCTCATTCATCTACACAAATTCATATATATATGTATGTATATAATGTTTTCTTTCTTCAACTTAACCTGGTTAAATGCAAAAAAATATTAAAAAGTGAATTAAAAATTGAAAGGCTTGCTACCTGGGAAAAGATTCACAAATCACAAATCACAGGTTTCACAAATAATGAGTGGGAAGAAAAAAATGTCTGATTTCTCTGCTGCTCATGGGTATTTTGACTGAATTTAACACATCTCAAGCTGCCAAAAGCCAATGCTACTCATATGAAGCAGTACTGCTTCTCCAATTAAAAAGTGGAAGCACAGCTGCTTCCAAGCAAGTGGAAAGGAAAGTTGGATTGAGTGGCAGCAAAAGAAGAGAAAAAAAAATACATGTGCTAATTTCTTTATAAGAAGTTTATTATTTGGTTGTTTTTGCAAGCAGTTGGCTTCTGTGGTCATAAGAGGCCAGGGCACATGTGGAATGGCTGTTATCATGTGTTACCAAAGGAAACACAGAAACGTGAACTTCTTCCCTGACCACACCTTGTTTTCCATTCAACATTTTTACCAGCCTTGTTCCCTCTCTCTTTTCCTTTCCTGCCAGGAAGAAATTGTATATATTGGACCCTTGTAGTTCACCTTCCAAGAATGAAAAGATTAACAGAAATTTGTTTTTGAGATAGCTCAGGAGTAAGACGTATATGTGATGTGCATTCTTCCGTGGTGTTTGATCAAATACAGATATTTTAAAAGGCTAGAATCCAATCCAGCTGGAGTACTGGTGTTTTCTCATCCTTGCTATTGAACTGATGTGCAGACTTGGTCGAATACTAGATCATCTGCCAGCATAGTGCTGCATATTTTACACGACTAGAGTTGTGAAAAGCAGTAAATCTGTCTTCATTGCATGATAGTGCACAGACATGCCTAACATCCAATATCCAGCACATGCAAATATTATTGTTATAACATCACCATGCCAATAAAGAACATAGAAAGTAACCAGCTATCACACTCTCACCCATTTTTCTTCAGACTTGTGTTTTTATGCAAAACAAATCATTAATAAAATAAATACTGCAACTTAAAAAGGAAACCTGAAAACAATTAAAGATGGGTACAGACCAACTAAGTGAGTCATACTCAGATTCTAGGATATGTTAGAATCTAGAAAGCACAAATTGCTCTGAACTTTCCTAAATATCCATAAATCATCATTTGGTCAGATTCTAGATCAAAGCACACCTTTTGAAAGTATTTGGAAACCAGATATAAGTTTGAGAGTGCAGCTTAAGAGCTGAGAAATCCTCAGGTAACTGTGAGCTACCAAGTCACTACATATCAACTAAGCCAAGTTATACATGTGCTTTCATTCTTCATCAAATGTGAAACAGTTTGAAGAGGCTTAAAATAATCCCTGTAACTTTGCACTCCCAGTGGCCTGTGTAGATATACATAGTTTATTCATCTCTCCTGACTTGTAGGTACTTGTGCTGTGATAACAACTCTGTTTTCCAAAACTGATTTTTTAAACTATGCATATAAATAAGAAAATAGACCAAAGAACAAGATAACTTCTGGTAGTGGAAGATGAATCAAGTGTTGTCCCACCCTATATGGGTTCAAGGTCCAAGAAAGCAGGCAATAAATGTACTTCCCCTCAATGAGCTGTCAGATGGACTGAACTTTCAAAACTGCTTAAATCACACAGGAAATTACACTGCATTTTAAAAATGTGATATTACTGTCCAAGAGACAGGGCTTTCTAAGGCAATTTGGCATTTAACATTGTAGGTAGATGTCAATTGGGATTTTCAGAAATGCCCAAACCCCACTTAAATCAATGGGACTGAAGTCAGTCCCACTGAAATCAATACCCAGTCAATACTCAAATGTTATTTCACAGTGACAGGCAACCTTTCCAATGGCTAAATGCAATAGGATTGAACCCTGTGCCAAGTCTCTTACGCCAATGACTGTTAAATAAAATAATACAGAGTATTTAAAAAAGTTCACTGCTCTCTGCCTTTCAGACATACTTGGAATATTTTGCTTTCATGCACTGAGAATAAAGAAAGTATTGGACAGCTTAATGCTAGATACATGGCTAAAGCAAATCATACTGCTGCCATGTCAAATAGTTATTATTAATAAATTATTTGTTCTTTCAGTTAAAACCTGGACCAAATAACAACACAGCTGTCTTATCTGGAGGAGTAAAATGGCAACTCAAGCTTTGTGCTTTGCTGTAAGGAAAATCAACAACAAAAGGTTTCTGCATAAGGCCTTATAAGGTCAAAAGAGTGAAAATGTCATCGTTATTTTCATTCTCTTTTGTTAATTAGATACATATCACCATAAAAAAGCTTCATTAAAAAACCAACCAAACAACAACACACCAAGCAAAAAACCTCTAGCAGTATTTCTGGGTTTACTTTAATTATATTTCTGTTTTAAAAACTAGATGAAAAAAGCAAGAACAGGCTAATTGCACTGAACTAATTTATTGATAAGCAACACACTCACTGTAAGAAGAGACTGGAGTTATTTCTAATTTTAAATGTCATTCTGAAAAAGAATATGATGAAAAAAAATTAATTTAAATTTCCTCCCCCCTCAATTTTATGGGTTTGGCTAGTATTTTGAAATAACTAGGTTTTTCAGTTCACCTCCCTTGATATATGGCAATATTATTTTACTAGTAATAGGTTTTTCTGATATAATTATTTTTATTTGCTGAAATGCCTAATGTTTTCTTTGATTTGACCTAAACCAATGTTCTGCCCCTAAATTTTCAAATCTGTTATCAAACTATAAAAAAAAGCTTGGAATCACAAAACAGCATTACTTATCCCTAGCTAGTAATTCATAGGTAAGAACCAATTTTTCAAGAACATTTGTAAACTGATTGATTTGTAAAATAATTGAAAATCATTGTTCCCAAATTTGAAGGCTTCATTCTTAAGGCATCCTGTAGAAATGCTGTGTTGACAATACTTTATCTGAAGCAAACCCTTACAAGCAAATTTTTCAAAAGTACTTTGGTGGAGTGATGCCCAAACTTCTGAACAGCAGGTCCTATGCTTTTTTCAGTTTATGAACAGTCATTTTCACATAGAGAATTTTTATCAACTTGAAAGCTGACTTTTGCAGGTATATATTGTATCTCTTGAATTGTCAACAGGCCTTGATAGAATCCTGACAGAGCCAAATGCAAGCCTGGCTTAAGACCCACTCTTAGGAAATAAAATTTTGCTGGTGAAGCTCCTTCTCCTTTGAGATCCTTCCGGTACAGATGTGATGCTTATTGACAGGAATGCCTCACCCATCCCTTGGATGAAACAAATCCTGCTGGCAGGAGGATTTGATGTTTCAACTAAGAGTATGCTAGGGAATCTGTCCGAGTAAAAGTGTCGTAAAAAATATATTATGCCACTAGCTCACACAACTGTATTAACAAACGTTGTTAAGAGAAGATCTGGCTTGGGCAGAGCAGAGGATCATTCAGGGAGGGGCAGGCAAAGCTTTTGAGATAACTTCAGGTGAAACTAAGCAGACTTCAAGAGCTGTGACCTGGTGCTAGGCAGAGCTGTGTGGTTTTTCTCTGTGAAGAGAGGAGCACTAAGGCTTCGTGCAACTTCATTAGTGCTGGGATTACTATCTGACCTTGCTTGCCAATCTGAAAGCAGACTCAGACCCTCACTGTTCATCATTACAGGCAAGGTGTTACCAGATTTAAATAGGTACCCTCAAAGGAAAAGAAGATCAGTACATCAAAGCATTATCTCTAGTTTATTTAATGTGGAATGGCCAAATGGCAGGCCTTTCTCATGTTTGAGGCTAGAACTGTAAGCAATTATATCTGTACCATTGTAACTGATACAGGCAAGCCTGTATACTTACCAGGATCACTTTCATCCTGTTTAGTTTATATGGCATTATCACCCCTAGGAGCTCACTTTGCTTTCACAGTTTGCTAATGTTTTATAGACATATTTGGTCTCTAGGGATGAAACGAGGTACAGAAAAATAATAGTCAGTCCCATCTAGATATGGGTATCTGCCTTTATCTGCTGCTTTAGCACTACTGTGAAATACAGGCTATTTTTACAGCTTAAAAAAATATCTGTATCAAAGCAACACAACAGTAAAGCAGCAAAAATACCACATAATTCCAAAGTCCTGCTAAGCCAGATCTGAGAAGGATACACTAAAACAGAGTTAAAGAGAACGCAAGTAAAGATCTTCTCTGTGGTGTCTGACTGGATTTATTGTTGTCCCATGGCTTATGAGGCCTGCAGAAAGCTAATACTATTCAATCCTTATTCAAGCTAGCTCTGCAACCAAATCTGAGCATTTTGCTTCCTTTCACTGGCCACCTGAAATGTTAATTTTCACTAAAAACCTCTTCAGGGGCAGCTGTGGTGCCTCCTTCCCCAGAGCTGTGTCCCTCCTGCAATCTGAAACACAACCTCTCCTTCCAGCTGCTCTGCCTTTGAATTTCCCTTCAGAGACCATCCTCCTTGTGAAGAAGGCTGAATGTTTTCTCTGCAGGAGTACTTCAAGGGAGTTTAGCAAACCAGGCTGGTGACACCCAGGGCAGAGCGGCACACAGCCCTAGGGAAGGGCACTGAGAGAGCAAGGAACTCTGGACATGGGTGAAGAACTCTGTTTTTTTCAGTTTTAACAGCATATCTGGCACGACCAATGCTGTCTAATACCCAAACAATATCCTCTGGAGTAACTTTTCCTGTATGGAAAATGTTCAGGGGAGGAAAAGACAGGGGAGAAGTTGAAGCGTCTCCTATGGTGAGTGATGTGTCACCACCAAGTGACAGCCCTGTTTCAGCTTTTATCCAGCATCCTAGAGCTTTTGCCTGAGGACTTTCTGTTGAGGGCTTTGTTCTATGGGAGTGAGAAGTAATTTGTTCATAGGAGAAATGGCAGTGAAAAGGCAATGCTATTCAGTATTTCGATTATGTCCCACTCTCTTTTTTTCAGGAGACTGGATCTGACCCCAGTGACACCAGTTACAGAGACTTCATCCGCCAGAATGGCTTTGGACTGTGGATGCCTTTGGCTTTTATCTACAGATGAATGTGTAAATATGTTCTTCTACTTAGGTGTGTATCTTTTGTCTGTGGTAGGTTCTGCTGTGGGACAAAACTGCTTATTGCTTTCTGTTCAACTGTTCTTTGTTCCTCAACTGAGTTTAGTGGGATATTTGATTTTCCTTCTCCTTTGCCTACCTCTCAGTAGGAGCTGAGGTTTCAGGATATGAATCCAAGAGGCTGAAGGTCTATCTGGAGGATCTACACATAATGTAAACTAGGAATTAGCAAATGTAAAAACCTAAGTGGAACAGCACAGATGATTTTGTAAAGGAATGTATTGTGCCTTCAAATAAAGAAACTGGGAAAAAAAACCCCTTCTATGGTAAGGCTTGGAAAGTATTTCAGTCTTGAAAAGAGAATTATTATAATTAAAAAGAAGGAACAAAGAAGGTATATGCTTTTTTCAGTTTAGAGGTAATGAGCGTGCTCTGCAGAACTTCTGGTGCAAGACACATAACAATTAAAAAGTGTTCTCAAGAGCATTTCTCATAAGGGATGTGTCTCCCACATACTGTATGTAGCAGACTGACTGGCATGGGCTATGGAATTAATGACCATATGAGTTATAAGACAAGCCAGCACTTCTGCAGCACAGCTTAGCCCTCTGATTTCTCCAGACAGGAGAAATTAATCTTGCTACACACCTCTACATGGGAAAATTCATCTCTCAGTCACATTATTTTTAATGTGGTGGTAAATGGAGTCACACCAACTTAGACTGCTTCAGAAGGCACCGGATGGGAGGCAAGAAACAGGAGGTTTTTTCAACAATGAAGAAAATAACTAGGACTTTACAGGCCTAAAAGCCTGTATTCTTATTCTTCTGCAATGGTTTAATACCATTAACAGATAAACATTGAAAGTTCAAAACATCTTTCCTGTGGCCAAATCCTGAGGCATGTAAGGCAAAGTAAGTGGCAAAACTGATATTCATATTGAATAGAATGGAGAAAATAGATTTTTCAGGAGCCTAAGGGAACCACAACACATAGGTGTCCACTTCAAGAACTAGTCTCTTAGGGATTGCAGAACTTACTGCACAAAAACCTGTTTCCCTCTTACTAAGACTAGTTCAGTGCATAGACAACAAAGTGGCATGTGGCTCTTTTATGCTGCCTTTTACATTAACTGTTTTTTAATTTCACTAAGGTTAATAATGTATCGTAGGATAAAGCTACATCTCACTACCTAAAACAAGTTAGTGGCAGACCAGTGTTGAATGGCAGTCTCCTGCTTTCCCTTACCTTCCCTCATCTTCCCTCCTCTCCTTTTCCTTGCACAAGCTCTGAAATTCAGCTCTGTGCTGGGAAGTTCCCTGGCAAGACAGCTAAGGTGACCAAAAAAAGTGACAATTTTACTGCCAGCCTCACAAACTGAACCAGTGAAAGCTCTGATGAGCATCAGATGTGGCCCAAAGAAAGAAGAGGAAGAACCTGACTAAGAGAGGACTGAGCAAAAGAAGGACCTCCCTCTTGGCAGCAGTGAGTTTTTAAACTACCCCAGCTTCACCCTGAGAGAAAGGAATGTGAAAAAGGGCAAAGTAAACAAAACAGCAGCAAGGTTTTAAAGGTGCTGGTGGAACATGCTGACAAGGGAAGACAGACCTGGCTGGGTTATGATGACCTGTTGTTTTTCACCCTGACTCTAGCACTCCGATGGAGAAAGAGCTGCTGAGCATTGCAGCCTCAGAGGCATCTGAGGGAGGAGGGGAGGCAGAGAGAAGGAAGCAGGAGGGTCTACTCTGGCAACACTGATTCTGGATAATTTCTCATATCCTTTGATAGGGAAAATAGCCTCTCTAGGGAAAAACAGAGCTTTTGATATTTGATGAAAGTTCTCATGAATATTTTGATATTTCAACCGACCAATGACTCCTATGGACAGGAAATGTCTTATGGGAAGGAGAATAAAGCAACTTTTAGAGCAATCGTCATCATATTTCAAGCACTACTAGCTAACAGGATTCTCAAGTTACTAAAAACTTTGCTCTGGCTAATATAGAGCCTATTAGTGAAGTATTATATTATTTGTCAAGAATGCTTCATAACATTGCCCCATGCTTGCCTATGTGAACTAGAAAAGTACAGTCAGCTGTTTGCTAGGAAGATTCACATTTAGACATTGTTCTGTTGTTTTCAGCCTGGGACAATGTTTAAATAAAGTCTTGCAAAGGAAGACATAGACAACCAACCATTTGGAATCAGAGCATAGCTTGGTGAGGTCCCAAGATGGTTTGTAGTGTTGCTTCCAGAGCGAGTAGTACGTAGAAGCACTTGCAACATTCTCCTCTGGAGTGTCTTCATTCTCCATCTACTTCCCTTTCATGCCCATCTGTTGTTCTGCGATCTGATGTGTAATATAGTACCAGAGGGAAGGCAAGACCAATATCCACAATATAAATATTTATTCTTCAATACAACCAAATCCCACTCTAACCTTGTACATTTTTATTAAGCTTGATCTTCCTCTCTGTACACTGCTGTTTGAGAAAATGCAACCATGGGTATGTTTTTGTTGTTTCACATATTGTCTCTCAGCTTTCCCTTAGACGTAACAGGTATTGTGTAGCAAATATTTCAGAGCAGCTCATCTCCTGCTAGTGCAACTGCAAAACCAAAATGTGCAACACAGGAGAGACACAAGATTATAAACTCTTTTAAAGCTTTTCAGAATGTTAGTAAGACTTTTAGCAGGGAATGAGCATAACTGATCAAATTGTTTGAGCCCTGTCACTGAGCATGATAGCACATGATTTGTGTAGTCTTGTTATCCAGTAAAAAAGGTTCAATCTGGTCTGGAAAGAAAAAAACATAGAGGAGAATGTGGGAAACTAAGATTCAGCCCATGATCCCCTTAAAGGACTGTGGTCAGGAAAGAAAGGATGTGCTACTCCAGGGTTTTTTTCAGGAGTGACCAGTTCAGAGAACACTTGCTCTGAAACAGAAGAGGGGAGAATTAAAATGGCATTTCATCAGACTGATTATATCACTCAGCAGTAAGAAGGACATCTGTGATACAGTCCCTGCTCTGATTAGTGTTAAAATTGTAATGGATCTTAAGTAATTATTAAGGAATTATCATAAGGAAGTATAATTAATACCTATTATTTGTAATAGGTATCATGCATGTGGGTGCATTTGGGAAGATGAAATCATCAATCAGAGATAAGACTGAGATTTTGTCCTCTAAATATTCAAATTAATCATTAAACCCTTTCAAATCCAGGTGTCACACCTGACTTCAGTCTGTTTCTGGGGGCGTACTTTACACATTTTTTTTCTCTAGTCTGCTGCCATACAGAAACGTTTTCCTGAGGATCATCAGTGCCTCAACACGGCCTTTTCTGACCCACTGGGGGGTGATGAAGGCACCCATTGTGTGCCCTCTGCAGGGAGGATGGCAGGAGCTGGCTGGGGGCTGAATGCCTCTTGGCTGGAGTACAAAGGCAGTGCAGCACCAGCCTTCCAGGAAGTGGGATGGAAGTGTGGCTGTTTACCACCAGCAGGAATTTAACCTGCAAGTAAGCCACTCCCCTTCTTCCCACCCCTTTTGGTAAGGAAGGGACAAAAGCAGAGACTATGGGTTGAGATAATTTACTTAAAGCAAAGAGCAGTGGAATAAGAAACTCACAGCAATATTAATAGCAAAAGTATACAAAAAGAGGTGGTGATTTATCCACAAAAAAGGGGTTCACCGCCAGGAACAAGACGATGGACACTCCCCATAGATGTGTTGTCCTGTTGGTTTCCCCAGACAAAGGTACGATGGCCACCATTCCTGCACACCGTGGCACATAGCCATCAGGAACAAAGATGGTGACAAGGCAAGCAGGCTCCCGGAGCTAGCGTTCTGCCCCTGCCAGCCCAAAACAGCAAAAAACAATGGCTAACCCTCCAAAAGCTACACCTCCCGAGCTGGGCTGTGTCGCCACTCTGCTGGGCTCAGGTGCCTGTGCCGTGGTTTCTACTGCTCCACCATGCTGAAGGTCAGTCCCAAAGGTCCCTGCTCCTTTCCTACTGCTCCACTGAGCTCCTTTTGCCTTGGCTTGCCTGGATTGGGCTCAGCTCAGCTCCTGTCAGCTGGGCTCCCTTCAGCTGGACTGGGGGTGACCCCCACCAGTCCGTTTCCAGACGCTGCTGCCACCAGTCTGCATTTCACCACTTTCAGCACCACATCCCACAACTATGTTACAGAGAAAAGCACAGAGACCTGCAGGGCAGCAGAGGGATCAAATCCACAGGGGAGAATCCTGACAGACAGACGGCTGGATAAGGAAAGAGGCAGAATGATGCCCATTTTGGGGACAGGGTCATTGTGTTCCCAAAGCCATGCCCCCAGCAATGACGTGGTGGTATAGAATCATACTGAGCCACGCCCACACCGCATTAAGCTCCGCCCCCTGCAGCCAGGGCAGCGCCAGCTGTGTTGGGCTGGGGACAATTGGGGTGGGGACAATTGGGGTCCCATTGAGGCTCAAAACAGCAAGGCCCTTCACTGCTGAACAGGACCAACATGGGCAACAACACTCCCACAGGCTGCTGAGACAGTTTGTTCTCCAGCGCTAACCTGATCCATGGGACACTCCAACAAAAACTAGAATTTCTGGTTTTTTCTTTAACATAAGCCCTTTTTTGCAGCAATTCACAATAAAAAATTGATGGTGATTTACTTTTGATTGAACACACCAAAAAACATCGATGGAGCTCATAAAGCTCCACTCTTACAGTGCGAATACCTTCACCCATTCTCAGCTTTTGATTGCCAGAGTCATATGCAAGGGTTACTGGAAACACAGCAGCTACAGTAGTGAGTGCTATTGAATTATAAAATTATTTTGTGTTTTCAAGTCTGATAAAACCTGTGGCTTCATTCAAAGTTTCATGTCTGGCTCCCTTGCATGGGCCAAGAGCTGCTTCAGGGGACACAAGGCACTTTCCCATGGGCCAGGTGTATCCCAGAGGTCTCTGAGGAGCACCAAAGGGTGACTGCAATTCAGCAAGACATTTCAACTTGAAAAGAAAAAAGTAATTTTTTCAGTTTGGTCCCTTTTCCTGATGCAGCTTTCTTTTCATCCTTATATTTATCACAAACCCACAAAACCCCCCCACACATTTCTGAGAGCAGTAGAGAGTACTTAGTTTTCCATTGAAATTTTGATAATATGATTGACCAAGTATTGCAAATGGCCAACTCCTTCTTTTTCACATGGTTGTGAATCAAGGATTTTCATTTCAAGTAGCATGGTAACAGATATCAGTAGATCAGTCTGGACATATTAAAGGATAAATCTTGTTTGTTCAAATATTGCCTCTTTTCTCTGTGTCCAGCTTTTGGCAGATTTTGAAAGATTCAAAAACAATCATATACCTAGAAAAGCCAAGTTATTTTAAAGCTTGAGAATTATTATTTTTTCATGTCTCCCCAGGTGCCTGGATTGAGCAGAGGTTTAGATTTTGCCTCAGAACTGTTGTAAAAAGTTAATTTAGGTGGACTGCTATAGTCATGAACAAAGAGACTTTTTAAACTCAGTGACATGGGTCATTAATTGGACATCTCATTCATCACAGACCTTTACCATTGAAAACAAAGAACAAGAACGAAAACAGGACCTTGGCTTTGTCAAAAAAAAAAAAAAAGTTTAAGGAATCTGCATTTAATCAAAACATGCAAAACAATCTCCAGATACTGTCTGGCAACAAATTTAGGATTTGCAGAGCTGAAGTGTTCATTTGCTTGGCTATAAATATTATGTTGATGAAAGACAGTCCTAACTCTGTCTTCCACCACTTCACTTCTGATAGGGAAGTTAAGATTTTATGTGTTTGCTTAGAAACCCATTAGATCTAACCTTTCCAGGAGAATTACAAAGGGGAATGATAAATGACCGTGTATCAGTTCAGGGGAGGGAGAAGTTTCATCTGGGGTACTGCAGGGGTAAGTACTCAGTCTAGGCGTATTTGATGTTATCATTCATGATGTAGCATATAAATGAAAATCAAAGATTATGCTAAGGTGGGAGGAACTGCTAATGCTAGAGAGAATAAAAATATTTACTGTGACATCAAGTGGTTAGGAAGAGGAGCGAGAAAATAAGATTAAGACTGGAAAAATGCAAGATATACCTGTGAGAAAACACTCCACAGAGAGATTTAGTGGAAAGAAAAAAGCAAGAATGCAAGGGCTGAAGCTGAGCAGAATATTAGACATACACTTGCAACAGAGAAAGACAACAAAAACAAAAGCCAAATGAGCTGTTATGCTTTCACAGGCCTTAGCTCACAACTGTGGAATTAGTAAACCTTTTCCATATGAATTGGCAGCAAAAAGACATTTAGAGAAAGGAGATGATCTGTGAAGTGTGTGAGCAGAGCTTTGTATCACCAAGTCAGAGGTTGCTGACTCTTGCTGACTATTAGGTTCTGTAGCATCTTGGCAGAAAGATTTCCAGCTACCTATGCAAGCCTTGCCTCAGATCCCTCTACAAGCACAAATGTGAAGTCTGCTGAAGGAACCAAGAATTTGGGATTAAATCTGTGCACAATGGCCTCTCTACTTCACTGCAGAATTTAACCCTCCTTAAACACAGAAGAGAAAAATGCTCAGCTGCATACAAATAAAAAAGTCACAGATACAGTCTGTTCTGTGGACTTAGTACAGCATGGGCTGTGCTAATTACTAATTTTAATTTGAGCATCTATATTGGGCTAAAACAATATCCTTGCAGTTGAACACTATCAAACTGCAGTATTTGGTGGTGGAGTTTGAATATTATTTTGAATGCAACTCCTTGGGAAAATATGGAGCAATATAATAAAATTTTATACAGCTTTTTTTTTATGTAAACATAACGCCTTTGGAAAGAAACACCACACAACAGAGACCAGTAAATGATAAAAAAAGTCCAGGAATTGGAGAAAAATCCAGAGAAAAATCTGATGCAAAACCATCTTTTAATTGGTGACACCAAATGTATAACCATCACTATTGCAAATATTTGCTAAAATCTGTATCTTTGCAGAGCAGAATATTTAGAATACACATATTTTAACCTCCTTAGAATTAGAGGCTCCTCTTAAAAAAACAAACAAACAAACAAAACACATAAAGAATAATCTTTCTCTATCAAATATAAACTTTAACACTTTGTCTAAAATTTTCCACACATAAACTCCTGGTCATGTTTTACACCATGTTACCTGTTTAATAACTGCTCCCAATCTACCTGGCAGAATAACACCAATTTATCAGGAACTGGGCTCAGCTCTGAAAGATTATCAGAGAACACTATAAAAATGCTGCTGTTTGCAAGAGACCACTAGGAACAGTACCTTATACCCTGTAAAGCAGCTAGGGCAGTTTTATTAAGGTCAGATGGCATTTCAAGACAGAATAACGAAGAAACATATTAAAATAGACTTTTACAGAATGGTCCTGTTGTGGAAACCCCTTAGGGACTTAAGTGCATGCATACATATGTTACTTAGTTTTATTTCCATGACTTCATGTACAGTCAACCCAGTTTACCAGTCAAAAAGTTTTCTTTCTAATCACTGCTGCACCAAGACTTTACTGTACCTGGTATGGAAGTCTGTATTCCATACAGAGTGAAAATAAATTAGGCTTTTTTCAATCTCAATATTAAAAAAACAACCAACAAAACAAGATCAAGGCGTTAAAATATAGATTTGTAAAACTTTATGTACAAAATACATTGTTTTATAGTTAATTTATTTTTAGGACGTTAAGACAGTTTAAGTATTTAAACTGCTGTCCCTCTGAAGACAGACACTGAACCCAGCAGTCCAGTGTAGACTCCAAGGAACTAAGAGTGCAAAACCAGGGAGCCAAGTTTTAATGCAGCAAGACCAGGAAGTAGGAAGAAGTGCAGAGCACTGCATTGGCATGGTCTTGTTTCCAAGCTCCTCTCTCAAGGAAACAGCTATTGATTCTGCAGTCAGAGGCAGCCTTGCGGGAGGTAAACAAACCTAGTGGTGAAGTCTTGAGTCAGACTTTCCCCTTTTATTAGGTACATTGAGAAGACACTTTTTAAAGCTGGTTTAAAAACATGTGTGTAAATGAAAATGTGAGGGAAAAAAAGGTTCTATAAGGTGTTTTCCTGCTTAAAAGCTGTACTTCTGACTTAGCTGCTGACCAAAGAATTGCAACAATTGCACCATTTTTTACATTCATTTAATTAAGATACCAAGTTATCCCTTAAAATTGCATTGACTATGCTGAGCTCTGTATTCTTAAGAATCAGTGCAGTATAGAACCATTCCAGCTACCAGACTAATTTTGCACTGATTCTCTGCATCTTCAAGTTTCCTTTTTGAAGTACAGTCAACAATACTGGAGTGACATATTCAGCATTAATCACAGTATTGCCATCAATGTGGTAATATTGTCTCTAAGGTCATATATCCCAAAGTGGCTTTACATCATGCTGTTTTTTCATGTAGATATGGCTGTTTATGCTAATATCCCCTCCATCTTTCCTAGTCTAAGAGGACATGTTTCCAGCAGGAAATCCTATTTTAAGATTCATTTCTTTGTTCCTAGAAGCATGACCTGACATTCAGCTGTGTTACAATGAGCTCGTTTTCCCAAGCAAGTCAACATAGCATATCTTATCAGTCCCTCTCATTATTGTCTATTTGCCTTTTACTTTTTAATCATTTATGCTAATGTTACCAGCAATGATTTTTTACAGTTTTTCCTACCTTCACCAAGGACAGTGTATGTAGACAGAGAATAGATCCCAGAGGGACCCACTAGCAACCTGCTCTTGGACAATGATTTCAGTTAAAATTGCCTTTTACATTCTGTTGGTAGCTAGGTTTAACCTGTACAATATTTGCTATAGGTGTTGCACATATTGTATTATACCAAAATATTATGGGAGACTAGATTCTTTATGGTTATTTGTTATTTCAGCACACTTTTCTTATCAATACAATTAGTGGATTTAACAAATCCAATTTTTGACAGATCTATTTTTGTGCAAACCTTGCTGAATGCCATTAATAATTACAGTTTGGGGTTTTTTTCAGCTGTATTGCTGGATTAACATTTTCCAGGTCATGCTATTTACCTTTTTGACAGTAAATGAAAAACAAATAAAAGAAACTAAATGCACAAGCAGAGAAAGATACTAGATAAAGGAAAGATGTGTGAATTTACATTGAGGACTTTTTAAAATTATCATTAAAATGAGATGCTCAATTTCATTAACTGGTAAGACTTTATAATATGATTTTAGTGCTATACCATTTTATGTAGAGTAAAAATAAGATTTCTATTTTCATTTAGTTCTTTTGTTGCTGCTGGGAAGAATTTAATATGTGTGTACATATATTATTTAAGTAAAGTACATATATTATTTAAGTAGAATTAGAACATAGCACACATTTAACATCCATGTTCTTTAAATATATTTATTCTATTGGAAGATAGAGACTGACAGTATTTTCCAGATGACAATCTTTACACATGATTTGTTCATGTTACTTTGGACAGGACTTAGAATTTAACTACAGTACACAAAATGGTATTCAAAATATCTTTATTTTTATTAAGTATCCCTATTTGCCTGTGCTGGGCACCATGAGAGAAGAAAGAAATTCTTAGGAGCATTTTTTTTCTCATCTTAAAATACATCTGATTTAGGAAGTGTGGTTTGTGATTAATAAGTCTACAGCATCGAGAAATTTCTTTATGCTTCATCACCTAAGCAGGACTGTCATCTTTGACTCCTTTTGGTTCTCTGCAGTCTTGAGATGGTTGCAAATCCCTCAAGAGTGTCATAACTCTGAACTGTAAGTATTTGATGATTTCGTAGGAAATGGTCATGAGTACAGAGTGATTTACAGCAACACTGTCATAAGAATCCAGCTGATTGAATAACAGTAAATATTTCCCATCAAGGAATTATTATAAGGAAAAGTTTATACATAGTAAACAGTATTAAACAGTACTATTGAAAATAAAAAGGAAAAGAAAAGTATTCCAAAGGAAATACTTTTAAATACTTGAAAAATGGAAATTAGCATTTTTTAATTTCCTCCCAAGAAATTCTAAAAGCAAATTTTGTATGAATACAAAGTTGGTTGTCAGTACTGACTTTATACTACACAGTGTTATAATGCAAGAAAATCTATTATTACTTCTTTGGGTCAGTCACTGGGTTTTCTTACTGTCTTAAAATACAATCAGGAGAAAAAAAGCTGCAAACCTTAGGAAAAAAAGCAGTCTGAAGCTTTTTGTATTGTATTCTATACACTCCAGGAGTGAACTTGGTTGGCCTTCATATTAGGACTTGTTTTCTTTTTACTCCATTATTTTCAGTCACATTTGAGATCTCCACTGCTTCAGGCACAGAGTCCCTGGTATGAGTGTTCTCACTGAGGTTACAAGTCACGAATTTCACTTTGCTGCAGGACAGAAGAGAGCTCTCCTTGGTACAGGAAACTCACCTATGCCTCTTTTGGCACTACAACAGGGTCAGAAAAAATGTTTCAGTAAAGTTTAAATCAAAATCCACAGACCGCAGAAATACGTTGATGGTATTTTGGGCTAAAGCAAGTGGTTCCACCTTTGTATTTAGCATCATATAGGACATTGTTGGACCTTAAACATGACTATTAAGTGAGCTTGCAGTTCCAATAATTCTTCCAAGATTGTTTCAGAAATTTGCATTTTTTGTATTTAGTCTATCACAATTCTGCCACAAGCCACAAGCTGGGACAGAATAATAGAAGTTTTTTAAGGTGAGCTACTTTTAATGGGATTTGTGTGCCCAAAAAGTTTGGAAATCTTAGTCATTATTCTTGGCATTAGGAGCAAATGGTCTTAGTATTTTGGGAAAAAGTGACACTTACTCAAATGTTTATTCCCTGTGGGCATTCAGAGAGTGCACTAGAGTTTGCAATATCATAAACAGTTGAAAAAAAGACAGCAATTAATCCATCAAACTTTATGTCTTATCTTCTGAAAGGCTTTGTAGTATGGTGTAGATTCAAATACAGAATGCAAAGATGTTCTATCTTAGAAAGTTTATTCCCAAGTCAGAAAGTGATGAAATGAATTGTAAACAAATCAACATTATTATTCCATTCACATTTTTAAGTGTTAATAAACTTTTTATATTTTGCAAATCAACAAAACAAAACTGACTTACAAAATCTTTCAGATTAAAAGATAAGGGTGCTCAGCCTCACAAAAACATTTGGTCGGTTGATCTAGCATTAACAATTAGGTTTAGGAAACAATTTAACAGCTACAAAACACAACCTTGTAAGCATTAAGCATAAGTGTTACATATTTCTACTATAATTAATTTGCAAATAAAATATTGCATTGTTTGTACATAATAAAAATAAATAAGAAATTATATTTTTTAACAAAATAAGGTATCATAAATACTAGGGGGAGAAGGAGGGTTTGAGGTTTATCCACAAAATTAAGGCTGAGAACTTTCTGACAATAAAACCAGCTGCAGAGTTACTTAATTGGAATAGCAGTTTGAGAAGGGATCACTTGTATTATTAATTTTTGTATTATAAAATATAAATATTACTGGACAACAGCAAATTTTAAACAATTGCATTTGAGTTGGGGCCAAGGGCTCCAAAAGTCTGCTTTAGGAAGAAAGACAAATTAGCTATTCTCCCCAGTGTTCCTTCCTTCCCCCTGACAAAAGCTTGAAATAAAACACCACACACACACTCACATACTCTCACACACTCGCAAAGCTAAAAAAAAAATTAAATTCTAATGTACTTCAAGAGAATTGATTCAAATAAAATGACTGCAGCCTTTAAAAATGAAAAATGTAGCAAATCAGCCCTTGCATTTTCTTTTATGTAGTCTTGAGCAGTTTTCCTAGGATATGAAGTTATGCTGATGGCTTTAATTTCCCAGGGTAAACCCTGGCCTTATTCCATCCCCTGGAAGACATCCATCCTCCACAAATTCTCAGCCATCATCTCCAATGGCTCAGCCATTGCCTTGGACAGCAGTCTAAGCACTGCAGACTGGATTCAATCACACTCAAAAGACTGTAGAAAACATAGTTGTACTCTAAAGTTTTCCTACAGAAGTGATAGAAAGGAAAAAAAAAGAGTTGGACAAAATGTTTTATGAGGTAAATATTCTAAGGCATAATAGGATTCAGCTAAAACAAATGCTGTGTCCCAAAATGTACAGAAATATAGAAATGAAGAAGGAGTTTTAAAAACATGTGTTTCAACTCCTAAAATGCACATGATAATTAATTTTTCATTATAGCAAAGAATAGAAAAAGAAAATTAGGAAAGTAGGTAGCATCAAATTACAGTGATGTAAAGGCAAATTGTTAAGTGTAGTAGGTTTTCCAGGATTTAGCTTGCAAGACTTTCAAATTGCTGTGTGTTTGCAGATTGTGTCTGTGAAAATTGTCATAGCTGGCCATTCTACGTTGAGAATGAGTAAGCTCCATACAGATGATATTTATTTCAACTCAGGAAAGTGTTGCTTTGGCTCCTTTAATCAACCAGAAATCCCTAACACTAAGTGTAGCATGTCCAGTTTCATAGGATACCTAGTGGAGCCTGACGCAATCAACAACCTTGCCTTACACAAAATTAAAAAGTAGGAGCTTCATGCCTTGAATTGGATCATTGCATTGTAAGAGTTTCTTACCTTTATGAAATCCCATCTCACCTACTGCATGTGGCAGAACCTCTCCTCTAGGTTGGGTTCAAATACTCCCTTTTGTGCATTTCTATGTGAACTATGTTTTATGTTGAGAAAATATTTGTGGAAAGCAAAAGAGGGAGGAGTTCTGTGAATCCTCATTTAAATAGACTTTTGAAAATGTTTGCACTCAGCAGTGTGGGAAAGCTGTCTCCATTGTTCATGCAGCATACCAAAACATCTATCATGCATGTTTTGTAAAAAAACCCAACCAAAACCTCTTGAATTGGCTAGCCTGTGACAGTGGCAATACCGTGTCAGCTGTGCATAGACTGAGACATATTTTTGACAACTGTAAGGTTTCCTTGTGTGTATTGTGATGCTTTCTGCAGGCTCTCAGAGATGAATATATGATCCATGTGGAACCTTAGCTCAGCTACAGGAGATATCTCCATATATCTGCCTCATTCACAAAGCACTTTCAAACACAGAAGCCCATTTGTACCTCCCACGATTAAATGATCTTTGCTAAGTACTTACAAAACATGTAAAATCAGAGAAAATCCAATAAAAAAATGCAAGCCCTCCAGGCAATTCTCAACTTTCCACTGTTTCATAAATAAGTTCACAACAGCAGCTCCCAGACTATAGTCCACAGTCAGCCAGTGATTTGGTGATCTGCTCCACAGAGTGATGCCAATTTTGTCCTGTCTTTAAGTAAGTAATGATGATCAGGGTGCATGACAATTTGTGGAAAAGATGTGGTCTTGGCATGGGTCTGGGATCCCTCTACCCTTGCTCTCCCACAAGAACAGTCCCCTTGTCTGTGCTGATAAATGAATCTAAGGAACTCACACCAGAACACAATGCTGCGTTTCATGCCAGGATGATGTTTCCCAGAGACCTGAGGGATGTGCCTCCTCCAGATTTGGCTGGCACTGGCATGCCTGTACACCCTGGCTGAACTGCAAATGCAAATGCCTTGATGGAACACACTGACAGAGAAAGCCAGCAGTGGTGGTTTGACCTGGCTCACTCAGAATGTAAAAATTCATAATCATCCCAGAGCATGTGGAATCCAACAAATCATCTCCAGAGTTAAAATGTCTAAGAAGGCATTATGGACGTCACAAACAAATTAACAGACATAATCAGCCAGATCATCAGCTGGTAGAAGTTGGCAGAAATTCACTGTAGCAACATAAGTTTTGTAAAACTAACCTGAATTACGCCAGCTGAAAGACTTGGTTTATTTTTTCTGCCATTGTGCACATGGAATAACCAGGGTAATTAAGCTTTTCTTGGTTTGGGTTTTGGGGTTTTTTTACTTTTGATTTTCATGTGAATCTTGTCTTTTTATACACATGCATGCAATGAAATTAAAGGGTCAACTCTCTATTCCATCTGCTCTACAGCAAACCATTTGTTGCTCTTTAAATGACAGCTGCTTGGCCCAGGAGCACACTTGGCTGCCACTGAGCAACACCCATGTGTGCTGCTGGCACAGCAGCTCAACCCCAGCTCCGCAGTGCTGCTCGCTCCCGGCCAGCTGTGCCCTGCCCGGCACCTCTCCTGCCCTGCTCCAGAGGCAATGCTCAGGTGTCACCACAGAGCTCCCCTCAACAGGAAACATTGCCCCCTGCTCTTTGTATTTTCCATGTTATTATAGCAGGGACAGGAGGTCCTGACCTACAACCATGGTTATGTTCCAAAATAAGAATAGCATAAGAGTCACCTTAACATGTCTAGGACTAGTTCATATTTTCAGATTTAGGAAACTCTAGAAGCTCTACAGAACTGTAGCAATGGTGCCCACAATAGGGGGCTTATCAAATTTCTGCATTAGGAGCTTACCATTAAGTTTTATTAATTAAAATTATCTGCTCTCACCCTCTTGAATTAATAAAATGTGTCTGGCATTCACTGCAACATTACAGGCCATGGCTGTTCCGAAAATACAGTTGCTAGGATACCTTCATAATTTTGTCCTCATGTTATACTGGTGTTTCAATTAATGAAGAAACATTCAAGCTACTTCTCAGCACTTCTGTGCACGTGTTTGACCTGTGCCTTCACCCATCTTGTGTGAGACTCCCCTGTGGGTTTGCCTTCCAACCCCAGTGTGGGAAACAACAGAGTGACCACAGCCATTTGCAAATTGTAGTAATGGTGCAACTCTTCCACTTGGCCTTTTCATGTCTTTGTTAACATGAGGACAGAAAAACAGATGTCTTTGCATCCAGTATTTCTTCACTGAATGGACCTGAGAAAATAACGCTTTTTCAGGGGCAGTTTTGCAAACCTATGCTATCCATTATCCATTTAAAACTTTTTATAGCACAACCTCAGCAGTATAATGTCTATTAAGGAATGAGATCCTGCAAAATTATATATTTCTCAAGGCAGTTATCTAATAAAATACATGAGGTATTCTCATTAGATAGGAGGATGCAGCCAAGGCTCTGGAAATACTCAGTCCCAGGTCTGAATTTGTTTGAAAGTCTGATGCAATCTGATAGACTACAATGGAAACTCACCTTGGATACACATGCTAAGCATTATCCTCTGCAGGAACACAGCCCCTGCACAACACAAAAAGCCTGATACAGTCTAAATGGAAATAAAGTAGGAAGCAGGCATTTTACAGACCTTTTGTATACTGAATTTCACAAGCAAAGCAGAGTGTGCACCCTTCATGTCATTCCCGGAGTAAGACTGGATATTCAGAAAATACGCTGGCCAAATATTTAGTGAAGACTGAGAGACAGAGAATAAACAAAAGCCATATCTGCATTCAAAACTCTTTTTAACAATCAGACCAAATATAATGTGATCAAGTGAACAAACAGAGCAGCTACTGACACTTTCAGACAGATCACCACATCTAAACAGCTGATCTATAAATAGTCTGCTCACAGTATTGCAGCACATGCTGACCACACAGATGTGATCCTGCAAAGCGAGTACCAGAGATTGTACACAGCTGTTTTCACTTGGTTAAAGCCTGTGTGGTCTTTTCTCCAGTACAAAGAAATGCTCTCCATTTTTTTGAAAAAAAGTTACAACTTCTACTGCATGGACTAATAGATTTTTTTTATATTAAATAGGTTAATTTTGTCCTGGAAATTATCAGTGGCTCAATAAGCAAATGAAGGCTCTCAAAGAAACAAGTGAAGTAGTTTGCATAAAACATTACGGAAATATTCCCAAAGCACTCCAGAAATTTCACAAGTTATTAATAATTTGACATTATTATGTATGATTTGTTGAACACACAAGCATGCCTGAGCAGACAGAAGGAACACCTACAACTACCCAAGAGGCACTTACTTCGTCCAGGAGCCTGACTTTTCAGGATGCTTTGTGTGAAGAAGTACTGAGTATTCTTGGCTCTCACTGAAACCCTAGGGAGCTGAGGAGGCTCAGAGCTTGCAGAAGATGTACAGAGCATTGCAGAAGGTGCTCAGTCTTTAAGAGCTCTGGGAACTGTGGGCCAAACTTTGGATGATGCCATTTTCTCTCTGGGAGCCTCAAGAGAAATAGTTTCTCTTTTCCCATGCTGTCCAAAAGCAGCTTTAACATTCTTCTGTGCCCATGTTGTATCTTGGCTGTTTGCTGTGGAGGAAAACCAGAACCCAACAAGAAGAGTCCCATGAGCCCCTCTGTGCCCAGGGCTCCCTCTGCAGTGTCATCAGCTGGTGTTGCATAGCGCTCTGCTCCTTTCTGCCAACAAACCCAGCCCATCAGCTTGTTCTCTTGTGAGCTGCTTCCGAGGAGCCCCACAGCCTGTGTCAGTGTCCTGTGCACAAACACACTGTGGAGCAGGCAGGTGCACTGGTGATGGAGCACCCTGACATAGGTGGCATTTACTCCTAAGGCACGGCAGAGGAAAGCTGCTGTCTGTTTGTCTGTCTGAGCTCTCCCAGCCCAAAGTTCTGTTCCTCTCTACGGTTGCTCAGTCTGAGCCTTCACTGCAGGTAACAGCAGCTCATAGACTCAGTTTAAATGAACACGTAACAATCTGGGGAGGACAAAATAGTGCTTTGATCTACATGATAAAAACTCTATTTGCTAGCAATTGGCACATCTGTTTATCTCCTAAATGATGAAATCTTCATCATCAAGGAGATATGCTATCTCTGATTTCAGTTCCTGCAATGTAAATGAGTTGCACACATATTTTGCTTTCTTCACAAGATTCCACTTCTACTTGTTCTATTTGTTCTCTTTATTCTATTTTTATTAGGACATTGCCTTTCCTTGTTATGTTCTCCACCCTCCTCTTATAATCAACTCTTCTGCCCTTTGTTTATGTCATGCCTATTCTTCTTTCATTAGACCTTAATTATAGCCTATGACTATAACTTTCTGCCTTTGGCTGTTTACAGAATTGGTTTTCTGCCTCTCTCTCATACACACACTTCACTCCTATTCTCCTTTAGATCTCAACTTCTATACAGCCATCACCTTTTGAAAGTGCAAAGCGGGACAATTAGTCATTGTAACAAGTTTTCCAAGGCTGGAAGGTCACATTACAACTCTTAAACTTCAGTGGTTTAGATGTTTGGAGATGCAATGTGAAAAATGTCTTTGATCTTTTTATTGCCTTTATAAACTTTTTATGGGGCAATCCATTTACCTAGTCCATTAGAGAGCTCAATAAAATATTCTGTGCACAAAAATACTGCACTTCACGAATTACATATACATATCTCTTTGCTCTGTAAAATTTACACTTCTGTGCAAAAGTTTAAAATATTTTATGAATAGGAATTGTTTTACCCTCAAAGCCCACCATTGCAGAAAACTACTTGCAACCTTATTTTCTGATTGTTTTTAATCCACAGTATTAAGCATTCTGTTTTGAAAGTCATGCCTTCCAGTTTTAAAAATGGAGCCTTAAACCTGGCAAATGTACAGCTGATGGAATCGCGAGTGCCAGTTAGCTGCTTGTTCATGAAGTCAACCAGATCCATATCTTTCTGGTCAGCTGTTACCCCATTTTTA
The DNA here is from genome assembly GCF_008360975.1 of Lichenostomus cassidix. NCBI lineage: Eukaryota > Metazoa > Chordata > Aves > Passeriformes > Meliphagidae > Lichenostomus > Lichenostomus cassidix. The sequence goes on from NC_139482.1 coordinate 127,606,393, forward strand.
TGCCACATTAGCCCCACAAAGGTGCTTCAGTTTGCACACACTCCATTCTAAAAGATCGGACTTCAAAGATTAATGCAAACTCACAACACAAACCAAGGCTGGAGCTGGAGTCACCAGTTCGGACACCTCATTGCCAGACCCAATATATACATTAAAAGTATAAATATATACATGATACTGGCAGTGTCATCTTCTCTCACATCCAAAATGATCTGCTTTTGACTTCTAGACAGCAGAAAAAAAAGCTGGCAATTACAAAACCGTGGACCCTGTTGATGATGATAGCCCCTTTGAACTAGCTCAGCTCCTTCTGTCTGTGCCATTTCAGCCACATGAAGTAATCACAAAGGCAGCTTCTCTGCTCACAGAAAGCTCCTCTCCCAGACTGAATAGCATCTTCCCACAGTCAATATAAGAAGCATGGAAGAAGGCAGAAACTGCATCATGTCTTTTCAGAATGTATGAAAAGTTGGGTTTCATTCCCCAGATGATCTGTAAAACTAACCAAGGATCCTAGGACTGGAAGCAGCAGAGAGAGGCCAACGTGGAAGAAAAATATGCCATTCCTGCCACAAGGATGAACAAGGGAAAGGTAGGGCTATGGACTGATACTAGCAAGAGAATCCACTTACCTCCAGTAGTCATTAGACCCCCACACATCCAGGCACTTTCCTGGTGGTAGCACCCATGGCAGGTCTAGAAGCTAAGTCAGGAAGGTCATGGCTATTTTACCGCTTCAGCAATCATTTACTGTAGGCAGTTGCCAAAGAAACACAGTAGGCAAGTTTGATGTGAACAGAAGGTGGATACAGCCTCAGAAGAACATCTGCTGACATCTTTAGAAGCCAGTTCACATTTGGGTAACAGTCTGCTTTAAAGAATTGTTGAGGTGGCAGAAAGCGATCGCTGTCCTTGTTGTGTACCAAGGTTCATTTGTCCCGCCTAAGAACACAAACTTGGTTTCCTTTCCCTTTCTCAGCCACTGAGTTGATTGAATACTTTTCTCTCTTTCTTCCCTTTCTCACATTTTTTGCCTTTGCTTTACCATTGTTCCACCACTCCATCACAGGTCTATTTTCTTCTCTTCTCCCCCTTGACTTGCCTGCTCTACAGATGGATCTCTGTGTAAGCTCACTACTTCTGGTCCCTGTCCCCCACTGCCCTGTGAGCTCAGTCATCCACTCTCAATCTGCTCCATGGGATTTCAGTCCTCCCAGGTTAGAGGGAGGCTTCTTAGCCCTCCATGCTAGAGGCAATTGTGTATATTGCCATTCACTCAGCTCATGGGCTACATCCCCTTTCTTCTTTCTTCCCCCATTACTTCAGCATGTGACCTGCATTACAGAGGCATATTGGCTGCAAGAGGAAACATGGTCACACCAGCAATTATTAAATTGCCTGGGTGAGAGGATGAACTGCAATTTTCTCATATGCCCAACAAATTTTAGGAGGCAGAGATCCTGTGGAAAGCATGATGTCTCAGAGGGTCACAGTATTCACAGTGTTGGTGACTTAGATACATGTGAGACTTTTATTCCCAATGCTGCCAGCATCATAAACCTTTACAAACACAAATTTATTAAGCAAATAAAAGGAAATAACAGCAGCCTAAAAAAAAAAAGTCTATTAAGCGATGTAACCTAACAGGTATACCAGCACCAGTGACCTAACTGCTATTTAAACCATGAAGATGCTGTGGTCCTGGAGAAACGAAACAATTCCCCAATAAGAATAAGCAGCAGCATGCGGCCATTAATTCAAAGCCTAGCTATAGTTCTGCAGTACACACTGTAATCCCACTAGGCATCATCCAAAATTATTTTTATAGAGTCAGAAAAGGATTTGAAAAGCTTAGAACCACAGGATATAAATATAAAATTATAGGGTAAAATTTTGCAATACTTCAGATACTACATAAATACAATTTTAAGACCTTTGAACCTACTCTCTGCATTGCACTGTCAATGTAGAAATGAACTCATTGATTTCAATGCTTAAATTCATGTTCTCTAAAAACAGAAAATAAAGCTCAGATTTAATCCAAGGAGATAATTCTCTGTAGCTGTAAATACCGCAGCTGAGAGCATGTACACTAGATTTATCTACAGTCTCCTTCAGAGGCAATATCCCTATAAAGGAATTACTTACACTCAGCAATAACATCAACATTTTAATTAATATAGAATGAGTTTGAGCTCTGTCAATCCCTGATAGGATCTGGTCAGGTGAAAGATCTGGAGAAATGTACCAGAGTATATCAAATCAGTTTAACGGATTTTTGGCTGCACTATCCCTTCCAGCTCTGCCCACTAGCATTAAAATGTTATTTGTTAGATCTTTGGAGAAAATTTCAAGTACTTCAAGTGGCATTACTAACATGTTAAAACAACTAAATAAGTCAACAAACCTTAATCTATGTCTGTATCTGATAGAGAAAGAGAAGTAGAGGGGTACATCTTGATCTCTTTTCCCTTAAATCGAAAGCTGGACAGGTCAGAGTAGAAAAAACTTCTTTGTGGAGTACCTGCAATACCATGGCATGAGGTGAGTTATAAGCACTGTTCTCACATCATACTGCAAGAGCAATAGAGGGAAACTCATGATTTTATGCATGTTGTGTTTAAAACAAATTTTTTTCCCAAACTTATTTAATGTCAATGCAAGCTTTACTCATTCTGGAAGTCTGCTTAGATTTGCAGAAGTCATTCTTGATTCTGAATTCTAGACACTAAAATTGATTTTCTTTTTGTGCCTTGATATAGAACCATAGACTCATTAGGGCTAGCAAAGACCTCAGATCATCAAGTTGTTAACCTAACATCATTGTGTTCACCACTAAACCACGTCCTTAAGGGCAATATCCACATGCCTTTTGAACACTTCCAGGAATGGTGAGTCCACAACTTCCCTGGGAAGGCTGTTTCAATATCTGCCCACCCTTTCAGTGAAGTTTTTCCTAATCTAAATCTCTCCTAGTGCTAGTGTGATCTCATCCTATTGCTTTTTACCTGGCAGAAAAGGCTGATCTATGCCTGGCTACATGCTCCTTTCAGGTAGTTGAAGAGGCTGATAAGGTCACCCCTGAGCCTCCTTTTCCCCAGGCTAAACACCCCCAGCTCCCCCAGCCACTCCTCACAGGACTCATGCTCCAGGCCTTTCACCAGCTCAGCTGCCCTCCTTTGGACTCACTCCAGCACCTCAGTGTCTTTCTTGTAGTGAGGGGCCCAGAATTTGACATAGGATTTGAGGTGTGGCCTCACCAGTGCCAAGTACAGGGGGACAATCACTGCCCTTGTCCTGCTGGCCACACTGTTGCTGATCCAGGCCAGGATGCCATTGGCCTTCTTGGCCACCTGGGCACACCCTGGCTCCTGTTCAGCTGCTGTCAACAAGCACCCCCAAGGCCTCTTCTGCCAGGCAGCTTTCCATCCTCTCATTCCTAAACCTGTAGCACTGTAAGAGGTTCGTTCATGTGACCCAAGTGAAGACTCAGCACTTTGTCTTGTTGAACTTCATACAACTGGCCTTAGGCCATTGGCCCACCCTGTCCAGATCCCTCCACCCTGCAGAGCCTTCCTACCCTCCAGCAGAACAAGACTCCCTCCCACCATGGTGTTGTCTGGGAACTTACTGGAGGTAAAGCATGCAGCAGTGCAGAACCTGAAAGCAGCTCTCCCCTGCTGCGGGGGGAGGGCTGCCCCAGAACCGGAACATGCAGGATGGTCATTCCATGGCCACGAGCTGTGGGGCTGGTCAGACACGGTCCTTGTAGAAGCGTTGCAGGTTTAGAAAGGCAGCTGTTTGGTTCCTGGTCTCCATGGTGTTTTTATTGTGGAAAACAGGGGAGGAGTGGGGAGACTGAGGAGGGGGAAGGGAAGACAAGGGAGGGTACAGGTTCCATACAAGCCCAGAACCAAAGAGGCCCGTTCCAGATCTGGCTGGGGTTTTTATCTCTAGGGATGGGAGGCGGTCCTGACTCACATCCAGTCAGAAGGGGTCAGGGGGGCGGGGTCAGGGACAGGAAGGACACACGTTACAACAAAAGCACTTTTTTTTTCAGTTTTATTATGTCTGCACATCTATCTAGAACACCAGAAAGATGCATAATATCCATCTCTTGCAATCAGGACTTCAGACATGAAATGCTTGCTCAGTACAATGTTCCATCTCATTCAGTCCATGAGATCTGACCATGAATTGGCTCTGAAATGCAGACATATGTCAGTAATGGCACAAGTACAGATGACTGAAGCATGACTAGCTCATTTCCTGGTCATGATCTAATTCTCCACCATAGCCTTGAACACAGCCTCTCCCCACCACTACTCTTTCCCCCAGAAATGAGTTTTAGCATTGGTCTTAGATCTTTTCTAACCTGGACAAGGTGCAGAGATGATGGCTCCCCTGTCAGCATCTTTCTGGAGACAAAGATCAAGTTCTCTAACTCCTCCACAATTTCGAGACCATGGTTTTGTGGTAAGGACTTAGGAGTCTTACCCTAATAGTATTGTAACAATGTGAGGACATTTGCTTTCTAAAACCAAAACACATCCTCTATCCAGCTCCACTTTCACTGAGTTTCTCCCTGCTGGGTCCCCCACATCAAGCCCCTTTGCAGTTCTTGAGACACTGCTCAGTCCTAATCTTGACGGAGATTTCTTTCTCCACATCATCTTTCCTGTGCAGACTCCCTGTACACAGTATATTGAAGCACTAGGATATAAAAATGAGAATATTTGTACAAGCTTATGCCACCCTTTTCCCATTCATTTTGAGTCTCTTGATGAACTAAAGGTACCCTTTATATCATCTGGAAGACATGCCACTGAGTCATCTATCCCACTATATGACCCCCCTGGCACTCATTCACTTCATCTGAAGAAGAACTCTATTCAGGGCAAAATGAATCTTAGTCCCACCCTCATAAAGATCCAGCACATACTGGGATGTGGTGTGCATGTATTTATTGATACAGTAATCACAGCCAGTCACATTCTCTTTCTGTGTATTTAATGGAGACATTATTATTCTGCCCCCTTTGCCTCATTATAATAAAATCTTACCTAGAATTTAATAACTAAAATAAATCTGCTTGAGTCAGGCCAAGAGCTGAGTTAGTATTCTTCCTAAGGACCATCTTAGCTATGCAATGGAGAGATGACACTCTACATCAGCCAGCATATGATAACCTATCTTTAATTTCTCTCTGCTCTGGTGCTATTATCTCTCCTCTGCCACAGCTGCATGCTGCTATTGTCAGTGGTAAAGACAAGACATCTCTAATTAGAGGGCAGGATAAATTGCTTTTATCTACTTTTAACATGCTTTTACATGGCACCTGGTACACAAGTCTTAGCTAGGCAACGATAATTTGAAAAGCAAATCACTGCTTGGAGAAATATGATACATTTTAAAAAGAAAATTAAATGTATAGAATAGCAGAATCAACATATTGGAGATTGCTGAGCTTTAAAGCTGTCAGAAGTCTTGTATTCTTATGTTTTATATTGAGTTAAAATAAGCAATCACAGTCTATATACCCAGCAGTTTCTCTCCCTCTGTCTTTCTGGATGATCCAAAGAGCAAGCTGTGATTTTGGAACTATACATGCAACACAGCAAAGGCACCCTTGCCATACAGCAACTGTGTCTTCTCTGACGGTAAGTCCAACTGAGCAGTTTTAAAACATGCTCTACAGGATCAGCATTGACTCATGCAGAATCATCTCTGGAACAAACCCATCCTGTACAGCAGAAGTCCATGTTACTATTTTCCATCATGCTTAACGAAAATGAAATGTAAAAAATACAAGTATGCAAAGACAAACATTTATCTCTGGAGAACACAGCTCATTAGCAAATGATTCACCTGTTTTAATGAGTGTCCTGTTACAGGAAAAAAACAAAAAAAAGATTAGCTACAAAGACCCAAAAATTGCTGATCTTTTGGTAGCAGCAACTATCAAATATCAGTCGAAAATTTCAGCTGTCTGTTACATCTCTGAGTTCAGTTCACATAGCTGGGAGTGCATGACTGCTGTACTAAAACCACTCTGTTCAATCCCTTTGCTCATCATCAGAAAGTATCAAGTGCTCTTCCATGAAAGGCATTGCTACAGAGACATATATTCTTTATAATGCACTGTCAGTTGGCTTCATCTGCACTAGCAGAGTCAGGCAGAACTCATACTTCTAACACATCCTCCAGGCTTTTGATTACACTTCCTTAAAAATCTGTTGAGCTTGTCTGATTGTTAGGAGCTTTCTGAGATGTAAAACCTCATAGATCCAAATGGTGACTGGGCCAAATTATTTTATTTGCTATTTACTGCAACTTAGCAGTTTGGAAAGTCTATAGAAACATCCAAGAATGACAGCTTGCACAGAAAAGCTCAGTAGAGCTTCTGCTGTTAGTTTAATGAAAGGGAAATCTCTTCGCCTCCAGACTATGATTTCTGGCCCAATTTTCTCCTGTGGTGATGTGCTCATTACTAAACACACTCACGGAACTGTAGTCTGCAGCATGCACCAGTTGCTGTCCGTCAGAATTCCAAGTACAGAGCTGATAAAACAGGGTCAGGGAAGACATCCCATGCTGGAATAGGGCTGCAGCCACACCACATGAGTTTCCATCTAATGATAAATTTGTAAAGGATCTTGTTTTCCTTAGCTCATTTGCATGAAATGTTCTGCCAAGAGAAACCATTTGCTCTCTGTGTGCTTTACTGTCCAGCTAGGTGGACTTTACTTTGAGCCCAGACAGAGTCAGAAAGAAAGGAAGCAAAGAAGTTTCACTAGGGTCTACTATTAATTTCTCAAAACCTCCATAAACTCCAAAAGGGATGGTGTGTATGTGGAGCCACTGAGCAGAGCAGCAGGGATGCATCAGGGGCATCAACTGTGCGATGGGAGAGGCAGTGCTCTAGTGGTGATGGCCTAGGGTAGTAAGGAAAGCTTTGCAGGGAGACTGAGACCCTATTAATTACCTTGCTGAAACTTAGGGAAGAAAGACAAACTTTGGGAAACCAACCTTTCTTTCATCTTCAAAAAGAAGGAATACATTTCAAAAACATATTGAGGAAAAATTGCCTCAGTGATAACCTGTGCTAATATGAGGCAAGAAATGCTTGACTGGGATATCTTAGCAAACACTGAGCAAAACTATCAAGTATAGGTGGCCAGATACTTATAACAATGTTTGATGACTTACATACAAGTCACAAAATTGAAAAAGTGAAAATGCAATTTAATTGCCTGTTTCTAATACAAGCAAAATATTTTAAAAACAAGTTGAATACCATAATATTGCTTAGAAATTCAAGCACTTAAGAGTTAGGAAGTGCATTTTCTCTAAGTAAGTTTAGTAATACAGTCTCTGATAACCTCATCAAAACCCATTTTTACATGGCATCCTGATTTCACTTAGGGCATGAAGTAGATCATGCTTCCTCAGTTAACGAACAGCTAGCCATTCTTCTTCCTCCTGTCCCATTTGCAGCCCCCTGATGCATACTCTTCAAACAACCTTTGAAAATCAGAATGATTAATGTTTCTCCAGTGCTCATCATGATGTTATTGAAATCTTGTTTAATCACACTTATCTTCATAACAACCTTGTGAAGTGACGGAGCGGCTACTCTTTATGTTTCAGCTGGGGACATGAGGCATAGATAGCAATCCTGAAGTATCTACTAATGCTGGGGACCCAGCCTAAGACCTGTGAGACCACTTTTTTTGATTAGCTGGCATGATCTTGCTCTTTATGCATTGAAAACAAAACTCTTGTTGATGTCAGTTGGAGTGATGAGTTTTGAGCACGCATGAAAAATCTGTCTCAGGTCAAACCCCTTAAAAGGCAAATCAGTGCAGAAGCTCTGCTTAGTATATCTTCTTCAGAATCACGTGGGGATGTGTTGTGGAGATGAGAACAGAATCTGCTTCCTTCCACGGATATGTAGATATTAGTGCATTGATACACACACATACACACAAGTATGTGCACACATGTTCACATATTAATTTTTTTTCCAAGGAAGGAGAAAAATTACACTGTTATTACAGATAATAAGTACTGAACAACAGAAAATAAGGATGACAAAGATTTACCACCTAAATGTTGCATAATATTTGGTATAATTTACTGTTGCTTTGGGCTAATTTTAAATTACAAAGCTTTTCTCTGATTCTCAGTTTTCTTCTTTTAACATACTGGTATTGCTTTATTGGAACATATCCCTTATATTTTTTCAGCTGACTTTGGCCTCCTTGAGGCATTTTTACCCTGTAAATACCTAAATGAACAAAAGGATCAGATTAGATGGAAGAAGAAGCAAATTCAGCAATAGATAGCAACAAGTACTTTGCAGTACTTATCAGTGGAGAAGGTCTATGCCTTTCCCACACATATAAGCAAAGAGAAAACCAATGTAAATACAGGGATAACCTCGATGAATTCAGTGCTACAGATGAAAATGTACTTTTTCAGGGAGCAATCCTGACAGAATCTTCCTTGCGGGAAGAACGTTGTTCTAAATAAAGACTTCTAAGGGCATTCATCCTCCTGATCTGCTTGGACTAGTTTTTGTAAAATTGGCCAAGTCCTATTTGAAAATTGGAAGCTGCTATTTATGCTAATGAAGTATAATTTACAAGTATAAATTAAAGAGGGGGTTAATTTTTTCTTCACATTTGTAATATTTTAGGACATTGTTTCCCTACATGGGTACCAGATTCACAGTAAAGATGTTTACATTTGCTCTGCTTCAAGATATGTAATACATAACAGAGTAACACACACATGTAACTTGCTGGTATCTACATGCCAACCTAAGTTGTCCTTATTAGATTTAATTAGATCCAGCCACAACTGACAATTAAGCTGTCACTTTAATGCAGAACCAAAGAGTATAGATCAGATACACAGCTTTAATTGAAATTAGTCAGTCCCAGTTCCATTTCTTTTTTCCAAAAAATTGTCTTCATCCCTAACGCACATATTTATTTTAGCTTTAACTTTTGCCAATTCACTATGGATGCTAAAAAGAAAAATGGATAAATGCAAAAAAGGAGATATCATTGGAAAAATCGGAATGTACTATGGTCTGTATTATTTATGAGTGACTGGGGAGTCCAGGCAGAAGGGAAAGTTTGCAAAGCAAACCACATACCTTAGAAATATCTTGAGCTTTGAGACAGAGAGAGGATGTTTGTTCAGTTAAAACATACATATAAAAGCATGCAAAATTACATTTTTAGCGAGTTCTACATATAAAACTTGTATAAAATGCTGCAGTAGACACAGCAAGATCCAACAAATGGACTTTTTCATGTTAGAGTGATTGTCATAGAAAGTCCACTCTTAGTGATTCTGGCATGGCAACACAGAGTAAGAAAAATGTCAATTTTGAAAAATCAGAATTCCATCAATCTAAGTACAGTTCAAATATGTCTGTTGACTTTCAACACCAGTGTCTAAACTGAATTTGAGCTTTCCAATGGAAGTTCACATCCTTGAAGAGCATTTTCCTGAAAAGGCAAAGCACAAGTGTTAAGGTGTCTAGTGCTACTTGCAGACGTGGTGGACTATTGATGCTACAGTTCATGCTGATTTAGCTCTTCTGTTTCTGGCTTACTGTTATATGCACTGTTTTTAGCTCAGGTGGGACCACTAATCCAGAGATAACAATGTTGGAACTGATCCAGGCACAGCAAATTTTATACTAATTCCCTTATGATAGAGAAGGCTATGTTTACCCATCTTCAGCTTTTTATCAAAGAACAATAAAAATTCAGGTCATTCTCATTACAGCAAAGCAGGGGAAAAGGGCTTTTCTAAGAGGAAATTCTACAGACTGAGGAAGTTGTTCTTTGGTTTTTTTCCTCCTGCTCCCCAACAGCCTCCTAAAGTAGAGACACAGGGAAAAGATGACAAGCAGACATAGAAAAGATTTATTTCTGGTCAAGATTCTGAGCCATCCATCAATTGCTCGCATGTAGCCTAATCTAGGCACTTGAGCAAGTGAGGGAGGAAAGTGGATAAGGATATAGCTTGTTACATTCAATATTCAGCCAAAAGGCTATTCATATGATGGAAAATAAAGAATCTCTCTGATAATTTTTTCCCACATAGTTTGGTATTTAAAATTACCATTATTTGCATGATAGAAGCTGACTTTTAGGTGGAGTGAAAATTCCAGTCTCAAATCTCCAGGTTTAGTCTAAAGTTTTACCTTTTCATATTTTACACACAAAACCTCCCCCCTCTTTGGCAGCTCTTCTGGATTTTGGGACTGTGAATCTAATCTGGACATGGTTGCTTGGAGTCATCCCTGCGTGTAAGATGGAGCCATCAGGCACTTTTTATGAATCTCTGAACTGTCTTTTCCACTGTGACATGCATTTGTGGTTTTCACCTCGTCAAGCTGTGTCACAGTGGGTATCAACCACTGTTAATGTTGGGCAGCAGGAGATTTATGGGAGAATGGACTCGTGATGTTCCCTCCCTACAGCAGGACACGCCACCACAGTCCTGGCTGCAGTGTGAAAGTTGGTTCATGGTCCTAGACAAGGGAATCTAATCCCTTAATAACTTTCCCAGGGCTAGACAGCAGTGTCAGTTTTTCCCTGTTAGCTTTCCTTGAGAATAGCAGAAACAGAAAAAATTCCTGTAAAAACATATGTACATAGTAAAAATTATGACCAAAAAATGTCTTTCCAAGACAAACAACCCACAGCACCATTACCTTTGAGAGTTCAGGTATGTATGCTCATATATAGGTAAATCTGGTTTGCAGCTCTGGATGACTCACAAATTGATGACTTTACCTGTTTTAACAAAATTGCAAACTTCCATGAGAAGAATTACACCAATTCCTTTCCTTATCATGTTCTTCTAAATCACGGAAATCAAAAACTGACATTGCTTCATCTGAGAATGTTTTCTTTCCTGAAATGAATATTTAGACAGCATATTTATTTTTGAAAAGCCTTGCTTTTTTGAGATTGAACTTGAACTCTGCTTAGTGGCAAGTCTGCATTTACAAGGCTGGCAGCTAAAAATAATGCAAGAAGAAAGAAGTCATGTGGAACAAGTCAGGGCACAACACAAACATTAAGAAATAAAATTCCTTGCAACATTCTGCACTCATATAGAAGAAGTTAAAGTTCATGGTCACAGAAGAAAAAGCCTGCAGGCATCACGATATGGTAGACTAACTATTACTATAAATTGAAATGCAGTCTACTCCAAAATATTCTTTTCATAGTAGCATCCAGATATGACAATACAAGGATGAGCAGCTGATCAGATCAACACTTTTTTACATGCCCTGATTGTTGCAAGGTATTTCCTGGATTTATGCAGGACTGGTAGAAAAATTTAAAGATACTGCTAAAGCTGTAGAAAACCACTGCCATGAATAAAACCACCCAAATGGGCTTCAAAATGAGCCAAGATTTGTTATATGTTCAGGAATTGAGAAGCAGTTTGGAAATCAGTTGATTTCAGAGTTCCAGCTCTTCATAAAATTGATAAGATAATAAGTTCTACTGGACTGTAGCATATTCTATTGCTTGCAAAGTGCTTTGAAGTTTTTAGATAAAACTTGATCTGTAAGATATTAAAACATAAATAAGCCACCACAAGAAGTACCCATTTGAGAGAATTTCAAGTTAGGTATGGGTAAAACAATTTTTACTGAACTTTTAATGGTGAGAAACAAAGATCCACAAGAGTCAGTTCTGTGGAATCTTCCACTCAGTATATCTGCCCTAACAGTAATAAGTCATCATCTTTAAAATATTCATAGAATGTTTCCAGTATTCGACATAAGAGTGACATAACTACCACAGCCCTCTTTAATAATTTTTAGGAAGATGATTAAATTTATGGTAGTTTTATAATTATTTATATTTCAAAATAGAACACTTATTTTTTAATCTTCTTTGTCATGTGGTTAAAAATTCTGCTTTTTACCCAGTTCTGTTTCAGAATAGGAAGGCTAAGACTTTCAGACTGCCTGCTCAGAAAGGGCCATGTGCTGCATTGTGTAGCTCACTGGTGTATACATAAATAACAGGGCAGGATAAAGTGGGTTTGTGAATGGACCTAATCGTGTGCACATGCAAACCAAGAACAGTGGCCTTTTATGCTGCTGTTTGTGCAACACAAGTCATGGATATGCGAAGCACAAATGTGCTTCTGCCTTTGGGCTACTGAGTAGCTATTGCACAACAATTCGTCTCGAATTAAACGGCTTCAAGGATGCGAAATAAGCATGTCATTCACCTGCCATCTCCTCCTTTATTATGCTTGATGCTATCATGCCATATTCTTCCTAATCCTACACTGTGGGAGGACTGTTTGCACCACTTCTAGTTTGTCCCTGGCTGCAGAAACACCACTCTGAGTTTTCTTTCAGCAAAACTGCTTTTACTTGGCAGCATCATGACATCTATCACAAGAGTTGAGAGCAAGTCCTTTTTGCTGCTCTGCCAAGATCTTGAAACTCACCTACTTGTACTGTGAGCAATTTTGCCCTGAGCTAATGCTATTCTTGACCTATCTAAGAATACTGAGAATCAAACCACTGTCTCTTGGGAGAGGCAGATTTAGCAAAATAATCTCAAACTCATTGAATCACCATGGCAGCAAAAAGAAATACAGAGTTCTACTGAGTGAAAGGATCTACAGATTGGAGGCAAGGACACAGGGGGAAAAAATCCTCTTCCCTCCCTTCCTCCATCAATACTTCAGAAAGAAGTTCTAGAAAATAACCTGGGGACCAAAAGCTTTATCATTGCTGTTGGGGTGAGTGAGAGCCATCGAACAAAAGGCATCAGGCTTGGAGGGAGCCCAAGGGAGGTTAATCAGTGTATCTGTGTACATATGTAGGATGTGGCAGGAGATTATTCATGGAGCAACTTAGTGCCTGAGATCCCTATTGCTGATGTTAGCTCAGGTATGTTGGAGAACACCTAAAACATCTCAACTGCTTTGGCCCACTAATCACTCCGAGCAAGGTTGTGGCACCCTCATTAACACATTTCAATCAGGCTGGTTACTGAGGAAATAAGCTGCACAGCAAAGTAAACAGTGAAAGAATTTGGGCTGTTATCAGCTTTCCTCATATGCAATGAAGTATTAATTGATACAAAAGCTACGCTCTGGTAAAGCTTTTAAGCAGACTTGCTGTTCCCTTCATAAAGAATTAAAGAGAAACATAATTATCCAGAAGGCAAGGAAAAAAGTGGGGAATCTATGTTGTTCTCTGTCTTCAGGTGGCTGCTTCCCACCTGTGAGATCTGGGATGGAGGACTCATGTCCTGACTCTGTGTATCAGGTCTGCATACAAGCCACTGCACAACCTACGTCTCATCCATCCAGCTGCAAAGCTGCTTCTTGCTGTACACTCAGAATCAGTATTAATGTATTCCTTCAACATCCACAGGGAATAAAATAATAACCTAAATACAGGACTGGCAGTCCCTGATGCTTGAACTGATGCACGGGAAGAAGGACAGAAATCATTCAGGGAACACTGTTTACCTCCTAATTTGTGATGGGATGTCAGTGAGACTTGCAGTCCCCCCAAATTCCCTGGAACACAAGAGAGTTTCGGCTCACTGCTGTGGCTGGTTATGTCAGGGAGCAGAAGGAGGGCAGAAGGAGGGCACAACTCACAGAGGAAGGAACACATTGCAGTTTTGTGTGGTGAGCATGTTCATTTTAATTGCTGGGGAACAATGCTACTCCACACCACCCACGGCTTGGGCCTGTGGCTTAGTGGCACAGTCTGTCCCTACACATGCAATATGGCTTGCTTGTTTTTTATTACTTTTTTACCATTGACTTTACAATGAGCAATTTAACAGTTTCGTTGCCTGTTTTGGAGTGACACTTGCACACTGCTTTCATTGTAGCTTTCTGTAATTTGAAGACCGTGTTTCTCTCACCCATGACTCTTGCCAGTTTGGAAAGGCAACTGCAGAGGATTTTTTGATGCCCTGAGCTACTACCTCGGGCAAGCAGCTGCCTGCTTTGCCTCTACAGTCAGTCCAACACTAATGTAGGGTTAAAAAACACTCTATGTGTTGGGAACACACTTATGGTAAATCCGTGCTATTTTAAAATAATAACAATGAAAACCAATGTCAGATTTTCCCTGGTGCTGGCATACAACTGAACCTTGCATAGGGTTCCCCTTCTTGGAACAATTTTTTACTAATCTTGATTTGTTTAAACTGCTTTGGTGCATGATTTGATGGAATGTGTGGAGCAGAAGGAAACTTTGAATTGAATGCCAGATGCCTGCTTCATTCCTCTAACCTACAGTGTTATTAAAATATTACCAACTGGTTCTCAAGATCTATCCACTGCAACAACTTAAAAATAATTTGGATATCAGTTTTTTTGCTTACTGTTGTGTTGTGATTGTTGTCTCTGTTGTCACAAGTATGAATATCAGGTAATGGGTACCATTCATTTTTGTAGTTAGTAGTTTTCCTGGGGTGCTAGTGACAGGAGAAATGTATGCATTAAAACAAGCGTGATGGAAAGCAGCTCTCTTTATAATTTCAGCCCAGCTGCTGTATTGATGGATACAATCTTTACCACATGCTCCAGGTGGCTTCTAATGCCTGACTCCCTGCAGAAACCTCTATTTACACATCTTAAACCACTTATTGGATTTGAACAGGATTTTTCAGCCTGAGTGCAGTAACAGTGTTCACTTATGTAATATTTGTAAATCCTGGCTTTACATTTCACTCACCAGACTATCTTCAGAGGTATTCAACAGGGCCTTTATGTGGTCTGATTCTTGCTTTTTAGTGGGATCTAGTCAACATGTATGGCTACAAAGCGCATAGCTAAATTTATTTTCCATCATTGTCAGGGGTTTACAATGAAGTGTAACTCAATTAATCAGCCCTCGCTGAATAGTGCTTTTCTTTGTCACCAGATTTCATATAAAATTCATCTGAAAGCTTTGTATTCAAAGTTCACAAAGGTTAACCTTTATTCAGGGCATGCATCTCCAAAGGCTCTAATCAACTTGTCTACTGTTGTTTAAAACTTCACTTACTACTGTACCAGTTGCTTTGAATTATTGTGTTTGAGACCTTTATTTGGTGCCTGAGTGACTGAACAGACACAGTGAAGGCTGAAAAATAAAGGGCCTTTATAATTATGGATGGGTAGAGCACTTACTAAAGGATATATATTCCATCTTGTCTTATGCCTTACAACTGTCCACCACCCAGATATTTGCTGTATGCTTTGTAGCTGTGCAATAAAACTTCAAGTGTTCTCATTCCCCTAGTAATTCTGTGCACAGCCCAGATCTCATATAATGTTTAAGGGACTTAATAATAAGTTAGTGTACTAATTAGTGGAGACAACAGCAGACACCCATGATTTATAGCAAATGCCCAACAGATGATTACACTGCTGAACCACAAGTAAATCTTTTCAGCAGTGAGCCTTTACAATTAATTGCACATCAGTATACTTATTTTGCTCCTTTATATTAAAGAAAAAGGGAAAAGATGAAAATGTTCCCTTTGAAAAGTGGACCTTATGGCAGCTGCAGGTGTTTCTGCTGATAGAAGGCATTGGTATGCAGAAACAGAACCATTTTCAGATAGGATAAACTTCTATTCCTGTCCTCCTTTGTTTAGTATGAAATATTATTCTCCACTTGAGTGATGTTTGCATTCCTTTCCAACACAGTTGGTTTGATTTGTGACCTGAATACAATGACATACATACCAATGATCCATTACATGAGCTAACATATTTGGGATTCTTGAAGTTGGGAATGCAGAGGGACAGCAATCTGACTACATTATTTCTTTGAATTTCAGTGTAAATTGCACAACAATTTTTTTTCCCCACCAGAATCTCCTGAAGATATTAAGCACATAAATTTAATATGAATAGAAGGCAGCTGGACTGACACAATAGATCTAAGGAAGCATTGGTGCTCAGATTATTGACCCAAAAGGCTGTAAAAGGGATTAGCACAACAGACTGTAGCAGTTCTTCCCCAACCTTTACAGTCTGCTGGGTCCAATGTCCACTTTGCACCATCTCCCAAGCAGAGACTGTTCTTCAAATTAACACATTTTCTAAAATACCTGCTAAGCTACAAACCACACTCCAACAGAGCTGTTTGGGTCCATTGAGTGAGCATCAGGCAAATCAGAATACAGATAGAACGCAGAATAGAAGTCAGCAAACAGTAGGCCTGAAAGCACATTGTCAGATCACTTAACATAGCAGTATGCAAATTTAACAGAAATATTTACTTGCGATATTGGCCAAACCTGAGGCAAATGATACACAGAATATAGATTATAATTCACAATGCAATATTATTTTGGGTTAATGACTATTACCTTTAATATAGATTATTTTCTCAATTATGACATCATAAAATAGGAATAAGTTTGATGTTTATATCTTAAAAGATAACTATCAATAAGAGGATAAAAATTAGTTATCTGGCCTCTCAAGGCATTACTGACATTTTCTTCAGTCTTACTGATGTAAAATTTCCACGCCTTCATCTTAAATAAGGCAAACTTGGTGTTCTGAAGCAGCTATTAATTTTCCATCTGAAATTTCTTCCAAAGCAAAGATGGGCATTGGACTTTCAAAAGATTAAAGAAAATGAAAAGCACTGTTAACCTTTCTTCTGGTTTTTTTTCTCATTTTAGCTGTAATGTTCCAAATTTTATTTGAAGCAAGCTGAAAGATAAGGAAATTTGAAGGAGGGGAGGTGACAAAGAATTTCAAAAGCTAAAAATAATGGAAAGTTCCTAACAGCTTACTTTCTACAAAAAATATATTTCTCCTTTAGAGGAATAGGTTTCTCCATTGATATATTGGAAAATTGAAGACTATCCACAGAAACCATTTTTCAAGCAACACTACTGTATTCACAAGGCTTCTAATGACATACTGCATAGCTTCAGGGCAAATCAATTAATCTGAACATCAATATCTCCATCTGTGATATGAATATAATAATTCTTCCCTTTTTCTTAATTAATTTGCCATATTCTCTCTCCTTACTTGCCAAGTGCCCATAACATTAATTGTAGAGGTCTAATTCCAGGGAGCCAGAGGGATTGACCAGCGGAGAGGCTGAGAACTCACTGACAGAGGTCTGATCCAAAGTGCTCCTAGATGGTGGGGACCTCCCCATGAGGGAGGTCTTTGTTCTGCTAACCATAGGGTAAGACCACTCCACAGAGTCCTGGGGATAAGACTCCTTGCTGTGACATCCAGGGAGCACACTCTGACCCTGTGTTTTGGTCACTGGCCAGTGTTACTTATCTTTGGCTTGGGGGCATTTGCTCCAGAGGCTATACCTAGAGCCAGCCCCCTTAGCATAGTGCACCTCTGAACAGGTATCAAAATATTTTATTCAGGATAACTCTGAGGCTGCCAGAAACACATCAGTAAGCTGCCTTGGTCTCTCATGAGGTACTGACTAAAAGCTCGCCAAAGTTGATGGGCAGTGCTGTCATTACAAATGAGGTCCACAGCACTTCAAAACCATTAGAGCCAATTTTACTTGGGAACCGTCTCTTCCAGGAGCTACCTATCAGTCACTCTGCTGGCACGTTGCAGTCACACTGCTATTACAGCCTAGTCACAGCCCCATTACATGACAGTTGCTTTAGAGCACAGAGCAATCCCACCGCACTTACTTTATATTGACAGTTGTACGATGCCACTGTCATATCACAGATATTTCCTTGTCATAACTTAACGACATTGTAGTCACATGGCAGATACTTTCTGAGAGCATGCTGAAGCTTTTGCATGGAAAAATCTGATAATGGCAGTCACTGCTTAGTTATCTCTTACCTGTAGTTATGTTGAAAATATTTTTTGGTGGTCACTTGTGCTTTGACTGTCATGCAAAGAACCATGGAAAAGTTGCCATTGCTCACTGCAGACCAAGTCCTGGGTCCTTAGAACC
Organism: Lichenostomus cassidix; assembly: GCF_008360975.1. Taxonomy (NCBI): domain Eukaryota; kingdom Metazoa; phylum Chordata; class Aves; order Passeriformes; family Meliphagidae; genus Lichenostomus; species Lichenostomus cassidix. The sequence goes on from NC_139482.1 coordinate 127,624,385, forward strand.
ACTTTAGTGTCAAATTACAGCAGGAGCTAATTATATTTACAGCTAATTTTATATTTGATAGATGTTGCTTAGTCTTGCTGTTGAAACACTGTAGGCATTTCCTCTGAGTTTTGAATTGCTGTCCTTATTAAAGCTATATGAATAATTAACCATCTAATTCTGCTTGCATGTTTTCACAAAAAAGGGAACCATTTTTTTCCAAAACATTCATCATATAATTTCTCTTTTCAACTTTGTAGCCACTGTGTTGCATGTATTTAATAAGCACCATGTGAGTTGAGTGTCAATATTGTTCCAATGGCATAACCCTGCTCACTCATTGACTGAGGATTCCAAGGAGAAGCCATCACTTCTGTTAATGTTCCTTCAGGGTTTTTGAACAAAATGCCACACTGGAAACTGAAACAGCTTTTAAGAGACAATTCTCCATGTGTCTTTGAAAAGTAATCTTTTCCAGCTACTATATCACAATAGTATTTAGAGAGGGAAAGAAGCTATATATGGTCTAGGTGAGAGAGTTTAAATATTTCTGTCAATGGAGATTTTGCAGTATTGCAATTACTGTATATATATCTGAATATTTCAAAAACTTCTTTTTCCTAAATGTCCATAACATACCAGCAAAGAAATGTTGTCCTCATTCAATTCAGCATCAAAACTCATCAGCTTGAAGTTGTTTCACCCCAGTCCCTCCTCTAGTTATACAAGACTTCCCAGAATAGAAGAAATAATAATAAAAAAATACCTTCTCCCAAATTATCTTTGTCTGCCTTTGATACTGTAATGAACTATTGATTCTATGAGAAAGTCTTCCATATTCCTGTCCAAATACTATTGGAACTCATTTTTTGAAGACTGGCCTTTGTTCCATGTTCCCAGCCCTATGTTTGGACTTCATTACTGATCCTACACATCACAGGAGCTGCTGCTTCCCTTCAAGCACTGAGCTGGATATAGCAGAATAATTTTTTCTTAGCTGTAGGCAATTTTTGCTGAGGATAACATTTCATTTATTTTTAAATTGTAAGAGGTAAGGAAAAGCATTATTTTAGGTCTTTCTTTTAACAACTTTTTCATAAAACATAGCTGTCATTTTATTTAAATGTTGTTAATTTTTTGTATTTTTTTTTTCCCCTTGATTTCTCAAGAAGCTATTTGTTTGTTTTAAATTATCTCAGAGAGATGTGCTGGTCCTCCTCAGGGGTTTCTATATACTCAAAGAAGCAGCTCTCTATGGTGGATGTTGTACCACAGTATCACCATTCTGGAAGGGGGACTGATTTTTAATACAGGCTGATACATTGATTTGCTTTCCTGTATGTTGCATTGTGGCATCATCTTCTAACTATTCAACTGGTGTATTTAAGATGTGTCTCTTTCCCTATAAGTCTTGTTTTCAAATGCACTTGTTCACAAAATGAAGAGCATGCTACCATTTGCATCAAAGCTTTATAAAATGCAAAGACAAAGCCTTCCCTTGGAGACTCTACCACTGATACCAGTGGAAGCAGTATGGACCTTGAAGCACAAATTTTGAAATTACAATCCCTTTGTCTTTTGACTTTTGAGTATGACAATGTCAGTTGTATGAAAACTAGGACATTTTTGCAAGAAAATCCAGCAGAAACCGAACACGTTTTGTATCTGTATATTTCATAGACTATCTACTTGTACTAGTGCTTATAAATGGCACAGGTACATGGTGTGCCTGTGCAAAACGACATTAAAAAAGAAGCCTGATATTCTGCTGATGGTCTAACATTTGCTCTAGTTGATACCCTTAACACTTTTACTCATTTTTAGCACTGCATTACTAAGTCTCTTGAAATAAAATTGAAAATGAAACAAAATTGAAAATTAAATAATCTTATGGCAAAGTCAAATTAGAAAAGAAGAAATAAGTATTAATATTCTAAGAAATAACCAGCAAAAATGAGCAAATTATCCCACAGGAAACTGATGATCCTAATACAAATGAAAAAGAAGCTAATCAAGAAGAGCAACTTGAACACCCACAAAGGAGTTTGCAAGCAGTCCCACATTTATTTTATTCTTATGAATATAGAGATAACATCTGATGAAAAATGAACACAAAAATCGAAACCCTCCTTGTACTGCTATATGAATAAAATCATAAACAGCCATATTATACAGACCTGCCAAGTGAAGGCTTCCAGTCATTTCCCTCTTCACAGCACATTGCATTCTTACACCACAGACATACTCAGCATGAAGCAGACCTGCAGCCATTCATTGGCCTCCAGCTTCAAGATTTCTCCCAGAAAGCAACATGCAACAGATGTACATACAGTTTTGTTTTGAGGCTTTACATGGTGGGGCAGATTTTGCACTAAAAACCCTATGTTTTTTTAGGCATCAAGAATTCACCTCCAAAATTCAGACCTGAGCCCATGAACTGCAACGTGGTCTACACCAGCTCCAAAGAAATTGCTCAGGAAGTAGAGAATCTTTTCAGAATACTTCATCCCTATATACAATTTTCCTAGCACTTCAAAACAAACATATATTTTTTCTCACTTTGGAGGAAAATGGGTTGAAAGCATCTGTTTTTCATGCCTCCACACTTTTTTAATTTAAAGAGCAAACCCAGAAATATATAGCGGAACTAATATGGGCAACAGTCTTTTTACACTCATATGTACTATCTGTAACTGAAGCAATAAAACTTTCAAATACAAACGACCTTTTTTATGTCGACTTTTATTTGTCTACCATTCAAATAATAAAGAAAGTCTATAAAATAGTTCTACTCTGTAACTTGTGAAGTTAAATACAACTCACCAAAATAATGAAGGAACAGCATTCTTTTAAATATGGATCCGGTTGTAGATTAATTAAAGAAGTTAAATACATTCCATTGCTATGAGGCACTTCACAGCAACACACAATTTATTATCTGGAATTAGTCATTGGGTGAAAAAAAAAGTTCAATGCTTGCTGTTATGGATTAAGGTAGAAGAAAGGTAGGATGCTACCAATTTATTTTGTTGTTATTTTTAAACCATGCTAGCAATTAATTTCAAGAAATTATATGCAAAGATGAGGAGTTGATTGCTTGGATTCTTTGTGTTAATGCGGATAATTTAATTGTACTTCTACATATTTCAAAATATAAAAATATGCTAAAAAGTTTCAAGTCAGTATGCTTTAATTGTTAAAATGTTATTTCTATATAGGTTCATTTACACATTGAAAATACCTTGTATTTTGGGCTGTTATGAGCAGTATTCTGCTTGTCACCTGGCGTTACGTGACTTGTGTTTGCAGTGTTTATTGTACACTACTCAGGTTAATAGTCTATGTTCAGGGCCAGCATGGCTGTTATATAATCTGCAGCAAGGAAATCCCGGGCAGGAGCCTTGGTTTCTCTCTCTCTGGCTGCACAAACACTGACCTGATGACTGGCCAGCACACCAGAGGCACAACTGCACCCACAGGGTGTTGGGGCTGCCCATGGCTGAGGGTCATTGCTCAGCCAAGTTCTGCCCATGTCAGAGCGCACATGCTGAAGGACTAGCTGGCCAAAAAAGATGATTTCACAGGTCATGTGCTACGCAGACCCCGTTTAACTAATTTAATACAAAAATTAGCTGCTCTGGAGTGGATACACAGGTTGTGTTGGTGGTTTCCTGAGTAAAAAAAAAAAACCTTCTGACTAAATCTGACCACAATTCCAGCAAAAAACCCCCAACACTCGCTTTACACCGAAGTAGGATTTGTGGGTTTTGTCCAGACACTTAACTTAAAAGTGGAGATTGTTTTACCTTCGTGTTATAATGATACCATAACTATGCATTGCAGAAGGTTCCTTAGTTATGTCCACAAACTTGCCCAAAGCAGCCCAAAGTTTGAAGACAAAATAGTGATTTGCCCTTTGATCTCTCAGCAACTAGAGAATTGACATGGGGTGGATCAGAGAATTCCAGTGTGATTTTAAAATAGTTTTAGTTAAATTGAGAAATAAACATCTGGAGGTCAGAGGGACAAGAGCAAACATACCAAAAAGAGCAAGTAAGAGTTACAATGCAGATTTTAAAGTCATGGTGGAACTCTGGGTACTAACTAACAATTGTGAGCCCAAGAGGAAAGGTAATGCTACTGAAGCACAAATGACAAGACAGAAATAATAAAAAGAGAAACTGTTATGCAATAACTCAATGCAGAAATTACTCAGAGCCTGAAAAGGGCACTTCCATGAGCTATCACAGAATGCCAGAAACGCAGAATAGTTGAGGTTGGAAGGAACCTCTACAATCTTCTTCATCACTCCTGTTCATGTAGAAAGATAATTTGCAGAACATGTGCACCTAAAAAAAAAAAAAAAAAAGAATAAAGGATAGAATGCTTGTTGCACAGGAAATCATTACATGAAGGTCTCACGAAATAGCACAAGCTTGACAAATTACATGGCAAAAGTTCAAAACCAGTGATGACTAGTGCATAAAGATGATGTGTCATAATGGTTTTTGCCTAAAGAGAAGGACTTCGTTTTGCCAACATCTACCTTCCAACTTCAGCAAAAAAAGTCATTGCATTCCAGCAGTACGTGATTGGATTGCATAAAGGTCACGATTACCTGCTGAGCCAAATGGGAAATGCAGATGAGACACCAGTTTCCTTTGATGAGCCATCCAATAACGTCATTGAAGAAATAGGCACAAAATCCGTCATCATCAAAACTTTGGGGAATGAAAAAATGTGCATTACAGTAATGCTGGCAGTGCTAGCAGATGGTATAAAATTGCCACCGTATGTGATCTTGAAGCGGAAAACAATGCTGAAGGACCAGCTGCCTACTGGAATAATTGTTAGGTGTCAGAACCAAGGATGGATGTCTACAGACTTAATGAAGGATTGGCTGAACATCATTTGGAGCAGGAGACCAGGTGTGCTGGTACACAAAAGGAGAATGCTTGTCCTAGGTACATTCAATGAAGAATATCATTGGAAGAAAGAATACAGCCCTTGCAGTTGTACCAGTAGGAATGTCACAACTGCAGGTGCCTGATGTAGTAGAGAATAAGCCCTTTAAAGAATGTTTGTAGCCCTTATGGCTCTTGGCATGGGATCCTGCTGTAACTCCTACAAGGAAGATGAAGTCCTAGTGCAGCACTGCTTTGTCATCGGATCAAGACAGCATGGGATAAGATAAATCCAGAAGTTGTCACTGAATGGTTTAGGAAATACTGTTTTTCAAATTCCATGAGATGAGCCAGTGATGTTTTGGGTTCAAAGAAGAAGATGACAGTGATGAAGACACTAAATGTGAGGAAGAATTTGAAGATGGTGAAGAGAGTGACAGTGATTGTGCCAGATGGAAAATTTGAACTGCAATAGTAATAAATCATCAAAGAAGAAAATAGACTAAATTCAGGCAAATAATTAGTGAAATTTCTATCATTATTGTATGTTGGTTACAGACATATAATAAACTTCTTTGTTTATAACCTTTTTATTTAGGGATGCTATTTTTAAATTCAAAATCCTTGTCCCTGGGTAACATGAGATATTATCTATAACTTAAAAATGCTAGGATAAACTTTTAATAGATAATATTCTGAGAAAGCAATATTAGATGAAGAAATCTGAGGAGATAGCAAAAGCAATTTGTCTCCAAACTATTTACCAATCTGTTATGTAAATAGAACATTTGTCAGATTGTTTAAAAAAAAAAAAAGCCAACAACAAACAAACCACTTTTCAACTAGTACTGCTACGGGACTGAATGATAAATTCCCCAAGCTTGGGGAATACAAAGAAAAGGATTTATTGTGAATAAGGGTTCAAAGCTTTGCCCATTGTTTTTATTTCAGTGTTGACATTCATCAAAACCCAAGGAAATAACCCAAGTATTGCTTTGGCAACCTGTAAAGTGAGACACAAAAATGCCAACCTGGTTCTCCTCACTCAAACCAAAACCAATAGAGCTGTCACACACAGCACACCTTCATCGCTGAAATTCTGAGGACCTGGAGTGTTCATGGATCAAGCTGCTTCAGAGGCAGTTGGAGAAGGAAGTTACCTTTTTGATCCTTACAGAAACCTTGCCAGAAGAGATCCAGCTCTCGTGTTTTCACTTAGTGCAATGAGGCTGTTGTCTACAAGCAACAAATCTAGAAGGTTAGAGCTGAAAGACATGAAATTCTGTCTCTGGAAATCAACAGCCCAGGCAGATGCCAAAGCCGTGCTGTAGGACAGTCTAAAAAGTCAGTGTCCAACTTGAAACTCAACACATATCTGTTCTGGAAATGGCCTTGGGAGGCAGCCTCCTGCAGTGAAGGGCACCATGCAGTTGTCTGTGCTGGAGAAAGCAAGAGGCAGAGAAAGCAGCAACAAGGTCAAGAAAAGACAGACATGAGCCAACAAAGACTTTCCACTGACTTCAGTGGGGTTTGGATCAGGTCCCTTGCAAATACTTTCTAACTCAAAGGTCAGCAGTGGAAAATTTGGATGTTTAATATTAGTTTGTTTTTTATAACAAAATATTCTCAAGCTAAAGATTTCCAGGTGTACAGTGCTTTTCTGGTTGTGGGGAGGAGACCAATGGTCTTTTGCTGTGAAATACACTTGCATTATAACTGGTTCCCCAGTACATTTATTTCGTCAGACATATATTACCTTATTTATCCATTCCTATCAGCTTTTCATTTGTTTTTATTTTTCCTAAACATTGGTACTGGATATAGAAAAGCCATGAAAATTCAAGGCAAGGTCCAAAGCTGACCATTTTTTTCTTTCTTTTTTAATGAAGACGGCAAACCAGCACTGATGATTTCAAAATGTATGTCTACGGTTTATAAGCGCATCGACCTCCCTGCCATTCTGTGATGGAGCCTTAGAAATCACACAATGCCTGTCACTATTTTTCAGATATTTAATAAATCTGGCTCAATGATTTTCTGACAATTCTCTACCAAAATTATTCAGGCAGTCTGAGACCCTCTTTAAAAAAAGATAAAAAAGAAAGAAAGAAAAAAAGGAAAAAAAGTCAAAACCACTGCTGTATGGATTCAATTTTGAGTCAATAAATTGTTGATTAATCTGGCTCATGGTGTGTATAAACTCAGGCTTAGCTCTATTGGTAATCATCTCCAGAGTGCCATACAGCTGCATGCTTTCATTTCACACCAAGGGAGCAAGGATTAAATCCCTAATGGAGAAGACATATAAACAGGTTTAGTCTCTGCAACAAGCACAGTCCCCATGGCAGCATATTTGTGTATACAACAAGTGAACGTGTGGAGAGGAAGGAGAGACTGGTTAAAAAAAATGGAAAAAAAAAAAAGGTGAAGGGTGGCAACAGAAAGGAATGAAGGAGAAACCCAAGTGGAGCAGGCAGTAAGTTTAGCAGGGTGCATTGCTCTTTGTTAGGCACCTACACCAGTCATACTCAGGTGGCACAGCATAAAATATCTCTCCTGCTCTGAGTGACAACATATGTAGGGTGACAGTCTGAGACATGGAGCCGTTGTGTGCAGGCAGTGATAGCCGTAAACTCCTAACAGCTCCATGAGCTCATTAGTATGCCACCCTGACCATTAGGCCTTCTGTAAAATGTGGTTTTACCCAGACCCATGTTTTCCATCATATAATCTTTACAAAGCTGCCCCGAGATCTCTAATATTGCAGTGTTAAAGAGACTGTATTTGTAAGGCTTTCTTTTTTCTTAGAGAATTTTAATCCCATTTATTGGTAACTAGCTTTTAAAATGACATTTTTCCTTGCTGCATTTAGCTTAGTCCAAGGGGAAAAAGAAAAAAATAAAAAAGATGCCAGATGTCACGGGGCCAATAAGCAGGTGGGCCGAAGCTTCTGTACCAATTCAAACTGGCACCGCATCAAACCTGGTGGGTATAACCTTTAATTCAGTGCTTCCCTGGCACCAGATCTAGTGCCATCTGCTTAGCTTTGCTAAGCTGTGCTTGTTTCTGTGCAGGGACGATGCCAACAATGCAAACTGTCTCCTACATGTGCAGGGAATCATCGGTGCAACTAGTTTTTCAAGACCCATATGGTGGCATCTGCAAATGTACACTGTCAGCATTGCTACTCGTACCACCCTGCGTGTTTAAGAATGGAAGGAGAGAGCCCTGCTTTGCAATTCACATCAAGCTGAAAGGATATTCTCTCCCTCTGCGCTCCTGCTTTTAAGGGCAACCCTGGGACAAAGGGAACATGTAGCTTTAAAAGAGGAAGCAGTTTAGAAATCAGGCTTGGGAAATGGGGAAAATCAAGAAACAGTTGGGGAAAAAATGATGATATTATAGAAACCCTCTTAAATCACTGCCTGAAAGCTTTCCCAGTGTAGTTAAAGAAAAAAAAAAAAAAAAAAAAAAAAAATCCCCGTATCTTCACTCTTGGGGCTATTAAATGGGTTCAGTTCCAAGTCACCCCAAGACATGGACACTTCCACTTATCAGGAATGGATGTCATCCTATCACCTCGTCTCCAGGAGGTGGTACCATCAGAGGGACAGGGGAGGTAGAGGCTGGCTTCAGCACAGCTACTTTGGTGCTTATTCCAGGCATTAAGAAGAATGGCTACTGACACAGAGTGGGGGATGAAATGATAAGCCTGTGCAGAAAGATGAGCAAACCAGAGCCATTAAAACTCAATTCAAGCTCTCCAATTTAAGTTTCTCTTTGTTAAGAGATCGGCAACGCTTCCGTCCAACTGTAAGGGGGGGGAAGGGGGGGACGGTGGCCATGGCCAGCTGATGCCTCGCCTCTCCTCTCCTCTCCCTCTCCCTCTCCCTCTCACTGAGCACAGGTTTTGCCAGAGCCTTTAGCTCAGAGCCAACAGTGTGTGTGTGGTTGGAGGGGAAGGGCAGAGAGGCCCCATCCTTGCTCACACCTTTGAGCACTGGCTTGGCATTTTCCACTCCTTCATGATTTGGCCACTCAGCCCTTGCCACTGGCTCTGATATGTTCCCACCTATCACAAATGTCAGTAAGCAAGTTCCTGACACACTGATCTGCCAACCATCATCAAAACACCTCTGTGCGGTCAGGAAAAGTACGTGTTGACCACAAAGAGCAGCTCTCCTTATTGCAAAATGATTAATTGCTCTCACAGAAGGCCAGAAAAATTGCCACTGAGGGGTTTGAACAAAGCCCCTTCCTTTGGATTACAGATGCTATGGTGGAATGCTTGAATACAAATAGAAGACTTTATTTCAGTGGAATAGTTTTCCACATTTGATTTCATGGAAATTTTCTATTGATCTTAAGGGTCTTCAAAAAATCACAATTATATATAGCATAACTCTACCTGACAGTGTGGCTTTAAAGCAAATCCTTCTTCCCTTTCTCCATGTTCCTCTGATCCCCAAATGGCTCTGTAACATTTTTAAATAAGGAAAAGGTTAACCCAGAAGTTTGGGAATTATGAGGCCTGCTACCATTTTCCTTTGAAACCTCAAGCAATTTTCTATTCCTGCAACAACATGGGTTCCCCCCTCCTTCACCCTAAGTGCCATTGCACTCCCACTGCATCAGCAGTATTTACCTCTCTGGGTCAAATTCTGCTTATAGGTCAAAGAGCAGGCAAAAATTATTCTTAATTTGCGTGAAAGTTATGAACCTTCACTAATTCATAGCTTGGTTTCAAGATGTTTGGATTGAACATGTAACTATGGCAGTATTACTCTTTCTTTATGTTTAATTCTATCAGCCAAGTTATCTTTCCTTTATTTAGTGTAAGTTAACTGATCAGCACCAAACACAGCTGCAAGCCATGTCACTGGTAATGAATGAGGACTTTTTTGTTGCTGCTATGAACTTGCAGATAGCTTTAAACTGTGACCTTTAAATCACACTAGTCCAAAACTGCCATTTTTTATTTTTACACTCCATATGTTCCTTTCCTTGACATTCTATCTCCTGAAAAAATTATAATTAAAGATTATAACTAATAGAAATTAAAACTTCCTTTATGGAAAGACCAGTCTCTCTTAGGCAGAAAGATACAAGTAGAAGAACAATTCATTTATTAGTTTTGATACATTGACATTTATGCCACAGTAATCTGGCTCTGAGTTTTAGACCATTTCTTCCTCTAAAAAAGTTCACCATGATTGGTATACAACCTGCATGAAATTTCTGAAGTTCTCATCATGCATTCTTCTACAAGCAGACAAGAAACAATTGCTCTTGTTGCCAGTTTGATATGGATGTTGCTAGTGCATTGAAGAGAACAGTTAACTGCCCAAACCCACTGCTTGCACTGTTAAGCAGCATTTTTGTTTTTACAAGGAAAGTTTACTTGCAAATACTCCCTCTTGTGATCAAAGCTAGAAAGCCAATGGAATAATTTCCCACTGGTTCAAATATTTCTGATTGACATTGTTCAAGTGTTACAAATAGCCTGCATGCAGGATATTTAAGCCCTTCCATTATTTGGTTTGGAAAAGTCATGGTTGCCTTTCAAAGAAATTTAAAAAAGGGTCATTCATATCCTGATGAGGCATTGCATATGCTGAGCTTCTTGTTTCATTTCATTACTCATGTGAAGAGGCCATATTTAAAAGGATGTATTTGTTTCTCCTTTCCCAGTTGATAAGTCAACATTTTAAAATTGCACTGGTTGGCAAGTCTTCCAGGAAATAAATAAGTGTTTAAAACAACAACATCAAAGTTCATTTTTTTCATCTTAGTGTCTTCCTTGAGTTAGAAAAACATACTTTATTCTGATGTAAATACCTTCAACCTTGAATTTCACCCTTTGAACAAGAGTAGCCACTAGATATGAAGTTCACAATACCTGCCTTAGACTTTCCACAAGAGTGATTAAAATGCATACAAAGATCTAAGAAAGAAAACTAAAATCCCATGGAATGCCATCTGAGTTCTCATTCAGGAAGTTCAAGTTTGCAAAAATTCAATTGTATCTTTTACCTAGTTTTTATTTTTCACCAAAATATTAATTAGGCCCCTAATTGTGTCTTGTGCAGATTTTAGTCTTCAGTTTAGTGTCCTGCCATTTCACTGAGAGTTTGTCATTACTGCATGGTCCTTGTTTACCTCATGGCTCGCTAGATGAGCTCCACTATTGTTTCTGTTGTATCAGTCACTATGGAAGAGGAATAACACTTCAAAATTAGGTCTTAGGAATGATTTGATGAGGAGAATTTTGTTTTGTCTTGTCTTGTCTTGTTTTGTTTTGTTTTGATGACAATAAAATGTTAGTTAAAGACAAAATTTTACCAAGGAAATTAGAAATTAAATACCCAGACTTTGATCCATTTGTGCAATTTCACCGAGCTCTAGTTGCCCTCTCCAGCTACCCAAGGCAAATTAAAAGGAACCATGATCACTTATGCTTTTCTATGTGGAGAAAAAAAACATGAATGCATCTGTATTTGTCTTCCTAAAAATTGCCACACGAAATGTACACACACTATTGCACAGTCAGTGGAGAGTCTCCACCCTGAGCTTCAGCCAACCAAATCTCTGGAGGATCCCAGCCTTACATCACTCTCCTTTCCTTGCATTCCAGTGCAGAGGTTGACCTGTTTTTTTGTTCCACTAGGTTTGCTCCTGAACATTTTTCTGGATGATCTTACAAATGCCACTGAAGTGCTTGAATCAATAAAAAGCTTCTGCACACTATTTTACTCCTACATATTCTATGCTGTCTACATTCTATATCTAAACCTATAAAATAGCACTCATGCCTTGGCCAGTTTTCTTCCAGGGTCCTCAAGGCTCAGTAACAGAGTGCCACATGCTCCAGAGTAAGAAATGATCAATAGAATGTGCCCCTAGTATTTTTGTTCATCTCACTTGTTTATGTCAAAACATTCATATCAAATTATTTATTTCCTTTCTGTAAGCAACATCTTAACCTTGGTTTGTCTTAGCTTCTACATGGAAAATCCCCAAATAAACCAAGCAGAATAGAGCAGACAAGGCACAGCCCCTCAGTCCAAGCTTTGCTAGAGCACTAGACTTGCATTTTGCTGTAAACAATGGTCAGGGTTAAACCCTTTAGTGCTTTTCACACTCCACTGAATACTGTTCTAGTGCATTTTCTTCAGGGACGTTACAAAGCACACGCAAGAAACAGTCTCTGGGTTTTAGAAGTTTGGAGGACAGCAAGGCTGGTTCCCTGAAAGCAGAGCTGACCTTTCTAAAGCATTTATTCTGGCATACCAGGGGCTGAATAATCTGAGAGACAGACATAGAGCACATATAAATAAATGAGTCACACAGAGGAATATGAAAATTCCCATGCAAGATATGCCTTTTGCAACATGTTAACCCTTTCTGCAGAGAATTTATGGACAAAGATATTGTGTTGATAGTTCCAGTCATCTGTGCTAACTCTGCCATAACTCCATCCATGTGGAGTGAACTATGTCTTCAGCAATGTCTGGAATGTTCCCACATCTGCTTAATTTGTTTCAGAAATTCCAGCAGTGTCACCAAAATGTTCATCTACACAGGCTTGTACAGGGTCTCAAGCTCTAATAAATATTACTACTTATTAATCAGTGACATTATTTTTGTACTTTTAAACCAATTAAACACAATGAACAATGACAGACACAAGAAAAGTATAATCTCCACTGCCATTACATTCCCACTTAAACAGATGTTTCTTTTCCTTGTTTTATAGACTGGAAGAAGTAAATTAGTTGCTGAGTTTGACAACACATTTTTTACAGCAGCTTACAAACTATTTAAAATCACTAAGCAGGAGTATTAGCATTGCATTTGCTCCAGGGCTACCATGGTGGTGAAACAGGTTTAAAGGCACTTCCCTAAAGTCTATGAATTATTCAAACCCACTTAATATGTAAAATCATACATACATGCCCTCTCTCAGATATTACATGCTATGCCTATCTGTGAGAAGGAATACCCACCAGCATCTAAAATATAGTCTTTATTTTTACTGAGTAGAATCCCGTCTCTGAATGGGATCCCTTGCCAACCACTGTAGAAACATATAATCTCTGTTCACAAAGAATTTATGCTAGGATTGTAAATCAAATGGCAAAAGGAAGATCGAGTCTATGGACAAGAGTATGAGAAAACCAGGAGTGGATATGGCATCCTAGAACACTGAGATGCTTAACCACTGCCAAGATTCAGAAAGCCAGGTATATATTGATCTTATCAGAGTGTGTGATTATCCCATTAGATCATTCCTGGTTGGCAAAATCAGTCCCTGCCTATTCAGCTAATAATTATGCTCCATCCTGACATTTTTTCTGTCCCCACCCCAAAAGAATAATGATTATCAAACCACCATGGGAACAAAATATAAGTATTTGTTTGCTGTAAGGAATGCCTCTCACAAACAAAATGGATTTTTTTTGGAGTTGCACTCCCAAACTATTATAGACAAACATTGATAAGCATAGGCAGAACTTATTTCTATAGAAGGTTGTCCTGGTTTTGGCCAGGACAGGGCTAATTTTTACAGAGAGGCATGGCTAGGACCTGGAGGTTATTCTGTACCAGCTAATATAATTTTTAGGGAATGGGGAAAGGCTCCCTTCTGTGTAGGGTCGTGGTGGCTCCCTGTGATATAGTGATGAGCATTTGCATGTGAATCCCTCACCTCTCTTAAACACTTTTGTTATTACTATTGTTGCTGTTACTGTTTTCTTATCTCATTTCTGTTTCCAGTAAATTGTTCTTATCTCAACCTGTCATTGTTACATTTGTGCCTCCAGTTCTCCTCTCCAGCCTGATGCAGGGGAAGGGAAAGGAGTGAGGAAGGTGGGAGTGAACAACTGGCGCATGGTTTGGAGTGGTTTCAGTGGGAACACTAAATTGGAGAACACCATTCTTAAAGCACAACAAAGTTAGATTCCCATACTCTCAAATGCACAGGTTTCAAAGAAGAATACATAAAATCTTGCATTTAATTCTTGGTCTCAAATGCAGCACATGTTGGGTTAGGTCATGCAGAAAACATTGAAGGTGAAGGCACATGAGTAAATATCCAAAGGTCAGGTCAATCAGCAGAAAGAGTTTGCACAGAAACTATGATTTCAGGTATGTAAGAACAAGGAAATATTTGGGCTAAGAAAACAGTGAAATACAATTCTTTTGGAGATGGTTGAAGTATTGTGACAAATAAACACTTTTTCTGAAAGCTATATCTTACCTTTGGTGAAGGAAATGAAAGGAAACTCTGTCCTGCAACAGCTTCAAACCTCTATTGCATGGTAGTAACACTTTCATGGTGTGAAGGACTACCTGGTCTATCAGCCTACACACTCTTAAGATGTCAATATGCTCTTAGTTCAAAAGATGGAATCAAAGATTCATAAAATTCAGTCTGCACCCATCCTGAAGCACGTGAGATAACCCATGGCACTGGAGACAGGGCAGATCAGAGAGCCCCATATTATGGAGGTGGAATCAATAGTTCTTTGTTTTCTTAGACTAGAAGTTTGCTACAATGAATAAGCAATGCTTCTTTTAATGGCGTCTTTCCCAACTTTGCAACTTCAGCATAGTCTCAAAGAACACACAGACAAGGAAAAGTCTCTGTACTGCTGTATTGGTTTGAAAACAAACCAGTGGGAGATCACAAGTCAAGATTGAAATTAAAAATAAGTGAAATAATACAAGGAAAAGCACTGACAAAGTCAGATACAACCTAACACCCTGTTAGGGTGGTAGTAGCAGTCCAACTGAAGTAGTCCAGTTGAAGCGGTGATCCTGTGAAGGTCTAGTCTCCAGCTGAAGATCCAGTAGTAGCTCTGGTCCTCTGGGAACCCAGTAGACAGGGCTAGCTCAGGCAGTTCCAGGGCCAGGTTATATCCAGGTGGGAACACCTGGCTCCTCCCTCCTCGGCAGAGCATCTCACAATGGGATGAGATAAGTCCATGAGTCACACGGTGGGTCCCTGATGGCCCATTGCCTGTCATGCAGGGTGGGTCATTAGCAAGTGATAATAGCTAACGGATGGCCCATTGTCTGTCATCCGGAGTGGGTGATAGCAGCTAATGGCCCACAGCTGGTGGTAATAGAATACTTAACTACATCAATATTGCAACCTAGGACAACTGCATGTAACACCTTGTTCAGTGCAAGGGGGACAGACACTGTGGAATCATAAGAGGACAACGATGTCTCAGAGAAGTCTCCAGATGATGAGGAAACTCAAGTAGGTGAAACCTGTTGGCAAACACACTCTCTTCTATCCACTGCTGCAACTGAACTGCTTGATCCATTAGAGAAATGGCATAAAAATATAGCCTTCTGTCCTAGCTACCTACCTGGAGATTGGCAGTAAGCCTCTGACAATATGGTTATGAGGAAGATGCAGGAGACAAAATATCTGTTCTTCACAACTGAAGATTCATATCAGAGACAGTACAGCCATATGACTGAGCAGACGGAAAGTTTGGGACACAAGATACATGAGCAAAGTGTCAAAACCATTTAAGACAATCTGAAGTCTGTGGAGCAGAAATTCAGGAGAGACATGCAGGAGAAGAATACCATCTTAAGAGAGAGAATTGAAGAAAAGCATGCTTGAAGTTACAGCAGGAACACAAGGACAGGAAAGTACTGGCACAGCTAATGCAAACCCTTACACTGATATATATGCTATATATATATAATAACTCTGGATTTGAACTTTTTATACAACTAAAAGAAAGGCAAAGAATAAATAGCATTTAATTGGTTTGAATGTAAATATAATACTTAGGAAATTAGAATTGAAATCTGATGAAGAAACCCAAAGGTCCCACAGACGAACAAATGTAGTTCACATACCTGCAATTTAAATTCCAACCCCCAAATTGACTCTAGCAGTACTGTCATGGGTCTAAGAAACCTACAGTGCAGCTAGGTGCTCTATGTGCAACTCTCCCACAGCTCTGCAGATTTCTATCCAAAAAGCAGCAGCAGTGAGAGTAAGAGAAAGCTGAAGTACACTATGAGTTTAGTTCCAAGAAAGTACCAAATAATCACCTGTAAATTATTTGGAAAACAAACAAACAAAAACCAAAATAAAACAAACAAACAAAAAAAAAACCCAAACAGAAACAACAACAAAAAACGAAAACCAAAACCAAATCCCTCACAACGATAATGACAAAACAGGAAAAGAAATTGAAAAGCAGTTAAGTGGTGCACTCTGAAATGTCTCCGCTGAATTATGATAAGTATGTATTAGCTGCAGTATGTTTATCTATGTCCACAAGAGAGGATTAGCTGCAAACATTCTTCTGAGATAAACCAGAACTATTCGGTGCTGGCACTGTTAAATTTTTGTGATATGCAGGTGTTTGAAGTATGTGTGGAGCTTCCTCATTGGTTTTGATCCAGGTATTTCCACTGAGAGTGTTTTTGCACACTAGATGTGACGAGGTACACAGAACAATGGCAAACACTCTGTGCATCTAGCAAAAATAGCTTTATTCACATTGAAGCTTAAAATAATTTTGTGTGTTAAAGGCAATGAATGTAAATATTCCTTTTATCAGAAAAACTTGGGGTCAGTGAATTTCACCCACTTCCAGTTGGCAGGCATCCCCACAGGCTGAGCAGTGCAGTGCTTCTGACAGATGGACAACAGCAGAGCTGCCCCATTTCTGATAGGAGAGAGGGCATGGTGTGAGCAGGGATTCAGGGGCCCTGGGAGATGCAGTCTTGGGTAGAAGGGTGGGTGAAAACAGTCCTCAGCAGTGCCTGGTATCTTCGCAATGCACCTGTGCTGCACCAGAGCTCTTCTCCCAGCCCACTGCAATTTCTCTCCTGCTCTAAACAGCTTCACACCAAGTCAAGATCTGCTGTTTGTCACCTCCCACCTCTTCTTGTTGCCAAAGCCATTCAGCTCAGCTATGCTCATAGGGTCCAATTTTCCTAACCCTCTTGAGGTGACAAGCCTGGAAGATTTCTCCAGTGATTTTGGAAGTCATTTGACTTCTTTCTGTTTGGTGTCTTTTCTGATGTCCACTGCATCCTTATTGCCCTAAATGTAGTAGCCATAATTTAGCAGTAATTTAGGTGTTTATTTCAGAAGTGGTGCTCTGTGTGACATCCAAAATCTAGGCACAATTTTGATGTCACTTCAACAGCCTTGATGCCAGTCCAGACACCTGAAGAGGAGGTCAGTTAGACAAACCTCCTGAAATTTTACAACTGCACATTTTTAACTTCTCCAATTTTCACTGAAAAGCAATGTGTTCCAGTTAGAGGATCTTTCCAAATAAATAATTTCCTACATCAACAAACCTAATGCCTACTATCAGTTACAAGTATTTCATTCTGCCAAAAGATTTCTCGTTAACTGTGCTTCTCCTGCAGTTCCTGCTGTTCCATAACCTTTTGTTTTACAGTACACTTACCTAGAATGTCAGGACAGCTCTCCACCTTCACACCAATTCATGTGTAAGGCCACTATAGACTTTTACATTGCATGTTTTAATCTTTTTTCTTCTGTCTGCAGAAAGCCACATTCTCAACCCCTATGCAATGTGACCTTTTGTCTACATGTAGTTTCCAGTGTTTCAGATGGTTTGTTTTTTTTAAATCTTCACTTGTCAGTGTTCCAGTTTCTGAAGCATATTATTGTCTTCTATGGTGCAATGAGACCTTGAAGTCTCCAGGTATTTGTCTATATGCACCCTTCTCCACTGCACCTGTCTTTCATCAGGTGACTACCACTGAAATTTTGAATTATTGATGAGATCGCATTGATATTTCATGACTAGTAACCATGAAATATGTTTCATTCTTGTTTTCTAAAAATCTCACATTTAACTTTTCATTGAGTCATGTAACTTTCAGATGAAGCAATCAAGGATTTTTTGGCACTAACCTTGAGATGAAAGAAGTGTATTTCCAAACATTAAAGATTACAACTTACTGGTAGGTTCCAATGGACTATGGATCTACCCCTGTGTCTCTTCAGTTAATGGGATTTTTACTTCTGGCCACGGCTGGGATTCCATCTGGGTTTCATTAACTGTAATGCTAGAAGCATTAAAAATTCAGAACAATAATTTCCATTAAGTAATACACCTAAAGTGGAGAAAGGTTTACCTACACTAATTACAGAGCAAGAATATATACATATATATATATAATGACTTGAAGATAAAGATTTGACACACTTAAACTGCTCATAATTAAAGGAACAGATTTAATAGTGCTACTAGAAATTGAAAATAACTATGTTCTCATGGCATGTAGGGATTTATATCTTCCTGAGTTTTGTTCTTAGTTCTGTAAACAACAACAACAAACTAATTTCAAATGCACCACATAACAGTACAGCATTAAAATATTCTGCTATGCATCTTAAATGACAGGACAGAACAAAATTACCACAAAAATTAGTTAAGCAAAACTAAAATATTAACCCAGAAATCTCTGTGGTCTTAATTCTGCAAACTATTTCAGCATGTCCTTTAGCCCTTCCT
Organism: Lichenostomus cassidix; assembly: GCF_008360975.1. Lineage (NCBI taxonomy): Eukaryota > Metazoa > Chordata > Aves > Passeriformes > Meliphagidae > Lichenostomus > Lichenostomus cassidix. The sequence goes on from NC_139482.1 coordinate 127,642,806, forward strand.
TACTAATCACAGCACTGTAGCACACATCTGACTATTGCCAAGAATGTCAGTAACAGAAATGGATATCAGGGTTGAGATCCAGCATACCAGAACAACAGAAAAAGATCAGCAGACACACACTCTGCTCAAGACTTTGGAACTACCAACCTTAACCATTCTCTCATCTTCCTTTCCTCTGTAAGTCTGTAGGGCATTTTACTCACTCGTCATGTCTTACCAACTGCTGAGACTCAGACCCACATTGTATAAAGTGATTTTTAGATCTCTAAATGCTTCCAAAAATTTTACAACTTCTAAAAATAAAACTTTTTCAATTTTTTCTTCATTCCTATACTTAACATGAGGATTCAAGTTCCGTGAAATTTCAAGACTTTATTCTGGAATTATGTGACAACTTTTCATTTCCAGTTCTACCTTCATTTATAACCTGGTCTACTCATAACAACTGCCTTTAATCAGTTTTGTCACATTTTCAAATAGACCTTCCACTTCTTGCTTTTTTTATTTCCCTGCTGGACAATAACATGTTCCTTCCCAGTTCTTTTTCTTATGAGGCAAACACACAAGGATCTTCTAATCTCTTTCCATAAAAGCAACCCATCATTCCTCCCAACAACCATTACTGCAGTTTGAATTTAGCTGTCTTAATATGTGTGACCAGAACTGCAAAAACCTCTCTGTATGGTCATAAAATGTCTTTAGGCTGAGACATGAGGCTGAGCTGATATATCTAAGGGCAGAGCCCGCCACCTTCTCGGAAGCATTTCTTGGATTTCTCAGACAAATCTTGAAACCCATGAGGTTATCTTGCTCCCTCTCCTCCTCTGCCATTTCCTGCCATTGAGCTTACCAGAGAAGTTCTTTCTAGTTGCCCCTCTAAGTGTCTGCCCTTGCACATTTTGCTATTGAATTACAGCTCTTTTCTCCTATTTCAGTCCTCTAGGTAACGCAGATCTTCCTGCATTATGCTTCGATCCTCTCCATATTGACAAAATCTCCAATTTTGTCTCATTACCACACTGCCACTTTTTATGCCTTTGTCATTACTAAAGCTGTTAAGGAAAGGTATGAGGAGAGGAAATAGTTACCAGAGGGAAAACCTGAACACATAATTTACCATGCAGCAGCTGCCCATGTGCATCCTACTACCTGTAGTGAAACAGAGTAGCTGTCTCCTATTTATCACAGTGTACTGAGGTGCAAATGTCTTGAGAGAAATGGGTACAGTGCTTAAGCTGTGAACTCACACTCTTGCCCATGATGGTCATGACAATTGATTAGGTATCCTTAATGAGTCCCTAATGAGCCCACAAGACTTGGCAGTACCTCCAGCCAGCCTGATGGTCCCCTCTAAGCAAGAGCTATTGCATGATTATGTTGTCCTCTTTCAGCTCTTTACCTGTTTTCTAAATTCCCTGCTAATCCCCATTTTCCCTATTGCAATTAGTAAATTCCAGTGGAGCACTATATGAGATGCCCTACTGAAGTCCAAGCAGATTTGACCTACCTTACTTCCTAGGTAAGTCAGTCAGGTAAAACTGATGAATCTGTAATTGCTCAAATGACATTTGTTTCCTTTCTTAATACAGGTTTATACTCCCTACACTCCTTCATGGTCTCCATCTTTTAATTTATAAAAGTAACAGCTATCAAACTCTCATTTCATGTGACATTGATGATTAAATGCATGTTTACTCCCAACGCATGATGAAACTAACTAAACTTTCCAGATTCTGATTTTATCTCAACTGTGATTTCAGATTCTCTTCTTTTCCCTTGGGTACCATGATTATTATTTGTTGTGGTTTGATACTGGCCAAAATGCCAGGTACCTACAACAGCCACTCACTCACCCTCCCCTGCCACAGCTGGGCAGAGGGGAAGAAAAAATTTAACAAAGGGGTCATGAGTTGAGATAAGGACCAGGAGAAAACACTACTAGGGCAAAACAGGCTCAACTTAGTACAAAGTGAATTTATTACTAACAAAGTCAAAGGAGGATAATGAGAAGTAAAATAAGCCCTTAAAAACACCTCGTTTCCCCCAACCCCTCCCTTCTTCCCACTGACAGCACAGGGAGACAGGGAGTGGAGGTTTTGGTCAGTTTGTCACCTGAGATCTTCTTCCACTGCTCAGGGAGAGGTGTCCTTCCCTGGCTGCATTGTGGAGTCCCTCCCATGGGAGACAGCTCTCTGTGAACCTCTCCAGCATGGTTCCAATCTCACGAGCAGCAGTCATCCCTAAACGGCTGCAACATGAGTTCCCCCCATGGGCAACTCTCCCAAAACTGCTGCGGTGTGGCGTCCAGACCGGCGCAGGGTGTAGACCTCTGAGGACACACTGCTCCATCTTGGGAGCAAGGCCTCTCTCTCCACCAGGTCTCCCACTGGATCACAGCCTTCTCCAGGCATCCACCCACTCTGGCATGGGCTGCTCCCCACAGGCTGTGAGTGAATCTCTGCATCCCCCAGGGACCCCATGGGCTGCAGGGGCACAGCTGCTCCACCATGGTCTTCACCACAGCCTGCAGAAGAATTTCAGCTCTGGTGCCTAAAGCACCTACTCCCCCACCTTCTCCACTGACCTTGGTGTCTCCATGATGTTTCCCTCACATGTTCTCACCTCCTCCTCCTTCTCTGGCAAGAAAAACCGTGTGCATCTTTGTTTGGATTTTCTTCTTAAATATGTCATCACAGAGGCGTACCCAACATCTCTAACTGGCCCAGGCTTGGTCAGCAGCATGTCTATCTTCAGAGTCATCAGGGACATGGTGGAAGCTTCTAGCAGCTTGTCACAGAAGCCACTTCTGTGGCCCCCCTGCTACCACAAAACCAGGCCATGCAAAACCAACACATTATTGAATTTTTAATCTTGAAATATCAGTTATTATTGAGCAATGATTCAATAATTAGTTATTGTTGAATCATTATTCATCTTTGCCCTTGGCAAAAACAAGAAAAAAACCCAAACATCTTGGTTTGATCCATGGCTAAATTTTAACCTCACTCCCTGCAAAGAATGGCTTTGTTTTTTATTCTTTTGTTAGCTTTACTACTAATAGCTTTTTGCTATTCCATAGAATAAGAAAATACTATTATCTGGTCCAAGCTTTTTTGGTAAAAACACAGTCTAGACAACATGGTCCAGCATCCTGTCCAGCTGAATATCAAAAGTGTCCAGTGTTGGGGAACCGACCACTTCCTTAGGGAGATTATTCCAATGGCTTATTGTTCTCAATATGAAATATTTTCCTCTTGTGTCCATCCAGAATCTCTGCATGAGAGTAGAGTCATAGATTCATAGAGTGGTCTGGGTTGGAAGGGACCTTAATGATCATCTTGCTCCAACCTCCCCTTCCATTAGACCAAGTTTCTCAGAGCCCCATCCAGCCTGTCTTTGAACATCTCCAGGGATGGGGTATCCACAGCTTCTCTGGGGAACCTATTCCGGTGCCTCACCACCCTCAAAGTACAGAATTTCTTCCTAACATCTAACTTAAACCAACTCCCTTTCATTTTGAACTCATTTCCCCTTGTCTTCTCACAACAAGCCCTTGAAAAAGTAATTTTACAGGTTTCTTATAGACCCCTTCAGGTACTGGAAGTCTGCAATAAGGTTGCCCCCAGAGCTTTCTCTTCTCCAGGTAGACAAACCCAGTTCTCTCAGCCTGTCTTGTTTTAAGCCTCTTTTGCTTCCAATGTATTTGTATCTGATGTTATTTTCTACACTTTTCTCCTTCAAATTTTTAGAGAGATTTTGCAGTTTTGACTTAAAAATATCCCAGAGCTCAGCCATATTCAAGACACTGAACTTTCAAATCCAGCACACTCTGCTAATTGGGTTCTTAATGTCTTAAACAGTAAGTAAACCTTACTTAAGCACCTATTTTTATTTAGATTTCATTCAATTCAAAAACAAATCACTGCTGATTAGGATAGAAAATTCTTGTCTGAGACCAAAATTTTTGCAAGGCTCTCATTGCTCACACCAATTCATAACTTCTTGGTCCAGCAATTTGGTGGCAATAGGGCAGCCACCACATCCAGAAAGAGATGCACCAGGCAAACCTCTCATGTTAGGCTGGCTCCTTCAGTGGTGGCTTAAGTTTCCTTTAATGGCACAGCCCTGCAGTTCCTGGCAACACTCCCTCTATTCAAGAAGCTTTTTGTCCATTCTGAAACTAAGTGTGCTGATTGCCACTATTACTGCCAGGTGGAAAATAAAGTGTTTATTCGCCTTCTCAAAAAAAAAAATCCAAATGTGTTATTTTGTGTGCTGTATTCTTTCTGAAGTTTATTACATTGTTAGCATTTAAAGTCTTGCACTACATTCCTTTTTATTTAATTTTTAAATATTCTTTGAACAATTATCCATCCAATCCTATGGATTGCCATATTCCAAGCTCAGGTTCTCTTTGACCAGGGTTCACATAAAAAGCTTTCAGGTTTCAGGTTTTCAAGTGAGTAAGAAGTGTGCCCTGGCAGCCAGGAGTGCCAGCCTGGGGAGGGGATTGTCCTGCTCTACTCTGCTTCTGGGGCAGGCTCACCTCAAGTCCTGTGGGCAGTTTTGGTCACCACAACATTAAAAAGACATTAAACAATTAGACAGTGTCCAAAGAAAGGCAGTGAAGATGGTGAAGGGCCTTGAGGGGAAGCTGTATGAAGAGTAGCTGAGGTCATCTGGCTTGTTCAGCCTGAAGAAGAGGACACTGAGAGGAGACCTCAGTTTGGACAACACCCTCAGGCCCATGGTGTGACGCTTGGAGTGTTCTGCACAGGGCCAGGAGTTGGACTTGATAATCCTTGTGGGTCTCTTTCAACTCAGGCTATTCTGTGATTCTTGGTTTCCCTTATCTCTGGATTGTCTGCTTTCACAACCTGTATCAGGAAAATTTATTTCTCCATTTACGGTCAAATACTTATTTCTCATAAAAGGCACACATTTTCCTAGTCAAACAGACAATACACTATATCCCCCCAGCTACTTAATCTGTTTAAGTGCTCCTTTTCTACTTAGTGTCCATTCTTTTGAAACCTGCTATTTCTTTATCTATGTGTTCAAGAGACCTATATTCACATGAGAAGAGCTTTTATTTTTCAGCTGTAGAAATTGCAGGAGGCTGTTGGGATTTTTTTTCTAGCTGGGGTTGATCCATAAGCAAAATTTTTTTCATGTAATCATTCATCAAAGTATTTGCTGAATGACTTTTGGTTTTTGAATAAATGACTGCAACCAATTTTCTGTAAAACATCTCCACTTTTGATACTCAGTTCTACAGTCTGAAAAACAAATTCCTGTGATCAGAAGCTCTTGCTCCAAAGCCACAATTTGTTTTCCTCAGATGAATTAGTTATTTGTCATTAGTATTGCCAGCAAACTAAATACATTAAAACAGCAGCTGAACATAAACAAGAAACAAAGTTTTAGTTACAAAATTAAAAATACTGAAAATATTAACAAAAGCATTTTCTCAGATCTGATATTTTTGTACTTCTTTCTTTTGATCCAGCCAACATCCAGAGCATACCAACACTCAGAAACAGTAATAAGGAAAAAAGACCATCAGTAGTTAAAAATACCAATAATCTAGTCTGTTCAGGAGGAATGGTATTTTGAAGAAAGAGGCTGGAGTTAGAAACTACATTCTGTTTATTTTCTCTAAATGAATTGGACACATTTATAATAAAATCATGCAGTTTTTTATCTGTTAAATTAATTTAGGTAAATTAATTGTAAAACAATTATCTGAGGTTTTTATGTCATGCAGGAAGTGTCATTTATATGCCAGTTGTATGCAAAGAGAGAAAAGGTTGCCCTCTTAATTTATTTTAATGCATGCAACAATGAAACACGATTTAATTGAAACAAAAGACAAGAGGATGAAAAGAATTTTTTTCTTTTTTTTCCCCCAGAAAAATCCAAAGCATTTGCATGCAAGGCCTTGAAGCATTTCCACATTATAAATTATATATTTATATGTAAATGGACTTCTGGCTTCTGTTCAGAATATTTGGCAAAATGAATGCTAGATTCTGCTGTCTTTATCTCCATTGAGTTGTGAACTATTCCCTGAATATTCCTATAGATTTCTAAAGCTTTGCATAACTTAAGCTACCATATGTAAGCTACATGTGAAGGGTTTTATGACAAAATGTGTGCATCTGTGAGCTTTCTACTCCCCATTTGAAAAATAGTGTCTCATACCTGCAAAACTGATGCAGGTGATTGAACCTTGGGATCAAAACAAAAGTTTTGGACTCCTCTTCCAGGAGTCTAAAATCTTAGAAATCCAGTCTTCTAAAATCTTAGAAAAATTTTTTCCATTGGCATCTCCTCCCTTCCATGTTGGCATGTATTCACGATATCTTAAAATCAGGGATTTTGAGGAAGAAGTGGTAAAGGAGAATAAAAGAAAAACCCTGAGGTAGTTGCAATAGTCTAGGGATTGGCAATGAATCCCCTAACCTCTGAGCAAAATCGTGATCCCTCATACAAAAGGGACACAAGTGCAGGAGGGAAGGTAACTACTTAAGAGCAACCAACACGGTCATGGTTTTGCTCAGAAATCGTAGACTGAATCCAAGAAATCTTCTCTGAAGAAACCAGTTCAAACCTTCACAACTTCAAAGTCAATTTTTTCCTGGCAAAATTATTTTGTCAGTGCAGCTCCTGACCAGTTTCTAATTATGAGCTTTATTTCACAACGATCCATACTGATCTTACTGCTGGAAGGACAACGGGATTAAATTACTCAATTCTGACTCCACAAAATGACTCATCAAGTTAAAGGTGACTCGCTGATAAGAGCTGTACCTTCAGTATCAAGGAAGTGTAGGAAGACACATAGCAGAATACACTTTACCAGACTGCTTAAAAAAGGCAAAGTAATGTATTACTGAATCTTTTATTGTTAGTGGAAAAGAAGTCTGGGAAAATGACAATAATATGGGAATATGAACAATAATGAACCTGATCACCATTTTGAAGAACTTACCTTTCCTATTTCCTACCACAAATAATTAAGAAAATTAAATTATTTAATAATTTATGTAATTATTAAATTATATATATTGTCCATTTATTATTATCAATTATTATATATAATAAATAAGAAAATATTAATTTTGTTGGTAATTGATACATATTTTTCTTACATTACTTCTCATAAAATGTTGTGGCTGTTTCAAAAAAAACCCCAAAAAACTAGAGGAAAATAAGGATTTTCCTTTGTTTAGAAAACTGTGGCTCTCCACCTAGAGATCTTGAGTTTCAAAGAAAAAGCATTCCAGGTGAACGTCTAAACACACACCCCCTAGCCCGAAGCATTTTTAAAGAAAACAATTCAGTGGTTTTCTCTTTGGAAATACCTCTGCAGCACATTTTAAGCACTGCAGTCAGACACCTCATGCTGCCATTCATTTGTCTGGGCTGGATTCTCCATCACTACATTTGCCTCCACCGTGCTACAGATAAAATGCAAGAATATACTGCAGGACAGCATAGAAATACCCAGGCAAGATTAACACTGGAGTAAATGAAGCTTTCACAGCATATTATCATGTACAGGATAGAGTCCCACACTCTTTCTGGAGCCTGGACTGCCTCAGTTCCTGCTACCTCTACAGTGCATTGTGAGAGTCAATGTGAGCACCAAGTCCTCAAGAGCAAGAACAGAGATGGAGGTACCATGTTCTGGTATATGCCAAAAGTTAGAATTTTCCACTTCAAAGAAAAGAGATCTCCAGCAAAATTGTTATTTCACAATTTCTTGATATAGATACAAAAATCTGACACTAAATGATAGAGTTGATACTGCAACAATGACACAAGAAACGGGGAAAATGTTAGTTTGGTGTCACATAAAACTATTAAAAACAATATTTCACAAATACAAATCTGATAGAAAGTCTGTTGGTTTCCATATGTAGATTTCAGAACACTACTTTATAAAAAGCTTTGTTCAAAAAGCTACAAAACAAACATTCTTGGTTGGAGTCCCATAATATAATTTTACAGCAGAATTTAAGGCAGTAGCTCTGCTTTTCAAATGTTCCAAGGGAAAGGTAGAAGCTCCTGCTGATGACTTAAGATGAAAAATAAACTCTGATTTTAAACTAACGCTTTCTAACACATTTGCCTAAAAAATGGGGTTTGTCTCATTTGAACAAAAAGCCTTTGCCTCGTAATAGAGAACAGGGGGTGGGCTGTGTCATGAAGCTCAGACAGTAAATCTGGAGTCATATTTTAGTACTGGGCTACCCATGAGCTCAGAGACACAGCTGATCTCCTTCAATCTGGAGTCCCTCCTGGAGTGTTAGTAAATAACTAACTGTTCCACTTAGGCAGGTGCTGTTACAAGGCAGATTATAATTACATCTACGCTGTGGTGGCAAAAAGAAAAACACAGTGCCTTGAAATCTTAAAATTAGAATGACTGCGGGTTCAACCAACTCTCTTTAAAATGTGGACTACAGCAAAACTAGAAAGCCCAATAAAATAAAGTATCACAGCCACCTAGTATAATTAAAGCGAGTGATCCAAAAGATTTACTGGTTAACTGGTATAATTCGCCCCGGATGGGAATACATCTGATCTGTAGCCAGCACTGCTACAAACACCATTCCTCTATCTGGAGTCCAAAATAAATATCTCTGTTGTGTTTTGGGGGGTTACAGTCTCCTGCAGGGCAGTAGGTCACTGCCCTCTTCAGTGTGACACTAAACAGAAAAGGTGAAATACTGTCAATGGGAGTTTTGCTATTGACTTCAGCTAAGCCAGGACTTCATTCCAAGTGTTTCACCCACTCTTAAATTTTAGTAACACTTATCTTATCTCTCCTAAGAAATTTAAATGGCAAGACAGCATCTGACTTGCATGTAAATCTAGAGGCTTGGAAACTGGGGTAAAGAAAGACAAGCTCTCAAAATTTGGTTCCACATTCACTGAGATATGTTCAGCCTGCTATGGGAATCTCCAACACGTTAGTGCTTGAACCTACCTCTCCCCAATGTCAAGTGCAACATCTATTCAAATTTCCACACGAGAATGTGGTAACAGGCATGCAAAAATGAGTGAACTCTGCCTTTTTGTGCTATCCCTCATAAATCACCTTTGTTTGCATAAGGCCCAAGGCAAAGTCTATTGAAATCAGTATAAGCCTTTTTCCTTTGGATCAAGTCCATTATCTGTGTTTCTCCTGCTTCTTTCTCTTTTGGCTGAAATGTCACATCTCACTTAAGCACTACAAGGGTGGCCAACAGAAGAGATGGAGCCAGCTACAGGAGTGTCATGAGAATACATGAATGAGATATGTATATTCATAGAAGGATTCATTTTAAAACAGAATAGCAGAGCAAAGACACATCAGTTGCTCTTGCACACTGATAATTTACACATTTTACACATTATTACTTTGCTGTTCTACAGCAAAAATGTAGTTACTATAGCAACTGGTTTGTCATATGACCAGGATTCTATTTTTAATATCACTCAAAGATACATATTAACGTGCATAATATACGGACTGCTTATGGGGTCTGGAAATACATGTAGTAACATTTTAAACCTTAAAAGGGACAATCCTTGCTAATTTCTTTTACTAGCTGCATTTTTAATTAGGTTATCTATCTAAAGACTCACAAAGAGTGATGGAGTTAGCTGTCATTACAGTTCCTAGAGAACTCATGCATTTTTCTCCTTTGTGGTACAGGAGACCAGAAGTATCTGTGAGGTTCAGAGCTCCTGAGAGAATTCCAGACGGATGTTTCCAAGAGCTTTGGCCCCTGCATATCTTTATCACCAGCTATCACCTTCTTTCCCTCCCTGTTTGTACCATGCTCCTGAGCAAGCAAGCTTATTTTTTTGGATGACTTATGTTGAATGAATCAAGCAGAGATCTTAAAGCACCAATTTCTTTTTTCAGTCTGACATATAAATTGTTTCTCTAAAGACATCGTCCATCAGCAACAGGCATAAATTAAACCACTTCCCAGTATCAGAGCTCCCCTGAAGTCCCATGCACAAGGACAGATGACATGACATCTTTCTCACTGCTGTTAAACAGAATTTATCAAATCATGGATTTTTAGTACAGTGGTCAAAATGGGTAGAGGAGAAGGGGATGTTCAGGGAAAAAATAATTTTAGAAATGGTGTGGGAGGGGGTTTTACAGTTTTTCTTCTTCTCTCATCTGACTTTAACACTCAAATTTTTGGTGGTTTGGGTGTGGGGAGGACTCTTACAGAATCTGAAACTCCCATTCTGGGACCAGAATACCCATACAGTCATTTGCTGCAGCAGGCAGGGAATACACTAGCAGCAGAGCTTCTCAGGTTGCATCACTTTACAGTTTGTTTTGGAGGCCAATGCAAAGCATTCCTGTTGCTCTATTGAGCCTTAAACTACTTAAGATTGTAACTGTTTGGGGAGGGGGAGGGCTCCCAATTCAAATTATTTCAACCTTTTTACTCCCTGTGGAGACTTAACATGCTGTCAAGCCCCTCTGACTTCAGCCGATGGCAAACTTAGATGGTTTCTACTCCAATATATAGTTTTAACCTTCCAGATCCCTTAACACAGAACTCCATCTACACCATGCCCTATAGCCTTTAGCAAAGTTGTCCACGTTGCAATTCTGAACTCTCAAAGGTAACCTTGAAGTATAACTCAGGTTCTTTCTTGCTATGGGAGGCTTACAGGAATCAGTCTGCATGTCACTGACTTGTGGGTAGCAGAGAGAGGCGACAGATGCAGAGCTGCCAGAAGTCAGGAAGGAGGACTTGTGCCATTGCTCCTGCAGGTCTGAGCCCAGACAATCAGGTCAGTTCTCAACATCCTGCAGGAAAAAAGTGCATCTGTCTCTCAGCATGTTCATGTCATCCATGGAGCCTTCAGTTTGTGGTTGATGCTGCAACTGACATTCGCTGACTGTGTGACTGTGTTGCTGGTTGTCTGGTGTGGCTAAAATTATTCTCACATTGACCCAAACTCGAGTACCAAACTAAAGTATCTCTTTCCTGGTGTCGTACTGCTGCAGCAAGTCCAACACAATGTGGCTTCTAGCATGCCCACCAATAGTTTCCACATAAAAAAAAAATGCAAACAGCCTATGCAAAGAGCCCAAGTGAAATTACCCCCTTGCCTAACTGAAAAAAATGGTCCAAAAGCCAGCATCCCAAAAGGTTTGGGATCCCAAGGAGTGTTTCAGTTAAAAAAGGTTTATTCTCTTCAGTGGCTAAATGGTTTGGACAAATGAAAAAGACCTTGCATTAGATGGTGGCTCTGATATCTTGGCATGAGGAATTTGTATGTAATTATTTGTGCAGGAGGAGAGAATCATGAAGAATGCCTTATATAAATCCCAGTAAATAAATTAAAACTGCTATCGCATACAGATCTGTTTCCATTACTTTGCTATTATCATGGTATACAACAGAAAGCTTCATTATCTATTTACATCAACACTCTCACAGGCCAGAATGCTTTTTTGCTTTCTGTTGCCATTATGTTGTATTATGTGTGGCAATGCCATAGCAACCCAAGATAACACAAGTAGTGTAGGGCAACACTGTAATATTTTCTGGCTTTTGTTTTGAATGAGACAGAACACAGCTACCCACTCTATGCAAGCTATACACAAATACCAAAGACTCAACACAATGAGTAGCAATTAGCAAACCAACAGTACTTTACTGCAAGACAGCTTTTGTCTCCCTTTCATTCTAAAGGTTTAAAATCACTGAAGGGTACCACTGCACCATCTCAAAGGACTAAGCAACACATATAGCAGTGTAGTTTATAAGTTTGGTGTATGCACCATCCACTGATACACATTTCATCTAATTGAATATACGTATGAGATCTCTGGGCATCCCTGTTGTATCTATCACATCTGAACTGGGTCAGGTCTTAAATTGTTAGGCTAAGGGCTGAGGATACCTTAGGATATGTTTATCTGGAAACAACCACAGCAGTACTTTTTGTAATTGAACTTGCTGAGAATAACTAATCGATATGTGCAGGCAGAGTGAAATGACATTTTTAGTCACCTGAGACAATGAGTTCAGAGTGCCTTCTCTGAAACATGCACTGATTACCATGCCATGGCCTTGTGTGAATAATGTATTTGGGCAATCAGACACAGGAAAATATAGAGAGTATGAACAGCCAAAGTAGCAAAGTTTCCTCCTGCTCTGTTTAGGTTGTGCCCTGAAATATCTCTGATACCCTGAGGATGATGTAATCTCTCAGAGCTCAGCTTGTCAATATATTGGGACATTCACCACAGATTGTCCATTGCTAGTGGTTTGGTTTTCTGCCTCCTATCTAAAAATGACATACAAGCTAGTTCACACAAGCAGTACACACTCTGTAGTAGGTCACTTTGCACTAACTTGACTATTTCTTTTCCTTCATTACTCCAGGGTTTTTTTCCCTGTGTTGAACTAACATAGTTGCACTGGATGGGGACCAGATAACAACCATTTTGCAAACTCTGACCTATAGACACTATACACAGAAACTAGACATCTAAAATGATTTAAAAATGCTTTTAAAAACATCCACAGACATGGTCTTACCTGCCAATGATCAGAGTTTAATATCCCATTAGAGTCTGTATCAAGCATTGTTAAGGTTGCCTTAGGTAGCTACTGACCCACTGTTCAGGTGTTGGGGAGGAAGCACAAAGCATATTTGGGCAAACAGGCAATGACTGAAACAGCTTCTTAACCCAAAATACAGAAGTATGCAAACACCCTCAGGAACCTAACTGACCTGGATGCCAAAGCTTTACTGACCTCTGTGCATAGGAATGGACAAGGATGAAAGAAATGTTCTTGGAGGCAGAGGAGGCAGATTTGGTCACTGCCAAAATTAGGATTGCAGTGAACCTCAGTGGAAAAGCCCATCTGGAACAAAGAGTGCTGTCTTGGAAAGGTTTAAAGATACAAGTAAGAGAAGACAAAGTAAGGCCCCTAAGCAATCTGAAGTAATTTCATCTTCCTGTGTCCATGGAACAGGATATTGATATTTTCTTGTAAGCAAAAGTACATGTACATACCTGACTAATGTGATTTTTTTTCCTTTACTGGTGTGATCTGTAAAATATTCAACCTACTGGTTAGTTTCTTGGGTTAAGAATAAAAATACACTTTAAAAATATAGTTGAGTCACAAGATTATTTCACGGCCATTTAAAAAGTGTTCATTTTCATAGTGCAGATGAAGCCAGTTAATTAGCACTAGTCACTGGAGACAGCAGTAACTCACCTAATTTTTTTTTTTTTTTTGCTTTTGCTAAATGGATTGCAATTACTCCCCCAGTAATAGTGATAACAAAGTTTAATACACAGAAAAAGTATTAACAGCATCAACAAGGCATCATGGGAGAGGAATAAATAAAGGACAAATTGAGTAATGTGTTTTTGTTCAGATCTGGGAAAAAAAAATTCCTAATAAAGACATGTACTTTCAACATGGTTTTCATGGTTTTCTTTTAATCCAAAAAGACTGCAAAGATTCAAAACAAGAAATCTTAAATAAGCATTAAATACTTTTACAATTACATACATCTGCATTATTTTATACAGATGTTTACAATTGGTAAGGCAACATTAGAACAACCAAAGGTCTTTTCTATGTATAACCAAGCAGAGCCATAGGTTCAGGAAACTGAATACAACGTATTTCTTGTCCCTGCAGGTCTGAGGTTTTCTCCTTGATGTTTTGCTTTTTAATTCTGGTATTTCATCTTAATGTAGCTTGTTAGAGGTCAAACATATCCTAGTTCCATACCATCAAGTCTTAATAATAAAGAATCAGATATCAAACATTACTGATGAGATCCCAGTAGCCATGGGAATGGCTAAACCATTCCACAGCAGTACAGTTTGGACACTGCAAGTACAAGGCTGTACAAAATCCAGGGTTTTCATTATTGACCCTAGAAAACAGTAATGCCACCACCATCCTCCAGGCCAAGCTGGAAAAGGAAAATAGACTTGCAGTTCACTCATCATTAAACTTTAACGCATCATGAAAGGATGGGTTGCTCTATTTAGTCCAATGTCCAGAACAAGTCTCTTTAAAACCCCACTGTAGGTAAGCTATACAGAATACAAAATGCTTTATATTTGTAACTATTGCGCAAGATCTGGCATTTTGTTTTCCAAAGGACTATGTTAGAGAGACATGCTGTAAAAATCCAGAGATGCTGCCAGCAATTAGGCAGTTGGGTGACCTAGAAATCTTCTCCGTTACACTTTTGTGTCCTTGCCAGTTCTTCATGTTCTCTCCTGAAAGACTGTTTTGTTTTTGTTTACACAGCTCTTATAGGCAGAATGAGTAAACCTATTTTCCCCTGCATTTGCCAGGCTTCACTGATACAGTATTGGCTTCTCCATTTAGAGACTTTGGATGGGCATTTCAGAATATTTGGTTTGACTAGAAATCAATTTTCATGTCACCTAAAAGAAAACATCTTTTTAGTGCTGAAAGTATTTTGAACTATCGGTCAGGTAAAATTGACGATTAAAATTACATGTGGTTTAGAAAAAGAGATCTAGGTGTAAACCTTGGTTAATCTGAGTCAGGACCAGTAGGAAAGGAAATTCCCTATGGAAAAAAGGAAATTCCCTATGGAAAAAAACACCTTTCCCCAAAATATCCCAAATTTCCCCTCTCCCTCCTTCCTTCCTATCGCTACCATCTCACTGTAGGTGTTATGTCTGTTCTGCTGAGATATTTATAAGCTCCCCATTCAAAGCTCTCCTTTGGGGCTCTCAGACTAAGCAAGGCAACAAGGCAATGGGAGCTCTCAAAGGAAAAGCAATTTTATTTGCTGTCTGAAATATTTTGGCAGAGACTCATTAAGCATGCATGGGAAGAGCTTAGGCAACTGCCTGAGATGTCTGTGATAGCTTCTGCTCAAACTGTCCAAGTATGTGGTCCCCACTGAAGGCAACAGTTCAAAATCCAACAATTTATCTTGCTTCTTTGAATAACAAAGATTAAAATTGTGCATTTTTTATATATGGAGCACTTTTTCACTTGCCATTGTCTGAAATGAAAAGAAAACAAAAAGGAAATTATTATGGGGTTTATTTCTAATTCTCAGAATAACTATTTTCCTTTGGGTGGTATCTAATCACAGTGTGTTCAGAGCAAGAAGGGAAAGCTCCAAAAACTTATGAATTCCAAACAAATATTTCAAAAATACATTTATTTGTCTCTCAATCAATAGATGCTAAACCAAACTGTAAAAATAAATAGCTATTAAAAATAGAGATATAAAAAAAGCAGAGAAAATATAAATTTAAACAGTTATAAAAAGCAGGAGTCGTATAGCCAATTTCACTGCAAGATCCTCAAAATGTATTAAGGATTAAATGTCTTAAATCTTCAGTTACAGTATGTTCTTAGGCTGAATATTCAGAAACTTTAAAAGAAATGTTTTACAATTTAGAATGATATACACAATAAAGAGTAATGCAATGCTGCTACAGAAATGTTAACACTTTCCTTACCAGAGCTCATAATTTAATATATTCTGCTAAAGAGTAAGGTTTTATAACCACCTGGAGCAATCACCAGAATTACCAGGAGAATCAGAACAGGTTTTTTGACATTAGATTTTGCATTTCATATAATTTCTCATAAATACTGCCCACTATTTAACATTTTTAGACATTTTCAGCTCCTCTTCTAAAATGCACTAGCCTTCATTCTCTACTCTGAAAATTTCTGCAAGTTTGAGAGCAAATGAAAATAAGCCATTATACAGTTTTCAAGTGGAGTCAATGTTATTTTGTAGCAGATTAAAATTAAACACTCTAAAGATATTCCTTACTTTGCCACAAACAACCTACATGACTATATTCAAGCCACTGAGTCTATTTTTCTGTGTTCCCATAGATAGCAAAAGATACTTCTATACTTGCCAACTGCAATGCTTTGTGCATATACTTAGCTATCATCTCACAGCTCTTCCAAAATCTTTGAAAACCTGGAAAGACACTGAATGCATAAATACTAACTATCCATCTCCTTTTGCATCCATTTTCAAAATGCACCCAATCCATGTCCAAAAAACTTTAAGTTGGAAAGAGGACATGCTCTGGGCACTATTTTGGAGGAACTTGTAAGTGGATCATAAACTTTAAGGCATATAAGAAGCAGAAGTCTGCAAATACTAGGCAGATACTTGCTCAGCTTAAGAGCAAAATAATTTTTTGATTTCCAAATGTAATCTTTCACACTGCTGTGTGTACCTCCAAGAGACATAAGTGCAACCCCTGCACCCAGCAAAACTGTGGCTTCCCTTGCACTGCAACCATCTGTCCTTCCTTCCTTCCTTCCTTCCTTCCTTCCTTCCTTCCTTCCTTCCTTCCTTCCTTCCTTCCTTCCATCCCAACCAGCAGTGCCCAGCCTGTGCCAGCTGCCTTCTTTCACACAAGGAACATGCTCTGCTTGGAAGCAGTTCATCACCTGGATAAATAATGCTGCTGTTTGTTTTGACAGCTAAAAAAACTATCACCATATCACTGACATGCCACTGAAGATGTCAGAAGCCAGGCCATTTCACTGTGCTGAAGTGCTTTTCCTTTTATTGCCAGGCCTATAACGAGATTATTGAAATGATTCAACAATAGTCAAGCTGCAGCTATAGATACTTGTTGAAAGTAAATAATAAAAGCATTTTATCAGAATTGCTGTCATTTTCCTGTTGAGGGATACATCTGTTTCATAAGTACATTTTTATGTGTGCCTGCCTTATGTGAACCTGCTCTAATTTAGTTACACTGATAGGTACAGTTGTAGCTTTCTTTCTAACAATATTAACAGATGAATAGGGCAGTCATTTTCAGACAGCAATTTGCCACGGCTACAGTCAGAGTGGATTGGATTGAGATTGCAACCTAGTAAGAACTAGTATTTTATTATTATTGTTGTGGTTACCTTGCTGTTAGGCTGGCTATTTTATCTTCTTTTTTTTTTCCTTCTTCTTTTTCCTTTTTTCTTTTTTTTTTATTTTTTTATTTTCTTTTATTTTTAAGCAAGCTAGTGGTTTGCTATGCACTAATTTGAGACAGAAGTCCATTGCAAGGAAAGCTAAGTGGGTGTCAAAAACACTCTTATGAGAAACCCAGTAGTAAAGTGTAGCCCATAGATAGGAAAAGGTACAAACATCACCTTTCTGCATCCTGAATACTGTCTAGAAATGCAAATCCTGGCCACTCAGTTCTGTCCAACAGACATGCAAACAGTAAGGGACTTTTCAGAAGATGACAGCTAAGAAGAATTGCAAAGCAAGTGGATGTAACATTGCATTTCTGAGGAGAGGAATCTGCCTGTACTTGGAGGTGCAGGGGAAACCCCTGCAGTTTTGAAAAGCAACTGCTTTGTACTCAGATCCAAACGTCAAACCTATTCACTAGGTAAGTCAAGATGCTGTTGTTCAAAATATCAACTCCACAAACTCTGCCCAAGCACCTAAAGGCAGCAAACCTCCTACCTAGAAGCACTTCTCCACCCTTGCTGCAGAGAATCAACTTGACCACTTTCAATCAGTTTTAACTGACAGCCAGTGGTCTGAAACATATGAAGTTCCACCTAGAAGTCAGTGACTTTACAGAGGAAAAACACCTGAACCATCATCCCCTATCTAAAGAACTGGGGTTCAAGATCACAGGTTCCCTTTTCGGCTTGACTTCCTGGCTAATTAGCCAAAACACTTCCAAGTGTCCTTGGCACTCATGGCCTGGGGCTGCCAGGATCTCTTACTTCCACTTTCCAGATCCTTTAAGCACCAAACTTGTGGTCCTGCAAGCATAAAGATGACTCTATCTAATTCTGTGTGTATGTGCTATAGGTTTTCAGACCTCTCCCTTCCAGGATGTAAGTAGGGAAATGCCTTATTCCTTGAACACTCACAAGGAAAGTCCCATGGAGATTTTCTCCCAGCACTTTCCTCACACTAAGCTTGTCAGGGAAGAAGATATGTCATCCAAGTCTTCAGCAACACACATTATTCCATCCTGCAATGTTGCATCAGACACCAGCATCCACCTTGCTTCTATTTCCAGTGGGTAATCAGGCAAGGCAATGTGTAATAATTAAAAGCTCCAGGAGATCATCTGCATGTCCTCTTCAGTGAAGGAATGGCTACAGTGACACCTCCACCCCACCCCTCCTGTGTGGTAGGAGAAGAAAGATGGGCATAAAGAAAATGATTTATTGCTAAAAAACATCATGATCTCTTCCTGGGTTCAGAAGTTCTAAAGGCTAAATTTATCAAAAATTAAAATAAGACAGTAAACAGTAAGATAAAACAAACACTGAGTTAACAGCTTTTCAGCATACAAATTTCCACTGCTAAGAGTTTACAGATGTCAGTGTTTAACTTACATTACTTCTCTCAAGTTTTCTAGATGCCCATTCTTAGCTGGCAAAATCCACAAAGTGGGGAAGTCTGTGGAAGACCTCTTTCCTTTAATTTGCAAGGAAAGAAGAACAAGAGCCCAGTCAGCCTCCAGAGACAGTGGATTCTGAACAATATTGCAACTTGGCAATAAGGAAATCTTTTCATCCTCTTTCATGTTTGCACCTGACAGTTAAATTCAGAAACTCTCAATTACTAGAACCCGGAAATATCAAAGTGTGCTCCTATATTGATTGCCACCACGACTCCAAGAATATCTATTAGAAGAAACACAAGCATAGGGTGTCCATCTCCTCCTCTGCTCCCAATATATGGGGCAGTAAAACCTTACAGGGTGAAGGAAATTGCATCATTGCAAAGCCAGCTTGTACTGTGTCAGAGTGGTTTTTTAACAACTTTTATTTTTCAGTACCCTTCATTTGCCATAGAAAAAATACTGCTTTCCCTCACATTTATCTCCATCCTCTCCTCCTTTTAAATAATTTCAGAAGGAGAAGGTTAAGCAATCAACCCTGAGGGAACACCTAAATTAAAGGTTAGCATCAGGGGTATTTCCCTTAAATTTATTTGTATAAAAATATGCAGTGGAAACAAGTTATCTATTCCACAACAGAAAAGAAGGGAGAGCTGCAGCTGCATGAGCTCAGAGACCTGGCATGATGCAGGATCTAGAGGGAACCCCCCACAAACCCCACTCCAGAGTACTGAGAAGAAATGAGCTCCTCCCTGCTCCTGGGAGTCCTGCCTCTGCTTGACTTCACAGGAGCTGGCAGGAGCATCGTTGGGAGCTTCCATAGAGCCAGATCTTCTCCCCAGGATATGAGATTCAGCACAGTGCTGTTAAACACATCCTGAAAAACTGCCACGTCTCGTGAAAAAAAAAAAAAAATAATTGGAGGTGGTTTCCCCTTCTCTTCTGCAGAGAGGGAAGCTCCTTACACTGTTTGTATTACATCCAAATATCTTCTTCAAACAAAACATTTCCCTCGTGAAGCAGCTCAGCCAAAAACCTGGAGGAAACCTTGATACAGCTTTTCCTCTGAGATGACAGGCCTTACTGGGAAAAATAAGAGCATAATTCTGTGACTGGGGAAGACATTAACACCAGCAACGTGGGGTGTCAGATTAGGAAAGGGAAAATACAGTTGAAATGTTATTTTTTCTAAAATAAAATCTGATCTCTTTGCTTGTTGGCCTTCTTTAAAGGACTGAAGATAAACTCAATTTTTTTCTGTATACACATGTGTAGATAGTTGATTTATATAAATATATTATGTATGTTAGGCATTAAAGGCCTAACTAATTGTGTGTGGGGTTTTTTTTTTTTAATTTTACACAGAAAAAGTAGGTAAAGATCCTTGAGGGCAGGGCATTTTTCTTCTCAGTCAGACAAAGATCAGCACAAGGAATCCTGGATAATACCAGAGGTTTCTGGACAGCACAGTTGTATAAAAGGTAGATTACCTTTCTTGTCTTACTGCATTATTTGCTGTCATTTGTGTTGGTAAAGACATGCCCATCTTTTTCTCCCACATTACTTCTCAAAGCTTTGTTGCTCTTGCATTTAAAAAGAAAATTTCAGTAAACCAATAAAGGTAATTTGCAGTGCTTTAGAAACCCTACTTAATTGGTCTCTCTGCTTACAGTTGTGGTACAGACAGCTGCTTGTTGTCCTTTTCTAACTGAAGTGATCATACTGAAAAGAAGACAAGTTTTGAAGCTTTCTACTGCTCTTCTAAGTCATCTGGCCTGTGAGCTGCAGACCTAGCAAAGCCTCTTGTCCTAATCATTACTTCCCAGCAACCCACACAGATCTTCCCACAATATTTTCTGTTCCTCCTTCAAGTCCTCCCACTTTCCAGGTCTCATACCCATCAGATGGACAAATCAGCAGTAGCTTGTGGGGTGGCTTTTTGTGGAACAGGCATACAGCAGCGTGCTGAGGAAAACACATCTGTTCCTTCACTGGTCCAGCTACACAGCACACAGCTGCTGGGCTCACACTGCAGACACACTCTCAGCTGAGGTATTAATTTTGGCTATCCTCTTCTATCCACTTAGTAAATGTTCACTGATTTGGTACATTCCTATCTTTGAAGTCAGTTTTGGCAGAAAGTAGTAAATGGGCTGAAAAAGGTAGGGGAGATGAGAAGACTAAGATTTTGTAATTGCTTAAATCTTTTCACATAATGCTAAAAATGCCTACTCTCAAAAAAGGTATTTTAAAATATATTTTATCCTCCAAACATTCCGTGCAAGTGGTTAATGTGTCACAAGCAACAGAAAATCTGGAAAAAGATGTTTTCAGACTACTTTTCTTGGGCCCAGCATCTTTTTTTTCATTTTCACATTAAACAAAAAAGCCAGTCATATGTAGGTTAATAAAGTGAACACAAGGGAGATGTACCTCCAAATTGGAGCCAGACGGTGAATAACAGAGCAGGAATGTACTTAAACCTCAGTACCAGCTCGTGACAAGGTCTGCTCTCTGTCTCAGTCCTTGGATTTTGGAAAAAAGCTTCAGGAGCTAAGAGAAAAACTTTCAACCTGACAAATACTCCTTGGCTGGAAAAGGCTCCTGTTTTAATTCAGCACAGATGTGACTTTTAATGAAAGCATTATGGCTGTGCAGCTGCATGGATGATACCAACCTTTTTAAAGGAATAAATGACTCAAAATGCTTTATTTTCACTGCACCATTATGTTTGACCTTTGCTGGGGTACAGTCCTAAAACCAGCTACAATGCTGTTTATGGTTACCTGTCTCTTATCCAGTCTAACCCTGGGAGAAATGGGGCAGCCTGACTCCTGCTAGATGAAGAAAGAGAACAGCCCATACCTCCCGGGTGGGACTTAACACTTTGCAGGATTAGGTGCCTGGTGAGTATAGACACCAAAGATAAACAAAAAGGAAAAAAATCTAAATGCACCATAGAGGGAACTGCGAAGAAATACTAGGTCATATTAGCACAGAGTCACCAGGTAACACTGAAAACTAGGTCAATGTGAGGAACACTGGGAGCTTTTTCTACAGCAGTTATTCTCCAGAAATTAAGCCGGATCTAAGGGCTGGCTATTTGGCTTGCATTCAGACACCTGCTTCACACAGGCACAGGGGTAAATTGTAAACCTAATTTCTTCCCTTTCTTTCATGTCTTAATTCTGCTGGGCAAGAGACAAGACAGACGCCTGTGTAATAAGCTTTCTTTCCTGTTTAGTCAGGTAGCATCTTCTTTATCTCACCTAGCTTCTGTCTGATTAGAGTCCAGTTGTTTCCTTCCATGCAGCAGCATCTCTGGGGGTAATTAACCACACATACCTCACGATGGGATAAATCAGCTCCTAGAGAGAGGCTGTCTCTTCCCACACACAGAAGCTCAGACTAGACAGCTTTCAGATAGCCATTAAGGTGCAGCAAATCCCACCCTTATTATATACAACCCCAGTGAGTAATTAAAAAAATAATACTGAAGATCAAGCATATCTTTTCCATCTCGCAGAACAAGCACTGTTGCTCTAAACATACAACCTGAAGTTAATTTTAGGTAAAACTTTTCAGTCCATCTTCCTTCCTGCTAGTGTTTGTGTATATTTATTTCAGATTTGTTCCCCTACAAGGAAGAAGTCAACCCCCTGTGGTCAACATTTTCTTTCACCCAAAATGCCCTATATTGACACTGCACTAGTCTGGCCCTGATTCAGCAGAGCACTTATCCATTTATTTAAAGGCTGCTGAATCAAGGCCAGAGGTACCATCCTGTGCTCAGCAGTGAACTAATAAGCCAAATATTGTGGAGTCAAGTTCAACATGCCGACAAATTCACATTTATCAACTTGGATTCCTTGGAAATCTCCACGTATCTGCAAAAAATTTGGACATTCACTAATTACTCCTTCTACTGGAGGTACAATATGTTGCATCTTCTTATCTACTCAGTGAAGTTTTAAAAAATATTTACCAATGTTCATGTAAATCATTGGTACAACAGCCTCCAATAATTGACCCATAAAATGTGTATAATATGCAGAGCATGTGGAAATAAAGAAAGCATTATAAGAGACCAGTTCATTTCCAAGGGTAGCTAGAAAAGGAAATAAGGAAACCCTGGACAGCTGATGAGAGAACTTAAACAATTCTGTTTAACAGGAGAAAGTTTAAAGTTATTATTCTTTAGCAAATCATCCTGAATGAATTTCATCATTCTTGAGTCAAATGTGGTTTTTTGACACTTTAATTATGAAGAAACCATTCCTGAACCATACAATATGAACAGAGATACCATAAGTTTAAGTAAAATGCTATTACCAGCTCATTTTGCAAAATTCACAGCCTCATTCAAATTAAACAGCATTTCTCTACAACAGATGAAATGAATATTACAAAAATGAAATTGTATGCATGGCTTCAGGAATATTTTAATTATTTTATGCTTTATATACATATGTATGCATATGTGTGTGTGTATGTATTTGTCAAGAATGGCATGCTGGCAACTTGCAGTTTAATGAGGGTTTTTTTTCCCCCACAGTAAGATACCCTCTTATGTTCTTGGAAATTAGAAATATTCACTACAGCAGTATAATGAAGCAATGTTCATTAAAACAGGGTATGCAGGTAACACATTTCTATTACCCCATTACAGCATCCACTTAAATAAAATACAGAAGACTCTACGCATTCACCTGATTTTTTTGTTTGTGTTCTCCTGCTCCACATTTATTATTGAGCTACCACATATATAACACATTTGGACAAGTTTGCTCCAGAATAAAGCACAACCAATCTGCACAGTACAATATTTACCTCTCTTCCCTTGTCTTTTTTTTCCCTTCCCTTTTCTAGTCACAAATAATTTTCACAAGCTCTGAGTGGTTGTCAGTTTCCTCCCCTTTTTAAATTTAACAAAAAACCAAATTTGAGCTCAATTTGTGTTTCTTTAATAAATACATGCTTCTGAATAATGCAGGGTGACCAGTTACTTCAGGTATTACATAATACTCTATTTCTATTGACAATATTTTCAGCCTGTAAATCAGTTTCCAAATTTGCATGACAAGAACAGTTCATATGACATTTAAGCTAATGACTTGCTTTACAAATTTATGGGCTCTTCTCTTCCTATAATGCTAGAAAAACACGGAGCTTTTGTGCTAAAGTATTTTGATTCCAAAATGTTGCAAACTCTATTTCACATTTTTAGTATCTGTGTTCCTCTGCCATCCAGTAAATTTTCAGACAGTAAAAGGGCACTACAGAGGGTACAAAACATAAAAGGAGAAAGACTGTAAGAAGCCCTTGTCAACACTAGCCAGAAGTGAATTGGAGCCCTTTGCTCTACTATACATAAAGAAAACAAAAGCAAAAGCAAAAACCTTAAAAAAAAGTCTTTCCTTAGGGAACAGAGCAGGCATTGGTAGAACTTCTTTTTTTATATGATGTCCTCAAGAACTCAATTTCAGCTCAGAGAGAGAAGCAAGATGATAGTTGCAAAGAGAAGCAAAAGCATAGCAACAAACCAAATGTCCTACATTACCTTCACTCTATTTTCACATTCAGAGTAGACAAACATGCAAATTAAAAAAAAAATAGTCTGGTTACACTGTAGGTAAATATGCTGATATTTTTGTCCCACAGGCATTAAGGCAGCTTAGGCTTTCACTGAGTTACTCAGTTCCTTACTGTACCTCCTTTGTCCAGCTCTATTAAAATATAGCACATGCAGAAGTGTATTAATTCAAATTGCACAATTGTACATACACAGACTGACCTGATTTATAAGAACAGTCTTCAGTAAGTACTTAACACCTTGAATCTCCAGCTCAGCTGCACTCAAATGACTTATATTGGACTCAATTCTCACCTCAGCTTGCTCAAATACAAAATTCCCTGTGGTTTGGGGGGCTGGTGGCTAATCAAATGCCAACCAATTAATGAAAAATAAGAGGCAAGATACCAGCTACACTGAAAACCACCAGCCAGCACAACAGGAAACAAGACTGAGTGAAATTATAATTTCAGAATGCTATTAATCATTTGCAATTGAAAAAGGAAAGCCAGTCTTGTGGTTAAGAACCTGTAATAGGACTTGGGACCAGACAGGTGACCTAATTCTTGGTTATGTTGAAGTTTCTCTGAATAACTCTGTGCTGGACAATTTCTCCTCCATGTAATTTGCCTACATATGACATGATGATACTTATACCTGTTTATATTCCTGACTCTCTGTCCTCTTTCCTCACCTTCATCCACAGAAACACTGGCATGGGAGGTACTCTCTCCTAAATGCCTGTTATGGGGCTCCATGGGGCTTAGGTTAAAGGAACCTAAAATGCAAAATTTTACAGTAACATGGTTTAAAAAAAATCTGTTGGCACTGCTAGAGAAAAACACTATCTGAGGACTCAGTGAAATTATATCTATCTGCTAATTATAAAAAACCAAATATTATGCACATTAAGGTATTATTTATATATTTCAACACAATTCAACCTTACCGTATCACAAGCCCTAAGCTTGACTCTGTAGAAATATTATTTTTTCAGTAATATTGAACTGCACAAAACCTTCTGCAAAATAAATAGAATCAGCTATGAATTAAACATTATTCAATCTTAAATAAGTCTGCATATATAATTTCTCTATAAAATCAATAATATTTTCCATTTTCCTATTAAACAATATAGTCAGCATTTTTCTCTAAGCAGGACTGTCTTTTGGTGAGGTTCTAGGGCTTATATTATGCAAAACATCAAAGTACAGGGCCCACTTCATGAATATATATACCTTTTCTTCCAGCAACCTCAGCAATTATAAAACTTGCCCAATTTTCTTTTTACTCTACACTGAAGTACATTAATTGAATGGATGATATGCATGCTTGTTAGACCACAAGGGGTTGAGTGACCAGATAAAAGCCTTTTTCTACCCTTATCAGTAGGCCATACCAATTGGCCTACTGAAAGACTTAGTTATCTTCACACAAATATAATCAATGAAGTTTAAATTTAATTTATGTAAGACAAAAATGCAGAAATGCTAGAGCACACAAGAAAAATAAAAGCTTTGAAAATAGTTTTCCTTTATTTTAGCAGTATGTACAGCATGGCATATCCCAACACATTGAACACATTAATATATATATATATATATATGCATTAATAGATCAATACCCAGAACACAGTTGCTCATAATGCATTACAGATGGTTCTCTGCTAATTATTTACATATTGCTATATGGAGGCTATGATGCACACTGCTTTGATGATACTTTGAGTTACTGTTTTGATGACTCTGAATAACTTTGAAGACTTCAAGGTGATACTGTGTTCCACTTACAAGTCTTTTCTTGTTCTTATATATGTGCTTAGCATGCAAATTGGAAGATTTCTACTTACAGGCCAGACACTAAGTGAAAAACAATCTGTATCAGATAATCTAAAGAATATAGTAACCTATGCTTCTTATTCATTGCTTATATACTTGACCAGTCAACAATTCAAAATTTAAAAATTATTTCTCTGCTTGCAATGTTTGTGTTGCTTTCTTAAGTCTTTCTGAATAACTATGTTCAATATCCATTTCAAGTGTTTCGGGAATAAGTCTCACACACTGGTCTACCCTATTCTATTGGAATGATTTTAAAAAAATAGTTGAAGTGTCATCCTCTGTAAATTAGTTTTCTTCATCCAAAATCTTATTTTTTATAACAAAAGATACTTCAGAAGAGAAAATTACATTATTTAATGTAATTGAAAAAAGCAATGTTATATTAATCGGTAATAATATAATTAACTGATTCATCATTCCAAGCATGTTCATTTTTTAATATACCATTTCCATTGTTTAGATAGAACTAGGAAGTCAATTTAGATTTACATACTCTTTTCTGATCTTCCTGAAGGAAGAATTATATAAATCAGAAGAGCAAAGCACTTCAGAAGTGGTCTTGCAGGAGTGAAAGAGAAGAATTTTTTTAGCTTAAAGGTGGAAGAAGGCTTCTGCAAAAACTTCCAAATTACTTTGTTGCTCTGAGTGACTTTAATCCCTTGGAGAGAATATCTTCTGGAGTGACCTCCTTGAACCTTTGTGACCAATGCAATAAAACACCAAAAGACCTAGAGATTAGAAAAGAGAGTCTTGACACTAAAAAGAGTGTTCCTCAGGGCTATAAGTTACACCAACAGAGTGAGAATGAATCCCAGTGGGAAGGGAAGATCCTGTATCCCTACCATTAATTATCTGCTTCGTAATCTACTCCCATTATAGTTGTAATACTTTCCAAATGCAGCTCTCCTTTCTCATGCCTGCAGCAATGCACATTGTTCCCTGTCTGACAAAACCACTCTTTGTTTGGGAATCACAAGCTATGTAAACTGCATAATAGACCTTAAGAAAAGAATCAGGTCTTTGTCGTGTTTACTCTACACATTTCCCTTCAGTGTTTTATAGAAATGATTTGCCTACAGAACCCCATGGATGTTCCAATAGCATAACTTAAGAAATAATGATCTCCTTGCACAGCTTTACCCACCCCATGTGTCTTCATTATTTGCTTGTTCTTCTCTGTTATGCATGTTCTTTCCTGTTATTTAAAAATAAAGAAAGCTAATTGTATTCTGGGGTGCAACTGAGGACCCCAAAATCTTGCTCAGAATAATCCACGAGAATAATTTACACCACAGACAAATACAGTGCATATGTTTAAGAAGAGGAACATGTTTAATCCCACAGATCATACAATTCCCCTCCACCACACACTCGGAGCACTGAGCTCTTGCACAGCCCGAGCTGCAGACCCCACTGCTGCAAAACCTGTCAAAGGCACCACAGCCAGACCCTCCTCTTCACTGCCTGACCACCCACGCCATGCTGGACACAAGCCCCAAGTGCTGTGCTCTCTATTTGTAGAAGACCACGCTGGTCTTGCCAGGGTTGCTCTGGCTCTGTTACTGTGCATGCACTGATAAAAGAGCATTTCTCTCAGACACGGTCCCAGGCCTTGAAAAATACAGGAAAGAAAGTTTTCAGAGAAGGTAATAAGACATTAAGTGTATGCCTGCAATTTCACAACAATGTCAAATTTAATTTCACGCCAGTGTTCTACATGGCCATATATAGTGTACACAAAGTTTAGAGGCTTTCACAATTTTTTGCTGATGTTTTTTCCTTTTCTAGAGTGTGCAAAATTACTGGAACACTCAGACTCCCTCCCATTTTTGCTAAAGCCTAACTCCTGATTATATGAAGTATCATTCAGCAATGGCTCAGCTCTTAATGAAATATAAGAAAGAACATTAAAAAAAGAACAAGGCCTATAGTTTTTGAAAATATTTATGGGAATTGGGGAACAATTACCATTCACTAAGACACTTGCTTTGCCAGCTGCATACATATATTCTATCTCGTGAAGATCCCTAATGCACAAAGCTGAAACAGTCTTTCAGGAAAGGCGAATGTTTTCAGGGGTTCATTGTTACAAAGGCAAGCAAGATAATCAAGAACTGATCATTTATAATCATATCTTTTAGTAATAGATATGCTGGCTTGAATCTGGAATGTTTCTAAATTATTTTTTAGTTATTCAACATCCTTTTTCTTCTTTGCTTTGCATCTTTGTTCAAAAAATAACTTGGGACATATTTTATCTTTAAAGTTCACTATTTAATTTTCTAATACTTTTAAAACACAGAAGAGGGATGGCAATAAAGTAATCATTTTCCATTAAGCATCAGGAGAGGAGTAATGAAGTGGAATCACAGTGTTCAAGTCAAGTCCTTCATTTACAAAACACTCTTTTATCCCAAACACCTGCATCTTTCCCCAGGCTAAGGAAGCATTTTGACTTAGAATGTTGGAAGCTCTAGTGCATTATCGCTTCAGATCACCTACAGCCAACTGATTCTGGGTGCCAATTAATGTTATTACCACCTAATCAAATGCTACTTAATGCAAACTGTGGGCTATACCCTTGGCTTTGTATACAGCCCGAGATTCACAGATGAAGAGAAGAAATCATTTGCAAAGGGCAGTTTACAAAAACTGCAAATATTATCCTAATTTCTAAGCCAAGAAAAAGAATGAAAAAGAATTATAATTACTTTCAAGAGGGAGATTTTATTATAATTACTTTCAAGGTATTATATGAAAAGGTCATATTGTCAAGAGTATCACAGGTTTAGAGGTTTAAAAAGCATAAAGCTAAGTGGGACTCACTCTCTGTTCTGTTGGAATAGTCCCAAAATTGGAGTGGGGAAAGTGTGGGCTAGATAATCTCCAGAGACACCTTCCAACCTCAGCTGTTCCATGATTCTCTAATAATTAGCCTTCCAGGTGGTGGGCATTCAAGTATGATACACAACCAGCTATGGTACACAGCCTTGTGCCTTCTCACAGCCACATGAAAGGCTGCATTGCATATCCAAGGTATCTTCCTTTTCACCTCCATCTTCCTGAGAAAACACCTTAATCAGTGTAATCTGAGGTGGCATTTTCTGAATTTCTCCTGTCTTCTCTATAGGTGTTACTGCAGTATTAATGGTAAATGAACAGACACAGCAAGCTTGGGCTTCCTGTGCTCAGTAGAAAGCCTAGACACAAAAGGATTAATTTCAGCTTCACTACACTCATGGTATCATATGAAACACCACAATATGCACTGCAACATTTTGGAACTCGGGAAATTTAGTATTTCTTTCCTGGATGATGCCAGAACCACTGAACCTCCTTGTTTTTCCATCCCAGGAACTGCCAACAGCTCGCCTCCAGATCCCATAAGGTCTTCAGACACTTGCAGCTGTCTCCTGGAAGTTTGCTGGTAGAGTATCATAT
This sequence comes from Lichenostomus cassidix, assembly GCF_008360975.1. Lineage (NCBI taxonomy): Eukaryota > Metazoa > Chordata > Aves > Passeriformes > Meliphagidae > Lichenostomus > Lichenostomus cassidix. The sequence goes on from NC_139482.1 coordinate 127,672,072, forward strand.
CCCTGCAAATGAACAAAGAGGAAGCTAAACCTAAGACAATATCTTCCCTTGCGGTTATTCTCCAGCTCCTGACACTCTGAGTAAAGAAAAGAGCAGCACCAGCTCTCCTCCCAGGCATAAGCACTGGTAAGCATGAGCTCTTCCACCAGATCAAAGCTCACTAAACAGAACATGCTCAAAACTCCTCTTATAGATTCTGATGGGGCAAAAGCTGCAAATAGTTATATGATAAAAAGAGCCAATCAAGCTTTCACTTTCTCAGTCCAAATTCATGCAAAAGCTCTGACAAAACATTCTGACAGCTTTAACACCTTTGTCCTATTCTTTTTCCTGACAAAGAATGACGCAACCAACTTAAAAACCATGAAGTCTAAACCCTAGTGCATGGCTTGGCTAATTTATCAGAAATGTTCACATACTCATTTTTGATCCAGATCAAATCTGAACTTAACAGACCAGATATTGTACTGTGCAGCCAGGTGCAATATGCAGCCACTGTGCACTCCCCACAGCCTTCCTGCACAGGGGAGTAGGCGCTTCTCACATTCCCAGCAAAGACCATCCTATCAACATGCTTTCAGGATTTCATGGGTCACAGCAAAGAGTACACTTCTCCACTTCTGTTTCAATGTCAGAAAATCTTGCACACAGAAGTACCTGATTGCAGACTGAAATTTTCCAATATCTTAAATTTGGATGGGAGCTGTGCCTCAGTAGCTGGGCCTGTATAATGAGTTGGGTTAGTTGCAATCCATTCAGAGAATATGTGATCACTATCAGACACATTATTTGAAACCCTGCCAAAACATACTTGAGAAATAAGTTATCTCACAAATTATTTCTGAAGAATTTCTTTTCTATTATAATTAAAAGCCCACTTTATATACACTAGGCATCTTATTTCCTTAATTATTTTCAAACAGTTCCTGAATGTTTTATGCATTCATCCCCAAACACACCAGCCCATTATTCCCCACTGGAATATAACATATGCTGAATATTAATTATTTGAATATCTAAATGACAAATATTCTTTTCCAATATCTGTTTGCTGACCAAACTTTTCATTATCAATTAGGCATGGCTAGGGAAGTTGGCTATTACAGGCAGAAAAGAGCAGTGTCATATTGGCAGATATGCTGTACATGTTGTGTGCTGTGTGATGGCTTGAGCACAGGAACACTTTGGACAATACATCTGCATCTGTAGCTGATTTACCCTTTACATCATTGCTGGAAGGGCAAAGTCCACCAGTAGACCCCATTGGGTCCCAGGCCTTGCATAATCCATTCTTCAAGTTGTGTTTGGTTAAAGTTCATAATGCCCAGACCTTAACTATTGACACTCTCCTGGCTTTTGTGGTTGTCTTTGCTTGCCTTTCAGAACCACCTTGAGAATTTTCTCTCAGAGTTGGTCACAACTGAATTTTAATGCCTACTGCTTTTATTCTTCACTTTCTTTTATTCTTCTACTTTTCTGTTTTCTAGGGAAATATAGACACAACCATATGCATTTAAACAAGATCATCATTATTCTCTTCTGACCAAGAACAAAAAAGCTTTAAAATTAATGGCATTCAATCCATTAATAACCTTTCTGCCAACTTGAATATGGCAAAAAAACACTCTGAGTTTTGTGTTTTAACTATTTAGATTTTATTACTGCATCACACATGACAAGAATCTTAACAAACCAGGAAAACAATATTTTATTATAAAATATCTTTGATTATTAATGAATCAAATTCATTCTGGCAAAGCTTCATGCATCTATCAGAAATCCTAAGACACACTTGAAATTGCATAGAAATATGGGAATTACAGTTTCAACCAAGACAAAGGCAGTAAAAGTCTGGGGCTTCTGTGTGTTCCAAACTCATATCTAATTCTCAATCTAACTGCATGAGTTCAGCACCTTGATTCTAATTTTCAAAGATAACAGGTCATTGCCATATTAATAGCTGCTTTCAACTCAAAAACCACCAATGTAGATGAAATTCCATGCGCTAGAGTTTGTTGTAAATTACTGCAAGCATAATGAAAGCTTTTGAAATTTGGAAGTAGAATATTTGAAGTGGCAGAAGCTGTGAAACTAACTCCTAGAAACAGGTCAGAAAAATGCAAAGTGCAACTATTTTGGAATGTGACTCCATATTCAAGGCCTTTTTGACTTGAACCTGCTTTTGCTGCAATGCTTCCCAATGATTTAGGAGGTATAAGTGTAAAATATATGTACCAGAAAAACACAGTCAAACTAAGAAAAATGTGAAAGAGTAACAAAGGGGTTTTCTCTGGCCAGTTTTTGAACAAACAAAAAGTTAGTAATGCAAACTGCAGACGAAAGTTTACAGCTTTCTGTGGTTTTGGATTTCAGTTGTAGGGGCTTTTTTTTGTTTTGTTTGTTTGTTATTGAGTTTCTTTTAAGGCTCTAGTTCTAGCCCACTAAGGAAGAGTGGTCTTGCCGTAATTATAAACGAAATTTTAACTCTCACTTCTAAGAAAGAGCATAGCCAGTTCTTTTTGAAGTGATATAAAAGACAATTCCATGTAAAAGAAAGGAGTCATATTTTGATGTATGAAAAATGTTGGCTACAGTGTTTCTTCAGAGAATGCTCAAAAGCAAACAGAAGTTACTTGGGTGTTAGATTAATTTTAATGAGCTTCCAGGAACATTTATGACATATCTACCCCAGTGACCACAGGTGGATATCCTTGCTGGGTAACACTTGGCTGCTCCTGAATAAAACAGCAGAGTGCAAACAAACAGGAGAGACAAAAGAAAAAAGGAAGATATTTATGTCAGGGTACACTTAATGAACACCTGCACTTCACAGGCCTAGATAACTATTTACCACCTTCTTCCCCCCAGATAAATATCTACTAAGAAATTAGTCCTCTTTCTGTATCACTGACAAATTAAACGAACCACCTGAAGAGTGCTCAGAGGCAAACTACACATAGGTTAATTTTCCTTTTTTGTATGTCAGGAAAATAATCATCATGGGAACACCTAATTAAAAAGGACTCAACCCTTTGTGCATGGTCATGCTTGTTGCTCCGTAACAGAATGACTATTGATCTGGACATGGAGAATGCAGTTAAACAGAGCTTCCAGCTTTAGTGGTCCAGCTGTTTGGCATCAGAGCACCCTAACAGGTATCCATCAGAAAGTCACCTGTGTAAACTTCAAACTAGCTACAGTAAGAGAAACCACAAGGTATTATTACATATGGGAGAAAGGTCTCAACATACTTTGCATCACCGCCAGTTTAGGAACTTGGTCCCTTTGCCCAGTTCTGCCTCCCTTCCCTTCCTTATTTGCAATGGTGATTTATACAGGGGGGACTGGCTTGTGCAAGACATTTATGAGCCCCAAACAAGTTACCCAAAGAGGGTAGTAGCCTAAATGAAAGCTATATTCGTAGTCCATGTGCCACAGCTAACAGGGGAAAACAGCTAACAAACACCAAGAGTGCCCAAAAGCTAATTTCACAGCTAGTGTAGAAGGGCAGCAAAATAAGCAGTCTAGATACTGCTAAATATAAATCCTGATGAGAACATGGGAAACACCACTCTCCACTGCACACTGCAAGCAAACTAGTGACAACTCCACAAGGTGAGACCATAAATTCCTCCAGAATTGCCCAGAGCAGAAGCTAAAATTCTGGCATGTCCAGCACACTATTCACAGGCTGAAATCTGTCCCCAGGAGAGTGTGCCATCCCACCCAGCAAAGGTGCTTGCAAAACACCAGTGTCCTCATGGTATGACAAGCATGTATGCCAATACAGGACAACATGGTTTTCAAAGATGTTCAAGGACAGGCAGGAATCTGGAATAGCTGAAAAGTTAATTTTAAAGGCTAGACATAGCAGTCACCTTAATGAAGTTTATTTAGGTGTCCAATGCAAATTAGCCACTCAAGCATACTCAGGAGTTTTGTTCCCTCTAAGTTTGAAATCATGACCACAGGCTGGATATCAGTTCCTCTGGAGAGGACTATTCATGTTCAATGAGATAAATGGAAATTAAACATTAGTCTGGAATAGCCAGGGAGGGTCAGATGGTTTAGACTTGTTTTAGATTAAGACACTTGCATTTAGGTACCCAAGTATGTATGTCTTAATATCAGATTGAATACTGCCCTGAACTAGCCTAGCCTAGAAAGATATTGTCTTCATGGGTTGAGGAAAAGCTACACCTCCAATAATCTTCTCCAAGGTCTGCAATCAAGCAGAGGTGTGTGCAGGAGTTTTTTACCTCCTGACTAATCCAAATGGGTCATCTTCAGACTTTCGACTTTATGAGCAAAGAGCAACTCACAGCAAAATCATAGAACAGCTCTTCCTCAGGTGTTAATCCCTCATTAGTGTTTTCCCTTTAAAATATTCCAGAGGAAATAATTTCATTGAAGAAATATTAATGCTGCATCCCTTCTATTCATCTCAGTCCCCTCTTTACTTTCTGCTACACCATAAATGATAGCATTTTTGCTTCATCTTCTCTCTCTTCTTGTTTCATAGCCTCAGATGATTCCTTTTATAAGTGATTACACAATCTTCTGCTGCACTGACCTGGATCTGAAGAAAACAGACCTTGTATTCTGTATTTAAAATGCTAAACAATGAGAAAAAAAGACAAAAGTTCCACTGGCAAAAGATTCTTCACTCAGATACTATATCATATCTAATGAACATGAAGGTATGCATTCAAAAATTTTGGATATACAGTAAGAGAAAAATACTTAGAGAAAATAGCAGTACTGGTATTATTACATTAATGTCAAAACAAATGTTCCATGCTCTGATGGCAAGCAAGTCAGTCCATCACCAAGGGTCAACTGCTTTTGCTAAAGGTGGCTTAGCTGTCATTAAAACAAATACACTGTTGTGACAAAAGCATCATAGGAATTATGCTGTGTGCCCCATACAAAAGGAGCCTTGACATCCTACAACAAAACTGGACCTTCAGTACAAAAGGCCAAAAGCTTCAAATACTCTGTGTATGACAGAAGAGAACAGGAGAGGTCAAAGTGCACCTCCTGGTGTCTTATGTCCTCATAATAGCCGCTAGCGAAAAAATGGATTATCCTTGGAAATTGGCCATATACTAGAAAGGCAGAGAAAGGGCTCTCAATGTTCTTTGCCAGCCTGTCAAGGGAAATCCTGACCTCAAGTCCTCAGTGTTTGAGCAGCCAGGTACCTAGACTGCTTCAGAATCAACTTGGGACACCCCCTGCCTTGCCCAACATCCCAATTCTGACTGTGGCCAGACTCCAGTGCTACTGGGAAGCAGATTACAGAACCTGGGATTCTGTCTCATTTGGAAAGTGTGGACTTGCAAATTCTTTCAAACATATTGCAAATGTTTATTTCACAGTGTGTTGGTACCAAAAAGATACCCACTACACTGTAGTCTTCATAAACAAAATATTATATTGCCTCAAACTGAAAATAAGACAGTAATTCAATACAGAAATTTATAGACAACACACGACACTTGAATTAATTTTAAAGACTGCACTTACAGTCCCCCTTGGGTTAAAGCTTTTCTAACACATCAGGGAGAATCAAGCAAACAAAGTCTATGTTTTTGCATAGGGTGTTTTATGTTCAATACTTCAATATTTATGTGTGGCATTATTTACCCTACACAAAAATATAGGCTTTGTGCCTTTCATTTATTCAACACTTCAGAATTGCTAATACCCATGGGTATATTACACCCACAGGTTTATTCCTCTGACATTGCTTACCTCAGGAAAATGAAATTTTTGCATTTTAAATTAAAGGTAGCTCTAATTTGCAATCATAACGTACTGTAAGAGATTATTACACAGTATGTGTGGCAAAGGAGCTACCTTATGCTGGTAAGGTACACTAGTGTAAGGGCTGCTGTGAACGAATGTGACACATGAGAATAAGGAAAAGATACATCAAGTAACTTGGGTTTCTAACTATAACAACTCCACACTGCTCAAGTAATTTCAGACGTGGCTGATAATCTGCCAAACCCGAACAATCTCTCCAGCCTGGCAAGGAAACCTCACTCACACACTACTCACCTGCAAAAACAGACAATGTCTTTGTAACTATGCAGAAAAAGTGATGTCCCCAGGGTATCTTCCTTTTTGAATGGCCTTGGCATTAAGTCTTCTGTGTTGTAGAACAATTTATCAAAAAGTCTTTCTGATTACATTGCATAAACAAGAAATCCTCAGTGCACCAGTTACAAATACTCATCTTCCTACTGAGCCTAGATCTATGCTAGGTGTTGATATCAATGATCACTATTCCAAGAAGCCATTCTGAAACAAAGTTGCTAATGATCTTCCCAGATCTCTCAGAACTGCTAGTCTGATAAACTACCATTGTTTAATTCCACTCTCACGCCAAGAAAGCTCCTTGTTCATCACTATCCTTTCTTCAGAGCTAGGAGCAGGATACCAGGTAAAGCCTGGCTGTACCATCTCCTGTGCACACTTATATACTGTGAGTGGTGTAAAATGGCAAGGTTCACTCAGAATGATGCTGTAGTAGCTTATGTAGAGTTGCCCAATATACATCAAGCCTAAACTGCTCCCTGAATCCCAAAGATCTCCCCTACAACCCTGCTACAGCACACAGTAGTTAATAAATCTTCAGAGTGCTACCATTTCTCAAGGTGTAGTTAGCTGTCCTTAAAGCAGCAGGAACAGCGTTCATGCTCCTTGACAGCCCTAAGTGTCCTGCAGAAAGTGGTTGCCCATCCCTCATAAACAACCACAAGAGTTCAGAGGATTTGTGGTCTGAAACGGGCCAGATGCTCCCACAGAGCACTTCCAGAGGTCAGAGGCAGAGGTGCCAAGGGTCCTCTTACACTCGTTATGTGCATTGGCTGGTCTTACATTAGCAGAGTGTCTTAAAAAGGCCTCTATGAAAACAGACCCCTTTGCCTTCAGGCATTGTTTGCTGCCAGTGATTGAAGCATCAGAGTTACTCTCCCTGATGTGGTGTATCGAGTATTTCCTGCTTAAAACTAATAAGCTGTGAGAGTGTTATTTGTTCCCCCACCTCCCACTTTTTCTAATTTTCACTGCAAACACAGCTTATTTACACTCTGTCTCTTTTAAAAATCAAGTGTCAACCAAGTGCTAAACTGCTGCTATTTGCCAATGTTTCATTAACACCTTATTAACTTCCAACAGCTGAAGGTGACTGGACCCTCACCTCTGTTTATTTCCTCAAAGTAACAGTTAACTGAAGCATCAGGATAGAGGCACCCCTGTAAATATGACTGAAAATAAATATGCATGCAGAATATAATCAGGCACAACTTCAGCCAGAGCTGCTAACAGACACATCTAGTTAATTTTATGCACAGTCACATACTATCAAGTTCGGAGCTCAGATTTTTATTAAAGATGATAATAAAGATCTGTGTGCTTTTTTCCCCCTAGTCCATATCAGAAACCGGCTAAAACAGAAATACAAACCATGTACAAATTAGGACACCAGTAGTTTGCTATTTCAGTTTAAATACCAGGTATAAACGTGTGATCCTCTTGTCATGTAAATCAGAACATGATTTACATGATTCCCATTCAGTGGAAGTACATTCCACTGATTCCCGTAAAAACTGTAGTGGTTTACATGGCTGAGTCTCCTGCATGTATATATAAATTCTTCTATATTGAATTCCATTCCATGTCGATATAACTGTAAAAAAAAAAGGGAAAAAAAAAAGGCAGCAAACCCCAAGAAATAGGACTCTCGGAACAGGAGGATAGGAGACATTCTCCTTCAGAGGGACCCCTGAATTAAAGGAATTAAAACCTTTCTTCATCTTTCCCCTATTCCCCTGCCCTAACCTCCCCCTACTCCCACCCACTTTTGTGTTCTCTTCTAATTTGAAAGGAAAGGGACAGGAGGGCTTAGATATATATGTTTGCTATATCTCTCTCTGGTTTTCATTTTACAAAAAATCTTTCCTGTGGTTTTTTTGTTCCATCCTTCCAGACTATCATCTTGCACACCTGGAAAAAGTAACCAATTTGATGCAAAGCAATACATAGAGACTTCTGTTCCTCTGCCCAAATAGGCAGGGTCTTTGAGCTCCACTAATGCTGGAGGAGCTGGGGCTGTTATGGCTGTTCTCCAGTTCATATTCTGTTTTTGAATGGCTTATTGGTTTCCGCGTCTGCATCATGTATGTATTAACTGTGGGAGCTCGGCTATCAGAGTGCTAGTTATCACTTTTCATTGTCCAAACAGGAAGAATACAGATGTTTCCAATTAGCTAAACAGGGGGACAGCTCTCCTATGAATAAACCTTCAAGAACATGAACTAACCAACAATAAAATTTTAATGCATATAGTGGAAAAAAAAATCACTTTCTGAAATAGTCACTGGAAAAGCTGGTAAATCACAAAGCAGCTAAGGTGAGAAGAGTAAAAAGAAAGGAACTGGCAGGTAATTAGCCAGGAGTCTAAAGTCTAGAAGTACAAAGAATCATATGGGTAATTAATAAAACATGGATAAAATAAATGGGATGCTGACGCCACTAACAAAAGTAGTGTACCCAGTTGTTGCCAGGGTGGAACCTTGAATTACAGTTCCCACCTCAAAATATTGTGTTGAACTAGAACATTTAAAAATATTTCCAAGCTCATAACTTGAAAATTAATGCAGCTTATCTGATTTTTTTGGTGGGGTTTTTTTTTTTTTTTTGCAATCTACCCAGGAACATTCCCAGGTTTTACTAGTTTTGGTATAAGCTAGTGGATAAATTTTAATATTTTATTCTCTTAGTGTTTACTCTGTTTATGCTTATTGTTACACACAGACTTGTGTTCAAGGATTTAAAAACATCTGCAGGGTGGTATATTTTACTTGAAGACTGAAATGAATGCTTTGCTCTCAGATCTCTGCAAGTACATTGGACCAAATTTGGGTCTCATTATCACCAATTTAAATCTGGAATAGTTCCACTGCTCTCTCTAATGTTACTCCCAATACATGCTGATTTAACTGAGTTCACAAGCTGGTCCATTGACCTAAGTGGTGTCAGTGGGAATGTACTGTGAAGAAAATTTGATCTACTAAATTCAAATCCTTGAGGTGTTGTTCTAGCAGCCAAGTTGTTTCGAAAGAAAACACTGAACTTGAATGTTGACCCTCCATCCCAGCTGGATGTCCATGTAAACTGTGCTCCTGCTGTAGCCTTTTAAATAGATCAGCAATTTACATTTTAAATAGATCAGCAATTCAAATTAGTGAAATGCCAGAATGGAGGTAGTATGTAGTGGGGAGATTTAGCGCTACCTGAAATTTCATCAGTGTTCAGCAGCATAACTCTCTGTACATTTTCTGAGATCAGGGACTGGATGAGCTCTAAGGATTTGGCTACTACACATCTGCACCCAGGGATAGGAGAGGTGACTGTTATGTAAAGGACGAGAAGAGATGGACACAGCGTCCCAAATTGTCACCACACCTTGACGGGCAATAGCAGGTGGGCTGAGGCATGGATCTTGCTGGGGAGAGACATGCTGAGGAAGCATTTTGGACAACTGCAGGAGACACAGCCATGTTCTGGCCTGGCATGATCCACTTATGCAGATGTGTCCCACAGGTATTCAGAGTGTGGGGAATGGAGTATATGGAGCAGGGATGCAACAAGATGATGGCTCTGTGCTCCAATTCATACTCCTTTAAATGCCCAAATGTTTCCAAGAAGAGGAGGAATTTTCTCCTGGGAGCTCTGGGGTCTACTAAAATGGGGGTGGGTGCCTTTAGGGCTAAGCTAGAGTGTTCTGTAGGTTTTTAAATAATACCCTTGAATTTTAGTGCCAAAGTAGGTGGTCCAAATCTCACCAAAGATAAATTACTGGCAGTGAGAGCAATGTGTAAACAGAGGAAAATGTAAATGAAAAGGCAGTGTAAAAGTATATGACTATGTGGTGTTTTCTTCTGAAGGCCCCAGCCCATGTCAGTCTGTGTCATACAGCAGCTCATCAGGTCCTGCCAGACAGGGATCTGTCCTTCTGCCTTGCCATGGAGCCACACACATGGCAACAGTCACTCGTCCGTGAGGGCCCAACATGTGCTCCATACAATGAGCCTGTGGGATTACTCATATGGTGGAAGCAGTCAGTCCTTCTGAATCAGTGATGGGAGAAAATAAAACTGACAGAGAGTGAGATTTTAATGAGATGTTTTGTTTGTTTGCTGCTTTTTGTGGTGCTTCCTCATTTATTTGTCCCTCCCTTCACGTATTTAACCACTGCTGCTGGGCAGTGAAAAGACTTTGAGCTATGTTATCTCCACCTTTGACCTTCAGCATTGATCCTACTCTGAACGGGCCAGATGATTTTGGGGTGATAAGATGCTGCTGCAGTCCTCAAACTGAAATAATTTTCCCTTCAAAGAAATGGTGAAGCTTTGGTACTTATGCTCATCTACATCCCTTGCTTCACATGCACAAAGAGCCATTAATTGCTGCCACCAATTAAAGGCATGTAGTGCAGGCATGCACCCCTCACCCCCCACTGTGCCTGGTCTGTCTGTCCTTGGCTGAAGGAATGCCACAGCATTTTCTCTGCCTCCCTCACGGCCTGACACACACTGCAGAGCAGTGTCACACACCTCAGCGGCTGCCTTAAAAAGCATCTGCGCCAATCACAACACAATTATTCTTAATCCCTCCAGCTCTGGCATTTGTTCACCTCACACCAAGAGGAAGAATAGGGGGCAGTTGCTTGGGATAAACACGAATGACTGTGGGAGATCCTCTCAGGAGCAGCTCTGTCAACGAGGACATTTGCCTCATTGACAGCCCCACGCAGCCTGTCGGCTTGGCTGCTGCTCTCCACAAGAGAAATGGCAGCATTTCAGGCTCTTAAGGGTGTGATTGATGGGTGTTGTCGGTCCCTACCTGTCAGCTCATTGCACTGACAGGACTGAGATCCCCCAGGGGAGGCAGCCTTACACAACACGGCCCACCCATCCTGCTCAGTGAGACCCTGATGTCCTGCTGCAGTACTCCTGGCAGGTGGCAATCTGTTTGGCAGGACCGAGGAAGGGCAAATGAAGAGCTGGGAGCACAATTTTTGCTGGCAAGGGCAGTGACATCTCTCTCAGAAGTACCTGGAGACGCTGGAGCAGGGCTGCCAGAGCAGCTGAGGCAGGCTGGCTGCTGCAGAGCGCTGGTTCAGCCTGGGGTTAGGATAGATCCTGCTGCTGCAGCTGCAGCTGAGGGGATGTCAGTGGGGGAAACTTGTGGGATGCTGGCACGACTCCATGGCTTAGCATGTGCAACATTAAACACGTGCAGAGGGTTTGCAGTATGTGCTCCTGAGCCCAAGGGATGACAGAGGTGATATAATCATTTACCCCTGCCTGGAGGAATCGCCCACAGATGCCCATGGCAGAGCTGGCACAAGTAGGTGTGAATTCCTCACACTGCAGGATCGAGGCTCAATGTTATCTAACTGTTCCTTTGGTTTTGCATCAAACTACATAGAAGTCGGGTCAGAAAAATAATTCACCTTAGGAACCAGGACCTTTTTTTCTGTTTTGTGTTTGACAGCAGGAGGTTTAAGAATATTTTTCAACATTGAAGTTTAAAGAGGATCTTTTCATCCACAAGAACATACAAAACCTCAGACCATTCAGCCAGTGTTAACAGGAACAAAGCAACAGCAAGAAAATCCAGCTGCCTTTCAGCAGTCCATTCCCTTTCTGGCTTCCCCTTCTCTTCCCCACCCTCTGCCCTTCCAAACCAGCAATGGTTAACCTTCAAGCAGCTTGACCTGCCTCTCCCTGCACCTGGCTCAAATCAGCACCGATGCTCTTGGGCCAAGAAACCCCAGCAGGGCCATCCAAAGCCCAGCGAAGTCAGCGGAAAGACTCCCACTGGCTTCAGGGGAGGCTGCATCAAGCCCAGTTTGAAGCAGAGCCATCTTTTCTTTAAAACTTCTGCTCGACAGTTCAGAGGCCAGCACTGTCTACGCACTAATACTTTTGGGGACTTGCTACGGTGCCTGCAAGGCAAGCACTGACGTCACAGCTGGATCATTCCTTTCAGCTGGTGCCTTGGATAACAGTCTCACAGCTTCCCTTTCCCCTACAAATCAAAGGCAGCGGCTGCAGCTGCACAGACCAGCAAGTCTGTTTAGTTTCTGTGGGCCAACAGCCACCAGCTGTAGAGGCTGCTGTGCTTTTTGCTGGATGGGAGCTTTTAATTCCAATAGACAATGTGTACAAATATTTCCCATATCAAAATTGTTCCATATCTTCCTAAGTTAATTAAATGCTAATTTTCTAATGAGGTGGCAACAATGGCAACAACCTGTTATCAGCATGCTAGCTACTGCCCGTAACCAACCAGTGAACACAGAACCCTCGCGCTGTTATTAAACTGCATTCCTATATTAATTAATTACTTTTGCAGCTGTATTATTCTGAAGCTGGACATAAATGTGGATAGCAATTAAATGAAAAAAACATTTACATCATTTGTAGATTCCAGAGTTGCTTTGTGGAATTTATTATTTCACAGTGTTGTTATAGAAACCCCTCATGCGTTTTCATGTCTGCTGCATGTTAGTTTAACAAGAAATGGTGGAAGGAAAACTCAGGAAAATGCTGTTTGTTGTGGTCTAACCTCAGCCAGAAATCAAGCTGCTGGCTCACTCCCCCACCAGCAGGATCAGGGAGAGAATTGAAGGACAAAAGGTAGAAAACTCATGTGTTGAGATAAAGACAGCTTAACAGGGAAAGCAAAAGCCAGGCACACAAGTAAAGTAAAGCAAGGAATTAATTCACTGTTTCCCATGGACATGCAATGGTGTTGAGCCATCCCTAGGACTGCAGGGTACCATCACACATAACAGTGACTTGGGAAGACAAATGCCATCATTCCGAACATCCCCCTTCCTCCTTCTTCCCACCACTTTATGTACTGAGCATGATAACACATGGTATGGAATATCACTTTGGTCAGTTTTGGGTCACTTGTGTGTCCTCCCATGCACCCTCAACTTCCATGCCATTGTGGCAGTACAAAAAGCAGGAAAGGCCTTGGCTCTGTGCGAGACCTGCTCAGCAATAACTAAAACATCTCTATTTTATCAGCCCTGTATTCAACACAAATCCAAAGCATAACTGCATACCAGCCACTGTGAAGAAAGTTAACCCTACTCCAGCCAAAACCAGCACCCTGTGCAATATACATTGAGCATTAATTAAGGCTCAAAAGTTTCCTGAGCTGTGCAATAAGAATGAAATCTTGGAGTTCAGATGGAAGGGTGGGCATATATCTATCATGGCTTTTGTGTTGGTTTTACTTAGCCCAGAACATCAGCAAGGTATCTTTAGCATCTAAGAGAAATTTAAACCCTCAAAAGCTGTTGTGGCAGGCCTGAAGAAGTGTCTGAAGGGTTGGGAGAAGATGCACCCCTGTGTTCATGTGTTGGGTTTGCTTAGCCCAGTTTTTGCTAGTGAGTGGGGAGTGACAGAAAGATGGCTCCTGTGTGTCCTGTGTGAAGTTTCTGACAGTTTTCCACCATGTTCAGCAGAGCCAATCTCTGATGGCTCTGAGAGTGATGGACATGCTGCTGGCCAAGTCTGGGCCAATTAGAGGTGCTAGTTATGCCTCTGTGAAAACATAGTTAAGAAAAAATCAAAACAATGTGAGCACACACTTCTTTTTAGCTAGAGGAGGAGGAGGAGGTGAAAATATGTGACGGGAAAACAGCATGGAGACACCAAGGTCAGTGGAGAAGGTGAGGGAAGAGGTGCTCCAGGTGCTGGAGCTGAAAACCCTCTGCTAGCTGTGGTGAAGGCCATGGGCGGAGCAGAAGGTCTCCCTGGAGCCCATGGAGTCCACAAGGATGCAGAAATCCACCCACAGCCCACGCCAGAGGAACAGGTAGATGCCTGAAAAAAGCTGTGATCCAGTGGGAGTCTCATATAAAGAGTTAAAGCTGCAAAGACCTTGCACGGGAGAGAAAGGCCTTGCCTTGCTCCTGGGATGGAAGCAGCCTGGCCTTAGCTTGGGAGAATCTGCACCTTATGGACAAAGAGACTCATGTTGCAGCAGAATTCGGGCGGGATGTTGCTCGTGAGATTGGACCCACGCCAAAGAAGTTCCCAGAGGACTGTCTCTTGTTGGAGGTACCCCATAGCTAAATAGAGGACTCCTCTCCCTGATGGACTGACCAAAGAAAACTCCATGCCCTGCCCCCCCTGCCCTCCTGTGCTGTTGGTTGGAAGGAGGGAGGGGGGTGAGCAGAGAAATGGTGGCTTAAGAGCCTATTTTTATTTTTACTTCTCATTTATCCTCTGACTCTCTTAGATTAATAAATCACTTTGCAACTTTAAGTTTTCAGCCTGTTTTGCCCTTTCTCAGTGTGTCCTCCCACCAGTGTTTTATCTCAGCTCATGAGCCCCGTGTGTGTTAGTTTTTTTTCCTCTTTTCTGCACAGCTGTGGCAGGAGAGACAGCAGAGAGAGCAGATGTCATAGGTGCCTGGCATTTCGCCAGGGTCAAACCACAATAGCTTTATACTCAGAAAAGGACTTAGGTGCTTGAAATCTGACAGAGAGTTTATGTGTTCACATCTAAAAGAGAGATTCTGCTGTCTGCTTCAGGATGTTTCCAAACTCTGAGTCAAACTGCCAATACAAAAGCTTCCTAGACATCTTGAATTTGGGTCATACCCAAGAGCTCTTTGGTCTTTAAAAGGTCAAGTTGCCCAGCATCCAGTTGATGCACCACCTTAGTTCAGACACAAAAATATGCTCCTCTGTTTATCTTCCCCCAGGGCTGGTTTGAGCACTCCGAAAATTCCTACCAAACAGCTCTGAAATTGGATTTTTCATAAAACACAATGGCAGCTATTGATTTCTTTTGAAATACAGCTGCTGGAGCCCTTCCCTGGTCTAAGCTACTGTAGTATTTGAATGGGATATGAGAGATGCAGCTCAATGTCCCACTATGCCAAGAGCTCACAGAATCACAGCTTAGCCTGAGTTGGAAGTGACACACACATCAAGGATCATCAAGGCTCATCAAGTCCAGCTACTGGCTCTGCACAGGACCATCCCCAAAAGTCACACAATTTGCCTGCGAGCATTGTCATAACACTTCTTAAACTCTGCCAGGCTTGGTGCTGTGACCAATTCCCTGGGAAGCTGTTCCAGTGCCCAACCACCCTCTGGGTGAAGAACCTTTTTCTGCTATCCAACCTAAACCTCCCCTGACACAAATTCAGGCCATTCCCTCAGGTCCTGTCACTGTCACCACAGAGAAGAGATCATTGTCTGCCTCTCCTCTTAACCTCATGAGGAAGTTGCAGACTGCAATGAGGTCTCCCCTTAGTCTCCTCCAGGCTGAACTAACCAAGTGACCTCAACTGCTCCTCATACAGCTTCCACTCAAGACCTTCACCATCCTTGTCACCCTCCTTTGGGCACTCTCTAATAGCTTTATATCCTTATATTGTGGCACCCAAAACTGCCCCCAGCACTCAAGGTGAGGCTACCCCAGAACAGAGCATGACAATTCCCTCCCTTGCCTGGCTGGTGATGCTGTGTCTGATGCACCCTAGCACACACTTGGCCCTCCTGGCTGTCAGGGTACTGCTGACTCATATTCAACTTGCCATCAACCAGGACCCCCAGAGGAACACATTCTTCTTGTGATATACTCAAGTCAGAAGATTTCATCTCTCTGGAAGTCAGTGTGGGATTTTTCTCAACCCTTCTCATAAAAAAGGAATGGTAATTTCCATCAGGACCCTGATTTAGAGATCCAACAGCTGCCCTACCTTTGACAGAGTTGGCACCTACTGCCATCAAAAGAGCATTTAGATGGTGGGGAAAAGGACAAGTCTTCTTGACGGCACTGAAATTAAAAAGCCTGTTAAAAAGCCATTCCGAAGTGGGAAAGGGCATGGGATTTCAGACAGGCTTCTGACTCCCAAATCTCCTCAGCCTGTTATCAAATATGCTCTACCCTCTGGCACCTCCATGTGCTGTCCATGGACCCTGGACACCCAATTAAGGATCAGCGACTGAGAAATTGCATACAGCAGTGGTAGAGTGTCATGATGGATAAAACCTGCACTGGTCCCAAATCCTCTTAAATCCTGGGATTTGTATTTGGGAACCCCCAAATATTTTTCTGTCAATGGCCATTATGCTTCAGAGGTACAGAGGACAGATTTTTCCCCACTGTTGGAGAACAGACTATGTTTATAACGACTGACACAGATTTTACTAGGAATAAATTGTACGCACTATGTTTAAATAATGAGGTAATGCACTTCCACATAGAACATTTTACAGCCATTCTCTTAATGGTATCAATCTCATCACAATGGACAACAGGTAAGATTCACCTGTAAACTATTTCTTTGAAGGCTTCACACAGTCAGTGTAATGATGTCCTACAAAGGAATAATAAAGTCTTCCAGGAAAATGACGACATAACGTGGAATTCATGTTAAATCTGTTTAAAACAACTTGTTTACTGAATTCACTACATTTACTACTACCTGAGCTAAGGAAAAAAATACAAAGTAGATAGTAAACTATAAATCCATTCTACTGTATGCCTGTGTGCTTCTTTCTACTCCTAAAGTGGATAGAAAAATTATTAGTATTCACCCCTAGTATTTGACAACAATGATAGTAATAATAATGATGATGATGATAATAGTGAAATAAATTACATTTAAATAAAATGTTTCCATTAAATAATTCTACAAACTTTGCAAAATGATGCAGTGGGACCACTTTACCCAGTTACTGAAAGGCAGCCACCTCTGGAGAGAATCACAACATCTGCTCAAAGATGGGTAATGCCAATCCTGGATGACAGATTAGGATCAGGAGAAGGAATAAGTACTATTATGTAATAATGAAAGGGAAAGTATTTGAGTTTAGGTTTGTAGGAAAACAACAGCTAAAACCCTTTTGCTTCAGAGAAAAGTCCTACATGGTGTTTAGTAATTATTAGGTTTTTGAGTTTTGCTTCAACCTAATGGCAAAATCTTAAGATGTCCAGCAATCCAAATATCATTCTGGAGGAAGGAAAAACCTGGCTGTGACACACCAGCACTGTAACTTCCCAATGGCTGTGAACCATATCCTGAGCAGGTTTCAGGAGGAAGCCTGTTGGCACCATGCTCTGAGTGAACTGCTTTTTAAGAGGACTCTTTTCATCCCAACCTATCGCTTTCATCTTAATGAATTTGGTATTATTCAGCACAGTGGATTTAATTAAAGAGATTTAAAGTATTTAAATTATTAATGATTTAATAATTAGAAATAAGTATTTTAATCCATGGCTTAATAATATATATTATTCAATTCATTTTTTTGCAAATAATGGTATAGGTTTATTCTTTTTCCCATATTTTCAACTCACTGCTGTTCAGAAGTTACAATTCTCTTATACTGGCATATTACAAAATATAGTGAGTGCAAAACATCTTTTTTAATGCGGCCCAAGAAAGGACACATGCATGTGGGAGAAAGAAAGTGACACAAGAAAGAAAGTCTCCTAAAGCTCTACTAAAATCTCAGTGGTGATTAGATACAGCGGTGGGAAAAACACTGGAAAAAAACAAATCACAAGTCATAAACAAAAAGGTTATAATTATGCCAGAGAAAATTTACAACATTTATACCACTAGAGCTAGGACAAGAGGTAATGGCATTAAATTGGAAAAGGATAGATTCTGATAATAGGAAAAAATTCTTTACTGTGAGGCACTGTAAGGCACTGGAACATGTTGCCCAGGGAAATTGCGGATGCCCCATCCCTGAAGGTGTTCAAGGCTAGGCTGGATGAAGTTCTGAGCAGCCTGGTCTAGTGGGAGGTATCCCTGCTCATGGCAGGAGGGTTGGAACCAGGTCCTCTTTAAGGTGCCTTCCAAACCAAACCATTCTATGATTCTACGCATGTGCCCACAGAGTCTTACTCAACACAGCATTCATGCATAATCATGTGGATTCATCCTTCACCTGTGGTTCCACTGTGGACAGGGAGTAGACATCCTAGAGGATGGTATCCCTTTGGTGGAATATTCACACATCTGCAACTCCAGACTTCCTTCTGCTCTACAGAGACTTCTGGTGTGCCCAGTTCACTGTACATTCAGTTGAGAATCAACTAAACCCTAAACCAAACCAACCTCTAAATTCCTGATTGGAGTTGGATTTAGACACCAGCCTCCTGACAATTCAGCATATCTAGGCTCTGTGTCCCCTGTGGCTTCTGCTCATCCTGTCATGTTCATTCCTGACTTGGTTTTGCCTCCAGGGTACTGCTTGCTCAGGTGTACTGCAGAGTACCAGCCCTGTCAATACTAACACTGCCTGGAAGGCTGTTGCAGCAGCGGGGAGCACATGAGCTGCACTGGCCCTGCAGGGACTCCAGACTCCCAGGCCCAGTAATACCACTGGGAGAAGTGCGTCATGATGGTGTAACCATGAACAGCCTCCTGCCTCCTCCAAAACAAGCTGCCCTGCCAGAGACATTGCACCCATCTCTGTGCCAGCCTCAGTGAATCAAGCCACTATCTGCGTGGGCTTTTTTTCTCTTTAATGCAGCTGCCATATATCCAAAAAACAAGTCATTAGGAACGTAACAGTATTAGTCAAATCAAATTTGCTGTTTTTTCAGAGTAATGAAAGCCAGTGATGGAGTTCACAAGTAGGAAGTGTCAGTGGGTGGGAGTATTATGCAGTTTTTCAAGCTCTTTTCTTCCATGTGCGCAAATTCTCATTCTTGCAGAGACCTCCTGCGTAATTGCTGTTGAAGGTCACACAAGGTTTGTTTTTCCCAAGCTCCCAGGCAGAGCAAACTGGCCAAAGGCTTGGGATTCAGATGGAGAGGAAGTGCTGCTCCTCCAGGCCATGGCACTGCTGTGGATTTGAGGCTCTGGACAAAAGGCCTGCTCTACGAGCTGGTTGCTTTCATTTCAGTACCACCTATTCAGCCTTCCACATCCCTGATTATTCCGCCACTGGGACATAGATGGCCCAAAGCTTTTTTCACTGTGCTTTCCAAAGAGGAACAACAGTGTCTTTCTCAAAATACTTTATCCCAGTTCCACCTCCAAAGACAGCTTTGATATCTGCCTCCAAATAATTAAGACTAGCATAAAGTAGAGGTTTTCCAGAGTATTTTCTTTTTTCTCCTCATTAGGAGAATTCTGCCAACTTCATCCCTCAGCCTATGCTAAGGTCAAGGAACACCTTGTGAGAGGACCAACATAATACAAAATCTCTCACAGAGTCTCTGTATTCCTCAAGACGTCTGAGACATGGAATAACTTGACAGAGCATGAATATGTTCCTGGTGTATGTTTTTGATATTTAGCTGTGAGGGAAGTAATAGTGGGGTATCTATGTAAGATATATTTTAATGAACTGAGAGCTTTATTTCTGCAGCACTCTAAACTGGAGCAGTTAGATAGCCTGGTGTTTTGTAATCCTGTTATACTTAATTAAAGTATTCCTGTTGGCTGGGTGGAAAGATGTGTTACCCTGTGACTAGCATATGATGAAACGAGACATCAGAAATGTGCATGACTCGTTGCACAGACTCCATCAGAGCTAGGGCCTCTGTAGTTTCTCTGGAAGAGAATTAGCATATTTCTTACTGAAATGTTTTTGGGGTTTGGGTTTTTTTTGGTGGCATGTGTTTTTTTATCTCATATCCAGCCACGTCAATTTCCTCATGACAAGAATTAAATTGTTTAGTTATCTGTAATGTGCCTAGACTTTTGGGAAGCTTTATGAAGGAACCTTTGCCATTAGGCTAAGAATGGTTTATTGTACCACTTGCAGTTCCTATAATCCTGAGTTGTTAATGAAATGAACAACTTTTCCTCCTCCTTAGCATAAGAAAGACTTCTCATGATCTTATTCATTAAAAGATTGCATTGGGGTCCTCTCATAAGTTTTCTTGGTTTTCTGCCATTAGAGGAGGGAGTTCATAACCAGCAGCATCTGGCAGAACATCTGCATCAAGTCCCTGCTGACATCCCAAGATCTGTCTGCCCAGGCTCACTCTTCCCATCATACAGAACTTGACACATTGGGTACCCCACTGCCAGACAACCTCAGCAAATACTTCCTCTCCAAGAGAGGCTGTGTCAGTTTTTCAGCGCATTCATCCTGTGTTACCTCATTGCTCACCTCATGGAAGACTACTCAGACACTTCTCAATCTGCTTACAGCTTTCCGGAAGGAACTTGAAGAAGAGTCTTGATCTGAGCAAGCTGGAAAGCCTGATCTAGGTGCAAAGATCAAATCTAGCCTCCTCCAGACCAATGACCAAGGAGTTTTAGAAATCTACAGGAAAACTAAAACAGTAACTAAGATGAGTGGATGTGACAGATCTGTTCCTCAAGGCTTTGCAAGGAAGCAGCAAGGAAGTGCTGAAGGTCCCCAGGCCAGCTCCGTAGCTGTTTGGTTGAAAGTCAGTAATAATTGTTTTTCTGTTATTCCACATCACTTTGAGTTATACATTATTGTAAAGATCCTCAGCTAGATCCTTTCAAAGCAAGTGAGTAACTCAGTGTTTAACAAAGATACTTTAATTTTCTTGTTTAAGTTGTGGGAAATACAAGATAATTTTTTATTCTGAGTTGGCAATGACGATCCCAAACTAGTGGTGGAATAGGGGGAATAATAGTTTTGTGGAAATTATTCTAGAGACTTGTACTGTAAGGAACAGTGGATCAATCAAATCTTCCTTTCTGTATTTGTATTATCTTTTCAATTGAACATGTTTTATGCCTATGCACAACTCCTGTGCCATGACAATGATTCTTGTTTCCAAATGCCCTTGCTCATGGGGAACATTTTTTCTTTTTTTCTATCTGTAAAGATGTATAAAACAGAATCTATCTTTTTCTGTAGATAGGAATTAATTTAGTAAGAGACATCTCTTCTGTGTATAGGAGCCTAATATAATATAGAAGAAAGACTTGCCACTGTGGGTCTGAGGGTGCTACATTCACAAGCAAAGTGGGCTATCTTAGATGTGTTGTCTCTCCATCATCCCATAATTCTGACATAGCCCAGTCACAACACTGGGCTCTGAGAGGTTAAATGATGCATGTGAACAGTCTCTTGAGCATTTATTTTAGTCCTTTCATTTGTCCTCAGGCATCTCCCACTCCATCCTGATATCAGCTTGAAAATTTCCTAATACAGAAGGTATAACCTGCTGACAAAGAAAAATTTCAAAACCATTACTCTTGTTAGAGTCATACATCTGGTATTTCTGTGGAGAATTTACCAAATTTCATCATGGCAGTCTTCAGAAAAAGCCATACATATTAAAAGTAATTCTTATTTTGAGGAAACACTTAATCAGAGGGATGTAATTATCATTCTGTAACATTTCAGATGAGAAGCTGTATTTTACCAAACTGTATCACTGACAAATAAAGGCCACTTTTCTATTAATTAAAGGTAGCTGACAATCAGTTTATGACAAAATAAAAAATTCAGATGTATTCTCATGAATAACACAGTCATGTTTATAACTTGTCTTATTTTAATGTGACCTCAGAAGCCTCCAAATATAAGTGCAAGGATTGTCAAATATAATTCACAGGAACAAGTTGCTCTTCAAAATAAAAATCTATATAGTGTAGTGGGCGAATGCCCCCACATATATTTCCTAACTTTAAATTAATTTGTGGCTTTGGTAATGATCTAAAAAAGCAGCTCTACTCTCTTTTCTGTTTAGCACATCCTGTTATTACTGGAGCAGCAGAGATAGAATGGAACAAAGGCAGAGTATAGCCTGAGATGAGCAGCTCAAGAAAGGCTATGATAAATGAACAGATAAACATAAACATGGTCACCTGCAGCCATGAGCTCTTTAGGGCACCAAAACCCCATGATACTGTTGTTAAAACAGCCCTGACTCAAGTAGAAAAGCATAGTACCTTAGTTTATCTTAAGCTGAAGGAAGTCATCCAAAGGGAAGTAGACAAAAACCTGACTTTCACCACGCTAGTGGCTCTGAAGGTTCCTCAGGCAGGAAAGACTAAATAAAGCTGCCCCGAATTCACAATTTGCCATCCTCACCAAAACAGAGAAAGTCTTACTACATTACACAGTAATAGCGACTTGAGACCTCTTCAGCTTCAGCTGGGTGAGAGCAGGGGAGACAGCAGCTCACTCTCCAGCCCCTCCTTGCAAAAGGATAAGGCAGCAGACCTCACACTACCGAGAAGCAGTAGGAATGAGTATGGCATTCTTTGACTGGAGTCCCACAGACAGTAAGGGAAACTATGCAGCAGCGATTCAAAAGGACAACAGACAATTTTTCTGGCACCTCCCTGAGAAGCTAATAAATAAAAGTGAAAAGACTGAACATCTCATCTTCTATTTATTTGTGGTAACAAATCAGGCACCAGTAATGGTAGGAGACTCACCCTGTAGGTTAAGCTCTGCTCTGCTCTTTTTGTAGCCTGTCCAAAGCAATCCAGGAGTGTAGCCCTACTCTAAACACCAGCAGCTCCCCACTGAGCAAGAGAGATGCTTTAGGAGTGCAGAATCAGCAAAAGGGCTCCCCTGCCACTTCCCTCCAAGTCCCTCCTCTCTGCTAATAGTATCACAGGAGAAGGTGCCTCTAGAGAAATGCAGACATTGCCAGTATCAGAACGTTTACATTTAACTGTAACAGACACACAAAGCTACTCTAGCTTGGCATAATGTGACCTTTTTTACACATGAAGGAAGCAGCAACTACCCTGACTTAAGCTTTGTGTAAATCCCCAAACCCTGTTTCTTTCTTACTTTAAATAAATGAGCCATTGGTCCAAGAAGAAGCTGCTTTGCTCCAGACACCTTTATCTGCATATGGTCTTTTGGACTGTCCTCTGAAAAAGAAGTTGTGGAGGCTCTGATTTGATATCAGAATTAGATCTTCTTGAGCAACATGGTGAGTTGTAAGGTGGCTGGCTCCTGGAAGAACTGGCCATTTTACTTCGATTTTCCCCAGTCTTGTTTCTGGAGGAAGTGCAATAGAACAATGACATCAGTTTTCCACCAAACTCCATACTCACCTCCTGCAGCTGTGCTATTTTGAATTCCTACAATACCTTGGTGAAATGGCAAAAAGAGTACTAAAGATCTTTATGTTGCTCAGTTGTTCCATGGTTCAGCAAAATGAAGCTCTTTGTAGCTCACATTTGTAACTGATGTGGACATCCACCTTTTAGGGAGAATTTGGGCAAGGCATGAATTGTGGTCCAGGGTAGACAGTTTTACATACTGTTTGTAGCTATGGAGAATATGACAACAGAATCAAGCCTATTGATTGGCTAGGCAGGATTCATATGTGGTTTTAACATCCACAACCAGTATAACAATCACATAATTCAATCAAACAATCACATAAATTAGAAAAAATGTAGCACTGAAAGAAGTATTCATGCAGAATGAGTATTATACTTGAACTATCCTCCACAATCATCAGTTAGTCTGTCCCAATATTTATAGTTCATCATTACAACTGCCAAAACTGGCAACCACCAGGATTGTTGTCTCAATTAAGGACAGTAAACAGATTGTCCCATTTTTTTAATGAAAAAATCTAAAATGTAATACTTCACAGTTTAACATGTTTATTCATTTAAACGAGCTAAAAAATAGTGGTGTGACATCTGCTTGAGAGACACTGGTACCTAACATTTTGGCTGTCTCCCCACTAATGTGATTGTGATTAAGGGGGGATAAAAGGATGAGTAGAGGATTCTGTCAATTAAATGAATTGATCAACTGCAAAAAAATTTTTTTGTCACTCTTGGAAATGTGTAGAAATACATCCACAAAAAATGCATTACAGAAAACTAAGAGGATGATGGGGAAAAGTACTGCAAAGTATCTCCACCGGCTCTTTCAGGGAAAAATATTATAAGCGTAAGATCACAATCTTTGCCAATTAATTCATCTCATGGCTTCACTTCATAAAGTGCAGGCATAATCCACTATAAAATCTTTTAGGATGCAGTTCCAACATCACATTTCTGCTGTCTTATTGATGTGCCATATTGTTATTTTCTTAGTCATAAGCACCACTAATTACTATGCTACTGTAAGTAGAACTTGAAATGTGATCAAGATCTGTAGCATTTTTTTGTTGGCACTCTAACTTGCCTACTCTGCTTTTCAAGTACAGTCCTCTACAGAGAATCGTCCTGAATGCATTTGACCTTCACCAACTGGCTCAGTTGTGCCTTACAGGCACAATTCCTTATCAATTATCACTCTACTGGGAGCTGCTAGCAACATTTTCCTTCTTGAAAGGGCAGCATTCAAAACTTGGCCCTAAGTCAGCAGATAAGCCTCTTCCATGGTAGTAACTTTCATGGAAGCAGCATGAACAGTTTTGCAGGGCTTTCACTGTGCTTTACTTTAGTAAGGTTGTTTAGAACCTATGTTTTCCAACACAACTTTTAGGTCAGCTGCTCTAGAGGACACTTAAGTGAACAGATGAGTTCTGCTTGTGTTGCAGCTATCTGCAGTTACGTGTTGCAGCACAATCTCCCAGTCTATATGTTGTCGCTGCTACAGCTGGTCTCATGCATGGAAGGAGCTACTTCAGATTCTGAATCACATGATGTCTACATGATGTGCAACAGTGAACTTTAACTAAAGCGTTCTTCAAGAAAAGTTTAAATGTACCTCTAGCGTCTATTAGGGAAATGCTTAACATGCCTCCTAAGCTCCCAGTAAAATATGTTTATGGACTCCAGTAGAGCTAGAGCCTTTGCTTGGCAATGTTCACTAGAAGCACTACTAAAACTACTATACTGAGGCTTCTGTCCTGAGATTATCTACATTCTGGTTCTGCTTTTGTACGATCAAAGAGAAAAGGAAAACTGGCTAGGAAAGATTTACTGAGCAAAATCACTGCTTGAAGACTGTTGTGCCTTCCTAGCCAGAGACTCTTCCAGACAGGACATCTGCTTCTATCCACAGAACAAGGACTCAGTATAGGCATCTCCTCCACAACCTCTGCTAGAAAGAAATTCAGTTTACTCCAGGAGCAACAACGCTACTGATGTCTAGCTTTTTCCTACAGGTGAATATATTTGAAAATAACCATTAAGCCAGGTTTGCCATGTAAACGATTTGATCAGCAACCTTTCTTTGAAACAAGCATAAATATTATTAATTTTATAATAAAAAAGTCTTTTAAGACTGAAGTGATAGAGCTGCGTGGATCAACTGCAGAAAGAGATCTGATCTATTAGCATTGGGTAGGATGCCAAAGGAAGTTCTCTTCATTGTCTTTTAAGTATTCATAGGCCACATTTAGTTTTAATATGAGCTTAGGGGCTAGAACTGCTGAAAATAATCCAGATATTCTAAAACTGACATCAATGCTCACTTCTGAATATTGTGCTGTTTAGATTGCTTTAATGTCCTTTCAAATGTATATATAATTCAGTTGTGTTCAACATTAACAAGAGAACCAAAATGGAAAAAAAATGTTTTATTAATAAAATAGACACTGAGCAACTCATACAAAGGCAGATGGTCCAAAATCCAAAAGGTGTATTTCAATCTCAGATATAATTAAGGGCAAAATAAGCCACATGACCCATTAGGAATTATTGTACTGATAAAAAAGAAAGTGTATTTACTGCAATATTTACCATGTATTTATACATACACTGAACAGAAGTCTACCCAGTCTAAGCAAAAAGAAATTTTCCTGTTACATGAGAATATCCTTCTGGTACCTGAAGGGACCCTACCAGAAAGATGGATTTTTTACAAGAGCATGTAGTGACAGCACAAGAGGGAATTGATTCATACTAAAAGAGAGTAGGTTTAAGTTAGACATTTAGAAAAAATTCTTTATTCTGAGGGTGGTGAGGCACTGGCACAGGTTGCCCAGAGACACTGTGGATCCCCCATCCCTGGTGGTGTTCAAGGCCAGGCTGGACAGGGATTTGAGCAGCCTGGTCTAGTAGAAGTTGTCTCCGCCCATAGCAGGTGTTTTGGAACTAGATGATCTTTCAGGTCCCTTCTAACCCAAACCATTAAATGATTTCTTGATTCTATGATCTTTCATGCAAATGAAAAGGCCTAATCCAAACAAAGCCAAAAGACAAACTGCAAACTGTGGGCTATATGCATTCATAAGCCACACATCAGGAAAGCTGATAGAATCACCTATATATGCACTTCAGATTTGGTCTGATTCATAACTATGGGAAATGGAATATTCCTGTACTAGGAACTTCATACATTTGTCAGTAAGAATTGCTTTCTTTTTAGTGCAACCAATTGAGAGAGCAGGTTATGAGATGAGCTGCATGAAGAGAGTAACTACACATCTTTCCCAGACCACACATGACCCACAGAGCCATCTGCTGACATTAAGAAAGCAATCCTTCCAGCACGCTATAGAACATGAAAATTGCTAATGCAAAGTAACAGAAGAGGTCTGTAGATTCTGAGACATGTGGTTAGGTGCTGGTGAAGTGAAAGGCATGTCACATCCAAGGAGACAGCCTGTGATATGCTCTTCCCTCCACTGAAAGTTGGGCCATGTGTCAGATAATGCTTCACCATAAATTCAACATGTGAGGTGTTTGGTCATGTGTGCGAGTAGTAGCGGGTTAGAAGTCATATGAATGCATAAATATTAGGATTTTGTGTCTGTAACAGTCATAATTAGAAAATGAGATATATTTGCACATATATGTTTCTCTTTCATCTATTTTTGGAAGACTGTTGTACTGTGACTTTCTAGAGTTGTTTTGCACTGCATAAAGTGAATGAGGACTGTGACACATATGAAGTTGGTCCTTAGAGACTCATAATGTATATGATCATAGTTACTGCATGTTTTAAAAATTAACTGTATTGATCTGAGTTTCTTAAGTGGTGATAATGGGACTGCGTCAATTTAAAAGAAATATATTTTCCATTATAATATTTGCTGTGATTTGTATCCCCTTTGTCTTTAAAATTACTGCAAGAAATCTTAGGCACCTCAGGAACAAGACAGTAAATACCTTAGCTACAATTAAACCTAAAATTTAGCTCTGAAACTGCTATCAAAGGCAAAGTCAAGCTAGTTCACTAACTTCAGAATTACAAAAACTTTCCTGGAAGTCAGTCTGCCTAAACTTTGTTGCCACATTCAACACCAATGGCTCTATGCTTTCCTTGATACAGAACTGAATTGGAACTGAATCTCAGTCAGAGAAAGACTGACCACATTTTTAAGAGGATCAAAACTGAGTCTTTACATCCACAAGCTCAGTTACATGTCAAACTCAAAGCAGAACAGGATAAAGCCAGAGTTTTAAAGCTCCCTGCAGCTGCTCTGACACATCAAATTCTTCAAGTGGTTTGTGGCTATCAAAAGTAACAAAAATGCTATCTACAATGCCTAATTTGAAAGGTAGATTGCAAGAACTGAAGGTTGTAATGGAGCCAAGACTTACCAATTATTAGTACACCAGAAAAAAGAGTGTCTTCTTATTACTTACAAGCTCTCACATTAGTTTGATGATCAAAATGATTGTATAGCTGGAAAGGAATGTTTTTATAGAACATGCCCCTAACAGGTAGAGCAAGTTGATACCAAAACCATCAGGAAGAGCATAATTAAAATACAATTTTGACTTTATATTAATAGTAGACCAATACACTAATTAAAACCAACATCGACTAAACTTTCTATTTACACTAGTTCAGACAGCACAGGAGGCAAAGAACTGTGTTTCAGAAGCATATGTGAATGTTAGAGCTTCTGTCATCCAGGTGCCATTTCTAACAGAACACATGTGTGCTGAACAGTTGGCAAAAGAATGAAAAAGATTACTGCAGATATATGGGCACACAGAATCTGGAATGACAGAAAATTAAGTCCATATAGGAGGTGACAGACTGCTTGTAAAAAGATATTTTTTTCCTACAATTTCTTCCTTCTTCATATGTATGCATGTGCACACATGCACCAGAAAGATTAAAAGGGAGAGAAAGGATGAGGGGTTTTTGATATATGTTAAACACAAATGAAGAAAAGACTTTAAATTTGGTATTTCTGCTTTCTTTTGGGAAAGGAAAAGGAAACTAATTTGGTTATTAGGATGCTTTGATTCCTAAATTTGGTCAAGGCAGACATTCCTCCTGTGAAGTCAGCATCAATACCCATGATAATAATAGCACCTGTCTTTTGACATCAAAGTTCTCTGCCTGAGAAAAAAATAATGTAAACAATAAACTTCATGTATTGTACTGTTGCTTCTGGCTTTGGTGTTAAACAAATACACTGAGCCAGGCATAAGTGTTCTTATTTTGGAGATTGGGAATATGACTGACATATTGAAAAACTTTCTTATGAATTTGGACTGCAAGAAATGGCAGTGGTTACTGTCTTACAGTGAAGGGACTGTGTGTTCCTATGTAGTCTTGTTGAAGTTGAAGAAATCTTGATGATAGATTCATTGCATCTGCTAGTTTTCATCTGGATCCAGATCAAGGTCAACTTCATTGGAAACATTAAGATAAAAAAAAGCATAGAAAGCCAACAAAAATAGCAGTATAGCTGCAAGGACAAGGGCAACTTCCTGTAGAAATAAAAGAAAGCAAAAACAAAACCTGTTAGAAATAATACCATATTTTCAGATTAATCAGGAATAAATATTTCCCTTCTATAATGCACATCAAAATAACACCAGACATATATAATTGTGTAAGGCATTGATGCTTTAATGATTTCTCTATTGTGGTTACCATTTCAAATGTTGTAGAACCCATTCACTTAATAAAGATTTTGGTGAGTCTGATATACCATCAGAAAGAGGATATTTGGCTTAAATATCTTTAGTCTGACTTAGAAATAGGAGCTTTTTATCTTTTTATTATCCCATTCCTTCCTTTTTAAAAGAAAAGACAGAATTCACAAACCACAGTTTTGAACACAAATTTAAGTTATGAATTTACACTGTGAATTTTGATGTTTTCTAGCAATATGTTACTGCTTTTTGCCAACAAATTTGTAATTTTTTAATGAAGCAAACACAGTATGGTAGAAGTCAATGAAAATTGCTACCTCTACCTCCCAACCTCCTGGCATGCAGTACAATATGGAACTACAAAATCCTTCAGAATTGGATGAAACTTTTCTTTCTTCCGCTCTGCAATAAGGCGAAAAGCACAACAATTTGTACTTGCACTTGCCTCTCTTCCCACAAAATATTGCAACTTGCTGTATCTTCCTTAATTAACATAAAAGAGACTTCCAAAGTATACATGATTTATATCAGCTTTCAGGAGCAGAAAAATGTTTTTGTACTACACATTATACTCATTACTTGATGGCCTGTCATCTTAAGGCTGAACTCTGTTAACATATAATAAATTATTATATGATCATCCTCTTTATAACACTATTTCTTTCAAAGTCACAGTATTTCACATTTTTAAGTTTTTATTTTTCTGTGAGGCACAGCACACTTCTATAGTATTGAGTCTCATTTCGCTAGACAATGAAAGATGAAAGATAAATTTGGAGAACAATCCTTATGGCCCTTCAGCTCACAGAAAGTGCGATTCTACAGTTAACAACATCTACTGCTTCACTCCTTATCATCATGATGTATTTTTAAAACTGTGTACTAGAGATGCTCCAAAGGAACAGGTTACTTTGTACCTCCAAACCCCACCTTCCCTCTAAAGAAACAAACAAAACTTCCCCTCCAATTCTCAGCTTCATGTTATGCTACAAAACAACTACATCAGAACCATCCCGATGTGCATTTAAAAGGAAAGAAGAAAAAAAGTTCAGTGATTTTGTAACAATTGATCTGAATTGGTACAGAAGATGTCATATCAAACCTACTCTGTCAATGGGACTGATAGGAGATGCCTATAGTGCACTGAGACAATAAGACATACTTTACTGTCCAAGGACAGAATCTGGCCCTCTTTGGTGCAAGATTCACTGTGTCCTCTAAGAGAGGCCAGGTGAATTCTTCCCGAAAAAGACCATATTCCCCTTAGACTAGAAGGGAGTGCAGATGGTGTCTCTGGTGTGCACTGTAGGATTAATCCTACCCAGTATCTCTAGGCTGGTGGTGGCTTTGTGACTAGCACTGTGTGTCCACTGACACGAAGCAGTTAAAATTGTGCATTTCATTTTTTAAAGGCTGGCCCATAATCTGGCATTCTTCTATAGAACAGCATTTCATTTGCATTTACATGAATGCATTATATAGTTTATCAGAATGTTGGATCAATAATTCAACATATGCCATCTAATAAATTTTGAAATACTTCTGCCTAGTTGGCGTACGTTCTATAAGAACATATTCTTTATTCTATAGAAACCTTTGCTTTATATTTTATATGGATGATTAATTGAGATGTACTTTAAATTTGTTTTACCACATTAAAATTGCTCCTGCAAATTTGCTGAGGCTGTTGGCTAGAGATTTCATTAGAATTGTATCATTCTTTGAACTTCATCCTCCTGATTTCATATGATTTGATTTAAAAAAAAAAACAAACACTACATCTAATTCACTAATATATTAAAGGAAAGTGATTTTTGCTTTGTTGCAGTTGCAACACGTCAGTATCTCACAAAAGGGCATGGCAGCATCAGACAGGTTTCATTTATTTCCTTGTATCCACAGCTGTGCTCCCAGCCCCATCTGGCCACACAGCTACTAATCTTAAGAGGATGTAATAAACAAGTGACATACAACTGCAGGCTCCATCTGCTCAGGAGAGTGGACAACAAAACCGTACAATGCAGGCACCGTTCACACTTGACACAGAGAGCAAATTCATTCCAGTATTAAAAAGTTTTTTCCCTTGTTTTGATGCCACACTTCCCACGCTTTCTGCTTTACAGTAGGTTTACCTTTCCTCTCCTCCCCCATCTCCCTTATTTAATGCTATGGTAGCAACAGCAAACTTTTAAGGAACCTTTGCATTAAAGATTTTTTCTAAGGAAGTGGAATTGGGAAAACCTTGAGTTTTATTCTCAGGCTGCCCAGTAACTGCTTGACAGAAGCCGCTCTTTAATTCCTCTGCCTGAGTTTCACAATGAATAACACTGTGATAACAATACTACTTTCCTTGCATAGCCATTAGGAACTGGGTGGCTGGATCAGTATTTATTATTCCTGGGAATAAAAAGTCTTACTGAAACTCCAGGTTTGAGAATTATGCAAGAACTTTGAGTTATTGAAAAAGGAAGACTAACAAAAATCTAAAATAAGTGGCCTAACAAAGGACATCTGTCTCTCAGCTAGAAATATGTAGTCTCTTAAGAATTGCATCCAGTTTATGAACTTTAATAAACATAAATTTTGCAAGGTAAACAGCAAATGAGATGCTACACCACTATAATGTATTTGCAACAACAGTATATATTGTCATTTTAATTTGTTTTATACTTTTCAAGCTTTGCTATTTGTATTTTAAGTCATGCATAGAAATGAAATGTTAAAATACTCCCTGCTTGGCATATATAGCTCCCTTTCTCTTGCATTTTATGGATCATCCCCATCATCCTCTGCAAAATCCATTTACTCAGAGGATGTCACCATGAATAATTAAAGAATATAGAAAAAGTCCTATAGAAATAAACTTAAAGTGATCAGAGGGTTTTTTCTCCTTTTTTTTTTTCTTTTGTATCATGGTAGAGAACACCAGGAAACAACATCCCTGCTCTCAAATCCCAAAGGACAATCAAAGAAGCCTTTAAAAAGAAACAGAATTTTCTATTTTATTCTCTTACATTTAGAATAATGTATGTAGAACCCTACTGATTTCGGTTTGGTTAAGTTGTTCAGAAACTTTTCCTAAAGGAAACGCGTATCATTACAGCACAATGTAGATTTAATTCTCCTATCATTTTTTGTCTGTTTTATATCCCTCATGCCAAAATACTTGGATTATGTCCTCAAATTCACCCCAATGGAACAAGTGGCAGAGCTGGGAACTAAACAAGATTAATCAGGAGATGGAATGAGGAAAAAATGTTGGCAATGATAACACAAATCTGGATATTGCATATGGCAGCATCATATCGTACACATATAGGAAATACCATACTTGCAAGAAATTTCAGGGGGTTTTTACATATTTTTGTACCTGAAACTTGCTTAAAAACTAAGTGAAAGAGTACCACAAATTGCTCTCTTTGCTCCCTAGCTCTTTCTGAAAAGATGAAAAGAAAATCATACTGTTCAAGGATATCTGTAAAAAGAAAACAAATATATACATGAACTTGACAATCTTTTTATCTCCTATAGTTTGCAACTGAAGACTTTAGCTGGACATTCACTATGACCATTTTTTAGTGTTTCAACAAAATCATATTTTAAACTGAATGTTTACTTCCTTAATGCAGGACATTCTACAGCCAACAGAAGGCAGTAAATTATGAACTTTTATACGCACTTTTTATGCTCTAATTTTTTATTGCAAAAATTTCAGATGGAAGAAAGATCATTGTTGGCTCTAATAATGAAAACAAGGTACTATTACTGAGTCATCAAAGAGACCTGGCTACATGCCTACAAAGCAACAGGATTCATTTTAATACAGCTAAATGCAAAATAACATATGCAGGTATCAAAGATGCAGACAGTACTTACAAAGTGGAGTACTCAGTCTTGAAAAACTAGGACTCTAAGAAGGTCTTTAGATTTCTGGGATAACTATTCCCTCAGTGTGATTTCTGGATGTACAAAGGTGGAGGGATTTCCAGTAGGGAGATGACTGCTATTTATTTTACCATAGAGAATAATGAGAGGTAGTTTGGTTACAGCATATAATTACATACACCTGTATTTAAATAAGGCATTTCACAGTGTGGGGTCCATCCATCCTGTTTACAAGAGCCTTTCAAGGCCCAGCTGCACTTAGATAAGCTCAGCCTTGAACTAAGATGCCATTTTCTAGGAGCAAGAGTGACTGAGCACTCTTCAGGAAAATATGGGCTTCCATAGTTGTGAGCCTTTTATGATCTGATTTCTCTCAAAAAAGTACATTTTTATTTAGCAATTGGGAAGAATACTTCAGCTTGGGCTTGAGGGAAAAGGAGGTCTTGGCTGCCAGCCCTGGAGGTGCAAAATTCAGCCCTCCCAGCTGTTACTCTCCTTCAGGGCCCTAGGAAAACTCAGATTACTTCCATGATCAATGCTATATTCTGAACATCTGAAGCATCAGGTTATTAAAAGTAATAGCACCCAATGCTTAACTGCTCAGACTTCTCTATATAGCATCAGAAGTTTCCTGATGTTGAAATTTTCCTCCAAGTGTATTGATTTCATTCCTGAGATTTGAGGTTTTGCTGTTCTCGATTATTCTTTGAAGTGTTATAGACTGGTCCTAAGTAGAAACATAAGGAGGCTTGAGAAAGATGGGCTACTGCTCCAAGAAGGCAAAGAAACTCCTCCTAAGATCTTGCTTGGTGCATCTTGCTCACATGCTCAAATCACTATGATTATGATACTTATGTGTTCAGGTCAGGCAAGGGGCTGATTTTGTTCTCTTTGTATGTGTTGTTTCCCCTCCCTTTCATTTCAAGGTCAGGGATCAAAGCTGGACTACTGGGATCACTGGGAATATCACACTTTATTCACTGGTGGCACATTAAGATGCTCTCCACTTTGTGAAGCACGTAAATTGGTTTGAAGACCCCGTATTTTGGCCATTACAAAGTATTTGGACTTTGTAGAAAGTATTTGCATGAAATTTTATGATCTGTAACATATAGAAGTGCAGATCAAATGATCTAATAGTCTCTTGTGGCCCTAATTTCTGCAAAGCTATGAAACTGTATCTTGGCAAATGTAGTTCACTAATTTAGCAGATTATGAACAGCATGAAATCAAAGAATATTCTTTGCCAAAATACACTAGGAATGTCTTGTTATCTATTTGTATCTAACTTGTTCCAGATGAGATAAACTCTCCATAGTGAGGTAGCTAACTACATAACAGATTAAGCAGCTATGCAAAAGAATGACAGACAGTAAGCTCTTACTTTGTTTAGGAAACATTTTTTCCTTAGCTGGATCAATGTTCTGAATGTTGCTAATAATTCTCTACGGAGTGGTATTCTGCAGTCAATTATGTCTTTCCAAGTACTCTGCAAATACTACTGCTCAGATTTGTGCCTACCTTTCAAGGAGAGTGAAAACTTCATCACCTGCCCCACAGACCACTGATTTGCTCTTGCAGCCTGAAAAAGAATCTCTGCCCAAGAACTCCCCTTACTTTCAGCCTCCTCGTACCAAATTCCAGCTGAGGACCGAGCTTCCACACTTCTCAAACCCTTTTCTGCTTGTCACCTTCCTGCTGACACCTCTTCCTCATCCATTGAGAGCACAGTTAGCACCAATGGTGCAAAGGCTTTCTTGCTCTACTTGGTAAGGATGAGGAGCTGCACTTCCACTAGCATGGGTCTCATGTTGGGAGACAACGAAATGACACACAGAAAGTTCAGAGGCTCGCTTTTCGGTACTGCTACAAAGAATTTTGTCATCCAAACACCAGGAGACATATAGCATACTGCTTTCTCTTGGAGTTGTTTCTCAAGATAGGGGTCCTGCTTTTCCAAGAGACAATGTATTTTGGCACTTTCTACATTAGTGTCACATATACTAACAGAGCCAGTACAATAGCTCTGCTACAATATTTAATCTTTAAACTTGTTTAAAGAGCAAATATTACACACCAAGTACTAGCATGGTCACCCTGCTTGAACTAACTTTTGATAGTTATTAGTGCTCAGCTGCTCCTCTGCCATTATCAACACAGATAAAAATCCCTCATTGGGGAAATTAAAAAGTACTAAATGCCAGTGACTGAAAGAAACTTTGTTACTTTAAACCTTACATTAAAATGACACGGCAATCAAAGTTTGACAAGACAAGCTAATTAGCATGCCGGTGATGAAATGTGAACAATCTCCAGGGAATTGGTTCTGAAACGTTTTATGTCATTTATGAGGCCTTTTTTTTAAGCTAATGTTGTCAGTTCCAGTGGTGAAATACACAACAGTTGAATTTCATTATCCTCATAGAAATTAAGGACTAAAATCCCTTCACTATTTTCTAGTCCCCTTTTTTCCACCCCAAATACTACATCAGGTCTTAGTTTACAGCCAGGCATATAAGTTCTTCAGAACACTTGTGCAAAACAGCTCTAGAGTTATCAATGACAATAAAAAGCCTATTGTTTTAAGTGGCTGTATGGTGCTTATTGTGTTAGGTATTTCACAGGACTACAAAAATATTCCCCTTTCCCAGAGAGTTCACACTTTTACATTTATCCTTCCACTACAATATTTTTATTAATTTCAACTTAGCTTTTTACAATAAAAGGTTAATTTATTTTTAAATGCTGCATACTGCATCATGTACTCAATAGATACCTATATAAACAAATGAAATACATTCCAAATACATGTATGTGTCTGGTTTCTTCTCAAAGATTTACAAGAACTTTGGACATTTCTTTTAAAAGTGCCTACTTATTATATTACATTGTAGTTATATCACTTTTTTTTCTCTCAACATAGACTGAAGTTGATCAACTGCAACAGCACAGAATTAGGGCCTACATAATAAAAAAAGACTAAAATCCCAGTCTCTGGAAGGTGAATCATGCTGCTTACTACCATCACTCCTCACAGGCAAAAGGAGGAGATATTAGAGACAGAGGGGAGTGGAAACGGGTTTCTGCTCGGGGTGGCAGGCAAATCCCCTCCTGACCTACCTCACCTCTCCAGGTTCCCTTAAACAACAGGTATGAGGCCCTGGAATCTGAGGACCAGGGAAATGAGAATGTGGAGGAAGGTCCAACCAGGTTGGAGAGCTTGCCTAGGACAGGGCAACCTACCCTTCACATCAAAACCTATTCAATTAAGAAAAAAAGAAGGGTAGTAGTCATTGGTGACTACCTTTTGAGAGGAATGGAGGGCCCAATACGCCAACTGGACCTAGCCCATAGGGAGGTGTGTTGCCTCCCTGGGGCCCACATAAGGGAAATCACGAAGAAACTTCCCAGCTTGGCATAACCCACTGACTATTGCCCACTGGTTTTCCAGGTAGGCACAGACAAGGGCTCAGCAAGACTGTGGCTGATCAAGAGGGACCTCAGGGCCTTGGAACAACTGGTCAAGGCATCTGGAGCACAAATTGTGTTCCCTTCTGTCCTGACACTTGCTGTATACCAAACAGGAGCTGTCAAGAAATTTTTATTTCAAAAACTATCCAGAAGACAACAGAGGAGTATTTAAGGTAAGTGTGGAGGCTGAATGTAAAAAGATGGCACTTGGACAGCTGGAGGATTTTAATACTGGACTGAGCAAAACAAGCCCTGCTTAGAGAAGGGTATAAGTTATGGGGCTTCACAACCAAGCAAACCTCTCCAGGGGCAGGGAAGGAGATTTCCCCGCAGACACTTCAGGAGCATCTCTTGCCCTGAAGTCAAGCTCTGCTGCTGGAGGGACTGAGCAGGGTGAAGAGCTGTCACTGTGAGATGGGAAGAGGTGCACCTTTACCCCAAGACATTAACTATGCCCCACTTCTGTGCTGAGCACTCCAGGGTCTGTCAGCAGAAGTGCAGAGTTTATTCTACAGATATTGCCCATGTTCTCTGCTAGAAGTATTGTAACTGAGTAAGCCTGAGACTGTTGGTGTTAAGCAGGCTCAGTGAAAAGCATGCAATTAAAGGCCCTGCTTTCCTTCCCCTACAAACAAATCCCTGATGGGAAAGGTGCCCAACTTGCCTTCCTTTTTGCTTCAGCTCTGTCAGCTTTTCTCAGCAATTTGGAAGCAAAGCAAATTACTGTGATCTATTTGGGGATGATTCAGTTATATTTTGAGGTCCAGAAGCAGAAAAAAAAATTACATCCAGAACAAAATATTTTAAAGAAATTTTTTTTTTTTAAGGCAGAGGCATAATTGCAAACTTGAGACATCACACACTGCAAATAGCAGAACTCCAGAAACACAACCTCTCATGACCTGGAGAGCACATGTGCACCTTTATGGCAAAAGTCTTTTATTCACTCATACTCAATTCTTCATTGTATATATGACTATACATATGCTTTCCCACTCCCCCTTATTTTTAGAAAGAATTACTTAAGAAAATAAGGAAATAAAACAGGTTTTGAAGAACCAAATTTCATATTCTTCTCACACATGAAATACATGCAACAAACTTGTACATTTTAAAAGAATTAGGCTGTACACTAAGTCTCCAAGTAGAACATCACTTTTAAAAGGTCATGTCATTGCAAGTAAAATGAAAAGAAAAAGTAAAATTTATTAAGAAAGGAAGGAAAAGGAACTCAAAAGGTTAATAATCTATCCTTTAAACAAAAAAGGCAATCTACTTTTTCTCATTAAAACCTGACACACAGCACTAACTGAGGAGATTATGTTGTGAAAACATACTGCATCACACGGTAATGCTTGATCGAGATCAGCAATCAGGAGCAAAAAGAAAGCACTGTTTCGTGATTATAATAGCAAATTCTGGAAGACAACCAAATACATCATCTGGCAGCCTAACAGCTGTTACAGCTTGGTAGTAATACCTTGGCATTTGCTATAAGCTATAACTTGAAAAAATTGATTTCTCATCTGCCAGAAACAAGAAAATGTTCTCCTTTTAACATTTCTGAAGTTTATTTCACTAGAATACCCAGGTAATGGATCCACTTTCTTATTTTGCTCAGGTTTTATCCTTGCTGCTAAGTTGACGGTGGGACAGTTAGATTAAAAAAATAAGTTTGAGGGAAAAATACCAGAGGCAAGATAAATAATGTGTGTCCAGATAGATCCTGTTTTGATGACACATTGGGTAGCAGATACCAGAAAATATTTCTAATTGTCCTCCTTGATCATATTCAGAGCTGTGATGTAATTATTATATTTCATACCTGCCTGAAAAGGGGACATTTTCAAAATAAAGTTTAGTACCTTTCCATATGTTTTGCTGTTAGTTAAGCCTTCTTTTTCCAAGTCAGAGGCAATACACAAGGATGCAGACTGAGACAGTAATGCTGAGAATTAACAATACTTAATAAACCCAGTCTTTAAATTACTAATGGCTATAGGATCAGAAGAGGAATATGGGAGATGTTTATTGCAATTTGTCTAACTATATGAAATAGTTAAAGAAGTTGTTCTGTGTGCAGAGAGGTTCCCCAAAACTATCAATTTTCTAAGCACACAGTACTTGAAACCTTAAAGTAAGCATGCATTAGGATTAACAATGATTAAGTAAGCATTATAATTAACAAGGACACAGACTATGTAAGATCTTCCAGCATTTCAAATATTCAAGTTACTTTAGGGTTAAGTAAAAGCAATTCATCATAAATATTTTAGATTCTAGCATTCTACTTAGATTTTGAAGTGTCATAAACAATATCTCTCAGAAATCAATATTCACACAGTACATCTATAGGGAAAAGAAACAACATAAACACAAAGGTGGTTTGAGCTATCAAAGATATTTCTACCTTTACGCCTAGTGCAGTTTTCTTGGCCTCTGCTTTTAATCTTGTAGCTCTTAACATAGGCCTGGTTTTCTTATAATCTTGTTTCCCTAGAGTAAAAAAGCATATTTAATGAAAACAATGCAAAAAGAATATAAAGAATGTGAGCATTTATTTCAGTCAAAAGGTCAGATTTAACATATTAAAAAAATCCCACAGTCCAACATTTTAAACAAGAGCTACTCTATAACACAGGGATCTGTGGAACAATCATCCTTAACATAGACAGTGATAGCAACAAGAGCCAACAAATCACTGTCGAACCTATTACTCCAGAGTGACATCAAAATGCATGTATGGATAAATATCCTCTACTATAATGTTTAATAAATTGTTTAATAAGTTTAATAAGAATCAGACAGCAAATAAGCAGATTAAAGGTGGATGATGTTTTTCCCTCTCATTGAAATCAAAACAAAAATTTTCATCAGAATTTTTCTTGGTTAGTCATCTCTAATGCATATAGAAATGCAAATGTAAATGTGCAGAATTCTGAACTGGAACATTATTTGCAGGTATCACAATTCACAAATATGGAGATCAGTCCAAGTAAATGCTAATAAAACCATTGCTTGACACCATTTGCTTGTAAAAACATGTCACACAAAATCTTCTAGATGAACTTTTTACAAATTACAGGGACTATCTCTTGCAGCCACAAAGACTGCAGGGCTTGATTACTGTGAGTCCATATGAACTGAGTTCAGAGGAGGACATGTAAGTATTTAGAAATGGTAGAAATAGTATAAATCATTTATCTCAACTTAATAACAAAGCATAAAACACTTGATACCTCTCAGAGATATTTCTGCTGTCTGAAATGTCTGTGTTATACTATGCACTACTAACCATAGCTTCTTTAAGTTAACAGAAGTCAAAGTACAGATACAGTCACAAAAGGAGAAGGAAAAGAGGAATTTGTAAAGAAACTGCTCAGAGGGACATAGCCTCAGTATGCTCTGGCTTTTTTAAAAAGTCCTTTTCATTTTTTCACTCCTAATGCATACATGCCTTTTTTGTTCTTCCTGCCTAATTCCAAAGCTGAGCTACAATACTTAAAGCAGCGTCTTGCCTTTTTCAAATTACTAAGTTTACTCATTTGTACATCAGCTTTCATTACTGTTACAGTCAGATAATTTAACCTTCCCTCTGGTTTTGTATACAAAAATCCCATTTGCCCAAACAGATATGATTTTACATTCATAATCAATAATACAAACTTCCCATTTTATGGCTAGCTTCAAAGCTGGTATATTACAGTGTAATGATGAAATTCTGAAACACGAATTGGAAAAATCTTCTCCAGTGATATACTGGTTTCATGGAAACACTTTGACTTTGTCTGTTCTTTGTCTCAGCCTGCTCATACTCAATACAGAGATCGTCTGTGTAGCATACTGTGAATGCTGAACTTGCATTACAAATTTGCTTTCATTATATAATCTCTCCTCAGTCCTATGGATTATATACTGTGAAGGTCTCCATACTGTTCTTCGATCAGATAGTATTCATAAAATACTTGAAATAACTTAAAAATACTCAATGACAAATGGAAAAATAACTGAAATCATGTGTATTAGGAACAAAAGAAAAAGCAGCATATATCCAAGGAAACTTAAGAGGATAGAGTGAAGAAAGGATGACAGAAAGATGATCTATGTCAGATGCTCCAATATGTTCATCCAGTCAATACATCTTATTAGCAGGACAGGACCACTGCAGAATTGTTCTTCAGAAGTCAGTAATACCTGATAATAGGATGCATGAGAAGTACGGTAAATTTTTGAACAATTATGGAAAAAATTCAGAAACCATAAAAATGGCTAAGTCATGAGATGAAGCCAGTCACAGAGAAAGAATGTGTTTCTTCTCCCTGAAGTCCCACAGTCATACTTTTGCCATTAAACAGTTAAACGTTTTTTTTCAGAATTTCCATTACAAATGGCAGGAGTTTATTACTCATAAAAATACACTCCAGGCTGAAATTTGGCATAGATACACCCCAGCCTTGAATTTTTTTGTTTGTTAGTTGGGAGCCAACTTTCCTCAGTGATGCAGCTGTTCTTACTTACTTGTGAACAAACTATAGAAATTTATCAATCTGAAATGTTTTAAGCATGAAAAATGTCTTCGTTTAGAACTATGTAACTGACAAGGGCTAAGTTCAATCTCAGTTCTCATAATTCAGGTTTGCTGCTCTTCCATCAGGGGTAAATGAAACATGACAGCCAGAGATTTGCCTTCCAGTGATGCAACATCATTAGATAATGAAAACTAGAAAGCTTGGTAAGGTCCATTAGGAATGGGACACAAGCCAGCTAGTAAAACCTACCTCCCCTTCCTCCCATTGCCCATTCTCTCTCCTCTTCTCCACAGCTCAAGTGAGAAGGTGACACGAGCAGGGGTAAGTAGTGCATAGAAGACCCAGTCTGTGAAATACATCCATTGGCAGGACCATGTTTATTCACCCAAATGAGAAAGCTTATTGGTGCTCTTTCCCTTGGTTTCAGGCACCCTGCTACTCTTTATTCCAGTATCATGGCTACAGCTAAGACTGGATTCTACTTATCTAAAGAATACTTCCAGATTTATATTAAATCTGATATGAACAACTACCCCTCCTATAACAAACAGGCTATTTCAATGATGGCTCTAGAGCTGGTAGTTCTCCAAATCCATGCACCTGCCATTAATTTACTACTCTCCTTGCTAAATGTAATAGCCAAAAGAAAAAAAAATATGGTAGGGAAACAGGCTGAGTCCACCAAGTGCAAAAGTTTAAAAAGGACATCTGTGGACTTCTATGTAATGAAAACCAGATTTAGCAATTGTACTAAAAGACTCTTAAAACATGTGAACTTTCTGAGGCCTTGGGAAAGACATCTGCACTACAGGACTATAAAAAACAATGAAATGAAAAGCTCCTGCCATGTGAATACTGATCATTACCGCCTGGAAAACAAGCAGAAAAAAAAATAATACAGGCTTCCCACAGCCTCCCTTCTTTTGGGCTTGCAAATTCAACCAGTTGGGATAAGTATATTCACACTCTCAATGTCTTCTAGTTTTATCTCATCCTGCAAGCCTTCTTGTACATTTATCTGTCAGAGTCATCAGCTTAAGCTATTTCGTCCTCTCAGGAAGTGATCATCAAAGCCAGCTGAGACAGACTCATCAGACAAAGCCCCATTTGTCTGCTTTACCAACGCCTATCTGAGACACCAAGTTTTTCTGAGGGAATATATGAAGGCAAGAAGAAGCCAAAAAGATAGAACTGGAAAATTTCCAGACCAAATCTTACTTTTCATATTACTTAAACAAAATCCTTTCCTTTTGACTACTCACTATTGTTATCAATTTGTCATTTCTTCTCCCAGACTCTAAACTCCAGTGCCAGCTTTCCTTAACATTTTTCACAACTACCCCACTTTATTAATTTTTAAATAAATGTACCACTTCTTTCTTTTTTCAGATCCATCACTTCCTTTCTGTTTTTAAAGCCAAAGAAGTATTCCATGATAAGGAAACTTTTCTTACTGACTACCATTCTCTGCTTTTCCTGCTTTCTGACAGTCCCTCCAAAGATCATCCACCTTCCCATTCAGTGCTTGCAGTAGCCTTCACCTTTTGGAAACACTACAGAGCTTGCCTTGCACCTTGTTCCT
The DNA here is from genome assembly GCF_008360975.1 of Lichenostomus cassidix. Classification (NCBI taxonomy): domain Eukaryota; kingdom Metazoa; phylum Chordata; class Aves; order Passeriformes; family Meliphagidae; genus Lichenostomus; species Lichenostomus cassidix. The sequence goes on from NC_139482.1 coordinate 127,714,324, forward strand.
TCAACCTACCCTGCTTGCACAGTTTTTTCCACTCCTTTGGTGGCAAAGTAACCTGAGTAGCACCTGAACTGAGCCACGCCCTGTTTACAGATCCTGCTTGGAAAACTTTCCCCAGGCAGAAATGAAGACTATTCTACTAGCTGTAAGATTAGAAAAGGGTGAAAATAAGGGTGAAATACAGGGAGCTTTTTAGCTACTAAAACAGCTATATTGTGAAAAATTACAAAGGGTGCCTCCTTCCGAATGGGTATTAGGGATTCATACAATATAAAACATGAGTTTGTTTCTCTTCATGTAACTAGGAATAAAAATCCATGGATGTTGCAAGAATTTTTTTTTAATTTAAATCTGCTTACATGGGAAATTCAGATCCCATACATCTTCTATTCAGTAATTTTAATAACATATTAGAGATGGCCTGATCTTGTATTCGATATTCTTTTTAACTAAACCTCCAATGACATGATGACGAATGCAAAACTTAACCTAAATAATATGTATGAGCTAGACAAGTTCATTAAGTTCTGGGTGAATTTTTTTTTAGTCTACAGAAATACTGTGACATTGCCAGGTAGTACGCACAACACTGTCCTTCTGCACACATACCAAACTCCTTTATACATGTAACTGAGAATGCAGCATGTTGAGCACTGTATTTAAGAAAACTGACTACATTTAAGATTGTTTTTAAAGATGCTGCTGTTTAAGACATAACCCAAAAAAAACTACAGAATAACTTCATGAGAAAGGAGAAAGAAAAAATTGTATTTTCAACCCTTCCAGATATTTACTCTTTCATTCTAACAATAACTCATTACTGGAATTGAATAAGAGACTAAAGACTGCCGCTCTGCTTTTCAATTCACCAGGCTTAAGCAGAAACAGGACTGCATCTTTGGCCTTTGTTGATGCTGCTGTCCAAGCTTATTATCATATGAATATCTAGTTATTGTTTTATAAATGTTCACATTTCAGGAGCTCCCTGCTTTCTTTTCTCTCAGCAGACTTTACAATATCCACCTTCATTATCATCATGTGGCAGCATTGCTCTTCGCCTGCATTTGCTACTTTAAAAATTAATGCACTGCTATTTTCTGAACACTGTACTGCGTAAGCTGCTTATGAGTACATTATGCTATCAAGCAAGCACATGCAGAAAAGCTTCCTAAACTGTTATTCTTTCAACGAAAATACAGCTGGTTCTGCTTCAAAGGCACTTCTTTTCACCTGCAAATGGACTTGCTTCTACACTTATTCCTCAATTCATTGTCTTTTATTTGTGTCTGCAAATCTTTAATTGCCTTTAATTAGACAGAAGTAAATTCAGTTCTTTAATCTTGCAAATACATTCAATCATAATTCTGTCTGGGATGAATACCAAGTTCTATTCACTGACTGATCTTTATAACAAAGGTATATAAATTTATTGTCCGTTTATATAGACCACACCAATTAAGCCACAATGGAAAACCAAATAGATAAGAGTCAAAATATTTGAAATGAGAAATGTGCAATCTAAACTTAATTACTCAGACAAATAATTTGAAGATGAGTTATTTACAGCACGCCAAAAAACCTAACAGATAGTAAAATTTTTTAATCAACACTACAGATTTAAAATTCCTTTCAATACTTTCACTATAATTTGTAACAACCAACAAACTGCTGTCCTGAATCTTTCTGTGCTGGTATTATAGTAATACTCAAAACATTAGTAAGATATTTTCCATACATTAGCAATCCATTTCATATGTTAATGTACTGTTTAAGGTGCAATAAAACTACAACTAGAGGGTAAATTTTAGTTACCAGTAGCAGTTTAACTTAAAGTACCTTACTGTAACTGATACTGAAAACCATACTAAAATGTATACATAGCTAATTAGAAACTAGAGACAGATTGTGGCAAGATTTACTGACAAACTTCAAGTGTGAGATCACACACCTAGTTAAGCTGAAATCAATTTGTTTATTATGATTATTGAAATGAATTAGTGAAGGTTCCAGGAATCCTTCACAAAATCCCACAGAACAAACACAGAACAAGAAAATGGGCCTCTGGTCTTTTCAGGGTTTCCACAGCCTGACTTCAAACACCCTGTCCTTTTCCTTGCAGTAACAGGGGTAAGAGAGAATTAGATATCACTGGCAGAGACAAATATCCAAAATGGAGGAAGGTTCATTCATGCCATCCTCCACAACCTCCTTATATGCAAGACATGGAAGGCCACACCCATTACACCTGATTTCAGTTTTAGGTGATTGCTCATTTAGGTCTCTCTTTACTTCCCATAGAGAGACTTCTCCAAAGAGTGAGTGACAGCAGCCTAGCATAGCCTAAAGTGCTCCCTGGCACTGCCTGTTTTACTGTCACCAACAACTCTAGATGTTCAGAACCCAAGTTAGGTGGGATGGCTTCAACTCTAAGGTTAAGCAGAATAAATATGAACCAAGAAAATAGCTCTAAGGGACAAGTGGGAAAGAAGAACCAGTTCCTATGTGACTTTACCTTGATTCAAGACATTTGCAGACATGGCCAAATTATTTTGAAGAAATTATCTTGAGTATTAATAGTAGTATAAAAAGAAGATCACAGAGCCATGAGAAAGGACGGTAAATTGCATTGAAAACCACAGCCTGAATTCTACCCCTGCTCAGCTCTGATGTGGTGGTTCCCAAGCCAGTTAGCTATGCCTGTGCTACAGAGCTGAAGCGCCACTGTGCTGAAGATGCACCATAGTTAGCACACTGCTTCTTCAGAACTGCTCCTGTGTAGCAGCTATGGTCCTGCTTTAAGCTACAGTCTCAGGGGACAGGTTAGGTTAGGTTAGAAGAGATTTCTGGGGGTCAGATAGCCCACTCCTCCGCTCAGAACAGAGCTGATTTTTAAACTGTATTCAAACTGAAAGTCAGCTCCAGTGACTCTGGGAGCTAGTCTAGCTGAGCTTATTCAGTTGAGTTTTGAGTATGTCCAAAGGTAGAGATTCCACAACCTCCCTATGAAACCCTTCCCAACATTTGACTATTCCTCTGGTAAAAATATTTTTCACCTACTGAGAATTTTCATGTTCTAATTTGCCTTTTGTCCTACCATTGTGCACCTTTGAGAAAAGGTGCCTGGAGCCCTCTATTAAATATTTGTGGACAGCAGGAACATCTCAGATGAGCTTTCTCTACTTAAAGCTGAAAAGACAGCTCTCTCAGCCTCTTCTTGTACATCCTATGCTCCAGATGGAAATCCTGACCCTTCACTAGACTCACTCTAGTATGTCTATGTCCTTCTTGTTCTCTTGTAGATGACCATGGCACTTTCCTTTTTCAACCATCAGGGAACCCCTTCTGTGGAATCAGCTAAATGGCTGACAACTGAGGGAGAAGTTAGCCATAAAATCACATTGCCTGAAATACCTTAATGTCACTATTATAATGGAACTGAAGTGCACCAAAGGAATTCAGTAGGATCTGTAAAGAGTCAATGGACTAAAAGGTTCAAATCAGTTTGCATTACCAGCAGTTCCCTAACTTTAGAGTATTTTGGTTTTTAGCAGGAGGGAAGACAAGCATTTATTTTCTTAAATGCCCTGGGACTCCAAAACGGAGCTGTATCATCTCATACACTAGTGCCTTTCTAAGTGCCAACAGGTTAGGTGTCTGGCATAGGGAAAGCAGTGTTTTCCAAAGTGCTTTGTAATATCATCGAAAAACACAGAAGTACCTACATACCTGCCTCCTAAGGTGCATGTACAAGTATTTAATTCTATGATCTTTGAGAGCTTTTAAACCAGTCACTGTATATTCACTGAATAACAGAAGTTCAACTCAGTGAAACTCTGTGAAACTCTGCTCACACACAACCCATCTTCAACATGCCTGCTTCATTCTGGAAATAACTATTTATTTAACATGTAGAGGAAACTCAGAAAAATGAAATTCCACAGGAATTTCAGGCCCAACTTCAATAAAAATCAGTTGGCAAACCACACATCAGTAACACAGTTTTATAATCTACGTCTGAGAATCAGCAACACAGACCTAGCTCACATCTGTGGAAACACGATCAAGCTCTCAAGAATATATATTAATGGGTTTTGTGCTATTAGTATCACACAGATGAATTCAATGACCATTCTTTTCCCAAGAAGCAGAAGCAAGATTTTCTTATTTTTAATTGCTGTGATTCCAAAGGGAGTCTTTGGAGTCTTAGGTTAACAGAAAGATTTTTATATGTCTTATACTTACACAAGAGTGTGTCTGTACTCAGAAAAGGCATGAAAACCCCCCACAGCCTCTCTATTTTATTCAGGTTTAATGGCAGCTCAAATCACTGACCATTTTTCAATCTTGAGAGATGGAACAGCTTGACACTAATAATACATTTGCAAAGGACACATCATCATTTAACACAACATTAAGTGCTCAGGGACAACTTTTTCCTGTAGACACAATGTGCTCTGAGCTCAGGGTTGACATTTAATGCTACAAAGATAATCCAACCAGTCATTCATGAGGGGTAAATTAATTTTCAAGCAACTATATTTCAGCTTTAAGCCAACAAGAAGGACGCATTAAAATGAATAAGTTCATTTTATGCTGCATGCAAGATTTAAAAAACCCAAAATATAATGCATTCTTAAGTACACCAAAATATACCCATTTAATTATTGCTATCTTTCTCTCATTCCAAACCAGAAGTCTGGTAATATTTATTAAATAAAATATTCTGACTGGAAGCAGAAAATCCCTCAGAATTTTCTATGAGTTGCCATGAAAAGCAGCATTTCATTTTAAAAAATGGTTTACATTTGAAAGTTGTATTAGACATACTTTGATTCTAATAAGTAATTAAGAACATATTTAAGTTAGCACCTTTTCTGATACTTCTTTTAAGGAATATTTTAAAATCTATATAAGCATTTAAGAAAATAAATTCAGGAAACCACTTATCAATAATGTACAGAACAAAAAATAGCAACAATACCTTAAATCAGCTAATTTTTCAGGTAATTTGTTTTCAATACCTGCAGAATATACTCAATTAACTGCAAGACTATAATACAAGGTCTGAAGAACAGCACTAAAAATATTGATGCTTACTAGGTCCTATTTGATAGGCAGTCCTTTTCCATGCCTTTCAGCACAAAGCTATGTGTTGCAATTCTGTGCTGAAGTCCAACAGGTGCATGCCTAAAGCCATTAAAAAGTACTGGCTCCACGTAAAAGGAATAGCTTCCACACACAATAGCAGCTCTTCAATTAACCTTTCCAACAATCTTGTTAGCATTTCCTACTCAAACACACAACTATGAAAACACTAAATACCTTTCTTAAAAATAAACTAAAACACAATTAATTTGAAACAGATCACTGAGTGGGTGTTTCGCTTCTTTCTTCTCCACCTACATAATACATACATACATTAATTTGCATGTGTTGTTTTGAGTACGTTTTTACTACTTTGCCATGGAACAACTGCTTGCAGTTACACTTTCATATAAACAACCCTATTTTAGTATAAATTCTGAAAATTAAAAAAGCAAACCAAAACTACTGCTGCAGAGAGAGACTATTTAGAAGAGCATGCACTAACAGGACAAGAGAGAATGGCTTCAAAATGGAAGAGAGTAGGTTTAGAATAGATACTAGAAAAAAAATTCTCTGCTGTGAGGGTGGTGAGACACTGGAACAGGTTGCCCAGAGAGGCTGTGGATGCCCCATCCCTGAAGTGTTCAAGGCCAGGTTGGATGGAGCACTGAGTAACCTCACCTGGTGAGAGGTGTCCCTGCCCATGGCAGGGGGTTGGAACAAGATGAGATCCCTTCCAACACAAACCATTCCATGATTCTGTGAAGTACTCACTATCAATGCAACTAAAAGCCATATTTTTATCAAACATTTGATGAGATAATTTTTGGGCAAGAGAAACTATGATACTATTTCTTTGATGCTAAGAGGTGTGAAAAAGGCAGCATAAGGTGTGGTAAGAGAGACACACAGAACACAAGGAGTCTTTCTGTATCTGACTCAGGCTGCACCCAGCTGCAATTTGGCTTACACTGATTTTATTAACAGTTGGCTGCAAATAGAGTAAATGTGATATAGTCCCTAAAAAGTGGAAACAGATCTTATTGTTATATTTTATCTACACACTCTTCTTACACATTCAGTCTGCCTGTAACTCTCCTCACTGTTACAACCCCTTCTCCAAGATTATTGCATAAGCATTCCTTACACTTATTTAATTTGTAGATTGAATATTTATGCCATTGTTAAGAAACTCGTCCTTTTTCTGTTGGATTATATTCTATTTTTCCAAGCCATTTCACTGATCTCTCAAATTTAGTTTGAAGTTGCCTCTCATACAGGTGTAATTTGCAGACTAAATCCATCATCCCACTGGCAATTAAAATATCAGGTCCAGGACTGGCCACTGAGGATCCACTAATAACTACTGAGAACAGCTTTCATATCAGTTTGGTACCCATCTCACAGTAGCTTCATTTTCATACATCTCTAATCTGTTTGCCAGAATACATTGACAAGGTCAAGGTGAATGGCATCTCTTCCTCATCAATGGGAAGTTTGCTACTCTATTAGAGAAGAAAATTGAACTGATTTGACAAGACACATTGGCTGTTGCTTATTTCCTTGGACTGTGGTGCTTACAAGAAACTGTCCCTATCCTGAAGAGCTTACTGTGAAGGATAAGGAGGCTGCATTCAATAATTTATGAATATTATATGTTCCATCTGTTTGCTTGCTATTGTGATGTTGACTTTATAATTACCAGAGGTTAGCTTCAATAAACACTGGCCTGTGCTTAGGCAGGAAGGTAGGAAAATACTACTAATAGTTCTCCACTGAGAGCACTTAAAGACAACATAGGAAAATATAGAGACTGATGACCAGGTCATCCCATTCAGTTGCCCACAATAAAGCATATCCATGTAACAGATGTTCCACAAAATATCTTCTCTGCTCTTCTTATCTCTGCAACTACATAACCAGAAATTTCTCCCATTGTCTTACATTAATTACTGTCTTCTGACCTTGAACAGAACAGGAGCAACTAAAATCACAGGAGAAGTCAAGGTATGCACTGGGGTATGATTTTATGAAAAAAATTCAACACACATGTGTACGATTCCAAGTCCAGGATCAAAAAGATCCTGGCCAAAAGGATGCCACCTTCCTTCTTTCCTCACTGAAGAAAATCTGTGCAGCAGCCCTAGCCCATCTGAGCTATAAAGAAATTCTTCCAGACCACATCTCTGGCATTAAAGCAGGACCAAACCAACCACTGCCCGAAAAATGTTTTCAATATCAGTAACTTGAAATTTATTCCTAATTACTCTGCTGTGTATCATGTTTCAGCCAGAACACTCCATTAACTCATTCATGAAAATGATTGCTGAGTAAGCACCACAGTATCACCAAGCACTGTAGCAACAGTATTAAACCTTCTGGATAGTCACTGGTGTTTCAGGAGAGGAGAATGTCTGTCTCTCTGCTGAAGTTAACATCACACTACCTGACATGTCTAACCCTATTAGGTGGCTGGGGCCAGTCCCTGGGGGATGACACAGTGGGACTGTAGCACCACATGAATCTGGAGTCATCCCTTCTCCCCTGTCTAATGCTTCTCCACAAGCACCCTCCAAGGAGCCACAGACATCCCCAACAATAACCGCACCAAACTTTCTGCTGTGGGGCTTTGCTTAAAGGAGGGATGGTGACAACTAGTCCAGGGAGGGAATGACACAACCTGTCACCCACAGCTTCTTTTTCCCCAGCTGGAACAGAGAGGCCTTGAAGGTGGCACAGAAAACCTGAGCAACTTGGGGAACAGATGAGGCCATATGAAACACAGTATAGGATTTTCACTGCAAATACCACATCACATCTGTTTCTATCAGCTTCAGTTTTCTGTTCACACACACAATAGGATGGCACTATTTGAACAGTATTAAAGCATATATCTGATTTTATGAAAAATGAACAAAGCCTTGTGACGTATCAGGGGCCGGGAGGGCTGCACGAGCTGGCTCCCCCCCGGTCCGGGGTCCCTGGTCCGTGTAATCCCACCGGATCTGGGGCGCCCAGCCCCCGAGGTTCTGCGGCATGGCGTCAGTCTCCAAACCATGTCAATTCAAGCAGGAAATTAAGTAAGGTGAAGGAAAGAACTGGACTCCATCTCTGTTCTGCTAGGGAGGTTTATTTGGGATAATGGGGAAAAGGGGGTTGCAGGGAAGGAGAAGGGGGAAGGGAGACAGGGCAGGGAGCAGATGCTAGCAGCTCAGAGATGGAACACCTCGAGCGGATCCAGACATCGACTTATAAAGGGAAAGGAAGGGGGAGGGACTGTCTCCCCCCAGAGCCAGTCCCGGGGAGTCTGAAGGGAAGACAGGCATAGGGAACCCACCAATAGATTTTGGGTACAGCAGAATGCATATTCAAAATGAACCAATAGTACACCGAGCGGGGAAACAAAGGGAGAGCATGGAATCCTAAAACCCCACATTGCTACAGCCTTGCAGTAAAGAAAGAGCATCAATAAAGTCGCATGATGAACCAGGGACAGAGCCTCAGAGACAAAACCCTGGAGAAGCAAGGATCACTTCTCTGTAACACCTGCTTTGTTGAGCTGAAATCCCTTTTAACATTAACCTGAAATTTTGCTGCCAAGTTTATGTTAATTCACCACTGGTCACAACTTGCTAAGGAAAAGCTTCCCACATCTAAACCAAACAAAGCCTGGACTGTAACTAGAACTTGTGCAGAACAGAGTAAATTTATGGATTTAGTTCAAGTATGGGATTCACGTTGTTCACCTAGGAGCAGAAGAACTGCAAGGACTGAGGGGGATATCCTATGAATAATCACAACCATGTTTGGAAAGTGAAAGGAAGAATATATCTGAGTGAGGACACCTGCATGAAGTCAGGCACCATAAGAATGGCACAACTGTGATCCTGAATGCCTTAACTTCTGATCCAACATCTTATCCAGTGGATAATGTTTTTCTCAGAACTGTAAATAAATAGAATGCTGTCTGCCATCATGCAGTAATTTCTTACTAGTAAGTCATGTCACTCTGGACCAGCTGTATAAAAAGGCCATCCAAAATACAAGTTGTAATTTATTAATTCTGCCTAAGTAAAAGGTTTCCAGTAATACTGACAGCATTTGCCTTTCTCACTTCAATGAAGCACATTGCAAAGGATGCTTCGTCAGACCTACATATCACTGTCACTCCAGAAGTCAATGCACTGACAGTCTTAGCAGAGGTGGATGTTACAGGATACTGTGCAAGTGATTATGTAAGATAGAAAAGCAGATTTTTGGAGTCTCACTCCAGTAATGCAGAAATCAGAAGCTTTTAATGGAATTAGCCAAGAAGGGAACATCTCTTGTACACATCACCATTATCCCTTGGGATCCTAAAATTACTTGTGAGGAATAATCTCTCCAACTCACTCATAATTTTAGCATGCCTAAGAACTACATATCTTCAGTTCGCCCGTAATTTAAACTTCTTTCCTTCAACAGAAACACCACCTGACAGGTCTTAACTAAAAGTGAATGACAGCAATAGCAGCTTACTTAAAAGTGTAAAGGAAATGCATATTTATGAGCACCCAGAGTAATGGTTTATGAACCTGAGAACTAAAGGTGTAATAATGTCTTGAAGGCAAATTAGGAGACACAATTTTACCTTCAAGACCCAAACTAGCTTCTGTCAGTGATGAGATGGGTGTTAAGATAATAGAATAGAGGAGCATGGGTAACTTTTAAATTTAATTTTTCAGACCTACTACTCCATCCTTTTCCCTTTCTGAAAGCTCACAGAAAAGGAACTACACATGTGTGCACAGTAAAATAATGGCATCTTACTCCCGACTTTGGGACTGGACTTACTGTCTGACAGGTGAGTGTCTGGAATCCTTCACAAATACTGGAATCTGAAATAGCTTGGGGAAAATAGCTAGGCTTTACTTCAAATCTTCTCTTTAGAAATAAAAATTTGTCAAGTAACTTATATGCTGCACTTTTTTACAATAACTGACATCAGAGTGATGGTAATGATTTTATGAGACCCTTTGATTTTATTTCACCATTTGCATTAGCATCACTGCTTTGTTGATATTTTAATGAATAAAATAATTTGGTTTCTGTAATAGCCTTACTTTGAACATCAGTATATTATGAATTATTTAAATAGGGAAAGACATGTATATTAGGGCAATCTATTCAAGGAATCAAGCGTTATATCCCAGTATAATTTTTTCCAAATCTTTATTCCACAGGACAATCTTTCAAGTATGATGTCTCTTGTAGGAATCATACAAAAGATGGAGACACTGCTAAGGAAAAAATTCTACCATCTGGAAAACAATTTTATTAGATCAGATAAAGCATGGAGCTGCCTTCTATTCCTGAATCTTCCATAAAATTACTGTATGACCTTGGGAAATCTCTTTTCCTTGCAAGACTTTGGTACTCATCAAAAACTCTTGAGATTCTGGTCTAATGGTATAAAAGAAGTAAAAAACACTCATGAATGTCATCTACTAGAGATGATTCTCTGATGGCCTATATTAATTTCTTTTTAAAGATTTTAAAATTACATTTACAAATATAATGAGAAATAATTAAACAAGTACCTGAAAACGTTAACTGAATCTGCTACTGACCCTTAAAGTCAATTTTTTATTCATTAAAAATGTGTGTTAAATATTTATAAACCCATGGACAAAGCAATCTCAGCTTCTGGAAATAAAAGCATGCAAAATTAAACAGAATTAAAAAGAAAACTAACTTTTAGCTATCCTTTGTTCCTTGCAAGCTGTATGTGGACATTGCTCTGATGACAAAGGTCCTATGTGCCACCTCTGCCTTCCCGCAATGAAGTCCCTCAGTCTAGAGTTCCTTAGTGTGGTCCAGCAGTTGACACAGGACACAGAACACCAGCTATGCACCATTAGGTGACCACTGACTTGGTCTTAGTTCATCTCCTGTGAGAAGGTCCTGATCAAACCATCAGCACAGAGAATCCCCCATCACCTATGGTGGGCTCCCAGAAGACAGGACAGGCATTGAAATGCACAGATGAGAGTTAATTGGTAAACTCTCTGAAGGGTCCTCTATTGACATTTCTCAATCTGATTAAATCTGTTCTTTAAACGCACCAGAAAGGACACTTTCAGTATACATAATATGCAGAGGGAAAAATAGTCAATACATTTCTTTCTCAGAGTAATTTTTCAGTTCCTTGCAGCCTAGAGGTTTGTCTCACATTTGGAGCGAAACATTTTTCTGAACGTCTCATCTGATAGATAGACAGACAGACAGATAGATAGATGAACACAGAACAACAACAAAAAAAGCCACACACCCTCCCTATGGCCTGTTTTTCAACAGTTCCATTCCTCAGACATGTCTCCTTCAGTAACATGGTCCTTGTGACAGACATGCTTTTCCTAGAGAAAAAAAATAAGCCAGTGAATCTCACTACGCCAAGTTTGAAGAATTTAGCAAAGGGTTTTTGCAAATGCAAACAGAGGACACTAAATTATTAGAACAGTATTACTACAACATTTGAGTTCAAACACTGCTCAAATGGCAGCCGTAGTTGACACATCAGTGTGATATGTTAGTGACCAACAGTCCACAGAAATACATGTGCCTTCATCACTTTCCAGTCCAGGTGTTTACTCTGCTATAACCCACTCTAGCCAATACATCGACCTATTTCAAGATTTACTGAGAACTGAGCTCTTTCAATGTCCCCCATACTGGTGTACACTTCTAAGATCTGAGCAAATCTGAGGGGAAGATTTCAGTAACTGCTGCACACCTGCATGAATTTCTTTCAAAATGTGATAAGCTAGGTTAAAATAATACTTGGGAAAGGACTGATTTTGCACATCCTGTGTAATAAATAAATAGGTGGAGAAGGAAAACTCCACCTAAAGAAAGCACTTTAGTCAGTGATGTATGCCATGGAGACAGACCATATTACCATGCCCTTATGCCACCTCCTTTGGTACCTGCTGTAAACTGTTTTCAAATCTTCCTTTTTACTTACTAAATAAAATATATTCCCAGGTTCCTTGTCAACCTGCAGACACTATGTGTTTTTCTTTTCTGTCACTCCCTGGAGATGAGCTAATTGCTAGAAGTATGCAGTATGAACTCTTTTTAGTTTCCTATTGAGAGTTTTTGATGACAAAATGCCTTTGTCATATACTATTCCTACCAGTGGGACATGCTGTAACAGCTAGAGTCAATGGGTAACATAAGAAAGTCCTGTCAAAGATGTACAACTGGGGATCCTCTGATAAATTGCACACTATTCTTACTATTAGACTGTTAAGCGCTGCACTTCTATAATACAAAGAACAAAAAGTGCAGCAACACCAAATATACACTCAACAATTTATTAAAAATTCCTTAAAACAATGAGAAAAAAATAATGCTGTGGAAATATTGTGATAGCATCTCCACACAGCGTTGAGGGCGCAGGCACTGAAAAACAAAGTTCAATGTTATGATCAAAATGTGCTCCTTTTCCTTTATCTCTCTCCTTTCAGCATGAATTTCATGTTCTCTCCAAAAAAGAAAAAGGAAAAAGCCTGTGAAATTCAAGATTATGTTGTCAGTTCTCCTGAAATCTTGATTTTGGTAAAAATACTCAGTATTAATTTTTCCACAAGTAAAACTTCAGTCAAAAAGTTATGGTAATCCTTCCAAATGCATTTTCTAGCTATAAATATCTCAGAAAGCTGCTCCACTTCACAGTGAAACTTTGTCCATATGGAACATATGACTAGGAAGGACTTTGTGAACTACTGAAATCCAGTGCTTTGCTAGAGAAGGCATATGTATCATTCTGTTTTCTTTAAAACTGATTATAGAAGACGATCAGTTGGAAAACAAGTTAGAGCTTTCAGTTTGGTTTTTTAGGGTTTTTTTTTTTTTAGCCTACCAGTAGGACATTACCCAAGAAGCTCAATCTCCTATTGGTAAGAAACTGCCTACTATTTCCTGTTATGTTTCTTTATGGACAATTTATACAGGATATATATGGACTGTGTCTTTCCCATGTGTTTGCTTGGGAAGTTCCACAGGGAGCCATATTTATCTTAATTCATGTTCAGCTGTGCTAAACAAGGCTTTTCTTGGTCTTCCCTAGTAGTTCTTTCAGCGTTTCTTTCACGTTCAATTCATCCTTCTTAAACATGGATGAGCAAAACAGTGCTTTCAAACTCATTGTCCCCAGTGCCCTATTTAATGGCTTTAATATTTTTATCATTACTTAAAATACATACAGGGATAAAGTACACTTTTTTCATGACCATGAGTAATCACTAGAAACAAGGGAATCTTTCCACTAAGATTTCTAGCTGATGAATTGACAGCACTGGTTGTGAACTAGCTGGTCATCAACATGCACAGTTCTTTGATACCACTTTGACCATGGAGACAACAAATGGTGAAGAAACATAATTAACTTTTCCAGCATCTAAATGTTATTCATTTTATCTTCACACTTATGGATTGGATTTTGTTCCCAGTTACAAGGATGAGCATCTGAAATACCTGCTAAATTCAGGAGTGTGATACCTATCCCAAATTTCCACTGGAAGAAAATCCAACCCTCCTACTCATGGTCGCTTGTAGGAAGTGTTTCTTTTCAGACTAAAAATTACCTGAAAGGTAGCTGAATAAAGTGAAAACTTATCACTAAACTATGTTTTTAATTTCTCTTTTTTCATCAGTGGCAGAAATAAGATAAGGAAGATAATCCTCTGTGAGGTACAATTTTCTGCTTTTGTAAGAGCCAAAACATTTTATTCTCCCTCTCCGAGGAATACATGGAAGCACTTCCCTCTTTGTCCTTTCCACGATGATTACTCGTTAGAATTTGATAATTTGCTCTAAACAAACACGATGAGTTTTATTTCCTTCTTCCATTAAACAATTTGGATAGAAGCTCTTTCATAGAATATATATGCTGTGAGGTCTGTGGTTTTCCAAGCTGCCCATCAAGACACACAGAGCCTCCTGTGTTACAGACATGAGTCTGACTTTCTTGTAACTCTACCAATCGTTTCCATCTGGTATTGTACTTAACAGGTGGATTTTCTGAGACACTTCACACTATGAAGTATGTTAAGGATTGTACCTTCAGTTCTATTTGATTTCCAATTTATTCAATGTTTCTCTCTGTGCATTCTAGTTTGCACAGTCCTCATCTATTCCAGAAAAGACAGAGCGGGCTGCAGCCTACCTTTTCTGAACAAGTATTTCTTCAGAGACAACCCCACTAGTCATTTCATTCCACTTCTTTCCACTGTGCAGTAGGCAAAACACCACTGTACTATACCTGAATATTATGGAAAAGGCTGTGACAAAAAAAGAACTGCATTAAGGTTTTGTTGTGCCTTCCACACATATGAAAGGCAATATCATTGCTCACTGCAGACAGTGTAAAATACCTCTAAAAATACATGGATTTAAACTACTGTAGTTATAATTCATAAAGTACCTCAGCCTGCAGGCCTGATCTGAGCTACAGAGGCCACTGGATTGAAATCAAAACTGATCCTGAGAAGCTGAGGAAAACCTACATAGGGCACGAATCCTTCTTACACTTCTGCATCTGATCAATCTGCATGTTATATGGAATAAAGACTCTTCCTAAACTCAGACAACGTGTGGATTGGCTTTGCAAAGTGTTCAACAGCAACAGTGGCTTTTGGCACTTGCTGGCCTGAGTTTTGCCACATATTTCAGTGCCTGCAGTGTGCTGTCCTGGCTTTGATGACTATTAGTTCAGTTTGCGCATGCAGCCAGATGATGAAGCAGATCAGGGAGTTTATTCAACTCACAAACTGCTTAGCACATCTTTTACTTCAAGCTGGATCAAAATGGCCCACAAGCAGCTGTGCCATCCCAGAGGATGGTACAATACACACTGTGACATGGTGGCAGGAAACAGGAGAGATATGTCGGTGTTGTTAAAGGTCACTTTGTAATGTTGAACTGTACCCTCTGGATATCTGGTTGCAGGTGC
Source organism: Lichenostomus cassidix (assembly GCF_008360975.1). Lineage (NCBI taxonomy): Eukaryota > Metazoa > Chordata > Aves > Passeriformes > Meliphagidae > Lichenostomus > Lichenostomus cassidix. The sequence continues at coordinate 127,729,400 of NC_139482.1, forward strand.
ATCAATATATTAGGCAACACGAATCAGAACTGCAATTCAATGGTATGCTCACTCCAACTGTTACAACAGTGTCTGATACAGTCTGTGCCCACTGCAGCTCTCTCCCAAGTAATTCCTACAGATGGCTCAAGAGGGAACTGAAAATTGCCTGGAGCAATTTTTCATAAGCAGTGTGCAAGCAGACACTCTTTAGGGATAAAAGAGTTTAACAGTATGATCAGGGTTATTTGATGCCAGCTGACCTCTGTGCCAAAAATCAGTACAACCCTTGCTTAACCTACAAGTGCAGACATGAATCACCAGCCCAAATTCTCATCCTTTACCTGTTAGAACAGAAGCCTGGAGAGACTATTCTTACACATCTCCACTCAATGCCTGCAAAAGGTTCCACTTACATTCTACTTTAACTTAAAACTTCTCCCTGTTCTTCAGGTCACAGTGACCACAGATCCCTGAGGCCAGGTCTAAACTGACAGCTGCAGACTCATTCTGCCTGTGATGTGAACTGGTACGGTGCAAGCAGGAGATGCATTGGCATAGTACACAGCACCATGGCCATGTTAATTAGTGCTGGTAAGAGACAGGTCAACAAAAGCACTGTGCTCTAAAGGCCCCAAGCTGAAGGGTTTAACAGACACTGTGAACTCAGACTTACTCAAAACAGCTTCAGTAAATCTGGGCCACGCTCTCATCAGTATGCTGTAACCTTGAGCTGAAAGGACCATGTCTAATGCTGTGACACTGTTTCACTCCATATGCTAGTTCATTATCCAGCTCCTCTCTGTTGTGACTGCCAACAAATAATGATGTTTTTCAACACTTCTCCACTAGGAACTGAATGCACAAACATCGCATCATAAATGCCACCCAACATCTGCCAGGCAGTTACCATCTTCCCATGACTATCACCTAGGCTGAACCTGAGCAAGTGATTTACTGACAATCTGTATCACATCCTCTTACCTATCACACCCTAGATCATCCAAACACCAATGCTTATGAATTGCCCACAGGTATTTACTTAAAATATCACAGAAAAATTATTTCTAACAAAAAACCCCCCATGCATTATAAAATTACTGTTACTTTGTTAATGAAAAATCAAATATTGCAACTGAGGATATCAGTTTTGCTACAAATCTTACAGTACCAACCCAAACATGCTGATAATAAGACATTCACAGAAAATAAATGAAGGAATAGCCAGACTTTTCCACCTTTCCTGTTCAACAGGCAGTCAAAATTCTTGAAAATGTTATTGTTTACTGTGAGTTATTCTAGGACAATATCAATAGCTTAGCTGAGCAAAATTTCCTCTATTGGTCCCACAGTAAACAGGGTATCTATGTAACTGAGATAATGACAAGGACCAGATTTCAAGTAAAGTATTTCAGAAATTAAGGAACAGATTAGTGACTTGCCTTATATTATCTGTAAATTTACTAACTGAAACCAGAGTGCTCAATCAGGGCAAATTATTTGTTTTCTCACATTCCACTTACTGTAGAGCTCCTTGTTCACTTCATGGTGCTTTTCTGTACTGATTCAACTGCTACACGAATAAAAAAATTCCAACATAACTTTGAATGTGTGAACACTTTCAATAGTGCTTATTTTAATCAGTCTTTCTCATCAAGTAAAAGCAAAAGCTAGTCACGTGATGTTTGATATTTCTGCAACTGATTAAAACCAAGCAACTGCCTTTTCTTACTTTCATTCTAACAGTTTGAGCTTCCTAAGATCATTCTCCTTCTGCCCTGCAAGTTCTTTTCTTATCCAACCCTTAAAGCCTGTAAGCAATATGTAAAGATGAGCAGACAATCCCATAAATAGTTCAAGACCTTGAAAACAAAAATGTAACAAGTTTCTAGCTTTCTTCCAAAATAAGGCATAATAGAAGCAAAAGCTTCCACTGAAAAGAAGAATATTTTTAATACAATCCAGTTACAGAAAACCATGACAACATGCCATTAATGGACTGCATGACAGCAATCACCAATGTAATTCATTACATTCAATTCACTACAAAAGGCAGATAACTATTCTATGGTCATGCTTACCCTGAACATGAACATCTAACACATTCTTTTAAGACCATAAATGGGTGCAATACCCGATGAACTACATAACGCACGTGGTCACAACCTGAAGCATGAAATACAAAAATCCCTTCAGTTAAACCTCTTGAACTGATCCAAGGTGACTCTTAAGTCTTTCTTCTTAGACCACTGCCCCTGCAATGCTTGCCAGACTGTAGCAACGTGCCTGCAGATTTTAGTGGAAGCAGCCACTACAGTCAGAGATGATTGGCACTACATATCACCCTTCCCCTATCCCATTTTGAGTTAAGGGCTAGAATGTTCTACTCTGTTCCTTCTACCCGAAGTTTCTATTGGTTTTCAAAGTTCTGTACCCTCCCCCCTTGTACCCCCATTCCCTGGCTTCCCTGTCAATCCTGCATCCCTCGCGTCCCGGTTGGCTCTCCCTTGCAAACTCCTCCCATCCTGCATCCCCCTGTTAACCCCGTGTTCGCTTCCGTGCTGCGCTTTGCACGCTCCGAATGCAGAGCGCTGTGACCCATCCGGACTCCATGCACCCCGCGCCGCCCCGCTGCTCCTCAATAAACCCTGGATTTCGAGAACACAGCGACTACATCTTCTTAATCGCCTTGTCTCCTGTTTTTCTCCTTCGCGGAGCCAATCCGCTCCCGTGCCCGCGGTGTCCGGCGGCGCCCGGTCAGGACTCGCGTGGAGGTTTCGCCGCGGCAGCCTCCTTTCGTGGGATTTCTGCGTTTGCCGCTTTTCCCAGAGCGAGAAACCCCACCAGACTCCTTGCTGCCTTCATTCCTGCTAGCCCAGACAGGGGAGGAGCAGCAGAAGTTTAACAAACTGCCACTTTCCATGGCAGGACAATGGCTGGACAAATCTTCACTGCACCCAAAAATCCAGCTTTATCTCTCATAGCATTGTAGCTAAAGAAATGCAGTTACAACTATCAATTATGTTCACCTTAAATATCTATCAAGCACATCTTGAGAGATGGCAGCTGCACTGGGCATTTCATTCTTATGCCTGCTCCACTTTCCTGTTATGATGAAATGAGAGGAAATCAGATTTGTAGTTCACTGCCCAACTCTCCTTGCATTTATATTGATGCATTATTACCTACAAATAAAAGCACATACACCACACAGAGAGTGTGTACATATGAACACTGTACACATAGAAGAATTATGTCTTAAGATGTTTTAAAAATGGATGTCTAAAGTTAAATTTACATACTCACATTGAGATGAGTACTTTGAAGTCCAGCTTTCACACATAAGCTAAGATTTCCAAAGCCTGGTGAAAGAATTTCTAAAAATGTTAAACTGCTCTGCCTCTGAATGTAATATATACATACTTATATGTGTCTATAGTGAAAATTTTACGTATTTTGTAAAGGACTGTAAGGGTTTTTTCTCAGTTGATTTTGAATGCAGAAATGAATTCATTGAAGACTTGATCAGAAGCTGAGAGTAAGTGTAAACACAAATATGTAACACTGCAACAGCCCTGTACACACAGGATACCTTTCAGGAATTGCAAGTGCTTGAAATAACACCATACTGAAAGGCAGTTCAGCAACTGGAAACATGTCAAATTTCACTCTCATTTACACCTATAACGAATTTGTAGCGATTCCACAGAGTGAAATGGTGATATTGTTGATCAGATTAAAATAAGAATAGACTACGAGCCTCCATCTGTATATCAGTACTAAACAAGTGTACTATGAATGTATAGTAAAAGTAGTATAATCAAACAAGCTCAAAGAAACTTTTGCTGTGGAGAGGGGATGGGAGCCAAGGGTTTAGATATACAACTTTTCTCCTTAGCTTCTCTTCAAGGTGTGTGTACACACTCCCGCAGCCCTCTGGGTCTGCAGCCAACCCTCTCATTTTTTCTCACTCTGAGTCAATGTCTGCTCAACAAATGAAAACTAAGTAATATCCACACAAACCTAAGTACATATCCAGATCCACCATCACCTTTTATGCTCTAAGCCAAGGCAATAAAATATAGCTCTGCTGCTTTGGATGTAAAAAAATACATGATCACAAACTGCATGTGTTTAAAATCCATCATCAGTCTTCACAGAACATATTTAAAAACATCCCAATCGTCAGAAAATGTGGATTAAATTAGTATAGCCAGACTACGCTTTACTTCACAGCAGCGTTTTCCTCAGCTGCTCCTGCTTTAGTTACCAAGAAGTGATTCCACTGGCACAAAATTAAAATCAAAACAGCACTTACTGACCAAAGGACGTAGCTGACTTTTTTTGTGACACCAAAATTCATTCTTCATAAAACCTCCACCCAAAGAAAAGAGACTACACATGGTATCAGTGGCCTACGCTGTGAAGCATGAGACTCAGATTCCAAAACTTGCCAACAGTCACACATAATAGCAAAAGGTGGGGTTTTTTTTCTTATTCCCTTTATTACGTGCTTAATAGAAAATTTTTATTAGAAAAATCCAAGAGAGCAAACGTAAGGCTCCATATGCAAAGAAAAAAGGGTACACTGGAACTGCCTGTTTCTTGGTTTTTCTTTTTTGTTATAAATAAACAGTAGGAGAAGACTCTATCCTTTTGTCTCAGAGTAGTTAGTATTTGTTTCTGTACTTTTCCACTCCCTTCCTTTCCCACAGTAAATAGATGACTGACATTAAAACAGGGGAAAAAATATGACTAGTTAAAAAAATAGACTGGAGGATCTTTATTCCATTGATATCTGTCCTGCTAGATCTTTGCTTATGGCAGAGGACAGGAATCTCAATGATGTAAGATGTTGCCTTCTGGTTCCGTGCCTTTTCTTAATAGACAAAAGATAGAGGAATTGCTCTTCTGTGACAAATGGTGAGATCTTGAAATTTTCAGCACAATTTCAGTCCAAACATTTTTTGTTGTTGGTCCTGTTGCTGTTATTTCAGAAATTATATGTAAATTTGTCATGCTGATAACAAGCATTTCCTGACCCAAAACAACCGAATATCACTTCAAAGTATGCAATGTATTTAAAAGAAAAGTACTGAAATGTAACATTTTCTCTCTTTTTAAGCTGAAAACGAAGGCTTATAGTGGCCAGTTTGTTTTGAGTATGCAATGGCACTACTCAGGACAAGGAAGGTGGAGGCACTCGAAAAACACAGAGAAGGTAAACAGTAACAGAAAACATAGAAAAGGTGAGGTGGAAGAAAGTAAAGACAACTCTTAGCAGTAGGGGAGGTGGAGATGGCAGTCTGCCACAAGGAGGGCTTCTCTCTGGAGACAGGAAGGCAACAAGTCCATGCACTAGCTGGTAGCTGGAGGTGGGAATCCCAGAGATGTTCTTGCTGCCACTAGTCCTCAAGCTCTTCTCCATCTCAGGGCTACAGTGAGACAATAACCTCAGCCCTAGGATGATGTGCCTTTGTTCTTGACAAGTCACCAGTCTACACACCAAGGAATTTTAAAAAGGCCCAACTCTACCCACGAAGTTTTATCTGCTAGCTCAGGTGTGCAGTGCTCTCCACACTCCTGTGCTGCCACAGCAGGACTGAGGACCCAGTCCCCTTCCCTGCCCCATTGTGCAGTGCCAACAAACTCAACCTCCATCACCAAATCACCACACTCACTCTACAATCTTGGGCTTTCCAAAACAAAAAGAGAACATATTTTCATTCATAACTTTTACTACTTCCCAGGGGATGTGAGGAGTCTTACTTACTCCAGAGAACCCCTCTAAGCTCTAGCCCCTAGAAGATCAAGCTGGCAAGTCAGGAGATATAAAGCAGACAATAGGCAGACCTCTGAGTCTACAAATTGAAGGTGGAATGATTGGCAAACAACTTCTCCTCATGAAAAATTATGCTACAGCAACACAATAGTAACGGGAGCCAAAAGTATGTCTATTCCTGATTTGTAGACCAGGTTTTAGTTATGCTATAATCCTCTCAGTATGCCTGCTTAGGATCCCACAATCACACAAGTCATGAACACTACCCACAAATCCTGCGGCTTCCATGCCGAGCAAGCGACACACCAGATGAAGAAGGATGGAAAATATACATGTGGAATTGTTCTGGGAACTTAAAGCACACATAACAGTAAACAAAGCAAATATGGTACAAAACCTGCTGCTATTTTCACAGCATTTGTGGAGCAAAGCTGCATAAATGCAGAAGGATGCATACTGCCTCACACCTTTCCTCAGATTCCAGCAAATTAAGCACAGCAGCACAAACAGCAGCAGGGAGAAAAAAACACTCTGCAGAAGAGCTGCCCTGTTTGCTGCTGCACTACAGGTATATGTTTGGGTGCATGAGAAAGAGATGAATAAGAAGTGTTAAAAGTACTTTTTCTCGTGTCTCTTCCACAGCCTTGGCTGCTCATGGAGATTTGAAAAGGGAGAGATTCCCTTGGTGCCATCCTCCCTCCTCCAGGCACAGCCAAGCCAGTTTGAAAAGGTTGCTGTGGTTGTCCCCTGCCCACAGGAGGATAGGCTTCACGAAGCCAGTGCCAGTTTGGTCTGGTAACTAAAAGACTGCCTCTGTTCCCCACCGAGAAGGCAGTGCCACTGTCAGATACTGGAGCACCAGCTTAAGTGGCATTACAGACAAATTTTGGCTGGTGGCAGGAGAGATGGCTGAAAGCCAGCTGACAGAGAAGAGCAGTATCAATCTCTCTGCTGGGGGAATCCTCTGAAAATGCTACTGAAGCAAACAGCAACCGCTAGCGGCACAGAGGCAAACAAGACATGAGTGATCCTGTTCTTGTGGAGAAGAGAAAAAAGGCAAACGGCTGAACTGAAGTAATCAACATGAACTTGAACCATGGCACAGGGCAAACATGTGGCATGCCGTATGGAAACTCAGAACAAAACAGAAAGCTTGGAACAAAATGAAATTAAAAATCTGCTTTTATTTCAAATTACTCCACTAAACATCTAACTGAAAATCATGTTGAAGTTGATATGACTTTGTGACATGTTGTTCCTTGAAGGCTGCCATTTTCCATCAAAAAAAAAGGTATGAAAAATGTTTCAATCTGGTTACCTTCTTTCCAGCAAGGCTAGAAAACATGAAGTTGTGCACTAAAAAATAACATCACACCGTTAGTCAGCAAGAAATAGCTGTTCAGCCAGCATCTATCATAATGTTTTCAATAATCCATAGATACCAAATGCCTGGAAAAGAAGGACGGCAATCACTCCAAGCACATATTTTGAACTTTCAATGCATTTGATAAATTAATTTTTTTAAAGACAGGCCCTGCGCAGCCTCACTTTGTTTACTGTTTCTAGATATAGTCTACCCCGAAAAGGTTGATCAAATATCCATCTCCAAAACAGATGACCCTGGAGCATTAGGGCATTCTGTATTCTGAGGGATCAGCTGTTGAACAGCTTCACACTAAAACATCCCTGTAAAACTAGCTAAGTCATCAAATCTAGGTTTTATTAGATGACTGCACTAAAACAAAAAAAAAATCTTTCTGTATAATTACTAATAAGTATCTGAACGAAATCAGGCCAAGAAGAATCAAGAGGAGTTAAAATGAATAATCTAGAGCATCTCTCCTATGAGGAAAGACTAGGAGATCTGGGAGTGTTTACCTAGGAGAAGAGTAGGCTCAAGGAGGACTTCATCAGTGTACATAAATACTTGAAGAGAGGATGAAAAGAGGAGAGAGTCAGGCTCTTCTTAGTGGTGCTCTGTCAAAGGACTAGAAGCAATGGGCACACTTCGAAACACATAAGGAAAACACCTTTTTAAAAAAACTTTGAGGATAGGCAAACACAGGAGGACAGGTTGTGGAGTTTCTACCCTCGGAGATACTTAAAAGCCATCTCAACATTGTTCTGGGCAACCCGCTCTTGGTGGCCGCGCTTGAGCAGGGCAGATGGATGAGATGACCACCACTGGTCTGTGTCAACCATCCCAATTCATATTAATTAGAGCAATATTGGACAATATTTGTCAATAATATACCTATTTGTCCTATAATACACCTAAAGGCATAATGAGACTAGAGGGCTCACTCGACCAAGGTCAGCTACCAGGCCAAAAGATAGCCCAAAATGCTTACACGTAAAACTCAAACACACCTGCAACACTTAAGTATAAAACCATATACATAAACTTTCAAACTCTGCCTCTCACATTCATTAAGTTCAGAGAACTAATTTGCATTGGCAAACGCTATAGCTGTATCAATGAATGACCAGAGTGGGAGCTGAAAGAACCATCATCAGAGCAAAAGGCAGAGCACAGTCTATTTTAGTTCTTGCTCTCTGTCCTCTAAGGAACATCACAAACACAGAAACACCTTCTAGGTTATATAATCTATTTGCCTGCCAGTGCTCTTCCCTACAATAATTTTTAACACCTGCTTTGGCCAAGTTAAGACCAATGTGTTGTGTCTAAATAAAAGGCGTTTATTATGACCCCTCTCTGTATTGTGCAGTACTCAGTGGATGCTGCCACTGTACTGTTTAACAGGGAAAGTGCCAAATTGTTCAGACAACACACCAAGCCAAAACTGGTGAGTCAGCAACATAACAGGGTCTCTCTGAGTGCTGGGCCCCAGTACAAATACTCCTAGCTCCTTGCTATATCATTGTCCTCTCCCCTGCTCAAAGCGCAGCTGATCAGTCCTGGCATCTCACAGGTTTGAGAAGTTCAACCACTGCACCACGGGGTAGCCATGTGCAAGAAACAGGCCAAGCTGTGAAAGCGTGGGAGGTAGCTATCTGAGCCTCCTACTTAAATAAAGCTTTACATCTGCCCTGATCTCTCCAGGGATCTTGCTGATCACTACTCTTTCACCCTGCAGAGGATTTCAAAAAACAAGTCCAACCATGGTCACCTGAAAGTGTTCACGAAAAAACCAAAAAAAAAGTAATCCTAAAGGTAGAGGCTGAAAAGCAAGTGACCATAATGAAAAACAAGTGGATAAAATGCCAAAAAGCTGATACAATCATCCTCTATCCACGTACCCAGTTACGTAGGATGAGTTGCCCCGAAAACAAGCTGCAGGGCTCCCATTTCTCACCAAACACATTTGGGTGAAATATTTGTGAGGTCATCTTCTACTGAGCAATAGTTTCCTTGCAAGGTTTTCTACACAAAACCTAAATAGCGCAAAAGCAGAGTTCACCTTTTTAAACGTTTTTCTATTGTATCTGTTTCTCATTTATAGAGGCACTCAAAAGCTTTCAGCCATGTTTCTCATAGAAGGAGCCAAGGAAATCAGCCACACAAACTGTCCAAGACTAGGAAACACAGACAACTCCATAGCTATCTAAAACTAATAAGAAACAAAATAATCCCTTACTTATAACTTGATGAGAAGTTGAAAAGACCACTAAAACAGTTATATTAAAATAATAAGGCAGCACTAAAAAAATTAAGGCATGATAAGACTGTTCACGTAACCCTAGCTCTTTCACCATGAGAATGCACGCTGTAAACAACTTTTTTTCCCAGACACTTGTTGTTTTCTGCATATTTAAACAGATGTGGGTGCTTAGCAACTGTAAAACAAAGTCATTTACTTAAATAACTGAATACAGATTAAGGTACTTCATATATAAACTTTTGAAATACTGTGACTGTTTTATAATATTATTCAACATACAGAGACAGAATCCTCATCTATGCATTTTAAAAATAAGTCACCTTTGCATTTAAGCAAAGAAAGAGGGATCAGTGTTTGCTATGCAAGTATCTATATGAATGTACATGTGTGCATGTACATACTCTGTATGCATGTTACCTACATATGTAGTAGGCCAGGACAGAAAAGGCCTAAGAAAAGACATTAACACATTTAAAACATCCATTGGTGTGAGAATAAACACAGTTATACAATGTAAAGGTCTGTAACATTCATTATCAAAACTTGTTATGAATAAGGAAAAGTATTTTGTTAGAAATGCCCATATATGAAATTAGAGACAAACAGGAAAATCAGGAAAGTTCTAACAGTTCAGAACCATTGTGTAGTGTGAAGCCAGTGCACTGCAGTATTTCACTAATGTTTCCAAACACAGAGAATATACTTTATCTAAAGTAATTCAAAATACTGTCTTCATAAAACTGGATGAATTAGTCAACAGCAAATACAAAATGAAGTTTTTGAAGAGGAATGCTACATTTTGTTACACTACACTACACTAGCCTTGCTGGAAAAAAAAAAAAAGTTTGACTTTTTTTTTTAAGCACACAAACTTTTCTTTCAAACTCTTACCTATTTGTTTTCTGTACTGGTCAACAGGAGTCCTCGATGTAGAGGCATCTTTTCTACCCATTGTTTTCAATCCAAAAGTCACTGTCAGTATCAGAAAAAAAAAAACAAAAACCCAAAACAACAACATTATTCTTAAATAAATTACTAACGAAATCAATTCCTAATAACATCAGAAAAATGGTAACAAGCAACATTTGCATGATTATACACAAAGACATAAGCCTTCCCAGAGTACAATGAGACACTGGAGTTAATCATCACTATTCTGAAGACTATTAGATACATTCTAAACATACCTTTTTCTCCATTGCATGGGTTATTAACATTAGAGAATGCCTGTTAGTTTGAATAAAAATAAGAAAAAATAAAGGATTTAAACTGATTGCACTGTAATTCAGCATTTGGTACCACTGAATTACATTCCAATATAATTTATTTCTTTAGTAAACCAGGGAATGAATGTAGTATTGTGAGCTGCATCCATTATTGGCAAATACATTTACACCACACACAGGAGCTGGAGGCAGGACTAGGCATGTGTGCATCCACAGGTGTAATTGCTTGGGAACCCACCTGCAGACACAGCACTCCAGCCACCTTGAGAAAACAGAGGAGCAGACATCTAAAACACAGCAACCCCATGCTCTCCTACCTTCTTCCTGCCATGGGCTCTAGATACCTGTCAATGAAAAGGAAGTGGAGAACAAAAACTGAGAGCTGGGGCTGTGTGCATTTTACACCTCTCAGCCATGGTATTGACAGTTTAAATCACCTTAAATGCATTTAACAACCATCCTGACTCTTAAATGGGCTTCTCACGTCACACAGTACAAGCAAGTGACACTAGGATTGCACAGCAAGCTGCACTGCCAGCCATACAAAGATGTTCTTTCTGTTATATTGGTGCTTCCAATCCATTCATGTAACTGAACAAGCATCATCTGAATAGTGCTCAAGCAAATTCCTGATGCATCTTTTAACATGAAAAACCTTATGGTTTCATTTCATCCCCTCACAGGGCTGCCACTCAAGTGGCAGATTCTACAAACATGCTCATTTCACCTCTTTTTCCCTAGTTAAGAAATAACTGGCTCTTACAGTCATTCTTATTGTTCAAAACACTGGGATTGAACCACTTTGGCTGGGCTGAAGACATTACTCACTACAGTGATGATAAGCCTCACCATCTGACTGCCTCTATGACCCAAGAGTCCCAACATCAACACCCACATTCAATAGAGGAGTGACGTTTTCCAGAAGTGTCAGATCTACTTTTCAAGCACAGAAGAAACTCAGCAGCCAACCCCTGCCTTTTCCCAACTGGCCCTGGCAAGCACTGTGCCAAGGGCAAACCTTGGCTGAATCATCCTGGGTAGCCACAAACCATGTGCAGATTGTGCACATATGGCTGTGGAGTATCTGCAAGAGCTGTACTTTTCTGTTAGGCATAACCAGCTGTGCTACAGCAAGAAGAGCTTCCCTGGTTGCTGCCAAGGCACGCTTTCTGGGAAGTGCAGCCCTTGGAAGGCACTGAGATGCCAAATCACGACCCAAAAACATGCCACAGCACTGCTGAACTGGCTACTGCCAGCATCCCAAACTTAAAGCATTCCCCATTATTTTCTCCATAGCTTCGAACACGATATAAAATACAGCTGCAGGAATGACCCCCACCAGTTATTTGTGCATTTTTAAACCACAAAGTTTATTATTCTATATGTATCTATTTTACAGGAATTATTGACATTTAATATCAAGTGACAAATCCAAGCTCCCTTATTTCATGTGTGGGACACACAGCATCAAGTGAGCTTGGATGCTCCAAAGTCAGCAACATTTTTTGAATGTACTCAGGAACAATAGCAAGGTATAGAAGAGTGCCACTAATTTTTAATCTGAACTGAAAATTCAATTAAAGTGTTCTAATGTTTCCATACATGACTTGGGTGAATTCAGAGAATACTCCCTGTTTTATGTAAAACACTGTAATCCACTTGGTTGCATTTCTTTTCCCGTCTATTCTGCTTCACAGAAATTCTCGAGACTGGGTTATATTTCTCACATAACATTCACATCATAATAATTAGAGTGGAAAAATAAAAGTACCGTTTGAACTTTCAGCTAATTGAGGAGGTAACAGATACATTTTCACACGGCAAAACTAGCGCTTGGCTTTTCTATGCCACTGTTAAAGAGACTGTTTTGACTTGCATTTTGCAATTTCCATAGTCTACTAATGGTTTATAACAAAACATCAGCTGTGAAAGATGTTTCCAGTTTTAGTAATGCCAATAAAACACAAGAAGAAAGCACAGGCAAAAATTATTTCCTGACCTAATATGAGTCACAGATACTCACATTTGCCCACATGGCTCAGTGTCACCGACTCTCGCATCTAGGACCTTGACTGCTCTTTGTTCTTCAAAGGGATGCAATAATCATCATTCCTTTCCACTGCTTTGATGGTTAGATAGCAAATGCCTGAGAAACCCATGGAGACATTGGCACACAGAGCCCAGTGTCTAATAAGACAGATATTTGCATAGAAGATCAGCCACAATTTAGAATGCTTTGTGATAGATGTGGAAAGGGAATAACAGATCTATATTAGCATGTACGAAACTGAGATTGTTTTCACAATTTAATTCCTTGGGGACTATGGCTCATCACCTTCTCTTGTAAAGAATCTCACACTCCCCAAGGAAGCAACTTGCCATGAGCCAGACTTAAACTAAAATATGGATTAATAAGATGTAATATTTATTATTTATGAACCTTGCTGTAGGAGTGATTTTCAATGCAACTTTCTGACCATTTCTCAATAATGAAAAAGCCTGAAAGATTAGTGAGTCACAAAACTAATTCTCCCCATCTAAAACAGCAGTGGTTATCATACAATAATTGGTTATCTCTACTGTAAAAAAATTGCACTCAGGTCTTTGACCATTTTGACATCAGCAAATGGAGGATCTGGCTTCTCCTATATTTCTCTCCCAAACCAAAGGGACAGGCAGCACACTGTGCTGCATGAATCCCAAGCAACCTTCAAGTCCCTGGAGTTTTACTGACCACATAACCACCTAAAAAACCATGTGAAGAAGCTCGTCACTGCTCCTTTTATTGGCTACTGAAAATACTTCAGAAGTAATTTTGGGTAACATGAAAGCAATGGCGGCCAACCTCAACTTTCAAGCTTTTATAAAAGACAATTTTAAGAAAACAAAGTGAGGCCCCAGTTAATGATTTTTTGTCTATTTTTACTTCAGAGATACTACAAGATTAAAAGACATCTTTGTTTTTGTGGTATACTTCACTGTTTTTTCACCCCTTTTGGCTTCCCCTCTAGTAATTCACCTTTGAAAATTACACACTCAGGAAAAGCACACGATTTTATTCTTCTCTTCTTTTACTCCTAAGCAGTGGCTGATAACAATTAAAACACATAATAAATTGCCTATTATCACCTCTAACAATCAATAGCATTTTGTGAGATTAAAACCAGTCCTGAATGTCTGTTCAAGGTCTGGCTATACTATAAATCCCAATTCTCTGTTCTTGATGTATACATAGCATTTTCTACACCAATTAAAACAAATGAAGCAATTAATTTAATGAAATAGAAACTTACTATAAATGACTTTAGCAATACTAATAAAATAAGAATACTATATGTATACAGATATTGCATTTTGTACATTATAAGTGCAATACAAATGATTAATGAGTGAAATGTCTTAAAATGTAAACCAGTGAACACTCAAAAGACATGCATATATGCATGTGTATAAACTTTCTTAGCAGTGATATTTGATAGTATATCTGCACTCTTCCAAGAGTCGATTGCCTAAATATTAACAGGGGGCACATTAAAAAAAATCATGAAACTACTGCTTTTATAGCTGAAAGCACAGTTAAGTCAGCTGAGAGAAAAGCAAGTAAAACTTCAGGATAGAAAAGAACCACTATGGAATATAAAGCTACTCGACCAAGTCTTCAGCATCTGTATATATATGCAGGAGTTCCACATCTTTAATAGCAAATAGATATCTACCTTAAAAATAACTCCTTTTTTGTTTGCTTTGCTGGATGTAATGCAGGTTGATCATCTGAACTCATAAACCATGTAGTTTTTAATATGATTCAAAGATTCCATGAAAACTTGCTGATATCATTGAAGGAACTGGTCTTCTCCCAGTTAACTCCATAGCTGACTATTTAATAACTAATGGATGTTAAAATATTTACAATTACAAGAGAGCAAAAATAGCCTTTATCCACCTCAGGTAAAATTCAAGGAGCACATCAGATCCTCTGCAAACATCAAGTTATTCCAAAGAACTACACTTAAAGCGGGAAGCCATCTGCATGTAGGTATTTTGGAAATCATTGCTGCTGGTTATTTTAATTGGCCTTTTTTGTTGTACTGTTGAAGTACAGTAACTAAGGTCTGTCTACATAGCAGTGGAAGAAGCCTGCAGCCAAAATTGCCAAAATAATGTAGATGAATTATTCAACCATACTGTAGCCAAGAGAAAGAATTCAAAAACCATTACTACTACTGATACTTAAAAACTTTTACAAACAAAAAAAACTGAGAACAAAATACATCAATGTTCTTTTGGTAAGTCTTACAGTAGTTTTCCATTCCTCTGGAAAACCTCTCTCAAAGGATGAGACTATTATTTGAAAGGAAAGAGTACGCTGCCTATGGTGCTTCTTGCAGACTCTATCTCTGCTTTACTTGGGGGTTTATTTATTTTTCTTTTAATAAAAGGAATGCAATATTTCTTAATTTAATCTTGAAAGCAGCAGAGGTGATTTAAATTTAATTAAGTTTAGGAAAATTAATCAAAAGCACAAGATCCACAACTCCAGTCAGAACAGATATTAAAATAATTCCAACTTTCTACACAAGGACAACAAACACTGTAACACATCCCAAGATTCAAACCATACTGGAAGTCCAACTTTTACTCAGACATATTTCAGGCTGTTTCATAGCTTCATGTAAGCACTAGGAACAAAACACACCTTGTGACTTCCAGAAACTGCCCTCTGCACTCTAGGACAAGGAGCTGCTCTGTTGTTGGTTAGCCACACAGTACCCACAAAACTCATGAAATTAGCTCTGTATTTATTTAACGTAAGTAATAAACAGGTAGTAGTTCACAGGAATTTCCAGCATATTCTCATGAATGTTTCAAAATCCTAAGGCAATAAATGTTTCAGGAACTAAATTTCAGGAACATACATGAGACACACAGGCTACACAGAAGGCGATCTCCACTCCCTCTGCCATGGGTGAAGAAACAAATCTAATGGTAAGGAATCCAAATCACCCCTGGCAATCTTACTTTCTTGTTAAGAAACTCCTAAACCTCCTCAAAATGCCTAAAAATTGGTGGGATTACTTACGCCCACGTATTTTCATTTTCTCCTTTAGTGAAATCTACATACTTCTGCTAAATATAAAATGTTTTTAAACATCTAAAGAGCTGAAAAGATTATCATTAAATATACTCACAGCTATGAAAACAGTGCAAATTTCAAGGGTTGCAAAACCTGAATAAGATTTTTTAAAGGACTTTGTATTTATGTAAAATTGCTTTCTTAAGTAAAAATAGGCTATTAAAAATGTTAAAAGGTTCCTTCCATTCCCGATAGAGTACAGTTTGTCTCTGTTTCTGCAGGAAGAATGAAAACCTAGTAGGCCAAAACTCACTTATAAAAACACTACATACTCAGAAGAGATCTGTTTAGTAATTGGTGTTATACTTGTTATAAAAAAGTATGACATTTTGCAGAATATTCCTAGCTGTAGTGATTCTATGCACCTTGCATTTAATGTTCATTATTAGGATGTTATGTCTTCAGAACAAGACTCCCTACTCACTTCAGAGATGAGCAGAGCTATAGCACGTGTGAAACATATATTCAATTTAATATGAAGACAGATCTTCATCTGAACAAATTTAAAATTCAAAATGTTCAAAGAGGAATTTTTTGCCCCATTTTTATGAATCTTTGATGGCACTGATGCATCAAGAAAATATCCTTGCAATAGTTCATGAAGGAAAAAAGCATACATGTGGTTAATTTCTGCCTTGCCAGACAGTTCAAAGTGTAGTACTTTCCAGAAGAAAGAGTAATCTCTGCTAAAGGGGAAACGACACAAAAAATGACACCATATGCAATATTTCAGAGTAACGTTCTTCAAAATAATAATCTGTCTAAACATTTTTAGGGTGAAGTGGGAAGGACATGGGACCATGGTAGAAACCCAAGCTAAAAAGACTATAAAGAGAACAGACATCCAGACCACCGCAATGCCCAGAGGCAATTCCATCAAGGATGGATACTCTTCTCATGGGGACACCTGCAGTTGCTGTACAGACACCTCTGTGGCATGAGGAGCAGCAGTGAGGACATCACCACATAAAACAGAGAGAAGCACGTGCTCTCTGCCTCAAGAGTTAAAAGTTCATTGAGTCAAGAGCAACAAGAAGAAACAATTATTTGCTCTATCTTTTGACAGAGTGTCAGCAGTGAACACTTCTGCAGTTCACTTAAATCCAGGCAATTTTACTCCCTCTTTGATCCCCACTAAACTCCCCTTCAGCACTCATTTCCTTTGATGAAGTAGGGAATAACTTAAATAACAGGTATAAAGCTAAAGGTCACAAACCTTAAATTTCAAAATCAGCTAAGTCTGCCTAAGCACTTCACTTCTAATATGTTATGAAGTTTGCATTCGTGAATTTAATAGAGTCCCGTGTGGTTTTACTGAAGTCTTACTCTAAAACCTCAGAGGCTCTGTTTTGCCCCCCTAGGTGTTACAACACGGGAAAGAGTGATTTCTTTCCCTTCTTTAAATGAGAAATTAAGCCCTCTATTCTCCCGTCTTTAGTTCTGGGAACTAACAAAAATTCTGTTTTTCCTAAATGTTACTTCTTTCCTGGCATTGCCACAAGCCATAGCTTGCTACTGTAAGCCTGAATGCTTTAATTATATACATTTGTTAATTTCTCATTTGTAAATTTTTAAGTTTAGGCTAATTTTTGATGGAAATGAAATTCTGATTTCTTCCTCAAGTGAGAAGAAATACTTAGGGATTATCCTTCCCTTTAGTTTATCCATCTTAAACTACAGTTCTCAACCATCCAGAGGACAGTGTTTCACAAATTTCAATATTGCAAAATGGGATAATGACCTTCAGTGAGAATAAATCTTGTAACTTCTAAAGTTGTGCACCCACACACAAAAACTGGAACAGGTAGTAATTTCATATTGATCATACTTTTGTTTCTACGGTGCCTGTCTTTTTACTTGCCTTATCTTAGACTACCAAAATTACAAGATTTCTGAGTGAATTATTTAAAAACTGAAATGGTTTTTTTGAAGTGATATATCAAAACAAGACAGTTTGAAACTGCTGGAAATTCTTCTTTCTTCTCTGTCTCACACTGTTTATTAAAAAAACCCCTTTTTAAAGTATGCAAGGCTAGGTCTCAGATTAATTTTTCTCCATTAATTCTAACATTGACATACATTTTCCTTTAATTTGTCTATCATTCAAGCAGAAACCCAACTCTCAGCAAATAAAATTAACAGAAAACCAGAAGAGAAAACAGCCACAAATAAGCCACATAGGCACAAAGCTGGGAGACAAACAAATGTGCCCTTCTGTAACATATTTCACTGTAGCGTAATACAGTGTCCCATCACATGACTTCAAGTCATAGAAACTGCTAAAACTGGTCATCATGTTTACGGCCTAATGACTGCTTCACTTCTTACCCTGAGCAAGCTTGCAAAAGTTGAAAGCACACTACAAATGACAGCAGCAAATAATACTTCAGTCCATGTAAACTTAATTGTAACATTTCAGCAAAACTTAATTATTACTTCCATTACTAAACCTGGTGTTCAAAAGGACTTACAGGGTAATCTTTCTATCCAGCATTCAGAACAAATGCACATTTTTTCCTCTCTTTTAAGATACCGCAGCTCAGTAAGTATTAAATAGGCTGATCTATAAATGAAGAAAAATAGTTTTATGCTTTTTTTTTTGTTTCACATGCTCTATTAGGCATTCTGGAAAGCAACTCAGCTAAAAACCAACCATCTATTCTAGTCACCAGGCAAAATTAACATGAAGTATAAAGAGTCTTGCTGACCAATCACTGCCTCTCACAGCAGGCATTTGGGCAGACCTAACAGCCATCTCCCACATCTCCCCTTCTTTGTTTATTCCATGAAAACACAAACCGTATCCCAAAACTGAGGTTATTTTGGAAATCTGAAAAAATAATAAAGCAACAACCCTTTAAAAACACCAACATCAACAATATCAATTCGCACACACCGTGATGAAACTCATTTCACATGGTGACCTGTGGTGAACCTCTGCCCCCTGTTCATAATCTGTCATTAGGCCCCGACACCCCCTTCTTTTGTTTTCAAGCTGGGCTATTATCAGTTTTACCTTTAAAATACCAGAAGATCCAAAGTGGGAATTCCCTCGGAAGAACCTAGTTCTTGGAGAATTCAGAAAGGTCATCAAGGCAACAGCACTCCAACTCAAGGGAAGGGCTGGCCATACCACCGTGGCAGTGAAAACGTTAAAAGAAAATACTCCCCAGACTGAGCTGTCTGTCAAGGACCAAAGACGTGTCTAAGGCCCTGCCATAATTGGTCCCCTGTTGTGCACCTCTTCCACAACATACCGTACAAGATCTTATTGCTAGTTCATAGGATTTTAACCTTCAGGAGTGCAACTATGTATTGGTCACCTAGTAGGATCCATCCTGCTAGAGGGGAACAATACATAAGCTGTTGTTGGCATGGAGGTGTTATCATGGGCTGTTACGACCTCATCTCATGCTTTGGCCCTGTGTGAGGTGATGTTGAAACTGGCCACTCCTGAGGACAAGATATAAGGTGTGGTCCTTGCGTGGAGGGGACGGACACCATGATGCACACTGTTTTGATCCAGGGGACACCCTGTGGGTGCTCTGCCTTCCTACCCCTCCAGCTCAGAAGCCATGCTCCATCTCCTTCTCCTGCTTGACAGCTTCTTCAAAATCCAGGGGTCAGTATGAATTTATCGCTAACACAACTAATAAAATTAATTCGCTTTGCAATTCTGAGTGTGTCGTGAGTTTTTTGTGCATGGCATCCTCACAGACCCACAACAAGCTGTGAGGTCTCCTGTCAGAGTTCAGTCTTTTGAAACAAGTCAACCTTCTTCATGTCATCAAACTTTACAGAGCCTACAGTCAAGATAGCCCACTGTATTTAATTGTGGAATACGCCAAATATGGTTCCTTGTGCAGTTTCCTCAGGGAAAGTTGAAAAGTAGGCCCGAGCTACATGGGCAGTGATTCCAGTTATTTGGATAACCCCAATGAGAGAGCCTTAACAATGGGAGACCTGATATCATTTGCATGGCAGATATGCCAAGGGATGCAGTACCTTGCAGAGATGAAGCTTGTGCATCGGGATTTAGCAGCCAGGAATGTGTTGATAGCAGAAGGGCACAAAATGAAGATTTCTGATTTTGGCCTCTAGCATGATGTATATGGCGAAGATTCATACGTAAAGAGGAGCAAGGGTCGAATCCCTGTGAAATGGATGGCCATAGAGTCCCTATTTGACCATATTTATACAACACAAAGTGATGTATGGTCATTTGGAGTTCTGCTATGGAATCACTACCTCTCACAGCAGGCGTTTGGGTGGACCTAACAGCCATCTCCCACAAGTCCATAATTGGGTGAAAAGTTTAATGTGGCTTAAATAACATCAGCTCAGTAGTTTCCAAAGTAGTTCAAAACAATAGGCCAAGCACACTCTCCGCAGATCTTATCTAAATTGCTCAAGACTTGGCTCTCCTGAAAACTACCTAGAGATCCCATTAAAGTGAATGATTTTTAAGATAAAGAATAAAGTAATAGCTTACATGATACCATCTCTTTGGGAGCTTTATGTTGTATTTGGGCAAAAAGAGGAATATAAGATCACTGATATCTATCTACAATCTGAACCTTTAACAAAGTTTGAATTAAAGGAATGGATCAAAATCAGACTAAAACCTTTATATGCATCAAATGAAAAAGCAGGCTTTGATAACCATCAGAAAATCTGGTAAATTGTTTCCTTGCCCCATTTTAAGGCAGAGAAAAGTGCAGAGAGCAGCTGGGAAGAAAGGCAGCAAAATGAAAAATCATAAACCAGCAGAAAAGTATCAGTTGAAATAGCAGAATGTTATGTGAACACATCTGAAGGTTTTGGATGCAACCATTTGTGCAAATGTCTGTTTGGGCTCTTTTCATGGCTCTTCCCACTAATGGGAACGGGGTGGGAGCAGACTGCATCCCCATCTATTTCCTCTGCTCCTGAATAGCGTGTAGGTGTCATAAGGAAAAGATTTTGCTTCAGGGTTCATTGTCCGGACGAATGCCAAAAGAAAGGATGACACTAACCAAGAAAAATACATTAAAAAAAAGCATTCCCTTGGATGCTTTGAGTCATTCAGTACAAGTGAAATTTTATTTACTATAAAAATACTATTGAAATACAAAATTTAACACATTTTGATGGGTGGCTGCTTTAGGAGACAGAGAAGTTTTATTAGGAGAAGGTAGATGCACTGCCTGAAATCTAGCCTTGTAGATTACATACACCAACAAAAAACCTTCAACACCATACAGTAAAATGAGCTCAGATTGGTTTTCTCAAAAACACACCAACATCATAAGAAACTGCAGGTCTGTTCTCTTCCTGCTACAATTGCCCAGTCTGGCCACTACTGTACCAAGAGCTGTACAGCTCTTAACTAAGCTTAAAAGATTAAGGAGAGCTGGGTCAACCCTGAAAATTACTTTAGCAAATTGCTTCCACTTTTACCTTTAAAAGACTTTATTCCATGCACTCAGCTTTACAGCTGTCCCAGAATTGGTCAGGTGCAAGGGACCACAGTGGGTCATCTGGTCCAACCTCCCTGCTCAAGCAGGGTCTTCCTAGAACACATGGCACAGGACTGCATCCAGATGCAGATCTTCTACTGTTTCCACATTGACCTATATATTTATTTTAATGAGGTAAGTAAAAATGTGTAACAGGATAGTACAGGGGAAACACCTTTACAGCTCTTCACTATTTCCAGCAATGACAGTGCTTAAGTCTGAAAGCTCAAAACCAGAAGAGAGGCAAGTATGGTCAGAGAGTCACTGCCCTGAGCTTTTTGCTACACACATTATTCCCTCCCCTTCAAGGTCCCCTCAAGGTACAGTACATATTCTAGAGTGTCCTTCTATGGTCAGGACACAGAACTGAACCAAGCCTATACAATATACATTACTTGTGTGCAATAAATGACAGAATACAAGTGCTTTGAATTCCTTACTCTGCATATATGGCTATGTTTTAGTACAGCACCCACATGTACATCATAATTTCCACGGGACTATATAAACATGCGTGAAGACAAACAGGCACTCTTCTCATGCAGAACTGGAAGAATTCACTCAGAAGCATTGCTTTGTAAATTATTTCAGATGTATTTTAATGAAGCCATAAAAGATATTAGCAAGTGTACTGGGAACTTTACCTTTAAATTATCATGATCTGTTACTCTAACAGAGTTTATTAACATTATTTAACCCCACTGGTGTACTTAAAATGAAAATAGTTTCAAGTTCCTTTCAATAGGTTTTGTCTCATAATATTTTTTCCAGAATACCCTTCCTATTTAGCCTGTTGGTCTCTGGCTTTGTATACATAGAAGGATACCAAAATAACCCAGGCTTTCAAATTCTATAATCTTTCACAATAAAAAAGTAAGCAGCAATCTAAGAATGCTTTATTAACCTTTTCACTCCAAATTACAGAAAGATTCATTCATAAATTAAATACCATGTCAAAAAATTCCAAGGAAAGCAACATCCACCCTTGCTTTGACCATTTTATGATTTCAGTACACTATTAGCTGCTGCAATTCTTAGCTGTTCTATTAAAATAATACTCAAATTTGTAAAAAAAAATATATTCTAGAAAGCTTTCTATGCTGCATATATATACAACAAAATAGAAACAATGGCTTCATGTCCTCTGCAAAGAGAAGAAATGACAAATTCACACAGAGTCAGCATAGCCTTGCCTGGGACACTCAACAGTATGTATGCAGGAGGGCCTCTGAAGCAACCAGATGGGAGGGAGAGCTAACAGAGGTTGCTGAGGTAAGGCAAATGTGTGGTCAGAATCACCACGGCAAGCTTGAACCCAATCTCAAACCCACCTAAAAAGAGCAGTTCTACTAACAGAACCAAATCTGTATCTTTCAGGACCTTTATGCTTTCAAACTTTTCAGGACACGTTTTCCATAGAAATAAAACTAGATGCAACATTCCAGCACCAGTCTTTTTATTTAAACCACACTCCTACCTCTCTTCTCCTAGGCAGCATCCACCCTTCTTGCCACTTCCCCGCGCTTTTGTCTTAAACACCTTCCTCACAAACCTCCAAGTCTTCCCCCAGCCACAGCTTTAAAACAAGATAAAAATTTTCCATTCTGCACACACATCCGGCATTCCTTGTTCCTCGACACATGCACACAAACTGCATTCTAACAGACTCATGTCATCATGATCTCAGCCATGCTTTGAACTTCTTGTCTTCACCAATCCAGCAATCACTTAACTATTCATCATTTGCCACTACTGCTTTACGTTTACACACAGACAATTGACCAAAGTGGCAAAGTCATACCTGATGCAAATGCTGCAGGAAGTCCCCACAAGCTCTCAACCATTGACAGTGGCCTCCAGCCACTCAGATTACTCACTTCTGAGTACTGGCAGCTCACCAACTCTTTATCAATTTTATTGTTACTGTACAGTCCTAATTTTAAAATTAATCTTAGTTGAGTAACAGTAAATCAAAGATCTAACCAAATTTAAATGTTAGCTATATAAACAGTGTGCTTTCAGTTTGACAGCCAAGACGCAAAAACAAGTAATATACTACTTCAGGTTAACCATTTCCTTTTGGCAAGAGCCTAATACAAAACTGGTCTAGCAGTAAAGTAAGTGATGCAATCTTAACTGGAGGCAGTGTAATCAGCTCCACATACAATGAGAGCAACACACTGCCTACTGTACAATTTCGATGGCATACATATGCGTGAAAGAAAGACATAGGCTTTTTAATGTAAGCTTTTAGGCATGATCACTTTTACAAGTAGACAAAACCATGGGGTCAGAGTTTAAGTAGAGAGCGTCATATGGTAAAGCCAAGTAAGGAAATGTCCTCCACACTGACTTGGTACAGTGGCAAATTGAAAATATAGGTAATTAAAAAAAGCAAGTTTTAAACATATTCAACTTAAAACTACAGGGGAGTCTCATCGACAAGCTCAGGGTGTCTCAGAGGATTTAAGGTGTTGCTGACCCAGGTGCTTAATCTCCTGCCAGGGCTTAGCAGGCTGTAGAAAGGGACAACAAAAGGGGATATGTTCTGCACTCAGGACCCAATTCCCAGCCTCTGCATCAGCACAAGGCACCCTAAAAGAAGCGTGAGTTCAGATGAGGGAAGTGAATTGAGGTGCAGGTACTGCCTTCTGTACAGACTGCAATCTGCGGGGGGAGACGCAACCAGCTGGCAGCATCTTAAACCACAGCATTTAAGGCTTCCAGAGTACATCTGTCAGAGCCATTTGTGAATAAATTTCAGCGTAAGAGTTTGTAGAATTGAGAACTTCATATGTAAAGATTACAATGAAAACACAATAGATAAAAGCACAAAAAGCTACAAAGGCTGATTGATAATGTAAATGTGAGAGGGAATTATCATGGGTAAACTTAACCTTTTCTTCATTTATACCACACAGCACAGCCAGAGAGAAAACAATTGAGACTTCGGAATCTACTACATTTTCAACCCAATCTGTTTCCCCAATATAAAAAACAGCTCATGACATAAAAGGTTATTATTTTGTTCCACTATTTATTTCAGTAGATATACATGAGGTTTAATTTAGGTTTCTGGCTAGAGGCAACCAACTACAGACAATGCAACGCCATATTTATTTCTTTGTCTTACCTAAGACTAAAAACAACAGCATTAATAGTTGACAAACTTGGGTAGAAAATGGTGTCTTCAGCTTGCCCTCTGGATTTCACCTTCCCACTACTACTCCCAGCACTAACCTGCCAGCGTTTGCTCTTTTCCCCTCTCACACTTGTGCTTGTTGTGCTAAGTGACTCTTCCACCGTAAGTTTCTGCTTTCAGAACAGTCTTTCCCCATTTATTCACCTTACCAGCTCAACATCTAGTCCTGGATTTCTACTGCACCCTTCGTCTCCTATCTCCCATCCCTCTTTACAAACATTACTGGGTTTACATTGACTAATTCATCAGCCTTTCTTCTCAATTCTGCCTCATTTTTGATTGTAAAACATACTGAGTGAAGGATAACGACAAGAACAATCACTGCACATGAACAAACAATATTTTGATGATGTATGAATGATCATATTTAAAACTAAAAAAAATCTCAGGACACAACAACCTATATTGGGCAAAGCTCCACTGTATCATCGCAGCTTGTGTTTAGAGAGGCAGAATCAAACTTAAAAAATCACTAATGCTGATTTTTAGCCCTGCAGCTAAAAAATGCAAAACATGAGAAACAAAGGAATTAGCACTGTCTGTGTCAGGAATGCCTCAACTATTTTCTCAGTCCACTGAATCACAGGGGTATCTATGTGCAGCTAGTGATATAAAAGCACCTGGGATTCCATGACATTTTCCCATGACCTTCAAACATAATTCTAAAGAATAAAAATGTATCAGGAATCCTAAGATGTTGCAGATAATTCTGGAATATTAAAGCAGCAACAATGCAAGTTCTACTTGGAAACATGCAGGCAAGAACTTTTTACTCTTCTGTAGCCATACCAGTGACCATCTATGTTTGTCATTACATGAAACAAGAGCACCTTCCTCCACAGCAAACAGAGTTTTTCTGGAACTCTCTTCCCTTCTTTTTTTCAAAAAGAAAAGGAATTGTTACCTGTTTGTGTGTCAAAAAATACTTCAAGAATAAATGTGATTATTAAAGAGCTGTAAGATACACCATGTTTCTTCATACCCTCTACCAACTACGCCACAAGGTTTACATTGTACATAATACTGCAATGATATATGGGATCATTAGGTTTGGTAACTAAAAGCAGTTTCACTGAGCCTGTGATTGATAAACTATGGGAGTATTAAAACATTAAAAATGTTAATCTTCGTAATAATCTCCCAAAAAGTTTTTATATTAATTTAAACCATGGATCATTTTAAAATTTAATCATTGCAGACTTCACTTGGAATGAGGATAGCCATTCACTGAAAAGCACTTCATTTTTTATTTTGAAAAATTATCAACTAGTATTTATTCCATAAATCTCTTCACATTTTTTACTCAAGCAAAAGTAAACCTGCAAGCAAATGAAAAAAATCCACAAGAGCAGAAAAATTTAAGGCAAAGTTTGTATCAGAAAACATTGACTTTTACACTCCTGTTTCCCAGGAGTAGCTGCGTTACAACAGTAGTATTGTATGAGAGTCAGAGGATTAAGGGAGACTTCTACTGCAAATGGAAATCACTGGCTTCTTTGTCTACACCTTACAACCTTGCATTCTCTTTACATATCTCGTAACACGTAAATATAATAATTCACTTACTCTTCCTAAGAAGAGACTAACTTGGCTTCCCGTGATGATAATAAAATGATTTAGGTTAACAGGCAACCCAATTTTGTAACATTAGCCCACTCCTATCCTCTCCTATAATTCACAGCTAGCCTTGCCTACTGAAAAATCTAGATTAATACGGAACATCCCCAAAAAAACCAAAAAAACAAAAAGAACCCCAAAACTTCCTAATTCTGGTAAAAATCTCACAGAAACTCTAAAATTCTAACTGCAATTAACTGTAACTAATCTTGATGGTATTGATTAATTTTGGAAGTTATTTAGAAGTATCTAACCAAAACTAATTCATGATCTCAAGAAACCAATTTCAAAGAAAAATGCAAGCATGGTATCTTCACTGCACTACAAAAAAATAACCCAAAGAAAACCCTTGTCTTGTTTTCTATGTAGCGTCTACTAAAACTGGATGTTTCTTGGAGCTACTGCCATAAGGTACACTGAGCTTCAGTTGGCCTTTTGACTGGACTGCAGGGATTTGGCTGAAATATTTGAATTAAGTAGATCCTAAAGATACCCTGGGCAGCACCACATGTTAATATATTAGCTTACATGACTAGACTTCATTCTGTATTTTCAACCAATAGTAATCTAGAAGATTTTCAAACTGACACACAAACTAGCTTCCTTATGTGAAGAGGCTGCAGAATGTAACAGCACGAGCTATGAAATCACAGAACTGGCAGAAGTGAATGTGGCATCTTTCAACAAATATAAACTTACTCTGCATAGTTCAAATGAATGGATAAAAAAACAGAGACAACCAAACAAAAAGCAGTAACAAAGGTACTACCTTTACTCCCCATTTTATGAAGAAAGTGTGTATCTCCTTGCATATTACCTTTCGCTAATGTTCTTAAGGAAAGATGTACAAAAAATTGTGGTAGTTCAATGTGAAGCAGTAATTCAGCACTGGAACTCAGTTGCTTGTATCTGAAATGGAAGACACAGTCCTGGTTGTATGACTTAATAGAAACACATATATGTCTTTGTATATAACTCCATGCAAGACTTAAAGGCAATTATGTAAGGAATTTTACCGCTGTTAACAGGCATCTCTGCTTTAGTAATCTGACTTGAAATGATCTTTCAAAACTTAGATGTCTGAAGAGCTCCCATATATGCATTGAAAAAGTAACTGAGTACTGTCTACATTGTTTTTGCAGTTACAAAATACTATTTTAAGCATGGTAACAAGTGAGTTGTAGAACATTGTTGTAATCTCCTCTTGACTACATAAAATCAAATTCACAGGGTTGTTGATACCGAAAAGGGCCTCTTGAGGTCACCTACTTATGCTCATCTGCTCTTACTCAACCAGGTTTAGCTGGAAGAGTATACATAAGTTATAGAATTACAAAGTAGAAAATAAATTACAGAAGATATTTACATGCTGAAAAAATTACAAAAAAGTGAGCAACACCCTTTTTCCAGCAAAAAAGAAAAAAGTGACATTTGTATTGGTCTGATTAATTTATTTCAAAATCAACACTTTGTCTTCTCTGTGCTCACATTTACAGTACTGACCTGAAGTAGACTTATGTCTTAACTTCCATGAAGACAGAAGTCTTAAGAGAGTAAATTGTATTAATTAATGATTAAAGACAATCATGCCAAAAAACAATCAGCCAGATTTTTCTTTAAGCTATTTTCTGAACAACGAAGTTTGTCTCCAGCCCCTTTTGTACCAAAAAGTGATTCGGCCAAGGATGACATGCCAAACAGCAGCATTTAAGAAACGGTTCCATTTTCCCTACATATTTCACTGTATTTCCAGCATTTTGTGGATCTCTTCAACATCACTTTATATAGCTTTCCATAGAAGCCATGTATCAGTAGCAAAAGCTAGATCAAAACCCAATGTTGCAGGTACCCTTCCATTCTGATTAGCTCTTTAGGAATGAGCCTGGGCCCCAAAAGGAAAAAATTCAAAACCTGTGACATGTAATTGAATTACTAAGTGTGAAGGTGTGTGCTGTATATATAGCACAGTTACACCATAAGTTCTTTCAAAGGGGCTTTCTGGCACTACTGTGATCTGTCCTTACAACTTTGTGGGCTGATGGAAGGTGGAGCAGCTTGCGAGCCACATGAACAGAGTGGCAGAGAATCCCCTGCCAACACTTCACATTTAGAAGTTTTGCAGCTCACATATTCTCACTTATTTCTGTCCAGGATTTTCTGAGCAGTGGTATGACCAGGGCTCTCTGCAGCAAACACAAAGGAGTCCAATGTACCCGGAACACATCACGCCTGGAAAGCAAACATAGCCAGCTCAACAACTCCGGGTTGGATCAGATTTACTGCACACCCGCAGCCGGCCAAACACATCCAGCAGCACCACACGGCCGGGTCTCACTGTGTGGGGGGTCAGCACGCACAGAGCAGCGGATTGTCCAGCTCCAGACACCCTAACACCCCACACCAGACGGGGTTTCACACTCACACCCAACCACACCGCACTCGCCAGCAGCATGTGAGCAGCCGTGCTCACAAAGGAAAATCGAGAGATATCCCCGCATGAAGGCATCGCAGGCTTCGGCCGGTTCGGCCCCGCTGGCGTGCCTGGGCCAGGCCTCGAACACGGCCCCGCCGAGACCTTGGTGAGGGGTTTTCTATCCCTCCAATTTGGCAGTCTAGCGAGGGTCGTACTTCTACGGGCACGGAGAAGGGCTGGCTTCGCGGCAGTCGCGGGCTCTCGGTGCGACGAGCCGTGGGCCAAGCCCGAGCCGGACCACGGGACAGCAGCTTTTCCCGCCCACGCCCAAAATGGCGGCAGCACCGCCGACCCCCTCCCGCCGCAGCCCCCCAGCCCGCGCTCCGGGGGCGGGGCCGCCCCGATTGACAGCGCGCTCCGGCCAATGGCGGGGACGAGCGCTTCCCGCCGGCCAATGGCAGGGCGAGCCCGCAGCGGGCCGGCCGCGCGCTCCCGGCCGAGTCCTGGCTGCCCGCGGGCCAATGGCGGCGCCGCGCCGCGCCGCGCGAAGGGTTGGGGCAGCGCCGCTCGCCCCGCCGGCCGCGGCCTCTCGCCCACCCCGGGACGCGGCGCCGTACCTTGGTCCAGCGGCACAGCTCCGCCTCCTCCCTGCTCTCTCCGCGGGGCGACTTCCTGTGCCAGCGGGGCTCCCGCCAGCTCCTGCCCGAGCGGTCCCCGCCTCCCGGTCCCGCCTGCGCCGCCCCGGCCTCGCGGCACTGGCGGTAACGGGGAGGCTCCTGGCGGCTTGTGGCCCTCGGGTGTCTCGCAGGGTTTTCCAGGGAAGATGGTTTGGGCGTGGCTGAAAGCTCAGCTGCGGAGTGTTTAAGGGTCCCCCCCTCACATCCTCCTCTCACTTTTTGCCACTGTGTTTCCTGCCTGGGTCAGAAATGTTGCTTCAGACTTGCAGAGGAAAAAGCAATTAGCCGCCTACACATCGTAGAATCACAGAATGGTTTGGGTTGGAAGGGACCGCAAACTTCATCTACTTGCAGCACCCCATCATCCTCATCACAAGCCCATTTCGGTGGGAACTTACATTCAAAGTCCTAAAAACAAAATACGTGGCAAATTATGAGCTCTAACAGGTAATTTTTTGGCTACTTAGAGATGATGCTGGGCCTTCTGAAACAGATCATTCCTTTACTTCTGTGCAAGACGCAAGCCACTGACTCTAAGAACTGCTTACTGATTAGTATTTTAAGTGCATGCCTTGGCTCTCGCAAAATGGCACTTGATAACCAAGTGTAACACTCCCCTGTGAGGAAAGATACACAAAGAAAGAAATATTTCCATTTGTTTACCTCTGCACCTTTGGAAGTGAAAGCCATACCCATCTGAACTTTGCCATCTTTCTAGATGACATGCATATCGAGTAGAGAACAAGCCTACAGAAAAGTTGATTAATCAGAATTTGTGTTTAGCATTCATACCAAAGCACAGTTTTCTGCAGTCATTTCTAGAGCAAGCTTAATAGATGCTTCAAATGATACAGCTTTCTCAGCTGGATAGCCTGTCCTGATTCCAAATGATGAGACAAAGTACTTTTTTTGTACCCTTTTATTTTGCCAAGAAACCTCACACTAAGGGTATTTAGCTGCTTTGAACATGGCAGGCTGCTGGACGGAAAACCTTGTGTTTTCTTACCAAGTAATCTTGTGCACCTCTGGGACTGGAGTTGCCACAACCACTGTGGGCACCTCCTCTGATTTTTCTAACTTCTGTGTTCAGAATTTTCAATAATAATTTTGTTTCATTCATACTTCTAATGGTAGGGCAGGAGCCATGTGCATGTGAAATACTTTAATACTTCATTTTGATCCCTTGATTGTTTTAATATGATTCAGTTAAACACAAGTCATGATTATGCTCATGGATATTTGAATATAGTATTATATAAAAAACAGCAATCACATTCAAATAGACATTACAAGTAGTTTTTGAATGTGGAATCGCAACCAAAAAAATCCCATGGGGAAATACCATATTCTGTATCTTTGGCTGCATTATTTTGTATTATCTGAACCACTGCTGAGGAGTTTGCTTATGTGAGTTGTAGTAGCAAAATACATCTGGTTCTAGTTCAGTTTCACGTGGTTTGACCCAATCACAATATTCATTTCACTACTGAGTTGTTCTTACAAGTAGTAAACTAGTGTATGCCCAGCAGCCTTGACACTTAACCTGTAAAGAAGCCATAAGGAATTATGACTTCATGAAAAAGAGCTCTATAGGGACCGAGATGTTTTTGCCATTTTACTTTCAGTGTTTCATGTCTTCATTCTTAATCCTCGTTTTATGGGAAAATTGTTTGTTTCCCACTGCATTTTTTTTTTTCTGCAAGAAAGGATTCACACTAGTCAGAACTGGATGATCAGAAATGCAGTTGACATTTAGATGATGAAGTGCTACTGACAAACTTGCTGTGTTTTGTGGGATAAGAAGCAGCCTGGGTGGAGTATATGTGTCCTACAATATTTTTAATCTGTTTCTTAGAGGTGTAAATGGAGCAGGGGTATCATTAAACTGAAATGTATATCAATCAGAGAGGAATTTTTATTGATCTTGCCACACCCGTCAATTTTGTGTCCTATCCCTGGATCAGATTAGTTTAAAACTCTAAATGTATTTTTAAATTATATAGGTTTATCTCGCATTTTTTTAAAGAAAATGTATTAGCCATTGTTTTCAGTGACTGTGTTTTCCAGGTTTTGCTCCTGTTTTTCATTCTTCCACAAGGTCTTCAGCTTGTTCTGACAATTTGACAAGGATCTGTCCCTTTTGGTTCTCACCATTTGCGGTGATTTTTAATTTTATGATTTGTGAAACTTTTTTTAAGAGAAGTGTAGTTAAGCCCACTGAACATAAGTTTCCTTTTTTTGTTTATCTTTTGCAAAGGTTCGAGAAGCAGTTCCTGAGCTTCTAAAGTTCAGTTAGTTTAGGTAAAAGTTTGGGAAATTATGCTCAACATCTTTGTTCTAAGTTGACGACACAGATTAAATTAACATTCAGGAAACTATCTCTCTAAAGTCCAACAACTTGTCTACTGTCTAACCTGATGTCTCCTCATGTATGTCTAACCACCAAGTTAAGCTCAAAGATGTGAGACAATGTTCTACATTATTTTTGTACTATGAATTTTGCCATCACTGAGTCAGAGTTTTGTCCCATCTCTTATCCTAACCTGTAGCCTGAATGTTGCCAATAAAACACCTACTTGGTTTGGGCTGCTATTCAGGCTATCTTTGAAAATTTCAGTTAATGCCTTGCTTCAGAACTTCTAAAAGGTACTATATTCCCCACACAACCACAAAGCTAAAACTCTCTTCATGCTCCTGTCACTTCCTAACAATGTAATTTCTGGTGGCTTTGACAGATACAGTCTTGCTCTTCTCATATCCAACCAGAACTGCTGCTGAAAGAAATAATCACCTTAGCTCATCCCTTTATCCATGTAATTTCTCACTATGCATCTCCCCAATATCTCCCATTTCTATGCTGGCTCTGTACGCACTATGCCTTCATTTTGAAATCCTTTATTCCTGTCCTGTCTTGTTTTCACTTAGCTTTTATATGTCATTTCTCTCCTCTGCCTAATAAAGAATTCTGGTTCCACTATTTTATTTTTTTTACAAACCCTGTTTTGCTTTCCCCACGTGTCACTGATTCTCTCAAATCCGTCCAAAAGAGAGATACAGCAGGATAGCTACTGCAGCTTTGTGCTTCTGGTGTGCTGTACTTACTCCTATCACTCTTCTCCCATACTATTTCTGCCTGTTAGTTCATGTCTAGTCTTGCATTTCAGTGTCAATTTCTTCAGCACAGATACCTTCCTTTTGCTGTATGTTAGGTTAGTAGTTGGCACCACAATTCCTAAAATCAGGCATTCCTGAAATCTCTGCAGCTCAACCCCAGACTTGTCCTTACCCATGCTTCCCACAGCGGTAGAAAGGTTGTGGAGCCCATCCTGTCTCCTTCCAGCCTTCAGCTGAAAATCTCAACATGATGTCAGTCATGATAGATGGTGCATTTTGTGACACAGACAGCCTGCCATTAGGACAAACTCATTTCACTGAACTATCTGATGGTAATGACTTTCAGTGACAGACTGACCCAGGCTGGCTCAAGTCAGCATGCTGGAGGTGAAAGGCTTCATATTCCATTACCAGGACTCTGAGCCATCAAGTCTGCTCCATCCCAGCCCTACTTAATCTGTATTGATAGACTTGGTAGCATTTTCCTAACTGCTGTCATCCATACAGATGTCTGCCGTTGTTTTGTTGATGTGGTCAATCAATACTACATTAAATGTTACCTTCAGTTTACCCTTAATTGTCTAAAGTAGATGTGATATTTTCATTATTTATACAACTATGCCATTAAATTATGCATTCCAGATTAAAAGAATAAAAGACTTGTTTACATTATTATTATTGCTCTGGCATCAACTTTTGGATTTCTGTGTAAAGAAATTAATCTCCTATCGGAGAGGGAAATGGGGACTGACAAGCTCTAGCTCCTGTTGCCTCTGGGAAATAATTATGCTTGCAAATACAAAACCAGAAAAAATCATAAGCTTAACACAGTAGACACTCTTGAAAGTTTCATCTCAGTATGAAGCTATGTTTTAATTATTATTTTTGTCTGCTTTGTTCAGATCGACAGTGCGCCAACTAGAGTAAGTGCTTATCCTAGTTAATTCTTCATGAGACTTATGTCATTGGAAGATGCATTTAATTTATTTCCTTTTGCTTTCCTTAAGCTGGCACTGACTAAGTGGTTATCTATAAACATTCCACAAAGATTTTACTACTTTAGGGCCAGATCCAAAGCCTGTTGAGGCAATTGGAAGCATCAAAGGTCTTTGGAACAGGCTGTATTGCAAGACAGAAATAAGGGGTGATTTGTTTGGAGGCCTTGAAGAATAAAAAAGGAACAAAACTTTATTTATATTCAACAATATTACCAGATTTCCTATATGATAGAGATTTTCTGTTATTGTGAAGCAAATTTGGGCACTTAGACATCCCCACTCTCCTCAATGATAATTATATATCTATATATAGACAAACACATATCTATATGTGCATGTCCTGATTCCAACTGAAGATAGATAGTATTATAATAAAATCTTTTTCTGCTGCAATACTTGCAAATATTATTCCATGTAACACATATAGTTCTTACACATGAACAACTGTCAACTCTGTTGCAGGAGAAGATTTTCTTATTTACTGTTTTAATTTGGTAATTACAATGATGTATTTCATATTGGGGAAAATACAATATTTTGAAAATTACTGTGACATTAGTTTGGTTAATTTTATTTTTAAAAAGCTAACCCACTAAGTATCAGCATATATAGTTAATCTATTACAGGATCAAAGAACGAATGTGGGTTTTGCAATGACAAAGTTAACCTAAGGAATGCTCTGCCTCCAAATATTAGTGTGGCCATCCAGGAAACAAAAACCTATTTACAATTTTATGATTTATTTGCAATATAATTTGGGACCCATAATCTGCGCATTGCATTATAGTGCCCCAAATTACTAGGTTGATGCAATTCTCCTCAGTTTCCCACAGAAATCTCCTCCAGTTTGTATGAGTAATAAAGTATTCTATTAAGTCAGACTTGAACTTAATTTTCTCCCATCGCAGATGTGTGCCTGAAGTGAAGAATGCACTGTCACTCTTTCTGCAGTACTATCCCAGCAGCTAATAGGGAGTTGAACACATCAGCAGGATAAACAGAGACCTTTTTGTCCTACACCCAGTTATCCAACAGCAGAGTCCTTAGGACCCTCTCCTAGCAAGGGTGGGACCTGAAATGTAGTCTTTGCTTCTAATGGAGTAGAAGAAGGGGAAGTGCTCCAGCCTTTCATTTCTCCAGGTTTTTCCCTGTTCTCTGGGACCTGTGAATATGGACACTTATTTTGCTAGTAAAGACTGAGGGAAAGGTATTCTTCAGTACCTCAAACTTTACCATGTCCTGTGTAACCAGGACCCCTAGCTCACTGAGCAATGAGCCCACATTCTCCCTGTCTTCCTTTTGTCACCTAAATATACTTGCATATTAGTTTTGCTCAGGATGTGTGTTGACACTGAGGTCATGACACGTGCCCTCAAACCCCTAGAACAGTGTGTCCATGTGCCAGCAACCTGTTAGTTACTATTCCTAGTGGTTGATGACTGGTGCTTCTGGAACCTTGAGCCACGTTTGGGAATAGTTTGGCAGAGTCTGGCAAAACAAATCACCAGCTGGTGATTTTGTAGCTATTTAGAAGCACAGGTGATCAAATGCAAGTGCCCAGGATCAGCCTTTGGCAAAGCTCATTGTAATTCTGTCCCTGTCAAGAAAGAAAACCTGAAGTCACTGTAGATAGCTATCTGAAAACTTCAGCTCAGAGCCTAGCACAGATTAAAAAATCCAAATAGAATAATCATAATTGCTTAGAAAGGAACAGAGGACAGAACAAAACAGAAGTCCTTATTATGCCACAGTATGTATAATTATATCTTGTCATCCTGTCTCAGGAAAGACACCTAAAACCTAAAAACGTTGCAGAGGAGTGTAACAAGAATGATCAGATCTGGCTACTGTGAAAGAGATAAAGAGATGAACACTTCATCCTGGAAAAGAGATAACATGAGAAAGTAATTGCTTGCAGAGTGTAAATAAGGAGCAATTGTTTCCCAAAAACTAAAAAAGGACAGCAAGTGAAAAAAAAAATAGGCAGCAGGTTAAAAACAGCAGTCTTTGCTGGACTGTGGATGTTCTTTCTTGCTTTGCCTTCTCTGGAGTGATCAGTGTACTCATTTATCTCCCACACTCTGCCCATCATGATAGATGCTATGGATTTGTGTCCTGCTGGTGAGGGCAATCCTTGCCCTGCAGCCCCCTCCAGCTCCTGGCCAAGGTGCCTTGTGGATGAACCCTACTTTTGTTCCTTTCTGATGGTAAATTTTTAATTTAGCCAGAAATTCCATACCTTAGTGTATGGTAAAACTCTGCATATGTATCAATTTGCATCTTGAGTGGATAAATGTGGCATTCATCTCCTTTTTACAAAAGATTTTCTGTTATTTTAAGGTAACTGCCATCAGAGTAGCATTTATATTATAGTCAGTGGTTAAGCTACTTGGAAATATTTCTTCTCACCTAATGTTTGTTTAACGTGGACAATGTTAAAATTTTATATAATTAATAAATTTTATGGACGGTTGACAAAATTATTCAATTAAATGATTACATGATACAGACCAAAGTAAGTATGGCTCCTGCAGAGGTTTGTCTCACTCCTCATGACTTGTATATCAAAGAAAGTTTAGTTTGTTACAGATGGCTGAAAAATGGTGTCTGTATTCCCCAGATTCATAGTTTGCGATCAGAAGTGAAGGTTAGATCATTTGATCAGATCTGTATGTCCTGTGCTATGAAAACTTGTTGACTCACTGTTGTGCTGAGTTTTGCTGAGCATGGGGACTCACGTCTGAACAAAATGTGTTGCACAGTCTCCTAAGGAGCTGTGGAAATCCAGAGATGGAGAATTAGACATTTTTCTGCTGCAGTGTTTTGCTCTGATTAATCTCGTTTATAATTTAAAAAAAATGGCCAAAAAAAGCTGTTCCTAATATTTCATTTGAATCTGTTTGATTCCCTTTTTCAGCCATTGGCTCTTCTTCTGCCTTTATCTATCAAAAACGTTTCCAGCATCTTTTCACTGTGAAAGTGCTGATATACTGTAATCAGACCACAGTCTAACCCTCCTTTTAATAAACTGAGATTTGGGAAGTTTTGCTGAGATTTCTTACCACTAGTCATTTCCTTCAGCTCTCACATAGTTTTTACAGCTATCTGCTGTGGTCTGCCTAATTTACCAAAATGCTTTCCAAAATACAAATTATAGAGGTGCATGATTTATTCTAAAACTGATCCCGTCAGTGACAAATTCAGAATTAAAACATGTCATTAACACTGGATATTACTTTATTACACGATTTTAGGTGCAAAAACCAAGCATGTGCTTTGTCAAAGCTTGGCATTGGCAAACTGCACTGAATCATGTGGAAGCAGTGACCATAATAGTTTCAAAACATTAGTTTTCTGAATAAAGCTTTCCACCTTTCTAAGTATCACTTGTAATTCTTTGTTTGGCTTCATTTAAAAATGGTTTGCTGGTTCCAGACCAGCAACAGATTCTGATCATTCTTTTAATTCCATCCTCAATGTTATTTGCTATCTGCCAACCTTCTTCTCATTTTTTTATCAAAAATGAGTTTATGTTCCTAGCTGGAGCTTTGGCAAAAATCTTAAAGCATCTGTGGCCCACTGTCATTCCCAGAATAGTCTTATTAGAAGAGTGTCTTCAATAAGAGCTGCTTTTTTGGTTCACAGTCTATTTTTTCATATCTTCAATGTGTGCTTTATTGTTTTGTTACTAGGAAAGTCACACTTCACCATTTCTTCCCACAAACACCAGTGGACTACCAAAATTCCCTCCTAAGTTTAATAACAAATTCACAATTAGAAAGCAGGTTTTTTAGTTTGACAGCCTTTGCCTATTTGATGGGATGTGCTGTGACTACAGGCCACTGAAGAGTGAGAGCAAATTCAAGACTGTCCTCTTGACTGTGTTTGCTGCTGGTGCTTTTCGCTGTTGGGAGGGATGATAGCACAAGTGGTGGCAAGTGCTCTGCAGCCACACAGGCACCAGCTCACTCGCTGTGTGTCTGGCATGCTGCTCCTGGCAAGGCCACCCATCCCAACACCTTTTCCCTTTGGTAATGATTGACACAAGACAGAAGGATCCTTCCTAGAAAGATCCTGGCATCACCTGTGAGGAAAAACAGATGGGATTTTTACACAGCCTGAATTCAAGAATAATGTGGAGGCTTTTTCTGTCATCACTTCAAACCACTGAAGTACAGACATAACCCATGTTTCCTGGCTGGCCATGAGTCCAAAGATGTTCGGTAATTAGGTCCTGAATTGCCCTGCACTGTGATGTGGATTTGTGAGTGTTGTTCTCCCCTGTGTCTAAATGTTATAAAACCCAGAGTTTGGGCACTGAATCTTAAAAGTATAGTGGTAGACAGCATACCTGGAGAGCATCCCTGTTTTGCTCCTTGTTTTGCAGTGGTAGAATAAGATTAGAGCAGTAAAGATCTGGAATTTCTCAAATCCTACAAATAATTGCCAAGCATTGTTCCAGTTAACTGAGACAATACTGAGCCAAAATGATGCAGCTTTGGACTGTAATGTTTTATCCTGTCTGCTGTATGTCAAGGCTCTTCTTGATGCTGCCTTGTTTAAATGGCTGCATGGATTTTAAATTATTTTTTTTAAATGAGATTTGCATCAGAATGATAAGAACTATCTAAATATAAGCTAAAATTACCTTAAAAGAATATTCAAGATTAGCTCAGCCTAAGTGAGCCATCTTTTCAATATCTTTATTCAAATAAAACATGTACTGAAGTGAAGGGCAGACAGATCTGACTGGAATCGCTTCAACGCATTTTGTAAATATATTGTTATTAACACATAGTACTAATGATATATTGAACTTTGTGTCATATAAATGTACAACAAGAAAGATATTAATTGCCTGAAAATACCTGAAAATGTAACACTATGAGCTAGCTTCCAACAACTAAAAAGTGGACAGTGTTTCAGAGGGGTTCATTACCTTCCAAGAACCTGTTAAAAGGTGTCAACACAGGTTTAGGATAAAATAGGAAAAAAATACCCAGTTCCTAAGAAGCTATTTCTTCAACATCAAGCATAAAAGAAGTCTTGAGTAGCTAGAAATAACTGGAACATTCACGGTTCAAGCCCAATCTATATTTATAAATAAAAAGCTGGTTTCTCGAAAGATGAGGAATTAGGATTAACTTTCTACTGGGAAATCTTTTCCAGGATAATTGAATTCTGTAGTGACAAAGTACATGCAAATAATTAATTAGAAATAATTCATCATGGAGAATTAATACTTTGCATAGTAAGGCAAAAGGTAGTATAGCTGAAAACACCATTATTCTTAGTTATGAATATTTTTTGAGATATTATTCTTTCATCCAGTATCTAATATCTTCATTCTTATTGAAATATTATTAATTCCAGAGTGATACGCAAAAATTCTCATCCTGCAAACATTTATGTATATGCTTTATATTATACAATCCAGTGTTAAGAAAAGTTTTAGCTTCTAGGGACTTCAGTTCTCAAACACTTCTTTTAGAAATCAGCTTAAAATAAAAACATTTTTTCCTTCTTAACAGACTGAACGTTTTCATGTTAGCAAAATAAATAATAAATTAATGTGACAGGAGATAGCGTAAGTATGAAGAATGAAATGCTGCATTTACAGCTCTAACGTGTTTTGAGAAAAATCTGATCAAAGGCATTTTATGAACAGAAATTTTCTGTTTTCCTTTTGGGGTAAATTGTCTTTACTGTGCAAAGAGGAGTTCTACTGGGAGCAGAGAATCTGGTTTTGAAATCTGTTTTCCTAGAATGACTGCTTTACTTTTTCACTTTCATAGCCGTTAGTCTTTTTCTAGTACTAATCATGCAAGTGGTGTCATAAAAAGTAACTTTTTATATAAGTTTTAATCACATATATTTCAAATCTCAAATAGGCTGTTCAGACAAAACACTGTTTAGAAGACCCTATTATACAATGCAGTAGTGTGTGATGAGGAGATGCTACATTTATTTTAGGAGAGAAAGAAATCTGTATTTCATTTGTTACACTGCTAACTTCACTTTAGGTAATTGCATTCAGCTTTATTATTGCCCAGAGCAATAACTGATTGTTAGTTATTGAAGTCTGAAATGATTTTTCTCATTTCCCAGGGGAATCTGGAGATTTACATGGTGCACAGCAGTAACTAATAGATATAATCTGGTCATAATGTAGCCCTATAATGTGTTATTTACTTGTTGAGAACATGGATGTTGAACATTTTAACATTTCCTCAAGAAGTGTTGCAGATTTTATTCATGATATGTGAGCTTCACGTGTGTACTGCTCTTATTTTCACAATGGTTGCAATGCCAGCAACCATTAGAAGGTATATAAAACACTGGGGATCACACACCTGTACTTACCCAGCTGCACAGGAACTTGAACAGATTTTATCCTCCATTTTTAAAATGTACACGGGAGTTAAAAATAACCTATGATAAGTAAATTTCATCAACAGAAAGTTCTCATGAGTTTGAATTGGAATACTGTGGAAAGGTGATTGGGACAGAGAAAGGTTTTTAGGGAGCAGAGCTTGCTTTTTTTGCTCTCCTTAGAATTATTTGTATCTATTTTGGTACCAGTGTATATGCAACCCCGAGTATTTTAAGTAGCTATTGAGCATTGTTTTATGAATGTCTTGTGCCACTCTGTAGCCAAAGGACGTTGAGGGTGTGCAGTCACAAGCAAAATGTCCCTGGTTGTATTCTGGAAGCACCAAACCTTTTAAAAATGGGATTAAGATGCCTGAACTTAGGCATCTAATGCTATTTTGCATGCTGTGGTGTATTAAGAGCCTGCCCCCCAGGACCAGCACATAAGGCACAGAGCCTGCAGGACATTTTTTGCCTTCTGAAGCAACCAAGTGAAGTACCTTAGGGCACAACAGGTGTCTTGTGACACACCTTTGTAGTCAACAAACTAGCCCTCTGAAAATCTGCTGCATTTATTCCGTGTCCAGAACAAGGGACCCCAACCTAACTCCACCTTTCTGTAAGGCAGGCAGTAAAATAAACCTTAAACAGCAATTGCTTTGAACTCATCGGTTCTGTCGTACATGTGTCTGCCTTTGAAGCCACATTCAGAAATGGGGTCTTAGAGAAAG
Organism: Lichenostomus cassidix; assembly: GCF_008360975.1. Lineage (NCBI taxonomy): Eukaryota > Metazoa > Chordata > Aves > Passeriformes > Meliphagidae > Lichenostomus > Lichenostomus cassidix. The sequence goes on from NC_139482.1 coordinate 127,769,766, forward strand.
AAGAAGAAACTGTTCTGTAAAGCTGGGTTCATTCTGGCTTTCTTAGTTCAAATGCTTATTTTGAGGTTACAGTAAAATGAACAGTTAATGTTAGGTAAACAAACCAATAATACAAAGAAAAGCAATCTTAACCTAATAATATATGATAACAATACAAGTATGTTATACATTATACTCAAGTAGATAAAATATCAACTGCTGATTGTGTAATAGTGGTAAACATGTTTTATTAAAGTAGGTTTTCTGTTCCATCAAATATGAATGTTTTATGAAGGTTTCAAAGTATTCCTCATGGAAACATTAAGGAATCTGTTCTTCTCTCAGTCCTCAGGGGATTTGTGACTGTTATTCACATTAAATCTAATGAGAATTACTGACATAAATACCTGGTGCATCAAGAGGCATCCAGGCTCTTAATCCTTAGTATCTTCATCATCCTTTCTGCATAGGCTCCACCTCTTCCCAAGCTGCTGCTGCTTCCATTCCTAGTGCTCATTTCCTCATACAAAAACATTCCTGGTAATGTGGGAGCACCTTCTTTAGTGAGGAAGATTATTTGAGGAAAATCCCCCTCCTTGACTACTTGTGATGTGTGCTTTCTTTTGTGCTAGAGACATCTTATTCTGCACAGCCAAGATCTGGATGCCATTTTAAAGTTTTATTGGGATCAGTATTGGATGGGGAGGGAATCAGAGCTATTTCTGCTCTCTGGATTCAACTCCAGACTGTTTACTGTCAGGGTGGAAGATGAAAGGCAAGAGAGAAGGAAGAAAGCAGTAAAGTGAGGAGTGCAGGAGAAAAGGAGGGGGAGTGAGAAAGGACAGGATGAGACTGCACTTTGATAAAAACAAAATACACAATTAAGAGTTCAAAGCCATTCCTTCCCAAACAGCAGTGAGAAACAGCAAAATAAATTAAATACAAGCAATACCATCCTCCCTTGAAACACCAACCCTTTTACTTTATTCTCTCCCTCCCTCTCAAAAGCCAGAGCAAACAGCCAGATCTGTCCTGGAGTTAAGTGCCCCTTTAAAGCCTACAATAGCTGTTCACTGTGAAATGTTCAACTGACAGTACCCTCACTATCTCAAAGCAAGGTCCAGAAGGAAGGTGTTTCATTTGTTCAAGTCTTCCAATGCTAGCCTAGATTCACTGCTTCATCTGCATCTGTACAAACTATAAATAAAGTCACCTGAAGCAAAACGACCAGGTTCCAGTGGGTAATCTTACATATTATCCTGTGATGGATCACTGCCAATAACGTACTAAAAATGTCACATTTCAGGCTAAAGCCATACGTCAGGTACCTACTGCACTGGACCATCAGCCAAGGCCACATATATAATCACTAACACAATGTGGCTTGAAAATTTTTTCAAGGATTTTAGTCAAAATTAAAATGACTTACTCGCTCCAAATTTTGTAGTGCCATTCATTTCCTGTGTCTTCATTCTGATCTCCTGTTTCATCGTTGTGCTATGTTCTCTGCTAGTTCTTTTTCCTCTCCCTGGTCACCTCCATGAAATTATTTCCCACCACTTTGTCCGTGCATTTGCATATTATAGAAAGGTTCTGTATTAAAGAACCTTTCAAACTTCTAATACTGGCTGTCACAGTATTACTTCTGCCCTCGCTAATCCCAACTCTCCCACATTGTCCCTTTTAAATTATATCACAGCGTTTTTATAAGATCTTTTTCTGATAAGTAAAAAATCTGTACAGAACTAGAAGATAAGCTTTTGAGAAGTCATACAATAGCTTACCTTGTGAGTTTACTTTCTCTAATTGTTGTACTCATACAGTTTCTCCTATAGCCACATGTATGTGCATCTGACTAGTTCAGAACAGCAGCTTTCAGTCTCTAAACTGAGTCCTCTTTTCTATACTAATTACAAATCCACTATTATATGTTTTTCATAGCTCTCTACACACCAATATTAGGTTCCCTTCTGATGAGACCCTTCTGCAAGATTCATCAGCTGTGTTCCAGAAGAATTAGGTGAATATGGAACAGACAAGGAAAAGCTTTGGATGCTCATGTAAATAAGACATATTTTGTATGGCAGTGGAATAGAAGACTTGGAGTTTGGTGGGGTGTATGCCCAGGGAATGGGAATGCCTGGTAGGAAAACATTTAAGCTAAATAATAAAGCTAGTCAAATTGCAAAAGGAGTATGGTAATACTTTTTTTAAAGAGTAATACAGTGATAAAAGTCACCATGGATGACTTCTGTTTTGTTACTAAAAAGATTTCTAACCATTTGAGAGCAGAAGGACTGGAGTAGCTTTCAATGTAAGCATTTATAGCAAGAAATCTGACCCTTTTTAAGACAGGCATTAAGGAATGGGTCTGGTGTGGTGCTTGGATAGCCAGGATGTAGACTTAGTGATCCAGGGGTTTTTACTGTTCCTTGCTTTTTTTCACTGACCTTGAAAATGTATCTGTGAATGATAACATCCCTTTCTTGGGTGCTTTGTAAACAATTACCTCTGCTGTATGGCTTTATGTTGCTGCTTTCCAGTTTACTCAAAATACTGCTAACATTTCATCCTCTGGACACATTTATCTGATAAGATCAAAGTCATATTTTTATATTTCAAGTCTATTAGAAAAATAGACTTAATTTAGTCTCTTCTTTAACTACATTACTAAAGAAAGTAGGAATCAAAATGCATGATCCTTGCTAATGTCTTAAAGAACTGACACTCTAACTTGGTAAAACCAATTTTATTGAAGCCCCAACAAACTGTTAGATAAATATGTCAATACTGTACATACCCTCTTTGGCTTGCAACCATGTTCCTGTTTTGGACAGATTAATTCAGCAAATAAGGCAAGTACACACTAACTGTATTGATTGTCAGGTGAATAACTTAGTAAGTATGTATACAAAAAATAAATTGCATTATCAATAAAGAAACCAGGACCTATTAAAATCAGCTTCTAAAATTAACTGTTTCAGTGCTTACTGCTCTTTCATACTCTCCGACTGTGTGTTAAGAGTTAAGAGCAATTACTGGCTCCTGCATTTCCAGAAGACACTTCATTAGGAAAAACATTTTCTTTCAGAGGCGACGGGAGTTTCCTCCATTCTGCTTTCCAAAAAAAGCTGGCAAACAGATCATCAGCTGATTAACCTGCTTGTGCAACTGGAATGGGAAAAACTCCTACTGAATTGAGTTTACAGTTCTCACGATACGAGTAATTTTTGCTGCAGTTCTAATTTCTCAGAATTTTTTTTAATATCTCCCACATCTTTCTACAGGGTTTGCACTGAAATATCTCTGTGTGTGTCCTCATATTCCACAAGGACACCTGCAGTCAAGACCTTTATAAGAACAGTCAAAACAATTTCCCTAGACCTTGAGATGCAAATTCTAACATCCTATCTGCTACAAAGGCTTTTAGACTTTAAACACCATTAAACTCCTCAGGACAGCAAGATATTTTGATGGTGATGGTAAGGAAGCCACTACAATATTCTGGTAATATCTTACAGATTGTTAGTCTTTATAGTAGTTAGTAGTGTAACTGGCTAGGTGAGTGCCACCACAGTGGGATACAAATGCTTTCAGTGAGGAAACATCACTGTCCCTTGGTACGTGTGGTAGACATTCTCAACCATAAGACCCCATCTTACACAGGCTTTTACAGAGTCTTACTCCCATATTTTACATCTTAGGCTGCACTATTTGTTTATAGCATAAGATTGCAGTTCTTATGACTATAATTTTTAATTGACTGCTTTACAAATAAAGATGAACTACATGAAAATGATGTTTTTCCAAGCTTTCAGGGATTATTAAATGACCTTATCAACTCCTGGAGGACAACAAAACCCAACGTTTTGCAGTTAAAGTGAGAGTTTCTCCCTGTTGAAAATTGCCTGTTTTTATTATTGTAAGAACTGGTCCACTGAACTTAGTACAGCCTCTGAGGTCTCAGTGAGAATCCTATGATTAATGAGTTAGCCATTAATGTCAGTAGATTGAACAACTGAAATCTGATTATATTAAAGTGCTTCCCAAACATTAGGGTCACATTAACAGTTTATTGAAACAAGCTGATAAAATTTAAAATGGTCATCTAATTCCCTGGGGTTCCTAATTGTTGCATGATAAATCACTCTGTAGAGAAATCTATTACAATGTTCCAAATGTGAAAATGTAATTTACTGTACCATTAGTGGGGTGTTTGAAGCACATCAGTTCTTTCATGGGGGAGTTTTGCCAGAATGAGACAAAACTCTGTATATGGAGATTTTTTTTTTCTTTTAGATCAAGATAATTCTCAGGCCTTAAGCTGCCTAAATTATGTAAGAAAAATGAGATATCTTATGGAAACAAATCATCTGACAGTGACATGCAAGTCTATTGCAAAAAGTACAGCATGAATGAGCATTCATCTATGTTTATGGTATTATTCTACTTAAAAACATATTTTTGCAGAGAAGTTTTCATGACTCAGTTATAGTGGTTTCTTAAGGGAAAGAATCAGCTGAAAATTCACACATTTCTGGTTTCAGAACCTCAGATGCTGAAACAAATTTTTGCACAGAGGGCCTGAATTACTCAAACCAATGTCTGCAGGATCTACGTCTGCCTTCATAGTGTTTTCTCCTTTCAGTGTCGAAAGTTCCCAAACACTCACCTGTATTTACATTTTTCTTTCCCTAATTTATTCATTGTGTAATTTTATTACTCTCTTTCTGTGCTTAGGTAGAATTTGAGCTTCAGAGATTAATACATGTATTTCATTGTGTGCGTGAAAATAAATAGCTGAACGATGATCATCTCAACATGCCCTAATTCAGTCTCCAGTTTGGTGGTAACCCCAGCCAAGGAGTCACAATGACCTTAACTTTCAGCGAGAGTGAAAAGTGGATTTAGTACTCACCAGAGCTATTATTAAAGGAGGAAAAATATCTCAGCTTCATCCCTTTCATGAACAGAGGGCTAAAGTATTGTAGAAATGAGTGATTGAATGGGAGAAAATCATAAAATCATGGAATGGTTCGGGATGGAAGAGACCTTAAAGATCATGCAGTTTCAACCCCTCTGACAGAGACACCTTCCACTAGATTAGGTTGCTCAGAGCTGCACCCAACCTGGCCTTAAACACTTCCAAGGATGGGGCATTCACAGCTTCTCCAGGCAATCTGTTGCAGTGCCTCACCACCCTCACGGTAAGGAAGCTTTTCTTCATATCTAATCTAAACCCTACTCTGTTTCTCTTTCATTTGAACCCTATTCCTGCTTATTCTGTCATGCTCTTGTAAAATGTCTCTCTCCATCTTTCTTGGTGGCTTCCTTAAAGTACTGGAAGGCTGCAACTAGGTCACCCCACAGCCTTCTCTTTTCTAGGCTGAAGAATCCTAAATTCTCTCCGCCTTCCCTCATAGGAGAGGTGCTCCATTACTCTCCTCATCTTGGTGGCCTCCTCTGAATTAGTTCCAACAGGTCCATGTCCTTCCTGTGCTGGAACCCCAGAGCTGGAGGAAGCACTCCAGGTTGGATCACACCAGAGTGGAGCAGAGGAGCAGAATCCTCTCCCTTGCCCTGCTGCCCACACTGCTTTGGTTGCAGCCCAGGACACAATTACCTTTCTGGACTCCAAGTGCACATTGCCAGCTCATGTCCAGCCTCTCACCCACCAGCATCCCCAAGTCCATCTCACAGGGCTGCTCTTCATCTGCTCATCCCCAGCCTGTGTTGATACAGGGGATTGCCCAAACCCAGATGTGGCACCAGTCCTCTGTTAAAAATGATGGCATTTGTACTTAACATTCTTCCAGTAGATACCTGGCTTTTTTTGAGTATACCATTCTACCTGTGATAAAATTTCATTCACATTGCATATGAAGAGGAAATTTGTTCATGTTCCACATTCAAAAAACTGATTGCAGGATGTGAAGTTATTAGTACTGCTTGCAGCTTGGTAGCATCTGGGAGTCTCAGCTACACAGCAGAGTTCTGTGTACAAGGAGAGGCACAAGCATAGGACAAAAAAAAACATGTTTCAGTAAGTTTCAGAGGATGAAAAAATATATGGCAGATGGATGTAAGGAAGTGAAATGGAACATTAAAACAAGCTGCAGTCTTAGCATTGTTTGCTGTAGGTTTCACAAAAAAAACCCACAAACCAAAAACCAAAAAACAAAACGGAGAATTCTAGGCTGGCTGGGCAGAGAATAATAAGGTGCAGCTTTGTGAAAATTTGCTGTTCCCAGAGAAAGCACATCTGGAAGAGGAATTAATGCCCCTGCTTCTTTTTTATGCAGTGCCTCAGTGGTCAGAATAGCCTCATGGGAAATTCAAGTGCAATTTTACAGCCTTAGTGGTGTGGAAGTCAGATTGAAGAGGATGCAGAAAATATTTTGAACAGAAAAAAATAGATTTTTGAAATGGAAGAGACAAGAAAGAAATACAGTAGCAGTTGAAGAGCAGTCTTTTATAAAATGGGAAAAACATTTGGGGTTTTATTCAGATGAAAGAGGAAGATAAGATTAACCAAAAGCAGAGAGTAAGATTGACTCTGAGGCCACTATCTTAGGAGGGCTTAGAGGAGATCAAGCAGCAGAATTAAAACAAAATACATAGTTAAATTGTGGAACTCATTGCTACAAGACTGTGAAGACTAAAAAGTGGTGCATTTTTTGTTCAGGTTTTTTATTGGTTTTTTTTTCAAAAGAGGTTAGACTTCTATGTAAGATTGGTTCATTCGTACCTATTAAACATCACTGACCCAACAGAACCTTCAGCTTAAATCACTAAACAATGGTGGGTTTAATTATTTGTTTTCTTGTTACCTGCTTCTTACTTTGTTTTCAGAAGTCCTGTGCAAAGGAGTCACCAACGGTGATGAACAAACCAGTCTTTCTATGATGCCAGTGAAAATACCCGGCTTTCAAGGGCCATTTTGAAACAACTGGTATGGTTCTGCCTGATCTTTCAGAGAGACTGAAGCCCAGCCTTTGAGCTGGATCTGACAGGACCAAGCACAGTTCCTTTTCAACCTCTCAGATCTTCCCATGGCTTGATAGAGCTCAGGCATCCCCCTGCCTTTCCCCAGTCACTAAGCTCAGGACTGAAACTCTGTGAGATTCAGATCACTGTATCAGATCTGCTTCTCTTCTCTGGACTGCGCAGCTTCTTGTTGTCTCCATTCACTTTTGGCCCTCCTACTAACTTTGTTCTTTTTAGTTGATCAGTCATCTTTCCTCACTGCAGACTGGGGGAGGGGAAGAAAGAAGAGTCCCAGGGACCAGTAAATTTTGCTGTGGAATACTTGCTATTATATATTACTTATATGGTACTACTTTGGGGGGTTGGGATTTCTGGATTTTTTTTTTTTTTTTAAGACTAAGAAATAGGATAGAAAACTGAAAAAGAGCCTGTAGAGATGAAATTAAATGCTTCACCTGAGAAAGAAGAAAACAAAGACAAGACAAGAAAAGGAGGAAATAGAGAGATAGGGATCAGCAATGCTTCAGGTTCAAGTTCAGCTGTTACTGTGAAGTCATTCCACTGCAGCTGTCATTCAGATAAGGATTTATTATTGACTTTGGAAAGTCCAGCATCGTTTGAATCGGCTTGGAAAATTAGTACCTGTAAAATGTAAGTGTGACAGGACCTAGATTACACGGCAGGGCTTCTGTCAGGGAGAAGCTTCTGCTTTTTTCTTCTCACCCTTGTGCATTGCTTCTCTCTGTCTTCTGTAGTCTGACACATGGGATGAAGGATTTAAGAAAGAATTAGAGCAGAACATGTGAAAATTGTCTGGTTCCACAGCCACACCAGCACTAGCACCAGGAATAGGGAATAAAGAAGGGAGAAGGTTAAAGTCTCTATGAAGAGTGTCAATGTAGTGGATTGGAGGCTTCTTCTGCATGTAAATTTGCCTTGTGCCTACACATGGAGCAATGCAACATGCATTCAGACACACTATTACACTTGAAGTTTCCCTTTTTCATGGAATCTGTTGAAGACACAGGGTGACAAAGTCTATGTGGTCCACCTACAGTGGGGCTTCAGAATGCTCCACCAGTTCATCTTCTGTGTGACGGTATGTGCCTGGCACTGGAGCTTCATCCAGACCTCCTCACCACTGAAGCCATAATGTGAACTTGCAATACTGGAGCCACTCAAGGCGACAGAAAATCAAACCTCAGCCCATCCTACTCTGTGCCATACTGATGGATGACAATCACAGAATCACAGAATGGGTCAGGTTGATCCAACCTCCCTGCCCAAGCAAGGTCATCCCAGAGCACATGACACAGGATTGCATCCAGATGGTTCTTGAATATCTCCAGTGAGGAAGACTCCACAGCCTCTCTGGACAATCTGTTCCACTGTTCAGTCATCCACAAAGTATAGAAGCTGTTCCTCACATGCAGGTGGAACTTCCTGTGCATCAGTTTCTGCCCATTGCCTCTTGTCCTGTTTCTTGGCACCACTGAGAAGAGCCTGACTCTATCCTCTTGACACCTTCCCTTGAAATACTTATATATATATTGATGAGGTCCCCTTTCAGTTGTCTCTTCCCAAGGCTGAACAGGCCCAGCTCCCTCTCTTTCATGTCTTTGTAAATCCACCACGGTCAGAACACAGCACAGAGGGACCAAAACACCACATTGATGAAATATACACTGGTAGAAATGCTGAGCCCAAGTGGTGTCACCAATGAAAGTAACAGTGCTCAGCATTCTGGAGGACAAGTTTGAAGATTCAGCCACCACCTCCTTACCTCTGACCAATTTTGTCTACTATGCAGAATGAATAAGAGAGCTGAGGAGCTGCCTCATCTAGCACAAACATAGAGTTTCATTGCACTAGGTTGCCGTGCTGTTTACCTGCAAAGTCTGCCTCTCAGGCCAAAGGGATACTGCTGGGATTTGTATTATACTCACTGCATTACTGGGCATCCTGAAGAATTGGCAAGAAATAAATAAATAAGAAAATAGACTAATGATAAACCAATAAATTAGCAAACTGTTTCCATGACAGTGACTGATTTCCTTGACTATATGATATTAATTCACTGCACAGCTATTAGTTTGGGAAACACAAGGCTGTGCATCATTCACATGCTTTCTCTCCCCTTTTTCATTCTTTAGGAGTTGGCTGACTTTGAATTGAAGACTGCAGAGTCACAGTGGCTGTGGATGTGCCCCCACAGAGTTTTTTTAATACACCATTTTATTAAGGAAAGGTTCTTCTGATGTAACTTGTCTGTCAATTTTTCTCTAATTATTATTATTACTGCAATCAATGAATGATATCTATGAATTTCTGTGGATTTATGATAACTACGGATTTCTAGGTTTTGGCATTAGAAATGTGAATGTTGCCTAATGTGCAATTCAGCTCCTCTGAAGTTGCTGAAGGGTTACATGCTGGTTTGGAAGAACTGCTTGCACACATCACATTGCAAATTGTTCCTTTGAATGGTTGGCAATAGAGGTTTTTTGTGATACCCTTTGTGTGAAATTGCCTTCCTGGTTTTGGTAAACTCAACTGAAGTCAATAGAACTACTGCAGAGATGAATTTGGACCCTTGTATTTTGTTTATTCTAAAAAAGAAAAAAGAAAATATATTGCCTTTATGGAATAAGAAAACGTACATAGTATTTACCTGAAAGCTCTCAAAAGCTTTTTCATAAATACATGCTGTATTTTTGTTCATGTAAATATGTATTTGTATTTTTACAAAAAACCTACTTATTAGTAGCACAGTTAAATAAGTGTTTTGGATGTACAGTAGGAGTTTCTTAGCTCAAACGTGATTTACCTTATCAGCTATAATGGCTACCAGGATAAACGCATGTTTTGCTGTAAGTAAAAATGCATACTATTAATATTTTTATAACAGTTTAAATTTATAGAGCTCCTTTCATCCCAAAAAACATAGTGTATTCTGTATATGAATAATCCCATTGAACTGGTGTGAATAGTCCATTGAAACCAATGGGACTATTCACACAAGCAAGGCTATTCACATGAATTAGAGCTATAGAGTCTGTCCTTCATTATATAATGTATTTTTTTCTCCACAAAATTGTCACTTGCCATACATGTTACTTTTAAATAAATTAATTGGAGAGGAGATGAAATTGCAAATGCTACTTCTTTCAATATATTTTCAGAAATTTACATATATGAATAAGGATAGGAGGCCAAATAATTTAATCTCTCTCTCTTTCTCATATATTAACATAATAGTTTAGTGCTGATTTAAAATGAAGATGTCTCTTGTTAATGGCTCATCCCAAAACAACTTACTATAAATAACGGGCTTAATGCTAGAAATTTTTACTTCAGGAAGTACATTTTAGTCATGTTAAGAATCTTATTTCATTCAGTGGGACCACTCATGAGTTGAGATTCCAGGATCGATACCAAGGGCAGATAAACAAGTGACTAATATAATTGATTGCTCTTCAGTCCATATTAAGAAAGCATTTTACACAGAAAGAGCAATTTGAGGAATCAGATTTGAGTGACAAACACTTTTCAGTTCTACTTTCCATTTCTGTGTGTTAGAGATGCTCAGGAAGCAAACTTTTCTTAAGATTCAGGACATGCTATTTTTTTCTTAATCACCTCTAATTAAACAACATACCAGCAGTAATATTCCATGAGAGAGTAAGAAAATTTGTCACTATTTCTGTTGAAAGGATTCTTGCTCTGCTCCGCTCTACATTGTTTGTTCCTGCCTTCTCAGCCCACCCTGCCCTACGTCTACCCATGCAGTTGTGGATCCATACATTGACCATGTCAAGAACCAATCTGGCTGAAAGCTAACCAACTGGTTTTTTGGGCCAGTTTAGCTTCTATCTGAACTAATGGTCCAGCTGAAGTCCATGACTGTATAAATAGCTGTGCCAGCGCCAGGGAGAGAGTGATGCTCCTCTTAAACTGCAAAATGGGGGAACCACTTCCTTCAAAATTGCCCATGAAACTACAGCATTAGTGTGCAAGGGCTGAGATCACCAGGCACCTGAGCACTTGAAAGGTTTTGACACTCAGTGAGAGTTAGTTTTTCCTCACACAAAAGCAGAATGAGGTGTCTCAGAAAGATATCCCAGGACACAGAGGTAGCAGTGGTGGTATTCAAGAGAAAATGGCAACTTAAGCATTGTATGGGCTATTGAGAGGCTCTTATCCTCTTACCTCTCTATACCTTGGACAGTCAGGATTAAAATTTGAGAAACTGTCTGGTAAAGTGTGAAGATCAAAAAAGAGGTGCAGCATGGCTCTTGAACCTTGGCACGGTTCTGGTAGCAGAGGGGCTACAGGGGTGACTGCTGTGAGAAGCTGCCAGAAGCTTTTCCCATGTTCAACAGAGCTAATGGAAGACAGACCCAGAACTGGCCAAGGCTGAGCCCATCAGCAACAGTGGTAGCACCTCTGGGATGATGTATTTAAGAAGGAGGGAAAGTTGCTGCACAGCTGCATCCAGAGAGAGAGACAGAGAGAGAATATGTCAGAGCAACATCTCTGCAGACACCAGGGTCAGTGGAGAAGGAGGGAGAGAAGGTGCTCCAGGTGCCAAAGCAGAGATTTCCCTGCAGCCCATGGTGCAAACCATGGTGAAGCAGCTGTGCCCCTGCAGCCCATGGAGGTCTACAGAGAGGCAGAGATCCCCAGAGCAAGTGGATACCTGAAGGAGACTGTGACCCGATGGAAAGCCTATGTTGGAGCAGGGACCTGGCAGGACCTGTGGCCCCATGGAGAGAGAAGCCCACGAGGAGCAGGTTTGCTGGCACAACTTGTGACCACACAGGGGCCCCACACTGGAGCAGCCTGTTCCTGAAGGACCGCACCCTGTGGAAGCACTCTGAAGCAGTTTGTGAAGAACTGTAGCCTGTGGGACAAATTCACATTGGAGAAGTCTGTGGAGGACTTCCACCCATGGGAGGAATTCCATGCTGGAGCAGAAGCAGAGTGTGAGGAGTTGTTTCTCTGATGAGAAAGGAGCGGGAGAGACAACCTGTGATGAAATGACTGCAACCTCCAGTCCCTGTCCCCTTGCACTGCCAAGGGGAAGGAGAGACAGAAAACTGGGGGTGAAGTTAAGCCCAAGAAGAAGGGAGGTATGTGCTGAAGGTGTTTATAAGATAGAGTTTTATTTCTCATTATCCTACTCTGATTTGATAGGTAATAATGTCAGTTAACTTCCCCAAGTTCTGTCCATGAGTTTTTGTCCTAAGGTTTGTCCATGAGAGTAGCTGGTGAATGATCTTTCCCTGCCCTTATCCCAATCCATCAGCCTTTCATTATATTTTCTCCCCTGTCCTGCTGAGAGGCAGAGTGATGGAGCAGCTTTGATGGTCACCTGTCATTGAGCCTGGATCAACCCATGACAACAGCACAATGGCTGAGTCATTGGGGATGCAAAACTCCTTCAGAAAGAGGAGAGCCAGCAATTTGGTAAAACCAAGCCTATAGAACTGTGGAATTATAGAATGGCTTGGGTTGGAAGTGACCTCAAAGGTTATCTTGTTCCAATCCCCTCCACCTTGTGCACGGACACCTTCCACTAGACCAGGTTGCTCAAAGCCCCACCCAACCTAGCCTTGAACATTTCCACAGACTGAGCTTTCCACAGCTTCTCTGAGCAACCTCTTCCAGTGCCTCACCACCCTCACAGTAAAGAATTTCTTTCTAATGTGTAATCTGTACTTACCCTCCTTTATTTTAAAGCCATTCCCTCTTGACTTACCACTGCATGCCCTTGTCAAAAACCTCTCTCCAACCTTCTTGCAGCCTCCCCTTTAGGTACTGGAAGGTGCTATAAGGTCTCTCTGGAGCCTTCTGTTCTCCAGGCTGAGCACCCCCTGTTCTCTCAGCCTGTCCTCACAGGAGAGGTGCTCCAGCCCTCTGAGCATCTTCGTGACCCTCCTCTGGACTTGCAGCAGCAGGTCCAAGTCCTTCCTATGCTGTGAGCCCCAGAGCTCAGTGCAGTCCATATTACTCAGCTAGACCCTAACACCTTGAGCCCTCTGAGGAGGCAGGTCTGAGAATGAGCCCTAGATTAGGGTTTGCTGAGAGATCAGTGTGGGCTTGCTGATCTCCAGATTACCCAAGTGTTGGGCACAGAGCTGGTCAGTAAAGTTAAATTGCATTCTCATACTAGCAGGTATACTGGTGACTCCTTGGTGTCTAAAGAAGTGTTGGCACGTGGGGACTTAGTTGCCTTTGAGTAGCTCAGTTTTTCCTGCTATTGAAATTAAGCACTTCAAGTGGCTGAGCAATGCTTGAGTCCCTTTGCAGATGAGTTCTAAATTGCTGAAGAAAGTGTAATTTATTTGTTATATATACGTGTGTGCATACGAGTATATATATATACATATATATAGTTACTCCATTGAAAGTTTCCTTGTGCCCTGGTCTAGAGGCTGTATTATCCCACCTCAAGGAAAGGTCACAGCCATAGGAGGCATGTGAGACCAAAAATTCACTTTTAAGTTTTGTATGCATTATATGGGGTTGTTCATTATCTCTGAATATCACATGTCCAAAACAGTCTTATCCTCTCTCAAAAAAACAAAGATCCCCTCAAGGTCATTTAAGAATCTCTGAAAGTCTCATATGAAATTGTGGTAAAGGATTTTTTAGCAAAATTTTTAAGAAAGTATTTTTAATACTTTGGGGTTTTAAGTATTTATTGCAAATACTTCAGATTTGCTATACCTTTAATACTAATGTCATACTTAAAATAAATCACAATGTGTACTTCCTGTGATCTTTTCAGAACGCAATAAAGCAGATTGTTTTTAATGGCTGTTCCAGCAATGAAAAATATCTGCGTTAGGTGGAAACAACAAATTGATGCTTTTTCAATTCCTTTTAATGACATGAGGATCTTTGCAACATGCTGTGAAAAATATTCTCTTAATGATAGGCCTGTGGCACAACTTAAGGAGTCATCAAGAAATAAATGCTCTGCTGTCTGGCTGGCAGCTTGGTGTCCCTTAATTGAAGTATTATAAGATTCTGTGCAGAGTAAAGCCTCCAGGGTTTTGTAGCTAAATGGCACGGACACCTCTGATGAGACATGCAGATGAAGATGTGTCAATACAATCTTCACCAATTTGCTGTAATAGCAGAGACTGATTAATTTTATAACCATGGGTGCTTCTATTAGCTAACCTAAGGAATGATTTAGACTTTATTAAGCGACTTATTTCTATCTTTTTCGAGAGAGTTCTGCAGCACAGTTTATCTCCAACTGCTAGACAGCAACACTTTTTCTAATAAGGATTCTAAATTTATTATTTAAGGAGGGATCATGAGCATAACTCAGTTATGTGCAGCTTAGTGGGGGCAAATCTTTGTGACTTGGCAAATCAACTGTACTTAGGTTGGTGTTTCTCAAAAAATAAAGTAGCTTGATATCCTATGCAACTGAAATGGCAGCTCCTGTATACATTTTTAATGTACAAAAAAGGAAATTGAAGCAACTAAATCAAAAATATGTGGCTCTATATTCTTATCTCTTTTTTGCAAGACTATAAAACTATTTTAATATTTTATTATAATTGCTTATGGACATCTAGCATGATTTGGTTATCCATAATCACATAACACTTTATATTTTAGGGCTTTTTTCAATAAAATATGAATTACCACATGGACAATGCATTTCATGATTGCTTTGCACAGTGCTGGCTGTGCAATCATGCTGCACTTTCTCTCAGGAATAAGGAACCCAGAATGACTCCTGTACATTCTGGACACAGCAGACAGTTAGAAAAATATCATATCCATTTTTTGGATAGCAAAACCCCAAATTGATGGCTGTCATCAGTTTCCTTACCCATTCAGCAGAAAAACTGATGGCCATGTTTTCTCCATCACAGATGCCATCATGCCTCCCACTGAGGAAACTATATGTCCTGCACTGTACCCCACTGCTCCCTCCTGACACAGCATTACGTCTTTATTGCTGAAGGAGAATGTTTGTCCAATGAGTTGAGACAAGACTCTTTCCTCAGTCTTACTTACCAAGAATACTGGAGCATACTGTCCTTGTCTTTTTTATTTTTCTGTTGGCTTTGTGCTGTTTTCCAACTAGGCAGCCTCATGCAAAGTATTAAACAATATGCTGCTCACGGAAGTCACACATCTCAAATTATAGTCATCAGCACAGATATGGAGTAACCCATTTCTAGACCATTGTCCAAAGTTTCACTTATACACTGAAGGCAGAGAAAGCAGTAACTCTTTGCTCATCGTGGTCCCAGGATCTAGACACAATTCAATTCAATCTTGTGCTCCTTTATGTACAGTCTGATTCTGGGATGGACACTTACTGCATGAACTCATCTGTTACAAGGTAGGAGAGCTGCCCATACAGTCTGAGGTTCATATTTTCTCCCTACCAGCAGAAATGTGAATGTGGAATGCTGTTTCTTTGGATCAGGGCTTTTTCCTCCCTTTCCCTGTCCCCTAGCGGTTTTGTGTTTTGATTTTTCTCTTTTTTTGTGAATGTGTGATTCATCATTTTTATATATTCATTTCTCAATTGTGGCTGAATTCAGAACCCTATTTCAACATTTATTTCTTTGAAATTTCTTCTTATTACTTGCTTCATAGTTTATTTTCTTTGACCAACTGTTGAAATTTTGAAACAGTAATAAAAAATTCCTCAGTAGAGAACAATAAATTTTGCTTGTTCTTCTGAGTGAGTTGCATATGTGCAACTCACTTTAATAGCAAGATTCTCCGGAATCACAATATTTCAACACTTCATTCTTACAGACGTCTGAAAGCTCAGTCTTCAAAATTACAGTAATCCCTAATTTTTTACTTTCCTGAGATCTTCTGAAAGTCAAATTATTTCTAATTTTGTCTGTTGTAGGTTCTGTATACATCTTCCTTAGGTATCTGCAAGCTACAGGCCAGCGGTTGTCTGACCTAGCATGGCAGATCCAAGTGCTTGTCACTGCAGACATGTTCAAAGAATCATTCTGCAAAGGCTTGTGGGAACCAATGGCAACTTTCTTGTGAAGAGCAGAAAAAGCATCCCTTTGGAATTGAAGCAAATGTTGGTGATCACGTTTTTTCATACTTGTTTTGCTTTTTCTCTCTTCCCTACATCTGTAGGCTTCATTTTTTCCCCCTCTCCAAACTGAGTTCGCTATCACCCCTGTAGTTTGAGAGTTGGTGATCAGAGGTTGAGCAGCATGTGAGGTATGGCTGCTTTATGTCAAGCAGGTACATACCAGCTCTATCTACCCTGCTTCTCTCAGTATTTCAGGCTTGTTCATTCTGCAAAGATTAATTCATAGTGCCACTGATTCAGGTTGCTTTTTAGTTAAAATGCATAAGAACCTGCTCTGATGCTTACATTTCTCACTGAATTCTGCTGTGGCAGCTCCATGATATCCTACCAACCAATTAGTTTTCCTTTGGGATCTTCATGGGTCTTGAGATTGAGGCTGCTGAGAAGTATTGTGGCATTTACTGAAGATCCATTAGCTAGTGCTTGAATTGGTAGCAGAGAGACACCTGTCAAGGAAGATATGACTGGCAAATGACTTTAAAAAGTTTATATATATATGTGCATCTCTGTGTGTTTGCATTTATAAATTAATTACCAGAAATATGCTTTAAAAATAATTATGTGTGGCTAGATCACTTTATAAATTAAAACACTGGACTTTACTTCACCTTATAATTGAAGCAGTGCCTCTAGCAGCCTGCATCCTCCTGGAGAGACAGAAAGGAGAGCTAAGCTCAGATGGGCTCATTGGCACCATATTACCCCATCCAGTGAAGTTCCCTAACCCTTGAATTGGAGCTGCACCTAACAGTGATTGAATCACTAAACACTATTGATTTCAGCTTTCTAGAGAAGCCATTCATACAGCCTAGAGTGTATAAAAGAGCTTCTATTCTCCCTGAAAATGATTTAGTATAAATAACTAAAATAAATGTCAGCGGGAGATCTGTGAACTTATTAAGCAGAGGTAGACCTCTCGATGTGTTGCACATAGACTGAAAGTGTATATGTATAGATTTAAATAATGATACATGTATTTTCAGTCCAAGTTTGGCATGGGACCAGAATGGACCTCAGAGTGAGTGCAAATACCCCAGACAAATTACATAATATGCATCTGCATAGGGAAACCCAGAGCTGAGGCACACCATGCCTATTAATCCTGCCCCAGAGGCTACTAAAGGCTGAAGAATGCATACTCGTAAATATGGACTGTGTCCTCTGGTCACAGAGGTGGTCCCTGGAGACTCGTTTGTGTGCACTTTGGCAAGGTGTTTTTGTGTCTTCAAGGGCGACCAGAGCTGGGGAAGAAATTCCGCCTTGTGGCTAGAAAGCACCATCTTGTTTTTGTCCTGCATGGACATGCTGCTTTCTTTGCCATTTAATGTGGTTGCAGGTTCCAGCAATCCAGGTGGGTTTCCAGTGCACCCAGGAGTTTCTTACCTCTCTCTCCTGTCTCGCTGAAGCATGTCTTGGTGGGTGCCAGAAAGGAGGGACACTGTGCCATCCCCAGATTCCATCTCTACCCATCATGGAGCATCTGAGCATCTCCTGATCTTTAAATGAATGTCTTGTTTAGGCTTTTTGGAGGTGAAGCTCAGAAATTACAGTACCATGCCAGATACAGCATTTCAAGTTAACTCTGATTCATAGTCTGCTGCAGGCAGTAGAAATCTCTCTGTCATCTCTGACCAACTCTGAATCAGGCAGGTATTGAAGCCCTAACAAAGTGTTAAATTCTACATATATGTGCACACACACACATAGTGTTCATAAAGTGTATACATCTATGCATTGCTTTAAATTTTCATACTAATATAGCATAATGCTAATTTATAGAGTGGATTCATTGCTCTGTTAGATTTTGAAAAATAAAAACAAAATAAATCTTCCCTAAAAATGGACAAGATTTTTTTTATGCTACATGTTCTTACAGCATGACAGCCATTGAAAGAGCTATTTAGTACGTTACATGGTTTAATAAAAATAACTTGTCTGGCAACGTCTGAAAGCTTTTGCAGCTGCAGGGGTACTTCTTGGAAATAAATTTGTGTTTACACAGGTGCAGCCATATTTAACAAAATTTTTATATGCAATGCAAACAGCTGCCTGTCTGTTTTCTTTGGCAGAGCTCTTTCCAACTGAAACAATTTGTACCAAACATCTCTCTCTGTGATACCTATATAAACAATAGACAAAATTCCTGTGAAAAGAAAAGGTTTTCAATAATGCACTTTTTAGATAAACTGGAAAGCAGAAGCACCTTGATTAGAAAAGCTTGTCCCTTCATGAAATATTTTGCATTTGAGAAGGGCTCAGGAGTACACCAGGGAAGTATTAAGCACTCTGAAGGAAAATTCAGTTTTATCGAGTTAAAGTCAAGCTGAAGGATTCTATGTTCAGTAAAAGACACTTGGCAAATTGGATATTTTCCTTAACAAGAGCACTGCCAGTAGTGATATACATTATATTATTCAACTTTTGCAATATTTTTATATAGATTGAAGTATTTCCCAAAATATTTAGTCATAACTCAGTTTTCATTTTTGACTACACTTTAAATATTTTGTTATAATTTTTTTCCGTTGTCTGAAATTCTTGTTCATTGAGAAAAATGTCATCTACAGGAGCCTTAGTAACCCTGCACATTTCACTTCTTTGCAAATACTCATCCTTTTGAAAGGCTGTCCTATTGCCATCTTGCTTTCTTTTGGTCAAAATTCTGTAGATTAAAAGTCTGTGGATTTTAAATTGTGGTCTGGAGTTTGGGTTTCAAAGACACCTTCCTCAAACTCCCCTGTTCCAAATCAAAACAGTGAGTAGGAAAGAAAGATTTCTTCTCTTAATTTTTCTTGATGTTCACAATTTCTTCTACTATTTGTTTGTGTAAAAATGTTTTCTGTTTAATTTGCAGCAAACAAGTTAATGCTAATATGTGCTACTATTGATGCAAATTGTGTTCAAATATGTTTGAACACATACACAGAATACAGTTCTAACGTTAAATATCAATTTATTTATTTCAGCACTGATGAGGAATAATTTTGTGTTCACAGATGAAGAACAAACTCTCCAACAGCATTATCTTGTCATGAATATTTTTTTTTGTTCTTTTGTAACCATGCAGTATAGCAGGCGAACCCACGCATGTGATATACTTGATCAGTCCTTTTACTTTATCAGTGGAGAAGCTAACAACGCTTCTGGCAGCCTCAGTACAACAGAAACCTTGTGTCTAGATAAAGATTTTAATAAATAATATATTTGTTTAACTCCACTGACTTCCACAGAGGATCCAGTGGGCTTTGTGCTGTACTTGCATTTATGTGGAGCTGACACAGCTCCTGAGTGCTCAGAATGACAAATCTTTGTTAGCATTGCTGCAGCTTCGCAGAAAGCCCTTCATGAAATGCAGTTTAGGCTACCAGCACCATGGGGGCTTGTCATGCTCTCTCCTAGGCAGTGTGCTGGAAGCATATTTTTAGTGAGGTCACTTGTTTGTTCTTTCCCTGTGAATTTTCCCCTCAGTATAAATACAAATGTCCTTTTCTTAAGCCTATTCTGCACACAATATATTCACATATTTCCACAAGATGTATTTATATTTACCTATTATATCCCTATAACCCTATATAGAATGAGGCAGGACTTTACCACTGGTTGGAATTATGGCCACAGAAGAAGATTCTGTGATTGTGCATTTTCTACTCTTTGTGAATTATTCTGGCCTTCTGTTTGAACTTCAATCTGATGAGCTGAGAACCCAGAAGACATATTAAAGCAAGTTGTGCTCTGTTTGTAAAGGCTGCTTTATTTTTATATGACTACATTAGCTGTGAGAACCAACTAGAAAATGAAAATTCTTTGTGGGTATTTAGCTTCTCTTTCCCATCTAAACAGCATTAAAATCATTAACTACAGTGTGATTATTTGTTTCTAGGTTTAAGAAACATGCATCTATCATCAGGCATGCCAGCACATCAGTAATTGTGTAAGCTTTGTGGGGTTTTGAGCAGCAGATTTACTAAGTGAATGAGGATTCCATATATCCCTTAAGCTCTTAAATTTTCAGACTGAAAGATTTCACTCCAATGTTTTTAGCTGAGCTGGACTCTTGGCTGAATTACGAACACTACTCACTGACAGACAAGGAGTCAGAAAATCCAGAATGTAAGTTTGTGATAACAATCTCTTTCCCAATAAATGAACAATGAGATAGAAGAGGGTATTACATTCAAGTGAAATAAAAAACACTAAAAAAGAGATGGAGGAAATTTCACTTTGATGGAGAAAATTTTTTGCTCATTAACTTGGGATCATGTGCTCAAGTGCAATGATTTCACCAGAAACAGAGCCAAGCCTGGGGGAGCTAACCAGAAGTGTTGAAAATGGCAGTCCTTTGCTTCATAAAGTACAAACCTGCTGCTGAAGACTCTTTTAAACAAGTTGCCTAACTGACTGCTGGACCCTAATGCCTTTATAAACAATCCATTCCTGTATCTCTGTCAAACCCTAGCTTGCTTTCCACCGAAATTCCCTCCCCAACTGTATGACCACCACCTCTCTGTTCAACCTGAGCTGAAAAAAGTATTTACAGGAACATGGGATAGTATTAAGTGCATGAAGAATGGTCTTAAGTCTATGAAGAAGCCTTCTAAGTCTATTAAGAATGTCCTAGACAAAAAAGTTCTTTACAGAAGTAATTATTATTTGTTCCAGTCATTTCTTCATTTAAGTTACTTTAGATATACTTTATCTAAACCACTTATAAGACTTGTGTTATTTCCTATATGGGCTGTTATTTTTCTATTCTGTCTCCATGTGATATAGCCAAAGTTTGTAGACACCCTGAAAGATGAAGTGAAATGCTACAGAAGCCAGATCCTTAGCCTTGGATCTGACTATGAGCAAGCACAAAGAAGCTGAAGATGTACTTTAAACAGATAGCAACACTCTTAAAGTTTTAGTCATCCAAGGTCCCCGAGAAAATAATTTATTTTACATAGATGTGTCTAATGAAGACTTGCTACTGGGATCCTCCCCTTGAAAGGAATTCTAGGGCAACAACCCTGAAAATAAAGAATAAGACCTGTAATCAGTAGTGCTAACTATAAGTTTAGCAAGGCTGGGATAATGTGGAGATACAGTAAATCAGGCACAGGCACTAATATTAAAAAGATAATACTAAAACCTATCTGAAACCAATCAGATAACTATGTTAAAGATTAATATGAGCTCAACTACAAGGCTGGACTGTTTTCTTTGGTATAAATTGTATCTTAATTTATGTCTCCAGAACAAAGACCTGTACTGCCCTGTAGTGGGCAATGGATGAGGGAGCCTTATTCATTCTTTTATCATTGGCTTATAAATCACCCCTCTTCCCTTTCATGCTTTCATCTTACTTCCTCTCCTTGAAGAACAGCATCAATTTAGGTCGTGCTGCTGTGTGACTGCCCCAGGAAACTCCATCTGTATCTCTGCTTTAGCACCTAGGTCAGACATCCTGGTGGAGCAGCCTGGACAGGATTCCTGGAGCTTCCTTTGCAGGTAGACAGTTCCCCCTGCTCTGTACTGATGAGGGCAGTAATATTGTCAGTCCTTTACAGACACAGGTAAGTGTCCCTACCCCCAGTGCATAAACATGAAGTTGCTGGGAATTAATCCTCCCAAAATAATGTGGGGGAGCAATGGGGCAAATATACTATTGTATCATTCAGATTAATCAAATACATGGTAAAACTCTCTTCCTTGTCATAATGCTAGTTGAAATAAATTATCATAAATATACTAGGAAATAAAAGTGGCCGAGGACTATTTGCTAACTTTCAAAGGAAATCACATCTCATATCCATATAATGAAATTTAATTCACATTGCCTTCTATTTCCCAAATATAAAACAGAAACAGATTTGTCCAACATAGTCCCTCTGGGAGCAATCCCAGCTCCTTTCAGTCTCCCTCAGCACACCTGCATGCTAGTTGCTGACTGACATGTGCCAAAACTGGATGGGAGAATGTGCTAACAATAAATACTACAGACAGCCCTGGACGTAATTATGCCATGGCTATACTTTGCCATGGTCACCCTGCCCAGCTTCCTGGCACTGTGCTCCATCAGTTCAAAGTTATTTTGAAAACAGTGAAATATTTTAATTTTGCGAGAGCTGAGGACTTACATAAATCCCAGATTTATATAAAAATCCAAGATTTATATCAATCCCTGCTTCATATCAAAAGTGCTTAGGTCTCAGCTCTCTCCAAAGGACTTTGGTGATTTTCAGAAGAATGTTATATCACAAAGGCAATTAAGAAGTAATAATATTTTTTTAATAAATTGGTTTTTAGAAAGTCATTGACCAGGAAGATACTGGGGTTTTTTGCTTCATTCTTGGCTGCCTCTCAAAAGAGTGAGAAGCAAAAAAAATCAAACACCTTTTTATTAATCCTCTCTGTATTTTTTAGGGTGAAAATAAGATTTCTATTCAGCGCATGGCAACATCTCAAGTTCATGTTGGTGATAAAAAAGATCAGTATCCTAGGACTTTAATCTGAAGTCCTGCGAAGCAAAAGCCCTTCAATTGCAAGGACAATGTCTGTTTGCTAAACAATATAATCTCATTGGTCAAGTGCTTCTTGGTTGTTCAAAGCTCTTGAGAAAATCTGACATCTTTCATTCCTGAAGGTGTTCAAAGCTGTTTTCCTGAGCACAGAATTTATTTGGCTTTGTAATCGGCAGGTGCTGCAGCACAAGCAAACTTTCTGAGGAGCATTTGACCATATTTTGTCCTTACTCTGGATAGAGTCACATAGCTGGACGACAGGCAAAGCCCTCTCAGCATTCCAGTCAATTGACTTTCGAGCACAGGCTGGTGACTGCAGTTACAAGCCTCTGTTGCCATCATCTTTTATTATGTAACCCAAGTTATATTATTGCATCCCCAGTCTGCCTGTGATCACTCTGCCACTTCATTGTTCTGGCCTTTTCTGTTTGAAACAGATGTTTAAAAACATTTGAATAAGGTATTTTAGTTTGTGGACTTCTTGTCATCATCCTGCAAATTTACAGCAGTCAGCAATGTAAACATGTACTTGACAAACTCCAGCAGCTTGTAGACTTCAGAGTTCATCCACTCATTTCAGCAAGGCAGATGTTTCATTTTAATACTCTTCATACTATAGATTAGGATTATGCTTTTTCTTTCTTTTGCTTTCTTTATTTCTCTCTTTGAAAAGGGAATAAACCTGACATGCTACTAATGTCATTTCACACTGCGGGCCAGATGGCGAAAAATGCAAAGGCTGCAACTCTGTTTATGTATGGGGAAAAAAGGAATTTTGTTTCTGAAAGACTTTCAGTTCAATCATTTGTTACTTTAAACTAAACACTAGATGATGAATAAAGGAGGACTATCTGAACTTCAAAAAGGTCCTTGAGATTAAGTGCTTAACA
Source organism: Lichenostomus cassidix (assembly GCF_008360975.1). NCBI lineage: Eukaryota > Metazoa > Chordata > Aves > Passeriformes > Meliphagidae > Lichenostomus > Lichenostomus cassidix. The sequence goes on from NC_139482.1 coordinate 127,793,231, forward strand.
ATGTAATGCATCTGGAGGAAGAGTATTACATTATTCCTGTTTGCTGCATTGGAAAGATGTTGGGAATGTGTTCACTATAGTGGCTGCCTACGAGCAGGGTGCTTGAAGACAACATTTGGCAGTCCCTTGGAAATTTCTGGAAATATAAATCATATTTCCATCACTTTTTATTCTTATTAGTGAAAGACGGTACTTGAGCAGACTGTCTGTGCTAAAATAGCTTGTTTTATCTGCCATTTCAAAGCAAAAAATTGTGTATTTACCAAGAATTGTGTAAAATGCACAGAAATTCAGCATTATTCCAGGTAATTTTAAACTCTGAAACTTAGGGATGGGAAAGTTTTCACCCAGCAGGATTCTCTTATTTGCAGATTATCACAGAATTAATCCAAAATTTGTGATTCCACATGATTTTTAGAGAAAGGCTGAGAAAATAAAACTCTGCTTTAATTTGTTTCCTTTAAAGCAAATGTTTCAGAAGATATCTCAGTTTGGGGATCAAACTGTTTTGCTTTGTTTTCCCATCCCAGTTCTGTGGTACAATTATAGCACATCCTGAATGTTGCAGTCTAGTCCACCACTCATTCTGGTGTTTGGATGGGCAGGCTGGTATTTTCCATGAAATACCATCCCTCTTCAAAAATAGAAGTGGCTCTCATGCATCACTGAATGCTCCAGTTTGCCAGAGAAAGTCAACGCTCTGAAAATGGTGGGAACAGAAGGGAAGCAAATCCCAGATGCAGAATCATATTCAATTTTAAATCTTTGCATTTAGCACAAAGTATTTCAGTTCTTCAGTTTTTACCTAATTAAAATGGTGGGGAGTGTTTATTGTTTGGGGTTTTTTGTTTCTCTGGTTTGGGTTTGTTTTTTTTTTTTTTGTTGGGTGGGTTGGCGGTTGTGGTTTGTTTGTTTGTTTGTTTGTTTTTTCTATTGAGAATTTTACTACCTCAGCTATCCTCAGGAACTTCCAAACAAACATGAGAGTGAAGTTTGGACTAAGCAAGAGGAAATATTTTGTTCCTCTCTTTCATGAGGTTTTTTCATTAGTTTGCCTGTTACTGTCATCACAGTCTCTGTATGACACCAGGTTGTGTCTGAAAGAAGAAACTCCTGTGTAGCTTTCTTCAAATGAGTTATGTCAGATTTTTAGAGGAAGGAATTAACTATGTAAAGGGGAACAACCTTTTGAGATTAAAATTGCCTGGATGAACCCAAGAAAAACTCAAATAGAAGAGCATTGACCATCCTGTGACCTCAAAAAATTGCTTCCTTCACTCTTGGCTGAACACAGTGATGATATATCACAGTATGCATGAGAATCTGCCAGGATGTGTTAGTATATTAGGCCCTAGTTAAGAATGAAAGGCAAAGATAGGGTAGGCACAGGCTGCGTCTTTCCTTGAAACATTTTCCTGTGCTGTGCTACCCACATGAGTATTCTCCAGAGCCAAAGTGATCAGGAATAAAAAGAAAATACAAAAGAACTTTTAAAATAAGTTCTCAGCAGTATTTTTGACAGTTCTACTCATTACTGCAGAAGGTAGCATGAGAGGAAATTAGTATAAGTCTTTGATTAAGTCAGGTAAATAAATGCATTAAAAATGTAACTTCAGGTGTGTGTTGACACAATGAGACTTGAATTTAGGACTTAGGATTTATGGTTTGTATTATCAAATAATCCAAACTGTGTCTGTTGTGGACATAGTCCTAAACATCACGGTCATAATAACAGAACATTCCTATTACTTAAGAAATCTGTTCTGCCCAGATATTAATAATTAAGACATTAAAAAATATATTTTAATGCTGTTTATTTTTTTTGTTCAAAATTCAGATTAAAATTTTTAAGTATGATGTAGATCACAAGCAAATAACGACTGAAAGCTCTGGCTGAACCTCATCAAACTCCTGCCCCGTTTGAATGTGTCTGAATGTAATCTGTCCCAATACTTTTGTGATTTTTGGCCAAACCCACATTAGAAGAGAGATGTGGCTAGCACAGGTTTTTCCCATGAGAAGTTTTCTTGTGTTTTGTAAATAAAGATAAAGTTTGGATGTTTTTGGAACAGTGTCCCAGAACTTGGGCAGTGCAGGCCTGGCCAATCAGGCCTGGGGAAAGGCTTCTGACTGACCAATCTGGGTGACTTTTGAGAACTCTATATATGTGATGAAATCAAAACAATAAAGGTCATTCCTTCTTGCCACTGAGAACTGATGCATTCATTACTCTGCTAGCTGCTCAACAGCGACAGAGAGACTTACTTATCATTTTAGATACAACTGAACTTTTAATGTGAGTGACTGACCTCACAATTTTTCCAGCATTCATACTGCTTGAAATTTCTGAAGAATAATTTATGATAAGAGGTTTCCTCTGTTGCAAATTTCCGTATTGTATTGTAGACTCTAACGTTGTTATAGTCTCCAGTTTACACACAAACTCCAGTCTACATCTAAACAAGATTCAAGTATGTGCTGAACTAAGCTTGGCTAAAATTTTTGAAATATCTGAAATACGTTTTGGAGTAAATCTACTGTCAGTCTTCTTTTGGTCTTTTCATTAAGTCTATCAAAACTGAGATGGAGGTATTTTAATACATAAAGACTCCCATACAGAAACAATACTCTGCAGTGTGAGTAGAAAAGTCTTATAAAACCTTTTTGTGTTACTTAATTAAAAGATGATGGGCAGAAGGGATAATAGGTTGTTTCTCAAATTCTAATGAATTTTATCATCATAATGATGATTACCAAATGTCTGTATTTGCAAAAGAACAGCAGTTCATAAATATCAAATTTGTGCTATTATTAACGTGCAGAATGTGCCAGTTTTTATCAATATAGGAATCTGGTAATTATCACTAAAGCCATTAATTAAAATTAAAAAGTAACTAAATAAGGAATAGGAATGCCACTTTCTTCTTAACATCCAAAGAGCAGAAATATCTACCTATTATCCTTTTCAGGCATCTGACATTGTGACAATGGAATAGAAGGTTGTCACGGCATAATAGTCCCCAGCTGCTGGGTGGATGTGAGCCGAAACGAGGCATTTATCAGAAACAAACACCAGGGGAAGCTGGGAGACATTCATCCCGGGACAACATTCTGTTAAATCAATGGTATTTCTGTTCCAGCGGGTGACCAATGGGTGTGCTCTGTCTGAGGTGTCAGCGTGGCACAATGGTCCCGGTGCCACACCTCAGGGAGCCATGTGGTGATTGTCCAGGGAAGGCAGACACCCTCACACCCTGCCCAGTCAGAGCAGAGCCTCCATGGGGGATTTGTGAGGTGTCACACAGTGTCACCCTTCCATCACCCTCTGCCTCATGGGGCTCTTGGAGCACTGTGCACAGCAGGGCCAACACCCATGAGTGTGAGCAGCCCAGGGGGTGGGGATGACCTGCCACCAGGAATCCCTAGTTTCTCCATCACTGCATTGGTAAGATTGGCTGGGAGGGTGCAAGGCAGGCAGGAGGAGGTCTGGCACTGCAGGGCATGAGGGTGGGAGGCAATCAGAGAACAGTGGAGGCTTGGGGAAGGAAAAGAGACTGTGCTTTCAGTTGCCACAGAGAACCTCTGGTGTAGCTGGAGCCAGCAGAAGAGCCAGGGGCTCTGTGTGGAGCCACACCAGCACAGCCAGGCTGGTGGTTAGGGCACACCTCCCTGGAAGCAGCCTTCAAACCCCCATGGAGCACTCACTGTGAGCCAAATGAACACTCTGGGAAGGGATGTTGCTGGAAGGGACTATATTCATGCTTATCAAGACATCAGTACTCACATGCAAGCTTCATCTGCACTGGACATGAAAGATTTTGAGGCAGAGCCAGTCTGCCAAGGCAGTGAAGGAGGAGGTGAAAAGGGTGTATCTTTTTGAGGCAAATACCAGTTACCTCTGTTTCATAAGAGGCTTTCTGCTCCCCTGGCATTGTGTTATGTATCTTCAGCCTCACTCGCTGCCCCCTCCTGTGTAAAATTTACACAAGCATTGAAAGATTGTGGAATACCCAAGGAAATAATTTTTCAGTCGATTGAGTTCTTAATGGAAAAACCTCCCTGAATGCTATCTTACAAATTAGAAGATCCCCTGCTTTCTAAATAGTTCAATTGAAATCAGCTTTTGTATTTATCCTTCAGGTCATTCAGGCTCAAATGTTGTTAGCTCTGAGTCAAAAAGTCAGATTTTTAAAGGGAAAATGTCAAGTCCTTTTAGGCTTCAACTGACCTTTTAAACCAGATTAGGGATTTGAAGCATTACACATGGATTTCTACATTTTATATCACAGTATTTAACAAATGATCAAATACAACTCCCAAGAATACTATTTTTACAAGCTTGACATTTCAGGCCTTAAAGGATGTTGCTGGTCTTTCTTTTACATAAAATTACCCTGGAGAAATTCAGCCTGTTTTCTGTTCCTTCGTTTCTTTCATAAGAGGGGAAGTTCTGTGCATTTCATTCCATGCTGTTGTTCTCTCTCTGGCATTGCAAGCAAGAAAATATCATGATGAAATCCTTGAGATATGCTCAAAGTGATTACTACAATAAATTCACTCGGTGGGTGTCACATATGGTTAGAGCACAAATCAGGCAGTTATAGATGCCAACAGGGCCCTAGAAATAGATCTGACCTTACTTTTGTGCCTGGACTGACAGATAATGCTACTGAAAATGCACTAAATCTCCCAAGGTGGAAATAATAGAAACCCTCACTTGGTTCCAAGTGCTTCCCTCATGCAGGTAGGACAAAGGAAAAGGATGCTAGAGTGGGATCATGGATGTGTGAGAGAACATTCATGAGCTGAAGGAGCAAGCTGGGCTCAGTGCTCAGAGGTTGCAGACATGGTGGGATCAAGAGGAGTCCCATTCTCAGCTGCTGAGGTCTGAAATCTGCTGTCAGTCTCACATCCCATGAGCTCGTCATCTGGTACTGCTTGACAGGGAGAGGATGGAGACAAGGAAAATTTTCTTCCTGTTTTCTGTTGAGAGGGAGATCTTATTTCAGAGGACTCAGCTCTGCCTTGCTGGCTGTTCAACCCTTCTCCTGTTTTCTGAGGGTGGCCCATTAAGTGCTAACCATGGTACTGGAATTTTAGGACCATTTCTCTGATCATGGTTGGAAAGAGACCAAAAAATGTTATCACATGGTCCAACTAGGCATCAGACAGCAATAGGGTTCAGGACTAAAAGGCTCTGCACTAAACCACCAGCTCTTTCTATGTCTGTAGTAAAGATAAGGTTTGTCATTTAGGCACATGAGTTTTGCTTGTTTGGGTATATTTTTCTGTACCAGACCAAGACCTGCAGGTTCCCTGACAAGTTTTCCCGGTAGTTTCAAAATCATCTCTAAACTCAGTATTATGGAATGTAGACGACATCTCAAGGCTTTTCACATAGTCCCATTTTTGTTCAAGATCTCTCCCCAGTGATTTGACTCCAACTCAGACAAACATAACACAACATTCTGCTTCACATTGCAGTCCAAAGGGGTTAAACCACAAGAGTTTGTTACCAGTCAAGCATTCTCCATCCTTTGATAAACAAAAGGTATTAAAGGGAAACATCTGTAGGAAAAGAGCACAGACTGCCTTCAAGTTTCAGCCCTGTGCTGGTAGCATTTAATACGAGTGGGTTTGTATTTTATTTGCCTAATAGGCTGTTCCTGTGCACACCACAGTACCTGTACGGATGTGGATAAATAGAGGCTTGCAACATCTACACATTTTAAGTAAGTGCAGAGCTTACCTTCTGAGACAGAATTCCAAAGTTCCAATTTCACGAGTTATTGTTGCATTGGAAAGGACTGAAGAGGTAAGTCTTGCTATAGCAAAAAATGGTGCTGACTTTGGGTCTCTTCTGGTAACTGCTCAGTATAAAGTAAACACCACACAAGTGTGTACCTCTATATGCTTTGATACTTTCTGCACTGTGACACTAGTACTGGCCTTACAGAATCAGAATAACTCACTTTTCCCAGGTCCTACATCTGAAGGGAAAAACACAAAAGAAGCAATCAGCAGCTCTGTGCCTGGGATACAAAATTATTGTAGTCTGAAGCTAACATATTATAATTGGTTTATGCAATTATTTACAGTCCTTAATGTTAGTTTTGCTGGCGATTTCACTAGTTTTAGCTCTTCTTACTGTTTGGTTTAGAATTGTAAGCTATTCAAAATTATAACACACAAAAAGGCATTTGTAACTTTTAGCCAGATGTAGAAAGTCATTACAACACCTAATGATAAAATTACCAAAGACATCTGACAGATGCCATTTTGTGATGCTATGGATTTTTTTCTAAAATAAAATAAGGAGCTATGCAGCTGTTTTAAAATATTTGTCAGAATTTATCAAAATCATTTACCTATCACCATATATTTGTTTCTTGCAATAGAAAATACCTGTAGTATGACAAGAAGATGAGGTTAATCTGAAGCAAATCAACATGATAGTTTTCCATTATTGGAACTCAAACAGGCTTGTCAACAAGGGATGACACAGAATAACAATGCTGCTGCTGTTACACAAACATGCATTCACAGAACAAAAAGTATTTTGAGATATGTTTTCATCTAATTTGGCAACATTTTGTAATGAAAACTAGCCTATTCCCTTAAAGCTCAGGAAGGCAAGCCCTTTTGAAACAACATGTTCTTCTTGAAGGTTCTTCTTTGCTCAAGTTAATCTCCTTTCCTTCCACCAAAGGATTCTTTCATTGCTTTAGTCATTATTAGAAAGACAGAATTAAGAAAAGTTTGCCAAAAATATTTGAGTTCATCTTGTGCTCCAGTGTTTATGGGGACTACTTGGTCTCTGATACAAAAGTTGTATCTACTTAATTTATAAATTTTATAGGACAGATCTTCTGGTCATCAGATTTTGCTTTGGAAGCAATTATATGTGGAGCCTTGTTGGACCCTTCATCTGACTATAGGCCCTTTTTTTTATGCCAATCAGCTCTGCATTAATATTTAGTTTTTTGTTTGAGTTACACTGAATTTTTTGCAAGAAAAATGTCCTAAAAAGAGGAATATTTCCCCCCAAGCTCCCATTCAGGGTGTTCAGGACTTCCTTTCTCCATTAATCAGATGTGGCAAGAAAACAACACCACAAAACTGAAATGGTTAGTTACTAATGATAACATAATGTTTATACCATTACCACTTTATCTTCAATCTGGGGAACATCCTGTCACAAAAGAGCTCTATAGTAGGTGATATGAGTCTATGAATTTTACAAAGCCTAATGGGCATCATCTTTTCAGTTACCAAGTAGGAACACAGTCAATTCAAAACACAAAGTTGAGGGTGGAGAAGAAAGTTTGATAATGTTAAAACCCCTACAGTTTTGGAAATTGTTGTTAGCTTAGTTTAAAAAAATTCAAAAACCTCAGCTCTTGCTTCAGAGAATCTGTCTTCCCTTGTAAGTGTGCTGCAGGAATAGTTTTCAGCAAGTTACTCCAGGAACAGCCTGACTAATAAGGAACTCAGATGAGTTTCTAAAGCAAATGTGTCACTGAACTGTACTGGCAGAGCTCCTGGTAGCCAGTGAGCCATGGCCCTGTCTTTACCATGCAACAAGGTGTGATGCAGAGGTTCCTGAATTAGTACCAGATGAAATAGTAGTCCTGGGACTAGTCAGTGTGCTGAAGCCAACTGTAGGATTTCTAATTTGTTATCTCAACTGCCATCTGTGCTCAATATCAGCATGGACCAGGCTGGGAGAGTGTCTCTGACACAGAACCCCTTGCACTCTGTCACACACTGATGTTTAACAATATTGTTCAACAGTTCACACTTGGTGTTTCATCTCATTCTTCCCCTTTTCTCTGATTGCCCCAGTCTGAGAAGTAGTTAGTCTTTCTCCACTTCAAGACCATCATCAGGAGCATCCCAAGTGTCTTCTGCATCCATCCTGCTCTTTTTTGAGGAACATATGACGGGAATAACAACTGCAGCTTGAGGGGCTGGTAAATGTTCAGACTTTAGGACAGCCAAGAGAGAAAGAGATAAGGTGCATATAAAATTAGAATTGTTTCCTTTTCTAATGCAGAGGGTGTTCCTATGGTCTTATATCAGCAGAAAGGCAGATATCATACTTTCAGAAGCACATGGTTGCCTTGCTCCCATTTATCATCTGCCTTTACCAGACTAAATTAGCCAGAACAGGAAGATCTGGCAACTGTTCTCTGGGTTTCGAGCTGGTTTACCATCAAATGGACTCAGTTTCCACATCTTTCTGTACATACTCACTCCCTTCTAAGTCACTTCATCTTTCTGGTCTCTCACTTTTCTTCTGCCTAGTGCTAAAGCAGCCTATTTCCTTCACTCAGACTCCTGCTCAGTCCACACACTTCAGTCAGCAGCTCAGTGCTTCTCTTTTGTGTCTGAGGTTGGTGCTGAGCTTCCCTCACCATACATAGGTTTGGACGTGAAACTTTTTTTTTGCCTGAGAATGCTTTCCCTTGCCCTTCACTTCCAGGCAAAAAGGCTTTTCTTTGCTAACTATTACTTTACATTTATATTGGGTCTATCTCCTCAGAGCACCCCAAAGCACTTTACATACTCCATGCAGGAATCAGTGGAGGGTGAATGCATTGGGGCTCTCTTGTTATTTCTGTATTCTTAGTTACAGCACTCTGTGTCATAGAAACTGACTTGGTGACTGACAAGGTTAATTCTGCTTTGCCTAATTCATTCCAGTAGAAAAGCCATGAAAAAGTACAGTTTAAGTGCATAGAATTTTAGAGGGAATATCAAGCACACTTCCTATGCTGTTTTAATCTAGCTCCAAGGGAATAGATGAGAAGAATACTTGATAGGAAAGAGTATTTACATAATTTAGATTACTCCAGAGCACTTCATTATAATACCTAGAAAGAGCGGAAAGAACAAATGTTTTGGAGATGGCACTCTGGGCAGCAGAACCATCTTTATCCAATGATGCAAATCAATCCTTTCAAAAGTTGAGGAGACCAGGTTTTGGGTGGTGCTCATCAGAAAAGTATGAAATATATGAGAAAGGAAATATGATTTTACATTTCCCAGTAGATGACTCTATTATTATAATTTCAGAGTTTCTTTTAAAAAGCCACCAACAAGGTATGCAAAACAAGATGCTGTTCACGTTGTTTATCAAAATCACATATGGGTATAACTGTCACCTTACAAGAACAAAATACAATCACATGATTGAAGGCTGTGGTCTGAAGACTGTGGTGGTCTCAGAAATTCAGAACATACTTAGTTTGACAAAGCTTGTACCTAGCAGGTTCCTGGACTTGTGGAGACTGGTATCTCTGGAAAGTTGGTTCTATCATCCATAAAGCAGAGTACCACATGACAGAAATTAAGACTGGCAAGAAACCATGTGGTTCAATGCATCATAATTTGCTACAATAAAAGGCCATTCCATGAGATACCTTGCATGGTGGTGATATTTTGTGGAAGATGACTGAGTTTGGCCTAACAGTTTCTGCTTAGAGTTACACTCAGTTAACCCCATTGCTGCTGATGATGACTGCAAGTTATCTGAGCTCTGCAACTCAGATGCTTGCTAAATTCAAGAGGTAATCAAGAGTGACTTTGACAGGAAAAATGGTGACCAATAGCCCTGTTTAGCCCATTTTTAGCCCTGTTGGCTAAAAATCTTTTCACCAGGATGCACCTGAAATGCCTTTCTGAAAGTCTTATTGCCTGTACAGCCAGGAATAAAGGCTGTTGTAGTACTAGCTATAGATACCTCTGACCATCTATCATGGTGTTCTGATAGTGTCCCAGTTGTGCTTGTCTAGAAGAAAAACTAATGCTTACTGCATCCCAAAACATATCATCATAAAAAAAGAGTATTAATATTTTTAGCTAGCAATAGAACTAGAAAGAAAATGAATGGAAGGTCTGTTTACGTAATCTCATGATTTGGTCTGTATTTGTAAGGGGATTATTAAACAACTCTTCTGCAGTTAATGTGGCCTAGAATAGACCTATTTCTTTCCAGTTTACCCAATGCTCCTGAATGCTCCAGCATTTCACCAAAATACTGTCAAGGAGAGATAAACTTGCAGTCATTCATTTTGATAACTTTATTTTTCTGAACCTGAGCTGCTTTCTGACTAACATACCCCTATGTTGATAAAACATTTCAGAAAAAAAATCCAAATGTTTGATAAGAATACAATGGAGCTCCTCTTCTATGTCATCCTCTCCAATGATTGCAGTATGGAGACAAAAAACTTCATGCCATCATGGCATGGTCGGCTTTTTAAGTATTTACAAGTATATTGATTTTGATTTTGCTAAGGTTCCTCAAGGCAATTCAGCAAAGATTTTTCAAAAGCACTACTTTGTCATTCTTAAAACAACAAAATTAACTGGATAAATGAGTCCATGTCTTCCTTTGACCAGTTTTAAGAGCTTTCATTGTCTTTCTGTGTCCAGACTCAACACAACACTTCTTTGTAAAGATGAATACATAGAATCATAGAATTGGACCTGACCTTTTCAAACACAAGAGTCCCAAAATGAACACTGTTTATTCCCATTAAATTCCCACAGAGAAAAGTAAAGTATGAAAATCGACAAGGAACTTCAAGCACCAAGGAGGCCTTCAGGCAACGGCATAGTCATTTGGAAGGTGAACAATGTCTGATTCAGGTTTTCATAAGGCTTAAGTATCTCAAAAACCTCCAAAAAGCCTTGATCTAATACCACATTCAAGGATTCTTTTACTTCTCTTGGTTCAGTTTTACAGCAAGTGTGACCATGGTCCAAGAACAGTAGTCCAAATGCACTATTCTGTGAGTACCAGTATCTCCACCCACTCTTTCAATAGCTTGTAATTATTTTATGATTCTCCCATTGCATGATCTGCAATGTACTGTCTGATATTAAGGCCAAAATCTTTTGTGTTGAAACAAAATATGTCAAGAAGAAATTTTGCTTTAATTCAATATTTCAGATCAGAATATACTTACATTCTTCAAAACCTAGCTTTACACTTGGAGCAGCTAATCCCACTGGGCTACTCAGACCAGTCCACAATCTTCCCAGGAGCAATCTGCTTGGACAGTTTGCACATGCAAGCACCTATCTCTGTAGGTCACATTTTAAAGCTTTACAAACCAGGGGCCAGTGGTGTTGGTGATTAGAGATCTCAAGTGGCATCTAATTTCTGTCATACAGAGATGGAAATGGATCAACCCACTGCTCTAGCCATGTCTGGGACCCTGTTTTCTGTTATGTGGAAAGTGCACTTCTGTTAAGTGAGCTGGGAGAGGCTGAAGGACTCCATGGGACACAGAACAACTCGGAATGGATTGCCACTGCAGGAATAATTTCTCCAGCCAGCAACCTATTCTCTCTTCTGAGTTGAGAAGCCCGTGGGAAAGTAGAAAATAAAAGCAAAAGATCCCCTGTCCTCTGCATGTGTAGGACATCTGGTCCTTCCCAGGGGATATGCCATTGTGTACTGCTCCTCAGTGGTGACTGGGGGGAGCTGTGTGTCCCACACGGTGGGGAAGGTTAGGGACCCCTGGTCAGGCACAGTCCCTTTAAATAGCAATTAGAGAAACATTTGGCTTTCAAGTGCTCAGATCACTTGCCCTGGCAACACAGCTTCCTGCCTCTCCCCCTAACCTTCAGTGCCTTTCATGAAGCTTTTTGCCCAGTTATGTCCTTGCATCAGCAGAGCAGCTTGTCTACCCTTACCTTCTGCTCATGGGGCTGCCACTTGGAGTCACAGTTCCACCTCAGCTCAGACCTCTTCCAGCCTGGGTCTGATTCCTGGAGGCAGAGGGCTGCCTGCTCCACACTGGCATGAGGAACCTTTGTTATACAGCTGTCTCTGTCTAATTGGCTCTCTGAGACCTGATACTCTCCAGGACTTTTTGCACAAACAGCCAGAAAGACATAGGGGGACAGAAGGGGCCTCAGGGTGAAATACTTGCTCTATTGAAGTAAGATGCAAAACTCCCTTTGACTTCAACAGGGTCAGAGATTTACCCTGTAGCTTTAATTAGCTCTCACTGTTGTAAGTGTCCTGTGTCACTACATGAGGAATGTAAAGTATGGGATGTTCAATAGTGATGTGTACATCAATGATTTAAGAGGATATAAAAGAGGAGTAGCGCATTTAAAAGGCATGAAGTTACAGGAACTGGCTTGTTTAAACCCTACCTATTCTGTGCTTCACAGTAGCACTGAAATCCATGTGAAGGCCCTGTAATTTAACAAAACAAACTGGCTCCCCCCAAAACAAGTATCTGTGAACCACTGGGAAAAGTGTCAAACAAAAATGATCTGACAAAAATATGCTATGAAGGGAGTCCACTTTCAAATCATTCAGTCTGTCCCTTCTAATAAAGACCTGAAATTTTCATACAGATTTATAGATTTTAAGCAGGATAAAATGGCTTCCAGGAAGAGGAAGGAAGAAAAATCTCAACCATCCTGCACAGGGAAGAGGATGCATGGTATAGGATGCTTAGCATGCTGGAGGGTAGTGGACATAGGAAACACATGTCAGGGTGTCACAAGTAGTACATAGTGGTAGAGAGCTGATGTGGCAGAGCAATGGATATTTTGACAAGAGCCACGGTGTGAAAAGTGTTCTATGCAAATGCTGTGCCTGGAGTAATGAATAGTGTAATTTTTTCCTCTTCTGAGAATTTCAATGGAAAGGACACCTGGATTTCACAGAAAAGCCCCCACAGAGGAATTAAAAGCAATGTTTTATTCATTTATGAAGCAGATTTTGTCTTGTGTGCAGATTTCATCATTTCATTGTCTCTGGTATCTCAAAGAAGAACAAACAGCTGGTTCCTCACTAGATGCTTCCACAGAGGATTTGTTTTATTTTTTTTCCTAAGGAAATTATCAGTCTTGTACAGGAAAGAACCAGACACTGCTCCCATATTTCTGATTTCTAAGCCATGCTGAGTGAAGAGCGGCAGTCCAGTTTGGGAGGGTAAAACAGGGAAAACCACATAATTTTCTGGTATATGTAATTCCTTCCTCACTCACAGGACTTTTAAGTGCTGCAACAAGGAGCATTGAGGCCAAGTACTATCAGTGACCTGGAAAGACTGCCCACGATGTGCACAGGGCTTCAGTTTAATAGAAAACACACAGTCCAAGATTCAGCTCATGCATATGATTGTTGTGTGTTCAGCCATGGCTTTTGCATCACAACTACATTCAAGACAGCTAAAGTGAAGCATTTCATACGCTTTTCTTTAGCCTTCCCCAAATTGTAAGTCTTTGGAAACTTTCCTTTTGATATTCTTTTCGGGTAGAATTGTAGAATAATTTATGTTGCAAAAAACCTATAAGATCAAGTCCAACCATTAACTTAGCACTGCCAAGCCCACCCCTAAACCATGTCCCCAAGCGTGACATTTACGCATCTTTTAAATATCTCCACTGATGGTGACTTCACCACTTCCCTGGGTAGATGGTTCCAATGCTTGACAACACTTTGAGTCAAGAAATCTTTCCTAATATTCAATCTAAACCTCCTTGGTGCAGCTTAAGGCCATTTCCTCTCATTATATCACTTGTTACTTGGGTAGGTAAAGTGATACCAGGTACTTGCTTCTTGAGGTAGACAGGTCATTCTGCTCTGTGTTTCAGTTGCAGAAATTTGCTCCAGTTCTTATTTACACTAACGGATTTCAAAGTCCTAATATGCCGTGTATTATAAATTTAATACTAACAATTCTTCTACTTTGCATTGTATTTTTAATTGCTTGTATGATAGCTCTGAGAACACACAATAGAACTCAGTGTGTTTTCTTAAGGGAAGAAAAAGTTTCTTTTCATCTCCTTTGTTATTGCTATAACATTATTCATTGCTAATGCTATTTAAAACTGAAATTTAATGTTTCATTCCATAATTTTCTCTAGTTTCTATATCGCAACCCTTCTTCCTTTTAGGAAACTCTAGGGAGACAGAATGTCTCTATCATGAGAATCCCCTGCATAAGGGAATTAAAAAAACAACTTGTAATGAAATATGCTAGCAATTGTATAAAAATACATTGTGTGGGACTTTTGCCTGTGGCAGTATGTATGCACATGAATGACAGTATTGTGTGAGACAGAGCATTGTGTTGTTCAGTGCCAGTGTATAAAGCTACACTCATTTTGCATAAATATTTGACTGCTTTCTGGGATGTCTGGGATTTTTTTTAAAGTAATGTTCCATTTCTCTTTCTCTGCAACCACTCATTGAATTTGCATGTTTTTAACCATGGTTGTCACAATGTCGAAATGTTCATGCGTTACTTCAGTAAATTTTATCAAACTGGGGAGGGAGAAAAGGGGTAAGAAAATATATAGCTTGAAAATCAGCAAAATCACATCTATTTTTTATCCATAAACTGTGCATTAAATACAAGAGGTTATGGTTTTAGTCAGACAGTCCTTTAAATTTCTAATTTTTTTGGCTTTGCAATGTTCCACATATTTAGGAGTCACCTCCACACCTCCTTGGAAATCCAGAGATAAGATGCCAGATGAGAATCTGTGAATATCTACAAATATTTTTGTTTCAGTTTTTCAATCCCGAGTGCACTTATGCAATGAAGACTTTTCACTTCTCTAATGCTCCAAAGAAGACATTTTTTACATAGTTCCTTTGATTATGAGAATAAGACACTCAAAGTTATCTGGACTGCTTACTTGTTTGAACCCACTGTTTTACATCTTCTTTACATTTAAGAAGAAGGAAGAATTCATCTGCAGGAGGAGAGATGACACCTTGGAAGCTAGGGACTCAGAAGAAGATTCAAGGGTAGAAAACAAAGATAAATTAGTCAAGAGCTTTCAGTGCAATGCCAGGAGGAATCTAGTTTCAGCTTTGTAGCTAGATGGGCCAAAGAGGTGTTATGTTCCAGAACGCTGAAATGATTAATGATGGGAAATGTGTTCAGGTCCTGTGCACACAGTTTTAAATTGGAAATTTAAAGTTTGAAAAAAGTCTTAAGCTTCAGGTGAAGGCTAGAGAAGATATGCTAGAAAATACTGTGACTCATTCAGATTCTTAATTAAGACATAGACTGACTAATGGCATGTAGACTAGGGTGATGATTGGATGATAAATCCCAAAGAATCCATTAAAGTCCCAATTTAGTCTAACAGAAAATAATGTCTGAAGTCGAGTATATTGACAATATAAAGTAACATTTAACACTGTGAATGATCAAACCACTGAGGTAGAGCCTCTGTCTCTTGGAAACTTAGCCCACACTGGATGCCTGGAAGGTGCTTGATTGGCCACCCTGTCATAAATAATGGTCAACTCTCCAACTCTCAGTACCAGGGTTACTGGGGAATAGAGCAGGACTGGGTTAATAGACCATTTGAACTAGGAGAACCAGTGAGATAATCTAATGCCCCTTCAGGCTGTACACTTTATCAGGCCAAAGGAAGCTCTTAGAAGGCTGTTTCAGGACAGAGTCCTCTCATTGCTCCCATTTTGTGGCTGCTTCAGCCTGGTTTCTTCACTCAGCACTTCCAGATGTCAGCTGTGACACTTCCCATAGACATCAGAGTAACCAAAACTGAAGGGAAGGCCAGAATCGAGAGCAGCTTGAAGCTTTGCCCAGTAACAAGTTGGCAAACTGAGTTATCATGGATATCCTGTTATCACTCCAGGGCAACTGCACAATTGTAAATGGATTTTCTGCCCTGGGTGTCTCATGGAGAGCATTCCCAAGAGGTAAACTGGCTCACTAAATACCCCGTAAGTCTTGTTCTAACCCATCTGATTTGGTACAGTTACTTTTCATATGTGCTATCAGGCACATGGAAACACTGCAGAGGACATGCCTCACTGTGCAGCCGATTAGTAAATTTTCTATCTACTTGTGCCTGGATCCTGGGTTACAGGCCTGAAAGAGTGATACCCAAGTTTTCTGGCTGCACGGATTTGTTGCAGATGAACTCAGAGTATTTACACTGCTTTGAAATTATTCCTTTTTTGATAAGCAATGTTTGAATTTCCCATGTATTTAGGCTCGAGAAAGCCGTAATTCAAAACCAAACATAAATCCACTTCCCAGCATGTCCATTAAAAAAAAAAATGGAACAAAAAGAATTTATTCCATTATAATATGATATGCTGTGGAAAAGGGGTTCTAAAAAACCCTCTCAGATGGGAGAAAGAATGAGATTGGGAACAAGCCACAGAGCATGGAGGTAATTTATTCTGTGTGCAGTGTCAGGAAGCAGGACTGACAGAAGGCTCAAAGAATCAATCTTTAATTTGAGTCTGTGAGTGTGAGACTGGCAACACTTGAGCCATTCTCTGCAAGTCTGTGGCCACAGCAGGAGGAGTTCATGATCTCTGCATATGCTGCACTGCAGTTCTTCAATCTGTGAAAATTTAATACTGCAAGTTTTTAAAGGCATATCTCACCAGAGAAGGAACCACTCAAAATGGCCACTCCTCAGTCAAATCCAGGATCTCCATGCTCTGCTGGTCACCTCTGAAAAGAATTGTGCTCTAGCAATCACAAGGCCTCCACCAAAATTACTGCTATCAGTCAATCAGTTTATCTTAAATGAAGAATGGCTTACGTGGGCAAGATGTAGTAAAAGTGAGAGGCAGTGATTGCCTCTTTGATCAGGCAGAGCTGATCAAGATGAGCTCCTCTGACATTGGTCCGTTCTTCAGGCCACTAAAGCAACCTCTGTGACAGCAGATACAGATGGAGAGGAAGAAATGTGCTCCACAACCAGTGGTGCTCTCAAGTGGGAGGTGGCAATGAAGGCAGAAGGAAGTCTGCTGCCTACGTGCTCTGCCTTGCCTTGACTCCTGAGAGGAAGGAGGCACCCATTTGTCTTCCCTATACTTCTCCATAGAAACTGGAAAAGTAAGCAAAAGAACATTGCAATAAAACTCGTGAGCATCCAGTCAGCTGACTCTCCATCCCATTCAAACAAATCATAGCACAATGGTGAACCACATCTCCTCAGACTCTCCTTCTGCAAAGGACTGCCAGCTTTGAACTGTGGAGGTCAGTTATGTGCATGGTAGGTGAATTAGGAGGCAAAGTTAGACTCAAACTAGAACAAAATCCATAGCACATAGCGTAACAACAAGGTATAATGTCTGCGGACTTCAGAGCAATTCCCACAGATTTATTTCTCCTGTACACATTTCCCATGCAAGAAGACTAATATTTTAAGAATGGCAATTGCCATTTTTAAGGTTCTAAATTTTTGGTGTTTCTGAAGAACACCTCTTACCTTCATTAATTACAGATTGATTTCACCTGCTAGCTCTAACTGTAAGCAGAACTTAACTGTGTAAAAGATGCTACACAAACACATAATACAAAATGTGAATTATTTTAACAAGCCAAGCAGACAAAGAATGGTGGGAGAAATCAGTGTGGAGAGAGGGCAAGACACCTTATTCCTTGTTGTTCCTTGGGTCAGTGGTAAATTCTGGGCAGACAGCTGCCTTACATAGTCTCTCCAAACAGGTAAAGTGGCGCTGTGAGAGTGTCTGTAGTTGTTACCATCTTTATAATGATCAAATCATTATACTTCCATTGAATTTTCCTTGGCAGGGGTTCTTCATGTTACTAAATTCTGGCCACATTCTTTGAGTGATTTAGTTGCTGTAGGTTAATAAATGAGGATTTTACTGTCACAGGGAAAAGCCACTATTTTCAGCCCTTTAAAAAACCTGTTCTGGAGAAGGAGGTGAAACAGCTGAAAAAACTTACTGCATATGGCCAATGGAAAAAGCAACAAATGACAAAAGTTAAAACATGTTACAATAAATGAAATCAGCTACACTTAGAGATTCGTTCATATGGTGTTAACCCTATGTGAAGGGAAACCTGATATGTTTTCCTTACCGCGAAATACTCAACAGCAAACTTTGTGAGCTGTGTCATGTTAGTTCCTTATTCACACATTACTACACAGAACAATTCTGAGCAGTTATTTTAACAATTAGACTGTTTGTTTTTAAAAGAAACTTTAATATTAAATTTTTAAAAAAATTAATACTATGCAAAAACAAGAAAAAAAAGAGGAATAAATTAATTTCATGTTAGTTTGATGCAGAGAAATAAATGCCCTTGAAAATGAATTGTTCTGTTCTTGAAAAATAATCTAAGGCTTTCTGTCCATTCATGTGAAATACTTAAGCAGATACAGATTCTCTTCCTTACTTTCATGTGAGCACCCAGAGCAGTTCAAGAGCCCTTTCAATACAATCTTTTGTGACAGAAAAGCAGTTTCTGCAAAATCAAATTTCCACAGGGAAAATTTATTGAGTTTCTTTTCTTTTTCTCTAGGGAAAAGGAAATTTAAATATTTAGTTCCAAAACGTGCTTTGAAGTGTAAGAATTACCTCCAAGCTTAAAATTCTGCTTTCTGGCATCTATAAATAACCTATGTGTCTCTCAGTCATACACATGAGCAGTTGTTAGCAACTGGTCTGGGTCCCAGGCACTTACTCCTGAAGGACACAGAAAGGCATCCATTCTCACTTAAACTGTGTTTCAAACCTAGCCAAATACAATTATCAGTCTTCTGAGAGACTCTGCAGAGGGGAAAGCATTGTCCATTTTGTATTTTTAGGTGAAATCAGTAATGGCTGGGTGTGTGAAACAGTTTGGTAGCATTTAATCCCATGGCACTTCCCTATTGATGAGGTTTCTTGTTATTTTGCTCCACTACTTTGTCCCAGAAAGGGGTGACCATTTCAGTACTGCACAATGCTGCCTGCAGTTTACAGTGTGAACACAACTGAGTTGCAGCCCAGTACATTCCTGATTTTTCATTGTGATCACTGGCAACTAAAGTCACTGAACTATCAAAGAGAAGCTCAAAGTTTTTGGACTGGAAATGTGAGTTTGCTCCACATAAACTCTGGGCTAATCATTTATTGGGGTTTTTAATTAGTTGTTGTCAGTTATTATTTATTTACTGCATGCAATGATTATAAGCTATATTCATCATTTTGTCTGCTACTGCTGGCTGTTTGGTAAACTGAATAGTCTGAATCAGCTAGGAAGATGACAAAAGCATAGGCAATAACAGAAAGAAAAAGACCTATTAGGTTAAAATGAACATTCTTAAAACAATATGAGATTAAATTATACTACTGATAAATGCTTGCAAATCAGGGAATAGTAGTTAACTGGAAATAACACTACTAGTAAAGGCTTGGCAAATCAAAGGTTAAGCTAGTATTCCTTGTGATCACCTGGTATGCTGGCTGTTTATTTCCTCTGTCCTGAAAACCATGTTTTCCTGTTACCAAAGACCAAAAAGCAGTACACATATATTTCTGGAAATGAGATTTCAGTGAGTGTCAAGAAGTACAGAATCCAGCACACCATTGTGTTGTTCAGTCTCCCACACGTGGCAATGACAGTGAAACAATAGCTGCAAAGGGTGAATGCAAAACTCAATTCTGCAGAACCCTTATCTGACACCTTAAAACCAATGCCTGGGATCATACAATGTTTCTGAAATGCAGTGTAACAAAACACCAAGACATCTATTAGCACTGGAGACTGAGCTAGCTGCAGCGTCTATCCTGCCTGTGTTTTCTATGTCTATGCTAGGCTTGTTGCACCCCATATAGGAAAAGAAAGTTCACATGTAGGGAAGAAGCATTCTGAGGGAAATATTGGTGTGTACTGCAGTACATTACCTGTATAATTCGCCATCCTGTTTTGGGCATTATAATAACTGCACATGAAATTGAAGTGTTAATTGTGTTTTACCTGATTTTACCTATCACAAAGTACAGCTAGTCTACAAATCTAAAACCAGAAGAAAAATAAAATAAAGTATATAGTAGCACTGGGTTTCTCTTTCTAGAAGAGAACTGGAAGTATTTATGAATAATGAGAATATTTGACATCATATCAGCAAGGTTTAAAACTTAATTGATTTCCAAGGAGTATCTTGCAAAAATCAGTGGTAAGGCAAAACAAGAAGAGGCAAATTTGGGTAGGGCAGAGCTGCCACATGGCACAGGGCAGGGTCTGCTAGCCCTGGGCTGAGCTGAAATGAGGTCCTGGGTCATGGTCTGGTGTGGGGAAAGACCCCAGGAGAGGCAGGGCCAGAGAGGGCTGTGGATGCACCCCTGGGGCCCAGGTACCTTGACTAGCATAGTCACCCTTACTCTCTTAAAAGTCTGTGGATGATACTAGCAGAGAAGAAAAGGCTCACAGAATATGAGGGAACAGCAAGGCTTTCAGAAAACTTGAAATCCTTAATTAGATGCAATTATTGGAAAAGAAACTGTCTTTTCATGGCGCTCTTCATACTTGTAAAACCCACCTCCTGCCAAAGGTAGCAGGAACTTTAATGGTAGACCCTGTGTAAGAGCTTAATGAAGGGAATATTTTAAAATATGTAAATAAATTGCCCCACTGAAATTGAAAAAAAAGGCAACTCCAGATGTGTTAGTTTTACAGGAAATCCTGTCTCACTTGGATGGATATAGAGAGCCTGAAAAACAGCAGAACCATTAGGTAGCAGAGGTGAGAGAAAGAAAGTTACAGAAATACTTTACAAAGGGACACTATTCACCCTGTGTATATATGGACTGCACATACAGAAGGTTGCACTCTTAAGCAGAGATGTATAAAATCCCTGTACAAGGTACTCTTTCTACAGCTGCCCTTGAGACATGTCACAGAGCATCCCTGTTGCTAGACAGATGCTAATCCTGTGTTAGCTGGTGTAGCCAAACCTGCTTCATCAATGCAAGAAAGCCTTTGTCTGTCACAAAAACCTTCTCTGGAAAAAAAAAAAAAAAGGAAAAACAACACCTGAGAAAGAAAATGAGTCTTAAAAGAGGTCTTGAGAAAAAACAGGCCTGGGCTCTGTTAAGCAGAGAGTAAGAAAGCAGTTCTAGATAATGAAACTATTTTTCTTGAAGTTGTCCTGTCCTGAGACGCAGGTGCAAATTTCCAGAGGACCTGGCAAGGAGGGTGCACTTTGACATCACCCTCCCTTACAGATCATACCAGATGGTGAGCTGGCAGTTGCTCAGTTGCAAGCCCATCCCATGTGCCTTTACCCCCAGCCAGATGCACACGTCAAGTCTTGTCTCTTGAAATACTTTGTTCTGTCAAGTTGAAATGCAATGAGCTTATTAATATATACAGAATTCAAAGTGGGGTGGGCCTAATAGGTCAAAATTAGCCCAGAATTAATTATGTGGCAAAGAGCAAAACTTTTCAGAACTATGACTTACTTGTGCCCTGTTCTAGAAGCTCTGTGGACACTGGTTCATACCTAGCAAGTGCCAGGGTTAAGGACAAAGAACTTCACCTATTTAACTTCAGTTCAACTGTAAAACAAATCCCAGGCTTGAACAGAACCAAGCTAAATTTAGACAACAAATCTGACACTGTGTTTTGCTCAGTGTGGGACACCTATGGTTTGAAATGCAAGGAGGTAAGACAGAGTAGCAGTGACCCAGAGCACTTCTTTGGTTTCATATTCCCCTTTGCTTGCTATTTTGGATTAAAACGTATATGATGCAAGGCAGAACTTTATTATGAAATGTTCACTGACTTTGCTTTGGGCAGGCAGATGAGATTTTGGGGCCAGCTTTTAACTGTCGTCAATCAGTATGTAATGCTTAGTGGTGGAGTGTAATAAAGCAGCTCATCAGAGTGTGATTTGCAATATGGTGAAAGTATTTACCATAGAATCATAGAGTATGCTGACTTGGAAGGGACCCATCCCAACCATTGAAATCCAACTGCTGGCCCTGCACAGGACACCCCAAGAATCACACCATGTGCCTGAGAGCATTGTCCAAACACTTCTTGAACTCTGACATGCTTGGGTCTGTGACCCCTGTTTGAGCATGTGTAGATTTGGGCATGTACATTTCTGTTTGCTGTCCATAAGGAAACACAAATGCAATACTGAAGCATCCATTTATACCCTAAATATTCAGGACAATAAATCTATGTCTTATTTTATCCTCAAAAATTACTGCATGTGTCATTCCAATATCTTCTTTGTAACATTTTACACAAAACTATTTTTTTCTTTTTGGTTTCATAATCAGAAACCTAAAAGAATTTTCCATGGCTAAAATACTATTTGTGTCTGGCTTTCTGCTGCATGGATAAGCTTTGTGTCCTGCATTGTAATAAGTTATTCCTGCTGCAGAGATTGTCATTATTTTAGAAAATCAAGGCATTGGACCATATCCAGGCACTCAGAAACCTCAGTGATAACAAAGAATTTATATGTAGGGAAGGTGAAGTACAGTTCTGTGCCATCTGTATATCACTGGCTTTTAAATCCAGTTCACTTTGTAGCTGGATTCATGTAGACATTGAAAGGGACTAGAGAAAGAATGGGTCTTTGTCTGCTTGAAGACTCACTTTGGATTCATGCCACCTGTCAGACTTGACATAAGGTCAACAGTGCCAAATACTGCAAAGATATTAAGGAGAATAAGAATGGATTTCTCCCTTGTATCCATTGACAGCAGCAGACCTTCTGTGCCAGTCATCCATCAGTGCCAGTGAGACAGATTCAGCATCCTGCCCTGGCCTGTGTCTGTGCCGCCTGTGACCCTGGATTAACATGAATAAACTTGTAAGTGGATTTTGTATGAGCTTGCCTTAGAATACCAGGTTTGATGGTAGGTGGCAGATGAACTGAAATAATGTATTCAGGACAGATTATTGAGGGCAAAAAAAACGGAGTTTGGGTACTGCTAGAAATACTGAGATTCCCTCCCTGAATTAAGCATTAGTTATTTCTGCCTAAATGATAAAGCAGCGATATAGTACTGATATAAATCCTCAGATCCTTGACTCCTTGTCACATGGGTGTAATGTTAATTTAAATTAGCAAGCTATCTAATTTGCTAGAGCCCAGGAATCCCCTCAGTTGCACTGGGACCACCAAGCTTGGGGGTAGCAAGGGAAATCTCCATAAGAGTGCTACTGCACAGGCACATGGGCACAGGAGACGTTTTGCTAACAAAATTGCTAAAATTTCATTAGCAAAATTTTTTAAAAATCAACAGAATTTTTTTACATGTTGCAATTCAGGGTGAGCCCCAAAGAAGCACACAGGAGATGGTTACAGAGTCACTCACAGGTTACCACTTGTTATGGTTGTCTCTGTGGCTCTTTTGCACCTTGGTACTCTCTCAAAACTTGGTTTTTTACCATTAAAAATAATAAAAATAAACATTTTACCAAAGGCTACAGATCTCTGGTGGAGATGAAGCCTGCTATTCCCAAAGTAAGAGGTTTCCCTGAACAAAAGTACATCACTCCCATGTTGAGGTTGGATAGCATAGGTAGAAGGAACAGACATGTAAGACCACCTTGTCCTGGTTACAGAAAATTAAATAAGTCAGCCTGATTTGTGTTTTGATGTTAGGCTATTATGGTTGGCCCATTCTTTAGGCAGCCTGTTAAGAAATGGCTAGCAAAAATGTTTTATCATCCATGATTCAATGAATGAATAACAAAAATGAACGTGAGGAGCACCAGTGAAACTTTGGAGAGCTGCAAAATGTTAAACCTTTCCTTTCTCCCTTGTGTAAGCCTGTAGTTATGGTTGATAGGAGAACCTTAAATTCGGCACAGGGGACCTTTTACAGAATAGAAGGTTCCCCATGATTTCAAGTGCAATTTTTCTTGCTCTCCATTTAACATATCGCAGGATCAAACAATATTGATTTGAGCTCATCTAGTGAAGTGCCTGCATTTCTTGCAATTGTGGTGAGAGTTATGGAAATAGGAATGCATTAAAATGATCAGATTTTAATATATTGTTTTGGAGACCAAGTGGACTTACAACAAGCATCACAGCTTTTTTATCTGAGTTTGGCTTAACTGAAGGAATCATTCCTATCATAAAATTAAATATTCACATCCATTACTATTCTCGGACTAGAGACAATAATTTAAATTAATATCAAGATGCATTTTTAAAAATCATCAATCTGCCATCTTAACTACATTATATTCTACCTTCAGGCTCATGTTGTAGTTTTTATGAACATGATTCAAATAAATTGGCTCTTTTTCCTCAGTGGCTTCTTTAATTACTTTGTTATTATCCAAGGAACTGGTTTAATTTAAATGAACACAGTGTTCTTGCTACTACTACCCAGAGAAAACACAGACTCAGAACATGCTGTTTTGTAGTTACAGTGTGTGCTTCTGCATGTGGATGCCAAAATTGGTTTGGGCTTACCTGTTTACTTACCTTCATGTGGTACAGAAGACTTGTAATGAGCCCAACATAGTCACTTGTCCTGAAGACATTCTTTTGAGTGTCTCCAGATAAAGAGCAAAGGTAATTAGGCAATTTGACTAAAAGACACTGTTACAGAACATTTATCATATACCTAGACAACACAGTTACTTCATTTTGTTCAGGGCAATGTTCCCTTACCAACTATTTGTATATTTTTAATCAAAGAAATGTGTGTAACAAATAAAGACAATAAATTAACAGTATTTGCTATTGTGTCCTTATATTCCTCTTATAATTGTACAGGTTGGTAACTCAGTTCTGTACATAGGTGTAAGATTCTTTCTCCCCCTCCTTTTGGGGTCTTTCCAACTAAAGTACATAATAAAATACATAAGAGGGTATTTAAAAAAAAAAATACAAGCAAACATTGGTACTTCATAAAATATTTAAAGACCTTACAAAAACGCAAAACTGTATTTCATTTCCTGAAACAGTTATACTTTCAAACTCCATCTATTTCTTTTAAACCAAACCCATATGTGTTTGAGGCAGTTTTAATCTGTGGAAATACTTTCTTTTTGGCTGGCCTGCATGAGTGAACATTGAGCAACAAGTATGGCAAGTCAGGATATTGAGAAGAAATTGTACTATCCCAAAGAACAAATTGTTAAAATCTGAGCAATTTCAGCTTGTTTGCCTTTTTCTGCAATTAAATATGAGCTACATGACCATATTTTACAGCAATGGTCTATGTAGATAGAATATTTTGATTTTTCTGTGTTTTAATAGGGAGAAGTCTTCCATCTGCTACAAAGCTGACATGTTGTGTCACTTCTCTCTACAGAGCACACATGCACTGTCCGTTTTTAGAGCGGTGTATTCATGTATGGTCATATGGGGGCGAAATCATTGCAGAATACTTGCTTTTGTTCTTCCTTTATCACTTTCTTAAAACCAGAAGGAGTTCCCAATGGCAAGCTGCCTGGGACACAAGCACTGGGAGGAGCAGAAGGGAGCAGCTCCCACTCGCTGGTCCCAGAGCACAGACACCTTGGGAAGTCATTTGCAGAACGTGAAATGCAGCTTCTTCATTTAATGGCATTTCACACCATTCTTTTGCAGACAGAGACAACTGCTCAAAATAAAACCCAGAGGAGAGTCAGGCTGGGTGTCTCACCATATTTAATCTGTACTTGCTGTAGACAGCAACCCTGGTTGGCCCTGATGTATCTCCACCATTTGATCTAATTTCTGTTGCTGTTAGTCAATTAATATTGTCATCATGAGAGGGAGAGGATAGTACAAGAAAGGGTCTGTGGTTATTTTCTTTTTTAATGTGATCTCTGCTGAGCATAAGGTTTATATTTGCTTAATTAGGACTTTACTATAAACATTAACGACCCTAAGGCCAACCTGATTTGTTTGAGAAAGGTAATAAATTATCTGCCAGAACAGTTTGATCTCTGTATAGAAATCTTAGTCCAGCTGGAGCCTGACTACATCCCCAAGCTTCCCATCCGTTCATCTCACACATCTTTTACTGCACCACAATTCCTCTTGCAGCAGCCTCAGACAAGTCAGTAAAAAAAAAATAAAAAGCCTCATCTTTCCCTTTCAGACGGATGCTCTGCTGCCCACCACAGCGCTACATCCTGAACAATCATTGCTTCTTGTGACTACCAGGAACGTGTCAGGATCTTGAAAGAAATAATTAGATGCCAACTTTGGATAATAGAGTATTTAAAAATCAATTAGCCTTAATGGGAATACTTTGCAAGTTTTCTCATGATTCTGCCGTTTGACACGATGTGTTGAAGTGTGTCTCACAGACAAGTAATAGCCCAGTATCTCACGGGAAAGTGAAGCCTCTACTGTGATGTACTAAGAGTGCATTTTACTGCTTCTGGAGTCCATTCATTTCTTGCCATACCAGCGTCAATGAACTTCCTTAGCTGCTGTCAGAGTGCTTAGTGCACATGTCAAGCCAGCACTGTGCTGGTCCTGACATCAAACAAACTGGTGGCGATCAAGATATTACCTCGAGCTGGCAAGAGAGAAAAATAACAGGGGCATGTATGGAGCAATAACTGAAATACTTAATCGGCCACCCCAAGTTGCCTGTATGTTGTGACCATAGAATATTTAATCTCACAGAAGGTATGAAGAGTGTTGAAAAGGAACAATATACATCTTTTGCCTCACAGTCCATGGAAATGTAATTTTAAAGGTGAAGTTTTTGGAAGCATGTTCTGCTTTTCCATTTCTTAGGGCCTGCCTGGAAGCCAGTCTGGTCCAACTTGCTCCCTTGCTGTAAGTGCATCATTAAATATCCCTTACCCACAGAAGGCAGATTACAGACACTGCTGGTCAGTTTGGCAGTTTGAACACTCTTTGGATTTGTATTTTCCCTCGCTGTTTTCTCTCTGCTGACCTGATATTATATGATGGGGCTGATTACTGACTGACCCTTGGTTCATATGTCCTTCTGAATACAAGTCTCACCAAATCACTTCACACTGACTTGAGTGTAAGGTTCACTTCTAAGTACATAAAAAATGCACATTTTGTTTTGCTGTCTCTAAGAAAAGGAGACCAAGGAACCACAGAAATGCCAGTTCCTCCCCTGTTCTCCCTTTGGTACATATCTGAGATCCAAGAACATGAGAGATGGCAGATTCAGGATCTGTCCCCTTCTTTCCTGGGATGTACCTGAGCATATTTTTTTCAGGGAATGATCAGCAGCAACAGTCTACCAAGTTCTCCTAGGCAGAATTTTGCTTCACCCTTCCTGTTGATGCTACATGCAGCTCCTACATCAAATATTACCCCTGCTAACCCACCCCACAGAGATGTTTGAGAAACAGCAGGGAGATGAGGTATCTGATTTTCAGAGCCCAGTATAGTGAATATTTTTTATCCTCATTAGCAAAGTGCCAGCAGGGCAGATCAAGCAATCCCCACATTTTGCATCAGCCCTTTGCCTGGGGGAATATCCAGGGTCCAGTGCCTCATACAGCAATTGCCCTCCAGTGTCTCAGATATGTGGTGTAAATCCTGGGCCAGGCATAGAAGGGGATAAAGAACCTCAGCCCTGCTTCCCCCCCTATTTCTTGACTAAAACACCTCATCCTACTTACACACACACAACACACACAGAACAAAACAAATCCAAAGCAAATAAACGGCTGCTATTGAATTATTGGCCAAACCAACTTGATGTTTTGCTGATGCTGTTTTTTTAGAATGCTTTTGGTGTTGAAGCAGTTTGGTATATTTTAAATGTTTCAGAAATTGGACAGAATGGCTGGTCATATAGTAGATAAATATTTGTCTGCTATACATACTAATAGCACAAAGATACTGCATGGGTAAGGGAATTGCAAAGATATTAAAAAAATGCTACATAATCTAAGTAAACAAAAACACATATATAAATCAAAAATAGCATAAATCAAATTTTGTCTGTGGGGTGCCCTTTTGAGCATCAGAGCGTGGGAAGAGACTGCTGTGAAACATTAAAAAAATAGCTCTATTTGCATCATTTCAGTGGTTCCAAACAAAACAGCCATCATTGCATGAGATGAATAAGGGATGCACTTTCCCCTGTCATTTTCCCTGGCACTTTCTGACATCAGCTCAAACTTTAAGCAGCACTCAGCCAATCCTGCATTTTCATATCACTTTGACCATAAAATAAATAAATAAGCAAACCCACCCAGATGTAGCAGCATATCTGTGTAAATGGATTGTTCAGAGATCTCTCCTTGAAGTTAGTTTCTCAGGCTTTTTAGATGGGTAGCCTTGGGCTCATATATCTCTTTAAGTACCAACACTATGAATCACCTTGAAGAACTTCTTAAAAACAAAAAAAAGAGAGAAAAAGAAAAAAACTCTCTACTGTTGTAATAAAAATGAAAAATGGAGTTCCTTCTGGCTTCCACTATCTAAGAACAGTGTCATCGCTTTCTTTTTCTTCTTATTCTAGTTTATAGACTTAAGGAATAAACATTTCCCAGGGTTTGGCTGACAAATATTTGTGTACAAAAGCACCTGCACGATTAAACAGAACAACATGTTTATAACTTGTCCTTTGCTCTGCTTAGCAATCAATTCTTTTGCAGATTTGCATAGTTATGATGACACAGTAGCAAGGAGCTCTAAGCACTTGTTTCATCTGCCTCCTTTTTTCAAGTGCTTATCTTTCAACTATATTAAAAAATATTGCTTTGAGCTGTGCAAGCTGCTAGCTAGGACCCCAGAAAAATATACAGGGACCATTGCTTCACACTTCTCCTGGAAGCAGATGGGAATGTGGGGTATGGCAGCACCATGTCACCTTTTCCCACGGCACAGGTAAAAGCTGATAACTCGGAGTGGATGGACAAGATTCCTTCTCAGTTGCCCCCATCATGCTCACGGCTGTTTGGTGGGTTTATTTACTGCTGCTGTTGCCAATAAAGGCAGCCTGCAGCAGAAAGGAGGCTCCTGTGTGCCTGTCTCACTCCCTTGGACACCGAGCCAACCCTGGTTCTCTTTTCTTTTCATCTTGCTTCTACTAGAGTAGTGGCGAAGGATTTATTTTGAGTCATGAACCATCTATTATATTTAAAAAGCAAAGTTTGGAATGAGGGATTGGTTATTTTTCTGAAGTCACTATCTTAAAACAACGATTGAAACAAACAAAAAAAAAGAGTGAATTTAGCAATTCTTTGCAAAAATTCATTGCAAGGGAAAAAAAAGAAAGGAAAGAGAGCAGTGAAAAAACCCACCAGGGCTGTATTTAGCATCAGAATATGTTCAAGTATGGAAGTATTTTCTGTTTTCCAGTCAACAAGGACTCAATATTGAGATTTTATTTCCTCTTTTCCCTTGCAAGCACAGCAAGAATCGAGGAACTACCAAGGACACAAAGGATGGGAATACAGGGAGGGAAAGCATCCCATTGATGATTTTGTTTGTTACTTCCTGGCTTCCTGTTCTAATTTGTTTTCATAAAACTTTCCCCTTCATCAGCCCACTGCCTGCTTTGCTGCTGTTTTTGAGCCCTTCCAGGTCTGAGAGCAGCTGTGCTGGCCTTGAACATCTCTGCAGAGCTGGGCAGAGGCAGTGAGGGCCCTGTGGGATACTGAGAGACTGCAATATCCCCCGGGGTGCTTTGATATAGATTAGGGTCTGGAGGTACTGAAGACAACTGCCTTTTCTCCTCTGATCTTGCCATGAGGAAGCTCAGAGATGGAGTGGGACCATTTCACCTGCAGTGTGGGATCTGGCATTGAATCACCTTCTGGGGATGGGATGCAAAACACGAACAGAATAAATTCATCTGAAAGGAGCTCTTGTGCCCAGAGAACAGTGCTATAGTCAGGAGAGTGAAGCTGTGCATTTATATGCAGTGTGGAGGGTTGGCGAGGCTGCTCTCTGTGCTCCAAGCACTCTCTTGGTTAGACTTCAACATGACAGACAGCCATCAGGTGCAGACACAGATGGGAGATGTAGGAATTCTTCCTAGAGAGGATTGAAATAGCTCCTGACATTCAGAGAGCTGCACTGGAGATGGACACTTCACAGAAATGTGGGTAAAAACTGCCGTGGCTCAATGTGAGGGGGTGGGTAATGTGGAAGAAACTCTGTCTCCTTCAGAAAATATCTTAGCACATCCTGAAAAGAGGTGTCTTCTCCAGGCTGGGAGCACCTGAAGCTGCTTAGCCAACTCCTCTGCTCTCATGGAGCAGCTGAAAGCAGTTGGGAATTTGATATCCTTTTTCCACATCCAGATTTGGGTGGTCTTCACCACTGCTTCAGGGAACCCCAGGTGCTGCTACCTACCCACTGTGAAAGGGCAACTTCAACACTCCTTGAAATACAGGAGCACATCACATGTCTTCTGTGAATCATGCACAAATCAGTTATTGAAATGGGTGTTCAGGTTGACTTAATAACAGCATCGAGGGATTGAGCACTGGAGTGGTGCTCTAGACAAATAGATTAGGAATTTTCCTTCCATTCAATCATCCCTTTCTGTTTGAAGTGTGGGCCTTTCTTTTCCTGCATACAAAGATTTGTAGGACCAGGTTTTGGGCTGCCACTGCCCCTGGTTTGGTTACTTTTTATCTGTGCCCATGGGAGCAAAGAGGAAGCAGAATAACTTTAGGTGCAGTAAAGATGCTTCAGATAGGGGTTTGTTGAAAACAGTCAGCACTGCACATAGGCTGGTGGGAAAAATGGCACCCAGTGTTGTACTTTTCCAAAAGAAAAGGAAGAACATGGCAAATTAGCAGCTAGGAATTAAAGACTAGTAAAATGCCACATTGTCTTACTTGGACAGGTCTGGTACTGATTAATCAGTGCCTCAGCAGCTAAGCTGTGCAGGAGTGACACACACCTCAAACCCGTGGTGATTCACAAGCAGCACAATACATATCAGCTGGAGCAGCCATGGGATTCCACATGAACAATGCTCTTTCATTCAGATAGGTCTCAGCAAACCCTAACTCAGTCTCTCACCAATTCTCTATCTGGGAAATTCTTTGTCCTGCTTCAGTTACATCCAGTCCTGGGCTGGAATGAAGAAAATGTTTAACAGTGTTCATTCAGAAGCACTACAAATAACGAGTGTACTGAAAGCACAGAGGGATTTTCACATAAATAGAGTGAAAAACCTTAGAATGAGCAGAATTGAATCAAGGTGCAAAGCAGCAGCACCTGCACTTTTATTGCATGCACACACACACACATAGACCCCAAATTACCCAGTTAACACTTATCCTTGCTTTCATTTCTGAGGAATATTATTGAAATGAACCTTGAATATTATATTCTGAAATGGGTATAACACAACGCCTCAACCTGCCCACATACTGCAATCTTTCTTTCCAACCCCAGCCCCAACCCCAATGGACTTGTCAGCAGTTTCTATCATTAGCAACATAATCCCTCCTCTCTCCCGCTCTTTCTTTTTTATGTTTTCCCAGGGCTGCACCAATAATGAATAATTTACCAGTGTGGAGAAAGAAAAGTGTCACTACTGGAGTCTCAAGGCTCATCACTCACAAACCTGTCACATGGTCAAGAGTCATCAGTGCCATTATTTGTGTGAAGAGAAATTAGCACTAATCTACTGCTGAGTCTCTTGCTCCAGCTACTGTAAATGGTGCCAGATTCTTAACAGAGCAGATTGTCTGTGCCAATGCAAATTGCTTATCTCAGTAAAGTTAAAAAAAAAAAAAAAAGAAAAAGAAAAAGCTTCCTCACTCATTTCACAGAGGAAGAGAGGACATCCTACATGTGTTTAGAATTAGAGGAGAAGCACCACGATGCAAAGGGCTGTTACCTTTCCCTCACTGGAGAAGTCCTAGAGATTTGAGTTGCCTCTCTGCTATTAATAAATACCACTGAATCTGGAGATGGAGTTCCAGTGCATATTCTGTGTAAAAAAGAGATATAGATTTATATGTCACAGAATAAGCATGTGAATGCTAAGATTTTAATTTTAGAAAGAAAAGGAAATGCCCAGTACTGAGCTATGAAACATAAACAAGGCACAAAATAGAACAAAATGGTGTCTTGAGTAAATAATCAGGGCAACAATTAGAACTATTGTAGTGTGAGGGGCTTCCTCCTATGGAAAAGGGAATAGATGGTTAATGTGCTCAGTTTGCTCCAGCAGTCATTTCTATCCATGAGTCCAGGGATTTTAAACCTGCTACCATCAGCAGGTTTTTGGAACACCCCCTACACAAAATCCACAGCAAAAGCAAAGCTGCCATTGGCCCAACTCATCCCAGTGGCAGAAAAAGTGACAGCTGGGGCTCAGAGGCAGAAAATCTCACAGTCCCTCCTTGAGACCTCAGTGCATCCCATCAAAGGGCAAGGTTTGTTCTCCACTGGGGGCCAGCCCTCACATCTGGTGGAGTCCAAGCAGAGTTCCTAGCAGAAAAAAAAATGTTTCCATCTCTAAAGGTTTGAAATGGTTTCATTTTCTCTCTCCCTCTGCTTCCCTTTGTTCAAAATAATTTTCCAATTTTAATTGCTCGCAAAATAAACCTGTCTGAATAAAGGAATTAAGAGTGCAAAATGTAATCCTTTGGATCATGAGGGACGCTGGCCTAAAATCAGAAACATGGCTTAATAAAACAAAATTTGAAAGCACAAAATTTCTTGATTTTGATCAAAGTACTTGATTTGTTTAAAAGTCTTTCCTTTTCTCACTCTGGGAGGATGTGCAGGGAGCCAGGCCTCCAGCCTGGCTCTGTGCCCAGCAGCCAGTCTTTAGGACTGCGCTCACACTTCTTGGCAGCACAGCTTTGCCAAAACACACTCTGGGGGCACCCCCCAGCTATGGCAGCCAGCATAATCCCCAAAGTCGGAGACTACATGAGAAACACAACACAGCCTTGGGCTGTATTATGGTTTGCACCTAAAATTTTCCAAGGACACTACATATCCTAACCGCCAAAGATTCACTTCCTCTCAGCCCTTGGAGGTCACTCTGTCTCCACCTGAACCTGCAAGAAGATTGAGTTTGCTTAGGAGGAAAACAGGGATAAATAGTGCAGCTTGGAGAAGATCTTGGTGTTTCAGTGAGAGGAGGACGGGTGTGTATCCTTACTGCTGGGATTGGGAGGCACCTCAGAAGCATCCAGCACTTATGGAAATATGTGCATCCATTCACGACTGCAAAACCTCTAAGAGCTTTTAGATAGCAAAATAAGTGTGGGCTTTAAAGTTCAAAGATCTTTGAGCTTTTACATTTTTCTTTTCAGGATTGATCTCTTTAACTAAAAAAGGCAGAATCTCACACAAGTTTTCTGTCACTTGTGCAAATTAATGATACTGTCCCAAAGCTGGATTCCTGACTGAATTTCCTGAGCAACTTTCCAAGACTTATCCTCTCCTCTATCCCTCTTTTCTTCATTTTGATTTTATTGCCACTCAAGATTGGAAAGTGGCCATTATTTAAAAAAAATTAGCAGGTGAGAAGCCCCAAAAAAATCCAGGTTCTCCTTCCTTTTCTACTTTTTTCTGCTGCTCAAAGTCATCTATTCCAGTATAGTTTCAGTGTCCCAAATCAACTCACACCACTGCCAAAGAATCCCCACTGCATCCCCAGCGCCCAAGGCTGACTCCCTTCCCCATGGCCAAGGATTCTATTACTCATCACATCCTTGCCAAGAGAAATTACCTACTTTACACAAAACTAAGGCATTACAAATGTGTTGTGTGACTGTGAGACCAGGAGTCATGGGAGGGGACTGACCCCTGGTGAAGTCCAGCTACAGAAGAGAAGGATGAGATCTGTGAAAGAGCTGCTTGACTGAAGAGGCACCTCCTGGTGGTGCTGGGATTGGGTCACTATATTTTACCTCTATTCCTCTTTATCTCTGCACAGCAAATCATTCCTGCTGTTCCAGCTCACTGGAGCAAAAAGGTAGAAACCTCAATTAAAGTGTTTGAAGGCACTCTTCAGAAAGAAGTTGAATTTGGCTGAGGGCTTGAGATAGGCCCTATTCAGACATGGATTTTACTGTGATGTTGCTCAGGAACCCCTGATGCTTTCTAGCTCCCTGAGCACATGTGTTGCTGGAAACATAACAGTGTTTACCTTGTTAAAAGCAACTTATGTCAAAAAGCAGCAAGAAGAGTGGCTATGGAGGCTCCTGGGAGAGATTTCCTCCATGATTTCCTCCCAGCAGCTTGCAAGGTGAAGCAGAGGGCACTCTCAGCCCCTTGCCTAGACTCACTATAAAGGCAGTCTTGGCAAATCATGGCCCCTCGATTAACCACGGGAGGATTGGTCTCCACCTTCCACCGGGAGGGTGAGAAATTAAGCTGTGAAATTGCCTTACATCATTCCATTGGCAAACAAGGGCTTTCTTCATCTAGCAAGGCGTATGTCAAAGCCATGAAAGCTGTGACTGCAGATCTGCGAGGCAGATCTTGGCTTCCTCTGTGATTTTCCAGTGTCTCCACCCCCAGCGTGGTATCATCTGGCTAGGTGGTGGGACCCTTGATGCTGCCTGGCTAGATGAGAACCTCATGGATGTCAGAGTAACACCCATGAAAGGAATTTTGGGCTCCTGCAGCTCCATCTATCCTGCCCAGCATTTCAGTCTTTTCAGTCACAGTTATTTTGCCTTCAAGAAAGAAGTTTATTATGACCTTTGTTCAGAGCAACTGGAACCAGCCTGAAACATGAAATCTGTAACATATCTGATGATGTCAGCCCACACTTCTCTGCAAGCCTCCCCCAGACTGAGTCACAGTAGTAGGGTTCAAAGTCAATACTCAATAGCATTAGCTTCAAGATATACTGCCAGTGGGCTAATTCATCAGTAATTCAGAATGGAGTAAATTCTTCTGACTTGTTGGTGCTCCCTTGTCTATCTCCCAGTGCAAATTAAGAAGAATGCCCTTCCTGTATCTCTGATTAGTAACCTGCTTGACATGATTCAATGATTTTCATTTACAGTTACAGCTGAACTACTTGCTTTAGTTATTTCTTAGCACACACTTTACACCCTTGTACAGTGCCAGGTATTAAACCTTTAAAAAAAGGTTTCAGAGGTTTCATAGGTTTCATACTTTCAGAGTTTAAAAGTATGTAGGAAGACTCTGACCATGTTGAATATGTTCATGGCAAACTGGCCTCTGTCAAATGTACATCCCAAAGGTTTGTTCAGCAGTTGTGGATGTTTCAAAGTGACCCTAAAACAAATCAGAGTAGCAATCTGCCTCAGAACAGAAAAGCTCAGGTCACTCACCACATGTATGACCTCCCAAAAAAGCTCTTTGGCTGGTAAGCATAAAGTCCATTGGGACCTACTGAGCAGATGTCATACACACTCATTGGAACTTCTGAGCACATTGCTCTCTTGCACCATCATACAAGGCATTAATGGCTGGATATCATATGGATTGATCAGCATTTCAATACACAGTCCACTGTCCCAATACACTGGCTGCTTGTGCAAGCAGCAAGCACTCTCTAAGCAGGGGAATGTCATTTTTGTCTCTGCAGAACTGTTGACTCAGAATGCCTTGTGGTACATTTCTTGCACTGCCTTGGCTCTGAGCAGAGTGGTCTCATAGACCTCAGCAAAACCAGCTCCTACTGCAGGTCCACTGAGAAATTTGTAGCACCACTCATGAGTGCCAATCTCTCCCAGTGACTTGATGAGCTTCTCTGAAAAACAATTCTTTCGTGTCCAAAGAACTCTGATTGATGTAGTCTGCAGCATTTATCTTTTGTCAACTCATGCTTGCCTCATGATGCTGTGATAAATCAGAAATTCTATGGTGCACTGGTTGGTTTCACTGCACTCCAAACCCATTGCAAGTATAGATGTAAACAGTTGCTTTGAAACTTAACGTCTTTTTTTTTTTCTCAGCTTTCTTAACAGAAGCATGTTTTACAACTACTGATGTCTGCTTTCTCTCACACTTTATTATTATCAATTAGCAGGGTCAAAGAGCTCCCCTTAGGAAGGTTTAAAACAACACTTTTCCCCTTTGGTTTTAATGCCTTACACCAGTTTCTGTGCCATCTACTGTGTAGCAGCATACCTCCCACTTGCCTTTGTGATCCTAAATATCTATGCCCTGATTCATTGTTGGGGTATGCAGTGGGAGCCAGATCACAGCACTTTCATGCAGACCTTTTTATAAGAGCACAACGGTATCCATTAAAAGAAAGGAAATCTCTTGCTTGAGGGAAAACAAAAACACACATGCATGCACAAAAAACCCCTCAGCAACCTTATATTATAGTCTGCAGCTAAATCTGGAGCTGCAGACCTCAAGCCAAAATATAACCACAGTTTAGCGAAAGTGGCATAATGTATATTGTAATTACAAGGTTCCACTACAATAACAGACCCACAGAACTGGCCAAAAGGTGAGTTTATTTGTCCTCGTTGGAATTAGGGTAAGTTTTTCTGGCTGATATTTCTTACTTCCTTTAAAAGGGAGAAATGGAACATTCCTCTTCCCCATCTCTCTCCACCCAAATGGCAGGCTCCTACATGCTCTGTCAGCTGAGGTTAGCTCCATAACACAGATCTCTTTTCACTGAGCTATTATTTTACTGGTAGCTGTAATGGGCTATTATCTGTGTGACACAGCCTCTGGAGTGGCAGAAGACACCTCTTTCTCCTCCACTGACAGATTAAAGAGCTAAATTATAATTTAAGGAACCAGGTGCCCAATTCTGTCAAAACATCTCATGTGATGGTTTCTTATTCAAGAGAAACTATACATAATCAAGTAAAAGCATATGGGAGTTCCAGGTCTAAAAAGAGATATCAGAGACAATATTAAGTAAGTGATGTTAATGCAAAGATGACCTTCTAGCTAATGTGTGCTGAGGGTTTAACAGCTTAAGAAAAGCTCAGTAAGGAAAACAGATATTGCTAGCTTTGCTAAAATCAAAACGTGAAAATAATTCC
Organism: Lichenostomus cassidix; assembly: GCF_008360975.1. NCBI lineage: Eukaryota > Metazoa > Chordata > Aves > Passeriformes > Meliphagidae > Lichenostomus > Lichenostomus cassidix. Next base: position 127,829,905 of record NC_139482.1, read on the forward strand.
AAATCAAAGTGAAATTGACTGTCTGAATTTCACAGAATAAACAAGAGAATACAAAAATTAGCTAATTCCATAGGTGAGAGTAAATATTTGACAGTTTTGAACTATTTCCTTTATGGTTTTAAAGCTTATGAGCTAACACAAAATATAGTGTTATGCTAGAAATTTAGTGAGTGTTCTTCCACTTAAATGAACAGAAGATGTATTTAAATGATATTTCTTGAAGGATTCTATGTAACATTCCCAGTGCAAGTTTAAACAAATGTCAAGGTGCCCTGCTATTGGCATCTTGCAGTCTTTGATTTGTAAAGCAGCTTTTAGATAATTTAACAGCCAGAAATTGTTAAAAAGAAAGTCAGGGAATTTGCTGGTATATGTACCAATTTGTATTGTCTGTCTCAGACCTGATAACTTCTTCCTGTTCCTGTGTGACAAGTGTTGATGGGAATGCTTCTGACGTTTTTTCACACTATGCTGAAACAAAACCTCTGATAGTATTTTCCTCCTAGGTCTAAGTCATTTACATAACACCATTTACTTTTCTTATGTGCTGGTTTTGGCTGGAGTAGAGTTAGTTTTCTTCATAGCAGCTAATGTAGGGCTGTGTTTTGGATTTGTGCTGGAAACAGTGTTGATGATCACAGGGATGCTTTAGCTATTTCCAAGCAGGGCTTACACAGAGTTAAGGCCTTCTCTGCTGCTCACCCCACTCCAGTAGTGAGCAGGCTGGGGGTGCACAAGGCAGGGGACATATCTTGGACAGCTGACCCCAAATGACCAAAAGGGTTGTCCATAATCTATGGTATTATGCTCAGTATATAAAGCAGGCAGAAAAAGTAGGAAGGAGAGAATGTTTGAAATTACAGTGTTTTTCTTCCCAAGTAACCTGGCCTGATGGAGCTTTGCTGTCCTGGAGAGGGCTGAACACCTGCCTGCCCATGGGAAGTGGTGAATGAATTCATTCTTTAGCTTTGCTTGTGCATGGGGCTTTTATTTGACCTATTAAACTATCTTTATTTCAACCCACAAGTTTTCTCACTTTTACTCTTCTGAATGTATCCCCCATCTCCCTGGGGAGGCTGAGCAAGCAAGCAGCTCTGTGGTGCTTAGTTGACAGCAGGGCTTATACCCCAACACCCTATGAAATATATTTTGATATTCTAGGAAAAAAACTAAGAGAAGACTCTGCTAGTGATCTTAGGGACAAAGCTACATCTAACCCAAAAATTTTGCACTGATAACACCTGCTGAAGGTGACTGGTAAACTTTACAGACTCCAACTCACAAGAGCTCTAACACAACACTCCTGCTTCAGTTCAAGCAGGGACACCTTTGATGTCTCTCCTGAACTGAGCTTTGGGATGGTTTCAGAGACACACAGCATGTAGGAGCACAAGGTGAGCTTTACCACTGGGATTTCTTTTGACAGTCACAATCACAGATCAAAAGAAGTGAGACAAACTAATTTAAACTTAAAATAAAGGAAACACGGCACAGTGTTTGCTGAATGCTGGCTGTTCTTTTTGGATCAAGGGATGTCCCCACCCCAACTGCATCTGGGCAGTTCCTGTGGGAGTCCTGCTCTGAACAAAATTCATGCTCACTGTCTGAAATTGGATTTTAGTACTAGTCCTCTATGAGTCTCCTCTTGCCTCCTCTTTGACTGTGTGTAAGACTCCCTGCCTTTACAGGCAGCATGATTTTCCACAGCCAAGATCTGTTCAAATGTAACTCTCCTCACAGCTGGGGAGGACCAAAAGTAGAAATTAGTTCCTGTTACCCCACATATATTTAGAGGCTAAAGGGCAAAACCTCCCCAGTTTAATCCAGCTGTTTCCATATTGATGACAGTAACACCCTCCTGTCCTCCTCTTTATGAACTCTATTTCCATTCTTGGCTGGGTTAGTGGAGCCAGACCAGTGGCACAGAACTGGAGGCTCTGCAGCCCCAGGTACACACACTACATTTATTCATGTTAGTGGTGGTAACAGCTTACTTGTTCCCTCTTTTTGTGCTTCCTCTGTAATCTCACACCTTACCCCAAAGGAAGAAGTAACCACTGCTGCACTTAACTCATCTGCTACAGGCTCTGCTGAGAGCCTTGCTTTACTTCCCCTGCCCCACATCCAGTTACTCCTATTCTGACTTCAATAATTTACCTGGACTCAGAGCAGGGAAACCCTTTGCTCTGATACTTTCCTGAACAGTGGTAATGACCAAAAGTATGTCAAGACACAGAAAATTCTCAATTTTCAGTTTATTCCAATGATAATTTTTTGTCCCTTACCTTTTATTTTCTTGAAACTTAGAGATCCCAGATTCCTTCCTGAAGAGTCCCCAATATGTTGTCAGGCTGAAGATGAATCTAGAGAATTCATGTGATCTTTCAGTCTCTTTCTCAAGAGAATAATTTAGATCTGTCGAAGCTTGCAAATGCAAATTGTTTGCTGTCTAGCTTGAGAAACATGTATGTATATTTCCATATACACATGCATACAAATGTATTTAATTTCTGTTTGAATTTTCAAACATATTTTTTGAAATGTGTCCATCATAAAGCCAGTGCTGTAGATACTGCTTACTTTGCGATTCAGTGATTACATTCACTGTTTTGCAACAGCTTGAGATTTGGAGCTCACTTTGAACTGTTTATGCCTAAGACCACTACTTTTGGAGGCATCACTTGCCAGATCCACTGCTGTGAAAGTTTGCCACCTTTCTTATCCCTGCTTGTCTCTCCACATTTTTCTATATTGAAATGTGGTTTCTTTGTCTTGACCAGTTTGCCAAGCCTTGTGTATCACTCTGTCTGACTTTCTCACCCTTGTGTTTCTTTTTCTGTCTACTTTTCCATTACCAGGAAAAGTTGCCAGTAGTCATTTCACGAGTATAAAATGAGCATTGAAATTCAAATAAATATACTTACAGATTAGAAGCTATTTTATATATGTTTATATTCATTTTGTACTTACATCCCAATTATTTATGAATGCTCTGAACACAGGATGACTCAAAATGGCTCATTAACATGACAACTTCCCTGTATATGACTTCTCAGGACCTCTGTGACCCTTGCAATTGCTCTCTCAGGGTCTCATTTTTCAATTACAACACAGCCCAATATTAAGACAAAATCTCTGTAAAATTTCTGTGTATTGTCAATTGAACTCACAGGCTAAAGTCATGAGAGCTGCAGTGATGAAAGTGGTTCTGAGCAGAGACTTGCTGGTCATAAATACACAGAGGTGGGGCCTAGTGATCCCAATCCTGTAATATTACTGATTCTAATCTTCTATCAGTCTTTACCATTCAAGTTCTCTGTGTTGTTAACATTCTAGCATGACACCAGCCCCCACTTAAAAATTAGACCTCCAGTGTTCTTAGCCTTGCTAAACAGATTTTTTTCCCCCTCTTTGGGTCTCTTTATTAAATTTGTAGGCTCCAAGGCTTCTAGTCTATAGTGTCCTTTCCATTTATTAAATATTGGTTGGTTTGGGTTTTTATTTAATCTCTAATTCCTGCACTTGGGTTCAATTTGAATGAGAGGCAGCCATGCTCTATTACTAAGAGCCAAGATCTCCAGCATCTGCTACCCACACATTCACCAGCTCATCCTCAGCTTTCTCTGCCTTTCTGTCACTAAGATGAGCTCTCCTCCTGTGACCAGTGCCTTTCTGCATGACCCCACATCTTTCCATTGAGTGCTTCCACCACCAGGACAGGATTCCCAGGAGACCCACAGTCATGCCAGCCCCTGCAGCCTCCCCTGCCTCCACCCTGCCTGTGCAGCTGAACCAAAGCCAGAGCCTCCCAAGCCATGCAGAGATCTGTGCCAGCAGCTGGGCTTTGGCCACCACCAGAACTAGTTGCCTTCCTTCAGGCCATGCAGGTGAGAAAACTGCAGAGGATCTGTGGGGAACTTGGGGGAGTTTTAATGACCCCATTAAGCCCTTTGAGATACATAGATATTAACTAGACCTAGACACCCAGAGCAACAGCAGCTCCTCTTTCGGTGGTGTTTTATTTATATAGTATTTCTTACATCTCAAACAATTTATTATCTAACTGGACACAGACTTTTCCAGGAGCAGCAGAATAGAGTGAGACTGAATTGCTTATGTAATTTTAAAAAAATCAAACATTTTAGATCTTTTTTTCTTAAACATCATAAAAGAAGAAAGAAGGGCAACAAGCCCATTCCCTCATCTTTTGCAGATCTCCTTTAAGAAAACATGGGTTGATCAGGCAACTGAACACACACACTATGAATATTATTTCTCTTAGATCAGGGCCTCTAACAAAAGTGAGCAGGAGGGCTTCAGCTCGTCCTATGTGGATGGCAAAAATGGAATAAAAACACATTCAGCAAGCTGATCCCTTGGTATTCCTCCATCTCCTGCCCCAGCTGAGGCAGCACAGCTGCCTTCTGTACATGTCTCTGAGGCTACACCAGGCACCTATACTGTGACTTATTGCTTATTGTCTGCTTATGAGGAGAATGGATGGCTTTTACTTGAGAAAATAATTTATTTAGTATATAGCAAGTAGAAATGCTTTTAAATGGGATAGAAATAAAGTTGAACATAACCACAGCCTTCAGAAAGCAAGAAGTTTGGTTGGTTTTGGTCAACAACAACAACAAAAATGTGACAAGTTCTTTTTGCCTATATATTTATGAGAAAAGGACTTTTTATTCTATTTTATTTCTGGAATATTTCAAAGTCTCCCCCCTTTAGTAGCTCACCTGAGAGAATTATATAGCAGTTACAAAAATGCCCCAATGATGCCATGCTATTCTCTCCCTGATTTGATGAATATTATTTCATTTCCTGCATCTCCTATATGATGTTCTCTCTCTCTTCCTCCGAAACACCTGTGCTTGTGAGCTAAGAACAAGATCTGTATTCAGTGCTGTCACAAAAGCAAAGAAGAACATCTGGGCTTTTCTGCCCCCACTACTTTCTGGCAAACATTGTTGTTCCACACATGCCCATTTCACACTTTTGTCTTCCCAGTGTGCAGGGGATTGTTTGGTTCTGGGGACTTTTCACTGTCTTGCTCAGGGATAGCAGGGACAGCGTGTTTGTCCATGGGCCCTGGAGGGGCAATTCTTAGAGGCTGATAACCAGACCAGCTTTCCTGAGAAGAGTGGTTGATTCATCCCCGGTATAACGCTGCTGATTCTAATGGCTTTTTACCAGGGATGAGTTTGGCCCCATGTTGTTAGATGTCTGCATATTAGAAACAGAGTCATTTGCTACAAGGGAAACAGTCAACATCTTATTTGCATCCATGCATATCAACAATGCAATTAGGGCAAACTTCTTTGAGAATTGGATTCAGATGGTAATTAAAGTATTGTGTTATGAATTTTAATTTGGCATTAGTGAAGTAAATTATTCTGTATTGCTCTGTTCTCACAGTTTGGGCAGAATATATTATGCTTTGCTTACTGAGACCTTTGAATTTAAAAAAAAAAGGAGCCTAGTCCCAGTGTCCTTAGAATCTAATTGTGTGGAAGAAAATGAGTTACATAAAACATTCGCCAGTGATTCAAAGTCAAACAGCAGTGAACATCATTCCTTTGATACCCTCCAACAATTTGGGGACTGAGTTGGAAGGGCTGGGGAGGAAACTCTTCTAAGCAGCAGTAATTTGTAAGATTCAATAAAAAAAATAAGCACATAAAAACAACTACTTTGAACAGACAGGTGAAATACAAACATTTTTAAAAAATCAATGTCTATGTCTATATTACCGATAATGATATATGGCCAGCAGATATGAACTGAGAAAATCTGAGTGAACTTACAAAATCATATTGGACTCCTGACATACATGTTACAGCAAAATACATATAAATATATATATATATATACATATATGTATGTTTGTGTATGTACATTTGTGTCTGCAGTTTTGAAGGTGTGACCTACTAAGTAGCAAAACCCCTACGGTTTAGTTACTAACGTTTTGCACTGATAATGTGTTCAGAAACAGGGTGATGTTCTTCGTGTCCCAAACTCCACGCTGGTAATTGGCAGAGGGTTTTAAAGTAAGATTAATAAGGACTACACAATGGCCATTCTGACATAATTCTTCATTGAGCGTAAGAAATCTAGGTGCATGCATGTGGAGAGGCCTTTGCTTTTAGAAGTTGTTTGAGGAGTGTTTATTAGCAAGTGAACCTCATTGTGCAAGATGCTCCACATGTTTGCAGTAAAAGACAATCATTGCTTGCAGAATTTGCCCTCCAAGCTGACAAGACACCGGGCACACCATGGGAAGAGTAGGATGTTATTCCATCCACATTATATGGCACACTAATTTCCTTTCTTTGTCAGTGTTTTCCTTTGATCCAGCCTTCCTTCCAGCTCCTGAATCAGCAGCATCCAGCCATTCTTAGGGTTTGGCCCAGCAAAAAGGTCTAGAAAAGGCAAGAGATAAAAATCTACCATGTTCAACCCCTTTTGGCTGAGTTGACCCTGGCTGGAGACCAGGTGCCCACCAAAGCTCTTCTATCATTGCCCTCCTTAGGTGAACAAGTCCTGCCAGGAGTCTGCTCCAGTGTGGGCTTCCCATGGGGTTACATCCTCCTGTGAACACCCATCTGCTCCAGACTGGGATCCTCCACGGTCTGTGGGTGGATATCTGCTCCACTGTGGACCTCATGGACTGCCTCCCCTTAGTCTTCTCCAGAGGCTGCAGGGGAATCCCAGCTCTGTATCCTAGAACATCTCCTCCCCCACCTTCTCTACCAGCCTTCATGTCTGCACAGCTGTTGCTCTCACATATTCTCATTCCTCTCTTCTGGATATTGTTGGTGCTGCACAGTCTTTTTAATCCCCTTCTTAAATCCATTATCTCAGAAGTGCTACTGTCATCACTGATGGGCTCAGCATTGGCCAGTGGCAGGTTCATCCCAGAGCCAACTGGATTGGCTCGGTCAGATACAGGAAAAGCTTTTAGCAGCTTCTTACAGAAGCCACTCTTGTAGCGCCCTGGCTACCAAAACCTTGCCGTGCAAACCCAATACACTTTCCATCCAGGAAATAAGTGAACATCCAAACTCCCTCTACGGACTGGGAGACCCAGTTCCCGTTCCCAGCCACAGAAGTGCTGCCAGCAGGATCCCCAAGAGGGTTTGCACTGTGGGGTTGGTGAGTGGGCTCCCTCATCCCACATTATGACCCCTCAGTACTGCCTGTGTCCTTCATAAGAGACATCTGCCTGACCTACTCTTGAGGACTTCTGGTGACAGAAATGCCATATTATCTCTAGGAAGCCCATGCCAGTATTTCACAGTCTTGCCGCTAATGTTGTTAAGTATGTGCTCATATTTAACTGGCATCTTTCTTATAGCAATTTAAGTCAATCAGGCCTTGTTCTTTGTCTAGTGAGAAAAATCTTCAAGTCCATTTCAAGTCAATGAATCCATGACAGTTTCTACTCCCTAAAGGTATAAAACTTGGAGGTGTTTGAGTTTTTTGTTGCATGGGAGAAGTGCAAGTCCTTTTGTGATCTGAATTTCTTAATTGAAAAAAATTGCAGCTAAAATTCCAGAGCATCAAACTGCTGCATAAGAAGGTTATGCTTTTACTATTTCTCATTTAGACAGCTAAAGAGCCAAATGGTTCACAAAGACTAGATGCTATCATGAGAACAAATTTCTCCATGATTTTCATAGTAGATTAAAATGTTTAAGACTTAAATAATCTTTGGATCAGGTCCTGACCTCGTGTTTGTATAAATATGGGCTTGTTCAGCTGAAGTCTATGGAACTATATAAAAATAGCACCAGTGTAAGAGAGGATCCAGCCCAGAATATGTCAGCATATCCTCAGCCCCATGATATTGCCCAGGACCATACTGCCTGGCCCCATATGCTTCCAAGTGTCCTGACAGAGGTGTTTGCAACTGCTGTTGGAGCGCTCAGATATGTGCTAGAGTATGAAACAGATGGTAGCTCCATGTAAAATAATATGTCCAAAGGTACCACTGCAAGAACCCTCACGGTATTCGTGTCTTTGAGGTAAGTTTGCTACAGATGTTAGCCAGAGGACATACTAAGCTTATTCACTGGATGTCTTTAGGGAAGGTAGATGCTTCACCACCTTAGGAAATCAAAAATATATTACATTTTTTTCTTGCTGAGAGTAGTGTTTATATTCAGATGTTGTGCATCAATTCCCCCTGCTGTGTGTGTGAGTGTGGGTGTTCCCTGTTTGCTGGTGAGGGGCAGTGAGGCGTGTGTGGGGTGCTGCTGTCACAGCAGGCAGAGCCCACAAGGGATAACATCGTCTGCAGAAACCACGGCGGTGGCACTCGGCATCCAGCATGCCCAGCTGCCCAGTCCTAAATGCTACAGAACATTAAAAAGTAACAACAACAAGAACAACAACAACCCCGTGATGTCCCTCCTCATTAACTTTTTAAAGCTTCTGCTCACTTTGTGGAATCACCATTCTATCGCGTGGTCAATAATGTATGAAATGAAAAGCTCCTGTCCACTCTGCGATGAAAAAAGCAGACAGAGATTTACAGTAACTGCTTAGTGCTATTTTTGCTAGGCCTGAATTCAGGGGCAATAAATAAAAAAATCCCACAAACACAAAAAAGCACAGAGGCAAGAAAATTAAATTAAACAAAAAAAAAAAAAAGGTCAATCACTTTAAAGACCGTTGCAGTGAGGGAGATATATTTTCTCTTTCTTAATTTCTTTTTGTTACCTGCTCACAAGAGAGCCACAGCCTAGAGAAAAAGCAATGCTATTTTTTCCTTAATTTCCTTTTGAAAATGAACTTATTGCTCATGGAAGACACTTGTCTCTGCTAGCCCCCAAGACCCAGAATTAGGAGTAAGCGCACATCTTCAATCCATCCTCCCATCGCTAGCAATCTCCTTGACCTATTAACCATCTCACTGTTCAGCTCAGCTGAAGCATCTGTCCAGAGGTAGGTCATGGCAGGATTTTTCTGGCTATGTACAGTACTCCAAGGCTGGAGAAATGCTTTGCCCTTTGCAATTAATGTGATCATGTAGAGAATAGAGAACAATGATGAAATATATTCTTAGCCCTTTCTTCTTAAAATTAGAAAACGCTCACTGTTTGGCAGAATGGGCTAACCGAAAGAGGGCAAGTAACATTTTCAGAAATATATTTACAAAAGTAATATGCTTAGCCATCATGGCATGCTGTCTGTCTGTCTCCAGTGTGACTCTTCGTGCTGCCTTTGCTACTGAATTCTGTTGCAGAGGGAGCAGCACTGACAGACATACATACACAGCATCTGCAAAACCTATTTTGGATACAATCTGACAGGGAAGCTTCTGGAAATGGTGTTGAACCCTGAACCTATCCCTAGTCCTTCTAACATGACTCTGTTTCATTGCTAGGGCTGCTGCCCCAGCCTCCTCCAGCATTAGCATGTGGGTCAGAATATTCACTGTGGAATGGCAGCAGTGAATGGCTTCTTCATCTTACAACAGCTCACAGCAAATTGGTGTAATCTGCATTTCCAGCTACAGGAGTTTTGGAGCAGAATTAATTGTAAATGACTTCTAGCCAGTTATAATCTAAAATACTGTTTCATTTTGGCAGTAGAAAGGAGCTGCACTTTCTGCATAAAGCCAATGCCTATAAAACAGAAGAAAGCAAAGCATGATCAGTGTGGTGAGCAGGAGATAAAACAAGCTCCTTGGCACTGGGCAATGGCAGAGGAAGTCTGTTTCCTCCCTGATAGCTAGTCGAACATTGTTACTCTAAGCTGGGCTGGTTCTCCTCCCACCAGGCTGTTCATATACCATCTGTCCATGCTGAAAATTATCAGGAGCATTATGTTGCGTCTTCACTTATTAAAAGGCTGAATGCAAACTTTCCAGAGCATACAGAGTGTTACAGCTTACTGCACTGGAAACTTTATACCATTATGTCTAGCGAGGCCCTTGAGTCTCTCTTTTAATGCCTTGGAAATGCGACAAAGTAGAGCCAAGAAATGGCAAAGTAAAACCTGAAACTTGAAAATCAGGACCCACGGTCTTCTTCCATTTCCCTCCTTCCCTCACATAAAACTAGAAACAAACTAAATTTGTACTTATATTGTATTTTCAAAATGAGGACAGAGTAAAATCTTTCCCACAGTCATATTGTCTGTTCTGGCTTTGAGGGACAGAGTGGCCTTTAGAAGAAAACCATAGTGCTGGCCCTTTTCCTTTTCCCTCAGGTCCCCCATCTAAACTTGCTTTCACTAAAATGTGTACAGAAAACCATCTTCAGATAACAGTGAAATGCAATTCTTGCTATTAATATTTAAGAATCATGTATATCTGCACATGTTAAAACACTCTATTAGCACCACCAGCGTCCACTTTCCTTTGATAGGCAAGCTGATATTTCCTGTAGCAATAAGATGATGATATGCTGACTTGACCTGTATCTTAGATATTCATTCAACAAAATTAGAAAATCAGTCACATTATAATAATGCATATGTGAGTTTAAATTCATATTTTCATGTGCACCTTGGGGATAGACAGGGGAATATAGAAAGAGAACACAAATTGCTCACTTTTGCTCATGGAGCAGATAGACAGCAAATTCTGGGCATCCTGGAATTCAGATCACTGCTTCAGCAATTGACTCTTGCTAGTATTTTGAAAAACCTATTTTATAATTTCAGAATTAAAATCTCTCACTGCTGATCAGTTTAATGCAATTGAAAATAGCATATAAATTCAGCAAAATGCCTTTAGTAACCCCTGAGCAACTTCAACAAGAAGGAATGTGTGAATATCAGTTTATTGAAATCTATCACAGAACACTGTACTTTTAAATACTATGGAAAATAGCAGACCCTTTCTTCTATTAAATCATCCTTTGAAATATTCTGCTCTATGTGAACATGTAATTTTATTTATTTTTACAGAAGACCAGATCCTGTTCTTCATCTATTTCACACACACACAGAAATATTAGAAAAAGCATATTTTAAAAGCCTTCTGTAGCATGGGAGAAATCTTGTTCTGTAATTTTATTGTCGACTTCACGGATAGCTGATTCTCCTTAGTAAACTTCCTGATGGCTCCTGCTGAGAGTGAGAATTTAGAAGCCATCCAGGCAGTGTTAGGACAGTGCCTTTGAGGAACTGTGCAGGCATTGCACGTGCAATAGCCTTGCTGGCCAAGCATGGCCCATGAGAGACTCATCTTCCCTAAAGCCTTCCTTGCTCAGATCACCCTTCTCTGTTTATACAGTTTTTGCTTCTCACCCAGATCTGTCACAAAGTACACATGCATATGTCTTTCTAAGCCAATCTCTATTATTTTATATAACCCAGTGAAAAACATACAGGAATTGATTGTGGAAGCTGTCAAGCCTGCAAGTGATTCAAGCATGTTTGCCCTTTCATTCGCTGCATTTTTGGGTGTTATATAAATAGAACAGGAAATGTAAAATGCAGGTTAAGTCATTCAACACTTCTGTTTTTTCTGATTTCTGCCCTGTTCTGGCACCTTTGAAACTACATTTTTGTCAGTCAGCTAGTGTTGGAAAATTTGTAGGTTTGCAAGCCAAAACAATAGGTTCTGCAGTGAACGTTATCAGCTTTGTCAAAATCAAGTATTGAATCAGAACCAGGATCCATCCAGGTTCTTCAAAAACCATAGTAGACACATTCCTCATTAGGCATCTGTTTATTCCAAAACACAAACACACAGGGGATAGAATTAGATAACACTTTTCTGGCTTACTAAATGGGTTAGACTTAGTAAATATGGTACTCGATTTTCAACTGATTCTACCATCTGTCAGCAAACTTATTGCTTTTAGCAGGGGTTTTTCTTGTGGTAATTTCTGGGATTTTTTTCCCCTCTGTTCTTTTCATGAATATACATGCCTACAAAGTTTAAGGGAAAAGTAAATTAAAGAAAAATGAATTAATTCACAAAATCTGAATAGGGCAGGTCAGATTATAATCAGAAACTACAGATCGGACTTGCAAATTGGTATTAACAAGCAGCAAAGGAAAAAATCACATGTCTGGAAAGAACTTCCTATTGTTTTTTAGGCGTATCTGAATCCCACAATCAGTTCCCGTGGCAAATGGTGTTTGTGCAATGCACAGCACAGCAGCAACTGTGTGCATGGGCAGAGACTGGTGTAAGAAGGACAAATAGCTGGGGGGAGGCAAACTACCCAGTAAATTGTGTAGCTGGGACCCAATGTCTTAAAAGTCTAAGCACAACATTGCTGTCGTGTTTTCATACTGAAAAAAAGATAAATTATTAGTCTCAGACCTATTCGGATGCTAAGTAGGGGCAGAACTAAATCCTGGAAATTCAGTCACCTGAGGATGCATGTTCTCCTTAGAGGTGGTAGGGTCAGTGGTTTGAAGCTACTACAACAAGCTCCATGCATGGTGTAGATGCATTGTTTCTACACCAGCAGCTGCCTTGCAGCCCCCTTGTGTTGCTGTTGAAGACCTTGATGCAGTTAGCTACTTGGAAGGAAATTTTGGCCTCATCCAACAGAATGGAAGGGGTTTTTCATTATTTCCAGCAGATTTCTAGTCTCAGTTCCTGACACACCTTTTGGATGTTGCGAGAAGATGTGAACTCTTAGATGGAAGGAGTAAAGGAGAATGAAGACTCAGTCAGAGACACTGGTGATGGTGGTGGGTTTAGCAGCATATCTCTCCAATGTGTCTTTTGTGCATGAGAATGTTTTTCTCCTCCTCAGGAGCCACCAGCACCAGAACTGCATTTCTGCCATCCCTCTCATTTGCAAAAAGATGTTGCTCTTGACAGGGAAGGGGACAGCAGGGAGATCTTGTACTTCCCCTAGCAGTGGAAGGGGGAAGCTGGTCCTCATAAACAGTTTGTCAGACAACAGCACTCTGCCCTTTTTTCACTCACAGTTGCAGGCCAAGTTTGTCCCCTTGACCAAAGCAACCCTTTCAGCCCAGGAATAAAACAAGACTAGGATAAGGCATGGCTTTGCTATAGACAGCTTGGGTGTAGAAGCCAGCCTGCTCAGATTAAAAAAAATTATTAATGTCAAGGAAATAGATTTGTGAAGAAAAATGGCACCTAGAGCTTCCTTATAGGCAGGTTCATCAGTATATCCACAGCATCAAGCACAACTGGAGCAGACAACCTCAAAGCATGTAACAACTCATACAGTGCACAATGAACAAAAGCACAAAAAAGTAACAAGGAATGAGATAAAGGTTGGTAACTGGCATAAAACATCAATACAGGGGAGGAGTAGGAAGATTAGTAATGTAGTATGTTGTAGTAAAGGATGCTGTAGTAAAGTTGTAAGTATAATCAAGGTGAAGAATGGAAAGAGGTGTGGATGAGGTGTAAGATAAATGGGAAGACATGTTCTGTATACATAAAGGAGCAGGAGATGGCAGAAGACATGGAATGAGAGATAGAAGGGGTAATGTATTGTTGAAGGGGCTGACACAGTAAAAACCAAATTATTTATTTATTCCTATGTTCACAATCTGTCATAGAGAAATAATCAGATACTTATTTTCCATGAGAAGAAAATATACCATGATAAATCAAAGCTATGTCCAAGAAGAAGTCAATGAAAAGAAGACATCAGAAGGCTTAAATTAATTGCCAGTGTCAAAGACCAATGCTCTATTCAGAAAAAAAGGCATAAAGATAAATTCAGATATAATAGCAATGTGCTGCCTTAAAAAGCTCTTTATAATATGAAGAAAAAATCAATAAAATAGAAGATATCATATTTAATGCCTGTACTTTCAAGAAGGGATTTGATGTGACAGCAAGAAACCATTCCTTTTATTCAAAACAACACTGGGAAAAGTAATTAGGTGAAGATAATATTGGATGAAAGTGCTGTCGGAGAAAATATTGGGGAAAACTTGCAAGAGAAAGCTATAGTGACAGTTCTTGTTTCAGTTACAGCAAGCATCACAGACTCAGTAAAGGCAGTAGACTGCAAACCTCCCAGTAGGATGTCATGGCCAAAAGAACTAAAAAGAACCATTCATGGGTGAACAGGGAAATAGAAAGTAGGGTTATGGATATAAATTTACCTTTGTAGTTAGTAGGAGCAAGAGTATTATTGTGATATGCTGTTTCTGCTGACTTCACCAACATTTAGAGGGGATGGGAGAAGATTGGAGAGGGCTTAGATTGCTGGCACAAGGATGTTGTGAGAAGTGGAGAATATTCACTGGAGGGAGGGAAGTAAGGGAAGGAGGGAGGCAGGGGAGGAGCAGGCTGCTTGGAATCTGAAATGAATTTTCCATACCCTGCAAGGGAAAATTACTGAGGGCATTAAGTTGTTTAGTCTTGAACACAGAAACATAACAGGATGCAGTGGCTGGAGGCTGACATCAGTCAAATTCAAACTGGATTCAACAGCAAACTCAAAAGCTTATATTTTTCATGGCAATATTAATTAACCACGAAGAATAAATGACCAATGATTGGGGACAACTCTTACCACTTGAATTCAAGACTGGAAGTCTTCCTAAGAGACACACTTAAACACAAGAAGAAGTAGTTTACTCAGCCTAAGAATGGCTGGGTAAAACTCTGTAATTCAGGTCACACTGAGCATCAAGCGAGATGTCCCTTCCGGTGTGAAAATGTATAAGTCTATGAAATACCAGTCAAAATTCTGAAAGAGTTAACAAGCTTACCACATGGCATCTGCTGACAGGACATCATGGTGGAAAAGGAACTGGTTTTGTAACACAGTTCCCAAAAAAATGCTTGGTGTAATAAATTAAACTGGCAGAGAATACAGAAAGAATGTTGAATCTCAGAATGATTTAATGGGAAAGGGGATTACAGGAGACTCAGAAGCTTTACTATTAGGGCCAAGGTTTGTTGTATTTATTAAAAGGTTGTTTAGTCAGGCAGTGGTATTTGATGATGATACCAGGCTTGGAAAGAGGCAGTCAATAACAAGGCAGAGTGGATTACAGTTGAAGCTGGTGCTGATATACTACAGACAAAGAGTGAGACAGACAGATCAGTGTCTTGTAATTGATTGTAAAGAAATTTAAAGAGATGAAGGACTAAAAGGGAACAAGCACCCTCAGCAGGAATAGAAAAGGGGAGGAAAGCCTAAAGAAGAGATATAAGTTAAAAGCTAAGCCGTTTGACAGTATTTGTTGCATCTATTAAAAATAATGTGGAAAAGTATAAATAGGCTTGAGAGAGAGAGATTCTTGAAAGGCATTTCAATGAGATCATAAGTCCTGAACGCAGGTACTAAACCTGTATCCTCATTAGCAGCAAAAGTGTAAGAGCATCATTTTATGTGAGCAGAAGCTGGAGAAATTTAATCCAGTCTGCTTCAAGAAATGCAAGAAAAGAGCATGATCATTTGTGAGAGCCACAGTTTCTATCAATCAAATGCTGATATACAGACCTGGAGTGAATTCACAGACCCACTACAATTATACAAAAGGTTAATGCAGAGTGTTTTGTGATGGCTTCTCTCAACAAATGGCTGATATAATGTTCTTGTGAATACTCATTTCCTTAAATGACAGAGTCTGGCCTGAAGAATAAAACCAATTGAAAATACTTTAGGTAATATTTATCACAGATTTTATTGCTCAAAGGGTTTGTGGAGATCGTGCACTGGCTGCTTGTCACAGATTTCCTGGCAACATCACCTTTCATTCCATGGCTCCTTCCCAGCAACGTGCAGTGGTCAAAAGCTGGCTCAAGGCTGAGGGTAGCCTGGTGATGGATTTCAGCTGTGATCCTTCCTGAGATCCTGTATGCAATGTTTTTAAAAATTAGTATATTGTCAAAGTAAGGTCTAAGAATATCTGAGAAAATATTTCCTTCACATGAAAAGAAAACCACCATACTAGAGAGTGGAGGTTAATCAGAAAGTAATTTAGCTCCTGCTATTTGCTGAGCCCCTTCCATGAGCAAACCAGTGGTGAAACCAAGCTGAAGTACCATTTCCAAACAGAAAGGATAGAGCTCTCACCTGCACTGAAGGGGTGCCTGCAGGAGAGAGGAGTCTGTTCTCTAGGCATTAGTGTGAAGTGTCCCTTCTCCAGGCATTAGTGTGGTCTCACAGGAGCTATGGGCAAACATTACCTCAGCCCTGGGCTTCCTGGCAGTAGAGAAGGAGCTCAGCTCTGCTGTTCTCCCTGCTTGGGGCTTTGCACAGGAGTTAATTTAACCCCTTGTCGTGCTCCATCTCATGGGCCTTGCCTGTGTTTTTCCTTCCTACCTAACAGAGGTTTTATTCTTGTTCAAATTATTTATCCCAGTGGACCTAAACTTTTTCTCAGTCCCCTGCTGAGTTCCTGAAAGATAATGAACTAACTGATTTCTGGGTAATTTATGCATAAATTTATATACTGAGCTGTAGTTTAATCAAACTCCTTTGCCTTGTGTAGTATAATAGCAATATCTAATGAAAACATATGAAGTATGTGTTCCATAATTACCTCAGACAGCTCATTTCGATTTGCTTCCTATTTAAATCCCCAAATTCCTATCTTCTTGCATTGTAAACACTTTCCTTCCTATCTCATCAATCTGAGTTATGTAAATGATGTGGGGGTGGGGGTACAATTAAATTTTTCCCTCAGTGTTATCAAAGGCCCCATTCTCCCAGAAACATCTGACTTGGGTGCACACAAAATATGGATTTTTATTTGACTGAAAAACGAAGTTAACATTAAATCATAAGTAATGGCCAACGCAAGTAGAGTGGTATTACTAGAGCCAGGGCATACAGACTTCTAGATTAATTATTTAGAAGATACAGACATAAGAAAACTGCCGTTGTGGTACTATACCTGAGACACTTGACATGAAATACACTCAGGACTGTGGCCTCAGCTCTGCTCTTATTGAAGGACAGTTTATCAGGAATATCCACTTTGAAACCAATGTAGCTACAATGATGCAGGTGTTAGAGAATCCAGCACTGCTCTCTGAGGTCTGAGAGACAGACAGTTTTTCAGAGCAGAGAAGAAAATAAAAAACCTAGGTAAAGCTAGATATTTACTGTGTAGCAAAATTGCTTTTCACCAACCCAACACAGTATTTCAACATCCACCTGCAGGGATGCAGATACATTTTCGCTGCATCCAGCAATAGTGAACTTGTAGTTATATGTGGTGGCATTAATGCACCTAAGGAAAGGGCAAATAAAAAGCTATCAGCACAGATGCCAAGTCAGTATAGAAAGAAATTTTGAGTGTCTGACAATTTGACATTCATGTAGTGTTTCTGCTTTGAAAGATTATTCTTTCCCAGAATTAATTCCAGGCATTTACAGTATAAGTGTCAGTTTGCTTCTTTATTATTTTTCCCAAAGACTACAAGCTGCACATGCACCATCAATGAAATGTAGTTACCTCTCTGACAAAACAGCAAGAAAACAGTACAAAGGAATATGATGCAAAAGCAGAAGATGAAGAGAGCCTAACCAAGAGCACTGCGATAAGCACTGAACTGTTGACATGTTTCAGCAGTTCTGCTTCATATACAGAGAACAAAGAGTGTTGGAGCAGCTTCTCAGTTAGTATGAAGTGAGAGCCATTTACACCAGATAAAGTCTGCCCCCCACTATCTAGTCTGAGACAAATTACCTTATATTCAGCAAAAAAACCTACTGAACCAAAGAGCAAATTCAACAGGCAGAAAAAGACAGGAGAAATTTGAGGTTTATGAGGTTTCAATTTTCAAGCACATGATTTCAAAATCCAGAGCCACCTCCTCCTACCTCCCTGATTCTTTTAATTGCACCTCTTGCCCCTGTGTTTTTTCTAAACACTGTATTACCGGTGGGTTATTTCCTCGTCTGGATTCACTCCCCTTCCATCTCCTGTGGTCAGTGTTTGTTCCTGCCAGGTCATGACATCACCATCCTTCATGTCACAAAATTGATCAACAACTTAACTACTTCTACTTAAAAAAATAGAATTTAAAAAAAGACTTCTGTATTAATTTCTTAGCAGTAATATGTTTACAGTAAACCACAGTTTTACAATGCTGGGAGCAAGTAATTTGTAAGGAAAAATTAACAGCAAAGCATGGCAAAATGCCTGTAAGGAGATTTTTGTCAACTAAGTATCATCTAATTTTAAGTTGGATGATTTTCTCCAAAAATTTTATTTTAAAAAAGCCTGTGGTTTTTTCCTCTTAACTAGTTTCTACATAGTAAACAGTTTGATTAGCAGTTTTTAGACTCTTCTGTGTGAAGTGTGATACATGAGGAGAGTCCAATCCTCCAAACAAGCTCCAAGAACCAGCAATGGCAAGACCTAAGAGTTAAAGACATCAGTTTTGGTACATCTGCCCTAACATATCATTCCTTTCTTGAATCATGAGGTAAGTAAGGATAAATGAGATTGTAATTCAGTGAGTGAAAATGTGTAAATAGATATCCTTGGTGTGCTTTGAAGGAATATGAGATATTCTCACCACCCCCGGCCCCCCCCCCCCACCCCCCCCCAATATTATGCTCTGCTATAACATCCGTCTTCAAGCTGACTATTTCACTGTTTACAAAACAGCAGAAATTTATGTCTGGAGAAGCCTTATTGCTCAGGAACATGGAAGTCATTTGACACTCTTGCTAGCTAGCCTAGCAAAGATAACCCAGCAACAACCTCTCCTTCCAACTGTCCTCCCAAGAGAGCTTTCAGGGAGAAAAAGTGTAAGGGGGGAGTAGGAACAGTATGGAGCAAGGAAGTATTTTCAGTATTATCACAAAGGGAAGAAGCCGTGCAGCGGTGCTTTCTGCTTTGTGTAGTGTAGGTGTTATTGAAACAGAGCTGGTAACGCAGCTCTGCCGTTCCCAAGAGAGAAGTGATTATCCAGCAGGTGAGGCTGTGACAGGGGACAGGTTCAGAGGAAGAGATAGAAGTGGATCTGTAGCCATTAGACCATAATTCCTTATATCCTGGAAGCAAATCTAGTATTCCTGAGCAGCATTCCTTAGTTGTTTAGGAGACGGGTTTGAAACCTTCTGGCAGAGGAAGGCCCATCTGTTAGGGCTTGTCATGCCCAGCAGCCTGGCAGAGGGGAGGCTGCTGCAGCTCTGTAGCCTCCGGATGAGCCGGCAGTGAGGCTGAGCTTGCATTCCCAACAGGCTCAGCACACAGCGTATGGATGCAGACAGGTGTACCTGTGACCAGACACATGCATCCACACAGATGGAAAACACAACTCTCACAAGCACAAACAGCACTGTGGCCTCATCCTGCTCCCCCCTCTAGATGATCAGGAGGACAGCTGCTAATGGGAGGAAAGGTATACCTATATACACAACATATGGGTCCTTCTACTAGTTAACTCTGAACACTTTGTCTGCCCCAAAACTGCCCCTCCCATCTTCCCAGCTGTTGATCCCCTGACACATGGGTTCCTAAGGCAGCCCCTTCAGTTGCTGGTGGAGAACTGGCAGACCCTCTGGTCTCTGCCTGGCTTTCCAGTCACCAAGTCCAGTTGGATGTTTGGTAGCAGTCCACACTCTGGTACACAGACACCCAGACAGTGCACATGGGCCCTGGCCTGTCTACCTGCTGGTACCCCACACACCTGGGGCCATATATCCCCTGGTTCAACTCCAGTTGTTGGTCCCATACACATGTAAAATGTCCATTATTCAGGAAAATAGTTCAAACCAGTTTAATTTAAAAAGAGGGGCAGCAATTAATGTCCCTGACCAGGGTATTGAAGCTCCTTCATCTGCTCTTGTGTTTCTGGGACCCTTCGTGTCATGATCCTTTTATCCCACAAGCCACCACCATTCTCTTGCAGGAGAGGACCCATAGAAAAGGTAACAACCTGTTCTCTTTGCTGAGGGCTGGCTCAACCCTGAGAAGATCTGTGATGCTCATATGAGGATCTCAGCCTTCCAGTTCCTCCACGCAGTGGGTCTGTAAGGCTATTTAACATAGCTGATATTTCAGTTCCCTTTCTAAATCAGGGTTGCATTTGAAACAGCCTATTAAAACAGTTTGAAGCTTTAAAACACCATGAAACATGAGAAACATAATTCAGCTGTCACTCTGAATACAAATGCTTATGTACCTGTCTACCACCACAAATTATTTTTACCCTGTTTCCCTTGACATCAAGGCTTTGATGACCACAATGCTTTAAATGCACCAATTTGTTTCAACCAAAATTTCTCAAAGATGAGTGAGACTTCAGAATGTGTACTTTGTGTGGGTTTGGGGGCTTTTTTACGAGAATGGGCATCTGAATGCTTTTTACTGACTTCTTTAGAAGAAACCCTTTAGAACTGGTTCATTATTACCTGTCAGAGAACTAAGACAGGAGAAAAAATCTCCAGTGAGTCTTGGCCCTGGCTTCAACACAGGGGACATGAAGCAGTCTTGATTTCACTGATTCTGGTGCTGAGGCACACCAGTAGTTTCACTGGGTATGCAGACATGATAATGCTCACCATGTGCTGCATCACTTTGTGTTTTAGTCCTGTCAGGGAAAGGCATTTTCTCATACACACATCCAGTACTGGTGCTGAATACAGAACTGGCATTTTACTTCAGGTCTTCTTCAAAGCATTCACCACCGTAACACCTAACTGGTTCAAAATCTTTTATGTCTTTATCTACATAACAACCTGATGATGGAGAGAGGTATAATTATCTCATTTGACTAGTGAGGAACTTAAAGAGATTAAGATGAAAATAGTAAAAAAAAAAAGCCCATTAATTTTAGGTGCCCACTTTAGGATGTCTAGGAATTAATCTTTTAGAGTGCTTAGCATAATGTAGCCAAATACACTCAAGAATTTCACTGCAGTCAGAAGTGCCTGGCACTTTTTATGTAGAAACTCTCATCTAAAGCACTTTCAAATCGAGGAACATGTGATTATTGGCCAATCCAAATGACTGTCCAGCATCACACCAGAATTTGGTGGTGGAATGAGGGAGACAATCCAGTTTTCCAGGGGTTCTGTGATATTGCCCTTCTCTTTTCACAACTTCCTGCCTGCAGCACTGAGTGTAACCTAACAGCAGTCACAAAGGAAGCCAATACACTGCAGATAAGAAACTTTTTCCCACACAGGTATAACACGTCCTCCCTTCCATGAACTTCCATGAATGAGCCAAGAGTCCTTTGGAAAGCAGTTGGGATCATGTGAGTTCAGACTATGCTCTTTCACAGGGACTCTGGTTAAGATTTCATAGATAGACACCCATTCTTCTAATCCCTCTCTACTAAATCCCAATCTCTTTATCTCCTTTCTTCCAATTTTGGAACTCTTGGCTTTGTAATCAGAAAGTCCTCTAAACACAATGTTTTCCCCAGTGCAACACAATTGCCTATGTACCATCAGAACAAGCAGCAGGAATCTCTTTTCATTTCAGAAATACATAATTTAAAACAGAGAGTTATAAAAGACACATTTTTTGCAATACCATTGATATTTATCTCAAATTCCTAGCAAATTTTGGCCTTGATTTTCAGTGTATACTGACAGGATTGTAAAACAACTTGTCTCAGCAAGTTCTGGGCGGGCATGCCACTGCATCACGGATATTCAATGGTATATCAAAAAAACCCATCTCATCCATCCCACCTTTTCTGAAGGTTGTTTTCTGATATTGTCTGAGCCAAACATTTTTAAGATGTGCAGGCTGTTCAGATTGTGGAAGCGGCAGTACTTACATCTGGTCTTTTTGAAACCAGCTCATACACACAGAGATGATACTTGTCAAGCAGCATCAAGTAACAGTGTCTAGTAAGAGTCTTAATGTCAGGCACATCAGTTTCTAATTTAACTCATAAATAGCTAAAGTAATCCAGTAATCTCACTTTTATACATATAGATAAGAACACGAGCAGCTCGTTGACTCAGATAGTAGCCACCATTTTCTATTTTCTCATTTGATGCATGTTTCAGTCTCTCTCTCCCTTTCAGCATAAAATACAATGGAATATTGTGAATCTTCACAACATACAGAGTTGTGATTAATAATGTACATGTTGTGAGAAGCAAAAGTATTTAACTCAGATGTTGACTTGGAAAAATGAAGGTCAGTCTTGACTGCAGAACTGGAATTGTATCATTATGACTTAAAAATTAAATAGATACAGAAGGAGGAGGTGTATGGGAGTAAATTAACAAATGAACAAAGGTAAAATTTTCTAATGCTTAGCAGAAAAGAGCATCAAATGAATGTAAGAAGGACTTGACACACTGGGCTATTTCATCTACGGTGGGCAGCAAGGAAAAGGGGGACACACAGAGGAGCCACTGGTGTCATACAAAGCAAATGGCAATGGGGACATTCTCCAAGAAACTGCATCACTCCCAGGACATCCTCAGCACAGAGGTGTATTCAGACAGCATGAATTAACTGTGGGTCAATACATTTTGGAAGGTTCTACTTGAATGGAACGTACACGTGGGCCATTTCTGAAATATGAATATTCTATAGTTAGCATCATTAAACGTGGGATAACTGCCTCCCACAACAATAACAGTGTCTACAGCATTTGTCATGTTTCCCAATATGGAAGAAGCCACTGAAAAGATAAACATGACAGCTTGGTAAATAGCCAAAGCAACTCTTGCAAGTTATGCCTATGTTAAGTAATATTTTTGACCTGATTTGCACAGTATGAGTGGGGAAAATAAATATTTTATCTTGAAAGTTTGCTGGGAAAATAACGAAATGATCTGAAACAGATCCACAAGTGACAGTCTGTTAATTTTAAAGTATACTATATGATAGGAAGCATCTTTTCCAATTAGCCAGCCATGATTTTACTCTATTTTGAAAAGACTGAGAAAATGTACTAGCCTGGCTTTGTCGATCTGATAATTCTCTGAAATTAATAGTCAGGAATTTCCCCATACATATTTACAGATGCACACTTTGGCCATCAGTGAGGACTTGAGAAAAGGCTCTATGGCCCTGCACTGGACTGGTACAGGCTGGGATTGTCAGCCAATTTACAGAAGAGCCAAAGACTTTTTCTCCCTCCTGCAGTAAATGTCTTTGGAATGAAAACTTTTAATCTAGTCTAAAACCAAATATTGCTAAGCATATCTTACCAGCTCCACAGAAGTCAAAGAGTGTGCACACTGCTAGAGGAGAAAAACTGTATTTGTGGCCCAGAACAATTTTTAGTTGTGTGTTTATGTGTGCATCCATGTGTAGACACACATGGTCTTACAAACATTCATCTATACATTGTGTATTTTTATATCCAGGAACCATCTTAAAAAGAAACAGCAAAAAAACCAACTTTTCTTTTACCAGAGGTTTGATGCTTCTCAAAGAAGAAAAAACCCCACCACCAACACAAAAGAGATAAAAAACAACTGAAGGACTAGTCAGAACAACAAAAATTAATGACTTGTTTCAGGATGTCTGTATGTATCATGGCAATAATATCTAATTAGGTTAAGTGTTCTATTTAATAATTCACTGTGTAATGAGATAGAGTAACAGAGAGTAATGGGATTTGTCAAAGCCCAAGCCAGTGCAGTATAAAACATGTTAGATACTTAAAACACATTCAGAATAACAAGACCAGTTGATTTAAAAGCCACTTATGATGTTGCTTTGTTGTGAACTGCCACATTCTGTGGGTTATCTGACAGGAAACCTGTTTACTTGTCCTTTTAAAACTTTTTTTTGTCAGTGACTTTCAGGAGGCGATTATCTCTGTGCACTAAGCAAATTGCATAAAATCAGGAAACTATGAAAATATGTATTCTTAAGTCTTTCTGAGGCAGAAAAGGAAAAAGGAAAGAGAATATACCTCCTATAAAATAGCCCATACATAATCTCAGAAGTTCATTATAGCCTTGAGCACACTGGTTTGCATCCCAGATTAAAGGATTTTCAAAAGGAACTGTGATTGTCTTGTCACGGTTGAGCTAGATATTAGTTGGCTGAGCTGAGTATCAAATATGGGAAATTAGTTGCCATTAAAAGCTAGCTTCAGGCAGTTCATTTCTCATCAGCCAAGCTGTGTGAGCCTCCTGCTGTGGACAGTGAACATTAGCTTACTAAATACTTTTGCTAATCAGACACCACATTACTAACAGAGGTGCCTGAATTTAGAGAGGAGGAGTTGGATGGCAGATACTGAAAATCTGTCTGAGGTGAGATTAACTGCTTTTCTTTATCAGAAGAGTTAACTTGTCTTTTCCCCAGGCCTCTATTAAAAAAAGATAAGACCAAATGCTTCTCTGGTTTTGTTTCTGCTATTTGAACCATTCTTTTATCATTATTATTTTCAATCCTGGGAAAGCCATAGAGGAGACAAATTGAGTCAAGGTTACTAAAAAGTTAGATAATAGGAATTTGCTGCATAGGTGGTGCTTTAGGAACTTGCTGGCTTCGAGGATAACAACTATTTGTGACACCTTGGAAAACACCATCATCTTTGAAATAAAATTTATGTGCAGTGTGAGGTACAGAGAGCTGCAACAGGACATGGCATGCCACATTTGCACTTCTGCTATGCTGCTTTTAAGGAAGAAATAAACTAGTTTTGACAAATTCAGAACTGACCTGAGTGTCTGACCTAGCCCCACATTTATTTTACTTTTATTTTGATGGTGGTTTGGAAACATTAGTGGCATTTTTATTCTCTTATCATGCCCCTTTGTATTTACTTCATTGCTATAGCCACACACTAAAGTAGCAGTTTCTGGTTTTACTAGATTTCCAGGAAGATCTCTAGGTGCTGAGGAAATTCAGCAGCTAATCTGCAGGTAAATGTGTTTGACTGGCAGATTTCCACATGTCACTAGACTATTATGTTGATATAACAAGTGCCTTTAAAAGTATTGTTGGGAATTAACCCAGTACATTAGACAGGGAGATAGAAACAGAGTAGGATGATTAGTCCAGGAGATGCAACATTCAGGAGCAGTGAGAAGAGTAAGCTGAGGAGGGTGGTGACCAAAGTTAATCATGTCCCTGGTAAGAGAAATTCTTATGCAGAGAAAAACTGCACTGCAAAGATATCTGATTCCTAAGACAGGACACAGATACAGCAGCTACACCTCTCTCATGCTTCCTCTCTACCCCAGCTTCCAACCAACTCCCAGAATTTCTACTGTTGTTAATGCAAAAGTAAAAGGATCTTTTAAATGTGAAGAGGAAGGGATTGTGCCTTAGGTCTCTGTTTTGATGCTTGGCCCCAACATGGTGATCAGCTCTAAAGTTATCCTGTGGGTAAGCATCTCTGCTCTTTCCTTTTATGTCTGCCTTTCTTCAAGAAAGCAGGTAAGTGGATGAGTAAAACAAGCTTCTCTATTTGATGAAAAAGGTAGGAAAAAACCTGCTTCCTGACGGTAATGATGAAGGTGGTGCTAAGCTCTTCTTCACTTTCAAGATTTTTGTGCCTCTATACAAGTCCAGGAGCAGATCTACAAACACCAGATGAACTGCAACCTCAAAATCAGACTCCAGTAAAGGCTTCAAATGGCAACCGAGTGAGAACCATTATTAAAATTCTGCATACACAAATGCCAATATTTATGCCTAGCACTGAGAAACACCCCACCTTGTCTACAGTCCAGGAAACCAGAATGGGAACAGGCCCAGCTGGCCCCAGGCAGTGGGCAATTTGGCTAAGTGTTCTGCCCCAACAGCAGCAACTTGAAGCACCTGGCCCTCCCCTCTAATCCATTCACTGTAGTCCCAAAATTAGAGATTATGGAGGGTACATTCATTTATTCACTCTATTACTGTATTGCTGGTCTGTGAATTTGTCCATCTTTTCTTTGAACCAACTGAAATCATCTGTCAGTACAAGCTTGTCAAGAGTTTCCCTCTGTCTGTTTTAAAGCAGTCTTGTACAAGTTACTAAGTGCCTGCACAGCTGGTGCATGAAAGAGCTGCATTAATGTTATCTGCCATGTCCATGATTTCATATCCTTGAAACACCTTCCCCATTCACCAATCTTTTCCTCTACAGGAGTTTCATCTCTAGTGTCTCCTCATAAAGGCTGATGTTCCCTCTCCCTAATGGCTGCCCCTGTTCCCCTGCCTCTCCTTCTCTGTTTTATAAAGACCACTAGCAATTATAGGACCTCAAGTTTGGGAATCTAGGTACACAGAATAAATTTAGGTAAGCATCATCATATTTCCATATTCTGTTTTCTCCAGTTGTGCACACCTCCCAGCTGCCATTTGTCAACCACCTACAAACACATGTGACACCCTCTGGAGCTAGCCAGGGCCTCTCTGGCTCTCCAAAGGGTGTTACATATGGTTGGCTTTGGAATCTTCACGAGGTGCTCCCTACTCAAAACCATCTAAAAGCTAAAACTTTTCAGAGCATTCAGACAGTATGAGTTTTTCATACATACTGTTTGATTTGGGCTGTCCTTGTTTTTGCTCAGGGCTCATCTTCTCACCAGTAACGTGGTAGGTTTAAAATATGTCCTATTTATCTGTGGCAAGAAAGAGATCCTTTCAGCCTGTCCAAAACTGCACTGTACACATTCATTGAAAATAACTCAATAAAACTCCAAAGGTATTTGCAAAACTAAATACCTAATGAGCAACTGTACTTCCACTACTTGAGCTGTGCTTTTGTGGTTTGTCAGTACAAAACAAAATGTAGCTAAGTTACTCTGACTCACTGCTTAACAGCTCTGCATACATTAATGATTGCACTTACTAAAAGCTTTAAATTGGTACCAGTTTGATGGAAACTGTCAAGCCTGCAGTCATTGTTTCTGACAGTATTATGTGTTTCAAGGTATTGTACCACTTAGTGCCTTGTTTTCTCACGTAATAGTTTTATGTTGGAAGGTCTGTTTTGTTAAAGACATTTTTACTGTATGGACTCAAAAGAAGATTACAGTTTCTCTGGGTGAACTGATCACATGGGGGAGGGGAAGCAGGTCAATTCAGCTTCCTAAATTCAAGGAAGGTGATTTATCCACTACATATGGTGAATGTAAATTTTATTGAAAGCCCTGAATTAACAGCAGACTCCTGTTGAAGCTATACAAATAGTGTCATATGTGCCCTGGAAAGAGAGACTTCATTGTTTGTCTTCTGGTAACACTCTGTTTTCTGGAGCCTGAAAGACAATTACTTCCTTGCAAACACAGGCAGATTAAATAAGCCACATTTTGTCCTTTTTGCCATCTGCCCCTTGCTTACTTTATTTTAAGCTGCATGACTAAGCTTTACTATCTGACATGTGAAGGTGGGACATGCTGTTTTTCTGCTCAGCTCCTTGAGGCTTGTAATGAATCCGAAGAAGCAGAACGGACCTGCAAAGGAGTGAGTCAGAAAATCAGTAACTGTACAATAATTACTTGCTGTGCCAAATAGCAGGACTTGGATCATAACACAGCAAAATCTCCTCAAGGAAGTTTCATGATGCAAGAGAAATAGGTATTTCTTTCTTCTAAAAAAAGTAGCTGGTGGGCCTGATTCTGATTCTCATAGAGATCCATCAGTGAAAAAGAGATCAGAGCTTTACCCAGATTCTACAGAAATCTATTTTGTGGGTCACTCTCAGAGCAGAGGAGGAAGGAAGGGCGATGGGAGCACTCATACTTCAATCCAAGGGTCACTCTTAAAAAGCATCAACCCTTTTCCCTAAGCTTTCCTGCAGGACAGGAACCCTCACAAGCAGCAACAGGGAAAGTCTCAGGAACCAATACTCTGTGAGGAGATGGCAGGGGCAAAGCACTCTCTTCTGGTGTCAGGGATGTGCTGCCTAGTGGAGCTTCTGAATGGCCCCAATCCTGGGAGCTAGGCTGGGGGCTAGTGGGACTGAGTGGTGGGCCACTCATTACAGCATGAAGGGCAGCCACCCTGCCAGCGGAGCAATGCATTAAAGCTTCTCTCCAGCCTTGGACCAGCTGAGGATTATGTACTAGCTGAAGCAGATTGGATTTCAAGTAACTAGAGAACTGGAACAAGCCTGAACCAAAACCATTTGGTGAAGGGGAAGGTGAGACAATCTCCTTTGTATACAAGACACCTTTGTGTCTGTGCCTGTACAGGGAAGTATGAGTTCCCATGTATGTCACATGTCAGGAAACCTACTGGTGATATGGACTTTTTTTCTCTTTCCCAAGCACATAATGTAGTTGTTTGGTGGGTTTTCTTCCTTATTTTAAAGTATTGGAGCAAGGACTGCACTTGGCTGAGTGATTTTATCTAAAACTATAGGCACCATATACTTATTTGGGATACCTTTCTATTGCTACTACTACAGCAGTGGAGATGACTTGGTGATACACCCCAAGAAGCCTTAGAACTCTCTGATCTGTGTAACCAGGCAGCATCTTTCACACACCAACTGCCCAGGCAGAGAGAGCTCAGTTGGGACAGTGAGTCAGGACCACCAGAGCCCAGAGTAAGGATAGTCTCCAACCCACTGACTAGTGGTTGCCTGCCTGCTTTGCTGGCCAAATTACTGAAACGAATACTTAGAGCAACTTAAGACTAAGGCTGCACCAAACACTGGCTTCTGTTAAAGGTTAGTGCAACCTTTGTGCCTCTTCCTCAAAGAGCAGAATAGTCATTGGCTATTTTGGTTTTGCACCTTTCCTTTGCAGCAGCCAGCACAGCATGGCCAGGACGACACAGAGGACTCATGTGTGTCAGAGTGGGTATCACACAGAATGGGGAGCATCCACCCCTGCAGGGAAGCACATCCCAGACCCATGCCCTGTCCACATTCTCCACTCCATTGCCTACACAGCATTCCGCACATAGTCTTTCCTAGCATGATATCCACGTGCTTTTTAACTGTACATTTCATGGGCTATGCTTTGTGGCAATTGTGAAAGATGAAGGCTGGAGGATGGAGGGGTGGGTCAAGAAAGGTTGGCATCTGATGGAGATGCAATCCCTGGATACACAGGAGGCAAAAGTGCATCCAAGAGGCTGGGTATATGTGTATAGACTACCCAGGTTTCCCCTCTGGTCTTAGGAGAGCCAGGCAGCTCACAAGGGTGATTCAATATTTAAGTGGACTGAAATGACCTTTCTTTGACTACAGAGGATCACAATCTGCATGTTAGGTGCTTAATGACAGATTGAATCCAAGCTTCTACCTGAACAGTTGTGACAGCTTACTAGGTGAGAAGGAGAATCATAGCAGAGGAGATAAATCTTTACAAGATTTGAGCCTTGAGCTCATCTGGATAACAGGGGCCCAGGATGCTCAGAAAAGACCAAAAGATATCATATCCATGGTACTCTTTTTTTTTTTAAACTCTATCCCCTGACTTAAATCCTTCACTCTTTGCATATCTATTGATGCTGTAAAACAGGTCTGTGCTTTATATATTAGGACATATTTACAGGTATATCTATTTTAATACACAAGAGAGGTTGCTCTAGAAATTTTGTGTACTGTTAGAATGATGGTAAAAGCAAGTGTAGGGATTGTCATATCATCCTGCTTTCTCAATGTCGTGCCTGTCAGAGAAACACCATCTAGGACACTTCACAGAGAAGCAATTCACTATAAAACTATCAAAAGATTAAATTTTTCTGTGTTTTATTGCCTTTTGATACTGGAAGATTTGTTTATATCGTGGGAGGCCAACATGTGCTATGATAGCTGTTCTGATGGTACGTGGGATCTTAGGGCTCTGTGGTTTAACATCCCCACAAGCCAACATTGATAAGGGCAATCTGAGAAGACTCTGCTGTCACACAAGGAACCTGGAATAACAAAATCCAGGCAGGGCAAATACAGAGTTTCTGCCTTTGTTTGAAGTGCTGAAGAAGTGCAGGTCAGAGCTATAAACAGGGAAGGGAGGAAGGATAAAACATTTCTGTCATTCCTTCAGGAGCTGTTGCTACTCAGAAAAACTTGACTAACTTGAAAGTTTGTGCAATTTTTCTTTTCCTTAAGCATATGGACCCTTATTAGGTGGGCCGAAGACCTTTAATATCCAGCAGCAAAACAGGAATCCTGTGAGATTAGCAGTTATATTCAGATAATATCTTCACCTTTTCACCTCTGCCTTTTCTAATCCACAACAGTCTGTTTTACAAAGCACTGTCACAAACTTACTGGACACAGGAGAGTCTGACAGAACCTGCTCATACACAGCAAAACTCCTTAACCAGGGTTCCAGGCCTCAGATAAATCCCTCCTAAGCTTTCCCTTTCCATGTTTTGCCACTCCCAAGCTCACAGAGCCCTCATGTGAAGGATACTAAAGTCAGTCGTAGTCCTTTTCTGGCACTGACATATGAGGCATAGCTGTGCCTTTGTATTATGTTACTCTCTCTCAAAAGAACTTACATATGGTGAGAAACCACTCTACCTTAACTTTATAATGTTTGGGAACTGCTGTTCTCTCTTATTACAGGCACACTCAGGCTGTGTCCTAAGCCTTTTTCCATGCTGTGAATGAACCACCAGTGACATGAGCATCCAATTTCAAAACTGAGTAATCTGCGAGAATAACAGAAAATAATTCAAAATTTCCTGTGGACATCTAGATAATTTTTGTTTAAAACTCAAGATTTCTAATCTGTAACACTTATGAAATGAAAAAAACTAATCTCATTTTTTTAAAGTGCCTGTTTTGAAGAAATTTAATTACTTGCTTCTACAACAACCATACAATGGTCTTTTTTTTTCTCATTGCTGCCCTGCATTTATATGGATCCTCTTCCCAGCAAGGCGCAGAGATTGCAAGGTTCTTTAATAACCAGGATTCCTGGGGAAGATCAGTGCATCTCAGCAGTACTTTCACTACTCATTGCCCCAGTACCACTAAGAAGTCTGGGAAATAGTTCCTGTGTTAGGAGCTAAACAGAAGTTTGGAGGCTGGCTGCCCTTAGAGTCTGGTTTTAGGATAGCAGGATAGTGCTCTCAGAGTTGCTCTTCCAGTGTTGCAGATAAAATTATGCTCTCCTGAATAAAGTGCTGAGCCTGTGGGCTCGTGATTTCAGCTGAATCAAAGTCAAATGAAATTTCTTGCCAGCAACAGGTAAAGTCATGAAGAAACATGTTTTCACAATGTGTTATTCCATTCTGATGAACAATCCATCAACCTCTTGTTGCAGTCCGTTCCATAATCTCCTCCAAAACCTGACATATTTGGGACAATTTACAGAAGAAAAGCTCTAGCTTTTATACAATCAAAGCAATATCCCAAAACACTTCCAGCTTGAACCTTTCTCAATTACTGCTGTGGAGTGTTGCATGGAGGGAAGGCTCTAATAAGCTGGGCCAGACCATTTCGGTTTGTAAAAGTCAGTGCCATCACCTTGAATCCTACCCACGAGACCACTGGGAATTGCTGTGGTTTGTGGCACATTGTTGTTAAATGTTCCCTGCCTTTGATAAGTGGGATAGCTCATGCTGTTAAATTCCCTCCAGAAACAGCTGCAAGGAGAATGCATTGCAGTTGTCTGATCTCAGGGTAACATGGATAACCAGAAGAGGATGAATGCCTGAAACAAAAGGTTATGCACACGTGAAAAAGCACACAGGCAAAACCACAATTTTCAGCAAAAACTCTTTCTCAGGAATACAGTTTCTCATATACTACAGCTCTAACCTTGACAACTGCAGACTCAAGTCTTGTAAACTGATGTAGATAGCTAGATAATACCTTCATACCACTGATGATTACTGCAGATAAATTTCTAGGGATTCTGTGTAGACCATGGCGATCTCACTGAAAACTGGTTTATGAATTGGCTCATTTGTTCACACAGAAGTAGCTATAATAGACACATTGAGAGGCACACCTTCTCCACACTGCAGATACTGTAATCCTATCTCCTAACTAACCTCTGCAGTCTCCCCGTGTTCGTTTGAATGAGTGAAACAGAGTGAAGCTTTGAGCTGACCTCTCCACAGAGACCTTCGAATGGATAAATCTACTGACCTTTGAGCTTTTGCTGTATAAAAAAGCAGCAAAGCCACTTCAAAGCAAGTTCCAGCTCGTACTACAAAGAACCACTGGCTTGTCAAAAATACTTTTAGATCAGCTAAGTCTGACATTTCCAGTAAAATCATGTTGGACATGTTTTACTCATGTTTTCACTCGATGTTATGCAGAGCTCCCTGAGTGACAATACAGATGCAGTTTTTGATCCCTGTCCAGACATGTGACTCTCCAATAATCTCTACCCTCTGCCCCAGAAAAGAGATCTATTGACAGCAGCTATTTCGATTGTTACTATCAACATTCAACAATGTGAGCAGAGACCTCACCAGACCCTCTGTGATTCTGCTTTTCTCCCTGTCTCCAGGGACAGTGGCAGCTCCCAGGACCAACACAAAACCTGTGACGTGAAGCCATCCAGGAAGAGTCAAAATCCAGACTTCCCATCAAGGTGTTGCTTCCCTCTCCCTGAAGAGGTACATTTGGTGTCCAAATGCCAACAATGAAGCCATTTGAATGGCGAAGCAGAGTATTCACAGCAAGAAAAACTCAGTTTAACTTGTGCTGGTGCCAGATCTTATGATGTAATCTCTTTGTATCAAAAAAATTGTGCTGCATTTTACTGTGCAAATATACTAATAGGTCACTTCCTACCTCCCCTCCCCAGTTTTCTCCACACATCCTTAAACTAAGACTTCACAACTTTGTTGTTCCTTAGGTGGTCACGCTTTGCCATGAGCATAAGATGTTCACACCAGGAATTTTAGTTGCCTTCCTCCTGTGACATCATTTGTGACTCATCTATAAAGCAGCATGACAGCTGAACAAAATCAGGGCAAAAGACCTTTACAAGCCCTTGTGTCCACAGTGAGAGAGAAAAGATCTCCATAATTATCTACCAGGTTCTCCACAGAGAAATCAATGACCACCCACCCTCCAGATCTCTGAGAGTACCATTTGTTTAGGGCACTTATGTTTTGTTGGATTTACACAGACAGCAAGTTACCAGGTGTGATGGAAACAAAGGAATTACATTTATTGCAGCATAACAATGATATCAAAAAACTACTAAGATGGTTATTAAAGTACTATGTTTGTCATGCTACCACACCATGTGAAAATCTCTAATACTACAGGAATCTCAGGAATTCTCAGTATGAAATCAGCATAGTCAAACAGCTGTTTCTCATGACACTTTGAGTAAGCCTGGTATTACCTGGGTATTTAGTTACTTCAGATTGGCTAGAAATTGAATGTATTTTTTTCCACTTAATTATTTCTTGCATACTTTAATAAACTTTTTCATGGGCTTGTATAAACTAGATGAATGACTCTGATCTGAACATGACCATCAAGTGCTAAACAAGATTAATAAAACTTTTCTCATGATTGTAGAAAAAAAGTCCAGGTGTTCCTTATCTTTGATAATAGTAATGTGACATTAGAGTAAGTCTTCATAAATACATGCCAAACTTATTTACATAACAAAATGCCTGATGCCAAATAATAGCTATTTTACTGAATACCAAAAAAATCTTTATATTTAATATAAATACTTACCTTTAGACACTTTTCCCTGCCCATATCTCTGAGGTGTTGTGAGATTGAGACGTCTATTAAAAATACACGAGACCTTCACATGGAGTAAAACTGACATCCCGTTGCAAGAAGAATGTTAGCTTGGACAAGTGTTGTTGAGAATCCCCACAGCAAATCTATCACTCTAGGTGTGGGATTCAAGATTGTTCCCTGGACAGGCAGTAACATCTTCCTGAAACTTGACTATATTTAATAGAGTTTTGAAGGAAAAAAATCAAAGAAATCAGGGAAAGCAAGCATTAATGCCACTGGAGCAGCCTATTAAATTGGAAAAAATTAAAGAGCAGTATGATTCCTAATTAAGAGTAGAACAGAGAGAGGGAGATAAGATGGAGTTAGAGAAAGTGGAGGTGCCACTATATGGATGAGTAAGGAATCTATCAGAAGTTACAAGGCTGTTGTGTTGGAGAGGCTTATATTGCCTTGAAAATACCTTAACAAAGGTACATTTATGAAAGTACATTAATAGAGGTCAAAAAAAAAGCATAAGCAGTTCTCAGTAACCTTTTTGAGAATTAAAATCAAAACTCAGTGTCCATTTTCTATAATTTTCCTGCATATTAGCTTGGCCAGGTATTTTCACAAACACTTCTCATGGACAGGAAAAACATCCTCACTCTCATGCCCACCTGCCAAGTAGAGCCTGTGCATTCCTGCACAGATAATGCCTTGTGGGGTCAGCATCATTTTCATTTCCATACGCAGAGTCAAACTCTTCTCCTGCATCTGTCACAAAGGCCTGAGCAAATCAATGGTAAAATGTTGGGTCTTATTATCTCCTCCCTAAATCACTTAGTCATAGCAAGCATGAGGCACTTTGAAAGGTGTCTCAAGACACACTTTGCATGTCTTTCTGGTGTGCTACATAAAATATATTTGAAAGAAACTGTCAATTGCTTTTTAGCCACTGAGAAATAACAGTATTTTAATTGCGTACTACTTACTCTTAGGCACTGGTTGAGCAAAATTGGGCTCTTATAGATTGTCTTACATTGTAAACCAAGCAGCAAACTTGTAATATATGAGCATGGATGTATCCCTATATCCATGTGGGAAGCATTTAAAAGCTAAACTGAAATCAAAACCATAGATGAGAAAACAAAATGCTGAACAGTGACTAACCTAAGTTTATGAAAAACTAAATTCAAGGCTAATGCAATTCCTGCTTGAAGTACTGTGTAACCTGTGTAACCTAAAGTAAGATAAAGACTCACACAAAAAGAGGGAGATAAGGCAAGAAACTGGACTAATATTCAAGTAATATTTCTGGAAGATGTTGGTTTTGAGGAGCAGTATGAAGCCAGGTGAAAATGCAGAAAGTGCTGGAAATATGAAAAACTTTGTATGTTAAGAAGAATAACAGAAGGGTGCCAAGTAACCAAAACAGAGAGAAGTATGGGATGATGAGGGGATGTTTTTATTTTAATTGAAGATTAAAGACCCACAAATAATGACGGTCTGCATTTCAGGTGGCTCCTGGCACTGAAGGAGGCGGAGGTGGGCATGGATCACAGTAGTTGTCATCCCTGAGTCCTGAAACTGAAATTTGGCCTGTTTATGCTTTCTTACTCAAGGAATTTTTTCTTTTTCCTTTTCCATAGCTTTGGTTTTCACCACTTTATCCTCCTCAATATTCCAGACCCAAATCAAAGGGAGCTAAAACATGAAGGCATTGCCCGTCTTGCCTGTTCAGCAAATTGATCACCAAGTCTACTATCCCAACATATCATTTCCTTTCCTCCAAGATGAGAGGTGTCACTGGAATTAACCCTTTGCAATATTGTAAGCACTCCAACAACACTCCAAAAAGCAGATGGAACATAATATTCATAAAATTTATTACAGGCATTCTCACATCCCTCACAGAGGGAATCAAAGAAAGAGTTGAAGGAAAAGGAGACTAAGCAGCACTGATGAACAACACATCCCTAGATCATGGGAACGGCAGGAAGGATATAAAAAAAGGTAGCAGATGGATGTTTATTCTACCCTCTAACAGCAGTGTGTAGCCAGACTAAGGCTGCACTATTTCTTTGCATTCTGGCCAAGGATTCACACCTCTCTGCACAGCAGAGGATGGCAGCAGCAAGGATGTAGGCAGAAGAACTTGCTGTTTCTCAAAAATCAGGGTTAGCCTTTGCATTAATTAAGGCATCAGGCTCCACTATCATCCTCCATCCTTATTACTATCCTTGGATTTTAGGCTATATTTAAAATCATGCCATTTCAGAATCCTTTATGAATAAATATGAATGTCAAGACCTGTGTGCATCTCTTATGCACACAAGACAGTAGAGTACATCACGTACTCACAGAATCTTATTAAATTTCTCTCAGACACATAATCCTGTGAACCTCATTCTGTAAACACAGGCAGCAGTCGTACTTAATTTCTCTCCTCTATCCTTCACAATCTCCCTTCAACTCTCTCCTCCTTCTCAGTGACTAACTGAGAACTGAGCAGGAACTAAGCACCCACATAAGTACGTGGATAGGGTACCTGAAGATGTGTGTTAGGGAAAGGAGAAAATCTTGATCAGAGAGTAAATATAGTGCATTGAACACTTGCCAGTTATGTAAAGGTATCTGAGTATTAAAAATTAATGCAGAAGACTGAAAGCAGGATAAGAGGCCGTAATTGGGTTGAGTGTTTTCTATTTTTAAGAATTTTTAAATATAATTATTTTATCAGTGACATCAAAATGAAATGGTGAAGTATTCAGCTTGATCATTCAGCCCTCACAGTCAACCTGTTAACAATGTATCACCAAAATGGGACATTTCTTCCCTTTGATGATTCTCAGTGGCAGGTACAGCACAGTCCATAGAAACCTCTGCAAGCCCAAAGATGAACCAGAGCTGCTCAGGCAGAGAAGCACTCAGAGCTGGAAAAGAAAACCAAGCTTTGCAATTGCTGTGGGTCATGCCTCGATCATCTACATTGCTGTTTGTATTGCATAGGGAAGACAGGTGCCATAAAGGCAGTTCATGGAAAAAGGTTGCAGCTCAAGGAAAAAGGCTGCAGCTCAGGCCCCCCAGCAGAGATGCACAATCTGAGGGATCAGTCTCAAGTCTTTGGTGTTGAGTGAGAAAACCATCAAAGTCAGAGCATCCTGCCCTGGTTAACAGATACTGAGCAAACAGAGTAAAAAAAATTAGCAGGCTAAGCTTGTTTTATTATCGGCTCAAACCTGATACACAAGAGGGATTTAGGCCAAGTTTGGCTAGGCATTCAGGACATGTTTGAAGTTAAAGACATGTATTGTCCTGTCACAACAAGGCACACTATCACTCTTGAAGTGAGGTGCATGCTGCAGTATCCCAGAGAATAGGGAAAGTAACCTCAACCTACCTCTCCGTGGGAGCCACACTTGAGTTTGCCACATGAATGAGAGCATTCACTGCAGTTATTTGCAGAACATGAACTTTGCTCTTTTGAGGGAGATGATGATAACTGGAATAATAACAGCTCAGAAGCAGATCCTGATATTTTGCAGCTCAGGCTGATCATTCTAATTGTTATTGATTAATAATGAATATTGTGCCTTTGTATCCAAGAGAGACGGGGGAAAAAGGCCCACATTCTTTTCTGCAGGGATGTGTGATCTGCTGCCCCACAATATGCAACTCCTCCCACACACCGTTACAGGGTAAGGAAAATCAAAAGACATTGTTTTTATTAGTTAGCAGTAATGGCCTTTTTTTTTTATTATTTGTGCATTAACAGCATGGAATGGAGATGTGCTATGCAAGGAAGTTATTCTTTGCTAATTTGAAGCTTTTAAAATACACAGCACACTATCTATTATGTATCATGCATTACAATTGCAACAACAGTTTAATTAATCACCAGCACCCTGTTTTGTATCAGTCTGCTGCTGAATTCTGGGTAATGGTGTTGTTTACCATTTCGCAAGTAGCAACATTTCACTCTGTTTCACTACATTAAACTGCTCAAATAAAGCAAACGGATATTGGAAAGAGTTGGCCATCTGCCTTTATTTTCTTTTACTTTTGTTAAGGAAAGGGGAAAAAAAATAAACCCCACCACAGCCTCTGAAAAGAGAAAGAGCACAGCCATGAAACTGATAGTGACAAAAAACACCCTTTTTTATCAGGTCAAAATCTCATCTAAATGCAGTTCTGATGAATGGTAAAAAGCTTGCTTTGTGGATTTGGAGTGGGTCTCAAGACCAGCAATGAAGTCTAATGATTATTTAATGGTGCCGCACTTGAAGCAGGATTATGTGAGACTCTCTTCCCCGTTAAGAGTTTGATGAATAGGTTTTGTGACAGCCATTTAGGAATAAACAAGAATTCATCAGTCTGCATAAGAAGAAGCCAGTTTATAGATTAAGTTTCTTGAGGTAATTCATGAGGTCAGTCCCATTTAGATGTAGACTATTAGGGCTCAGCTTTTGAGAGCGGCCATACAAGGGAGTTACTCCAAATGGACCTCGCTAATACAAAGCCCCCTTTCAGAGGGAAGCCTGAAATTTTTATGACCCTGCTGCTAGGAAGCACATCAACTTGTCACTGTGAAGATCTGCTGGGGCAAGACCTCATCACTCTATTAAAGAGCTCTGTGACCCTATTGATTTGAAGTATTTAAAGCAGGGGTGAAGTTCAAAGCAATTTCTTTTCTATACTATTACTCAGCCCCTCTGTGTCTTGGCTCTAAAACATCTGCTGTCAGTTCCTCTCTGGTGTCTGACTCTGGAATCTGTCACTGGAGAACAGAGTAGTTTTATTTAGAATAAATTGGATTCCTTTTCAGTTTTCAGCATTTCGTATTGTGATCAATGGTTTACACTCCTTCATGTGCCAGGAGACTTAACTGCCACTGTACCCTTTCATGTCTCCTCATGACTCAGCCAGGGCCTGCTCCCAAAGCTTTGTAATCAAATCTTTCCATTCTAACAGGTTAGCTGCCACCAGCTTTTCTAATTGGCCTATCAATATAAATAATAAACTTTTACATTTGGAAAAGAAAAAAAGAAGTAAAGAAAAAAAAGGGGCAAAAAGTCCCAGAATGCCATTTTGTTTCCAAAACCTTAACAGGATCTTTTATGCTTACTTGCTTGGAGAAAAAAAAAATACACTGAGTAAACAACTCCATTATTTTAAAATGTCAGCAAGTAAACATCATAGCTGATTCTTGGAGGTGCTTCTTCAGAACAGTGCAATCTCCTCTGCTTCTCTGCACAAGCTGGAGGCACCAGGGTGCCTTCTCAACGCTTAATAATACATCAGGTTGGGTGTATTTATTAAATTTGTGGTTTCTGACATCAGGCTACTTATTAAAGGCTGTAGAGAGCACAAAATAAATATTCAGTTTTATGATGTCAGACAAAACAACTGAGATAAAGGAATGAGCAGTGGGATGGAAATGGTAATGAAATGGTTACAAAAAGTATTTAAGATAATGATGCATAGCAACAGAAAGAAATTAGGTAGGGATGATAATCATGCCCAGGATTACATAGAGCAAACCTATCTGTTATCTTCATCAAGGGAACTAACTTCTGATGCGGTGAAAAATGCACTTTCTCTCAGGGGCTGCTTTGTCAAACAGCTATCATGATTTCATATCCTACCTGTAATATTTAGACACATTTTATCACATATTCTAACAAATGGCCTAATATAACAAAGATAAAAGGGACATATTTTACAAGACAGAAATGTAGCCATTGTTTTCAGCTGATTTGGACTGATTTACATTGCCTACAACTCTGCCCCATAATATATGTTTCATCATTTTATTAGTGCAGTCATGTTACACAAAACTCCTTTTAAAATTGAATGTGTTTCTGGGGGGAATGAATTATGTTTATTGCAAGATGGCAACTGCAAGGTTTATTCAGTAGTATCTTTAAGAATCTGCAAGTCTGAAGACAGATGTACCTATTGCTTGTCAATCAAAATACATGTCCTTTGCAGCATTGTATTTTCTTTAGTCTGCAAGGAAATCATGTTACTGCTGTCCAAGGTCAACAGTAAATGCACTAGTAGGATCCCTGACTGAGAATTCTCGATAAAGGCAGCACCAAAGATGAGGAAGGAAGATAATAGTTTGTATTCTGCTCCTCCAAGGGAAGGGGTGATAAAAAAAATTCTAAACCTTTCCTTCTATTTTTCCTTTTTTTTAAAAAAAAAATTGAACTGGTAGGAGTCGCTGGCAACAGAATGCTATAACAAGCTGATATCGTCTTGAGTTCATGATGCTGAATATGTTGCCATTTATGGCGCATTCTCCCAGGGCACATTTCAAAATGAAACTGAAACTTGATGGACCAACCATACTCCATTAAAAAAATTATAAAAAGGCACTTTTTTTTCTCCAGCCTAAGAAAATGGAGAGCTTCAAAACACTGTTTTCTGCCATATAAATCTACATGTTGGAGGTCAGTCCAAAGGCAACAAATCAAAGTGGGTGTTTCTCATTTTTTATTTTAGATTATGAATGATGCAAGAATTTATAGAGCATGCAAATTTATTACCGTGTTAATAGGCCCCCCTGTTTATATCCGGCAACATATGTTATATCCAGAGTCACTAGGAAGCAGCAGCATTTTTAGGGTTGGAGGGGGAGGCAATTAAAGAATTAGACCTAATTACCGTGAAAAATCTCTGGAAGAAACATACAGAAACCTTGTGCAGAAGAAACACAAAGAGAAGGCAGGGAAATATTCTCTATCATGACCACAGTTGTAAACTGTAACTCTAATCCGTGCATTCATAACCAAAAAGCAAACACAATCTGAACTCAATAGCTCTTCTCATGTAATTAAATTAAAAGAAACAGAAAGAATATATGTCTGTGTACAAATTTTCTCTCTCTCTTGGGATCTCCATGGGCATTTTGATTCTAACAGCTGAGCATGTACTGAACCAAATACTCACTAGACAGCAACCCAGCAGTTTGTTTAACATCAGCTTCAGCCCCAGGATGGTGGCAAAACCATTTGGCAGTCATTGGTAAAGGGATGGGAGAAGAAAAGTAGAAATGGTGGCAAAAGAGGTGACTGTTTCACCAAGGTAATTATCCAAAGGCACTCCAAAGGATCCCAGGCTGTATGACAGCACTTTGATAGAAAATATAGAAAATGTCTCATTTAAAGGGTTTTTTACAGACATGTAAAACCAGACTTCTAAAATGTTTAGCTTTTGGCAAACAAAGTAAATTAATTGAAGTTTGTGATTCTCACAAGAGAAAAAAAAGGGTTTTGGGAAAAAGTAGGTACATGTCCCACCTGTTTATGCTTCTGCTCTTCTGTGAGCCAGATTCACAGCTGAACCTGCCTCCACCAGGTCCTCTCCTGAAAAGAAAATGTGATATTAGGTGCTATGAGAGTGCAAGGATGGGGTAGCCAAACGGCTGGATGAACAAGGCATCACACTGAAATTTCATAATCAAAATCTTAGGAAATACAATTTCTCGGGGAAAAAACCCAACAACTTTTCATGGGGAAACATGATAACCAGCTCTACAATTTTTGGTTCTATATAACAAGATGGAGATGTGGTGCAGGAAGCAGAGTAGCTTCAGACTGTAGGACCAAGCACAAATATTGGGCTTTTAGCATTGTTTGCTGTGCCCAGAAAGCAGACCACTGGAAGATGCTTGCTAAAATGGAAAAAATGTATGAGGGCGACAGGCCTAAGCTTTGCTTAAAGTATTCAGTAATTCAACAACTATTTAAATACAGAAATCATTGTCAGAATTTAACTTAACACTATGTATGACAGTTGGGGTCTACCAGGGAAGAATTTTTCCAGGTGTGGTTAGGTCCAGGTGTCTCCACAGGAAGATCCTGAACCCACCATGATGGGCAGGTAGATAACAAGTATGTCAGCCTCACTGCAAGGACTGCACATGTTAGAATGAATCCATGGCCCAGCTTCTTAAGTTGTTTTATATGCTAAATATTGATCTCCTTTACCTGTGTGTTGCCATATCCATCTTTGTCTTTAATCATTCTTCCTCTACAGGTGGGTTATCATTTTTCCAATGTGTGTGTGTTATGAGCTTTGCCACCAACAGAGATAATATCTCCCCATTCTAGGTTGTTCAGTGTGAGTCCTTCCCATGCTGAAGTATTATTAATCATGTTGTCATCACTTAAATAAATAATAATCAGCAACAATTATTTCTATTTTCACAAAGCCACTAAAATAATAAAAAGCAAATCTGATATTAATTATTAATAAATATGAAGAGGACATGTGTTGAGATTTAATTTCTATTTTTCATCTGTATTACAGTGTCATCTAGAGGTGCTGGATAAGAAGAGGGTATCTCTGTTTCAGGTACTGCAGAAACTCCATTTTAAATCACCTAGCACGTCAAAAAAGGTATGAAGGGGTGAGGAAGAGCTAGAACTAGAAATCAGACTCTCTGCCCCTGCTCAGCTCCCATGGCCATGCAGAAGTGTAGCCTGGCAAGAGAAGGACTCATACAGACTTACCCTACCCTGTCTTTCCTCCTGTTCTCCCGAGTCAGCCCAGCCAGAGCACAGAGGACACAAACCTGTCCCCAGCCCAGCAGGTTGCTAAGCAGCCCCATGCTGACAGCCCTGGGCCACCTCTTCCTCCTACCACATTTACGGTGTGGCCTTGCCTCATCCATTTTGAAGATGTGTCTTTTCCCTCTCTTACTCCTTTGCATCCCAGGAACCAAGCTGTATGGTGGAGAAGACAAACCTCCCCTTAGCACAGAACAAGTAATTTTCCATCTGGTTTCTTGCAGACATGAAGTTTTGCAGCTGCTGCATGTGTCTGTCTGTACCTGTCTCTGCATGTGTTTTCCTCCCTTTCTTTGCTAGCAATTTCTAAACCTATTTGCCCCATTCAGCTGCATTTGTCAGAGAGGCTGAGGTTTAAAAAAATTATATTTCTTTAAGACTTTAGAAGAAGAAACTTTACCCTAACTTTACTCAGGAGGCAGGAGGCAGCTGAGATGTGCCTTCAGCTCAGGGTCTGCAAGAACACATGATTTGCCCAGCCCAACATGTAAGGGGCAAACAAATGAGATGGAAGACGGGAATGCAGGACACTAGACTGGTTTAAGTAGAGTGGTATTTATTTAGGGGATGCAAATGTTTAGGCAACCAGCTCCTTCAGTCCTGCTACTCAGAGAGATTTTTTTTATGGAGGACCAATATGATTTGTATGTGTTATGTCCAAATGCAACAGGGTTTCTTACAAGTCACTACTGTAAAGAGATAGAAATGAAAATAGAGAGAAAATGCAGCCTCTAAACTTCTGAAAGAGCTCCTGCACTGGTCCACTCACTGTAGAAGCAAAAGATGGTGCAGAACCAATGTCTTCAGACTGGTGCTCAGCAGCAGGGAGCAGTGCCTGGGAGCAGCAAGTGACTTTACTCTTTGCTTATGTTCAACCTGAGTGTGATTTAGAGGGCAGAGCCCACCTCCTGCTCTCTTAATTAGAGATGGAAAAGGTGTGGTGCATGGCCAGTTCCCCTGACATAAGGCATGAGGGGTCTCCAAGGTTCTCCTGTGCAATCTAAGCCTGTAGGGCTCATCTAGTAACCTGTGCTGTGATCACTGATGGACCCAGGAACGCTTATTTCTCTGTGGTGCTGGAGACACTTGAATGATACAGAAAACACACAAACAGCTCATAAGAAACCTGGCCTCCTTCTTCTAAAGGGATGTAAATGTCACTGTT
The DNA here is from genome assembly GCF_008360975.1 of Lichenostomus cassidix. Taxonomy (NCBI): domain Eukaryota; kingdom Metazoa; phylum Chordata; class Aves; order Passeriformes; family Meliphagidae; genus Lichenostomus; species Lichenostomus cassidix. Next base: position 127,873,064 of record NC_139482.1, read on the forward strand.
TCAGATTTGCCCCATCTGTGGTTCCTGTGGTTTGAAAGCACTAGTGCATCTGTAGAAGGAGAACAAGCTGCTGCAGCACTTGGTGTCCCAGCAGAAATGAGCCAACATGCCACAGGCATGTGCTGAGTTGGACTCTGTGCTCTGTGATCAGCAATAGGTTAATTGGCCAAAAAGGTCTGGGTTGTCTGGGCTGGACTTTTGCCACAGAAGTCCCAGGCCAGACTGTACTGCCAGGATTTGCAGGTGGTTTGCACTTCAGAACTGCCTTTTCCAAATACTAGAGGAAGATGGCACAGACCTTCCCCATTTTTGGACAGATGCAGAAATGTTTGCACCATACTCATTATCATGCTGAAAAAGAGGCTGGAAATTCACTGGCATGGCAGTGCAGATTAAAATGTTACCACATTTACTGCACAGCATTTCCAGATGCAGTCAGAGGGCATTTCTGTGGGCAACAGACGGTGAAGTCAGAGCCAGTCTGAGGAGGAGAGTAGCAGAGACAAATCCTTGAGATAATTTGGAATAGCATTTGCAGACAAGACAAATGAATGCCCCACAGCTGGACAAGCTGTTATAAGTCCTAACAATGCACTTTACTTTTTTTTTCCCTTCACAGTATTCATATAAGATGGGAAAATTTAAGGCAAAATAAAGACTTCTCTACCCCTGTACAGTAATAGTAATATAATACAATGTGCTAAATTCCGTTCTCAATAAGTACAATTCCTTAGTGTGGGTTATTCAGCAAAATCTTCACAAATACAACCCTTATATAAACCTTAAAACTTTACATTTATTTGCATGATAGTATGTCATACCTCACCTTTCCTGAAGTGTTATGCTTAGTATTATTTGTTTGCACCAAGCATTATCACTACATATGGCTCCACTTCACATATGCGATAATAAATACTGAATAAATCATAGATAATATTCACAGATTTGTGTGGACAAACTTGTTATTTTAGGAAAACCAGAAAGCAACTAAATTGCCTTTCATTTGATGGGATTTTGTTTGTTGAGTAAGAAAAGGAAAGCTGCCTTCTGAGCAATTATTCCCATAGCCAAGCACATTTTAGCCTGCGAAAGATGTGCTTAGCACTCAGTTACATGGCTTGAAATCTTTGTTTTGAGGGAGGATGAGAGTTTTCAGAGATAACAGGAATGTTAATTTGTTGGGTTAAGCCTCATATCTGTTTAATTTTAATGATATTTACAATTTCATTGCTCTGTTTCTTCAGCCCTTCTACCTTTTCAGCTCCATCCCATTCACTTGACTGCTGTGCCTAAAGCCACCCCAACACTTCCCTACAGCTACACACTGTACTGCACACACTCCCTCCACACTGTACTGCATCAGTTTGTTAATGAAGGAAACCTTGCAGGTAATACCTTCCCTCTACCTTCTTCCTCTTCTTTTTTTTGACATATGCAGGCTCTTCTTTCACCTGCAGTTCTCCTTCAAACTTTTCACTTGATACAATAACAGCATCTCCTCACCTGCTCTCCATTATATTTGCTATACATCATACCCTTCATTTTCTTGTGAAAACTTAAAATTTCCATCTTTCACTTTTACTGAAACCACCCACATTTTCCTTCTTCCCCACTACTCCATTTATCCATCTCTAACTTATGCACAATGTGCTACTGCTCTCCAGAGAGCCTCTCCTCCATTGTCAAAGTCATTTCTCTTGAAATCAGTGGTTTATACTCTGGTCTTGGTGAACTGTTCCCAGTGAAAATCTTCAACAACATATTCCAAACAACTCTCACCCTCTTTGTTCCACCTTTGTGAATGAAACCTTTTCCAGAATAATGTGTCCACACTCAGAAATGTGTGGACACATTAAAAGCCATGTGTCCTTCTTTAATGCAGTGGGGCCTGAGCTGGTAAGGCCTGCTAGCTGAGATAGTGAAGATTTATGCATGGTGGTCTTAAAGACTGTGAAATATTTTTGTTCTTTAACTTCCTCAGCTCTGTTCTTACTACATACTCTTTAGAATCTCTGTGTTCTTTTCCTTCCAGGTTTCAGAGCAGCAGAGGCAAGTGATGAGTCACACTCAGGCCACCTTTGCTTCTCTTTTTCCTCTAAACTTTTCTTTCTTTGCCTTTCAATTCAGAGCTGCTACCATCTGTGCAAATTATTGGTCTGCCTGTTTCTGTGATGCATCCTTGTGAGGAGTCATGATCAAGGAGGTAAAACACAGGTTTCCACTTCCCCTGTCCCAAGTCCTCCTCACAACCTTCTGTCTCTATCCCATCAGTCATTCACGTGCATAATCCAGTGCTTGGCTCTGCTTTCTTCCAGACACCAACATCTGGGCTATATTTAAGGTCTACAAAATGTCTCTGTAGAACATCCTTCAGACAGAACTCGAGCAATCCTAACAGATTTCTAAGGCTGTTGCCCAAATCATGATAAAACTTTAGGTATTTTCACTGAACTTGAGAAAAGTAATATTATATTAAACAAAATGTTTCTGCAAGATTATCTTCTCACCCCATTGCCCTGAAAATATCACCTCACTGTCTGCATTTCCCTTCTGATTGCAAGTAATGCCAGCCTGCACTGTACACTTACCAGGGTATCAAACAGGATCCTCCAAAACTTTTATGTCAGAGATGGTGTTTTTTTGTGATGCAGGGAAATGTGAGGCCTATCTTGCTGGAAAATACTAGATATGCATGTTGTTCTCCTTCAAAATCTTGTCCCATAAGGCTTCTACCAAAAAAATCCTTACCATAAAAAGGTTCTGGGTCTAAATTCATGAGTTAAAGACCTTCATTACTGTTTTAAGGACTTAAATGCAAAATGTGGATCCTTAAAAATTTTTCCTTAATCCTAGAAGATCCAGGATTTCCCAGAATTTTGAGTTTGCTCCGTAAAGCTATTCCACTTTGTGTCTGGGAAAAGTCTCCCCCACAGGGTACATATATATTATCACAGCAGAGCTGAGCAGAGTGGGGTGTGCTTATACCAGAGTCCATTGAGATGTTCCCACCTGTCTGACCTTCAAAGCCTGGACTGCTGTGACCATCACAAAGATAAGCCAAAAGAAAAGCTGATGGTAGTTTACTTACTTTGAACCAAAAAGCACAGTCAATGAACTTAGGGTACAAAGGACCCAGGATCAAAGTTGCACTTCGCCTGAGGTAATATAGATCAATTTTTTTCTGTAAGAATTTAAACTTTGTTTGTCTAGGACCAAATGAATATGTGCTAGGGTCATGTAGGTAAAACAGTTTTAACAGAAAAAGCTGAGGAAGTACAACTCTGGGTTACCATATGGCTTAATAATTGGGAAGTGTCTGGTGCTTTTAGTCTGCAAAAGGAATACAAATACATATGCCTAACAGTTCAGGTGAGGTTGGAATTAGATGGTGATTTCCAAACTAAATTTTTCACCACATCAGCAAATATGAAGTTCATCTCTGAAGCCATATATTTCACCTTTATAATGGTTTTAATAAAGAATTAATTTAAATCGGAGTTCAAAACAGAAAGGTTAATGGGAGTATATACACAGGTACAGAAAGGAAAAATATTTAATTCCACAATACTGTTGTAATAACATGATATATGATAACACGTAATATGATAACACATAATAATAGCATGAAAAGCTGAGTTAAAAACCTCCCTAACAAGTAAGGCACTAAACCTAGAGGTACTGTGACTGACTGGTATTGGCCTTTTTGCTCATCTCTCTGAGTTTATCATTCCCAAAGCACCTTCTGCTCTTGTAGGTGGTGTTTGCAGCCAAAAAGGCTTCCTGGTGAACCCACAGCTGGTCATGTAATTTCATTATGGTAGATTCAATTCATTGTGTCCTGTTTCTGTTTACATACTGTCTATAAATTATCTACGAGGCTGTTGAATGTTCTTGCTATGTATAGGGGTTTGTGGGGTAGTAATTTTAATGTTTAGTTTTGAGCTGATTTCCCTGTACTCAAGAGAAAGATTTTCATTCTTTTGTATCTGATCTGTTCTAGCTGAACAGGGAGCTGTGGGAAGAGTTTCTGTTGCCTGACTGGATGAGTTTAACTTTTGAGTAGCCTTTTTTCAGCCTACTCTACTCAAAGTCTCGCCATAAGTAAGAAGTTCATGTGCATGCTATAGTCTTTACTCAAAGTGTGTGACTTTTTAGGCAAGAGTTTCTTCCACTAAAATCACAGTCAAGAGTATCTGCAGAAAAATAAATACAGCAAAATTTCAGTGAAGCTGTTTTGAAAAAAGTTTCAAAAAATTACTGCATTTTTTACTCTACACTGTTAAAAGATGGCTTGATCAGGTTCCTGTTATTGTAAGCAGCATTACACTACTACAGCAGAAGCAGCAAAAACAGTGGCAGAGATGCACACAGAAGAAGCACTGGTGACAGCAACAGACAAGCTTTAATGTTTAGCACAGGTCTTAATTTTAAAGTGGCTTTTTACATAGTGAGAAAGTACACCTTATAGAGATAGTGTTTTTACATAAAAACTTGCAATGTTTTTCCAACATCCATTTCTGTAAGGAGCCTAATAATGTCAGAGGGTTAAATGAACTTTTGTATTTGTGTAGCATACCTTTAGCTAGTACTATTTTTAATCGGTGATAAAACGCATTTTTACACTTATTTCACTAGGATTCTTTTAACTTCTCTCTCTGCATGCTGGTTCTCTTCTGAGCATCTTTGTTTCTACTGTTACACTTCAATCTACATTGCGCATGTTCTTTTGAATAAAGTTGCCTTCAGTTACTGCATTTGCTTTGCATTGCAGCACTGCCTTGAATGATGTGAATTGGCTTATTTATACATTAAACCAAGCTGTAAGATGAGCTTAGAAGAGCATTTAATGCCACTAATTGGCTTTCAGGCCACACAATCAGACTAATCTAGGGCAAAACACCTGAAAGGTGTATACAATGGACACAGGTTGAGTGTCATCAATTTCTCTCCACAAGCCCTCACACTTTGAGCCACACTTGTTAGCGAGTGGGAGAAGCCCCAGGGAGAGTCAGATATCTCTGGGGGCAGAAACACATGAGTAAAGAGATGAAATGAGATGAAACACACAGGCGATGTCACTCTTATTTGTCATACTTATTTGCCCCAAAAACACTGTGTACTCTTTAAATTAACAGATGTCTAATAGCCTTGAATATTGAGGTTCCATGATGTGCCTGGGACCGCTAGTGCAGAACAGCTGTGGAAGGACACATATGTACACAAACCATTCCCTGCTGAGGATTGCAGGTTAACTCCTCTTAGGCATGCTATGGAAAATAAGCTCAGCCATTTGAAGGGTTTGGCCAATCCTTACAAAATATTTTACAGGTATGTGTTAATATTTTTCACTAGTTGTTTTGTATGCTCAGCTCTCTGTCCTGGGAAGTCTGAGTTTATTAGACATCCATTATAATTGACACATTGTTGAAGTAGGGGTGAATAGATGCATTAGACAGATGATCTTAATTGGCTTTCATCCAAAAGAATTAAAATAAAAAGACAGCTGAATTTCATTCACATTTTCAATTAGTAAAACTTCCTTTCATTATTATAATGCCTGCTGAAACAGCAGCCACATCAGGGTGACAAATCCCGTTATCATGCTTTCTGCAATTGTCTTCCAAAAAGGCGTCTATTGAAAGCATTGTCTGAGCGTGTGTATAATGCTGACAATCAAGCTCCACTCAGAAAGCTGGAGGAGGGTGTCTGACTGTGATCTATACAGAAATGCATTTCTTTCCCGTGCTGCTGGTTCTTCAGTGCTGTGTGCTTGTGCTGGGGCAATGTGCTCCGACAAGCTATGCGTACTAACAAGATCAATCATTGAGCATTAGTGGAATTCTCATGCTTTCCACCTATTTTTCTTCCCTTTCTTTATTGAGCATGATCCTCTGCAGGTGTTATTTGTTTGTCAGGCTGTTACATAGCAAATGTGGAAATAATTTTTTTTTAGGGAGTACATAACAGCTGAACTCCTATTGCAGACAATGGTTTCACACTGAAGTACTAATGAACGAGAATGTAAAAATAATTCTTTAGGCATTAGAAGAAGAAATAAATGGCTTCTTGGAGCTGGGAAGCAAACCAAGGGGCATTAGGAGGCTGATTTTTTAAATCCTGTTTTAGTGGCTAACCAACCTAATGCACTTGTAATGGCATTCCAGATTCTTAACTTAGCGGACGCACCTAACTTAACCAGACAAAATTATATTATTTATTTGCTCCATATGCTACACTGAAGAGAAACACGTGAATAACCAAAAAATGCAGTTCATCTGGGTCTGGTCTTATCCAGTTTCCTTTTGTTGAGTTATATACCAAAAGCCAAATGTCTTGCCTTAGGGTTGTTTTCCTTTTATTTATTTAATTATTTACTTATTGAACGTTCCAACTTACACAATTTCCTACATCATCTAACTTTCAATGTCCATGTTCTCTCACATCATCCCACCTGAAACTACACATATGGATCACAACTGTCATATTAGAGGCTGATGTTCAGCTTTCCACATAAACAAGCTGGAATCCATTAATTTCAAGCATCCTAACAAGATATAGTTGGTCAATGCCAGAAATCCAGTTAACAGGCTGACAACTTGGCATTCTGATGCCACAGGATTTCTGCAAATCACAGCCCTCTCACAGATGAGGGGCATTAACATTTCTGCTAAAGCTGAGTTGATCTTTACATGAGGATCTCAAAGCACTAATCTTTTGAAATTCTCTGATTCATGGATTCTTCAGGCTTTTGGATACCACTGGCTCTTCACTTTCGTGCACACAGAGTCAGGCAGCGGGAATTTCACAGGTATGTGATACCTGTGGTTTCACTGCACCGGTTTTAGTTACAGCATGACGATGGATCTCTGCTTTGCAGACATCACTTTAAAGGATTGGTCCTAAATTATATTGTTTTAGAAATGTACCCTCTTCCCATGCTTCAAAAGTCCCTAGAGACAGGTGAGCTGCCTGTTTCTCTCCTGTAAAAGTGTTCTTATAGAGAACTCAGGCAGAGACTCATCAGTGGAGGAAGTAAGGCTGCAGGGCAGCAGAGAAAGCCAGCAAGTCAAGAGACCTTTCCTTCAACTACCTGCCTGCTCTGCAGTCATGCATTTCCCAGTGTCACCATCCATTAGTTATTATTATTACATACATTTTCACAGCATTAATTCCCAGAGCACCTGTGAGACTTTTCAGCACACATCCCATTCTCCTTCACAACACTTTCTTTAAAAGATGAGCACCAATCAAAATGGGAGGAACCCTAATAATCATCCATGGTGAAAAAACAGAAGAAAAAAAGATTTGTAGGAAGAGGCGCACCTTGCAGGGATGACAAGAGCCAGGCTTGGTTCAACTGACCTCAGAAAAGCAGCTCCATTCCTGTTGGTCTCCCTCAGACATTCTGCCCAGGCTTACCAGGTCAACACTCCCATGTCCATCAGAGATAAAGGACCTTGCAGCAGCCTCCTGCTACCTTAAGTTATGCACAGGAGTATTTCCTTGGGACCACTCCTTCCAATGACATTTCTGATCAGCAAGTTTGCTGTCACCTAATTTGTACAGCTATACTGAGACATGTCCTTCATTTTCATGAAGTATTGTGATTTCTTCAGTTGGAAGATGCTACATAAATGCAATTATTGCCCAGAGAAATGAACTCCACATTGTCTTCAAATAAATGTAATTGATACCTTTTATTTATTCAGACTTTCAGGTTTTTGTCTCATGTGCTTGTAAAAGTCTAGCAAAACTGAGCCCTACCAGGTTGGGAGAGTTCCTCAGTCCGAGCCATACCAGTTTAGTTTTCCACTTTTTTGTCTGGCTGACCATCTCTGAAGGATTAATTAAGTGTTAATGTAATATTTGTCAGCATTTCTATTAAGTAAAACCAAGACAATTTTGCGCCTGGTCAGGTTTCTGGTAAAGAAGAAAATGTGTTTATTTTTTAATGATGTACTGGAGCTCCTGAAGTTGCTGTAAAGCATTCTTTATAAAGTGTGAAATGTAAAAACCAAAAGAATAAAACAAAAGCTAAAACTAAAGCCACTAAAGAATAATCATGAAAAGGGAAGAACGCAAATCATTTCTCATCCTTCCTACTAGAGACGCTTTTTATAGCTAATGCATTTAATGAGTCAACATTGACTTATATTGCCTGAAAGCTCACTGAATTATTGAGTATCTGTGGTATGGATTATATGGAAAAAATAGTTTGAAATGGCTTTTTCCTCTGTGAAAATTTAATTTTATTTATATTCAGCTGCAGTTATTTTCTGAGGTTGTTATTAGATGAGTTCATCTTTCCTGTATATTTTAAAGAGCTAATGCAATTTAGTAAAAAATAGACTTTTCACAGAAGCTTTAGAAGCTCTGCGGTTTGAAAAACACCTGAGGAAAGCTTAACTGAAAGAAGGACAAAAGAATAAATCAACAACAATAGCATTTCTCTGAGACATATGTCTACTAATTTACCCTGAATAAAGAGTCTGTCATATACTGGGCTTTTTTTCAGATGGATAAATATTGACTTGGTTTGATTTTTTTTTGTGTCCTCTAAATAAATAATAACAATCTGAATATTTAATTTTTTCCCTTGGGTAATAGGAGGGCATGCTGCTGGTGCAGAGAGATGAAGAGGGAACTGCTCCAGGCGCAGGTATAGTGCATCCTTCACTGCAGACCTGTTTATTAGATTTTCAACTTCCAGTCTTGGGTGGTAGATTGATTTGGCAGAGATTAGATAGGAGATAGAAAGGAAAGCTGTCTTGTTAACCATTTCCCATATGATGATTTAACATTCACTTGGCACTATTCTTTAGTGCCCTGCAAGCAGACAGTTTTACAAAAGAATAGGTATCTGCAGCTCATATGCAGAGCTTTCTGATAGCTCTGCTTAGCAGACATTTCTCTGAAAACCTGGCCATGGATGACACACCAGCGGGAGCCATATTAGCAATATCATGCTTGTCAAACACAGCTTTGAGAAATATTATTTATAGGGCTGTCTGGTAAACAAACCCATTTTGTGAAAGACTTTCAAGTTTCAGAATGTGATTTTGGTCACATCAGAATGAAAATGTGAGCTGTCAAATGTTTTGGGTTTTTGAGGAGGGAAATAAAGAAAGATCCTGGGGACTAGCCAGGATTGCAAGGATGTGCTCCTAGGATGCATGGAAATGCCAGAATTCAGTCTGTGTTTCTTCTGAATCTGCAAAACACTCTTGATTCAGTAAAAAAGAAACATTTTCTCATGAAAAAACATCATCAACAGTTTTCCTACCATACTTAGTGATTAACTTTCCAACTGGTTGTCCACCCAGTTTGATCAGGTAACCTCTGTACCGTGGACTGTGGTTCTCCATGGTTTCTGCCTGGCTAGTTAAACCTTTTACCTTACTGCTAATCCATCTGGTGCTTCTTAAGTGAACAAGAGTTATTAAGCAATGAGATTTGCCACCACAGTAAAGTACATCACCTTTGTTTTAGCCATGCTATCTTGTAGGGCTGTGTGTCCCAAGCTGCATGTACCTCATGGTGGGCAAAGCAGGAGATTCTGGCTCTTGAATGCAGCCCTCAAAATCGTAACACATACATCAATATGACTCTCTACAGAAAGACTGTCTCACTGGACCACAGTTCAAATTAATGAAATTTGTAGCAGAAAATCTTAATGCATCTGATTTCTTGCTCTCTATCTTTCAAACCATGTTCTTGCCCTCTGCAACCAGATTCTGAAAAGAAATACTTATTTGCTTAGCTTTCATATTCTTAAGTCAGTGAGGCTGTTCTCAATCCATCAAACTAGTTTGGTGCACTTTGCAGAATAGAGGCCTTATGTTGCAAATTCGTCTCTAAAACATCTTTCCATTTGGGCAGTGATTACATATTGTAGAGATAATTCCCACTCTGAGACTATGACACAGTGGAGCCTTAATTCCTCTGGTCATTACCACAGTGCAAATAAGCGGCCAGCAGCAGTGATGATCCAGAGCTGCTGCTGGCATAATGGCAAATTCATGTGCATAAGAAGTGATGACAGAAAGGGCACAGTCACAGCATAAGGGAAATATTAAAAAACCCAAACTTTCATTAGCAGGAATTAATTTGCACGGTCTTGCCAGGCCTACTGCACATGCTTAGGAGTTGTGTAAATAAATATCGCTGTCCTTCTGCTGTAGCTGTGAAGCTTGGTATAATTTAGGGATGAGCCTGTGGCTATGAGAAGCACTGGGAAGAGATCCCACGTGCTCTGCTCCCCAGCCTGTGCTCTGAGCACCACAGCATGCTGCCTCCCAATAAAGCATGAAATGAGACTGTCAGACAGCCTGGCGTGGCAGTGGATGAAGGGGGATAGCCGAGCTCAGGGCACAGGGACCAGCCAGCACATATGATAGAACAAATCTCGAGAAATGAAGAAAAATACATACCAAGTGGCTCTATCTTATGTGCCACACTCAGAATCACGGAATCATAGGATGGTTTGGCTTGGTAGGTAGACCTTAGAGGTCATGTGGATTGTGACCCCCCTGCCATGAGCAGGGACACCCTCCAGCAGACTGGGTTGCTCAAAGCCCCATCCAACCTGGTCTGGCACACTTTAAAATACCTTCTCTTAGGAAGGGTTGAAATTTAATCCTTCAACAAAATGCTCTCTTTATAAGCAATAGAAGGAGCTTGTGCCTAAGTCTGTGAGAGGAACACACTGCACTTTATTTCCATAAGGTCCCTGTGAAGGCACAGGCATACACCAAGACCCAGGCTCTCTGCACCTTTTGGAGAGGTGGTCAGACTAAAGGCTCAAGTAAGGCCACCATGAGGTGCTGTCTGTGCAGACACCCCTCAACGTCTAACAGGACCTTTGGTCTGAAGACCTTAATGTGGTAAAGTGCCTAAAATGTTTCACAGATAAAGGTCTAGACTAGAAAAGGAAAGCCTGCCCTTCCCTTTTCCATCAACCAGCATACAAATCTTGGTGGAAGAGCAAAGTTTGCTGCTCTGAGCCAGCCCTTGTTGCACCCAAACAGCATCAGCTGGGGAACAGCCGCACACTGACCCACCATGCTGATGCACCAATTTGAGAGAGAGGAATTATGAATACAAATCCAACTGGATGACTGAAAGTGTACAAATGCCTCTTGCTTTTAAGACTATCCTGGATTGTAATTTAAGGTAGGCAATCATTTCTAAATTCTGTGTTAACATGTATTTGATTTTCTAAAATCTTTTTATTTTTGTTTTATTTTTAAGTTATTGTTTCCCATCATCTCTATACATTATTTCTATACGTTATAGAAATATTCTCTACACATGTTACTATACATTATTTCTTTCAAAAATAAAGCACCAAAGTAATTGCTGTGCTTTAGAAACACACAAAGGGATGGTCTTTGATATAACAGAAAATATGAATGTTCATTCTGTGTAAACGACACTGCCCAAAAGCTCATTGTGTCTGGGACGGATAAAAATCCACATTTCAAGCATGAATGACAACAGGCAGTCCTTTTTACGTCCATACAATAAGGGACTTATTACCAAAACAAATAGTAGCTGCTATTAACAGACACCATGGTTCACCATCTGGTAAGATTCTTTTAGGCCTTGTTACACTCCTAAGGTGGTTGCAGTGGTGCCACTTCACAAAGACAGCAGGAATGACAAGCTATTAGTGAGAAGTGGATCCAGTTGATTCTTTATATTGATTGATATATTAGATGCTGAGTCATACTGAGCAAAGACAGGTTGCATTGTTGCTTTTGGCTTGCATTTGTTGTTATGAGGACTAATTTAGACTAGTGTTAAACCTTCTGCATTTTCCCTGGTTTCTTGTAGATAGTTGATAATTTACTAAAGCAAATTTGGTTGTGATATTCTTTTCTAAAGATCATGATGATTCCCTTTTATTAGCATAAGCACTCAAACTGTGTCCATGGTCGAAAAGCAATTTATACAAATTGTAATCACTTGAGAATTTTATTCCTAAATTAAGGCTTTAAGAGTTTTGATTAATTCACTAATTTCAAGGTTTCTACTTTAAATGCTTGAACAGTGTGCATTAGCACTTTGTCATCCATGGTATATAGAGCATGTGACACTCATGATATCTCAAAACTGAAATTAATACACAGTTTAATCTAACACCAAGCAGGAGCAATAATGATGGAAATTACCTGAGGTCCCACAATATTCAAAGATGATTCATAGTCTAGGATCCCATGAAGGTGCTGTGAAACTTCGCAGTCACCAACTTCAGTCTCATCCAAAATGTAACTGAGTACACCAGAAATTTACTCTGATCAAGCAAACATTAACTTTACTGTGCATTATAGGTCCTACACACATCCAAAAATGTCACATCCTTCTGTTTCATACTCTCCCTAGACCAGGACCAGTTAGCCAAAAACTCGGTGGAAGCTGTTTGGTATCAATCTGTGCCTCGTGTTTCTCTCTTGTCTTTTTGGCCAGTGTCTTTTTGGCCTCAGTTTCCCAAGTTCAGGAAATGTGATGTGAAATGGTGAGGGGTGTCACAAGTTCACTGAGGTTTATTATTTGCAATTATCCCAATGGCTGAAAACATCCCTCACATGGATACTGCTCTGCAACATAGAGGATGCATTGGAAAGACCTATAAAGATATTTCCTTAGTGATCGAGCTATAGCATGCAGTCCTCCTGGCTAAAAGAGAACTCTATGGGAGAAACCTCTCAAACACTGCTGATGATCTAGTGGGGCTTTTTCAGATATGAGGGTACCGTGGATGCCACATGAATACCAGCCACATAATATTCACAGCTGACACATTGTTCAAGATGAGTTTTGTGCCCAACAGACCAGACAGAACTGTGATGCCTCCTGTCACTTTTCTGCTACAGCTTTCCCAGGTGTGCATCTCAGGGTTTGTGTTTTGCCTGTCAGAGCATATCCCCATTTGTTATATGAATGGAAAAGGGCCAGGGGTGGAGCAAAACCTCTGCCCCTACAATCTGTGATTTCAAGAGATACCTTTGAAACAACACAAAGACCTCCAAAAGCACCCAAGAACGGAGGAAATAAAGGCTGTGCAGTAGTAGTCATAAAAGACAGCATATGTGGTTTAACTGGATTTGTCTGGAGTCCAATTAAGCAATAAGACACGATAGGGTGTGTCGTATTTCTGGGCCATTAATGCAAGTCTCTGGGGCACTGTGAGGCACATGGCCAAAGTGCAAAGTGCATTAACAGCCCCGTAATACGTGCTTCGTCATGTCCCATTGTTTCCAGGGGATAATGTTTGTCTTTTGAAAGGAAAGAACAAGAAAAGATCCTTGAAAAATTTGGAAACCAAAATGAAATGTTCATGTGTTTAGCAGAATGGAAGACATTCATTTGGAGATATGAGATGGAAGACTGTTGGCTGCCTGGAACTTCTTGTTACACTTCAGATATCTCACTGATGGCCAGGTAGGGATCTTTTTCCTAACTTCTGACTGAGTTCACCTGGCTTTTGGGTGAAAAAGACCTCATTTTAGGTGGAAAATCAAAGGCAATGTATAATGTCAAAAAATTTACAGTGCTGAAAGAAATAGCTGGAAATATGTGAAAGACCATTTAAAAAAAAAGAATTCTTAAATCTGCACATCCAGATAACATAGTAGTATGTGTTTTAAATTTTCTGGCCAAGAAAATCAAGGTATTTGCTGTCATTTTTTTGTCTGCAATACTGGAAAGATTGTTGAGGACTCCTGGAAACCTCATCTGAGAGCAATAGTGAAATTATCTGGTTAGAGTGACATCAAAACTCAGGCAAACTAATGGATCAGCAAAGGAGGGGTTCAATCAATACAGATTTAAATGATGATAATAAATAATTACGTCAATCAATATGGTTTCATGGAAAATACATCTTGTCAAATTCATTTAATCGTATTTTTTATGAAATTACTATATACATTGGTAAAGGTGCCTGCAATGACTTAATATATTTAGACTAAATCACTTCACCTTAGTACCCCAAGAGTATCCTGATTAAAAATTAGCATCATACAAATCAATATTTCAAATATGAAACCGATTAAAAACTGACTATATGACAGCATTCAGAAAAACACTGTTAACGGGCTTTTCTATCCAACCTAGAGGGCCTGCAGTGACATCCCAAAGATGGTGAGTGTGATGATGTGGTTCAATATTTTAGTAAGTAAACTGGAGAATAATGGAAAATTTCAGACAGGTAAATAAATACTGCTGAGGATAATTAATAAACAAACTACAGAATAAAACAATGTAGGGCTCTTGGTTAAAGTGAAATAAATTCAAAATCATGTACTTTAATAAAGACAGAGATGCTTAAAACTTCCAGAGAATGTCTCAAATGCCTGTGCTCAGTCTTCCAGGTATGCACAGAAATGTCTAAGCTGAGTGCCAAGTGGAGAGGCAAAATAGAGAAATATCTAAGGCCCCAAGGCAGACTAATTTACTTGCTTGTACCTAGAGCTTATGACAAACTCGAACTTCCTTCCTGACTGCCCACTTAAAGTAGTTTCCTAAATTGTGCAAGCATGTCCAATGAAATCTGCAAACAGGAGTAGGTGCTAGCAGTTCCTGCTATTCTATGTGCCCATTTCTACAGAAAAACACCTATTTTGTGCATAATGACTATATAAAAAGACTTTTATTTTCACTATTGTCATAGGCTTGTTTCGAACCATATATTAACTTTAGTCCTTTTTTCTCCAGTACTGGCAAAGTGCATATAGCAAATACTTTTGTGCTGAGGGCAAAACAGTAAAATGCAACCAAGGTAAGGTCACTTCCACTGCAAAGCCTTGACACTCTTCTTTATTCTGTGAAAATCATGAATGGCTGCCTTGTATGATATATAATCAAGTGACATGTTTTGAGCACAGTCCTACACCCATGTGATAACATTGCTCTGGCTGGGGTATCAAAGTCACATCTAAGTCTGGAGAGGTGGCAGGATTTGGAGTGACTTGTTCAACAATCTCAAAACAATTAAATACTAAATTTTCATTATTTCCAGCCCTATGGGGAAAAAAATGTCTATTGAATTCAATTCCAGTGTCTTCCTCCCCTAACCTTATCAGTGTCAACACATTTTCGACTAAAGATTGTCTCCATGGATCACCTATTATAACTTGCAGGTACAGATGGATCAGTCGAGTGACCTTCCAGAGCCCAATATCCTGCAGCACTAGAACCAGATGGAATGTGGATAGTGGCTCCCCCACATTTTGGAATCTGATGCCAGCTGACTTTACCTCATGCAGGACATATGATTCTTCAAAGGCCCTTTGATTTGGTATTGCTTTTGGTTTAAGAGGAATGCAACAGGTAGGTTCTGATTTCAAGAATAGAAGGGATTTTTCTTAGATTACTGACACCTAGCTGTAAGGACATCAATAAAAAGAAACAATTCTTACAGTCACATTTAGAGAAACATTCTCACAAGATGTATCTTTCTTTAGTTTTGACTGTTAAAAGCATTTCATGAGCAACTCCCTTCTCCATTCCCAAAAAGCCTTGGTTACCCTGGATTGCCACCTACTAAGGTCCAATTACTGTCTTCTCTTGTTTTCACTGCAAGGTTTCACTCTCCCCAAATGAAACTTGGACAGTAGATTATGACTGAGAAGAAAACATCATTGAGGAGGGAGAAATATTAAAAAATCATCCTGTACAGATTAGAAATGCTGACATAAATTACTGGAATATTTTTGGCATGGAAAATGAAAGATCATATGTACATGGGAAATGGAAATTACTTTCACCTGTAAAACAGAAGGACTGTGAAAAAATGAAGGTAACTGGAGTATAGCAGAGCAGAGGTCTTTCCCAGCAGTGAGGTGCTTACCAGCCATATTATGTGGACATGGTGCTGAACACAAATGCACCATCTTTCCACCAGCACAGTTCTCTGCTTCTGGTTTTGGTTTTCACACCTGGAAAAATCCAAGGGCTGCCTTCAAAGACCTCAACATTGTTTTGAGAATTTGTCACTGAAATAGGGGTTTGTCTTTTCTACTCTCTCAAGGAATAAAATAGATGGAAGAACAGAAGAGAAATATCAATACTTCGTCACATACTTACAGTATTAAATAGGTATTTACATATGTATGTGACTAGACACACATGCACATAAAAACATAGGCAACCTTACAATGAGAATAACTGCCTAAACCTGTTAGCAGACACCCACAGCCACATGTGCGTGTGAACATGCAGACATTATATAACTTTGGTTATGTAGTTGAAACCACTACATGAAAATATTCAATTCAGAACTGTTTCCATGGGAATATCGGGGCTTGCACATCATTGTGAAGAAACATCTGTCCTGATTTGGGATTTCAGCAATGTACCTTAGCTTTACTTGCTTAATGCTGGTTGAGATTTTACAGTCAAAAGCCCTCAGGCAAATTAAACTAGCCATGTACACCCTCAGGGAAATGAGACTTTAGTTACATGCCTGATACCAATTGATGCCAACTAGAAGAACTTTATGATATTAATGAATGTCTATAATTAAAGAACTCTTAATTAAAGTGAGTCAACCAGTCTATTGGAAATCTCATACTATTTTTTGAACCTGACTTTCTGATGTAATTGTATTTCAAGATGACTGAGAATCACTTAGCAATTACTTGGTGCATTTTACAAGAACTGAGAGGAGTTCTACCCATCCTGTTCATTGATTTTGACAGTAGAATAACAATTCAAATCCCAAGTAGAGTTGAGAAATTTCTCTCTTAAAAACTCAGCTAAGCTTTTCACTTAAGTCCATATCCTAAAATCTGCACATGATAATGCATTTGCAGGATAAGGAGTATTTGTATTGCACGCATTTTCCTTCATTTCCAGTTTTGAAGGGTTTTCTAAATGCAGATACTGTTTTAAATATCTCCTTAGGAAATAAGATATCCATTATCTTATAACACAATCCCATTAAGGACAAGTAAGTGCTATGAAGGCGTGAGCTGCTTGCATAAATTGCTGAGATGCACTGCCAGCTCTCTCCCATGCTCACGGCATCAAAGGCCAGAGATAAGGACTGTTAGCAGCACTGCTGGTTCTTACTGCGAGCTCGGCACTTTTATGCTGTACCAAGAGCTCCCACTTGCTGGAATCAGGTGATTTTTTTAATGTTAAAAGCTCTGATTCTAACTAAAAGAGTATTTCTAGCTCATACAGTGGTTAAAAGCCTGAAAAGAGCTCCCAAGAGCAGCTTCATAGTCATCAAAAACCTGAAATAACATAAGGGAACCCCATTCAAATTAAGTCCCTGTATTACATACAAAGGATAGCACTGGCTAGTACAGTTCGCTTGCCTAAAGCCACAGGCTAATAAAAGTCAGACTCCACTGCAGCTTAGCAAAGGGTGGATCAGCACTCTGAGTACAAAGCTAGGTAAATTAGTAGCCCTACTAATTTAAGAGCAGTTTACTGCTCTTAAGTGAAAATATTAGATGTTGTTTTGTTTTTTTCTTTAGGCAGAGGAATCTTGCCTGGTATTTTCTGCCTTTTAAATATCATCCTAAAATGTAGCTCTACATCTGGCATCAAGTTAATATGCATTATAGCCAGGTGACAGCCCACCTTATCACTCTGAATCTAAATGTGGACTTTTTCAGGATTTTTCTGTACAGTTTGGCTCACTGGACACATCTGAGATAGTCTGACACTAGCAGAGAAAATTAACCACAGTTCTGCCAGGCTGATGCCTGCTCAGGTGAACTCAGAGATCTTTACCTGGACTCAGAGAAAGGTCTGAATTCTTTTAAGCTGAAGCCAGCTACAAAGAGGGCCTTGGCAAGGGAACAGAAGGTGCATATAAGTTTGGAAGTGTAATTCTGAATCACACTTTAAGCTTTCAGAATAAAGTATGAAGAGAAATCTCCTCTGCCCATCTCTAATGATAATCAAGATAATGAATTCTGCAATAGCTGCAATTTTAAGACTTAGTTAAGCAATTCTCAAGTAACCTACATGAATTTAACACACAAAAATAATTAAACATGCTACAGAACAGATGCTGCACAAACAATGGCAATCAAATTATTCACACTTAGCAGACTTTACCTAGCAGTTAGTTTACAGCATCTCTGTGTCTGAAAGAGAAAAGCAGATATAATGTATATAATTTCAAACACAACACACCTGACTCACACCATTTAGGAAAAATCAATATTAATCCATTTTCATTTTGTTCGACCCTTTCATTCATGACAGGTTTTGCTTTTATATATGTAGAGATCAAAATCTGTTCTCAAAATTGTTATTTTGTATTGCATCTCAGCAGCACACTGGTAACAAAAAAATTGCAAATGTAGACAATTCAGAGTCAGGTTTTAACATGGCTTAGGTGCACTTGCATGTGGAAAAGACAGAGCCATGTGCCCATTGAAAGCTCTCATGATTATTCATTCAGACTCATCAACTGTAAGCCAAAAGAGCAATCTGGTGATTTTATATAGTTATATATATATATATATATTCATGTAGACTCTTCATGGATCATGTAGCAAATATACATATATATGTAGAAATTGTTCATATGCTTGTGCCTTGTGGACACTGGCTTGCTACCAAGGTATGTCATCAAGGTACATTCATTTTATGCACTGGTCACCTTCCAGGTACTGCAGTGATAGTAAATAAGTATTTATAATAATAATAATAATAATTAGCCAAAATTTTAGGTATTTAACCCACTTTTTACCTTGCCTAGGTAAAGAGTGCATGAGCTAGAAAGAAGCCAGGGAACTGCCCTCATAATTAGGGGGAACTGTAAATAAGAGAAACAGAAAGCTCAAAGAACAACAAAAGGGAGCTGATTTACATGAAACTTTCAGATTGGCTTAATGTGCACAGCTCCCGAGGAAGTTTCAGGGCCAAATTCAGCAATGACACAAGTGATGGTGTAAATTAGATATGTGTCAATCACAAAAAGAGTGTCAACCGGGAGAACTGGCAACATACTTTAGTAGCACTTTCATGGGGTGATTTGATGATGGATGGTTGTGTGATCTAAACTGTAATTTATGCACTGTGGCAACTGAAGTGGAGGTTGGCAGCACAGAGAGTGGATGACAAGGGTGAAAAAATAAAACAGGCTTTCACCTTTAGTCACAATATCTCCATCCTTCCAAAAAACCACTCTGGGGATATTGCAGCCTGCGTTTAGCAGGGCTGAACATAACCATCACTGAGTCATTCACAGGTGCCAATGACAAGTATTTTTGCTGATGTACTAAATGATCTTTGACCCTTACTTTCTTTTCCTGATTGATTTCACCTGAATTGGCTGAACTGTATTTCAAGGGGGGTAAGAATATAAATTTGAAATTCAAAAAATTTAACTAAAATATTATTGTTCTCTTCTTTCCCATGTTTTGACTTCTCGACTAACACTGTGTGTGTGACTGACTACCTGCCCACCAGCTGAGGCCATGTCTTGAGGACATATTAAAGATCACAACAGCACAGAGAGCAGCAGCTCTTTTGTTCTGCAAGGCTCTTACTGTGAGAGGAATGGCTCTGACACAGCCTTATGCCAACCTGTTTCAGTTGACACAGGAAGAGATGCATAAGCCAGATCTGTCAGAGTTGAAGAGACAGAGAGCCACCAGCAATTCTCACCATTAGTGATCCCTTGTAGAATTGCCAAAATTCTCCAGTAAAGCTGCTTTTTGGGCAGAAAATTGATTTTTTCACAGAAATCAATATTTTTGTTAAAGGCATATCTGGAAGATTTTTGCCCCTGGTTAGTTGAAGTTTTCATCGAAACACTGTATATTTCAATCTCCAAGGTTTTTTGTTGTCTTTTTTTTTAATCTTAAGCACAATATAAATCAGAATCAAAGCAGTTTTCATACAGAAATGTTGCTGTGATACCTGATTCCTGGTCAGACACACTTCATGACCTTATTGACCTGCACGGCCTGACTTCCCTAACAAGATCAGGCTTTCCATGATGCACAGCAGCCAGAGCCCTCCCCAGGCAGTTCTGCCATGGCTCAAGACAAAGAGAAGCTATGGTGCACCAGTGCCCTGCTCAGAAAGTCAAGACCTCAAAATAGATGAAGGAACTGAGTTATAAACACGGCACAGGACACTGTGATCTTTCTGAGGTTTGAAATTGCTGAAGAATTTTCCTCAGCAAAAGCATCTCCATTTTTTAACCAGCCCTAAGCCTTCATTTTTGACACTGATTTTCCTGCGATTTCTCCTCTATTGACCTCACTCATAAGCTGGAAAACCTGAGCAGGCATTTGGGAGGATGGAGCAATTGTGGCAGGGGATGAGGATTTGTCTTTTGTTTGCTGTGGGCAAGAACAAAAGGCACAGGCTTTTCTGCTCTGCACTGTGTTTCAGCTGACTGTATGTGCTAGGTGTGATAATGTTTTGGGTTTTCATAATTTTAGTGCTACAGTATTAATTTCTAGAAAAGGGTGCCTAGGCTATCAGATTGAAGCTTTTTCATGTTGTATTTAAATCTATGATAAATTACAGTTAAACATTAATGTTGCTGCTAAATTGAGCCATAACTTAGAAAAGCTGTTTCTTACATCAGTCTTTTGCAATGCACAAGTGTACAAGAAACAGTATGCTCTCACTACCACTCCTGTAAATTCTGATAAATGATTTAATGAACACACAACATGTGTGATAAGAAAATAAAGAGCAAAATTTAGTAAAATTAGTCAGAAGATATCTGACGATGTAGCAGTGATAGAAGGATTTTAACACATTTTTAATCTATTTTTATCATTTTGAAAAGCATTTTAAAAAACAGTTTTAGTGCTGTAATAACATGCAGTTTTCCTTACATACAAAAATATAATTTTATTAAAATTAAAATTGAATATGCACATGAATAAACTATCTTTTATCTGAAGATGGGAGATAGCCAGCATGTTCTATCATCTGTTCACAGAGAACTAATCAGCAGCAACATCCAAGGTGAAGGTGGATGATTATTAAGTGCCATCAAGTAATGACCTGTAAGACTTCTGGACAATGAGCAATGGCCTTTGCTGTCCTCACTGACTTTGGGCAGCCAAGTGACAGCCCAAAAGTGATGCTGAATGGACCTGCCAAACCAGAGACACTCACAATGTCCAGATAGAAGACCCTGCTCTTTTCATTTGGAGTATTTAATATGCAAAATTCCTTCAAACCATCATTCTGAATTTTCATCTATGACATACGTTCAGCAAATAGAAAAAATTAAAAAGTAATGAGGAGAGTTCCCAACTGCTTTGAGAAGATTCCACATATGTGCTAATTAGCGATTCTGTCTGAAAATATTCCCTGAAAGCTGTATGGGTAGTGCAGCCTGGGATAAATAATGCAAATGCCCCATGGCACTGTCACAAACACCACAATCAGTGCTGTTTGCAATTTCAGTGAGACTCTCCAAGTTCTGCACCTGAGACTAAAATATTAATGAAGTAAAACTGTAGTAAACAAACCTCCAGTCCCATTCCCCCACCCACAGTCAACACAAATGCTCACACACCCTTCACCCACTGGCTTTCTGGCACAGGATAAAAAGTATTTTAGGAAGATGAGAGGTGACTGGTGTGTCTCCTTTGTACTTAACTCTGCTCCTTCCCCAGTTGCTACACTAAGCACCTCTTCATCACTGGAGTAGTGCCTGCATACATCTTTAATGCCAGAAATGGAAGGAGCAATGCTGCACATTGATCATAACACCAGCAGGTTCTCTGCAACCTGGACTCACCCACCAGCATGGCTGAAAGGAAAACCTAACAAAGCAGGGGTTTGCCCCCATCTCCCATTCCCTCACAATACAGCTGCATTGCTCTGCTGTACAACCAGAGTTAGCAGAAAGTTCCTGTTGCAGGTGGCAGGCAAAGCCCAGACACCCAAACTGTAAGGTCTGCTCTGCCTTGACACCTGGCCTGGGGAACAATGTGATGCCTCAGGAAGTTCCAGGTCCTGCTCTGAGTGTCCATAATACCATGCCACAAGTTAAGGCTGCCCACAAAGGCCATCTTGTAACAGGCAAGGACATGCCAAGGTACAGCTCCCTGGTCGCTTAAAGGGCAGTAAAAATACAAAGATACATCTGTCATGATCTCCCCTTGGACAGGCAAATCTTCAGGTCTGAGTTATCCTTTAAAATACACTCATTTACTACAAAACCCAAACCTGTTCTGGAAAGTAGTACTGGTCTCTAGAAAGACAAATTCTGCTGACTTTCAGTGCAAATAAAAAAAAAAAAAAAAAAAAAAAAAAAAAAGGTGCCTAAGCAGTATTATCTAGCTATCTAGCTGCATAGTGGGCTGCTACTGACTTCTGAAGGAGGTTAAGTCTTTAATCTACTTAGATGCTTTGGAAAATATCTCCCAGTTAAGCGTCTAAGCCACTTCTGGAATAGGTGTTAAGGTTTCAAAGTTGCAGAGAGGTTTTAAGAACTTCATCCGGCACTCTTCTGACCATACAGGTGCATCTCTAGAGTTAAATTTTGCTTTCTTACAAATTCAATTTCTGTGTTAACTGCATTGCAGCTATTTCAGGTGCATAGCCAGAGCAAAATGCAGAGCAGATTTAAACCCCTACTGACTGTTCACAAGCTGTGGTCCGAGTTACAAATACCCATTAACCACTCCACTCATATTTTAGTATATGGTTTCATACTGCAAGTCATTCCTTCTGAGATTACAGTGACTGCACATTCCTGAAGTCCTTTTATGAAATTACAGGCCTGCTGTTTTAGTTCTGTGTTGCAATACCTGCCCTCACAATTCAGTATCAGAAATTGGTCTATAAATGTCAGTCCATGAACAGCACCCAGTAAAGCCAGCAGGAAAAAAAATAACTCTTCTTAGTTTGACAAATGCAGGATCAATAGCACCATTAAGAGAGTCTCCAGATGTACAGAAATCTAGTCAGAAGTTGAAGATTTGAGACAGAGCTCTCATCTATCCCACTCTACACTCAGGGTCAGTCCTGAGACCTTGTTTTGCCATAGTCTGTAACCTTTGATCTGCAGAGCAGTTGTGTGTGTTTGCCCATGTATCCCAAATTCCTTCCCCACTGCCTGTCCTCGAGAAGTGGCTATCTGTCAGGAGCTTGAGGATCTTGGAACATGCAACAGATCAAAAACAACACTGTATTTACTTGATGATGCTAATTTACTCCATAAATCAGGAAGAATCATCCAAAGATATGTTTGTCTATGCCAGGAGAATTAGTGCCTAAATCATTGCTTATCTTTCAGTAAAGATTTTAGAAACACTTGAAATTCCCCTCAAAACCTAAAGCATGGCCTAGACTAGCCCATCACTATGACAAATGAAATTTTACAGTGGCTTGAGATGTGCTAACAGAGCCTGTGTTCAGCAGACTGTTCTCACCTGGCATCAGCCTCCTCACCACTGCCTCAGTGCCTGCCTTTCCCTCTCCCTCAAGCACCTCCTGAATGCCTCCAGCCCAAACCATGACTGCAAAATATCCCTGTTGGATAGCTGGCTTCTTAACCTCATTTAAATTCTTCCTTCCAGCTACCTCCACCACGATGCCTTCAAATTGCCACCATCTTTTAATGAGTAGGATGCTATGCATACCCATTTTATCGTTATTGTGCTCTCTCAGCCCAGCTGCCTTCCACCCGGTAGCTCCTGCCTGTTATGCAGATTGTGAGCTCTCTGGGGTGCCAACTGCTCTCTTCCTTGCATGTCTTCACAGTGTGTACCACGGAGGAGCCCTGATCCTGGATTGGGGTCCCATAACGCAAACAACTAGATAAAAGAATAATTTGTTAGCCTGGATTGCAAATCTTCTTTTGCAAGAAAAAGTGAAGCAATTTCCCCAGGCTGTCAGAGGCACTTTCATGTGTCAGTGTCGTAGCTCTCTTCTGGCAATGACAATGGTGTATCCAATTTCCCGGCACAAGGGGGAATGTTTGCTGAGCTGATGTGAGCTCTGCGTGTTGCTGCTCTACATCTAGCTGTGCCACAGAGAACCAAACGGCTTGGAGGGAAGGGACCTGCTGTTGGGAAGGCAGCTTTCTGTGGGATGTTGTTTTTAGTGTGGGGTGAGCTCAGGGGGCGGCCTTTGATGGGATTTTTCCTGTGCATGATCCCCTTCCTCTCAAGGAATGTGATATTTGGCTTGTGTTTTGATTTTGTACCTCATAATGGTGAAGGAACAAGCTATGCAAGGTTTGTTTGCCCATATTTATTATTAATTACAAATCTGCACTCTGGGTTACATATACTGAAGTGAAATCAACATTGCAGGTTTATATCTACATTCAAAATTCATACAAAGAATATTATATTATCAATAGGTATGTGATCTGTCTTCTACCTGTCCAGCATAGTTTCAAAAATATTCCAACTGCTGTTTCTTTTTTTCAGCTCACTTCTTGGGTAATTGAACCCAACTATTAGCAGCCAGGTACTAAAGTTTTTGTCCCATAAGGATTTCATTTCTTGGTACCAAAAAGGTCAGCTCAGCCGGTAAGAAGCATTGATCTCTACTGTCAGCACCTCACATCAGGGGTTTCAAATTCTCCAGGGTCTGACCATAAATGCATTTTCAAACAGGACATAGCCAATGGCATCTCCTACTTCTTCAGAAAAATAGAACTGTTTACTGTTTCCACTCAGCAAAAATAGCACAAAGATGTACTTATCTATTGCCAGGCATATCTACATAATGTTTTACAAATAATTCGTACTTCACTTAGGGTTTCACTAGTGATAACTTGACATGCTCTGTACTTAACTTTATCATTTTTAATTGAAAGTATGAATCTCAAGCATCCACAGCTTCAATGTAAAGTCTTGGTTTTCTCACTCATATAATGCTTTCTAAGTGTGTTTTCCCACTTGTGACCAAGTATCCGAACCTATAAATAACAATTGCTATTTTGCCTTCTACAGTAAGTTACTTCGAACACAAAAAAGGGACTGACATTTTCTAAATGTTTAAAAACCTGGCATTATCCTGAAGCCATTCCAGAAATCTAGCTAAATTCCTCAGTAAAACCACAGTTAAACAAGTAATTAATTTAGCTTTGCAAAACAAAATGTACTGCATTGTCTACAGGGGAAAGAAAAGTTTGGGCAACCCCAAAATTTGAAAGGAAAATGGAAGTGGTGTAGACTCATCATCTCTAGTATTCCTTCATTGATACTCCTGAGACTCTATGTGGTTGACATCTGTCAGGCAGGTAATTCCACCTGCCTTAATATTTTGTCCCAACTTTACATGTAAAAACCTTCCCAGTCAAGACTGGGACAGTTGCCCCATCAAATCAAAATCTTTCAGCCATTTCCATCTATTAATGAGGATGTGGTCATTAAATTGCTTGCTTTAAAAACAAATTTATTAGAGATATTTGAGCCTTTGTTATTGTATAATCCATCAACTGTGGCTATAATATTTCCTTTGTCTCTAATTAAAGTGGTAACATAAATAATGCCTTCTGTGGATTTCTGCATATGTTCTCTTTTTTTTTGTATAGAGGAGCCCACAGTTTGCATTACAGTTTTTCTAGTCCACAAGAGTCCTGCTTGAAAATTTCATTTCATTATTCACACAATGCTTTAACTCTGTGCTTCAGTTTCAGATGCTTGTGCTCCACTCCATCGGTTCTTCCCTAGTTACTGTGTGGCTAGCAGAGGTTTTTCCCATGAGAATTTTTCTTGTGTTTTATAAATAAAGATAAAGTTTGGATGTTATTGGAACAGTGTCCCAGAACTTGGACAGTGCAGGCCTGGCCAATCAGGCCTGGGGGAAGGCTTCTGACTGACCAATCTGGGTGACTTTTGAAAACTCTATATATATGATGAAATCAAAACAATAAAGGTCATTCCTTCTTGCCACTGAGAACTGGTGCCTTCATTACTCTGCTAGCTGCTCAACAGCGACATTACTGGTGTCTAAATCGTCACTGGACCTTTTAAACTGATGATGCTACACAGAAATTAGACCAAAGTTTTCTTAATTCAATTTAAGTTTCCAATTTTTGAATTTTCAATTTAATTTGAAAGAATGGCAAATGGATCAGTCATTTATTTAAAACCTGTCCAATATTTGAGACACCTCTGCACACCATGCTCAAGGCAGGCCGTACAACCTACTGCAAAAGGAGGTGCAGCTGCCTAAAGTATGGTGCAGATCATTTTGCTCTGGCTTCACCCCACTTCACACGATGGCATACCGCAGATCTCACAGTCTTCAGTCCCTTTCACTTGGAGTGAATCCTCACTGAAGGCTCATTAGAGCAATTTTGTGTGCTAAACATTGCAGTTGTACTGCAGACCTTTCTCCACCATTTGCCCAGAAATCTCACCAGTTTAAGTTTGATTGAAAATTAGGCTAAAATTCAAAGAGAACAATCCATGCTGGACATGTTGCAGAATGTAGTAATGTGACCTTGAAGATGGTAACATCAGAAGCAGGCATAATGTGAAACTAAATGGCCCAGGTGCCACCCTGTCTCCCCACATTGCCTGCCTGTCACCTTGACAGTGATGTGGTCATGAGTGACCCCTTGAACCAGCCTTGTGTCCTTACTGCAGGACTGGGAAGCTGGGAACAGACTGCATTGTTGCCTAGATGGGCACCAGGGCTGCTTTTGGAGCTCTTGGCTCCATGACCAGGAAGATGACACTTTGTAAAGGCTTTGTCCTTCGTCCTCTGCTGCGTCAGCTGCAAAATGTCCCTTTGCTTGGGACAATTCTGTTTGTCCCCTTGCTCAGCCTCTCACTCACTGCTGGCTGCAGCAAACGAATGTCAGGGAGCAGCGCAGGAATAGCAAACTCCCCAGGGGAGTGCCCAGAGTTTGTGGGGAGCCCTTGTCTGGGTAGAAAAAAAGCCGAGGGAGAGACCATTTCTCAGGGCTGCAATTACTCACCGGAGGTGCTGAAATGAGATGATGAATGTTAATGTTGGACTAGCTGGGAAATGGCAACGTCTCACTGTAAATGTGGGTCTATTAGAGAGGGAAGTCACCCTATGGGGACTGCGGCAGGGGAGGCAGGGAGAAGAAAAGGAGCTGAACTTTCAAAGTGGGAGGTTGAGCTGTGGCCTGTATTTTCCTCTCTACCCACACTGCAATGCTTATTTGCTGCTGGGGCTTATTAATTTTTCACTTATGCCACGCTAAAAATAGTTAATTATTGAAAATGCATATCCTTCTGATGGTGAAAGGCTGTCTCTTCCAAACAGGTGACTGGTTCAGATAACCCCAGAAGGCACTTCTGGGTCTTCTAGACCCTTGATCAAAATTTCTTTTTTAATTTGAAAAGAAGAGAGGTGATTAAAACTGAAAATGATGGTAAGTCTAATGAAAGCTTCCTCCCTCCTTCCCCAAGAGCTGGTGTAATGGACTGAGATTTCTTTTTTTTCTTTCTTGTCTTTTACTTCCCTTCTTTCTTTCCTTATTTCTTAATTTCTACCCCTTTTTTTCCTCCAAAAGTATATTTTTAGTGTTTCATGTATACGTCATGCTGGTCCTTTGATTTAAAAATAAAAAAACCAAAAAATCAGATGTAGAGATTTTGCTGTAACAACAGAGTGAATGTGTATGGATAAAATTACTCACCATGCTGGTGAGAGTTCAAAGGCTGGAATGTCCAGACTAAATACACAGCAGAAAGACCAGTTTTTTAACATTTCAATTAGACAGAAACATGAAACAACAGGCTAGTGACTTCAGCTTCTTGAAATAAAACAGGTTGACACTGCACAGAGCACACATTGAAATTCATTATGCCTTCACAGCTTAAATCTCCTCCTGCCACAATAGTGGCAGGACTCATTCCTCAAATATAGGAGTTGTTCTATAAATGTAGAGGGTCCTATACTTACCTGGAGGAGGGAATTATCTTTGCATGGCAAAATCTAGATCAAGAGCCTCTTCAGAAGAAGCAGCTTTCCAAGGATGCTACTGTGCTGGGGAAGGACTGGAGACTTGTCTGTCCTCAGCAACCTGTGGGATCAGCAGAAGGGGAGCTCAGCCTGCACAGGGATGATGTCTTTACCCCTGCTCTGTAATACTCTCGATCCTGTGGCACTTAGTGGCTCTGCTACAGGATGAGCATGGCCACACCAGGGCAGTGGAGGTCCTGGCACAGGGAGCAGTGTGTGCTCACACTGCCCAGCCTGCTCCAGTCTGCTCCTCCTGTCCCCTTTCCCACCCTGGTTCTCACCTAGGCCTATGGGGATCAGGAAGCAAGGCAGGGCTTCTGTGAGGGCAGCCACATGCCCTTCCTTTGGGGAAGCATCACTGCCCTAATTAGAAAAAAGGTTAAATTATTTGTCTAAGGAATCACGGGGAAATCTACAACCTCCAAGTCCACAATATAACTGGCTTTGTTAGTAATTAAATGTCCACTGCGTGTGTCTCAGGAGTAATTGCCAATAAAGGTTCTGCACTGTGTCAGCTCAGTTTCACATACTCCTCTGACATGTTTGCGGTGGCAACTGAAACATTATAGTTCCCTGAGAAAATATTTCTGTTATAAAGTATACACACAAACATACACAGTCTGAGAATTGCTTTCATGTTGGAAACAAGATCATGGAGTTTGCAAGGGAAACATTGATGGAAAGAGAATATATCTTTGCTTTTAAATAAAGGTGTCTAGAGATGACTTGATTACCTCAGGAGAATTAGTTCTCAATTACTATAATTGCTATTTTATGAGCCCTGCTCATGGACCTGAAGCCCTGTCCTTAAGACTTGCCAGTCTCAGCATAAACTGAGGGATGACAGATAATGCAAAGAGAAGGGAACTAAAAAGTGAGGGGAGGGACAATGCTGGCCATCTTAGTAAGCCAGAGTTTTATGTCTCCAAAGTCTTGAGGGTATTCTGCAAACATCACAAAAAGGTCTTTTGAGGATGGACATGAAGAAGAGCAAAGAGAAGACACTGACAAGTAAAGGGAGTTCTTTCCCTATTGCAAGGGATAACAGGAGAAAGAAAAAATATAATTGCTTCCAAAACTAAATGTTTTAACATCCAGACAGTGGAAGCTGATGAATGTCATCTCCTTTCTCAACTTCATGAGTCCGTCCCAGTCCTTGAAGATGTATTGGTCATTCATCATCTACAGAAAACATTTCCAGCTGCAGAGACACTTCACACATTGCTTTAGCCATTCACTGTTTTTCAGGGTCTGTGCCAGGTAACATCAGCCTTGTGTCATTATTCCGGCTCCCAAACATGTTGAACAAACTATGTAATGACAAATAACGACAAATGAATGTCAAAAAACTCTTTTTCTCACACGACTATGCGTATTTCGCTTTGCCAAGTCTTCATTTTCTCTTTTCAGTAGCCTCCCAGGAATACTAAAACAAATTTAAGGATGTGGTTGTAGAGGTCCACAAGGGTTTAAATGAAGCTTTTAGGCAAATGATATCATTTTAAGCTTCCCAGTTTTCTCCAGAGCTGAGAAATGGGCAGCCACATAACTTCTAGCAACAGCTCACAGAAGACCTGGCCAACTCTTCATGCTATGGGTCTTGTTTCTAGAGATCAGACTGACAAGCCTCAGTGTCCTCCAGATGTAGTATAAATCTATTTCTCCATATGAGTCTTTTCCCAAAGAACACCACTGCCTCATACACCAAGAAAACATAAAGAGGACTCTGAGGAATTAAACAAGATTACAGTGGAAAAGATTTTTGTTCATGATTCCCCAATGATTGCTCAAGCACTCTGACTATCCCAGAGTATTACCTCTTTACCTATTGTGTGATACTCCAGCTTGATGGAGAGACTAAACAAACAGGGGCCTGAAGGCCTAACTTCCTCATGCTGATGCCAAGATGACAACAATTATTCATAGCATCATGTCAGCACCCCAATTCTGTTTCCTCTTCAGGAGAAACCAGAGATAATAACCCTGGCTTAACTAATCTACCAGGTACCATTGAGGTGAATTGATTTTCCAGCCATGAAAATCACTTGACACTGCATTTTATCTTTGCATCCTCCCTACTCCCCAAATTCTGACTCCTATGCTCTGTCAGACTGTCCCCTAGACCTCTCACACCCTTCTGCTCTGAAGGTCACTCATCTGTCTAGCACGGTAAAATGAAAAGTCAATTTCAGCTTGCTATAATGCTCCTACAGAAAGTAACAACTGTGGAAACAAAAATGGAACCAGAGCTAAAACAGCATTCAGAAGTAACTACACTTCAGCTTCACACTCTCACATATTTCACTGTCTCTTGTCATCCATATCAGACAGATACCTAACTATATTTGCCAGAGTACTCTTATGTGGTACATAGCCCATGCTATAGTCAAAGCCATCTGCTCAGACATATTCTCCTGAAGGACTGAGACTGGAGAATGTGAATAGGCAATTAAAAGCAATTTTGTGAGCAAAATTTGCTTTTTAACCTGACCGTTCACAAAAATGCTGAGACAAGGATGAGGGTAAGATATAATAGATTTCCTACACTAAAAGAAGCAAAGTTTGGATCCCATCATGACAAGCTTATTTCTAACAAGACCCACTCTGATCATCCACGCTGACTTGTTGGCTACTGGTGCTCACTCCATGGCACGTTGGCTGCTCTGGGACTCTCTGCACAGATAAAAGCTTGAAGCACCCACCCCCCACAACAGTTTTAGTTGGCACAACAGATCAAGGAGTAGGCATAAAGAAGTTTATGGAAGCCAAGGCACTAAAATCTCCATCTTCTTAGGGAAAAAACTAAGGGACTGTGCAAGGGCACATGTGAAGTCCTGGAGTTTGAATCTAATTTCATCAGATGCCCCATTACAATCTAGAGAGACACATTTTTTGTGAGCAAATATGATAGTCTGGCAGCACTCTCATGCAAGCTGAAATTCTAGTTTCACAGAAATCATTAATAGTACTTTTCTGCCACTGGGCTAAACAAGGAGGAAAGAAAAAGAACTGGGTGAGATGAAAAGGAAACACAAGATAGATGAAGAGGATACAAATATAGGTTGGGAAATGGCAGATTTTCTACCTTGAAGAAAAGACAGAGCAACTAAACCAAGAGTGTATCATGTGATTAGTCTGAAGAGAATTTTGTTCAACCAAGAAGGAAAAAAGGGGGAAAGCCAAGAACAACAACCTGAAGAGTACCAAGAAATTCTAAACCAAAGGGCTTGGATTTTCCTAGATGTCCAGCCTGAGGCAGACCCAAATAGAAAAAGAATGGAGAAATATAAAATATTACTGAGCAATGCCTTCAGTTAGCCATCTGCTGTCAGCAGTTTCACAATGAACTGCCTTACTCAACTCCATGATGGGTGTGAAATTCATTGGATAAAGTTTTCCATATGTACATGCCCTCCTCTCCCCCACATAATGAGCTCATCCAAAATAAATCAATGAGGTCCATTCTCCCTCTCCAACTGACAGATTCCCATTAGTTCCACAGCATCCTGCTCCTCACCACACCAGTGCCAGACCAGTGAGCGCCCAGTGTCATGGAGACCAGAGAGGGTCAGTGCCTCAGGCTGAGCTAAGTTACAGCAACCTCCAAAGCCTCCACACCAGTTCTAACAACCAGGTTATAGACTTCTGAAAAATATTAGTTCATAGTGAAAATAATAGCACACCAAAGCCTATAATACTCACATTTACTGTATAAAGCTTTAGATTATCTCACAAAAATAAATAAAACACATCAGCTATCATATAACCATGGGGATTTCTTCTTGTTTTTTTCCTCAGATCACTGTTTTGCATACAGAGGAAAGGGATGATTTTTGGTTTATCTTACAGCTTAATGTTTTGCACTTCTTTTTTTGAACAGACGTTTGCTGTGATGTCTGTAATCCAGCTCTCAGGCTACATATCTTCTTCTGATATACTGTGATCAAGTCCCAACTGGTAGGTCTAGTTTCTTCACATGTATCTTTTTAGATAAAGCCTTTGCAGGAGGGAGAAGATAGAAATAGAATTGCCACAAGCCTTGGATTTGGCTAGTTTATCTTGCACCCTACTCCACTTTGCTGAAGGACATTAATTGTCCTGAGGTCTCCTTGGCCTGCACATTTTTTTTTTCCATTTTTTCCCCTCTATTACCCTCCCACCAGCAGGAATCATAACCGTGTGAGCAGCAACTGCCAAAAGGCAGCAATTCATAATCAGCAGAGTGATTACAAAGGAGCCAGCAGCAATGCTGAAGTTTACAGCACTTCCTGTGCACAAAACTACGTGGTAAAAATATTTGCTGCAGAGAGTAAACATGCTTAATGGGCTCTGGTTTAATTTCTTTTTTATAATCCTGTACTGAGAGGATATAGTGCTTGGGAAAAGTGCAGTGCTGACAGCACAGACGATGCAAGAGCCCTGCTAAGCTGCACATTGTGTGCAGTGTGGACACCTAAAAGTGCCCCATCTGCATGCCCAGCTCATGTTGCGCATTGCCCAAGGTTGACCTGGCAGGGGCTGCCAGCCTGACCCCTGGGAATGCCCAGTCACAGCAGCTACCCATGATACAACAGCATATTGCCATTATTGAAATAGAAACATGAGCAATATGAGGCCACTGAAAAGCTTTAGTGATTTTCCAACACTTTTTTTAAACAGACTGCATTTCCAGATCCCAGGCACAGAGGATGTTCACCGTCTGGAGCTTCACATATGCAAGAGTCAATGTGTTTTTCTCTCATTTTCCCTGCACTGCCTTGGAGCTCCAAGAGCCAGGGAAAATGCATAGAATCCCAAAATTACAGAATCATTTACTTTCGAAAAGGCCTCTGAGATCATTGAGTCCAACCTTTGACTGACCTCCTCCTTGTCAGCTAGACAATATCACCAAGCAACACATCCAGTCTTTTCTTGAACATCTCCAGTGTTGGTGACTCCACCACCTCCCTGGGCACTCTGTTCCAATGTTTAACAGCCCATTCCCAACTAGGCTGGCTCCAGTGCAGACCAGCTCATGGGAGGAGTAACAGGTTACAGAAGGCTTAAAACCCTCAACTGATATGATGTGATTTATTGAGGGAAAGCCAGCTCATCCTCCAGATCCTTTGTCCAATGCAGTCTTCACTTTGAATACAACAGGAACTACTGGGACTGGTAAGTGGATATCTTCTGCATAGCAGTGGAGAAACATGGAGAAGGTATATCCTTCTGTATCACTGGTTTTACTAAGTGCACCCTTCCCCACTCTTTTACTAGATGCAAAAAGTGGGACAGACAATATGAGACTCAGAAAAAAAAAAAGCAACAAAACAACAACAACAAACCAAAAAAAAGGAAACAAACAAACCAACCAAAAAAACCCAAAAACACCCCAAACCCCACTCATTTAAAAGGGACTGGAAAAAAGACATATAAAAGAAAAAAAATGTGTCATAGTCTCTGTAAAACAGATACACTTTCACTTTTCACATCTGAAAAAATATACACTTGTCAAACAGATAGGCTGCAAGGGATTCCCTGTCCTTTTAGCTCCTAGAGTGAAAAGACTGCAAAACCTGTCTTTTTAAACAGAGGTCTTTATCACAGTGTAGGTCTGCTTTTCCAGGAAATCAAGAAGTGTATGCTTTTATTCTTGTGATAATCAAGAATCTGTTTAAATACTGCCTAATACTATGAATTCAATTCATTCTGGGCTCATTGTTCAGGGCTGTCTTGACATTCTAGCCAGAGGTATGCTGAAGAGAAATCCTGAGATAGTGGAGCAGTCTAGATCTGAGTTTCACTAAAGCAGTGTGGAGAGATTGGGTGATTCTGTCATCAAGTCTTGTAAATACAGAAGCCTTCAATATTGTCTTTTGCATTTAGTACTAAGGACAAAGTGGCCTCATCCTTGGAAGGTGGCAGGGATGATGCACAGTCTGCCTCAGTTTCCTTGGGAGGAAAGACAAGAAAAACATCATTGGGATAAGAATAATGTGGCGCTTCCTGATCTAGAAAAGACAGTTGATACAATCTTGGATTTTTTGTTGCCAATAGTCCCCATTTCTGGGGGCAAAATGCTGCTTCTGAAAAGCTGACCTGTACCCTAAGGGCCCCACAGTGGCTGTCATTCCCAGGGAGACGGTCCTGGGGAGAAGTCACATGCTGAATTGCCAACCCTAAATGTCCCTTAAGCTTTAGTTTTGGAACCTGAAACAATCAGTCTGTGATGTCTCCTGTTGCACCAGCTGTTGCTGGATGTTTCACTTCAGCAGTGGACTTTGGGTACAACAGAGGATAACTTCACCTTCTACAACTTTGAAGGAAAATAAAAACACAGGGGAAGAAAGACTTGGATAAAATTATCAAAGTAAAGCATCTGCTAGGAGAGGATTCACTCAAGAAAAGGAGCTTCTGCAGCAATGGAAAGGCCATTAGAAGCACTTTTCCCCTCACATCAGGGTACCTAAAAGAATTGAATGTGATAGACATTACACAGGTATACTATATGGATTCTGCAAGAACTGCAAGTGTCTAGTTTTCAATGTTTTCAGAAGATGTATTTCTGCAATGTGAATGTGGGTGTGTTGGTGAATTGCTTAGATTTTTCCTTTTGACCCCAGTTTTCAGAAAGTTGAGATGACTACAGATGTGTAAGGTATTTGCAAGATCAGATCACTATTGTTTGTATAAATACTTTTATCAGTTTTGCGCTGCTTTAGTTTTGTGCTTTTAAATTGTTGCTACCTAATGAAAAAAGCATGAGGACTAATTTTTTCTGTTGTTGAACACTGTGTGCCATCTTCAAAACATGAGCCCAGAAACAGCCTTACCCAGGGATATTTCAAATGAGTCAGCTATAGAATGAGCTTCATTACTGACACCAGGGCAAAAAAGGACCTGATAGCTCATGAGGTGTTGACAATAACTCATCATACCCTCAGTGATGACCTGGGTTGTTTCTTTGAATGGTTCACAGCTTCCAGCAGCTGCCTAAAGGAGAAATGGACTGTCTTCATTTCCCCTGTTAGAGACAGCTCTGCAGAGAGGTGACAGGAATGAGGCAAATTATAAGGGGAAAAAAAATAGAGAAAACCCCAAAAACAAAAACAACAACATAAAAATTGCTTTCTTAGAAATTTCTAAGCAACATTGCAGAAGAATACCATCTGTTCAAGAGCTTCTCAGACTGCATTGTCCAATCTGGATGCCTTGCAAAGATCCTAACCTGCAATGTGGTGAAGATAAGTACAGTGCAGGCAGACCCAGCAACACCAGAAGAATATGACTCAGGGTGTCTTCATCATCTCTCCAGGTAAGTTTTTAAACAACTAAATTTTGTGACATGCTTTAATAAAGATCTGGAAAAGGAAGAGCACCATCACAGCAGATAAATATATTTATTTCCAAGACATCACCTGAGAATAATTTTAAGATATAAATTAAGAGATTCCAGAACACTGTAAATTATGATTCACATCACAACCTCTAGCTGTCACAGTCCAGGGTGAAAAGAAGTCAATTAAGGAATGTCCCCTTTTAAGATATCATTTCTTCAATTCACAACTATAGTCATTGGTGAAAAAGAGAGAGAAAGCTGGGAGCTGCTGTTTTGGAGCAGGAAGGAAAGAAAAATTTCTCCATTTGAAAACTTCTATATTCTTTGGCCTAATACCTAAAATAGCAGTCATGATATGCTGCACAGTTTTATTATTGAATGAGATACAGGATAGTAGAAATCTCTTATCCTGCAGCAGTCCAGTTGCAGCTGCATTCAGATCTTTCTATACTATTCTGCTGCCTAGAGAGTAGTGGGACAGAGGGAACTCGGAACAGGATAAAGGTAGTCATGACAATAAAATATCAGCATTTTTTAAAGTGAAGTGTCTGCACTTAGGAGGAAAAAAGTCTCGAGTTTCAAAGGTGCTGTTGCAGACTTTTTAAACTGCATGCAGTAGTATGGAGAAACTACCATGCTGAATATGTCTGCAAATTTCTTTGGTAAGATTTTATGCAGGAGTTGACAGATATTATTATATGTATGTATGTTTGTGTTCTATACAAAAATTCCTGTGCTGTGGTGTTGTATTACAAGAGCTTGTGAGAATGTGGTGGAAAGGTGAACACTCATCCATCACCTCCCAATGGACTACTCAGAAGTCCATTTATTTATGACAAGGTGAAATAATTTTGCTGTGGCAAAAAAAACCCCAAAAAACAAAAAATCCACCCCAATTATTCACTACATTTATATATCTAGATGTACATTTTTTAAAATGGCAAATTAAATGTCCAGGGGGAGAAACTTTTAAAAAGTTACTTATCTGTCCCTCTTTTGGATGTCTGTCTTCTCAAAAACAAACTCTTTCTGAAGTTTTTGTAAGGGATCAAAATCAGCACTCTTTCAATGTGTAGGACCCCAAATCCAAGCAATTGAGGACAGTTTCATTCTGTGGCCTCTTCAGCAAAATATTTTTCTTGGAGAAATGGAAAAATCAAACTAATTTACACTGAATTACACTATTATTGTTAATATGTTTAAGTAGAAACACATAAAATCAGAGAAGACTGTACCAAAGATACAAAGCTTGTATCTGCTCAGAAAAAAAAAAAAGCTGAACTATACTACAATAATTATGAACAGAGATTTTTCTTCATCAGGATATCTAATACCATTCTTACTATTTGCCTTTTGGCTTGGGTAATTTTCTTTTAATTTCCTAAAAGCAAAAATCTTTCTAAACTTCTTATTTGTTCTGGCAGTTAACTTCAGCCTCTTTATTTTCTTCAAATTTATATACCTAGGGTAAAAAGACCTTGGAGAGGCAGATTTTGTTTTCCAGGGTCTTTTGGAGGTTACAGCAGTAAATTACAGATTCTAAACCAATATGCATATAAGAAAGCAGCAGAACTTGAAAAGTGGCACATGTAAAAATATTAGCAGCTAAGGATGTAGTAAAAATTAATAATGAAAAAGGCACAAGTGTTGTGATGCTTCCTCAAGGCTGGTTTTCTGATTTCAGAGGCAGCCAATATTGAATGCTCTGGAGAGCAGGGCAATTCATCTATTTCTACAATACTTTGCTAGAAAGCAAATGTTGGCCTGACCCCAGCTGGTGATTAGGTTATACTGAGAAGTTTGAGGATTGATAGCCCTTGTCATTTTAAATTAGCACTAAATGTAGTTGAGGATGTTATTCTTATTTGGGTAAATATTGCATTCTTTTTGCAAATCATCTGTATTAAGGTATTTGTCTCATAAAATAGATTGAAACCCACTATTAAACTGTGTGCAGTATAAAAAATAGTGCATGTAATTCATTTTTACAAGTGTTGCCTTTAACTTTCATCAGTAAGAGCTCTTGACAGGTCATTCAAGATTTTCCAAGCCTCTATCAACTCCTATCTCTTTTTTTTCCCTTTCCATACAAAATACCAAGACTTCTGATCTAACACCAGAAAATGACAAAAAGCATTCATCTGGTTTGTGTTTGGAGTTTGTAACATCCCTCACAGAATTTTCTCTTTTGTTGGAAGATTTACTGTTGTTTTACATTTCTAAAGCAGATTATGACAAATATAATATACACATTAATGTTTCTACAAGAATGCAACAATCCACCAGTTCTTCCTTGTGCATATTAAATACTTTGGAACAGCTTCTTCACAAGGTGTTAAGGAGGGGATTGAGAGCATTTTCCAGCCATCAGCTTTTTTTTTATTTAAGTTTCAACTTATTTGAATAACTGTAGAGAACCTTATTCCTCTTCATCAGCTTGGTCATATCACCCCAGCATGGGTAAGGCATTAGAAGACCTTTTGTTCAATTGTGTTAAGTGCAAAAATCATGACCCCAGGAATGAGATAATTCTTTTCCCAGGGGAGTACAAGTGTCCATTAGAGACTTTGTGGGTGCATTTTCTGTGACTGGAGTGTCCCCAGCTCACCCTCCTCTATGGGTCTGGCATGTCTTTCATAGCAAAATAAAAGGAAGTATCACTCTACTGTGACTGATTATGCTAGCATTTACCATTTGCTCTGATACAATCTTGGAGAAAATGTTTAATTTTAAGCTCTAGAGTAATTCTATTGACTTCAGCAGAGCTATTGGTATGCTTAGAAGAAAGTAGGTATTATAAGCATTTTGTGGAATTCTGACAATAGGCAGGCACTGAGGCATTAGATGATGTAGATTAAATGTATAAGCCTCTCCCACCAAGTTCCTTCTTTTGCAGACAATTTAAAATTTTGAGACTGATGCACGGAAAATGGGAAAATACGATGAGAAAAAATGTCATGAGTCTCCTCAGAATTGCTAAGTATTTTCAGCTAGCTTTTCTTATTATATTTGCCCCTTTAGAAACATGAAGCCTACTAATTAAGCTAGGACTGGAGACTTGTCAAGATTATGAGAGTACTGCTATGACATAACCATAATTCTTGATGACATTTCACTTTCCCCATCCAGAAAAATCTATCACACTTTCTGAGATGTGACCTTCATCTTGTTAAATGAATACTAGAGCAAAGAGCTCATTTGACCTCTTACCTGCCCTCCCCTCTCCACCCTCTGTCTGGCCTCAGCCAGTCTGTCAAGCTTGTTTGCTTCACACTAATTAGCTTGATTTCTTTGACTATTGTTACTTAGCACACTTCCTTTGTTTTTGTCTCTCTTCTGATTTTGCATGTGGCTGTTTGGACCACATTGTTTCTCCTTTTTAACTTGCCCATCAGATTGTTGTCTTCCTTCCTCCTCCCCCCCCCCCACCCCATTTTGGTGTGAAACTCCTTATTTAGTCACATTTGTCTTTTCTTGGTACACTCCTTGTTGGCAGAGGAGCAGGCTACGTGCTTTTTTCTCTATTCTTTAGTTCTCGGGGTTTTCTGTTCCCTCAGTCCCACTCCTCAGCCAGTTTGATTTTTACGACCATGTAGCTATTCCTCTGGAGAAACACAAGTCTGACTCCAGCATCTTTTTGTTCTCCTTCTCCTCATTTAGCATTCATTTTTGCTGCAATCTCAGATCTAATGAGATTGTGATCAATGCTTCCCAAGTTGCCCCTTGCCTACATGTCTTCAATCATACCTTGGCTGCATAATCTACTGTGCTCTTCTTTCTGTCAATTGGTGAACATATATAGTTAATGTTAAAAGCAACATGGAACCACAAAACAAAGCTTCATTTTCCCCTTCACTTAATAGAGTGGAATCTACCTTGGTAATTGCAGAATTTCCTTTGCATCCTTTCTCGTGTGAATGCTGTAATTTATGTGTTTATTTTTTTGTGGAGTCGCTTTAAAATCCAGCCTTTTCTATTTTGGAAACTCAATGTATTCCAGCTTTCAGCCTACTCAAGGAAAAAAGCAAAACAAGTATGACAAAATACCCTTTCACACACAATTATCTACCAGGCAATCACTATCTCATAATGTTATCTTACCAAATAACCAGCTCTCAGGCAACATTAGCTTATCCTGCAATGTTTGTGTGTGTGTGTGTCTTTCTTACACAAGATACCCAATTTCACAGGTGGTAGGGAGCACCTTGGGATGCTGTGGTTGCTTACCATTGTAATTAACCAACTTTGATCAGCACTTGAATAAGGGGCTGGAGTAGACACAAAAGGGCTGTGATGCCAAGTGAAAACGTCAAGTCTCTGCTGTGCTGGGGAGAAGCCCAAGTCTAGAGCTCCTCGAGCTGTGCTGGCTTGCAGCAGTGTAGGGCTTCTCTTGATGACTTGATGACTCTGATGATATACTGTCTTCTTCAAAAGAAATTTAAGTGAAAATCACCTCCCCACCTTTGGCTCAGCCAAAGGCTACTATTTAACTTCCGGGAGAGAAAACTTGGGTTTCTCTGAAGAGCCATAAACAAATGAATTTTGCTCTAAGGACTGAAAAACAAAGCAAAACACAAACAAAACAAAAAACAAAAGCAAAACAACAACAACAAAAACAAAGATGAGCCCCATATCACAAAATATTTTGAGGTTTTTACTTTTTTTTAAGCCTTTAAGTCTTCTCTGCTCTGTCAAGTGCCTTTTTCTTGTAAATTATTTGTCTTAGATTGGTAGCTTTCTGACAGCTTGTGTGTTATATTTGAATGCATTTTCCACAGTGTACGAGCTATGACAACACAAATCATCCAGACAGATTACAAGGGAACAGTGCAGTTCATCCTCTTTACACCACAAAGCAGGAGCAGAGGGGCTGTGACAGGGGGAGGCTGGTGGAGCTCCCCTCTAGGCTCTGCCCTGCCAACCCTGAAGCACTGGGGCATTGGGGAAGAGCCAGCATTTCACTTCCAGGACTTCAGGGGCTTTGGGGTTCCGCACAGGAGATGAAACCAATTTATGATCAGACCTCTGCACATCTGTGCCATTATGGAAAGGTAATAAATATCAGGAAAGGAAAAGATATCACACACTCAATTTGAGAAAAACTGAAAGTCCTATGCCACAGGCCAAATATAGAACTCCATTAACCATTGCGAAGCACTGTTGATGAGGAGAGTAAAAGAACAGCCCAGGAGGAAATTAATAATTCTGTATTAAGTGCAGAGCTTGGATGGTGTTTGGTAAATAAAGCCTGAGGTCATGCATTGACTGATGGGGAAAACAAAAAATTGAATAACCACCAGTTCAGCAAACACTATCCATCCTCTGCAGGGAAGAAAGCCTTTTGCCAATGGATTAAGGAGAATATTGTCACCTGAAAAAAAAATTGCATCAGAATGTTATGCACACAAAGGGGGCAAATAAATGCTCACAGTAGTTTCAGTTATTCTGTTCCCCAATTTCTGGCTCTTCCTATTTCTCTCTGAATGTGGTCCTTCTACATATTTCCTTAGGAATTCTGTACCATTTTGTTATTGTTTTAATGAGAAAGTGTAAAAACAAGCAGCTTACGTGAACCTAAATCAACTTCAACATTATGCAAGTTTACTTCCGTTGCTAAATCTTCTGATTCCAGAAAGCCTTGTAGACTAATTACAGTATATCACAGGAGAAAAAGACTTGGATCTTTCTGCTGAAGGAGAGATAAAGGCTGTCTCTAGGCCCCTAGTGACTTAGACGTGGCTGGGTCAAGCATCACCCTTCTCCACCCCCACACTGGAAGAGCAAGAGCTGATCCAGCAGTGCTTACAGGGGAGTGCAGACAGGGCTTGTCTCCTTCTCTCTCACAGAGAATGTGTCCTGGTGCTCCTGCTGAGCCTGAGCTTCTGCTGCAGCCCCTGGGGTGATGGCCAGGGCATGGCCCTTCTCAGTGTTCATCTTCAGTCTTTCCAGCAGCAGGAGCCCAGACCCAAGCCAGGAACTGTTGCTGTTGAGCAGCTAGCAGAGTAAAGAACTCAGTTCTCAGTGGCAAGAAGGAAAGACCTTTATTGTTTTGATTTCATCATATATATAGAGTTCTCAAAAGTCACCCAGATTGGTCAGTCAGAAACCTCCCCCTAGGCCTGACTGGCCAGGCCTGCACCGTCCAGATCTTGGGACACTGTTTTTAATAACATCCAAACTTTATCTTTATTTATAAAACACAAAAAGAATTCTCATGGGAAAAACCTGCGCTAGCCACAAGGAACAAAAAATTTTCAACATTTGTATCTCATCTAAAGCTCCAGCTTGCTTTCTGGAAGGGGTGGAAGGGAGCACAAGGAAAAGAAGAAGTAGAATTTCCTCTGGTTTGAGTCTTTTACTTGACAACTTTAAAAGGCCTTTTGCACAAGATAGGCAGCTTAGAGCTTCTAAAGGTGAAGATGAAAAGAAAGATGACAAAGAAAAGGAAGGAGATGCATGAGGACGAGAGGGAGGTAGAAGAAATTATCACAAAAAACCATGAAAGGTACACAAACGATGTTTCATTGCCTGATACAACATAATTTTCATGCAAATCTACACAACTGACTGTTTCAACTGGGGTTTTCAGAGCCAAAAGTGCACATAATAAATGACTTGTGACCAAAAATTAGCAACACATACCATTAATGGACAAGCCTCTGAGGTGAGTGTGGAAACTGATAAAGAGGTGTCAGAGGTGAAAACAGTTGGTGAAAGGAACTGAGGCAGTACAGGGCTGGAGAGCTGGGAAATGCAGGCAAACACCAAGCCATGAAAGCAATGACAAGAAACAGAAGTCTGCCCCAGAAGAGCCTCTAAGCTCAGCGGGTAACTCAAAATTTAAAAATCCCAAGCGTTGATTTTAGTATTTTACAACATGAGCAAGCTACTTGGAATTAATCAGATTATACAACAAACAATGTCACTCAACACAAAGATTGGAAACCAGGATCAATATAAATCTGTGCACCCTCTTTCAGAGAAGTGGTCATAGAAGCTAATGAAATGCAGATAAGTGCATTAGGTATTCCTCTTTTCATGCACCCTCTTATCGTGTCATTTAAAACTCAAAATCAATCTGAGTTACCTTAAGTGGCAATACTGTGTCTTTAATCCTTGAATCATTTATTGTGAAATATAGTCAAAATAATAATTTGAAAGGGAAATTTGAAAATGTCAGATAGTAAAAGCATATTTTACTTATTTTAATGTTTGTTGATTTGAGGCTTTGAGGGCAACACGGTAAATATTCGGTTTGGCTGGCACAAACTGTGCAGGAATCTAATAGAAAGCAATATTGTTGAAAATGGGTATCAATTGAAAACAGAGAGCAGTGTCAACTATTCCCCACTGGGAGCAGACAACAATAAAACCAGTCAAGCATTACACAGTTGAGCCTGCCAAATGTCATTAGAGTGTAGAAAAAAAGTAAAGGCACATACGAAGGAAGGAGGGGGAAGGGGGGAAGTACTCGCCTTATTTATATTTTTCTACTGGACAATTTAGTAATGTAAAACTGGGGGGTGGTGGGGTGGTGGTGTTGGACGCAGATATGATGTGATGGCGGACCCCAAAGTTTAAATTTATTTTAATGGTGTTGTCAGATAATTCAGGGAAACAGGGAAACATATCATCCTATTGTGAATTAAGAACACCAGAAAGATAAAACAACGCAGTTTAATGTCTCTCAATTGCACGGCAAATTACATTGGAGCACAATTTTAATTTTTAAATATCTTTTCTTTTTCATAAGTCTTAATACCGAGATTACAGCATTAGGTGGGATAATTAGGACAATTTATTTTAAGCTCTGCCAAAACAACAATTAAAAACAACAAAACAAAACACAAACCCCAACCCGCCAGGACGGGATTTTTTACACCGCATCGTCGAGGGGAAGATTTGCTGTTTGAAGCAGCCCCTGGCTGAGGGAGCTGCGGGAGGGATGCAGGGAGGAAGGATGCTGGCGCTGCGCGGTGCCGGCGGCGCATCCCGCTCGGCGGACAAAGGGCGCGGCGGAGCTCCCGCAGCGCGGGCTGCAGCTCCACCTAGTGCGGGCCCAGGCCGGCAGAGCTGCCCTGCTGGCAATCGTCGGCTTTCGGCACAGGGAGCGCACAGCCTGCGCCCGGAACGCCGCGGCTCAATCCCAAAAGGGCCCAGCATCATCGCCCGGAGCCGGGGAGTCACGGCGTTGGGTGGTGCTTCTTCCCAGGACTCAGTTTCGTGTCGGTTTTACCTGCCGTACAGATGAGCAGGTTCACCATTCAGATTGCCCTTGTTCTGTTGCATGTGCCTACACATATTTCTTGTGGATCCAGGTTTTCCTCATTCCCTTCAGTACCAACCAGCCTTCCAAATCAGGGGTTTCTGCTTCACTGACCGCAAGCTGAGTTTGACTAAAGGACCTGGCACTTCTCTGAGTAAACTCTTCAGACATATTATTTTTTACTTCCCCATTTAATGCCTGGTGATAGACACACAGTCTATCTGACTGCCTCATTTCTCTACCTGTTTCAAGACTGAAGCTCTTCTTGCCAAACAGCAAAATGTGTTCCCAAGCTCATCCCTGCCCATCTCTGCAGATCCCCACCAGTGCTCCTGCAACTCAGGCAAGCAGGGAAGACCCACCTGTTTAAAGCTCACGCTGATCAGCTACTGCTCTTACTTGGGAGTACCTGACCTGTGACTTTTACAGTGCATTTGGGTCTCTCTGAAACGTCTGGTAGCAGATGTTACATTGCTCATGATACCACAGGCCTCCAGTCAAATGCAGTCCTCACTCCGAAAGGAATTTCATTGTTTACTCAATTCAAAGACTCTGATAAGAGAAATTATAATCTGCAGAGAACTACAATATGTATATTTGCAAAGTCAGTTGCCTACATTTTTGCACAATAAAAATGCTGGTCGAAATAGCTGGGTTGAGATAAAGCGTGAAAAGCACAGATCAGAACTACCTTTACCATGTGGTAATACAGTTGTTAGATCAGAACTATGTCTCTGGAACTAAAAAAGCCTGCATCCTGTTAAAATTCCCACATCCCCATGGCAAATTTTATTTCCTTTTGAATTCAGTTGTAAAAATTGGAAGCAAGGAAATTCACAGGCCGAAACACTGTCTAGATAACATTAAGGGGCATGTTGCTTCCAAAGCCTTGCGTGGGTTTTAGCCACGTCTCCCACTGATTTTAATGGGATTTGCATGGCTAAAATCCTGTGCAATGCTTTGAAAATGTATCCCTAAGGGTCTGTCATGAATTCATAAAGCCACAGAATTTCTGAGTTAAAAC
This sequence comes from Lichenostomus cassidix, assembly GCF_008360975.1. Taxonomy (NCBI): domain Eukaryota; kingdom Metazoa; phylum Chordata; class Aves; order Passeriformes; family Meliphagidae; genus Lichenostomus; species Lichenostomus cassidix. The sequence continues at coordinate 127,917,584 of NC_139482.1, forward strand.
CAAAATACAGTGTTGGCTGATTTTAAAGGCTTGTTACCACTCTCCTAATTAAAACATAGCTTAGTTTGGTAAAAGGTCTATTCTGCTTTGCATATAGTGTATACGTGTTTAAAATAATTCTAGTATGTGTATAATTTATACAGTTATGTTATTTACACTACAAGAATTGTGTTACAGGCAATTTCTAATTTTCATAACACTTTCATTATACACTGGCTATGAGTAAGCCCCAAACAATGAATAAAATTGCTACTGTTCTTTCAATGAGCTCATAAATGTCACTGAAGAAATTGCTGTCATGTTAAGGGTGAGTTGGTTTTGTGGTACACTTACACTGCTTATTGACAGAACAGTTTGTTCCCATATAAGATTACAACATTTTTCTTTAAAATGTTTTACATGGTATTATATCATTAAGGATCAAGAAAACTAGGAACACAAATCAATACCTCACCAAATGTTTGGTTTCTGATGAATGCACAAAATTAAGGAAAGTCAATGGAAAGGCTGTTCCTCTTTCATTCCTGTGCCTCACAGGAAAGATCTCAGGTCAACGTGGTCATTATATTAAGTGGTCCATGAACAGCCAAGTATGTCAGGTCAGCAATAGCAAACTGGTACTGCAGACTGTAAGCCAGTTTCTTAATGCTTTGCATTATCATGCCCACCAAATTTGCAGATATGTTTACCTTCATTTTCAATGCTCCAAATCTTTCCCTGCATTCCTCTTTGCTTTCACCTACTCTCATTAGAGTTGGATAATGTTACATTTGATAATCAGACAGAAAAAACATCCTAGTCCCTTATGTCTACCAAGGTAAGCAGGCATTTTAGCGCATCCTGATTTGTTGTATTAGATATTTAATAGGTGGTTATTGAACACACATAAGCAAATCCAATTTCGTGTAAGCAAACAAATGCACCTCAAACACTTGCCAGAAAAATGAGTAGGTATCAGAAATTTCAACCCAGCTTTGCAAATTTGTCCATTTCTTGTGTCAAGCTTAAAAAATCGTGGACTCACAGAACAGGTATGGTTGGAAGGGACCACAGTGGGCCATCTGGTCTGATCTGCAGTGTCATCTTAGAGCACGTGGCACAGGATTGCATCCTGACAGTTCTTGTATATTTCCAGTGAGGGAGATTCCACAACCTCTCTGGGAAAATAGGTGGTTTGGTTATTTTTGCTGATCACCAAAATCACCAAAACCATCTTCACCCTTGCTACAAGGTCAAATAAGTCTTGGGAGCTTAACTTTTAAAAGCAGATTCCAGAAAGAATCAGACTTCCAGGTTCCAAGTTAAGTAATAGTAAAGCACAGCAAACTTGCTTGACATCATCAGCTGAACTAGCCCAGTATGGGAAAGTAAATCACCTCGCAGCAATCCAGTACTTTAAAAATTTCTTATTTTGTATTTTCCTACCAAGAGGACTCTTAATGTATGGAAGCTACCCTGCAGGATGAACAATCCCTGGCAGGTGCTCTTTAATGAGGACTGGTTCCATAGCTCAGTGGTCCACAAACTGTAGCCCATGGCTCTGTAGTGGCCCAAAAGCCTGGGACAATAAACAGAAAAATATACTAACTTACATTGTGTCCAAACATGCCATGCTGCTGTTTTAAATGTAGTTTTCCTGATTTGCCAGGAGGAAGTTTTCAGCAAAGTGCAATTTGCACATTCGCTCTGGGCGTTGCTTTGAAAAAGGCCCTGGTAGTTCCTCAAAGGACGCATGGCAGCTGAGGGTTAAAGGTGGTTCACTGGCCTAGAAAAGCCTTGGGGCCATTGCCTTAGCAAATTCTGAGCAATGTATTTTCTCTGAAATCATCAATCCTTGCATTTTAACTCTGATGCTCATTACCATTCTTTTCAAATACCATAAAAATTAAAGATAACAGTGCATGAACCCTGACAGGCAATATCCCTTGGCCTCACATATGCATAAGATTTCTCCTCCTCTCCTTTTTTCTTTTCCCTTTTTCCTCCCTTCTAATCTCTCTCCTCGTTGGTTGCTCTTTGATAAACAATAACATACAAGATGCAAAACTCACACAGGCAATCAAACACACAAGAGCAAAACCATACAAGAGGCAGTGTCTATGCACTGCTGTGAGTTGCCCCCTTCTTCACTTGTTTTATTCTTAATTTAGATCCCTGAGGAATTTTCCTGTTTGCCAGAGATGCATTACACCATTCTGATTGAACATGTTCTCATTCTTCCGTGGGAAAAAAAGACAGGAGAAAAAGCCCAAAAAACAAAACAAAATCACAACCTCTGATTTTAAAAGAAAACTGTAATCTGTATTGTCATCTCTGAGTCTGTCTTTGCCAGCAAGACTGTAAGAATATGTTCTGATCAAATATTTGGGTGTGTGCTTTTCACTCTGGAGATGAGGACCTAAGCTCCTGACATATCTTGGATGGTGGCCAAGTTTAGATTCCAAATAATTTAAAACAATCACCACCTGCTTCAAAGGGGAGGGGGGAAAGATACTTCCTTCTTACTGATCACTAGTTTAGGATGAGCAAAATCCTTCACTGCATCTAATTGAAGTGTGATAGGTGCAAGGTTGAGAATTGAAATATTGCACTAAGCATTTAGTTACCTGCAGGCTTTTATGTTTGGGTTATTTCCTGTCAAAAACATAGCCATACAATGCCTTTTGAGATCTCTGAGTTAGTTACTTTGCCTCATAAGACCTGTTGCTTAAGGAACGTAAAGCCTGCCATTATCAGCCTTTTGGTGTGGTCTGTACAGAATGTGTGTGTATATACACATCCACCAGTAGATATGTACATTTATGAAGAAGGAATATCTGTATGGCTATTCTGGAAATTCTTACAGCTATAATAGCCATTCAACTTCTACATGAGTGTTTTAGAATGAAGACCATCCCAGATCAATCCCTATTTGTTTCAGACCCAAGAAGATTTTAAATAGGGTGTCATCCATCTTTAGGAACAATGAGTAACTTTTTTCAGACCATCAGTTCCAAAGGAAAAAAGTGCCTAGGCAGACACATGAAACGGGAGCTGAGTGGACATCCTCAGAGAGCAGCACTGCTCCTTCAGTTGCTTTTCCAGTCAACAAGCTTTCCCCAATACCGTTTTACTGTAAATGTAGCACATCTCCCGTGATTCTACCAGGACCATTAGATTGTTTTTCATTCTCCAATCAAAACAAGGTTTTGGTTGCCCACATCTTGAGTTTCCTTCAAAGGCTCCAGCTAGCCTAGAGCAGCAATCAGATGGGAAGATGGTTCAATGGTTTATTTCAGGTCACCAGCAGATCCCAGGAGATGGGCTGAGAAGCACCATGTTGTCTAGGACAAGCTGGGTTCAGGTGGTAGGGAATACACAAGTAGAGCTAGTTTTGTGGGGAAAAGTGTTGAAGAGGATTTACTGCATCAGCCACAAGGACAGGGCTGACTCTCAGCAGTGGGACACAGACCCATCTCGCAGGGCCATCCCAAGATGCCCGAGGGTGGCCCCAAGGAGCCAGGCTGCAGCACCCTGCCCGGGCTAGAAGGGCTCTGTTGCACGTGGGGCTGTGGAACCAAGCCCTCCAGGGCAGGAGGTGCATGCATAGCTTTTAATTAGAGGTTTCTTTCTAGACTCCTTAATGCATTGCCTGAGGACTGCCCTCACATGGTCTGCTTTACTGGAACATGATAATATCCCTGCAGGAGAAGGTATCTCTTCTGTGCCTCTCCAAGCAGTCAGAGATTCAGGCTCCTTTCAGTGAACCCAAAGGACACCAACTCAACACGCCCTGCACCTCCCTGGGGAAAGGGAGTATGTCTGTCATCCCACCTTTGAGCAATAGCTCTGACTTGGATACTTTTTATCCTTCTAAAAATGAAATATGTCCTCCCATTATGATTCTTTCAGCAAAAATTGAGTTCTAAGGGGAAAAAAAGAGAAATAATATTAAAAGAGATGTCCAAATCTGTAGGATGTGCTGCTTTTTACATACTCAAAGTAATTTACTGGGCAAAAAGAAGGAAAAAAGACCCTGTTTTTCCCCCTCCACAGAATCTAGCAGACATGCCTCAGAACTGTCCAAAAGAAATGGTAATAGAAGAGAATATTGTGGCTCCACGTTTTTGAGGACTTTCATGAATTGTGAGAATGATTGTCCATGCATGTAGATTCAAAGATGGGCTTTTTTTTCTTAACTGCTCCTTGAACAGCACAGACCATATTTGACAAGTTAGAAGCATTAGAGAATAAATTCACAGAGATGAAAATAGAATCTCCAAAAAAGTTTTCCTTAGACTTCAAAGCAGATAAAAAGAATTCAAGGAAGTTTGATCTTTATTTTATAAGTATGTACAAGAGAAAGAGCGAATGAAGGCAACAGTCAAAGAAAAGTCTAGTTTAATATTTCTCTTGTGGGCATACATAATGAGAAGTGGAACACCACAATTCCTCAGTGTTCATAGGGTAGCAATTCACTGCCATAAAATTATATCTGGCTTCTTAGAAAATTCCTTCACTTCTCTGTGCTTGTCTGAAGTATGACAACTTGCTCTTGAGGCTTACAGATGTTGAGCCGTACTGGATGGATTATTCCTAGGAAAAATTAAAACCTAACAGAGATGTAATCTTTTTTTAAGCTTCCCACCTGAAAGGCAGTATATTTTCTCTAGAAAAACTATGAGAGAAATTAATTTTTAAAGCAAAACCTTGTAAAAGCTTCTAGTTTATAGAAAATCAGACAAAAAAGAATGGGTGAATAGTATTCCTATTTGAGCAAAAGAGCCTTTCAACATTTTCACATTTGCAAAGAAACAGATCTAAGTGAATATTTACAAAATGACAAACAATACACAAAGAGATATGGCTGGAAAGAAGCAATCATAATTGAGCAGAATACTTTTTTTCTGAGGCTTTATTTTAAAAACTGTATTTTATTAATATGTCAGTGTCTGGTCAGACTAATTATACCCATACCAGGAAACTAAATAATGCCTGGGACTTTTTCCAGCTATGGTGTTCCATCAGCCATACAATTAAATTTTCCCAAGCAGAACTTTGGCCCAGGCCAATAAGAACTCTTTCAAACAGGTTCTGGGCATTGTTTAGGAGCTACAATGCCCAGGAACCATTTCTGCACCATTTCTGCTGCACTTTGTGGATATAATCAGGAGAATTATGATGTGCACAAGGGAATTTATTAATACAAGTGCAACCTATTTTGTGCTGGTTTGTTCAAATACTAAAGAATGGTGCTAGTTATGTATAATTTGCTTGTGTGAACATGACAGCTTGATCTGTATCATGCCAAAACAGAAACCAGGTAAACAAACCTCACTGACTATAGGTACACGAATGTGTAATGGATTCATACTGTACATATAAGAAAGGTGCATGTTCATGCATGGGTTGAGTAGCTGCAGTGTGAGCCAGGTGAAAGACTGAGTCCAAGAGCACAGCGAAAATATGAATGTTACATAACAACAAGGACCTGTCTTCCTGGGCTTAACTGACTGATTTTTATTCTCATTTCTGTGCTCTAAGTGCAGAGATACTCTCATCTGATCAGTACCAAAACAACATTTTCCTCAATGCCTTCCTAGCACAGACTGGGTTTGTCTTTTCAGAGGCTCATGGAAGAACCAAATTTGGCATGAGTTACTTTTGAATTTTTAAAACCCCATGCAAATCTGATTATTGGCAAAAAGACGCAGCTAATAAAAATGCATCAGCTGTATCATACCATAGACCACTGCAAAGATCACAGGACTAGCACTAGACAAGCCAGTTCTGAACTAGACCACATTGGTGCAGTGCTTACCAAAAGAAACTGGAGTCAGCACCAGCTCAGGCATTTCCAGCAATTTTGGTCCACCTTAGTGACCAGTAGATGATGCAGAGTGTTGCAGAATGTGCCAGTGCAAACTGGGGGTGCACTGGGGCAGATAATATTTGCTGTATGAGAGCTTGGGTCAGAAAGCACCTGAAGTAAATATTACTACAGTTATTTATCCCATGAAAGTCATTCAACTGACAAAGTATTGGAGGACTGAGATGAAATTTTGATATTTAATTAAATATCTAGTTAATGGCTCTGTTGATTATACTACTTATGAAAATGCAAACATGTTTATGCTTTTTAAAGTTTTGGGGTTTTTTTCACAAAAATGCATAACTGAGGAAAAACTAAGAATGTCTACAGTAAGTCTTGGGCTTCTCTAATAGTTGCATCAAGACCCTCACACCTTTTGTAGGTAGAAAGGACCTTGGGGTTTGGATGTTATGAACAGCTATGTCTGATGCACCCAGTTATGCAGCTACTTTGCTTATAGATATGTTACTCACCCAACTTGCATGAATGACCGAGGGTTTTATTAGGCATATTGGAAGTGAGTGTTTTGAGCTGTGATGATTTTTTAAGGCATGATGAAGGGTCCCATCTACCCTAATCAACTTTGCATAGCTGGGGCTCAACTTCCAGTGTTGTCTTTCATCAGTGCAAGTGTCAGTCACTGGCCAACATGTTGCCCACAGCCCTCTGCCCTCATTTCTTCATGGCGGGATGCATGTTGTTCTTTCAGGACAATTTCTTTTCGCCTGCTTTCCCAGCTTGCCTGGCCATGACAGGTCTGCCCCGGTTATGGCATTCACCATATGGCTGGGCTTGGCTCCACCCTATCTTTTAATAATTCCATCTCACTGACCATCCCCCTTGCATTGCTTTCACCGAGGGCGTTTCAGAATTCAGCCCCAAACTATTGGTTCTGACTAGCTTACCCACGTTAAATCTGAAAATATTAGCATTCATTTTCCGCTCAGTGATAGCCCCTGAAGTGACCTTAGTAGGTTATGTCTCGTTTCATATATTTTCATCCTATGGTAAACTGATACAGTGTTGATACAGCTACAGCTATTAAGTCACAGCTTGAATTCAGATAAATGCATTTGGAAACATGGTTTTAGAATATCATGTAATTCATAGGCACTAATCCTCCTTTTCTTTACATTTCTGTATTGAAGATATATGAAAATATTTTTAAAATCTACTTCAAATTTTCCAGAAAATGCAAATATGGAGAAAACAAATACATGCAGTTATGTACAGAATGATGGCAGACCTCCAGCTGGTCTGAAGGATTGGTGCAAATTCACAATCCAAGTTAAAAAACCAAACTAAATAAATATTTGCAATTTTTTTAATATAAAGCCTACAATTTTTTAAGCTGTTGAGAGGCAAAGACTGAGAGCTGCTAGCTTATTTTCATCTGTGAGAAAGGAGAGCACTTTAAAAAATGAAGGCTATTTAGCAATCTTTTGTATACCTGCAAATACATTAGTTGCATTATAATGTTTTTAGTTACTTTTTTTACATATTTTCAGTTGCATAGTTAATACAAATTGCGCTTTTTTACCTATGTCTTTTTGTTTACACACTTGGGATCACATGGGATTGTCCCTGCATAATCTGAGCCTCATGTTGAGGCTAAGAACTTTCCTATTACACCATTTTGGAAAAATTGCCTACAGCCATAATTTGACCTATTTAGGCATATACATGCATATAGTTTTAATTACCTCTATACATGCCATTTCCTGTAAGGCTCTGGCCTCACACAGCACAGAGGATAAATAGCAATCACTATGATGGTGCCTGTTCAGTATTTCTTTAATCTGGTCAATGTTTTGTGTCCTGTGAAACAAGAAAACAGGGAAAGGTTTCTTTCCCTCTGAGCTTCCCAGGGCACTGATCACTTTAATATCAAGTGGTAAAGCTGAAAAGGTAACATGATCCCTCTTGGATGGAAAGGCATGGAGATGATCTTACTCCTGTGTGCAGGCAGGACAGTCATGCACAGGTGGGATTAAGCATCATCCCTCAATTTAGTGTGCACTCTTTGTTCACTTACAACTTCATTTTATCCAGGTTTGTAAACATAATATGCCAAAACTCAGCTCCTGCCCAGTGCTGGTCCACAGGACAGAGCTGACAAGCACTGGGTTTCTCATGAGGAGCAGGCTGAGGGTCAGGACTGTGGTCAGTCTCACAACAGTACAAAGAATGAAATCCACAGTCCAGGGAAGAGACAGCATTGCCAGAAAGGCTGGAGAGAGGTGACCCCATAAGTGTAAAATTTCCTAACAGTAACCAAAAACCTTTTTCTCTTTGTTCTTAAAAATCATGGCAAAGTTTCTGCTGGGAGAGTTTTCTCTGAGACTTTCTTTAAATAAAAGAGTGCCTTTTAAGTCTTATGTCCTCTTTTAAGTGACATAAAAACATTGCTTTGTGCCAGCATTTGAAGTGTGGTACAGCTCAAGTAAAACAACAAATTAAAATTATTTAATGAGTAATAAAAAAACCCTGAAATCTGTGCAGCTCTACACGTATAGTCACAGATATGTGTACACAGCACACCTAGAAGTATAGATATACAGCAAGATAGCCACATTTCATATAACTATGTCTTTATAATTCACCTGTACAATATTTTAAGAACCTGTAAAAGAATTATATTCTTTTTATCTGGCACCATTTGACTGCATGTGTTTCTGTTCTGGTTTATTGCATATCAGCTAATCGCATAATTCGGCTGGATGCATACTAAATTGAAGCCCAAATGCTGTTCACCACAGTGTAATCCCTCTGGATAAATGAATAGTCAGTATACCCACTGGACTGCATTCCACCACCACTACTTTGTAAACAGCTGTTAGCATGTGTTGTAAAATAGAAGACAAAATCTGTTATTGCTACATATAAAAACGTGGCTGCTTCATCAAAATCTTCACTGCAGTGGTTAAGAGAAATGTGCAAACCATTACAATGAGCTGAAAAAGCACTGAAATGCTCAGCCCTTTCCATGGCAGGTGCTGTTGTAGGAGCACAGGCAGCAGAAGCACGCAGCTGGGACAAAGCATGGGAAGCCCTGGAGGTCTCACCAGTGATTCCTGCAGACCAAACCACAGCTCTAATTAGGTCTTGACAGACTACACAGACAAAATGTAGCTCCTACAAGTCCTTTACTGATTTGTGCGTGTTTAGAAGATGAGGCAAATCAAAGTAAAGCAAAGCAAGTGAGAAGAAGGCATCTTTTCCATCTGTGCTGCCATGGAGCAGCCTCACCCCACCTGCCTCCCTGCCCTGACAGCACACAGGTTGTCCTTGCTTTCCAAAAGAGCTAGCAGCAGCCAACAGGGTTTTTGGAGAAGCTTTGTGAAGCAATTATTTTCCTTCTGACTTTTTGGCTTAGTGGGCAAGGGGGGTGGATAACAGCTTAGGGCAGAGGCGAGAAGGTCGTGTCAGCCCAGAGAGCAGCCGTGGGCAAAGGGGAAATACTCACATGGAGACAAAGCAGAGTTTGCACATGAGGTGGGAGGGAGTCCTTACCAGCTTCACCTGCAGCCTTCAGAGCACAGTGCTGGCCGAGAGGCCGCAGGTTCAGCATTCCATCTGCCATCCCTCCAGGGATGCCTCGCGGCAAAGCTGGCTGCATCAGCATCCTTAACGGCAGACTGAAAGTCTGAGCAACTGATCGTAATGGTCCCCTTCTGGCCTGAAATTCCATGAAATCTTTCTAATTCTGTCTTATAGCCAAGGGGTATCGCACAAAAGCAATGTTCCCCAAACACTTAATTTTTAATCCTTGTTTTAGTATTAATTTTCCTTTGATCCTATGACCAACTAGTGGTTTGTTTTCATTTTTTCCATCCTTAGTCCCCTGTCTTTCCCCATTGAGTGATTTAATTCTTGAAACCAGATTTGAAAGATCTGAAGTTGAAGTTTTCCATGCCAGGAGGGCTGAGGCAGGTCCCCCTCGCACTGCACATCAGCATCTGTTGTTCCACCCACATTCTTCTGGGGATTTGCCAAAGGAGATTCAAAACTGGCTTCAATGGCAACTAATATACAGACGTAAAGTAGGTGTGTTAGAGGTCTGTTATTTTATCTTACTCTTTGCTCATTATCAGCACATCAAATCTGAATGCAACCACCACTCTCCATCGCTCAGGCTGCTAACACACTCCAGTGAGGAAAAGGAGGAATATAATGCGAGATTGCTGTAAATGAGATTCTTGTCATTGAGGCCAAACAGCATGGCAAGATTGGAAAAAGTTACTGTCTTCTCTGAAAAATGGAAATACCCATACTGATATTAGATAAGGCAGAAAAATTAAGAGACCAACATTCCCATGCTGCAGGGCAATGGCTACATAGATATGAAACTCGAATTTTCCCTAAAATTAGATCATTAAGATTTTTTTTTTTTACAGGATTTCCTATGCCCTGCTCTGAAATATCTCCTGTAGCCACAGTGTCCATGTCTGATGGTCCTCTGTTTGGAGCCAGGGTGGGACATTTCCACATCTTCCTCTGCTTCTAAGTTAGAGTTGGTGAGTATATCTTGGAAATTTGCTGTGTGCATTCCCTCTTGAAGTTGTAAGGGTCCGGCGGGGTCCGGCCGCCTGGCCCCAATGAGCTCCGGGGCTTCGGGAGACCTCGGGGGCCTCACCTGGGCCCAAGCTCTCAGCCCTCCCGGCTGTTCAGCTCTGTCCAGAGGCGGCTGCGGTCAGCCTCGGTGTTCCCAGGGTCGCTCCTTGGAGCGGCAGGGACCACGCGGCGGAGGCGGGTGCCTGCCGGGCAGGAACGCCGTGGAGTCGCTGGTCGCTTCCCGTGATAAAGAGAGTGCTACGAGTTGAGAGTCAGCAGTGTGCAGTTTATTAAGGAGAAGCGGCGCGGGGGAGGCACACTGGGGGCTCTCGGGTGGGGCGGTCCACGCAGCTGCCGGGCGCAGAACCTGGCGGGGCTGGGGTCGCGGCCACACCACCCCGAGAGAACAAAGGGAGGGGGTTTTTAGGGGGAAATACGGGGTTTCCCGGGGAGGAACAACAGGGGCGGAGCCAACGGGGCTCCGGGACAACATGAGGGACAAGCGGGGGAGCAAATGAAATATAAGTAGGGAGGGGATTACAAGCAACTCATGGGGGAAGCCCGGCAACAGAACATTCTAGTGAGGGCAAGCAGCGGGGGCGGTGCTAGGGGCGGGGAGGCGAACTTTAAACCAATAAACTTAGGAAAAACTTTCCAGGGGAGGGAGAGAGCGGTTTACGGCCCGGCCTCCTCCGAGTCCCAGGCGATGGCATCCTCGGCAGCGTCCCCGTGGATTACGCCGACCGCCGGCCTCGGGGACTCGGGATCTGCAGCATCGGGCCGCCGCACCCCCACACCCTCTCATTTGTTTTGTATCAAGAATGTTCACATCTCTATGGTTTTATTTCCGTTCACAATACAGGAGGTGAATTAACTGATGGAAATGCTCATTAGAATTTTGAGATTTTCAGGAATATCAGTGACTGTTTTTTAAAAAGTCTGGTGAAAGCTGTGACATTTGCCAGGGCAAAGCTGAGGAGCATCCCAAATACCATACACTGAGCATTCTGGATAAACTGCTTATCAATAAGATTTGAGAAATATTGGGATAAATTCTCAGATATATTTCTTATAACTCCAACTTACTCATGCTTAAGTTGACAATGGTAAAATTACTTGCATATGTCAAAGGTATTTTTTTTAGGCATGGTTTGTTCTGTCTTAAAATTCCAACTAAGATTTTAACATGTAGCACTTTCTTTAAAGCTGTATTAAAATAACAAAAGTGACCAGGAAAATCCAGCTGGGAACTCTGTTGTAATTTTAATTCAGATGTATTATATATTTTATGCATTTCACAATATGCAACCCTAATTCTGTAAAGAGCTAAGCATGTGTTTAAATTTATACATTTTGAGTTTTAATGAGAACTCATAGAGTGTAAAGTTAAGCATACATAAAATCAGATTAAGAGTTAGTGTTAACACTAGAGTGGTACATTCAAACTCTGGAGGGACAAAAAACCCAAACGTACTGTAGACGAGAGAAATTTGATGAATTAACTTTTAACTCCAGGTGTTTTTTTATTTTTTAGAACAGTCTTCAACCCCAGTATTGATTGCAATAATACTGTGCTTTCTTGCTCCATTTTCTATGTATTAAGCAGTTTTTGGATACAATCAGTCCCTTGTTATGAGAAAACAATCCTATATATAAGTGTCTGTTGCTGGATCCTATTTTTCGTATGAGTGCATCACCTGATATTTTTAAGACTCCAGCTTATCTGATCACCTTTCCCAGGGCAATCTATTATTCTGCCATTGATACTCCTACCACAAGGGTTTTTTAAAATTAATTAACTTTATAGTAAAGAGGAGATGGTGGGTTTAAATAGTGGTGAATATTTCACAGGGGCATGAGTCATATTATACTCAAGCAGCACAGGCATGAGAGAGAAATGCAGCCTTTTCCAATCAGCAGTTCAGAGTGGTTTCATATCCAGTAATTAATTTATCTTATTCTTCTGCATGCTCCGTGGAAAATCACATTTGGATTTACTTAAGATCTCTGGTGCTTTTTTCTGATATTCTTTAAAAAACATACAGCTACTGCACCTATTGGAAAGGACCAACCCAACACATTCCTCTGTCTTTGTAGAAAGCAGAAACAGAAAAAATTTTTTTCAGATACCCCCTCACAAAAAGTAGCTCTTTTCTTCTAGGTGAAAGTAATTCATGTGCTTAATCTCATCTCTCTGGAAGAAAGTTTTCTGCCATGGGACTGGCCAGTGCTTGGAGCAATAGAACCTTTATTTTGTGAAGTCTTCTTGGAGCGTCTCTAATGTACAAACTCACAGCAGTGAAGGCAATAGCTGAAGTTCAGCACCACAGCTATGAGTGTGTGTGGACACTCATGAGGAGCTTCTCAGTGCACTCCTCTTTGGACATTTGTTTCCACACATGTGCCACAGGGTCATCCCACAAGTATTTTTCCTGTGGCCATTTCTTTGGTCACTATTATTAGAGATTACCTCATTAGTCCAACTCTGCAAACTTCCTTCAGGAATATTTTTTCAAGCACTGAATTTCTGGAATGCACATCTCCAAACATTTTAATCCAGAGGCAGTATGATTGTATGCACATAAAACAGTATTCCCCTCCTTGATCAACCTAGCAAGAGAGAGCAAGGTGGTCATGAGCTTCCAGGGACACTGCAGCTCTGGAAGGGTGAGAGCCTTGAGACAATCTGCTAGAGCCACCTCCCTTCTCCATCCAAATGTGGCATTTGTGCTGGGAGCCCCCATCCAGCCCTTCACATCCCCTCCCTGAGACAAAGTAGGTGGCCTCATCTCTCCTGCCTCACTCCCCTGAACACCTTCCCCTTTCCTGTCCTCCTCCTCAGCCACAGCCACCATGGGCCTCCCAGTGTCTTCAGTCACCTCATCGCCATCCCTCTACCCCTCCCTTCATGGCAAGATTAACATCTGGGTTTGGTTTCTTTTCTGCCCTTCTGATCTCTTTGAAAACTTCCTTTCCCAGGGAGCCTTGCTAGCTCATTTCAAGCTAGCATGGCAGATGTGTCTCTTCTCAGGGCAGCAAAGCAAGCAAGGGCTGCGGTGAGTGGGAGAGGAGGAGGGAGACCTTGCTTCAGCCTCATGGGCCACTTCAAGATTTTATTATTTACCTGTGGAGGCAAATAATATGCAAAATTTGTGAATATATTAAATGTGACACATTTTCTCAGCTAAATATTCACTGGTTTTTGTCTTATGGAGATAATGCTGATCTTACTAACAGGGGTGTGATCTCAAATCTCATTCCTGGCTTTTAACTATGTATAATAATTCAGTTCACCCATTTATCCCTTTAACACAACATTTAGGTTAAGCAGTAGGCCTAAGGGGAACAAGTTATTACTAGCCTGTTTTTTATTTTTCTTTGATGTCCTCAATTTTATTCTCATTCATGTATTGGGGTGTGCAGCAAATGAACCTTAAGCATTTATTTTATTTACTAATTTTGCTTACTAGCATTATCAAAAGAGTGGAGCAGCTGCGAGCTTCACAGATTGAGCATACATCTGAACATTTAACGGCCCTGGTTTATCCTGGCTTCAAGGCATCACAATATAATATTCACTGACATGAAAGCTGAAGAAAGGATGTCATGGTAAGTCTGAGCGTCACGCTGTGAGAGGGTATGTACTGCAAGACCCTCACTCCATTGGCTTCTAATAGGCTAAGTATTGATATGCAAATAAGAGAGGAGCTTGTGTGTGGCCTTTTAATACAGTCACTAAGCATCAGTTCAGAAAAAAAAAAAATTGTAAGACCTCTCCTCTTATATTTCTGCCTACAAATGCACAAAACCCAAAATGGATGCATTTTCACTCAGCTGCTTTGAAAGCAAATGAGGCCATTGCTGAAAAACTGTGCATAGGATCTGAAAGCTGAAAAATTCTGATCCAGATTTCAAACACCAAGTGCTGAGGTGGGCTGATAAGCAGAAGTGGGCTAACCCATGGAGAGAGGGTTAAAAAAATCAGTTCCTTCATTCCTAACATTCCTCCCTGGGAGCAATACATGTGCCTGTGGAAGATTAGGTGCTGGGTTGCCATCTCTGAAAATAGAAATATGTTTGCAAGGTAGCAGAAGAGAGGCCCAAAGGGCATCTCCAAGGAGGCTTTGACTCTCCTGGTTCTGACACACACAGATAATTCCTATTTCAAGTTCGAAGCAGGAGCAGCAGATGAGAGAAAAGCAGCTGTTAGTTTATCTTGTAAACAAGCCCCAGCGTGCCACCAGATTATGACAGGGCTTCAGGTTGGAGATGGCCCTAGACAGCTAAAAGAGTGAAGCATTTAAAAAATAGAATTGCTTCTGAGAGCACCCTAATCCAGCTACTTTGGGCTGCCTCAAATGACTATGACAGGACTGAAGGCCCCAAAGTAGTGAGGATGCTGGAAGCCATCAGTCCCATAGCTGGGAGGGCATGTGTGGTCCTCTCATAGGAATCAATCAGTGGGAAGAAAAGTAGCCCAAAATGCCCTTTATGCTCTGAATTCACCTGCTCTGAATAGACTGTACCAAAACTGGGTTTTCAAGGCATCCCAGAGGGAAACCATGGCTGTGCATTAAAGGTGACACCAGTTTTGCTACATATTCATAGAAACACAGAATATCCTGAGCTGAAAGGAACTCACAGGGACCTCTGAAGTCCAGTTCATATATTGTCACAGCATGGATCACAAAGAGCATTTAATAGAAAGCTCAGTGGCCAAAGGATGCACTGGTAAAGGTCCCTTGGACCAGGCTCTTTGTGCTGCAGCTCCACGCACATATGTTAATCTCTATTAGCATATGTCAGCTCCAGCTGCCCACATGCCCACGTGTGACTGGAGCTGATGCCAGGGGTGTCATGAATAGCCCAGCCTTCATGTTTTCCACTTGCCTCCGGGCTTGTCTGTGTGGGAGTATATAACAGTGCAAGAGAAGATGCTATATTTATATTCCTATAAGGCACTCACATATTTGCATTCCAGAACGACCACATTTTTCCAGCTTAACTTAGTCTGCTTTGAAAACAACTCGAGCTAAGTAAGAAAAAGCCATTCTTTATTCCCAAATAAGCATGTCCCATGTCAGAATTACTGCTGAGTTGCCATTCACCACGTGAAAACAAAGAGGTACAGCAGGGCAGAGTAGAACCACCTCTACAGAGCCATGGCCCAGTGGCCACTGTCCCCAAACCTCTTGGTGTGCAGGTTCCCCAGTGCCCCTGCTCAGCTGCCCCTCCTCCTCCACCAGCTGGTCCCACGTCCCCCTGCAGCTCTTCTCCAAATTGGTGCATGCACTCAGCCTGCTGTATACACATATTCCCTCCTAAATTCACTTCCTTTCCTCTATACACAAGTCTAATCACAAGATTCATCTTACTTTCCATTTTCCCTGCTGACATTAAACAAATAAAAGCAGCAGCAAAGAAAGAGAAATGTAGAAGTCAGCTTAATTCCCAGTGGATATAAACTGTTGCAATGCTGTAACACATACCTGCACACACAAACACACTCATGCACCCATATGAATCTTCATAAGAGAAGAAATCACCTTTGTGTCTTCCTATTATAGAGCACACTTCCCTTTCAACACAAGCAGTAGGCAAGCTGCTTAATAATGAAGACTTGAAGATCTGCTCTTATTTCTCTCAGCTTTAAATGCTCAGCTCAGCCCTGTGTTGTGGGCATCATCCTTTCTGGCATGGAAGGCTTAGGAGGATTCACAGAGAGCCCATTAACATTGCTCCTTAATTGGCTCAAGGCATCACTGCTGATCTCAGCTTGGCGCAACCTTAATTTCCTGTTCATCACTCCAGACCCCTGCCAGTTCAAAAAAACAGAAAATCAGGAGTAAAACATGAGAATGATGCATAAAATTAAAACGAGAACTTAGTCTGGGAAATCTCAGGTGAAGGATGTGCATTTTATAGCCTACCTGGGAATACATTGCTTTCACAAAACTACCAAAGACATTTGATTATAGCTTTTAATTCTGAACCCCTGTCAGTGTTTAACCTTTCACTCACCAGTGCACCACAACTATTTTAAACTGTGATTAAAATGCATATTTTAATCCCTCCCCTCCTTTAACTGCATAATGCTTCAGGAGGAAAGCAAACACAGGTGTACAGAGGCATATTTTGCATCCTTGGGCTGCCTGGGGACAAAACTCATACGAGCAATGATGATTCAACCCAACTCACCTGAGCTCCGCTGCATCGGAGCAGGTAATTGCCATAAATCACCTGGTGCCCTGCTCTCCACAGCATGGAAAAGATTAATGGCAGCAGACATCGGAGCTGCCAACTCGGAAGATTTCTGTGGTGGAGCAGGGACAGCTACGCGTGAGGAATTTGTGATAAAAAGCTACACTGGGGCTGTAATAAAGTGCTGGAAAGACACTGAGGTCCTCTTCCATAACACAGACACATTAAGGTCTGTCTGATTGTGGTGACAGACAGGTATTTGACTGAACACACTGGCAGCTATTAAAAAAGAACCAGTAACTAAAAGCTAATGTCAAAACATGATGTAGAACTGTCAGATGCCATCAGTAATAATTTTTGCTGTGACCAGTCTCTGGTAAGGAGAGCAAAGGAAACAATATTGCTGCTGACTGCAAGGGACCAGCCACCTGTGATTTGTGGGCTTCAGAGGCAGAGGGTCTGCTGCCACCCTCTTCAGAAGAGAGAGAGAGAGATTTATTGTCTCTACTCATTTCCTTTGCCTTGGTTAGAGGGAAAACATTGCTTGAGAAGAAGAACACAGGAACATGTTGCATGGAGGTAAGCAGCAGTACCTACACTGGGGTATTACACAGGCTGAAAGGTATGAAATGGTATATTACACAGGGTAAAGGACCCCTGCAGCCTTTGTAAGGGGGATGCAAAAGAGTTGCTGGACAAGCAATATTTTATAGCAAAAAATTATCATGAGAGATTTAGCAGGAAAACCAAGAAGAGCATTAAGACAGCCCTAGGCGTTTCCCTTGCATCCCTCCTTAGGCTGTGCCAGCAGGCACATGCTGCTGAGGTGCAGTGGGAGGCAGGTGACCCTGTCCAGTCGTGCTGCAGCTGTCCTCTCCCCAGCAGCAGCACGGCCATGGCAGGAACAGAGAAACCTGAACTAGAAAAGGGGAATTGCCAACCAGTCCTTGTTTTGGGACCAGCAGTGCTCCTCTGATGCAGAGAGGTGCACTGAGCTGACCAAACCACCTTTAGATCCATCCACAGGAGCAGGGCCGTACTGAGCCATGTGTATCCATTTGCAAGGTGAGATTTAAACCTCTGCTCCTACTCTCCAAAACAGGCTGTCCCGTTGGTATTTCCATGGTGTCCTGGCTTGTGCTTGTTTCCAGCAGCACTTCCAGGAGCTTTGGTTGGGCTTCACAGCTGCATTTCTCAGACCAATTTCCCAAATGTTGAAGGACAGATGTAACACCACCTTTGCTCTGTTCTTTTAATGAGGCCTTTTAATTTCAAACTGGACACTGCATCTCTGTGTTCAAATAGACTTCAGGTCTTTTTTCTCTTCTGTTTAAGAACCTACTCCCTGACAACAACCAGCTGCTTCTCTTTATTTTTATATTTTATTCCTCATGCATGAAGCAGGGTGCAGCTTTCCCAGGACAAATTTCATCACTAAAAATGTTTCCCCTAATTTCAGAGTTAAGAGAAACAAGGAAGCTTAAAGTGAGGGTGGAACTAATCATCTGCTGTGCTCAAAGCTGGTGAAGCTTTTAGTGTTGCCAGTAGCAGATCTCTGATGAGATCTTCACACAGTAATGCAGTGAAGGCACACCGTGGCTCGCTGTGACAGATCCAAATGTATCCTGTCTGTCCAAAGGGGGCCAGTGGCTCACAGCAGCTGTCGAGTTGCTTTGTAAACAAGTGGGGGACATAGCTGTTTAACCTAGAATCATGCATCTGAAAATATGCTTTGCCTCTCCAAGGATTTTGCTGGAAATGCTTCAAAGGATTCTGTTTTTCCCAGAAAGCTGCATCATGTGGTGTTTATCAACTCCTCGAAAGTACTCGCAGCTTCCTTCCATAGGATAACGGCACTTTGCAGTTTGACAGTAAAATCACACATGACTTGTTAAGCACAACTTCCTAATGTAGCTCCCTGTCTGTTGCAACAGTCTCCCTGGTGGTAAAAAAATACAGTACATTACACTCGCTATAGCAACTGTGATGGCAATATGCAGATTACATGACCATATCGCTCTACAGCATCTAAAAAAGAAATATTTATTTTAGCATAGTTAGTACTCTTTTCACAGTCTCTGCTTTCACTGTTCTTTTCTGTTACACTGTCTCAACTTCATCCCAGGATCTCTCTGATACTGCTCAGTACTGACCATTTTCTTTCTTGCACACATACCTTTGTATCCCAGCTGACCCTTTGTATTCCTTAGTCACCCGCTCTGGCCTCTGTATTCCAGCATCTTTATTTCTAAATAGCACACATAACCCAAGTTCATGGATCATTTTATCTAACAATACCTCACAATTCACACACAGGTCTTCATTCTCTCCTGCGGTTTATCCTATTTTTCTGCTCTCTTCCACCTATTATATCTTTCTTTTAAAATGCACCCTGCTGAAAGATTTTTTTTCCTTATCTTTTCATTGGGTTTTCAGCTGAATGTGGAGTAAATTAGGGCTATTCTTATTTTGAAAACCTGTTACGTAACAAATTCCTATCTTTTGCAGATTTTCTCCAAAAACTCTCTGATTTCCAGGTCAAGGACTACATTTTTTTTTCTGATAATTTTTTTATTCTTTGTGCAGGGGCACTGTAGGGAAAGGTATGTTATTTGAGCTGCAGCTACAGACTTCTCATAAAGCCAGGAATAATGAAGTTCTGGTTTGAAGCTCAAGTGTCGAATCACTCTTCTTTAGGACTGCATTAAATCAACTAATTGTTTTTCCATCTCAGAATAGAGGCAATATTGTATATCCTACCTTACAAGTATGTGTGAGGTTGAAATAATGATAATGAAATCATGAACTACCCCAGACCATCCAAGTCACTCTTGAAAAATGTCTTGCCGTCCTCTTTTTCTCATTTGTTATTGTGGTTTAGCCTTTTCTCAGTAAAAGAGGGTTGCCAAGTCTAGTCTGAAGCCTGCATGCTGCTGAAAGGATATTGTACTGAAATAGGAGTGTAGGTGTGGATGAAGACTGCCAGAAGCATCTCCTATTACCTCAACAGGAGAAAATGGCAGCCAAATTCTATATATCCTGTAGTCTGGAAAATGGTGAAATACCATCTCTTTGGCAGCCATAAATGGATAAACATTAGGTAAAAGCTAAGTGCAATGTGAAGTCTCTCCAAAAAGGGCACAGATCACAAGAAACTAGAGAAGCTACGAAAATGCAGAGGGATAACTAAATGAAGCAGGCATGCAACTAGCCCAACAGGCTTAAATAGCACAGATTAGAAATCTTTACACCCATGCTCTCTCTGCACCTGACTGGCATTCATCTGCATTGTTATAGAATGCATAACAATTAAATTAAATTAAATTAAATACAATCTCCTCCAGTACTGGTAGAGAATAGGTCTGTCATTCACACTGAGATTTTCCTTTTGCTAGATATTGCTGTGTGAGACATGTCCTGTTTATATAAGGTGGAGTCTGCATCCACCTAGCATGGAGGGTTCAAGCACACACCACATTTCTTCCACAGGATGTACACATGGATCTCTTTTTTAGGGCTGTAGTTTTCATATGTGTCTTGCAAAAAGATTGTTTGACTGTTTGTTCCAAATTTTAGCAGAAGATCAGGCAAGAGAAAAGGTAGTGAAAATTGTAGCAAGTTTCTCTACAACACAGAAAAAGAAAAAAAAATGCAGTCTAGGGATTAGGTAGATGTTTCTGCATTAGGTAGTATATGCAATTCAAGAAGAAATACATTTTCCCCTGTTTCTTTCATGGTCTCATGCAGAATTCAGCTCTTCCTCAGGCTCTATAAATGTTGGACAGAAATCCTAATTAACACGCATGTTAACAAAATTGAGAAAATAAAGGAAAATTTTTACTGGTTTAATTTATTTTGACAATATTCAAAGAACAATGAAATTATGTTTCTTTTGAATTGCTTAAAAAGTTCATGTAGATTTGAAGATTAGTTTGGATTTGGCAATGAAAAATAGTAATCGTAAAAGTATGGATTTTCATATTTTCCTCAACTCATTTTTCAGTCCAAAAGAAGGAAACATTTTTAAGAAGGCTGAATGGATGAAAATAAATTCACAGGATTTTTTATAATTTTTTTGCAAACTCTTCCATAGGGGATTAAAGGAGATTTCTTCACCTTTAGATGTGTTAATTCCTTACTTCTGCCTTCCACCCTTAATTTTCCACTTGAAATTAGTGGAATGAGGAGATAAAAAAAAACCTAATCATATGAAAAGAAAACTAAAACTGGCTAATTTTCATTTTTAGAAATGAAATTACTGAAATCTTTGTTGATATATGAAGTTGTAAACAAACTTTCAATTCGTATTTTCCAAGTATAAGATAAAAAAAGCCCTGTCAAAAAAGGCTTTTGATTGCAATGACCCCACATCTTCCAAAATGTATTTTTTGGAAAAAACTTCTGCTCATTCTGCCAAAGTCATTGACACTGACCTTACGCATGTAGATTCAAAGAGATTAATTAAAGGCAAGAAGCACTGCTAAATTGTCAGCAGCTGGGAGATGAAAGTGATTCTGGAGAGTAATTCTCCAGTGACGCTGTGGATAAGGCAGGACATTTAGTGGATAAATTATCTCCCTTCTGAATTTAAACTCCGTCTGGTGAAATGGTAGTTTTCTGAATGTCCCTTTATGGTCAAATCCTGTTGCTGGTGGTGTGACTTTTTACAAAGCCAAAAAAAAATGTAAAATAAATGGTGTAGTTAACATTAAATGGAGCAAGTATACCAAGTATACAGAACTTACTGTGCACTAGGGATTATACATAAGATGAACTTTATAGTTTTTATATTTCAAAATTATAATTATTTTTCCCCTGTATTTCTCAGTATGTTTCACTGGCATTCAAAGAACAAGAGTAGAGTTCCCCTGTGGTTAATTTAACCCTAGGAAATTCCCCAGAGCATAATCAAAGACTGCACAGTGGCTAACATTTCTCTCCTGTTTCAAAACTAATGAAGTTAAATCCTGCTGGCTTAGGCAGTATTTCTAAAAGTCTATTAGACTTTAAATATAGTAACAGAACAGACATCAGTCATTACTACAAAATGCATTTTTTTACCAGCTGTCTAAAGGAGGCAGCACAGCCACAAAAAGACCTCTTCCACAGGCTTGTACCAGCCTCATTATCACCTATGAATTAAATTGAAACTGCCAAAAGTCACAGCAGTGCATTCCAGACATGACAGTCAGACCATTGCCTGTGACAGGCAGGTGACACACTTTCCCCAGACCTGGCCAGGGATTCACTGTTTTCCTAGTTTCATACCCCCATGGGACTCACTGACTTCAAAGGGTGTTCAAGTGGATCATGGGCATAAGAGATGTGCATATCTTAAGCAATTACAGCTGTAGGAAACAGCCCCATTAGGGGATAAGTCCCTGTTTAAACCATGCAGAGAATAGGAAGGCTGTTTGAGGGGACCAGGGTGAGCAAAGCCATGTGAACCTCAGCAGCATTGACAAATACCTGAGCTCTCATTTTTTGTCAGTATTTGTGCACCTCTTGACTCAGGATAACCCCACAAGGGAAAGAAAAATGGGGAAGTCACACACATTAATTTTGAATGGATATTTCTGCATGTTTGTGCAACTACTCAAACTTTTCATTCTTATAGCTGCCTGAACCTAAGCAAGAAGTAGAAACAATCCATCAGTCCCACCAGACAACCCATAACAGAGCCAAACAAAATCCTACACACACCAGGACAGGAAGTTGTTTAAGGACCATTCGTGTGTGCATATGTTAGACTTGCAAATAGGATAAAAATAATTGGAAATCAGAAACTAACTACAAATGGTTCATTTTAAGAGAAATAACAAATTAAACCATATTAGCAATATTACTCCTTTTAAATAATCTCTTTTGAAACCCTTGGAAGCAAACTTTTTGGTGGCTCCAGATAACTCTGTTCTCTTTATTTCATGGGAGTCTTGCAAACATAGCTCATAACTGACACCTCTTTTAACCCAAACTGTATTTTCTATCATTACATTTTATGCCCTATGCAAACTGGATAAAAAAAAAATTGTTTCAATTCATGTTAAGAACTGCAACCATCTCCTTTATTTACTGTGTTTTTATCAGTTAAATGATTACTAATGGACTGATGAACCCTAAATTACTTGAAGTACTGAAAGAAGAGGCACTTGACAATTCCCAGGATTTGTTCTCAGTTCAGTGATCTGGGGAAAGATGAGATTTTTCTGTGTTAATACATTTCTTCCATCCAGCCCACTTCTGCTGCTCTTTTCTCCAATGTCATCAATAATTGGATTAAACCCTGACAGATCCCTCTAATTCATTAAAGGAGGGAGGGAACAACACATAGTGGGGCAAAACAATCCCTACCTTAACTCCAACAAAACCAACACACTGTTATCACAGATAGATTTAGTTCACTCTGTCTTAATCTAGTCAGTGACCCCTCCACCCCACCTAAAGGTAGAGCCATTGCATGTTTTTTCCACCCAGGATTTTTCTAATTGAAGAGAAAAAATCTTGCCTTTACTCACTGCTAAAACAACTGGATATAACAAAGGCAAGTGAAGAGCCAGGGTCAGAGCAAGTGAATCACAAATGATCCAAAATTAAACTGAGGAACAGGTAGCCCTCAGATCATGCTTTTCCTGCTTTCCTTCTGCACTGCCAATTGAAACAACAGACTGCTTGCAGAGGTTGAGTTTAAAGATTAGACATTGGACAAAGATTAGACATTTTTCATGTGTGTTGGAGAAAATCCAAGCAGGGAGTTGGGGAAACTTTTCTGGAGGGACTTTTCCTTTTTTTAGTTGTGTTCTATTGTTTCTTAGCATACTCTGTTGACAGTATATTAACCCAAAACTTCACGTTTATTGCAGTAATTCATTACAGTATTAAGAGATGGAGAACATAGTGGTATTAGTGGTTTTGTAAAGCTCTTGAATTAACTTTCAAGACTAAATCAGTAAACAACTTCTAGTGTGGTTCTCTGTGTGAATAAACAGTGAGTAGCTCCTGGCTGCAGATGCAGACTTTAGGGATGGCAGAAACTGCATGGCTATTTTTGCATAGATGTCTCAAGGGTTTTGGCAAAAGAGGTCTGCACTCTGCAGTCCAGAGCTCAAGTACCCCAGGTCCTGCAGCCTTGGCAGTGGAAGCTCTCCCTGATGCACCAAAGCCTCTCTTACCCTGGAGCACTGATGGCACCTCTCCTTTTGTCACACTAGCTTCCCACACCACATTCCCTTTTCCCCATCCTTTGCTTTGAACCTCCTCCCAGCACAGGGCTTCAAGTTGTGCCCTGTGCACCTGAACTGGAGTTTGAGACTGGGAGCAGAGAGAACATGACCAATCTGGAGTGTGGGAAGAGGAAAGAAAGAGGATGCACAATACTCAAGCCTGGGGCACTCAAATATTTTGCTTTAAGAGAGACCCAGAGTGAATGCCAAGACAACCCAGAAGACAAGGGGGAAAAATCTCACTGCAAGCAAAGACCTACATTTTCTCCACATGTTCTATAGGAAAACGTCAGTCTGAATTGTAAAGGTTTAAGAACTGCATTTGTTTGCTGCAGGAGAGCACTTGGCAAAGAAATAAATGGGAAGCTTATTTTGCTTTGGGGAGACTTGCAGTGTATTTGATTTATTCTGAATTTATGACTTTCACAAAGACAGTTGCTAAGGGGCACCAGTGCAGGAAAGGACAGAGGAACCAATGACACTTTTTATCATTTCTTAAAATAAAATAACTTAACTGATCCTTAACTGAAGTTTTAAAGCCACTGCATTGCACCAGCAGTTTTACCTCAGTTTGAGTACACCACAACAGGCAAGTTTCAGCATAAGCAGCACCTGTCTCTCTAATTGCACTTCTATGCCTTTAAATGCCACCATCACACGCTTTCCATTACACCTGGGCAATAGTTGAAATCAATCTGTTTCCATCATTATCAACTATTTTCCTGGGACTAACTACTTGCAACCCCTTTGGCCCTGTAATCATTTTAAACTCCACGAAGCAAGGTTTTCTAGGAGTATTTTATCCATATACTGCTCTAGGGCTTTAATTGCATCAGAGCAGGTGTTATGCTTGGATATGTCTTTCCCCCCACCCCAAATAATTTAACTGCAGTTGTTAAAACCTGCATTAAAAAGCCCAGCTTTCCATATTGCATGGTGCAGTTTTTAAAACAATGAGCATGAACCTGGAAGCTGAACAGAGTGTGAGCTGCAATTTTTCAGAGCTACAAACCAATCAATTAACATAACAGGAACTAAAGGAGAAATCTGATTATATGAAATTGCCAGCCAGATGCCAAGAATGCTGTAGGAATCGTTTACAAATATTCACTACTGTTGCACCTCTACTTTTAAAGTCATTCCCATTTTCAGTATTTCTACTTTTCTAGAAGCTCTGAGGTGTCTTCTTGGCATGAAACTCACAAGCAGACATGTCAAGGGCCAAAAAAGACTCCAAAGACAATTCCTGTGTGATTTCTCAAGAGACCAAGAGCCATGTACACAAGTGCTGACATTGGCACATAAGCTGGGGCTTTCCAAAAGGTTGTGAATGTAATTCACTGACATCTTTCAGGTAAATGATTTATTGGCTGAAAAAATGGAAGGCAGGGTGAGTCAAAACATCTTACACATTTTTGACAAATACAGCTGAAATTTTGTTTTAAAAAGTTGGAAAATATTGAAGTGTTCTAGGAGAATATCTTAATTAAAGATTTCAGCATAGAGCATGAGACTGACCACTGCTTCTTTTCTTCTTTTATCTTTTGGGTGTTTTAATACATCTCCTGATTAATGAAACAAGAAAAGGTTTTTCAATTTAGTAAAATATTATCTTCAACACAAAATTATTACTCTTTCTCATATTTTTTCTTTCCACCATCATTCTGAAAAATCCATAATGTATTTGCTATAGTCATTCCTTACCTAAGCAGATACGTTAAGAAATCAACCTGAACGGATCAAGCAGTAGCAAAGAACACTTTTTAAAAGAGCTTAAAAAGGTAGCCCATGGCTATAACAAGATTTTAACTTCTTTCACAGCAGTACAGGATTGCTATTGAGGACAAACTCTAGACAGAATATAGAAATGATGCTTTCATTCCTAGAAAAATGTGGCACACTTCCCTGATAGAAGCAGTATTTCCAAGAGGAGAGGGCTCAGGGGAGGAGACCTTGCTGCTCCCTGCGTTGGAGTGTATGGAGAAGAGGGAGCAAGACTCTTCTTGGAGGTGTACAGTGATGGGACAAGCAGCAAGAGGCACGAGCTGGAACATGGGAGATTCTGATTCAATGCTAGGAGAATTTCTTTCTACCATGATGGTGGTCAAAGACTGGGACAGGCTTTGGGACTGGCCCAAGAGCCTGTGAACTTTCATCCTCAAAAGCTCTCGAGACAGAATAGTATGCAGCCCTGAGCAACATGACTTCAGTAGTCCTCTGAGAGAGGTTGGACTGATACCTCCAGAGATCCCTTCCCACCCAAATTGCTCTATGTTTCTGTGATTAGATGATTCTTAGACTGAATGACGATAAATATGGGCAGCAACATTTCTCATCTCATATTCTTAAAGATTTCTACTCTTGGGGAAAGTTCAAGAGGAAAGAGTAGATCCCTTGCATGTGTGCTAAAAGGAAGTAACCTGGGCTTTACCCAGGTCCATTGAGGTTTATACCCTGCTCACCAGGGCTTCCTTCTCTGTGGAATCACATACTTTTATTTATGGTTTGATGACAGATCTGACCTTTTGCATCTTCTTTGGGAGAGAAAGTATAAATGGAAAGAAAACTCATGGAAAAGAATCCTCCTTTCGGAGGAACTTGAGGGCTTCAGCAGCTCTTGAGCATTCTGTGTATTTCATCCACTTGAATGGGAAATACAGGATGTATTGTGAAACTCATTAGGATGTGCACACTCTATCTCACTATAATTCCTTTTCATCATGTTTGCATAAACAGAGGATTCACTGTATGTAAAAAGCATTAAAAGGATAAAGTTACCTGGATTATTTTTTACAAGCAGAAAAGTATATCAATCTCCTTTAATTGGGGTCTCCTACAGAAAAGGACCAGGATGCTGATCGGAAACAAATTTCCCTGGAAGAGCAGCTGATGTTTGAATATCACATTTTTTTTGCTTGAAGTACTAGATCCTTGATACCCTTAGGCAAACTTTTTGATGGTGTTAAAGCTTTCAGATCCTGTTGCACTCCAAACAATTCTGACTCCAGCTATTGGCATAGAGCAGATACTGTATTGTCTTACACCAACAATCAGGTGGTAATGAATGCATTATAAAAGCAGGCATCTCTTTCAGGCTCAAATCCAAGTTCTTGAATGATAAATGTGCTAAAGATTTTCTGCAGCTCGTTTTTGTTCCTTTGGTGATTGAGACAACAGTCTCAATAATACTCTCCTTGTACTCATAGACTTTTTCTCATTGCTTTTCTCAAAAATTTTGAAAATAAAAAGGCCTGCTAACCAGACATGTACTAATTACTTGTTGCCTAGACAGGATCCTCAAATTCACATCTATTCCGGAAGCATATGTAAGTGAATTGTTCTTTAAAGACAAAAAATCTGTAAATGTCTTTTCCCTTGAACACCACTACTGTCTCACTTGTGATGTAACAGTCTCAAAATACTCTCTGGATTTTGTGCTTTGTATTGGTTTGGCATGGGCTGGATTATGAAACAGCAGTCTGGTTCTTATGCATTGGAGTGTCTATGTGGATATAATGCACTATATTGCTTATGGTGAGATCCATCCTGGCTTTGTTCAGTTCTTTATTTCTCCATAATGATTGGCCTTTGATTATGTTACCATGTTACTGTATCAAATACTTTCACCACCAATTCAGATCCAAAATCTGGTGACTAAACCAAGATTACGTCTGATATTGCCACAGTAGGGAAATATGCTAAACCTATCCAAGATTTGCCAGGTTTAGATCATCAGTGATATAATCAGGTAAATAAAACCCCCAAATCTGCAGCATGTCTCAAGGGAAAGTGATTATGTTTAAAGGCCCATAAGTGATTGAAAAGGGAATGCCTATTGTTTGTTTCATTATTTTTTTCCCCGAATGATGCTATCTCTGGATAAACAAATAAATAATCTGGCACAGGGATGTGTGTTACTGTTTGTGTTTGACCAGAAGTGTCAATAAGCAAGGGATATCACCTTGCATCCTCACTTTTCCAGAGTATTATATTCACTCCTGCAGGAGCCAAGAAAGGCTAAAATGCTTAAGAACTGTAAATGAAAGCACCATCACATCCATAACTTTTCTATACTGACTACATGAGAAAGAACAGCACAGACCAGTTTCCTATTTCACAGAGACAGAGCTCTACAATAACATACAGTACATAAAGAGAAAGTGGCACTAAAAATCCACAGAGTAAAAAAAAACCTGCTATTACATTGAGTTAAAAAACCCACCACATTTGATTGCCTGGAAAAATGTTTCCTACGCTCGTGAGGCAGCCAGCCTGAAGGAAGCAGAGGGAAACCAGGTGGTCCTATCAAAGCACAGCCTCATTTGTTTGGATGATGCAGTGGTGTCAGGCTGGGCTGGTCCAGTCTGTGCCTGCAATGGCTGCTGCATGGCCAGGGAAGTGAGCAACCACTGTGTCCTCACTGCCCAGAGTCTCCTTCGCCAAAGAGCCACCCAGGAGCCAAACCTGACATGGAAATTTGCTGTGCAAAGCACCTGTATAATCTGATGTTTCTTCCAGCTCCTACTCTCTCCTGACCAGCTCCTGGTGCCCAGGCTTGTGCTCCCATTGATGTGATCAGGAGGGCTGATGTTCCCCAGGCACAGACATTGCCCCAGCAGCTTGGTGGCAGGGCAGTGGTGTCAGCAGTGACACAGGGGCATGGGTCATGCTCTCCACCAGTTTTGTCCCATCAACGACCTGCCCTGCTCTCTTCACTTGAGGGAGGTGGGATGGAGCCAGCGGCAGTGGGGACATCACCCTGAGGCCAGGCCACCACCCTCAGCACCCAGCCTCCTCTGCCTGGGAGCATCCAGCCCTCCCCAGCAAGGCCAGCTGCAGTAGCAGGAAAGCAACTTTAACGAGCATTCATCGCACATGCGGGGATATAAATAACCTTATAAAAATACCGAAAATACATAGTCAGTGTGAGAATCCCCTAAGGGAGGACAAGGAAGAAGTGCAAGCTTCCAACTACCTCAAGCTCTCACTGGCAATGTACTTTCCCAATTAAAAGACATGGAAAAATATCAGTTCCCCAAATCTTTCAGCAAGTTCTGCAGTGGTCAGAAAAAGACACTTTGAAATGTTCTTGCTGAGGAAGTATGGGTTTTATTCTTTTATTGTTCATTTTCAAGTTAAACACATGCACAGTGATTTTTGTAATCTTGAAGATGTATTTTAATTGATTTCCTGAGTATTTTAAGGTCTATTAATTCCACGGATCTTGCAAACGCTGCATTTTCTGTATTCCAGCTGCTGTTTTAATCATGTTCATTAACAGAATTACTTTTACCTGCCTGTGAATATTTTACATTGCATTAATAAATCTTCTGTTTGCTATCAGAACTGAACAGACAAACAAAATAAAATACCCAAGCGTGTGAGTTTCCACATGGGTCTGACACTGTTCTATTATGTCATTCTACCAAGGGATTTAACCAGACTTGAATATAAAGGTGACAAAATTAAAAATATGTGCATAATATTTTAAAGTGTATATTTTTACATTATTAACAGGATATTCTTTTCCCATACAAAAAATCAGCCAGGTTTTCTCACATGCTTTGTTGTGGTGAAAGTCTGATGAAAAGTCTGCTTTCTCTCAGAGGAATAATTGGCAGTTGCTATATCCAGTACCTCATACTGTATGATCAATTAATTTTCATACATTTTATGAATAAAATATATTTTATATATATTTTATGAATATATAAAGCAGAATAAAATATACAGATATTAAGAAATACATTATATCCTCCGAATTTTAAACTGTATACCCCTTAAAAGACAGAAGAAAGATCTGATAAGAAAGTCTTTTTGCTGATATTATTTCCACATCATTCTCAATCAATTTTTCTAAAAGCTCTGAAATTCTGCCAACACCACACATGCACGGAAGATAAAATGAAATAGCAATTAATCCAATCATCTTTGATTTAACATTAATGTAACTCAGTGCATTAGGCCTTGTTTTACATGCAACTATGTTGTTCTGACTACATTTTAGAGAGCCCCCAAATTAACCAATTCACAAATCTTAATTGAACCAAGAAGGATGATGGTGCTCCACTCAGTATGGCCCTTCTGGAGCATCTCTCTTCCCAGAGGAACAAGGCAGATTAACAAGACTGGCAACTCTTCACCAAGCAGCGAGAACTGAAAATGTGAGGTGCTGCATAACCTGCTTTCAGCTCTGCACTGGTTTCTGCAAAGCTACAACAGGAAATTGGGGTGATCAGTACGTCCAGGGAAGAAACTCTGGATCCAGCAAGTCCCTTATCCTGTGACCCTTGTGTGGTTCCAGAGATGAGGGTAGGATCCATGCATGCAAAGAGTGAAGCAGGTGGTCACATATTTGTAGGGTGAAGGAGCCAACAGGTGAGCACCCCTCTTTACTACCCTGTGAATACTGGCACAAGGCACAATGATTCATCTTATTCCAGTAGTAAGCATGGAAATTAAGAAATATTAGGATTAATTGTACCATGTTACAATTACAACAGAGCTTTAAACTGCAGAGATGACTTAGCTGTCTGTTTTGCATTTTGTTCTTTGCATGTTGAAGGTTTGCTGACAGAGATATTTCCTGAAGATACATCCCTTCATTGTACCCTTTCTCTGAATGTGTTTTTGATTTTATGGGAAGGGTTGGACTTAAAGATTGTCACTCAATCACATGGACACTAAACAAAGTTCAATTGCAGTGCAGCTTTCGTTAAGGATTCATTAGCAGACACTTCATATAAAGTGCTACCACATTCTCTTTCATACTTTTTTCTTCTCTCCCTACCCCCCTTCTTTCTCTTTTTTTTTTTTTTTTTGCAGCTGAGAATAATTAACTGTTCTTTTGTGAGTGTCATTTGTTCTCAAGGAATTAAATGCCACCTTATTTTTCAGAACAAGAATTCAACTGTCATAATTATAGCTTCATTTCAGGAGAAAAAAAATCATAATTTATTACAGATTGTTCAGCATGTGAAATAGGTTTAAATGTCTTTGAAAGTAAATTGTGGCATGTCACGAAGGGCTTTTGCCATCACTGTAATTGATTTATAATTTTGCATTTAAAATTAACAACATTCATCCATTGTTCTCTTATTATATAAGGCTCTGGCAGGGAGTTGAGAGTTTTGTGTTCAGTTCTGGTCACCATATTACTGTAATGATAATAATAAAGTTTTAATAGCTTAGGAGATAAAAATTATATGTAGAAGTGAAGCCAATATCAGTATTAAAAATAAACTTCAGACTGAAAATAATTTTAGAAAAATATAGTATGTCCAAAAAAAATTAGTAAATGGGAGATTGATCTGAATTGTGTTAACTTTAAAACACAAGAAAGCTAGTCTTAATTTTAAAGTTTACATTAAAGTGATCTGCCAAAAATACAGAAAAACAGATCAAAATTAATTTTTAAATAATTGGACAAAACAACTTTAATGGAGTTACTACAGGTCAAACCATTGGTCCTTTTCTTACCCTAGAATGCTTCAACCGATAGCTGCAGAACTGTGACCTAATCCTGCTTTTCAAAATTTACCCGCAGTTGCAGAACAGGAGAAAATACAATTTCATTTTGTTATGGACAATGTTAGTGTTGTGATACAGTCAAGCATCATAACTGCCCACCCATTTATTGAAGTGGCTGTATTTCTGGAATAATGATGTTGAACAATGTAATACTGTCCTTGAACAAAGACAAAACTGAGATCATAACATTGAGCAGTTCTGATTATACCCAGAGAAAAGGAAAAAAACCAGAAAAGAGGTTACTGGGGATGCATAAGAGATACAGAAAATCACAGGAGTCCAGATCCCGGACGAAAGACTGCATTTATTGGTTTTCAAATACTGTCTGTGATTCTGACCTCAGCAGTTTCTTCAGGTTTATTTGATTTCATTGATCTCATCAGGTATCACACATAATGACATTAGTGTAAATGAAAACAGAATTAGTCCCATTAACTAATTATTCTACACACAGTTATGGGACAGAGAGAGAAATTAATGAAGAAAAATGAGAAGACTGATTTTGTCAGTTCTACCAGATAGACATCAGGAAATAGATTCCCAGTTGCTCATAGAGATCCCTGTTGTGGTCTCCATCCTTTGGACTGCACAGCCCCCAAAGAAGGTTGCACACAGTGAATATAAATATGAGAAGAAAAGACTGATTAATTTACTAATTTTGTTTTTTAAAAGGCAAAGAGTACCAACCCTTTCCAGAATGCATGGATATCATCGTACCAGAAACTTCTATGATAACTTCAGGTAAGAAAAACTGGCCCCCTCAAAAGCTATTACTCTCATTTAAGGCTGACAAAAGTGATTTACAATCTGACTCTGTCCCATAAAACCAGTTTCTAGTAATCTCTGCCTGTTGTTTACTCTTTTCCTGACACCTAATATGTGAAATCACATTTCATGAAACTTTACATTTTCCAAAGAAGTACTCAACAGTGAAATTACATCTTTATCATTGATATCTTCAATTAAATAATATTAAAAATTGCTTCATGCTGGGTTTTGGTTTGTTTTTTTCAGATTAGCAAAACAAAAGCTTAATATCAAATCAGGGTGGGGAAACTAAGACAAAGGCATAAAATATAGCCCAATTTTAGTTTATTAGTCACAGCAAATGAAGTTGAAGATAAAACCAGTCCCACTGGAGTCCCTACAAAGAAGATGGGTTCTGGAAGAGTCTGTGGCAGACAGGGGTGCACAGAGTGCATCAGCAGAACAGGAAACGTTGCCATCTTCTAGTGAAGCAGAGGCAGCTGAAGGGCAGCAGTCTTTCTTCCTCCTCCTTGACTTTGGAAAATTTTCTCCCCAGGTGTTTTGCATATACACCCTGTGATGGTCACTGACCCTTCTGCAGACCAGTAAACAAGAAATGCTCCCCAGAACACTTTCTTTTCCACATGTGTCTGCAAAGTCCCAATCTAACAGATGCCATGAAGGCCATGAGGTGATACTAAACAAAGACCAGGGACAGAACAGGGAGAGGTAGCTGTTCTGACCACACCAAACACTTCCAAACTCTACAATGAAAAGAACAGGATTGTGCTGTCCTCCTGCTGCAGAGAAGCCTACTGCAATCTAATACTGCTGGGAAACTCAAGGTCAGCTTCCTCTAGTGAAAATATTGTCACGTAATGTTGTCAAGGTCAGTGTCAGCTTGGATTACCTGCCATGCAAGTGCCAGTCATGCATGTTCTGCTTGCCTTGAGCTAGGCTAACCCATGCTCAAACTTTTCAAAGATGTTAACACCTACATCCTCACTGACATGGGGCAGCCATAATGCAGATTTCATTGCATAGCAGCTGATTTTAGTAGCTGGAGCATCAAATCTGTTTCATCATAGAATCTTTTTTTTCCTTTTATAATGTGCATACAGGTTGTTGTCACACTCTAATCCAGTCATATAACAGTGTGCTTCCTCACACTGAAAACATGCAGTGAAAACTATCTTAGAGCTGAGTAACCAATACCCCTAAGAATGGTGACTCTCACTCCCTACTCTCCCCCAGCATCTGCTCCTGGAGGTTGTTGGATTGCTTCTTCTCAGTATATGGAAGATAAAGCATATATGGAGAGAAATGAATTTGTAATTTAACATAGCCCTTCTGGATTTCTCTTGTGCTGCAGGACTGCTGTAATGATCTGCTGCAATGAACTGCTGCCTCTAGCAATCATCTTCTCTGCCCACCACTGCCTTTTCTCAGCAATGCCCTGGGGCTCTGTAGCACACAGCTAGCAAAGCCAAGTTTCCAAACCTGCCCTGTTTACCAGAGCTTTACAGTCCTACTTCCTTAACCCTTTTCATCCCTTGGACATCACCATGCACAATTCCTCCCACCCCCAAACTTGAGAGAAAACACCAGCAAAAGCTGGAAATTTTGTTCTAAGATTGCTTTATATATATGTGCTTCATTATTTTTTTCCAGGACGTGGCTGAATTTCTTGGAATTACTCAGGAGTTATTTTCAAGGTCAACATGTATTTGCCACTAACATTTTTGTGGTTTAGATGGTTTGCCTGGCACATGATGATGTCTCAACCTCAGCAGAGCTTCAGGGGAAGCTGGAAAGGGAAATAAGGACAGGGATGCTGCAGCTTCAGCTTAGGGTGGGAATTGCTGGCAGGAACCAAGCTAGAGGTGAGGAAATGGTCTGGAGCATGTGCCGAGGGTAACATGTGCTGAAAGTGAGTCTTGCAGGCACTTGTCACCAGTGTCTGATGTGTGATATAAGCAATTGGGCTGATTTTTGAGAGCAGGCAGAAACAGTCACGCTCAGCATCTATACCCACCCACTATCAAGAGGGGTGATATGTCTGCTCTGACTAGGGCCAAAATTGCCACCGCATCTGAGACAGCACATACTTTCAAGTAACCAGGTCAGATTTGAATCAGTGACCCAAACAAAAGGCTCTTTTTGCTCCAGTTATCAGATTAATCTTGGCCCCTGTGATCACTTCTAAACTTCATTAATTCTATTAGGAAGGTTTTGCAAAGATGAGATTTATGTCGTTCCACATTCTAAAATCAACTGCTATGCAATATACCATAGATAATAGCAGTGTCCACATTTTATACCCATTTTATGAGCCATATTCGATATTCTTTTATTTTACCAGAAAAAAATGTCAACTTGTCAAAAAGTGAGGGATTTATTACTATTGCTCCCTTTGTCTAGAGAGAAAATGCAGTGTGATGGAGCTTTGGTTTTGCGGTGATCTTCCTTGTAGATCACCATAAAGAAAATCTTATTTTGTTCCATCTCAGGCGAAGGTTATAACTTCTTCCAGATTATGCTTATCTTAATACTAACAAATTACTACCTTTTTTTTTTTTCATCTTTAGTAAAATGGAATTAGCATAGTTTGAAAGAACTGTTTAGGTTCCTTGACCAGAAGAGGCGTTTAACTATGTCATGTGTGATGTATGGTGCATTTAATTGCTCTGTGCAGCTATTCAAAAAGCATTCAGAAGTAATCATTTAGCATTAATATCCTGGGGCACTTCAAGGTCACAGTACATTAAAAACTAATTCAGAGTAGTTCTAGAATACATTTTTCATATACAGAGATACATAATTCTTTTATGATAAAAGTGACAATGGTATTGCAGCATGATGAGGGGACATGGGTATTCTAAATATCTGCTACTGGTCTTATTGTAAAAGCAGAAAGACACCTTTTCACCCTTACTCAACAATTGTTAATTTCCAATAAACTCGACACATTCAGATAAGGGGTGATGAACAAATATGTTTACAAGAGCAATTTGATTTAGAAGTATTTTTAACTAGGGGTTTCTGATTTCTCTTTTGCTGCTTTTCCTAGAAGACAAGCTTCTGGACAGATTTTTACAGACAGAATAGCCTGAAACAATTCTAACATGTCCACACCTAATTATGTGTTTGGTACTCCCATGCAGGAATTCAAAATAAGATGACTATATTTTTCCTTAAAATAATTGATTTTAGATATGGGAAAAGAGAAAAGAAGCATGAGGACAGCATTGCCCTCAGGAGTTGCAGGGTGAGTCCTCCCAGAGTTTGGAAGACAGAGCAGTCACCCTCCTCTCTCAGGGAGAGGAAATTCCCTTGAATTAAAAGTATACAACACAGAAAACACAAATACCAAAGACACAGCCTGCATGCATCAGAACACAATTAAGTGTAAAATTATTCATAGCCATCCTTGTCCCACTTACACTTTTACCCACACACTGTACAAGAGAGACACTGGCAACCTGCAAGTCAAATTTCATAATAGAAGGAGAAAACAGACAAAGAATTGAAACAATAACATTGCCTTTTCACAGTGTTATTCATCAGCCCCTTTCTGCTCCCTTAAAATGCCCTAAGCACCCAGATAAAAAGCCATTCAGATTGTGGAGCTTTTAGGAAAATCAGATATATTCTATTGATGCAACAAGACCTCAGCTTGGGAGGAAACGACTGAGCTGAGCTCAAGCCCAGAACAATCCCCCTCTGCAGGGCTTGCATGAGCCTTTCCTCATACTGGGAGGCTACAACTGGTGCTGGAAGCTGGAATTGGAAACTTACCAGATCAAAGCTATGTCACTTGGGTCTGTAGCAGCTGCACTTGCAGTTCACACTTCTGCTCTCCTACACAGATATAAAACTTGAACTGAGGACCATCACTTTTTAGCTCTGAGGATGACAGCAGATGAAACACAATATATAAGCATCAAGAATTGAGTATTGGACACCTGCTGCTGAATAGTGAATTAAAGCACAGTCAAAGGCAGAGGCTGCCAGACACCAGTTTTTCTGTTTCTATTAAAAAGAAAAAGTAAAAGGTTGGTTGCAAAGGGAATCATGAACAGAAACACTGGTGTGGGCAAGAGGTCGAGTGATGTCCTCACATGCTCACATGCTATTTTCTCACCAATTTCTCACTGATTTCTTCCATTTTTATATAACCAATGAAGTTTCTAATAAAATAGGCACCTAAATTATTAGTATTTGAATGCAATATCCACTCATGAGCAAGCAGGCTGTATACCTCATCATCAACATTACTGACATCCACTGCATCAGGTGCACTTACTTCATATTTTAAGGCTTTTGCTTACCTTCATTGCACTTTAATAAAAGCCTAGTTTCTAAAGGATCAAAATGCCAGCCTCAAAAAAGTCACAAGTAGCAAGCCTAGAGCAAAACATCTACTGAAGTGCTGGGGTAAGGCTCCTCAATGGTGGATGTGGTGGAAAGTACTAGCTTTTTATAAATTATCTCACATAGCAACCTGATAATCATCCTTCCATTAGATACATTAGATCAAAGTGAACATTTACATGAAGAGGTCAGCAGAAATTGCTGAACATAAAAATTCCTGGCACAACTAAAGCAGCAATTCTTCGTAAAAAACAATAAAATAAAGAAAATCAAATAAATTAAAATTTGGAAAGGTGATATTTGGAAACTCTTGCTAGGACACAGAAACAGAGCTCAGCTAAGGTACCTCCAATGTGATAAAAAGTACATTAATTTACCCAAACAAATATTTTTCTTTGCAGAAATAAAGGATCCAGTAACAATAACCACAGTCAAAATGCTCTTGTTCCAGTCCTAAGCCATCCCGAAACCGCAAAGATCTTCCTTGTGCAGATCTCTTTCTACTTTGGTATTTCTCCTCCACCATGTTACAGAGTCCTTCTTATCTGTAGTGTGCAACACCTCCAGAAGTGCTTCACAAGAAAAGTTCATCAGTAGCAAAAGGAATTGTAAAAGCAGTGAGTTGTAAAAGCATGTGGAAGAATATGTTAAAATCATCCTGAAAATACTTGCAAACAATACCTGTCAGAACTTTATTTTTTTAAATACCAGCATCTATCATGCTAGGCATTAGTGTGGCAAAATATACTGTAGTAGCATTGCATTTTTCTTTGGGATCTTATTATTTCTCTGGAGGCAAGCATTAGTCTTTGTGCATCAGTATCCAAAATACTTTTAGTAAAAGTTTATATGAGACTAAGGAAATTAAAATACTATTTTTTCAATTCTGTGACCTTTTGAATTTGGGGCAATAAATCAGTTTTTTGAGGAACCAAAGACATCTAAAATTGGGTCTCAGTTTAAAACATAAATTTCAGTAACTAAATCCAACTTTCTTTAGATTTTGATCCTATTTTAATAAGAAGACTTTAAAAATAAAAATTTTGATAAAAAACATATTTCTACAATAACCTTTTCACTTTAAAATATCTGTGTATTGATAATGTTATTGTGATCAAGAATATATTTTTATTTTATTGCTCTTAACTTTTGTACTGTCTGATTCAACTGCACAGTCGTGGTAAAAGTAGGGAACTCTTAACATCCCTTTAATGATTAACATTCTTTTTGAGTACCTTCAAGTGTGCTAGAGCTGTTTGTCACCAAAAGCTCAGGCCCTCTCTTCGTCCTTGAGAGCTGATACCTTAATATAAAACACAATTGGAAAGCCTAAGAAACAACTGGGCATGAAGGGCAATCAGGATAATAGTTAAAATCACAATGACACATAGACAGATGTTTATGTTTTGACTTAGCTTTACTGTCTAGATGACCAGTCTTAATTAGCTCAGCAGTCCAGATAAACACCTGCATAAGTATTAGCAGGCTTTTTCTATCAGTGAAATATTGAAACAGGTTTCAAATTAAGTATATACACAAATACTCTGCTGTGTTGAGAACTTCTTAGGCATTTGTAATGCAGACCAATTCAGAAACGTGCTACTGTCCACTGTGCCACACTGTGTACACATTGTGTACAAAGAGACCTCGTGCCCACAAAGAGAGCATTCACATGTGAGTACCTGTTTAGTTAGCAGATGAACAAACAAGCCTAAAGGACCAGTTCTTTTGACTTTATTGATTTTCAGTATCAAATCAGAGGAAGGTCAGAAAGCCACCACTGTGGCATCAAGAGAAAACTGAACATGGCACACAAATCAGTATAGAGTCACAAAATCTGGTCAGGAAAGGTAAGAAATAAGTTTTCAGGCAGACCTCAGTCCAGCTAGAGCTCAGTGACTTAACTGGGAACCTGAAAAATCTCTGCATTCCCATTTCCCACTGAGGCATCTGGTATTACCACTGTGAATCCAGCCTCCATTTTCTGTAACTGGACAATGTGACACAGTACAATGAAAAATCCGCTTTTTCTGTTTCCCGATCTCATTAACAGAATAGATTTATGCTGTAAAATCCAGACACTTAAAAATCAAAATCTGCAAAAAACAAATGGAAATTGCACATGGCCCCCACTGTAGTCATCCTATGGGCAAAATAATTAATTTTTGAAATACCTGTGACATGAAGGACCCATTCAGCAAATCAACAAAATAAAAGATCTTTAAAGAAAGGAAGGAGACAACATTTAAAAACTAGCCATATTCATTCTGCCATGGGAATATTTTTAATATGCTTTCAAGTTTTCTACCCAACATTTGATATTCCATTCAAGCAGTCTGATTCCAGAAAGGGCTACACAGACAGCATGATGACCTTTGCAACACAAAGGCAATGAATTCAAACCTTGTCTGTAGCTGGTGCTGCCATAGAGGACGAAAGACGTAGGAAGAACCTGGATATATGGCAATTTTCTTTGTATACTCTCTGCTTTACAGGAATCACATGTTCCTGTCTTCAAGGATTTGTAATTCCTAGCCAGAGGTTTTCCAAAGGTGACCTGACACTCAGGACAGGACAGAGTCAAGGAGGAGCAGGCACAGAGCTGGGTGCCACTGGCACATTGGCATCACAGGGATGGCACATCCCCTCTCTCCTTCCCCAGGTGCTCCCTGGGCGCTCCAGCCCACCCTTTGCCATGGCAGCTCACCCTGCTCTGGGCAGGTCTGCAGGCTGAGCAGGAAGACAAAGCAAAAGAAAGGGGAAGAAGGACAGATCACTGCAGAAGGATCATGCAGTGTCCTGAGTATACGTATGCGTAATTTTCACCTGCCTAATCTAATTACTTTGGTCCTTGGGAACAAATGATGTCAGTGGGGTTCTGGTTTAAAAGCACATTGCTGGGGGTGACAGACTACACACTGATTGCTGCACCCTTGAATCCCCCCAGTTATATCTGGTGAGGAGATGATAAAATCTGCTGTGTTAAAAAGCACACACAGGAATTATATCACAAAGGAGACATCAGAACAGCAAACTTAATGACTTAATATTGTACAATATAAAATCATTCCAGTTGAATAACTTTTAATTTATTATAATACATAGATGCCAATTATGTCTGATTTATTAAGAGAAGTTCAGCAGTGCCAAGGCCCTGTGTTTGAGTGGTTGCCATGGTACCCAGCTTTTACAAGGACATCTTAAGGATCGTTAAAGTGTCAAGGTGATAAGTTTGACACTCAGTGGATTTAATGATGGATGATAATAATGTTACCTCTTCACATCACGGAACACATAGGATTCAGGAGGCACAAATTTTAAGAATTTTTTAAAAGAGACTAGCTGGAGCTGACATGAAATGTGTTAACTCAGACTACACTCTGCTCCCTTTAGTGTAAATTTCTTAACCTCAGGTTTTTTTGTGATTTCAGGTTGCTGCTGTTCCTCAAAGCATCTCAACCTGCTTTTATCAGATCTCACAGGCTTACCCCTGACCAGGGACTCCTGGGCAGTGCAGGAAATCGTTTCAAGGCTGAACACTGCCAATCCAGCTCCTAGCAATTCTTACAGAATTTTTGATAGTAAGAAGTGAATTGAAAAAAAAAAAAAGGAGAATCTCTGCTGTGTACTGTGAAAGAGACCTGATGGCAATATGTTCTGCATCTAAGCATCTAAGCTCTACCCCAGCTGTCAAGCACAACCAATTCATCTCACATTGGACATATAACAACCTTAGGCTGGTAATGACTTTCAATGACTTGCACAGACCTGATACAAGCCAATAACTTGAATACAAAAGACTCTGGAGGCCTGAGCACAACCCTGAGACTTAAAGATGCACACACAGGAGCCATCATGACATTATTTTAGGTGCTTGTTTCTGCTCTGGTGCAAGAGAACATCCTTCAACAGGGTAGCTGTGCAGTAAGGAGGGCTCTCACCTCCACACACAGCACTCTACCACCTTCCTAACAGCAGCAGCTAACACACAGTCTGCTCTTTTTTGAAAATACAATATCCTTGTACTTTTTTAACCTACCAGGAATACTAGTCACAAAACACATTCTCTGAAAAAAAAAATAGTTAAGCCATTGTCCCTTACCTTACAAGCTGTAAAGTGGTGGTTCTATGCACCTCCCTTCAGTGTGATGACAATGTCATCAGGCTGATAATTCCTAGGACACCTCTGCCATTTTCAACCCTTAGTTCTGCTCAGAGCTAAAATCAGCATCATTTTCATGTAGCAATTTACCAGTTTATCCTCTCTGTGGGTCAGAGTCTGACTTCACAATCTCTTTTTTAAGAGCAAATCTATTACACTGACAAGGTTTTCAACCTGCCCATTGGACTGGTATAAATAAAAGAAAAGGGATTACAGATCTAAACCCCAAACTTACCACTAGCAGCCAGCACTTGTGCCTACTAAGCTGTGCTTCTCTGCCAAGCATCGCTATGCCAGGTATTCCATGTCTAGTGTAAACACATTTGACAAGCATAATCACAGTTTAGCTCTAGTATCTTCTAGTAAAGCTATTTTACTGACATGAGAATAATAGTCTAGGACAAGTACATAATGTTTTCCAGTCATTCTAAACAATTCTGTGCATACTTTGCTCCAGGAGAACAATTTTTCCTGTGCCAACATGGACTCTCTTGCTTGACTTGGCCTGTGTTTTTGGCATAAGTTCCAAGCCTTGACAACTTCCTCAGTGTCACTAATCATTTGGGACAAGTACTGGCTCTACCTTGGATCTTTCTGTCTTTGAACAACTTTTGTGTATCCATGCAAATATATTTTTCAGTACCATTTTAAGGAGTGACATCCTGGCACTTCCAGACCTACAGGTTCCTCAGTTTGTGAAAGGTGAGTCTGGAGCATGGATCTGGACCTCCCTGTACTAGTGGCCTCTGCTTTCTAGAGAAATTACTCAGTCTCTGTCAAGACTTCACAGGGATCTGAAAAAACTTAGCATATCCTGTTCTGGACCTATTTCTGGACCTTGCAGTGCTGGCAAGTAGTCCTGAGGGCATCCTGTCACTCCATGCACATCCATCTACATTTTGCTTTCTGGTCATGAAACTTCAACAAAATAATACTTCATTATTGTTATTATTATTATTCATTATCATTATTATTAATTATCATTATTATTATTATTATTATAGTTTTTCAAGATTACGTTTATTCACTCTGGCAAATGTATTATGGTTAGTGACATCTGGTCAGGTTTCACCAAACACTGAATTCCCATGAAACGTCACACTTTGACCACAGGGAGTGTCAATATTTTTTATGTATTAATCACCATGCCATTAAGTGACAACAGCAAATCCCATTCACGTCAAAGGAATGTTATAAATTCCAGTGCAATTTAGTTTTCCAAGGAATCTGCATCTTCTTGTTACCTGCTAAGGAGAGCACATTTCAATTTGCTATTAAGGTACAGTTGTATGGACTTTTTTCAAAATATATTATTACTGCTATGCAGTGTCTGTTCATCTTGAGATCCCATCTGAGCTGCATATATTTCTTTATTCCATTGTACCCTGTGCTGTGGGGTCAACCCTTGCAAGCTCCTGAAAAAGGATGAAAATATATCTCTGCTTTCTGCATCTTTTCCACATGTTAGAGATTCTCCTAGTTTAGGTTAGCTCAAACAAGATTCACAGCAGTTCCTCAGGAATTTTTGTTATTGAGTTTTGCAGATCTTCACATATGATGACTCTTTTTCTGTATCATTTAGTATTACACAAGTGTGCTGGGAAGCACTGCCTTCCCTTTCTGATGTTTCATCCAATCGTTTCTGCTCTTTTGCAAGTTCAGATGTTAAATATGACAACTTCCTAAATGCCTTGACTTTGAATTCAGTCGTGGTCCCTTCTCTTACCAGACGGCTTTTAAAGACTGCAAGATTTGGTTTTTAAGATTTGATGTTATAAGGAAATTTATGACTTGTTACATCACAATCCTTGTGATTAAAATATTTCCTTCTTAATTAGGAATTAATGTAATTAATTTTCATACAGTTCGCAGTATTCTTCAAATTTATAAACCACAGCTTGAGGGTTAGTCTATCCAACCAATAGGATAAGTTACCTGAAAATAAGTGAAGTGAGCCACTATAGTCAACCAGCACCAAAACCAAAAGATGCTTTCTGAATTGTTTATTCTTTCTTTATGCCAGCTATCAGTACCACAAGGTAAAGACCTTCCTTTACCTCCTTCCATGTTTCCAAAGAACAGCAAATTTACAATGGATTCAGATGTTGTGAAATTTCTGTCTTGGTGCCACTTGCTGTTAAAAACTCTTTAAGATGGATTCCATAACAGATACATAACTTATTCAAAAGCACCATTTCCAAAACAGCTTTATTTATAGAGCACTGACCTTCCAAAAGCACAATTTTCAGTTTTCTGTTATTGCCCATAGTGCATGATTTTTTTTAAACAAAATGTTCCACTATATCTATCAAGAATCAAGAATTTTCACACAGTTCAAATGTGTGTTCTCTGTCAAAATACATATCTTTCATCTTGGACACTGATTTGATTTGAAATCACATTGGAATCTTTGAAACAGTGACTGCCATTTTAACACTTATGATTTTGTTATGGTTTTTTTTCCTATTGAAAATCAGCCTTTTGCTTGTCCAAGAATTTATGTAAACCCACGTGATATTTCTGACAAGACCTTTTTTTTAAAGAAACTTGGTAAGAGCCTTTTTTTTCCATTCACCTGAATACTTCTGCAGCTTCCCCTTGCTCCTTTTCCACATGCTTGATAAGCAATCAAGCTTTTGACAGATTTTCCCCTGAAAGAGAAGTTTAAAACAGGAGAGTGATTATGTCAGAAGCAATCCCTCTGCTGTGCCCAGTCACAGCACAGAAATAGTATCACATGATTTATGACTCACAGCAGCCCAAGAGCACGATTCGGAATCCACATCACTCACCAGCTGCAACATAAATCATCTGAATGGATGCTTTTTCAGAAACACGGGTATTGAACAAATGAGAGGAAATCACAATTGCTTGGTTAATGTTCACCAAACAGGGAGGGAGTCCAAATTTGTTGACTAAATTATTTGTTAAGAATTATTCATTTGCTTCTACTTATCACCATCTTTGCCAAAAGCCCCCAGGCTCTCTGCAGTGTTAGATCACTACTAAATGCATGCTTCATAGTGTAATGACTGGTGTCCAAATTAATCTGTTAATAGGAAAGTTTGTGGCCAACGTTCTATAACTCATATCTGTGAGGAAACAGGTTCCCCATTTGCAGACAGAAAATGGAGCTGTTTTCTCTTAAGCAGAGAGCTGCCCATTGTGTAGGTAATTACTTGAAGGCCTGTGCTGACCTGGCAATGAGGTAGTATATCTAAATACCTGAAGTGAAGGAGAAAAACAGAAATGAAAGCAGAGGCCCCATCTGTTAGACTATAATGATTGTGCTATTTGAAGGCAGAAAGGTTTGTCTGAAGCAGCTGGTTTCTCTCCAAGTGACCTTTTAGCATTTCTGCTTTTGCTGTCTGACAGATGTGTCAACTCAATAATTTCAAAAGCCCCTGAGTAAATAACCAATTGTGAGCAAGGATGACCCAAAGCGATGACAAAATGGGTGCACACACAGCACATTACAGAACATAATACCTACTGAAAGAACAGGGAACATTATCGAAGAGGAAAAATATTTTACTCTTTATTTTTGAGTAAATGGTTTTCCTGCTCACAGATCAGTTGTTTTCGAGGAAAAAAGGAACCATGAAGTGAATGGAAGGGCATTATGGCATGTTTGCCCTTGGAGCATGTCTGCAAGCTGGCTGCAGGACTCAGGTGTCATCTCAGAGCTCAAAATGGACTGCAGCTCCCTCCCTTGGCCCACAGCTGGGAAGAAGGGCTGAAGGCCACAGCTAATTGGCTTTGTGAATTATTGGGGAACTGCAGAGAGGTGACTGCAATCAGACAAGACCCAATCAAGTTTAAAGTCCACTGAAGAATTTTTAAAAGTGATACAGATGCTGCTTTTAACCAAAGCTTGAAGCCTAGCTGAGGGGAAAGCCAGAGCAATTGGAGACCCCTGAACATGCCCTGGT
The DNA here is from genome assembly GCF_008360975.1 of Lichenostomus cassidix. Lineage (NCBI taxonomy): Eukaryota > Metazoa > Chordata > Aves > Passeriformes > Meliphagidae > Lichenostomus > Lichenostomus cassidix. Next base: position 127,962,155 of record NC_139482.1, read on the forward strand.
TTGATGATGCACCAGCTACTTTGCTGAGGGCCCACACAATTAGAAAATCTTTCTCCTGCACTGCTATCACAGACCCCTCCACAAAGAGTCAAAGCTGCTAAATTTAGTCATACTTAACCTAGTTGCACTTCAAAGCCTGTACAGCTCTAAAAGAGCTACTGGCCCTGACCACACCAGATCAATCCCTGTTCCACCAATGAAGAGAAATACCATAAATAATTAGATGCCAATAGTTGCTTTATCTTGGCTGGGTTCCTTTGCTTCCTTATGATATGGTGGAAAGTGATAACAAAATAAACCTTCTTTCTGCTCTCACTTTAGTGGGTAGAAGTAGCTAAAAACCCATTTAAGATTGAAGGAAGGGCAATGCTGAAAGTCCAGAGAAGGATCATCCTTCTACAGTCTCTCTTAAATTGTGTCCACACCTGTTTCTTCAGGTGTAAGATTCAATGAATAATATTTCCCATAATGATGCTGGGAGCTATAATTCCTTAACTTCAATAATGAATTATGAGCTTTTGTAAAGAAGGAAAAAGTGCAGAGGATTATTGAGTTTGAGTGTTGGTTTATTTATTTCTTTGAATATCACATTTACCATATATAAATCAAATTTCAAAAGCTTGAAAGTTTGATAGTGCTAGCAATGAAATTGTGTCTCTCAGGTGCTGTGAGTCTGTCTGAGCACATCTGGTGTGCCCAGGCTGTGAACAATTGCCATGTAGAAATTTAGCTGCAATGTCCATCAAAATTAGAAAAAAGCAGAACTCTTAATTAAAATATGCTTTAAATGTAAGAACAGATAGCTGTCTTTATTTGAGAGAGACCTGAGGATATTTAAGGAATGATAATTGATTTACCAGAGGAACAAATGAAAATGTGACTAAGTATTGGTGTCAATCATACATATACTCTGAGAATATTATGCCTATACTAAGAATACATATATTAACATCTTTTTTAATCTGCAGTGACATATTCTAATTTAACAGACCTTAAATCCATTCTGTACAATAACAGTCACAAGACAGTGCAAGACTGCACTTAGAGTTACATTAAAGAAGTTTTTAAAATTTCAAATTTCTTGTGATTTCCAATTTTGTCACTGATTTGCCATGGTTTTTGGAGTGCAGTAGCTGATGTGCATCCAGCAGGAGCTGGCAGTGTTTTCGTTTTGGAGTAGATTTTTAGATTTTCTTGAGTTTCAAGTTTTTGCAAAACCAACAAAACTTGTAGATTTGAAATTTCTCTTCACCAAAAATCAAGAAACAGGCTAGATTTTACTCTCTAGTGGCCAAGCAAATTTCCTTAGCCTTCTTGCAGGCATGTCAATTTCAATGATGGGAGAAAGACCCAGATTCCACATCCATGAACGTGTCAACATTTGCCCTGAGTCAGTGATGTCGATCCCACTGTTACTAAATAGGCTGAGAGATGACAGGCATTTGAAAATTATTTTAATTAGAGAGGAATCATATGAAGTTTTAAACTGGCAGGTCTATAGTCAGGATTAAAATTCCACATTTCTATAGTCTTGCAACATGTTTATTGAAGACTCATGCCTTTGAAAGAAATTTATTTCATTTTTGGCAGAAATATTCATTGGATGACGGTTCCACAACATGCAATATAAACATTTAAAAACCCCTAAAAATAAAGACAATCCTTTTTTTATTTAACTGTCTTGAGAAGTAAACCAACTGCATGTGTTTGAAACCCCATGGGACCAAACCTGCCACAACTCCACCTAACACAGTTTGCCAAATTTAAATTTTGAATATAAGTTATTGTCATCTCGTGTGGAATTGTCATAGGTGATGCCTTTGTTCCACTGAATTTACATGGGAGCTGACTGACCTCACTCCTCAGCTCCCCCATTCTTCAGTTCTATCACTGCTCTTCCCTTTCTTAAAGCTGGAACTGAACCTTACAAGGGACACAAAGAATAACTAGAAGGGCTTCATACAGGTATATTAGCCAGAAAAGGAAGGTCAGAGAAGGTGTACCTCCCAAGAAACAACACTGACAAACTGGGAGCAACAGATGGGGAAGCCTCAGTCTTCTCATACCTCTCAAGTGGGAACTAGGAAGACAAAGTGCATCCCACTGCATATAAAGATCAGGTTCATGACCACCTGAGGAATATGAACATACACAAGTCTATGGAACCTGGTGAGAGGCATCCCAGAGCCCTGAGGGAATCAGTTCATGTAGTTGCCAAGTCACTCTCCATGATATTTGAAAAGTCATGGCAGGGAAGAGAAGTCCCAGTTGACTGGAAAAGGGGAAATATTGTACCCATCTTTAAAAAGGGTAGAAAGGAGGACTCTGGAAACTACCAACCTGTCAGCCTCACTTCTGTGCCTGGGAAGATCATGGCACAGTTCATCCTAGAAGCTGTTCTAAGGCACATGGAGAACAGGGAGGTGATTTTGGACATCCAACATGGCTTGACCAGGTGCAAGTCATGCCAGACAAAACCAGTGGCCTTCCATGATGGAGTAATTATATCAGTGGACATGGGAAGGACTACAGGTGTCATTTATCTGGACTTCTGTAAAGCCTTTGACACTGTCTCCACAACATCCTTCTCTGTAAATTGGAGAGAGATGGATATGATGGGTGTACTGCTAAGTGGATGAGGAAATGTTTGGACAGTCGCATACAAAGGGTGGTGGTCAGCAGCTCAAAGTCCAATGGACATCAGTGACAAGTGGTGTTTCTTTGGGGTCCATACTGGGACAGGTGTAATTTAATATCTTCATAAATTATGAAGAAGAAGGGATTGAGTGCATCCTCAGCAAATCTGCAGATGACATCAAGCTGAGTGGTGCTGTTGACACACCTGACGGATGGATCCATCCAAAGGGACCTGGACAAGCTTGAGAAGGGGGTCCATGGGAATCTCATGAGGCTTAACAAGACCAAGTGCTGGTGCTGCACCTGGGATGGGGCAACCCCTGGTATCAATACAGGCTGAGGAATAACAGATCCAGAGCACCTTGTTGAGAAGGACTTGGGGGTGCTGGTGGGTGAGAGGCTGGACATGACCTGGAAATGTGCACTTGCAGCCCAGAAAGGCAATTGTGTCCCGGGCTGCAACAGAAGTGTGTGCAGCAGGTCAAGGGAGGGGATTCTGCCCTACTCCTCTCTAGTGAGATCCCATCTAGAGCACGGCATCCAGCTCTGGGATCCCCAGCACAGGAACCTGTTTTAATGAGTCCAGAGGAGGCCATGAAGATGATGAGAGGGATGGAGCACCTCTGCTGTGAGGAAAGGCTGATAAAATTGAGATTGTTCAGTCTAGAGAACAGAAGGATACAGGGTGACCTAATTGCAGCTTTCCAGTACCTGAAAGTAGCCTACAAGAAAGATGGAGAGAAACTTTTTACAAGAGCATGGAGTGACAGGGCAATTGGGAATGTTTTCAAACTGAAAGAGAGTAGGTTTAGATGAGGTGTTAGGAAGAAATTTCTAATTGGTGAGGAGAAATTGGTGAGGCATTGGAAAATGTCCAGAGAAATTGTGGATGCCCCATCACTGGAAGTGTTCAAGGCCAGTTTAAATGGGGCTCTGAGTAACCTGCTCTAGTGGAAGATGTCTCTGTCCATGACAGGTGGGTTGGAACTAGATTTTTTTTGGTCCTTCCAACCCAATCCATGCTATGTTTCTATGATTCTCCCTCCTTTTCTTTACAAGCTGCAGCAAGCTGCTCTCAATCACTTGCAGGGCTGGACCTGAAGACTCTGCAGGAAGTATATCTGTCCCCAGGAGTATGTCTAATTTGAACTGCATCCCTCCTTGATGGAGGAAAGCCACTTTCAGACTAGGGCCCATGTAAGTGATTCACTAAATTTTACTTTGTGGTAATGCAGTACAGGAACTTCAGGGCTGGGATTCATTGTAACCAACTCTGGTTGCTGTCATGACCATGGGGACATAGAGTCAAGACCACAGACAGTCTGCACAGCTCCCCTTCCCCTTTTAGAGCTCAGAAACTTTACATACTGTTTCATGGAATCCACGAAACATTCCAGCAATAGATGTCTTCACTGCAAGAGCAGCCACATTATAGGAAACCTCTGGAGAGTTAACCCTGGATAGCCAGCAATGTCCATGTTAATGACCAATCACACCCCAAAGGCAGCTTTCTCAAATGTCTCTCGTATGGTACATCACGGATTCCTAGACTTTTCTTTCTTTTGCCTTCAGTAACAAAGATGGGGAAAGGGGAATCAGGCCTTCAAAATGTAAGAACAAAAGAGCAAGCAAACAAATCGTGTGTATTCTAAGCCTGCATACCAGTCCATAGGCAAGAGGTCACAGCTTTATTAAACTATTTAATATGTGATACCAGAAATATAAGATAGATGCCCAAAGTATAAGGTAGATATTATGTTTTGGCCCATACTGTTATCTATTATCAGTGTACCTTCTCAAACTAGTACTTTAAAATAATCCAACACATTAAACCAATTGTCAATGACAGCAGCAGGAACTTGTCACAACTGGATGTCTAATAGTACATGACAAACTAAGAAACTGCTTGTTAACTTTTGTGCTTACTTTTTTACTGTTCTCTAAGTTGCTGCTATATTTAGAAAAAACCCATGTCTATCTCCATCAGGTTTTTATGCAGGTTTTTTTGTGAAATCACATTATAAACTCGAGGTCAGCAACCATTGAGTCCAATAATTTATCAAGTCATTACCCAGACACAGTGCCTAACATTAGCTGCTTTATGATGCAATTTGCACTAGGAAAAAAAAAAGAGCAACTGCCTCTATGAGGAACAAGGTATATTTAACAACCACACAGTATTAATTTATACAAAAATAGCTTTTCAATCATGATCATGTTAGATTGGAGTTAAGAAAAAACAGCTTCATTTTGTAAAAGATCTCTCTTTTTCAGAAGAGAAGCAAATATTTTGACTGTGTTTTTCTGTTGTGTTTCAACTGCTTCAGGGGTTTTTCCTATGCATTTTTTTCTGGTTTTTTGCAACACTCTATTATGGTTCCTGGCAACCATTGATTTTTTTTTCTGTGTGTTTTCTTCGAAGGTAAAATTAACCTGGCTGTTTTCATAACAGCTTCAGTTTACACTGCACCTTGTCTGAGAAAAATTATTTTATCTCTTCCGTGCTGTGAAGCCATAGAACCGATGGAGTTCCACAGAGCAGGATCATTGCATGTACAGTAAAAATACATATAACCCTTTTACTGCAGCTTATTACAGGAGAATTTTTCATCAGACACACGAGTGATGGATTTGAAAAGTTGAGGACTGATCTGCAGTATGAAACTCCTGTTGGTTTTAACAGGAAAGCAGAATTTCAGAATCTCCTAGGTCTGGTGCTAATGGTCCATATCTCACCTTGCAAGTAAAATCTGTAGTTTCACAAAGTCTCTTTAATAAGATGCAGCATAGTTCACTGCAGGCAGTGGTTGAAACTCCTCAGTAACTGGATTCAGGAGACCAGTCTACACCTCATTCCCCAGAGGTGCTGCTCAGGAGAGATCAGGTTCTGAATAAGGGCCATCATCACTTATGTGTGTCTCAAAGGCTTTTGGAAATCAGACAAGCCCATCAGCACAGTCCCTGTTCCATTAAAAAAGTCAGTGGAAATGGAGTGTAAGGAAGGAAAAGATCCCAAGTGTTATCTCAGAGATTATGTGACCCAGAAACAGGACACATGGATTTACAAGACAGTATGTCATCTATAAGGCATCCTCAGAATCTTCAGGGTGAAAATCTCTTTGGACACTGTTACTGAACACCATATAAATAAGCATCTTAGCATATAAGCATATAATAAGCACTTTTACTATATCTGTCCGGATTAACTGTTTCTAGATCACCTAATAAAACACCCAGGTGTTTCTTTGTGTCAGTATGGTAGGTGGAATATGCTGAGACGTTTCTATTACTGACTCAGATATTAATTCATGGGATATGAAATCAGGGAGGTCATATATTGTTGTATCGCGGACCGGGAGAGTGGCACAGGCCGGCTGCCCCCCGGACCGGGTCTCTGGTTCTCGTAAATCCCACCGGATCCAGGGCGAGCGGCCCCCGAGGTTCTGCGGCATGGCGGCAGTCTTCTAACCGCGTCAATTCAAGCAGGAAAATAGTGATACGAAGGAAGAACTGGACTCCATCTCTGTTCTGTTTGGGATGTTTATTTGGGGTAACGGGAAAAGGGGTGCAGGGAAGGAGAAGGGGGAAGGGACACAAGGCAGGGAGGAGATGCTAGCAGCCCAGAGATGGAAAGACCACGAGGTCATCTGGACATCGCCTTATAAAGGGAAAGGAAGGGGAGGGACTGTCTCTTCCAGAGCCAGTCCCAGGGAGTCTGAAGGGAAGACAGGCATAGGGAACCCACCAATAGATTTCGGGGTACAGCAGAGCATATTTCAAAATGAACCAATGGTATACAGAGCAGAGGAACAAAGGAGCACATGGAATCCTGAAACTCCATGTTGCCACAATATATAACAGCCTTATCTTTAGAACATGTTTCAGCTGAGACCTCACAAGGTCTGTATCTGCCCAGCTTTGGGCTGCAGAGTGAGATCTCTTAAACAGACTTTCCCATTTTTACATTTCTTACTGCAGGGATTCTATTTGTTGACAGGTGAAAAAGATAGGAATCAGGCTGCCTGGTGTGTTTTTTGCCCCATATAAAATTTTAGAATCTAAATAATACCCAGATACCACAGTGCATAGGAAACTGCTGTAATAAACCCTCAGCATGGAAACTGGAAAAGGAAGCAATGTGGTCAATCTAGAATGTTACTAAATACCTGAATCCACCTAAAATACTAACACCACTAGTGAAAAAAATCTAGTCTGTCCTCACAAAATGTCTGAAGAAAATTGTAAGTGGTGAGCCACGAATTCTCTCAGAGAAAGTCCAATTCTAAAAGAAACCAAGATGTGTACAAAAAAATCCACAGACTTCATAGAGAGCTGAGGAACTAGTGAGGAACTTCCTCTCCAGACCCTTCACCATCCTTGTGACCCTCCTTCAAGCACTCTCTAAATGTCTTTTTTATATTGTCATAACAAAAACTGCACACAATACTTGAGGTGAGGCTGCCCCAGTGCAGAGGAGAGCAGGACAATGCCTCCCTGGCTCCTGGGTGGTGATGCTGTGTCTGATACACACTAGGACACAGTTGGCCCTCCTGGCTGCCAGGGCACTGCTGACTCATATTCCGCTTTCCATCGACCAGGACTCCCAGCTCCCTTTCTGTGGTGCTGCTCTCCAGCCTCTTGTTCCCCAGGCTGTCTGTACATCCAGGTTGCCCCATGCTAAGTGCAGTATCTGGCACTTACCCTTGTTAAATTTCATGCAGTTGGTGATTGCCCAGCCCTCTAACTTGCCTAGGTCTTTCTCCAGGGCCTGTCTGCTTTCAGGGGAGTCAACAGCCTCTCCCAATTTAGTATCATCAGCAAACTTACCTAGTATGCCTTCAAGTCCTGCATCCAAGTCGCTCATGAAGGTGTTAAAGAGCATTGGCCCTGTGAAACCCCACTAGTGACCCGTCACCAGCCTGATGTCACTCCATTTACTGTAACCCTTTGTGTCCAACCCGGGAGCCAGTTACAGCATCATTTTTCTTGCCCTTCCTGAAAAACTGGACACCATTAGCCAGCTTCTGGTCAGCTGGGACCTTGCTAGATTCCCAAGATGCTTCAAAAATCTTGGATTTATTCCTATAGACTAATAGGGATCCAGCTGGAGCAGCAAATCCCTCACAAGTTCAGGGTCACCTGGAAGTTTATTATTCTCACAGCCATGATCCTCCAGCTCAGGTACTGAGACCCCCTTGGTCCATCATCTGTGTTGAAGACAGAGAGAAAGAATGCATTAAACACCTCTGCCTTGTCCATGTCCCTATTGGTGAGGTGCCCATCCTCATCCTGTAACAGGCTGGTGTTATTTCTATGCTGCCTTTTGTCATTAATGTATTTGAAAAAAAAATTATATTGTCCTCCACATTTCTGGCCAGCCTCAACTTCAGTTGATGTTTGCTTGCATGAATTTTCTCCCAACAGTGGCAAACTGCATCTCTGTGTTCTTCCCAGGTCACTGACCTTGCTTCCCCTGGGCATACACCTTCCCTTTTGTCTTAGAGCCAAAAGAAGATCCCTGCTCAGCCAAGCCTTCTGCCTCATCTGCTCGACTGCCAACATTTTGGAATTCCCTGTTTCTGTGCTATTAGGAGGTGGTACTTAAGAAACCAGCAAGATGCACCCCAGCACAACGAAAAGCATTTTTCTGGGGGACTCTTCTCACTAGTTCCCTGAGCAGCCTAAAATCTGCTCTCCTCATGTCCAGAGCTGAGGTTCTGCTGCACTTTTCCTCCTGTCAACAAAGATTTTAAACTCGATCACTTGGTGGTTGCTGTGGCCAAGACAGTGTCAGTCATCATGTCACTCACGAGATCCATTCTGTTGGCAAGCAGCAGATCACGGAGGGAATCTTTCTGAGTCAGGTCCCTTAGTACCTGTACCATGATGTTATCATCCAGATGTTTTAGGAATCTCTTGGACCTGTTTGTGACAGCTGTGTGATGGTCCCAGTTAATTTCCAGCCAGTTGAAGTCCCCCATAAAGGACAAGGGCAGTTGACTTGGAGGTGTCCCTTAGTTCCTTGAAGAATAATTCATCGACATCATTGTCCTGCCTGGGAGGTCTATAGCAGACTCCAGTGATGACATCTGCGTTATTTGTTTGTCCCTTAATCCTTACCCAGCGGCTCTCAAATGTTCCATTGCCAACTGTGAGCTCTGCACATTCCAGCCCCTCCATTACATACAACACCACCCTCCTGCAGTGTCTGCCCCACCTATTCAAGCAAGTTGACTTTGCATAATTTTGCCAATTTAAAACTTCAGCTAAATTAAATAGACTTATATTTCACTATAACACATTAGAGATTTAGGACTAATTCCACTCAAAATTTTAAGAATATTTGCACTTGTAATTAAATAAGCACATTAAAACATTATTATATATTATTGCAGTAATAATATATTGTTAACTTATAAATAGTAAAGAGACTGACATTTATTTCATTCTACCACATAATATTTGGATGCATTGAACAAACTTTGAAGAAACTGTATTCTGTAACTCACTGTAGTAAAAGCTACTTAGATACCAACATGCAGACTTGCAAATACTTTTAGTGTAGGTAATTTTAAAGGATCTCACTGGTTTAGAGACTAATTTAAACCTCAAAACAGAGATCTGATTCTGGTATTGTACAAACCTGTGTCGTATCTCTGGAGAATGAAACTATGCATTGAGTAACACATGGACTTCCAGAGTTCATAAAGAAGATATCATTTTTCTACCAAATCATACCCTAGTGGATTTCAAGATGCTCTGGTCAAAATTATAACATGAACATGGTGCTTGAGTAATGTGTATCTGCATTTAATAAACATCTCCTTCAAACAAATGCAGTTGAGCAACACTAAAAGCAGCACAATCAGAGAGAGACAATGTGTGCAATTCTATTGAAGATTTCCTGAAAGGAGAAAGCTTTTGAAGGAATGACAGCTAGCCTTAATATTTTTTTTTTTTAAATAGGAAAAAATAAAAAAGAAAGGCAGAAAAAGAGGAGGAGGAAAAATAAACCCTTCTACGAGTTGAAAAGGACAAGTGACTTTGAAAATGTAATCAGTCAATCCCCAGCTGAGAAATATAAATAGAAGAAGGGCCATTAGCCCCAGAGATGTCATCTGTGTCCCTTCTCTCTGTGTCTGTGAAGGGAATGTGAAGAAGAGACACAGGATGCAAGGCAAGGGAGAGATGCATTGAACTGGCTCACCTCCCTGTGCAAAAGTATATTATGCTATTATACCATCTGTTTTTCAGTCAGTAGTAAGACTTCTTGTTCCTCAGTGCTTTGCGACACTGACTTGTAAAATGGACATTTAGTTCCACTTTCATGACTAAAGGAGCAGAAAATAGAAGAGTGCTCAACTATTAAAGGAACAATAAAAGTTGAAGTAATTGATGAATGTGGTAGCTGAACTTCAGGTCTTATCATAATCACTTCTTGCAGTTTCCACCAACCAGCCTAGGTCCCAGTGCTTCAAACTCATCAGGCTCCAAGAACACCACTGGGGCAAAGGAGCTAGGTTTGTGTACATGCAACAGAGGTCTTGAGCTTCTTTTGTATTTTTGCTGACCAGGATAGCCATGCCACACAGGCAATACTCTGGCTGCCTGTGATAAAGAGGAAGAAGGTGTCAGGGAGGGAGACAGGACACCCTGGATGGGGTTGTCTCCAAGCCAGGTGAGCAGCTCCTCTGCTCTCCAGCAGCAGCTTTGCAGGGCATTCCTCTGCAACAACATGTTCATTCATTTCTGGCTGCTAAGTCTAACCACATTCCCTTCACTGTTTGTAACAGTTTTGTTCCCTTTCTAAATCTTTTCAGGATGTGTAAATGTAATATTTAATATGCCTTGTAAAAGCTATGCTCTGAAAATGGACAGATGTTTCCAAGTAGGTAATGAGTAACATCTTTCTCCAGCTTTCCTGGCAGATGCAGCAGGAAACAAATACATATGCACACATAGGTTACATTCCTCTTAGAGAAATAATGTTACTGGCAGTTTCCTTTCAGTGGCCAAGCTGGTCAAAGAAAATCATTTTTTCACAGCATTTCACACAATGTAACAGTTGGACTCAATGACCTTAATGGTCTTTTCCAACCTAACCGATCCAATGATTCTACGATTCAATATCTAATTTTCTCTTTTAATTGGCTGAAATACAATAACAATCCCCAAAAAAGCAGCTCAAGCCACCACCAGCTTAATCCAATAACCATTTCAGTCTGAAGAGCAGGGAAAATATATACTGTGAAAATATATATAAATTTTCACACTGTATATATTGTAATACCAATTACATCAGTCATAGGAAGTCATTCCAGTAATACAAAGAAACTAACAAGTATTCATATATAAAGGAGGAAAGAAACCTAAAGGATGTTTACTTTTAAGTGCAGAAAAAAGGAAAATCAATACTCTGCCTCACACAAAAATCTAATGGGTATGACCTTTGCTAGGGAAAGCAGGTGGTCAGTGCATGCTCTGCAGACTTCATGAGAATAGGCAGCTTTTAAGATGGATAAAACGTTAAATATCTCAAATCTGGCACATCCAAAATCACTTTGATGATCCTGATGTACATAGTACTGGCTGAATCCCTAAATTCCAAATAACTTTCCTGACTCTTGTCTAGAATTAAGAGGTACACACAGAGATCAAGGGTGGTAAATAATGCCCACCAGTTTCCAGACCCAAGCTTTCCTCACTACACATTTTATTAATGTGCACTCTTCCTGTTTTCCCAACATATTGACATGTTCAGTTCACCCAATTCCACTGTGATTTCTTCTGTATGAAAACTTAGAACTATGGACCAAATAACTTTTCCAACCTCTTTCTTCTGCTCAAGAAATTGCAGAACAGGTCTGATATTCACAAGATTATTATTCAGAATTGTCCATCATGCTGAGCACACCTTGTGCAGAGTTCAGCCCCTGGGTTATTCCCTTTGGCTACCTGTTTGCTCTTGGTTTGGTGCAGCACAGGATTGCTTGTGTCAGATCATAAACCACCATTTCCAGATGTCTGAAAAGACTTTACAAATTGAAACCTAAGTGTTGATGAGATAGCCACAAAGGCATGTCCAGCACAAGCCTTCATACAAACAAATAGGAAAATCACTGTGCCTGGATCTGACACACTGAAAGTTAAAAACCCAAACAAATCACCACCATGAGCCTACCTAGAAAACCATCAATACAAGTTGTAATTGTTTCAGCAGAGTAACTATTCATAAATACATCTTGAAGAGTTCACACATGCCAACAGACAGCATTACTGTATTTTAGAATACAAACTATGGTTTAATAGAAATAAACTTCTGCAGATCTTTTCCTTCCTACTATAGCATTTAGCAAAGAACTGTTGTTCTCTAATGGATGGCTTTAAAACGCTATATAATTGATTCATTCCTTCTATTTTTCAATGACATTTTAGAGTTATTTCTACAGACTATTCTTGGTTTCCCTCCTACCAGCTTTGCCTGACACTTGCCTGAGGGGCTTCTGCATTTGAAATTGACAATTGCAGAAATCTCTTTAAACTTTAGTTCTCTGTCTTTATTTTTGCCCTTCTTTTACACTGCCTTAACAGCAGCCTGCATTTTGCTGTAAGAAACCCACTGGGCACTATTTATTTCATTTCCCCAAGTAGGAAAAAGTTTGAACTCTCAGGAAACTATGCTGAATTTTCAAACAACACCCAAGTAGCACATAACCTTACTCACCTGCCATGTCCTTTAATAGCCCAGCAGAACACCCATTTCTTAGCAAGACCTGGGGCAGATTTATTAAATACAGAGAAGACACAGCTGGTCTGTGCCCACATGCCAGAGGGGATAGAGTCTTGCATCCCCAGTTGACTGGGCAGTCCCACAACAGCCACTCTGCACCAGTACACAACAGGGTTTCGCCTGTGTGTGTGTTGGGGGGAGCTCTAAATTGATTTGTGGACCTCAAGAATAGTACTGCTTGGATATAGACATCAAAGTTGCCTCAGGCTATGTACAGTTCTGTGCTTGTATTGCACACATGACCATACAAAGAGTACTGTTTTATATCGCAATATTTCAGTCCTTGTGCAATTCCAGCCAGCAGAATAGGCAAAATTAAAGATTTATCCTTTTTTAAGCATCTCTTTAGATCACTATTTCAAGGCTGTTTAAATATGAGGTGGGAAAATTTGCCAATTCCTTAGCAAACAAACTTTACAAAAAAATAAAAAATAAAGCAGTACTCCAATACATATGTTGCTCTTACCCTGATTCACTGTATCCCATTTCATCACAGATAGAGCAATAGGGAAATAATTTTGTCTACAAACAGTCTTTTGAGGGAAAGAAATAATCAAAAACATATAAGGAATATATTCCAGAGGAAGCCTGAAGACATGGGCAGACCTGACCCCTCAGAAGGGAGGGGACATTTGCTGCCTGGCTAAGGTGTAATCCAGGACATCTGACTACCTCCCCAGCTGGATCACTAAGACTCTCTGTGACCCTGGGAAGTTAAACATCTCCAGTATAGACTTGGCCATATTAAAATCTACAAGCAGAATTCCCATCAGCTTCAACATTGCAGAGACCTTACCTTTTGGGCTTCAGCTGTCCTGCAGTTTATTGGCATGTGTAACCAGGCACCACAGCCCCTCCTGAGCACATACAAACAACATAACAACAAATGATCCCAAATACCATAAATCATGTGACTGACATGCTCATCTCAATGGAAACCACATGTGCCTTTGAAGCAACCTAGAGCATTAATTACTGTAGTGCTGTTAAAGTGCCCAGTCTCTGTTTCTATGGACAATGACCAAGATGAGCTTGACATGATGCAGCTGGAGACCTTGCACTCCAGGTGTAAGGCAGGAGAAAATCACTGACTGCAGAGGGAAGCAATGATAAAGAGATAAGCCTGGGCAATGTGCTAAGTGGTCTCTTAGGCTAACTGCTGTGAATTTGGTGGGGGGCATCATGGCATAGGCTAATGTGCTGGTTTTGTTTAGCCCAGAACATCAGCAAGGTATCTTTAGCATCTAAGAGAAATTTAAACCCTCAAAAGCTGTTGTGGTAGGCCTGAAGAAGTGTCTGAAGGGTGGGGAGAAGACACATCCCTGTGTTCATGTGTTGGTTTTGCTTAGCCCAGTTTTTGCTAGTGAGTGGGGAGTGACACAAAGATGGCTCCTGTGTGTCCTGTGTGAAGTTTCTGAAAGTTTTCCACCATGTTCAGCAGAGCCAATCTCTGATGGCTCTGAGAGTGATGGACATGCTGCTGGCCAAGTCTGGGCCAATTAGAGATGTTAGTTACACCTCTGTGAAAACATAGTTAAGAAGAAATCAAAACAAGGTAAGCACTTCTAACACTTCTTTGTAGTTAGAGGAGGAGGAGGAGGTGGAGATAAAAATATGTGAAGGGAGAACAGCATGGAGATGCCAAGGTCAGTGAAGAAGGTGGGGGAGAAGGTGCTCCAGTGCTGGAGCTGAAAACCCTCTGCTAGCTGTGGTGAAGGCCATGGGGAGAGCAGGAGGTCCCCCTGCAGCCCATGGGGTCCACAGGGGTGCAGAGATCCACCCGCAGCCCGTGGGTGGGTGTGGGTGCCCACACCAGAGGAGCAGGTGGATGCCTGGAGGAAGCTGTGATCCAGTGGGAGTCTCATATAAAGAGTTAAAGCTGCTAAGGCTTTGCAAGAGAGAGAAAGGCCTTGTTCGTGGGATGGAAGCAGCCTGGCCTCGGCTCAGGAGAGTCTGCATCCTGTGGACAACACGACTCGTGTTGTAGCAAATTTGGGTGGAGATTCACACTGCTCGTGAGATCAGACCCACGCCAAAGAAGTTTGCAGAGGACTGTCTCTCGTGGGAGGGACCCCATGGATGAGTAGAGGACTCCTCTCCCTGATGGACTGACCAAAGAAAACCCCTTACCCTGCCCCACCTCATGCTTTTGGTTGGAAGGAGGAAGGGGTGGTGGGCAGAGAAACAGTGTCTTAAAAGCTATTTTTACGTCTCATTTACCCTCTGACTCTGTTAGGTTAATAAAGCACTTTGCAGCTTTAAGTTTTCATCCTATTTTTCTGTTTTCTCAGTGCGTCCTCCCACCAGTGCCCTATCTTAATTCATGAGCCTGTGTGTGTGTGTGTGTGTGTGTGTGTGTGTGTGTGTGTGTGTGTGTGTGTGTAACAGGTTTTTTTCCTCTGCTCTGCACAGCTGTGGCAGGAGAGAGCAGACCTCGTAGGTGCCTGGCATTTGGCCAGGGTAAAACCACAACAGCTAACTTTAGGGAAGGCTTTGAAGCTGCTTCACCAACAGTGATGGAGAGCACTTTGTGAGCAGAGGAAACAGGAAGGGAAGGCTGCACACACTCCATATGCTTGTAAGGACATGGATTGGAGCTAATGATAATCTGCCAAAACACAACACCTGTTCAGAAATAATGACATAACGCTGAATACCAGCAAATAATCTCTCTGCCATGTTTATTTAGCTCTGACACAGAGGTATCTACAGACATAGATAGAACATGGTAAAGCAATCAATGTATTTCAGGACCTGATGTGTTGTTAGCTCTATTCTGTTTATATGGACTCTAAGAGAAACACATGAACTTTCAGAAAAGGTTTGAGTCACAGTCACAGGGGGTGACTGTGATTTAAAACAGACACTAGAAGACTAAAAGACCAGGAAGATAGTGGTTAATTGACCTTTATTGTGCCTTCTGGTTCATTTAGAAATGGAAATTAAATTAACATGATAATTCAGTCCTACTGTGTTAAGACGGCTATAAACCCATTAAATTTTATGGCCACTGATTTAACATTTTTTTCTATTAACTGGGTTTAATTTTCAATATTGTTGTGCAGGTTCCGAAAAGTGGTAGCTTGAAAGAACCCGGGTGGATGAACCACTGTGCAGCTGCTTGATGCCAGTGGCTCAGTTATTGAAAAGCATGAGCCCAGCCTCTCACAGACATGCACTGATTTTGCCATCCACCCTGTGCAAAGCACAGAGAAATACCCAGTTAAATACAGGCTTCCATCATTTCCAGAGCAAAATTAAGCCTGCCTGCCAACCAACACCTTAAATTTAGTGTCAAGGAAAGAAGGTAATTATTTTGAACTATGCTCTGCCCCAATTCAGTGTATACTTGTTTCAAGAAATTTTAAAACAGGGCTTATGTTTGCTGTCAGCTTGCTCCTTCCTTCTGTCTTCTGGTCTACTTCCTCAGAAAGAAAAAGTGATGCTCATTTCACAAGTCCTAAACTTGCAGCTAACTCTATGTAGACATATGCTGGTGGCTGCACAAAGCCTGAATTTGTTGTTATTTCTCTCTATTTGATTATTGTATTTAAATAATTCTTACATATTTACAACAATTAAGTAATCCAGTTTAAAGTACAGCTGGTTGGAAATCTTTCAGGAACTTTCATCCTACCAACTCAGAATGGATTATTGAAAAAACACACACATAATAAATATAGGGAAAATTTTCTCAAGTCCACTAAATGTCAGTGACAAACCTGGAAATTTAAGGGTAGTATTCCAAAAGTGAAGTTCTGAAAAAGGTGGTAAATGTTGTTCTGTGCAGATTTATATGGGTATTTTTTTCACACCTTAAAAACACACTGTGCAATGTTGCCAAGTTTTTTGCTTCACAGTCTTTTTTGGAGGCTCATAATACTCTTAAAATAATATTTATTTTTTCCTGTGAAGTACGAGTTAAGTGGAAGGAGATTGTAATTTCTATACTTTTCATCCTGAGTACTATTTATTTCTATATACATATCCTTCCTTAAACAAATGATACCAAGTTCATAATAAGAGTTTTCTGTTTACTGTACATTTTTTCCATGGTATAATGGTTACTGTTCATTAATTTCTCATAATGAAACACTCACTTGCATACTAAAGGGACTTTACTAATCTAAAATCTTATAGAAAACAATCTGTAACCTTTCATAGGAATATACGACTGACAAAATCCCATTCCAGAAAAAGTGACACCAATCTATCCTACATTTTTCCCTCCCTATTTTTTAGCTGAATCTAGAAGTATGCACCAATCTCTCCATGAACCAACAATGTTCTGATATGACACTTGGCTCTTTAACCTGCCAGAGCTGTCGACAAATTGGGGAATAAAACAGTCTCTTACTATTTTTGGCAATAAGAGCCTGTCTGTGTCAATTACACTTTACATTGATATTCATCATTCAGTCAACACCGCCTGCTTTGCAGTTTGTCCACAAATGACTAAGCCCCAACAGCATCTCTGCCAACACCAAGCCGTAGCAGATCTAGGTCTAGAGAAGCAGCAAGGAACTTTTTCCAGGCAAGTGAACTACCAGAACATGATTTTGGAGAGGAGTAGAGGAGGTGATAAATGAAGATAGACAAGCTTGGAAACAAAGAATTGAATGGGAAACAGGGGCTTGAGCAGAATGCAAAAGGTAGAAGTCCATATAAGGAAAGGTGTGGGCATTATTTATTCACTTTTTACGCCAAAACTCAGAGAGATGGGAAGTTTATTTAGCTTACCAGGCCTGATTTCCAAAGTTTTCATCATGATAGTTTCTAATTTGGCTTTCAGTTGATTTAGAGTTGCTATGATCCCATTGTTCCACTTTCCTACCATGGAATGCAAATATGTGTTCACATAACCAAATTCTGTAACTTCTATCACATGCTGTCGTGCATATATGTGTGTGTAAGGTCTTATTCTTGTCGTAGCAGACTCACCAGTCCTAGTCAAGGCTGTTCCAGACCTGAGACCAGTTTTATTCCCATTTTGTGCAGAACAGTGAAAATTGACCTCCTTTTCCTAAACTATGACTGACAGAAAGTCTGTGTCAGTTCAAAACATACAACGGTATCAGCTCCTACAGTACTTCATTATTCCTGTATGGGAGAAGAACCTTTTGTTTTCACCATTATAGTCCAAATAGGAAAAGCTGGACCATGTTCAGGAAACTTTAGACTATGCTGAACCAAAGGTGAATTACCTATTTTTTCTCCAAAGAAAAAGGTCAAACTAGGACAATTTATTAGCTAGGGGTGACTGAAATCTTTCAATTACTTTTTTCATATGAAAGAGTATAATTTTTTATTTGAATAGAAAATAAGAGGGAATATTTTTTTGTGATTGAAATTTGGGAAGTTTTACTGCAAAATCCAGATCCTGTAAGCTAAGAGGTTTTGAAGGTTTAGGATTTGTGGAAGGAGCTCTGCAAAACCTTTTTTTTTTCTCTTTTGGCAATTAATACAATAACTTTCCTCCTAGACCTGAATTTCCACTGAGGCTTAAGGCAACTACAACAAAGCTGCGCGGCAAGCTGCAAACCTCCATAACTCTGCTTCTTTGGGAGAACACAGTGGTTTAGGGAAAAGCCTGAATCTTAGGAAGATCTACCCTGGGAGGTGCCTGATGGGAGAAGGGGCATGAAAGAGAATGAAGAGGCGAAGAAAGGGGAGAAGAGAGGGTAGGAAGTGCCTCTACTCCTGAACCATTGAGGTCATCCCAGTTTCCCCCTGCAGCACTGCTTGCAGGAGACTGAAAGAAGAGACTTTACATTTTAACTAAGTTCACAAGATCTGTGCATGAGCTGATGTGAATCTGGGGACAGGAGTCTGGTCCCAAAACTTGCATGCCTTTCATCAGCACGATGTGATTTTATTGTTCTTATGTCTTTGTTTTACAGGGTTTATGCGTTTAAATCAAACAATTAACAACAGAATGTGGTTTCTATTTGTGGTTTCATTCCAACATTGATTGTGAAATGGTATAGTGACACCATCCCTTGTCCTTGTGTATCCCAATTATTGCTGCAGATGTACATCTGAACACAATCAGCTTATAAAGCTCTGTTGTTCATCTGTCTAAAACTAAAGACCAGAAAACAGGCTCTAAAATGTTTAAGATTTAAAAAAACAACAACCAAAAAAAAATCAGGAATGCAAAGGGAGGGAGAGAAACCACTAAGACAGATTTCTTTTTAAATTCAGTCCAGATTAGTGTTGCCCAAAAGCTGTTCCCAATAGCTCATAGCTCTACCGTCACCTTTGTGTTAATAGTGGCCTCAGTCACATCACCAGCATGTTTTTTCCACAACAAGCCTCACTTTCACTTCACCCTCAGCAGGAGGGAAGAGGGCCCTGGGCCCCACAGCAACTCCACCAGGCTCTGCCACCCAACAGAGGTCCCCAAGAGAGGAGCTGAAACTACTCCCTGATGGTAGATGGAGAGAGTGGATCCTTGGTCTATGGGGACGGAAGATGCATGGGGCAATGCAGGTATTTGCATCCTACGCCCTGTCAGCTCATTCAGAGTCAAAGTCCCATGCTCTTCTGCCATGCAGGCACAGATGGGGGCTCAGCCTGTGTAACCTGCCTCTTCCCTGGGCTCTCAGGCACCGTGGTCAGCCACACGCTCAGCCAGTCCACCCCCTTGTCTCCTTTTGTGCGCCTGCAGTCATCACAGGAAGGCACGCAATAATATGACTGACTGAAAAGTGAATTAATATTAAAAGAGTAGCTAGCAATTATTTTAATTAGCTCTTCTCGTGACTGAATTTTCGTTTCAAGCTTGCACAAACAAATTATATTTCGCAAGGGAGCTCTCAAGCAAAAATGTGGCAGTGTACTTCTAGCAAATAACACAGATCAATACTCATCTTTTTCCAGACTCGAATTGATTAATATCCATGACATACTAACTGCAAAATGATCACGGTACAATTAATCCTCCCTGTGCAACAGAAATAACCCATTAACTGAAGCAAAAATACACAGTGTGTCAACACTGAGCAAAAGCTTAGCAAGATGAAAACTGCTGAGCTTGGGTTTGAATCTAACTCTCAACCCCAAACTTAGCAAGACAGCAAAAAACCTGGAAGATCCAATTGCATTGGGTAACCTCACTGAGCCTAGCACAGTCCTGGGGCTGATTTTGGGGCTGCACCAGCAGCATTTCATCCTCATCATGCCAAGGTTTCCTTGCCTGCACCAGGGAGAGGCAACTGCTCTGGGGGATCTTTCTGATTCTCAGTACAAGTGTGAGAAATTCACCTTTCCAGGCAGCAAACTATTCAGTATTTGATATGGGTTAAAATATCCTGAAAGTAAAATATTGTCAGTTAAATTAGTTGGTTTTGTGTTATATTCTTATTTGCTGAAGGAAGGAATGCTGCTCTTTAAATCAAGAGAATACAGTAAGGGTTTCGACTCCAGTGTCCCTGTGCCATAGCCTGGGAAGGAAGACTGAAAGAAAATCACAGAAGAGTAGAGTCATAGAATCAAAGAATCATAGAATAGTTTGGGTTGGAAGGGACCTCTAAAGGTCATCTAGACCAACCTCAGTGCCATGGGCAGGGAAATCTTCAACTAGATCAGGTTGCTCAGAATCCCATCCAACCTGGCCTTGAATGTTTCCAGGGATGGGATATCTACCACCTCTTTAGGCAACCTGTGCCAGTATTGCACCACCCTCATCACAAAAAATGTCTTCCTTATATTTAGTCTAAATGGACATTCTTTTAGTTTAAAACTATTACCCCCCTGGCCTATCAAAATCATATCCAGCAGGACAAACACAGAGAATAAAATGATTGTCACATTTTGCCTTCCTTGACCAGCCAGACAACCTCAGGAAAATGTATCAGTATCTGGTGAATGATAGGAGCTTTCAGAGAACAAATTCCCCCCAGCTCCCAGTCACACTGCCCAGGTCTGGCCCAGCTGCAATAGTCAGAGGCAGCTGCTGCTGCACAAGGGTCCTGCTTGCTTCAAGAAGCTGGATGCCCACAGGTGCCCCAACCAAACAGAGTGTCATTGTCAGCTACAGACCAACAACTAAGATTGCTGGACTCATCAACAACACAGATGTTGGCAAATTGTAATAATAGTATTACTGATAATGAAGATCATACAATGGCTTGGGTTGGAAAGAACCTTAAAGATCATTTAGTTCCAATCCCCCTGCTGTGAGCAGGGATACCTTGCACTAGACCATGTTGCTCAAAACCCCATCCAGCCTGGCAGCCACAGTCTCTCTGGGCCGCCTGTTCCAGTGCTTCACCAACCTCACAGAGAAGAATTTCTTCCTAATATGTAATCAAAACCTGTCCTCTTCCAGTTTAAAGCCATTACCCCTTGTCCTACCACTACATGCCCTTGTCAAAAGTGCATCTCCACCCTTCTCATAGGCCCACTTCAAGTAATGGAATGTTGCCATTAGGTGTTTCTGGAGCCTTCCCTTCTCCAGGCTGAACAACCCAGCTCTCTCAGCCTGTCTTCACAGGAGAGCTGTCCCAACCCTCTGAGCATCTTTGTGGCCCTCCTCTGGATACACTCTAACAGATCCATATCTTTCTCCTGTTGGGGGCCCCAGAACTGTGCTCAGCACTGCAGGTTGGGTCTCACAAGGGCACAGCAGAGGGGCAGAATCCCCTCCCTGCCCTGCTGCCCACACTGCTTTGGATGCAGCCCAGGACAGGTTTGGCTTTCTGGGCTGTGAACACACATTGCCAGGTCACATCAAGCTTCTTCACTGAGCAGCACCCCCAAGTCCTTCTGGTAATCATACCAGTAAAGAGGT
This sequence comes from Lichenostomus cassidix, assembly GCF_008360975.1. Taxonomy (NCBI): domain Eukaryota; kingdom Metazoa; phylum Chordata; class Aves; order Passeriformes; family Meliphagidae; genus Lichenostomus; species Lichenostomus cassidix. Next base: position 127,983,376 of record NC_139482.1, read on the forward strand.
TTAAAAGTTGGCTATTTTCACAAGGAAATAACCAGATGACCACAGCTCAAGCCAGTGTGGTGAATCAGAGTTGAAGTGCTCCTTATTTTGCCTCTTACCATCTTAGGTCATCCAAGCTACTCTGGGAAGAACAGTGTAACAATGACTGACCATCCCCACATGAACCATAAGCTCTTGACATCTCTGATGTCTCTTTTTGCAGCTATGCATTGCTCAATGAGAGAAAATGCAAAACCAGAAGCTTAAAGATTGAAAGCTCTGAGTTCTCACTGTCTGGGAGTTACGTCCAATGCTGAGAAAGCAAACGGATCATAAGAACACTCTCAAGCTTGACATCAGAAATGTGGTACTCAGCATCCCTCCCAATATTGACTGCTGAGACTCTTAGTTTCACACTGGTAGCGGTAGTAATCAATGGCAAAAAATAGGGAAAGTGTCAAGGTGAGGGATATAATAATATCTCCACATAATGAATTCCATTTTATGGCTGCTTTCTGAGCAAAACACAAACTCTGCATTAGCATTGTGAGCAGAACCACAAGAAAGAAATTACGAAAACCTGGTGCCACTGTAATAAAAACAGGAAAACTGCTTCCAAATCCATAGAAGTTGGAGGGGATTTCATTCACAGTATACCTTTTAGAAGATAAAAAGCCATTTTGATCATGTTTTAATATGTTTATCAAAGGAAAGATACAAATCCAACAATAACAACCTAAATTTCTCACAGATGGAAAATGGGAATCAAAGGGTTTTACATAGAAATCTGTTGAAGTCAGGTTCTGTTTAGACAGTAATTCCTGCAAAGAATCAAACCACTTTCCTCTGCAGTTTTTACTTGGATTGAGCTCTAGATGTTGGAAGCCATCTGTCCTCGCAAATCTAATGCAGACAGAAAACAATCCTGACTGACTTGAACCACAAATGCATGATTATTTCAGTATGCATCAACAAAAAAAAAGTGTTGAGGTCAAATGATCCCAAGACTATTTCACCATGAAATGACTACACAACCATTTAGACATTTGTAAGAGTGTGTCTGACAAAGTACAGATGGAGTTACAATGTAAGGTTGAGTGAAAGTCATATTTTATATCAAAATTTATCTATTACTGCCCAGGAGGGTGTGCAAAGGAGCAAGGGAGGCTCCATTTTCCACTCACTCAGGAATGGTTGTGATTAGCTAAGCAACAGGGACCTCACCTTGACATCTTTCAGGTAGAGAAACAGCAGCTGCATTAACTCGGAGAAATAGTCTGTTTGTCTATCTTCCCAGAAAGAAATGAGTCTGGGGCAGAAATTAATCTCCCTGACCCTACTAACAGACTAAAGAGCAATGCCTGGAGGTGAGGGGGCCAGGCACTGGCTAACAGGGCTTGGCAGCACCTGCCTGCTGAAAGGCAGACCCTGTGGCTCATCCCTGGTGCCAGACACCACACCAGGGTTCACCTGTAGGAAGGCTCTTCCCACACAAACCCCATAGAGGTATCATAGTTTCACATTTTGCAATTGTACACCAACATTTTATAAACATTTTTAGGAAGGCTGTCCAGTTTCGGTGAATATTTTAATTATGCTTAACTGGCTTGAGAGTAATTTCAAGGCAATAAAATAGAAGGAATGCTAAAGTTCTGGACAAGTGTCCTATCTTGCCAGCACACTCCTCAGAGTATCCAGAGGGAAGCAAGACAGAGCCCCACAGAGCCTGGCACTCAGACACATGTCCTCTGATGGCCAGTGACAACCCCATCAGGCTCTTTGGCCTTCACTAGGATGCTAGGGAGTCATTGACACCCACGAGCTCTCCAAGGCATTGCTCACAATGATACTGTTTGTAAAAATCTGTATTTTCCACAAAGAGAAATACAGAGTTTGACTTCTTAATACTCCAAAGAACTGCATATGAGTAGGAAACAGCAACTGGCACAAGGAACAGAAGCTGAAAGATATGCAGGGGATTGAGTAGAGCAAGATGAAGTTGATCAGTCAGGGGCAAAGCCAACAAACTACCTGGAAGAGCCTGAACAGTCACGCTGGGTGGAGGTGAATGATGCAGTCCCCACTTCTCCAAACTGCTGCTAGGACAGAAAGAAAATAAATCTTGATGAGGATAGTTGAAGCCTGATCCAGTAGAGCCCAAGGAACTTCCAGCACTAGTGTCTTGAAAATAATCTTATGAGAACTCTTAATGTAGTATAAAAAGCAAAGCAAGCAATCAAATGCAGATGCAGAACCCTGCAGATGCCAGCTCTCTTCTCTCTTCATCGATTGTCTACTAATGAAAAATATTTTTAAAATTATATCATTTACAATGAGACTTAATTTTTGGCTTTCAGCCAGCTAATTTTTTTCCCAAAGGAGCACCACACATACCACAACCAAGACATACCACACTCCTATTTTTTGTTTTCAAAATATCAGAACACATTTAACTGCGCAAATACAGCTCTCAAGATGACAAGTCATCAACATTAAGTTTTCCAGCCTGTAACATTTAGTATATGATCTATTAACATGTATATACAGGAGGGGATTTAAGAGCTAGGCAGAGACTCACTTCTTTCCAAACCCTCCTGTCACTTAAAAAGAGGGTGAGATCTAATCTGGGAAGATCTACCCTGTCACACCCATGACTATCTCCCACCTTCCATTGCCCAACTAGTGGCCTTTGCTACACTTAAAACTAGCACTTGGATAGGAAATGTGAATATTGAACACTTTCAGCAAGCAAACAATGCCAACAACGGGAGAAAGTCCTTATCTTCTCACAGTCCACCTGGCCAGAGTCTTGCCATGTCTGAGACCCAAGGAATCAGGCTCCCTGATGACAACTTCCCCAGGTATCCCAGGGAGATCCAATTGAATGCTCAGTTGATGAGACATAAATAAGTTAGGCTTGTTCAACAAACTAAAATATTTTAATTTTAAAAAACTCTACCTTTTTTGAATCTATACTTTTTCATTGAAAATTATTTCTGAAAACTTGCTGAATAAGATACTGGTTCTCTGGGATTTTGTGAGGGGGAAAAAAAAGGAAGAGGGAGAGAGGGACAGAGGAAAGAGGCACATTGAATATGGGGCTGGAGAGGGGGGTCATGAGAGAAAAGCATTGCTGGGAGCTGCCAGATTTGCTGAAACCTCTGCTAGCTTGCCAGATGAATCAGACTACAGAATATTGAATTAGTAAGATTTATGATAGGGAATTTGAGGAAGTTACCTGAGATACAAAACACGTTGTGTGAATGAGATCTCCTCTGTTGTATCGACAGAAGTGTATAATGAGGCAGGAGCCAGGTCCCCTCTGCATTGCCTTCCTGGAGATGCTCTGCCTGACTGACAGCTGAGCTGAGCCAGTCAGCCACAGGGGAAACAAGGGCAGCTCACTCCCAGGAGCTGCACAGCAGACTTCCGTGTGAAACTTTCTGAAACTTAGCAAGTGGAAAAGGGAGGAGGGGGAGAAGTAAAACAAGGATAAACTTTTCTTCTCCCCTTCCATCATTAAACTGACATTCATGCACACACACATGCAGAGGAGCCTCAGAGTCATTCAAGCACCTGGGAGGGCTGGAGCAAAGGTCACAGAGTCCACATTTATTTACCCAGCATCTGCTGCAATACATACAAAAAGGTTCCACTGGCATCTGGCAGCATAAGGAGCTATCAGGCTACCATTTTCATAGAGGCTTCCAAAACACTTCTCACTGCCAGGATGATTGGTTGCTCTAAAAAGCCGATCAAAAATGCCTCCTGCACAGGGTGATCTGCAGGCAGCACCAAGGTGTCACAGCCCTCTCCACACAGCCTTTTCCACGCCCATTCCCCACCCAGGCAGGTGCCATGCCCAAAACAGAGCACAGGGCTCCTCTGCCTCGCCCTGATGAGCCTCACAGCAGGGAAGAGCACCAGGAGCCCACTGGGCTACAGCTTCTGTGCCACATCCTGCTCTTAGCAAGCATTGGGGCTTGTCCAATAATATACTGTGGGTTTCATCACTCAAAGCAATTTACAGCAGTGTAATTACTATTTCCATCTTATAGACAGGGTATTCATTGCTAGCCAGGGGGATCGAACAGGGACAAAAACTCCATCTTGCTTGCACCAGCACCTGTGCCCTCTTTAAATTACACGGTGGCAGAGGAGAGAATAGGCTCCCTGAGTTCACAACTGCCCATGCAGGATGCAGAGGACTACCTACCTGCTTTGCAATGCAAGCAGAAGCCAGTCAGGTGCTTCCTCAGATCTGTAACCCCATGGTTGCATTCAAAGGGTTCATGGGATCTTACAAGACACTGGACAGCCTGCTGATACCTTTCAATCTTAACCTTGACAATCTCTCCATGCAAATGTGTATAACTATAAAGCTCTTTGCTCAAACACACAAGTGTTACAGCCACCAGCTAGAATGCACCTGAATGTTTCATATAAGAACAAAATTAATCCAATTTTCCCTATCAAATTATATTTCTGTTACAGAACCTTTGCAAAAAAATGCTTAGGAAATATCTGTGAAATTGTCTTTTATAAAATGACACCGTGTTTCTCTTTGGGCAAAGGCACAGTGCTACCACAAGCAAATCCTAACAATGCACAGATGTGAATGCTGCTGTGAACACCAATGTTGTCCCTTACAAAAAAAAAAAACCCACATGAAATACTGTATCTTCATAAATCTTATGGGTTTTATGCATTACTGCCATTGTAAAAACAACAACATCTTGAATGGTGCATTTTGAGACAGAATGAGTTTAGTCAGTCTACCTAACTTAGCTGAACTTCACCGTATGCTGATCTGAAGGCCAATATCTATCACCCCCACTTTATGACATGCATTACTGCCGGCATAACAAGGCAGGCAAAAAGGAGGAAATGTGTTTTAACCACAAAGTGAGAGATGTTCTCCTGATTTATTAATTATTCTGCTGCATCCAACATATTTTTCTACAAGAAAAGTCACATGCTCTCCTTTATTTTTAAAATAAAAAATTTGTTCCATTGTTTCTCTTGTTCCGGGAAGGTTGAAATACACTGTACCCTACTATTTTATGCTTTAAAAAGGTGACCTATACTTTCCATTTCAAATGCGGTTTCTTTAATGAAAATATTGTAATGTCAGTCCATGCAAAGCAAATGCATATTAATATGCGTTTACATCTGTCTCATATTAATATTCATGCCTGAATCCACATCCCTACACAAAGCCAATTTTCTGACCATCTGTGTGATGGCTGGTGGATGCAATGAATAAATTTTATTTGTGAGGGGAGTGATAAATCATGTATCTTCCGTTTTTCACCCACAATCTCTCCTCTTAGGTGCTAAAATGTTTTCATTGTGGTTAAGAATTGTTAAGAAACCAAACTGATTAACCCCTTAGCACATCAAGTAGCTTCATTCTTCAGAGAAAAGTTCTCAAAAATCATGCAAGGCACAATATGACTGAGAAAGTGGAACTGTAGTTTCAGGAGGTTTAATGGTTTACTTTTCTTCTTGAATTATTCCTGTCTCAGAATCACACTCAGAGTTATAGTAGAAACCTATTTTCTCATACTGATGTTGAGGAGCACCTTAGTCTGCAGTTGCAGAGGGCTTGTCTTTGGAGTTAAATACTACTCAAAGTAAGACAATTGTAGTGAGAACTTCATCAAAAAATGTTTCACGTAGCTTTATTAGTGTTAAGTAACTGCCTGGTTACCAGCCAAAAAAACCTGATTGCTAAAGCACCAACTCTACATCAGCTTCTGAATTTCCAGAATACAAACTGACTCTGATTTTCTCTGTAAAACAAGTCTGCTTCTAAATTCCCAAAGGATAAATTTTTACCTCGGTCGTGCCAATGTCCACCCAGAGTAACTTTTCTGGTAGTGAGAATAGCTTTTTACCAGAGACAGTTCATAGTGTAAATGTAATACAACTGCACAAAGTTAAGTGCAATAACTCTCAGTTGTAGAGTGTAGATAAAAAAGACTAAAGTCTCAGCTAATCTTGGGACCCAAGCAGCCACAAGCCTGGGAAGGTGACAAAAGGAGTCCTGGCACTCTCTAGCCCTGTCCACACTTTTTGTTTGTTTATTTTTTGAACCAGACCCCTAAACACAGGTATTTGCTCTTAGTCAGAAGAATAAAGTCTGAACAGACTCATTCCTACATCCTGCCTCAGCACTACTGTAATTTAGTAAGATGGGACAAGAGGTACTGTGGCTTCCTCTCCCTTGGGCAAACAGACCACACCTGACACAGAGAAGCAGCAGCCCTGGGTTCATCTCTGAACACATCAGCCCTGGGAATACACACTGAAGAAAATGCTGGAGTAAGGAGTGCCATACCCAGTCACCTTAGGCATGGTTAAAGCATTTGCTTTAATAGTAGGATATTTGTGTTTTAAGTCTTTTTCCAGTCTGCAGTGCTCAAACCATGGCTACTCTCAGCCCAAGGGAATTCCCTATCCTTTGGGCTACTAACTAGTCTTCACCTTTTTCTTTTGAATCAGCCCCTCTGAAGGACATATATGCACATACAAATTTCAAATCAAAACATGTTTTTGCCAATACTAGACTAAATTATTTCCTCTTACATTCTGCAGTGAAGTCAGCTAACTGAAGTTATAGTGACACTATTTGGCCTGAGATAAAAAAATCTTTCCTTAAAGATGGACTTTGAACATTATTGTAAATACAGGTTACAGAACCAGCAAAGGGGGAAGATTATTTTTTTCTCCTTCTAATGTAGGTCAAATCATGTCAGCAGCAAATAACCTACTTCTACCTTGGCAATCCAGCCGTAGGTAGTTTGAAGATTATTGTGTACTGAACTGGAATCTGAAAAAGGAATTGTGAATGAGCTTCACACTTCATCAGCATAATTGGCAAGAAATTATTTGTAGTTCAAATAAAAACATACTATTGTTAAAAAAAGAAACTCAGATGGCACTACAGAAAATAAGTATGACTGTCAGTCAATCACAATTTCCAAGAAATCGTGTTTGTGAGGAAGTGCTGGCTGAAAATGTATTTATGTCTAAGGCTGAAAATGTATTTATATCTAATATCCTTTTGTCTTAGTAAATTGTGTTCTATTTACAGCCCGTTGTAATGGGAAAACAGGACTTTCCAGAGACTGCTAAATCCAGAGGTTTGAATCTTTATTCCTTCATTCCTTTTCATGAGACAAAGACAGGACAAAGAAGGAGGTGGCAACTTTCATCACGACCTTGCCACTCTGGGCCAGTAGTGGTCCTGAAAGATATTGCTGTTCTCATGGGCGTCAAGGGACCTATGAGAAATGAGCTAAATTTCATCAAAGTTCCCAGTGGAAAGCATCTGTATTACAGATACTGCTAGGAACTAATTGGTTTCCATGACTAATGAAATTCATATGGAAATATTGATCAAAACACTCCCCTTAGGTTTCTGTTGAAAGTGCGTAAAATAAAGATATTTAATATAAATATATCTAATATTTGATATTGATTCCTAATAAGTTTAAAACATAAAAATTGAATGGATAGATGTATATGAGCAAACTGATCTAGCTGAACACGTCCCTGCTAATTGCTGGAATGTTTGACTAGGTGACCTTTAAAGGTCTCTTACAACCCAAATTATTCTATGATTCCATGATCTTTTACCCACTTAGTAAAACAAAAAACTTTCCAAAACTGGTTTTCTCTTCTCTTATTAGTTTCCTTAATCACTCATATCTGCTGAGACACATTGAAAATCTCTTATTCACAAAAACAGCAAGGTAATAAAACTCCTGATGTTCAAAAGGCTATTCACATGCCAGAAGATTTGAATGTTTATAGATGCTTTGTTAGGCTGTGACCTGAATTAATATTGTCACTTTTAAGATTGCAACTGGCCAGCATAAAAGCTCTGTGTGTACAGAGGGTGCAGAATGAGCCATCAGAGGGAATAAAAAATAAATGTGGCTTGCCTAGTTTTCTGTAGCTTCCCGTTTCACATCCTCCTCACATTTTAACTAATGGGACAATCAGCCAGAAATTTTAGAAAGGCAGAAATCAATTCTGCAATCAGAGGGCTCTGCAAATCAAGCCTAAAGGGGAATTTTGAAAGCCCCTACAGACCCACTGTAATTGTGGTGAAAACAGATAAAAGCTGCAGAGCTGCCATGGGAAAAGCTCCTGGTACCAACACACTCCCAGAGATCTCAGGACTGCATTCAGCTCCAAATGCCCTGTCTTTAGTTACCCTGTCATTCTTTGTCCACAGACCCCAAACAAAAAAAATGTCAGTAGCCTTGTATGTTCTAAGCTTCAAAAGATCATTTGTGTCCAAACACCAATAAAATAATTATTTGCACATTTCCAGGAATGCCAAAACAGGAGGGATTTTTCCCCTCATGCTTTGGGCAAAAGGCATATGTACACTGTTATTCCCTCCAGGACCCTCTCAACAATTCCAGCACCTCTCTGTGAGACTAATTAGAGGAGAAACAGAGAGGAAGCTGGTGTTAGTTTAGAAATTCCAGCCTGAGTCAGAGAGCTCAATTCCTTCATTCCCATTCTTAATGCAGAGGTGGGACAAAGCAGGAGGTGAAGCCATGCTTGTACTCCAAACACTGTGTTTGTGTCTCCTTTGTTGCCAAAGCACACAGCAGTGCTCACACAGACCACATGCTGAAGTTCCCACCGTATGGAAAGCCAGCTGGAGAGAGAGCTGGTGGCTGCTGAGCTCCTGGCTGAGCCCCCCTTGGTCAGTGTGGTCAAGCATCACCTCAGACCCTGCAGCCCCATGGTCAGTTCCCAGCACTGGCACAGTGAGTCCAGGCTGCAGCCATAGAAGAAAAAAAGGAGTATGCAACAGTAAAATAGTTCCTCTCAGACCAATTGCATTTCTTTATAGTCTTTCCCCTCCCCAGCATCCTTGTGGGCTGTTATAGTCTCCCTGGAGAATGAATTTTAATTTTAAAAAAGCCTCGGGTGGATAATGTGAGTATAACTCCTCCCAGAGGAGCTGCTGCTCTTGCAGCAATAATATTAATCCTGAAGGCTGAACTCACTGACAAGTTGAGCTAGGTGCTCTCTTTTGGCACGAGCTGCCCATCAGCCCAACGCCACTATCTCCTGTCCAGTGTGATCAGCGTCTCTGGAGCGGCCTTTAGGACTGCAAAGACAATTGAGAAGTTTGGAAGGCAGTTAGCTGAGATAAACTGCTGCTTTAATTGACTCATTCCAAGTAAACTAAGTCTATTGTGGGAAGGAGATTTTAAAGAGCAACCCAGAATTTCTGGGTTCTCACCAAGCTGGTGCTGCAGGAATGCACTGAAAGACCCACTGAGGGGGAGTCAGGTTGAAGGTAAAACTCTCATTGCTTTGTCTAGGCTTTGAATCCAGTCTTTGCTATGGCTTCACAGGTGGAAATCTGCAATACTTCCCCTGTAATTCTCCAGTACAGGATGCATTTCTGCACAATAAGGTTTTAACAGCAAGTTTTCTGGCAAAGTTGGAAAATACTATTTCATCTCCAGAAACTGTTTTCATTAAGTTTATCTGAGTCTCAGTAAACCTCTGCCAGAAAAACATTTTCAGCAGCACGATAAAATTTCTGGTCAAACTGGAAAAAGGATGTTGGCTCTGCATTTGTAATGGGGACACCAAGAATTGTGCAAAACTCCAGCTTCCAGACCTGCTCTGCCTGACTCAGAAAAAACACAAGAACTTAAAAGAGCCTCAGAGCTGAATTTTTCCGGAGTGTCTCCAGGAATTGAGAGCCTCTGCTTGCCTCTCTGAAGATGCTTCAATCTCTATAGAAAAGCTCAATATTCAGTGAAATACTCCTTGAACCAGCACAGGAGGCACAGACACACAGTAAAGGCTCTCAGCTGATAACCTGGCACTGCACATGGTTGAAGGTGAGCTTCTCCCAGGCAGGTACAGTGCCCTAAACACTTTTAACAGCCACATACGTATGTCTCTCTTTTTCCCAGAAGAAAAAAACCTTGAAAAGTTTTTGTTCCTTCCAGCACAGAACAGCAAGCTCCTTATATCTGCAGAGGTCTTTCAGGCCAAGGAAGACAACCAAGGAGCTCACTGACATGGGCTTCCCCTTTCACCTCCTGATCCACCTCCTGATGTTTCCTCTTGGCATGCTTGCATCTTCTTTCCATCCTGCTCTTTTCATTTCTGTGTGTCTCCTTCTTGCCATTTGACATTTTCATCAGCTCTAACCCACAGTCAGTGAAGTGGAGGATGAGCATCACCACTTCCCCCAGGCTACCACTGGCCAGGCCTGCTGGAGAAAGGAGCCCTCTTGCATCCTGAACCTCTGCCATAGCAATCTCCATGTCCAAGGGAGCAGAGCTGAGCAGCACCCTCATCCACCCTGGCCCAGCTATTCCCCTCAGCCTTGGTTCATGCTGTTCTCTCAGGCAGTGTCTCTCCTGTTTGTCACATAGGTACAAGGAATCTGAAGGAAGAGTGATGCTAAAATGTTGCTGCAACTTAGAAATCACTGGTGCTAAACTAGAACTATTTCCTGAAGAAATACCAGCCTGTAGGATTGACCTCGTTCTCACTGCTAAGGTAGGCAAATGTTCAGTCAGCACTCCTTGTCCTGTTGAATAATGGTCAGGTAACATACAGGCTGGTGAACTTTTAGAAATAGGAAAAATAAGTAATTTTACATTAAGAAGAGGGTGAAAATTAGTAATTCTTGTCTGTCCATGCTCAAGTTTTTAAAGTACACCTACTCATCTATCAGAAATTCTGATTCTCAAAATGCTTATCTTGCCTCTGCCAATTTCTTTCTCCCAAACCACTGACAGTTTTCTCTTCCACCTGTTCACCACAGGGGCTCTGCATGTGAGGACACTGTGCCATCAGTCCAATTTATTTGACTATCCTTAGTGCTATGTCCATTCTGAGAGAAGATAGAAGTTCTCAGATAGAAAGTGTCACCATCAGAAAATGTAGAAAAATAGAAAAACAGTTCATGTAAATGACAGAACTCAAGAGTCTTTCAAACTGGTTTCTTACCTGCTGGTGACACCCAGCCTTTGTATCCAACTATGATCTCAGCAAAATTTATAATTTTTAAAATTAAATATTTCTCTTGTTTCTCAAAAAAACTCTTCATAATTTCCCCAAAAGGGAAAACACTCAGAGTTTCCCTTTGTATTCCCCAAATCAACTTAGTTATTTTTCCAGGTCGTGGAATTTCTCAAATATGGCAAACACTCAGAACAAATCTGATCAACTAATTAACCCTTCCCTGTTTCACCATAGTCACAGTTTCTACAGGACTAAACTCATGTCTGTGTCCAGGGAATTGCATTTCTCAATGCTGCATTAAATCCATGGAAACAGTTTGGAAAATGATAAGCTCATAAAACTTTAAAACTGTATAAACTCAGTCAGATACAGCTTGGGATGGGGATTCTCAGATGTGGAGCTCCCTGTAGTTCCACTCACTCGCTGGACCAATGCCAGCCTGTGAGCCAGCAGAAAACCTAGTTTGTAGTTACTGCATCTCCAGGTGATTATCCAAATAAAGCCCAATCAGCAAAATAAATATTAATTTTTAATTCAAAAGCAGAAAGGTCTGCACTTTGAGAAGGGCTAGGTTGTTCTTAGCAACAATCTGGAAATACAATCTTTATTTTAGGTGCCACTCATATAACTTTACTAGCTACAAAATGGTGTTAATAAGAATCAGTTCTAGAACCAGAACACTTCATTTTTATTAGTCAATATAAATGATCTCCTTAGTACCCTGCTTCTGACAGATCTTGGGGTTTCAGCTAACAAGCACCAAAACCTGTCTCACTAGCACTGAGCAATAACATCCTGAATAATTGCAGGAACTCATTTATCATTAAAACGTCATATCTCAAAATAGCTGCCATATCACTTGGCACGTTGAAATAATTGTATTATATTTAACCCCTCAATAACTCAGCTACCTAAGTCATTTCCAAATTACACGTTCTCTTCTCCTAGGCCTTCATTAGACTGACAAATATCTGTGTCACTATGTGAGCTACAAGTTCCTTGGAACATTATTGCCAGCTGATGGCAGAAGCAGGATGAGTGATTTGCTTGCTTGTGAGGCTGCCTTTCATTGTCCTGAATTCAACACTAACTTCTTGCTAATCCTGCATTCAAATCTACAGACACTAATGTGCCCCTTTTTGGATCTCCTCACTGAAATATCAAAGGCTTAGAAAGGCTAACAATAATTTCTCCATCTGTAGGGTTCAAAAAAACCCTGAGGATTAAAATCTCTGCAGTGGATAGGTTGTAAATTATGTATTTCTCTGGACATTACTATGAGTAATTCTGCTTTACTTGGAGTGCTATGATCCAAAGTCAGAAAAAGATTAAAGGATTAATTTCTTTCTTGATTCATTATTTCGTGTTTTGTTCCTTTTTTCTTATGTTTCTACTCTGTTTATGTACTAAAAATGTTTTATTCATAGATCTTTACATAATTTTCCATGACCATGGCACAAGATACATTCAAATGCCTTGATGTTTCAAAAATACAACTCATTTTATAGTTTATGATTGTGCAGACAATAACTGCACCATGTTCGTGTATTCTGATGGTATGACACCAAAGTAATTACAAGTACAAATTCCAATTTTGTAGCATAACACTCACTTTCCTGTTGCAAAATATCCAGATGCAAGACCAGGCTGGTTACTTTACAAGGCACTTTCTAGGAATGACTTTTGCCCAGAATTTTCTTACCTTTCCATCTTCCATATCCACAAAGTTAAAAGACAGAAGTGAAAGGGGAGCAAGATGAAATACTAGAAACACACATCAAAATTTTTGAGGGATTGTAATACCTCTCATTGACAGCTTTTTCATCATAATGTCAATTATGATCAATATAAAAGTTATTTTTGCCTGGATAAGAACTTGCAGTGCAGTGAGAATGGCACAGAATTCTTCTTAAGCACTCCTGCAAATGTATAGTCATAGCATACAATAAACCTGCTAATTAGTTCAGATATGACATTGCTCTCTATTCCAGTTTACTGGTAAAGGGATGGTGTGGGCTTGTTTTGAATACATTAAACACTTTGTTCTGATCAGATTCTATGCACATTTCACAGAGGAAAATACATCTGCTCCATCAGTGATATAAAATGGGTATTTCCTCAGGGGTGTGTAAAGTGTGTATAAATCTCTGCATCCACCTGAGATTTGCATAGATGTTGGTACATAGGTCGCTTGTGCACTTAGTTTTCTCTGTGATCTGGGAGTAATGCTGGTTAGCTCTCAATGCTGCAGTGAGATCACAGACATTTTTTGCTTACATGTGTAGAGCTTTATTCTGTTGTGCATAAGGCTCTGTGCTGCATTCCTGCTTTTTGCGTATTTAGAATTAAAAGCTTACTTTGCATGATATTGCTGTTTATGCACCCAATTAGTTACATGTTTTATGTTAAATTAATATTTAATTTTTTTTGTCCATCAATGAATCATAACTAGTCTGTATGTTGAAAATATTTGTCACAGAAAAGCACCCTTTTGTATAGCCCATTGTCTCGCATTAACTCACTTTTTTCTCAAGGAATTCCCCCTGCAGCAATCCCCACTGTAAGCCATTAGCTGTGCACATCTGCCCACTCTAATGACCACTCTAGTGTACATACCTGACTGCCATCTAATTTAGACATCACCCACAGGACACTAACACTAATGTCTCTGGGGCCAGTTAAGTCCTGGATTATTGACTAGCTACAGTTGTCACTTCATTTGGTCTTTGGAGGTGAACCAAGTGCACCTGAGGTCATAAATAGGTCAAATGATTATACAGCTTGTGAAGGATTCAAGTATTTTTGTTACCCTAACAAGAACCAAAAATATACTTTCTAATTTGTTTTGACAGGGGATCCAATTGCTTTGCCTTCATGCAATGTCCCCTTTGTGTAGCTATGAAAATGTAGCCAATTAGGCATAAAATTCTTTTTTCCATATGAGCAGCAAGTTAAACAAATTGATGCCATTTAAAATTAGCACAAAAAAGAGAAAGAAAGAAAACTGGTGGCATCAAATATCCAATAATCAATCTTTTATTTTACAAAGAAAAGAAAAAGGAAGAAATCAAGGCTGCTATATCGAATTAAAATAGTAAATAGAGATGTGATAAATAATAAGGGTTATGATTGCTGCCTGTAAATATGTTGTGGGGAGGTAAATACACGGAGAAGAAAAAGCTGCTTATGTTAAAGGAAAATGGTGGCATGAGAATAAATGGGTATAAATTGTTCCTGAATACGTAAGATTGGATTTAGAAGAACATTTTGAGCCATTGGAACAGTGTGTTCCTGAACAGCCCTCTAATTAATATTAGAGTGGGGGAAAAGTACATAACTGGGGTAAATTGAAGCCTATTAAATATATTCTATAACCTGTTTTCATCTGAGTGCAAGGGATTGCACATAGTAATCATGGATTTCCCATTCAGTCTAAATTTGTAAAAATTGTGTTTGCACATTAGGCCAAATTCAGATCTCTTGCAGGAAGCACAACTCAAGCAATATTTGTACCACTGCACATTTTTACACTGAAAGTAAATCCACTTCTCTCTAGAAAAGGAAGAAACCCCCTTCTTCCCAAACCTAATGGACAAATTGGAGATAATACTGGTTCTGAATTTTGCCCAGTGTGGAACAGAATCAAATGTTCATGTTTGTAATCAAAGCTCTCTGGTACAGCACCTTTTGGGGGGAATACTCAATTGTAGCAAGTGAATGTGGGAGAACAGAGAACTCTGGGGTTTCTTCTTCTATGGATACTTACAGTCACATTATCCCACAGGAAAGATTGAGACAGGGAGGACCACATTAGGATGCAGCCTGGGTTTTGACAGCTATAGGTTTATGAGAGAAGATAAAATATGTGCCTAAGAAGTTATTTATTTTTGTACAAAAAATGCAGTGGTTGGACACACAAACAAATGTGAGTTTTCATGTAAATCAGCAAATCTACACAAGAGCTGAGTGGGTTTAAACCTATACCTCTCAAACCCCATTGCCTTCAATGTGAGTTTGGCACTTACAAACAATATTTTAAAATGGATCCATGCCAAGATGCCTGCATTAAAAAATGTGTGTGCATACTGTATCATAATATTTTGAAAACTAAGTATAAAGGTAAAAGAAAAATAATGTATCAACTCTTCTATCTGTTCATTTTTGTTTCAGGGTAAGAAGCAGATATATGGTTTCCTTCAACCAACTTTCTACAAAAACCTGTACTACAGCAAAAAAGGTCAATGCCACAAAACTAGGTGTTTTCAAAGTGTGCTACTTTAACAAAATGTTATCAATTATTGCACTGAACATTGTGTAAAATCCTGGGAAAGGACAGTGAATTATACACATTTCTTAGGTGTTTTTCATTGCATGAAAAGTCATCAGCCATCTGTCCCTCACCTGCCTTTAATGCTGGGTGAAAGTTGGCTACTTCTTGAAGTATTGGCACGAGAGGGGATGAAGGAGGCAACTGCCTGACCCACTGATCCTTGGGAGAGCTGACTGAGATGTGGTGAGACATCCAGGAGCCACTCCAAATGTGAACCTCCCCTGCTCTCATCACACACAGCAAGTATCACAATAAACGGGGAGTGACGAGGCTTAAAAAAAAAAAAAAAAAAAGAAAAGAAAAAAGACGGAGAGGAGTAATATTGCTACAAACAGCAGCAGCGTCCCCAGAGTACCACTGCAGCTCAGAGAACTGTTGTTCTGGGAATGGCTTTGCTATTAGTACTAAAAATTAAGCAGTCTCATTAGATGTGGCTAACAGTTTTTAAACTGTCAAAGTGTTTCATATACAGTATCTCTGTTTCCCAATTCCATTTCCTCATTAACAAAGCCAGAAAAAAAAAATAAAAAAGACAACATTAATTAGTTTCTCCTTCAGTCTTTTTTTTTTTTCCTAATTACACTGGCTCCCCTCCCCTTGCCCATACACATCAAAAAAATATCACCAGCTGCAGAGGGGAGATTTGTGCAAGCCTTGGCTGAAGGATCAGGACCAGTGTTGGAGCAAGCACTGATTCATCCTTTCCCCTACACAACAGGAGCACCAGAGATTGAAAGCTGTCCCTTGAACACAGGAACACTTGTTGGACCCAATGCAGGGGTTCAGCATCCCTAACAATTTGTACTGGTTTTGGCTGGGGCAGGATTAATTTTCTCAATAGTTACTGGTAGGGGGCTGTGGTTTGGATATGTGATGAAAAGCGCTGACAACACAGGGGTATTTTAGCTATGGCTGAGCAGGGCTCACAAAATAGTTAAGGCCTTTTCTTCTTCTCACCCCACCTCACCAGTGAGGAATCTGGGGTTGCACAAGGGGCTGGGAAGGGATACAGCTGGGACAGCTGTCCCTAACTGACTAAAGAAATATTCCAAACCATATAGCATCATGCTCAGCAATAAAACCATGCAGAGGTGGAGGTTGGTGGAGTCTGTTGTTGCTCTGGACACCAATCAGTTTGTGGTGTGGAATTGTTTTGTTTTGCATCATTTGTGCTTCTTGGCAGACAGTGAGTGGGGGGGGGGAAGACGGGGGTCCCTTTCTCTTTGTTGGTTTTTAACTTCTTTTGTTTTATTGCAGGGGCAGGGGTGTGTGTTAAATATTATTAGACTGCCTTTGTCTCAATCCACAAGTTTTCTCACTTTACCCTTCCTGTTCTCCCCCACATCCCACAGGGTGAGAGAGTGAGCAAGTGGCTGAGTTTCTTTGCTGTCTGCTGGGGCTATGCCACACAACCATCTCTGCTCCTTGCTGCTGCCCTGCTTTCTCCCCCAGCCATGCTCTATTACTGCTGAGTGCATCAGCCTCAGCAATGCAAACTATTACAGGGAAATGCTGGAACCTCCAGCAGCTCCTGCTTTCTGACCCAGCTGCAGCAGCAGGTGTGCATGGGCTGCTCACACACTTACCAGCATATTTTTTGCACACATGCTTTGGGCTTGTTAAGGCTTTTGTTAACGCCAAGGTGAAATAAGGATAATGCCCCTTCATCAATGTTTTCCCCAGTCTTATCTTCCTTTCTTCTCCTCAGCCACAAAAATGCCTGTTCTCCAGACACTACTTTGTCACTCAGGATTTTACAGGGGATGGGAAATGGAAGAAATTGTTACTATTTTACAATTATCTTTACAATACAGTAAGCACGTGCTAGGTGAAAGGCTGAGCAATGACAACAATACAGATGCAGCTGCTGCCTGTGCCTCACATGCCTTTTTCAGCCTGTCCTCACACAGCCTGTTGGTTTGACTTCAAAAAAATCCTACTTAAATATCTATGTACTAAACCCTTCTGATTTGCCAAGAAAAGAAAGCTCATTTGCACTGCATAATGCTGAATGTCATTTGATTCCACCAACTTGAGAGGTTTGCTGCATTGCACAGACACCTGTGCGATGAACCAGCCATCTCTCTCTCACTGACATGTACACAGGATGTGCACATGCAAATCCCCATCTCTCCTTTCAGAAAGAAATTGACAGCATAAAAATGCAGGCATCTTCCAGAATTTTTAGAAAGGCCTCAAATCAAAAAACTGAACTAATGGGATGATGCCCAGGTAGAAAATTCTTTGGTGCCATTTCATTATTAGTCTGATTCTTAAGAGGAACAACAGGAGTTCCAGTTTGCACTAACAGAGTAAATTATCTTAACAAGAGTGATGTCTGTGCGTTCAAAACTGGATTTCATGCAAACTACTGTCACTGAGGCCAGCCAGGCACTGGATGGTTTGATGGTTTAATTGATTATTAGTTCTCTAAGCATCCTGTTAATTTCTCTGCTTTGCTGTCCTGTGAGGGCTCAGCCCTCCTGTCCACTGAAAAGATAAATGTCTGGAGAGCAGACAAACTGCTTTGTTTGTGCAGACTGCCAGAGGATCCTGGGAGCATTGCAGAAGTGCTCTCTGGCATCTTGGTCTGCACAAGAGGGCATTTCTTCCCTCCTCAGCAGGCACAGGCTGTGCCCACAGCAGCGCCCCTTCAAGAGCAGATGCAAGACAAGGCTTTTGCTCTGTCCCCAGTCCCCACTGGGAAAGCACAGACAGCCTCTTTAAGCCTCTGCCTCCAGATCTGCCATCTTCCCTTGTCCTTGCTCCTGCCTGCTGGGGCCTCTTGCCCCAGGAAAAGGGAGAGGAAAGGAGAAGGGTCACAAAGGACACCTCCAGGGAGCAAGAAAACCCTGCTAGCATGCCTCAGCCTGAGCTGAGCCCTCCTTCCCGTCCCATGCCTGGGCAGTCACAAGTCATTCACTTCCACTTACAGTCACTGTACACATCTTCTGCTGTCCTGCCTCTGGCTATGGTTGGCCAAGTTCTCAGTCTTTAGGCAAAACATGTGACAGAATGCATTAGATTTCAATAGAAAAGCCTCTTGCTGGAGTTTGTTGTGAAACTTTAAAAAGTTTTTGGATGAACAGTCATGCAACCAAAAAAACAACCTCTTATAGCAGAGAATATTCTCAATTTACCATGGGCTTTGGAAGTGTTTTTTAGATCTGAGCTTAAAAAATGCAGACCTTTCAAGAAAAATACGTGGTTTATTTTATTCTCTGTTTATATCCCAGTTTAATTTAAACAGGGTCTTACAATCATACTGCTGCTTTGAAATGCTAAGTATCTCTCAGCTCAGCAGCGCAAAATAGTTTAAAGAAGCATTCTAATATACATAACAATACAACATTTTAATAGTGTTTAGTTCATCAACAGAAAAAACTAAACCAAAAATGTCAGTAGTACTAGATGCATAAATCTGCACCTGTCATGCTCTAAGTTTCAGCTCAGTATGCTGAATTCTACACAACCAGGAATTTATAAGACCTAAAACCAGGGCATTTTTCTCTTCAAGTTTTGAAATCATAAGGAAGGCAGCTGATTTAATAAATGAGCTAGATTTTATTCTTCCTTGCACTTGTGACAATCCAGAGTAACCTCAATTAGTTTCATCATCCAAAGCTTTCAGTGCAGCCAAAATCAGAATGTACCTAATTCTGCATGTTACCTTTTCTCATGACTGACGACTTTTTAGCATTTTTGTACTGTTCTGTTTTGCAAACATCCTTTTTTTATAATTTTTTTGCAAAAAAAAAATTGAGTAACACATTTGTTGAACTTTCTTTGCCCATTACCATTGATGATATCTGCACTCCCCCAAAAGTAACAAGTTTAGTCAAGAAGAGAGGAGCAGAAAGTTAATTTTCCTTTTCCCACAAAACTAACAAAAATATTTATGAACAAGAGAAGATTGCTGGGAACTAAAACCCTACTTCTTTCCCTGGTGTGAGAACTGCAAAGCTCTTCAGCTGTGATTAATGAGAGGTCTAGGTCATAGCTTGTAGTGATGACAACAGGTTAGGGAACAATCAGGGAATGATTTTATGAAGTACTTTTAAGAAGTACTTCTTACAGTGTATTTCCCAAGCTGCACAGACCACATTTAATAAACAGCTGATCTAAGTGAGAATGCTTCAGGAAACATTGCCTTTTTGAGCACTAGAACATCAGGTATCTTCAGACCACCTCACATTCCATATTTGCTCATCATTACATCTTCACCATGAGATTTAAGTTTCCTCTGTCCCAACAAGCACTCTCATGAAATTATCTACATTCTTCACTTCGTGTCACTTGCCATTCTCAATCCAGATCCCAGACTCCAACTGCCTGTGGCTCAGGTTCAGTCCATAGGTGTTTTCCATCTAACATACCACATCTTTCCTAGACAAGACAGAGAGGGAGGCTCAAGCAGCAAACATTATCCAAACAGCAAGAATTTTCTCTCTGCACATTTCCTACTGAGTCAAGCAATGTTTGGGAGGTAAAAGAGTTCTGTGGTGTCTAGACTATCCTAAAACATGGTGACAACCAAAGAGACAGATTTGTGTACAAAACAGACACATAACCTGTTAATTTCATTAATAGTTTCTGATATTCACAATTTGACATATATTTAAGGTATTTTAAACAAAGAAATAAATATAAATAATGTTCCTGCACAAAAAAGTTTCTGTTTTGTCTGCCTTTAAGTTAGTTGCTGCAGTTTTCTTCTACTTTGCACAAGAGAGTCACTAAATATTTTTTGTTGTTTGCTTGTTTATGAACTGGAATGAAAAATAGTTCAAAGAGATTAATTTCTGATTTTGGTAACAAAATTCTGAAATAGGCCATGATAAGAAAGCAACTTATGGGTTGTCATTTATTTTAATTAAATAACACCCTAATGCAATTTTATTCAAATCTATTGGTGTAGAACAGCCACTTTTTTCCCTGCTTGTTTTCTCTTTCCTTTTCCTAGCCCTCTGCCATGATAACTCCACCTTCCAGCTGATGTGTTAATAAAACACAGCTCTTTAATTCCAAATGTACTTCCCATCTAAGCAGATGCTTCCAGTTTTAGTGATTTGACTAATAAGATCATACTAACTGGCTGAATTTTTCCTCCCTCCTTTTCCTTTTAGTCACAGGGAGTATTTGGAAAGGCTGGCCAATCCTAAATGATTTTGATAGCCAAATCCCCCTTCTATGTCACTGCTTAATCTTTCTCAGCTCTTTTATACATCCTCTCTTATCTATTCTGCACTTAAGCAAACTCAGCACTGCTTCCCAAAACCACACTATGATTTTCATTACCTTAATAACAACCCTTCCTTTCTGTAACTTTGTGAAGTCTCTGAATCGCTTAAAAAATCGAGAATTACTTTTCATTTGCTTCATTTTGCAGCAAAAATGCTGCAGCCACATTTTGAATTGTTCATGCGTCGTCCCATTTAATTTTTTCTTGTTACTGTTTAATTTCTGGTTTCTCTTTTGCTCTCGAAATCAAATCACAACAAGATTCAGATTATGTGAGTAGTCAAATAGTTTGCACTCATATCAGTTTTATTTTATTAGAGAAAATGTCTAATAGTACCCATGTTCTTTCCCTCATCACCTCTTTCACATGAGCTAATCAGGACTCATCACATGCACCAGAGCTACTGTCTAAAGGATGTACCAGCTGTACCAACCAGTAACAAATATCACTGCAGCCACAGTCACTGGTTTGGTGTTTGGACTCAGGGGACAAGGAATGGGTGAATTCTACTTGTTCCAGTTACTACAAGGTGGGATCTGTTAATCAGCAGTTGTTTTGATTGACAGTGTTGAAGTCTCCTAGGCTTAGATCTGGCATGGTGTCACTGCAGGTTTTGCCAAAAAGTTATACCATGATTAGCTCCATTCTTCTAACTCCTGGTCACTGACAACCTTCCAATTACTAGTCTCTCCTACAGGACTGTGACACTCAATAAGCTGACAATCCTCCCATTTTTTCCCTTACTGACAATTTTCAGCCCATCACCATCATACATCTATCTCTCTGAGCAAATCTACTTCTCTCTTGAATCCATCTGTGGATTTTGCTAACAGTGCTTACAGAAAAAAAAATTACACAGCAATACACTTTGTAATCTTAAGTAGTTCCTGATATGTAGAAAAGCTTACAATACATCAGTCCCATCTGCACTGTGCAGATGCCTAGACCACTCAACACTTGCTTTACAGCCAGACTATAGCCTTTTTCATCCCTGGCTTACTCATTTTATTTCTCGCTGTTGTAATACTTCATTTCTAGTCTCCTGTACGTGATGTATTTTTTATAACTCTTGCAGATATAACCTTTGTGCAGCAGCTAAGCTTGTTTTTTAAAATCACCCTAAGCTGCAATTGAAACATGTTTATTTTCACAGCAAAACTTAGTCATTCAAAAATGGTTTCAAGTCTCCAGCTTCAGAATTACAATAAAAATGTCTGTAATATCTCTTTTCTTCCGCACTGTTATCTGAAAGTCTGCAAGTTTAAAATTACATTGAATTCACTCATACTTAATGTCCTACAAATACCTTTAAGATCTTTCCAGATGCTGTCTGCAGAAAAAATCTGCAGAGTGGCACCATTTATTAACCTCTGTTTACTGATTCAGCAACAGCAGTAAGTGTTCAGATTCTTACTTCCTATATTGAAATAAATTAATAGATTTACTCTCAGCTCCACCGCTTTAACACAAATCACAAAGCCTGACCTGAGTATGTAGCATCTCAGGAGAATCTATAACATGGAAAAAAATAGAAGATGAGTTGGCTTTTCTCCAAGAGGAAAGCTAAGTGCCAAAAGAACAGGCAATATTACCAGTGTTAACATGTTTATCACTTTTTTTTCCTCAGCTCTGCCCAGGATCTGCTAGATATAGCTAAAGAAAAGCTGCTGCACAGAATTAGGTTTGACTGAATGAGGCTGGATCTACTTCTTCTCCACTTCTAGTTCCAGTACTATTAGAAAGACACTTCGGGCCACTCAGATTTTATATTTGCTGGCCTAAAATCTAAAGGAACATCTGCTCTTTAAGGAAAACCCCTGCACAGAAAAGTCTCCTTAGGCATAGCAGATCCCCATAGTCCTGCAGACATTGGAAACAAAGACCGTGGTAAAACTAATTAGAAGGCAGACTTGGTCCAACTCCTCAGCAGAAGAGGCTGCATGGCTCTAGAGCACAGCCTCTGCTGACTAACACAGCAAGCCATGCTACATTTACTTAGACTTATGTGAATAAAACCATTTACTAATTTGTTTTAATTAGTTCTATATCATCAAAAAAGTATTATTATATTCTCTTTTATTCAAAAACTGTGTTCACAGCTTCTGAAAATATGCTGGTATTTCATCCTCACACAGAAGTTTTATTTGTAATAAAGCAAGAAGAGACTTTTGAAGACTCTGCAATGGTTTGAAAAAAAACTTTTGTATTTAAAATTCTAATTACGCCATTAGATAACTTAAGACCATTCCAAAAGACCTATTATTACCTACTGTGCACACAACATAAAACTGGATTTCAGCTCAAAATCAAAACCATCAAATTCAAATAGAAAAGGACTGCCTGTGAGAGTGGCACTATAAATATACTTTTAATCAAAGACATCAACAAGACTTGAGACAATAAACCAGTCTGTCTGCCATCCAGCCCTCCTTTTCTCCTGGACATCCCAGCAGCAGTACTAGTTAGACAACTCTGGTCAGCATAAGACTTAGCAGGAAATTACATAAGATGATATAATGTTTCATGGGCATGTGACAACAATAAGTTTCAGTCATCCAGAACATGGATTTGAACAGATCTGTGAACAAAATCCCTTGTACTCCTTAAATTCTCTAAGGCACCTACTCCCCCAGCCACTTTTAACACAGCGTGTATTTTCACCACCTAAACTTAGTTTAGCACTGTATATTCAATGGAAGACAACAAGCTCTTCAAGAGGGTGATTTCTAAGGAACTACATGTCAGTTATACCAGGTCACAAGAAGAAACATTTGGACTTTAAATGCTGTACTCCAGGCCTAAGTTGTAACTATTCAACAAAAGCTCTTACAAAAGGTAGACTACCTTTGGTGAATTTGCACCCTGTGTTGTTGCTCAGTGAAGTCAGTGGAGAAATTCTGCATCCATAAAAGCAATAAAACTTCCCTACAGCCCTTACATCCTTTCATTTGGTTAGCTCCGAGACAGTTCATGGTTAGAAACTTATCCAGCTCTAAAATCTGAAAAGTAGGGCTTGGGACAGAAGCCACATACCCATTATTACTGCATATGATTCAATAAAACTTCAGGAGAACACATCTTTGTAAATATTTTTCCAGATAATAATAAAAAATCCTTACAAGTGATTCCAAACATTTTCATGCTTAAATGGTATAAATCTGAAGTAACTCCACTGGAATTCATGGAGCTCCGGGGCAGTAAAATCTGTATCACTGATCAGAGACTCAAATTTATTCATTTTTTGGCATACCTACCAACTTTTCTTTATGTATCTGATTAAACTGCTAGGCGTAATTTAACCAAGAGAATAAGCATTATTTGAATTTATAGGCTAAATGATTGCATGTCCTGGGAAATACTTCTAGCAGGTGCACTTTCATCTAAAGCAGATTTAGCTGGGGCATCATTGCAAAGATTGTTGGCACCTGGCTCTTTATCGTATAACAATCTAGTAAGAGTTATAGCAAAAGAACAAATCGGTTTTGGAGCAGACAATGCGCATTAGACTCTGGGTATGTGTAAACCCCACATATCCAGCTGCAATCTAGGCATTAAAGAGTTATATATACACCCACTGGAAGTGTACCATGATTCTGGCAGAAGTTCAAGAATCTCTGAACTTATATAACCCCCAGAAGCCTTGTTTAATAACCAAAGTGGATGAAAAAAGGGTTAGCATATCAATCAATTTTTGTTCTTAAATAACAAGGCTTCTTTAAGCATGAATAACTGAATTTTCACTATGAAAACCCTAAATTACCTTCCAAAGTCAAAAACTTCCAGAAAAGTCACACTGGAACAATCTCAGGGGGAAAAAATGGTCTAAAAGGCAAAACAGAAAGTTAAAGAGTTAAAGAGAAAAATACATACTCATGGATTTAATATCAAATGTATTTGAGAAGGGACATAACCCCAAGAGTTATTCACCGATAGCAGGCAGAAGATAATTAAATACAACAAAATACAATAGTTAATCTTTGCATCCAGTACATTAACAAGTACTTTATTGGTATAAACTGTCCACTCCCAGTACATCAATTGAAAGGAGCACATTCTGTGCTGAAAACTCATGACTCTTTCAATATCTTCTCTATTTCACAGAAGTTAGAAGAACTGACGCAGCACAGGTTCTGACATGAATTACTCTCTTTTGTCTTTGTATTATTCCAGAGACTCAAGTGTCTTTGAGAGCACAATCAGCCCTTGTTGCTAATGTGGTAAATCTGCATAGCAGGCACTACACACCCGAGACAGAAACAAATTAATTTCACAAGATACATCCACAACTATAATAACCCAAGCACTGTTTTGTAGCAGATCTCACCAATCTCTTACTCAAACATCCTGGGAGGCTTGGGGTCACCTGCAGGGATCTGAGTAGATTCAGCTCCTTTGAGTTCAAAGTGTTCACTGCTTCTTTCTTCTGGGTCTTTTAACTTTCTTCCCATTTTTGTTTTCGAGGCTCACTTTAGTGTTGCTCCTTCTCTCTCAGCTGTTACACTACTTTCTCTGTCTTTCTAAGGACATTTCCCCCAGTTTCTTGTTCTGTTCCCTGTGTCACATGCACAGCACATGGCAGCACCTATGCTTGACCTTGCAAGAGAGAAATGCTCAAGAAAAAGTTTATTATGCTAACTGCAACCCATGTCAGCTACCACCCATTTGTCCCACCTTCCTTGAAGGAGAGCCTTTAACAAATGAGACGATTATCAACATCAAGGCCTGGCATGGCACATGTCTGGCCATTTCAGGCTTACTAGGTGTGCCCAGTAATGCAGCCAACACTTCTTGGTGGCCAAGACAGAGGCATTTAAGACTCCAGCAACTGTGGGTGACTGACCAGCCAAAGAAAACCATACCATTGATATTCTTCCTTCCTTCAATTCATTCCAGTATCTGCCACTGCGATACACAACTGTCAAGGCTATTCTGGCTGCTTCCATAGCATTTCTGATAGTTATTGAAAATCTGTGCGTTCTAATATTTCTTTTACATGAGACAATTTCAGATCAGTTGCATTTGGGGTTATATTTTGATACTGGATACAGTATTTAATGACTAATCAACCAGAAAACACAGGTGGTTTATACAAAAAAGCATCCAATAACTGCTACATTGGAGTCAGTAAACACAGTTTGATTGGAAATGTCATTAATTAAATCAGATTCACACATTGTTCTGAAATACACACATCTTTTTCACACACATCCTTTTCATGCATAAGCTAATGCTGTTTCCTTATACTTCTGCAGAGCGATCTTAAAATGACACACCAGGCAATCATTTAACTGAGAACTTGATCCTGGATAAAAGTGAATAGTTTCCATCAAGTCAGTGCTTGCCACTCTTTATCCATAGCTGAATCCAACACAGTCCTTCTGATCTCAGTGGGGAGGACTGTCTCCATCTCAGCGCATCTGCTGCAAGTGCTGTTTGTAACCAAGAACAAGGGAGTTTGGTTTGTGTTTTTCTTTTTGCTTTCTATCCTTTCAGTACTTTCAATAACATTAGATCTTTCCATTTGTGGATTGATTTTTTTTTTCCAGACAGGCAACATATCCCCTATGAATCATTGTTCCAGCACTGTGGCTTGGCTTCTGTTCAGTTAGGAGGACTTAAAGATCTTGTACAGCCCTGTAGGGGCTCCAGCATTCATGCTACTGATCTGCCTGAGTTCCCTGCTTCCTGCTCCTCTCAGTGCCATGGCCAACAAGTAGGATCAGCCAAACTTCATATACGAAGCAGCTGTGTTTAGGACAGACAGAAGAGATGTGTCATGTAGCCTGAATGTTACATATTGGACAAGTTTAAGTACCCCTTTTTTATTTTATTTTCATATTTCCAATATCTTTTCATGTAGCTTTCATATGATCAATATGCCCTTTATCTGTCTTTTATTTAAATATGTCCTGGATTCCAACTCCTTTGTCAGAATGTCTTTTCAACTGGGAACTATTACCTCTCCTGCTAAACTTCTCACAGGTGTGTAAGTTTACTCAGGTGCATTGTGTATCTTCAGTGCTATATATGTACCAGCAGCTAAAGGAAACCCTGAAATTACAAGTCTGAAAGTACTTGGACTCAAACAAGGCCAGAGATTCTGTGACGTTTATCATTTTCTCTGTACCAGTCAGGCTACATTTTGATTTTTCTGCAAAGTGAAAGTCAAATCCTCAGCTTCATGATCTTTTCCATGCATTTGAATTTGAAAAATGAACATGTTTTTCTGGTCTTTCTTCCCCTTTTTAGATTTAGCTGGTGGGGCAGGCCTACTTGACATTTCTAAGAAGTCTCAACCCCTGAAGTTCTCAGCATGTAGTTTTTTTCCTTTGGCTCTCTGTTACCCAGTCTTCAATATTTCATTCTGCCAGATGCAACAAGCATGCTACTTTATCCATCTTTTGAACATTTGCTTCTAATGTATGCTCGGCTACCTGGTGGTGTGTAGCTGACACTGTCTTTAACATGCCTTCAATCCATCTGTCTGTTGGACCATATGGTTGTAATTTATTTGGCAGCCACGCTCCTAATCACAAATGGAGCATCCTCAAGTCTCTTCTATTCCAGGAGATGAAGTAGTTCCTCATTCCAGCTTTAGGATTATTGGGAGATTCGTTTCTCAGGCTTTTCCTTGCTGCTTTACAACCTCTTTCAGAGCCATCCTCAGCATTCAGCAGTTCTCCCTGGGGACGTCCAGCAATGAAAAGCCTTATGCAAACCCTAATGCCAGACACAATCATTTATAATTTTTCCTGTGACACACAGGCCCAAGTCATAGCCAGCTTCTGTCAGAGAAACATCTGTCCTTTCGTTGTCTGAGCAGCTGTGCTGGCTCTCTTCCTGTAAGTTGGAAATACTTCAGTCAATTGGTGAAACTATTATAAGTTTGGGATAAGAAGGGTCCATTTCACAACCTGCTCTACAGTCTAGACATCTTCTTGTGAGTACATTACTTTTGCATGTGACTGGTGGTCATATATGTTATGTTCCTAACACACAGCTATCTTCACTTATTTTAGACCATTATGCAGAACTTTGTAATCTTGTCAAGGTTTTTATCATTCCTGAATTTCCCTGAGGATAAGCACATTAACAACCTCATTTGTGTGTGTTTAGGCACTGTTGAGTTTTTGTTCGTTGATATACCTGTGATACCATACCACTTTCTATCTCAAACTTTCCCTCTAGATCAGAGAAGGTTAGATCTTGTGCTTGCAATATGATCTTGCCTAAACTGTGTCCTTTCTCAGGATGAATCTCTTAGATGCAGGGCATCTCTTAAAGACCTACAGCCTTGAATGCTGAAGCTGAAGGTGGTGTGCTATTTGCTGACTTCATGCCCTTTTCCTGCAGAGCAAGAGCTGGTGCCTCACTACACAATCTGAAACAAGATCCTAGCAGTAGCTGATCCACCAAGGCACCTTTTAATGCTGCCATCTGTCAACTTGAGCATAAAGTAACAGCAACTTTTCCTGGATCATTTTGCTAATACTTACAGTCCCCATCACACACCCCATGTGAGGAGGTATTCCCCCTCCACAGTAATCTGGGCCACCTACAAACCAACATATATAACCAACATAATATATACTCTCTAGTTTTTTGGCTTTGTCACTTTAACAGCGCCATCCAAAAAGAGTAGTTTCTGTGGTTTTGGTTTGGAAAGAGCCTTCCAGGAGCCTCATAGCCTTCCACTGCTTTTTCTTCATCTATTAACAAACTGAAGACAGAGACAGCGATGGAGATAGATCCTGACCACCTTCACTTGGTCCAGCTGAGGCAGTGACCACTTGGTTAGTCCAGAGTTTGACTCTAACGAGCCTTTCCTGACAGCAGATGCATCACCAGGTGTGTCACAGGTGCCTCTTTACACGCCATAGATGACTGAGTGGGAGGTATATACATTTGAAGCATGAATAGCTAACTACCAGTTCTCTCCAATATATTTTCTAGTAATGTATGTGGAGATAACTGTTCCTATTTCAAAACAAAGTTATCTTGACACTTCCAGCTTCCCTACATTCAGAGAAGGAAACTGTGATCCTTCAAACCTCTACTCCTGCCTGGCAGCTTATCTTTCTCACTTCACTTTCAAGCCCACCCAGAAATGCCAAATCTGATGCCAAAGTGATAAATGTGGTAGTGGGCAGTCAACAGCTGAGATAAAAAAGTCCATCCTGTAACAGACAAGCTTTACTAGAACATACACAACTATGCAGAGCTAGGCAGTGATATGTAGCCTCTGTTAATAAACAAACTCTCACCAGTCTGTTGGCCAGATGTCCTGTGAGTCATGAGACTCTGGAGATGGTCTACAGCAGAGATCATGCAGATTCAACTCCCTAAAGTTCAAAGCATTCACAAGTTCAAAGCATCCCTAACTCCTCTGTTCTGATCACTTTTTACAATTTTTTTTCCCAGTTCTATGTTTAAAGCTGGTAATGCCTCATCTTACCTCAGCAGACACTTTTCCTCCCTGAGCTGTTGCATTCCTTTCTTTATCTTTCCTAGGAGGCTTCTTTTTTTTGCTTCCCTTATCTCCTGTTTTGCTTATGGAGTCTTAGATAAAGCAATGGCAACAGCTACTCTTGTTCCTTAGGAGAGGGGGAGGAGGGTTCAACCATAAAATAATTATGTCAGCTGTGGCTTGTGCTGGCTACAGGCTACTTGGCAAGCAGTCTACTGACTTAAATTACAGACTAATTGAAATATAGCTTTTAATTGTTTAAATCTAGTCACACTTACTCATCGCTAAAATTTCTTTGTTTCTTCAGTACTTCAATGGATATCAATGCCTTAAAATCCAAGCAAACTGTGGCTATGAATTCTGCTTATCTGTTTTTCTGTTGAAGTATTTAAAATATTCTTGCTCTACAGATGCAAGATTTTCCTTTATATAACTGTCATATCATGTCATCTGAATGCTTTATTTCTAGCTAGAATTTCATCCAGTTCAACTAATATATGTTTTATTGACTCTTTTAGGATCATCCCCAAATTTGCTGCTATTCTCTTCCATTGTGTTGTGGTTTTAATCAGTGGCAGTTTTGATCCAGGTCATGTGTTATAACAGGAAGCTTTAATGATATCCTCATTACTGGGTGTCTTCTCATTTCCTGGGCGTTCTCACAGAGTCCTGGAGGTATGTTACCATTTCCTTTGAAAAACTGTTCCTTGAGATAATTCAATCTTTATCTGACACAAGTACTATGAATGTAGTGAACTCCCCAACACATTCTGAACAGAGGATCTATACAAAGAAACTATTCCGATTTTTGGCAGCCTGTGCATCTGCCATAACATTTGTTAATTCTTCAAATGCTGGCAAAAACCATCACTTCCTTTGTAGGTTTGCTGTTCCTGATATACTTAGAAGTTTTGTATTGTTTGTACTACTGTCTCCATAGAGCGATTCACTATATCCCATTTAATTGGGGGGAAAAATGAGGCTTTAAATAGTATGTACTCCAGACAACACAAGGAAACAATTCAAATATGTAAACATATGTTAAAAACCATGGAAAAAAAGAACATGACTAGAAACTTTTGGCACAGATTTACCACAGGCAAATTCTGCCTAACATGATGGCTTTGTATGGTCAAATGAGTGGCACAGCAGGCAAGAAGAAAGCAGTAGGATAATTTATACAATGACTTTACCAAGGTCTTTCTCTTACGGCCATCTGTGGCCAAGTTGGTGAGATATTGGCAGGATAAGTGGAAGATGAAGAGAAAACAGTCTGGACTGCCAGGCTAAAAGGGTTGTGATCAGTGGCACAAAGCCCAGCCAGCAGCTCATTACCAGTGGTATCCCTTAGATATTGATACGGAGGCCAATATGGCTCATGAAAGACCAGAAGACTCTCAGTAAATGCAGAGACAAGAGCAAACTGTGTGGAGCAGTTAATATGCTGCAGGCAGAGCTGCTATGCAGAGACTTCAATATCTTTGAGAAAACATCTGGCAGAAATCTTACAAAGTTCATAGAAGCAAAATGCCAAACCTTCCAATGTAGATGTAATAATACTATGCAATAGTACAAGCTGGGTAAAAAAAGAAAGCAGCAAAACCAGAAGTTTTGCCAAAAAGGACTTCAGTGTCTTGGTAAGCAGTAGAATGAACACCATCAACACGTGTCAGTCTGTTCTAGCGCAGGAGTGTAGCCAGCAGGTTGAATCAAGTGGTTCTTCCTTTGTTTGGCACTAGTAAGGTCATGTTTGGAGGACTATGGCCAGTAGGGGTGTCCAGGCCAAGAGAAACATGGACATAGTGAGCACATACTGCTCAATCTGGTCAGGGCTGCAGCACAAGACACATGAGAACAGGATGAGAAACCTGATTCAATCTGCCTGGACAAAGGCACACTGGAGCATTTTATTGCTATCTTCAGCTACCTGATGGGAGAGTACAGAAGAGATGCAGCAACTCTCTTCGCAGAGGTGAACAGAGAGGTGACCAAAGGTAGCAGGCACAAGTTGGAACATGCAAAGTTCCTGTTAAATTAGGTTATCCTGTTATTAGGATAAGCTCTACAAGGGCAGTCAAACACTGGACCAGGTTGCCCTGAGGGTTTATGGACTCTCCATCTTTGGAGATGTTCAAAACCTAACTAGACATTGCTGAATAACTTGATCTCTTTTTGCTTCCTTCAAGTCTTCATTCCAGCCTCCATCTGTAAATATTACACATCCACCCTGGTTAGTCCCAGGCTGCTTCCTCTTTCTCTGAGATTTTTCTTGGCAATCAAAAGTTTCCAAATTACTCCTATTCCTGCAGCATGATTTTTTTTGCAATGACAGCTGTGTTAGAAATAAACTGGAAGGGCTGAGATGGTGTACCCCATTAATAAGATTCAACAGCTTCTGTGAATCAGATGATTTCTCTGAGTCAGAAGCTGTGACCTTCTCAGCAGCTGTTTGTTGCATGTAGCACCTATACATAGTACCTAAGCTAAAGATGGTTCAGGTATGTCTTCTTGAAAGCAATTGTATTTCATAACTGATATTTAAGCTTAACCTGCATCCTCTCCCTTTATTAGTGATCAGGAGGAGGAGGGTAGTGGGATAGTGACATAGTTTTAGGAGTTCTCATGACCATAGATCAGATCACATTCAGATGTCTTGTCTTTTGAAATTTTTCTCTCAGGCAGCCCAGCATAACTGCTGAGTGACTCTGAATTTCCACTCTGGTAATTGAGAACATTGATTGTTGTGTTCCATCCATTGTCCCTCTGCTTTTATGAGAGGAGACAGTGACACTATGTAGCCCCTATTATTTACACAAGTTCGGCTGGGTCTTTCTGTCCAGAATAAATTATATTAACACATCACCTGTTAATTCATCTACACTTTTGAGGGAAAGAAGTAGATTTGCCATTTATACTTAGACATATGCATTGTCCAAAGCAAAGCAAAACAAAACAAAACAAAAATCTATCCACTTCCTCAAGTCCCTTTCAAGTTGGCATTACAATTAACTAAAAACTTGTCTCCTGGCTTGAAGAAGGGTAAACAGAGTAAATTAATTTCTTTCTCTGCAGTGGAGCCAACGACCCCCTGCTGATTTACATCTCCAGGGGGAAACATTCCACTGGGATTCTTTGATGTCTTTTAAAGACAGCAGACTTCACTTTGGCAAGGTCCTTAAAAGGACTTCTTTCCTGTACAAGGATTTCTATTTTTTCACAGAATGTTTAACATAGTGACTGTAAGCCTTCTATCCCTATATTAAATTTGGTAGAAATTGGTCAGACAAACATTAAAGCACTAAGGTACCTGTATTCATCTGCCTTCACAAACATAATACACATACATGTATATGTCCATTGCCACATTAAGTCTTATTTCCTTAAACAAGTAAAATAAATATAGCTTCATAGAAACACACAAAAAAGGTCCCATGAATAACTCTCATCCTCAGTATTTTCATTATAATTTTTTTTCAAACAATAATTAGAGAGCAATTATTAATAATTCATATGAGCAGACTACCAACCAACTACTAACAGAGATGGCTCACAACTATAGTACAAAATTCCAGGGGAAAAAAAAAGAAGAAAAGCAAGGTAAATTGCCACCTTTTATTTATGTTATTCATACTCTTCCAATTATAAAAATCCATTTCAAGGATGATGATCCCAGCAGGATTAAAAAGCATCTGTGTCAGCAATTCCAGCTCTTCCAGCTCTCCCCAGCAAACACATACAGCCTCAATTAAGGAATGTTCCTTACAATCATTCCCACTTTCAGCTCCCCACCTAGCTGGAGAGGACTCCAGGCAATAATACCATCCTCTGCCTCCATGACCTCCATGACAGATCCTGTTCCAGTAGTAAAACTTAAACTGATGTACAAACTGATACAGGGGAATCACTGCAAATGTGTACTATGGATGCTGTCAGATCCACTTAAACCCAGCTTGCATCTTTTTGTTTGTACTGATCTCTATCAATCCAACCCAAGATTCAGTCAATGTGAAAGGATATTAGCAGGTATATTCCCACAGTGTGACTTAAAATCGGCTTGGTAAAACTCAGGTAGGTTTTGAGGCTAGAATAGGCATAAATTACTAGTATGATCTTTCCAACTGCCAGAGTAAAAAAATTATATATTCTAAAGAATACTAATCATCTGAAAGAATTCTAAAATTATTCTAAGTGAAAATTATCATCTCTATGGGAGATGAACATTATAGAGGCAAGCTTCATTAAAATGCATAATTAGGTACAGGAAATACAAAAGCCTGATCATAAAGCAGCACAAACTAAAGCCCTGAACTACCAGAAGTATTCCTGAAGGATTATCCCAGAGTCTTAAAAAGGTGATTTGGATTTGATCAGGAGATTTTAAACCCGTGAAGAAAATGAGTAAAATTTAGGCTACAGTTATGCCAATGGGAGCTTGGTAACTTAAGTGTTGTAAGAAATGCTCTACATTTATAATATATAGGGAAATTTACACATTGGGATTCAGGACAAAAGAAGTATATATCGAATTTAACTTATATGTATCTGTTTTTCTGTAATTTCATAGCATGAAGGGTGTTTCCTCTTCAACCTTCTGTCTATCCATCAGCTCCCTTCCCCTCAAGTCAATACCACAGAATGGGTCAGATTGAAAGGACCACAATGGGTCATCTGGTCCAACCTCCTTGCTCAAGCAGGTTCATCCCAGGGCCCTTGGCACAGGATTATGTCCAGACATATCTCAAATGACAGAGACTCCAAAGCCTCTCTGGACAATCTGTTCCAGTATGAATCATGCACACAGTAAAGAAGTTCTTCATATTCAGGTGGAACTTCCTGTGCATCATTTTCTGCCCATTGCCTCTTGTCCTATTGCTCAGCACCACTGAGAAGAGCCTGGCATCATCCTCTTGACACCCTCCCTTCAGACACTGATTGACATTGATGACATCCCCTTTTAGCTGTCTCTTCTCAAGGTTGAACTGGCCCAGCTCTTTTAGCCTTTCCTCATAAGAGAGGTGCTCCAGTTTCCTCATCAGCTTTGTTGCCCTCCTCTGGACCCTCTCCAGGAGCTCCATCTCTCTCTTGTCCTGAGGAGCCCAGAACTGGACAGAGCAGTCCAGATGTGGCCTCACTATGGCTGAGCAGAGGGACAGGATCACCTCCCTTGACCTGCTGCCAATGCTCTTCCTAATGCACCCCAGGACACCTTTGGCCTTATTGACCAAAGGACACAGTCCTGGCTCATGTACAGCTTTTTGTCCACCAGGATCCCATGATCTCCAACTGCTCATTCCCCATCCTGTTCTGGTGCCTGGGGTTATTCCTCCCCAGGTGCAGGACCTGCATTTGCCTTTGCTGAATTTCAGAAGGTTCCTCTCTGTCCATCTCTCCAACCTGTCAAGGTCCTTCTGAAGGGCTGCACAGCACTCTGGGGTATCTATCAGCCACTCCTCTCAGCTTTGTGTCATCAGGGAACTTGCTGAGGAGGCATCTGCCCCTTCATCCAAGTTATTGATGAAAATTTAAACAATACTGGGCCCAGTACTGAACCCTGGGGGACACCACCAGTGACTCCCTGTGCCACTGATTACAACACTCTAGGATCTGTTGTTCAGCCAGTTCTCAGTTCACCTCTCTGTCTGCTCACCCAGTCCCCACTTCCTGAGTTTGCCTATGAGGATGTTGTGAGAGACAGCATTGAATGCCTTGCTGAAGTCAAGCTAGACAACATCCACTGCTCTCCCCTCATAAATCCAGGTACTTGTTTCATTGTAGAATTCCATTATTTTTCCTTTGAGAAATCTAGGGCAAGAGAAGTAACGAAAAGAAGCTGCACTGTTGTATCTGTACCTCAGTGCATATTGCTGTGTTATTATTCTACTCTTTCTTCTCATGCATTCCCTCTTATCTAACTTTCTAGCATATGATAGGCATCTGTGTCACCACAAATGCAGCTCTTAGGACAATGACACATTCTTGTTTTGCAATGTGCCTACCATATTCTAAATGCTTATAAAAGTGTAAATTATAATATTGTACATCCATATCTGACCACTTTATCTTAAATCCTTACCACCTATGGGCAACCATACAAGTCTGGGAAGTTAGCAGCGAGTTTGGAGAACCAATGAACATAAGTACAGTCTTTAGTTGAGCTGTTTACAGAACTGTAACTTCAGTCAGGGCTCAGCTGAAAACATCTTTGACTGTCAAACTAAG
This sequence comes from Lichenostomus cassidix, assembly GCF_008360975.1. Classification (NCBI taxonomy): domain Eukaryota; kingdom Metazoa; phylum Chordata; class Aves; order Passeriformes; family Meliphagidae; genus Lichenostomus; species Lichenostomus cassidix. The sequence continues at coordinate 128,018,641 of NC_139482.1, forward strand.
ACAAAGTCTGCAGAAGTTAGCTCAGACAACTTCTCAAAAGAAAGACTGCAATTAAAGGCTCAGATACCATTTCCCAGGCCAAATTAAATGCTACAAAAATACTTGGTAAAGGTTAGGATAAAACCATTCATTATTCATAACATGTTAGTATTTATTTCCACCTTCATTTTTTTCTTACTGGAATAACAGTGATGCATTTAAACACAACATGTTCTACAGACAGTTTAGCTGATCCTGCAGATTTTTTTCACTGGTAATATCACTGCCTATCACATTTTGAGGGTTTAGAGCCACTTTTATAAAACTACTATTTGACTAGTTTGAATTTATTAATTTCATTTCCCAGATTAATTTCTGCAGGACATATAAGTAAGGAAAGGTTTCTTTTTAAGCAGCTAAACTCAAGTCCTTACTGTTGTCTGTATCACAGAAGCAAAATCACTGCATAACTCTTAAGAGTTCCCAGTAGTGCATGGAGAGCAATATGGGTCAACAACAAGTAAGCCACAGGGTGCTCTTCTCTTGAGGCTGAGGTGGAGGTGCCAGGAGCCAGGGGGCTCTGCACATACTTGCCCCACCTCAGTAACACAGCAGCTTTTTACTTTCCCTGGACTACACACACATATTGGACTCCAAAGTAGGCTTCACTGAGTGCCATTTTGCTATCAGCTTCTCATCCAGATGCACCCCAGCTGGGACCAAAGTTACCACCAAGTAGGACTGCAGCAGCAGCGTTAGGTGGGTCAGTGGTCCTGGCACTCACAATATTCCCATAAAATATTGCACTGTCTCTGTCACAGGCCATAAATCCTTGCAGAGCACATGCACATCTGCACTGAGGTCTGAGAGTACATGCTTGGATGTTACAGAACTGCCTCTTCACAGTGTTACACTGGATAGATGCTGTATTTGATTTATTTGTTTTTCCTTATACTCAGCCAAGAGATGTTCATTCTGCCAGTTGTTTAATATTCTGTCTTAATGAGAATATTTCTATTTTTCACTAAAAGTGAGCAATTCTGACCTGCTGCAGAGTTACCCTTTTCTATTACATACATATATTAGGTCTAATTTGCAAGTATATATAAAAATTCTTTGGGGATGAAAATCGTGCTTATCTTAAACTACACCATACACTCCACATACAATATTTTTCTAAGAATTGGTGTGTACTTCCCTGCCCATCATTTATTAATAGGCTTGCCATCTGCATTCATCTTTAAATTCCACCAATTAATATTCTCAAGCCTAGAAACACTGTGCGTACAGCTTTCATAATGTGAAAAATCTGATATGCAATTCATTTTACACTGAGGAATTTAACCCAATACCAAAGAGATTGTTATAACAGATTTGTTGCAAAGACTTAAAATAAATTGATTTAGTTGGATGAGACAACTTTCACAGGCATTCATTCAAACACTAAACTTCACTAGCTCCACAGAGTTAACAAATGTGCTACAAAGCTCAACTCCCACACAAGCTGACTCACACAAGATAACAAAACTATTAGTTCTTGAAAGAACTCTATCATTTTCTTTATTGTTCCAATGACTTCCCAAGTTTTGAGGGGCACAATTTCAGAAGTGTACGTTATAAAGAAAGTGATGTTTGGAGATGGATGGGTGACCAGGTTATAAATGAAGGAAAATAGCCCTGGCGACAAGTAGTTTATGTCACCACCCCAGCTGCAAAATTCATCTGAAACTCAGTAATTTATCTAGCTGTATCCATTATTCTTCCCACCAGCTAGCAGCCCATCCAAACAACCATTGCTGTTCAGTTCCTTCTTTTCACTGCATCTCTCTCGTCTCATCCTTTTCTTTTGTTGCTGTCATTTCAAAACTTGTGCCACATGTCCTCAGTTAACTTGCCCACACTACTCATCTGTGGGTCCAAGTGCCATTTCATGTGACTCACACACTTTCTTATAATACTTTTTAATCTCAATTCCTCCAGAGTGAAAGAGCTTTTTTTCTGATAGATCTATACAGACCTGTCAAATGTGAACCTGAAGATGATGGCTTGTAAATGTCAAATTTAGATCAGATATATCTTTGTTTTAATTTTGATTTGCTTCTAATTTTATTGATATCCTCAACAAGAGGCCTTATATTTATTTCTAGGAACATTATTTCTTTGCTTTGTGTAATACATCTGAATGTATTTTTACTAGAGGCAGTGAATTGCAAAGCAGGTAATACAAACTCAGCCTAGTGTTTTCTTTATATTTTGTCTGAATTGGGTCCAAATATAGATAAGTAATGAAAACAAAATAACAAAATCCCTGAGTGTTCTTGTCTTTGAGGCTGTGTCCAAGCTGGGGCACCTTGGAGCGTTTCCAATTTCCTTGGGCTGTAATATGCACTGCAGAAATTTGGACTTGGGCAAAGGGCAGGCACACACACCAGCTCCTTCACCCTGACATCCCCTGCTTTCCCTGGAGTGAAAGACAGAATACATGCCTCAGATCTACCCATGATCTGAACCTTCAGGGGACTGTGACTGCAGGGGTGCTGCTGTACCACATGCACCAATTCATTTACACACAACATTAGAAAAAATAAACAAAATTATTGGACCTTATGAGATATTCCCCCTTGTGCTATCACTACATGCTCTTGTAAAAAGTCCCTCTCTGTCTTTCTTGTAGGGTAGACAAGAATATTCCTGCCTTCTAGTACCCAAACCAGGTACTAGAAGGCAGGAATAAGGTCAGCTTGAATCTGTCCCTTATCCTGGCCGAATAATCCCAGTTGTCTCAGCCTTTCCTCATAGGATAAGTGTTCCATCCCTCCTCTGGAGTCTCTCTAACAAGACCATGTCCTTTCTGTGCTGGGGATCCCAGGACTGGATGCAGTGTTCCAGATGGGATTTCACCAGGGAGGAGTAGGGCAGAATCCCCTCCCTTGACCTACTGCACACACCTCTTCTGCTGCAGCCCAGGATACAATTGCCTTCCTGGGCTGCAAGTGCACATTGCTGGGTCGTGTCCAGCCTCTCACCCACCATCACCCCCAAGTTCTTCTCCACAGGGCTGCTCTCAATCTGTTCATTCTCAGGTTGTGTTGATACTGGGGGTTGCCCTGACCCAGGTGCAGCACCAGCACTCGGCCTCATGAGATTCCCATAGGCTCACTTCTTGAGCTTTTCCAGGTCCCTCTGGATGGATCACGTTCTTCAGGTGTGTCAACAGCACCACTCTGATTAGTGTCATCTGCAAATTTGCTTCTGTTGCACTTGATCCCTTTGTCTATGTCATTAATAAAGATATTAAATAAAGATATGCAATAACACTTTTCCTAATATGGTCTCCTGAGGGTCACCACTTGTCACTGATGTCCATTGGACTTTGAGCTGTTGACCACCACCCTTTGTACGCAACTGTCCAGCCACTTCCTCATTCACCAAACAGTCCACCCATCAAATCCATCCCTCTCCAATTTACAGAGAAGGACGTTGTGGGGGACTGTGTCAAAGCCTTTCAGAAGTCCATGTAAATGACATCTGTAATCCTCCCCTTGGTCACTGATGTAGTCACTCCATCATGGAAGGCCACTAGTTTGGTCAGGCAGTGTTGTGGTACAAACTGTATCTCCCCATCCCTTTTCTCCCTTATATGCCTAACCTTCTGACATTGTCCTGCTTTCCCTGCCGCTGGCCCTGGACACTCCCTCAAGTTTTGCCCATTCGTCCCTGTACCCTAACTCTGCCCATGTACTGCCCCTGTGCCCAGAGATCACTGGGTTATTGTGCTGTCCCCACCCCCCTGTCTCCCTAGAAAACTCCTCCTCCTCCACCATGTTGTTGCACATGTAGCCTATGCATGTGGATGTCTGTGCACATGGTCTATGCACCATGTGAGATCTTTGCCCATGAAGCATCTCTGCCTCTGGGAGGTCTTTGGCCTCTGGTGCAGCCATGTGAATAAAACCTTCCATGGACACGATGCATAGACCCTCCTGGCCTCCTTTACCATCGCCGTGTTGTGGAATAGCAGACAAAACCAGAGCTAGCCTTATGGCTCCCCAGCCAGTGAGAGCACAGTGTCCTGCCCTGGGACAGAGGGTTTAGTGCACTGAGGCGCTGAACTGGGCTGGGCAGAGATGCTCTCTGGTAAGGTCTGCTATACCATCCACTAAACCACAACAAGGCAGGACTTGCCCTTGGTGAAGCCATGCTCAAGACAGTCTCGAGTCACTTCCCTGTTCTCTGTGTGCCTTAGCACAGCTTCTAAGAGGATCTATGCCATGAAAATATTTACTGTGAGTGTGGTAAATCTGCCCAGAGAAGCTGTGGATGCCCCATCCCCGAAAGTGTTGAAGGCCAGGTTGGATGGGGCTCTGAGCAACCTGATCGAGTGGAAGGTGTCTCTGCCCATGTCAGGGGGTTTGCAACTAGATGATCTTCAAGATCCGTTCGAACCCAAACCATTCTATGATTCTGTGATTCAACAGATTAAGTCTTGCACAGGTATCTCAATGGGAAAGACAGAAACATCAAAGAGAAATCCAGAAAAAAATCCTTATAAGAGAAAGCCGGCTGTTCTCTTGAAAGGAAGGACAAAAAAACCACTCAAGTAAAGGTTTGTGGGAAGCCAAAAGACAGAGGACTGGAAAGGGGGCTCCAGAAAAGAGCTGGTGAGAGGAAATCAAGCGCCAGTCAGGTACAGAGAGAGCTGATGATATGTCTGAAATGTGTAAAGAAGGAAAGGATGGAAGAAAGAGAAGACTGAGTGTCTGAGTTTAGATTAAGATTAAATTTGAGTTTAGATAATGATGTGAATTGCTCACCTCTGGTTATGGGAAATCACAGAAGGGGAAGGAGGGAATGCAGCAGGTTTTTTGAACCATCCTGCCATCAAGAATGGGAATTCTTGGATCACTCTTGAAGAGGATGAAGAGAAACAAACAAAAGTCTGTGCTGATCTGTACATTGATATGTAGAAATAAGATTAACTGCAGCTACCACTTGATCTATTGATTAGATGCCACAATATGATGAACTGCAAGCTAATGGCAAGCTATTACCCAATTCAGTCTAGGAACAGTGGAGTAAATCAATACATAACAGATATCTGACTTCTATTGCTGGTTTGCAGAGAGGAAAACCTGCAAGTTGCTACATTCTTTTAGGTCTATGCAATACAGTATATATGCACCTTAGGAACTACATTTGGGTCTTAGATTTCATAGGACAATTAAATGTTTTTTCTTCAGTGGACTGACTGTACCATCATTATTGCATCTTTAATCCCAGAAGTATCAGCATCTTCATTGTTCAATCTACAAAATGGATTTCTACTTCAGAAGTAAAAGGAGGGGACTCTACAGGAGATGCAGATAATACCTGGAACTTTTCCATTAATGGAACAGCCAGCTTAAGTCAACTGAGGAATTCTCATTAAAATATTGGAGAACGAGGCTTTCATCCTGTCCCTTATGCAGAGATTAGACCTTCCTGCCCTTTAAACTTAATGAATTTTGACAATGTTTATGATATTATTTCTAGAAGGTGGAAGAAGAATATTTTTGCAAATGTCACTTTGAATATTTGGAGTGTTATTGTGCTCTCAAGTTGAAAACCCAAATTGTAGGATCAGCAATATCAGTGACCAGATGTCATATAGTTCAGTGCTGGGGATGAGTATGATATTAGTGTCTCTCCAGATACAAAAACACATTGAGATGACTTTAATAAAAGTTTTTAAAAGGAAGATATCAATTCAAAATGCTATTACTTCAAATTAACATGTTTCTTTGAAATAAACAATGGAAAAACATGGACACTGCAGTAAGGCCAATGAAGGGCCATCAATATGGTTGCGAGGTGGAGAAAAAGACTTATAAAGACAGGATGAGAAACCTGAATTCGATCTACCTGCAGAAAAAAAGGCTCAGTGGAGCATCATACAGCTGCCTTCAGCTACTTGATAGAAGAGTACTGAGAAGGTGGAGTTACTCTCTTCTCAGAGGTGAATAGTGATGCTTTCAGAAGCAACAGACACAAGCTGAAACATGCAAAACTTCCATCAAAGATTAGAAAAATCTCTGTCACTGCCAGGGTGGTCAAGCACCGGACCAGGTAGCCCTGAGAAATTATGGCTCCTCTGTATTTGCAGCTGTTCACAATTTGAGTGTATATGACTCTGAGTCATTTGATCTAATTGGACCTGATGTGCACAAACTAATCTATTTTGAGCCTGCTGACACTGTGTACACAGACTTCTGTCGTAAGTAAATCCACCAATTCCCTGTCTTTGAAGTAAAAAGAGTATTGTTTCATGTTTTAAACCAGCCCCCCCTCGGCTTATCAAGCTCCCTATAGTTCTAATACTGAGAAATTTGCTAAAAAGCAGTTCTGCATTCAGCTTATCCAATATCTCCACAATTTCCAAAAACTTAATTATACCCCCACCCCAGCTTTCTTTTCTTGTGTTTGAAGTGTATCAGCCTTTATGATTTCTGCTCATGATGAAACTACTCCATTCTCTTAATCATCTTAGCTATCTTTGTACCTTCTCCACACTGTCCTTGATATGCAGAGACCAGAATGGCATTCAGAATCCCCTGCCTTATTCTGAATAACCTTTCTGATGATTTCTAACATTCTGACAGCTATTTTTGCTGCTTGACACCAATAAAAAGTAATATTTGGTTTAGTAATGAAGTTAAAAATTATTAATCCCATCATGCAATACCCATGTATTGGTCTTTCTGAGCTACACTGCGAGCCTATTTATCTACCTCGGCCTCAGTCTTAAATTCATAGAATGATTTGGTATGGAAAGGACCTTAAAGATCACCCAGTTTCAACCCTTCTGCCATGGGCAGGGACATCTTCTACGAGACCAAGTTGCTCATAGCCCCATCCAACCTGGCCTTGAACACCTCCAGGGATGGGGCATCCACAGCTTCTCTGGGCAACCTGTGCCAGTGCCTCACCACCCTCACAGAGAAGAATTTCTTCCTAATATCTAATCTAAGTCTACCCTCTTTCAGTTTTGATACCATTAAATAGTATCATGTCTTGAATAAGCTTGCAAATTTCTCTTGACAATGAGCATGTCTTCTATTTCATTGTGATGTGCCCACAATACTCTTGAGAATCCTTCAGGCCTGATAGGCAGGAATGAGAATAGCAGGTATAGTATTACGTGTGAATTACTGCACTTTGGGGCTAATAAGAAGAAATTTTTTTACTAGTTAGTTTACTAATACCCAGAGATTTAAAAAAAAAAAAAAGCGTTTTTTAGCTGATTGATCCTAAGCTAAGGCATCAACACTGGAGGTGATTTTGGTATGACAAATCATGCAATTTAGGATTAACTGGATAATGCAAAAAGAGGATTGTCATTACTGCCATTGGCAGTACTGTCAACAGTAAATTCTAATTTGGAATGCTGTGCATCAGCTTGGTGACCAATTTTCACCAAAAAAAAAGGACAAAGGCTGGGATTGTCTAAAAGAACTATCGGGGGCAGAGGTGGGGGGAGAAAGAGGCAAAAAGCTCAGGCAATTAACCCAGCAAAACAAAGTCTCAGATGAGATACAATTTCTCTCTAGGTATATAAAAGGAGCAACATCAGGGCTGGAAAGGGCTATATAAATCAAAGCAAAACTCCAACACAAATGGCCATGAATAAATTTACATCATAAATTGAAGACCAGAACCATAAGAAAGGGGGTAGTGGGTTGCTACAGGAGGATTTAATGTTCAGTCAGTTATTAAAAATTGCTCAGTCTCTCCTAGACCATGCAAACTTACTTGAATGGTTCCCAAGAGCACCCACCTTTTTCAGTTGGGGACAGCCTAGCACTTTGTCCCTTCACTCGGTCATCAGAACCAAACCTTTACTCTGTTTAGCAACCAAACAGAAGTTTCTGCTGGAGGTACTGGTCTCATAAAGAGGCCTCAGCAAATAATAACCCTTTAAAATTCCAGAAACTAGACGGTGAGTGGAAAAAACTCCCATTAAAGATTGCACAGAGATACAAAAGATTCAAAACAAGATGGATATTTTTAGCTTTAGAGCTATAGATCTTTTCAATCTGCAAAGCTGCTGTTGCCTGTATCTGCCCTGAACTTGTTCCTCTCTTTCTGTCTCTAAAAGCAATGCCATGGAATTCTATTCAGCAACAGATCTGTTTGGTCTCAGCTGGAGAACTTTGTTTAACTGCTTTTTAATAGCTCTTGAGAGAGTTTAGAGAGAAGGCATGTGCACATACATGCAGAAAAACAGTGTTGGGAAGTATCCTCTTGTGAAAGAACAGGAGCAGTAAGCCTGCTCACCCTGGGGAGAGCATCTGACATCTGCTCACAGATACTGACAACCAGGATGTCATGAGGAGAGAAGCTCTCATGCAGTGCTATGACTTAGGTTCTTCCTTCCAAGGAAATGAGATGGTGAACTGCTGACTGTCACTTCTCGGGAAATTGAGAGGCCATTGACAGAGGAAGAATCAAAGATCTGGTTTCAGCAGCTCTCAAACTAAAACAAAGATGAAGTCCTGCTTTCCCATTATTTATTTTCATATTGGCTGCAGCGTTTGTTTTTCACTCAAATGTTTCACAGGTCAAGAATGGAGAGGAGCATGAAGCTTGAACTATCCCCCTCCTCATGCCACAGTGCTTATTGTGGAAACCATAGAGGGTCTTCTAATGCAACTTTGGTTCCTTACAGCTCATGTTGATGTTAAAAAAAGTAATACTCCAGCACTTATGGGAGAAACAAGCAATTTATTTAATCCATTTTGCTTTCCTTCTTGTTAATAATCATTGCAGCAAAATAATTTCCACTGCAAAACTGCCCCATAATTTTTTTGGCCCTCTGCATGGGTTTTTACTACACACGACAGTCCTAGGGAGATGTGGGGAAGCAAATATTGGCCTAGCATATCAATTGAAGTCTATGAACTGTGAACACAAATAGCTCAATCCAGACTGGAAAGCCCCATCCTCAAATCTTTGTTTATTCGGTATTGCTCCGTTCATCCACTTCAACAAAAGATTCTGGACGGTATGACAAATCATGATTATAGACAGGCTAAGTGCTTCAACTGCCTCTTTCCCTATGGTCTGAGCAGGAAATGATGATCACTATTGTGAGATTTCACAAAAGTCTTTCTTTTTGAGAAATAAAATGGTTTTTTGGAGAACGTGCAAATGTTCCTGTGAATCAGATAATTCTGCCTCTTGGCAACTTTTCAAAAGTTACCAATATCAGGCAGAAAGTCAAAGAGTTATGAACTGGATGAGGGCAAGCCCTCCCAGGGAAAGAAGAGAAAAGCTTGAGGATGCATGAACATGCCCTACAGGGAAGCTTTCAGATCAAGATCCTTTCTGACTCATTTACGGTGTCAGTTCAGTGTAAGTTAATGATCACTTTGATTTTTTCAAAAGAAGCCAAAATTTCTCTCAACTGATTACTAAAGCTGCATGGAGCATATTATTAACCACATAAAGGCCTGATTCTGTCACTAGTAGCAACCAGGCTTGCTGCTGTACCTGCATCTCATAAAAGCCCTGGGGGTTTCCTGCAAACTTAAAAGCCTGGTACAGACACTGCATCTCACAGGACCCGTGTGCCTCAGCAGGATGCCCAGTCTCCAGGGAGACAAGCTCAGGAGTGGGGTCTCTGGTCACACCTTCTCACCGCTGCAAAACTGTGGCTGACACTGGTGATACGCCAGTGAAACTCAATGAAAAGCAACATCTCAACTTTCAATTTCAAAGTTATCCTTCAAAAGAATTACCAGGAGCTGGATGCATTTCCCTGACTGCTTTGAGCTGTAATTTCAACCATCAGCCTTGTTTTGCTACACAGCATGCCTGCCCTGTACTCCACTCAGCTGATGGAAAGCCAGCGGCTGCCCATGAGGTCTCGACTTCAGTTTGTGCCAGCACAGACAACTTATAACTAGTGAGAATAATATTCACTGGTGTGCCTCTCCTCTGGAAAGACATCCATACACAAAGCCAATGCTCAGCAGGTGTAACACGCTGAGGCCCAGCCAGGGACCTTGAAGGAACCAAGAGGATCCCCACAAACTGTGAGAGAAAGCTCTCCTGCTGCATCTCCTGGCCAGCTGGGGCTGCAGCCTTGTGCCTCACAGCTTAATGAGCCTTCTCAGAAATGTGGCCACTGATTGGGTATGGAGCAGAAGAGAAAAAGGAGTATCAGGGACTCCTTGACAGAAAGGCAACTGGTGGAAGTTTCCCAGCCTTGCACAGTACTTGGCTCACCAAAAACAAGCTGCTTACTGGAACTCTCCAATGCCTCCAGACCTCTACATCCAGCTAAGACTTTAACATCTCTTTCCTGTCCAAGCCCCCTGCTCCTTTACAGCCCAACTCACAAGCACTTCATTGCACCTTCTCTTTAAATTGCTTTCCATCCACAAAGTCAGATATCTGTAAGTGGTCATATAGCTGCAATTTCAAAATAAAATACACCATGCCCCCAACAAACTAAGAGTGGTGATAAAACAGGTAGTTAGTTTAATTCGAAACCTGTATAAAAATATCAAGCTCCTACTCAGAGAGCACAAGGTTGACAGAAGAGAAAATCCTGCATAGTTCTGTCTGCATTTTATCTAGAAGTGCAGTACCTGTGCAACAAGTGCAATTTACTAAAAATTTAATTATTTAGGCAAGTGTCCTCTCTACTTTTATTTGGTGCTATCCCAAAATAAGTTACTGAATTTTCAGAAGAAGGAAAAACAAGAATTTGTGAACTAAGATGCTAAAAAAACCCCAACCAAATAAACCAGTATTAGGTCTTTTGAAATATAAGGAACAAATCTTTACTTTAAAGAAAATATTATAAAAATATTATTATTTTTAGCATATCATTCACTTTCCTGTTAACTATGCATTCCTGTTACTATGAAATAAAAGGTTAAATTAACAATAAATGACAAAATGTCATTTTATTATTTAAAGTATATTTGACATTGTAGAGGTAAATTATGTTGAATTTTTTGTTAAATTATGTTTAACATTAGAGAGTGCACTCTCTTCTGGTTTTCTAATAATTTCTTAGATCTCCTTGTATAGAAAACCAAAATAAATTTAATTGAAGTTCACCTTCAGCACAATCAGCCAAGGTCAGATTTCTGCAAAGTGTCCAAGTATGTTTGCACCAGGAATGTACCTTCCTGCTGCCATACTAGAGATAAGAAGGGACTTTCTAACTCCCAAAACAAGACGAAACACTCAACTGAACCCCTCAGATTCTGCTAGTTTTCCAACCATGCTTATAATTTACTAAAATACCAGCACTTTTTTTCACCATCACTTTTCATTTTTCTCCTCTTTTTACATGAAGCATGCTTTATGTATAAATGCCTATGGCCAAAAATTGTCACAAGCTTTTTGTGGTAATTCACCATTCAATTAACAAATTATGTTTTAAGCTTCAGCACACACAAACTCAAACTGTTTTAATTTTAAAAGTGTATCCATAGAAATCTTCTAGCACATTGTAAACTGTCACTAGAAATATCTCTGTGTTTTCTATATTTTCATTTTCCTGGTAGAATATAAAAATGCAGTTGTGCAGTTTATACCTAACAGTAATTTATCTGAGATAAAGAACATTTTAAGTTTCTTTCAAATGCACAATATAAAATTAACCACCTTGTGGGGATATGCTTCATTATTTTCTCATCTTCAAGGCTGACAACATTAAATCTCCCTTGTAATTTTTAAGTTCTTTGACAGACAACGCAGCATGCAAAAAACTTAAGTCACACAACCTCCAGAAGAAATAATAACGTAGCTGCTACATTTATTCATGTATTATGTAGTACAGAAATGAAACAATTAGTTGAAAACAAATAACTTTTCAATTTTCTATTCATTTGTATACACCTTCCCTCAGCATTATCTGTTATGAATGGTACAATATCATGGTGATGCATTATCAAAGTTCAAAGCTGGAGTATACCTCTTAGAGCCGGAGACACTAGTAACAGGGTATTAGTACTGTCTTGAAAACAATCATGCATATGGTGGATTATTCTGCTTTAAACTGTGTAACTAAAAACAATTATAGGAAACATTTTAATATTCCCATTATTTGAGTCCAAAATAAATACATGCCCACTTCAAAAGTCTCACTTTCTCAGATGAATAAAGGATCTAATATACTCTTAACGGACAGAATATCTGCTGTACTGGGATCTATCGTTTTAGCAAAGAGAACCTTAGGAAACAACACTTACCTGAGTCATAGTCATCACTCAAGCTTTGGAGGTGAACGTAAGCTCTATTGTGCTTTTCTTTGTTCACTCTTAAGGATTTTTATTTTTTAAGACTTCATGAAAAATTTGTGTGTGTTTTATTCAAAGCCATGCTGAAACTTTTAAAACTTGTTTTTGTCTTGTATCTGGTAATCCACTACGATTAACTGCAAAGTTTCTGCATAAACTGCAGCGAGTTTGAAGTGGCCCATTCCATTACTGAATGTCTTTACTGAACCAAGCATCCCTTTTCTCCTTCCCACCTGGGAAGTATTAAGGGTTGAGCATTCGGTATCACAGCAAGAAGGTGACATGCCCAGGTGCTCCCTAGCTGGCAGCTGTGCAGACAGGATGACAAACTCTGCTGGAAGAACATGACCTTGAGATGGCCAGGCACAGTCAAACAGCCCTTGGTACCACATTTCTAGGCATTGTGGCAAGCACCAGCTGAACCTCTGCAGAGAACATCCCTACTCACCAAGCCATTAGCACACCTTTCCAGGGGTATTCTGGAGAGCCAGTGTCTGATCTAAGTTTGAAACAGCAGAGAGGCCAGGGTTAATGCAGTCTTTTAAAGGGCGAAAATGAACAATGATTTATCTTTTTGTGTGTGTGAACTTTATTGCAACCTTGACTAGATACACAAGGAAAATCTTTCATGAAATTATTTTTAGGGTATGGCATTTTCTTCTTAGCTTTGAGTTTAGTCTTTGTCAAAAGATTTAGTTTCTCTGGGCTGCCTTCATCACTGAAAACAAGGTTTAAGCAACAGTTCCCCTGATTAGTGCTGCTTTTCAAAGGTCTGTTTGACTGGATCAGCTTTTACCTAGCTCATATAACAAACCAGAGACTGTTATACTGAGGAAGCTCTAGAAAAAAGTGTAGCATGAATTCTTCATCCAATATCACTGTCTCTAGAATTTGAAATGATAAGTGGTAGACCATTTAAAACAAAGTTATTTTCAATGTAATTAAGAAAAAAAAAATCTCTATTTTCAATTACTTTTTGTTTAAGTTGAAAGGGTTCATTTGGGGGTGTGTGTGTGTGTGTGAAACTCCAACATGTACTGAGGTGCGTTTCTTGCAGTTCATGTTACAATACAGCAAGACTGCCTCCACTTGGGCTCTGAGTGGGATATGGGATGGATTTTTTAGGAAATTCAAAGCAGCAACAAAGGCTAATTTTGCTTATTTCACTGTGGGCAATCTGAGGTGGCTTGGGGTTTTTTATTGGCTTGTAAGGATGCCCATGTTCATTAAAGTAAAAGGACCAACTTCCTGGTTTTCATCAGTTTTGTGCAAAAAAATGGGAACTGTTAATAACCATTTCTCTGTAGGAAAATGAAGCCATCTCCTGTCCAAAGGGAGCCTGTTGCAGGGACCTGCAGGTGAGCTGCCCTGTGCACTGCTGTGCAGAGACACCAACTCACATCCATCAGTCTACAGCCAGCACACACTTTGCCTGCATGGCTCTCAGCACCATCCTCCACACTCCTTGCTGCACCTCCAGCTCCAAGGGCAGCACACAGTCCCACTGTCTCTTGTGCCCACAGAACACTTATGCCCTGATATAAGGTAAGATATATACTAAGAAGGTATTGACAGCTCTAAGCTAACTCTCAAATTTTCCTTGGCTATCTCAGTCCTTAACTTCCCAATCACTTTGTGTTTGAGCTTGTGCCTGTCAAGCTGCCTTACTTGTCTTCTTCTGTATCAAAATGAAAGCATGGCTAGTTTAAAAGGGCTGACAACAAAATCCTCTAATCTACGTGAAAGAAAGCAAAACAAAACAAAACCCCTACCTCAGCATAATCATCTCTCTACAGCATGAGAAAGAAAAAAGTGGCAGCAATCCCCAGATTTTTAAATTATTTTTATTGATTTTCATTGATGTCCTTGCTGAAATGTGAATAAAAGATTGAGTCATTTACTGAGGTCTATTCAAGACTTTTCTGATAGCTTAACCAATAATAACTGTATAAAAAACTCAGCTAGGTGGGGGCACAGATCCTAAAAGGTATCTTTATAATAAGGGAAGAGTTCACAGAGCTGCCACAGGGCAGTATATTCACCCTTGAATACACCAGATGCATTTTTGCTTGGAGGCTGAAGGGAAAAGTACTGGCATGGGCATCAACTCTGCTGGTTCTGCCCTGCTAGGGTGTATTGGGTTTGCACAGCCAAGCTTTGGTAGTGGGGTACCTACAGGGGTGGCTTCTACCAGAAGCTGCTAAAAGCTTCCTCTTTGTCCAACAGAGCCAAACCCTGGTAGCTCCAAAGACTGATGTGCTGCTGGTAAAGGCTGGGCCAATTAGAAATTGTGGTAATAACACATTTAAGAAGAAAAAGAAATCAAGTTATTGAGCAGTTGTAATTGAGGGCAGAGAAGAGTGGGGTGAGAACATGTGAGTGGAACAACTCTGCAGACACCAAGGTCAGTGCAGAAAGAGGAGGAGGAAGTGCTCCAGGTGTCGGAGCTGGGATTCCCCTGCAGACCACAGTGAAGACCATGGCAAAGCTGTGCAACTGTAGCCCATGGAGAACCACAGGGATGCAGAGATCCACCAGCAACCCATGGAGAAGACCCACACCAGAGCAGGTGCATGTCTAAAAGGAATCTGTGACTCTTTGGGAGGCCCATGGAGAGAGGAGCCCACACTGGAGCAGCCTGTCCTTGAAGGAATGCACCCTGTGGAAGAGTGACCCACACTGCAGCAGTTTGAGGGGTACTGTTGCCCATGGGAGGTACTCACATTGCAGCAGCTTGCAGAGAGCTGCTGCTCATAAGGTTGAGCCACATCAAAGAAGTTCAAGGAGAACTGTCTCCCATGGGAGGGACCCCATGATGCAGCAGGGAAAGAACTCCTCTCCCTGAGCAGCGGGAGAAACCATGGGTGATGAGCTGATCATAATCACCATTCCCTGTCTCCCTGCACTGCTGGCGGGGAGGAGGCAGAGCTGGAAAGGAGGGACAGGTGAGGGGAAGGTGTTTTTAAGTTATTACTTTACTTCTCATTATCCTGTTCTGATTTTATTAGTAATAAATTCAATTAACATCTCTAATTCTCACCTGGTTTGCCTGTGCTGGTATTTGGTGAGTGATCTCTCCCAGTCCTTATCTCAGCTCATGAATCCTTTGTTTTATTTTCTCTCCCCTGCCCAGCTGTGGAGGAGAGTGACAGAGAGGCTTTGGTGGGTGCCTGGAGTCTGGCCAGCATCAACCCACTACATAAGGGAAAGGCAGATAGAGAAATTTATTGTTGTTAGTAGTAAGTTATGATTTGACTAGCACAAGGAACTTATTTGTTGAACTGTCTTAAAATCATCACATTTCAGAGTAGAACCACACTTTAATATGGGAATGTTATTTGCTGTATATGTATTATGTTATTAAGCATAATTAAAGTTGAAAGCCATGAACCACGCTCAAAGCTACTGCAAGGCTATAGAACATTTCTGTGGCCAACAAAATAAAGTACCATATGCTGAAGAAGTCAGCAGGGAAGAAGTAATACACTTAGTAGCTTAAACTACAGTATGCTGTGGACCAGTATCTGTTCAAATATTTCAGAAATGAGTAATGAATAACTATTCCGAGAAACAACTATGTGACTGCAAACATCATCATTTCTAGATATGCAGACTGCCAAAAACTAAACCTAAACTTTGGAGAACAAAACCTCTCTTTTTATGGGTGCAAAATTCTACAGTGCCCTGTTTGAGGCATCTCAAAGATATCATATCTAGCTAAAGCATTTCACCTCTTGACTTTTCTAGAAGCCTTGCTGTGATTTTTTCAGGCACTAAGTCACACAGAATATTCTATGTTTCCTTTGTACCCTCAGAAGTAGACAACAAAAGCTTTTTTTTCCTTTATGTTATGTTTTATTCATAACCATTGAAAAGAAAAATTGAAACTCTGGTGTGAGTCACTCTTTAGACTTTTCTATTAGAAAATTGAATCAGAACTGTAAATGGTTTCAGACACAGATACCCAGGACCAGCACTAGAAAGAGAGCAAAAACTAAGGCAGCCCTGGAAAAGGCAGTTCCAGTGCAATGTTTTAAAATGCAACTGAAATGAGACCTGATTTGCACTAGGATTGCCACCAGAATCGTTCACTAGTGACAGAGGTAAGGACTATCTCTGAGACAAAAAGAAAAAAAAATAGCTGCAGGCTTCATTAGACTCCAGAAGAGACATGTTTTACAGCACACATCCTGCCAGCAGATCTGGACTCTGAGCACCCTCAAGGGAACCAACTCTCCCCAGAAAGGTCACCACTGGCAAGAGTGGTGCAAACATAATCCGCTGTGGCTCTCCCTCAACCAGAGGCATCCAATCTGATGCTTTGGGATGTTTCTCAGCTAAAAGAGAGTTTCTCCATCTCTGCTGGAACAATCCCCTTTCTTGCCCTACATAGCACTGAAATGGTGACAGCCAGAGCCTGATTCTGTTACACTGCTATTTCTGATGTCTGATACCTGGTAAAAATACCTTCTGGGCTAGAGGACATACAACCCATGTTCCCAGCCAACAACACAGAGTTTGCATTAGCAGAATGTAATGTGGCTGGTTTCAGTCTTCTACATTCATAGGTAGCCATGAGTAATAAATCATGCATTAGAGAAGCTCAACAATTTCATCAGCTTATATCTGTAACCAGGTTATCTCCTACATAGGAGGAGCACAAAACTTCAGCTCTTTCTAAGCAAAGGGCCAACAAGATAAAGAGTCAACACAGGCTCTCTAAAGAAGTCGCTAACTGACCTGTTCCCATTCCTCCAGCTCTGCACAAATTCAACTAATGAAATTTTGAGGAGAAATTATGTATTTTTTCTGGGGGGAAAAAAAGAAGAGGAAGGGATCCTGGGGGCTACAAAGTTAGGACAGCTTCTGTAGAGATAGAGCACTGACTGAGAAAAATATAATGGTTATAAGATGTTTAGGCAATTCATCACCATTTAGGTGACACTACATTGGTACAAACTGATGTGAACATACCATGGCTGTGATAAAGAGGGCTATAGAAAAACCTATGCTACTACCTTATGTAAATAAAAGTGAAATACATTTGAAATAAAACTTTTACTTACAATTTTTCTTTCTTTTGATTGCATCAAGCAACACTTATGAATTTATCAGTAGTGGGGCTTTTTTCCAAAAGAAGGGGCACCCTGCATTGTTCTCTACCATGTGTGGACAGAGAAAAAAATCATTCACATTCCTTTTAATACCACAAAACAAAACAGATAAAAAACCCCAATGAGCTCATATTTATATAAATACTATTACATTTGTGTCATGTACTTTTTATTTCCAGTGAACTGTAGCCTTAGAATGTTAATAAAAACCATAATGTTTGCATCTATAGTTCATAGTTTAAAAAACTTGCAATTGATAACAGGAGTCCAATGCATTTTATGCACACTATTTATCCACTTAAAAAGTGGGGCTGGGAAGTAAGCAAGGAAAACATCAAGGGCCTGATCCTGCTCCCATCAAAGAAAGTGGGAAGTTTGCCATTAACTACAAGATGCTGGATTGTGCCTTTGGTTTTGCTGGCAGAATTGTATGTGACTTTTTGTTTCTCTTGTGCCTAAAACACAGTCATTTGCTGCCCTCTAGAAGTAGACTGACATATATACTTTAGTTTACTCCAATACAGGCCTCACTGTAATTTTAAAAATGCACTTAACAACAAGGAAGAGCAGTGTCGATGGATTTAAGGGATGGGAGGAACTACGAGGTACTGAGAATTTTGAAGTGTTCTCTGAATTCAGTTATTTGATAACATCACTGATTATTCTGTTTGAAACATGTAATAGTGTCATGTATTGCTCCTGGCATTGTCAGACTTTCAAGAAGAAATTAACTTAGATTATTGCTTTACCTTGCTTAATAAAATTGAAAATTAACAGAACAGAATTGTGAGTGCTTTATTTAAAGCCCAACCCTCACCACACTGATACAGGACTCTGAGAGGAATGGGAGATTCACCAGGTTAGGATGAGAAAATCACAGAATAAGTCAGTGAGGTTCAATTTTGTGTAATGTTTGATAGTTAAATCTTTTATTGCCTCCAAAAGTAGTAGCAATCTCATCTACTAATAATGATTATTTGTTTATCAAGTGTTTAGAAATTAGTAGGGGGGAAAAAAGTCTAAAAACTACTGGGAAGTGTCTGGTTTCTGCAAACTCCCCAATGGCTTAGGAATGAAATTTATTAAAAAAAAAAAAAGAACGACAATCCCCAAACCTTCTAACTTCATCTCCAAGAGGGTAAAGGATCCAAGCATGAAAGCACTCCAAATGTCAATATCATTCAATCATTATTGCATAATGCAATTAAATTACAAGTTACAAGAGTACAGTTTTCACTTCCATCACAAGTGGATTTTATGTGTAAAATATGTAAAAGTAGAAATATTGTTCTAGTACCAGTCCACAAACTGCCAAATGCCAAATGCCATAAACTTGTATCTCACACCATGCTCATTGCTATATTATATTCCCTGAAGTGACAAAGGTCTTGCAGACCAAGTCTTGAACAGCTGAAAAGTTCCTTATTCTCCTTACATCTGACTAATACTATCAGAAGAATTGCCCACTTAAAGATATATGCACTAACCTACCAAAAATCAATTCATATTTACCAGCTGCTTTAAAAAAAATTGCCTTAGAATCACCAAACTCTTTACTTTGGAAAAGACTTTTCCAACCTTCCAAGTCAAACCATCAACCTTGCACTTGCTTCTCTTCTCAGTACTTTGACAACAAGTACAAGCAGGACAGGCTTGCAACTTTAAATCTGAAGTTAGGTACTCATAAGATTCAAAATGAATGTGTTGTGCTATATGTCATTTCAGAGACAGAGAGAGACCTCCAAATTAAGATTTTGGCAGGTGAAATATATTTCTGATGTCTCATTTAAATGTCAAAATTTAGGTAAAGTGAATGTTGCTTCTAGTTGCTTATATCTCCTAATAAACCTAGGTCAGTAATACCAGTGTTCCACACTTTCCAGAATGAATCTGAATATTCTTCCTTTGAATAGTGTAAATCAAAGATTCAAGAAGTCTTTTCAAGTACACTCTCCCCCTGACCAGATCTATGCTATTTTTGCTTCTAATTTACTTGTCTAAAATCAAACCTTATTTTAAACTGAGGTAAGGTAAGCGACAAGGGTCCAAGAGCTTAAGCAGGTTTCCAGTAAATAAAAAATAGTTGAACAATCTTCCAAAGAACTTCAGTAAGACAATTTAGTAACTTTCATTATTTGAGTCAACTGGAAGGTCAATTAATGTGTATACTCCCATACTAAAATACAAACAGAAGGTGGTTCATGCATGTCAGGTCCTGACCAATCCAGACCACGGTAAGGTTAACGATTTTAAAAACCTTTAAGGAGTGACTGTCAAGCCTGGTACTCCTAAAATTTTCTCAGATTGCTGGCTGTGGAGTTTTCAGCTAAATAAAGTATGGTGTGGATGCCACCAAGTGGTAGCTGTTAACACATACCAGTGCTTCAGCATGACCTCACTCTAGGCTAACACTTCAGCTGCAGAAAATATTTCTGGTACAGGCATTTGTCAGGAATGAAATATTACTATTGCAAAAAGAGAAGAAGAATTCTCCAAGGAAAATATTTGATTCCTACTGCTAATGACAGGACTGTCATGGACTTAAATGAAACCAATACCAACTTCCTTTTGAAACCTTATAAAATACTTATTATCTTCCAAAAGCAAATCCAAGGTTGCTCAAAAGACCAGATATGCAGTTCTGATTTACAGGAAACCTGCAAGAGAGATCCCAGAAGGGCACCCTCTGGGTATAACCAATTCTTTGGGTATATATACATTGGTAAATGTCATAGGGCCATGAGACAAACCCAAGTATTGCTTGTCTTATCACTACCCTATTTTTGGCAGTTGCAAATTGTTCTCTCTCAGACAATGTGTTGGGGTGAACAGTGTTGGGGAACAGTTTCCTCCAGGGAATGATCACAAAAGCCATTTGCCTGAAATTGCTCCAGGCTTGCCATGCCCATTCACTCTGCGATTAACTCCCTCCATTCTCTACCATCCTTCAACATTATTGCCCCAAAGTTTCCAAATATCTCATAAACCACATCTCAGGACATAGACAGCCTCAGTTCCATGCCATAAGAACACTCATGAGGGCTATTTCATGCCTTTGCATTATTTCAGCCACAGTGGCATGGCAAGAGGCCAGGATCCATCCAGGCACACAGCACAGAGGTGGGCAGCCTGCTCTAATACCCCTACTGAGCTAGGAATTACAGCAATGGTATAAGACAACCTCTGCCACTTGTTGGGATCTCTGGGAATAAGCTGCTTATGTGAGAAGCAATTTAGAAACACGCCCTGTCTATGATCTTGTTCTTGGAGAGCATTACAGACATCCTTCAGGAATTCTGCCATGACTACCAGCATAAGTCTGGCACAGAAGACATGAAGAACCTTCCATCAAAGGTATTGCACCTGATACATGTTGCAGATACCTGGTTCAAATATACAAGCTCCATCCATATCAGCCCTTCCAACCTCACTCACTCCAGTTGTGAAGGACCTAG
Source organism: Lichenostomus cassidix (assembly GCF_008360975.1). Classification (NCBI taxonomy): domain Eukaryota; kingdom Metazoa; phylum Chordata; class Aves; order Passeriformes; family Meliphagidae; genus Lichenostomus; species Lichenostomus cassidix. Next base: position 128,039,485 of record NC_139482.1, read on the forward strand.
GAGAAATTCCCTGCCTGCTGAATGAGGCAATCAAACAATTCTATACCCTCTGCTCTACTTTTCAGGTAGCAAAGTGACTTGCCACCAGTTTTGTAGTTCAATAAATACAAAATTGAAAGTGGATAATTCTGACTTGCTTGTTCTTGTTGACTCATACTCATTTCAATAATAAAGTATGTCTGGAAAATAACTATTTACTAATTAAAATTATGTACTATGTTAATAATACAAGTGTCTATTTAATTAATGTGTTTATTAACACAGTTATCTGAAAACAAAAGGCAGATTAGATTGCTTCTGGCACTAGCCTGAGGGGAATGGCAAAACAGCCTGGCTCCACTGCCTGCCATCATCAATCAGAGCCCTGGAAAGCTGAGCAGGCTGTGACAGTGCAACTGCCACTGTAGGAAAAAGGGACACTACTGCAGAACAAGTGGCAGACCCGCTCTCCAAAACTTCTTTTCCTCACCATCTATACGCTAAGTTCAAATAAATACTTTGCTTTTTACTAAAGATTTCCATGGAGATATGTAGTAATAGTCTCTTTCCAAAAGTCCCCCTGCCCTGTCTTTCCAACACCAGAAGACTGGCACAGGCCCTTTGTCTTCAGCACTGTTCACAATGTGCCCACATAGCACAGGAGCCTTGAGCAGGCTTCAGGTGAAGCATTCTGACAGTCTAATCTTGGATTTCTACAGTGCAACCAACAAAAACTGGAGCACCATTTGCTGACACTAATGAATAAGAACATTCAGAATCACGTAGACCATGAATCCAAGAAACATGTTTTCCAATTCCTTCCCTGGAATATGAATCAGTACTCACCAAACATTACTGAGATCATGGTCTGCATCACAACAAATAAGATTACCTGAAATAGAGTACCAAGCATCGTAAACCAGTGTCAACACAGAATATCTTCATCTGTCCATATTTGAGCAGTAGGTCTTAATGATAAACCAGAAACAATGTGGGTTAGTCAGGCTGGGGAAGCAAGCCAAGGGCTTCAGGCCCTACTACAGAAATAGGAGTCTGGAAGAAGTAAGTCTGAAAGTTTACATGGCAGAAAAAATGGCAGTAACACTGAACAAAACCTTACTGTCTGACAGACCACAGAAAACGACACATCAAAAAAAAGTTGTGCAGCAGCATGTTCCAGACATATTCTGCATTTCACCTGTGAACTGGGTTTGCATAAAAAGCAGCACAGGACCAGAAATGCTTACACAAAGGCAAACAAGGAACCAAACAAAATAATTCCTCTTAGTTTATTTAAAAAAACCACACTAAAAATATTAATTCCTGTACTGAACAAAGACCCTGCTAGTCCAGCATCCTGCCTCTAACAGTGGCTAAAGCTCTTTTACAGAAGTGAGAAAACAACAGGCAAATAAATCATCAAGAGGCTGCTATGCTTCCACCAACACTGACAAAATGGATGACAGAAGGTTATACTGGCCTGAGGGTATTAGCCTAAGGAAACAATGTTTTACTGTTTTTCTAATTATGGTGACAATTTTTTCTCTAACAAACTAACTGATATTTAATTAAGATATCTGAAAGTTGGAATGGAATGTGCATCAGAGAAGGATGGTTCCCAAAAGCTGCCTCTTGTTCCTGAGAAAAGACAGAACTAGGAATAAGAGGTGGTCTAGTTCCTGCATTAAGTAAGGGAATTGCAGACCCAAAGAAATGAAATAGCAGAAAGAGGGTAAGAGTTGCAGAAGGAGAAAACATTTGAAATTATTAAATCTCAGTAATGTCCAATCTGCTAGGAGCTGAACTTTTCTACCAAAATGAATGTTGTTTGACATCCAAGGTCTACAGTGATTGCCTTTCAATACATACAACAGGATTTGATAGCATAGGTGAACATGAAAATGGAATGTTATATAAAAAGTTTAAAGATTGTAAAAAATACTCTGAAGTTACAAACACACTGTGAGAAAAGAAGTAGTAACATGAATATATAGGCAGCTCATCAATTGCATACAGACTTAACCACATAAACTGCAGTGCACAGATGAACCTCTGGACCTGTATGGATCACTTTGTAATTACTATACCATATAAATTAACATCAGCTAACTAAAACAAAAGTTGACTGAACATTCTGTTGGTATTTTACATATCTCCAGGACACACTCAGTGATGAAATTCCAACCCTGAAATATGGCTTTACCTTACTAATGGCTAAGGCATTCCCTAAATATTGTGGAATAAATTCTGTGCCAATTTGTGTTCCTGAAGTTTCCACAGACATGCATATCCTGTTTTTTCTACCCAGCAATGACAGGCAATTCCTCACTGCTGCTGAACACTGCTGGAGTTACATACTGTTGTTCAATATAACAGTACAGAGAATTTACTCAAGCTGATTTAAGTCAGGAGGAGTCTGTTACTTGTCCTCTGGAGGAATATTGGAAAACACTGTCAATTGGATATTTCAGAGCTTTCTTATCTGCAGAATTTGTCATTTATAAGATGTCATCATCTTTAATATGTTAGTCTGGAAACTTACTTAGAGGTAATGAGCAGGAAATTTGGCATTACTTTCAACATAATTCTCCATAATTATTTCTAAATCATAGTACAAAAATATTTTTCCACTCCATGATTTATGCAGCTTGTGCTCTTGTACACGCTGATGACTCAAAATTTCAACAGGCCCTCACGACATTATTTTCAACTTTCTGTGTGCAGCTGGAGCTGGTGGGCCATATATTCCAGGACTATCTACAGCATCATATTAAGAACTATTAAGTCAAACCATGTGTGAAATCAGTATATACGAATTAAATTTTTTAATGTCTATGCCAAGTACAATACTTCAGGACTGAAGCAATTAGTTTGCAATAACTGAAGATGAGCTGTCATTCCTCTTCCATGTCTTACTCCAATGACAAGTACTTCTTTGACTTTAATCACAAGTAACTTTTCCTTATTTTCAGTCTTTTAGCTTCTCATTAAGTGGCAGTCTGTTTCTCATTGACCCATTTGAAGCAAATAGCATTGTACTTCTTTTTGCTATGTTTGTATAGCACCATTCTGCTGTTTATTAAGAATTCCTGGGTATTCTGGAATTTGTTTTGCTTGACCTTTCCTGGGTGATAAAGTCCAAGCATGCTCTAAGCAGCAGAATAGTTTTCAACTTTCAGAGTTCTTAGAATTTCTGAATGAGAGGTCCTGCTGGAGTACAGGTCATTGTGAAGAGACATGACCACCTCAGGAGACCAGGAGATTGTCCAAAAAACTTGTCAATGACTTGTAATCAAGCACTTGAGAGCAGGATAATATCTGAGTACAAAAACAGTGGAAAAAAATAAATTAACAGGATAAGCCTTGCTCTGGTATTTCAATTGTCTGCACATAGGATAAAGTACTTAGATGTAGGTGGAGCTAGGTGAGGAAAAGAATAAAATGGACTGGTATGTCTCAGAAAGTGTGCCACATAACCAACATGCAGGCAGTAGAAACGCCATAACTGAAGGGGAAGTTGGGGAAAAAAATCTCCCTTAAAAAAATCCATCAAGAGACAGATTGTACTGCACCCTAAACAAGCAGTGTGATGCAGTCAGGAGAAGGGTGATAGAGCTGTAATTCAGTCGTAGTTGTGCATAATGAGTAAGATCTAAGAGTGATAAACTTGGATCTTGCTACAGTATGGGGAATTACAGGATTGCACAGTAATAACGGTGACGTCATTAATTGCTGGGTCATTTAGCTGATTAATCAGATTATTAATAGTAGGTGAATTTAACAATAAACACTGAAGACTCTCCTCTCAAGCTTGCAGTTGAGACAAATTAAGACCACCAGGTAACAGCTGACCTCTCACCCTTGCATCCTCTGAAAGATATTTTTGGATTAGATATATTAGTCTGCCAAATTCCTAAGGGCTGTGAACCTTTGGAGTGAATTTTACCACTGATTGCACACACTTGCCTTAAGAAAAACTGGAAATATTTCGTTTTAGCTTAAATTGGTGCAAGCCACTAATTAGATCCTCATTATTTGAAGAATATTTTGTTTTATGTGAATTAAATCTTTTGTTGAAGTGATCTAAATGATCTACTTTCAATAGGAAAAAAAATGATGAAAAGTTAAAAACAAGGTTTTAACTAAATCACTTTCTATTCACATGCTCATGCAAGCCTATAAATTTTTTTTCATGTGTGTGTTGTAGTAGCACTTACCTTCTCCCTGGCTGACATGTGGGGACAACAAACCTTTTGCGGCCCATGGGGGAATGGGAAGAGCAGAACCTCTTGGTCCCCAGACAGGGTCCCCAGCCAAAGGGCCAGAGACATTTCTGCACCATGATCAGGTATGACCTGACCAAGTTATCCATGAGGGCCCTGCCATGAGGGTCCTGGGTGTGGTTTTCCTTGGAGCAGAGGGTCTGTGAGGGGAAGCCCTCCCTTGGTGCTGGGATGCCAAGTGCCCAGGGAGAGTTCCCAGGACTGAGTGCCCCCTCACCACTCTCTCCTAGGTCAGTGACTATTTTCCTTCTGGATATCCCTAAGTGATTCTTTGACCCTTAGACCTTCTGAGTACTCTTGAGTACATTTTGTGTAGTAACATAATCCTAATGGCTACACCAAATTTGTAACCTGTTAAATGTCATGGGACTATCACCATTACCCACCTTGTTCATTACTTTTGCCCATTGGTTTTAGTGGCAAACTAAAGTTTGAGTTTGTTATCTGCACAAAGTTCTTGTCATGTACTTATGTGACAGCATGCTGACCATTGTCCAAGTCCTTAGCTCTCATGGACTGCTGTAATATCAGATGGGTTTGTATTGGACACGGCACAATCACCACTTTCCCCTTCAAGAGTCTTTTCTGCATTAGTCTTGCACAGCATGTGCAGGGACTCTGAGACAGAACCATGGCCACACAGTCCTGAAATCACATTCCCAATACATTATCACTACAAAGAGAGGGCGTTGGGGTTTTGTAATGATTTTTGTTTTGATTTTGTTTTGTTGTTCTTTTTTTTAAGACCGTTTTGGTTCTCCATGGGATTTTCCCATAGCTGCCCAACCTCAACAGCTCTCCCTTAGGTGAAGACAGGCTGGCCAGTTCCTCTGGTACTCCTTGCCACTTTGCCAAGGCTGGACATGCCAAAAAAAAAAAAAAAAAAAAAAAAAAAAACCAAACAAAAAAAAAAAAAAAAAAACAAACAAAAACCAAAAAAACCCAACCAAACAAAACCAAACAAGCAAAAAAAACCCTCAAAAAAAAACCTTTGTAAAAAAGCTCCCTTGGGCAGGCTCAGGGGTGGGGAGCACCTGGATGACTCCACTCACTAGCAGTGTCCCCCAGGGATCAGCACTGGGCCCAGTCCTAGTCAGTATCTTTGCTGATGATCTGGATGAGGGAATCAAATGCACTCTTAATAAATTTGCAGTGGGCATTAAGTTGGGCAGGGATGTTGAAAGGCTCTACAAAGGGACCTGGACAGGCTGGATCAACGGGCCAAGATCAGCTATATGAGGTTCAACAAGGTGAAGTGTCAGGTTCTGCACTTGGGTCACAGCAAGCCCCTGCAGTGCTGCAGGCTGGTGGCAGTGTGGCTGGAAAGCTGCCCAGTGGGAAAGGACACAGGGGTGCTTGTTGACAGCAGCTCAACATGAGCCAGGGTGTGCCCAGGTGGTTGAGAAAGCCAAGGGCATCCTGGCCTGGATCAGCAACAGTGTGGCCAGCAGGACAAGGGCAGTGATTGTCACCCTGTACTCGGCACTGGTGAGGCCACACCTCTAGTGCTGTGTTCAGTTCTGGGCCCCAGACTCACAGACTAATGAGACATTGAGGTGCTGGAGTGAGTCCAGAGAAGGGCAGCTGAGCTGGTGAAAGGTCTGGAGCACAAGTGCTGTGAGGAGCAGCTGAGGGAGCTGAGGGTGGTTAGCCTGGAGAAAAGGAGGCTCAGGGCGCACCTTTGCACTCTGGACATCGCCCTGAGAGGAGGTTGTAGTCAGGCGAGGATCTGTCTCTTGTCCTGGGAAACAAGTGACCATAACAAGAGGACATAGTCTTAAGCTGCAGCAGAAGAGGTTCAGGTTGGACATAAGGAGGAATTTCTTCGCAGGAGGGGTGATTACACACTGGAATCGGCTGCCCAGGGAGGTGGTGGACTCCTGGGTGTTTAAGGCTGGTCGTGGCACTCGGTGCCATGGTCTAGCTGACACGGTGTTCGGTCAGAGGTTGGACCCGATGATCTCCGAGCTCCTTTCCAACGGCACTGATCCCGGGATTCCGGGACAGTGCGGCTCGCCCGGCTCCGCCCGGCCGCGGAGCTGCCGCAGCCCGTCCCTCAGGCTCCGGGCCGGCGGGCGGTGTCCATGGAAACCGCGCGCACGCGGAGCGCCGCCCTCCTTCCCTGCTTCCCGCCGGGCCGCCGCCGCAGTCGCCACCATGATGCTGCTGGGCCGCGGGCTGGACGCCAGGTACGGGGCGCGGAGGGCCGGGGGAGCCCGGGGGCGTTCCGGGGAGGAGGCCCCGCTTCGGGCAGGGTGCCGGGGATGGCGCGGGGTCGGGCAGCGGTGCGGGCCCGGTCCTTCTCAGCGCATCAGCCCTCCGCAGGGGATGGGGCCGCCTCTGCCTTCCTCCGGTAAAGGCCGCAAAACTTTTCCAGGCCTAGCGTGCTATGCAGAGGTGCAGTAAAGATGTGCTGCGGGTATTTATTTGGACTTCTCGCGAATAATTCTGTGGACAATTCTAAGCGGCCACGGTAGTGAGGGGGGAATAAAAACTTTTATACCCCCATATAAGAAAATGTAGTGTTTCGTGCCCCAGAATTAAATACTAGTTGCATGGGTGTACCGTGAGATCTGAATTGTAAAGTGGGTGATTATAGCTTCCTCCTGGAAGGAAACACTTTCTGACTTGAAGACCTTTCAAGAAAATTTAGGAAAGATTCCTTTTACTGAAGATCTTACCAGGTAGTATTCATTGTGAAAAACAGCTTTATTAGTACTTAATGAAATTCTTACTTGCCTGCTCACCTGGTGAAACCTTCCCTATTCAAGTGATTCTGTGCTCCTGCATGTCCCGGAGTAGTGAATAACTTCCTTGGATTTTTTTTAACATTAACGGAATCTCTTTGAACAGTCTTCCAGACAGCTTGCCATGAAGCAACCCAACTGGGTTTTTGCCCAAGGCAGAACTTCTGAAGGTCTGAAGTACTTTTCCTGAAGTAAAGGTGTTCCTCATTTGAATTGACTGCATTGTTGTTCAGTCTCAAAGTACCAAATTTCTTCAAATTTTCTGATCATCATGTGTCCTGATATGAAGTCAGTATTTAAATATCAGCAATATTGGAATAGCTTAAGCATACAAAGGAAGTTTTTAGTTCTGTCCCTTGCCAAGATAGTGATAGAAGTGAATTCTCTTGCTGAGAATTCCAGCACTTCACATCAATAACTTTATGTTAGACCATAGAGACTTCTTAGGACCCAGTATCTGGCCGGTACTGTTGGCTGAATTGTCTTACAGCTGATTCAGTCAGATCAACTACAACTGGCATGAATTCATGCAACCATCAAATAATATAGGAATGTGAAAGCAATGTGAGTTACTGGAATGACTTACCTAGATCATTAATAATGAAACATACAGACATTGGATCAAATAAATTAATTAATGTCGCTTAAAAGAAAATAATTTATTAGTGTGATGAATGTCCTTTCAGTGGTTTTAGAGTTTTCATTTCTTGTGTCCATTCACTCTTCTTTATTTCTTGGTGGTATTTATCCTCTGTAGTGCTGATCAAGAGCAGTTTGGTAACTGTTTGCAATTTAAAGAACATTTAATACCTTTACCAATTTGCCCTCTACTGCCTAATTTCTTCAGCCATTGACTTGACTGTTTAGACAGCAGGCTGTTGCAGGAAGGGGTGGTCTTGGAGAAATCTTATTTGACACTGCAGGTGTTAGCACTGAGTTAGTAATTAATACCAATAGTAGTAGTGAGCTTTTGCATAAATGCAGGAGGAAAACTTCCAAACAGATTTTTGTGGTTTAGGTTTTCCTCTGTTGGATCTTCAGGTGCAAATCTGCTTTTTTTTTTCGTTTGTTATTCATTCATAAATAAGCACATATTACATCAGACTGTTACAATATTCTCTTTTTAAGAATAAATTTCTGCTTTGCACTGAAATGAAATTAAATTATTAATAGTATAATTATATAATTTTTCTTCTGTATGTGTTGTAAACATTTGTGCCCTTTTTTTTCACTTACTTTTCTTTGGTATCCAGGGACAATCAGACTAGACAAATGCAAGATGCTGTTTCAAATGTGGAAAAACATTTTGGTGAATTGTGCCAAATATTTGCTGGATATGTACGTAAAACTGCCAGACTACGAGACAAAGCAGATCTTCTAGTAAATGAAATATATGCATATGCAGCTACAGAGACACCAAACTTAAAAGTTGGACTGAAAAACTTTGCAGATGAATTTTCCAGACTTCAGGATTATCGCCAGGCAGAGGTACAAAATTAAAGCTGTACATGTTGTGTTTGCCATCTGAACTTTTCAGTTACTTATCTATGATTAAAGGGAAATCATTTTCTCTGCAATTGGAAGAGAAGCATAGGAGAAAACACGTCTAAATATATTAGTGTCTGAGCAGGGTAGGCTGCCAAAGCGTTCATCATTTACCCTCCTAACAACTTCAGTGAAAACTGCCTAAAATTAGTCAAGTTGAAGTCAGCAAAACTATCCATCCCTATGAACACTCTAAGTATTTGAGACACAGCAAGTTTTTTTATTGGTCTTAGACTTTGGATTATGAGTTATTGTTAATAAAGTAGTCTTTTTTTGTTGTCTAGCAGCAGCTGAGGCCAAATCAGTAATTTTCCTTTTGCTGAGCTTTGTCAGAAATAGTACGGAAGAGGTGCTGTCAGGGACCACTGTAGATTTTGTAAGTTTGTAGTTGAACACTAGAAGTACAAATGTGATTTGGACCATATGTGACTATATAGCCACATTTCTGCTAGATGAGTGAGAGTGTAAAGAAAGGTGTTTATGCCACTTACACATTTGTGTGTGGTGCCCGTCAAACTGTAACTTACAATGCAGAATTCCAAATACTGAGATAAAAAATCATTCACACGTACTCAAACTAGCTTTTGGAGTACGTATATATTATTAGACAGTATTATCTATTCTTTTAGTAGAACGTAGAAAATTCCTGTTTATGGTTTTGAACAGCTAAGACTTATTATAATTCAAAAAAGAGACTGAAATAGTTGACATTCTTTATGTTTTATGTATAGGACTTTTTATTTTGGAGGGCATTGCAAGTCATCTCTCCATATTAACAAAGTAGGAAAAAAAACCTTTTAAAAGTAGTTAATATGGGAAGCAGAGGGTTTGAAATACAAGAAATATGTGTGGATCTTTAACAATCTATTTAGGGAGGGATTTTTAAGGAGTAATAAGAAACTTAAGGGTGTTATATATACAGCTCTTATACATCTGGCTCCAGCTGAGCCACATGCAGGTCCTTATGCTTCAACTGATGTCATAGCAATAGTCATCTCTGCTAATAGATGAAATTTATATTGTGGACAAAGGTGTATGTGAACTCAGACTGCCTGATCTCTCTGTTTGCATCATTTATTTTGAGGTACATATGTAACAACCTGAGTTTTGCTTCTTTCAATTTTAAATGTGTTTTTAAAAACTGACATTTGGCCTACATCCTCCTGCCATACCTGTCTGCAAACCAGCACTGCCCTGTGAAGGAGAAAAGGCAGAAGCAGCAAAGGAAAAGAGAAGCTTTTAATCTTTAGAAGTCTTTAAATCAAGTTCTCCCTTGCTTCTGAAAACAAAATATATGATCTCAGGTTTGTTTCTTCTGTGCATCAAATCACTTAACAGTTTTCCTGTATGCTGACAAAGCGAGCAAGAACGAATTAGTTTATAAGGATTATTAATTTCTGGTCTTTAGCTGCAGTGCTAGATATATAAATACTGAGGTGTGAGGTACCACAATATGTGGAAGGGTAAGTACGCAAGATGTGCAGGTTATTTGGTACGTCTGTAATGTGTGTTGTTTAGAGCCTTACTGCCATTCTATTCTATTGGCAGCTCAAGTGAAATTGTTTGACAGTATTCTGGTAGACAGTGTAAAGGAGACATGTTTGCTCAGCTGGCACAGATTTTGGCTGACTGGTGACTACCAATGTGGAGGGAACTGTCCCTTCCTAGTAGAGGTACACAGCTTGAACGAATCTGCATGTAACATCGACAGGCCACATGACTCACTCATGGTCCGTAAGTCACTAGCAGATTACGCTGGGGCCACTCAGTTAGTTTTGTCAGATTTGACAAGCAGGTCTTATCCTATTGCCTGTCTGACCATATGTAGCTGTTTTTCTGACCAGGAGAACTGAAACAAAAATACACAACCATTCAACCGTGAGAGCATTTGTGCATTCTATGCACCCTGTTACTGGTATTTTTAGTGCACTCAGTACCACTGATGCTATTTCCATTATTTTTAAGAAGTGTTCCATTTTGTAGAGTATATTTGATAGCAAAGATGGCTTAGTCCATAACCTATCAGTAAGTGTAGAGCAAATACATTGATCTTTAGATAGAAAACTGCAGGGCTCCAAGATGCAATGTTGGATGTATTTAGTGTTTAGTTTGATGTATTCAGAATTTTCCATGTTTCATTTATGCTGATCTAATTAAGAAAAAATTCCACTAGAAGTCACATTGAGCTCTTCAGAAAACAAATTACTTCTTGGATAATATACTTGACTGGTACAAAATTTTTAAAAACTCTTATCCTAATATTTTTTCAGTATATATATAGACTTAATTCCTAATAAGATGAGTCACTATTAATTGTTTCCCATTTCTGTGCACCATAGGTATGGATGATTTTAGTGACCTTGTGATTTCTTTTTGTAGGTTGACAGGCTGGAAGCCAAGGTTGTTGAACCTCTGAAATGTTACGGGACCATAGTGAAACTTAAAAGGGTAGGTTAAACATCTGTTTTCTCACAAGGTACATACATTTCAGTATCCTGGCCATTCAGTTGAAAACTTTTAGTTTATGGGGGAAATGGTTCTGATTTTTCATATTGCAATGATCAGTTCAACTTACGAAGTCAGAAATCTGAACTGAAGCTATATATATGTTGAAGGAAAGAGCTTTGATGTGAAGACAAAGATATTCAGGCTCTTTAAACACAAGCAAATGCTCAGAAAAGTAATTAGTGTGAAACTTCCTGGATAGTGTGAATTCAAGACTTACTTATTTATAAATAATATTATTGTTTGATTTTGATGTTATTATTATTATTACTACTACTACTACCTTGGCTCTCAGTCATCAATATGCTACCTTTATCAGCCTGTCTAACTCTACAGTAATGTTCATCATTTAGAAAACACATTTGAACCTGATAAGTAGGTAGTGGCCTAAATCCCTCTGTTAAGTCATCATGATGATGTGAAGATACACAAAAATCAAAGGTCTTTTCATTCACTATATTTTAGAAAGAGTGTTTATAGGGGTTTGAAGTAATGCCTTACAATATCCTAGAGTTTTTTTCCTCCAGGAGGGATGAGTTTGAGCAAATAATTTTTAATAAGCAGATACTAGCTTATAAGATGAAAGTAGATCTTCATAATACTTGTATCTTATACAGAGAATACCTTAATCCTGTTAACTCAAATCTGTAATTGATGTATACCTCTGTAACATAATCTATATAAATCAAAATATTAAATTATTATTTTTATCATTATTATCTGATGGTATTTTATGTACAAAAATCTTGCAGTGCGTTCATTGTGGTTAATTTGAGTACATTGTGGCATTGCATCTCAAGCAAGCAGTTTTCGTATATTTCTGTTCTGTATCTTTTCCATATGGTGAATTGAGCAGTGTTTGGAAGTTACTGCACTGTTACCTCACTTGGTGATTAGAGAAACAACTGTGAAGGACTTGAGTAGGACTACCCATAGTAACTATAGAGCAGAGGTGTAGGCTGTAGAGCCTAAAACCTGGTATCATAATGGTCACTCTGAAACCCAGTTTGTGAGATCTAGAACTGAGTACTCTGTAGGATATAAATGCTGAGGGTGGAAGACAAGTTTCATCTGTTTGTGGCAGTAGGGTTGCTGAGGAGACACAAAACATTACAGTAGTGCCAGGGGTTTCCAAAGCTTTGAAGACACTGTCTTGAGGTGCACTGCCACTGATAGCTGGTAATGCTGAGGACAGAAGCAACTGAAACTAAATCATTGCTTGCAACAGTGATTGGAATTTCCTGTGGTCTTTGCCTTTCAGATTGTCAGAAAATACTGCATGTTTATTTTAGCTGCAGTAAGGAGTACAAAAGCATTCTTAAACTGTAGATGGGATTAACTATTTTACCAGCTTACCTTTGAACTAAGATAGAGTTCACTAAAGATGTAGGTGATTAAATGGTTATTTTTTTTCCCATTACATTGACCATAAACCTTGGTTAAAACTTCAACTGTCTGGTCTTCAGTTATCTCTAAACAGTGTGACATATTTAGTGACAAAGGAAATTTTGTCACTCATGCAAATCTAGCACATGCTACTAGTTCTTGGACTCCTTTACCTGTAACTACATTAGCTGACTAAGTAAAACCAGGCAGAGTATGTCATTATAGCACTTTCTATAAAGGTGATGTTCTCACTGCTGCTTTTACTTACTGGATCTGTTCCAGGATGTACACTGGAGTATGTCTGTGCTTTATCTAAAAACAACTGTTGCTATTTCTGTGGTGTAAGATACCAATGTCCTGTGCTACTAAATACTTTAAAGAGGCCCAGGTCAATCAGAGTAGTGTTGTGCTTTATCTGCTAATGCAATAAAATTGTTTCATTCTCTTGTTCTGGTTTATGATGCTGAATAGCTACAATGGAAGCTAATAGAATATTCTTGTCCTGTAATGCAGCTTAAATGTAGGATATGAGGATTTCTTTCTGTTTCACTGTTCTGTATATCAATCTTCACTTTTCTGCTTTTTGGCAACTCTGCTCCTGGTTCCTTTTCTTCATGTAAAACAGGACATCATAAAACCAAGGTGATCCACGTGCAGAAGAAAGGATTGATATGCTTTAATAACTTCAGTGACTAAAGCAGGTAACAGTGATGAGGCTCTGCCAGCTCATTGTCTGGTGGATGAACTGTAGCTGTACTTCTGTATGATATGAAATTAGATGGGTGACCAGAGTTCTTACATGTGAGTTGAATTCATAGTTAAAAGCTAGAGGGATGATGAATAATTTTATATTCTCTGTACCTTTTATCTCATTGCCTATTCCATTCCACTCCATTCCATTTTTCCTTGAGTGTAATTAAAGCATATTTTCTAAAAACATGTCAAAGGTTGGTCTAAAGACATTGGAGGTGACTTTAGGACTGTTTGTGGTAGTTAGTGGTTAGTTGATATTTGTGGTGTTTTGTTTTAAATGAAAGACTTCACCTGATCTTTGGTTCTTGTTAGATGCTCCACTGTGATGAAAGAACTCTGTAATGCTCTGGGGTTTTTTTCTGGATGAAGGTATTTAGATGTTAGTAAAACAAATTTTTCAGTCTTTTCTGTTAAGTAATAATGTACACCTTGATTCTTTCACCATAAATTGCATTTTTCCCAGCTTTTTAATATTTTTATTGGGTTTTTTCCTGCACCCTTTTCAGTTTTTCAACATCCTAGACAAAATATGTATGTAACTTTGCCTACTTTTGTACATCCAAATGTTCACCTCTACAACCATAGTAGCACTAATTCTTTGTCGTGCTTTGGCTAGAAGAGAAGTATGTTTCATGCTGGCTGTTGCTACAGAAAACAGAGGTAGAGGAGGGAACAGTTCTGTCCCTATAGGTATTTCCAAAGTCATTGCATGCTAGAAAGAAAATACTGAATTTTTTAATGATGACTCTAGAATTTTACATCCTCAAATACACTTTGCAAGAAAATCAGAACCCTTTTAAGCCACAGTATGAAATTCGACTGTTTTAAATGGGCCTAGAAAGCCAGTGCTGTTAACAGGGCTCAGTCATTAAATAGCACTAAACATGCAGCTGTGACTATTAGATAGAAATCTTTGTTCTGTTTTAAAAAAAAAACACGTTCTTTTCTCTTTCTCTACCTTTAAAATTTAAAGCTCAAAACAATTTTAAAAAATTCTATTATTGCTTTTCTTGCAGACGCATGGTTTTCATAAAGGCAAAAGGCCTTTTCAGCAGTCTTTGACCTTAAAGATGGTAGTAAAACAGCAGTAAAATTAGTTCTGATGGGCTGAAGATGAAGTAGTTTTTATTATCAGAAACCAGCTCTCTGTTCCTAGATGAAGCAAAATGACAGTTATATACAAGGACATACAGACAGACAGTAAGGATGGCACAAGAAGAAACTGCATGTTTTGACCCTGACCTCACGTACAGCCTCATTATTGAAGGAACACACAGCTCTGTAAAACTTGGCAATCTTGTGCTTGTCACTGACTAGTGATCTGATCACAGGATCACAAAACGTCCTGAAAGACACATTCTTGGTTGCATATCCTTCTAAGTGAAGGAGACACACAAGCATTAAAATTGTGAAATCCAAGGAAGGAGCACAGACAACTTCCCTTATAGCTGTTTCTGATAGCTCTAACTCCCTCCATTCTGGAGTAGTAAATAAATGGGAAGTGGTATTTTTAGAGTAAAAGATCATTTGAAATGCATGCCCAGTCCTGCCTCAGATTTTGTTAAGACTTTAGAGTGTATTTCTGCTTGTTCTAAACTACTGCTCCTTTAAACTGGAACCATCAAAATTAGTGTCATTTTCCATACCAGCGTCAGTGGAATGATAAATACTTGACTGGTAGTCTTAGACTCCATGAATGTCAAACAATTTGCAAAACACGGTTTTATAGCATGAAAAATAATTTGAGAAAACTGGTAGATAAACATTTTTAAATTGTCACTGGGCTTCCTAGAAGTACATCCTACTTCTCATTTGGAAATGAGAAGCAAAAATGGTTATCAACAGTTTCTGCCTTTTCTAGATGAGTTAAGCTTTATAATCTCCAGCTGCATCATTACTTGGATGTATTTTGTTTCAAATAAACACTTTACTAAATGCATATATATATAAATATGCAGTTTAACCCTTTAACCTTCTGGTACCTTAAAATCTGTGTAGCACAGAACTATAGAATTGTTTAGATTGAAAAAGACCTGTGTGATGATCAAGTCCAACCATTAGTCCAGCACCACCATGTTCACCAGTAAACTAAGTCCCCAAGTCTCATATCCACACTTTTTTTTGAACCCTTCCAGGAATGGTGATTCCACCAGTTTCCTGGACAGTCTATTCCAATGCCTGACCACAACTCCAGTGGAAAAAAATTTCCTAATATTTCATCTAAACCTCCCCTGATGCAGCTTATATATCCTCATCCTGTTGCTGGTTGCCTGGGAGAAGAGACTGACCCCCACCTGGCTACAGCCTCCTTTCAGGGAGCTGTAGAGAGTGATAAAATCACCTGTGAGTCTCCCCCAGGCTCAACACCCTCAGCTCCCTCAGCTACTCCTCATCAGACTTGTGCTCCAGACCCTTCAGCAGCTCCACTGCCAGCAGTGACAGCAGTTACGTTTTCTTCATAACTTCTGCTTGCTACTCACTGCTGCCTGCTTCGTTTTTTTCTTACTGATGCCACTTTATCTGATGCTGCTCTTTATTTCTAAATACCACTTCTATTCTGTTGCTAAGTCAGGAATGAGTCTGCCTTCTTAATGCTTTGGGAATCTCAGCTTGTGACCGCCTGCTATACTTTTCATGAAAAGCTGTGAATATCTTTTTCTTCGCCACATTTTAAATTATAGCATGTGCTATAGAGAGTTGCGCAAGGTGCTAAACTCGTGGTCCCCACTGACTTCTCTTTCAGAGGATCAATTAACAGGACAAGATCAGTAAAATCTGGATTTTTTCGAAGCAGAAGTTTTGCCCATGTTTTCTAGGCAATGCATGTATGAAGGAAGGCATATTTGCATTATCCTAGATGTATTTCAAACATGTCTAAAACATTTTATTTCCAGGATGATCTTAAAGCAACTTTAGCAGCAAAGAACCGAGAA
The DNA here is from genome assembly GCF_008360975.1 of Lichenostomus cassidix. NCBI lineage: Eukaryota > Metazoa > Chordata > Aves > Passeriformes > Meliphagidae > Lichenostomus > Lichenostomus cassidix. The sequence continues at coordinate 128,055,616 of NC_139482.1, forward strand.
GCCAAGCAATTATCTCAACTGGAAAAGACACGTCAGCGGAATCCATCAGATCTACACATTATCGTATCCTGCACTTCTAGTTACTATGAGAAATATTTTTAAAATTTCTTAGGAATTCAGTTTAGGAGTTAAACTGTTGTGTTTAGGAAGTAGTAGTAATAATAATGCTCCTTAGAGGGAGGGAGTGTTTCCAACATTGAATCTTTCTTAAACTTTATGATGAGTTACAGATTCTAGTAGCTGCTTTGTTACTTACTTTTGAATTGAAAAGAAACTGAATTATTTGATATGTTTATGCAAGAGAGGTAGGCATAGATTACATCTAGAAATTCAGAAGTTTTTGACAGTAAGTGTAACCAGACAATTTCTTTTTTATTTCTGTGGATTTATTGTTTTTCTCCCTGCCATTCTGGTAATTGTTGTGCTTTCTGGTACCTAGGTGGGATATGAGTTTCCTCCAGCTGCGTGAAAAGAAAAGTTGTTACTCTGTTAGTAGAATACTCAACTAGAGTACTCTTCCTTTCCAAAGACCAGTCACACCCCCCCCCCTCCAGTATACTATTCTGTATTGGAGAGGGAAAAATTAAGCCTCCATCAAACTGAATTAAAATTTCCATTAAAATCTCCTTGATGTTTCAAGTTCTGAAGCAATCAGAATCTAGGGAATGCCAAAATAAGCAGGATCAAAGCAACCCTACCTCAGTCCCTTTATGCTTACATATTATGATACAGGATCTAGGTTCATGATGTGCTGTTCACTTTTCATTACACTCTATCTAGTGTTGGACTCAGGAGTTAAGCAGTCCTATTCTTTGTTGGATTTTATCAACTCTATTGTAGAATCTTCAGGATCTTTCTAGTGACTGGGGCTGTAGAAAAAGTGAAAATGACTATGTTGGTCAAATGCAACGCAGGAGAACTGAATCTTGTTTTTGTCTCTGCCAAAGAATTCCCACTTATTATTAATCAAATCAGTTACATCAAGTGATGACTAATTAGAATTCCTCGTGTAATAAAGACAGACCTGTCAGCTACTGGGTTAGAAATTGAGCTGTGTTGCAAAGTTCTCTTTTGTTGGAATTCAGGAAGTAAATTATAACAGTAAGCTCTTTTCCCCAAAGGGAGCCTGATCCGATTTTTTTCCCTCGAGCTAATTCCCATTTCATTTCAAGAGTATGTCACTTGGCACCTAGTTGATTTCTTCTTGTTTCTTTTCTAAGCTTCTCCCAAATACCCTTCTGTGACTTAGCTTCTTGTAACCACCTGTGTTTTCTGTACTTAAGGCTTTGCCTGAAGAGTTTGTAAAATCTCAGTACAGTCTGATTCTGCACATAGACAAAGGCATCAAATGCTGCATATTTGCATTTTGAACTGATTGACACAAAGTGCATAAAAGTTATTAGGAGCAGGAATGTGTTCATTTGCTTTTGAGGGTGTTTGCAGGTCAACTTTCATTCCTGAGAGAGGCTTGACCACATCAGGGCACAGCAGCTGGGCTGCTGCAGTTTTCTTGAGCAACTGTGTTGTTGCAGCAGTGAACAACTTTGGCCACAGATAGCAAAGGATCTGTACTCAGTCTCATCTTACAAAATGGGGTGTTAGCACAGCTTTCAAAAGAAAACATTACCAGATTTTTAAATATATAAAAGTACATTTTTTTCCTGAAATAGTCTGCCTAGGTTGCCTTCATTTTTTTTTATTCTTTCAAAAATAAAGAACCAAACTCTCAGTCCCAGACAGCTGTCCTGAAATGTTCTGGCCTGGATACTTGAATTATACCAATGCTCTAACAAACTGTACATCTTACAGCCAGAAGCTTCAGACAATATAATAATAGCACTAAACATATAGACATTTTTAAATAACCAAGGTAAATAGTTCACAGTAGAAGTGAAAATTGATACTTCCATGAATATTGATTGTTATGTTGCAATTTTTTCCTTTACTAATATTTTCAGTCACAGGTAAGTGTTCAGAAGAGAAAATATCAAACTGCTGTCGTGCAAACTGTGCAGGCTCTGCGACTTGAGACACTTCATTCTACAACAGAATTCCTCTCCCTAAGCACAAATTATGTGCACAAATTATGGCCAATCTATTTAAAATGTATTGAGAAGATGTATTTGATTATCATAGAAATAACATACAGTATTTATATGTGTATGGGCTGCTTATGCATAATAGCTGCCTTCACTTACAGAGAGTGACTGATTGAACTAATTGAAAATCCACAAAATGTTTTTTCTTACTGTCCTTGGGCAAAATCAAGAAAGAGAGATGAACATGTGACCTTGTGAACTACTAAAGATCATTAGCAATTTCGTTTGCCCAGTAATGGCAGAATTGTGTCTGTGAATTTAAGATGTTTTTGAAAGGAGATTGTTTCAAATTGATAATCCTGTAATATAAAATTAGTAGATTATAATGAGTGAATAGAGCATGCCTTATGCCTTAGGTTTCCATATATGTAACACTAAAAGCTAGATCACAGGAACTGAACCTGTGGTGTCTTTTTCCATTTAAAAAAGAAAAACCTCTCTTAAGTTGCAGTTTTGTAGAAAGGGGAAGAACCCTACCTCTTGATCACAGGGTACAATACATGATCCATATACTACTTTCAAATTTCATGACAAAATAGATTTGTGATGATACTTACTGACTTAGCCTGCAAGTATCACTAGTATATGACATTTGACCCAATAATGCATGGAAAATAACAGAAGTTTAGACCCAAATTTTGTAGACTTCAAGTGCAAGCTCTTGCATCTGTACATCAGTAATTTGTAATACTACACAGTAGTCAGACTTGACATAATCAGAATAGTTTCACTATCTTCCATTAAATGGTAATGAACTTCATAGAAAGTTCATAATTACTTAAAATAGCTATCTAAAATTCTTTTTAACAAAATCAGAAAAACTGGGTATTTATGTGTTAGAAATTGGTTGATGTGTCCCCCTCCCAGTGCCCTGTTGAAGATGTTTTTATAAGATATTTTAATAATACAAAAATATTAAAATTATAAAATACCTGAAATGCCTCTGGATCTCAAAAGTACAGTAACTCTCGCCTGCAGATTGAGATATTTACAGGATAAGCACATTCATTCCGGCTGCTGCTATAACTGTCTATTTAAGTAATTTATAAAAACTTATTAAGATGAGGTTCAGCACACGATACTGGAAAAGATTCTTTCTGGCAGCTTGATCTGCACTTGTAAACAAGGGTGATCTTTCTTGCTCACCAACCATTCTGGCCTTTGCTGGGTTAAGTATCTAAACCCAGTCACTGTTGTCAACAGGGTGTCAGGGCTGGCTCAGTAAAACTATCACAGGATTATTACAGAAAATGAATCAGGGCAGAGGGATTTCCCTAACTGGCTGCAAGTGGTCATTTTTCATGTTTCACATCAAAGTCACAACAGTGTAGAAGGCATCTTCATATGTTTATTAAGCTACAGATTTAAAATACTGTAACACAGATATGTATTGTTTTGAAAACTCACACTTAAATGTTTTCATGGCCATTAGAGCAAATAGCTTTGTATCAAATACAAGACTAATTTCACCTTTGTGTTACTTTACCAGGCTGAAAGTGAACTGCAGAGAGCGACACTGGATGCTACTCGAACAAGTCGGCACTTAGAGGAAACCATTGATAATTTTGAGAAACAGAAGATAAAGGACATCAAAGTATGTGTGCTCACATTTCATCTTGCATAATAAAATTACTGTAGTTAGTTGGGGGCAAGATTAGTAACATTTAGTATTCACTGAAATGCAGATCTCATGGTATTCATGAATACTTCATAATCACAGAATTGTAAATTATAGATATGTATAGAATTTACAGATAACTTATCCCCAACCTGTTATAAAAGACTTTCTTCAAAATAGCAAAAATTCTGACTGACTACATCTTGTGAATACATATTAGAGATTATCAAGACACTTTTCAGTAAGACATTATTCCTAATATGCTTCCTCTTTACTCTTCAAGTATTTATTTAGAATTTATTATTAAATAATAACTGCATAAGTGATAGCCCAGCCAGCCTTTACATTTAATTTCTAAAATTCAGGTCTGACAACTTAAAAGTACTAAGTATCATGCAGTTATTTATGTCATATAAATACCAAACACAGAATGCAATAATTTTTTGAAATGAAAATGTACTTTACTGCATTAAGAAAATCTTTAATTTGCTTTTAGAACATATTTTCTGAATTTATAACTATTGAAATGTTGTTCCATGGGAAAGCTTTAGAGATCTATACTGCTGCCTACCAAAATATCCAAAATATTGATGAAAATGAAGATTTGGAGGTAAGAGTGATTGAGATTTGTGTTTCTGTTTACTTCCTATATAAAAACTGTTTTCACAGTTGGGCTACACATGTCCCACACAGAAAAATGCAACAAATGTTTCAGGTTCCCCAAACTCATGTATACCAAGCTTTTTTTTTTTGCACTTCTTCAGCAAGAGCATGCAGGTTTATAATCTCAAGAGAACACAGAGAGCAACTGCAGAGGCAATCTAATCTTTCCCACAAAACACAAAAAAGAGACTCACAAAATTACCTGCCACTCCATGCTCAGCTAATCATAGTTTTTCAAGAACACCTCTGCACTGAATCTTGCTCTGAAGATGCACACAGAAAAAAATCTTACACTGCAGTGATAAGATGATATAAAGACTAATTACTGCATTAAAGATCTCTATCTAATCTGAATTTTGTTTGCTTGTTTTCATCTTTCAGTCATTTTTTATTAGGCTGTTCTAGAATTAAGAGACATTTGTTATTTACTAAATCAGGTTTTTTGCTTTGTGGCAGTTAACAGCTTCAAGTCACCCTTTCTTTTCTATTTGAATTATAGTCTGTCTTTCCCAAGACATGCTTTTCAGTTCTTTATTTATTCTTAGAGTTTTTCTGGATTTTGGGCCTTTAAATTTAATATCATTGAAATGTGTGTCATGTAGAAATGTTCAGTTTGTCAAGTTAGATAATTTTCAGTCTTTTTTTGTAAATCCTACCAGTCATAATTTTATTTTGTCCATGACATAGCTCAGAACCAAGTTAGCACAAGACTTAAAAAGCCATGATTCTTCAGTGACAGTAACATTTGAGACTACTTGGTAATTTTAATTCATTTAAACTATGCCGTGGCAATTTTGTACTATTCTAATTTCACAATTATAATGTCACATGGCACCAATTCAGAAGTCTCCTTTAAGTCAAAACCTTGTCTTTCACAACCAAATTTCTAATATAATTTTCAATTTCCTATTAATTGGACAATTATTTACTTTTCATAAAAATACTGACCATAATTTACCATCTCCTTGACTTAAAGTCTTGCACAAATAGCTTTACTGGTTATTGAAATAACTTGAAAATATAATGGACGTTATGGTCTCCCCTGTATTCTAAGAGGTTTCCCAGATTTTTCTTGAGGTGTACATCTCCTGTACATTTCAAGTAAAGTTTTTCTGATGCAGTTGTCACCAACAGCAAGAATTTGCTTGTGAAGGGGCTAAGAGTTCATCATTGCAAGAAATGGAGAGCCTGAAGGAGTTGCTGGGATTCATACCTCTAGCTTAGCCTGAAACTCAGCTATATGTTGGTGGGAAACCATTGCAGTTTTCCCTGTGTAAATGCCCTCAAACCTCTGAAGAATGTTTACTTTGACCACATATGTTGATGTGTCTCAGGCTAAGCAAGGATGTTGTTTCAGCTAAAAGTGATCAATCCAGACAACAGTTGATGCACATCTCTAGATCAGAGTCCAATGCAGCATTTCTTCTAGCTTCAGTCTTGGGTTAGCTTGCCAGCATCTAAGTCACAGCTTTCTCCATTTGATTAGGTTTTCCGGAGCTCACTTTATCCACCAGACTACCAGTCTCGCTTAGACATAGTTCGTGCAAATTCCAAGTCCCCCCTGCAAAGAACTGGCTCCCCAAAATCTTCATTGAGAACAGTACCGGTAAGAAAGAAAAATAACATACTAAATCACTATATTAAAGCTCTGTTTAAGATAATCTTTTAACTAATGCACATGGATCCACTGTCTTTACTCAGTTCAGGACCATTAGAAAGGTAAATAAACTTTCAAGGGCATAAATATCATTTTAAGCTCTTAGTAATGCAGTTTTATCATTGAAGGTGGGGGAGTGTGGGAAGTCACTGTGTACCAGATGGAATAAAGTGTGCCAGTAACACAATTCAGGTCTTCTCAGAGGATTTAACATACCATCCTTGAATTTATATTTGGTTCTGTGGACTAACTTTCTGTATTACCTGTATGTTAAAAATCTAAAGTACGCCTTGAGCTTGATTTTTTTCACAAAAAGCTACCTCCTTCATTTTGCACTTAACCTGGCAATTTATCCTCAGTGTTTACAATCTTTTTACACTAACTCTGTAGAACAGCAAAGGATCATTTTAACCATTATTGAAAATGTCTGCATTCAAATGTTCCAACACTAAGACATGAGAATTGCCATTCTTCTGTAGTAGCATCTGCAGCAAAATATGGAGCTGAACTGCTTAAGCAAGGACAGTCATCACCTACATGCAACTCACAGAATTAATTTTTACATAAAATTATGATCAACAAATTATCATATTCCTTTATTATTATTTCTTGCATTAAGTTATGAAAACTCAAATTTTAGTACCGGTATGTTTTAGTTTTTTGGCACAATAACTTGGATTTAAACTGCCTAATTTCTCACTTTGCTTCCCTGATCCAGTTTGGTTCTTAGGGATAGCCATCTTAGCACCACCAATGATAATATTTAATACACTGTGTAATTAATTGCTGCATGATCAGAGGTGTTTGAGTAGTGAGCAGAAAAAAGCCATAAAGCCAAAACACTTATTTCAGGAAAGGGGAGAGCTTTTCTTCAGAAATACGCAAGTTCTGCTGAACAATTTCAGATGCTCTGCACTAGAAAAAAAAACTTGGAAAATTAGTCTATCCCACTGAATTGAAGCTACCATACCAGGCTGAATCTGCAGTATTCCTTAATCTCCAATTACAAATCAGTGCCATTTTTCTTCTTTCACAGAATGAGAGATTGCTGTTTTAGGCATATCAACTCAGGTTAACCCAACTTCATCCAATGATTTAACTCCATTTTCTGTAATGTTCAGGAATTTGTAAGCAAGCATTTGCTTCAAGCTAAATTATGTACTTTGTGAACATCAACAACACTAAGGATTTTTCTGCTTTCGTAAGTTCAATGCCTACGGTTTGCTTTATGCACACACAAAAAAACCCTTATGTTACATACAGGGCTGTATAAATTACAATATCTCAGAAGTCAATTTAATAATGAGCATTTACAGACTTTTAAAATAGGATGCTGCCTAAAAAAAAGGCAAGCTTTGTCTTCAGTACAGAATTTTTATTATATCATTGTATGTGAGGAGACACAGAAAATATGACCAAAATTAGAGCTGCAGATGCCCTTAGAGAACTACTGAACCTGAAATAATTTTTCAAAAGCATTCCAGATGACTTGAATAACTGTCTTTAATGTTCTCTTTCTCATGGGAAGAGAAAAAAAAACCCCATATATCCTTCTTTAAATTGTAAATGTTGCATTGTCTGTGAAGAATATATCTTCAATAGGATTTAGATTGAGCCCTCATTAGAAAAAAGTACAGACTGCAGAATCTCAAATGAGATGAAAGCTTGGCAGCTGGCACTTGTTTTTAACGTTTGATGAACCAAAAAAAGGAGTCACTGAAGGATGTGGTGGGCAAAGAAGTTCATCTATGAATCAAGACTCTTTTAATAAATTTGTCTAATTCATACTTGAAAAAAAATAAAAAGCTTAGAGCAGCATAGTTTTGAGCTTTTATCTGAAGTGGTCTGATGTCTTCAAGATAAGATTAGGCCCTAATATTCATCTTCAGCCTGCTGTTTCAACAGCCAACCCAGGAAAAAGCTGATTTCCATCTTGTTAATTTTTAGCATTAATTGGATCAAAATACCATTTTCCTTATCCTGTAATAGGATTCTTCTAGCTTTTAAAAATCATTACAGTATTTTTATTCTGTGTCATGTGTCTTTCAATTAGCATGCATGTTATGAAGGGTTAATAAATAAACAACTTACCCCCTCCCCTAAAAGAAAACCCTACAAATATTTAGACTGAAAATGCCAACAGAGAATAATTTTTTCTTTGCGGAGAACACTTGATATACTTTTGGTGGATTTTTGTTTTAGCAGATTTCCCGCAGAATGCTAAGAAAAGATGAAGATGATGAAGAGGATGAAGATGAGGATGAGGAAGACGATGATGAGGAGGACGAATTTGATGCTACTAAGGAAGTGAGATAACAAAGCTGTTCTAAGAGGGGTTTTTTTATTAAGGGCAAAAAACCCCTTTACCTAAAGGCTTCCGTATGTAGAATTTAAAATTTCACCAGGGCTGTATATTTAAAATACCAACAGGAGCAAGAATCAGCACTAATTCTAGAGTGCCAGACAAGATATTACCTGTTTCAAAGAATGGAAAGAAATCTGCTCAAAGTGGACAATTTCAGTAGCTAGAAAACAAAGTATTTAAATAGATGCCTGTACTATATTTGCATAGATGTTATATTGTAATCACATTTGCTTACACTTACATGATGAACAGTGTCCAAAAACTGCACTAAGCTTACAAGCAGGTATGAACATTGTTTTCTTGTTACTTTGCCAATATATTACCTCTCTAGCTACACACCTCTTGAATTTAATACGTCCTTTAGCTTATAATTGGGTTTAAACATCCTAAAGTAACTGTAGTAATCAAGAAACTGTTTGCAGCAACAGTCCATTAAAATTTCATTTTGTTAGCCACCCTGGATGGCAGAAGGCAGGGTGAGGTGTATTTTTTTCTTACTTTCATTTTCCTCAGGCTTTCATCAGGCCCAGATGACTTGATTCCTTTACGCATACAGAATGAACACTCACAAATAAGGAGCTGGCCCAGTATCAATGTTTAATGCTGCTTTGCTTTTGAATAAAAGTGCCTTCATGATATAACTAGTGGCTATTTTATGTAGTTGATGTTTATGCTATTAGTTAACATGCTATATAAAGTTCCAGTTTCATGTGTTTAGCTACACGATTCAGTTACTGGTTCCATCAAACATACAAGAAATTACAGATTTTGAGTATAATTTCTTATGCTGTTTGGAGATGGTGGTTATGTGTGGCTTTTTAGCAGTGTATGGTTGTCTGCCAGAAAGCTGCTACCACACTGTTCACCTCCAGCTTTAGTATCTGCTGAAGAACGAATGCAGACCAATTTCAACTTGTCACTGGGAAAACAATTTTAAATTATAACAAAATATTCTTTCAGTTACAGAGATAAACTAGGAAGTGCATTTATACTAGTGATGCTACTGTTGTCCACTGATGCAAAGTATGCAATGCATACCTGTTTTGACATGTAAAAACACAGGTTTTCCAAAAAATTAGTAAGATGAAAATGTAAGTGAAAAAGTCACAATATAGGGTTCTGTTTTAAACCCAGAAAATAATTTTACACCAGAATTACATACTATTGGCATCGAATTACTGTTGCCAAGGAGTAAATACCAATGAGCAAAACTTTTTAAGTATCTAGATAATTAATTCCCATCTATTTCAGCAACTTAGGCATTTCAATAAATAGTTGTACCACAACATCAAAATTTTTGTAATCACCACTTTATCATTTCATGCACAATGAAGTAGTCCATCTCCCAAACAGATAGCTAACTTCATAACAACTTCAGGTTTTCATATAATATACATATATGCAAATAGCTATTATTTGTGTTCTATGCCTGGAGAAAGCAATTCTGAAAAAAAGAGGCAGTTGTGTTTAGATTAATTCCCCCCAAAAGATGAGTAGCTAGGGTACAGAAAGAGATTTTTGTTTTCCCCAGCAGCATCAAATTCATTCTCCCTACATCATAAACAAAGTCAACTTCAGGAATTACAGAAAAACTTCCAGAAAAGAAGTACAGTGTTGGGCAACTTTGTCCTGCATGTGTGATGTCTTAAGTTTGCATGTTGCACAGAAATTGTGACCTTGAAACTATAGATTAAAAGTCCCAAATTAAAATACTTCATAGCCATAATAATTTAGAATGTAATTAAAGAATTAAATAATACCTAAAGATACTTCTGCAAAGATTCTTCTCATGGTACGAGTGCTTACTGCAAGGCTGACTTGCAGTTATTCTATTCGCTCATTTGTATTTTTTATTACTGGCACCTAGATGATGTAGGCTTGTATCCATTCTTGCCAAAACTATTTTGCCACTCTGTTGAACACACTGGCACATTCCTTTGGGATTAAGGGTGCTCATCAGACTGTCCTGTTAGACCTTCCCTAAATGCCTCAAGCTGCTTTGGTAGGTGACCACTATTCCTAGTTTTTGACAACAGAAACAGTTCTCCTTTACATTAGAATTTTTGGACAATGGTAGCAAAAGCAAATTCAGAGAAGGCATAACTAAGGAAACTTGCCATGTTTTATATCAGTATCACAAACTGTAGCATTTCATTTGTTACCCTTTACTATATGGATCATACTTAAAAAGAACAGTATTTCAAGCATGTAATTATAGACAGTCTCTGATTTGTCCTTTGTACTAGGAATACAGTGCATCCAAACCACTAAACATCTGATGTTACAAAACCCTATTATCAGGAAATGCTGTCACCACACTATGCACCAGTACCATCTATTCAGGCAGAATCAGAATATTATGCCCTGTATGGAGAGGCAGGAGGGGACAGACATACACACAGACCCAAAACACCAACCAGATAACAGGTATAAACTAAGAATCAACTGTCCTATTAGCTTTATTATTTAACTGATATACTGGCATCCCTTCCCATGTTTCCTGTGGTTCAGTGCATCTGTACATATTTTGAGGTACAGCTCTCCTCTTTAGAGACCTTGAAAACATATCAGATTAACACAGTTATATACTCTATCTGGCTTTAAATTAAATACAAGTCAGCTACAGGACAAATAAACATTTTGAAATGCCTTAATTATGACTTCTGTTATTACAAATTTTATGATAACTTTTTATATCTTCACTAAGGCGGGGGGGAGTTTACCATCCCAAAAACTAATGGTATCTTATTGGCCATTACTCTTAACTTCTTCTGAAAACAGATAGACTTATTTTCTAAAATACAGTCTCACACTTTACTGGCAAAACAACCTATTAAATTCCCCTACCTTTCCAGCCTCCAAGTTTGAAATCTATTGTGTAGTAGCCAGAAGAACTTTAAAACCAAGAAATCATCTAAAACTGATTGAGAAGTTAGTCATATTCACATTTACAACACAGCTTAGTAGTAAAGATACGAGCAATACTGGCTAACAAAAATAGTCACAATTAAGTTTTCAGCATGATAATAAGGTCAGGGAAGTTTATTTTGAGGATTCTCATGTCTTTATTTTCCCAGCAACATCTTCTGGCTTGGCTCCTTGATCTCTGTTATAGTAGCTATTAAATAAAGCACCAAATTCTTGGGGTTTAATTCCTTTTAAGTTCAAAGAATTCAAAATTGTATGATTCTGAAGTTAATTCCTACCAGACATCAGAAACGCTACACTAACCTTTTAAAAATTACAGAACAAAAACTCCCTTGATTTTGTTTGCTTGTATCAAACAGTTTGCATGGAAGTTTTGCAATGACGATAATGACTTCACACAAAGCAATTAAGGTTTGACCAGTTTGGTGGGGGGGATGATCTTCACTGGAAAGTCTGCCCAGACAGCTCTGTCCTTAAAGCCATTAAAGATGCAATGTGCAAGGTCTTGAGGAGCCCATTCTAGGCAAAACTGCTTTAAAGGGGAGGACTGCAACAGAGATCTCCCTACTTCATGAAGTTATTTTTTTGGTATTGCCCAAGCAAAGGTTAAAAGTTTTCACTGCCAAGTTGCAACTTTGTTGTCTCAGTTTGAGGGGACTGAGACTTAATTCTTTAGTACTACAGATACTATCTTGCACAGTTGCAATGTTAACGAAAGTCTTTACCCACACAACCAAAGCGTCCTACTAAACATGAATTTAGAAGATGCAGCTTTTCCAAGCTACCTTTTATTTCTTCCTAAAATTTAAATATGCTGGTACCAAACCAATGAAAACAACACGTTCTAAATGCTGACATAAGCATTTATTTTATTATGTAAGAAAATAACATAGCTGGTTGTCAGCTTGTTGCCAGTGACAGATGTTTGTTAAAACTAATCAGAGATTGACATGGAATGCATCCAGACATCATTATCAAGTTAGTATTCATGTAATGCAGCATGTGAGGATAAAACAAAGAGCACTGAAGTCAGAATTCTTGATCTAATTCCAACATTTTCTGCCTCAAGGTACTAGAGTGAGTGAGAAAAAAGCCTGTCTTAACTGATGAATACAGCCTCTGCAATCTCTGTAAACTACCCATTCTTTGCTGTGTTGACAAACTACCAGTTCACTCTTTCTGGAGGAAGCAGCCAGCATCGTTCTCACCAAGACCCAGATATGCTGACCATAATAGTTGAGGTCGTTAACTATACAAGTTTTAAATATAAGACACACATTTAAATGGCAATTTCTTTTTTATTTTAAAAAAGTTGCAAAGCCAGCTAATGAGAACAGGAGGCTCTTTAACAGGAATGCCTGCAAACACATGAAACCGAATAAAACCTGAAGTGTTTACACAAAAACAACAAAAAAAAAACCTGGTAATTTTTAAAGTTTCATTAAGCTAATCTCAGTAAGAAGTGTTATTTACTAATGCAGATAGCACTGAAAATCTTCTATTTGAACCGCTTGTGTGGTCAGTCAACCAGCACTTATGTTTTTATTTGATGCAAAGACATAAGACTGGAATTAAACCAAATTTAAAAAAAAAAAAACAAACAAAACACCAAAGCATTACAACTCCATCCCTTTAAACCTTGATGTATGACAATCAGTATCCTACAGATATTTCAACCAAGAGCTAAACAACTGAACTGGGTATTATTTACAACCATTCATGGCAACTGTTTCTTTTGCATCTTCCAGTAATTAAAAGTTAAGGTAACTGTCAATACTGTCAAACCTAGAATGTGTTATTAGAGCATCTTTTCCTCCTTTACAGCAAGCTCAGCTTAACTTTCCGTGGACCAATGGGCCTATCATTCAGTTCATTAATAGCAGCCATAGCTTCCTCATAGTTTGTCATAGCAACAATGGCATCACCAGAAGGTAATCCTTGTTCATTATACTGCACAGAAACTGACTCCGGTATCACTCTGTAGCCATAAAAAAAATCCAGAATTTCATTAGGAGTGGCTTTAAAAGGTAAATTTTTCAATAGGATAGGAACAACACGTTCAGAACCACCACGGAAATTTGGATCTGGCATAAATCTTCCTTCAGGAAAATTTCCCATTTTATTATTCCCAAACTCCATTCTGCCAAAAGGTTCACTGTCACCACCAAAATCCATGAGGGGTGGCGGACCCCTAAAATCCTTAGAAGGGCACATGAAGTCCTCAGGGGGATGTCTAAATTCAGAATGATGCCTAAAGTTCCCAGGGGGACCAAATGAATGCATGGGTGGCCCTTGTGGTGGCCCAGATGGTGAACCAACTGGACGGGAGATGTCACCTCTGTCATATGGATGTGAATGGCCGTGCATTTCATTTGGTGCAGATAGTGGTGCAGGTACACCAAACTTCTGCATCTGGTCTTGAGATATAAGTCTTATTAATACTTCTGTTCCCAAAAATGTCTGACGATTTAAATTTTCTGCTTTCATGGCTTGTTCTTCAGATTTGAACTTCACTAGTGCTTCTCCCAGTCCAACTCCTTTTTCATCATAGAGCAAGTAAATATCATCTTCATCAATATCAAACCTTGCAAAGAACTTTTGCACTTCAATTTTTGACACATCAAATGGAAAATTCCTTACATAAACACACGTCTTAGGGCTGGAATGACCTTCCCGGTAACTTTTTTCTGATATGGCCTGTCCAAGATGATCTCTGTCCGGTGATCTTTTCCTCTCACAAGAGTCAATTATTTTCAACATTGACTTTCTTGAAATTGGAAAAATGTAAACAGGACGATTAAGAAGAACCTTTCTATGACATTCCAAAGCAGCCTGATATTCTCTCTCACTCCTTAACACTACAAAGGCATCTCTAGTCCTTTTCTGATGCTTATCTGTTATAATCTTGATCTGTTTGCTGTGTATATCCAGATCAGGAAAAAAATCTCTCAAATCTCTCTTCTCCACATTAAAAGATAGATTTCTTAAGTGTATGTAATATTCCTGGCTGGGAGATGAACGAGAATGTGTTCTTTGTCTCCTTGGTGATCTTGAACGAGAATGCTTCCTTGAATGCATGTAGCCTGAACTTTTTGGAGAATGGTCTTCACAGAAAAAGTGATCCATTTCATCTGGCATGTCTATCCTCCCACCACATTCAATCCACCGTTCCTCTGTAGTTGGACTAATTTCTATAAACCTCTGACCCATGTACTGTCTATGACGTTTAAGTCCTTCTAAGGCATCACCAGGTGTAGCACATTTTACTAAGCAATCACCATTGTTTAAACCGTTGCGGTGCTTTATCAGAATCACTTCATCCACACGTATCCCCGAAAGGAAAGCGCGTACTTCAACTTCTGTTGCAGAGTAAGGTATACCACGGAGAAATAAGTAACGATCATCTGGGTTAAATGGGTGAGAATCCTTTCTTAACTGGTAGTTTGACTTGGGCATACCCATATCACCATGTCTTGTGCCGTTGGTGTGGAAACCAGCCTCCAGGCGATTTGGTGGCCCATAACTAGGTTTTCTTATTCCTTTTGGAGAAACTGTAACTAAATGTGGTATGTCTCCAACACTTGATGTACCAGAACCATTAGTACCTGTTCTTCTAGAGCCAGACATAGTTTCTCGTCCCCCACGGTCAAATCGTTTCCGACTCATTTCTATGGTACTCTGCATCTCTGCCTTGCTGCTGAGAAAGAGCTCTATGCGCGAGTCCTTGATAAACCCTCCCGAACAGCTCATCGCACGCCGTGCATCTTCATCTGTTGCAAATATAATAAAAGCCTCCCCAATCTCGCCTCCAATAATATGCACACCTCCATCAGGAATATTCAATCCCAAGAAGAAACGACGAATATCTGGAGGACCCGCAACAACAGGAAGCCCCTGTAAACGGATGACTACAGCCATGCTGAGCTCAACCCACAGCAAAAATCACCTGCAGACAAAAAGGTACACATGATAGCACGTCTTTAGTACTCAGCTATTACAGTATCTTATCACTAAAGAAGCTGGAGCCTTTTTAAGGAATGCCCTTGTCTCAATCAAGAGAGAAGGTATCAAAAAGCCCACAAGTTCACAAAAGCAAGATTAAAACAATTCACTGAATGTTGATTGGTCTGAACAATTAGCTACTCCACCAGAACACGTGCACAAATCTATCAATATTCCCTACCCTAAGGACAACAAAATCCATCTAAGTCACTCCTCACCATCCACAATACCTAAAGAACACCTCAAGTCTTTCACAGCATAGTTACTATATGCCAGAGATCTCTGCCCAAGCCTAAGGAACAAAAAAAATCCGGTTTACTTTTGAACAAGACACTAGTTGATAAAAGGAGAAAGGAAAAAATAACTACGTCACTGGAAAATGAAGTAATACACAAACAGTGATGACTTTACTGCTTTGACAAGTTGCTCTACCAAGTGATCAGTTCTGTTCAATAATGTATGTTTTCTCAGCATTCAAAATGTTGTCTCTTTGATGTAGTCAGAGTATTAACTGCAGCGGCCACAAGCACTCAGGAAAGCATATCCTAGTTGCCAGCCACTAGTCTGTGAGGAAAAAGGCTGTATATGATCTTGTCACAATACTCAGTGAGAAGTGTTAAGCTTTGGCAGCTTACCTGTTTCTGCTTTGGAGACCTGATAAATTCTGTAAAATCAACTTAACTGTGGAAAGAAAACGAAACATAATTAATGGCTGATACCTGTACTTTGCTTTACACACTGTGCTACACTGCTGCAGCTCATCCATAGCAGTGGCTAATACTAAAGCCAAGCATGTTATGAACCCATGTGAAGAACTTCTTCCACGATCCAAGATGCCATGCACCGCATCTTTGTGTTTCCATTTCAGAAGCAAAAGAAATTCAAAATTTAAGGTCATTTCTGGAAACGATGAATATACGATGAGATTACTTGGTCATCAATTGTGCCACACAGAACTGTTGCAATGAAACAGACTGACAGTGTATCGAGGGAACAATTCTCAACTGAGTTCTTGGAAGATGCTTAAGTCCATCTCAGGATTGCAGGATGTATCCATTCTTCTGAAATCCACCTGGTTTCAAAGTTCACAAGAGTATGCTACTCACCAGTCCAGCACTGCACTTAATGTACTCAGTGAAGACTATCAAATGAAAGAGCAAAAATATCCAACAAGGAGAAGCTTCAGAAAGTACCTGAATTTACAAAGCCAACATCAGTATTTTCCCTATATCCTTACTGTACTGCCTTTCAAACATAAGAACAAGAAAAGTTTTAATACACTGATGTAAACATACCCTGATTTTCAACATTTTCTAACATCACACTATAAACAGCACAATAATCTCAGAACAAAAACAAGCCTCTGTACCAAATTACTGCATCCCTTTAAACCAAACGCTACAGCCCAACATTCAAAGCATTTGAGAACATCCCTCCTATAAACCTTGCCCTACAAAGCACCAGATCCTGATGACAAGTTATCTATCAATAACCATACCTGCCACCCCTAACTTCGCAAAACAAGAGCAAAACCCAAATTCTGCAACTAATGGATTCCATGTCACTTCTGCACCAGTACTCTGTAAGCACAACAAACCAAAAACAACTGCCTATTTAGAAACTTCACTAAAGACCATCTGTTCTCTGTACTTCTGTGGGGAGTCGACTCCAGCCAGCAGCCAAGCACCCACACAGCCAATTGTTCACTCCTCGTCCCCATCAGTGGGATGGGAAAGAACAAAAAGTCAAGAAAACTTGTGGATCAAGATAAAGACAGTTTCATCAGTGGAGAGAAAAATGCAAAACAAAGGAAATCATTCATCACCTCCCACAGGCTGACTGATGTCCAGCCTTCCTCCAAATAACAACTTCTTGGGAGCCAAGAAAAAATTCCCCCAAAGAATCCAAAACCATCAAACAAAATACTTCTTCCTCTACCTCAGTTTTTGTTGCCGAGCATGACGTTACAAAGCATGGAATATCCCTTTGGTGAGTTTGGGTCAGCTGTCCCAGCCACATTCCCTCTCAGCTTCTCACCTACTCTGAGCACACTCACTGGAGGAACAGAGCAGGGAAAATAGATAAAGCCTTGACACTGCGCAAGTGCTGTCCAGCCACAGCCAAAACACCGATGTGTTGTCAACATTCCTTTAGCCACAAATCCAAAACACTGAACTGTATGGGCTGCTGTGAAGAACGTTAACTCCATCCCAGCCAGACCCAGAACACTTTACAACGTGTCTTCTCAACAGATGGAACAGCAGTGCCAAAAGGCATGGAGAATTCAAAGGCAGAATTTTCATACAGCACCTTCATGTCTTGAAAAAGCAAATCCGCTGCCCTGCTACTTTGCGTTGTATTTAATCTGTAGTACTTCTGGATTTCACAACTCCACTTTCTTATCCCAATTTTTAAACATCATTCACAACAGCTCTCCTCCGTAACTCTTCAGTGACAAACAGCAAGTTCTCCACGATGCACCAGGGATACAATACACAGCCTTCAGTGGTGAAAACCAGACACAGTGATTCCAGATCACAATGTGATCTCTAAGAAGTCCACAAACAGAAATGCAAGTTCAAATAATAAGCTCTTTCTGACTGTATAGTAAACAATCAAGCATAGGTAGAAAGCATAGACAAGCCATCCAACAACCTAAAGTGCATGACCAAAAAGAGCTGACTTGTCATGAAAAGTAAGAGCTACTCATTAACTGAACAAGAACTTCAGACAGAAAGGATTTGGAGAATAAACAGATTGACAACTTCATGCCACCAATTTAAAAACACAGAGGTGTACACAGGTTTATGAAATTTTATATATGAGCAAAATTGGCTAGAAAACAGTACAATACCAATTCTTCCACAGCCTCGGAAAATTCCAAATATCATTAAAGCCATTAAAATAAACCACAATTAGTAAATACTGTAAGAAACTAAGCCTGCCCTACACTAGTGTTTTTATCATAACATTGAAAGATTATACAGACTGTATGCAAGCTAGAAAGAACATCCACAGAAACATCCAGACTATAAAACTGGACCAGTGTAGAATAACCAGTGGATCAGGGAAGGTTTCTTATTCTGTTCGTCAAAATAAGGCTTAATAGTGGGAGCGGGCTGCTGCTAACAGCAGTTTTCACAATGCTAGAGGAAGACGTCAATGAGCTCTGCAGCTGGGCCCGCTACGCGGTCCAATGTGACACGGAACCGCTTCGGAGCAAGTCGCCCCGGCGGCAGCAGCGCTGCTGGAGGGTCCCGCCGCGGGCGGCAGGGCAGGGAACGGGCCAGGGGGACGGGGCGAGGAGAGGCCGCCCCGCGCCACACGCGCTTCGGCCCGCCAGAGCCGCCATTGCTCCGGCCCCACGGAGAAGCCCGTCTGCCTCTTGACACCGCACAGGGCTGAGGGAGGCACCGGGAGCGGGGAAGGGGGTGGGAAGCCCAGGGACACGAGGAGGCCGGGGGTCGCGGAGCAGCCGCGCAGCGGTTCCGCGAGGGTCGGGCAGCCGATAACCGGTTCCCGGCGCAAACTCCGCGCCGCCCTCGGCCACACGCCGCACCCCGGGGAGACGTGCTCTGTCCCTCACGCCATCCATCCACGCACCCACCGGACACGCCGCTCGGCCGGGCCCCGCAGCTCCGGTACGGCTCCGCCAAGATGGCGCCGCCTCCGCTGCCCCCCAACGCTGAGGGGAAGCTGCGCTGCGCGAGCGCTTCCGGCCCCCGAGCGCGGGGCTGCGCGCGCACCCTGCGGGCGGGGCGAAAAGCGCCGCTGCCCTGTGGCCCCGCCCCCTGCAGCCGCGCGTGCGCAGATCGGCACGCGGGCGGGAGCCGCGCCGCAGGCCGTGCGCATGCGCTGTCCGTGCGGGGTGGGTGTGCGGTGCCTGTGTGAGTCGATCCGCTGGAGCTGTAGAATAATGAATCTGTATGATTGTAGGTTTGTATCGTGGCAGACCTGTGTGATGATACATCTGTATGCAGAGCCGCTGCCCTGCCGTGCTGTGCGCTGTCCGCAGGCAGCTCGTTGTGCCGGCGCGGGCCGAGCCTCAGGCATCGCTCGCCGCTGCTTTTCAGACACGATTTCAGACACTGCTACAGACACGATTGCTGACCCAGCTCGGGGCTGGCTCAGGTTCGGGGTTTGAGAGGAAAGGCAGGCAGGGATGGAGGGATGGAAGAGGAGAAGGAAAGGTTCAAGGTTGGGTAAACGGAAGGGCAGAGGCAGAGTACTTCGGTTGTGCAAGAGAGGTACTTTATCCTAATGTTTATCCTACCTGCCTTTCCCTGTCTTTACATGTTATCCCGTCTTTCTATGCATATTCAGTACTTGTCTGCTCCATTTTACATAGAAAAAAAAATGTACCATTTATTGTGGATTGACCTAGCAATGTTGCCGACTTTAGGAGCTCTCTCAACACAGACACAGTCTTGTTTAGCTAGGAGGCATTATTTATTCTGGGCAGGGTACAAGGTGGAGGTTTCCACGAATCAAACACACCGCTGGTAAAAAGTTACATGTTTACATTGTCAAATTGACATAAACTTGAGCTTGGGGCAGATAATTCGTCTTGAAGATAAAACTCTAAACAGTTGTTGAGCCAGCAAAATAAATCCAGCGAGAAATAAAGCATGTCGAAAATCATAATAGGCAATTAGCACGCAGGAGAGGGACAAAGAGGAATTATTAAAATCCGGGACACAGTGTCCTGCAAAGTTTTGGTAACATTTGAGGGCATGGGACATGAAGCAACGGGCAGAACCATGCACAGAAAGCTCCATCCGAGCATGAAGAACTTTACTGTGCGGGTGTATTGGAACCCAGGCTGCCCAGAGGGATTGTGAAGTCTCCCGCACTGGGTATATTCAAGAACTCTCTGGTCACAGTCCTGTGCCGTGTGCTCTGGGATGACCTTGCTTGGGCAGGGAGGTTGGACCAGATGACCCACTGTGGTCTTTTCCAATCTGACCCATTCTGTGATTCTGTAAAACGTGAACAAGATTGTGCTGACAAAGGCGTAGAAGGTAAAGGGGAGTAACTTTGGCTGTACAGCCATTGCTCTGGGCATTTGTGTTTTCACCCTGTTATTACATTTGTGTTTTCACCGCTTCCCTCTCTGGGGAGAAATTACAAACACGTGTTACATTTGTGCGATATTCCGTGCACCAGTTCTAGAGACGAGGTGGCGGGAAGTGCAGACCGGGCCCCGGTGTCCTCTGGTCTCTTGCTCCTCATCCCGCCCCAGAGGAACAGGAGGGGTTTGTCTGCAGCCCGTTAAACGCTCACAGCCGCTTGGTGCCCGCGCTCCGCGCTCCCCGCCCGCCCGGCGGACGCTCCGCGTGCTGCGGCGCCAGGCCCGCTGCGCTCGCCGTACCGCGCGCGAGGCTCCGGCCAATCGGCGCGCGCCGCCGGGGCGCGGTGGCCATGGCGACGCGGAGCGGCAGAGCCGCTGGTGCCGCGCTGCTCGTGGCGCTGTGGGCAGCGCTGCCTGCCGCCCGCGCCTTCTCCGTGCCGCTCCAGCGCCCCGCCGACTGCGGCGCCCACCGCTACTTCGACAGCTCCCGCCTGGCCTGCGCGCCCTGCGGAGCCCACCAGCGGCAGAGCGCCGGCGGTGAGGGGGGAGGCGGCGCTGCCGGGCCCGGGGCGGGCGGGGCGCGGGCGGCTCCGCGCTGGATCCGCCCCGGCAGCGGGAGAGGCACGGGCGGGGCTCGGGCTGTGGCGGTAAAACGGCAGCCTCGGGGTTGGGTCTGGGAAAGCCGCGAGAGGGCCAGGATCTCACAAAGACCTAAGAGGACCCAGCACAGCTGTGATACAGCTGATATACAGCTTAGTGAAATGACTGTACACCTTCTATAATAACCTTTCTTTCCTCAAGCATTATAGATCTTTGCATTTTCATCTGTAACTTTCCACAGGACCCTGAATTTATGTTCTCGAACACTTCTGTAACTTGAAACTCCTTGTCAAAACTGGAATGTCAGAGATAGTGAATGTCTGAAATCGTCAGGCTGTGCCCATGCTAGTCCGAGTCCCACGCAGGAACCTGGAGCAGATACAACACGCCCTGACAGTACTAAATGGCAAATACAGATAGTTGGTCACTTTCTTTAGGTCATAAGACGGTACTAAAGAGTCCGTCTTTTATAAATACACAGTCCAACAAGAGTGGCAGTTCCCTGTTGTGTGTACAGACACAAATTTGAGACTAAAACCCAACAGCATCTCTTTTCAGAACTGGTACCTCAGTCAGCAGCAGGGATGTGGATGGCTGAATTCACAACTGCTGTATCAAAGCTGGCCACCTTTTCCAGTGCCACTATAATACCCTAAAGAGTGATCCCATAGTTCACTTACACAAGAAAATTACACTATATTTGTTTTCAGATGTCCTGATAACATGGGTGTCTAGATCCATAACTCCCTTTTAGGCTGAAGCTTTCTCTAAATCAAGGGCTTCAAGGAGAGAGAAATTCCAAGGGGAGGTGAAGGGTTTATTTTTTCCCTGCAGCATCTGACTGGAGCAGTCTAGGTAGGTGCCACTCAGTGCTGTTTGCATCTTGACTGAATTCCACTTGTGATTGCCAATACACTCCTTGGCAAGCTCCTCACTGTGGATTCTGCTATCAAGTGACATGCCTAAAAATCTTGTGACACTGTGAATGTCACAACTCAGACCTTTTCATTGATGTAATCCACTTGGGCTTTTTCTTCTTTAGAATTAAGTATAAATGGTTGATCACTTTGACAAATGTGCCTGTACAGCTGGTCTCACTAGAATGTACTTTAAGTTTATAAAACTTTCACAGAATTTTACGTTATTTTTACCTGCACAGTTCAATAAGCTTAAATAATGAAGTGCTTACTTATTGGTGCATATAATCAGTTTTGGTTTGTAGAATGTGTTTAAAAATATGGAGAGAAGTTCATGATAGTGAGACTGGAAAAGTACCTGAAAAAGAAAGTTGTTGAGCACTAGCAGATGGGTGCTCTGATGTGCCATGGAAGTAGTGTTTAATTTCATACAAAATATTAAGGATGTTCTGTTCTCTCTTTTATATTGAAAACCGTTTAATATAAAGCTTGATCTCCATGCACAATTTTAAAAGCCTTGAGTTTAAAATGGCTTTCCATACAACAGTTGTATTTTGAAAAACCTTTGCAAAGGAACACATTTTGGTTTTAGGACTGAATTCATATTTAAAAAATAAAAACTGTGTACAAACATATCATGCTGGTGTTTAGAGAAGAAGGCTGTGGCAAGATTTAGATTGAGAGATTATATCTATTACGGTCCAACTGGTAAAGTTTGGTTTAATTAAAAAACCCCACAAAAACACAGGCTTTGGGTCCCTGTTCCGGCCTGGTAGATCAGTCAGCCTTGTAACAATTTCCTAAAACATCTGTGTGCAAACTGCAACATTTTTTTAAAAGCAAGATAATTTTCATGCACACCTCATTCAAGTATTTTATGTGTTATTTTATGTATTATCCAATAATCCATCTTGATCTCTTGAGAACAATAGCAGTTGTTCTTAGTACTGTGTCACAACGGGTCAGTTTTATGTAGATTAAAAGGGCATTTGTTTTGTTTTCTTCAGGTAGTTCCTGTGTATGTGAGCCAGGGTACAGGATGGTTTCTAGTAATGATGGGTTCTCTGTTACTTGTGAAAAATGCCCAGAAAATATGGTAAGTGTTGAACTTTTCATGTTTTGCCATAATGACATAATAGTAATCATAATCATCATGGTTTTTTTTTTTTAATTTTAAATGTTATCCTGACTGCAAGTTATTTTTCATTAATTTAAAATATT
Source organism: Lichenostomus cassidix (assembly GCF_008360975.1). Taxonomy (NCBI): domain Eukaryota; kingdom Metazoa; phylum Chordata; class Aves; order Passeriformes; family Meliphagidae; genus Lichenostomus; species Lichenostomus cassidix. Next base: position 128,078,757 of record NC_139482.1, read on the forward strand.
TTTGCATCTCAGTCTTTGCTTGGAAATTTTAAAGACCATGCTTATGGGTAGTATTTTTTTCAGTTTAGAAGTATCTATTACTATTATTTTGCAGGCATTTTTTCATTAGAAATTTGACCCCACAGACAAAATAAAATTTTTAAAGTGTTTTAGTTCCTTCCACTGCTTTTCTTCTCTGCTTCATCCTTTCCCAGAGACCACAACTCTGTTGAATGTTAAAGACGCTTTTCAGTTCATAGGTATCTTAACTGATCATTTATATAAATCCTGTTATTGTAATATTTAGGCAGGGTATCTTCATGGCCCCTGACACTTCATCTTCTTACTTCTTACTCTTAAAATGAGCTGCTCTTACTATGTTACTTTAATTATAAATATCTTTAATGTTTGGGCAGTTCTTTTTACCTTCCTTGACAAATTAAATTATAATTTTGTGTCATATTCACAGCATTGAGCCAGAAACACCAGGCTTAATCAGCTTTTTCCCACTATAGTAAATAAAGAAATGTATTTTTCCAGCAAATCAACTTTTCAGGGTGAAGCCTTTCTGAATACTTCTTTCCCTTCAATAACTATAGAAGAACTCTCCGGAGACTGGCTTAGTTGCCTGAGTTAAATGTTTAAGGCCTAATGGGCAATGTAGGTAATTTCCCTCTTCTTTCCATCTCCTTGCTATGTTAGACAAAGACTTTGGCACATATCCTTTTGTGTTGTGTTTGTTTGCTGTTTCTGTCTCTTTCCTGCAATGGTGACATTTGCCTTTGATCTACTGCCAAGGCTTTTGTAAAGATAACATGATGATAGTGGAGAAGGGAGTAGCATCAGTAGCACTTGGGAATGAGCAGTTACCTTCATTTTCCTCAGTGTTTTTTATCTGTAGTGCAGTTAAACTATAAAATAAGTTTGGATGTGAACTGCCTGGGTAGGTGCACAATTGCAAACAGTTATATAAGCTGCTTCACTTAGAACTCCTTCATTTCCATTACTTGTGTATATTTATATGCAGCTGTCTATGAACTATTGTGTTTATCCAGTGTAGGACCTCTGTATCTCTTTTTAAATATTCTGCTTTTAATTTTCACTGAAGGATGTAAGCTAACAGATTCAGAAGAGCTTTACATTTTTTTCATCTGTGTCTGCATAGGAATTACTTTTTCTGGATTGTTTAGCCATTTTTTATCTTTAAAAGCTTCATGAATGTTATCAGTGTTTTATCTGAACACAGTTTCTAGTAACTAATGGCTGGATAAGGCATTCTTCACAGATACTGGGTGGTGCCTGTATTTTTGAAAATTCTAATAGTTTTACATTTTATTTTAGAGCGGAGTTACTCAAGATGGGTGGAATTGTATTACTTGCCCCAAAGGCCTGACTTCGAATGGAAATTGTAAATGCCCCAATAACGAAGTTCTAGGTAAAAAAATATGTCGGTTATGAGATGATAGCACTTATTTTAAATACTTGAGCTTACTAAGACATGCTCTTCTGTTAAATGAGAAAGAAAATTTTACTTGTGTTTACATATCTAATGTAAAAGTTCAACATTCTTCTTGATCTTAATTGTCATTTCTGAAAGACAACAGCTAAATCTGTACCATTGCTCATTACAATAAGAACTGTTGTGCAAGCATTCCATAAATGAATACTGGTGTATCCCTTCCTTTAAGCTTCTTGGCAATGGATGGAGTCATTAAAATTGGAATAATAACAATGTCAATATAGACTATAAAAACAATTCAATGTTTTGAAGTACAAAAAGCAGTAAAGAAGTTATACCTACATGAGTAGGTGGAAGAGAACAGCCTGAGCAAGCCAAGCACAGGGCTGTGCGTTAGTGTCAGTGGATGTCATGCCTCCCTGAGACACCTGTACCTGTGACTTTCTGAGATGTGCTTCCCGATACTTGTGCTTCCCTATATCTGTGCTTCTTACTTGATGCTCTCTGGTAGTTGCAGATGATTTTCAATAGACAGAAAAATAATGTTTAATTTAGTGTTTGTGTTAAAGGGATTTTTGCTTATTTTGGATAGTATAAACCTAAGAGCAAAGTACAGTTTTCATCAGTGGTGTAAAACATAAAAGCTCTTGGGACCTTTAGTTTTCCTTATTTTCAAAGACATGGAATGCCTACAAATCTTTAGGTAAGTATTATAAATGTTCACTTTGGTTATATTTCCAACAGAGTGTATTGGAGAATCACTGTTTTCCAGATCAATAATTTTCAGTTTTCCTAGGAATCTGGAAAACAGTGAATGCCACTCTTCTACCTTAAATTTTATGAGAGTTACAAAATACATTATAAGCCTTTATGGTAGAATACTGAGAGCAAAACTGATTCCATAATTGGACATGCAGGAAGAATATTAGTATTGCATTTTTTAATTATCTTTGGTTTGGATTTTTTTTTTAATAATTAGATTTGAAATCTATTGCCAGGTGATTTAATCAGTGGCAGATGCAGTTTTGAAATTTGGAAATTGTGACATGTCCATGAATCATTTCAGATGAAATTTAAATTTTTTCCCCAGTAATTTGCAAACTTGATGTTTTGAATTTTTGCTTTGCAGTGAGCCTTTGTTTGAAGTTTGATTTGAAATAAATAACATAGGAGCAGCCAAACTGGACATAAAATGTTGCATTTCTCATTCAAAGTAAACTGCATGTGCACAGCTGTAAACAATGCACACATACATGCATGAATGTGCATTTATAGTGGATGTTATTTGCAAGTTGTGCTCTTGATTTTTTTCAAAATAAGCTCTTTGAATTTATTTTAGATCTGCACGGATGCTTTATTTCTTCACACTTTTCTTAACCTGTGTGACACTTCACATTGGACCATTTTATCACAGTTGCTTTTCTTTTCTGCTTAGTGGAAAGGAGCATCGATGGCATTTTGCTTAATGAAGCACTGTGCATACATTGTAATGGAAGTGAGCAGTCGTTCTCTGCTTCAGATGCATCAGGAAGTAGGTGGGTGTTCTTTGCCTTTTGTGATGATAAATTTGAACGTGTCATGCTACTTTTAAATTGAATATTCCTGAGGAACAGACTGTATGTTTGGGGTGGAAGTTTTGAAGGCAGGGAATGGGAAATCCTCAACTCCATATCAAACCCGCAGTGTTTTGTGCTCACTGAAGTCCTTATATGACAAGCAGCTTGGGTTTTTTGTCGTGCTTTAGTGTGACTAAAAAGCAGGCTTTGGATTGGAAGCAGAACAGAATTCTGATTTTGATAATTAATTATTTGATTTATTTTCTACTTCACTGATAGTAGAAACAAATTGGTAATGACTTTTGAATTTCACTTCAGATGAGTGAAGTTGCTGACACTGTTCCCAGGCATGCTATCTAATCAGCTTTCACTGAGTACTAAATCTCATACTTAACTACATTTTAAGTGCATTCTTCATATTTATGATCCGTAGGTGTGTAAGATGTGAAAAAACATTCATCCAAGTAAGCAAGTCTTGTGACTGCAACAGCCCAAACATTCTAGTAAGTAGAAGAATGGTTATTGAAGTTCAGAAAAAGAAAAGTTATTTTGACAAGTGTATCAATATCTATTTTTTTATTCTTTTATTTCTTTCAGACTGGGGGATTGTGTTTCTTGCCTCATGAAGGCTTACCCCCAAAGGGAGTTGCAACTGTTCGTTTTGCACAGCTAGTAAGTGTATTTATTTTAAAATACTTTTAAACTTTCTCATTACTTACTTTCAGTAAATATTTTAAATCCCTGTTCTTGTGGGAAACAAAGGTGGTACTTTGTTGTCTGATCACGGTCATTTGCATCAGGGTAGAGATGAGGTATGGACACCAAGCAAGCATTGTTCAAATGGAGTAAGCTTTTAAAAATTCATGCCCTCTTGGCAACTGAAAAAGGGAAGTAATTTACATGACTTTAGTATCAAAACAATAGCATGTGGCCTTTTGTATTAATTGTGTGCATTTAAATCACACTCTTGTATCACAAAAACATGCTGAAAAGTCCATGAGTGGCTCTGGACTTCTTTACTATATAAAATTGGTATTTGTATAAAACACTTGAAAGAAGATAGAAGGGTTGAGTTTACTGCTTGATCTTAGAGCTTATAGAAGAAAATGAGCACCTGTAAAGTTTGAGATTGTGTAAGAAATTGCTAAACTCCTAGAATTGGCTAATGAATGAAAATATGTTCAGTTGAGAAGAATGAAGGGGTTTTCATTGTTTTATCTACTGAACTTTCATTAGTTGTGAAATCTACTCAAAGTTAGGACCATTTTCCAAGTAGTTCTGAATTCAAGAAGTGCTGTGTGGCTAAGAAATATATTTTGTTCCTAAATGAATTGATGTTAAAAGCTACTGCTTGAAAGAAAGTAAAAAGCAGTCTTTGGTTTTTTTGATATCAGACACTGGTTTGCTTTCTGAGAATGCCACCTTCCAAGTAATACTTTATTGAAAATATGTCTTTTCAGATGCTTACAGTTGGTATGAATGTTATTTGTAGTTCAAACAGTAGTAGTTATAAAAAGGAGGTTGTGAAATAATTAAATTGGCGAATTCGGTCCTGAGTTAGATTTACCATCAAGTCAATATCTTAGCCTTAAAGTAGTTAGTACTTCTCTTGTTCAGTGAAGAAAACTTATGTGTCACAGAATCCATATTCAAAGCTTAAATATTTCAGCTCTTGTTCTCTATATTTTGTCTAATTTAGTGAAGTGAAAGAAATTATTGCATTATGGTTGTGTTTTGAACTGATACTATTTGACTGAGATATTTACAAAGGATAGAAAGCTCTTGGAAAAAAATAAGTAGCATCTTTTAGCTGACATAGTTTTCCAGACTGTTACATTATGGATAAATTTTTTGTGAGCAAAGACAGTGAAAAAGTTCCTTATTTACAGGGTATTACACTGACATCAGCGTGGTTTCTGAAAAACCTGCAGTCCTCAGCCTCTGCCTGTTGGGTGAGTTTCATTAATGTTTGCAGTTTGCTTTTTTCTACAGAAGTGGTACTCTATAAAAGCATGTCACTTTTAATTTTGGAAATTACCTTGCTTTTTTAAAAATAATTTTATTTTGTCATGACAGTAGGTAAGAAAGAATTATATATACAGAAAGCTCAGAAATATTGAGGGCTAGTCAATGTTAATGCAAGACTACAGGGTTGGAATTTTCACAAGATTAATGGTGTGAAAGAAAAAATCCTTCAATATTCAGCAGTATGTAAACTACTATCCAGTAATATATCCATGTATATGGATATAAATGAGCATATCCAGTAAGGGATCACTCAGAAAGTTAACTTCTTAAATATTCAGTATTTACCGGCACCTGGTCTTTACCTTTTATTTGCTTTTCAGTCATTTGTAACCGTAGAACCACCCTTTTTTAGCTTTGCTTTGCTTTATGTATGCAAGTGTTATTTACCATTATGTTGCTCTGGGTGACAGTAACCATGGGTGAAAGAGTGGCTGCAGCAACAGAATCACAGACACTTGTGAAGGGCATGTGCCTCTTCCTGCTTTTTACCAACTCTGTTATCACACGTGCTCTTTTGCCTTCTGTATTGCTGTTCTGAAGGTCAGATTTTAACTTTTCAAGTTCTGCCTTCTTTCCCTATCTGTCACAACTCAAAGGGTTGCCTGGCCTAGAAGTTTCTAAAGATCACAATATGGATTTTCAGAATTCCAAAATACACAAGCATCCAGAGTCTTTATTTCCTATGTTTCTTTATTAGAGATTAGTACAAATTATTACTGGTAAAGTGAGTATAGTTATGATTAGTAAAGCAAGTATATATGTATTCCAGTGGTAGCAGCACTCAATAGTAGCAGCAGGCATACATTTCAACGTTACAAGTTGCTACAAAATGATCACTAGTAAAGCAGCAAATGCACTTATGATAAATTACCCATATGCATGTACATTATCCCAAATAGTACCAGTACAGTACTCAAGAAACCACTCCCAGGAATGGGGCCTCAAAATTGATGACAGATGAAGTTTCACTTCAAAGATGATTGGCATTGCAGAATCTGGAGTCAGTCAGGCATCCTTAGCCACAGTCTGATAATTTGCCTAGAACAGCTCATATAAAAGTTTGTGTAGGGGACCTTCTGTGTGTGTTAGAGAGATTGAGAGAGAAAGAGAGATGACAGACAGGGACAGATTCACTCTCCATTTGGGGTGAAAGGTAATTTTTATATCAGAGAGACATAAGGCAGTGTAGGACAGCACTGCTTGGAGCAGCCAGTAGATGACAATGTTTTATATTCTCTCAAGCTAGTTTTTGGTTTTTCCAGACTGTTTTTCTACTCTTTCATGTACAATAATCAATAGTAGTTGCTTATTCCTACTCTTTTGGAATGCTTTCCCTCTTCTGGACTCTTTTTCATCTTTCCAGATGATAGTTTGCTGTTACAGTTCCTTGGGTTTGTACTTATTGATGTTATCTCAGGAGGTCTCTGAAGTTCAGGTACCCAGTTGCACTTCTCAAGGATGTTTCAGACTCCCAGGCTGTGTTCCCAGGCTGGCAGGTGTTCTCTCAGTCAGTATTTCAGCAGACATCTGTTCAGAATTTTCCCAAATCACCTTTGTGGCTGCTTCCATCACCATCTCATAAACACAGCTCTGAGATGTATTCTCCCACTGATCCCATTCTTTATCACTGAAATCAGTTTATCCTGTCTGCCTCACCCTGCTCAGGGATTCTGAGGTGCTGCCTGGATGTAATGAGCAGCTGCTGGTCTGACCCACACAAATTGGGGTAGGGAGGTGGCAGGTTAATACCAGTGCAGTGACCCCTGCACACAGATGGCAGGTGTCACCTCCTTGTATCACTTGGCACTGGTTTGTTTACCAAAACTGAATAAGGTATAAATACAACATAGTTTGGGAAGAGCAGAATAGAAGAAGTACTAAATCTGAAGAGAAGATATTTACGCTACATACATCTGTAGTTGTCAGTCTGAGGTCTTTGATGGAGTCATCTTTGCCATACAGCCTAAGTGGTATTAAACATTTTGATTCTTACTTTGTTTTCTAAGTGTGGATTTTGACATTTCTGTTACTTCATACCATCTAGCTGATGCAACTAAAATAAGCTGAAAAAGTGAGAGTATTGATTTCATGCTGCCATCTGCAGAGCTACAAAAACATGGGACCTGAATACTTGGGAGAAAATACTAGGTGTTGACAAAATGAAATTACTGACAAGTAAAAACAAGGGTTTAGGAGTGGCTTCTTAAAAATAACATTAATTTATGACTGCCTCACCAAAAGGAGGGGTAATTAAATAATTTTTTCTGTGTTCTTGTGTTTCTCCACTGCAGCTGTACTCTAATCTAACAGCATGCCAAGCTCTTGGAAATATGTGTGTGATGAATATGAACTCATTGAGTTCTTCAAGTACTGATGCCTGTGGTTTGTTTCAGTATATTTTTGTCAGTACAGCAAGGGCAGGCGTTGTTCATTCAATACCCTACTGGTAAGTTGCCTTTTCCATAACTTTTGGTCTTTAATAGCTTTTTATGGAAATTATTATTCTAAATGTTCTTTGATGAAAATACTGTGTTTCTTTAGAGAAAACTTTGTCATTCTTTTCAGGAGGAATAATCTTCCATGGCTATATTATGGTGACCAACCAGGATTAGCATCCCAAGTGCTTGAGAAAAATCATTTTCCTACAACCTTCAGTTTTAAGGAAGCAGATAAGGTAAGTGTTGGGTAGTAGACCTAGGGAAGCATACATTAGGAAGAGGACATAATCACATAAAAAGTTTTAGATTTATTATAGATATGATTCTATTAAAAGTAAATTTTAGGCAGTTAGTGTAACAAAACTCAGTGTGAGGTCTTATCAAAAAGGAAGGTGATATTCCCATAAAATAATATCTAGTAAGATGATGTTACTGACTTACACTCCCTCACTCACACATTTCCTTTGCTTGCATTCTCATACCCACATTCTCATAAGGCCAAGATGTGCTTGCTTGAGTGGTCTTACCAGGGCACAAGCAGTAAAGGATGCCAGCTTTTAAGGGTTCATTGTATCCCCAAGATCTGGATTGTCAGTGGTAAACTAGTAATTAGACAAATCTTTTATACACCTTAAGAGTTAATAGTTGTTTTGACACTGTCCTTTGTTTCAGAATCTTGTTCACTTTCATCTTCATAAATCTTTTTTCTATGTTTGAAATAGGTACATCCTTTTGTTAGATTTTGTGGTGAACTAATGTGAAAAAGGGTTAAATGTGATGTGCTGTAACTTTACTGTCACCCTCTTGGTGTGCCACAGTGCAAGGTCTTTTGCTGACAAGTTGTCTCTGCCAGGTTTTATCACAACCCATTTATCAGCTCTGTAGCTAGGAACAGTGTTCTTCATTACTGTTATGCTGTGTGTTTAACCCTTTCTGTTGCTTGCATGCATATTTCTCTCCCTGTTTCATTTTTACCAATTGTAATATTTCTGTTACAACTCTCTACAAGATGATTGTATCAGAGATGGATTCTGTGTATTACTCCGGCCTTTTCCCCTTACTGCAGTGAATTAAGGAAAATAAAAAGAGTTGAGAAAAATAGTTTTAATATTAACAAAGCCAGATATCCATCCCTGGGAGGGCTGGACTCCTTAAGTAGCTTGTTCCCTGGCACTGTTTTATGAAGAAATCAGATAGTAAATCGAAGAGTAAAGTGATTTATTTTTCCAAATTCATTGTAAAATAGAACAACTGGAATAGGTTATTCAAGTTCAGCTAATCACAGAAAATAGTTCTAGTGATAACCTGTTTGTCAGTTGTACTGCCAAATCTATCTAGAGTTTTCTTATTGACTCAAAAATAAAATAACCTTATTCATCCATATTCTACAGGGCTGTGATTTAAATTAAACAATGTTGCAATGCAGCAGTAGTTTTAATAACTAATATACTTGTTATTCCTCTTAACACTGAATGTTCTGGAAGCCCTCAGGATTCCAGCATAGCATACATTAGAAATTTGCATATGTTTCTGATTAGTTGAAGGCATGTCTAGCTATGTAGAAGTTCCTTTAGAACTTTTTCCATGTTACTAGTGAAGCTGTAGAATAATGGTAATTTTCTTTAAAAAAGTAAACTACCAAACCTAAGATTGAAAACAAAATCAAAAGGGGAAAAAATGAAGGATTGTGCTGAAAGTGTTAGTAAACATGAAGCAATGAGACAGCAGTCTCTAAAATGTGTATGTCCACTTCAGGGTAGTTTCATTATTCTTTATCTTTTTTTCATTATCAGGATATAAAGCTGCAATTTATTGCAGCATCATTTGATGCAGCAGGAAACTTTCTTAAATGGCAAAGTTTGGAAGGAGGCATCTTACAGGTATGCTTGATTTTACTTATCTTTTCTTGATAACAAACGTTCTGAGTGCCATTAGCCAAATTAAGACAAAAGCCAAGAGTTTGGTTATTACACTAATGACAGTTCATAATTGTAGAGCTAGGTTAGGGAAAACAGCCCTTTATTCTTGCTCACAATGATCTCTAAAAAATCAGAAGTACAAATTCATCAACGCTGCCTTCATCCATTGGACCAGTATAAATTTGGCATATTGAAAAGCTCTGAAAAATAGTGTTAGTCGTTTAGAGCCAGCTATCTCTTCCTTCCATTCAGCATAGTTGCTCATGTGTGTAGTTTCTTATTAAACCTCTTCTTCTTGTTGAGAAAAGTGTTTTCTTTAGCTCATGATCCACATGTGTTTATAGATGATTCTATGAATATGTCCCTCTTAGATGCTGTCATCTATTTGCACACATCATGGGGGTGACAGCCAAATCAGTGGTTATGTCACTGCCAAGGGAGGTAGGAAAGTTGATCTACCCCATTTTCTTTGCATTCTCTTGGGATTTTTTTACTTGCTTATTTCTTTTGGTTTTAAATATAAAATGTACACTTTGGCCAGCATCTGCCTGTCTTTTTCTTAACAGAAAGTTATAAATACTTGCTGGGAGACTTTACGTGGAAGTGGGGAATACTGGCTAGAAGTACCCTTGGACACTTCACCCTCAGATTTCAGGGACACAGACATTCTGTTTCAGCAGTACCATGCTGTATAGTTAGGGTGTGAGAAATGCAAGTAAGCAGCAATTAGAAAGTGCAATAGTAATTAGCCTCTCACAGAGAACAATTGGCAGCTGCAACATTTTACAGAATAGAATTTGTTTAGCAGTCCAGTGGTGATCCAGGCACTCTCAGTATTTCCCTAGGCAGACAACAATAGGAACACTTGCAAGAACAATTGGGAATTGTTGATCCCTTTTTCTGTTGGAGCACATCACTTCAAACACTCCAGTGTCTACAGAAGAGGAGCTGACATTCAGGATTTATTTTGTTTTCGTCTCAGGATGAGCCATCTTGTGTCTGCGTCTCCAATTTTAAGGAAAATTAGTGTCTGAGAGAACAGGTTACTAAGACAGTTACTATGCATAGAAAATTATATATTCTAACATAGAAGTTAAGGTTTATTGGGGCACATTTATTTTCTAATGCAAAGCTTTTAACAGCTATCAAGAGCCCATGGGAAAGGAACGACTTTTCTGTTCAAAGCCTCTTCTAATGTAATAGATTGTGCGTGTTGATAAGTCATGCACAATCTATTACATAGAAATGATAATCATTTAGACCACAGTGCTAAAGTGATCTCAATGCATAATAGTAGCAATTCCCAGAATTTCAGTTCCACACGAATAGAATTGTGTTTTATGCAAATTTAGACTTGATTTTCATTTTGGGAAAATGGCTATGCCTTCCACTAAATGCCATGCTCATTTAGTTAGAATTTGGCCCATTTTTTTCTGGATTCAACTGAATCTGCTGTCCTTTGCTGAAAATGTAAGTTTTGTATTAAAAAAAGAAAAAAGATCTGTTACTTGCTATAACTTTCATCCTCTGAGAACGCCAGCTTAAGAGAAACAGGGCAATATGAATGTGGACTTCTTTTCATATGGGATTCTTGAATTTAGCAGAAGCCACTAATAGAACTTGAGACAGCACAGTGCATTGAACAGTCAGTGCACAGGAAGATAATTCTTGCCTTTTTGGATGCTGCTGTCCATGGATTTCAGTGATGGAACTCAAAAATACTATGCAAGTATGAATAAGCTAAACCAGCATTTTAGGAACACAAATATTATTGAAATAAATAATTGTGTTTACTCCAAAATCAATCCTTCTCTTATCAAAAAAATAGAACAACATATCTTTTTTGAGAACTGTGAATACGTAAGTGCTTGAGGTGACTGAAATATTTTTCACATGAGAAAATTATACCTTTGAATTAACCTAATTATAACTGTGTTTTATTCAGCTTTGTCCTGATACCCAAAGAAAATTGGATGCAGCTTATGCTTTTGGAACAACTTACCAACAAAGTGTAAGTAAGATATAAAATGCTATTTTGAATTTTGAATTGAGCTGCTTTATATGTCATTAGTTATTCAATGCATATTGAAGAACATCTGGAGTTTATGCATAAGCTGCACCATGGAGTTCTTTCTTGTGAAATTGAGTGACATAAGTATGGGGTTTTTTAACTATTTAACTACATCACAAAACTTGTGTACTACATAGCATAATCATAGTCAATTAAACTGTTATTTGTATTTGTGTGGTAGCTGACTTAGCAGTGGAAGAACACAGTGCCTGAATTCTGACAGCCATATACTTTGTATCATATCTCCTAATTTTCCTACCACCATCTTTGGCCAGTTCTCATATGGAAAGAAGGCCAATCCAGTCATGCCATGCCTGTATATTGTTCTCTTTAACTCTTTATTGTATGCCCTGATTTCAGTGAATTCAGTAAAAGTATTGAAAACATATTTTAATTGAACAGATGACACATCAGAGGAAAGAAATTCTTTAGCTGTCATAGCTATGAAAAAAGACTGTTGGAGTTTTCACACCTTACTAAACATCAGGAAAGGAAGAGGGGGTAGAATACTAAATTATGTCAGCCACAGAAATGGTTCTGCCAGGGATAAAGCTTCATTAATTTTTGTCACTTAATGTGTTAAATGTGAAGGTGGTAGTCTCTTTGGCAGGGGAGTGGAGAAAGAAACATCTTTATAAAACTCCATATGCATGCACAGTATCTCATACCTATATACTAATATTGTTTATTAACTCCTAACATTGAAAACCATTCCCCATGTTATGTGTTAAAGTGTAAAAATATATAAAATCTGGCTGCTATTTGGGTGGCGGGAAAGTCTTAGAGGGTAATGGCTGTCAAAGCTTAGTCTGGAAAATCTGAAGTGTTTACCAAATAATATTATAAATCTTTGTTAAATATTTTTGCTCTTCCATATTGTTTGATGTTGATTAATCCATATTTCAATATTTCAGACAAAATCGAAACATGTTCTATTTAGGATCATTGAACTAGTCAAGTATAGGATTTTTTTATTTTTAAAATCTTGAGTATTTGGTATCAAGTCTGTATTACCTGGTGTTAAGTATTAATAACAGGTAATACTGTTGAATTTGAATAGATACGTCAATAACGTACTGAGGATTTTTAATATAATTATTTTTGTGCATCGTATGCATTACATTTTTTCCCCCTGAGGCTTTGGAGAAAACATGGTTGATAAATTATATGAGTATTTAAAGACAGCATAGTTGTTCACATATGCAAAAAGTTGCCTACTTTCACATTTGATTTCTTCATCCAATCACAGAGTGGTTGAAGTATTCAGGGACCTCAGGAGGTCATCTTGTCCACAGCCCTGCTCAGGCAGGGCCATGTAGAGCAGCTGGCCTGGGACCATATCCACATGGGTTTTTATCTCCAGGGACTGAGACTCCACAGCCTCCCTGGGCAACCTGTGTCAGTGCTTGGTTACTCTGACAGTGAGAACCTGTCTTCTGATGCTCAGAGGGAACCTCCTGTTTCAGTTCATTCCCATTGCCTCAGGTCCTGTCACTGGGCACTGCTGAAAACAGTCTGGCTCTGTCTTTTACATCCTCCCTTGAGCAATATTTGTACAAATTGGTAAGATCCCCCTGAGCCTTCTTATCTCCAGGCAAAAGAGTCTCAGCTTCTCTACATAGCAGAGATGCTTCAGTCTTTTCATCACCATAGTGGCCTGTGCTGGACTGTTATCAAGTAGCTTAATTTCTCTCTTGTACTGCTGGACCCAGAACCATATTCAGTACTCCATGACTTCAGCATTTATGTTTCTTGACTTTAATGTTTATGCTGTTTCAAATTTTATGTCTGTGAGTTTTGCTAGGATATTTTTTTCCAACTCTGATGAGAAATGTTAAGAGCTTCATTCTCCACAGTAGTCATTCTAGTTAATTGCAATCATTTCCAAGAAATTTGTATAAAATCATTAGTACTTTGTAATTGCTTGCCTTGGAATGCCTTGCTGGATTGCAAGCTGGAATGCCTTGTCTATCAGTACTTCAGTAAAGCATTTGACACCATTTCCTGCAGCATTCTCAAGAAACTGGCCGTTCCTGGCTTGGAAAGGTGCACTCTTCACTGGGTGAAAAAATGGCTGGATATCAGGCCCAGAGGTGGTGAATGGAACTAATCCAGCTGGCAGCTGGTCACTAGTGGTGTTACTCAGGGATCAGTACTGGGACCAGTTCTGTTGAACATCTTTATCAATGATCTCGACAAGGGGATCAAGTTGACCCTCAGCAAGTTTGCAGCTGACACCAAGTTGTGTGGGAGCATTGATGTGCTGGAGGGTAACAAGGGTCTGCAGAGGGATCTGGACAGGCTGGATCAACAGGCTGAGGCCAGTGGTGTGAGGTTCAACAAGGCGGGGTGCTGGGTCCTGCACTTGGGTTGCAACAACCTTGTGCAGTGCTCAGACATGGGGAACAGTGGCTGGAAAGCTGCCCAGCAGAAGTTCTGGGGTTACTGGTTAAACATGAGCCAGTGTATGCCATGGGGGCCAGGAAAGCCAATGGCATGGTGGCCTGTACCAGGAATAGTATGGCCAGCAGGACCAAGGCAGTGACTGTCTCACTGTACTCAGCACTGGTAAGGCCACACCTCGAGTGCTGTGTCCAATTCTGGGCCCCTCACAAGGGCACTGCCGTGCTGGAGCATGGAGGGAAGGGCAATGGAGCTAGGGAAGTATCTTGAGCACAAGTCTGTTGAGAAACAGCTGAGGGAACTGGGGGTGTTTAGACTGGAGAAAAGGAGGCTCATGGGGGACCTTGATGATTCTGTGTTTCTGGCTTTTGTGAAGAAGTGGGACGGATTCCACAATAATTTTGTAGGCAAGGAGTCCACAGCTTGACAAAATAACTAAATGGTTAAGTGATCTTTTTATTTTCACTTTTTTTTCTTGTAGTGTGAAATTCCAGTTTCTAAGATTTTACTGGATTTTGCTAATCCAGTCTTTTATGACCTGTTCCTTGAATATAATGGTGGCAATGGACAACAACATCTTTGGGCCGTGCCAGTTTTAAATTTGAATCTCCAATACAATGAAAAGTTTGTTAATCAAGGTAAGATGATGATTGTAACATCTCTGTGAATTTAAACAATCTGAAAACTTCAGATAGAAATAATCTATGTTTATTACTGTTACTGTGTTGTTTTTAAAGATACCACAACACACCATAACTTGTTTCCATTTAAAATATTTAATATTTTGTTGGCAAGTTCTGATAGTTTAAGTGCAAGCTTTGGTTGCATATGCCATTCCAATCAGTAATATGCAAAAATAAAATAATCTCATTTCATTATATAGTTAAGTTAAAAATAAACAATTTTATATCTTCAGTAGTTACTATGTGTTATACAGTCAAATGTGTCATTTTTAATCCTTTTCATTCTTTTTGTGTGTTGAATAATGTGTGTGAAACTGTAATGTTTTTTCATAGGCAGTAATATGAACAACTGGTTTTTGACTCGTCGATTTTTTTTGGTGGACACACTTAGTGGAAAAGAGAATGACTTGGGAAAACCACCAAGGGTAATTCGGATCGCTAGCAAAATAACAATAAGGTGATTAACTCATATAATATATAGTACATAGAAAATAAAGCCAATGTTGTGCAGTCTGCATTTTGTTGTCTTAAGTTGTTTTATTATGTAGTTTCTAATATGTCTAATATGTAATATGTGCTGCTTTTTCAATTGCATATTTGGAAATGGCATGAATTTGCGTAGATTGTTCTGATGAGTGAGAGAAAACAACATTGACTTGTGGTTGTTAAGATCACCTTGATTCTCCTCCAGGTACAAGGATCAGACCATGTTTGTATAATGCAAGTTAGCAGGTATTCAGTCACCTCTTAAAGCAGGTGTCATCTCGAAAGACCTAAAAACTCCTCTGTTAATGCTTTTTCAATGTGGGTGTTGCTAACTATACAAGGATGTTATTTCATGCTCCATATTCTTTCTTGCAGTATTTTTACAACCTTTTGCCTATTCTGTTATACAATCTAGGATAGGCTTGTAGTCATTTAACTGAAATTGTGAGACTACCTGTTAGGGTCATTAGTGATTGCTCAGCTCAGCTGGAATGTATTTTGGAAGAATTTTTTTTTCTCCTTCTTTATGTGTTGTCCTCCTCTGAGATGCAAACAGGTAAAGATTGATTCAGGTGTTTTCTTACAAGTAAACAATCCTTCCCATGTTTTTCTTTTTATGTATTTGTGTACATGCCTTTGTACACTCCAGTTACTTTTAAAATGTGAAGTGCCCTGTCATTGGGTTAGAAATTCACATTCTGTTGATCAGATTGTTCTGTTCATTTAGTATTTTCTTAGAAGTTTCAACGATTGCTTTCCAAGCAGTCATCCATTTCTTTGTACTAAAAATCATTCTCTGTATTTCTTCAGTATTCGTCTGGTATCCCATACACAGAGAGGAACTATCTACCCTCCTCTAGTAACTGTCACTTACACAGATGTGCTTGTCCAAAACCCTGAAACCCAGAGTGTGATGGTGAGATCTTTGTGCTATCTTAATTATACTTTTAATTCTGTTGGAATTTCAGTTTTTGGCAGCATGTTATAAAAATCTATTAAGCGGTTTCTAGTTCTGCTCAGTTTTGAAGTTAAAAGTTTTCACTAAAACCTTTTAAAACAAATCAGTTTAAAGTATTCTCTTTTTAATTTATCTTCAGTCTTTTTTTACGTTAAGATACCTTGAATTTGAAGTTGGTTTTATAATGTTAATTTAGGCTACAGTTCAAACAAAATTATACACACATAAAATAACAGGAAAATAACAGATAAAGGATCTTTATGCAGCACTGAAAGCAACGACTTATGTAAGGAATTAGTATTTTCATTTACAGCAGTGCATTAAGAGGAGGTTGTTACGACACAAACATTTCAGGTCACCTGTAGTAGTTAAAATAACAGTAATATATTTAAAACATCCTTTGTTGTTTTGTATTTCTGTACTGAAAAGCACCAAATTCTGCTGCAGCAGATGCAGAAGGGGCATTTCCTACTTGCCCTTTTGCCTGCCTTCATGGGCAGCAGCTCAGATGCTCCATTCTTCTGCCTTGTTTGTGTGTTAGATCACACTGCTTTAAAAAGTGAAAATATTGATCTTAGTATGGTAGAATAATCATTCAGCTATTAAAAAAAATTAATATTAGCATTTTCTGCTTGTCAACCTTCAACAGTTCAGATTTCCAGTACTGATTGACATCTGGCTAGAAGAAATCTGTGGTGCTAGAAGCATTCCTTGAGTTCCGTATTAGCTGCATGAAAGCAAGAGAATTAGAAAGATAGAAAAATCAAGACCCTTTTTTCCTGCCTAAATGATGTCTTTATTTAAGCACAGAGACAGCACTGTACCTGGAAAGTAATTCATTCAAATAGTGGTGGTCAGAACAGTTGTTTTCAGTTCCTCAGTTTTCTGTCATATTATTTCATCCTTTCATCAGTGTGAGATCTACTTGGGTATTGTCAATTTTGGATGTCTTGTTGCTTTAACAAATTTTATGCAACTAAAAAGATACATTGACTTTCATTACCAGTTTCTGTAAACACTGAACTTCTAATACCTGAGGATATTTAGATTTAAGTTCACGTGCAGTGATAGAAGGAGGTCTGACAGGAATAAATGTTTGGGGAAGACAAGGTGTAGGGAAGGACGGATTGTTTCAGGCGATGGTGGGGGAAGTGCTACTTTTTTAAAATTTAATTAAAAATACAATTTATTATCATGCTTGTGTTAAACATAGCTGTGCAGTGACAAAAACTCAGGCCAGAATATCATAAAACCAAGCCAAACATTTTCTTTTCCTTGTACAAATCTTTCAGACCAAAGTCAAAAGAGGTCTTACGTTAAATTTAAGTTAGAGGGAACAATTTCAATGCCTCATGACAATTTTTATTTAATTCAAGCTGAAAAAAAGATGGTGTCTGAGCAGTGCAAGCTTACCATATGATTTTGTATATTGGCATACTTACATTGAGGTTACCTTCAATCACTGGTGAAAGGGAAAGCATCACACATTTGGTGTCTGTTTCAGAAGGGAAAAAATCATGCACATGTGAAAGAATTACACATAGATATAGCTGATAACTTGTAGATAGCAGGCATCCATCCCCAACATTACTGCTGGTAAAATCTGCAGTAAGAGTAGCATAGCACATGCCAGTACTAAGGCTGGCACCATAGCACACCAGGTCACATGCAGGAAAAAAATATGCATGCTGTACTTGTATAGTAGCCCTAGATGGGAATTCCCACCAGCTAGAACTGTGAAAACTACCACTCTCTGTAATGGTTGTAGCTCATCGGAATTTCGATACATTTTTACTTTTTGTATTTTAATATCCAGGTTTCTTTCTCAGTCAGTTATGAGATGAATCAGTCAGAGGCTCAGATTCAGACTGATGTAAGTTGTAATTCCCTTTAATTTGTTGATACAATGATTTACTTCTATTTTGTGGGTTTTTTTAATATCTGCAAATAATTTTTAATTATTTTCAGATCGCATTGGGTGTGTTGGGTGGACTGGCAGTGTTATGGTCCCTTCTCAAGACTGCAGGCTGGAAGAGGCGGACAGGAAGCTCTATAATTGACTTGCAGGTATAAACAGCTGGCAAACTGAAAAGGGACATCTCTGCCTCTATTTATGGACACCTTTGCTGTCATTCCCTGTGATTATTACTATTCATTTCTTAAGGTAACTGAAATATTTGTAGCCTAGCTGCATAGAACTGTGCCCTGGAGTTAGGTTCACTTGAGGAAGTAGGTTTTCGCATTCTTTTTGATTCTGATATTGTCATTCAGGAAATGCTGCTGCTAAAAATAAAGGTATTTACAGAGCTATTCTGACCAGTTGAGTGGACTTAGTTTTCAGATTAATTCTTCTTTGAACAAAGATCAGCATTTAGGAGCTTCAGCAAGTGAATATACCATTAATGTATAATCACAGTGGAAAACTTTTATTCAGGGCTACTTTTCAATACTAGAGTTTCCTATGTGAGCTGCATAACATTTTATATGAGTGCCTTATGAACACGTCCATTATTTAATTAGCTTTACAGATCTCTACAGCATGTTCTTATAATTGCAGACAGTTTTCAAGTTCTTACTGTTCTATGCTGGAGACCTTGCCAACGTCTTCTTTATCATCACAGTGGGCACGGGGATTTATTGGCTTGTATTCTTCAAAGTAAGTGTTTTTCCAGATTTGGATGTTATGAAAACCTAGTAATATTAAATATATTTTTACATGAACATTAATTTTGTTCTTTCTTTTTTTTCCTTTCTTGTCAGACTATTGAGGCAAGTTCTGTATTATATTCTGGTTTGTGTGTTTAAATTTTGTGTTCACCTGTTTATTTTCCTTGAGATTCGTTGTATTTGCAGTCTTCTTAATAGTAATTTAAAATATTTTACACATTCAAAATGATTGCACATTAAGTATTGATCTTTTTCTGGAAAAGCTTATTCACAGTTAAGCATTTATTATGTTGTCATGTATGCCAGGTGTCTGTTTCAATGTAACCTCTCAATTATAGGCTCAGCAGTTTGTATCTGTCCTTCTACCTCTTCCATCTCAAGAAGAAGATTTTGTTACATACATAGCGTGTGCATTTAGTTTAAAGGTAAATAATTTTTTCCTCACCATAAAATACATGTCAACATGCTTCTTTATATTTTCAGTAGGCTTGTTTTTAAATATCTTGTACAGTTATTAGTTGTTAGTGTGTAGATGTTACGTCCTAATAGTTATGTTCTTCCAAGAATTAAGTAGTTTTTCCATAGAAATTTATTTTGTGTAGTCCTTATAGGAAAACAAATGTCTCGAGAAGATTACGAAAGACTGAAAAATCCTTTCTTTCAAGGATAGAGGTATAAAGAAAACCAAATAAAATAACATAATATCAAGAAAGCAAGTACTTTCTTTTAAAGCAGAATGTAAGTGCTGTGAGCTCCTGATTAGGAGCAAGACAGATTCAAATAATTATGTTAAAATATGTAGAATTCTGAGCTCACTGTTCTGTCATCATGGCACATACAAGTATTGTATAAATTATGGGTATTATTTTGAATTGGAATTCGAAGTACAGCTTACTATGTTATGGGGAAATACTTAATTTATTAAATTTGCTTCTTTGCTGTATTTTCTTCATAATTTTGGACATTATCATGTGACTTACCATTATTCCAAGCTTTTAAACAAACAAAAAAGTGTCAGAATTTGGTAATAAAGTTGCAGTCTCAAGTATAGTCAAGATACTACTTGTTATGTTTAATGAATGATCCGTGCAATGACTGTTTCTTCATCTTTGTCTGTATGCTGAGGCTGTCCTTACTTGTGTTTCTCCTTTTTCGCTCTTAGGCTCTGCAAGTTTTGCACTTGCTGGTTTCACAACTTACTATTGATATTTTCTTTATTGACTGGGAAAGACCTAAGGGCAAAGTTCTTAAAGCAGTTGAAGGTAATTCAAACTATTTGTTTAAACTATTCAAACTATTTGTATAAACAGCTTGGTTAAATTCAGATATTATTCTCAAGTATTAAATTTTAGAGATTTACAGTATGTACTCTTTTTTAGGTGAAGGTGTTATTAAAAGTGCTGCTGCACCAGTGAGCATATGGAGGACATACTTTATAGCAAATGAATGGAATGAAATTCAGACAGTGAGGAAGATAAATCCTCTCTTTCAAGTGCTTGCAGTTCTTTTTTTTCTGGAGGTATTATTATTATTATTTATAATTCACAACCAAAGTGTCACATCAGGGTCTGATTTTTCATTCTTGTATTCTGTGTGGTAATAGTGAATCCCTTTAAATTCACTTTAAACCATGTAACTTAGTAAAATTACAAGTAACTTAGTTAAATGTCTTGGTAAAGACATTATTTAAATGTCTTTTTTAATTTATATGTATGTATAGGTCATTGCAATATTTCATTAAGGGAGATTTTAAAAAATCCAACCTCTAAATACCTTAGAGACCTTTGTTAGTTTTGTTTGGGTTTTTTTTAAGGTAATGAGTTACCTTAAAGAGCTTAAGAGACTGATAAATTGTACACACTCAATTCTTTATTTGCCTACTAGCTCCCTCCTGCCACAGTCTACAGCTTTATTTCTGATCTCATATTTATCTGAACTGAGCTTCCTTCCTGCTAATTTGCTACAGTGCCCTTTTGGAATGCAGGAAATGAAATGTACCAGTTCTGTTCCTGATGGCAGAATGCCTTCAGTTACAGCTTCAGGATATGTGAGAAACTGTGCTTTAGCTTTTAAAAATATTTTGGTTTGTTTCTTCTGTAGCTTTGTGATTTTTTTTATTTTGGGAAGTGTTCTTAAAGCATGTAATGTTAAGTTGTTTTTGTGAGGTTCTTATATATATTTTAATACTTACATTTAATTTCATATGCCTGGTTTTAAATTTTTCTTTTAAATTAAATAATAAAAGTCCCAAAACTTTCATCATTCACTGCATGAGCATTTTTGCTGTTGGTTAATACAAACCAGGACCAACTTAAGTGCCATGTTACAAGAGAGGAATGGGAGAAAGGAGAGCACCTATTCTTACTGCACTCTGCAGCTACCTGAAAGGAGAGTGTAGTGAGATGTATTCTCCCAAATAATAAGCAGTAGGTTATGACAAAATGAGTATCAGGAAATAGTCAACCCACCACAAGTATATTTTGGTGCAACTTCAGTTCTGAAAGATTTTCACAAATTGTTCACCTCTTAAGTGTTTCAAGACACAGTGTTCGTCTCATCTTTTTTATTTTGGAACTTCTAGATTTTTTGTTTAAAATCAATTAAACCATACAGACAGCAGAGAAAAATATATGTATATTCAATAAAAACAAAAAATCAGTCTTTTAAGAGTTGCAAAACATTAAAAATTTGCTTTAACATTGGAATATATAGGACCAAAGAGCTGAAATTTGGCAGAAATTATGTCCCTATGCAGTACAACAGTAGAATCTTTGGAGTTTTTCAGTAAAAAACAACGCTGACTTTTTGTGAGATTTAAGTGCATGTTTTGTAATTTATGTATCAACCCCTGTGCATACAGGTTATGTTTCTCAGTAATAACACTGAATCACACAGGTGAGCTCTGTCATAGTGAACATGCTACTATTCCCAGGTCCATTTCTCATAATTTTTTCTTACTTCCTGTTATGATGGAAACAACAGGATTGTAATTAATACTATTTATTGTCTCTGGTTGTTATATTGACCTTGTTTTCTCTTCAGGTGGTGGGATTTTCAAACCTGGCTTTAATGGATGCCTCCTCCAGCCTTACAAGAAGCAGTGAGAGCTATGTAGCTCCTTGGAGCCGCATTTTAAGATTTGGTGTGTCTGCTGCACTCTGGATAGCCATTGCCATCTTACAGGTATGTGAAACACATGACATCCTGACTTATCATTTTCAGATTGGTTCTTGGAAGCTAGAATAAATCCCTAGGCTGTACAAACTGCTTATCATAGCATTGGGTATGTCCTTAACTGTTATGTTTAGTTGTTTTAGCATAGTACACCTTTGGACTAAAAATGAATCTTCTGAGATATGAGACATCTCACTTTGGAATCAGACTTGTAATCCTCTCAAAGATGTGATTTTATGCAGATACTTTGTTTTGTTTTGAACCACTTTGAAGCATTGCACAAGTTCAAAATGAAAAGCAGGTTCTTGCTACAACTTCACTTCTTAAAGGACGGATGTCAATCCCATTTCATAAAGTCCAATGCAGTGGTGGCCACTACAGAAGTCTATTATTTGCGGGTGTTAAATGGTGAAATGTATTTCTTAATAATGTCAAATCTGATGAACCAATAAAAGAAAATTTGGTTGATTTATTTCAGGTTATATTTTTTGCTGTGTTTTATGAAAGATTTTTTGAAGATAAAATAAGCCAATTTGTTGATTTGTGTTGCGTGAGCAATGTAAGTATTTCTTTGTCTCGTTTGTAGAGTGGCATTTTAAATAGAATAGTACATAAGATAGTTTTAAGAATATTAAATAATATTTATTCATTTATTTTAGATTACTAGCTAACAGCCAAAGCTGATATTTCTTTCAGCTTATTTTATTGGTAAACTCTGCAAGATTGCAGTTAAAATTTACTTGGAAAAATATTCTGGAGGCATGGGTATCAATATGTTCTTTTAGATCTGTGATTTGTAGGTTTTTTGGTTGCTTTTTTTTTTTTTAATTTGAATTGGTAACATGTGCTCATATAGAATTCAAAAATACCAAGTCATAACAGAAATTAGGTGTGGAACCTCTTGCTGCCATTCTTTCTACTGGTTTGTGTTTTAGTCCTTCTGATTTGCAAGTTGTCTTGGTTTTATTTAATACATTTACGTTCAGTTTCTGCTCCTGTCTTGGGTTTATCTCTCAGCTGCTGAACTTCATTTTGTCCCTCTTAACAGTTACCACCTTTTGCATGCATTTTCACGTGCTCACATCTGAACTACTTCCCTTTTTTTTCTTTACCTTTGGGTCTTGAAACTTTGTACTGCAGTGAACATGCTACTATTCTCCTATTATTCTGGCTTTGTTCTGCGGGAATTCCCCTTTAACCAAAGAAGAGTGCAGTCAGAACAGATTGAATTACCTCATTTGTCCAGAACTTCTTAAAAATACAGATTCACCCCTATTATCAGCCTTTCCAGCCTTGGTTATTCCTCTTCTGTGAAACACCCATGTAGTACCTGGGTTGTAGAGAGAGTTAATTTTGGAGTTTATGTGATATGTAAGCATTTTATCATACTGAATGAAGTTCTGTTAAATACAGTCTTTAGGAGTTCAGCTGGATTCATGCACATGTATTATGTAGCACAGAAATAACCTTTGAATCAAAATAAAATCTAATAACTTAGCTTTAACTTCTTGGCCCAATTTATTTAAGTAATGATCCTCACTGTTGATAAACTTGAAGGTGGTATGAGTTTCTAGTTACATAGAGATAAAACTAGTTAAAGAGTTGCTAAATATTTTTCT
This sequence comes from Lichenostomus cassidix, assembly GCF_008360975.1. Taxonomy (NCBI): domain Eukaryota; kingdom Metazoa; phylum Chordata; class Aves; order Passeriformes; family Meliphagidae; genus Lichenostomus; species Lichenostomus cassidix. The sequence goes on from NC_139482.1 coordinate 128,102,197, forward strand.
TATTTTATTTATTGTGGTACCTGCCTACTTTGTAGCAGGGCTGGCCGGTATGACTGATCTACACTGTAAATTTAGGAGATCAAAAATAAAATTATAATTGTTAATTAAAGTGTTCTGCTCTTCCCCCATCTCTTAGATTTCAGTGTTTCTCTTGTCTCACAACTGCTTTGGTCATTATATTCATGGTCGCTCAGTGCATGGACATGCAGATACCAATATGGAAGAAATGAATATGAACCTGAAAAGAGAAGCAGTAAGTAAAAGTTCAAGTTTATACCTGCTCTAATTATTTATTTTATATAAAGACTCCACACCTTTGCATTATGGATTTGCAATTGTGCACTACACTGAACTATGTTACTTACAAGAGGGCAGCTTTTGATATGTAAATATTTGACTCAGTAATTCTTTTAACTAGCTCTTAATCTTTCTTTTTCTTCACTGTTTCGTCTTGCTGTTTCTTCAGATTTCAAGAATATAAAATTCCTGTTTCTCTAAAAAGCTTTTTTCATTTATTTAAGAACCTTATTTTCAATACTTACATTGAAAAAGGTGCATACCAAAAAGGTGCATACCAAAAAGCTTTCGTAAAGAGAGATCTGAAAAACTAATACAGAAACATGTAATCTTACAATCAATTATTTTATTCCATCTCTTCTACTGTGGTGATACAACACATTCTATATAGAAATTAATTTGCATAAGTATTTTTTCTAGTTTGTCATATATTGTATCTTTGCTGCAAGATCAGGCAAATATAAAATGTCTAATACAAAATCAGAGACTGCACTAAATGTCATGACATCTTGTATCTTTTTAGGGACAACTAAAAATACCTTAAATAAGGATATTGCTATTTCAGTGTTAAGTGGACAGAAAAAAAACCATAACTGTGTAAAAGTTAAATCTCAAACACTGAAATATAGAGGAATCTTATTAATAATGTTTTTTTTACCTGTGTGTTCCTACAATTTTTTTCCTAATTGCTAATTTTAATATAATTTTGGGAAAAGCAGATGTTTTCCCTTAAGAAGATGTGAAATTTTTTCTTTTCTTGGGGTTTCTGAGATTTATTAAATGTGACATGAAAAGAGTCAGGAATCCAAAACAAAGAAACACAAAAAATGGGACACGTATAGAAGAAATGATAGACCGAAAAGAAAGGTTTTCAGAGTGAAAATCAGAATGCGTATTATTAAAAGGTAATGAACCGAACACAGGTGAAAAGAGAAATATGACTTTGTGACAGCAGGGGTCAGGATTTCACGTCCTAAGAAAATCTTGCTGCAATGGAACAAGAGTGCAGTGGATTCAAATATTTAGAGATAATAAGTATTATGTATACATGAAAGAGAGGAAATGAAAAGCTTTTGACTATTTTTGGGTCTATGAATGACAATAATAACATTAATTTACAATTGCTTTAATTGTTTTAATTGTGTAGGAAAATATGTGTAGTCAGAGAGGTTTGTTACCAAACACAGATGGCCAGACATTTCAGATTTCCATTTCAAGAAAAATGCGACTGCACTATGACTGGATTCATGAAACCCTAACAAGAGTAAGTGAGATATTGGTATGCTTTAAATGTTATTTAAAATATGAACGTTTTCTGCAGAGGTCATGGTCTTGTTATATTTCAGAAACGTGGTCCTGCCAGGCTTTTGGACTCATCTGCAAATACTTTTGAACAAAGCACAAGGGCCTACAACACCATGAACAAATTTCTCGGTTCTTTTATTGATCACGTATGTATATTGATATTAATATATTAAGGAAAATATTCTAAGTCAAGACTAAAAACTGTAAATCTAAAGGAATGTAATCCCTCTTAAAGCATATGTGCTTCAAGATTTGTTGTTAAAGATTTTATGGCAACCAGAAGAGTGCTTCATTTAAAAAAAAAAAAATTTGAGTGCTGTCCAGCAGCACACACTGCACTTAAAAATGACAAATCCTTTGATGTTATGTGCTTATTTTTGTCTTGGAATAAACCTGTGGTGGTTTTTTTTTATTCATAAAGGTCTAAGTAGCTGCACTTCACTTAGTAGCAGTTTTGAAATCATAAAACAAGAAGTGTTGGTTTTGTTTTCCTTACAGGTTCATAAGGAAATGGATTATATTGTTAAAGATAAGTTGCTGCTTGAACGGATTCTTGGCATGGAGTTCATGGAACCAATAGAGAAAAGTATTTTTTATAATGGTAAAAAGATGTGTGGTATTTGTACTATTTTAAGTATCCAGCCTCCTATAGATTTCTTTCCCAGGATTTACAATCTAGAATGGACTTCACAGCAAGGAGTGATCATTAAACGACTGCTTGTGAGGGAGGTATTTAAGAGAAGTTCTTTAGGTCACAGAAGTCTTATTTTTAATATGTCATTTGCTGTGATGTTTTTTTGTTTAAGGCAACTGAAAAGATGCAGATGTGCACATGTGTACAGATATGCACATTTATGAAGTTCACAGTCATATGCATTGATAAAAATACATTGTTTGATAGTCTAGACTGCTATGGTTCCCGGAAGTTTAGATATAAATCAGGATTTCATGGCAGTAGGACATACACCATTTGTAATGAAAATACACTGTTTCAGTCAAACTTGTATTGAACCTTTTTTGGAAAAGTAAGAAGAGGGAAATGAATATGTTTCCTGTAATTGTTCAAGTATTCTTTTCTCTTTTAAAGGTGGTGCTTTTTGATAAAATAAAGAAGTAGATAAATGGTCTAGAGTACTTTGGCTATGAAAAAGGTACTTGCACCTTAAAATACCCATTTTCTGGGGCACTGTTAACCATTAAACAAAAATAATGCTAAGGTCTGAACCTCCTGCTAAGTAAGATATTAAGCATATGTTTTTATGATTTCATTGAGATGGGGCCAGAGCTAATAGTTGCTAAAAATTTCAGTGAAAAGGAAATTACATCTGCTTCGTGGTTTAAAGCAACTTTTAAAAATAATCTGATTGAGATTTCAGGAGCAAGTAGAGTTGTGTATGACATGTGGGTTTTGCCTATTGCGTTCATCATTGTGATGACATTTTATAAGTGAAAAGTTTGTATTATTTTTAAATAGAATGACAGGACTATATCTGTGTTGCCACAGAATGCCATAACTTGCTCTATCTCTGATTATCGTTTTTCTTATCAGCTTTCTCAACATGCACTGATGAACACCACAAACCAGCCATGCACAGAAATATTTTTTTTTTTTTTAATATTCTCTTTCCATAGATGAAGGATACTCTTTCAGTGATGTTCTCTATTATGGCAATGAAACAACACTGCTCATCTTTGATATCCTGTTTTTCTCCGTTGTGGATTTAGCTTCCCAAAGTTTTGTGTTAGCAGCTATTCTAACGTATTTGCAACAAGAGGTAAATTTCAATTTAAGAACAAAGTCATATTTTTTAAATGGGAGTCAGTATGGTAGTATATACAGTTAATAAAGATAGTGAGTTAGCAGTATGCAGTGACAGAAGATTATGCTGAGAATTTATAAAATAGTTTTATATATTTTTTTGTCAAATAGACTTGTGAGAAATTAATTTTGTTCATGTGGTGATCATGAATGAAGAGGTTACAAATAATTTTCAGTAGAAAACACAAATATCTCTTAAAGTTAATCACACATAATTCCATCATAATTTAGAGTGGAAAATGTTTTAAAAATGCTAAAGGAAGTTAAGCACCTAATTCACTCATATTATTTACAATTCAAAGGTAATCTGAAGTTACTGTTTTTTGTTAGATAGTGAACCATACTGGTGTTAGTATTTCTTCATTAATACATGTTTTCTAAAATTTTCTTAGATATTTAGGTTTATTCGTAATACACTTGGGCAGAAGAATTTGGCATCCAAAACCTTGGTGGATGAAAGATTTCTCATTTAATCAAGAGGATGAAAAACTGTGTTAAGGATTTAATAATGGAAAATACGAACATGATTGAAGCGTCTCTGACCTGAAGATTAATTGTAGTGCACTTTTCAACAATAACAATGTAATGGGTTTGAAATTTGTCATTTTTTATATTGTATGCTATTAAGCTTTATTTTTCTGTATTTAAAGATTTTTTTTTTTTTATTTGTGAACACTAAGCCATAGGCCTTTAAAAAGAGGGGTACATGCAAATAAGACAGAAGTAAACTTACTGTTGTTATTTTTAGAATAAGATAAAAATTAATTCATGGCTTTTGACAAGATACGGACCACTGACTTTGATGCAACAATTTGAGTGTCTGACAGGAGAGGTTGTCACCTTTGAAGTTTCTCTGAAAATACCTTAAATCTTTTTCCTTTTTTTTAAGTTATTTTGAGGTGTAATGTTTAGTAAATATATGTCAAATTTTATACAGCACAGGATTTGTTCTGAATTAAGTTAATATTTCAGGAGAACATTTTAAAGATCATTTATTTGCAGAGACTCCAACCTGAAATTTCAACTTTTCTTTCTTGTGTCATACAGTATTGTATAATTCTGTCTCTTCTTCTGGAGTTTAACATTGTTTTTCTTGGGTTGGCCTACACATGACATCCCATGTGTTTGAAGCACAGTGGTGTTACAGTGATGTAGAAAAAGAGGCTATGATAGAGCAGAGGAGATGGTTATTTTCATTTGGGGTTTGTTCCTGATCTTCTGTCATCTAGTGCAAGATGTTCAGGGAAACAGCAGTAATTATTCGGATCACATTTTCCACACAAGTGAAATGGAAGCAAATTTTTGTACCTTTTTAGAAGTATTTTCACAGGTCACGTACCTTTGGTCTCTTAATTTTCTAACTTTATTATCTTTAGATATAACAGAGACTATAATCATTTTACCATCATCATATTTTTGGAATTTAGACAAGTTAATAATTACTCAAGTGCTATTTATTAAGTATTAAGGGAGATTATGAATGGCCTTAAACTGTGGTGTCTACCTCCCATTTTTATCACTGAAAAGTCTCCCTCCCTTTTTATACTTAATGTTTTTTCAGTAAATGGTTAAACGCTAATACTGTTTGCTGGGTTTGTAGCTGTTACTTTTCTTTAGATACGTAAGAAAAAGATAAGTCACCATCATCTCATATTTATTCTGAAACAGAGACTGAGGACATGATTAGTTGAACTTGGCGGATTTCCAGTGCACACATGCTTATCTGAGTTGAAGCAACATTGCATTGCATTTCATGCATTTCATAACTTAGAGTAACTGGACATCAATCTCACAGTCACTGTTATTCCACTGCATTTGCTTTTGGTGTTGCAAAGCCTGTGTTGCTTGCTAGTCCAGTACAGTAGCTATTAACTGATAGAATGTGCCTGCCAGTAAGGCTGTGACCAGAGAGATAACTGAGGAGTTGATTTGCAGTGGGACATCCATTTATTAATGTGCAGTTCAGCATGGGCATTTCCATGTCATGCTTTCCTTGCTTTTGTCTGTTTATGGACACAGTTCTTAGTTTGTTGGTGCACACTGTGCCTCAGAAAAGGTGTGAATACAAAACTTCTAATGGAGTGAAGTGTCCAGGATAAACAAAATTAAGGTTGTTGCATTTATGGTGAATGTAGTAATTAACATATCCATTAGGTTCTGGATCTGTTTTAAAAGCCAAAAATCCTATTTCCACTGGGAACCATGACTATATGACCTTGTCAGATTTCTCGTCAGTGATCTACTGAGCTAAAACTGTAAATTAAGCTAAGGAGCCATCTGAAAAAGAGTCTGCAGTAGGACATTCACAAGGCAAAGTTAGCCTCACCTGGGGTCCATGTGTTTCTTTGGTGGATATCTTTCCATAGCATAACTAAGTCCTTACAAATTCTAGTGCCAAGTCAGTCTATGAGAGGAAATAAAATCTTTGTCATGTGACTACATTTACTCAAGCTAACAGATGTGACTAAAGGGGTGTAGAGAGCTGCTGTGGTCCATTAATGAGCGAGGGTGACCCTGATGAAGTGCCATAATACTGGCCTTTAGACCAATAGAGCTGTGAATGGAACTGTGCGTCACGGTCAGTGGTCACAGGCACAGGCTTGTTCTCTGTGAATTCTGATGATGTGTTCATGATCAGGAAGTCTTTCCAGGGAACAGAACCACACCTCAAACGTACCTACTCCAGAATGGTCAGATTTATGACCAACTGCAGTCAGGATAACTAAAATAACTAGACTCGGGTGAATCAGGGAATGTCTGAAAGCAAAATGAAGATGTGGTTGTGCCATCTGTAGTTGTGTGTTTTTAATCAGTTCAGCAGAAATGGAGAAATTTCAGCATGTGGGCTCTCACTCTACCCTGTTCTCAATGCTTGTGCTAACCAGGTACACCTTTCTGTACAAAACTCCTGCTTTGAGTTTGCTTTAGATATGCCTTTAATTATCTGCTGTGCAGAAGGGCACGTGAAAGCTTTAATAACCTTGCGTTTTGCAAGAACGACTGCTAAAAGCAACTCTTCTTACAGATAAATGATAAATTAATCTAAAAACATCCTGTCAAAACAGTTCAGTCACTTGGCCCTCTCTTTCTCCTCAGTGTACACACTACTCTGCTTTGTTTTATTTTTCCAGATCATTTGTCTAAAATGTTAATATAGCTAACATAGGCACTGCACATGATTTAGGAAATAATTACAGGAGTCAAAAGCTCAAGGAATTCATAGAAGCTTTTCTTCACTCTTGCTGTCCATTGAACACTTGGAATGGTTTGACTGAGCTTTTTGTTCCCCAAATGCTTGATATTTGTTCAAAAAATGTCAAGCTTGATATTTGATCAAGAAATATCTCTTGTGATTGTATTTCCAACTTCATGTTTTTTGCGGTTTTTTTTTAATTAATATGCATCTACAATGTGTTGTTCACGTGATGAGTGTCTTTCAGGTTTCTTAATGTTCTATTTGCCCACATGGCATTTCAATCTCTCCTGTCTCTCTGAGCAATAAAAAAAAAAAGTCAGATTGGAGACTGGTTTTTTTGCACTTCTTAAAGGAGTTGACCCAAGCCTACGTCATGTTTTTCCTTCCATGCACATGAGAGTAGGACCAGAGGCTGCTGCTGGCTTTACAGTCCAGAGAAGCTCTGTCAGAACAAGTGTATGAAAGGGGTTTTGCAGTTAATGCAACAACGGAGGCATTGGCAATTAGCATTTGGCTGTTTGGACAGCCAAAACTAATGGAATGAGATGGTCGGTTTTTGCCAAGTTAGATACCAAATTATTTCTACAAATAATTATAATTTGTATGTACAGAAAAGGTACAGTAACTTCAAAAATACGTTTAAAATTTACAGGTTTTTTTACTAGTGAGAACTTGCCATTTTACTACAACGGTCATTTGATGGTAGTGGCAGGTGAGTGACTGAGGTAAAGCCTAGCAGAGGTGAGAAGTGCAGCTGGCAGGGTGCTCAGCTTCCACCCTCCCGGCAGCTGCTGCAGCGTTGGGAAGCGCGGCAATGCTGGCCAAGCTGAGCTCGAGGGGTTTTGGTTTGTTTTCAGGCTCAGCAGGAGCCTTTGAGCAGCGGGTGAAGGGCACAATGACACTGTGACACATTCCTAGGAAAATCACAAACGGATTGTGGAAGGAGGTAACTATCAAACCTCGCAAAACTGGTCTCCCTCAATACTACCTGCTTTCCCCTAACTTTATTTCATTACCCAGTACCACACCCATTTCTCTTGTACCTTTTGACAAATTAAAAGCACTAATCCCCTGTTCAACTCTCCTGTGCCCCAAGCCACTGCCTTCAGGCAGTGCCTGACTCAGCCTCCTCCTTCACCCCATCACTGTCAGCAAGGTGCAGATCCTGCCCCTCCCTTCCTGCAGGTCTGTCAGCAGGGCTCTCTGCCAGGACAGTTGCTGCCTGCCCCTCCTCCCTGGGCAAATGAGGAGAGACTGTGACCTCGGCAGGAGAATGCTGCCGAGCTAGGCAGCACTGTGTGCCAAGGTGTGCCTCAGGGCAACGGCACAGGTTATTTGATGAGAAGAATGAAAATCCAATCATACCCTTAAAAAGCAGTGTAAAAGCATGAAGCCCCAACTTGCGTGTATGTCTAAAATGAAGAAGGAATGAAACCAAGGTGCCTCTAAAAAAACCTGTCTTTTGAGAACTGGCTTCCTCCAGCTTTGCCTCCTCTATTGCCTACATACCATCTCCATCCCAGAACTCCACCTTCCTCCCTTCCTTCCTTCCTTCTTTCCTAGCCTCTTGCCATGACACAGCAGACAGATGACCCCTGCCATAGGTGGCTTGAGAAAGCCACAGTCCCTGCTGGCCCACCACTGGCTGCCAGAGGGAGTGGGGCTGTGGATGACATCCTCAGGCAGGCAGGGTGGCTGAGCTGTGCCAGCCTCCCTGGGCAGAAGTGTGTGGGTGGTTCTGGGCTCCAGGGCCGATGGGGAGGACCTGGATCCACAGGTTGGGCTGGGGATTGTGGACCTTGTGGGACAATACCCAGGAAATTCCATGGGAGATGCATTTGCCTCTGCAAGCTGAGTGTTACCATTTTATCCTGGTAGAGCTTCAGTAAACTTCGATGGTCCAGAGCCCCAACCAGCTGTATCCCTCTCTGTTCCAGACTACTTTATCAACCTACCAATGTTACTCGAGACTTGTCACCCCTTTAGTTTTCCCCTGTGACTTCAGTCACAGCAGGAGTAGCTCCAAGCCTGGCAGCTGGGATGGCCCTTGAGGTTAATGAGGAAATATTTGACATTCAAAGCTCATCTGTGCAATAGCTCTGCAGAGATCAGGAGGCAGCACTGCATTAGCTGACATTGAGAATTTCCCTTTGGATGTTCAGAATTGTTCTTTAATTAATCTGTGAAAGCTGAACCCACACCTGTCAATCTCCTCACAACCCGTGGTGTTCATGGAATCAAACCAGAGGCTGAATCTGCGCAGAGAGAAGGAAATGTACTTGCCATAGCATAAAAGCAGTTACTCCTAGAAAACACACAGCAACTAAGAGACAGATCTAGATGGTTTATTTCAGTGGTTGGGTTTAGACTTAAGAGGGTTTTTTTACATAAGTGCCTTTTATTATAGAATTCTTGAATTTCCATTTTACAGCTCTTTGTATTGGGGTGGCAGAAAGACTTATGCAGTATGGAGGAAACAGGAATGGATAAAATGACCTGTAACCCCGTGGTCTCCATAATCTTCTCTCCCTGGTTTACAGCTGCAAGAAAATAATCCCTTTCAAATCATACAAGAAATAAATCTCCAGTTCTTCCTACAAATGCTGAATGGAGATATTTGCTTTTGGCTTAGCCTGATCCCTGGGACAAGAGTTGCACCAACTGACCTCTCAGGCAAACAGCTCAGTACCTCACAGAGCCTGATCCCCCTTCTTATCTGTGCCCTGCCACAGGCAGCCAACCTGATATGAATAAATTTTGCACTTTAACGTGCTACAGTTCCCCCTGAATCCTCTACACACTTCACAGAGCTGTTGGGGCAGCATTTCCCCTCTGCAGCCTCTCAGAGGCTGATCTGGGCACTGGCTTTGGGGCACATCTGCAGGATGCTGGCTCACCTGCACCAGCCTTTCTTCTCACCTCCTCCTTCTCAGGTTCACCTGGGCCTGCAGAGAGCCAAGCCCCAGAAACCTCACCAAGGGGATTGCAGGAGTTAAGCTGATATCTTTGTTTAATAACAGCTGTGCTGAAAGCTCAGTATTTATTGCACTATCCTGGAAGGTCAGAGCACCAATGTTGCCAGGAGAGGGACCTCTCAGGTGTTCATTTCTCCTAAAAGCATACAGTCAGAAACTAGTTTCTGTTTGTTCAACAGTTTGAGACAGGGAAGAAAAAGGTTGCATTTCCCATTTGCAACATTTTCTTTTTTTGTGTGTGTGGATATTAAGAGCTGAGCTTCACTATTGAAAAGACAAAAATTGCTCACCTGCACCTTGTAGTGCAAGTTATTCTCTCTAAAAACACTGGAAAATATTACTTCATGGTCAGGCACATGACAGGACAAGCAGATTGCCTTCTGTGGACATTGCCATGCAGAGGGGTTGTGACAAGGGGCACTCAAAGCTCAGTGCAGAACTTGATGAGACTCTGGGTTCTCCCCACATCATCTTAAACCCACAGGGACAGGGATGGAGATTCCATAAGGATGGAGGCAAAGCCTGACAAATTCCTCTGTGTAGGCATAAATTACAGTTCTAAAAGAAAAAAAAAGGGGGGAGGAGAGAGAGAGAGAGAGAGAGAAAATGGCTGCCCAGCTTTCACAGGCAGCTGCAGCTCTCACTGCTGGCTAACACCAATCTTACTGCATATTATTTCTCTTAGGGGACATCCTGCTTTTGCATTTGCAGAAAGCCCAGCACTGTGCTGTTTGGAAGGCAAAGCACTGAATCCCTTTGAAGGCTGCAGATGCTGTAATGAGTCTCAGGGACTTGTGAGCATGGTGATGGGAAAGCACTGGATCTGAGACCTGTGGATCAGGACTATCTGGTCTGTCAACAGGAAGAGCTGGATCCTACAACGATGCTGTCTGGTTTGCAGCTGCAGATGTGCAGGTGAGACACCCCGGTAATACAGGTTGGTGTAAGGGAGGGTTGGCTGCTGTCAGTGAGGAAGTTTCATTTCCTCACCCCAAATACTGTGAGCAAACCACAACTTCCTCAATCTCTTTAGCTGTTTAGAGCTAGCATTGCTCTCCAGTGGTTTATTTCTGACAGTCTGAATAAATGCAGAGCGATGCTTCGATGACACGCTCCTTGGAAATAATATTCATTGCCCATGCTCACCAGACATGAAGCCAGCAGAGACCATGAGGTAATGGAGCCTCCCTTGGTGGCCACTCAGGGCTCTTGGCTCCTCTGGTGCAGTCACTCTGACTCCCCATCCCTTATGATCAAGGGAATCGCTGCCTTCTCAGCAACCATTTAAGGGAAGGGCTGGGATTCTTTAAGATGCATTTAAGTAGAGACATTTAAATGTTTCTAGACTGAGGAAGAAAGAGGAGTTTATCTGCTCTGGGGAATGTCTTTTATTTCCTGAGGCTTTTAGCTTTCTCAGCTTCCCGTTTCTCTCCAGCACTGTTTGATTGCAGCTGCCTTAACTGGGAGAGCTTGAAATGGATGCAATAGGTAAGGGCAGAAGTTAGAGAATTTGGGAAGCTCCACCTCCCTCCAGTCATTGCCATGCCACCCATAGTTATAAAAGCTGTACTGGAAACCACAGTGTGTAATTAGAGGAGGTGGATGTTTTCACATTCTCTGCCTGTGTGTATGCAGGAGTGCAAAATCCTGGCTGCGCTTCACACCCCTTGTCAGTCTCTCAGCTCAAGGATGGCATGAGTCTGCAAGGACCATGAGCCAGCTTTGAGGATGCATGTACTTGGAAATAAACACCTCTAGAACCTAGACCACAGCTGGGAACAAGCTTCAGCCCCTGACATTATCTGTGCAGTGGCACTGAAATGGATCGAACTGGGCAAGTAGCTCAGAGGACTGTTGGTGAGCAAGGAACCCTGGCAGGGTTTGCTGTCCTGCAGGGTCAGAATGATGCTGGTGGCACCAGGTGAGTGAAGGAAAAAGTGCAGGAGCCAGGCCTGGGAAGAGGTACTTGGGGCAGCAGGCCTCAGTTTTGCCCAGAGACATTGGAGCAAAGCACAGGATCACAAACCCTTTCAGCTGTTTTTTGGCATTGCATAGGAAATAAGGAAATATAAGGCCACCCATTCTTGTGTGCTCCTTCTCTGCAGCCCCTTTGCCGCAAGGAGAGTGTGCAGTAAATGTGAATGCTGAACACACAGTACTGCCTCATCCCTGGCTGCCAGCAATCTGCACACCCAACGTGGGCAAGCTGGGACTACAGTGAAGGTTCCAAGCCAATGCAGCAGGGACAATGACCCAGTGATGACACCTTCTCACACGGTTTTGTATTCAGACCTTAGCCAAGAATCACCAGACTCCCTTGTCCCAGCAAATACATGAGAAAGGCATTTCTTGAGAAAGGTGCCTCCAAGTCCAGGAAGTTGTCATCTTCAAGCTTTTCCATATGGCAAAGGTGCAGGAGATCCACGGTACAGAAGGGTACATGCATCAAATTAAACTCTACAGGAGGACTGGAGCCATCAGCAAGGTGAGGAGTAGAGCACACCGTCTTGCAGGGCTCCCAGCAGTGGGTCTGGATCACATCAAAGTGCACTTTTCCTCCTGCAAACCACCTCTGCAAACAAACCTGATGGTTCCCAGCAGGGTGTCCATGCTGGCAGGTAAAAGGTACCTGACCTGCAGGTGTTTGTAACCATTAGCCCAAGAGCCGTCAGGGATCAGTGACTTTTCTGGCCCCAAAGCATTGCTTAAGACTTTAAAGGAGGGCTGTAAGCAATGATAAAATGCCCCAAAGCTCATATCCCTGTCCAAAGTCTGGGGATGCTGCAGGTCTCTGTCTCCATTGCTGACAAGGACTCATTTATCTAAAGGAAAGGGGAAATCACCCCATTTGCTTTGGCTGCAAATGTTTTTCTCTCAGAAACCCACTGAGCACATGCTAAAACCCTATTGGTAGCCTGATCCCCCTTGCTGTGTCATAGCACAGGCTCTTGCACAGTTTGCTCCCAAAGTATTTATTTTTAGGATTAATTTCTAAGCAGGGAAGGTATTCATGCTTCCAATAAACTACATTGTTAAACACAATTTTTCTCTGGGTTTACACATGCATAAAAAAGGCTGTTCTCAAGCCAAACCTGAAATAGAAATGTTTCAAATAACCTCCCTCTTGTTTGCTCAGTCCTAGAGCAGTATTGATTTAAGAATATTGTGTTGGTGGTAACCTGTTAGAAAAGTTTGAATTTCTTTCACAACCTGGAGAGAAAAGGGGGCCTCTCAGCAAAGGCTCTTCCCAGTAGTGGCAGGGTTGGCACTCCACAAGGTTGCCACTCCCCACTCCCACAGCCATCTGTGCCCATTAATTCTGCTGGATGGCGGCACTGGCCCATCACAGTAAAAAAAAGGGAGGGCTCTAGAAATGCACAAATTAAAGTACCTGGCAATTCCCCTTTTGCCTATAGCTGGGCACACAGGTTTAAATGAGGTACAGCTTCAGAGTAGTGGTTTTGGAAGGCTGTGCCAGTGCTGGAGCCCTGCTGGGGCTGGGCTGGCTCCTGGGTCAGGGGGCTGCACTCTCAAAAAGCGGAAGAGAGCCGAAAGGAGCGATGCATGCAGGGGCATCTTTGGGAGCACGTAAAACTGTGGGACAAAAGGCACACTTGTGTAAGCCGTGCAGATTGAAGGAGGAAGGGTGTTTTCTGGCATCCCTTCCTCTCTCCAGCTACTGCTCCCAGCGCAGCCGCAGCAGCACTCGCACGGCGCTGCGCCACCCAGCCGCCTCCGAAGGACCCGTTTGACAGGGAAGCGTCGCGTTAGGATCAAAGACATTGCGCAGCAGCAGCTCTGCTCAGCAGGAAACTCCTCACAGCTGCAGAAGGAGGAGTTGCAGAGGCTCTGGGCAGCCGGCCTGGCGCCCGAGGGACAAGGAGCACTTGCCACGCTGGTCTTCGACATATTGCTGGGGATTGCTTGGCTGTCACCCTAACCTCCTCTTCCCTCCTAAGCTCACAAGTCCACTCGTTCATCCTCTCTGAGGACATTTCCTCACTTTATGCATATGCTGATCCCAAATACTACGTTCCTGACTACCACCATACTGCAAAACTCGGAGTGTCTCCCTGCCCATGTGTCCCTCAGCAGGCAGTCCCACTGCCTTGCAGTCTCTTTACAGGGACAGGGCCAGCTAGTGGGAATGGGTGCTGCCAGGCAGCTCTGCCTACCACCATCCTGTCCAGTTACACTCAGTTGCTGGCAGAAGTCAGACCAGACAAAGCCAGGCATTTTCTTGGACAGAAAGGAACCACAGGACCCCCCTGGCCCAGGGAAATTCTCCATCTAGGACCAATACAGGATTTTATTTTGTTTCCTCGGATAGAGAGGACTGGGCTGAAGAGGGTAAAAACATCGGGGAGCATAGGAGAAATGCCTAAATTTGTTGTTTTCAGAAAATTCCTGGGCTGAATGCTGAAAGCATTGGTGTGGCAATTTCATTTACACGACGCAACTGAAGCACAGAGAGTTGGGAACACCCATAGAGAAAGGTGGGTGAAATACTCCAGAATACTCCCAAACACTTTGCAAAATGTTGAATCACCTCTTTGCCACAGAACATCTGCCAAGCACTTGGAGATCCCTGGCCCAAGGCTGCTCTGTGCTGCCTGTTCCTGACCAAGGACAATCTCTAGCCCGAACACTGCCTTTCCAGCAGTGATCCCAGAACTGCCAGCAGGGTTTCAGTGCTGAGGTTTCTTCAAAGTGAGCAAAACCATGACTTCCTCTGACCACCCCATGCATTGGCTGCTTCTGCTGGCTGCCCAGGGGCCAAAGCCAAAGGAACAGCCTTCCAATTCTGCTTGTGACAATCTCTCCACCGAACTCCAGTTGAGTTACTAAGTGCCCAATAAAAGCATGAAATGTATATTAAAGGGACTTCAAAACAACATGCTTGGAATAGGTTCTCAGTGAGGGAGAGACATAAATGTGAAAGTATGGTCTTAGTTAAAGCTAATCTCCCTGTAATTATCTCAAGTTAATGGTTGTTTTGTAATGTGCATACAATAATCTGAGTTAACATTCTTTTATGTATACGTTATATATATTGTTATATGGAACAACATGCAAATCACTTCAGGGTTATCGGCTTCTCGTCATCCCCATCTATCTTATGAGTTTTACTCCAAGTATGACCTCAGGCAAAATAGCTAGACCTTACCAAAGCCCCAGTTATTTTGGATCAATTATGATCAGAAATACACTTCCATGAAACCATGGGGCCATAGAGCCACCAGCATACATGCACATTCCCTGGTCACAAACTCTGTCAATTCTGGGGTTACAACTACATCTTTTCTCACTCCCAGCATAGCAAAATGTAAATAGGCCACTTGTTTTGCTGCTCTGCTCCATGTCTCAGCCACAGAGGGTCCAGAAGTTAGCGCTTAGCTGGCAATTTTGCTGATAATGAGGGAGGCAGAGCAGCCTGCTCATTTACAGCCACATCACCTCTGCTGACAGAAGTAAAAATGGGCTTTTGTCAACGTCAATAAACAAATTAAAAACTGCTCTGGAGAGACAGAGCTCTGGTAGCACCACTGTGTCAACAGGGAAAGGAGGGGAGGGCCAGGCCCTCCAGCTGCAGGGATGTGAAGGACCTGGCTGGCTGCCTGTAAGGCTGCTCCTCTCTGCTCCTGGCCTGGTGTGAAGGCAGCTCATGGACCCTGGCCGGGTGCACACCAAGCTGGGCTATCCTCCCTGGATATGGTGGCTTGGAGTTTGCTGGCCTGGCTCACATTGCTCACTGCAGCTCCACCAGGCAATAAATGGATATCCTACAGCTGGCAGGAATTTTCATCAAAACAACAAGTTTTCATCAGAAAATGCCAGTTTATCAAATTCAGCAGGCTTTGCACCAGCAGAGCAGTTTCTAATGAACTTCTGAGAAAAAAATAAACAGATTTTTTTTCAGGACCTCCCTCATTCTTTCCTGGTTTCCTGAGCTGCACAGTTGCTCAGGGCTCGCACATCTACAGCTCAGCAGCGCTGCTAGTATTTCAGACTTCTTATTTTCCGGGGCTGACAAGCCTGGAAAGGCCTAGCAGGAATGAGGCTTCTAGGTCCCTGCAGCACAGGACAGAGCCTGGCATCCTGGAGGATATCATCTCACTCCAAGGGGTGTGGCATAACGGTTCCCATGCCTAGGGAACAAGGAGCCTGGACACATTGAAAACTTGGATAACACAAACTTAAATTCCTGGACTAAAGGAAGTTTATAGGAACACTAAACCCTAAATAACCAATTTAAACCCCAGGATCTCCATTCAGGTTTCATACTATCAATACTTCATTTTAAATTGAGCATCTCCTTTGTTGTCTGTGAGGAACAGACCCACCACCTGTCCTCCCACCCCTGAGAAAGGAGAATGCTTGTGCTTTCTAACTCTCCATCCTTTCCTCTTACTTCTTGCAGTATCTGCAGGTTTTCCTGCACATTTCTTATGGGAAAATACATTTCCCTCAGTGCTGCCTTAACAGTGTTGAAGGCACACAATTTGTCATTTTATCCAAGCGCTTATCTCTCCAGTGTTTGATGTCTACAAGAGCTATTTGCCAATGATTTCCAAAGTGTTTTAATAACAGGTGTTGCTTCCTTTATGTGTGCCAGAGTGAAATTGCCTGTGTGAGATCCAGAGATAGGGCAAATATCTGCCCTGGCTACAATAGTCTGTTCTTCTGGGTAGTGGAAGAAAACATCTATCCAGTCTGTTCTTCTGGATAGATGTTTTCTTCCACTACCAAGGCCGAGTGGATGTCCAGTTGGGTGGGTCATTTAATGCTGCTGAAGGGGGCAAAAGCTACTCTGTATGGTCCAAGGGCTTTTCTGCAAGGTGACAAGCCCCCAGCCCTCACTGCCTTACCCAAGCCCAGCTGTTTGGACACCTTTCCAACCTGCAGCTCAGAGAAACCCAGTCCCCAGGGCTCACACTCAAGGTGGCATTCAGGGGCGTTTTGCAGACATGCAGGTGCCTAGCTCTGACTGCCACACTTCCCAAAGGGACAAGGCACACACTTATAACCTCCCTTATAACCTGAAGTAGTGCTTCCATTACTGTTTCTGGATTATTACCTGTGGCTAACCATCTGGTTAGTTATAAGCAGCAGCTTGAATTCCTCATTAACAGCCATATCAGATATCCATACATTCCTCCAGAGCTCTGGTTCAGACTCACGTGATGCTGGTGTGCATAAAAGAGCACCAGCTGCAAAGGGTGTCATACCCAAGCTGAGAGCAGAGAAGGTGTCCTGTAGCTCCACAAGGTTTTGAGGAAAAGCACTAAATACATCCCATTACTTTTGCCTGTGAGAAGTAAAAGCAGTGATGTAGGGGGAGGGCAGGGCAGGGCAGGGCAGGGCAGGGCAGGGCAGGGGAGAGGGGGGGAGGGGAGGGGAAGGGGAAGGGGAAGGGGAAGGGGAAGGGGAAGGGGAAGGGGAAGGGGAAGGGGAAGGGGAAGGGGAAGGGGAAGGGGAAGGGGAAGGGGAAGGGGAAGGGAAGATGATGGGGAGAGAAAAAGTTACCACCATTGTTACCACCGAGGCTTTGTGCCTACAGCAGGGATTATGAGATGACTTCTGATGTCAAATAAATCATGGTCTGATGCATCACTCTACTTTCCTTTAAATTACTTGATTACCAGACCACCTTGTGCATGCAGAGCACCTGCCTCAAGGTTGTAGTATTGTGCCTTCAGCAGAAACAGACAGAAATCGCCACCATGGTCAGCACGGGGTCTTTTTTGGTCGCAGAACCTCAGGCAGCTCAGATGACAGTGTTGCCCTCTGTAACCAGGTGGCCACATCCTCAGAAAGAGAACAGATGCAAAAAAAAAAAAAATGTTTAGAAGAGGTTAGGATTCAATAAATGGAGAGATAAACACTTTGATTTGAGGAATGGCCTGTCTATCTCCCATCCTGATGGCATAGGTTTACAGAACTCAGAGACACAAGACTGCTCAGTCCTTTACCACTTGCTCTTTGGCTGTCTGCTTTTGCTGTGTTTGCTGCGGGCACAGCCAGTTCTGCACTCAGTCACTCACATCCAGTTGTCATGAGGGCTGATCAGCACCTTACACAGACACCTGCACACAGAACATGCCTTCCTTTACTGACTTACCTCCATCTCCAGCACTGCTTCACTCTGGACCTCATCAGATTTCCACCACAGGAAACTTGGGCACGCCTTCAAATGCTTTGGTTTTGATTAAAAATGTAGCTTTAATTCCACTCATAATTTTTAAGAACTTGGATAACTTTAACAGAGCTTTAAGAAAAAAAACACAAAAAACCACCACATGATTTTTCATCTTCTAATTACTGCATCAAAGCTTGAAAAATTATAGATTTGCTACAGTCCGTGTTTCAGATGAGGGCTCAATGCCAATTTGCCTTTGGGGACTAAAGATAAAGCAAAGATGAAGGAGAAAATGCAGTCCTGTGTGTCCAACACAGAAGCCAACCATACTGTTCCAAGGCATGTTTCAGACACAGAGACATAACTGATTTGGAAAGGAAAACTCAGTTTCAGAGAATTCAATGCTAACTGCAGCAATCATCACTCTCTCTCTTAACAGGACTTTATCAGAAAAACAAAAACATCCTTAATATTCCTAGCACAAACCAGGCATGGATCCAAAAATATTTTACCTCTGAGTAACTGGGGAAATGAGCTTTTCCACCGTGCATTCTACTGCAGTGAGTCACCAAGGAACTCAGCCCCCAGTGTAAGGCATCCTTGCACAGTGATCCATCAGGAGCAATGCTCAGCCAAGCATATGGCATCACAATCACAGGCTGCAAGCAAACTGAGGATTTATTTCACTATGGGTATGAAATGCATATTTCATTATGTCTACTATGCAGATGAGCTGTGCATATAACCTCAGAGAGCTTGATTTTAATATTAAAGCATGGTGAATGCTGATTTTCCTTTAAGTTCTACCAGTATTGTATAAAATCTCTCATTCAAAACAAATTGCTGTTCATGTCGTTTATGGTGTTTTTTCCCAAATGACCAGAGGATCCCTTCTGTAAGGCACACACATGCATAATCCTGTCTGGGAAAAAATTTTCAGGAAAATATTCACAGGACAAAGGTCGGCCCTACCCCATCTTGTGCTACGAGCATTCCATCCCACCCACCATCTCAGGAGAAAAAAGCATATTTATTCTCTCTGCTGTACTAAGGAAGAGAGTCTAATTGTTTAACAAATCCTGTGATAACGCACACCTTTAAGCTCAAAAGGCACAACTTGATGATAGAAAAGAGCCAAGAGGACAAGTGGACCTGCTTCCCTCGCTCCCTTTTGCTAGTCCCCAGGTCAGTGGCTCCCGTCGCCCCAGCCCAGCCACCCCCCGCCTCCTCTATGGGCAGATTCAATCCACTGAACCAGCAGTATCCAATGCAGTGAAGATAAAAAAAATAGTAATCTATTTCCAGCTTTGGAAGTTGTGTTGTCCCGGCAAAGGGTCTGTGAAGCATGACAGCCGGCACAAGGAAGGGGGCTGGGCTGCAGGTGAGAAATGAGGGAGCTCTGTGAGGATGCATTGTCGCTGCACTGTCGCAGAGCCGCTGCCCTGCTCGGGCCCGTGAGCAGGGGGAGCTCCCGGTGAGCAGAGGGCAGACCAGATGTGCCGAGTCCCCATCTGCAGGGCGCTACCAGCCCCAGTCTGCTTTGCAATGACTCAGGAGCCGGACAAAACGCCTGAATCATTGCCAATTATTCGTGTGTCATTTCTGATGTGTTAGCAAGCAGCTCATGGAGACAAGTTGTTCTGACAGTAAGACAGATACCTTGTTGTTGCTCAGCTAGAGAAGGCATTTGCTTTTCAGTAGATGTTACATGAAGTTCTTGATTATTCGTGCTTACCAGCCACCATCTTGAGACCTCTCCAAACCACACAGAAGTCAGTGTTAAGACCTGCCAGCTCCAGTCACATTGGGACCTTTGGTTTTTTTGTCAAAATAAATGCCAGCATAATGCAGGTCTTTACACGCGATATATCCTATATAAAAGGAAGCTGTCGGTGTACCTGTTTACTTGGTGGTGTATATTTTTGCAATGAATTAAAATGCCAAAAATGCCAAACTGAATCTCAAGGACTAGGCTGAAGTTATGCACAGAAGGTATGCAGACTGGGCTCAGGAAGTACCATGTCACTCACTGCTTTTGCGAAAAAGAAGACAATGGAAAATGTCCCTCATCTCACATTTGCTCAAGCATTTTTAATGAATGTGCAAGATCTTTCACACCACACTTAAATACAGAGATGGAAATGTGCCTCTCACTGTACCAAAGCAAGAGAAGCAAGATAAGAAACCAGAATTAAAATACAATAGAGACAGTTTCTGAACTCAACTGTAACTATGGCAATCTTCATTCACAGTATTTAACTGAGACTATAGAAGAATAGTGCACTTAGCAAGCTTGAATAAATTACTACATCATTGGCTTGCAAACATTTCAAAGACATGAACTTTTACAAAAATTTTGTAAGAAATTTGTATTTGCAGAAATCATTTGACATTGCCTTCATGTTGACTACAGGACATGTCTTTTCAGAGCAGCCAAGCATTAAGCAAGAAACATCTCAGAAGGACAGGCAAAAAAAAAAGAGATTAAATACAAAATTAAGTATTAACATAAGTTCTAATACAATGTCCTGTTACTGTGCAGTTACTGTTAAAAGCTGGCACTGTCAGCAACAGTATTTTACTTTTCCTGGGTTGTATAAGATCAAAAGGGGACACTGGGCCAAATTTTTCTCTCACTTAAATGTGTGTTTTTCCCTCCCACCTTCACTGGCGTCAGCAGCCTCAGCGTGCTGCATTGTCACAGTTCCCAGAGCTCCCCATACGTAAGCTCGAATAAAGGAGTAGTGTGGTATTAACAGAAAACAAAACAAGACAGAAGCAATGGATCAATATAGTACATCCAGCTCCCCTGATATTCTGGGCTGTCAGGGAGTGCTTCACTCACCAGCTGCTCCCTGGTGTGTGGCACAAGCCTGTTGTTAATCTCTGCTTCATATATTTTTTTCTATTCCTCTGGTATAGAAAGTGGCTGTAACTGACAGAAGATAAAGCAGAAGGATGAAAATAATACTTTCCAAACATCAAAATCAAACCTTTCTTTTTAGAAGTGCTTGGTTTGAGACAGCCAGTGAACCAGTTTTCACTATTTATGGATGTTCAAGAGAAGCTGAAGAATGCTCTGGATGCTGTTTTTATTTCAACATTCACTATAGCAATGCACCATGTGGAGCAACTGCACCATAGTGTATTTGACAAACACTTAAGCTAATCCATAGGCACAAAAGTTTGGCTAGTGGCACTTGGACACAACAAAGACGACGTTTCTAGTTCTCAGGGATGGGCAGATTTCTGGCAGGACTCATCACTGAATATTTAACGGGGTCAGAGACATTTGGCTTCCCAATATCATACTACATCGGATGATTTGGCCTTGGGGGCAAGACCAAACAGGCTTGGCCACAGTAACAAAACATAAGGCAAAGGTAGCAAGGCACCTGGCAGAATTATGATTGCTGCAGACAAGCTAAAATAATGAAAACATGATGCTCTGGCACTGTGTGTGCTGTAAAGATGGCCTTAAGGAATGACCCTGGAAAATGGTACAGTGTGGGAAGAGACTCAACTATGCTATAGTTCCTTTTCCCTTAATGAAGTTTTCTTTTCTTTTCTTTTCTTTTCTTTTCTTTTCTTTTCTTTTCTTCTTTTCTTTTCTTTTCTTTTCGTTTTCCTTTTGTTTTCCTAGTTTTCCTTCCTTCCTTCCTTCCTTCCTTCCTTCCTTCCTTCCTTCCTTCCTTCCTTCCTTCCTTCCTTCCTTCCTTCCTTCCTTCCTTCCTTCCTTCCTTCCTTCCTTCCCTTCTTCCTTCCTTCTCTTTCTCTCTCTCTCTCTCTCTCTCTTTCTTTCCGTCTCTCTGTCTCTCTGTCTCTCTGTCTCTCTGTCTTAGAAAAACCCAGCAACAAAACATTTTTAAACTTTTCTTTCCTGACATGATTGGAATGTTTGGGTGTGAGTCTTGCTGCAGTATGTGTTACAGCCTGAATGAACACTGTGCAGCAAGTCGCATGCCTTTGAGCACAAGTTGGGCATGAGGAGTGCACTTCTTGTGCACGTAGGAACCCTGATATTCCGTTGGCTGGAAGCAGTTCAGAGTTATCAACGACACAGATTTGCTAATCAAAACTTCACGTGGCTGAAGGACACACACACACTGACCTTTACTACAGCCCTGGGAATGTTGCAGCAGCCTGAAATGACTTTGTAGAGCTGCTCCCACTGCTCGAGTTCTTTGCAAGTACTGGTGGGAACACTGTGCCTCTGAACAAAGCACCTTTTTAATATGTACTTTTCAGAGAGAGGGGAGGAATTATCTCTTGATTCAACAGGGCTTTCAGATACCCCAGATAACCACAGATTACTACAGTGGTTTCATTCAGTTATGCAGACTTCAAATTAAAAGTTAATGAAAACTAACACACTTCTTATTTCTCCTGAGGCATATTTGCTTTCCTATTCAGATGGCTGAGAAAAGCAAGTCAGAAGAAAATTCCTCTTGTTTGACAAAGGGTGCAGGGATTCTGAGAACTGCCTGGCAGCAAATTCCTGCATCAACAGCGTTGCTGTAATTTTGAACCAGTTGCACTGATTTTCCAAGTGTGCTTTATAGCTACCTCCCACCTGGCAATGTGTGAGCAAGTAAAGTATCATTAACTCTGATGGGCACCCTTTGTCTTCCTAAGAAATGACTAAATGCTGTCCTCAAAAAGCTGACCGTTGGAGAGTAGTAGAAATTACAGACTCATGTTTGGCACAGAGTGTCATATTCGCAGCTGTACTGACTGCCTGCCAGAAGCTGACTGCCTACAGAACATGTTGTCTTCCAGCTGCTCGACCCAAGATAGTCCAAGAGGATAAGGGCAGTGTCAGAGAAGTGAACAGACTTTCTGTTTGCAGATTTCTCTTGCTTGGTTTTATAGCTCTTCTCTAGGGCGAAGCAAGCTTGTTGCCAGTCTCCACATGATGGCAGATTCAAGAAGTGTTTTCCAGATAAACCGAAGGCACTGCTTTTTGACTAAGGTCAAGGCATCCCTTCATCAGTAACATGCAAGAAGAAAAACCCACCCTGTGACTCACATATTTTACCCACTGATACAAGCAAATACAAACCAGAACGACTTGAATATGGGAAAATCACTGGGATTTTTTTTTCTAACATCTTCAAACCCTTACAGATTCGTAAACCCTGTTCTCCCTTATTCCACCTCTTCTTTTAGCTTTAATTTAGCTTTTTTTTCCTCTTTAATCCTAGCAAGCACCTTGAGTCACGATGCTGGGTAGAGTGCAATAGACTCACACGTACAATTTCTTTATTTAATTTTTTTTTTCTGAACACAGCAAAAATCAGGCAAATGGCAAGAGCCCACCTGTGCTTACATTCAAGACCTTTCCAGGAAGTCCTTTGCTGCACTGTTCTCTTTCCTTTCAGTGTCATGTCCCTGAACTCAGTTTACTGTACCCTTTGCATTTCTAGCCTTTTTTTCAAACACTTTTTTTTCCTCTCTTACATGCACGTGTGTGACTCCACAACTTCTGGCTTCACCACTTTCTGCCTGTATCATTTACCAGTACATTGCTCTGCAAGCCTGTATTGGGATATGCTATTACATAATTTTGTGATACTGGTGCAATATTTGGATAGGTGGATTGTATTGGTTTGGTTTTCAGCAATCAGAGTCATTTAACTGCTTCCTCATGCCAAACTAATTTAATGTATTTTTTTTCTCATCCCATAGTTTTTTCTTACTATTTTCAACAAGATTTGACGTGATTACAAGTTGATTGCATTTTGCTGCATGAAAACGGAAGTAAATTAGAATTGCACAGATGAATTTTGCAAATGGCCAAAATTATGCTGGGATAGCTTCATAGACTGATAGAGAGAACAAAAATCACTCCCAGGGTGTGGTTTTGTATTTCCTCCTGCTCCCCAGCGCGCTGCAATGCCCTTCCCTGCTGCCAGAGACTGCTCTGCATACTGAGCAATTGGTGGAGTCATGCACTGAACTGCTGTGAAATGATCCAAGTTTAAAAGTGCTTTTGGGAGAGCTCAGAGCACTTTCACTTGAAAGTAAGGCCGGACACGCTCTTGTTTGGGTGGTGACTTGGAGGGCCTGGGAGGGGACAGGAAAGAGAAAGCAAAAAAGGTCTTTCTATAAATGAGGGTACAGCTGGATAGCTTAAACCAGACAGGAGACAGAGTGAATAGAAACAGAGCGACCTGCCCTAGAGACTCCACTACACTCTTATCTGTTCTTGTGCCTTTAAACCTGCATGGCATTGGTATGACCGAGCCAGAGTACACAAGAGCATAGTGACACATCACAACCGAGTTATCCACTGGGTAGATCAAAGCACTCTGCACGCTTAGACCATGAATCTTACATCTTTCATTGGGATCAAATGGTTAGGGAGATTAATTGCTGTGAGCACTGAAAACGAATCAGCATGAAGACTGTGCCTATGATGACAATATTTGTGAATGCATTTGTTTTCTAGAATTGAAAGCAAATGTTTTATTCATCATCTTATGTGAATGCATGATTATATCACCAACACATTTAAAAGAAACAGAAATATTGTGTGCTACAGCAGTTTGCTAAGGAAACTGAAATAGTGAGTTAGGTAAATCAGTCCTTAATAACCCAAACTGAAATTTAAAACGCAGATGCCTTTCTGAGCTCATCTATTCTAAGCTGGATAGAACCCAGCATGTTTCAGTTTTTAAATAACTCATTCCCATGACCTTTGCAATTCACTACCTTACACAACAGTGCAAAAAAGAGCCTCATACACATGACTCAGGCTGCCTTAGGGTTCCTGAAATTTAAGAAGGCAGCCTACATAACACGATCACAAGCATAAGGAAAATAAAAGATGGCTTATATAACATCCAGACAAATTGAACAAACCTCTGCAGTTACACAAGGCTGCAGGCTGCAGAGCTGCATCCAAAGTTCAAAGAAGTTTTAGAGAAACAGCCTGATGTGGCTGGTGTTTAGCCCTAGCATTTAAAGTCAACACTAGTAGAACGAATAATTCTTCTTAAAATACTACTCTAAAACACTGAGTTTGCAATCTGGACTTGCTTCAGGGCATTGGAAACACATTGAGTAAAACGATCATGGGGAAGGAGTAAGGTGCCTGGACTTCAAACATGGGAGCCCGAAAAGATTACAGTAAACGTGGGTCCTGAGCTCCTGCAAAGTAGCAGGGTAGCAGTCATCTTGTGCTTGCTGAATGTCCTCCCAATGCTCCTAGATCTTTGTGGAGGTTGCTCAGAGGCACAGCCCATCTGTGGGATCTTGCACCACCTCCCTGGCCTCTGCCACAGGGATATCATTGAGCTGTGCAACTGAATATGCAGGTTATTCAGACTTGCAAGCCAAATCCAGCCCTGGGCTGCAATCCAGATCCAAGGGACGCACCCCAGTGCCAATGCAGGGCAAAATTAGAGTAGGGATCCCTAAATGACCTTACAAAAAAACTCCCCAGGACAACAAGGGCACCCCTAAAGCAGGCCTGCTGGAAATGGTCACAGTCAGGCCTTCTCCTTTGATTAAAAGCCTGGCACAGGAACACAGCTTTGTTCTGCTGAGATGGACAGGATCTTTCAGAGGGAGTTGGCTGCCTCCAGTTCCTGAATACCATAAACAAAGCTCCAACTCCACTTGTAAGACACAGTGTTACTCCTTCTGCTTGTTCCTATCTTACCATGTAACAGCCTAGTGGCTAAAGCTTTTAACTGTAAAAGGCTGGTATAATTGTCACCGTCATTCCACACTGCCTCTTTTTCCAGGCAAGAGTTGTTGCTGTCTGGCTGTAGGTCAGCTGAGGTGAGGGCAATGCCTTACCCTGCAGTGAAGACTGGTCACTGACACAGGAATCCACCACTCCTTGGCTCCGAGGCAGCAAATGAGGCTCTGTAACCTGCTTAGGACACCTGCCTGGAAGAACAGAATAATTTACTGGATCTAGTCAGGGAAGGGAAGAGGTTAGAACAAACACATGTTTGGTTTGTTGTTTAAAAATATAAATTAAACATACAGTATAAAACAAATAGTAAATATTTATGTAGATGGGGTCACTTGAGATAGTAAGTCTAATTATCAACCAAGGAAAACAGTACCTCATCCTTTTTCTGCAGAAAAAAAATAACAAATGCTTATTTTTTTCATAAAATACAAACGCCAAAGGATACAGCTTGGCCTTATTTTCCCAGCATTTAGGTAAAGCTAAACTGAGGAAGGTAACTAGGAGGGAGAAGGAAGTCACTTTGGTATTCTTCCTAAACTTCCTAGTTACATGTGGAAATGAGACCTGATCTAACCCTGGGCCCTGGGCCCCAAGACATCTAAGAGATTTGTTCAGAGTCTACTCTTGGTTCTAAATTGAAATTTCTAATTTTATCTTCCATAACTACTTTTCACTTCAAAGTACCCCCTCATGCTAGAAGTACCACCAGTACTTCTAGTAATTGGCACTGGTTGCTTTTCCTCATTGCTGGAGAAATTACTAGTTTTTAACATTCATATTTGCATAGAAAGATCTCAAGTCAAATAAGCGAGCTGTTTCTATAGACCATCCACTAGGCTTTCCATCTTTTGATTCCAGTGACCTCAAGTAAAGACAAAAGACTGTATCCAATTACCAGCCTCTGAGCAATCTTTTATTTCAGGGTATCATATCTGATAAAATGAACCCAGGATATCATTGTTCCAGTAGCATTACATGAACAATATTTTATCTATTGAAAAAGGTAAGCTATTCTCTGTATGGAAAAATGCAGGCAGATTCCCCTTCCAATTTTATTCTCTACTACTTCCCTTGAAGTCTACTGAATCTTTTGCATGGCAGCCATTATAACTGCAAATGTAGTTACTTTTTTAAATGACTGTAATAAAGAAATATTAATAATGCACATGATGAACTACAGCTGGAAAAGGGTTCAGGCCCTTCACAACCAAGGTAATTGCTGGATCCAACTTCCTGATATCCTGAAACTACTTCCTCATAGCCAGACACTGATAATGTCCAAAGTATCATTCTTGAAGCTGGCCAAAAAATTGTTTTTCAACAACATTTTTCTACAGAATTTCTTTTACTTCATCAAGCAGTCAGAATGCTGTGTTCCCCAAACTGGATACCAGACCCTGAAAAACCAACCCAGGTGAAGAGTAAAAACTAGTGCACAACTACTACCAAATGCAAAAAATGCATTTAATTCTCTGCTAATGAGATGGAAATCAACGTATACAAGGAAAATTCTGATTAACTAAAAATTAAAAATCTTCATACTGAAAGCAGTGAAATACTAGAACTGGGGCCCAGCCAGACTGGATCACCTCAGTCCTCAGAGTTGTATGAAATGGGACTGGCCAAATCCCTGAACAACCAGACCTATCTTTGAAGGTGGCCCTGCTTTGAGCGGGTCCTGTCTGACCTCAATTACTCTCTGACTCTAGGAAGTTGGATCTGAACTGTTGAATGAGTCAGACCCATTGATTCATTTCAGAAAGGAATTAAGAGTGAAGACACAAAGGTCCTCCAGGGAAGACAAAATAAATTAAACTATCTGTGAGTCCCACAGTGACAGCAAAATACCCATTGGAAGCAATTGTCTGTGATTCCCCATTGGACTTGCCTTTAGAAAGGGCAGGGGAGAGATGAACCATGTGGCTCAGTGCTGCTGGTTTACTCTAAAGTTGATATTCTTAGGAGATGTTCCTTAAAAATCACCTTTTGCAGGGCTCATTGTAACACTTCAGAAATGTTCACTGTACTCAGGAGCGCAGCTGTGTTGAGGGAGGACAAATGCACCACCCACAGCAAACACTCCCTGAGAGGGCAGCAGAACACTTGCATGTACAACCAAACTCTTCCTTTGAAGCAGGCTGAAAGGCACAGGCCACCGCTGTTTGCAGGTATTCCATCTGCTCTGAACTCTACTGACACATTTATTTTTGCCACATAATGCTTCTGATTTCAGCTAAAAGTAAATTACTGCTCTGGGGAGCAGCATACTTAGATTGCTGTAATTGCTTCTGTAATGCTTTCAGGAAAGGAAAGAACACAGTTTAGTCCTGTCCAATTCCTGGTTATTCAGTATGTGGCATGTTTTTCTCCCTTATTTTCTCCCTTGTTAGGCTTTTCTTTCTGCTTTCAAAACTTTTATGACTGTTTTGTCTTTTTTTCCTGGTCCAGGTTGGTATGGCAGCATGCCAAGTGGAAGCATTTGATCCCTGCACTCAGTTTTAAGACAGGTTTTATGAGCAACTGCTCTTTTCAACAAGCACAGGAGCAACACAGTATTTCTGAAACATTGTATGGAAAGATATCATACGAATGTTAAGGAGTCAGGGGATATAAAAACAAATGAAATATTATTTTGTGCTCCTGAACCAGCTTTCAGTAAAAATGAATCAATAAATATGAATCAATAAAATATTTATACATTAGGCACAGGAACCTATTTAAACTTGAAGCTTATTACAAACACTTGATTTCAAACAAAAATGGATTTTGATGATCTGTAACGGAGTTTCTCTGGAAATGTGTTTCTCTGGAAATGTGTTTTTCAGAAATGTGTGTTAGGGTAAGTACTGCAGCACTTTAGCTGCAGTGATAATGCATAGCTGCCTATTGGTTCTGCAGTGCAGAATTAGCCACTGCTGGCAACAGGCACAGTAAGACAAGAACTGATGTCTCTTGTTACACTCAGTTGATAATCCTTTCATCCAGGGAAACAGGGAGACTTTGCATACCTTGAAGTAGTTACAAGTAATTGCTTTGCCATCAGTCTCTGGTGTAAAACGTTACATGTGGAACAACATGTATATTCATTAGAATATTTTTTAGAATCAGCAAAAATGGACTGTTGCTCAAAGTGCACAAAAAGGTCTTGGCAGCAGCAAGATGAAGAGAAGGAAAATCTAACTTTCCAGTTAGATTGCAACATCCAACTTCTGGCAGCACACCAGCAAACTCACGTAAGTTTGAGGAACAAAATGTCAGCCAAATTTTAGCATGTTATCTTTAATTTTTGGGATTTATATGTGGCTAGTAAGGCCAAAATCTTTTCTCACGCAGTATTTTAAAATTCAAGTTTTGTCCAATGTTCAGAGATATATGATATCAACAGCATACTGTGAGACAGGGAACTATAGCTTCAAAGACCAGCTCTAAAAGTAGCTCCTCTCCTGGCCTTAAATCAGGAGGAGAGGAATAATTAAATAAATAAACTGGGAGCTGTACCACTAACCTTTCAATTTCACAGCAAATTACAGAGAATTTAACTAATGGGCACAGAATGTTCTGAAGACCAAAAGTGCTAAATGCTAACTATTTTGTGATTGTTTTTTTTCTAGGTAGGCAACTCTAGACAGCAGCATTCTCTGTGGAAGTCATACATGAAACCACTCTATGAACTCCTGGACTTAGAGGAATACAAGGTAACTTCATCCCAACCCACTGCTGTGTATCTACTTGTACAACCATCACTTAAATTCACACAGGCAGAGATCTGTCTTCCCACAGCCTTCTACCTTCTGACAGGGTAAGAAGTTGCCTTGATAATGCCACTTTATGTAGTCTATAAGAAAATTCCTAAACTTGGGGGCTTCACAGTCACTCTCGCTGCATGTAGAAAATTATGCAAATGGTTGTTGTTTCAGCACATTCTGCCAATCTATTTTTAACCCTGTGCAACTGTTAAAAAAGAATGCAAATAATTTGTTTTCCATGCTGTTTAATGAAGTTTGTAATGAAAAATGGTGTCTGTCAGATGCCTTTTTTTTTTTTTTTTTGACTTCTAAAATAAGCCTCAAAGAGAAGATGATTGTGTACCATTCTGGATAAACAAATAAATGTCTCAAAAGTCACCCAGGACACCAATAAATGAGAATTTTAATATTCTGTGTTTTCAACTACTACCATGAAAGACTTGCATTTTTAAGGATGCCATCATTTTATCTTTCTAGCTGGTTTTCACACAGCGGGTCACAAGGCAGTACTTCCCACACTCTTACCAAGTAGAGCTCTTCTGAGCACTAAGTGCAGATTTCCCTTTGTTTCTTCTCCTGGTTTTGGTACACAATTGTACACATCCTACCGACTGGGTAAAGACGTAAGTATAGTTAAAATCTCTATGTCTTGTTACAGCTGCTGAGGGAATGCTAATTGCAACACTCCGAGGCTTGCTAACATGTGCTGCCAAGAACACACAGCAAAGTGGGCATCCCAGACACCCCGAAAAATAGTGTGAGAGCACAGGCATCTATAAAACAGATATGGTCAAGAAAATCAAAATACTGTCAAACTCATACACTTTCCATATTCAGAAATGTACATGAAGAGCACCTCTGATCAGAATATCTCAGAAACACATACGAAACTGAGCGTTGCCCTACAGATGTGGGGGGGACAGGACAGTAACCAAGAGAGCGGAGAGAAAGGAGGGAGAGTGAGCTGCTGCTGCTGCTGCTGCCGCACCGGCCCGAACGACAGGTGTTGCCCTTCTAGGGAAGGGCTGCTCCTCCTCCGTAGCCACTGCCCTCAAACCACTCCTTGCGGGCAGCGACAGCAGCAATGTGGCGATGCTGGGGCAGAGAGGTCTTTGGCACTCCATAGCAGCCTGCTTTGCTTGGAGGGATTGTAGAGAAGACAAAACACCACGGGGCAAATGAACGAATAAGAAAAAAACCCCACACCTCCACCTTTCAGTACAGGCTTCAGTGGTCTCTTGTGGAGTTAACATGCTTTGATACTGTTCAAGTCAACTCAAACTTTTCAAGCGGAAAGAAACCCAAACAAAAAACAACAAAAAGCACTGCTCTCTAAAAGGAATTCAGAGTAAATGCCAAACGCCCTACAACAGTTTTTGGACATTTTCCCATTTTCGGTCTCCATCAGTCAGAAGTTAAGTGACTCTGACTCCTGACTAAAGGGTAGGCGGGGCCTTCTCAGGGCAGAGAGGTCACTGGTTATGGGGACACACCTTGCCGGTCTCTTGCGGAGTTAACGTGCTTCGTACCTGTTACAGACACCTCACAAACATTTCAAGGGCAGACCCCCACGGCCCCGTTTCCCCCTCGGCAGAGCGCGCCCCGGCCGTTCTCCCTCCCCTCACGCACACCTTGGGGGGGGCGGGCGGACACCGCGCGCGCCGCCGCCGCGTTCGCGCCTTCCCGCCCCTGCGCGGTGCGCGCGCACGCAGCGCTCCCTTCTCCCCCCGCCCTCCGCGCGCTCCTTCAGCCTCCGCGTCACGTGCCCGCCTTGCCCTCCCCGGCAGCCAATGGGCGGCGCGCCGCGCGCCGCAGGGCTCTTTATAAGGCGCGGCGGCCGCGGGCGTGAGGCGGTGGCTGTCGGGGGGTCTGGGAGTGGTGGGTGCGTTCTGGGCGGCGCGGTCCTTCTACCCGCGTCCCTTCCTGTGCCGCACGGTCCCTTCACCCGTCTCCCTGAGCCGCTCGGGAAGGGGCCAGGTCTGTGCCCGGGACCGGCGGAGGGTGGAGGAGGTGGTCGTGCGGGAGGGCGGCTGGGGAGGGGCGGCCATGTCGGGGCCGCGCAGCGCCTGAGCGGGCGGCCGTGTCCGCTGCGGCGGCGCTCGGTGCGAGCGGGCCCTGCCTCTCGCCCTGCCGGAAGGGAGAGCGGGGCCGGCGGGGCTCGGTGCCCGGGCGGGCGGCGGGTGCGGGCGGTCCCTGCAGAGCTGGCTCGGTCCCGTTGCCGGGCGAGCGGCAGCGGCGCCGTGCGCCCGCAGAAGGGCTGTGTGTGCGTGTCTCCTCCTGTCTGCCATCCCACCTCCGTGCCGGAGCTCTACGTCTTCTCTAACAAACTCTCTGCCTTGCTTCTCCCCCCGCCCCCCGGGCTTCTGCTTTGTGGATGTTGGCGGCTTCATGTTGTGACAGGAGAATGTGTGTATGTCCTGGGCCCAGGCGGATCGGTATGTATCTCCCTTCGTGGAGCGATGGGCTCGGGGGTTGATGGGACCCGGGGAAGGGGCTGCTAGGCTGGGCTGTGTCTGAGGGCTGAGGCCGGAGGGAAGGATTAACGGTGCTTCTTATTCCTCCTCCCCACCGCCCCGTCCTCTCCAGCTGCCTCAGGTCTGTCAGGTGTAGGAAAAGCACCCGAGTGAGTGTTTTTACCTGAAGCCATGGGTGTCTTTAGCGCAGTGTTTTGGAGGAACCTGTCTGCACAGTGTCAGTTAGCCTCAATAATATGGCTATAACGAGCCTTTATTAAAAGAGTGGTGGAACTTTTTTTTCTTTAGTGTAGTACTACAAAACCTATAAGTTCACCATCTGACTCGTTATTGGTCATGTTATATTTGCAGCTTGAAAAATAGCACTTGTACCATGCTCTGGGCTTGGAGAGGTATTTTCACTGGATTGATTCTAGTATCTTGACAAATCTCGATTGAACTCTAAAATTTCTCCTTCTTCTCTGTCATCTTTTGATCAGCCATAGTGATCTTGGGTCTTCAGTTATTTAAAGACTAGCTGGAGTGTCTGGTTATATTTGGGACATCTGTGTTGTGGGGACAAATGGGAGACACTTTAATTTCAGTTCAAGTTGGGACACTTGGAATTATGCATTACTTAATCAACTTGGAATTATTGAATCTGGTATGTGAAACAGACTGATCTCTTAAGCTGACAGATCTACTGTACATGATATGAGCTGTGGAAAATGTGAGACCAACTTTTTACTACTTCCTCTTGGATTTCATATAATATTTGATAAACTAATTATTAAAAATCAGCAAAGTATATTCTAGTGGTGGTGAAGAACTGTTACAGCAGCAATACGTTTGTATTTTTGCTTCATCATGGACCAAAAAAACTGTCAGAACAGTTGAGGCACCACTGTGGGTCAGCACTGAACACAAATGCTGAGCAGTCAGGAGAGCTTGATTCAGTTGGAGTCTAATGGGAGACCAGTGCTGAAGCTGAGGTGCTAGTATAGGCCAGGCACATGCATAGAACCTTAAGGTTACTGTTCTGTAAGCAAAATTGTTGCTTTTAAATGTCACGTGAAGAAATATACATAACTGTTACCAAGATAGCTCCCATATAATTAGAAGGCAGTGAATAGAATTTAAAATCTATATTTGGAGTTGTAGTCTACTGCTGTCATGCTGTGTATATGCGAAGCCTGGACTGGAGACACCTTTCTGAGAAGCAAATGGCTAACAAATTCAGTATGCATCTGGAATTTTGAGCCAATACACTGCTGCTGGGCATCTGGAGTACAGTCTGAGCTCTTCCTGCTACCTGCACAACAGAAAACTGACCAGCTCAGTCTTCACAGCTGTCAGTGGGACACTGGGAGTTTTTTGTCAATGTACTACAGTCATTCATTAATACTAGGAAATCAGCAGAGTAATAGCGACATGAATTCTACTCTGCTTTCAGCACTTGTGTGTCATGTAGCAGAGAAATGGGCTCTACTCTGGTTTACTTAAGAACAAACAAGCTAGGAGGGAATAATGTGACCTGCTTCCATTTCTTGAAACAGGGAGAATAGGGTGAAGCTTCATATGTTTCCAGACACTTCTCAGCTGGCTGAGGTTACCAGAATCCTATGGCTGAAGCTGTGGAAAGCTTATGGAATGGGGTGATTGCAGAGTGCAATTCTTTCTATATTGCATGATCCTTTAGACTGAGTATTGGGGCTTGCTGCGTATTTTATTTGGAATTCATCTGAAATACTGGTATGCCTGCTTGGCTAAAAAAACCA
The DNA here is from genome assembly GCF_008360975.1 of Lichenostomus cassidix. NCBI lineage: Eukaryota > Metazoa > Chordata > Aves > Passeriformes > Meliphagidae > Lichenostomus > Lichenostomus cassidix. The sequence goes on from NC_139482.1 coordinate 128,135,614, forward strand.
TTTAGTGATTGAAGCACCTCTCATAACACTGCAATATCCATTTCTTCAGTAAAACAATTTGAGATCAAGTGGTGCTGATAGATTAGTACTTACAACTGCAGTAAGCTTTCTAATGGTCCCTTCTGAGAAAAAGCTTTTATGGTGAAACTTGATCATAAAAGAGAAAATTGAATTTGCCGTAAATGTGTGTAGTTCACACAAGACACAGTTCATCTCCATTTCCACTCTGGAGTTGTTTCTCAAGTATTACATTGTAAAAGACTTCCTGATAATGAGGCATAGTGAATAAGGCTTTTGAGAGGCACTCACACTTACACTGTGATTTGGTATGTAAATGGGGACAAAACAGAGTATGCTAGAATAGTCTTTCTCCAGGGGAGTGAAAAATAAGAAAAGCTTTTAGATATGGCAAGTAGTAATAGAGTATTTTTTGGATACTAGTGGTTTATCTTAACACTGAACTAGCTTGAGTATTGTGCAAGTTTCTGTTCTTGGAAGTCATGGAAGCAAACACAATTTGCAATAGTCTTTCAACTGAGTAGCTTTTTAAAGTGTGTTATAATCTTAAAATTTACTGGGATGAAATAGCTGTTGGAAAGATGTATTTCCTTTCTACCTTAAGCTAGAAAATATCTTAAGCTAGAAAATTGCTGCATAGACTGCTATTTTGTGTATGTCACACAAGTTTGAAGTTTTACATGTGAAAGGAGGGAGAAGAGACAAAACCTGCTACAGACTTCTGATTGCGTAAAGAATATCTGATCTCTAACACCTACTACTTGTTTCTGTTGTTTAAACCATCTTCATTGTATGTCATCTCAAAATTGTTTCTTGAATCTTCCTTTTGGATGCTTTCTCTTCTTCAGCCTTATAGAAAGACAGTTTTCTTCCTTGTGTGCCACATCTGCCTCTTGTCAGCTGTGAAGTCATCAGGAAAGCAAATATCTGTAAAAGTCCTGTGGCAATTCTATGGAGTGTTCCATGCTAACCATTGTGCTAAGTTGTTTGAACCTTCTTTGACTATCTGGGTGATGCTTTCACTTCCTGCCTTCAGACTGAATTGGGTATAAGACCTAAAATATTTGTGCTGCTGAAGTGTGGTACAGCTTTTTTTGTTACAGCCCAGCGTAATGTCTATAAACAAGCACCTCTTGATGCCTTTCTTTGTCAAGTCCTTTGAAGCTATGAACTCTGTATAATAAGCAACTTGGTTAGGAGCTGTAAACACCTTAACACAATTCTGGGGAAAAAAAATCTGTTAGCTGTTCTGCTAAGCAGAGTTGTTCTCTTGTCTTTCAGCAATTCCAGTCCGAAGCTCCAGGCTACCATTGTTGTCTGATGCCATGCCAGCACCAGCTCATCTGTTCCCATTGATTCGTAACTGTGAGATTAGCAGAATAGGCAGTACTGCGTGTTACTGCCACCATAAACATCTGTGTTGTTTGTCATCTCATTTTGCTCACAGTCACTTCAGATATGCACCACAGAAGAAATTTGCGGCCCTTTATAGGCCAAAGGAGCACTTTAATCACTTTATTCACACAAGGGATCATGCTGCTATGCCACAGAGGTTTTACCTCACCCCTCCACAGGTCAACAGCATTCTCAAGGCAAATGAATACAGTTTCAAAGTCCCAGAATTTGATGGCAAAAATGTAAGTTCTGTTCTTGGCTTCGATAGCAACCAGTTGCCTGCTAATGCTCCAATAGAGGACCGGAGGAGTGCTGCCACTTGTTTACAGACGAGAGGGATGCTTCTGGGTGTGTTTGATGGCCACGCAGGCTGTGCTTGTGCTCAAGCTGTCAGTGAAAGACTGTTTTACTACATTGCTGTCTCTTTGTTACCTCATGAGACTTTACTTGAAATAGAAAATGCTGTGGAGAGTGGCAGAGCTCTGTTGCCCATTTTACAGTGGCACAAGCATCCCAATGATTATTTTAGCAAAGAGGCTTCCAAGCTTTACTTCAACAGTCTAAGAACTTACTGGCAGGAGCTGATTGATCTCAACAGTGGAGAGACTACTGATGTGAGAGAAGCTTTAATTAATGCTTTTAAGAGGCTTGATAATGATATCTCTTTGGAAGCTCAAGTAGGAGATCCAAATTCTTTTCTCAACTACCTAGTACTGCGAGTAGCATTTTCTGGTGCAACTGCCTGTGTGGCCCATGTGGATGGTGTTGACTTGCACATTGCAAACACAGGTGACAGTAGAGCAATGCTTGGTGTTCAGGAAGAAGATGGATCTTGGTCTGCCGTTAATTTGTCCTATGACCACAATGCACAAAATGAAAATGAAGTGGAACGTGTGAAAATGGAGCATCCAAAGTCTGAAGAAAAAAGTCTTGTGAAACAGGATCGTCTCTTGGGTCTCCTGATGCCCTTCAGAGCTTTTGGTGATGTGAAGTTTAAATGGAGTATTGAACTGCAGAAGAGAGTAATAGAATCAGGCCCTGATCAGCTGAATGACAATGAATATACAAAGTTTATTCCTCCAAACTATTACACTCCCCCATACCTCACAGCTGAACCAGAAGTCATACATCACAAATTACGGCCGCAGGATAAGTTCCTGGTTTTGGCCACAGATGGGCTGTGGGAGACAATGCACAGGCAAGATGTGGCTAGAATTGTAGGGGAGTACCTCACTGGCGTTCACCACCAACAGCCAATAGCTGTTGGTGGCTATAAGGTAACTTTGGGACAGATGCACGGTCTGTTAACAGAAAGGAGAGCGAGAATCTCTTCGGTGTTTGAAGATCAGAATGCAGCAACTCACCTGATTCGTCATGCAGTGGGTAACAATGAGTTTGGAACCGTGGATCATGAGCGACTGTCCAAGATGCTCAGTCTTCCAGAAGAGCTGGCTCGAATGTATAGGGATGACATTACAATTATTGTGGTGCAGTTCAATTCACATGTTATAGGTGCATATCAAAATGAGGAGTTGTGAATCTGATGTGGTGAACTCGTTACTGAAGTTGTAACAATGGCCAGTATGAGCAGCAAATAAAAAACATCCACTCAAAATTAAAATACAAAAAAGCCCTTGGCAAACCCTAATTTGGCCCTAGTTTGTTTGCTAGATTCAGCGTATCTATTGTTCCTTCCTTTCCCCAGAGCTCTAAATACATGGGAAGTGCTATTGACCTAATGCAAAACTTGAAGAGGATGTTGGGAAAAGAGGTTTTTGTAACAACTTTGCACTATTGATTTCATGACTGCTGCTAAAACAATGTCTTGAATTTGGTGAATTTGGATGAGGGAAGAGGTAGGATAAAGCATTAATTATCAAAGGTGTGGCTGTTCAAGAAACAGCTTGCTTATAAAATATTTGAATATATACTTTACCTTAAAATATGCGTAAAAAGTATTGTTGAATTTTTTACAGGGCTAATTCTTGCAATGGTTATCTGTGAATATATTGGTCTATTGTTTCTTCTAAGCAGAAGGTCACTTTCACCAAGTCAGTCTTCAATGTAACAAAGTTGTCTCACTTTCATATGGACAATGTCATTCACGTAAGGATATTTGTCTAAGTGTTGACTTTCAATGCAGGTCTAAGCCATAATCAATACCTGAGATTCTGTTACAGCTTAATCATATCTTATGGATGGTAACTTCTAAATTTCTTGTGCATTAATACTTGGCTGTGGGTTTCCGCACAACTTGTAGGGCAATAACGCATTACAACGTGCAGTGAGATACCAGATAACTTTGTGGAGGACTTTAGTTTTCATTATAAAGAAACTCAGACCTTTTGAAAAGACAGTATTGTTAGTTAAGGCTGTGTTTGCTTTCCTAAAGGTTATGTCCTTCATGGACTCCACCTGTCTCTGGTGTTGCTTATCTAGTAAATAATTTTTCACCTGGAAAGATCAGGAAATCATTGCTAACCTCTTTGTAGCTTTGTAACTTGCACTCCTTTTCACTTTGAATATTTCAAAAGGTCATATTGTATGTCCTTCACTTGAACTTATATGTGTAAGTTGGGTTAAAAACTACAAATTACAAAAATTGAAGTACGGCTTGTAAATAGCATTTCAATTGGGGAACTCACTGGCATGCATGTGTATGTTCAGTGGCTATTTCTAGCAACTTCTTTTAGTTGTGTGTTTCTGGGCAACTGGTGTATGCATGTTTTTACAGTCCAGAATGCTATCACAGAGGAATCTCTGAAATGGGTCTCTCTAGCTTGTAAAGGTTGAATTTGAGCTTAAAAGATTGGCTATACTTGTGTGCCAAAATTGTGGGGCTTGTAATGGTAAAAAGTAGAGACTGACAGTTAATTGGTCATCATTGCATCTATTTTAGGTATGTTGCATTGTATACAGATTTATTTTAACCTGCCCTTAGGTTAAAAAGTGAAATGCCCGCAGAAATACTGGGCTTTGATCTGAAAGACCATGTGTAACTTTATTCCTGGATTCTAGAGAACAATGATAGGTCAGCTTATTTCACTTTACCAAGGTGTTTCAGTTAAAATCCCTCCCTAGCCCTCATCATAGCTAGCTGAATGAACACTCTACTCAATTAACTGAAACATGCTAGGTTTCTAAAGTGGCGTTTTCTACTAAATATGTCTTGCCAATTAATGCTACTGTTAAATAGGGTGCACTTTGTTTGAACAATGAAACTCTCCTATAGTAAACATTGGCTCCTCAAACTCACAAATGCTATGTGTACTCAGTGGCCTGCAGCTTTAATATGTCTCCTTCTTTACCTGACCTTAACTATGAGCATCAATATTGCTGTAAGGTTAATGATACCTAAGTTCACATTCAAGATGTACACAACCCTTCTTTATTTGAAGGGAAAAGGGGAACTCTAAAATGCTTAGACAAGTACTGGCTGTTGACATTGCTTCTGTATGTTGTGTTTTGGTGACTGTGTCATTAACTAGGTCATAAGACTATGTTCATTCAAATGCAGTATGTATCTCAGCTGTTGCAGTATTTAACTTTCTTACTTTTTTACTGTTAAAGCTCTATTAACATGTATTGATGTATTTAACCTATGATTGTTGGTATGGATTTGGTACAAGTCATAGCTAGAAGAAATGCACATTGGTCCCATGGGTACAACTTTTATTGAGGAAAAGCTGCTTTTTGTAGTGAAGATACTTAAGTATGGGATCAGACAGTATTTATGTATTGCTTGGAGACTTGCTCAGTATGTATGCAGTGAACAGAAGCAGCAAAACTGCCTGCTGAACAGGTGATCTGAACAAACATCTTTTAACAGATACCAATAAAATGATCAATTATGCAGAAATCCATGTGTATTGCATTGATGTAGAATATGATATCTGTTCTGCTAGGACTTTGTTCTTTTGTGTGGTCCCTGTTATGAATACATCAGATGGCCAAAGAAAGTGAAGTATAAATGGAAACAAACTGAGAATTGAACTTGAGAGCTCTTCAATGCTACTGTGAGGCTCAGTGCCACCCTGCATCAGGCATGCTGGTGCTGCCTCCCCCAGGCAGCAAAGTTCAGATCCTTCCATCAATGTCACTGTTTCTCAGTTCCCAGAACCTCATGAGGTACTTTTGGGGCAGTGCTGCTAAGGAAACAGCGTAATTTTAGATCTTAAAGCTATGTACTGTACCCTGTGTAGAACTATACAGCATTGCATAAACAGTGTAAAATATGTGCAGATTAAATTGGCATAAGAATGAGCTGGTGGTGAGCTAAACAGAAGCAGCTCTTCTGCCACAGGCATGTTTGCGTTGTCTGCCAGAATTGTTGCATTGTGGAAAGTACAGTTATTGTATCTGTAAGGGTGATGCTGTGATTTATTTTTCAAATGAGGATTTAACAGCTGCCAGGATGTGGTTCCACCGTGGAGGATGGCTGAATCTTGACAGTCAACACAAGATTCACCCTGATCTTTAAAACTGTTCTAGATGAATGTGTCAGTTTAAGTTATACTAGGTTAAGAGAGGAGTGGGAGATGTGCTATCTGTACATCTTCTCTAAGGCTCTGTTAACTCTGTTCCCCTGTGTTCAGTTGAATGTGTATTGTATTTGCCTTTGGCAGTATTTTACAACTCTTGTGGTAACTTCTGTATTCTCAGTTTACTGTAGAATTACTAAGGTTGGAAAAGACATCTGCGATCATTTGAGTCCAACTGTTAACCTATCATGGCCAGGTCCACCACTCAACCATATCCCAAAGTACCATGTCTACATGGGGGTTTATCTAAGCTTCTCTTGGTGCAACTTAAGGCAGTTTCCACTTGTCCTGTCACTTTTTACATGGGAGAAAAGTCTGACCCTCACCTGTCTGTAACCTCTTTTCCCGTTGCTGTAGAGAGTTGTAAGGTCTCCCCTGAGCCTCCTCTTTGGACTAAATACAAGCTCCCTCAGCTGCTGCTCCTAAGACTTGTGCTCCAATGTGCATTTGCCCTCTATGTGCATGACTTGGAGTATGAACTTAGGTGTTTCCCTTTCCACTCATTTCCTGATTGCAGGGGAGAGTTTTGCATTTAGCGCAGTTGTAAAAAATGACATACAGCAAGGAACATAGTCTCAACATGAGGTGCTGTTTGTAGTTTGATTCTTGAGCATGGGTCCCTGTACTTAGAACAATTCTAGAGTGAGAGGACATTTGGTAAGTATTTCTGATAAGTGTTCTGCAGAATGGCTAGGCTGTTCTGCTCTTCCTCACTGGGGAGTTGTATTTGTATTGAGATTACCTGGCATAGAACTAGAAACCTGAATTATCCCTCTAAGCATTGGTGGGTGACCTAAGTTTCCTGATGGACACAGTCCACCTGATTTCATAACAAAAAACAGATGTGCTGTCTGATTTGCACCAGTGACCATTCTGACATAGACTGCTGAACATTGTCATGAGTGCTGCTGCACAGCAGTCCAAGAACAGTGCTAGCACAAGGCATCTTGGGAGTTTGCATCTTTTAGTATGCTTGATCCTGTGTGAGAAACTTGTGCACCTCCTGATTGTTGCTTAGTATTGTGTAAATAGAAACAAAATCTGGAGTTGGAATATCTGGAGGAAACACATAGGTTCTTTTTACTTTTATCTTACTGCAAACGGTTAGATAATAAACATTATTAATGACTAATTTTTGTCTTTTAAGCTGCTGTCTTGTAAAAAAAACAGAACTTGAAACTAGTTGCTGAGTTGCTTTAACCAGGTGAAGTAGGTTCTTAGCAGAGGGAGGAATAGTAACAGCACAAATCTTGTAATTAATCCTTTAAATGGTCAAACCAATTTGAATTTTTGTCCTGTTTGGCATCTCATCCATCTCAATGCTGAAGCACAATCCATGCCAGTTTTACAAAGAGTATTATTTCTTACTGAAGCTTATGTAGAACTGTATTCAAAAGCTTCCTTGACAGGTTTTAGTATTAATTGCTCACGCCACTGACATAGTGGCAAGTCCAGGTATATTTGCAATGCAATAGATAAGCTTATTGTTATAATGCTAGTAAAGCCTTCTGTTTGCTGCTCATGTGTTTTAATAATAAATTTCTGTGTAGAGGGAAAGGATAATCTGACTTTCATAACCACATCACAAATTATGTATAAGTTGGCAGGAACCTTGTGCAGTGAAAACAAAAGCAATCTGAGATGCATGTATGGTCTGTTCTTATCTGTTCTGCAAGGCCTGAGGGTAAAAAAAAAACCAACCAAACAACTTCTCTCATGTGTTGATCTGTGTGCAAGTCTTCTGAAACTGCATTTCTTGCAAATGACCACCTAATCAATCATGAAACTTATCAGGATTACATTAAACAGCATAAGAAACTACAGGCATCATTCAGTATATACCATGATAAGTAGGTACTTTATTTTGTTTGTGGTGATTAAGAAGAAATTTTTTGTTTTGTTTTTAGAACTTAACAAATAAAAGGAGTAGACTAAAAGTTCTCTACCTCAAAAAAATCAGGACCACTCAGTACAAGATTATTTTAGGGTTGTTCTCCCTGTATTCTTTCATCTCTGTGTTAAAGGAAAAAAAAAAAAGATGAAAAGAGCTGCAAAGAATATATCCATTCTTATGGTTCCTAGTCTGGATAAGTAGGTAATCAGTCTTATGGATTTCAGGGGATGTTTTATGCAGCAGGCTATTCACTCTCATGGTGAATCTTTCTCTGAACAGAAAAATTATGCTTGCTTTATAGACTTTCTATTAGATTTCCTAGATAAAAAGTGCTATTTAATAAAATTTGTGCATACCAAACTATTTGTATAACATCATGAACAAACTGGTCACTTTTAATATCCAATGTGTATACCTAGGGTAGCCTTTAATGTATTGCCTCACATTTTAATTGCAAAAATAATCCAGTTAGGGCTATCTTATTGGACATTGTGTCATATCAGATGATGCTGAAAGACAGGAAAAATGCCTAATAAATAGGAATATCATTGATGTTAACAGGAAAACACCCATGAGCTGACACACAGCCACGCATTAAGCATGGTTTCATTCAACAGCTCTGTATATTAATGAAAAGAGTCTGTTGAAATTGCTACAAGCCTATAGCCATTAATTCTGTAGTCTTTCCTGTTGCTCATGCCTAGTCCTCCTTGCCCACTGTGATAGTGTAACAGCTGGACTAATAACAAGAATACAATTTTCCAGGATTTTGTGGATTTTGTACAAGTTGATTAAAATGGCTGATAGTAATTTTAGTGTTCCCAAGTTTAAGCAGCTGCAGGAAGTTTGAATGTTGCTTCCCTAGTAGCAACCTCTTCTAGAGGGGGAAAAGATGAATCTTAACAAAACTTGACTGCTATACAGAAGACCTAGCTATAGCCCAGCAGTGTTTGATAGGGATTTATTACTCTAGCTAAGAAGCAAAGCATACTCATTTGTACAGCATGCTACATTACCACCCTGCTACTCTGGAAGTAGCTCAAACAGCCCTGCAAAACCTGGTATTTTCCTGTGTATATATGAGCACTGTCTGTTGGGGGCAGATCCCTTACCAGCTTTTTCTAAATGCACCTAACTTGGATACTTCTGTGCATGTGCTGCATGCTGAGTGTTGAAGCTGTTAGAGGTGGTGGAGCTGTATTCAGTGCATGCTGTGTAGTCTCAGTAGAGACTGTTCAGCTCCCTCCATGCCTACATTCAACTCCATTGAACACACCAGAAGCTTAGTTGCCTTGTCCGCATAGAGGTAGCTCCACTTTGGTATTTTCTGGAGGCAAATCTTAACCATTCTTTTTATGGTCTTCAAAGGTACTGTAGTCCTGAAGTTTTTGCATCTGCCACTTTCGCATAATTACTGTGGGGGTTTTTTTGTGTTGTACCGAATGTACCTGTGATTAGCCCTGTTCTAAGGGCCTGTTCTTGCTCTTTGGTTCTTAAGGTATGTGGAAGTGCATCTCAAACTTCAGTGTCATATTTTTGTTGACCTATGCAGATGGTGTGTAGGATGTCACTGCTGTGCACTGTGACGTGTTGCTATTACACCAAAGACTCCCTTTATTTTCCCTGTTCCAAAGCCCTTCTGGTGTCAACAGTTAAGTGAGCAACATACGGTTTCCTTGGCATAACCTCTGAAGCCTGAACACTTGGAACAGTGTTCAGTATTCCTTCTTGCTTGCATGAGTAGGAATCTGTAAAGCTCCTAACACAGCTGATCAGAGGAATCTGTGGGTTTTTTATTCATTCTTCTAAAAAGCTCAGTCATAAGAGCAGCCCTACAGAAAAGATGATCAAGGCATTTACATAGTCCCCCTTTATATGGAAAAGAAGTAAAAAATCCTAAGCTGGGGAGACAGTGTCTTTTAATCAAAACAGTCTGGCTTGTAAAAGGCTAAAATATTAATAAAGGAAAAAACAGAGCCTGAACTTACAGTCGATAGTACAGAAGACAGAGGAAAAATCTTCTAGCAGGTGGCTTGGCAGCACTGTAATGTGGCAATGGAAGGCAGTCCTGTGTCTGCCTTCTGAGGCTGATCTAGAAATGAACACTGAGGTGCTATTCACTGCTTAGCAAACACTGACACAAAAGAGCCTGAGAAGCTGTCTAGCTCAATGTCAGAAAGACACATAACCATAAAAAATATGTAGATTTTTGACAGACACTTCGTCTTTTTAATATTTGGGGCTTTTCTGCATTTGTACTATGTTTATATAACTTCATGCCAAATGGTGTTCAGATGAAAATAATCTATATAGAATCAATGTGTAAGAGACACTCCTTACAGCTGAGGAAAGCCACTGACTATGCTTGATACTTGTAAAGAATATGTAAGGAACTGTTGTGAAAATCCAACTGACAGAAAAATGCAATGGGGAAAGAAGGTCATGCAAGATTTGCCCCAAAAATAACATAGGCCCTCCACTTTGGTAGATGGCAAGCATTTAAGCTGGTCTACTGCATTTTAAAGCCATTGTACCATACAAAATTTTGGAAATTAAAATTGCCTGAGCTATGACAAGGGTTCAGACAGTTGAAATGTGTCATGAATAAATTGGTAAAAGACACAATTCAGACAGTTCTGATGTCTGCTGTATTTGCTAACCTGTATTAAAATAGAAATATTGAAGTGCTCTGGGTCTTATTTCTCAATGCAGCAGCTTAAAGGAGCATTTGAAGTATATCACAGCAGTGATATTAAAAGGCCAGTTCTGAAGTCAGAGAATCATAGAAGTCCTTTTGATATGAGATCAAGTGTTCCCAGGGTATCCACAGGAATAGTGCTTGGAAACTCTCACTTGCTGCAGCAGCTAACTCTTAAAAAAAAAAAAAAAAGTAACAAGATCTGTCTGGCTAATGTAGAGACATGAAAAGCCCATCATAAGCTGGGTAGCACTGACTGAAATGGCAGTAGGGAGTTAGGAGACAGATTCAGAAAAGCAACAGAATGTGGAGGATTTCAATAGTACACAGAAATAAAATGAGTGTGAATCTTAAAAAAAAAAATCAGGATAAAGTAGGAAAATGTGAGGGAGAAAAAACCTGTCATAACGTGTCTTTAAAGCTGAAGTTGTACACAAGAAAAAAAACTTAGGTGTGTGTAATAAAACAAATGCAGAAGGCAGACAGTAAACCACAATGATGTCAGAGATGGCTATGAAGAGAAAGATCTTGCATCAGTTATGGTTGGTAACATGGTCCTGCTCAGAAAAACAAACAAACAACAGATCAAGAGATCAGAAATTACTGTCTAAGCTGAAGACCAAAAAAAAAACCCACCAAAAAACCAAAAAAAAACAAACAGCAAAAGCTGAACAAAGTATAGCTGCTGTTGCTTTGATTTTTAAATGAAGTTTACTTTATCATTTCTGTGCAAATATGAAAACAGAAACACAAGTCATCAAAACAAATGCAGGGAATTTAAAAAACCAAGGGCAGTACACATTATAAAACAGTACTTTCCTGATTTTTGCATTGCAATGGCACCTCAGCACAGAAAACAGAAAGCAAGCTGTGATTGAGGATGAAAGAAAAAAGATCAGACAAACTAAGTAGTGGGAAAAAAAATCAGAGCTGAGGAGAACTTGTCACTTCATTTTTAGCAAAGTCGTCTAATTTGAATGATGCCTGTGTGGTTTTTGCATAGGTTTTTGAGCCCTCAGGCCATGCTGGTAGACCATGAAAAGTTAAGTTTGGCTAAGAATGTGGTTAAAAGCAACTATATGCTGACATTTTCACGGTTGTTGAAATGCAAAACTGGACGTTTTGCTCTCCCGCATTCCACCAGTTGCTGCCCAAATGAATACTAATCATTGTGGCATTCCCTTGCTCAACAAGTTTTTCTCGTTCTCCATACCTCGGGTGAATGCTGCTGTATGAAGACAAAGAGTTCATTTTGTCTATCTTAAATCACCCTCATCCAAGAGAAGAACAATGCTGCAAGCAGGCACATGGGTGTCCATGTGCATTCCTTAAATGGAACATCCTCAAGGCATTTGGAGATCCTGCCAGTCTATCGGACACAACTCGGTCAATTACTACCAAGAGGGCAGTAAATAATCAGATGACTGAATAGTTTGCAAGGGTGGGAGTGTCACATGATGGCTGGCAGCTTCATAGGCAGAGAACTAAAATTTTTATCATAAGATGACTTTTGGAGGTGTTTCATTTCCAGAAACTTCCTCAGATAAATTTAGTTGCCAAAATACTCCACTTGTGTAAATTTAATAGAACGGGGAATATGTCTATTCATGGTGTGATTGTTTGGACAGAGCCTGCCAGGAACGTAAGTGCAACATACATATGACCTTTGCAATAGTAAATTGATCAATCATTGACCAAACTAAGAAAAAATTGCATTCTAGAGTATTTGACTTGGAAAGACAGTAATACATCAACACCTGACAGCAAAACATAACAGGAAACCAAAACCAAAAGTAAATAGAAAACTTGACTCAGATCTTAAGTTTAGTAATTTAATGGGCAATCCCATATATACCATGACAATAAAAGCATTATTGGTCTGGTTGAAAGTTTGTAACATGTGAAGTAAAATATCCTGTTCCAGCTGAAAAAAAAAACCCAACAAACAAAACCAACAAAAAGCCTAACACACCCAGAAAAAACAAATAATTTCCATAGTAAGTTCAAAGTTTTCTTGTAAAAGGGTAAAAAACCAAAAAGCTAGTGGTTAATAATATGGAGAGAAATAATGTTTGAGCAAATTGATACCAGTTTTGATCTACTCTTGGTTTAAAAAAATCAATAGACCTATTTAAGAATCAGGTCTTTGCAGATGTATTTGTAAGAGAAAACTAAGAAACAGCATAAGTTACAATGGCTGCAAAAAACATCTTGGACTCAATATGTGTATTAATTTTCATACACTTAAGTACATTTCCAAGGATTAAAACAAATTAATTTGCTGAAATACTCTTCAAAGAAGGAGTGAAGAGCTATACTATGAATTCATTATTTGCTAGTTTTCTTATTTTCTTAAAATTTCAGTTAAACTACACCAGTATTTTTTTTTAATTTAATAACTTGTATAAAATATTCAATACCTGTAAACTCCTCCCAAACATGTTTCATCAGCTCTACTTTTCATTCCTTCACTTAAGTCAAAAAAAGAGACTGTCAAAACAAGGAGAAAATTGTGGTCTAAAATTTTCTTAAGAAGTTAATTTAAAAAACGCTTTGTCCATTTCTTAAATGGGAGACAAATTCTAGGTGAATTTCATCAGACTTTATTTTCACAGAATAGTGGAGGTTGGCAGAAACCTCTGGGCATCGTCTAGTCCAACTCTCCTGTTTAACCCCCTGGTCAGTTAGCAAAATTGCTATCACAGCTAAACCAAATTAAATAAAGGGATGAGGGTGACCAGCCTGTAGTTCCCTGTGACCTCCTGCTTGAAGACAGGAGTGACATTCACTCTTTTCTGTGGTTCAGGAACATTTCCTGATCACCATCATCTTTCACAGATAATTGAGAGTAGCCTCAGTGGCATCACCCAGCACTGTCAGGAGGCATGGATGCATCCCATAAGGCCCCGTGGACTTTAATATGCCTTTTTGTTTTTTAATGAAATGTACCTTAACTTGATTTTCTTCCTCTTGCTCTGGACTTTATCACAGGTTTCAGATCATGAGGGTCCTGAAGGCTGGCCTTGCCAGTAATGTACAGGTACCACAGCTTTCTTGTTACCAGGTCCCCTACCCCATTCAGCAACAGGCCCACATTTTCCCTTGTCTTCCTTTGCAGCTGATGTACTTGTAGATGTCCTCACTGCTGTCCACAATTCCTTACCAAGGTTAACTCCAGGTGGGTTTTTGCCTTTTCTAGCCCTGTCCCTGCGTGCTTGGACAGTGTCTCTGTATTCCTGGCAATTCATCTGTCCTTGCTTCTACCTCTTGTACACTCCCTTTTAAATTTTAATTTTGTTAGAGTCTCCTTGCTCATATTTGCAGCTCTCTCCTGCCTTTGACTGATTTCCTGCACATTAAGATGTATCATTCTGAAGCTGGAGGAGGTGATACTTAAAATTCACCTGACTTTTCTGGTCCCTTCTTCTCTCTGTGGATGAATTGCACAGGATTTCTCCAAGTAGATACCTTAAGAGGCCACAACCTGCTCTCCTGAAGTCCTGGGGGTGATCCTGCTATTTCCCTTGTTCGCTTTTGTGGATTCCACCACCATTTCATGGCCACTGCAGCGAAGGCTGCCTGTGACCTTTGCATCTCCAAGGAGGTCTTCCTTGGTTGTATTCCTTGGTTTTAAATGTGGGATCTAGCAGAATGTTTTGCCCCCATTGGCTCTGTGGTCATGTTTGTTAGCAGCTTCTCACTGCAGTAATTCTCAGCTTGCTTGTGTCCTTCTGAATTGACTTCTCAGCCAGTATCATAGCAGGGTAGAGTTTTGTTAGAATGTAAAAATTCCGCATTTAATCAACTTTATTAAAATGATCTGTTGAAGGTATTTGTTTCTGACTAATGCAGAAAAAAAAATTGCCATGAGATTTTTTCTGAAGTCTTAATCCGCAGCTCAGGTAATTTTATTTTGCAAAGTAGTCAACAATTTAAACAAACTGAAAAGTAATCAAGATAGAACAGACAAATAAAAAAGACAGAAACTGCTTACCTTACTGCGAATGCTGGGTATGTAAAATAAATGTTCAAACAGGAAGGAAAAACCACACTGCTTTAAAGTGAGTGAGCTGAAAATTGAGCTAAAACCCACCTACGTGAAAGGAATCTTGAATGAAATTCTTACTCAAGTGAAATCAAGAGAAATCCTTGCTTGTTCTTTTGAGGCATCTAGCAGCATTTTACTGATCTTTGACAGATAGAGATTTTTTTCCTTATTCTGCCAGGCATGACTGGGTAACCATAGGTAAGTTGCTCAAGATCAAGTTTTGAAATAAAGTCAATTAATTTGCTAACCTCAGGTTTAGGATTACAATTTCAAAGCCCATGCCCATACAGGCTCAGAGGGCTCATGCACCCTTTTGGCTTCAAACGGCTCTCTGAAGGCTCAGTACACCTGAAAATCGAACAAGAGAAGTCACAACTGCACAAGTGCTTTGCATACTTGCCCTTCCTACTCTTCACCAGATTGTTGTAGCTGTAAGATAGTAATGAGGCTATTCACAAATACACTGGTCAGTTAAACTAAGCTTTATGGGTTATACTGAAACTAGCACAGCAAATTCAAAATGAAAACTGCGGTTGCACATTCATGCAGAAGCTTTATTTTACTGTGTAAACTTTCTACTAATTTTTACTGTGTTTCTTTCAGCATCATCCTGTAGTCCCCAGGGATTCAGTTTCACTTAATCACACCTTCCTGCCTGGGCGAAACGGGTTTGGCGCCTTAACTAATTGAGTCTAAGAAAAAAAAAGATTTTGTAGGCTCTTGTTGTAGGCAGTTGGTCTTTGATGTTCCTTCCCTTTGGATTCATTTCCAGTCACAAAACATCTGTTCTCCATGTAATTGGGAAAAGTTGGGATAATGTAATTAGGCAAACATCCCCTGTCTGGTGAATCTTCTTTCTGATGGGAGTTTAGTTGAAAAAAACCCACTGTTTCTTCTATCAAGCAGTGATTATTCGCTAATCTGTTTAGCCTGGGTATCGCTAGGGCAGAACTCTGGTCTTTTCTCTTGATGAATTATTTGTAAATGGGGCTCCTCCTTGTGGGTGATGTTCATAGCACAGGGCTGGGCAGAGGCTCCCTGCAGCTGCCTGGGTTTATGCACAGCAAATCACTGACGATTCATATGCAGAAAGCCTTTCAGTCGTGTGCCAACACTTCACACCGGAGGTTCATGTGCAAGCCCGAGGGGTTACGAGCTGTGGAGGTGTTTCTGTAGAGCCAGGCCAGGGCGGTGAGAAGGGAGATGCTCTCCAGAGGAGCCCAGCCAGTCTTTATTCACAGCAGCAGCTTGTGTCTCAATGGCTGCAAGGCACAATGGCTGATACCAGCAAGTTTACCCACCACCCTTCAATTAATGCAAAATTAATTTTACATTAGCTGGAGCTGCTGCTGCCAACAGCATCAGGCTTGGCAAGGGCACAGACCCTGAGAGGAAACACTTCTCTCTGTCCTGAATTAATGCAAAATGGCCCTGACCCACTCTGCCTGCAATTTTATTTTTTTGTGATATTTCAGTCAAATAGTCTTTTAGTAAAGCTGAAATAAAGTGCTGCATTTTCAGTCCTATAAATATTGTATCTGAAGGTTATGCTGAAATGAAGGATCTTGTTGAAGTTGAAATTGTCCATTCAAGTCTAAAAAATTCAAATTTTACCTTAATAGAATTTATACCTAGTTCTTATACGCAACTTTTCTTTGATGTTCCATCTTATATGTATTTCCAGTCACAAAAAATGTTCTCCATCTAATTATGAAAAGTCAAAATAAAATTAGGTCCACCTGAAATAAAAACTGATGTTTTCTCAATATAACTCTTCCAAATTTTCACTTAATTTGAAATTGATTATTTGTGAAATGCAAACACTCTGAAGAGGAAACTGGCACATTCTTTACAGAAATTATTTTTAAAAAACTCCCTTTCTTTTATAAGAACTGTTTTTTTACAGTGTCTTTAGGAAGCAATGCTTCTCTTTGTACTTAACATTGAGATTCCCTTGGCAGGAAAAGCAGTGGAGGATATTCTGGTCCTGGTGAGGGTGTTTGTGTAGCTCTCAGCTATGGCAAATGGCAAGCATAACATCCACACTCACTTGGAAAAGGGGAGAAAAAAGCAGTCATTCAACTTCATTTCATTTTAGTACTGTTTTCTCTTCACTTTTAAGATAGAAGGAGAAGGGAAAGCAAAACTGTATCTCTATCCATTGTCTTTGCTCTCTAGCAAACATATAAATCAGGGATTTGTTACAAAACCTCCATGAAAGGGATATGCAGGTGATTAGACAAAATCCAATATAAGGAATATGCTCCACAGTCCTCCTTTGTTTTGCTCTCTGTCAGATTTTCACTCTAGACAGACACATGCAATGATATTTCTGTGTGTTTCAAAGCACAGCTCTGACCAGATATTCATCTGTGCCTGGAAGTGTGAGAAGTCACAAGTGCTGGCTCTGACCTGCAAGCTCCATGCACTGCAGCCTTGTATGTAAGTTTGTCAGCTGCTATGAGCTTGCTTGGCAGCAGGAACCTAGTCCAGGGACTTCTCATATCCCTTCCAAATCCTGTAGCTTCCCTGCTGAGTCATGAAGTGCCACCAGAGCAACCAGAGGAGTCACCAAACCAGTAGTTGAATTTCTCATGGGATTTAACTGAGTATGTCCTTGGGACATGATGATGTCCACAGTGCTGTTGTGGTTTTCCATTTGGATTGGACTTATAGCAGTAGAAATATACTATGAAAACAATAATTTAAAAACCTATATATGTGATCTGACTGAATCATTATCTACTATGCATGCTGCTGAGTGCAAAAAAATAAAATACTCTATACAGATAAGTGACGATTTTTCTGTACAGGTAATTAAGAAAATAAGCTGATTTGTTTGCTCTTTATAATATGGAAAGAGTATATTCAACAGTCATGAAAGGAAAAAAAACTAAGAGCTATAAAAGAAAGGGTTTCTTACAATCAACCTGTCAATAGTCTTGTCAAGATGAAATGAATCAGTTATTATCTTTGTGTCTATGTCATTGTCACAGAGATAAGGATATCATAAACAGCTGAAGTACTTGCAGGATTTTATGAATGCATTTGGAAATTAGAATGACTTCCATAGCTTTAAGGTGAAAGCTATTTTGAGCACCCTAAGAAGTACATTGTTTTAGTGACAAGTTATTTTTTGATTGCATACTATGGATTTCCTGTAATTTTCTCAAAAGACTAGTATGTTGGCTTTGGAGATGGTACAGAAGATAGAGTATAATGGAATGTGAGAAGAATGATTTAGTAAATATATAAATATGATGTATGGATTTATTGGCAGTAGTATTCCTGACTGAGTCAATAATCCAAACAAGCCTTTTCTGCAGAAGCAAACATCGCTGTATTGTAATTAATGCAAATTTATCTTCCTGAAAGACTGGCGGAAAGACACCTTTTAAAATTCAATATGCATAGTGTTCCTCAAAGGAAGAATAAATTAGCTTGAACAGTTTGAGAAGAACTAACAAGATAAAGAATTGAAAAATATTTGAACTGACAGAACTGATTTAGGAGAGAAATTGGTATTTGAGTGGATAAGCATGAAATTATGATCTGCCTGCACATCTCACCATATAGAAGATGAACAGCCACTTCATGGCAAGGTGTTTTTTTTCTTTAAGTTTTGTCCCTATGACTAGTTCTATATTTTATGAGAACTTGATCCTGACATTTATGAGATATTAATTCTATCATTGTCCTATACATAACAAAACTGTTAGTGCTAAAATTTTTCTGAGATTCTGTAACCCAGATCTCAGCCTGGAAAGAAATACTACTCTCCTGTGGTAGAGGCTGACTTTGGAAAGGAAATTTATTGACATGACTATAACTGGGCAGAGCCTTTGGTAAATCACATTATCTGAGTGTTTTGCACTAAACGGGCTTCTGACCTGAGCTATCTAAAAATTATTATGTTGCTAAATATGATTTGCAAAAGTCAGTCCTCCTCTTGGTACCTTACGGGAGCCGAATTCATCTGTTAAAAAAACAAAAAAATTGTTTAATGTACTGGTAGGGACTAAATGCAAGGCCAGAGAGATAAAAGTGTGTAGAAGCACTTTGTTTTGGTGCCATCTGGACATTCCCAAACCTGGCCTCTCAATGGCAACAAAACATCCCCCATCATTTTCTGAAGCAAGTACTGCATGGTGTTTGTGTGATGCCCAGTGTGCTTCCCTCCAGGTCCTTGGCTCCTGGGAGGATGGGGCTGAGCTACTGAAGTCACGGGGGAAGGGGGCGGGGGGGGGGGGGAAGGGTTTAAATTGTAGTATTCACGTTCTGCTTTGAATTTTTGAACAGTGTCTGCAATGTTTGAATTTACTCCTTGTGACTCCATGCTGGAAAGCACCATCTGAAGAGCATTTCTGCTTGTTATTTCCTACATCTGTCACAATGCTCAGCCCAGCTACTAGCAGGGACTATCTGGGAAAGCTTACCCAGCTTGCAAGCCTGAGTGTGGATGTGCTCTGGCTGGCACAAGCTGAGTGACTCATGAGTCAAGAATGCCTCTCTCCAGATTCAGCTCAGCTTTACAGTTTGAGATTGCTTGGCCTTTGCTTTTCAGCTGACATCAAAGTGCAAAAATAGTTGGGGTTTTGTCTCCAGGCATTTCCCTTGGTTTAAACTGGAATTCTCAAATATTTCCATTTCACAGAGCAGCAAAGATAGTATTTTGTATTTTTGAGTTTTTCCTCACATGGCACACCTTGAGCAGCCATATCCCTCTCAAATCGCTCCTTCCATTATTTGGGTTTTGCTCTCATTACTTAAATGGACAAACTATCTTTAAAAGATGAAGTCTTTGTTATGTTTAAAAGCATCCTTCTAGAGGGAATTATTGGAAACCTTGTAATTCAGTATTGAATGTAAATATGGCCATTTTGCAGAGACACAAGGACCAAGATGTGTCTTTAATGGGTGAGGCCTTAATTTTGTTCTCATTTTCTACCTCCTAGCAGCTCAGGCATGCAGCAGGTCTTACAAGGGCCTGTCAGGTCTGATACCTCTGGTTAGCTCTTCCATTCTTCTTGGCACAAGACAAGTTCAAAACAAATTTTAAATTAATTTTTCATTTATAGTAGGGAAATCCTAATAAATATAACAGCTAGGATGAATGTATGCCAATCTCCAAAAGTGTTTTCTTTCTCTATAGTTAAAGCAGTTCCAAGGGACAAAAAAAAAATGTAGTGAAGCAAAGTAAGATAAAGAACAAAAGAATAACACATGCTATGACAAAAAGTAAAGGTGGAAGAAGGATGAAAGGTATGCCAAAATGGAAATTGGAAGCTTTGAAGTAGAAAATGTATTTCAAACAGGCCATTTTTATACCTAAAAAACCCCCATTTGCTTGGTACACTAATATGCTTGAGAGTCCTTTGGTGTGGCACCAATATAGCCTTAATAATTTTAAATTATCACTCATACAGGGAAGAGTCCTCTCAAGAATTCTTTTTGTCTGTTTTTAACTATACATTTGAAATGGATGTTATATTGCAGTGCACATCTGTCCACTGAAGCTACTGTTAGCCTTCCTTAGTGTGCCACAGCTTGGCTCAAACCCTAAGTAAGAGAAGTCAGTTCACCAGTGTAACCTGGGTATTATTTCAACACTTGAACATTGTTAATTGTCACTGAAGTGGATATCTGCAGATGCTGTTAGTGGGGATTCCCTCAGTATTTAATAAGCAGGAATATTTTCTCACTAGTTATTTCAAGAGTCATTTGTTTCCAGAAGTTTAAGGATAATAGGCTTAAAATGTTGAAAGGCTAGTACATGGATTGGCCTATTCCAGTGTGTTGACACTGGTTTTTTTGCATTTTCTGAAGCTCTTTATTGTACTGAATTTCATTAATTTATCTTAATTCACATTTTAGTGAATTTGGTCCATCCTTCCAACAGAACCTGTAATGGCTTGTTTTTAAAGAGTCAGAATTGATCCTTTCTCCCATGTCCCTGTCTGTTCAGAGCTACTGCCCCACAGGGTCTCAGCACCACACAGCAGTACTGAGCAGACTCTCTGTGACCCTGGGGATATTCTGGGCTTTAGATCATTTTCACAGTGCTCTTGTAACATTCCCTGCCAGCATCTGAAAGCTGTGCTGGGTAGGGCAAAAGGAGCAGCCCTCATCTGCCACACTCAGTAAAACTCTCACCTGCAGATTTGTCCTGGGACTCACCTCATCTCCTGAAGTCTTGGAGAACAATGTTCTTCATTCCCCTGTAAAGAGCTATTTCATAGAAAAGTGCCAGAAAATTCGGGGACCCAACTTTTTCTGGAATAAATTGTACTCATTATCCATATCCTCATAATCATATCCATATCCTAATGGCCTTGTGGGTGTATAAATCACAGAATCATAGAACAGTCTAGTATGGAAGAGACCTCAGAAGATCATCTAGTCCAACCTTTCATGGGAAAGTGAGTGTAGGTGAGATTAGCAACCAAGCTATTCAATCACATCTTCAAAACCTCCAATTATAGGGACTCTACCACGACCCTGGCAACATTGTTCAGTGAATGATTACTCTCACTGGAAAAGAATTCTTTATCTTCAGATGAAACCTAATGGGCTTGTCAAGGCGTGCATGTGGCAGTCACTGTGCCTGCCTGGGTCAGCAGTCCATGAGCAGTGAGGTACAGCAGGTGACTCACCTGTCCTGTCAGCCACAGGAGGGTAAGAGTCCTGCCCAGTCACCAATAAGGCTTGGACAAAGCTGCCTACCCAGTCATATTGGCAGAGATTACCTGGGTTCATTATCTAAACAGGCTGAAACCATCAGCAGGACCATTAACCTCAAGTCCTACTAGAAACATATAGCGAAAGGCAGGATGTGACAGTGGTAGAGTTGCTCAGAAGTTGACCAGAAAAATGATTTTCCACTAGAAAGTGCTAATTTATCAAACTGTGTATTGTAAAAGAACCATTTCAATACATTTAAAACCTCTTTTAAAATGCCTAGAAGTTGTTCACATATCCTGCTTCAACATTCCAGAGGGTTTTTTTTTAAAAAACTAATTTTAAAATTTAAATTAAGTTTCAGTAAAATTAAAACAAATTTAAAGCAAGTATTTTGATCATCAAAATTATAGGTCCCATCTAAAATGATTATTTTTCTGGCTTTCATTGTTTAAGCATACTTGTTATTCTGACTTTAGTTCATACTTTAATGGATGTGATTGCTTAGAAATGTCAACATTTTTTATGAAGAAGGAAATAATTTTCAACTTGCTTCTAAATGACCACTTTGTTGCATGAATTTGGACAAATCATCCAGGATGTCTATCTTAAAAAATGAGATAATTATGTATTTTCAGCTGAAGAAAATAGCTGATCAGATCTTGACTCACCAGTGAAGGCAGCAATGAAATGCCTGGCATTTTGATGGTGTCATAATTTTACCCTGTGTCTAAATAAAATGTTTTCCTACCATTTTTAAACCATTAAGGTGTCTTTATATACCTATGTAATTATACACAGAAGTCATGTTCTCTCAGTTCCTCTGAGATGTTTCTTGTTTTGTCAGTGCAAGGAGAAAAATATGTTTGAGAGAATTCTTGCCCTGCAGTGGAAAGGTGACAACAGCACTTTCAAGACACAATATGATGCTTTGGTGCAGATATTTTCTCAGAAATCTGGGTCTTTTCTGGTACTTTCACATTTTTAACCTTTTGTCTGCATGAGTAGATGTTCTTCATTTTCCCTTCCATTACTGTACTCTCAGTTACCCTCCTCCGGTCTACAAATGGATGCCAAATCTCCTCAGTCCTTAGAACTGCTCACGTTTCTCTCAATTTTCCTTCTCCAATCCTTGGCTTTTGTGCACACAGAACCTCAAATTGAATTCTGGCAGAGATACCTAGGTTTGCAAATCCACATGTAAGCATGAACAAACCTGGCAGCATTGTGGCTTCGTGTATCAACAGTATAGAGCTGCTTATTGGTTTCCTCCTGTTCATTGCAGATAGCAGTAAAATTATACTCCATGCTTTTTTGGCAATAGATGATATTGAAAAGTCATGGCAGTCAGATGAATTCCTTGGTGGCTGGGAAAAGGGAAACATTGCACCCATTTTTAAAAAGGGGAGAAAGGAGGGCTCTGGGGATTACTGACCTGTCAGCCTCACCTCTGTGCCTGGAAATATCACGAAACAGATGTTCCTAGAAGCTGTGCTAAGGCACATGGAGGACAGGGAGCTGATTTGGGACAACCAGTGCAGCTTCTCCATGCCTAAGTCCTGCCTGACCAAACTAGTGGTCTTCTATCATGGAGTGACTACATCAGTGGATAGGGAATGGCTGTGGATGTCATCTGTCTGGATTTGTGTCAGGTCTTTGATGTGGTCCCGCACAACATCCTTCTTGCTAAATTGGAGAGAGATGGATTTGATGTGTGGACTGTTTGGTGGATGAGGGATTAGTTGTGTGGTCACATACAGGGGATAGTGGTCAATGGCTCAGTGTTCCAACAGAGATCAGTGACAAGTGATGTCTTTCAAGAGTCCGTGTTGGGAACAGAGAATTTAATGTCTTCATCAGTGATACAGACAGTGGGATCATTGCACCCTCAGCAAGTTTGCCAAGGACACCAAGCTGAGTGGTGCAATTGACACATGTGAAGGATGGGATACCATCCAGAGGGATCTGGAGAAGCTCAAGAAGTGGGCCCATGGGAATCTCATAGTGTTCAACAAGCCCAAGTGCAAGGTACTGCACCTGAGCTGGAAAAACCCTCAGCATCAATACAGTCTGGAGAGAAAGAGATTGCCAACAGCCCTGCTGAGAAGGACTTGGGGGTGCTGGTGGATGAAAAACTGAACATGACCTGGCAATGTGTATTTGCAGCTCAGAAAGCCGGCTGTGTCCTGGGCTGCATCAAAAGAGAAGTGTGCAGCAGGGTGAGGGAGGCAATTCTGCCCCTCCAGTCTGTGCTGGTGATATCTCACCTGGAGTGCTGCATCCAGCTCTGAGGTCCCCAGCATGGAAAGATGTGGGTGTGTTGGAGCAGGTCCACAGGAGTGTCACACACATGATTAGCAGGCTGCCCACTATTTATGAAGTAAGATTATTTACTTACATTTGCATAGCAGCAAGACATCTATGTCACCTTTCTGGACAGCTCTTGGCTGCCATGTTGGCATCTGTCCCCCCAAGTCCAGAATGAGCTGGATGCAGCCATCACAACTCCCACTGGTGGTTATGGCTTGAGCGTGAGTGCAGAGAGGGGTGGGGGAATGTGCTGCCACACTGTCCAAGGTCTGTCTACAGCATTTGAGGTTGACTTTGACTGGGGTTTCTGGGAAAAGGGGCTTCATTCCTTTTGGAAATTTAGCAGACCTTGGAAGCAGACCCTGGAAGGAAACAAGTGGGATTTGCAGTGCTGTCTTTTACAGCTGGAAGGAGCAAAACAGTGAAGGAACTTAACTGAAGCTTATCTACTTAGGTACAATTTCTCCAACAAGCTGGACACTCCAGTTACGAATATAACAGGATGCTGCTGACTTGGTTGTCATTCAAAAAACCCAGAAACTAATAAAGTATCATAAAGTCACTACAGTGCAGCCCAAAAACATCTGAGATAATCTACCACTGTCCAATGGACTTAGGTCTGTGTTCTCCCTTTCAAGTGATGCTGAGCAATTTGAACAACTGTTCAGTCAAAGTGACTTTCTGGTGCCTACAAACATAATTTTCTTGGGGAAATAACTGGTTTATTTTCCTGTCTTTCACCACTAGCTTATTGTTGGAGTTCCTCCTGTGGCATACCTGCCAGTATGGGATGGGATTGTGATCATGGAGCAGCCAAGGGAACTGGGGATGTTTAATCTGGAGAAACTGCAGGGAGACTGTAGACAAGTGGGGTTGGTCTCTTCTCCCAGGTAACAAGTGGCAAACAGCCTCAAGTTGTACCAGGGCAGGTCTAGATTAGATATTAGGAAAAATTATTCACTGAAAGGGTAGTTAGGCATTGGAACAGGCTGCCTGGGGAAGTGGCATTCACCATCCCTGGAAGCGGTCAAAGAAACATGTAGACGTGGTGATTAGAGACATGATGTAGTGGTGGACCTGGCAGTCCACGGTTAGAGGTCTTTTCCAACCTTAGCTATTCTATGATGCTATGATTCTGTGGTAGGAGAGATAAAAGCTGCGAGCCGCGTCCTTTGCCTGGAGGAGAGCTCAGCCGGGGCCGGGGAACGAGAAGCCAGGCAGGGGGCAGCATCTGATCATGCAGGGCTGCTCTCCGGCCACACTCCGGCCCCTCTCCGGCCCCTCTCTGGCCCCGC
The DNA here is from genome assembly GCF_008360975.1 of Lichenostomus cassidix. Lineage (NCBI taxonomy): Eukaryota > Metazoa > Chordata > Aves > Passeriformes > Meliphagidae > Lichenostomus > Lichenostomus cassidix. Next base: position 128,160,491 of record NC_139482.1, read on the forward strand.
TCCGGTCTCGCTGGGGTCACAGTGGCTGCAGCCGCTCGGGAAGCTTGGCCAGCACAGGGAAAGAAGTTTTGAATCTCTTTGATGTGTTGCTGCTGATTCTGTGATAGCGGCGGATCAAAGGAGCGGCAGCCTCACTGGTGAAGTTATTTATACAGATATCAAAGTGTTCTGCGGCAGGAAACATCATTGGTGTAGCATTCATGGCTAGAGAATTGGGTGCTAAGAAAAGTAGTGGGGACACTAAATGCAACATCTGACTGTGGACTTCTTGTTCTATCTGGAGTCCTGATTTTGGCTGAAGCAGATCAAAAAGTGACAACTAGTCCAGTTTACTGCTAATTCAAGAGTTACTTCTCATATATATACATATATATGTATATAGGCCCTTTTTTGCTTGGTAATAGGTTTGTATATGTAGGGACACAAAAAACTGAAGATTGCAGTGACAATTTGAATTGCAGAACACCTATGCAATTATTTTCTTTCACAGCTGACACTGGAAGCCACAGATTAGGGTATGAATTGCAAAATTAGGAGAATCAATTCCTGAGCCTACTTTAAAGGATGCAATACAAAAGGGAACAGTGACAGCTCCATTATAGAACATAAGTATGTAAAATTGAGCATCTAACAGTCCATATCACAAGTCCTAGGACCTTTGTGGAGTTAAGCCTGTGCAAACCAATTAACACATGCCATATGTAATTTTTTCCTTCTTTCATTTTATTTCATTCCTGTGAAAACTGTGTGAGCAGTGAAATGTTTTGAGATATTTGGTTCTTGAGAATGCTGGGCTTTGATCACCTCCATTCACCCAACATGGCACTCTGTCACTGGGCAGGCTCAGTTCTAAGGCTGTCAGTTCTGAGTACCAGCTGTCCTTACTTGTGAGTTACAGGTGCTGGATATGTGTTCTGCATCCTTTTTACTGGGATGAAGTTAATTACCAGCTCTGCAAAAAAACCTGCATCTTCGTGGCAGAGGGACCGTGGCACATCCAAGTACTGGCTGGAGACCCAGTCTTGAACCCAGGTGAGCTTTCCACCTGCCTCTGGGCTTTGGATGCACCTTTATCCATCTGACTGCCAGGTGTTGTGAAACTTGGCAGATTGCTGCCTGCAGCATTAAAGCAATTGCCTCCTGCAGAACGGTCTGCACTGTGCCAAAAGGAATAGAGGTCAGCTGCAGTCTTCTTCTTTGTGTGGTGTATTGTGGTTCTGGTTTGCACCTAGAGACTTTCAGGAGATGCAAGGGATTCCTGGGAAGCCAGGATAGGCTGCTAGGCTGGTGCTGATGAGATTGCAGCAAGGACAGTGCTGGTGCTCTCTGGCAGCTTTTGAAGATGATGGCCTTGTGCCCACTAGGTCTTCTCCCTGTGTTAGCACACTGCAATTCATAACGCAGTACACAACTACTGCCCAGCTGATTCTTTAGCCAGGGTTGAACACCAGATACCATCCCTTCCACAGCCCACTGGAGTGCAGGGGAGGTTTGTCATTCCTTAGAATTGGAGCAAGATTTGTCCTTGAGGGCTATATTCAGAAATTAATTCAGACAGACTGGATGTTTCTAGTCCAGAAGTAATTTAGTACTTACTTTTCCTAGATACTTCCCTTGAGCTCTTATGGTGCCTGCTGAGATATTCTCAGTCCAGGTCAGCAGGTACAGGGCTTCCCTCACAGTCAGGTCAGATTAGGGGAATTAGCCAGAGTGGTGCTGAGTTCCCTGAGAAGACATAGAGGATACAATTTTGTGGCAAAACACATGAAAGCAAAAAGTGCTGTCAGGGCTGCCACCTTCTCACTGCTGCAGGACTGTTTCTGCCTCATATCTGTGGCTGCTGAATATAAACTTCAGTCATAATCTCACAAGAGGGAGCCACAGTGTTCCCTCATCTTGTCAAATGACCCTACCCAAAACCAGTGCACTTTCTCTAAGTCTTCTCAGTCCCTTTCTCTCTGCAGTTCCACATCTCTCCCATAAGACCCTGAAATGGGATGCAGTTTTGACAGAAAGGTTTGTGTTCCTGTCTCTTCTTCCATCCCCTGCTTTAGCAGTTATTGCAGATATTTTGAACTCTGGTCTCTTGCTTTCCTAAGGAGTACTCATCACTAGTCAAAGAGGCAAAAAGTGGGTGCCACTTCAAAAGAAATCAGTGAATCTTGTTCCATTCCTTGAAAGAACTGAGGTAGGCACCTTTTCTCTGAAGGATTCCTGGCTTTGGGTCCTGCAGGAGTGCAAGCACACACCTGCAGTCCTGAATTAATCCCCTCAGATCCTCAGAATTCCAGCTTCCTTCCTCCACCTTGTTTTTTATTTTAAAAAAGTTAGATGTCCATACACTTCATGGCATGGGGTAATTTCAAAGAAACGGTCAGAAAACCCCTCTCAGAGATGCCTGACCCCATCCCATGTGGTGTATGGATGTCCATTTTGTAACAGGGAATGCTGTGCTCTACTTGACAAGTTCAGTGTTACCTTAATGCTTTACTGGTTTCCCAGGGATTTGGGTGGTTGTGTTTCATTTTTTTTCCACAGGTTGTCCATTTTAAACTGTTTGTTGGTTTTAGATCCAGTCTACAGCTGTTCTATACAACTTATGGTGTTAAGCCAAATGCATCCAATGGGTTTGTACCAGGAATGCAATGATTCACTTTCTCTAGCCAAGCTGATGGACCATCACCTATGCCCAGCTTTTTAGTGCCCTCCAGTCAGTCCATCCTTGTGTTCAAATAGACAGGAAAATGCAGTGCATTAAAAGGGATATCTCTTTCCAGTTCTTTTCCTTGCATAAATTTGGAAATGTGCATGCTAGCACTGAGAGCAGTAGAGTGGGGCTCTAAACGCTGTTATGACTTGCACAGAGCTAAAGGTTTTGTACATTAGATGATTTCCAATTCCAGTAATGGGGCAGTGGTGAAACTCTCAAATTGAATTTTTTTCCAATGAGCTAACAAGCTACAGTACTTACAAGTGCTGTAAGGATTTGTAAGATCAAGTACTTGTATCATTTTCTACAAAGTTAATTCAATTCAAGCAGCTCACTCTGCATGATTAGGATCTTAAACTTCAACTGTATGTGCTTCATTTTTTCACATATGGGCCAGGTTGACAACATTCATAAATACATAGTATCATCCTAGCAAATTGCAAACATGTTTGTTTTGGCATTCAATTTTAATTAGAACAAGACCACTGTGAATCATTTGAAAGGTCCTCAGGACCCATTTTAATGACATCCTTTTGTCTGTTTTTTTCCATGCAAACTTTAGCTGGCACACTCATGGAAAAGATAATTAGCAATATACAAATACACTCCTCAGAAAGAAAATAAGTCTTTGCTACTTATTAAAATAAACAAATAAATAAATCAACAAATATAAGACTATTACTCAGGCATGAAAATTTTCCTGCTAATAGGTAAGGAAGTGAACAACTGAAGTGAAATGTTTGACATCTCTCTCTTTCCAAGTTCTTACTCAGATGTGATACATCTGAGGATTTAGACAAAAAACGAGGTGGAGGACTCTTTCTCTGCTGTGTAAGTGCCTGCTAGAAGACTGGCACTTCTCACCTGCAGTTGCTAAAATGGAAGCAATGACCCCAGTTTAGCTCTGGGGGTGTCTCCATTGCACAGTGGGTACATGCTGCCCCATGGCTGTCTGCCCAGAGGAATGTCACCAGCCACTGCCCAACATGGGTCTATCCACGTTCCTGAAGGGGTCAAACACATAATACACAATGAAGCTGTGCATCAAAACAGACAAAACAAAGTGTCTATGTCAGTGTGAGCTGAAACTGTTCAGAAAGGACAGACTGCCTTCACCATGTTCTCTGGTACGGTTGTTGACCTGTGCAGTGGAGCGAGCTGGCAAATTATCTTTTGCTTCAGTCCTTGTGTGAGTGTTTTATTGCCAGCCTGAGGCATTAACATATGGCTTTTCTTGATCTTCTTTAAAAGAATTTACGCTTTTTCCTAAGAAAGTACCAGAAGATGTTCCAGAGAACAGCACAGTCTCGTGTCCTTCTACTTTGAGCTCTTGTTCTTTATTGATCAGTGCAAGAGTCTCTAGAATAATTCTTTGTGACCATGAATGTTGTATCTTTTACCATTCATTTACAAATTGGACTATTACCACGGTAAAAGTTAAACATTTCATTGTAAACTGCTTTTACCAGCACATCAGTTTTATTTTTCTCAGTTAATCTTGTGTGCAGGGCTATCTGGGTGGCTCTCCTTCCTTGGTTGCTGCTGACACACTGTACTGTTTTGCAAACTAACTCCTGTCATTAATTCTGCCTGGGTTTTGTTTTGGTTTCTTTTTTTTTTTTTTGCCAGCATGACTTGCTAGAGTCCAAACAGTGCCAAAGTGTGCAAAAATGTCCATGTGGCTAAGGGATGTCTGCAGGGAGGAGAGGATGTAAAATAAGTCACCTTTCATTAGTGTGAGTGTCTTGAGTGTAACATAAAGAAAAAAGTGCAGTAAGTGGCAGCTTCTATAATTTCTGATTTTTCTGTGAGGATGAGCCCTTTGACAAGGAGTCAAAGTGAGTTTCATGCAAATGTATAGAAACTCTTGGAGTGCTAGAAATACCATATTAGATGCACAAAAAACTTTATCTTCTGAAGCTTTATATTTCAGTAGGTGACCTCCTGTGTTTATGTATACACCATACATCCAATACATCAGCCCTTGTCTCCAGGCCTTTGAAGGGAGCTTGTGATGAGTGCCCCTACTCTGTGTGCAAGTTGATCATCTGGGCAGGGTGGATACTTTAAACTTGTCAGTTTTACAAGAGCCTTAGTGAGATGAGTGGGAGGCCTCCTCTTAATCCCACTGAAGTCAGAGGAAGGGCTCCTGCTAACTCTAACAGGCCTTGGATCAGTGCCTCTGGGAAGTTATTTTATAAATCCCAGTTTGCCTTGAACAGTGCTCTATTCTTATAATTTACTAGGACATGTTTTGATACAAAGCCATACTTTACTTCATTTTTTCTAGGATTGCTTGGAGTAATTAAGTCACCTGTTGAGCTAAAATCTAGGGTCTTGGTGGTGAGGAGTAAACAAGTGGTGGTAGGAGCAGTATTTTCTTTGCTGCAGTCCTGCTTATTTGTGAAGAATGTAAATTGATGATTTTTTTCCCCCCAGAGTACAGCTGGAATCAAGAAGGTTACAGCTCTCTTGCTTCTAGCATAGAGACCTTCTTGCAAAATCATCTCTCTGTCTTTCAACAAAGACACTCTCATGCCTGTCCACAATGCAGTTATTGTATGACCATGCAGCAGTCTCTTGTTCAGTCTGTTTGCTTTGTATTCCATTATAAATTAGGTCCTCACTCACTGTTCCTCCTACAACAGATTATTTCCCTACTTACACTCTGTTTGGACTCCATTTATGCTGGATATTTGTATTTCCAGTGCCAGTTTCTGGGGGAAGTGACCATTTTTTTGTTCCATGTTTATGCGTCACTGGTCTCTTAGTCCACCCTGAGGACAATAACAATAATAATAAAAATGAAAATATGGTGTTCTCAGTTTCTTGCTACTCTGCCCAGCACTCCCTCCACCCAGCACTGCTCTGGTAATCCTGTCTAAGGTAGGATTCCAGCTGCAAAAGAGCTTATAGGATGGCTCTTTTCAGCCCCATATATCCCAAAAGAGTAATTAATTGGAAAGTGATGAGGGGGTAAAGAAAGCTGACAGCAGAAAGGGAATTACCTGAAATAGTGAATGTGGCCATTTCTTTCCCAGCTGAAGCTCACAAAAGGCTGAGTCACCTGATTTGGGTCTGGGGACAGGAGTTCAGGATTCCCAAGAGGACAGAGGAAAAGGCCACAACCAGCATCTGAGGGTTCCCTGTGCATGTAGGTGGCTTGTTTTCAACGGGTGAGTGGTGTCTGAGAAGGACTGAGTTATTAATGTGAGTGTATGAAAACAAATAACTTGTCAAGCCACCTGCTGACAGGATTTCCCATGTTAAAGCTTTGTAAGTGAGAGGGTAAGGTTTTCTGGAAACAAATTCTTTCCCTTGAAGAATCACTTGGTAAAAAGGAAAGAATTCACTGTGTTTCCATCAACCTGTCAGAAGGTGAATTTGGACTCATTGCTGTTGCTTATCCTGCTGCAGTGTGGGATTGATTTGTGAATGTGCAGTGTTTACAGAGGGGAACGTGAGCTGAGCACATCCAGAGAGTTACAGTTTGTCTGTGTAGTTTCTGTAAAAGGAAGATTATATGCAAGCATTTGTAATGTAACTTGGGTGCCAACCCAATTCTGGGGACCTGCTGTGTTTATTATAATGGTACATTGCATTCCTTACTGCTGGGAGATCATTTTATCACAGCATTTGAAGTATAAACTGAAGTCAAAGTAGAAACCAGCTTTTTTATTGCTGTTGAGAAGGTCATAATGTACCCTGCTGGAAGAATGCTGTGGCACAGCAGAGGGCATCCTTCAGCAGAGGTAGAGGTCCAGCCCTCTGACACGGCTGTGCAGGCAGCAGCATTTAACTTCAGCTGGGCAATTGCACCGGTGCTTTCCATACATTCACTGTGCTCCCAGGGCTCCTGCTCCCCTCAGCTCTTCTCTTCTCACAGTGGGATTATGTGGCACGGGACAGTGCCATGCTGAGACACCACGAGCTGCCCTGTCTACCAGGAGCATTCATAATCATGCTGATGCAACACTTGACCCTTCTGAGAAACTACGTGCAGTTGTTCAACAGGCTCTGTGTTGACATCCCTGCTTTGTTTGTACCCTTGCACTATGCTGAGCCATAGAAACAAATTCCTGTACTAGCTGTATCTGAGCCATCCTCTGTGGCCCTGGGTACTGTGAAAGAGAGTCAGTGTAAAGTCTTGGAGATATAAATGAAAAATCATTCATCCTCTCTGTCGATTTCAGACACTTTTGGTCTCCTGATATTTTGTCCCATATTCTTCTAACATGTTTGAAACTCTGAACAGTGTAGGAAAGAGTAAGGTTATGCTGAAAATACAGGCCACTGGAGAACAGCTGTGTTGTGCCTATCTATCGTTAAATAAAGAATAGAGCTCTAAAAGTGTTTACAGATTGTAAAACAAAAGCAGATTGAATATGTTTTAAGTTCTAGGAACTAACCTAAAATTTGCTATAAAACAAATATATGGCTTACAGCTGGAAACCTGTCAAAACACCCGAATGATTGCTCTGCATTGTCTGGAAAGAGTTTCTTTGCCCAAAGAGTTTAGAACAGCAGCAGATGTACTATTGCATAAGAGAGACATCCCTGTTTTAAATTTCAGTTTCTAGGACAGAGAGGCATACAAGAGAAGTAAAGTTCTTTTCATCTTACCCAGGTGCCTCTTCTTCCTCCTTAGCATCTTGCTCCATGTAGTTCTCTGGTGTTAAAGCAACTAGCAGAGATATAGAAAGATGGGGACATACATCATTTTAAGAAGAGAAAAAGCCATCTGGCTCAGTGTTTGTGGCTGGCTCTTAATTCAACCATGCTGGGTTTTTTCCATGCCCCTCAAGCCCCTCCTTTTCCAGAAACAATCTATGTGATCCCACATCTCTTCTTCAGTAACGTGTTCCAGATGGTCTGCTTTGTGCAGAACGGATTTGCCTTAGCTTCTCAGTTTTTTCCTAGGTTGTTTGTTTGGGGTTTTGTTGTTTTTTGGTATGGTTTTTCTTTTTTTTTTCCAGATTGCTTCCCCTTTATTTGAAACCTTTTTACCCAATCATCTAGCTCTCCCTGTATCTTTTTCCTAATTTTTATAGTGTAATCAAAAGATATTTGTCTCACACAAAACACTTATTCCCTGCCACACAATGATGTTGAAGCTTTTCTTGTCTTTAATGAAGGTGTGGAAGGGAGGTTGTGGGAGGCTGTGTAAGTAGGCAGTTTCATAGGGAACATTCAATTAATCAGTATGAATTCAGCATTTTTATTGAATATTTTATTCAGTGGGTTAATTAACATTCCTAGCATCAGTCAGCACTATTGCCTCTTGCACTTCAAGGTGTCATCTACACTTCAAACAGCTTAGCTCTGCAGTTCTTTTTTCTTGTTTCCTGTCTGCCTGCATGGCACCAGTTTGCCCCTAGTCCCACTTTTGGACAAACTGGTTCCTTGTGGAAAAACAGTGTGCATGTGGTTCTGGACGTCTCTCCTCCCTCCTGAGACCTCTCCCAGAGGATGTGTTTGACTGTGTTCCCTTTTATAGGGAACTGAACAGTTCCCACTGGCAGTGTCCTGGCAGCCTCTGCACACTCAATCAGCCTCACTTGCTCTCCTGTGCAGCCCTGGACATGCAGCATTTACTCTTCCTTATGGGCCATATAAACATTCCACATATTTCTGGGCTGCATCACTGGCAACAGATGGGTTTTGGACATCTTAAACGGAAATGAAAAAGCCCATGAAAACTAGTTTAGTAATTGGGAACCACAGTGGCTCAGTGGGCTCTGTGTGTGTTGATAAGTGAGACCCCCAGGCATTGCCCTTCCAGCCCCGGGGCAGGCTGCTCAGCAAGGCAGGCACAGCCAGAGCATCCCCCCTGAGCCAAGGGGTGTTATCCACGCATGTTTTCCTGGGAATCATCCTCCAAAGGTACCTGGGCATTGCCCATGAGGGGACCTGATGGCTGGGGCTGAAATGGCCAGACAGCCAAGCTGGGGAGGGAGAGCAGATGTGTGTCAGTGTGCTAGTCCTGTTTATAGTCTGTTCACATCGGTGGGACTGAGGAGGTTGTATTTACAAGAAATTTTAGAAACTGGAAATAATTATGAAAACATCTTGAGGCCTCATGGGAGTTCAATAATTCTGAAGATGGAAAAAGATGGTCTTTTTTCACTGGAGTGTTATACCCTCGGCCCTCCCTACAAGGAAATAGCCAGTTTTCCTGGACAAGAAGTAAGACGAGTCTCATTAGGTTAGGAAGATTTCCCACATTTTCCATCTGTTGGTGCAAATTTTTGAGGCAAGGAATGTGTGACATTTCACAAAGTCAAGGGACTCTCTCAATCTATAGCTGGGGGCTATTCCTGCTCAATGAAAGCTCAGTCTTTAATGTACAGATTTCTGAGAGAAAAGTGGTCTGTGGTGCCAGGACAGAACAGCTGGAGACACCCAGGCACAGCCCATCTCCAGCCTTGCTGTGGCTTGGAGGTCTGTGTGGGAAGTGGATTGGTCACATACCCAAAGCCCTTCAGCCCAAATCCCTCTCTGAACTGCCACTTCTCCCTGCCTGCAGCCACAGGAGTGCATTTATTAAATTTAGAGTCATAGTAAAATGCAAAATAAGAGAATTCCTTCTATAAATACACCTTAAAACAAAGAGGCTCTTTTTTTTTTTTAACATGGAAAAAATATCAACCAAAACAGTGGATATCTCACAGCTCTTATTGTTTAGAAACTGGGAAATTATTTTTCCAGTCTGCTCTTAATTTTTCCATTCTCTCTCAATTTGGACTGCAGTGCAAATACAGCACAGCTATATTTCTGCTTTCTATCCTACACCTTGCAGATCACATTGACAACAATTTAAGCAAAAGGATTGCTCAGAGTCACAAGAATCTGTTTGATTTACAGAAATCCCTGTGGTGGAGACACACCATGCTCTCCTGCAGAAGCCCAAAAAAGAATGTTGTGTGGATTATATTGCATATTGTTATTAATATCTTTGTTGTCTCTCTGATTTCATACCAGTTATGAAGGAGAAAAACTGAGTGAAATCTTGCATATTAAAATTGATAGATAAGCTCAGTTTCACATCTTTTAGAGCAATGACAAGAGCAATCAGTCAAATTAACCTACTTTTTTCATATTTCCTGGTGGATAAGTCTTCTGAAAAATAGTTGTTTATATTTGTGTTCAGTACAGGCATTAATAAGTCTAAGAGAGCTGCCGATATGAAGATTATTCATAGTAATTTCATATTGCAAAGAGTTCCATGGGGAACTATATCAAGATAAATGCATTGTACACAAACACTTTTTGAAGGCTTATCTCTGCTTTTTTTCTACAATAGCAATTGAGGAAGAAAACCCTGCAAGCATGTTCATCTGATCTGAAATAGGACTGAACCACATTTGCAATTGTTTAATTTCATTTTACCACACCTTTTGATCATCTGAGCTTACCTACATACCCAGGAAGTGTTAATGTTGACCTCACTTGTTTAAAAAAATCCTGTTGTGATAATTAGTTTTGTATACTGTGTTCTTTAAGCACCACTGTCATGGAGTGGTTGCCATCCCCAACCTAAGCCATAGCTGTGCCTTTCTTGTGGTTAAATCCCCTGGTCCACTGTATGATCACCTCCACATTCAGACTGTCAGAGTACGTCTCTTGCAAAATTTTGCTGCCTCTACAATGAAGCACAATGGAGTCTGCAGCCTGCAAGATGCCCAGAGCCGAGCTGTGGTCTGTTTAGTTTTTGCTTCGCAATCAGGATCATGCCTCTGCTCTGAGATGTTTGTCTTGTGACATACACAAGTGATTTTACAATGTAAATACTGCAGTTTTAAAGGTTACTTTTTATATTTGTTCTTTAATCTGGTGATTGCACAAAAGTTTTGGGGATCACACTTACCTGTTGGGAGCATGTCCTTCTCCCTTCAGGAGGATGTGGAGATTGTGGCAGGTAGATTGGGCATCTGCTGTGCTCCAGGGAGCCTCTGGATTTGTTCTTGTCTTGTGCTAGCTTAAGGGTTTGTAAGGTTCCTTAGTGAAGGTGTTAGGGAGTTGCTGTGGGTGGACTGACTGTCAGTGGGTTGGTGCAGGAATGAGCACAGCCTAGGTCCAGGGTCTGGGGACAATGGCAGCAGTAGCAGGTAGGTGACAGCCAGGTCTCACAATAACGGGAAGTGGCTTTGCAGCAGATGTGGGGAGCAGCAGAAAGCCAAGGAGAGGACATCATGCAGCAGCCCCTCTGTGCTCACAACTCGAGTCTCTGGTGGGAGCTCTCACAGCAGCCTGGTGGAGGCCCCAGCCTGGCAGCTTTACCAGATCCATGTGACATTACGTCTCTTGGCAGGGAAAACTTTGTGGAAAAAGCAAAAGTTACACTGGATCTTGTTTTGATTATTTATTTCTAACCTCACTACAAATGGAAAACATTTCTCTGGTTAGTGTCTGCTTGTTATTTCCCTATTGTTGTATTATCCTCCCTGCTCTCAGTAGGGACGAATAATCCTCAAATGCTGCTCCAAAAGCTGACACTTAGGCCACGTTATAGAGCTGCAGCACTGGGAATGGATCTTTCCCTTCTCTTTTATTTATTTTCCTTCACTTTATTCTGCTTCTGTTCCATTCTCTCCTCCCTTTTTTTTTCTTTCCTGTCTTTCCAAGGACTAACTACAACCAGCAGTCTCTTCAGCAAACAAGCCCTCTCTCTTCCTCTCTGTTCTGTTTGAAGGTGAGAAAGATGGTTTAGTTGTGATAAACATGAACATTTCCATAACCAGGACAAGTAAGGTGTAAGCAGATTGTGCACACACAGGCAACCAGAACAAAGTAGGACATTTGGTGAGTATTCTTCTCCAAACAAAACAAAAAATAGTTTTAGGAATAGCAATATAATTTGTCATAAATTTGCAGCTCCTGAACCAAACTGAACCAAAGATTATGTTTGAAATGGTGTTTCTCAAGCATATATGGCCTTTTTAGCTTCAGAGACTGAGCAGAAATCTCAGGTAACTATGGGCTCTGCACAAGGAGAAAATTTGCTCTCAAAGAACTGAAATACAGATTCATAGAATCATAGAATGGTTTGGGTTGGAAAAGACCTTAAAGATCATCTCATTCTAAGCCCCCTGCTGTTGGCAGGGACATCTTTCACTAGAACAGGTTGCACAGAGCTCCATCCAACCTGCCGTTGAACACCTCCTTCACTGCTAGAAAGCCAAAATCTGACATAGGAGATCAGTAATGAGGAGATGGAGGGAAAGAGAACAGGAACAAATAAGCTTTTCTGCAACATCAATGACCTTTGTGCAGTTAGATGTCTCATATCATTGGGCAGATACATTGAGTTTTTTACCAGAGTGTGAGTGTAGTTTTTTTAAAGGCAAAGATGTTATTTCACACTGAATCACAGAATCACAGAATTAACTAGGTTGGAAAAGATCTTTGAGATCATCAAGTCCAAACTATGACCTAACACCCCCTTGTCAACTAGACCATGGCACTGAGTGCCACATCCAATCTTTTCTTACACACCTCCAGGGATAGTGACTGCACCACCCCCCTGAGCAGCTCATTCCAATGTCTTTCTGTGAATAACTTCTTCCAAATATAGAATTTTCCACTGGGTAGTAATTAAAACCAGTCAAACTATAACATATAGAAAATATACATGACATTATCCTGAGAAGTAAATTTATTTCAGGATGGCTTTAAGTTCATAGGGTTTATGTTCCAGATAGGTAATAGATGCACTACAGTGCCTAGGTCAAGTAGAGAAAGACTGCATAACACTTAGCTATATCTAGATCTAAACTTAGGCCTTTCATCCCTCACAGTTTAATGCCTTAGTTTAAAAAAAATGTTTGTTACTGTACTGGAAAGCATGAAAACATTCAAAACACACTTTTGTTCTTTGCTTGCAGGATTAAAGCATTATTTCTCATGTTAAATAGTTGAAAAATTGAATCATAACGTAAACACAAAGAATATTATAATGCCACTCCTAATTCCAGCTGCCTCCATCTGTTCTCTCCCTGAAATAGAAAACAGGAATCCCACAGTGTAAGGAAATAGCTCTTTTGCCTGATCCTTGCTGTAAGAGCTTTCAAAGCATCTTACAGCATGTGTAACTGTCATTGTGAACAGCAGCACAAGGCCCTGAAGTCACAGGTGTCCCAGCTTTCCTGTCTGCTGGCCCTCACTCTCGGCTCTGTTTCAACATGAAGACCATTAGAGAAGGTGAAGGTTATTCATGGTGCATTTTCAGATACACTGCCCTACCCTGCCCCTAATTCCCAATGGATGCATGGTCTCAGCTGTCTCTCAGTCCAGCAAAACTGTTCTGTTTTGAGGCTGTAACTGCCAATTCTGTTAAAGAGAAGGAGATCTTGGGGGTGTATCAAAAATTTAACTAGTCAATCATAATCTTTACAGCCAGATCATAAATTCTTGATTGCCTCTACTTAAAGCCCAGTGGCAGAGCAGGATCCTTGCATCCCCATCCCATTCCTCCCCTGGGCAGAGTCTCTTGTCATATCCCATCTTGCACGATGTGGTACCTCTCCACAGTGCATTTAGTGTGATGTTCTGTGACGAAGAAGTCCAGACCACAGAGGAGCTTGGATGGAAAACAGCTGAATTTCAGCTCCTGCAACTAATGGAATATTGTAACGATATTTCAAAATAGAAAATATTTATGGTCAAAATGTGTTTTTGTTGCTTGTCTAATGGCATGAACATTTTCCATGGTGGCCACCTATTTCTTTGTGATGAAATTTGTTTACTCAAAACCCTAATATTCTCAGTAATTTTTTGAAGATGAGAGACCATTTCCAACCCACGCTGTATTTGTTTACTATTGACTGCATTAATCCTCTTTGTTAAATTTTAGGATGAGATATTTGGCCTTCAAATTTTGAATTCAATTCCCTGCTTGACTGAAGGCTGCCACATTCCCACCAGGTTTGTCCAGCCACATCCACTGAGCACAAATACTGTGATGGACTAGATCATGGGCTGCTGATAAGACAGTCAACTTTTATTCTTCCATGGAGATATCAGCTAATCAGCCCCCGTGGGGGTGGGCCAAATTCTTATTTCCTCACAATAAAAAAAGCATTTTAGATTAAAAGTTTAAGTCTGGACCCTTCTGTATTTGCTAAGCATCACACAAAACTGAAGCATGTTTTTGATAAGGTATCTTAACACCACAGAAGAATGTAAATGTCTGAATGATACTAAAAAACTTTTCTATTCTGGGAACCCCCTTTCCCATTATGCCTCTAGACCTTTTGTTTTGCTAGTCTGATTGCAGGGACTTTAATAGAATCACAATTTATTAAGCAATTCCTTTCTTTAAAAAGCAAACATCTTTTTTTAACATTTGCTGAGCACTAATCTTGGTAAAATCTTGTGCTCATAAAACTAAGAACTGCAGTAGGAATTTTTTGTAAGACTGAGTTATTTCTTCCTTCTGAACTTTCAAATTACAAGAAAAATATATTGCCCTTTTCTAAAAATATATTCTCCAGTTAAACTCAAAAATAAATCTGTCAGTAGGTATCCTGATAGATGCAGGCTTTACTGTTACTAGTTAATAAAAAGTTAGTCTTTCTAAATCTTACAGTAACTTATAAATGGCCTGTTTATTTCACCTCGGTCTGAGGTTCATTGTTCTGTTGTTAGATAAGAAATTATAACTTCCGTTTATTTTCCCTTGTAGCATATTGATTTTTAATACCTTACTGAGGGCACCCTACATACACCTCCAGAAAAAAAAAATTGGTTGAAGCAGTACACCATCCCTTCCCTTCCCTTCCCTTCCCTTCCCTTCCCTTCCCTTCCCTTCCCTTCCCAACACCACAGGACTGTCAACACTGCCTGGATTTATTCCATTTGGGGATTAGCAGCAGACAAATCTGCTGTCTATTTAAAGTGATTTACCTTATTTTAACACTTTGTACTACTTTGTGGGTTTTTTAGGAAAACAGGCCAAGAAACACATCTTGTGTGAGGTGGACACCTCACACCTGAGAGAGTTGGAGAAATTTTTCAGCCTGGAGAAGAGAAGGGAGACCTTACAGCACCTTCCAGTACCTAAAGGGCGCTTATAAAAAGGGGTGACATGGACTTTTTATATGGGCCAATGGTGACAGGATAAGGGGCAATGGTTTTAAACTGAATGAGTGCAGGTTTAGATTAGATGTTAGGAAGGAATTCTTTACTCAGAACACTGGAACAGGTTGGCCACAGAATTTGTGGATTTGCCATCCCTGGAAGTGTTCAAGACCAGGCTGGATGGGGCTTTGGGCAACCAGGTCTAGTGGAAGACGTCCCTGCCCATGGTAGGGGAATTGTCACTCGGTGATCTTTAAGGTCCCTTCCAACCCAAACCATTACATGATTCTATGATTCTATGATAAAATGGCACTAAATCTCATTTTCATTTCCGTATGGTTTTCATCTAGAAAGACATTTGCTTGTTTTTTCTTTATGTGATGTCAATTAACCATAACAACTATGAAATTGCTTTACCTAATTTCTCTTGTAAATGCTTTTCCAGAATTCATAAACTGCAATATTTCACAATAGCACAGGAGGGAGCTTGAAAAATCAGTGGGCAGTAAAACTGGACAAGCATAAACACACAGGGAAAGGCTTTGCAACAAGACACATCTTTGGATATACTGAAACTCCAGAAATGGAAAGAACCATCAGGCAGCCTCCTGAGATCCAGCCCACCCTTATTCCAGCTTATTAAATGATCTGCCTTTTACCTAGATATAAAAAGTGATAAATAATCTCAATTACCTTTTAAGATCTCCCTTTGAATCCTTCATAACTTTGCTTAAGAAAACTGAGTATGCCTAACTGAGAAAGTACCTTTTGTTTGAATAGCTAAGGGATTTTTTTTTTTTGTCTTTGTAAGTGTTTTTAAGAGGTCTTTTTGGCCAAGATTTCATTAAAAGAGATTTTCTTCTGGAGCTTATGGTAGCAAAAATAAATACCCTGTTTGTGATATTGTTTCAATCTGTCAGTATGGGTCAAAACAACCCCTTATAGAATTAGATATTACAAGGAAGAGTATGAGAAATATTTGTAGACACAAAGGTTTTGTACAGACCAAATAGCAGAGTGATTCTGGTTTTTGAAGGTGAAAACTGACACTGAAAATCCTTATCGTTTCTCAGTTTTTGCTTCATTCTCTTGAATAACCACTGTCAAGATCAAAATTCATGGTTTCCCCCATGACTGCAGAGGAAAACATTATGTTTTTCATCATCTGATAAAGCTTATTAAAATGTTATCTACAGCACTTTACTTAGGTTATTTGTTCTCAGTGGCATGTTGCACCACTTAAAATTATTCCCAAGGGAAATAAGGGCCCCATCATTCAGCTGTTGCAATGAGTTAAGAGACATTCCAAATGAAGGGAGATATATTAACAAGAAAACAATGGAAGAGTGCTCTGGTTCTCACTAATCTAAGGCTCCTTTCCATTGTTCTTGGGAATAATATTTGATTAAAGACTGAAAGACTTGATTCAGTGAACTTCTATTTAATGAATGTTCTCACAGCAAGTGAAATCTACTCAAATCTGTGTTTCCAACTGTACCAAAGCATGGATGTAACCAGTTAACGGGAGGAAAAGCTCAGCATTATGTGGCTGCTCTGAGAGGAATCTACAAAGCTCAGATGTATTTGCCCCAGACAGTCGCTAAGTCACCAGGTACAACAGGAAATGCTGCTGCAGCAAAGTCCTACACAACCATCAATATATTAGTAATAAGGGAAAAATAGCAGAAGAATTTTTGGGATATCAGTCAAAAGAGCACTTCATAACAGTGCAGTAGTCAGGTCCCATTAGCTCCTAAACAAGAATATGTGTTTCTACATGCAAGAGAAAGAAGTATGGAAAATAAATGACCTTTTATTCAGGACAACTTGGGTCTGTGATTGTCCAGACTATTGTTGATAATTTGTCAGAATAAGAAACCAAACAAAACCAAACAAACCAGAAACAAAACAAACAAACAAAAATCCCAGACAAACAAACAAACAAAAAACCCCCACAATCAACCAAACCTCAAAAGCTACAAAACACAAAGAAATGTTTCATTCTAGATCTTTCAGCCATTTTTACTGCTTGAGGCCAAAAGGGTCACTACCTGCAGATTCAAGGGACCTTGACAGCTTGGACAGAAGCAGACTCCAAATGGGATGGAAGAGAGTGTGGCAGGGAGGCTTACTCATGTAATCCCACTTTTGTATGTTGGGTTTTTTTCCTTAGGTAATTAAGTCAAAACATCCTGAAGTGAAGTTTGTCTAAAGTGATGTCTTCATTAATTTAAGTCCTTGCAGAAATAAATGATGAGCCAGAAAGCTTTCACATCAGATGGCTTCTGAAAGAACATGCAAGCACTAGGGGTGGCATTAGGTCAGCAGCCACGACCTTTAAATTGTAGGGCCTTGTCACTACAAAGACCGGAAAATGTTGGACTTTGGGCCCTTCAAGCATTTGAGTCCCAGGATGGACAGAGCTGACACTCAGCTCCAGCAAGCCAAAGGAAATTTCACATGTGGGTGTTATCTACGATCCTTGAGAGCCTGAGGAGAAGAAAGGGTGTGGCTCAACCAGATCTCTGACAGGAGGTTTGTTCATTCTGGTTAGATTTAATACCGATGTCTACCAATGTTGTGGTTTTCAACTGTAAGTGTGTCCCAACCCTGGAATACATTTGGTATTGTCAAGTTTTAATGTCAAATTAACTTGCCTGAAGTTGAAGCCAGGCTCTTGTGGTATCCAAGCAACTGTTCCAAAACAGTGGTTAACAGGAGGCTGGGATGTGCGGAGCTGGAGGCTGGGAGTGCCAGCAGCTGCACATCCACTGTCTCTCCCTGTTCCCAGCAAGGTCGTTTGTACACGTGCACCTGAGGGACTGTGTGACCATCTTTGGGCTGGAGTCAGCATCCCACTCACTGCAGGGCTTTTTTCTCCCAGCTTCCTGTAAAAGCCTTTTCATGACAAAGCACATTTCAAAAATGGTGCTTTCACATACAACAAGCCACTGAATCTAGGATCAGAAGCTATAAACCAGAGGCAAGTTTTTCCACCCACACACAATTCCTTTGCCCTTTTGCCCAGAACCTTTCCTGATTCTGTTTTCCCTTCAGTTGAACCAGAGGAGCCAGAAAATACCTATGAACTGTCTCTGACCTTGAAAAGTCCCCTTTTACCCTGCTGACCTGGCAGCAGGCACAGCACGTCAATGTATGTTTGTGCTGTTCTGTTGATCCTGCTGCTCTCTTCAGGGACGATCAAACTGCCTGTGTTTCAGTTTCCAGCTAAGCCTCTGAAGAGTAGAGCTGTTGTAGGGGGGAACTAAACCCTGTGGTGTTTAGTCAAAAGAGAAAGATGAATTTTGCAGACGGTAAAGCTCTAGTGGTCAATTCCTCTCCAAAGGCCACCATGTCTGCACATACCACCTTGTGGGAAACCCACTGTGCAGCATCCCTGCCAGTCACTTGGGTTTCCCCGGGTTGCAAATCCTCCCTCTTTACCTGGCTGGTGCTTGCTCATGGTCTTACCTTGCTGACTCTTCTTGAAAATGTTCTTGCTCCCTAAAATGGATGCATGGATTTATTGTTTAATTTAATCTAAATTAAATTAGAACAGGGCTTTGATGTGCATGTAAAGACGTAGAAAGCACCAGACCTCAGCTTGCAGCTGCAAGGGCACACATTGGTTGGTTCAAGTAGTTCATCTTCACAAATCATACACAAAATGTCATGATATTGTTGAATGCATACCATGACACCTCATCTGGGTTCATAAGCAATTCAGACCTCTAACTAAATGGAGGAAGTGGCTTACATCAATAAAATCATTCAGGATCATTTAGGAAGAGAGCAGTACCAAAAGCTGCAGGCTATTTTGCTCTCTGCCTGGCCCACAGTAACTCTCAAATAAGAATATTGAACTGAACTAGATTGACTTGTGTCCTGAGCTCTGCTCAGTACACTGCTTTCCTGACTGGCATTTAAATGCAAATGTCACTATTCTGCAGCACAGCACGAAGGCTGAACCTGACAATGTGCTTGCTGACTGCTTATGTTCAAGTCACTCACCTGGATGATGTGTCCATGAGTATTAAAATGCAGACACCCCCAGCAGTAATTCCCAAAGATGTGGTTCACTGATGATTATCAAGGTCACAGGACATGGTCCATGAACCATGAGGGATTCATAAGGGCCTCGTGTTCAGGGAGGACAGTGCCTGCAGAGCCACGTGGCTGTCTCTCCACTGCAGGAACCTGGATGGCAGGCCAGGGTCAACAATCCTGCAGAATTAGCCCTGAAAACAAGCAGTTGAGACTAATGTGCTTCTCTAGTACACACAGACAGCATGGGGGCTGTTCACCAAAAGAGGAGGTAGTTCAGGCACACTACCACCCCAGTCTGAAGCATTACTGTGCCTAACTACGTGACTAAGTACCACTCTTTCTTCCAGACACAAAAGATCAGATTTGGTTTTGGATCTGATTCATCCAAAATAGCTGACAAGGGCAGTAAATCCTGGATTTGTGTCTTTCTGATTTATTTCCAATGCTGCTGAGTAATTCCCTTTTATAGAGCTGTGTTGTTGAGATACATGTCTCACTCTTAATTTCCACTTCCTTTTACTTCTCTGTCTAACTATTTTCTTGCAGAAAACATATGTAAAGGGGAAAAATGAAGTAGATGCAGACATGGCACACAGGCACACAGTTAACTACACTGTGTGTTACTACTTCTTGTAGCTGAAAATAGATTAAAAAAAGACAGATACACAGCTGGGTTTTACACAGTATTTTTCAAATGTTGTTGAACTCCCACTTGATACAGTTATGACTGCATTCTTTCTCCTGCTCTGAGTTTAAACAATTTTCTGTGGGAGTCCTTTACAGTGGATACTTTTGAGCAGTTGGCACTGATTTTGCTGTCTCTTATATTCCAGTCTCCTATTTATAGGAAACAACATGTCCTCAAAAAATGTCTAGGCTGATCTAGAAATCTCCAATTTCAACATAAATCGGTATCATATTCATATCTCCTCTTCTGTATTCTTTTCAGGATTTTGAGTCTGAGATGTAAGTTTTGTCCCATCTCAGTCACCCCAATCTATGTAGCCTGAAGTGAGACATAAGGCTAGCTCCAGGGAAATACTGCTAATACTTGCAGACCTCAGCCCTCGCTTTTTAAATTCAAACTTGGAGCATCAGCTTTAAGTGATCTTTCTGCGTGTGAGTCTTGTAAGACTTTCTCTTTGGTGAGCTTGGTTATTACTTTTGGGGCTGTAACATTATTGTAACTTGTTTTATCTGTAATTGGCATGACTTAAGCCAGCCTGACAGCCCAACATTGCCAGTGGGACAGGGATTGCATCTCAGCCACCAGAAAGCAAAGTTCAGCTGCCTGAGGCTGCCTGTAATATGATAATTGCATTACCACATGTTGGTGACTCAAAACCAGTAGGAGAATGATGGGGCAACTCAAACCCCTGCATCTGGGAGGGTGTCTGTGTCCAGCCTCTTCCCAAAATCCCAGTCCATTGGCAATGATTTTTTTTCCCTCAGTGAAAATGCCCTGAGGCCATTTTACAAGTCGTTCCATAGGTCCAAATAGAACAGTAATATTTTGGGGGCTGAACCCCATGAACACAACTCAGGACAGTAGCTTTAGTCCACAAGTTACGACTTTTTTGTTAGTGCTAGCATCATCCTTAATTATTTGGAACTTTTAAATTTGGTGCCTCTTTAGTTTTACCCTGTGTTTTGAACACCAATAATCAGATATATGTGGTCTGTAGCTCTGAGCACTGAAGACAGGCGGTCTTCTGATAATTTTCATCTTTTCCTTAGAGAACAAAGAGTTGTGCTAAGCACAATAAATTATGTCAGTAACCAAAACTTCATAGAAAATGTGGGACATGAGAGAAAAAAGCACAAAACCTACGAAGCACTGAGACTGAGCCCATGTTTGCTGAGGATGGGTGCCTCCCAGAAATACAAATCCCCACACCTCCCCACCCAGTCTTTTCAGATGATGTTAGAAAAGGTCTAATAAAACGTTCTTGTTTTAGTTAATCATTCCTTCAAGCTCTCCCAGCCAAGCTGAGTTGCACTTCATGAGGTCAGCACACTCCTTGTACTCACAGCCAATGTTCCCTTTTTTTATTAGTATATCGACAATGCCGTTTACTCCAGTAACACAGCAGCGTCAGAGCCTCATTTTCCATGGCACAAAACTGCTCCCACTTCACCTGCTAGCAAACACAACCCTGCTGTTTTTCGAAGTAGACAGACTGTTCATGTCTTGTATGCCTTGACTTTGTCTTGAAAGCTTCTCCTGGCAATGTGCAGGCCAATTTGTGAGTTATTACCCAGTCCCCCAAAGCAGCTTAATGTCTTTCCCACGGTGAAGAAGGTAATTTAGAAAAAATGTTCTCAAAGCCATCTCTGTTGTGACTGAGTTATCATCTACAGTGCTTATTAGTAGCTTGTCATATGTGGGTGCTGTAAAGCTAACAGCAAACTTGGAGGCATGAGTTTAAAATATGTCAGTATTGTCAGTGTCTAACAAGTTCTAAAATATCAGTATGATTTTGAAGGGTTTGTGACTTTCCCAGGCTGTCAGAAACATGCTAATTAAGAAATCCAAAGGAATTGCAGAATCAGAGAAGACCCCAAAGTGAGGGGGGCAATCTTTCTCTTCCCAGATGTCAGTGATGGGAAGAAACTAAAAGCAAGAAATTATTTGAACGCTGAAAAAAAGAAATGAGGCAGAAAGTTCCACCTTTAACAGAGGAAGACAGACATAAAAAATATTGCAGGCTCTACGTGACCCTGGAAACCTTAGGAGAAAGGAGAGATTTGATCCTGGTCTCTGCAAGGTAAATAAATCCCCAGATCAGCTGAGGAGGAGCCTTGCTGATAAACAGGACCTGTAAGTGCATTTGCCTGCTTCATGTTTTTCTTTTGCAACAGTGCTTGCAATTGCAATGACTAAAACATCATTCTTAGCTTGCTGACATACAATAAAAAGTGCTAATTTCTTCTGATTTTCATCCAGCATTAAAAGCAGTTCCAGAGAAATCTGACACACAATAACATTCCTGGAAATGATGTACATCAAATGCCATTTTTTACTATCATTCACAAAGACAGACACACTTGGGTCTCCCCAACCTGCAAAGATGCTTCCCCTAAAACAGTGTTTATTAACTGAATAATCAGACATTTAGTGAAGGAGGGAAGAGAAGTCTCCCTCACTGGTCATCACCATTCCTTCTTCAGCTACTAGGGAAAGCAGCACAGCAACCAAAAACTTTGCAAAGGTGATAAAAGCAATGGCCAATAAAGGTGGTCAAATCATTGAAAATTAAAAAGTAGGGTCTGTGGGGAAATTTGAAATCAAAGAGATTCCTAATCAAGCAGAAAGCTGCCTGAGAGAAATTCAGAGATCACTTATCTTCCCCAAAAGAGAAAGATTTTCTGTTTCTATGGAGTAAATCAGCATGTATTTAAGAGCATGCAAAATATGCAGGTCCTGCAAAAAGGCAAGGAGATGTTACCTTGGAGCAGCTTTGCTTTTATGTCTTCCTTCAAACTTAGTAATGGAATTCCAGGAGCCAATAAATATTTGAAGGACAAAGCAAGTACTCTTACATTTCCAGAAAACGTAAAACTAACAAGAACTTCACAGCAACTTTTTTCCAAAACTAAGCAAGCAGTGTTGAGTGTTTTTCACATGTTAGATAATGAATCTTGAAATAAAGGATAATTCACAGACTAGTTTTCTGAGAAACCAGTGGGAGGATGGTCGGCTGTTTATGTTAAAATTCTTTGTATCGGTTAAATACATCTCCCTCAGTCCAGTTTCTGCCTGGAGGGGAGCTGAGAGCAGAATATTCTATTGCAAATTATTCTGGAACTGTATTTTCAGCATTGGCTGCTTAGGGAGAGACATTGCAAAAGGGAGGCAAAATTTAGCAACACGTTAAATCTGTGGTTACATAATTTTTTAGCTGTCTTTTTATTCCAACATGCGAGGCAACACATGTCAGGAATTCTTCTAGCTTGAAAGGGCTTAGGCTGAATCTTATCTTTTTAGGCTGAGAGAGTCTCACTGGTAAGCATGGAAGTCCCCTGGGTCTTCCCAAGGTGTGTGAAGGGCACTTAAATTTACATTTCCCAGGGTGCTTGAACTGGAGGGAAAAAAAGGAGGTGACCAGTTTTGAGGGGGGATAGCAGCAGACACAGGGGTGGCTCTGGAAGCAGTTGACCCTGTTCTGGCATGGTTGATAAAGAGCTGGGGCTGAAGGGCAGCGGGGAGCTGGGCCCTGCCTTGCTGGGTGGTTGCAGGTACTGGGTACATCATCCCCAGGAATGTTATTGTGTGTCAGATTTCTCTGCTTTTAATGCTGGATAATAATCAGAATTAATTAACACCTTTTACTGTGCATCAACAAGCTAAAAATGGCGTTTTAGTCATTGCAATTGCAAGCACTGATGCAAAAGAAAAACACCAGCTAAGAAAATGCAAAGGACAAGTTCCTCAGAGTGCTTTCCCGTAGTGGTGCCTGCTGGCCCAGAGTGTTTGGCATCTGTGTTACCAAGTCCTTTTCTCCCCAGCATCCAGGTTGCCTGAGCCTGGGAACAGACCCTAACCACACCATCTGCCAATGTGCCTGGTGTCCCTTTGAGGGGATCCCAGGGTGCAGGGCATCCACCCCACTACAGAACAGCTCAGCTCAACTTGGTCCTGTCCAATCTACATGTAAAGCCAGAGCCAATGTATCTCTGCAATGATAAACAGAAAATAGCATGAACTGGACAGAGAGCTGTGCTTTAAAGTGGTGTTAAATAAATGTCCAAAGTGGTGTTTGCATGACTGCCCCCTTCAAGCTCCGTTCAAATTGGTTGTGTGTTGACAGTGGCAGGTCACTAGTTTCCATTGAGATTTCATTGTTGATCAGCAAATGTACAGACTAGCCACAGGGTAATTTCTTCTCCTTATTTAATCAAATGGAAACTTTCAATCCATTTTTGTGTTCACAGAACCAGCCACAGCCATTGCAGTTTATTTAAGTAGGTTAAATATAAATCAACACCAAAAACCAGCCCAGCAGCATAACAATGCACTCCTTTTTATTTCTTGATAATATTTTTATATAACTGGCAATAATTTATATTATCTTTATTTTCCTTGGTCTTGTGACTTCTCAGAAGTGTTTCCTGTAGTGCCACTGGCATTTGTTTGCTAGTGCACAGAGCCCTCTGATTTACAGGCTTTGACTTAGTGCTGGGGCTTCAAGGGCAGCAGCTCAGCAATTGCAGCTCCAGCCCAGGGAGAAAGAACTGGCCCTGTCCTCTCCATGCTAAAATCAGCAGCAAAGCTCTCCATGGATTTAAATGGAGCACAGTGTGGACACTTTTATTTTTTCACTAAATATAGGCAGCACATTCTGTCCTCCATATGTACAGAAATAGGAAAGAAGAAGATGTAGGTTTTATACAGTGGGATTCACTTGAACACAGTGTGATGGAAGGAGGGTGGGGGTGGATTTTCCAAAGGCACTGGGGAGCTCCCCATGTGGGTCACAACCGTAGTGTGCATCTCACAGGAGCACAGGTCAGGGACACTGTAATGGCATAAAGCATTTACAAAAATTGACTGGTGGTGTGAATGACACTGGGATGCAGGTCCACCAGAGCCAGGCAGATCTGCACTAGATGTGGCTGGGAAAAATTCCTCTTCACAGGACAGTTTTAGGTTGGTGATTTTGCATTGTTTTCTCATTTTCACATTCCCTGTAACTGTTACACATGTGGCAAATCAAAAGGTGGAAATGAGGGAGCAGCAGGGATGTCATTTATATGAGGAGGTCTGGAGAAGGTTTCTGTCACCACCTGACACAGCTTGGCTCCTCAAGTTCTGTAAAACAGAAGAGATAGGAGTAAACTCTTCCCAGCTAGTGAACACTGAGCCATTGCAGAATTAAAAGAAAGTCAAACAGCTTTCAGGAAGATGTGATTGTTTGATAAACAAGAACATTTTATGGTAATCTCTATATTTACAAACACAAGGATGGGTCAAATGTCTGCTCTTGGAAATTTTTTTTCCATCAGAAATTTCCTTTAAAGCCCAGCAGTTAGAAAATGCTTGTGGCTAAAAATAACTTATAGAAAGGCTATACAGATCCGTGCACTTTCTCTCACAATATTTAGTATTTTGCAAATATTGCTGGTTTTCAGATCTCTCTATTTTTTCAAGGTAATGTAAACTCCTTTGTATCAAATCATAGAACCTATAGGTCTCGAAAAGCACTTAACTCTAGGCACATCCAGGAAAGACTGCAAATGTAATGTCTGATGCTGAAAACTCAAAGGCACCAAAACTGGAGAGGATGTCAAAGACATCTAGTTGAGTAACTTTGTGACAATATGTACAAGTACATAGAAACAGCTGGATATATGTTGACCATTCATGATATTTTTCTTGTATATACCATTTTAGTGAACAAAATGTCAATAATGAATATAAGAAAAATTTACAAAGCCATCATTGAAATGTATTGACAGAATTTGATGCTACATCTGTAGTCGAGGATTATTTTTGTATATTTTGTAGATAAAATTATAACTAGGAAGATAGAATTAAAATATCTATCCTGATTGCTTGGAAAAGCTGTTTACATTTTAGACATCCTGCCTATGAGAGGTTGCATGCTGCTTAGTGTTTTTCATTAGTTTAGGAAAACACAGACAAAAGACAGGACTAAAAAGCCAAGAAATATTCCTCTAACTACCACAGTCCACATCCCATAGTCTCATTTCACTCAGAATTCTCATTGTCTTCCATTCTGCAGTAGAAATTTAATGGAATTACAGTGAATTCTGCCTACTAGGACTATGTAAAAGCCAAGCCACCTCTGTAGTGCTTGAATGTTTTGTTTTCCTTATGTGTTTTGGAAAGTTAATGTTATTGATCTAAAAGGCCTTTATAAAAGTTACCACCATAACCAGATGTTGAGTCCAGCTCTGAATCTGCAGTGCATAATAGCCCATGACAATTAGAATTTAATATCCTCAAAGACTTAACAAATTTGTGTAACACATTAGAAAAGTCCATTAATACAGAAAAAACACTGAGCAAGACTAGACATAATTAATGACCTTCTCAAATCTGACATGACACTTTGATTAGAAAAAAGCTATTTTGGATTATCCTGCCCTTTCACAATGTTTTCAGCATCCAACTGCTACAGTATTTGTTGTTAGTTCTGATGTTTTGTAATGAGGATTCAGTGTATACTTTTAACAGTTTGCTGTTAATTTGCTATTGCAACAACAAATTATGTTAATAAACAATGAAATCACAGCTCATAATATGTTAATTTTGATATCTAATGTATGAACAAGTTTAGGAGTTAAGTCTTTCTAGAGAGCTCCACACAATAAGATTAATGGGATGAGTAAGATAAATGCTAATTCCAAAATTGCAAATTGCAAGCTTTGATGCAGCTGATGACTCAAGAACATTACCACTCATTTTAATGTTGTGTATAGGCAAAAACAATTATTGTTCCAAATATAGAGACCTCAGGAAAATATCACCCATTTGAAAAGGGATCTATTATATCAGAAGATTGATATCTCTGTTTCCTACCTATATTTCCATGGTAACACTGCCATTGTCAAGAGACATGAATATTCCCTGTTCGAGTAATGTTGCCTGGAGTTCACAGTGAGCAGGTAACTCACCATCACATGCTGTGTTCCTCTCCACACCAGACGTTCAATCATCATTATTAAAATAATATTTTAATGGTAAAAAAAATAAAAATTATGATCAATAAGTCACTAACAAGCTACTTCTTACAGCTGCTGTGGTGCTGGTGAGATGTTGATTTCAGGAAGATTGCAAAGAGAAGGATCCAGTCATCATTCTTTTTAGGCCCAGCTGGGTGCTGTGGTACCTCCAACTTTGCTTGCACTGTAAATTATTTGAAGTAAGATTAGTTTCTAAGGGTTAGAGAATAACTGATTTTCCATCTTCATTTGTTCTTTGGTGTCTCTTCCTACAGCTGTGCTGGCTTTGATGGGGGCAGTGATTTTCAGCTATAGACATATGGATTGTAAAAATGTAGATTCAGGATGCCACAGCTGAGCTCACTAATTCCTCTGCACAGTGATCAGGGGTCAAAACCTTCTGTTCAACACCAGCCTCAGCTGTAAGGGACGCAATGATATATCAGATGTGCTATTATTGTCACCAACGTTTACCTAACCATCACTTTCCAAAAATACTGTAAAACTTAGCCTTAAATTGCTTGGGTATGTACAGCAGAGAAATAGTGAAGAGGGCAAGAGAGAAACATACCATTCTTCATCCTACTTGTAATCCTGCACAGCTTTTCCCACTTCCTTGTTACCTAATATAGTAGGGAGAGCTCAGCATCTCATGGCTGCTCCTACCTGCTTCCCACAGCACTCCAGACCCCTCAGCTATTACAGCCTGAAAGCGAGATATTTAAGAAGATATACCTGCTGCTGCCTTTCATTTCTCTCTGGTGTGGCCAAACACATTAAATGGGATTGGCTGCTTGATAAAGTGAGGCACTGTGCATTTATGTCAGACACCACAAAAGCTAGATGATAACATTCAACCAGCATTTCATTATGAATTGGCAAATGTTTCCTTTATGTGACCAGGGAGATCTGAATTACAGAAAATTTCTCCTTTGAAGAAGACATTGTCTCCTTATTGTCTTTTGTGAAAAGATGAGAAGAACGCATTAGTTTGATTGGCAAAAGCACAAAATCAGACAGAATGTACTTACCTGTGCCTACTTTTTCAATAAACTTCTGGCTGTTGTTGTTTCCACACATTAGGTAGTATGGAGATGACTGCTCTTCCTGTGAGGTTCTTTTCTTCATGGGAGAGAGTGATCTCTTGCTGCTGTTCACAGACATCACAGGAACAGGTTTTGTGGGGTTTCTTTCAATGCCACAGCTCATCTTGTGTTTGATGGTATTTAGTGACTCAAAACAAAGGGACTCTTCCCTAAACACATGGCCAAATCTGCATGGTTGGGCAATGTCAAACTCCAGAGCTTTGGATTCTGACCTGTGCAGTATCATTTACAGCAGTGTCCCTGAGCTGTAGGCGAGGAAACACAGAACTGGAGTATGTAGTTGTGTTTACTTCTTCACAAGGAAAAATAAAGCAACATTACAAACAAATCCAGAATAAGTGCATGGAACAAGTAGCAAAAGAAAAACCAAATCAGAAGAAGGGTCACTAGCAAATAGTGATCTTATCTGTGAAATGAAGCCATAGTCCCACAAGGGGTTGCATTCATCATGACACAGAATTAACTTGGTGATGCTCCAAGAGTTTGTGTACAAACATACAGTAATGTATTCCCAAAATGTTAACAAGGATTTTGCTCACACTTTTCACCTCAGCCGCTTCTCACCTTGGCACAACAGTCCCCAGGAGAAAGGGAGCATGGCCATGTGCCAGAGGCACTGGGGAGGCACTGAGAGCAGACAAGCGGGAGTGCAGCTGCCCAGAGAAGGGTGCTGGCCTGGGATTCCCTTCCAGACCCTGAGAGAAGAGTTGATAAATGAAAAGGCTATGATGGGGAGAAGCAAGCAAAGAGTCATTGCAAGAGTGTTTTCGCCACAGGCAGCATCTTAATTATCATGTCCTTTTCTCTGGCTCCTCTCTGGGGTGAGAGCTCAGCATGACCTGCACTGGGCAGAGTAAAGGGGAGGGGTGGGACAAGTCCCAGACACAAGGCACAAGGAAGTTGTGTATGATTTGCTGCAGGATGAGTCATGACTTGTGCCAAGAGGGCCCAGTGACACATGGGAACGGAGCAAACCCAGGAAAAAATCCTACACAGCAGCAAACTGGCCACAGGAGTCAATGCATTTAGAGATTTCTTTCCTATAGTTTTGGTCTTTACCAGACTCCATAAACTAGTTCATATTGCAGAGACATTGTGCTTGATTCTGGGATGGAAGATAAAGTCCTTCACTTGCCTGACTGCCCTCCTGGTCTTTCCTTGGAGGCACACAGTGGTACGAAGTTCTAAAGAGTGAAAAAGGTGATTGTACTGTACTTGCCCTGGGATTGCTTGCAAGGTGCAATCAAGATTTCAACTCAAACAGAATGAAAGGTCCAGTATTTGGTTATGAGATTCAGAAGGATACATCACTTCCCAAGATTAATATCTTCCACTGTCTGAGACACAGGAAAGGAGCTCTCTGCTTTCTACAGCCCTGCCATGGTCCCAGAGATCCAGGGGAGAAAACTCCCTTGCTCCTTTTCCACCACAGTCTGGTGCAGGGGTAGGCGTGACTTTCACCAGCAATAATAAGGCAGTGGCTGAATCATAAAATGTATCTCAACAACCTTGATTGCTCCTTCTGAAATATATATAAATATCAATCATGTTATGATAAAACACTTAGGTACAGCAGCATCCCCAGGCACATCTTGGGCAGCATTGCAACAGGCTCTGTACAAACATGAACTTAGGCATTGCCTGACCCACAAGCTCCTATTTTAAGTACACCTGAAGAGGTAGAAAGAAAAGCAGAGGGAACACAGATGAAGGGATTTATTTTCCCTGGCCTGCAGTGATCTGAGGTTCAACACCCTACTAGTAGAGTCCTCCTTTTTCATAATGACTAACATGCAGGAAGATGCTTCTCACATGTTTTTTTTCAAGCAACAAATCACAATAAATTAAGCTTGACACTAGTACGTTCATGCAAAGCCACAATAAATTCCAAAACACATTTTGTTTACAAAAACCTTTACATACATAATTTTTTTAGGGTTTTGTTTTTTCTGTTAAAAATCAGTCACACTCAAAATATCGCTTTTCTCTTTAATGGAAAATTGTGGAGTCACAACCCTGAGTGAAAATCAGCAAGCAAAGCTCTCTAAGCTTACATGCACTGTGAATAGAGCCCCTGGTGCTGTCCAGAGAGTTGAACTGCTTTGCAGAAGATTTTTCAAGAAGAAAGGTCTTTGCATCAGTCTCAAAGAAGCCCAGACCTGGTAGATTACATAGGATGTTGCAGTCAATGGACATTTCACATATGCGTCACACTCACAGAAACCAGTACTCAACACGTAGAGCTTCAGTGCCACCCTGATGGGTGGGATAACAGGATGGCTGGTACAGCACAGCTCACCGTGGTCCTTGCTGCCCTTTAATTCTGCTGTGAGACCCCATGGGCCAGAGGGAGGCATGGATGAGAGGGAGATGTACTGCACCAACACACAGCCACCTGTGTTAGGCCCTGGGAGCTCAGAGTAGGGGCATAAAATACTCTTAGTGTCTGTATTTGGGCATCAGTGAAGTTTGCTGTCCCACTGGCTCTTTTCTATTTAGCTTTACAACATGACAATTCTAGCCTAGCCATTGTTCCCACTGTCATTTTTCCACCAGCTGCATGTTGAAAATTACTCCTTATTATTACACTCAGCCAAAGAAATTCACAGCTGATACAAGAAGTTCCATGAATAAGAAAGCAAACTAGAAAGGCAGCAGAAATTGCAGTGTGATATCTCAGAAGACTCACACCAGAGGATGAGCTACTTTACGCTTGTTGGGTTAATCCCAGCAACAATTTCCCTCTGTTTGGAGCTCCAATGGAAAGCACTTTCCACTGTACACAGACCACATATTGTGGACAGATGTCATTTCAGCCCTATTGCAAATTCTGGGGAAGATCCCAGTTGATCTTGGTGACCCTCAGGTTCCTTGCTCTTTTCGGGCTTGGTATGGTTGGACAATACAATGGATAACTACACCTGTTTTTCATTTTAGAGCATGCCCTGGAGATTTTTGTGTGGTGAATGCTTAAAACATGGCACCACTGAGACAGAATCATCTCCTGATTCGAGAGCAGCTGCTGAGCAATGCGCATTGCAGTGCAGTTTGTGTACAAAGTACCCAGGAAAAATCACCAAAAAAAGGCCAGGAATTCTTTAAACTTGACATTAGACAAACAGAATTGGGCATAAGAAACTTTTCAGAGCTATCTCACTTTTTTCAGAAGGATGAAAGAGCAAGTCAGTGATGACAGGATATGAACTGGACAATAAAAGAGGTCTGTTTCAATGGAGCTCATCTATGAAATAGTGGCTGGTGCCCAGAAAGTGCTCTGCTGAACACAGCCTATGACCTGATGCTGTCTGCAAGCACAGATCAGTATTACTGTTTTGCTGTGGAAATCACATTCTAAATATCAAAAGCAAGATGAGGACAAGACAAAATACAAATTAATTTACTGCACTCAAGGCTGGATTTTTGTGATAAAATGAGCAGGGTGTTATAAACCAGAAATGATCTGATGGTGTGCAGAGATGATTCATCTGCTCAGCAGAGATTACGAACAAAAGAGACCTCTGGCTTTGCTGCTGTTGCTGGTCAGTGCCAGGATAAACAGTGATAAACATGTCCATTGACACAAAGGAAAGAAACACATAAAGACAAGGATATGCAGAACCGGCTCTCTGCCTTCCTCTGCTGAATATTCCTGCCAGCAGTCCTAGGTGTAAAAAAATCTATAGGCTTTACCTCTGTGGTGTACTGCTGCTGTGTCATTGCAAGTGATGGCAACACACACCTGGTTCAGACTTGAAACCAGGTTCAGACACTAAAGCCCACTGGTGTTGATGTTGTGCCTTTCATGGGTGATGTTTATTCCCTGTCTGGAGCTAGAGGACTACCACCTCTGAAACAGCATCATTTAAGTCCTAACAATTTCTCCTTCCCTGCTTTGGAGATGGTTAAGGAAAACTACCTTCCCATTCCCATTGTGCAGGTGCTCAGCACTTCTTGGAGGAGGCTGTCAGTGATAAAAAAAGCCATCGCTTGTTCTAATTGGGTTGTAGTGTTCCCAAGGCACAGACCAGGGACACTTCCAGGGCATGTGAGCCTGGGAGCCCCGCAAAAATGAAAATCTCTGGTGGCAATGGTACCTCTGGTGCTTGGAGAAGAGACAGCACTGACACAAAGTAGTGTCTGTGGTGTGACACTCATCCTTGAGTGGCGACACTGCTTGTCATGATTTTCATGATATGGTGTTTTATGAAGCTTTGCTTTATTCAGACATGTTTCTTGGATTTTTCTTCAAAACATGGACTCAAGGAAAACTTCTACAACAAGCATGCCAATAATAAGGGATAAATATTGAAAAGCTTTAAACATTTCTTTTGGCAGAGAAAGCACCTGCTAATTTTAAACTATTTGAGGGATAATAGACCTTTCTGCTCACATTGTTGGGTAGAACCACAAGTTGATTGCTGAACAGCTCGTTTGGTTTTAAGCAGCTACAGACCTATAAATATTTCTGCCAAGGCTTGTCATCTCCACAGCAGTTCCTGCTGCTGTTCAGCCATACCAGCAGCAGTTCCATGAAGGTTTGCAAGGGCAGTGTTTACACCCTCCAGCCAAGCTCTGGCAAGGAGCTATGTCATGGTGTTTTTCCTTTCCACTCAGTGAGATTTGCAGAGTAGCCACTGCAGAATGGCCCTTTTGTCAGGGCAGTCAACCACTGTCTATCCCATGCTGGAGCTGGGGCAGCTCATGGGATGGCTCACTATGCTGAGCTCTGTACTGAGCCAGAGAGACATCCCATCCAAATCCTGACCCTCCTCTTAATGCTATCTTAATTTGAAACCAAATAGTAGCTGAGCTCCGAGTGTTGATTAGCTGTGTTTAACTTTTCCATAATAGACATTTTAAAACAAGCTCCTGCTTTCAATGCAGAGTTAAAGATCCTGCAAAAGTCACATGGGGACACTCAGAGGACATGGTCACCCTCCCTCCCTCAGCTCCTCAGGATGCACGTGGTTCTGCACTATGGATGACTTTTCCACTGCGTTTACTGGAATGACCCTGTCCTCCACCATTGCCCAAGTCCTGTGTTAACAAACTCAAGTAACAGTAATAAATCTTTTTAGGGCACAGCACCAGTGCTGCCAGAGCTGTGAAGCCACCTGTCTTGGTATGATGTGGAATTAATGCTGCACATAGAGCACTAGAAACCTAGAGCTACTATATGCAATACCTCTTTTCCTGACCTACTGGTGTACAGAGCTTACACTCAACCACCTCTGCTGCTCCTCGTCAGAAATCCTCCTCAGTACAGAAGCAATTTAAAAAATTGCCCAACCCACCTCAGGCCTCCATTGCCAGTGCTGTTTGCACACAGAATTCCTTTAATTGTCAGTTATCAGCACTAACTCAGTATTACTCAACTCTGAGGCAGCTGAGGGAACAGGACAGTCAACATGAAGCACAACAAACATATTGTGTTTATTGAGGACCAGAGCCTGCCTGCTGCAGCTGGGCTACTCCCACTGCCCACAACAGGGGTGTGAGGATGTGGTCTCTGGTTTGATCCTGCTCCATCATATTAGTCCTGCAGAGAGGGAGGTGGCAGCTGCCCTGAAAACCTGCTAAAGGTTCCATTCCAAAGGATCTTGGTGGAGAAAGGGTTGATGTGAAAAGCAGGGGTTATGCACAGCAATGAGCAAAACAGCAAAAGGCATGCTCTGTCTGCTCCTTTTTGCAGTGGACAGAGTTTTTTTGGCAGGGTGCTCACTGATCAAGACTGGAAAAATATATTGGGAATACAGAAAAGGCTGTGAACGGCCACACAAGAACTAGTCAATTTTTTTCCAGTGGAAGACTTTTTTTTTTTAGGTTGCCAATGCCATTCATGTTAAATCTGAAACTTTCCATGGAAACATGAGTGTGTCAAAAGCATTTAATTTTGGAAAAGGAAAATCTCCAGAAGCCCCTAAGGAAGATGGAATATTTCAATCTGGTTTGGGTTTTTTTTTGTTTTGTTTTTGTTTCTTTGGTTTTTTTAATAAAATTTCAACAGTCAGTTTTAAAAATGCAGTGTTTTTCTTTTACTTCAGGATAATCTATTTCAAAATACATGAGGTTTTTTCTTAGTAAAAATGCAAAAGTCAATGTGAAATATTCTTATGGACAGAAAACAGTAGGTTTTCAGCATTTTCATTTACTTTGTGAAAATTTCATGGTGCTCTGTTTCAATTAGATAAAGAAATTCCCCAAAACTGATGTTCTGAATCTGTTCTTAATCTCACTCTTGCTTCAGGATGGGATAAAAAAATAAATTCAATTTGTGTTTAATTTTAACCTGTTTTCCAGCACTGTGTCCAGGTGGCCAAAAAGGCCAATGGCATCCTGGCCTGGATCAGTGACAGTGTGGCCAGCAGGATCAGGGCAGTGATTGTCCCCCTGTACTCGGCACTGGTGAGGCCACATCTCGAGTGCTGTGTTCAGTTCTGGGCTTCTCAATTCAGAAAGGACATTGAGGTGCTGGAGTGAGTCCAGAGAAGGGCAGTGGAGCTGGTGAAGGGTCTGGAGCACGAGTCCTGTGAGGAGCAGCTGAGGGAGCTGGGGATGCTTAGCCTGGAGAAGAGGAGGCTCAGGGGTGACCTTTTCACTCTCTACAACTACCTGAGAGGAGGTTGTAGCCTGGCGAGGGTTGGTCTCTTCTCCCAGGTGACAAGTGACAGGACAAGAGGAAATGGCCTCAGTTTTGTCAGGGCAGGTTTCAGTTGGATATTGTGAAACATTTTTCTCAGAAAGGGTTATCAGTCATCAGAACAGGCTGCCCAGGAAGTGGTGGAGTCACCATCCCTTGAGGTATTTGAAAGACATGTAGATGTGGCATTTAGGAGCATGGTTTAGTGGTGGACTTGGCAGCGCCAGGTTAATGGTTGGACTCAATGATCTTAGGAGTCTTTTCCAACCTATATTATACCACTGTTCTATGATTCCATGTTCCTGAATGCACCTAGGTGTGCTTTAAGTTTAGCACCTGCTTTGCATGGTCATCCAACTCCTTCCAAAATCCTCTGTAATTTTGTGCCTTCTATTTCTCCTCTCATCCAGCTCCTGGATGAGTGCTGGCTAAGTGAGTCCTTCACATCTTTCTCACTCAGCTTTCTCTCTTTCTTTTCTCTTCTCTTTTTCTACTTTTCCTTTAGTTGCTATCCAAGATTTCTAGTTGCAATTTCCCTGCCTCCTCTCATGTTCTACATTCTCTGCCACAAGTATTGGTTTTCTCTTCTTGTTTTGCTAAAGCCTGGGCCCAGTGAATCTCAAGTTATCTCAATCTACAATTGCAATTAATGTGAAACTTGAACATCTGACTCTTAAGGTCCTGTGCTCTGGAGTGAGCACTGAGCAAACCCAAGGCTTTTGGACACATCCATCACTGTGCAAGATGAGGAATACACAGCTGCCCAGTTCCCATCAACCCTGAAGTGTATTTATTTGCTTTAAAAGGCACAGACTCTTAGGGAGCTGAAGTGGAAGAACAGCAGTGACATATAAAGAAAGAAAAATATTTGCTTCCTGTGCAGATTAGCTTCATCCAAGCTTCTACTTCAAAAAGATTTTGTAAGTTTTAAACAAAGCAGTTCTCCTAATCACATGTCTATGCTAAAATGATGGTAGCACCTAATCCACTGTAGACGCTAAGTTTAGACTGGTTTTGGTATACTTCACTTACTGTACTACTGAAGACCTTTACTGTTACAAGGAAAACACATCGTAAAACTATGCACAGCTTATAGCTTATAGCTCTATTATATAATGCATGGCCTAGGGAACTATGATTTTCCTGTAACTTACAGATAATCTTCCACTGCAAGAAGGTGGTATTGTGTAGTCTGTAAGGGGAAACCTATGTTCCTGGCAGTCAAGAGACCTGGCAATCCCAGAAAAGGGAGCACAATATGTGCTCCCTCACTGTGGAATGGTGTCAATGGTGCATGTCCAGCAGTGATAAGAGTATAATCACACAAAACATATAATAACAATGCATAAAGCTTAGCAGCCAGATTGACGTGGAGAGCTTCTCATTCAAATGGGAGGAATGAATTGTACTGCTAAAGCAGAATGAGAGTGAGAGGCACTGCTGGCTGCAGAAGGTGAACAATTTTGGATTTTCAGGCATAATGCATTTAATTCAAGGTCTATGGAGAGCTGTAGAGCTCTAGTTAAGCCAGCTGACTGCCCACATGTAGGAACTCTTGTGCTGTTCATGCCACCAGCAATAGCGACCTGCCTCCTCCTCATCCAGGAGCACACAGGACCACAAAGCACAGTGTCCTGCTTCTCAGGCAACCCTGTCGGGTGCAGTCCTTCTTTGCAGGAATCCTGCTGCCTGTATACCAGGAAAATTTTGTTCCAGTGTTACTGCTGGGATGACGTTCCAGTCTTGGTCTTCTGAGTCATAAAACCCAAATTCTATCATTTACATTAATGTTGTTTGTAACTAGTTTAGATTTCCATCTTATGCCGCTTTCCCTTATATAGATATTTTTCCTCCCCTGGTGTTTACTCTTTCTTGATGTATTTTTAGAAACCTTTTGTATTCCTTTTCTCCTCCCTGCTAAGCAGGCGCCGGTCCCTCCTGTAGGATAGTCTCCATTAGTCTGATCGTTGTCTTGTTTGCTCCTGTTTCAATTAATCCTTCTTGACAGGGGATGCCCAGGAATATCTGCAGTGTTTCAGATGGGATCTCACAGTGTGAGACACCAATATCTAAAATTTGCTGGTTTCACATATTTGCTTTTCTTGTGGCTGTGTTGCAGCGGTGGTTCACACTCATCTAACTTCATACCACCATAGTAGGCTTCCCCCCAAGCCATTCCCATCTGTTGTTTCAGAATCAGCAAAAAAATTTTGATCCCCGAGTGATAGTGCCCTTCACAGTATTAATGTTCAACACATTCCTACTACCTATTTCTCAAGGTCGCCTTTTATTCCTTTGTGATACTCTAGTTCTGAATTGTGCTGACAATTACAGACTACTTGTGTCTCTAGCAAAGGGCATTGGAAAAAATACATTATTTGCTGAAGACTCAAAGGAAAATATTTAATTAGATGAAACCAAGTCTGATCTTTGATAAACTCTAACAAGGTACTTTCAGCCCAGTAAACTCCTTTTCAATATGATCTGCTTTACCTTCTTGCTGTGAAAGCCTGGTGTAATTTTTGATCCCATTTCTATTCTCTACCTTCCTTAGTTATATTAAGCATTTCCCATCTTACAGTGTACCAAAATACCAGCTGATACTCAGTAGAATTAGATCATCTGGGTTCTGGTTTTTTTGGTTGTTTTTGGTTGTTGGGGTTTGTATTTTTTTTCTGGGGGAAAATCATTCCTCTGTCAGCCTGGGATAATTAAACTTTGTAAACCCATGTGTCTTTCTTCCTGTTCAGCAACTATTTTTATGTCTTTAATTATTCTTTCTTTACAGTTATGCTTGTTCTTTAAACTCATGCCTACTCCTGAAGTCAGGAGTACTGGTCCTGCCCCAGAATACTATTTTTTCCTTCCTGAAATATCATATTTGCTATTCTCTACTCACAATTGCAACATTTTTAACTTGATACCAAAACTGTGGCTGGCTGTAACTAATTCTTCTAGAATTTAGGAGACAGAAGCCCATTATTAGAGTACCTGAAGTTTTGTTTATGTCTCAAATGCTACAATTTCCTTTAGTTGCCTTGCTTGTTTCCATACTTTATTTCATTTTTCTAATTTTTCATTTTTTTACTTCTCAAACTAAGTCAATGTATGAATTGAATTTTTAAGCTATTTAGTCCTTGCTCAGTTGTGGCCCCACTTCATCTTTCCTTGTTGTTATTTTTCTTTATTATACTTCAGAAAAATGTTTTATTTTTAATTTTCATTGAAATATCTAAAACTATTGTTGTTTTTGGTTTATTCTTACTTCACATTTCCACATCCCGGTGTACAAAACATAGTTTTATTTGCTTATAAGAATTTGTTTGTATTCTTTAAGTACCATAGCTTTATATGCTCATAAGTATTTGTTTGTATTCTGTAAGGACTATCCCTAAAATCTTCTTAGAGAGGATACTCAGCCTATTAAGTCTGGAGTGCTTCTCTGTAACTCTGTAAGTTTGTGTCTCCCTACAAGTAGTTTTTGTATTTTTGACTTAAAGAAGTACCAAGATTAATCCTCATTCAGTTCTCTGAGCTTTTCAGTTCAGTCAGCTTCACCATTTTTCTTTTCTTTTACCAAAGCTCATGATTTAGGACTTGCAGGTTTTGTTTATTGACCCATATTTGCCAGTCTCTCAAGAAAATATGAAGGTTTAATATTACAGCTAAAGTTATATTTTATAATCAGGCCTTTTATAATTTCCTCCTACTTACAAAAAAAAAAAAAAATATCCCTTTTGTTCAGCAACTTTTTGAAAGTATCTCCTGTCTAATTCATCTAGGAGTAGCTGAGATGGAGTTCTTCAAGCTGAACTTGGGAAGTTCATGATTGCATCAATTTGAGTCACTACATCCTAAACACTGATTCAGTTTTATGACTAAGATGTACACTGATGATCTGCTACCTGTTCTCATCTCAGTTTTGGGAGATTATATCTTTTCTGTCTTGCTCTATTTTTGATGGAAGTAGTTGATCTTCTGCTCTTCAGCGCAACCATATCCTCTTCACTGCTTTATTTCTGCTTTGTACTCCTGTATAAACTTTTTCTTTTACTCTTCCATCCTCACTGTTTGTTTTCTTCTCTTGATACCACACTTCTCCTGCTCCCTTTCTCACACCCCCATGCATGTCCTGTCCATATTCAGTGTTACTGCTTGCCCAGGGGTGCTCTGTTCCATCAGCCACATCAGGTGGGCCTTCATGCATAAATAGATGCTGTCAGGTAACTCTTCTTGCAACTTATGTCACCTTTGTCATCACATCCATTCCTGGAGATAGCTCTACTCCTGCCTCAAAAAATGAATTTAAAGTGCCATCACTGAATTTCTTTATCCTTGAAATTTGTTTTCAAGTTGTTGCAGGGAACTCTAAACACCCATTTTTTAGCCTTTATTCATTGTTTTCCTCTTGTTTGGCCTAGTCTAGTCAGCCAAAGAAAATCCTTTCCACTCCCTGTGTACTACAGTGAAGTGGCATGATCCTAGAGCTGCCCTCAGTGTCCTCACATGTCCTGCAGGTAGTGACATGTGAGAAGTTTCCTCCTTGCAGCCTCTCCTGATTCAGAGGCAGTTGTTGTTTAATGTGATACCATTGCCACAGCCAAGACACTTGACACCATGCCCAGGCTAGAATGCTCCTGGCCTGGGTTTAGAAAGCTAGAAACACTAAACAAAACATTATTTTGGGTGATGGGGAGTCATTGCAGCTATTCTGCCAAATCTTGGAGTAGCTGGCACACTGCCATACATAACAGCATGTAGTTATATTGAGTTAACAACATTAAAGGTGTATTTTCCCCACTCACTCTATGAACAAGAAAATAGTACTCCTTCCACCCAGGGATGTTCTGGAGCTTGCTAGTGAAAGGTGAAGTTCATACTAAGGACAAGTCCAGGCTTTTGCCATTTAAGTAGACAATGGGATTTTGAACTCTTCAGAAATGAAGTATTTCAAAGACAGCAGGAAGTACTACAATTTAAGTTGGCTCTCAGGGAACACACCTGAATTTGTCAGAGCAATGAATGGAAGACCATATTCTAGATCTCATGCACATATTTTGATATCTTTAAATACCCAAATATGTTTAAGTGCTTCAATAATGTTTAAAATTTTCCATATTGTTTTAGCATTAGGTTGATGTATAGCGACATAATACAACAATCACCTATTTTCTTGAAAAACTAGAGTAAATCTTTGTATTCGCTTTGCCCTGGGACATCTTTGTCAGGGTAATCTCTCTATCTAATCCAAAATAAGTGACAGTGTGGTGGTATAAGTGGTGTTTCTGCACAGTGCCTTCCAAGACACCATAGATATTGTTCCTCTGGATCATTGTTTTGATACTGGGAGCTTGGATGCTGCTCCAGTCAATTAAAAAAATACAGTCTGCCTTCTCATCAAAGGCTTTTCAAGTGAGTAGCCCCTCTAGCTGTAGTCTCCTAAATATTTTGGGGAAGTCCATTTTGCCATTGAACAGCCAAAGCTCAATCAAAAAAGCCAAAGCTCAAAGATCACCTCACCCCTACAGGTACACATTGAAAACCATCAGAACTCTTCTTGTGGGAACAGATTCCTCTAACTCTGCAGTTAAATCTGGGCTATCCCCCAAAAGTCAGGATGGTCCTTGTTCTCCTCACTGTTTAGATTTCTTTAACTTATCAGGCAAGTAATCAAAACACCAAGGCAGATGCTGAGTAAAGGGAAAATGCAACTTACACTATTCTGAGACCTCACAGTTCCAACTGTCCAATTGGTGAAAAAATGTCCAATTTACAGAGGTCATTCTGCTGGAGTTATCCTAGTAAGAGAGTTCCAGTAAAAATCCTTGTACAGATCTGCCTTATCTTGGCAGACTAAAAAAGCTACCCGGCATTTAAATTAAGGCTTGAAGGCTGCTCTGTTATAAGGTGAGCTTTAATCCTGGAGGTACAAATTGCATTAGAAATCCTGGAACACAGACAGTTTCTAGTGGCCACACATATGAACCAGAGATCTGAATATCTATTGACTGATGCAGGACATGAGATCAGACCAGTCCACAAAGGCCTGCTGTACTCAGTTCCTTCCAGACATCAGTGGCCCTGTCTTCAGAAATCATCTTTGAGCTGCCTTGCTCATGAGACCATACCTGATAACCACCATCCTTGGAAAGGGATGGCTGCAAGCAAGGATCCCCCACTGGCCTTTAGGGCATCTGGTTCCATGCAGTGTTGGTCAGAATGATTTCAGGCTGATTTCTTTTACCTGGTGGTAAATCCTTAGACTTCTAAATATCATTTTCAAACCTCTCTGCATTGCTCTGTCAGCAAGTCCCCAGTGTTGGAAATCAGTGTTAGGTGACACCACTGTCTTCTGAAACTTCATCAGTGTGGTGTGCTCTATACCTAACCCTTAGCCACACTTGCTCAGGACAATACCTCCATGTCTACATTTTCCAGGGTGCTTCTTTGTCAGCTCCCACTCTGAACTTACTGGATCCACCTGAATCCCCAAGGAAGCACAGCTGATCAGCCACCATGCCAAAGAAGTTTGTCAAGAGCATTTGCATTGCTTCTCTTTTAAAGCCCTTAATTTTTCAGCTGACATCTGAGTTAGTGTTGGAAGTCCTCAAAATGCAGAACTGCTTGTCACTGTTATCTGAACCTGGTTTCAGCTGAAGCACTGATGCATGCTGTGTTTTCTTGCCTAGCACTACAAAGCTCCAGTAAAGACTGTCCTGTAACACTGCTGAACCCTTTTCTGTTTGCTCACATCTCCTCGTTTTCCTCTCCCATTAATCATGGTCATGACTCTCTTTATATGACATCTCCCATGGTCACAATGGCTTTATAATTAT
Source organism: Lichenostomus cassidix (assembly GCF_008360975.1). NCBI lineage: Eukaryota > Metazoa > Chordata > Aves > Passeriformes > Meliphagidae > Lichenostomus > Lichenostomus cassidix. Next base: position 128,201,597 of record NC_139482.1, read on the forward strand.
TCCCACCTTGAAGCCCAGAGGGTAGTGCCACAAGTTCCCTCATCCACAGGCTAGGAGGGAATATGTCACTGCTGTCCCAGGCTTTGCAGGCATGACCCAGGACCTGCTGGACCCTGCACTGTCCTGGCCCAGCACTGTGGGGCAGGCAGGACACCCAAGTGTTCCTCAGGAGCAGATTCAGCAGTAGGCTTGGGGCTCGTAGGCATTGCTGACTGCTCCTGACCAGCCTGTTTACCCTGCTGCAGACACTCTCTTCCCTACCCTTCTTGCTTTTTCGGTTTCCTGACATTTTGTTACTCCAGACTGCACTCCTGCTTTCCCATTGGATGCACCATGCTCAAGGCTCATTGAAGGTTTGAATCACGACCTGACCCTCAAATGCAGACCTGCCTTGTTTACAGTTCCACCCTGGCTTTGGTCCAAGCTTGTTCTATTGCAAGCCCTGTCTACTTCCATTACTTCTGCTTTCCACCACTTCCAACTGCTCCACTCTGCATGCTTGGTAGCAGACATCAGCTGCAACATTTACCTGTCTTTTCAGGTCACCAGCCTCTGAAGGCATAGTGGTGCACCCTGGAAAACAGTAATGCCACTGGCAGACTGCTTATAGTCATTCTGCTGTAAGTATTATGTAATGACAAAAAATGGCACAACAAGTGGCATAAGAAACAGTACGATGACCGAGAACTGCTTTGTCACCCATACATGTTAGTTTTGACAGGGATGTCCTTCTTTGTTAAGACTACCTCCAGCTAACATTTCCACATGCAAATCTGCACACTTTAAGAGCACTTTCAGACTATATTTGCGTTGTACCTCTTTCTATTCCTACTGTCATGTGCTTTGGTGGCACCCTTTGATACCTCTGAGGGAGAGGGAAGCCCTGTTTTACAGTGGAACATTAGAAAATGGGTGCCACTTGCCAAACACAGTGGGTGTTGGCAAGAAGTCAATTTTCAGGCGCATATTTTGTGTAGTTGCAGTGATGCTGGTGGGTAGTTTCTGAAGAGAAGCCATAGGTCTTACAGTAGGAATTTTTAACTCTCTCCACCATGGTAAAACACTGGTATGCAGTGCAGCAGAAAGCTAGCAGAGTTTGTTTAAAACTCTCAGTAATATGAAAACTACTGACACTGGTTTAATAGCCACAGGCCTGTCTGAGGGGCTGGGAGATTTCCTAGCAGCAAATGAAACACTGCAAAAGGAAATGAATGTGCTTTGTGCGTATTCAGGAATGCACATCAAAGGCAGAGCAAGGCTGGGTGATAGGCCCTTGGAAATCAAACGGGCTCTGGAGATTGCTAGTATCAATAATATTTAATATCCAGGGTATCTTTCACTCCAAATATTCTGGGAAAGTGGCTATCCTCACAGCTCTGCTGTGATAACACCTCCCCAGGCTTCTGGGAAAACAGCTCTTTCCTCTTCCCTGCACTGAACATCCTTTACAAGGCACCCACTGAGTCACTTGGCATCTCAGTATCTCTGGTCAAGCTCATTCTCTCCCTTCCTCACTCCCTGGCATTAATGTTTTCCCAGGCAGGGCTCTTGTCACTCTGGGTTGCCCTGCTGGGGCATCTTGGGCCACCACTGCACTGCCACTCTTACTCACTGCTGCCTACTCCAGGCACTTGCTTAGGCTGTACAGAGCTGTCTTTGTCATCAGAGCTGGACATCATCGACACAAACAGCATGGAAGGAGCTGGGTGGAGGCTGCAGCCTTGTGGGTGAGCTGCAGGCAGGCCGTGCCTGAGCTGGCAGCCCAGTGAGGGCTCTGCAGGGGATATCCACAGCCCCGCAGGTGATGGAGTTCCATGAGTTGACTCAAAAGGTGTTTCTTGTCAGGTCTGGCTTTTGCAGATGAGGCATGCACCAGGCAGAGAAGGCACCTGCTTACAGCTTTCAAGAGCTAGGCCTTAAAAATGACAATCACACATGGGCTGATGACTGCAAGTAAACAAGTGACCAGTGCAAGGAGGGGACATAGTAGCGTGCCCTACCTTGGGGTATTCATAGTCCTACTGTCCCCTGGGCCATTGTCTCCAGCACCACCACAGAGCTCTGGAAAGGCAAATGACATTAGCAAGTGACAAACCTACAAGGCTAACATCCATGTTGCTCCTAAAATACAAGGTGTTTGTGACTAAATGACTTGTTAGTAGAAAATGGTTTACTAATACTCAAACACTCATAGCCAGAAGAACGAGAAAACACAGTCACTGCCTCGGGCTTCACATGTGTCACCATCTCTTTTCCTTCTTATTTTAACTAATTAGGCATCATTTAGCTTTCTTTTGGCCTCAGGTCCCCTGATGTAAGCATGTAGGAATATGCTCTGTTTCTTACACATTCACCCAGTCTGCTAGCCCACACTGACAGCCTGACTAACACAGAAATAATAAACCACTCTCAGCTGTGCCTCACTTAAAGAAGTGCACTGTGCATCATGGAAAAAAAGAAAAAAAGGAGCCCAGCAAAACACTTAACAACTGGGACCTAAGACAATATACGTAAGGCTCTAAAAATTAGACTTGGCAAAAGTGATTGCAGATAAAATCAATAAGGAAAGGATAAGAATATATTAACACAAAATATTTCCTGGGGAAATGGAAAAAGTTTCATAAGACTAGATCTTAACATCAACAGAGTTATCCAAAGGGCAAGAAAAAAATCTGTAGCCTTTCAGATGTTGGCCAAAAATGAAAGAAAAACAGGCGCCTTCTGAGTCAGGTCTGGCAGGAGCAGCCACCAGCAAAAGGAGCTCAAGAGGGGTGGCAGCTGGAAATCACTTGGCTTTTGAAGCCCCTGGCTCTTTGCTGCCTCTAACCCTTCTGTGGCCACTAGATCCAGAAGGATCTGTGTGCATCCTGAAGTTCATGGACATCCTTCCAGGCAGGAAGACAGTGATGGTTCTGAGGAGCTGTGCAGCCTTCAGTCCTGTCCACTCATGCAGATCTTTAACTGGGGCTCAGAGCACACTTCTGCTCTCAGTTTTTGGTATGTCTTGCTCGGTGTTGCTTTCCTGTTCATTCTACCTGCTGATGCTCTCCCACCATTATCTCTGCTGGTAACCCTTCCCTGTCCAGACTGAATGTGTGAAAGCAGCACAGCACCTGCTATGCCAATACCCACCTCTTGTTAGTCTGCTCAGCTGGCTGGGACAAGTTATTTCAAAAGTTTTCTTGAGTTACAGCTAAGGTAAATCAAGTCACTAAATTATTACTGGCATCCCTCTGGTACTACTAGTCCTCCACTGATTCTCCACAATTGCCTTTCTGTGCTGAGTGAGCACAGACATGTCACTTTGCTGGGAAGGTACAAGCAGCACAGGTGAGCTCAACTGCACTGCATAGAGGCATGGGATAAACCCTCTGTGAATCTCACATGAGAAAATGTCTTGTAGACTCAGCTGTTGCATCACTTCAGCTTTGCCAAACAAAAGAAATAATTTAAATGTAGGCATCTGGTTCTGCAATGGAAGCCTTGGGGTGTGAAATCTTCAAACAGGCTGTTTCTGGCAGGTGGAGAAACAACAGGAGGTGTGTGCATGTGGTGACTGCCAGTGGCTGGACCCCAGCTCTTTTCACCTGGTGATAGGATTAATGCACCAGAGAGATCTCCCCTGGTCTCCATTTTTCAGCTTCTCTTCTTTCTGCTCACTTCTGAGAGCCAGGAAACATGTGCTAGATCTACACCTCCCTAGAGGATTTTCATATTAATGTTAGTCCTGAGGAATAGTGAACTGGAAGAGGAGGGTGTGGAAACACATTTCTTGACCATATTCAGCATTATGGAATAGTTCAGGAATGGTGAGATGGTGCTTGCTTAACCCCACTTTTGATACTGATGTCATAACCAGATGTAAGTGGGCAATAAAAGTTGTCATCTTTTTAGCTGCAAGCACATGGTGCTTCTTCTCCTTGAGCTCATCTGTGGCAGAGTATCTTTTTGCAGCTGTACCCATCACCCATCTCTGGCCCCCATGCTGTAAACAGAACAGGCTCAAGCAGTTTGTCTCCCTGTGCTGTACAGTCTTTCACTATCAGTGGAGGAACATGCTGTCCAGCAATGAGTTCAAAGAGCTGCTGCTGGTTTGCCTTTAATCTTCTGTTTTTCTTTTGGAGTATGCAATCAAAAAACTGGAAGCATTTTTCCTGGCTTAGGGTCCTTAACATGATCACGCTGTCCATCTTGCTAAATGTTTCCATGGTATTTTACTGCACTAGTGGATGCTCTTGTACATCATTGTAACCCTTTGATCACAGGCTGTGGTGCTTCTTTTTCTGAGCTCTGTCCATAGAGGATCACAGAATCACAGAATATTCTGAGCTGAAAGGATAGTTCCTTGCTCTGGCACAGGCTTGTAGCTCTGCAACTTTGTCTTGAAATTGAATTTGCAGATTTCTGAGTACTCTGTTCAAGACACAAAGTCAATCAAGAAGGAAGGAGAGTTTCTCTGAATGGGTGAATGGCATTGGAATAACATTTAGAGCCTGAGCACACAATCTCTGGTGTCTAGAAGCAGTGGTAATTCTGTGGATTGTTCCTTGCTCTAGTTTGTATATGCAATTAGGTGATTTCAGCTCCCAGTTCTGGTAAATCTGTGGAAAAATAGCACTAGGAATAAATGTGTTTATTTATTTTAAATTAAAGTCTTCTGAAAGTCCTAGAGAGGTGCATTTAGGATTAGCTGCTACACAGAGGGACTGGGAGAGCACCCATCTGCTTTCAGCCAAAACCAATTGCCCTTTATCAGACAGCTTCCTAATCCCACCTAAATTCCCTCTCTGCTCCTCCACACAGTGCTTGCCCACCCCAACAGCCCAGCTCACTACTGAGCCATTTTTGGGGTAAAAACACATTTCTTTCTGCATTCCCCAGATCTGAGATCTGAGGGGACTCTGTCCCCCCATAAGTGCCAGTGGCTCCTGCCAGCCAGGTGGCACAGCCATCCCAGCCATGCTGCTGGCACACAGCCCTTCCCATCCATCCCATGCCATCAGTGGCTGCCTTACCTTTATCCCCATTAACAGGCACTGCAGTAGCAACATGTACTCAATAGCCTTGTGCATTTGATTGTGTGAGCAGGGCTGATGAACTTTCCTTCAAAATGTGGATTACGAACACGTTTTTCTCCCCCAAAACCTCCTGTTCTGTGGCATTTGTTCTATAAACCCAGATAAAAATTTTGTTCTTACTTTTCAAGTTTATATTTACAAAACGGTGGAAAAATAGGCATAATGACAGTTTAATTAATGTATGCCATTAATCCTGGAGATAATCAAAAGCCTGATAAGTCTCTAATCTTGTAAAAAAGAATTAGAAATCACTGAAACATCTTTTGCTATCTGTAACCTTGTAATGAGATGCTGCATGCTTGGAGGAGGAGCCATGGAAAGGAGCAGTGCCAGAGGACATATTCTCAGCAGATTTCATCACTGGACTTCTTGTGTGATATTGTTCTTGGCAAAAACTGGAGTCCAAAGCCATCAATGTTGTTTTCAAATTTTGTCCTTCTCCTATCAATGTATAAAGTTATTCTAAGAATTTGTGGATATAAAGCAGGAGAGCTTTTGCTTCTCTACCATTTTCTTGTAAGTATCATGTATTTAAAGCACGACTTCAGTTTTAATGCTTGCAGACCTTACTAATTTCTTCGTAGTTAATTCTTCAGATGTGAAAATCATGCCAGTATACAATATCTGTTATTCAAGCATAAAAATAAATTAATAGAAGGCAACATTTCCAATGTGTTTTAAAAAGTAATAATGTGGCCAACCTCAGAAAACTGGTTTTTTTGGAAGTCTGTATAAAATTTTTGTTTTAACGCTGTCTACAGCTCTACACTTTCATGTGTAGAATGCAGTTTATGTGTTGTCAGCTATTACCAATAAGTGTCAATGAAACAGCTTTGGAGGATGCAGTGACCGACAGACATTGGCCAGATTTTGAGGAGCTCAAAAAGAAGTGCTCATTCTTGAACTCAGTGTAAAAGTGTAACATAAAAGAGCAAAATGTCCTAATGTCTGTCACTTGTGCAGGGACCTGGGAACCAGCTGGAGCTGATGGGAAGCATGGTGGGAAGGAATAATAATAAGTATTGCTTCTCTTCCTCTCCAGTGACCCAAAGAAAACTGAATTTTTCCTCTAGAAAGGAGGCCGTGGGCAGCAGTCTGCCGCAGGGGGAGAGTTAAGGCTGGGTGAGAACTTTAGTCTGACTCCCAAAAGAGACCAAACCAATGAAGGAGCCAGAGCAGGACTGGGTAAAATAAACCCTGGAGGGCTGGGGTACAAGTCCTGGCAGGCAGGCAGGAGGAGGGTAAATTAAATGAGAATATTTGTGTCAGGGCTGGAAATGAGGTTTCTTTCTTTCTTTTTTCTTTTTTTTTTGTTTTTAACTTCAAGGTTGAGCAGTACAAGAAGCAGTAAGAAGCAATGGCTGCCCAGGCACAGGTTAGCCAGCAGCTGCCTTGCTTGGCTATGTCCCTGCAAGCATGAAGATCCCAAGTCCCTTGAGTGCAGGGACTTTGGCAAGAGAGCTGGGGAAGGGGCAGGGTGGGTGAGGCTGTCAGGGTGCTGCAGGCTCTGGCTGTGCTCTGCTGCAGGCAGAGCCGTGGGCTGTCAAGGGGCCACGGCAGCAGCAAGGCTAAATGTGCCCAGCCCCTGGGGATGTCACCCCAGAGCAGCTGCCAGGGAAGGAGCACCCCAAGGTGGTTTCATTTAGACTCTCCTAGCACATGTGAACAACATTTAGTAAATACCTGCAGGAGGGCTGACTCCCAATGCACTGAAAGGCTTCAAGACTAAAAATGTGTTCAAGCTCTGCTTTCCACCAGTATATGAGCAGCTGGGAGAAGGAGCAGTGAATTATGCCATAAGACACAAGAGGCAGAGGCAATGTTAGGCTGGGGATAGGGACAAGGTGCTGCTGCCAAACCAGCCCTGAATGTAGGTTAATGAGGAAAGAAATCTTTTGAACCTTCTCCAGAAAAGAAATTGTTCAAAATAGGAGATACACTTGAATAAACTTAGCAAACAGAAAGACAGGTCAGGGAGAGAGAGCAAAGTAGAACTTCTGCACATTTTCCCTGTCTTCAGATAAAGCCGTGTTGGTATACACAAGTACAACAACTCCTGAACTTTGGCTCCTTTATTTATAAAACAATATACTAATCTTAATCCCTGGACACACTGACGTAACTGAATGTCATACTTTCCAAATATAATGGATTGCATTCCCATCATAAAATAAATACATTCCAGCAGTGAGCCCCCCAGCAAATTACAGAGCTCTGACATCTGGGGAAGCTGGGGCAAGAGGTACAACAATTGGGTTGTGTTGCTGAAGCCCAAAAGCAAAGTTTTTGCTGGCAGCATTCTAGGAAAACCTATTATAAATGCAATGCTACCAAAAAAGTGCTCTTTTCTTTCTAGTTCTGTGCTGCATGCAAAAGTCATTAAAAAAAATCCTGGGTAAACAAATATTCTCTTTTCCATATGACCTTTTCTTCAATGTTTTCAAAAGTATATTGTCTTTTCAGTTTAACACAATATTTGTCAGCTTTTATTTATAGCTTAAAAGAAAAGCCTTCCTCAAACTGTCGCCAAAAATGCCCTTCTATAGGCATGCTGTCAGGAGAAAGGCTTTCTTTCTCTGAGTATCACTCTGGATTCAAATGCATTTTACTGTAACTAAGATAGGAGTGCCTCCAGCAATCATTGCATCTTGAATCAGCTGGACACATATCACTCTGGCCTAAGAGCCATTTTTAATCTGTATTATGTGAAAGTAAGGGTTAAATACAATAGATAACCAAGCAGCAATGGTTTGCTCTCATGCACTCTCTCCTTTTTTATTTATTTTGTAAAATAAGCAGGCACTAAGACCTTTAAAGAACATTTTTATTCTTATCTAATGTGTAGGGGGCAAGAGCAATATTTGCAGCAATATGATAAAACAGCATATTACCCAACTCCACATGACTCAGCATGAGGGTTTTTTAACTTGGAAACTGTAATGAAAAGGCCATGGTGCTTCACAAACTGGTTCTACTCTGAGGGATATCAAAAACAAAAATTTGAAATGTCACATTGCTAGTACAAGTTCAGCATAATGTAAGCAGGCATGACCCAGGGCAGGTTACAGATTGCAATGAGTTTGGGACCTCCTTTGCTGAAAGTCAGAGAAATTCCTACAACTTCATGGGATAGCTTCAAATGTAGCACAGGACTTTATTCCCTGATCTGCTATTCAGTGACTTACTGAGCTGGAAAGAGACAAATATGTGCAAGTTGACAAAATGTTGTCCTCTGTAAAGTCCATATTTACTTCAGCTGTCAAATGCAGAAGACTGGTCCCGTGTATAGATCCCTGAAGGAGCTCAGCATTTGGTGTTGTCATGAGTTAACACTTCAGTCAAAGCTGATATGCTTATTAATGGCTGCTGCTGAAGGTTATATACGTTTTATGTTTTGTGACTGAATAGTATTAGGTACAAAAGTGAGGCCAAACTCCTGGGAGTCGACTTTTGTATGTTTTTATCCTCTGTGATAGTACACATCTGGGCTTTGGGAGCTTCAAAGTTCACTCATTCACAACCCAAAGGGTGGTTTTGTCTCTTGATGAAACAGTCATTAAGCCAGTTTGTCAAGTTCAGCATTATCTTTTGCATCTTTGTGATTGCTCTTTCCATTTTTCTCTTTGTATCTCATGTGGAGAAACACACCAGCTAAAATGCCACCTGAAAAACAGAGTATTTGTCTGTAAATGGAAGAGAAAACTTTCTGAAAAGATGTTTCAGCAAGGGCCATGACCTCTTGAACAGAAGTAAACAGCTTTGAGGGATGGCCATGCAGCATTGGACCAAGAGCATGGACCTGAGTTACTGCTGGGCACTATCAGATGCCTCAGGGCTCAGAGGCCTTCCCCCAAAGGAGAATTTTCCTCCACAACCTGAGCAGATGGCAAAGTTTCTATTTTAGCCCCCCCAGCTTTCAGCCGTGATTTTTCATGTTTGCCTTGAGATGCAGTCCCTCTTTTTACATATACATATATAAAGATCAAATATATATATATATATTAAAAGATCAAACTATATATTATACATATATAATATAATATATAGTTTGAGCTTTTAAAATCAGTGATGAGTTTGTTACACTCTATATAAATTTATTTACTCTTTATCAGTGTGAGAATGAATACAAATAATGTAAACCCACAAAGCAAAAATAGGTGAATAAAATGATAACTAAAAGCTACAGGTACAGATATTGTAAGTAGGAAGCTTCACTATTTTCGCTATAATCTGAATGCCCAAGACAAAGCTCCAAACGCCTCCCTGACAGGCAAAGGGGAATAGGTAGCAATGAAGTGATATGCTACAACTTCAGCAGTTTCTTCTGTCCTAGCTGATTGTTGTGCCATTGGATGTTTTTATTATGACCAAAAGCTTAGAAGTTTGTGGCCACCATGGTACACAATCATGGGATCTTCCCTCTTTCGCTCATTCTGCAACATTCATGACAAATCTTCACCCAAAAAGTGAATTAGCGTCAGAAATGCAGCAGCACCATCATGTCTCAAAGATCTGGCTTCAAATCAACCAAGAGGAATTGACTTACCAATGACAAGCAGGACCGCAATTAGAATCCCAACTGCCTGCCCAGGGGTTGGCCAGTAGTGCTGACGGTCTATTTCAATAAAACATGACTGTTCACTGGAACACTTGCAGATGCTTACTGCAAAAAGAAATGCCATGAGGTTAATGGGAAGTTTTGTAGCCACAATTGGTTATTTATAAATTTAACTGCTGTCTTGAAATGAATAGTTCTGTGCATAGAATACCTTTAAGATTCACTTTGTTTTCCATAGGTGGGTCTCCATTGTCATTAAGCATTATTGGAACATTATACACCTTCTCTTCAAAGTTAGCATGTTTTGGGGACAGGTAAGCATGAGTAGCTGTAAGTAGGAAATGAGACATTCTTGTCAGCACAAGAAAGTAATTTAGTTCAACATTCATACTGGCTGTAAAGGTTCTTTTTTTTAAGGCTGTTTTGCACATGATAGTAGTTCCTGTTTTAATCTATGTCTTCCAAGTTCTCATTGGTTTTCAGACATTAAGTAAAAAAAGGGAATATCTAGAAGCCTACTCTGGCCTTCAGCATAATTTGACTATAGAATTTCCTTCCTAATTTCTGCATCGGGCCAAAACTGATCTTGGGTAGTGCTACACTGAAAGCATCACATCTAGACCAAGAATAGCCCTCTATACTCATAGAGACTGTAACCAGCTTAAATTGTTCACAAGGAAATGTAGCAGCTAGATCATCCTTCCAGCAAACTTACACTGTCACATCTAAGACTCTTTAAAAATTGGAAAAGGTAATAATAGCCATTAGGATCAGATCAAAGGTCTGTTGGTAAAAGTATGTGGTCTCCAGAATAAATGGAGATTAGGAGGAAAAAGAAAGCATGTATCCTATTTTCTCCTAATGCCCTCTCACCCTTCAAACACTTTCAGCTCAGGGGACTTCTTGAGCACAATGTAATTTCTTGCTTTGAATTTATAGAAAATTTCTGCATAGACAACACCCTGTGACAGCAAGTTCCCAAGTCAACTATTTCCTCTTTCTATTTGCACTGGAAAAAACTCCACAAGCTTCACTTCACGGTCCCAGATTTGTGTACTGGGAGAGCAAAGAATGAACTTTTGGCCACCCTGACCATAGTATTCATAATTTTGTATCTCTGTATTGTATTTTTTCTCTACTGTCTTCCAAGATAAAAAGTAGTAGCTTACTTTGCTGCTCCTATACACTTTCTTATAGCAGGCCGCTGTATAACTCTGATTATCCTTGTCACCCTATCTAAACCTGTTTCCAGTTTTATTTCCAAAATACTGCATTTTTATGGAGATACAGAGAATGAAGTTCAAAATTTGAAGAAATTATAGACTTATACAGGGGCATAGTGATGTCCTCAGATTTCTTTTCTTGTGTTCCCTGGTAATTATCAGTATTTGATCTTTCTGAATACCGCTGATAAATTGATCTGGCATTTACATGTAGCTGCTTATAGGTCTCCTTCCTGACTCATAATGGCCAGCTCATCACTCATGATTTCAAGAGTGAATTTGGAAGTCCAGGGCTCACTAGCACCTGTCAATTTTATTGTTCAACCAACTCAGTCTTGCAAGAATGCGCTGAAATTCTACACACTTGGGTCCTACTCAAATAACTTTGTATAATGAGTAAACTTTGCCTCCTCATTGCACACCCACATGTATTGAGTAATGCAGATCCCAGAAAAAAACCTTTGGAAAACCACACATGAACTCCCTTCACTGCAAGAGCTGACCATTTACTCCAAGTCCTGAATTTTATATTATTATTTATGCTTTCATAACTTTAACATTATGGCAACCCAGCTTTCTCAAGTGGGACAGTTCATCAAACATATTTTATTACTCTAGACAGGTTTTATCAGCCAAGCCTTTATTCACGTGCTTACTGCCCCTTTCAAAGAGCTCCATTCAGTTTGTGAGGCATGACTTCCTTTTGCACATGAAATGTCAGAAATGTACAGTTTGCAAACTGCTCTGTGATTTCAGCAGTGATTTCTATTCATTAAACACACATCCATTTCATTCTTACATACTTCTTCTCTCATAAATATGCGTGAAAATATAGCTTGCAACATACTAGGTTTCATCTCTTGCAAAAAAATAATTAATTACTTTGGTGTTCTTAACAACCTTTTTTTTTTTTTACATGGGATACTGGACATCCAAAAATAAGAGTGAAAAGGAATTTTGTAGTTCTTCATATTTACCAGAGTACCAAAAGAGTCCCATATCATTGTAAGAATGGTTGTATTAGCTTACCATTGACTTTTGAGATTTCCCAGTTATTTCTTGCATTCATTTCATTCGCAAGAGAAAAAGTAAATCTTGAATAAAAAAACTGCTCATCAGCATCAGTAGCTTGAATGAGAGTTTTCTCTCCTCCACTGACCGGGTAGCAGAAGAAAGCAGGAGAATCCATGGCTAAATTTGGAGGGTTGTCATTCACATCACGTAAGTGTAGAATCAAGAACGCTTTGGATTTCTGAGCTGCATTATCTGTCAGGTTGAACAGAACACAAGGTTACATGCATGTCTTTGATTTCCACTCTGGGCCATTGCATTTGCAGCTATCACAGAGGTACACCATCAGACAGGAAGTGAGAGATGTTATTCTGTCTGAAGGCTGCAGGAAGTCCTGAGGGATTTGTAGTAGCTGACACTACTTTTTAGCGAGCATGGCTTATTTACTTTATTTATTATTTACTTATTATCTGTTGCTAACTACAGAACACTAGCAAGTGAAAGGAGGCAGATGGACCATCTTATCTAATAATTGGTCATATCCATCATATTTGGCAAGCAGTCACATCTAAAGTGGCCAGTGCACTCTTTGGAGCACTCTTAAGAATTAAATGCCTTGAGTTTCCCACCCCTCTTCTACATACGGGAAATGCAAGTCAAAATTGGAAGATTCTAATGGCTAGAACTAGAAGTCCTAATATATGTAGCCTTGGTAGAGTATTAGTTTTAGTTATAATAAAATGAAATTCTGTACAAGATTACAAACTACTCTCCAGGTATGTTTTCAGAAAGCCTAACCACACCTAGAAAGACTAGAATCTTCACACCTATAGAGAAAAAAATGGCAGAAAATATTAATGTTTAAAACATTAGAAAAAAGAAGAAATTCTAATATTCTTTATATGTCATGTGGCTCAAGCAAATATAGGACCATGAAAGCTATTTTAATCCTCATTATCTACAGCAACAAGATTTCTTTTAGAAATTTAAAATCTTAAGAAATATATGCTTCTAAGGTTACATTACAGGATGTATATACAAGATTACATGTTCCAGCACTTTTCATGGGTTTAGTCATGGTAGGTAAGATAATTCTTCATAAAAGAGTAAGGACAGGGAATTCCTCTGTATATATACATAGTTGTTTTATCACTTACTTTGCTCTGATACAACAACCTCTAGTGAGTATATTGCTTCTTGTTCTCGATCCAAAAGGGAAGCAGTGTATACCTGCCCAGTGGCTGGATCAATTTTTAGCCATTTTCTCACATCACCTTCTAAGGAGTATCTTTGGAAAGAAATAGGGGGAAAAAATAAAAATCACATATACTATTCCAAATCAGGAAAAAATTCCAACAAAGGAAACACTTCTTTGTTGATTTTATGCAAGCAGCTTGATTACAGTTGTACTCAAAAAGAGAGCTCATGGAAGAGTCACAGCACTACTCTACTACAGCTGACCAGGAGAGATAGACAGAGGAAGAGAGGCCAAAATCATCCAGAATAAGAGTGAGACAAGAACTATGGAAATGCCACTTCTCCAGCCTGTGTGCTTACAATTCCACTTTCCTTTTAAATAGGGACCTTGGGCCGTTCCTGAGCTTTTGGGACTGAAGTGTCACTTGTCCAAACCCCATGTCTGTCTCACCCCATCACATCTCCCACATCTTGGTTTTGATGGGGGCACAAACCAAAGACTGGGGGACAGAGGGACCAGTGCAGCCAGGCTCCCTATTGGATCAGGAAGGGGCCAGGACCCAAAGTGAACTAAGGTGAATAACTTCTGCCAGTCTGGAGCAGCCTGTAACTACCATTGGGGCAGCCTTGGAATAGAGAGTGCTTTAAGCACCACCAAATTATTGCATTTATATAATTGTTTAAAAAATCACCAAGATCTCTGGGTATTTACTCACAGAAATTTACTTATTTAACCATGTGGAAATTTACAAATTTAACCATGAACATATGACCCAGTTAAAACACAGGCACTAGCTTGAGTAGAAGTGACCCGACCTTCTCATTCAATGTTTTTGTTCTTTCAGTACCCTTTACAGTAGAAAAAGAATGCTTGTACATCTTCTACTTTTTATACTTTTCATTTTATATCCTTTAAACTATTTTTAGCAAAAATGTGGTTTATGTATATCTGAATTCCTGTCATCTGTCTCTGTCGTCATCCCCCAGAGCTTCTGGACTATGTGGCTCACTTTCAAACTAGTTTGACAGAAGGCCAAACATGATAAGTTCACAAAGTTAGGGGAAAGTAGAAAGCCAGATGAGAAATCTCTGGGAATAAGAATCCACAGGAGGCCTAAGAGTCATATTGTGCAACTCCATTAACCACTTGGTGTTTTGCTGAATTTTATTTTAATTTCAAGAACTGTTTGTTTTGAGTTGATCTGTTCAGCATTCCAGCTGGGAATTGCAGAACAAAAGTCACAAATAATTCTTCTATCTGACTCTACTGTGTAAGGCACATTTACATCATGCAACACAGCTCAGGAACTGTCTTGCACAGAGTTTTGCATCCACAATAGAAAGAGGCATGTCAGCTCTGACAGCTAGGAAAGCAAATAAATTAATTTTCAACTGTAGACTCAAGGCTGTGTATTTTGGTGGAGAAAAAGCCATGTGTAGTTTCCTGCATGACATGAAAAGCAGCTCCTCTCCTGCTGGTTCAGGGGCACACAGTATATGCTTCATTTATGTGTTACAGGCATTATGTATATGGAAACCCTGTTATTATCAAACCAGCTCTACCTTTTTCCTGGAGACATAAATTAGCCTTCTTCCCTTGTGGTTTCCTGTTTCAAGGCTGATGTTTGTCATAGCACAGAGAGAAATCTGGTCAGAAAAGCACTGCCCAGCACTCTGCTGCAGGTGGGTCACTGGCCACCAGCCCACCACACCTCCACCTTCTACTAGGAGATAAGACTTCTGTAAAAAAGCTTTTTCCAACATGCCACATATTGGACATATTTTCCTTGCACCTCCTTCAGAACAATTTTCAAAACCCTAAATCCAATTACTTAATCACAGTCACTCTTTTTTACCGTACAGAATCCCCCTCAGGATCATAGGCCTCCACCGTCACGACCAGGGTATTGACAGGAATGTCTTCAGACACTTCTGTTTTGTAAACTGGCTTCAGGATAACAGGTGGCTCATCCACATTTGTTACAAAAACTTTAAACAAGGCAAGAGAGCTTGAGTTGTACTCCACATTTGGCACCAGCGGTTCAGGGTTTGTGGCGTTGATCACCAGGTTGTACACAGGCATTGTTTCAAAATCAAGAGCCTGGATGAATCAGAAAAAAGAGGTTCTTGAAGCAATGGCCCTGCTGCTGTGAGGACCTCTGATTACAAATTGCAAAGTCCCCCTCTTCTCAAGGAGAAGACTGCATCCCAGATACTAGCAAAACAAGGGAGAGCTGTCAGAAGAAAACGACACTGGAAATGGTCAATTTAAATGAAACCATATGCCTGTTTAGAGACCTCCTCAGCAACTGCATTTTCTAATAATATTGCCACCTGCCCCACTAAGTTTAATAACAATATCCTGTTTACAGAAACAGTATTTATAGCTCTGTATGAGAAGGCCTCAAATGACCTCTGGGTGTCAAAAGTCATGCGAGGGTTGTTTCACCACAGTTTCTCACAATAGCCTCCTTGGGAAAAAATGGGGCTGAGGCTGATCCTGAAGATGGTGCACCAAACACTGCCCCTGCCTGCGCTTGGCCTGGTGTCAGCACGTGAGCTGGATGCTCACAATATGGCACCCTTGGAAATGAGTGATAGGTTTTCTGGAGCCATAGTCCAAGTTCCTTCGAGAAGGCTAATTTCAAAGGGAGAGCAATTTTGCTGCTGAAATTCATGGATGCAACAAAAAGTGTCCCTGTCTCCAGCATTCAGCATAGGGGCTGTATCACCCACTACAGCACATGCTGACCTTGGCTTTGTCACAGTTCATGTTTCCCTCAGCAGGAACAAGCTGTCTCTCCATGCTGACTTTGAGACAATCTGGCTGCATTTGAATCTCCCTTTGCAAAGGCCACTGATGGCACAGAGCAACTGCAGGGAGGAGAATCTGCCCCATCACAGCCCACCACTACCAACACAGCCCATGGAAGCATTAGCTGGCTTTCTCTTGTCTAGAAATGCCCGTGCAAAATCACTCAAAAAATGTAATTTTTTGTCTTTATGGTGCACAAAGACCTACTTCATTGGCCAGAGCCTGCTCTATTGGAGAAGCAGCAGCAAAGCTGGTGGAGGGAGCTGCTGGTGGTGGTGGGTGATGAGGGCACAGCAAAGGCAGGAGGATAGGCATGGGTGATCACTGCACAGAGCACAGGCACTGCACAGGCACAGAGCCTGAGTCCAAAAGTGGAGCCTCCTGCAGTCTGCACCATGCTTAAGGTGTCCCCACCCCACCACGAGCCAACAACCCTCCCCACAAACCATTACCAGGGAAGTTACTGTTTATGACAAATAAGTTACAATAAAGGAGAAGAATAAAATCCATCTATTCACCTTGTTAATCTTGACGAACCCTCGGTTTGTTTCAGGGTCAGTCTCTATGATGAACGTGTTGTTTGAATCTCCTTCCTTCACTTGGTAAGTGATGAGGGAGCTCCCTGTGGCAGGCTCATCTCCATCAGTAGCTTGAATTTCTAATATCACAGTTCCTATTGGGATATCTTCTGCCACAGTCACATTGTTATACTGAGGAGAGAGAGATATCATTGAAACATGACATACTGAGCACCATCTGTGGATAAAAACTTCAGCATAAAAACAAGCTTGTGATGCACAAACATGGATGTATTTTAACCCACAGCAGCCACATGAGGGAGGGAAGCTTTTTAGCCATACGTTTATCACAGCTGATGAGATCTATGTCAGTGCCACTAGTACAGCACCAGTCCCACATCTTTACCTCCTCTGTTGAAACCAGTCCATCCACGTTTATGCAGCAGGGACAGTACAGCTCTGTACCCCATTAGCACCGTGGCCACTCGTTAAATATTTAATTGCTTCATGCACCACAGGCTGTTGCCACATTAATATCCCAGCTCTGTTGACTGTTTGAAGTGTGCCCTCACCCAGAAGCCTCACCTCAAGGCCAGGTCCTGGCCACAGGCCTTGAGGTGAGAAGGTGTAAAACCTGCTTTGCAGGCATCCTGTCTGCATGTGACTGTGCTGCCATTGCCATTGACAGAGAGCTGGGCAATGCACTCAGCAAAGCCCAAAATCCAGCACAGCTTCCCCAAAAGGACTCCTATGCCTGATGAGGCAGACAGCTCTCCTGAGCCCACTGCCTTCATGGCCCACAGGAATGGTGGGAGCTGGGACACCTTTGTGTAGGTACTCCAGCCACTCCAGTGTCTGCCAGGAGGCTTGGGCCATCAGGCAGAAGTCATGAAACATCTGCAGGTCTCTGCCAGCTGCCAACACCTCCACCAGAGGAAAAGGCAAGAGACTGACACTCATCCTGGAACCAAGTATGTTTTTGGGCACGGATTACTGGACCATTGTTTCTAGTCAAACCAAATAGGGATTTTGATTCCTATTCATTCTCTTTGGGTACTCATTGGGTACTCATTGGTACTCTTTGGGTACTGTACTCATTGGGTACAGTAATGCTGTGTTTGGAAAGGTACTTTGGAGATGCTAGCTTTTTTCCATTTAGCTATTTAATTAATTTCAAAGCCTTTTCTTCCCCCTTTCCCTTCAGAACTTGCACTTCTGGAATAAACTGCTTTAATAGAATAATTTCTTTCTGTTCATATAGTTTTTCACTTAGCAAGTTACCTTAAATATTGTAATTTCCTATGAGTCTGTCCCATTGTTCACTGTCTAGATGGAGTTTATATGCAGACTTGCAGCAATATTTTGCCTTTATTTTCACTAGTTTATTTTCACTCTCGTGTTCTGTAAATGGCTAGTTTCCCATTGACGTTCTATAGACACTGAAGGTATGCTCAAACACTTGTCAAAAATTATTGGAACACCCAAAACAGTGTTAAAAATACTCACATCAGATTTTTCAAATATGGGAATTTGATCATTGATGTCAATGACATGTATTTCCACGTCACAGACTGTTTGGAATCCTGCATGGAAAGAGACAAACAACGTCATATAAGCCCTTCTGCCGAAAATAACTTTCCTCCAGAAGGGTTCACTGTGAGCAAAAGTGAGCACTGCCAGATTGCCTAATCTAGGAACTAAACTGAGAGAAGCACTTATCTCAAATATCTCTTACTTCATGACAACCTCTCTATCTTCCCATTGATCTTCCTAATTTCTTCAGCACTGTCCCATCCTGTTTCATTTCCCTCACTTTTTAAAGCCATATTGATTTACCAGGATGATGATAGCTATGAATTGTGTTAGCCATCTCAGTATCACTTTTCCATGTCAAAAAGTGAGCCCTGAGTTGTTATGCTACCTCTTGGCAGGTCCTTGGGCAGCACCCTCAGTTTTGTTACAGCCAGACTTAAACTTCAGATCCATGTAAATCTAATCACTACCTGAGCAGGGGTACCCACAGCCACGGAGGGTTGTGATTTTAAAAGAATAATATATCTGGTCATGTGTTATTCATATATAGATGGATTTTAGTGTTTTATGAACATTCTTCATAAGCTGAAAGTTGAGGAAAATTCTAAACAAAATTGTTTGGATGGAATTCAAATGAGTTTGATTTCTTTTCCATTCAGTGAAGCACAAAGGACTCCTGGGAATTTACATAAGGGACAAGATTATTTTTGAAATTTAATTTCAGTTTAATTTTCTCTGAATATTTTAAAATATTATCTGGGCTGTTTGAGCAGCTGTGTTTAATTTCTTGATTTTTTTTTCAGTAAGTCCCTTTGAAAGTTTTGGGGGAAAACCACAATCATGATCTCGTCATTTTTTTCCCCCTGTGGAAGGAAATCTCTCACTGAAGTACTTGTTAACAAGCTTCCCAATTTAGCCACACTCTGTCCTAGAGCTGGTTTCCTTCCATGCTTGCATTATGAATCATGATTAATCTCCCTGCATCTCAGAAACAGGGCAAGTACCATGCCAGAGCAAGACAGCTCTCAGTGCTTAGGGCCTCTTCAGTGAATCCTCCTTATCTCCTCACATCCCTTGGACACTGAACACAAGTGATGCCAGCATGAACAGAGTTATCCCAACAAATAACAGCAGGCATTACATACCTGGATCTGTCACCAGGACCTTCAAGGAATACTTGGATGTAAAAGCCTTGTTCAAGGAACGGCCAGCTAAGTGCAAATCCCCAGTGTCTTTCTGAATATAGAAGAGATTATCTGAGGGAACTTTAGGATCCTGGCTTTGGATTTGGAACTGCAGACGAGAGTGTTTGGTGTCCTCCTTATCCATGTCCGTAGCAAGCACAGTGCCAATATTATTTCCTGTAGCAGAGTAGAGATCGGAGTCAGACAGATAATGCAGTGGTCCTGTTTCTCCACAGAAGTGCACAGTGAGAACAGTGATATCAGCAGCAAAGAGTAGAGAGTCAATAAAAATAAAGCTACATGGAAAACACTGCAATGGACACAACTATTTCACTTCTGGGAGTTTTTACTTTAGCATCCCAACCTACTGTTTTGGGCTTGGGGCAGTCCAAAAGACTGTAACAACAGACATTTCAGTCCTGAAACCAAACCACTGATGTCAGATTAGGGTAATGGTCTATTGAAGTCAAAGGCATACTGCTGGAGGAGCAGCTGGATGAGAAAAAATGGGCTCATACCACTTTTAGAACAATATTTCTTGTATTGGTAATAAAAGAGGTGTTTTTCTCTACACACTCTAAGCAGTTATCTAAAATTGTGGTTGTGGGAAAATGCAGTTTCATATTTTAAATTAAATAGCATTTTTAAAGTAGGTGTCTTAAGTCTGTCCTTCCCAAGTAATAGAAGCCCTTTCCACATGAATTATTGAAGGAAAAACAGCAGTGCTATTAGCACAGGAAAACACTTCTCTAGGACAGCTGCATTTTACTCTTTGGGATCAGAATCTCTAACTCCATTTACACACAGCTGGAAACAGCAGCAGGACTAGAATGAGATGTATAAATTAACAGAAGCTCTTTTCTTACCTCCACTTTCATTTTCTTGAACTTCAATTATGGTGAGGGCCTGCTGACACACAGGGGGGTTGTCATTGATGTCTTCCACAATAACTTGAATTTGCAAAGGCTTGTCCACCAGCTCTCCTTTGTTATCTTTTGAGACCACAAAGAATGTATACTGCAACAAGAATATAATTATTGAATATAGTGATATGATAATGTAATGACAATATAGTGATATGATAACGATAATATAATTATATTAATTATATTAACATAATTGAATAGAATGAATGTAATTAATATAATGATGGTTTGAACATCCACTGCGACAATATTTTGCATTTGAGTATATAACTATGGGAATATGAAATACCATCTCACGAGTTTATTTGGTATTTTCACTCTGTTTAAATCAGAACTCTTCGATCTCCCTTGAGTGTCTGAGGCCTGAGCTCTCAAAAGATTTTAAAATCCCTCAATACTTCTCTCTACTGTAACCTCACTCTTGCAAAAGTTCAGGACAAACGGGAATATCTAATTTTTGCCATTTTTCAAATTCATCTGTCACATATGGAGATGGAATTTATCCAGCATATCTGATCTCTGACCTATGCTGCACTCAAATTTCCTCCAAGAACAAAAGGGAACAGAGGATTTTCTGAAAGACCCCTAGCTGGGTAGCTTCAAGGTAATTTTACAGTTGCAACTCCAAGTTAAACTCTGCTTCTGGTATGTAGAGATACCTGAGGTCCCTGAGGTCTGAAATAGATCTAGAACATCCAAATGCCCTGTACTCCACACATCCCACTGCCTACCTCTTGCTCATGCAGGTCCATGTTGTACACTGAACATGTGCTGTGGGCAGTGGTTGCTACTGCCAGACCAGGTGGAGGGTAAGAACCTGAAGGCTGTTTACAGTACAGTAGGTGGATGCACTCTCCCATGTATCACAACATTTCCAAAAAAGAGTGACAAGAAACAAAGCTTTTATTTATTCTCCCCTTCCCTGTCCCCCTTCCTTTCTACCGAGCTCTCTCATATTTACTCCCACACCAATAATTAGCTTCCTGCTATGAAGTTTTATGTGTTTACTTACCATATCCTTTTCTTCCCTGTCCAATGGTTCGGTCACATAAATATCCCCATCCTGACTGATGGAAAATGGAAGCCTGGGCAGCTTTTCTTTTTCAAAAATGGCATAACTTACATCTGGTTCATTTGACTGCACCTAAAAAAACAACCAAACAAACAAAAAATAAGTCAGGATAGGAAGTCAGAAGTGTAGACTGAGATTTAACAGGAATCATTTCTGGACCACAAACAGAAACAATCACATTTCTGTTAGCTTCATAAACCAGAGAATTAACAGTTTGGCAGGATGTTGGGATGAACTGCAGAAAGTCAGACTGACAACCTGCCTCTACTCTCTGAATTGTGTGGTGAAGCCACTTTGCCTCAGTTTCTCCGTCTGTCCATATGGGCTACAACACTTATCTTTTTATAAAATGGGTTTTTGAGATGGAGATAAATAGTGAGTATGAGAAAAAAAGCATTATTTGCATTTGAATATCTTGATACTAATCATTTCCATCTCTTTACATTGTCTATTTCTGCCTGATGTTTTGGTTTACGTGATTCAGAGAAGTGGAACACCAAAATGACACTAAATTGGGAGGAGCTGTCAACTCCCTCTAGGGCAGAGAGGCTCTTCAGAAAGACCTTGATAAATTATAGAGATGGGCAATCAACAACTGTGTGAAATTTCACAAAGTGCCAGATTCTGCACCTGGAATGGAGCAACCCTGATTGTATATGTAGGGGAACAAGAGGCTGGAGAGCAGTGCTGAGGAGAGGGACCTATTTGGTGACAAGCTGAATATGAGTCAGCAGTGCCCTGGCAGCCAGGAGGGCCAACCATGTCCTGGGGTGCATCAGGCACAGCATCACCACCCAGGCCAGGGAGGCATTGTCCTGCTCTCCTCTGCACTGGGGTGGCCTCACTTTGAGTATTGTGTGAAGTTTTGGGTACAACAATATAAAAAAGACATTAAACTATTAGAGAGTGTCCAAAGGAGGGCCATGAGGATGGCACAGGGCTTGGAGGGGAAGCCTTAGTAGGAGCAGCTGAGTATATTTTATTTGTTCAGCCTGGAGGAGGCTGAGGGGAGACCTCAACATTCTCATGAAGGGAGGCAGAGGGGAAGGCACTGATCTCTTCACTTGCATGGCCAATGACAGGACTTGAGGAAGCTCAGCTGCAGAAGGTTTAGGTTGGATATCAAGAGAAGGTTTTTCAGCCAGAGGGTCATCGGGCACTGGAACAGGCTCCCCAGGGAAATGGTCACAGCACCAAGCCTTCAAGAGCTCAAGAAGCATTTGTACAATGCTCTCAGGCACATAGTGTGATTCTTAGATTGTCCTGCACAGAGCCAGGAGTTGGACTCAATGATCCTATTGGATGCCTTCCAATACAGCATATTTTGAGATTCTCTGATTCTATGAAAACAAATATCTGGTACCTATCTGCACATAGGTGTATGCACACTCTTTACGTTCATCAAAGCTTGTGATGAAGGATCTTTACTGCGGTGTTGCACATTTAGAACTAAATTAAGTACACAGATGGTCAAATTAATGAAGGAGTCAGTATTAGTTTATGTTCTATTTAGCAGCAACTGCATTTCATTTTTCCCTAGGCAGAATCAACATGCCATGGGCTGCCACTTGAAATTTGTATACAAGGGACCCCAAAATGGGTGCACCCTTGCAAGTTAGTGTTCCTTCCACCTGCTTTCACTCTGAACTTCCTTAGGCTGTCACTGAGGTCAGTGGGAACAGCACCACGCCAGTTACTCTTGCAAACAGGATGAATGGAATCCTCCCATGTTAAAGGGATGACAGCATTGGGGGTGTCAGTGCCAAGGCATTTTTCAAAGTCAAATATTTCTGAAAGGCTTTTGGCCTGTTAGTTAATATGTACTGATGTACACACTGCTATTGGTCTGCAGCTATCAGCAAAATATTTTGTGTTTGAACTGTGAAAAGAAGAATAGTGTGGGAATGCAGGATGTGAAGGAGGGTGTTTCAGTCCTTTCTAGGTACTTTTGATGTAGCAGTTGTGCTGCATGACACAAAACTGGCCAGAGCAGGTGTCTCCGTGGGGGACTGCCCACAGCCAGGCTGTTGTGGAACTGGTCTCCTGCCCTGCTCTTCTGCAGGTGGAAGAACCTAACCTCAAAATAAGCTCCAACAAACTTTTGGTTTGCTCAGAGCCTGGAGGACCCATGACTGGATTTTGCTCCCAAGGTGAAGGGCAAAGTCCAGTCGCTGTGCTGTTTGTATAGACTCTATCTCAGTCACCTTCAAACTATTAACTTTCATACTAACAAAAAGTCAATGAGACCTGCACTAACAATCATTTCGAAAGGATACCATATTAAAACAATAACTGGGAGGTGTCAAAGTCTTTCTGAAGAGGCTGGTGTGAATGCAGTGGGGACACCTTCACAGTTAATTGGGAGGAAACAATTTTGTGGCACAAGGAGAAGTTCAGGGAGTGTAGTCAAGGACCCTACCTTGCTGATGTTGACAGGGTGGACTTGGGTTGAGTTTTCTAGGATGTGGATAGTGGAGGGAGCTTTCCACAGGCTCTCCTTCACAAGGATGTTCACATCGACACTGCTGGTGAAAGCATTCGGTGTCATCCCTGCCATGTCCTTCACGGAGACAACAAGTGTGAAGGTGTCCTGCTTTTGAGGATCTAAGTAATAAGAGCCTAGAGACAGAGCAAAGAGTCAAGAGAAATGACACAGAGGCTGTGGGGGTTGTTCATCTGCCCATTCCTCCTACATGCACTATGTTTCTCTATCTATTTCAGACTTACTCCTTAGATGGTCCTCTGTGGCAAATCTCATCCAGCCACTTCCTCTGGTTTCTCTGAACAATGCAGCATAGCATCATGTGGATGTAATCATATGAGGCCTCTGTGCTGTGGTCTCATTTTGTGCAGATGCATCACTGAACAGCCCTCACCCCAGTTAGGCACTTGTTCAGCCCAGCTGAATAGCTGGGTGTTTCTAAATCATTGCAATTTATTTGGGATCACATGGCCAGCTGAGTTCTCTCTGCATTTTTCATGTTACTACTTTTAGGTTTCTAGATTTCAAGGCAGAGGATTAATTCCAAGATATGACACAGTGTAGTCCTGAAGGCCAGAGGATCTATCTCTCTTCTCAGTGTACTTTTAGATCTCAATCTCCATTTCTGCTAGCTTCACTTGAATTTGGTGAACCAAAAAACAAGTTCCCCAAAACCAAGGCTTTAGTGGAGTGTGTCCCACTGACTACATTTATTCAGTATGTAGCATCAGACCTGTGTTGTTGTTTTGTTCCTATACACACACCCCAAAACTCATGCCTGCTCTTTGCAAACAAAAATCTTTTTAAGTACCTGTCTTGCTTGGTGAGATTGCTCCAGTTGCCCTGTCAATCTGGAAAAGCATTTCTTCATAAGGGTTGGGAAAGTGATGGAGGATGCTGTACACCAGCTGTGCATGGGGAGTTGCAGGATTATCACGGTCAGTGGCATGGACATACATGAAGGGCCTGCCTGTTTGGATTAGAGAAGAAACAGTGGTAAGAGAGGAGACTGAAGCTCAGCACAAAATCCATTCAAGCAGAGCTCTCAAGCCAGGAAGGCAGCTTATGGGGAGCTACCACTGATCCATAATGCATCTCTCATGGGAAGCCATAAGTAGAAGTTACACTGCTGTATGCCATCCCACAGGTCAACCTTCCACCAGCTCTGCTTAGTAGGATCACAATAGGTGTGAAGACCAGTTGATGAAGAAAGTAACAGAGTTAAATCAGCAGAGAGCTATCTATTACACAAGAGTGCCTGAACCCAAAATTCAGCTCACTGGTATCTGTATCTGTCTTTAAGGCCACTTTGCAGCTCTTACACGAATCAACTTAACCAAAAGCACCTTGATAAAAGTTGCATACAGCCTGTGGCAGAGGTATAATTAAAAGAACAATCATACAGTGAAAAAAATATGGAAATACACTTTAATGTAACTCAATGTTACTTTAATGTAACTCAACTTTTACCTTTTGAGCATCAGTGCAACACGCAAAATCTTTTTGACTTGGATGCAGTTAAGTAATATGTTTCAGAATGATTTTCTGGCCTCATGGAGGTTTATATGCATATTTTTCAGCAAAAGTTTCTTCTTGAGTCCACAGTCACAGCGGTAACAGCTGTATGAGTCCTTTGTTTCATTTCCAAGACATAAGTCTCAAACTGCTCTTTTACACTTGCATGACTCCTGGACTGGATCACTGCAATCCATAATCTAAGACTCTCTTCTAAATGCTAAGGTTCAGCCCATGCTCTGAGAAGCATCAGTCATGGTAAGCACATACCCCATATCTACCCTGGCACTTTATTTCACTGATATGTAAAGACTTATATAGTCATAGTGTGGCTAGCACAGTTTTTCCCATGAGAAGTTTTCTTGTGTTTTGTAAATAAAGATAAAGTCTGGATGTTGTTGGAACAGTGTCCCAAAACTTGGGCAGTGCAGGCCTGGCCAATCAGGCCTGGGGGAAGGCTTCTGACTGACCAATCTGGGTGACTTTTGAGAACTCTATAAATGTGATGAAATCAAAACAATAAAGGTCATTCCTTCTTGCCACTGAGAACCGATGTATTCATTACTCTGCTAGCTGCTCAACAGCGACAGTCATAGCATTCTCCTTCTGTATAGTCTTTGGTAACACTTAAATCTTAAACCCCTTCTGGCATAAGGGTTGGTTTTTTTCAGTACAATGGAGAGAGCAGCAGTATTTTCTTGTTAAGTGATACTCACAAAGAATAAGTACAATAAAATATTTCTGACTGCACTCATCCCTTTACACCACATAGTGGTCATCTCTTTGCCCTTTCATTATATTATAGAGGCTTTCATCCTTATTTTGTAAAGTCCTGTGGGAAGGAAAATGGATCATTTTCCAGCTTGTTGAAGTATAGCACCCATTTTACCTTCCTGCTTAATTTACCTACCTTCCTATTGACTATAATATTTATTATGGTGATAATTACCTGGACGGGAGTTCTGCCTCACTACTCCATAGTACTTTTTCTCGTCAAATTCTGGTGGGTTGTCATTGATATCCTCCACATGTATTGTAATCGTATATGGACCTTTCACTACATTTCCACTTTCATCCAGACTTTCCACCTGATTTGAAAAACAAGAAGGAACAGCAAAGAAATATTTCCATGCAGATAAGTTAAAAGGCATAAATTAATATCAGGGTGTCAAATGCCATTCTTACTGTGATGCAAATCTGGTGTGAGCCATCACTGGGTAGCTCCACATACAAGGACAAATTTGCCACTGCAGCTCTCTAACAAAAATTTGTCACAGCATATAATGCCAACAAAACAAAATAACCCACTCCTGCTTCTGATGGCACTTTTCAGAGGACAATTTCCCACTAGCAATTTCAGCAGACTACTTGTATTTTTGCACAGCTTAAAATTAATGTTTTTCTTTAAACAGAAATAAATACTTTCCAACAAACAAGGAGAAAACCCAACATGATATGGTATTTATAACTAATTACTATTTTAAATATAAATCAGATAAAAAGTTTGATATAAGGGCTAGTAAAGAAACATTAATTCTTATTTCTAATGATTTTTTTCCAAACAATTTGAATTATCTTCCAGCCTTCTTTAGCTTTAAAGCACCAAGTATATATTATATCTGTTACACCTCATTTTATTTTCACATAATAGATAAAATAATGATTATTTATGCCTACCCAAACATAATTTTTTAGTTCTGTCATCACATCTTGTCTATAAATGATTCACATGTTTAGGGCTATTAAGTTCTGGGGTTAGAAAATTGTCCTTTCTAAATCCAATCCAAGGGTGCTTTAGAGCTGAGAACATGAAACCATGAGACCTCAAGTCTCTCTAGACTTTAAAAAGACAGCTAAGGCTAGCTAAAATACCATCATGTATTTTGTCTGTTCACATACTGATCCTCTCATGATCATCTTTCTCAGCTGCTAGTGCCTCAGAAAAAGACAATACTATTTTTGACATAGTTTCAGAGCACAAGGCTATACTGAGACCCAAAGACTGCCTATCCACTGCCCCATTCTCAATAGTGTTCACAGTGAGATCCTCATGAAAAGCACACAAAGCTTTTCCTCTCTTGGAGTCTAACATCTGCCAAACAGCTTCCTGCTGTTATCTGACAGAGTTTAGATCTGTGCCTCTCTGCCTAAATGTCTTTTACTAACACCATTTCACAGAGTCACAGAATATTCCAAGTTGGAAGTGACCCACAAAGATCATCAAGTCCAGCCCTGGAGGGAATGGCCCATACAGGGATCAAACCTTGGCATTATTAGCACCATGCTCTAATCAATTGAGCTAATATCAGTTTATCACCATATATATAAGCTATCAGCCTTCATGGATAACAAGAGAAACTCATTCATGGGGCAAGATTTTACTTCTGGTCAAGTATTCCCCTCATAGTAGGAGAGTTAAAGGGTTGGCGTTAGCATCACAATTTTTGTTTTCTCTGCATAGCCTTCCTCTGCTAAAGAGCATTTTCCTATTCAGTCTTTTCCTGTTCAGTCCTTTGACTTCCAGCAGAGCTCAATATTAAAAATAAATAAGCTGCCTGAAAACATAGGCAAAATAAAGAATTTGAAATTTCAACATAATAATTCTATAATTTCTATAAATATCAGGTTTACCACAAGTGGGTGAATGTGAATACCTCTCCCTTCCTACATTTCACTGAGTTTTTACCTGCAGCTTGTGCTCTTGTTTGGTCTCCCAGTCCAGAGACCCATTGATATACAGGAAGCCAGACTCCCGCGAAATGTCAATTACTCCAGCTTTTTCACCAGACATTCTGAAACTCACAGCAGGTGGCTCAAGTGTGAACTACAATGGCAGAAAATCAGAGAGAAAAATCATCTTTTTTTTTCCAGCATTTTTACCATAATAAAAATCATTTCATGCCTTTGTGACTTTTAAAATACATTGCCAACAGTGTGTTTGGCTGGGAGAATGACATTCCAAGAGTCTGTTCAAACAAATCTGCTCTTTTCTGATCCTCAGCAGAGGAGTTTTCACATTATTTCCTGAATGCTGCAAGAAATCCCAACTGCAGTTTGTTTCCAAAGCAAACGTCTGCTTAGAACAGGGCTTTGTCTGAGCACGGGAATGGAAAAAAATGACACACATCCTCCATTTGCCTGGGAGCTGGATCTGTCCTTCTGTGGTTATGGCTTTGGGAGGAAAACCTCAGAGTCAAAGGAAAATGATGACACAAGTTGCATGGAAAGCCATTCTCTAGGAATGCTGATTTTATTAATCCCTGTCTTAGGATATCCTCTTAAAAATGTCCGTGAGAGGGGGTTGTCTCCAGTTCTTTGCATGTAGACTCTTGAATTCCCAGAGAGAGGAATTAAAAATTAATTTCAGATCCTCTTGGGGGACTGTTCTTCCCACCAGCACAGAGGACAACACTCCATATGTGGTCTCTGTGTGCAGGCTATGGGGTTTTTGACCAGACTGGATAACAAGAGACACTTGATTACCTGGTAAAGAACGTTTTGACCTCCTCCTTCTTGAACAGAGAATTCCATGTCCTTCAGAGGCCCTCTTACAAGCAAGCCCTCCAGATTAAGCCACATAGCCTGTGAAAGAGAGAGAGAGAGGGATGGAGGAAAGAAGCTGAGGGATGTCTGCTGTCACCACACACAAACAGCAGCTCTCCATCACTGAGCCTCCTGCAAGTTATTTTGCTATAGTATAATGGCAGAGACTCTTGCAGGTTTGCACTGAACATCTCCAGGTTCTTTAGTGTACAACATTTTTAAAAGCAGTGTGATTTATTAATTAATTTGAGAACAAAAACTTGTGCCCTGATCTTTTCTGACCACTACATAATTAAATTATTTTATGTACCTTCCAGAGCAAACAGAAGCAAAGAATAGATGAATGTAGACTGAGAGCAAAAAGGAAACTCATAAAATCATTGCTGTATCACCTCCGTGTCCCCAGCAGGACCATCCACATCCCATCCAGGAGCCACAAAGTCCTGTGACAACAAGGGTGTTTGGAAACCCAACACCACACCTGGGGATGGGGAAGAATTGTGGCTGCATCCTTTGTAATTTCCTCAGTAAATTCAAATGGTTTTGGTATTGGAATGAGGTGGCCCTCCCTGGATCTCTTACACTGCCACCCTCAGTGCCACATCCATCTGGGAAAGCCACTTGAGTCCTGTGCCTTCATGTCAATTGCATATGAGCACAAACCACAGACAGAACAAATATGTCCTTCTGATCTTTGGCTTTTACCTGATGGCAAAAATGTCATACAAATCCATCTCTGTCTCTGTTTTCTTCCTAATGGCTGGCAGTGTCTTAACATCATGGGTTTTTCTGACAAATGTTCATTTGTCTTATAGCCACACACTCTCCAGTGTCCAAAGACCTCCACGCTCCTACCCTAACATTTCAGGGCTGTTCTTGCTTCCAAACAAAAGAAGCAAAGCAAAAATGAGCCTCTGAAGGCAGCCTTTGCACACAAGACAATTCACACTGTGGTTCAGGTAATCAATCTGTTTCTTCAGAGGAAACATCAAGCTCCTTGGAATTCCCTCTCTTCACCCCCTGTCTTGACAACACTGAGGAGTTGCCTGTCAGAATCAGGGCTCCATTATTTGTCTGCACATGTAAAATTTCTTTTCTTCCAGAGTCAAAAATTAATTTATTTTGCTTTACAGATTTAGAGCACTATTGCCACCCTGTCCATCACCCTACAGAGTTGAGTGAGTGTTCTCTGCTGCTCTCTGCTTGAGTGACTTTTCCCCTGGATTTGATCCTATTGCTTCTGGGACAGCTATTCAATCTCTCACAAAAAAGCAGAGTCTGCATATTACCAAGGGAAAGCTTAATTCTGCCTATGACAAAAACATAGCTAAGTTCAGCACAATTTACTCTAAAGCACGGCTCTGTGTCTGTGTGTGTCACAAGTGCTGTTTCAATAATTCCATATTCTCCTTAATACTAGCCAGAGATGCTGCCATCCTCGCCTACAAGGGTTTGTGACTCCTTTTGAAAACAGGAAAAGCAGAGTATTGTGAGAACTGGGGAAGGAGAGGGAGGGATGCTAGTGAACACTAGTGCCAGCAGAATATTAAAAAATGCCATCTGATAGTTATGCATCCAGGAAAATGCACTTTGCAGCTACCTTTTTCTATTTTTGTCAAATGCTGACTGCTGGCCTCTGCCACAGACCTGATATCAGGACCCTGGATGTGACCTGCTATTGCTGCTCCCATGTCACACAGGTTGGCACAGCCTGGCTCCTGGAGACTTTTCCTGGGGCCATTTTGTGGATGGATTTTCTTTATCATGTTCCCTGCCGTGGAGGAACAAAGGCTGATGCTATAAAACCCGAGTTCAAAGTGCAGCCTATGAAGCAAGTAAGCGATATCACCTCTGTTGATAAAAATTACTTTATGTGGACCATAAATATTTCCAAACATATTTCTACAGCATGAATCACTACTCAGGAGCTAGAAGGGGAAGGAGGCTTTGCATCTTGGTCCATATGTGGTGGCATCCCTTCTGAAGATGGCTGTAACATCTGCACAGTGGCTTCATGGGGAGCCAGCATTGCCACAAGCAGGAGCTTGTGAAATGGGAAGGAAGAAGGAAGTGCTCATTGTGGCATCCCTCAGGGTGTCTATATTCTGAGGCATTTTCTACTGAACTTGAATTTGACTCATTTTTAAAATCTTTTCTGTTAATTTCAATTGTGAAGTAGAAGTCACCACTGCTGTAGCCTTTACAAACATCAGCAAATCTAGTGAATTTAATACATAAGGTTCATAAAGAACATAATTAAAACGTTTCAGTTCCAGAAAATCATCTGAAAAGGGATTCACATAGACCAAATAATCAGGATACATAATTAACATGCAGAGTTTAAATTATGAGCCACTATATGTCTTAGAATACATTTAATATGTCAGCACATATATGGACTATAATGCAGAACACATGATACTGATGTCTTCACTATTTTGTGATTTTTTGCAGTATTTTTAAATATTTTCTATCATGAAATTCACGTATTAGAAGCAATGATATCTAAAGAGGAAGTAGAAGAGGCTAAATAAGTAAATTGGTGCCTTCTAGGGTTTTAAGTTTTTTTCCCCGAATGATTCACATGTCTTCTTAATTTGCTGTGGGGACACACCGGTGTGCCAGGGCCACCCTCCCACACCCACAGCCGCTCTGCTGGCACCACTGCCAGCCTGGCCTGCAGGCTGGCACACCCCATGGATTAGAGCTCAGAGGCTTGCAGGCAACCTTTGCCGTTTGCTCCCAGATAAACAAAGGAAAACCTGTAACTCACCGAGTGAATGACAAGCAGAAATTGAAGTCCACACAGCTTGAGCATACTGGAATATGCTTTGCTTCAGCTCCTGCAAAGAGACGACAGTCACTTTAACCCCACAAAACTGGCACAGTCTATTTGCAAACTAAGGCAACAGCTAAGTTTTCCTGAAGCTGCAGGGAGAGAGCTGAGGAGTGAGACCTGAAGGAGC
This sequence comes from Lichenostomus cassidix, assembly GCF_008360975.1. Classification (NCBI taxonomy): domain Eukaryota; kingdom Metazoa; phylum Chordata; class Aves; order Passeriformes; family Meliphagidae; genus Lichenostomus; species Lichenostomus cassidix. Next base: position 128,233,218 of record NC_139482.1, read on the forward strand.
AGGTACAGCTCTGCCCATGGGAAACGAGACCACTGGTGCCCTTGGGCTGCCAAGGAAGGCTGTGCCCATCAGGGCTGTGCCCAATGGTGCAAGAGATGTGATATGTGAGAGCCACAAAGAGCTGCCAAAGATTGAACTCGGCACAAAAAGTCAAGCCATGCAACCGCACTGTTACAATGATTCTGTCATGCAAATCAATTTTCATTTCTGCTTTACTGAAAGCAGTCAGGTGTTCACAGGAAACGCTACAACCACAAGACAAAAGTCTTGCAGGGACCTGAGGTCTGAGGTCTCTGTCTTCTGGTTCCAAAGCTGTTTCCTTCAGATTGCAGAGGCAAAGGAAGCCTAAGGGCTCTGCACCCCCTAAAACAACACGGATACTGGAAACAAAATTTCCAAGTCCAAGAAGCACTCTCTGCCTCAAATTTCAAGGACACTGAGCAAATACTTCCACAACTTGTGTTACATCCTCCTGAAAACTATATGGCCTTCTCAAAATGAAATCCTACTTCCTCACTGCCTCTAGATTTTAACAAAGAGGATGAGGCCGGTTCTGGAAAGAGGTGAAGCTGGCGTGTGGTGCTGCCATCTTCATGGGTGCTTCATGTTACATGGCTCACACCTACAGGTGTCCTTCCACAGCTCTGTCCCAGGGAGGCCCCAGGGGGAAGAACACAGTGTGGAGCCACAGCTCCCTCCAGATGCCTTGCTGCTTGTTCTTCCCATCATACCATTTCCCCCCACTCCTTTTCTTTCCTCAATGGCTCAAAAAAAAGGGGGCCTGTAAATCTAGAAACTGCTGCCCACATTGCTGTTCTCTCCAGCACTCATTCTAGGACATGCCACAGCACCTTTTCTTACAAATCCCATTCTGAGCTGAGTTATACTGTGTGTGCAATCACACCCTTTGAAGTTACTGGGCTCTTTCCTTGGGCTGGAGCTAACTGTGGGGTACTGGAAGAAAATATTATTACACTTTTGAGACCGGCAGGAATCAGGAAAATCATTAAATTTATCAGGAGACAAGGGCCAAAACTGAGCCCCAACTGTGGCTGCTTGGCAGTGATGCCTCCTGAGTGGGTCCTTCATAGCCCTCCTATGGAGGAGGTGGCACAGGCAGGGCAGAGAGAAGGAGAAGACACTTTGAACCTCTTGGAAGGACACTTTGAACCAAAACTGTTGCTAATATTCTGGTTACACAGCCAATGAAAATTCTTTCAGTTCCTCTGCCTGCACAACAGCCTCTCCCCTCTCCTCCTGCCACACTCTTCTGAATACATTGACCAGTTTCAGCTGCACTTAATAGCCAGGTGGGAACTTCAAAAAACTCATTCCTTTTTAATTTGGGGTGGCAGGTGGGACAGAGTACCCAAGGTGTGCTCTCTCCATCCTGTAAGGCTGCAGTCTGTGCCCAGGGACTCCTTGCAGGGTTTTGTCTGCCTCTCTGGAGGAGGCACAGGTGGAGGTGCCCCTTTGCCATCCCATGGTGGAGGAACACCAAGGAGCTAAAAGTACTGGGAAAGGATGTCAAAAAGTGAGGAAAAATGGTCTGGGGTACCATGGTCTGGATTCAGAGAAAAGGGAAGGAGCAACACCTACTATGGAGAGGAGAAAGTTTCAGGAAGGGACACATCCAGCCTTACTTCAGAAAATGCTGAAAAATTAATTTCTTAATGTGGCTGTGTCATAGCCAGGTTCTCCTGTCCAGATCCAGCTACCAAATGCAGCAGTGGAAATGCAGCCATTTCACAGTTTGCGTGACAAGTGCCTTTGATGTTCCCTTCTCTTTGAACATAAACATCCTTTCCTTGTGTCGTGACATTCATGGTGCCTATTGCAAGTCTTGATCAGTCCCTGAACATTAATTTTTGGCTGGAAACTGTTACCAAGTCTCATGAAGCATCTCACTGCCAAGGACCAAAGCCCCAAAATCCATACCCCTCTGTCACTCATAATAGAGTTCCAGTATATACAGATTCATACAAAAGTTTTCAGTAATAGGCAGTTTCAGGATTAGAATAGCATCAGCTTAACTCAAAGCAGCTTGAGATCTGGCTGGAGACTGCAGACTTATTTTCTCCTTCATTTCTTAGCTTGATCGCAGTGCTATATCCCTAATAATCCCTCACAGTTCCCATGACTGAAGAGAAATCTCTAGGATAACCATCATACAAATATTCCAGCGACTTTCAATAATAAACATTCAGAGAACAAAGAATATTCCTGGAGGTTAAAGATCAGTAACAATCACAAGTATTTGGTTCCATGGAAAAAAATATTATTTTCTTTAGTTGATTGATTTCAGATGTTCAAATTCAGCAAAGAGAAAACAGAGGAAATTGATCCAAATCAAACACAAACCAGACTAAGCCTTAGCACAGCAGTCATCCATTTTACCAGGACAGCTGAGTTCCTAACACCGCCTGAAAATCCTTTAGCAAAACCTTTGCTTCAGCTTTTAAAAACTTTCTGTGAAATGTCAGGTAGATCATCCCTTACCTGTAACATGAAAAGCTTATTTTGCTCTAAAAATGCTTCTTTCTTTCAGCTGTGGGAATCACCTTTGCACGGGTTGGTGATGTCTGTCTGTGCTTATCCAGTTTATAGTTCCTCAGACTAACCCTCAGAGATTCAGCAGCTCAAACATTAACTGCATGGACAATTATTGATTCTAATGACTAGGTGTGGTATGAAACAGCAGCGCTGTAAGGAAGCAATGTAGCTCCAAGGTAATTTACAGTCTCCAATATTTTTACGTCCTTTGTGATTTTCTTTCTGAATTAATTTTTTTTCAGTCAGGCTATGAGAAATGAACATGCAGGGCATAGGTTGAAGTCACAGGGGAAAGATAGACTTTTGGGGGAGGGCAGGTGGAGAGGAGAGGGCGTGGGCCTTGGGTGTTTGCTATTTGTATGTTTGCTACTTGCCTAGTCGAAGGAAAAATTCACATTCAGAAGACAAGAATTTAGGCATAAAGGTGGCTTGTTTTCACAGAAGATCCTTTCATGGGAAGGATCCAGCCTAGTTATGAAAATAATTTGTCAGTCCTCGACTTGGAAAGTTCAAATTCTGTCTGAGCTCTGCTAAAAATTTACCTCAGGTAACTTTGGGCAAATCACTCTGTCTGCCCTTTTCCAGATAATTATCTTATAATGGACACAATCATTCCTTTCCCTTGTGTGCCATCTTTCATATCTCTTTATGTTTGCAGCCTTTCAAGGGAACTAGTCCCCACTAGTCTCTGCATTATGACACCTGCAGTAAAGGGAATTGAAATAAATTGGGCTGTAAAGGACAATGGTAAAACAATAATAAATAAAGTATATTTGGGGGGAAAAAAGGTTTTTAAAAAATTACTGTCCTTAAAATGTTATAGTTCCTGTATCTCACTTTTTAATATCGCACTTATTTCAGAAGTTTTGGAGAGGCTTATTTTATTGTCTTGAGAAATGTTACTTTTCATCCAGGTTCTAACTTCTGCGTTCAATTTCCTCAGTCTGTCAGATTGCTCTTGAACGCTATCAAGTTATTTGTGCAGCACATTATTTTCTGAATCATGCATCTAAAGAAAAAAGTGTTTAGAGTTGATTGCAGCTCGAAGGTGTACAGTTCTGGGAAAAGTTAGGCCTTCTGTTTGTGTTTCAGATCACACTTTTCCCTCGAAATCAGTGTTTGTTTCTCCAGGAAAAAGCCTCTAGGCTATGCTTTCAGCATGCTTTAAAACACAACTGTTCTCCATTTGCTCAAGCACTCAGAATGATTCAGACTTTCTCAAAGCTGCCTGCTAGCAGTGAGTAATCTCTAGAGCACAGCTCAAAACCAGTTTCAAATAAAGCATTAAAACTCGTTGTTAATGATTTCAAAATAAATATAATAAGGAGGGGGAAACGAACTTTCTTGGAAATAGGTTAATTTTAAGTGACCTACATGCAGATTAACTGTGTACTAGTTGGATATGAATGAGCAGCACTTTCAACATGAAGTAGTAATTTCAAAACAGCAAGACTTCATGCGACAGAACCAAATTCACGTGCACAAATTCCTAATGCCACTTTTAGTCCTCCTTCATATGATGAGTGCAGAATAACTCAAGTCATGATGTCAGAAGTCAGATCCATAAACAAGTAAAGCATTTGTCTTTCAAGTGCTAGTGTCTCTGCTCAGAAGTTCAATTACTAGGAAGTGCAGTGTATTGCTTGAAGTACGAATGCACACATATAAAGCATCTAATACACTTAATTGAATGCCCATATTATTTAAAGTCAGAGGTGAGCCTACTTATACCCAGTATGTCTCTCTGGTTGAGTTTCCCAAGCGCAGAGCAACTGCTTATATGATGCAGCCACACAGGAGGAAAAAAAAAATCTCCCATGTCAAATGCATTACAAAGTCCAGAAGCACTTAAGGCTTTACAACAGTCATAACATAGTGCCACAGATAAAATCACAAGAAGAAACTCAGCAGTGTGACTGGGTCCTTGAGCCAGCTGTTTCTCTGAGTAAATCTGACAAAAAAAGGCAAACGTCCAGGTGTTTATTGTGTGAATCATTGTTCAACGAGTCAGTTTTTCCAGCAACAACTCTTTTCATGTCATTAGTCACATCCTTTTCACCTTTCCCATTTCCCAGCTTTGTCATTTCTCCCTCGTTCCTTTTTAATATTTTCTTTTTGTCTTTTTGCCTTTACTCCTGGTTTCAACTCAGCTGATATCTCTCCATGTACCCCTTCCACTTCCCAAACTAGCTGCACCTGCCTGACCTCAGCTTCTTTCCCTTTCTGTTTGTTTAGAAAATATTTATTTTATGGATCTGTTAGGGTATGATAATTTTATGACATAATTAATGTGTGTCAAAATGAGCTAGTACCACTGGAGGAAAAAGAAGCAGAGAAAAATAATGCTTAAAAGAAACTCAAGTTTCTATTGACTTAGTTCCTTCACTTCTCATGAGGCAGAATCACCTACACCTGCAACCTCCTGATGGAAAAAAATGAAAATAATGGCCATTCTTAGTTTCTGTAGCTAATCCACTGTGGTACTTTCAGACATCTGATCATTCACATGGATGCTCTCTGTACACTGCTCAGTCATTCTGCCTTTGCTGATGACCTGTGCCCCCCTATTCTCCCAGGTGAGACTTTACAATGCTGCTGAGGAAAGGTTCCTACAAAAGGTATCTCCCAAACAATGTACCAATGCACTTAGAATGTATTTTCATGTTATCTTCATTGCATTGATAGTTGCACTGACTTAATTATGACTTTGTCTGTATTTGCCTACTCTATATACTAAATTTAGCAGTGTAACCTACTTATGACTGTCTGAGCTTCTTTGTGAGACTGAGAACACTGATGAGTTCTGATTTAGCAAAGATTAACTCTGATTTAGTTTATTCTTACTAACCTTTCTAGCACCACTTTTGCATTGGGACATATGTCATTCACTCCATTTATGGAGACACCTGGTCCTTCCTGCTAAATGCTTTTCTTTGGTTTGTTTCTGATGAAATTCTTCTTATCAATAATCTTATTTTATAGAAATCTGCTTTTTTTCAAGTCCTCTGTAACTTTTTTACTTTTCCTTCTTTTCTTTTGCGAGGACTGTGGTTTCTCAGCATGTTGTAATCACCAGATACTTATATCATTGCTATCTCTTGCACCTTGCACTTCTAAATAAGTACATGCATTCCCATCAACATTTCACTTTTTTTCCTGACAGTTCTATGCTCCTGACAATTCTTTCTGAAACACTTTACCCTTCTATACAAACAGTTCGTTCTCAAATTATTCAGCCCAATCTCTGTAGTTGTCATAATCCTGAGAACATATTAATTGTTAAAGGATCCCATATTCCTCCCATTTAAGCTGTTCTTCAAACCTTCCTTTGACATTTCTCACTCTTTTTTGGTAGCTTTGCCCTTTCTACTGTTTATACCCCAGTTCACATTGAGATAATTTGTCTTTATACAATGGTGTGAGATTTGTGTTGGGGAGAAGGTATCTAGACAAAAAAGCACAAACCAAGAAAAGCAGATGAACACAATTTCATGAGCAATCATTGAAAACAAGAGGCATGATAGTAAAGGGCATAAGGGGGAGGAGGTAAACCATGTAGGCATGTGTTGGGATAGGACCAAAGCATGGCACTGAGTGTTTAGCAAGTTCTGCACAAAAAAGGGACGGCAGAGGTATCCAGTAGCTCACAGTATTAATGCTTGATGGCCGAAGTGAAAGAATCTACAGTATTTGTGCAGCCCTGTTCTCCTACCCAGGAGATGTGGCTTTCTGACAGCCCTATGTGTCCACTGCTTTGGATGATGAAAACCTTACCTGAATCATCCCTGTTCCCAGAACATGCTCTTCAGTTTTGACCTGCTAACCTTAATGCTCAGTTGGATCAGTTATCCTGTCTGAAGTAGTGGAAAACAGATGACCAGGAGCTCAGGAGAGGTACCTAAAAAAGGTTCCCCCACACTGTCTTAGAAGCAGACACCTTCTGCTTGCTTCCTTCCTTGGAGGAGTCATTATGAGTTGCCCACCTGCTGGAAGACACGGGCTCTGTTCTTTCTCAGGGAAGTTCACAAACCATTTTCACCCCACTGAGGGGCATGGTTCTTCCCTGTTGTTGCTGCCCTGTATGTCCAGCTTCTGGTTTTAGTTATCTCCAGAGTACTCCATGTCCATTACACTGATGTAATTCTCCTAGCCACCATTGTGTCTCAGCCTAGACACCACCTCCAGCAGTCCTTTACCCCCATGGTACCTCATTCTTGGCTTACCATGACAGTGATGTCACCTTGCAGCTCACCAGAGCTTGGACAGATGTCTCCTAAGCTGGTTTCATTTGTAGGTAGATGTGGCTACCCTCAGAGGAGGAGGAAGCTGAATCAGCAGCACACCTGACTGCTGATCAGCACGAGATTCATTCCCAGAGGGTCTCCTTGCAGGTCTTGGTTAGCCCCATTCCCACAGAAGTTGCCTCACACATGTGGCACTCTCAGCCCCTGTCCCCAGGCATGGCAGTGTGACCTCTCCTGCTGCACACCCGCAGACCACACTGCCTTGCCTTCTTCAGTGCTGATACAAGGGCTTGCTGGGAAGTTCCCTGATTTGCTGCTGCCAGGTCCAGGCCCCTGCTAGGTGCTGAGCTAATGCTGTTGAACTCCACAGCTATTAAACTTGCACAGGTCAAGATGATAGATTTTAGTTTTCGTTTTTCTTCTTGCAAGCAATGACATAATGGAACCAAGTGGCTCTTCTGGAATAAACAATGCATATTCTAGAGATTACTTGTGTTTATTCTACATGCAAGACCTCCAAAGAAGATTAAAACTTGAGCTCCACACTGTAGCATGGAGATATTCCCTTTCTGTCAGGATGCTGGTGTCCTCTAAATAATTCTCATGATATCTTAGGGCAGCATATGCATTAAAAATCATAAACTGCGTGTTCTAGAATTACATTTTCTTCCCCATAAATGCAGAAGAAACAGATTTTTTACCTCTTTTATTCCTAACTCAATACCTATAAAGACACACCCGAAATTTACACAGCTCAAAATATATGCCACTGTGTAAAATCTTAAAAGGAAATGCAAGTCTTTTCTCACATATAGTCTCTTTACAAAGCATGACAGTATTATGACATGAAATAACCGTCAAGCTGGCAGGCTGACACTTCCTTTTTTTATTCACACATGCATGTAAAAGCAGATGGTCTTAGAGGAGTCTATCATCTGGTTGTATGTGCCCACATGTAGGACACTGAAACAGGCATATAAAACAAACTGGTCTCCAGGGCTTTGTTTATCACTGTGATCACAGATTCTGCTGCTTGAACCATTCCATGTAGCAGTCACTGCATGAAAATCAGAAGTGACCTCAGGAGCAGAGCCCAGATGCCAAGATTTCTCCTTCAAACTGAAGCAGGACTTAGATGCTCTTCATTCTCTTCTCAGAAATCACAGCCAGGTGATCCCCTCAGATCTTGGGCAGTATCTGCAGCTCTGGCTCCCAGGTGTAGGGACAAACATTCTCCTGCAGACATCCAAGCCCCAGAGCTGGGGCAAGTGCTCACAGTCAGCCCTGTGCTCAGCCTTCACTTGAAGAGAAGTCCCCAGTACTGCAGCTCAGTGTTTCACCTCCTCACCTTCTGAGTTTGCCCTCCTGAGGTTTTTGTTGGCTGTTTTAGCTGGGTCAGGAATAAAGGCTTGGGGCTTTGGGAATGGATTTTGCTCTGCGCTCGAGAAAAAAAAAGCCCAGCAATGTTTTAGCTTTTTCTCAGTTTTTAAATTAAAAACTCGTATTACAATATGCATTTTGTGCATATGATATATGGAATATGTTTATGGTGACTGATTTACAAAGCAAAGGCAAACTGAAATTCAGTGGACCACACAGACAAATCTGCAGTGCCTGGGCAGTCCCACATCCCTCAACTCAGATCCTGGAAAACTGGCCTTGGAATGAAAACATGTTTCAAAAATCAGCACAAATGACTGGAAACTGATGCTCTTTGTGTCACTTCCTCCTACTCTCCCAGCTGTGAATACAGAACGATTTTCTGCTACTCAAGCTTACTTGACTCTCCCTTTGTCATGACTGTATGAAACCAGCAACATGATGGAATGTCAGTCCAACCCCCTCATCTCAAGTCTGATGACTTCTCTAAAGGGCAGGATTTATTGTTGCCATGCTAGTACAAACTGCAGAAATGCAGAGCTTGACCAGTGAAAACAAAACACGCCAAACTTTATAGTTTATGACCAATCAGCTTTTTGTCCTGGGACAGGTTAAGAAAAGATGCTGTTTCCCTGAGCAGGGATGAGTCAGTCCTAGCTCATTTCCCCTTTGGTTTTAGCTCTTCTCTTCCCCATGCAAACAGTATTCATACTGACACTGCTTTACATCACAGGCTGGAACTTTCAGAGCCTGATAAGATAGGAAGTGCTCCCTTGAGCACAGCACCTCTCATAAAAACTTGTACCAGCAACTGTAATAGCAAGAAGAGCAGCAAACTTCAGCTCATCAGGAATTCTTAGTGATAGCGGAGTTCCCAGAGTGATAGAGTGATTCCCAGACTTCCCTAAATGATATCTGCATTTCCAGCACTGAATTAGCTTCCTTGAAGCCTTTGACAAGGGCAGGAATAGATAGCAAGGGACTGAATATTTGCATTGATTTTAACATGCAGTGAAGGTACTTTATGTCTAAATATCAAACTCAGGGTTCATTTTAGAGCACATTCTTTTCAGAGGAGCTTCCAGGTGGTCCCAAATGTGATTCCTGCTGGAAACATTGGCACAAATCAGTTCTGTTACCTCTCATCTCAGCAGGACCATGAGATCTGGTTGCAGCTGTGCCTTCCACTGAAAGTATTACAAACTTCCAAAGAAGTGACAAAATTGGAGTCAGACCTTCTAGGGTTCTGGCAATTTCATTTCAGAGTCAAATTACATGGCTCACCTGATAAACCTGAATTGATGTTGAGACTGACCTTTAGCTATTGGAAGGAATTCTACATTCATTAGAGGCCAAGCCAAGCATAAATAATCTCTCTCATTTCAATTACCTACTTTGGTAATCAAGACCTAGTCACATGGACGAGCCATTGGAGGATGAGGCCTATGGTCTGCAAGAGAGAAGGGGGCACATTTTGTGTTCCAACCACCTACAATGAACACTATTTAAAATACTAATTCCTGTGCTTAGAATAGAAAATGTCAGAAATATCGCATTATTTTAACTTCTGCCAGAGATGGATGGCCAGCTTTTATTGGCACTCCAAACACAAGCTAGGACCTCAAGGGACTATTTCTGTGACTAAATAACTGTGCTGTTGGGCTGTCAGTGTATGTACTTCTTGTTCACTTTGTACTTCCAAAGATTGCAGTGCAACCATTTTAGCTCTTTCTCTGTCTCCCTTGTGACTTATATGGAAATGCCTCTCTGAACATACACCTCTGCTTGACATTTATGGAAACTCCATTATTTAATTCCCTCCCTCATCTCCCACCTTAAAGCCTCAAGTGTTCATCTGTCTCATTACCTTTCAAGTTATAAGTAAGTTATAAGTTCAAGTTATAAGTCAAGCAGAGTAAATTAATCAGTTCAGAGATATATCTGCCTTTTGCATCTCAAGGGCAGTGCAGCCAGAGAATGACTCAGTGCCTTTAACAGCACCCATGAGAAGAGGTGCTGTGGTGCTGGCCTTGGCTGCTGGTACTAATTTCCACCCTAGACCCCAGGGATCCAAGAACAGCAAATCTGAAACTAAATGCTATGCATTCAGTGGTTAGTTTCAAGGCCAAACACAAAAGGACAGACTTCCTCTTGAGCAGCTCAAACACGAGGTCAAAGGTTTCACTAAGAAACAGAAGCACAAAGCCACTTCCTTTTACCCTCGACTGCAGCAAGGTGTTGTGATTGGCTGGGCTCGGGTCAGAGCAGTGCCACATGTCTGCTCTCAAGTTTGCGTTTCCTCTCTGCAGGTACTGCCCAGACCATCACCAGCGCAGGTACAGCAGGGCAGGGCTGAGCAAACAAGAATCCAGCACCCAGCAACCTCAGTACCGCAGGCTGGATTCTCCTCCCAGTCCAAAGGGAGACCTGAACACTTTGTAGCACAACTATAAAACAAAAACCAGCCTGATGAAGAACACTTTGCCTGAACTCTTTGGTCTTAATGGGTCTTCTCTAAGTGCTGAGTGGACACAGCAATTAATGGGATATTGAATATATTGCATCAATTACTGGTTAATAATACATTTACATTTAGATAATGTATTATAGGAGTTCCAAGCATTTTGTAGATTTGGATTAATCCAATTCGGCAAGATCTCTAAGAAAGATCATCTCCTTTCCACAAAAGTGGTTCTGCCGTCAATTCCAGGAATTCAAAAACAATAATTCAAGGCCCCAGAATGCTATGGTGGGTTAAAAGGGTCAATAAGAACAACAATATGAATGAATGAATGAATCAATCAATCAATGAATGAGTGAAAGAAAGAAAATGTCTTTATTCACCTTTTGCTGTGTGACTGTAAATGTTTCATTATAGTTATGGAGATTAGAGGGAGTTTTTTGAACAACAGAAACCCTCTCACATACTCATAAATTTGTAGAAGCTATCAAACAAAAATAAGACTGTTTCAACACAGTACTTAGAAAATAAAAATATAACTTTGTATGAACTTCCTATGTACTTCTCAAATGATTACTGAGCTATTTGGAACTACAGAGATATTTATCTCCTATCTTTAACTTAAAGCATAAATAACTTGTTATCAGTCTAAGGGCTTTGAGTTATGTTCGTGAAACAGTAGTTCTGGTAGTAAGTTTTTATGAATGACTTTCTGGAAAGTTAAACAGGACAATGAGCAGCTAATGCAGAAAGAGAAGCAATACATGTCCAATGTCTTTGATGTTCATGCAACCTACTGTAACTAGATCATAGAGAGGAGAGATGGGATGAGGACAGGATATTGCTCTTTGTGGTACCTGTCTACATTTTTTTACTAAAACCTGAGGGGTTTTTTCCTTTGTTGCCCAAAATATGTTTATCTACATTCCTATTTATTTTTAAAACATTTTACTTTTAGTTCAGTCCTTAGATTTCTGTGTTTTATAGTTCTTTGCTGATTTTCTCGTAGAATCACAGAACTGGTAAGGTTGGAAGGGACCAGACCAGAGAGGGTTATCTGGTCCAACCTCCTGCTCACCTACAGTGAGGGAGACTCCACTCTAGACAATATGTTCCAGTGCATGGTCACTCACACAGTAATGAAGATTTTCCTCATGTTCAGCTGGACCTTCCCATGCATCATTTTCTGCCCATTGTCTCTTGTCCTATTGCTCAGCACCACTGCGAGGAGCCTGACTCCATTGCCTTGGCACCCTCCCTTCAGACAATGATAGACACTGGTGAGGTTCCCCTCTCAGTAGGCTCTTCTTGAGGTTGAACAGACCCATCTCTGTCAAGACTTTTAAGAGAGATGGTCCAGACCCTAATCTTTGCAGCCCTCAGCTGGGGTCTGAATCTATTTGCATATTGTGATTGCAGTGCTGCGCTACTTATAAAAGAGTGTCTATTTTTTTTTTAAAATTATATCCTGTATTTAAGAGGTGTGTCCATCACTTTTGCCCTTGTGGTGATGGATGGGGGCAGCCATTCCCCAGTCCCATCCACTGCTCAGGCACTCCCAGGTGGATGCTGCTGTGCACCCTGCTCACCCCAGCCAGCTTTGCTGGCAGGAGAGTGTTCCCATTAAGACCCAGCTTCAATGGAATCAATTAATGCAAGATCACCTCAGCCAGATATTGACTCTCCATTCATTCTCTTTTTAACTGTAGTTCTGTTTTAAAAGTATGTTTTTACTAAGAATTGAATTTTCTTTACATAAAAAGATGCAAATCATTTTAACTCAGAAAGAAAGAGGGGAGCACAAGCCTAATAATGTATCTGCAATTCTGGTTGTTTTTAAAAGCAGCCTTCCAAGGAGTAGCAGGTGTTGATGACGGTGTAGCATTTCAGGTAAAAATAAAAGCTGAATTTGTGTGTGTATAGTTTTCCTACATTGGGATTTTTACAGTTAATATCTATAAACTACTAATTACTCCTAGAATTGGTAACTTCATGTCACTGCAGACTTTTACTGAATATGATTTAGTGAGAATGACAGAAGCAAATTTGCTTTATTAATTTTGTTTTTGTTCTTTATTTTTGGCTGTTTATGGAGTCCTGTTTTAAATATGCTGCATTTGCAGACTTCCCGCTACTCTTTAAGGATGAATGTCAGTTTTAATGTGTTTAGGTTTGTTTGCCTTTGCTTTTTGCTACTATGGAAGTTATGTGTGCATATTTTCATGTAGATGTGGTCTAAGCTGTCTGCAGAAAGAAAGATAATTTGTTGAGTAAGCACAAGTATTTGACATAGTAGAAGTGCTGCAAAGGACACAAGGGAATGTTTATGATTGTTAAATAAATCCTGTTTAAATAGCATATCTTTATTGTCTATTATAAATAATAAAGATTTTATTCATATAACATATAAATTCATATGTTCTTAATTTATTTTTACATATTTGTTCTTTATCTCTTATATGCGTAATACAAACACTTCATATCTTTAGCATAATTCCATGTACCCATAGCGCTGTTCTAAATTTTTTTTACTAATTTTTACCTGATCTGTAAAAAAAAAAATCAAACATTTTATCAGTGGTCTCACCAGAATATATTTTCATGCCATTGGGGATCTCTGTAGGTGACTTGTTGCCTCGGGGGTCACTTCTAGCTGAGCCTGTTGAGGAATACATTCAATGCAGGTAGCTCAGGCCCTGGGAGCTGTGGCACCAGCCAGGTGACCAAACACTGAGGGACACTCAGAGACAGCAGGAGTCAAGGACTCAGCAAGGAAGAACCAAGAGCAGCACCCACATAGACTGTCAGGGTATAAAAGCCCAGGGTTTCCTTTGTTCAGGGTCCCTCTGACTCTGAACAGCTCTGTTATTCTGCTGTTGTACCGCTGTTAAATTACTTAAAGGAATCCGAGCTCTGAGGTGCTGCTGTGGGAGATCTGGAATCAAGCAGCTAGGGAAACCTGGTCTGACTGCAGGAGAGTGGGATGTGCAGGAAGTCAGAGGTGCACTGCCAAACCACTGCAGCTGCTCTCTGCAAAGGGGCTTCGGTGCCAGCACTGAAAATCTGTGGTGGGAGCTGTGTGCCTGCCAGAGTGGACAGGAGGGGTCTGACAGGAAGGTTTCCTTAGCAAGCTGTTGGAGCCAGGGCGCTGCTGTCAGACCAGCTGATGGCAGCTAGGCAGCTGGGCAGCACCACTGGCTGCATAGATTTGCTGATAACTTTTGATGCAAAAGTTGCAAAATAGAAAAGACTGCAATGGAAAGAGCAGCATTCGAGCCACTGACACAGGCTGGGAGAGCAGGAGCTCAGCAGGCAGAGCAGGGGCACAGTGCTATGTGCTCCTCCAGGGGATATTCAGAAGTGCTGTGCTGGGACGCTTCTGCTATGCAAATATCCATGCAGGTCTACACAGTAGAAACACCGTGGTATTTTCTTATTTAAAGTAGTTTTAACTTTCTTTAGATAGATTGTTATTTACCATCAATTTTGACATATGTGTAAATATTTGACTATGGTATTTTATTTCTGTAAATGTGGTTAATATTTCTGTAACTGCTTTAAATACATATTGCATATGGGTTTTTTCTGTAAATGTGGTTAATATTTCTGGAACTATTTCAAATACATATTGCATGCAGACAACAATGTGACTTCTGAAGACAAGTGCAACTTTTAATCTCATGTTTCAAGGTCAAAATCTCAACACTGTGTAACCCTATGTCTTACATTCACTTGTAATCATGCTAAATTGTTTTTTATTAAAGAGGGAAGAGTTTGTAGATTTACTTGTATTGCAGTAAACTTTGGCAAAGACTGCCCAGGACAGACAGAATCACTGCAGTAATTGCACAGTAGCAGAGCCTGCACACTGTCTGAGGTGACAGTTCTGCTGAAGGGTTTCCTCTACCATGTAACATACATCACTCTAGAGTGTTGTAACCAACTCCCACAGGTGGACCAGGAGCAAAGATTTTCCCTCTGGAAACCAGAATTTTCACTCATAGCCTGTACTTCAGCAGCATTGCAGCAGGTGCCATCCACCAGGGATGCAGATGTTCTACACAGTCCCTGTGGCACTCACAGAAATACTTTTCCAGGACAAAGTATTTAAATCTTTTTGTGGTCCTGAAGCACTCCAGTCATTTGTCTCTCTGATTTAAATAAAATTTCTTAATCACCACACTGGTGAAATACTGCAGGTAGAAACTATAAAAGTAGTGGCCTTCAGATGTAGAGCTGGAGCATAAATAAGGTTTGTCTGGACCTCTCCCAGCAGCAGGTCTGTAAGCCCTCAGCCTTCTCATAGCAGAGCCCACGTTTCTTATCATCCTCATGTCCCTGCAGAGCAAACTCACCGTGATCCACATGCAGCTGGCAGGGCTGGAGGTCACCTACTTCTTCCTGAGGAACATGCTTCCCAAAACACAGTGGGCAGCATTGTCCTCTACTGGTATTCAAAATGACGTCTTTCAACCGTGTATGTTAGAAAAGGAGGCAGTATTGCTCTCAACATGAAGAGGGCATTAAGTGATACACGCTTGCTGAGCAGCAATCTATAATTGGATCTGAAGTCATGGAAGGGATTACAACTAAAATTAAGATGTCATCCTTAACACTGAAGTTGCTGTAAGCTCAGAGGGGTCTCTTTCCAACCAAATTCTCTGAATGAAGTTACTTTTTCAGGAAAAATGTGAGTTAACTAGTGGATCTACATGCTATCACATGGATTGCAGCTCTTTTGAATAGCTTTTGGTAATCTGGACCACAAGTTATTAAAGAAGTTGCCTTCACAAACTAAATGGAAAATTATACTTGCATGGAAATTTTATTTTTTTTTTTCATCCAGCATACCTCCAGTTCTGAACAGCTTTGAGCAGTTTAGAGAAAAGTCTGTGTTTTTTCTCAATACAATGTCTTGTTTCTATGTGTGCCAAAGTGCAGAGCATTTCCAGGCACCCACCCATGGAAGATAAGAGCACACCGTACAGGAAGAGGCCAATGAAGCAGGTGAAGCCATGCCATATTTCCTTCTCATGCAGGGGAATGACATAACTTCTTACTCACAAGCAACAGATCCTTTCTTGGCACCTAGTCCTTTCTTGATTCATTAAAAAGGACACTGTCTGATCCTCAGAATGCCACTGGTGTGAGTAACATCAGCCAGACTAGTTGCTTGAGCAAAAATCTGCAAACATATTTGCTGCAGGCATCTGTGTTCTTCCTCATTGAGTGATGCAATCCCAAACACTGGCAGGAGTGACAGAGCTGCCCTTTACCAATTTATCACCTCTTTTCAGGCTTCCATATAAGGTACTTATCTACAAGATCTTGATCTGATAATGCTTTTGAAGAAAATCTTGTTGCTCACAGCACATAGAAATTGTACCCTGTGACCAAACATATGTATTTAAATCCCTAATTAGGACAAAAGCTGTGCATAGCAAATTAGCCATTTTCAAAATACTACATGAAAGAGATGCTCAATGCATTTAAATGGAGCATAGTTAACATCAAAATTATTTTTGATGATGAAGGATCTGATAAAACTGAGTGGGTAGAAAGACGGCAGGTGAGCAGTCACAGTTCACTCTGGTGTTAACATGGTGTGTAATGGCAGCCAAAGATATCAACAAACCTGGGATTTAGTCAAAAAGTGGACTGAAAGCAGGAAAGAAAATTGTTTTATCACTGTCTAACACAGGAAAGAGAATTATGTTTTATCACTCTCTAAAACTTAACATCTAGAACAGAATGAACTGCAACCTCTCTATCTTACACAGCATTAAAGAGGGAACAGTGAAGCATAACAAACACAGTTAATTGGTTGGAGCAGCTGCCTTTGTGGAAATACTAACAGTTTTGGACTTTTCAGTGTGGAGAGGAGAAGGCTGAGGGGGAAATGGCAGATAATTTCAGTTTCACAAAGGTAGTGGGGAAAGTGAGTGAAAAACTGCTGCTCACAAGGTCCTGCAGGTGATACTCTAAACAACGTCTCCTATTGCTGCTTTGCCTTCTTTTCTCAGAGACAGCACAGGGCTGGAAGCACCCCAAGTCCAAAGTGGCAGGGCATTTCTTCTCTCTGGGTCCCTAGATTCTTTCTTGATAATTATCCAGGGGCAGTCTGAAGTCCATAAACCAAGGAATACCAATTTGCTTTGCCAAGCTACACTGGCAACCTCTGTTCCCAGGGCTTCATCAGCTGGGCACACCACCCCAGCCACAGCAGAGATGTCAGTGGAGCTGCTTCTGTCAAAGTCCATGTGCCACATGTCCTGGTGGGGCTGGGCAACTTCCAAATACTACTGCTGGCAAAAATCCTGCCATGGGTGCAAAGGAAGCGTTCCAGCCACAGTGGCTTCTGAACGGAGCAAGTCAAGGAGGAGCACATGCAGCTATTCATGACACAAGATTGCATCAAGAGGAGGAGGAAAACCTCAAAGTATAGAAGATTGAAAGGCTAGTCCCTACATGCAGTAAATACAGATGCAGGAGCTGAAGTTAGGCATCCTTCAATCTACCATGTGACAGTCTGAATTTTCTCAATGAAAATTCCCACCTCACTTTCTCCTGTTGGCCCAAAGAGCAGTCAAAGATCAGCTCTGGGCGACCTGTGTCTGACAGGAAGCTTTCAAATGCACACATGCTATTTAGAAAGTAACTGCATTTTTAAATGACTCATGAATAAATTTCAAGACTTGGAGGAAGTGTGTTACACTAATCAATTTCTCAGCAAATCATTAACCATGTTCCAGGTGGTGCTGTAAAATGAGCCATACGGGACATGTGTGCTCTCTTGTGGGTGTGTTGTCCCCATTGTCTGACAGCAGGGAACCTTTTGCAGCAAAATTACTAAAATCACAAGTAATTTTTGCACTGAATTTCAGTGGCTCTAGGAAAAAAAAAGGAAAACATGATGATCTCACATTTGTGATTACAGAGGATAAATGCAGAAGTATTGCAGTGGGAGGTGGTCACTGAGGGAGGAGTTGGGCTTGCTCAACGTGTGGGAGATTTCTGGAGTGACAATGCCAGAAGGAGGGGCAGGTGGGGAGGCTGTCAGGTTGCACACTAACATCATGGGTTCTCTGGTCGTGACATATGGTGGGATTCACCATATTTCCTGCAGCCATCCCTGCCCTGCATTGCATCCCTACATCTGGCCCATGGTCCCTTTTGGAAGCAACAGCAGAAACAAGGCTTCTCCACAGCTTTCTGGAGCATAGTGAAGAAGATAACATGGTTTTCCTTGTTTTTTTCCTGGAGTGGTTTACATTTAGAGACTTAGAAGTCACTCTATAAACCTCCCACAGAGTCTGCTATGTTTAAAAGTGCTGGAAGTGTACAACCAGCAATGTGACAAAGAAACAGTGTTTTGTCTTGCTCTTTCTGTCCTGTGTTACCTCACTGAACCAGAGCTGGTGAGGACTGCAGGCAAGGCAGAGAGTTCTCATTAAATATTATTTAACACACCTGGAAGCCACATCTGATTAAAACCCACAGTGTGCTGAACACCACCTCAGCCCACAGCATTTGCCCTCCTAACTGAGCAATGAGTTAGTCCAGGAAAGAGAGCCAGAGGAGGACCAGCCCCACAGTTCACACCAGCATTTATCTCCTGTGCTTGTGACAGGCTCAGGAATGATTTTCACAGTGTATCCAGCTCTGCAGTCTTCAGAGGTGATGCAAGAAATGAGTTGCAGGGTTCACTTTTGGAGATTCAATAGTTTATTAGTCCAGGGATCCTATCAGTACATTGTCTCTTCTCTGGGCGCCACAGCTTTCTCTAAAAAGCCTTTTCAGGGAAAAAGAAGAGCTGTAGCACATTGTAAAGATACAGAACTCAGCTGCTTCCTTCCCCTGCAGCAACCCTTTGTAGATCCCATTATCATCACCAGTACTGCTGCTGCCAGGACCCCTTTCTCCCATTTGTATCTGAATCCCAAACAGCCCAAGAGAGAGAATTCAGGTCTTTAAAGCTTCCCAAGGGGTTGATGTTGAAAGGCTTGTATATATGAGGGTCAAATCCACAGTACATCCACTGATTTTATTGAAAATGTCTTTATTTTGCTTGACTAAATTTTATCAATAATTCTCCCAAATCCAAAATCCTGTTGCTCCCTGCAAATCCACATTGTGCCACAATAACCAATGTGTGTTTTTTCCCAAAGAATAAGCAAACTTTTTTTCATGAAGTTCATCTGTCATAATTAAATTAGTTAAAGCTGGGCATGCTCTGTAATTCCTCTCACAAATCTGATTTTCTTGAAGAGAGCTTTTTATAACAGCTATTACACTATAATTGGCATTTTGTGTGTTCTTGGACTTTTTTTTCTGTATTTATTTTATTTTATTTTATTTGGACTCTGTGAGTTTTGCCATTTTGGCCTTGGTTTGCTCACAGCTGTGACTCATGTATTCCACAGCCACTGCCAGATCTCCGGGTCCAGCATTTTAATTATCACATTAGGATCTGTCACTGTAGCCCTGACTTAATAAATAGAAGAACAGTGATTAGAATCACTGATTGATCTGTTCAGCAGTTTTGGACACCCATATCTGAGATGAACAGAGGGACTGTGGATATTAAAGATTAGAAATGTCAGCATTCCAGATTAAATTAGTACCAATCAGTCATTCCAGGTACACTAGCTTTTATATATAGTAAGAGTTGCTGTATTTGGTAATCTGGTGATGATCAGCTAAAACCATGACTCAGATTAATCTCATGAGCTGCAAGGGAAAGCCCCAGCCCTTCCTCCATGCCCAGCTCGCTGGAGCCATGCAGATCAGAGCAGATGGTTGGGGTTCCATCAGGTGAAACTCACAGTGCCCTTCAGGAGTGCATCTCAGGCTCTGCAGCCCCAGGTGGACATTCAATCCACAGGATCAGACTAGACCAGTTCCAAAACTGAAACGTGCAAAATGTGGATGCTCAGCACCAGCTCTCTCACTCTGTGTCCACAGGTCAGAAGTGACACACCCGGATGGTGTCTGAGCTTCAGCTCCATGGAGGGAAGCAGCTCCATGCTGCTGCTTGTGTCTCTTCACCCCAGAGCTTCCCCCATGCTTTCTCTGAAAACTTAGGGCAAGTCGGGAGCCTGCAGGGTGAACCAAAGATGTCAGTGGAAGGTTGACAGGGACATGCAAGCTAGAGGCATATCTTTAAATTGTTTTGGTGCTGTGCTGTGCTGTTCAGAGACCAGCAGCAGCCTGAGAATATAGAATTGCAGTGATGTCTGCTTGCTGTGAACAGGAAAAATCAGGTGACATGCCCTGCTCCACTGCACAGCTCTTTGTAGCAGCTTCTGACAGCTCAGGGGAATGGACCTACCCCATTGGCCTTTTCTTTAAAAAATCATATGTTTCAGAAAGAAATTTTGTCATCCTGGAAGGAGTGGAAGGAGATGAGTGGGGATATGAAAACTTACTAGGCAACTCCAAATTTTTATCATACCATCTGTGTATCCAGTGGTACTATGAACATGGATGGCTTTTATTCCTAAGGGCTGTATGATCACCATGGATGTTTTACATTTCTTAAAAACCTGCTTAATTTAAATTTGTAGCTTGACAGATATAGAAGAGACTAAGGAAATGTGCTGTTTGCATACAGCTATACTTTCAGTTCATAAATATAATCTTTAATATTATTTTAATTTGGGCAATTTTGTTTTCATTTTTGAATGGGGGAAAGGTTCTGAGAGGTTAAAAGTTCTGAAAACTAAATTCTCAAGACTGCTCTGGGTTGACCTTAGGTTGTGTGCTGACAGGTCAAAAGCATTCATCCAAAATCCAGCGACAGGGGGATTGTCTGTGCTCATTTCAAAAAGTTTAGTTTTTCTGTTCTTGTCAACACTTTATTTTAGATCAGAAATTCCCTTCCAGGGAGATCCTAATACCATACAAGCATTGAGTCATTCTGCAATGTGATGTTTTACCCCTAGAGAACTGCTAGAAGTCATCCCCTCAGCAGAGGAAATGTGGGCAAACACTCAGCATGCTCACTCCTTTCCAGAGCGTTTGGTGTGTGGAAACTGTTCAGCCCAAAATGGGGAGTCAAAGTTTCACTTTGTTAGTGTTGCATCTTTTGCCTTCATCTTCTGGGAAGATGAGCTGCCAGGCTGGAGATTTGGCTTTTCTGAGTCATATGTGGGCAGAAATGTAATGACTGTACCTCTGACCAGCACAGTCAAGAGGAAAATAGCACAATTATGCTCAGCAGTAAGTGAGGATTAGGGCACACCATGCCAACTGCCTGCTTTCTGTCCCTGAATGTATCATTCTACTTCTCTTCCTCTCCAAATTTTGGGTAACAGTACTCATCTACATTTCTAAAGTGTTTCCAGGCTAAAGGCCAAACACCTTTGCTAAAACTGATTTATTTTTAACTCTGTCACCACAACCCCATTTGTATGTCAGAGTTATTGTGCACTTGTATCTTTGAGGCTCCTGATGGTTCCTGCCTTGTGATCCAAGGTTGCTGTGTAGACTATGTTCAGAGATGTAAAAAATCCTCACTGCACTTCTCAAACACCAGTCTTACCCAGGATACACAATCTTTTCTCTACTTGAAAACGTTCTTAGGGATTTCTTACTGAGGCTCAAATGCAGTCATATATTTTATTTATTTTATTACAAGGCATGTAAGTAAAAACTTGCATATCTGAAAAAAAGATATTAGATAGAAAACAGTAATAAAATTAACATTATTATCTTAAGAAAATTGGTAATAAATACATTTCCCCTCGACATTAAAATGCTTGTTATGTTGCACAACAATAAATACAGCATAGCTCTGGCATAGAGAAAGGCCAAGGATGGATACAAGAAGTCCATGTGGTGTCATAAAAAAGCTCAGGTGATTTTTAAAGGTTTGGCATCCTGCACTTGATGCACTTTGATACAACTTGCAGTTTAATCTTAATTTTACTATGATTTTAAAACAGTCCCATAATATGAAAATATGAGAGGAAAATTTGTTCGACTACAGGATTTTTTCTTTAAATATTTTCAAAATAAGAGATGTGTAAACTCACTGAAACTAATTCTCAAAATAAAGAAAAAATAACAAACAGGTGTTCTGGTGGTTATTCTACAAAAATGCTTTTTTTTTCAGCTGTGAGGGCTCAAGCCTGACCAGCCAACTGGCAAAGGACCAATCTCCAGTCAGTTCCTCAATTCTTTACACAGTTTTAATAAAGAAATATTAGTAAAAAGGAGGAAGAGTAAAGACAGTAGTATTCACTTCCCAAGTCATGGCGTTCGAGGTTCTTACGCTATTATCCAAAGGTGAGAGGAGAAAGAACAGGAGTATTCCAGAACAGTTCCCAGCATAATTTTGGGTCATTCTGGTCTATACTTTTCCTTTAACACTACTGACAAAAAACAAGAGAGATATTTCCATGCACTGTGCTGTTCTTATGCCAGCACATATCACAATCACAACTGTGAACCTAAGTCACTGATAGCCCAATCTAATATAGATTGATTGATTGTCCCATGACAGAGTTAGATAATGTCCACAAAATGTCACAAGCTCTGGCAGAGTCCAGCGTTCTTAAAGTACTGAGAGGTCATGGCAAGACTTGGACTTGAGTTTGAAGGCCATGTTCTTGTTGTTCTTGGCAACTATTTTGCCCCAAAACCGCCTGGCTTTCTTGGGGATGCTCTCTCTCCGTTTCTGCAGCGCCAGCCGCTTCTCGTTCTTTTCCTTGCTGTCCCTCCGGAGCCTGACTTGCCGCACGATGCCTTCGAAGAGCTCCTTCACGTTGTGCTGCACAGCTGCTGAGGTCTCGATGAACTTGCAGTCAAACACAACAGCACAGGCTCGTCCCTCTGCAAAATTGCAAGGTGCATGTTACGTGGGATCACAAGCCCCAGGGAGGGGGGAAGCGGAGACAAGCTGCCACATGCGGGGGAGTCGGAGCTTCCGGGGAATTCCTCAAGCCTAATATAGGCACAGATAAGTCTTTAATCACCTGATGCTGCCTCCTAGCCCATGGTCCATCTGCTCTGTGTCACAGCCGCTTCCCAGAGGAGGCGGGGGTGGAAAATCCCCCCCGAGGAAAGCCCAGCCAGTGCGGAATGATGGACTTGAGCTGAGACACTGAAGGCTGGGAGGCCAGCAATGCCTCAATATCCCCTGGCCATCTTCAATGCAGACTTCCTCAAGCTGCACTGAAGGGTGATGATGGCACCCTCCAGGCATACAGCACAGCACAGGAGGCAGGGCACTTTCCTCCTTCATGGGTCACTGGTATAAGCCAGAGCCTTGGAACTGCAGCAATTTCAGTGAGAACAGACACGTGTAAAACCCTTGATAAAGGCAGAACTGTGTCTGTGGCTTTAGGGGTACATCTGAAATCACAGTTCTTATCTTCAATTACATTAACCTAAGATAACCTGACAGCTGTCTTTCACTCAGAAACCCATTTATTGTCTTCTGTCTTGCTGTGAATTCATTGCCAGGGCCACTAAAAGGACATGAGTTCATCTTTCAAAAGAACTTTCCAGCTGGGCAAAGAGGAATGAGAAGGCAACCCTGGGCTCCCTATGAACCCCTCAGTTAAAGCTCTTCACTTGGGGCAACTGTGACAGGACCTAGAGGAAGAGTGTACATCCACAGAGAAAGGAAAAAAAGTCTAGCTCAGCTGGGAAACAGAAGAGCAGAAGAGCTGCACAAAGAAAACGCTGAGCAGAAGAACCCATGTTTCTGATGGGCCAAGTTGAAAACATCTAATGCACTGCTGTGTATTGTGGTGTGTCACCTCAGCCCTAGGGAAGGCTCTCCAAGAAGAGATTTTACTGACTGCAGATGTTGAGAGCCAGCAGCAGTGTTCCCAACAGTCTCTCTGTTCCTATTTATGGTCTTAGTGGTTATTCATTTGTGTGCAGCCAAGGGAAGGCTGGTTTAGCATCCCAAAGCAAGGCAGTAAGGAAGCCTCTTCTGAAAGGCTGCACCGTTCTTGCCCTGACTAGCAAAACAAAGATTGAGAGGGAATTTTAATCCATCAGGGAGGACAGAGAATTGGTTAAAAAGAATTTTTGGCAGCAGAAGAAAGGGGGCTAAACTTATTATGTGTAAACATGTGTTGGGAATCCAAAGAGTTTCCAGCTACCAGAGAAATCGTATATTGAAGTGTTCTTACACTAGGAGCTGGAAGGGAAAAAATCCCTTTTTTGATGGTCCTTAATAAATATAGAAAAGGGATTATCTGACATATAACAGCATTACCAAGGAAGGCTTAAGGATCTGGCAGACCCTTCCCAGTCCTCTGCCTTCTGTTCCAGTCCTCTGTTGTTTTATTGCTCTTTTATTGCCCAGTCCTGATCACAAAGTACTCCCTCAGCCAGAGCACTGTAGTTTGTCCAAAAGCTACTAGGTGACTTTTAATGTTTGTCTCTGGCTTATGCCCCTCATTTCCTTACCTGCCACTGAAATTTCGCGGCACCTGACAAGGTCACTTTTGTTGCCAACTAAAATAATGGGGATATCTTCTTTCTGGCGTGCCCTGCGGAGCTGTATTCTGAGTTCAGAGGCTTTCTCAAAGCTTGCTCGGTCTGTAATGGAGTAGACAATCAAGTAGGCATCTCCCACTTGCATGCAGTGGTCTCGGATCCATTCTCCCTCACGCTGTAAAAATTAAATGGTCAGACATCGTTATGCTCAGAGCAGGTTTTAGAAAGTAAAACTTTTTTACTTAGAAAGTAAAACATTAGAGAATCCAAAAACATTCCTGCTGTAAACTGTAATGGGTATGGTTTGAATCACAGTTCTACTACAAGTAATTCCAATGTGGTGATTGTATGAATACTTCACCACAAAGGAGGGCAAAACTTGCCCGAGATAATTTATTGCACTGGCTTTAGGCTGGAATGAACATAGTTTGGAAAGAAAGCTTAATTGTTTTGTTTTAGTATTAAAAAATGAGGACTTGCACTTCTCAGGCTCACACTGCAGAGCCATAAGGCATGCTTGCCTTGATGTGGCATAGGGTTAATCCTGTATCTTTCCTGATTTTGCTCTATGGAAAACATCTATTTTCTTTCCCAAAGAAACCCTACTTTTTATATTAGCAGGCATTCATATGCACTTTCCTTTCAGCATTTGACCAGAACAAGTCAAAGTACCTTATTATCCCACATGTCAAGCAGTATAACAGTCGCACTTTCCCCGTCCACCATCAGGGTTCTTTCATACGTGTCTTCTGGAAAGAAAAGCAGAAAGGTTGGTAATGTATTATTTAGTGTCATCATGTACATTGCAAAAAACCAAGTTGTTGAATGTGGGTGATTTGTTCACAAGTTAGAGTTACTGAGCCAAATTTTAGTCCGGCTCACATCCAGTTCTTTCCTCACTTCCATCAGCACTGAACCTGCACTCTGTTCATTACTGGTTGCCTTACTTTCCATGATAGATGAAGGAGGCTGAAAGATCAGGAAACAAGATGTTCATTATTTTGGCTGATACTCTCTTTATCTTATGTGGGAGAGAGAAAATAGAACCAGTGGAAGAAATAACCAAAGGCTGAATATTTGCCCCATGGGAGCTGCAGAGTCCAGCGAGGCTGAGTAATGGAAAATATTTGCTTTCGCTTTAGCATGGACAATTTACGGGTGAACAGTCACTGCTGCTGAGAGCAATACAGTGAACAGCCCACTCAGTGAGGAGGACAGGGTGTTGTGAGACCACAGCTGTTGAGTTTGAGAGAGACTGAGACTTCTGTTGCACATTAGTTTCTCTCCCATTACAGAGTTTCCCACATCACCTTTGATGTCAAATAGCAAAAAAATGAAAAAAAACATAGAAGGTCTGTTATTTTGTACTATGGCCATTAAAAAAAAAAAATCACACCTAGATTATAAATGCCATGTGGCAAAATTCTGCCTAGATCTAAAGGAGCTGTTGCCACTGAATTTTGATCAGCCCTTGCTGTGAAATCTCAGTCTAAATTCTGCTTCTTCTCTTCCCTGAACTGGGGGACATTTGGATGAGTGATGAGGGATCTGGACCTATTTCTGATCTCATAGTAGTGGTCAGTGAAAAAAATCCAAACCAGCCTTAGGGCACAGCAGCATTTAAAGGATCTGTCCCAACCACACTTACAGATAGGGCTGTGTCTAACCTGCGCCTCATGAGGCTTCTGCTGGGCCCTGATGAAGTGAACTTTCCCCTAAATTGTAATCAAAGCCTTTCCTCAAAGCTAGGAATTTATATCCATGCAAAAGAATGAGCCAAAAATACTACACATTTAAAGTCAAATGGAGCCCATGATTAACATTTCAAGATTAAAAAGACAGAGCTAATCACTAGGAGTGGTTTTCTTTCAGGTCCCAAGAGTATGACATTTGTGTTTAGGAGTTAGCTTCATCCTACCATCAATAAGAAAGCCTCTATAAAAGCTTTGTACTCCTCTGTGAGCTGGCTACCCTGAAACGATTGTCTTATGTAATAAAATTTCCAGTGTGTAAGATAAAGTTCCAGTTTGTAAAGCTAAAGTAGTTTATTCATGTGACCGAGCATCTGTCTGAGAACAAGCTCTGTGCTCACTAGAGGACAACATCCAGAAGACTCCTCCTGCACTGTGTTACACAAAGATAAGCTTCAAATACATAATCACACTCCTTGAAAACGCTATGCCTTAAGAGTAATTTTCAGCACTGATTTGCACCTTGGTCAGTCCTAAGGAAAGTCTCTAGAATGTAAAACTGAAAGTGAGCGCTTAGGTAATTTCATGCTTTTTTCAAAATTGACACTAAAAAACGAGAGAGAGATCAACAGCAAGACTTCCAACACCTCTGCAGAGCTGGTCTTGAAAGTCTGTCAGTGCTGCTGGGAGTGCGATGGAAAGAGGAAACCACACAGCTTCACGTGAAGGAAAACTGCCTGACAAGGGTGTGCAAAGGGAATCGGCTGCATTTTCTGATGGCTTGTCCAAGGATCCCACTCTACTTCATTCATTTAGCACTATGAAAAGCTTTATCAGAGATATTCCAGGCTGAAGAGATGGTAGAACTATGGAAAAAGCTGATGGCAGAAGCTGAAGGGAGAGCACACCTAAATCAGTGAATTTCAAATCCCCCAAAGGCACAAATTTCTGTGTCCCCAGCCCTAGACAGCAAGCAAGGAAAATGTGGGTCTGACCTTTTTGATGCTGGGCTTTTTTAAACCCTAGGCAAAACCTCCTCTAACTGGAGAGTTAAAGACACAAAAACTCTACCCTGCTTATGCCCCACTGAAGGCTGGAAGAGAAGCCCTGAAATTCTCTGTGGTAACACTGGCACCATCACACCAAGGGAATACAGGCAGGAGATGGAAGGGATATGGGAGAGACAAAGAAAGTTCTGTCTACTGACAAACAAACAGGCAGTAAACTGCATGTCCCCTGAAAGGAACAGAGACTGCATCCTTAGAGACACAGCAGATTTCACAGCAGCACAACCTTTCCATATCAACGTCCTGCACACAATATAGCTCAAGACCTGGTGCCACAGCTTCACCTTCTGCATGATCTGATCTTTGCAATTAAAGAACATTTTACAATTAAACAAAACAGGGGGGAAGCATCAAAGAAAACCCTACAGCTTGTGCCTTTCCCCCTGATGGGCAACAGGAGCTTTCCTACTTTGTTGAAGGACCTTTTTCTTTTTTCCTCCTGGAGGAACCAATACCATGCAAGTAACATGAAACAAGGCTTTTACTCAAAATTTTATATATTTTATTCAAACTCCATACAGCCTGCACTAATGCAATGTTTTTATACAGAAAGGCTGAGATTACTGTTTCTTTATACATAATTTTAAAGTATTTAATTATTGTAAATTGTGAGGACCTTCACTTGTTTTCTCTCCCACAAGGAAAGCTGGTGTCAGCCGTGTGCTGCCAGTGGTGACACAAATGTTGGACCAGCATGCAAGCTGAAACACCCCTTGTGCAGCATCATCACAGGCAGGAATGAGGCAGTTTCCAACAGGTATTTTGGAACAAGATAGCATAGTAATCTGACTTGCTCTCTTAGAGTGGCTTTCAGTCATTGTTGGAGAGTATCTTACTCATCTTATTTTGCTTTCTTGTTCTCTTAACAGAAATGCTTGAGTTCAGTTTTGATGATCAGACCCAAATGTTTGTTCCTCTAATTTATATTAAATATAAATCTCTCTGTGCCAATTACTACAGGCAGAGCTGACTGCAAGCAAACACCAACACCCCAGGACACAATTACCTACCTCCCAGCACCTCACAGTCACTGTCGATGCTGTCGTGCACCCCTGCAAAGATGTTGGCCAGTGAGGACTTCCCCACACCGTGCTCCCCGATCAGCACCACCCGGTAGCAGCTGCTGCCAGACTCGGAGGAGATGACGGAGTCGGATGACTCCGAGGACCAGCTCCTCCTGTAATATTCATCAGGACTGATGGTGTATCGTTTCTGTGGGTTGTATTCATTGGAGTCTTTCTGGACCAGCAGATTCTTTCCATCAGCAGGGATGCTCCATCGCTGCTGCTGCTGATGCATACTGCTGTTGTGGGTGCGACGCATGGTAACGTTGTTGAGAGTCATTTTCAGCCCCTAGGGAAAAATAGGGAAATCACAAATGTTACCCACAATATATTTAGAAATGCTCTCTTAGTAGGTTCTAGGCAGCAT
Source organism: Lichenostomus cassidix (assembly GCF_008360975.1). Classification (NCBI taxonomy): domain Eukaryota; kingdom Metazoa; phylum Chordata; class Aves; order Passeriformes; family Meliphagidae; genus Lichenostomus; species Lichenostomus cassidix. Next base: position 128,261,503 of record NC_139482.1, read on the forward strand.
ATCACTCTCCTCTGTAGGGACCTAATGCATGAGAAAAGAAAAATTAGCCTTTCTGCACTCTTTCATACTTGGTGGTACACAAAGAAATATTTCTCCTTAGTGAGACAGAGCCTGTTTCCTAGGGATAATACCATCCTCACATGCTAAATTCTATCTTGTTTAGCCTTTAAAAGCCCAGTCTTGGAAAGAGGGAGGCATTGCTGTGTCCCAGGAGGAGAATGAAGGGACAGTGCTCACCACACCCATCCTACACAGCAGCTGTAGCCCTGCCAAGAGACTGCCTTTGGGACAGGCAATGCTCCCCATCTTTTGGGCTGACTGGTGACAAACAGAGGCACTGTTCTCAACTGCCTCCCACTGCCAGTGCAGCTGGGTGTACAGCATCTTTCTCATTATCTCAGTTAAGAGCTGAAACTTTTGGGAAAGCAATGATTCACTACACTCTTAGAACACCCTGGTATAAAAAGTCATGCAAGCAAGTCTTGCTGTCATGGGGTGGATTTGGGTCTTGTCTGTGGCCAGATAAACAAAGAATGATTCTGCCTCAAACAGTGACTTTTTGGCTGGTAAGAGGGAGGACATAGTGAAGTCCAACAGCTTTTCTGAGGAGGTACAGGTTATAGCTTCTACAGGAGATATCGCTGGGAGAAAGGCCCATTAATTTATAGATATTAAATCAATAACTTCGTTACTGCACAAGTAATTAGATAGGTTCACTCTTTTTACATAAGCATAGCTCTTAACTACATTTTACTCAGCAAACTCTATTTTGCCTTGCTTGGAGGCAGAGAACAGTGATGTCATTCTCACAGGCCAACAGCTACCATTTTTAGGAAAGTTACTTTGATGCATTCCAGCTCCCAAAGTGACCGTTATTTAGACATTTTTCTTCTTTGCCCTGTATCTGATGTTTCTCGGCTCTCTCCTCCATGAGTAAATAGGACAGTTGTCTATAAAATTCACCCAACCACCTTCAAACCTCAATAAGAGGTGATGAATGATAAAATGTACAGCAAAGCAGCAAAGCAATGCTTACAAATTGCTATTCTTCTTCATACAAAACTGTCTGAAAAAATCTGGAAATAAATGCCCAGCAGGACATAGGACAAATATACAGAAAAAGCACTGTCTGAACTTATTACAGCATACACAGTATTTTCTCTGTGATGTGCATTACTTTGGGGCAAAATGAGATCATTTGCATGGTCCTAGTCACAGTAACTTTGTCAGCAAGAAATACATCTAAAGAAGAAATCATGCACTAACAAAAGGCTGCTGCACAAACAAAATAAAATTTTTACTGTGGTTAAATTTTGAAATGCATATTTTCCTTGCAGTATTCCCATTGAAAAGACCAGATGAGTAAAGCCAGCTCTGATTCAGTCAAACAACAGAGAGTAACTCACAACATGCAACAAGCAGTCACTCACAAAACCATCACAAACACAAACATTTTATGATTTAGCCTCTAACAAATTGTCATCCTTCTTTAAACAAAGCCAAACGAGTCCCTGTCCCACACTATGCCCCAAGTTCAAACTGGTTTTGATACCCCATACTGCATTTAGCTGCCCAGGTCTCCAGCAGCTTCAGTAAAACACTGGGTCCAAATCCACTCTTACTTGTGCCAGGCTCCTGCAGCCACTCTGGTCCTTTGCTCCCCCTGCCCTTCTCTCTCGGGAGGCTGTGACACACTGAGCAGCTCTGCCGAAGTAAATCCTCTCCTGCTTTGGGGCTGCCTCTTTAATTCTTTCTCAGCAAACCTGGTTTATATTAAGCCCATCTGATCAGAGACAGGGCTTTTCCGTGACGTGGTTGGCCTTTCCATACAACAGCCAGCCCCCAGCTGGGAGGAAGCAGACATGCAGAAGAGAAAAAAACTTGCAAACAATCTCAGAAGACTTACTCAAAATCATATGATTGCTTTAATATTGCCAGTAAAATAAACACTTTTGGTTCTTGCATGATGAAAACAGGAAAGTGGAACAAAAATAAATAATACATGCCATTTAGCCTCAGACAGCTTTTAATTCAAATGTTATCAAAATTAATGATGATTAAAAATTACCTAAGTATATTTAATGCATGAAATTCTGTAAATGTATTATGTATCTGTTCTCTGTCTGCAAAATACTCTTAACCCCCTGCTGGACAAAACATTTCTCTGAAATAAAATATCTAACTGTTATTTTGAAATTTTCTTAGAAGTAGGAATATTATTCTAGGGGCTTTGTTTGGGGTCTTTTTGTTTGCTTGTTTTTAAAGCTCTAATATTTACAAACCTGTTTTTCTCTGTCAGCCTCCAAGAGACTGTATCGAGTCTCCTGAACTGTGTTCTCACTTCACAAGAGAAGTGAGCTCTCTCTCACTTCTTCAATGTTTTACTATCAAGGGCTTGAAAAGACATCCAACTATGAATTCAGTGTTACTGCAGCTGGGTATTGGCAAAGATGCATTAGTACACACAAAGTCTACACAAAGTTACACTTTGTTAATGCTGTGCACAGGAAAAAACACTATATAGTGTATATGCCACAAACCCAGGGTCTGGTCCTTAAATTTTTATATTCTCACAGTGGATTGGAAGAATAGATTTTTCTAGAAGGACAAAAAATCTAAACCAGTTGAAACTTGTAACAACATACTTCTTCATTAACAAAGAGTAAGAAACTGTGACAGAACTTCTTGCTAGGGCTACCACAACTTTCATGTAAATATACATAAACTCTGTAGTCAGCTCCCAATTATCCAGCCTCTGGATTAAATATAATGAGGTCCTACAGCTTTCTTTTATATTTACATATTTACATTTATATTTACAATCTCCTAGTCCCTGCATCTAATAGGTCTAGTTCTTATCCGAGAAAGTCTGAACAACTTTGGTTTTGAGCAAGGAAAATAATTTTTTTTCCATGCTACAAGCAAGCAAATCTTTAACTGACAATGTATCTTTATTGAAGGAAACACTGATTGCAATTGAATGCAATTGAAATCTCCTTGCTTTGTTTCCTCTTTGGCTTTATTGTATTCCTGTGTCTTTCATGAGGGTTTTCAGGGACTTCCTGAGCCATTCTCAAGTTTTAAAAGCCAGGAACTTTTCACAAAGTAATAGGTACTCATCAATGTACACGGAAATTATGCAGATCTACCAAGGGTAGAATTGAGAAAAATATGTCCTGATTTTTCTTCACCTGTATTTCAGTGCTTGGCAGCAGCTAAACTGGCCCCAGGTCCTGCATCTTCACCTCTGCTGTCTCTTACACATCAGGCTCTGGGCCTCTGCTGCTGAGTGATAATCCCAAAGAGCACAAAGTGCCACATCCCTCTGAGCAGGATGTACAGAGGGTCTTGTAATACTTACTGCACAAAATGTAATTATGTCTCTCTCAAGGAAGGTTTGTGGCATGGATAGTACATTGCAAAAATACTTTTCCTGTTGGCATACTCAACAGAAGTTGCTCATTTTTTGAAATATGCCGGAAATCATGAAGGTGAGTGGGTGGTTGGAGTACTTTGCTCTGCACCTTGGGTTTGCTTAGCTCTCTATGAGTTGTCTGTAATTTGTCACTGCTGAGTAAAAGAGCAAAACCTTTCCACTGCAGGACTGGAGAGATTTATGGCCAGAATGATTGCAGCAGAACTGCAGGCTCTAGTGTCTCACCCAAATGTTTAATATATATCTTAGCAGAAAGTGCAGACAGAAGAAGTAAACCAAAGTCAGAAAAGCCTTTGTGTTTAGTTGTAGTTACTGTTAGATTAGGAATTTCTAGATGTCATCTTTCATATCCTCTTCATAAAATTCAAGGCAGACGAAGAAAACACATCTCTCCAGAGCCACACAATGTATCTCTTCCATAAGGTCATCCATAAGGGCTGTCCCAAACATGGTATGAAGGGCTTGTACTTGGGGAACTTTTACATGTGTTTTCCTTTGCACTGTCTAGTTTTAGCCTACTCTGGTTTTCCAGCTGGGCAATTATCTCTAAAGGTCTCATTCTGCACTACACATCCACAGGATGAAAAGTTGTTGTTCCTCTGGGAATGTCATCATCACTCATGCACTTCCCTCACTCTATCTGTGGGGAAAAATCTTGTTTTTAAAACTGCAGAGAGGTGCAGCCTTTTTGCCTCCTGGTACTTAGAAGGGATGTCAGCAGGTTGATTACTGAAATAAACAAACTGAATCCTTCTCTGGGACAAAACCAATCCCATAAATTGATGGAGACGGATGCAGTCCTGGTCTGTTCAGCCCTTTTGCACTCTTTGCTGGCCAACATTTCTTCACCTCTCGTGCCTGCCCAAGACACAGGCACAAGAAGAGACAAACCATAAGGTCAGTGCTGTCGCAAAGCACACGAGTGCTCGAACGTAACTGCCTGGTGCAATAGTAAAATTCAGAGGAGTTGTTTTTCACCCATCTTATCCACTCTCTGTTTCATTAATCACATCTTAAAGGAATTCTCCCTGCAGCCAGGATGAAGTAAACATTGCAAAGTAGCAGCTCTGCAATCCTTCCCCAGCCAATTGCAATCAGACCAGGTGATGCCCAGAGCAATTAGGCAGAAATTTTCCGTTGGATATAAAAGCAGTGCTTTTTAGCTGACAATTAGCCAGTTTGTATTTATCTATATAATGGCAAAATAGTACCTCAAACCACCTTCTGGCATAAGGGCTGTCCATAGAGAGAACATAGATCATCTTGGAGTGGGAGGGAAATTCAAGGGGAAAAAAACCACCCAAAAAAGCAGGAAAAACAAAATTCATATTTCTTTCAATGAAAACTGAATGCAGCATGTCTGAAAGTACACTTTCTCCCTATACATTCAGCAGAGTTCACCTTCTTCCTTCCTCTCAGAAGACCTAACTTGGTAGATTTTGTTCCCAATTGTGAGTTGCCTGCACAGGCAATGGATGAGGTCTGCCAGCCTTACTCTCCTCTGGACCACTGTGGCATTTCCCATTTTGCTCTGCTTCTCACATCTGGCAGTGCTGGCTGGCCTCTGGCTATTCTCAGCCCCACCAACATCAGCTATGGACAGAAATTAATTGGGTGCTGGGCTGGATAGTGCTGGACACCCTGGGAGAGCCCACAGTCCCTGCACGCCCTAGGGGAGCTGCTCCATTGTCACCATTCATTCCTCATGGCACAGGGGGCCACAGGCAGCTTGGGGAGCACATGTAGAAAAAAAGGCAAAAATAGATGTGGGATGAAGCAGCATTGGGCCCAGACCAACGGGACTGTTAGATTACTTACACCAACTCATGTCCACAGCTTTGCCTTTGCCTATGCCAATTCACATCCAATAACTGTGTACAAAGCTTCCTGCAGACTGAGGCAACTACAGGGGATTGAATACTCTGAGACTGGGATGTATGAGGTAGGGAAATATAGGCTTATGTGTCTGAGGTAAATTACTGAGGGTCTTAAGAGGGGGAAAGGGCAGAGAAAGACACTAAGAAAATAAGGAATGATAAAACATTGATTATTTTTAAGGGAAACAAAGAAGAGCTCCTAAAAGTGCCACCATCCAATCTAAAAAATACTCACTGCTCTCTTCAGTGGAGTAGATTTGGTAGACTCTGTTTCCAGCAGTTTCTTGCAGGGAGTACTGAATTTGTTCCACCAGCTTCTTTCCTTCCACATCACAACAGCATTTTACAATTCTTTAACAGAGCACTAAAAGCAGAACATGATCCTTTGGTGATGAGCACAAGGGTAGGGAAGAAGCACTGATCTACACTCCTTGTGCACAAGCTAGCTGTAAAAACCAGCATTAGAGATCTCAGGGAATAGGATTGCCTTTAATCAGCTGACTCACTGGAGAACCCCTTATTAGTCTACTACTTGCAGATAATCTGGATTCTGATGTACCAAAATGAAGGTGTGTTCTATATCTGTGCACTGCAGAGCTTTGTTGGCTATAAGGGGTGTCCAAAGGTATTTTCCCCATTAAAGCATTAAACCAGCACAGCTGGAGACTCAGCAGGGTGTGAGAAATGAGCAGCCAGGGGAAGCAATGCAGTTCAGGTCATAATAAAACACAAGTTACTTTTTAGTCTAGTTAACTGAAAATGAATTAAATCAACTGTCAGCTTTGGGGGAAGAAAAAAGACCAATGATAAAGAGCAAATGGCAAAACTGGATTATTTCAGTCAGTTACTCAGCAAAAGGATTGCCTATTTCCCACTCTTGCACTCAATGACATTAACAAATTCTGCCAATAATTGTCCAGGGAACAGGATTAATTCATATATGACATAAATAAATGTGTTTTTCAATGCCAATAAAAAATATCATAACATACTAATAATCGTAGGATGTGAGCTAGCTGTAAGTGTTCTTCAAATACTGAGCTAAAATATCCTTCAGACAAATGGCACCAGCACTGCAGATTTTTGCAGTTGGGATCTTTGTAGTATGCCACAGTCCTCAGTACAGTCAGGCTCAGGAGCCACAGTCTCCTTTGCAGCTACAGGATTCACAGAATTTTATAATTTGATTTTACACCACTAAGTGTAATTTAACAATAGGCAACTGCTGCATCAGCAAATCATAGGTTAGAAACTTCAGTAGAAAAAAGGGCCTCTGATCCTTAGAATTGTTGAAGGGAAATCCAGAAAAAGGTCTTTTGCTCCAAATGCAATTTCTTCTTCACTGTGGTGCCCAAGACTCTTACACTGAGTGCAGCCAACAGTAGTAATCAATACTCAGGCATGCTCCTGCAGAAATACAAAGGAAGCCCTCAAAAACCTGCCAATAGAAGCAAATCTACTTTAAAAATATTCCATATGATGGCCAGATCTTGACTTGCATCATTAAAAAGTGTTTTGGACTCGTCTGTGTGGAGGATTCCCATGCTGGGTCAGGGCTGACAGGGGGTCCCAGGCAGGGTAGACGAGCCATGGGAGGGTGGGCAGGTCTGTGGGTGTCTTCAGGACCCCAACCTCTCCTTGGCACACTCCTTGAGGAAAGGTGGAGGCACATGACTGAGTCAGAGCTGAGTTTGGCTGGGCTGGTTTCAGTCCAGGTCACACCAGGGCTGTTATTCTCATTTGCACCAGGAGGAAAGCGACATGCTAAAACTCAAAACACCTGGTAGTGGCTAAACAAGCTCTTCTTCCAAAAGATCAGGTCAGAGCTGGGGTATGGTGTCTGGGTGTCATCCTTCCCCAGCTCTCTTTACTGTGCGCTCAACCAGCAGCAACAAAACCACAGTTAAATATGGTCTTCCTGAAGGGAGCTCTCATCTTTCCCCGTTTACAGTATCTCCACCCAACGTCCCTGGATCAGCATGCAGCTGCCTGCTTGCCACACTAGCACCTAGTAAAGTGATGCTTCATGTGATTGCTCAGTGATTCACTGCCTTGTTTGGATTTTCTGGCTCCTGGGCTCATGTTTATCAGCAAAACACACTCTCTCCAGCATCAGGCTTTAAGCGGATTGGAGCCATACAAAATGCCTTTGAGCAAGATGCTCTACACAGTCAGGCGTAAATAATGTCTATTTAATTGAGCAACAGCACCTCTTTTATTTACATGGCTTCACCCTTATGTTATTCATCATGTACTTTCCACTTTCCAAAATGTAAGATGTGATAATGAACATACAACTGAAGTTACATTATTTATTTTCTTTTTGAAGATCCAATTCTTCATCTCTGTTGTACAGTGTTCATGGCAGGTCAACTGATCACTGGGACCTGCAGGTAGAATTCACCTCATTTAAACTGCTTGCCTTGATTCCCAGAGGGAAGCAGACAGGGTTAACCAAGTAGCTCCAGGGTGATTCACCTAACACAGGTTACATGAATCATGGAGATGCCTCTCTCCCCACTGACACCAGAGGGATGGGGGCATGAGCCTCTCTGCACTAATGCTGGTTTTTAACTGCACTGTCTGAAAGCTATCTCGGCAGTAAAGTGAAATGAAGAAATCCCTAATGGCCTAAAGGCTAATTTTTACAATGATTTTTACTGATGTCCTTTTCAGGTGGGCAATCAGTAAGACAAGTTTTAAGATTTAATCATTACACATGATTAGAACTTTCCTGCTCTAGTACAGGAGGTGCATAAATACACAAGCAGCTTGGCTATAAAACTGGAGAAAACAGTACATGTGCCATGTTCACCATGGGTTGGCAAGAGGGGTCTTTTTCCAATACCTGCTGGGACACTTCTGGGGAGGAATTAGTTCTGCCCATCCACACTGACCAAGTTCCAACTGCTGCTTCTTCACAGCCTCAGACATGGCAACATGGCTTGTGGAGTTTTCTGCCCTGATTCTGCAAGAAGTGAGTGCTGTCAGTGCATGGCTGCAGACACGTCCTGCTCCACAAGCCAGCCTCCTGAAAAAGGGAGACCACAGCCAACATGTTTTTCAGGGAACACACTCAATAATATAGCAGCAGTTACAGTGCTGTCAGCTTCAATCTTACTCCACAAAGCCAGCTCCTTGGCACTGAAGCCTCTTGCATTCTGTAGGAGCCAGAAAGGGGTGGCACAGCTGCAGCAGGATCCTTCTTGTCTAGCTAGGACACACATGAACACATGTATGATGGTGCTCAAGCTGCTGGATGATCTCCTACAACCACTACTAGTTTGTCTTTTGCTTTCTCTCTATTGTTTTAATCAAATTTATTCATTTTGAAAGCAGGCAGTAAACAGAGGAGTTGGGCATAGGAAAAAAAAGCCATCATTAATAGCTCTAATCAACCATTTTGATGACTAGCAGAACTTGCAGTAATTTCACTGCCTTGCACTCCAGTGCAAATCATGTTTCTGCAAAATGTTCATCTCTGTGGTAATGTGTGGGACAACACCATCCTTTCCAGAAGCAGTGGACTCTGCAAGGTCTCTGTCATGTTTTTCCTCCTTCATGGTGATTAACACATTATTTAATACTTTCTGAGCATTTTCTACACAAACATTTCCTATGGATAAGGGGGGACTTGTTCTCATCATCTCACTGAGCATGCTATTGATTAAAAGAGGTAAGTGACTAGAAAAGAAAATGTGACAAGCCCATTTCTCAGGTGAGCTGCTCTGAAGCTGGGTACCTGACATGCATTGTTCCCCTGAAGCACAAAATTATTTAAACCAGTAGGAAAATGTTTTGATTCCTTGAGCCTGTGGAAGTAGATAAAGCCCTGTTTTTCACAAATCCTCTGTGTCACTGGAAGTTTAATCAACAGTCAGGCTGGCAGATTTAATAGCTAAAAGCAAAATAGCTAATTCAAAGTCACAAGCTCAAGGAATGTATTTCTAGCATGACTTATAAACTAGATCTGACTGTTGATGCTCTACAAATCTCAGTTCTGTGTAGCTCACATTTGGAGCTGAGTGAAGTGGCTGCACGGCCCTGCTGTCCCTCCTGCTGCCCTGTGCCCTCTCTGCAGCCCTGCTCTGATGGATTTTAAACAATTCTGTCACGCTGTTATGTCAGACCCACCAACATGAACTGAGATGATCAAACATACCAGAGTGAACAAAGAGAGAAGCAAGGGGGAAACAATGCCGACACATCCCATTGCAAAAGGCAGAGAAAATATTTTGATCTCCTAGTTACAAGCCCACTCCTGGTTGACTTCTGACCCAAGACTCTGCTGCTGACAATTACATCACCACTGCTGGCCACTATAACACTGCCTCAGTAGCTCTTTGCCTCATTAGCAGGATATGCACAAGAACAGCTTTGGCTCAGTGAGTCAGTGGAGGGAAATGGGCTCCTTCAGCAAGGAGAGCAGAGCAGCTAAGGTAGGATTTGGCACTGGATTGCCTCCCATGCTCTCCCTCACTCACAGTTTAACAAAAAGATGAAGCTAAAATCAGAAGCACCTTAGGGGACAAAATGTTCTTCCATTAGAGGATCACATGGAAAAACTCAGAGAGCCAACCTGAACATCTTCAAATATCTGCTCCCATGAAATACCTCTTTCTTCTCTCACTCTGGTGTACATCACAAGCCACCCTTAAAATAAGTCGGAGACAAGCATAACTGAGATTTAAAAACATGTCTAAATTATGCAAAGGGAAAACAACAGTAAAAGTCCACATGTTCCAAACAGGATGGCAACCCTGTGCCCCGTATACTTTCACATTTCTGGTTCCACAATACTGCACAATGCCTGTGCCTGGATGCTTGGCACACTTCTCGCAGAGAACAGAGCTCATCTACTGCCTCCGCTAACCTGGAGTCTCTCTGCTGTCTTCATTTGCCTCACAGGAGGTCTTCAACATCACCATTGGGTTATTTTCTCATTACTCGTATGATTAGTATTGCCCTTATATGTTGCATGTAATTTGTTAACTTTTTAAACTTCTGACTGAATGAAAAAAGGGAAAATTATGAAAGAGGTCAAGAGGCAGAGTGTCAGAGAGATATGTCCTACTCTCAGAATAGACTTCTTGAGCACATGTAGGTTCAAGAAGTGTCCCTTATTTGCAGATATTGTATCATTTGCAGAGTGCCAGAATCCCAGGAAAGTGCTCTCTTTGGAGGGCCTTAGACTCCCAGCTCCCAGTGTCTCAGTATTTTATTGCTGACAGTCGTGTGACTATACCAAGGAGTCAAGCCTTCTCAGCCCAAAACAGCTAGGAGAGAACTAAGAGCTGCACCACTTCAGGGTTCCAAAGAGCTCCTTGACCATCAGTAACATAGCAGTCCCCTTTCACCTAGCATACAGGCAGGGCAGGTATCTCTTCAGCTCCTTGATAAACTAGAATTTTCCCCACAGGTGCCCTTGCACTGGCTGACTCCAAAACCCTTGCAGCTCTACCTGAAGTGAGCATCACTGTTCGTATCAGGGGCTGTGGAGCACATATACAAAGTCATGTGTGGGCTTGTTCAAATTCAACAGAAAAAGGAACCTGCACATCTGATCAACTTCAGGCTGAAAGTCTGTGGAACTGGGATAAAGCAGGCAGGAGGATGTGGAGATGAGTACAGCCTGCATCAACAGTATTTTATCAGTGATGAGTGCTGAGACAAGATGAGGTTACCTCTCCCTCACCCAGGAAGCAGTCAAGGTTTGGAGGTATCAGACATGAAGTGCAACTTTCTGTGAAGGACATGCCTGGTTTGCATGAAACTGGTTTTTGGATTTTTTTTTTTTTCATATCTAAAGATCACTGGTAAGCATTTTGCACAGTGAGGAGAAAAGTTCCTGAATTTTAGGAAGGTGCAATAAAAAAGCCATAGAAGTGAAAGGGTAGATACTTAACAGGCAACATGTGAGAAGTGAGCTGTTTTTATGGGTTGCTCCACAGCTTGAATACGCTCAGCAACACTCTGCTGTTGGTCTTACAACTATAATTTCATCTCCAGATCATACCAGTGATTTCTCAGTGGCAGCTGCATGTATCACTGTTCCCTGCAGAAGATGCTTCTCCACCTTCACCTGTTCAGCACCAAATACTGGGAGCTGCCTTATCCTGGCCCTGGCTTGATCCAGAAGGAATGGAAGTAGCAACCACATATCCTTTTTTTCCTTTTGTAAAAAAAAAAAGAAACACAATGACAATAACAGCCATGCATGAAGACTGACAGCCACACCAGCTCTGTGCATTCTGTAACAGTGCAAAAGACAGAATAAACCCAACCTGAGACAGGAGAAAGTAAGATATAGTGCTTTGCAGAGTCAAATGCAATGCCTTGTCTCTAATATTAATTACTAATTACATTAGAGCTGCACAAATCACCTGGTAGTAACCTTTTTATTTATTTAAAACCTGCGTCACTACTTTAGTTATTGCCTTTCCATGATGCACTTGTGGAGTGTATAATTCCCTGCAAATGGAGCAGCAAGTTCCCAAAACCCACCTGTTTAAATACACAAACTGTCCTGTATGCATTTGCGGGAAAACTGATTTATCAAACACCAACATACATGGAGAAATTCCTGAGCAGGTTGAACAGACCCTCCTGCTTGCTGTCACCTCGCCAGCTGCAGTGGAGGGAAGGAGCTGCCAAGTTCAAAGCTTCATGGAAACACTCACGGCTGCCACAGGAGCTGTCTCCTGCAGGGCTCAGGCAAGCCAGGGACTTCAGCTGCCACCCCAGACAGGGAACATACAGGAGGTTGCAGCTGAGCCAGGCCAGCCCAGAAAATTTGGGGGTCATCATCACATTATTTCATATTCAAGACAATGAGGCTGTAAGTGACAGCAAACATAAAAAAGCTCAGTCCAAGCTTTTATTTAATGCCCCAAGTCTGAAACATCTTAACAATATAAATAACCACTACTAATACTTGGTGTTACCCAACAGCTGAACTAGGTTATACTATTTTTCGGTTTAATTGGGGATAGCCCAATATATAAATAAATTGTGGTTATGTTTAGCTGGGATCAAGGATTAGAGACTAGCTTAACACAGAAGTAGATCCTGATTTCCACTTTGGAAATAGAAAGAGATTAACTTGACAACAACAACAGAGCTCACACTCAGTGACGAACCAGCGCATCATGGGTTTTACTACTCAGGGATGTTCGTCAGTGACAGTGGTCTGACACCTCTGTTGTTTGTGTCATTTCCTGTGCTAAAAAAAGGGCATCCCCTAAGTATTACGAGACAGGTAAATACTCCAAAGGAATAAATCTGAAGAATAATTATTGCTGACACTGAGGGCATACACCAGGTACTAGCAGGCACCTGCTGTATTCCTTGTGTTGCCTCTCATTAGCAAGGCACTCCCTTCAGAGCAGCAGCACTTGGCTGTCAGAGGTTGCACTGTGCAGTTTTGTTCAGACATCTGGAGCAGATCTCTGTATCATTAGGTCTTTGGCTTTAAATCAGTAAAATGACACAGGCATTACACAGTGCTTGTGAGGAGTATTGGAAAAAGCACTTAAATTATTTAAAGAAATCATAACTGATGCAGAAAATATTGTTTAAATAATAATTTGCTTCTAACTGTTTAAAAAAGGACTTCTGAGACAGTTACAAAGCTGGAGATTGAAAGAATTGGAAACAACATCATGATTATTTGACATACACAGTCGGAGACCAAGCTGCATTGTGCCAAGCACTATACAAACATATATCAAAAATATAACTGTTGTCCCAGACAACTGTCAGCCTCCTTATTAAACTAAAGGCATGGGAAACAGAAGGAAACAGAGAGAGAGCACTGGTCAGTAGGAAAGGCAATAGCCAGAGCAAATCAACATCACAACAGGCATCATGCAGAATAATCTATTACTTTTATGCAAATTTTAACAGAGAATGAAATAGCTCTGTGATATATAAGCATCTTCTAGACACAAGGGACAGCAGACAAAAAGGCATGGAAGAGTGAAAACTGTAGATAAATTCTTCTTCATTGCTATGGGTAAGAGATTTATTTTGGAGGGGGCGGACCAGAGTTGAGTACATTTTCTAAGAAAATTCTAAATAGCTTTGGGGTTTTTTTTAAATAGCTTTCTGGGGCTTTACATTACCTATAGAATTTATCATCCAGTTTCAGGCCATGTTTGTAATAACAAAACATTTGATCTCAGACAGTCTGTTAGTCTGAGTCCTGCTTGGATTTCTCAAAAACAGAAATCACAGAAAAGAGCACCTTGCCACTATTTAGGTCTTCTCTTTTTCTCTTTCTTTTTTTTTTAAATTAAAAAGAAAATGTTTAGAACACCTTAATCTAAGTTTCCAGAAGTTAGCAATAATTTCTTGAGTCCCTGATACTTTAATAATTTCTTCAATTCCTTTCCTAAATCTTTTACCCTAAAGAATGTCAGAAAACTAGTTTCTTACCCAGCCTGTTGAGCTGGGCACAAAAACCTGTGCCTGGAAACATAAAATCTTTCCTATTAAAAGACCAAAGACTTTCCTATGTAAGAGCACAATGAAACACTAAAACAACCACAATGGAAAAAATGGAATAGATTTACAGTTTTAAAATAGCATTCATGATACAAAAGTTCATGGGTCTATTTAAATTTCAACAAAAAATTTGGGGTTTTTTTCATTACTGCAGAATGAATTCATTGTGGGTTTTAAGCGCCTCGATTTAGAAGTTGAAGGCAATTTTTATTAATAGCACATGTAATCCCAATGCAAGAGATTCCTGTGGCAGATTCATTGGCTCCTTCAACAGACACCCTTGGCATCAGTAGAAAAAAGGGCTGCGTAAGAGCTGCTTGGCAAGGGGGATCCCTGTGGCAGCAGAGTCCCTGCTGGCAGTGCCACCTCCCTGCTCTCCCACAGGCAGCGTAGGCTGGAAACTTCCTGAGGATGACTTGGACGTGCGTCCTCTGCCATCTGGAAGGAGATTCCACACAGAGATCCTCATGAGCCACGAGGCTTCCTGGGCCTAAAACACCTGGGGCAGGAGGACCTCAGCATGCTGTGCCCTTCCAGAGGCAGACCAAGCCATGGGGAGGCAGAGTGAGCACAGTGCTCAGAGGAATGCGAGGAAGGAAAGGCCACCTTGTGGGCTGCCACTGGCTGTAGCTGACAGCTTTAATCTCTTTTGAATAAACTCTGTTTATTCTAAGAACTCTGACACATGGCAAGTGCTGGCAGAATAGGACTGACACCATCACTGCGGTCCCTCTGCTTACTATGTATGGATTCAATTGGTGTCAGCTTTTTCATGGAAATAATTCCTGTGAGCCAAGCAAGAAGAGAAAATATACTTCTCCCACCTTCTCAGGAAGGCAAAGAGCCACCAGGAAAACCTTCTGTCCAGCAGAGCTTGACTTTATGGTGAAGATGCAATCAAAATAAACGTCTAACAATCCACCTTATCAGAAAGCCTGGGAGATGTGTTTCCTGAACTTACAGATCCCAAAACTCCCCCTCTTCAGAGAAAGCTGCCTTCTGCTGCATGGCCACCAAAACAAGGGACCAGGAACTGCAGTGGGCAGCCAACAGTAGTCACAAGTCCAAGGCAGCTCACCTCTTCCCAAAAAGGGACAGGACTTCATTAGAGACCCCTGAGGTTAAATGGTAGCCATAAATCCAAGAGGCATCAGAAAACTCTTGGGTAAAATCTTTAGAAGGGCAAGGAAGAGTGAAAAAGCAGTGGGAAAGTGTTAAGAAAAGCATAGTGCAGTTGCAGGGCAGAGGTGAAAGAGACACCAGAGCTGCAATGACACATCTGTCCCTCTGACTGTCCTTTGAAGGAATTCAAGGAATGCCAAAAATTGGTCTGATACTCTACTAAATGCTTCTTTTTCTTCTTGTTATAAATTTGATGCTAGAGTGATTTCTGGCCCTAAGATATGAATTCCAAGCTGTCCTGGAGGTAAAAGAGCAAGAGCTATCATTACCAGTGAAGTCCCTGAAATGAGCTACATAAAGGCTAAGACTAACAAATGATAAATTCCAGCTGCTGATGTTCCCAGTACACAGAACAGAGTTGTCATGAGCTATGACAGCTCTCAGAAGAAGGGAGACAGATGCCAGCATTGCAGAACCCCTTTACATTAATAATTTTATATAAAGTTTCCAGTGGAAACATTTGGCACATCTACCCTTGAAAAGGTCCATAAAAACCTTGTCTGAAATACGTTCATGCTTTTCAAACTTCCCTTTCTTTGTACATTCTAATATCTCAGTAATTGCCAGTGACCTAACTCCAAGGCCATTCCAGTGTTCCGTAAAGCAGAAAGTAGAGGGAGTGAGGGAGTTTTTCTGGTGCTGTTATCACAAAGAGAATTCGAGGTAACTGAAACTCCCTGGCAGGGATCTGAATTTATGTGGAATTCTTTTACCAGCGCTTGCTACCCAGGTGTCCTCTGCTCCTCGGTGACAGAGTTACCTTCTCTGGTCATGGTATATATTGGCATAGGCAGCTCTTGCTCCTGAAAAGCTAATTCTTAAAACATGCTTTGGAGGATCTGAAGGCACAGGATGTCCTTGTGACAGAGGGGGCTTGGGGTGAAGTCACCCTGCAACCAGGTCTGCTGCAATGTGACAGAGACTGGAATGCACTGACAGCACGGAGAGCCCCAGGGGCTTGCTTGGCAAACAGGGGAGACGGCAGAAGGAAAAAAAACCAAAAACAAACAGCTAATGAAAAAGGCACCTGCTGCAAACTAAGCATTGCTAATCATGGCATAGCAGGGAGGACAGTCCCTCCTCACCCAGTGCAAACATTGGGCAGGGTCAGGGTGGCTCTGCAGCCAGAGCACACAGCAGGGATCTTACAGACATGATAAAAGCTCAGTCCATGCCAGATAAGGCCTGCTAGTAGAATAAAAGGTTCATAGTGTCATGAGCATGACGCTATACTAAATGTATGCCTCATTCTCCAAAGCCTTTCCAAAAATGACAAATGATGTCAATGCAGATGTTTCTTTATGTATTATTCCCTTTTCATATGTCTACTTTGCCTCTTACAGGCATTTTCTGGCACTTAGGTAAATGATAAAGTAGATTGCAGAACTTTCAAAGGCCCAGGCAGTTGTCATGATAACAGGGATAACAGATATTACATATTCTTTTATGGCACAGACAGTCCTCGTGGACCTCACTGGTGACATGAGTGTAAAGAATTACTGCACAATAAAACTAACTGTAAAAAAAGAAAAATAAAAGGAAGATGACAGAAGATCAGAATAAATTATGTGGAATATGAATAAAACGTCACAACAGAAAAACTTTTCTGTGTTTGTCCTTTTTATCAACAAACATTTTAACAGACACTGGAATGTTGTATCCCCTGACTGCTTCTGAACCAATGCTTGAGCACATGGGCTTTGCATGAATTTACATATGCAGTGGTGAATGTGTAAAACCAGATTTACACAGAGAGCTATACTACTGTATATGCAGAGAGAAAGACAGCTTGGATGCTTTATCTTTTTTTTTTGAGGGCATCTTTCTTCCTTAGTGCTAAAAGATGAGCAGAAGAATCAGTTAGCATTGTAAAATAAGATGTGTAAGTGAGCTCAAAGATCTAAAAGCTGCAATTGTGGGCCAGAGGATGGAATATATGCAAAAATATTTGTGTATGCATGTAGACACAGTCAAGTTTCCATTCTAGCTTTTTCTATGTCAGAAAAAAAAGAGTTTCAAGCAATTATATAGACATTTAAATGGCTGTGCACTTTATAGCTTTCTATTTTGTGTGGTCTTGCTTTATTTCATGTGTGCCATTTACCACCTCCTGTTGCCAATGGTTTGGAACCCAGTTCTAGGAGCTTTCTATTCGTTCACTGCTGCAGCAGACACCAAGCAACAATGTTGGCTGTAACAGCACGTACACTCCAGTCATGATTCATTATTTTTGGTTCCTAAGAGTATACATGATCCTAATCAAATTCATCTGTAAGTGAGTCAAGTGTGCTTGATTAATGCTAACAAGGAAAATCTGAGGGTAGATAGGCATGTAATTTCTGCTTCATTTAAAAAACATATTGGAAACTGAAAACCTATATTGGTGCAAAGCCTATTTCTAAAACATTAACTATATTTTGTCTTTGTGCATCTGTCAGCTGTAAGTACAGACAGGTTAGGAGCAGGGTTTCTCCATTGCTACTGCAATGTGATTTTTCTTGTGGAGATGTATGTGTGTCTAATTTTGCAGCCACATCACAGTTTGTCCCCAAGGCCATGAAATATTTATAGGGATCCTTCTACGTATTTGAATTGCAGCAAGCAGAATAGTCCCACATTCTGAAAAATTAAATTTAGACATTGTGTCCCCACAGATTTCAGTAGCAGGAACCTAAATAACTTGCAGAATCGGGGCTACCATCATTCACCCAAGAGGTACAAAGTAAAAAACAGTTTGCAAGTGCCTGCATTAAACGCCACCATTAGCAGTGACTAATAGACCTCAGCAGCAGCACTGGTCAGAGTTCCACAAGCCCCAGCCATGCCATGATCCTGGCATGCCAACTGATGTCTGTTAACACAGGTGGGCATGAAGAAATAAGCCCAGTAGATGTAGGTAACCGTGGGTATGAAATAGAGGCTTGTACAGTAACAGCTCTCTTATGTAAACCTTTTGCTAGAAGCTACAGTGCCCAGAGAGAGCTGCCAGCACCAGTGGGGAAATGTGTTATCCTGGCATCAGCATAGCCTTGTTTTCCTGGAAGTGCACGTGTGACTCCACAGCCTGATTTACTGTAGCTCCAGTGCCTGCACTGCAGGGCTGTGACTGCTGCCCTGCAGTATTCCAGTAACCTGCTCATGATAAACAGCAGACAGTGTCACTGCAGGCTGCAAAACAGCTAAGCACAGGAGCAACACTGCTACTCCAGTGCTGCAGCAGGGAGAGCAGCAGCAGGGACATGGTCCTGCAGTGCCTGGGCTCAAATCCCTTGGAGGGAACAAAACAAACTGCTTGGCCTTACCCCACTCTCAGCTTTAGGCAGGGAGTGTTCTGCACTGAGGTTGGCAAGGAAGTGTGCAGCATATTGGAAAGGAAGTTACTATGGTCACATCTAGCACTTGTAACCTATACATTACTGTGAGTACAGAAAAGGCAATGACTGGATCAGTTCTCATGTCTAGCACTGGTGCAAAGGAGCAAAAATGTGTGCATGAGTTGTTTAAGTGCCATACAAATGGCACTTAAAGTGGGAACTTGGGTGTCCTAGAACTAGCAAAACAAGTTACCAAACCCCGTTAGAATGACAGTACATCTGAGGGATTATAGGCATATAGAATTTTGCCTTAACAATATTCTCAGGTGTTTAAAATTCTGCACTGTGCATGCCCTCGGGTGCCACTGCTGTGGCCAAGGTGATTATAACTCTTCTGCTGAAATTCACAGACTGATCACTGTCTTGACAGCCTGGTCCCTCAGGGACTCCTAGCACATATCTAAAGTATTCAGCAATATCCATTTAGCAAAAAAACAATCAAACAAGAAATCCCACCCCAAAAAGTAGTCATTTTCATCCTGAAAATAATTCCAAAATGGTTTTCATAGCAGCTTTGCGGACACAGCACTCACACAGGAAAGGGAAAGCAGTACCTATTCCTCTCTTTCCCTGGAAGGGATCCAGAGCCATCCACCCCGGGCTGCTGCTGCACTGTACCCCCAAGGAAGTGACACAGAGCCCAAAGAAGCAGCTCAGGCCTGCCTTCCCAAACTGAATCTTTTGACCACTGCACTACTTTCCTGCTTTTATATATTAGACTGCTTCCATGGAAATTGTCAACCCAGTGTGTGAGTTTTGGCAAGGAGCTGTTCTCAGTCACCTGCAATTCTTCCATAAACCAGGGGTTCAGGCATGCTCCTGAGAAAAGGAAGCTGCAGTACTGAATTCCTGCAGCATATGGAGCTCTCCTATGGAAGAATGGTGAAATGAACTCACTATTAACCAAAAGGTTGCCTTACCTTCCATGCAGGTCTCTCTTTTCATGGCTGAAAGAGGGACAAAGATAATAGAACAGGCATTGGGTGTGATTTTGTGGGTTTTTCTGTTAAGACTACATGCTCCCCCTATGCTGCAACAGAAGAGCTCACATGCTCATTTTTGGATCCAGCCTTCTCTCTTTCTGAGACCCCCAACAAGTGCTGGACATGCTGCTGTGATTGCACCCATTGAGCTGTTCAGGCACCAGACAACACTGGTGGAGGACTCTGAACCCCAGTCTCACACAGCACTTACCAGGCATCAGTTCTGAGAAGCATTAGAGAATTATAGCACTCATTCCTGGTATGGAGCATATTGAATACAAGACTCTTGGGGCCAGTTGTCTTGAAGCTCCTTGTGCAGGGTCACCCACAAAAGGTGTTTGGAATCTGAACACTCTGCCTGCCTTCCTTTTACACTCTTCTCAAAAACCTGAGGGAATACCTGACTTCAGCTGAGGGGAAATCAAGTATTTTCATTTGGATAATACCTCTCAGGAAATGGATGCGTGGAGACAACTGGCACCAAGCTTACTTGTCCAATGAATTTAGTGTCTAAAATAATTTAAAAGCTTTGTGGATTCAATCCTCTGTGTGTACATGTAATCAAGACTCTCTTGTGTCTCCCGCAGTGTGGAGCTTTGGTAACTCATCATTGTCTAGTTGAAGAGACTGCTCCAAGCTCCATTAGGTTTTATCACTCTCTTCATGGATTTTCTGTTTTGTTTGCTGACTTATTGTTATCCCATCTCCTTCCCCATCTATTGCCTTAAACCACATGGATGGAAATACATTAGAAAGTACAGTAAAGGACCTGCAACCTGTGGTAGCATCCCCTGCTCTTGCAAGGGGCAATCCAAATCTCTTACTTGTGTGCTAAGAATGTTTAGGAAATTGCTTCAAAACTGGACCAAAAATCTATGAGCTAAATATCAGCCTTTTTAACCCATTTAGTGGAACAGGAAGGTCTTTTGGTACAGCTGTTTCAGTGTTGCTGCTGCCCACAGCAGTGTGGACAGAGGAGCAACCTAAAGCAGACAGAGCCTCTTGTGGGCCTCACAGTTTAGGGTTTTTCTGTGCAGTACTTTGCAGTGACTAACTTTTGCCACAACTGCCTTAATGTGTGTTTCTATATGCAAATATGTCAGCCTGACAAGATTCCATCACAGCTTTTGGCTTTGAAAACCTCTCTTCTATATCAGCAATGATGGCAAACAGAAGGCACAACCACCCTGATTAATTAATCCCCACACAGCACCTCCTAGCAACCCAAGGCTGTTATGCTAACACTTCTAGCCGGAGCTTGTAAGTGTATAACTTAACCACATGGGAATGCACTATCTCACTCTCATGAGCTCAGAAGGCTTTAAAGGAAACATTACCTACCTCAACGCTTTCTCTAAGATGCCATCAGCAGCTGGGCAGAGAGTATGACCAACAGACAGTCACAGCAGGCAGGAAGAGAAAGTCTGAGACTAAAACGTGTAGTTAATTAGCAACTCTTCCATTCTCCCAAGAGACCAATGAAGCCACACACTCTGACCTTAGCTCTGTGCCCACTACAGAAAATGACAAGGAATTCCAGAGAGCATATGATGCCCTTTTGGAAGGCACCTAAACCACTGAACTTGTATCAGTGAGTTCATACAGCATTAAGTGCTGATAAACAACTGGAGACCTGCCCATCCAAGATGCAGGGCAATTCACGACTTCCATGGACTTTTGTCACTCTGACTATGTGTGTGAGAGTAGTCACCAAGCTCCATATTCCAACTGAAGCTTCCACCACTGAACCTTCTCAGATGCACTAGAGAGGGCAAGGTCACATCCCACCACTTCCTGAAATATTACATTAAATCCTTCTGTCGGACTTGGCATTGACAGGTTTTTAAGGTGTTGCTTGAGAATGTCTGTAGCCTTGTGTTTTTAGGACGTGTCTTTTGCTAGAAAAATATTAGTTTTTCCTTAAAAAAAAGGATATTAGTTAAGCAAAGTTAGCAGAGAGAGGCATCTCAGCCATCCTGAAGTATGAGGAGAAAAGTATCTGACTCCAGTGTTTACACTTGAGACAAACCATCAGACTCCACCACCAGTGCTGCTGATTTACCTCCAGTAACTGCTTTACATTGGAATGCACATCCACCTGAAATGCTGCCCTAGCTACAGGAGGTCAGTTTACATGTTCTTTACTGAAATTAATTAACATGAGGAGCAGAGATTGATATAATAATTAATTAATTTTCAACATGCTATGTTACCAGAAAGCCCAAGGAATGTTTACAATCAGTGGATCTCCATGAAATAAGAATATACCCAGAGACCATTTGAGATCAAGGCTCCTGCCTGGCATCACATACTGGAGCATGGATGTGTATCTGATAGACTGGGACAACTTGAACAGCTGCAGATTATTCTGTGAGCCCAGAGTGCATAAAAGGGTGTCTCAGGAGTCCTCACCCATATTATCACTGGTTATAAATGGATGTTTCTGTTCTAACACTTGTAAATAATTTTTAAAATCTAGAAATCTGGGTTTTTTTAGTTTTTCATTTAAACATAATAAAATGCATTTTATTGTCACTGAATTATTCTCTGGTAATGAGAGGCATGTCAAAGTGATCTGGGAAATGCTGGCACTCCTCCCTCCAGGCAGCACTGCACTACCCACTTAGGAGATTGGGATGGTTCCTTATCAGACTTGTCTCCTCTGAGCAGCACATCACGTCAGTAGCTATAATGTCATCTTCTCTGCAGGTCTCCTCTCACACATATTTCTAGCACCACAAATGTGTGTCTTCCCTCCTAAAAAGGAGACAGAGATCCTTTATTGAGGATAGACAGCCAAAAGACTGAGGAAAATTGTTCTTTCTCAAGTCCAACCCTCACAGCAGCATTAGGTGGAAAACTCGAGGTGGGAGTGGGAAGATAGTGGGGTGGGTTTTCACAGGGACTCAGTTTCACAGGGGTGTCAGAAAGCAGCAGCAACTGCACCATGGCTGGGGTCACACCACATGCAGCAGAGCATGCCCACAGTCTCCCAGTCCACAGCCACAGTGCACTGGGACAGTGCTCAGGAGCTGGGCTGGGGGATAGGAGACTGCTCTCCTTGCTCCAAGGCAGTGCAAGATCAGAGCTTCTTATCAGTACAACTCACCAGCACGACTGTTGTCCATTGCAAATCACATACTGCATTGTCCCAATCAAACTCTCTAAGGAAAAAGGTCCATACACTTCCTGGCCTGACAAATCATGGGGGGAGCTGGAGGAGGGGGAAAAATTACTTTGAATATTGTCTGATTGAAAGGAAGCCCTCGCCCTTCCACTCTGCCATGCCCAGGGCTGGTGTGAGTCTCCATACCCCGACCTGGGTGTAGCTCCTTGTTCCTTGTGAAGTTCCCACAGCCAGAGAGGGAACTGGAGAGTGTCAGAGGAAATCAGCACTGAGAGGGCATTACTTCCAGTCTAAAAGGACATTTGCTCACAGTATCTTCTCATCCTCCTTCCTAGCTCCTGATTTTTTCTTCCTGACCCATTTCCTTGTAAGAAAGGAGAAAGGAAAAGGTTCCTATTGCAGATGTTCTGCAGGGCTCAGCAGAAGCCTGTAGTGGGTCCAGACACAGCTCCTGCCTCTCTGGCAGCACAACCATCCTCAGCCACACAAAAACAGGACCTGCTGTTGACAGCTGCTGGTAGCAGCCAGGGGCTGGACATTGGGTAATTAATTTTTCACTTTTCATTAAACCAGACTGTGCATCAGCCCTGTTGGCAGAGACTGTCTAAAAGTTGTACTCGTTCAAACAAAAGCTCTCATCAGTTCCCAGTTCTCCCAGTTCCAGGCGGCTCAACAGGCTCCCATGGATTTGGGCAAAGCAGAGCAGCACATAGCTTTGGCTAATAGTGAGCAAGGGATTTCTGGTCAACAGAAGGTATCTGCCCAGCATACTGCCTTATGAAATGGAAACAGCATTCACTTTGATAAGGAATTATCAGTGATGCAAGAGAGTGTTTCCCCACATTTTTCCAGACTTTTCCCCATGGCCTTTCTCAGGTGGTACTTCCTCAGTTCTTACAAACCCACTTCAGATGTCATCACACTGAAATCAACCCAGTCGGTTTTGGTTTGGATGCTGCAGAAGATGTCTTAGGGATGTGTACTGACCACATGGTGAGCACCTGGGGGTGGAATAAAGTGGGCATATCTGAAAAGACTAAAGGAGCCAGACACAGTAGTGGCAGATACTTTCCACAGCAGGTCAGCCCCCTGTATCTTGAACTCTGATCTGTTTGCAGCTGTGCACACCTAAGGTGCAATGGCTCACAGGCAACAGGTAAAAATAGCTGGAGAGTGCCAGGCTTGCTTGAACTGACTCTGGGCATATTCATGATCAGCAAAAAACCAAAATGCCGAACTTGAAGCATTGATCCTCTTCTGCTCAGTGTTTACCCAAGGATTTCAGAAGTGTGGCCTGAAAGAAATTTTGCGTGTGGTCTCAAGATTTTATTGCCTAATTGTAATGCAGTAAGAATTAATTACGTCCCACAGGACTCTGACCCTCCCAAATGAAACTCCAAGATCCTGGATCCTGATAGAATGATGCAAAGTGGCCAAATTTGGTAATGAATGAGTTGGGACCTTCCATGGTCTTAACCACCACTGAGGGAAGGTTCGAAGGTTATAACGTTGTGATAGAACAACCTCTTCAAACTATTACAAGCCATTGTAATTTAAAGAAGTGCTCAGGCTGTCTTGAATCACTTACAAGATCCTGCTGACTACTGCTGGCCATGGAAATGAAAGGAACAGAGCAGTTCTATGCAGTCATTTCTACTTTTTCCTCTTGGCTTGTAACCAAGGCTTGGAGAAGGATGCCAGCATCAGCCAGATGGGCAGAGACACAGGTGCTCTGAAACTCAGCACTGTGGCATCAAGCTTTTCAGTGTTCTCCCCACGTTCAGAAATCACAGCCCCAAGCTGGCATACTCTGCAATGCCTGGGGAGAGCTGAGTACCTCAGCTGGGCTTCACAAATGCCTACAGTGTCACAAGAAAGGAAAGACACAAGTGCATTTTAATCACGGTGCCAATTCCTTGACAACTAAACACCGACCTGAGATTACCTTCAGGGAATTTATTGGTTCAGGTAGGTGTTTAGTGCGATCAGATGTTTCACAGCTGCAGAGTGGTTTCAGGAGTCTGAGTTTTTCAGCACCTACAGCAGCACTAGGGCACTACTTAGGTACCCAAATTCCTTTGCTTCTATACCCCACAACGTCTGCACTTGTTTCCTGGGGCTGTCAGGTGCCCACGGTCAGGTGTCAGCTGCAGCTTTGATTTACAAACTCTGGTCGTTCCCATCAGTTATCAACCTGCACGTTTGGATCATTCCTCGCCGGGAGGGATGATCCCATCATAACTCAGGACAGAGCTGGTCACCAGACCGAGAGACCTCACTGATTTCAGTGCAGAAACAGATTGTGCCTTACTGCCTGGAAGGAGCGATCAGATTCATACAAGCAAAGCCACCTTCCTGGTGCCAGGCGCTCCCGAAGCACGCCAGCGATCTCCTGTCCCCGCTGCCTTTGCGGGGTCCCTGGCCAGCCCCGTCAGGCGGCTCTGCTCCCCTCGCTCCCGGCTGCGGCACAGGCAGCGACAGACCGTGAGCAGCTGCTGCCACCCTCAGGTCACCCTCCCGGGAAACCTCCTGCTTGCAGCTGCAGGCTGGCTCTAAAACAAAAGGAAATGAAAGGAGAGCACAGCAGAGCTGCCGGATGATAGGACTCTCACACCTTATTGGCATTTTGGCACTGCTGCCTGTGGAGACTCCAACAAGTTTCATCTGGTGTGTCCTGGGGAAGAGCAGGAGCAGAGGTGTCTCTGACATAAAAGGGCATGGCAGGAAGACCAGCAGGGCCACAGTCACAGAATCATAGCATTGTTTTGGTTGGAAAGACTTCCAAGATCATAAATTCCAACTGTTAATCTGGGGCTGCCAAGTACACCAATAATCATGTCCCTGAGTCCACTCCACCACTTTCCCGGTCACACTGTTCCAGCGCTTGAGTCCCCTCAGAACTGAGTTCCAGGTCCAGGTAATGGGGCTGCAGAGCAGACCTGCAGCCAGGGAGCAGCACACAGTCCTTCTCTGCTTCATGATGCCTCAGCTCTCCCAAAACCCTCCCAGCCCAGCACACCTGGGCAGCCAGCCAGGCAACTGCATCCAGCCTGCAGGAACACAGTTTGAAACAAGCTGTGTCTGCCCTGGGAGCTTGATACCTGCAAGGAATGGAACTGTAAGAGGGAAACTGGAAACCTGAGCTAAAGGAGGAGGTGGCCTCAAGTCATCTTAATTCCCCAGGTATATCCCCAGCTGAAATTAGACACTCACACCTTTACACTCTTCTTACCCATGGTAATTTTGCATTTGCAGCTAGAACCACTGCTGTGGCCAAGGCTGGAGAAAAGCGCTGCATCAAACAATCCTAACTTGCTTTTTAACAGTGTTTTGTTTGCATTTATGCCACCAGGCATCACCTACATCAGCTCATACCAGCTGAGGAGCATAGGCCTTGACACAGGTGAGATGAGAGAGCAACAGGGGAGAAAACTGGCAGCTCTGGGAGGCAGAGAATCGCTCCAAAGGCAGGCAGTGCCCCTCCTCGCTTCCCGAGCTGCTGCAGTGTAGGAGGAGGGATGAGCTTGGTGGAGAGAACTTGCCTATGGCAGTCCTTTGCAGCAAGGCTCTTGGCTTTTACTGCCTAGCCAGTTAAACAAAAAATAACTTGAAGGTAAGCAAAGTCTATGCTCTTATTGCTCTCCTGCTATGCCTGTGGTCTTTTCAGCTCTGTGATACCTCTGCAATTCTCCCAGGGAGAGGTAAAGAGATTAATTGGCTGAAGATAAATTTTACAGGCTCATCTTAGTGTAGAACTAAGTAAACTGTGTTCTGGGGAAATTTTGTGTCCTATTGACAATGTGTGCTTGAGCTGAGTGGTGATGATACAGATTTTTCTTGGAAGCTTCTTTCCAGAGTTTGCTTGCATACCAAAGTAGGGGGAAAGAAGAAACTCTTTTTCCCAAACAAATTTTGTTCACAGGAGTGTCAAGTTCAGCAATACTTTAATCTCCAGCATGTTCTTCCCTTCTAATATATTCTCAGTTGGATTCTGAGACCATCAAGGTAATTTCTGGGCTGTGTTTAGCTTTCAAATCAAAGGTGAGATTTCAGAATTTGCAACACTTCAGCAGTTTCTTCAACAGCTTTTTAGACCATTAAAGCTTGCAACATATTTGGGAGGAGATACACAGATTGCTATTGCTTTTGAGTTATGTTTTTCTTTATTATACAGCTGTGCAAAATAACATAGCTTGTCAATGGCCAGACAAAAAGCAGAGTTATGGCTAAAAGCATCTTGAGGAAAGCTGGCACTACAATTTCAAGTGGCTCTTGGGTTTAGGCAACCTTCCACTGTTCATCTGCATGCTGCAGGCTCCTTGGTTAACGCTGGCTTCTGGAAGCTTCCAACACACACTTAATAAAAGACCTCACAATTCTTTCCAGGCTGCTGATTTCATACTGGTGGTATTGAGTTTTCCTCCACAAAGCAGGATTCCTGAATTCTTTCATCATGTCAGAATTTAAAATCTCACTCTTCCTGAGCAGATTCTTTTGTTCTGCATCTATCACAGGTTTTAGATCCCAAGGAGCCCTTGATGATAGTCAGTGACCATTAGTCAGTCACAGGCCTCTCTGTACTTTCTCTATATTCCTAATAAAGTCCAGGAGATCACTTACATTGGAAGGAGCCTTTGGAGGTCCTCTAGTTTAACGTCCTACTGAGAAAAGGACCAACTTCAATATTACACCAGGTTACTCAGGATTTTGTGTCAGTCTGGTTTTGAAAACTGCAGAGGATAGAGCTTCCACAGCCTTCTGGGAGGCCTCTTTCAATGTTAATATATTCTGCTGTGTGTGCTTGTTATTGTTGTTGTTGTTGTTGTTATTATTATTATTATTATTATTATTACTACTATTATTATTATCTCCAGTCAGGTCTTCTCATTCTACAGTCAATAACTGTCTCCTCTTACTCTTTTGTTCTGCACTTCTGATTAGAGTTCAGATCCACCTTCTCTCTAAACCCTAGGTCAGATTACTGACTTCCCCCACATGCAGCCAAGTGTTGCAAGGAATTTGACTCATTTATCTTCACACCACTGTTACCAGATTAAGAGTTATTAACTGCACTTATGAGATGGAGCGTAGATACTAAAGACAGCAATTAAAAGTCACAGAATCACAGAATACACTGAGTTGGAAGTGAGCATCAAGATCAGCAAGCCCAGCTCCCAGCCCTGCACAGCACCATCCCCGAGTCACACTGTTGTAACGTGTGTCCTTCCTGTCCCTGACCCCGCCCCCCTGACCCCTTCTGACTGGATGTGAGTCAGGACCGCCCCCCATCCCTAGAGATAAAAACCCCAGCCAGATCCGGAACGGGCCTCTTTGGTTCTGGACTCATATGGAACCTGTACCCTCCCTCGCCTTCCCTTCCCCCTCCCCAGTCTCCCCACTCCTCCCCTGTTTTCCTCAATAAAAACACCATGGAGACCAGGAACCAAACAGCTGCCTTTCTAAACCTGCAACGCTTCTACAAGGACCGCGTCTGACCAGCCCCACAGCTCGTGGCCATGGAATGACCATCCTGCGTGTTCCGGTTCTGGGGCAGCCCTCCCCCGCAGCAGGGGAGAGCTGCCTTCAGGTTTTGCACTGCTGCAATTGGTGGAGAATGCGGGCAGCGGTAAGAACTTGCCTACATGCCGGGGGCAGCGGAGCCCGCGGGAGCTGGGGGGCGGCGGGAGCCAGCGGCGCTCGGGGAACGGCGGGGCCGGCGGCGGGCCGGCGCCGGGCCGGGCCGAGCTGGCCGCCGGCCCGCGGGGCCCACGCCTCCCCGCCAGCCCGCGCGGGGCTGCGGCAGCGGCGAACGCACGGCAGGGAGCCGCCGACGCCGCGGGACGCTGCCTGCGCTGCGGACAGAGACCACCCTGGCCGCGTGGCCCGCACATGGGCGCCGCCATCTTGTGAGCCGCCATTTTGTGTCGCGGGCGCCCCTCCCCGGCGAGACCAACTCTGCACAGCCAAACACCATCCCTGCTGTGCAGCACACGCGGTGGCCGCGAGCTGTGAGACTCTAAAGACACAGGCGAGTCCCAAGAAGAGGACCCTGAAGGGACTTATAGAAAGCTTGTGAAGTCTGTATTGAGTTGCTGAGGATAAAACAGTGACGAAGAGGACTGCAAGGGACCGGAAAGCGGTGACCAGTCTTGTCAGTCGGCAAAAGTCTACCCAAGAGTAAGAGAGGCTCTGGTGGTGCGCCGATAGCGCCTGCAGTGCCTATTCAGGGAAATTTTCCGACCCTGGACCTCTGCTAAAAGTGTAGCTTGCAGCAGAGGAGGAGTGAATGTTTGTATGAATGTGATTTGGAGGCACCCCCCAGGGGAGGGGGTGGGAAACGTGTGAATGGCTGAAGGCACCCCCCAGGGGAGGGGGTGCAGAGGTGTGAATGGTTGAGTCATAGAACACGGCAGGGTGTAGGGCTCTGTTTTAAAACCCCAGCTCATTCTTTTTTATTTTTTGCCTTAGACAGATTAACAAGTGTTGCATTTTGAGAATTGGGCTAGAGAGGGCTTCCGGAAAAGGCCCTCTCCGCCCAATCCTCAAAAAAGAAAGGTATTTTCTTTAGTTAAAACCCTTTTTTGAGTTACAGTATGTTTTGTTTACCCCTATTAATACCTTTCCTCCTTCCCATGTCCCTTCTTCCCTCCCATTCTGATAAGGAGGTAACTAACAAGGCTGCATCCCGTCAAAAAAGACTCTGAGTTGCTACCGATTCTCTCAGGCACCTTGCCAGTTCCCCCCTTGTACCATTACCCTTAAAAAATCACTCCTCACCCCCTTTTTTCCTACCCTCTTCTTCCCCAAATAGCCCCTCTACCATGCTCTCTAAAAATTTGCTTTTCCCAAAATCCCTGTCTCTTTCTGGCTGTGTGTAAGCTCTGCCCCTCTCCCTGCACGTCCAAGCTGGGGGGGGCACTGCAGACAGCACAGCCCCGTCGTGCAGCAGAGCAGCAAGATATACCTGACCTCAGCCAAGTTTCAACTCCAGCCCTACTGAAGAAATTTCTACCAGCTCCAAAAGATTCTGAACTAGAAAATTTTTTTTCCTTTTGTATAAGAGAAAAAGTGGATTTGTTGTAACGTGTGTCCTTCCTGTCCCTGACCCCGCCCCCCTGACCCCTTCTGACTGGATGTGAGTCAGGACCGCCTCCCATCCCTAGAGATAAAAACCCCAGCCAGATCCGGAACAGGTCTCTTTGGTTCTGGACTCATATGGAACCTGTACCCTCCCTTGCCTTCCCTTCCCCCTCCCCAGTCTCCCCACTCCTCCCCTGTTTTCCTCAATAAAAACACCATGGAGACCAGGAACCAAACAGCTGCCTTTCTAAACCTGCAACGCTTCTACAAGAACCGCGTCTGACCAGCCCCACAGCTCGTGGCCATGGAATGACCATCCTGCGTGTTCCGGTTCTGGGGCAGCCCTCCCCCGCAGCAGGGGGGGGCTGCCTTCAGGTTCTGCACTGCTGCATCACACCATGTGCCTGAGAGTGCTGTCCAAACACACCATGAGCTCTGTCAGGCTTGGTGCTGTGATCACTTCCCTGGGAAGCTGTTCCAGTGCCCAACCACCCTCTGGGTGAAGAATCTTTTCCTGATATCCAGCCTAAAGTCCCCTGACACAACTACAGGCCATTCCCTCGGGTCCTGTCCCTGGTCACCAGAGAGAAGAGATCATTGTCTGCCCCTCCTCTTCCCCTCACCAGGAAGTTGTAAAAAGCAATGAGGTCTCCCCTCAGTCTCTTCTCCAGCCTGAACAAACCAAGTGACCTCAGCTGCTCCTCATACACCTTCCCCTGAAGGTTCTTCAGTATCTTTGTTTCCCTCCTTTTGATGCTTTCTAATACTTTGATATCTTTATTTTATTGCGGTGACCAACACGTTGGCTAATTTGGGATGACCACTATGACATGGTACCAGAGTTTTGTCTATGTAAAAAACACCAATTCCATTCACATCAGCTGCAACACAACTTATTCCCAGGGTGCTGTCTATCCTCTTAGCTGGATGAAGCAAGGAAATGTGTTCACACAAGACTTCACTCTGATGCATATGTACAAGGCCATTAAATGTCCACAAGGCAACACTAACCTTGAACGTCCATAGCTTGCAAAACAGCATCTGTGTCCTTTAAGAGGTCATGCTGCAATGAAGGTTGCAAACTTTTTCATCTGGATCATACTTTCAAATTTCCAGTGATTCATAAATCAATACCAAAGAACTCAATGACTCTAAAAGCTTACAGACGTGAGCTGAAACAATTGTTTTGCCAGTGACTCCACAGGTGTATTGGGTTTGAGTAGGAAGGTTTTGGCAGCAAGGGGGCTACAGGTGTGGTTCTCTAAGAAGCTCCTTAAAGCTTCCTCCATGTCTGATAGGACCAATGCCAGTCAGCTCCAAGGCAGACCCACAGCTGAACAAGTCTGAGTCAATCAGTTATGGTGGTGACACCTCTGGGATAGTGTGTTTAGGTAGGAAGGCAGAGAGGAAGGGTCAGGAAATGTGGAACAGCAGCTGGAGGAGAGGAGTGAGAGTATGTGAGAGAAAGAGTGACAGAGCAGGATGGGGAAGAGGTGCTCCAGGTGCCAGAGCTGAGGTTCCCCTGCAACCCATGGTGCAGCCCATGGTGGTCCATAGTGGAGCAGAGATCCACCTGCAGCCTCTGGAGAACCCTGTGCCAGAGCAGGTGGATACCTGAAGGAGACTGTGACCCCATGGAAAGCCTGTGTTGGAGCAGGGCCCTGGCAGGACCTGTGGCCCCATGGAGAGAGGAGCCCATGAGGAGCAGGTTTGCTGGCAGGACTTGTGACCATACAGGGGACCCACACTGGAGTGGGAGGGGACCCACAGCCTGCTCCTGAAGGACTGCACCCCACCCTACTCTGAAGCAGTTTGTGAAGGACTGCAGCCTCTGGGAAGGACTCACACTGGAGAAGTTTGTGGAGGATTGTCTCCCAGGGGAGAGACCCCACACTGAAACACGAGTAGAGTGTGAAGAGTTCTGTCCCTGAGGAAGAAGGAAGAGAAAACCTGTGATGTACTGACTGCCACCCCCATTCCCTGTCCCCCTGCACTGCTGGGAAGTAAAAAGGAGAAAAATACTGGGAGGGGGGAAGTTGAGCCTGGGAGAACTGAGGATGTGGGAAACTGTTTTAAGATTTATTTCTCACTATCCTATTTGGAATTTGATTAGCAATAAATAAATTGATTTCTCCAAGTCATCTGTTTTGCCCATGATGGCAATCAGTGAGTGATCTCTCCCTGTCCCTAGCTCAACCCATGATCTTATTGCCATATTTTCTCACACCTGTCCACCTGAAGAGGGATTGATAGAGGATAGGAGGGAGTGGGCGCTTGGTGTCCAGTCTAGGTCAACCAACCACAATGAGAATTTGCCAAAAGCAGAATTGTGAGACTAGGAATCATGGGGTCCATGGGGTCATGGAGGAAAGCACTCTCACTCCTTTCACCAAACTCAATCCTTCTTTCTGTTTAGTAGTGGTATCTGGTTCCAGTCTTGATTTTTTTTTTTTTTTCATCCCCATACATCCTGCTCAGTCAGCAGGACACCCTTTAAGCCTTTTTTTGCCCAGTCTTGGTCCTTCTTCCTATCATCTCCTTGCTTCCCTAAGTCCCCTCCACTTCCTTTTCTCTCTCTGTGACAATCCTGATCTCACTGGGTTATCCCATACCACCTTGGTTATAGTTTTACTGCTGTGAGTGACATGGTTCTTTTCCTCCTGTAGATGGATGGGATGGCTGATTTAGGACATGGATGAGACCGTTCATTGCTGTCAGCTGGGGCACTGTGCCCTGCCCAGAGGAGAGCAACTGGAATGAAGAATTGCAGAAAGAATCTCTTGAACCAGCTCTGGTCAGACTGCATTTAGTCACTCTGTGGGACATGGGGCATTCAGGGCCTGATCACTGCTAAAAGCTCTGTGGGAATTCAGCTTGCTCAAGCCGGTAACACTTTGCAGTTCTGAGTCTCATACAAGTCTAGTGTAGAAGAAATCAGGAGACATTTTAGCTGCTCAAAAGAAAGAAGTTTTTACCATACACATTCCTACTGCCTGTTTTTTTGCAAATATTTATAAACTGGTGCAGAAACTACAGGGAACAGTGAAAAACATGCTAGTGCAGAAACCTTTTCCTCCTGTCTCTTCCCACCTCTATTTTAAGTCCTAATCCAAAATATGAAGGCAAGAAGGCACTTCAGCAGAAGGGTTTCCAGTTCTGGAATAAGGACAAAACAGTGTTTTCTCCTACCCAGTCTTAGGAACAAACAAGATATTTTTGCTGAATGCTTTGATGCAACACAAACACAAATCAGCCTGGAAGCATAAAATTGAGGGGGAAAAAATTTAGTCCAAAGAGGAAAAATTTCATAGCAGCAAAGGAAGGAGAAAAGTGCTGTATAGCAAGAAGTTCTGGCCAGCTTTAGCATTAGGAAGTACAGTTAACTCCTTCTGTATTTGTAGAACATATATCAAGTATGACATTAGCATGTATAACACACGAAGGTTCATCTGCTTAACTCATTGCTTTGGGAATTGAATTTAGATCTAGGTCTGCAAAGTTTTGGATAAGCCTTGATTCCTGCACAGAACTCTGTTGACTCAATGAGGCTGTGGAGACCTGTCTGCCCAAACCACTTACAGGATGAAAACCCTATCAAAGGCAACATATTCCAGGTGGTGGGAGGAAATTTCAGACTGCACTTCTATTGTTGAGCAAACCTATCCCTCAAAAGGAACCGTGAAAATTCAAGGGTCAAGGGGGAGCTCACTATTACATGTCATAACTCACACTCTAGAAAACTAAAACCTGGGCCAAGGTAGTGCTACGCGAAGAGAGGGAAAATATCTATGACCAACTGACAGAAAACACCCAAAAAGCTAGCCCACAGGGGCCCAGGCTTTTGTCACAGTGACTGACATTTTGCCTACTTGGAAGGAAATTAATTAGAGGAGAATGAAGAGCATATGTTGTCAAGTGGGTGTAAATCAAACTAAGCAAACAAAGGAGTATAAGGAGAACTCAGGCTGACATCAAGGCTGAGAGAGAAAAGGCTGGAAGCAGCAACAGCCACAGAGGCTTTTAGATGGACGTATTTCCTTCAAATCTGCTTCTATTTCCACACATTGGTGAAAAGTCAGGTGAAAGGTAGCAGCAACCAAAGTATCTGAGAAGGGAAATTTCTAGCGCTATAATCACAAGTTGGTTGCAGTGTTCAGGATTATTTATCTGGTCCTGGCTGGTGCTGCTTGTGCAAACATGTACCACCTCTCAAGAGCAGGACACTGTATGATAAATTCTAAGTCCTGTGAGTACCTATGCCTATAAAACCAATCTTGCTTTTGTACTAAGGAAAAGCACACAAGGCCTTGTTAAAAACAGATTTCAGTTGAGCTTATTCTTCAGTCACTCTATAAAGCTCAAAATGATTTTCCTCATTGTTCTTTATAGCCTTCCCAGATCTTCTAGCCACAAACATAATTTATTTAAGCCACACATAAACAGCCATGATTTACGTCAACTTTTCATTCAATGGAAAGCACATGAAAGAACTACTTTCCTTCTGTGTGTTACTTGCCTGCAAGGGCTGGAGCATGTCTTTCCAAATTCCTGGTGGTAAACCCAAGCAGTTGTCAAAGCTTGTTCCATATTTGGCATTTTAAGAACTTCCCATGAGTTTATTCCATTACAGAATCATTTAGTCACCATTTGGCACCTCTCTGTACCAGATGATGAGTGAAAGAACTTTACAACCTCTGAAAAAGGCTGACCCTTAACTGGACTTGATGTCAGCCTCTTGTCAGAGTGTAAAACATATCTATGGCAGTTGCCATATAAACTTGTATGACTCCCAAGTGAATGGAATTATAATTCAGCTTGCTATTCTACAAGTGAATAATGATAAAGGGTCACCATCTCAATGACAAGAAAACATGTGCCAAGATGGTTAAAAGCTGAATCAACAAAAACAGTCATATGAAACCAGTTAAAAAAAAACTTTGCTGCAGTATACAGAAATAAATAAAACACCACTCCTTCTGCTTTTTAAAATCAGGGCTGGTCTCAGGCAGGAACATGCAGTACACTTGTCTCTCTGGCAGCATGCCCTGTACCAGAAGTAATTGAAATTCTCCAAAATCCCCTCCTCCCATTGAAGGTCTGGAAAGGAACAAACACAATATTGATTGCTGTATCTGAGGACTGGCTGACAGGCCTCCCTGCCCAGTGTGATTCAGAGACCTGCAGCAGCCATTCTAAGATTAGCAGACTATTCCCTAAGAGCATTCCTCTCATCTTCTGACAGGGTGAGCAGGGTGAGCACTCCTCTCTGGGTGACTTGTGCAAACCAGCTCAAATCAGTTTTATTTCAGGGAGTCCCCTACAACAGTCACAGCTCAGATGGAGCACACCCTGACCTGATAACCCTCAACATCTCACACCTATAAAGGTGCTGGGATGTTCAGCTGGCACTGCACTCCCCACTTGCTGACCCAGGCATACCTTTATGCTTACCCCATACTAATAAATGTCAAATATTGGCAATCTTTGTTTAGCATTTGTTGAAAGAATATGCTGCTTGCCACTGTGCTTGCACCTGTAGTATCTGTTGCTCTTCATCCTGCACTGAGGAAGCACCATTTGAGACCTATCATTAGGCAGACTTGCCTTGCTCTTTGGCATGTGTCCATAAGAACTATCATTTGGTGGATGATTGCATCCTTCAAAAACTGGAAAAGGCAACCAAGCACATGAACACCTGGTATTTCAAGCATCACACTAAAACACCATTGCATTCAAGATCCCCTGCCTCCCTCTTTCTGAAGAACAAATCTTTGATCTAAGACACTAGGACTGATTTGTGAGACCATAAACTACACAGGGTTTTAGAGCTGGCATCACTGGCAAGGAATCCAGAAGCTGCATCTGAGACCATCTGCTAGACAAAGTATCAGGTCCTCCTGATACTTGTCTTTCAGCACCAGCCACCTCCCCATCCTCTAGGGTTTCACACTTGTTAAGAGAAAGGGCAACATGGCATAGCTGGAGACTTGAAATCTCCAGTATACCTTACCAGTCAACAGTCTGATTAGGGTAAATTCACCATGGGAACTTTTACTAGGAGACATTTCTCATCTATGGGTGAAGAAATTACATGACCACTTGCTGCAGCCTGTATGTAAACACTGATTAATATACTACAATATGTGAACAGTATAGGTTGGTCTAATTATGAAGGCTGTTGCAAACTACTGTGAGAGAATCACAGATGGCACAATAAATTAAGAGTCTGTATTCATGCTTCCTATATTCTCCACAATCTATTCTTCCACTGAAAAACATAATTTTCCAGGATAGATAAAATCTCTGAATCAGATTTTCAATCTGCATCACATGTAATGCCACGTATAACCTGCTACTTGGAGAGTATTGTCTTACCCACACAACCAAAAAGCAAATGCACACTTCCATCACACCCTGAAGTCATGAGAGGTTAAGTGGGAGACACACTTGGCTAGCTGGGAGGAGCTGTCCCCTGAGCATCACCTTGCAGCTGCTACTGCCAGAGAGAGATCTGGGGCAGCTTGGCATAGCTGGGCATGGACAGGGAATCATACTGAAGCTGTGACTGACATTGAGTGTGTTTATATAGGCTGCTTTGGCCCTCTTAACCTTGAAGCAACATTACTTAGTGTGACAGCATCAGCAGACAAGGCCAGCATGTGCTCCTACCAACAGGGACAGGAGTGAATTTACAGATTTATGGGCAGAACAGATATAAGTATAATCAGTCTCAGATAATTATTAATGACAATGACCATCATTATACAGATTGCCTAGAATCTCCTCCTTGAGCTACAAAGCTGCAAACCTTGTCCTTGCTAAGTGAAATTAGCTGTGTGAACTTTACCTAACAGCAAAAGGGTACCAGAGCAGCTGGATAAGCATGGTCACCACACCACCACATGCAAGGTGAAGAACAGGCTCTTTAGCAGCCAGCCTAAAATGCTAAAGATTTAAACTCTGCCTGTTAGCATAATTTTCTTACCAAGAATACACTATGCATGCCAAAAATATGTTTGGACTTAACAACTTTTGCAATCATTCTCTCACTTTGGTCTTCATTATGTCCTGGTGTCATTCAGCATTTAGAGTCAAAGGAAACTGAAAAAACCCTCTGAAATAAATATGGATGGCAAACAGAGGTCAGTGCACATGGCTTTCAAGTTCCAAAACTGCATCAAAATGCAAGGAAAATGTCTGATGATGGGTTAGGATGGGCTGTGAATTCAGTGACAGTCTAGGGAAAGAGGGAGTACTAACAATAACACAGAAAATAATTTCAAATGTTTCCTGGAAGTTGGTTGGGCTTTTAGGCTCTGTTGCTATATATACCAAAAATCAACAGGTGGTACATCATGTGACACAATGCAGGATTATGTCAATGGAGCCCACTTCTTGCTCAAGGTCTTTCAAATTCTGTAAGTTTGCAGTATTTCTAAAAATTATCCATTCTTCTGCTCCTGTAAGCCTTTCAAATTACTTCACTTAAAAGCTACAAACTAATTTTAAATGTTTTTGTCTTCAAAGAAGGGAAATACAGTCATTAAAAAAATACCATAAAAACACTCAGTACTTCAGTGTTTGGCAAAAAGCATCCTTGAAAAGAGTTAACAAAATTAAGATAATCCTGTACTATGTATGTTTTAGAAATAAAGTTTATTTTCCCAAGTAAAAGCAATAGGAGAATTTCAGAATATTTTGATACAGTATCAAGCCATGGCCTCAGATTTTTGGACATTAGTGACTATTGCTCTGAATTTCATTAAACTGTAAATTCAAGGGGAAAAAAACTACCTTGTTATAAAGCTGCATCTATACAGATAAGTAACTTTTAACTGCTACAACAAAAATCCAACCAGAGTCTTGTTAACAGCATATACATGCATACATGTATACAACAGCATTGAGCAGTTTATAAAAGATGGCTGAAGAGTTGCCAGCTTTACAAGCAATAAATCATCATGATCACATGAAAACTATAAACCAAAGTAGACTTACAGTAGGAATGTGCATAAAAACAATCTTATTAATTATGATATCAAAGGAAAGAAGACTAGAAGGCAAAGTTAGTTTTAAAAATATGTATTGTAATTACAGCACATATGATTTACTTAGTAATAACTGTAACTTTGTATAAGCACAGGAATCACATTTACACAGAAACTTCATGAGAAACACACAAAACAGAACTGAGGAAAAAGAACAATAGATAACTGCACATCAGCTGTTTACAAGGCCTATGACAAAGAGGATGCAAGTGGTAGATAAAGGCACTTAAGTTTTATTAGGTGGGGAAGTAGGATTGGTTACATTCTGGAAAATGAAAGAAACATTCTCTTTTATCCTTTCAAGGAAAGGATCAGCAAGAGTCTGATGTTGCCCAGAGAAATGCTGCCATTGCATCAACTGTGACATGGAGAGTGGTTTCTTTGAATTAGGCTTCCCATGGTTTTGTTCAAGCTGGCAGCTTCTAGATACAGGAGGCTTTTCTGAGGAAGTATCTGAAAAAAAATGATGAAGTAGACTAATCAGAGAAAACTAAGACAGAAAATTTCAGTCTGAAACAATAAGACAGTGATAACAAATGAGAGAAAATAGAACAGCAGATATAATCATTCTGTATCAACGAAACCCAAACATATATCCACAGTAAGAGGGAGAAGGCTGTTTCTTGCTCAGTGATTGAGGGTTATCAAAATCACCATATGCTGGCATAAAGACAAATCCTTTTACACATGGATGGGAAAGGAAATATCTTATCTGGCAATTTCCTTTCCTCTGTCTTCCTAATTCTGTGACATTTGGGCTGCTCCCCTTCCTTACGTAAATCTGAATCTAGATGTAAGTTGCAGCAAAATTCACGCTAGCTTCAATTTTGTCCCAGAGGAATCACTCCAGCCAGCTAAGAATAGTTTTAGTAGCTGTTTCATTGACTCAGCACACTAGATCTGTACACTCTGTACATCCTGATTATGCCAAGTTGTTCAACATACACAATACTGTATATCACAATAAGGAAAAGACTATTGCTGTGAAGCAAAGAGATGAACTGACTTTTGAGATAGGATCCTAAAGCCCCAGATACTATCAGGTCATTGCAGTGCATGTCACGTATTGATGGCTTTATGATTCATCTGATGCCTGGGATAAATGAAGAAATAATTTTATATGGAAAAAAATTGCATCATTACTGTTTCTGTCATCAAATTTTTTCATAGAAGTATTATGTGCTCCTTAGGAAAGGCCAGTGATGTGAGCAGCATGACTCAGAGCATTCCTGAGTTTTTTAAGTTTCAGAGAGCCCATAAAGACTCATATACACAAAACTTTCCTTTTGACTGACATATGATGCATGTTTGGAGTAGATTTGAAATATATTCTCTTACTGGCCAGAAGAAAATTTAGAACAGATGCTTTTATAGATTCGGCCTTCCTAACTCATAAAGTACACTATGATCAAGTAAAACAATATGCTTACAGCTTGTAGCTGATCTAAAGGCCAAGAGAATAGCAAACAACCCAACTGCATGATCCATGCACAGGAAACTTCTTCCTTTCAAGACCCCATAGTTTTCTAAAGATGACCCTAGTGTGAATGGACTACAGGAAGTGATGGTTCTGAGGCCTATATTATATTGTTTGGCTGCTCTTTAGCTTATCTTTTGAATCATACTTGCTAGAAATGGAGGAGAAAAATCAGTGAAAGTTCTTGGCTTTTTTGTGTGGCAGAATCTATCCCCAATAACCTGGAATGTGGTTCCCTGATGCAGTAATTTGACAGTTTTCTGTTGTTAGGAAAGGCAGAGAGACCAGCTAGTAGTAGCTGCATTCTGGGGTGATCAAACTGAAGACCATTACTCAGAACAATTTGACTAGGAAGACAGTAAGCCAGCTTGTCCTCTGCTCTTTAGGAAATCAAACCTTCCCCTCACTCTATCATTACCACCACTTAGGTCTAATAATGGCCTTCAGGCTTCTCTTTGATTTACTGCCAAAAGGTTCTGTTCATTGGGACCAGGAACTTCCCTTGAGGAAGTCACAGAATCCAAGAGGCTAACATTGTGGTTGAATTGATGGAACCAATGCATGTTCAAAGTGTAAGATAAGAAGTCAAGATGTTAAGACAATTTCAAGCTGCTAAATAAAATTAAAAGGACCAGTGTTCATCATAGCAACAAAAAATTTCTCTGGATTTCTGCAATCCAGGAGCCACACCTGTCTCACTGCATACCACTGGGAAAATTTGGCTAACATTTAACACAAAAGGTGCCCTTCCCACTCAGATCCTGTAATAGTACCTAAGTGGAGGATGGCGTATTTTAGAACACCACTTATGCAAAAACAGAAGGTCTAATTTTTCAATCATTGAAGAAAGACACAAAGATGATTTAATCAGCATGTGGAACAAAAATAAAGGAGATAGTCAAATTCTTACGGCTACAGAAGCCCTGTGCCATCACCTAGCCAAGTCCTCCCCATTTGGGTTAGAATGAGATGAGAAAGAAGCACAAGCCTAATATATTATCTGGGAACATGCAAACCATGAAGCAAAATAGTACTGGGTCTGCATTACTTCTTTACTTCTTCCCCTGTCTATTGAGAACACACACTCTTGTACCCATTTCTTGAGTTCTTTTTATTGAGGTATTTGTGTGCATTTAGAAGATACCACTATTGGTACAACACTATCACACCTGTAAACAGTGTACATGGATATTTCATGCCCAAAAAAATAAACATACCAGGGCAATAGATACTCTTTCCTTTAAGAAACTCGATGAGCTATAAAAACTAAAATAGATAAGATGCAAACATAACTTACGATCATTTACTTTTTTAAATCCTCTTCCTAACTTAAACCTATACACCTATACACAGCAAGGCATGAAAGGAACTTTGATATGCCAAAAGAACAGGAGACAGGTTCCTACAGAAAGGATAGATGAGAGTATTTGCAACTTGGCTTTACAGCTGCCAGGGAGTCTTCCAGCATTTTTCAAATAACTGTTTTAATCATCCTGAATCAGCTTTAGTTAATAGCTCAGACATGAAGGCTTATATACAGACAGTCAGCATAGATCTTCACCTGGGGTAGCTGTCCTCAGATAAACTGCTTTTTACCTAGCCCTTACCAGATATTCATTACTGTCCTTGAATATTTTGAAACAAAATACCATATTGTGTCATTTAGTTGTAACAAATCATTAGTTGACCTGGACATAGCTAATCTAAGGATTTAAGAGGCATGATAAATGAACTGGTTGCTACTGCAAGGAATTAATCTTTCTCCTCCTCATTTCGTGAAGGACTCCTATGGACTAGATAAATCAGCCAGTATGTGGAAGATCCCATAATGAACCTCATTATTTCAATCCTCTTTTACTGAGCATCAAAGTTTTCTCCAGAGATAGACTATATATTAAAGATGGATTCCTCAGCAGCGGCCAGAGATAATGAAAAACAAACTCACTTTGATGGTCAATCTTTCCCATACAGTCACACTCAAGCAAGTCATGAGTAACACAGCTGGAATCTTCATGAAGAGTAAAGAGATTTTTAAGCTCCTCAACAGAAAAATGTGTGTGTTCAGATGTCTTGGAAAGGTCCACAACTGCCCCAGAAAGGTCTTGTTTGCTGATCTGTCTTTGATAAATCTTTTCTTCTATTGAGCCTGTATTGAAAAGAAAAACAGATAAATTTTTACCAGTATTTGCAAAGAAGTCAAATCCATTTCTTGATAACAATATACATAGGAAATGCTAAATCACTATTTTCAATTATTTAAGTAAAAACAAAGCAATGGCCAGTGAATCAATGCGATGTCTCCCTCTTAACTAAACTCACAACAAATAATAAATATTTTTAAAGAAAAATTATTCCCAAAACCACTCCCTCCTTTTATTATATGGAAATTTAAACTTCTGTCTCACTCTGGGTAAGCTGAGCACCATCTCTGACCTGTGGTTAGCAGCCTGTAGATATGGACAGTGTGTTTCTGACCATCTCTCCACACTCTAGCCATTGCCTGAGGAAAGCAAGAAGATGAAGAGCATTAACAGCTTGCTATACAAGGATATTTTAACTAAAGCTTGTAGCCTTCACTGATCAAATTACCAATTCTGCTCACTTGTTCAAAGAGATGTTTTCTGGATAAAGCAATCCTCAATAACTCTCTGTGATTGTTTGTGCAAGTTTTCTGGTATTAACTGCAAACAGTTTTGCAAATGTAATTTACTCTCTGCCATTTATGCTTCTCTTCCTTTCTGTACGCTAAAGTAGGAAAGTAGGTGTTTCAATTATTTCCTGAAAGAAATCCCCTCTTCATATTTGTTTTCCATGCATTAATAACTATTTCATATTTCAGGAATATTGATCATTCTCCCCCATCTCCAATTCTTTTTTTCCACCATACATCTTTAAAAGTGACTTTTAAATTTCTTTTGAAATTCTAAAACTGGTTGTTTGTACTTCCTTTTTTTCTTAAACAAACAAATTGTATAACTGAGTACTGCTATATGATCTTTTTTTCAAAAATGTATGGGTTATGCCCACGTACTGGGTACAAGCACACACAGCATGGTTTGCAGTCTCTGGCAACCTGCAGCAATTTTGTCTGATTGAGCAGACTTTGTCAGGCAACAAGACAAGTGACCACATGAGGGTACTAATTCACCCTGGGAAGAGGAGCAGGGCCAAGAATCAGAGCTTATTTCA
This sequence comes from Lichenostomus cassidix, assembly GCF_008360975.1. Taxonomy (NCBI): domain Eukaryota; kingdom Metazoa; phylum Chordata; class Aves; order Passeriformes; family Meliphagidae; genus Lichenostomus; species Lichenostomus cassidix. The sequence continues at coordinate 128,303,781 of NC_139482.1, forward strand.
GTACCAAGCACATAGCATTATTCTACAATAAGAAGTTTCTTACTGAGTTAATAAAAATATTTTTTAAATTGTTATTTTTAAGGACTATTTTAACTGAAGACTCTTATACCAACTAAATAATCCCTGGAGGCCAACAGTGCCTTTACAAGAATAGCACAGCATTGGCTTTCTTTTCTTTCTTTTGGCATCAGTGCCATGTGATTTTCTCATTCTTGCAATTCTGTTCAGTCTCTCCCTTTTTCTCAGGGATTGCAAATCAACAGCAACATTTGCTATGCAATCTAATCCTGTTTTCCTTTTCTTTTTAGAAACACAGCAACTCTACAGATAAAAAGACATCAGGAGACAAAGAGGATATGTGACTCACTCCTCGGAAGAAACCAGAATTTAATCTTCACATTTTTTACTGCAAGAGGGCTTCTAATGATCCCAATATATATAATATGACAGAGAAATATCTGTTCTTCTCAGAAAGAGTTTTCCTTCATTATTGTACTTGTAAAGGTACAATGTGGTAATTGGAAGCAGTAAGACATGTAAAGCCAGGCAATTCAAAATCAATCAAGAATTCATTTAATGCCCATCCCAACCCACATGTACACAGTTGTTATCAGACCTGAATGTCCGTAGCTGGATTCCAGTCGATATCATACAGGATCAAATGAGATGCTCCAACCAGATTCAGTCCTACTCCACCAGCCTTTGAACTCAGCAAAAAGATAAAAGCTGGGCTGAATTTACTATTAAAAGTATCAACAATATGTTGTCTCTGGGAGACAGGAGTATGTCCATCAAGTCTAGTATAGGAGTATCCATAATGTCTGCATACGTCTTGTAATATGTTTAATGTCTGAGTGTAATTGGATACCAGCACAACTCTGTCAAACAGTAAAACAAAGTCATCAATCCCAGCTCTTGGTAAAATTAAAGTCCAATAACAAATTACTGAAGACATCTAAGAAAATAAAATTAAAAGTGAAGCAAAAATTACACATCAACCCGAGGTTACTTTTCCTTTCTATGAAATAAAACATTTCCTATTAATTAGAAGCATATACTAGATCTGTATGCCTTATACCTACTGTCAAGCATTCAGATGTTAAATAATTAATATCTCCCTTTGCAACAGACTTTGGCTTAATACACAGATTGCAGGCATTCAGAACCAATCACAAAGATAGATTCTTTTTTTTTTTTAATCTGTTTATACAAAATAACTGTTGTTAAGACAGCATTTGCAAAGGATGTTGTAGGAGCTAATAAATAATACATATATAACTCTACTTACTGAAAAAGCTACTATGAACTTCTATAGAAAGAAGAAAACCTCAGAAAACCTCAGAAAATTCTAACAAACAACATAATGAAAGTCAAGTAGGAAAGCAGAGATTCTTTTCTATATTTTATGGCTGAAAAGAACTGGGATAAAGGCTAGTGAAAGACAGACACTGGGTTTTTTTAGAAAGAAAAATCAGTCTGATCCCTTACACTAATGGCCGAAGCTATGTTGGTCTATTTTCTCTGAAATTTTGCCTAAATAGGTTTCAAAGGTCTGAAAATCTAGAATTCCTATCCTCCCAGACATTGAGGATGATTTTAGTAAGTAGACAAATACCTTCTGAATTTAAGCCATAAGTAAAAGAATAGGACATTTTCTGCCAGACCATGTTTGGAGGTCTTTTTTATTGAAACTAAATGTAATATGTCTTTTTTTCTTTTTTTTTAATAATTTTGATTAAAAACAAGTTCTGAAGAACTAGACAAATCATTTCACGGGAAAATGAAAACATTAACATTTTAGAAGTGTTTTAGAAATTTTTATTATTACACTTTACAACTGAACTACATCCAAAACGTAGTTTGCAAAGACGATGCAAGACTTTTTTTTTTTTTTGGCAATCAACACAACATTCACACCTTTGTTTTCATTCAAAAATAGAATATAAACTTCAGAATAGGACTGGAATTGAGTCTGTATGTTACAAAAAACTATTTAGTACCAATGAAAGCAGAGAAACAAAAGAAAAAGAAAAAGAAAAATGAACAGCACTGAATTAAAGCAACAAAACTTAAAGGCATAAAGTAATGCCTCAAGTCAGCAGCTCCTAAAGTACTGCTACAGGGAGATGTTCATTTTACTGACACCCTTGGTTTCACTGACCTACACAAAATAAGGCCAGTACATTTAGATACTCAGCTGTCATTGGTTTCAATGGATGCTAAGTATATAAACTCCAGCAACAGGCTCAACTTTCTGATTTGTAAAAAGAGAATATCTTCATATTCCATTACATCAGTGTCAAGAGATCTGCTGTTACATCCCACTACTGAATTACACTGTGTCCTATTTAAGCATCAATTGAAATAGAAGTTAAAAGCTAAATACTTTTGGAATAGCTGGGCTTTAAGGCATGAGTCCATAAAAAATTATCCTGGGAGACCAGGTCATGTGAGATTCCCACAAATCAGCAATTGCACAGAAATTAATCATGTGCATCCTATTACCCCATGATAAACAGAAGTTTTCTTGCATGTCAATGGCATTTATCACAGGGGAAAGAAGCAGTTCTTGTGCAAGTTCATCTGTTGAGAGTGGTTGCCCTGAACAGAAAAAGCAGCAAGCACTGAGCAGTTAAGCATGATTAAATTAGAAATAACTTATAATCTAGTAATGAAAATATTTCAGTGCAATGTAATAGATTCATACATCTCCTCAAGGAGATACAAAGCATTGGAAAGCCTCTGCAAGTAAAGGGTGCAGCACAAGGGCAGTAGCAAACTATCTTACTTTCTTTACAGTGTAAAAAATACAAGTATCTCTATCTGCAAAAAATATGAAGAGCATCTTTAAAAATTATTTCAGATACAAATTCTAGTTTCATAATTTAACAAGGAAGCCAGGACTACAATGCATAAATTAATTTGGCACCTCTGCAAACAGCTGCAATGCCTTTATTCTGAACTTTATATTCCCATGCATTTGAAAAGCAAATCAATATCCAGAAGGTCACTCCCATTGCCTTCCTTCTACCTTTCTTTCACACTTGCCTTTCAGAAGAGTTGAGCTCATGGATTGCTGCTAACAACTTTACCAGCACCTGCAATTTTCCTGAATCCATTTCAGAGAAAGTGTTCGAAGTATAATCTTGTGGGAAGACATCTATTACACCTTCATAAAGGCTGGACTCATCACATTCTTCAGACATAGGATCACAGTTTTTTTCCTATTGAAAATAAAAGGATTAAAATTCAATGTTCCCTCTACCATATTTTTTAATAATGCTTTATTTTTAGCACAAAGACAAAAGGAGGCATAAAAAGTTTCCACAAAGCAATGTATTATGTGAGCATGACAACCTCCCAACACTGGATTGAAAGCAAAGCTTTAAAACATTGCTAATGTTTATTTTTGTTTACACCTTCTAACCTAAGACATTGTTTGCAGCTAAGTAGAAAGTTGAAATACTTAAAACTGAAAAATATGTACAACTTCTCTACTTAAACAACCACTCAAACGTATATCCACAGTAAAGACATATCTAAACCTTAGGAGTGAGGAAGAAATCAATATACTGTTTATTCTTTCTAAATCCCATAATATCTTATTATGGAACTTCCCAGTCATTCACTCTGTTTAGGAAAATGCTGTCATTAAGATTCAGCTATAATGGAAGAAATGAAGAAAAGCTAGAGGGCAAAACCAATAAAATAGAAGAAATACAGGTAAAATTTTGCTGTACTTAGAAAATCAATGTTTCACAGGGAGGAAAAAATCAGACTAGTCAAATGCCAAAATCACAATCACAATAAATTACTTGCACAGTCCTTTCCATCCTTACATTTAATAAAGGCTTGTATTTTTGCATGTGAAAAGTTTCTAATGCTTATACTATGAAATAACAGCAATGAACCTTAATTGGCAGTGTTGAAAGTTACAGGGATACTACAGGATACTGTAGGATATTCCTACAAAGTCATGAAGTACATCTTTTAAGAAAGATTTACATTTCCACCTACCTTCCTGGACTTTGGCTAGTGGCCATTGAAGTTACTATTACCAAGTTCTAATGATAATATTATTTGCCTATAGGAATAAGAACATTGCTATATATTCAGTCCCAGGATAAGTGGTAATGGAGACTTCCAGTACCACTGACATCTTGAGCCTGCAGCTCCCAGTGTCATTAAGCTTGAAAAAGTGAAATTATCGTGTGGACAAGGAGGTTTCAGAGGAATCAGCAGGAAAAGTACATAAAGTGATCTCTAGTTAGCAGAGTTCCTTGTAAAATTCACATTTATATGTATTTCTACAAATATTCAGAGACAAGACTGAAAGGGAAAACATATCAAGAAAGAGAAAATAGCAAAAGGCAATAGCAAACTGCTGACATACCTTCCCTAAGCACATTCAGATTTCCTAACATTTTGCTTTTGAAAGCAGACTTCCTAGAGCAAGTTGTATGTGAAAGTATGGAAATGACCTTAAGCAACATGCACATAGACCATAACATAGTTTCAATGACCTGTGTCTGCTGAAATTACTGATTGCAGGCACCCACCCCCATGCAAATAGATACCTTTATAGCTTTAAACAGAAGACATGGATGATTGCAAAGTTTTTTCAAAGCTCCTATACATATTAGGTGAGGACTATTTTCTAGCCTGCCTTGTAGACAGGATGTAATAACTCGAGAACTGAGCAGTTTTCGATACAATTCAAGTTGCAGCGCTGTTGGTCGGCAGAAGATTATGCTCTCCTTTTTGGGGGGCAGAAATTTGTTTATAACCTCCTGTGTTCTTCTTAGAATAAAGAGTCCAGTGAGGCGTGTGAGTTCTGCTGCTCTTTTTTCTCCTAATTCCTTTTCCTCCTGGAAGAACAAAACACAAAATTAATTATAATCTTTCATTTCATCAGAACAATGTTCTGAAGGATTTTAATGAGGTATCTAAATAACGTTTTAAAAGTATGATACCACTTTCTGACATGGGACTGCAATGACCAATTCTTCTCCAATTAGTACCACTGCATTAGCTTAGATCTACATCTGGTTTCTAAAGTCTTAAACAAAGGAAAACAATGTGTCAGATGACATCCAAGGCTTGTATTATATTCTAGAATTTCTTGAGATGCAGTGAAGGCATGCAGACTTTGCAGTACTGTGGAGAAACTAACAATGAATAAAGTATCGTCACATGGCAATGCACATGGCATTCTGAGGGGAATGCAGGTGTTGGAAGCACAATTGTTGCCCAATAATAAATAGGCAGCAAAAATGAGGTGATTTTAACATGCATGTAACTCCTCCTGTTCCCTTTGGAAAACAATTGACTTTATGTCAAATAGGAAGATGAAAAGCTTCAGCTACTACCAGTAGTCCTGAGCTTCACTTTGCAGCATAGACTGCAAATTTCACTTTTCTATGAATTTTCTTTTATAACTGCATTTTTTAACCAAGTACCTCTGTTGCTGAAGGTTCTCTAGATCTGACAATTGGTTCCTCATATATCTTTCTATATGTGGATAAAGAACCAAGTATTCCTGGATTCACAAACTCTATTAATGCATAAAATTCTTGCAAGTCATTTTGGATCGGAGTACCTTGAAAGAGAAAAAAAATTTTGAAAATGGTAATTTTTTCTTTAAACTGATGGAAGTACATTGAATGTAGGGTTTAATGTTGAGAATACATCTTGAAAACAGATGTTTTGTTCCAATGTGAATTACACAGTCCTGAACGGATCTAAAACCTTACCATGAATAATAAGATACTGTCCTCCTAACTAAACAGACTGAATATCTAATTGTTCTGACAAAGGAATTTAAAAAGTCAAGTTCTAAATAAATGTTATTAAATAACTACAAAGGAAAACATTGAGTGTATGCAGCGTCCTGATTCCCTTGCAGAAGATCCCAGGCTCCTTACTTGCCCCTGAAGACTGACAAATTTTGCTTTTATGTTAAAAAAATTGGAAAGAACCTGTTTTTACAAGACCTGAGACTTCTTCATTTAATACCCATTGCCAAAATTCCTACTGATCTCCTGCCATATTTAGAATATCTTTTTCTTTTACCTCAACCTAGCACTATCAACATAAAAAAATATTAGAAGTAATTATAGATACTAACCAGTAAGGATAATTCTCCTCTCACAAGACAGACTAGTAAGGGCTGTAGTTGTCTTAATAGTGCTATTTTTCAGACGATGTCCTTCATCACAGATTAGGAGGTTAAATTCTACAGCCTGAATTTGGTCTGAAGATCGCAATAGCATCTCATAACTGATTATCATAACTGAATAAAGTGGAGAACCGAGGAATTCTTCTACTTTGTGGTCCTGCAGGCATAAAGGAATATACATCAAACAACTATTTATTTGGAGATCACATCCTTAAAAACCATCACATTCCTTAAAAATCCAGTAACTACAGATATTTCTTCTTGCATGACACAAAATAGTAAATATCTCTTTCATTACTTCAGATTATTGATTCTTTCCTAATTTGCAAAGGAGATCTGATACAATTTAAAGTTTTACCACCTCATTAAAAGAAAATGTATTATTCCTTTTGGCTTTCAAATCCTCTGAGACACATTAACATGAAGGTGAAAAGCACAGAGTTCCTGCAACAGCTTCCCAGTGCTGGCATTTGGGTAAGCTTCAAATGAATAATTAAAGCCAAGATAATGAAGAGACACAGGTATCTCCTTGTACATTCACTTTGGATCTCAGCCTGGTAATGTCCAGTAGGCAGTTACCACATTCTACCAGAATTCCCTTTGTAGTTTTTTATTGAATATTACATTATTGAAGATGATACTATATAGATGTTATTTAACCTATTGAATAGGTTCTAGGTATCAGATTGTAGAAGAGCAAAGTTCAGATTGCTCGGAGCTCAGCTGGGAGGGATTCTGCAGGAAGTTTTCATGGAGGCCAAAGGAACTTAAGTGGTGGGATTTTTTCAAAAATGCTCTTCTGGAAGCATGAAAATAGTTCATCCCCTTTAAACATAAGGGAAGCCATTGGAGAAAGAAAACCCCTTGGCTTAACTGCAAGTATCTGAGTCAAAATCAAAAGCAAAGTGTACCAGCAACAAAATGTGGATAAATACCTGTTGAGATCTACGTGGACATTGCCAGGGCTTGCAGAGATGCAGACAGAAAAGCAAAAGCTCAGCTAGAACTGAATTTAGCCAGAGATGTCAAAAACTGCAAGAAAGGTTTCTTCAGGTATGTATAAAACAAGCAGAAACAGAAGAATAATATTGGCCCACTGACAAACAGGAGAGGTGGATTAGTTGCAGCACCTCCTTCACCTCTGTCTTCACCAACACAAGGTTCCACAGCCCTGGGAACAAAAATCCAGGCTGACGCAAACACAGACCCACCAGTGTCAGTGAAGGAAGAGTGGGGGGTGAGCTTGACCCCTATGCATTAACGGGCCCTGGCATTGCTCAAGGGTGTTAAGAGAGCTGGCTGACATCATTGCAAGGCCACTCTGCACAACCTTTGGAGAAGTCAAAGGAGAGCAGGGGATGTCCTACAGGACTAGAAGGATAATATCACTCCTCTTTACAAGTAGAGCTTAAAGGAGGAACTTAAAATTACGGAACAAATCCTCAGGGGAGCTAGCACAAGTCAGATGGACTGGGATCAATCTCAGGATTGGGAAAAGCCAACACAAACTCACCAAGCACAAATTTAGCTTGACCAACCTGATCACCCTCCATGACAAAGGAACCTGCTTGGTTGGTGTGGGGTGGCTGCCTGGATTTCTCCAAGGCTTTCACTATGGCTTCCCACAGCCTCCTCCTGGAGAAACAGATGTGCTACAGGGGGGATGAGTGCTCTGTGTGCTGCTGGGAAGTGGCTGACAGGCAGCACCACCCAGAGGGTGCTGATGAATGGCTCCTTTTCAAATGGGCAGCGTGGCATGAGTGGAGTCCCCCAGGCAGCAATGTTGGCTCCAGCACTGGTTAATATCTGCACATGTGATTGGGAAGATGGGATCAGGTGTACCATGATGAAGTTTCCCAATGATACCAAACTGAGTGAGAAAGTGGACATTTTGGAAGAGAGAGCCACCCTGCAGAAAGATCTGGATAGGTTGGAGAGTGCTGACAAGTATCTGATGAAGTCCAGCAAAGGCAAGCATAAGGTCTTGCACATGGGAAAACATAACCCAGGTGTGCAGAACAGGCTGGGATCTACCCAGCTGGGAAGCATCTCTGTGGAAAGGGATCTGGGGATCCAGACAATCAGATCAATATGAGAAAACAGCAGTGTGCTGGCAGTCAACAGGATACTGGGCTGCACCCACAAGGGCATCCCCAGAAGAGATCATGAAGTCATTATCCCACTCTGCTCAGTGCTCATCAGGCCACACTGGAATACTGTGCTCAGTTTTGGTCCCTGTTGGGCAGAAAAGATGTGGACAGGCTGCAAGAGGTCCAGAGAAGAGCCACAAAGATGATCAAAGGACTGGGAAGCCTGTGACAGGGAAAAGCTGAGAGAAGTGGGCTTGTTCAGCCTTGAGAAAAGAAAGCTTAGAGGAGACCTCATCCCCACATTCCTCTATTTAAAGTGAAGATGGAGACTCCCTTTTTACAAGAAGTCACATAGAAAAGACAAGGGATAATGGGTACAAGTTACTTCTGAGGATGTTCCAATTGCACACATGAGGAAAATTTTTCACAGTGAGAACAATAAGCCGTTGGAATAATCTCCCCAGGGGAGCAGTGGAGATTTGGCTGGACAAGATGCTGGGCCATCCTGTCTAGACTGCTTTTGCCAAGAAAGGTTGTATCACATGATCCTTGAAGAATCTTTCAACTAGGTATTCTATGATTATTCTTTAATTAACTTTGTTACTAGCCCTTAACATTGATGGTAACATCACCCTGGGATTCAGAAAATAAGAGTCCATAACCACCCCCAGAAAACATGGTAGATTTCTAATCCTTGTACTACCAGCCAGAAAATGACTGAGACCATCTCCTCTCTTACATATCCCTCAAGCCCTTTTCCTTCAACAGACACCAAAAATATTCATGTCTATTGAAGAAAATACTCACACTAAATACTCACTGTAATGGTGCAGTGAGATTCCTCCAAAGGGTTTCCCAGAAATAGTTGCATTTCTGTGCAGATTTGTAAATGCACTAGGATTCTTTACCTGCCTTGCAATTCTACATTAAAAAAAAAAATCTACTGTGGGCATCTCCCTTACCTTTCCACTTGGCTCCAGATGCTAATTTCCTGAATGTTTCTTCCTAACAATGCTCACTAACTAAGCAGGCTATGGGTGCAGCTGACAAGCTGAAGAATCTCTTTAATTGTGAAAGCAAATCAATCTAGAGCCTCAGAAGGTATTTTTATTTCCAAACAAGATCAGTTACCAAACACAGACAACTAAGTCTGGAGCCAGATGGTGTAATACATTGTAAAAGCAGCACCACTTAATTATCACAACCTTTAGAGCCTCCTAGCAGGTGATTCAGATGAAACTATAGGATGAATCCAGCACATTAATCTCACAAAGTACCATACAGCAGATCAGTCCCCCACATGCTGCTCATGAAAAGGCCCAGCACATGTCAGAGGAAGCAAGGAGTAGTGAGCACCAGGTAAGAAGGGCATGAACCCATTTCCCAGGGTGTTTGGGACTGGACTCGAATTTTCTTGTTGTTTCCAGGACTGCAGTTAAGTGCCCACTTCCTTGCTGCATTTTTACTGCCATTTTCAAAACAGGAGCAGCAAATTTCCCAATACATGAGCAGAGACACAGAGAAGCCCTGTAGGGAACACCCAATGCTGTCCCAGCCCAGGGTACAGCCTAAAAGACAGAGGGACTGTCTCTCTGAACTTTTCTCGGGATGGTCAAGCATCAGAAGATGCCCAGAGTCCAGAAACCATTTTCTTTTCCTACATTTTCAGGCTGTGAGCTGAGACTGTGGGGACAGTGCTGAGGCACTGGGGAACAGCCTCTTAACATCCCTCTCATGGTAAATAATCAAGTCTTCAGGACAGTATGAATTCCTTAAAAAAAAGGCAGGAGAGTACTGACATATTACAAGCCGCCTGTAGCCAAATATAATATGTTTCCTACTGTATTGTAACAACAGCAGTGGATGATGGATGAAAAATTAAAATAAATTTACAAGCTAATTTCAAGTAATTAACTCAATATTCTTAACTGGCTGCGAGATATGTCTGTATTACAGCCTCCATTTTAACAATTACCCAAAGTGACTTGACAGGTTTAAGCGAGTTGCCTGGAGCCACATGGAGCAATTGTCACTCAGTATTAGAGGTCCATAATGTCCCAGACTTCCTCATTGAACAGACCTCTCTTTGCACTAGCTCAAATCCAATGCAGCTGGTGAAGTGTAAATTCAAAAATGCTGAATCATAAAGCAATGTAAACCTATAATTATTTATTTTTCCAGATATTTTGACTTAAAAAACAAATCAAAACAACTCCAGGAAGAAGAGATGCTCAGCAGACAGATAAAGGAATTATTCTCTCAAACACATGGTAAATGATGATAATGTGAAATTAACAAAACGTAAAAGCAACCTTTGTGGGGATGCCTTCATTTTAAAAGCAATGTCCTCTACATGGCATTTGCCTTTTAACATAATTAAACTGCAATCACATTTTAAAAGCAGATAAAGTCCTAGTGTTTTTAAAAGTCTGTTACTGAAGGGTTAGGATCAGTTTGTGGTGTTTCAGCATGAAAGCGAAGAAAACATTTTAAAAAGTCTGCCAGTTCTTTGAATGTATTCCTGACAGACAAGAACAGAAAAAAATGTTTGAGACAAGCTCTTCTTTTTAAGTTATACTGGGGAAGTAACAGTATGGTAATTGCTGTTTTTCCAGAGAAGATAGACAGTAAATTATTTTGAAATACCTCATTATACCTCAGGCAAGTCATATTGTGTCTTCCCTTTGCATGATAATGTATTGCTTTGTATTTGGGAACACAATCTTTAAAGCTGCTGAGTGTCCCCAGTCAAATAGGTCTGATGAGATGAGTAAGAACATTAAAGTTATTTAAATTTAAAGAAAATGAAAGCTACTGTCATTTTGGGGCATAGTAATTGTCATCAAATTCAGGGTTTCTCCTCCCAACATTACTCATAAAAACTGCAAGAAAATGTTCAGTTATCTCTAACTACCCTTTTAGGTTAAAATGTTGCCATATTATATTTAGCCATGTATCTGTTTGTTTTAGGAACTTCCATAACTCCCATCCTAGCCTATACTACATTACAGTTCCTGACAAGTCAGTTTGCTTCAGTTCCATATCCTGAAATAAGTTACTAAGAAAAGCAAATTATGTACAGTGCACCTATCACATATGCATTGTCTTCAGTGGAAGATCAGCATTTTCAAGAGTTTGGCAATAACGAGTGGAATTCAAAGAAATAATTATTGTTACAACATTTTGTACTTTCCACCACGAAGTGAACTGCTATTAAAAACTTCTGTTTCATCTGAAATATTCATTCTTCCACAGACAGTAAGAATAATGCAAGAAACTAAGGGCAAATCTGGTTGATGCAAGAACTGGATAACCTTTAGAATAAAGTACTATTTATTTCATTAGTCTACCTGTATGGAACTATTAGATTAAAAAATAATTTTGGAAGATAAGTATCTTTATCTTTGTTGCAAGCACCAATGCAGGTACTATAAGCTCTCCACTTCTCTGGAACTCGTGAATGCTAATACTAGCAGGAACAGCTTCACTATAGGAGGGGACAGGGATCAGCATCATCCTGCTTCTTAATAAGATTTGTACTTGTCTGCATCCTTCTAGGGACGAGAGGTAGTCTCATTACCCAACACAGAGACTCTAGGCTTGGTAACCCATAAGACTTTAAATCATCCCAACACAGATCTAATTCTTGACAGTGACAATAAAGGGAATAACCTTCTGAAGTAACCCAAAATAGGCAGCCAAAACAAATCAGAAGTTTTCAGTACAGAACAAAAGCAACTACCACAGAAACAGAGCAAAAAGTAGCTGCTTTGGTATGTAAATCAGGGAAGGTGTGCACTTCAATAGATAACAGAAAACTCCTTAAACAGACGAGGCACAGGGAGGAGCATGTCACATTTTACAACTTCCCAGGTGAAACTAGAGGAAAGGTAAGACAGACATATGCTGCACATGAGCTTGAATTATGACATGGTGACTGACAGCAAAATGCCCATATGGACAATTATCTGAAGAAGAAATAAAGTATTTCAAATACATTAACAGAGAATTACTAGGCTTAATCTATATTAAAAAAAATTGAAAAACAAAGAAGAGGAAAAAATCATAATTCCTATATTCTGAGCCCATAATTACTTAATCCCCTTTTGGAAATAAATCTTACCTGATCAACTGTAAAGACTTTGATCCTTTCACTTCCTAACCATTTCTGAAATTCTTTTTTCCAGTTTTTCACCAGACTCCCAGGGGTGACTACCAGTGCTCGCTTTAGTACAGGTTTGCATCCATAGGGCCCTTGACGCAGGAGAGTCCAGACAAGTGCAATGCATTGCAGTGTTTTTCCTAAGCCCATCTCATCAGCAAGAATAGCTCCAAATCTGCCACTCACTCTGTAAGATGTAATGAGGCGGTGGTAACTTTGTAAAAGACAACTATTCACAACTGGCTTAAGGATTTGCTTCTGTGGTTGTCTTCTGAACCATAAAGAACATATTTATATTTATTATAGTCTACTGTAGGTTTTTATTCAGTTATACTAGAAGACCTTGGAATGAAAAGTCTCATTTTCTACAGTAATGCATTAGTCCTTTAAAACTAAAGTTTAAATCTGCTTTTAGAACTAAAATTATTGTCCAATACCTTAAGGAATCTATGACTTGAGAAAACACTTTTGAAAACAATGCTGTATTTTTTTCAACAGGTTGAAATAATATCTTTTTTATTCTAAATGCCTGAATTATAGATTACATTAATAATTATGAATTATATGAAATATAAATCCCAGAAAGCAGTGTTCATCAGCATGGCTTTGATTACGTCTGTGTTTACAAAATCTGGTATCTTGGTTTTGCAAAACAAAACCTAAGCCTCTTGGTGCACTAGCTTCTAATAACATCTGGCAAAATCATGGCATGCATGATGCTACATTTAGGTCAGAAAACACTTGTGCAGCCTCTTTTGGGGGAAAATTACTAATATTGATTAATTGTACAATTGCTCAAAATTTCCCAAGTTGTCACATTTCAAACATGGACATGAAAATAATATAGGTACTAAAATCTAAAAGGATAATTCATATCTTACCTCATTCCCATTACACATTCATATAGAAATACAATTCCTTCTTTCTGATGTGGGCGGAGGTTATTTGCAATGTAAGGATCTACAACTACATCCACCACAGGTAAACCAGCCTTATTGAACATCCACTGATGACTTGCATTTGGTCGTGGCATAACTAGAGAATCTTGAAGTTCAAAACATAATCAAGTATTACACAAAATCATTATTTTTAGTCTGTTAGCAAAATCTGTTAGTGTTAAAGTTAATGATCTAATGACTGTTAAAAATACTGTTTAATATATTGACCATTCTCAGGCTGAAAACACCTAAGTACCTAGATTGCCTTCTACATAAAAACATTATTTTACAGGTTTTACAAATAGTTTGCATTCTTCTCAAAGGTAAAGGTGATAAACTGAGAAATATGAGGGGATTATTTTTTCTGATGAGGTGAAACTGCCTACCTAATAAAAGCTGCATGATAACTTTGAATTCATAGAGTTAAATCAGAAGACGTTCCAAAATACTTCTGAAGTGGAAGTCTAAGAAAAAGAACATAAACAATAACCTACATAAAATCTAAGCACTACATTTCAAGGGGATATTCTTGCAATTGCCCAGAAAGACTTCTCTGCCCAAGAAAGAGAGATAAAATGCATTGATTTACTAAAGAAAAATAAGGAAGGATTGAGCATGAGTTGACAAAGACTGCCACAGTGCATGAATAAAAGAGGCTGACAAGTTTGAAGACATACAGAGGCAAAGAGAGAATGAAGTATTGAGCAACATCTGAATAACAGTTTTGCTTGCCATAATCTGTTTACAAACTCTAACATCATAATTTTGCTAGACAATGTCTATACTGGCTTGCTTCTGCTGCTGCTACACACCTTCACTGAAAAATTGTATTGTCAAAGGACAGAATGAGAAAGTAATTTACAGCTTCTGGTATTTATATGTCACTAGAATAAATCTGTATTGATAGTTGATTCATGGGAATAGGTTGGTTGAAGGCTTGTATCAGTCAGAAAGATTTTGTTACTTACTGACAAAGGGCTGAGTTCTGGTGGATTAAATCAAATTGCATGTGTACATATTTAAGAGCCAGTGGTGACAAAAAGATAACTCTTCTGACAAAAGTTTGGATGAAAATGAGGAAGAAAAAAGGTTTGGATGAACACTGGACCAAAAGCTTAGAAATCATATATGGAAGACATAGCTTTACATCTTTGTCACTGTGCTCTGTTCTGCTGAGCACAAGGATAAACATCTTTCCATTTTGTAGAAGCTGCATTTTAATCAACTATAATCACAGACTTCAACATGAAAACCTCTGACTGTCGCAATATCAAGGTTCTGGTCTTGTAAAGTATCTCAGTAACTTCTGCAAGAGGTTATGCAATCAGGCATTAAATAATGTCATTCTCCTGTGTAAGCAGACCTAAAGACTCAGAGAGTCCAACCTATTGATGTGTTGAGAGCTCCCGAAATCTGATAGAAGGTATTCAAATTCACCAGAAGTCAAGGAAGATAACTAGAATAAAATGTAACTTTTTAACAAACCAGTGCAGAAACAGCAAAGAAGTTAATCTATGTGTTGAGTATATCAGCTTTTTTCATCAGATTTTCAGTTAGAATGCTAATGCAGCATCACCTTGCAACCACAGGAAGGAACATTCTTAGATAAAACGTAATCAAGTTAAATTAAGACCAGAAGCTGGTGTTAATAGGGACGCTTTGCAAAATGGCCAGTGATACCCCTAATTACCACCTGATTAAGATTTCATTGTTTATTTGCATAGCAGCCAGGTAACAGCTTCAAAAAGTCCCACAGTATCAGGATAAGAGGTAAAAACTAGGATGGAGGTATTACAGTAAGAATGTAGAAAAAAAATGTATTTTTTAAAATAAGCATTTCTCTGCTTAGCAACATCTTTTACACTCATTTTTATCTTCCATCTGAAAGATTGAGCCACCAGCAGAATACAGCTCCTGAATGGTTTGTAGACAAAAGAATGCTTCTGTTTAGATAATCAACACCACTTCCTGCAGCTATCAAATGTTAGAGGGTCCCCCTTACACAACTGCTTAACCAACCTATTCCTATGCAGTATGTGAACTCTCAAGGCTCTTCAGCACACAATACTTCTAGAATTATAAAACTTAACATTTATTCCAAAACATATCTGGTTGAGTTTGAGTGCAGTAGTTACACTCACTGGCTCTGAAGAATCAGGCACTGTCAGAAGCAATTCTCTGAAAGTGGCACAACTTTTCTATTACTGCAATTACTGTGCTGCCATGTTATGGCAGTGCTTCACTGACTCCAGAGGTAAGCTGGAGCTCATCTAGAACTTCTAGCACATGTCAGATTGTTTCCCTGATCTTTTTCCTTGGCAAAACTCTCAGAAACTATTCCTACGTCTTTCCACAGCCATCTGTAACGATTATGGAAAACTTTGTGCAGTGCAGAGTATTTTACTTGTTAGAAACACACATGACAAAATCCTAACAGGGTTAGACACCAGTACTCTATGTCAGAAATACTTAATATGTTGAGGAACACAAAAATTTTGGTTACACATTCAATATTTTTTGAGAGTCAGAGGATGTTTAAAGAAACGTAAAAATCTCAATCTTACTTGAAGCATTTGGATCATGGCGAGGTTTGCAGGTTTGAGAATCTTTGAGCATATTCTCTTTAGTACTGGGTTGACAGACATTTTTGAATGGTTTACAGAATGGTTTTGTATTAGTTTGAGATAATGCAGTTGGGACTGTGTCATGAGTCCCTAGTCCAGCCTGAAAACATCTGCCACTGCTGAAATCATCTGCTGAAATTACACCCATCACTTCGATTTCTTTTCCTCCAACCATCAGTGTTTGACCTTCATCAAGACTGTCTAGCTCTTTAGCTTTATATCCAGTACCTAAAAAAATATAAAAATGTATGAATTAGGACAACACAGCAAGTACGACTTCCTTAACACCAGTACTCATCTGCAGGAAGGAAAAACTGTGAAAAGGTATCAGATTTTGAAACATTTGATTACTACACATAAAGACTTTCCCTCCTTAACCAAGTCACATGTGAGTGCTAATAAGCAGAATTATATAGTGGAGTATGTGAGCAAATAGTCATCCTCACCACCAACCAAGTCTACTGAATGTCAAACAACTGTTTAAGAGAACTTTCGAAAATTAGCCCCATATCATAAAATCCAGCAGCTTGCCTTAATAACCATCCTAGGTCCTTTTCCCTTTCTTTCATGCCCCCAAAAGAACTCTCCTAACCCCTCTTGCTATTTATCTAAACAGAGTATTCTGCTTTTAAAATAAATCTCAATAAGTTTTTTTGCACTTAAAGATTCAGATGTATCTGAAATCTTCACTTCTACATATGCTCTGGAACATGCCCTGATTATTGCCAAGATTTATGAGTAAGTTCAGTAGTTGGTGGGCTCAGTCAGGTGGGTGCATTCTCAGAGCAGCTACAAATACTACTGGTCTAATTACACAATACAGCTACAGCTGCCACTTTCTTTTAAGAAAACAATGTAGGAAAGAGTGGGGGTTCTTTCTTTTAAATAGCATTCTACTGGCTGAAGCTCTCACATAAGAAGCAGAGGACATATATAATTTCTTAACTCAGAGAGGTCAAAGCCATATCTCTACTTCAGAGTTCTTTACCTCAATTGTTTAATTTGTGTGACTTTGGATAAACAGGCTTAGATCCTCAATTGGGCCAAAAAAAAAACAAACAAAAAAACAAAAAACAAACGTTATGACTGTGTAGATCAGCAGTTAAATCACTCATCTGTGAAGAAAGAGGGAAGGCCTCCCAAGGCACATTTCATCCAACAAACACTACATATAAAGACTCCTGGAAGCTGTTTGCAAAGCTCAGGTCTGCCACTTCTTGGAATGTGAAAGGTTGGAAGGTGAAGGTCTGGATTTGAATTCCTTTAACAGGAAAAAATTACTGAGGTGTTTCACAGTCTGAGCAAAAAGGGAGATACTTTTCTTCTGCTCCTCTGAAAATATTCAGAAAGCACACAGTGAACCCTGTTTGGTTCTTGAAAGAACTTGCTTTCAGGAAAGAGCTGAAGATGCCTGAACAGAAGAGCATACACGTGCCTTCCTAAACAGGGGAGTTAGGGAGGGCATTTATGATCTCCTTTGCTCAGCATTTTTGTTTTCTGTTATCATCTCTACGTAGCTTCAGGCTGAACACACTGAATGCAGGTGTATCCCTGTGCAGATGCTGCTCAGAAGAGTCTAATTCTAAGACAGGATGGGCTTTAAGGGTAGATAGAAACAGGGAAGGCAAAAAGCAAACCTACAAAGCTCAACTGTTTATGCAGCTGCCAAAAATAACTGTTTCTGTAACACACAGTAATTTACAAGAGAGCACGTCCTAAATTCTTTGCAATGCATTATTAAGGAATTAGGACATTGCAGGGGAGAACAGAAAGATGTTCTGCTGCCTCAGAAATGAGCTATAATCTGTGCTGATTTTAGGTTCCCTTGCGCCATCCTTGATCCAGACCTGGTAAGCCTAAGGAAAGAAAGAAATATTCTTCCTTTGCCTTTTTCTTCCCATTTAAAAATAATAATCCGAGAGGCTCATACACATTCACTATAAAATTCCTAGTATTATAGACTATTTTGGAGATAAGCACCACTACTGGATCCTTCCTTCTCACTTGGTGAGCTAAATAACTGCAGAAATTTAAAACTCACACTGCTTAAATTGGTCAATTTATTATTTTTTTAGAATCAATAAGAATTGAAAGCAACTCTGAATGGGGAAGTTAGCACTAATGACATTGGTATTATTGTGCTCTCTGACACCATCAAACATGGTAAAAAAACTTTTACCAGAGAAAATCACAAGGTTCATTTTTCTATTGTGTTTGCTGTTAATTCAAGAAGACAGGACTTGAAAAAAACACAAGAACAACAGGGTGGTGGCTGATGCATTCCAGGCATTACTCTCTTTCACTCTGCCTTTTTAAAAAACAAGCAAGTCTGTACATACATTGCTTTTCTATAAATAAATTCAAATTAACTTCTAAGTCACAGACTCATTTGCAAATCAAAACTGCCCAGTCCTAACAAGGCTCACAATGTCATGATTGTAACAAAAGAGCAAAGAAGCCATCTCCGACCTAAAATAAATCATATTATGCTTTGCAGAAACATTGTCCAATCCTCCTCCCTTACAGAATATCTTTGGCTCCATTAGCAAAGTTAATTCTTGCTTTGCTTTCAGTAAAAAATTACTGCTTCGAGTTGACGGCAGCCTATGGTTTGCAAGTCTTATTTTTAACTCTGATATCAACCCAAACTATGTCTTACAGCAGCAGCTGCTGCTAAAACTACAAGACTAAAAATTGCTACACAGTTGACTTTGGCTGGGCTGGAAAATGTTGGTGTTTGCCTGTCTTTCCAACAAAGATAATATTTTTAGCTGTTTGACTGGCTGAAAAGTAGAGATCCAACCTCTGAAATTCCTGGCTGCCCTACCAATGACTGGAATATCTACAAGAAACTTACCTTTATCTTTTCCCAGAATTTTAACTCCTTCACTTCTGCATTACGTGAGCAACCAAAATCAACTACTCGTCTCTCATTTGGCATTTCTGTTGAATTAGTTCAGACATTGATTTCCAGATCCTCTCTTTGGACTAGCATTTGGTGTTTCTGTGAATAATGTTATTCAGCCTGCTCCAGCCTCCCCCATGCATCTGCCTCATATGTAATAAATAAAAAGCTTTCTTGCAGTCTTCCCCCCCTTCTCTGAGAAAAAAAGAGACAAACCAAAAGCAAACCCAAAATCTCTACTGTTTTTTCATCCTGTGGTCAACACTGGTATGAAGAACTAAATTATCTAAAGAGCTGGGTCTTTGTTATTCAAAGCACAGTGATTTTCTGCCAGGTGTTCCCTTGAGCAAGTATGCAATTCTACAGTACCTCTGCCAATGTCTTTGCCTTCCATGTCTTTCAATATTACTGACTTTCCTTTTGTAATAAGAATAGCATCGCCTTCCCACTTCTTGTGCTTTTTCTTTGATGCCTTACACCACACGACACTGAAATATTTCACAAGGCAGTCAGGTGTTTCCTGAGCTGCTTCGTCCTTTGCAGTCCCTGATGTTGGCACATACAGTGCATCTAAAAGGGAAATAAAATAACAAAGAATATCTCAGGTTCTCCTGATAAAGTGTACAGTCTTTTGCATTTCAAAAAAATTGAGGACAATCTATACATTTCATCTTATATAAACAATGTGGTGTATTTCCTGTCCTTCTGGTGAGTTTGGATTGAGACAGAACAGCACATAAGAACTCATCCTGAAAAAAAAACCAAACCAAAAAACAAACAACAAAAAAAAACCCATCCCAGAAAAACAACAAAAAAAAACCCCCACATTACATTGTTTCAAAAAGTATGTACTTCCATGGAAATCAGATTACTTGCTGCACTAGTAAGTGAGCTCCTAATTTGACTTATATACAAGACGATAAGAATAAAAGGAAAGGCTGAAAAAAAAGCAAAAGGGAAATGACTACAGGAGAAAATGAAAACATGGTCCCCGTGAGATGGTGCTGGGCAATGTTCTGGAAGCAAGGATAGGAACACAGAACTCAGGAAAAGGAATAATGGAGTCCAGGAACCAGATCTAAAGCTGAAGTAATCTATACTAAGTGGCAGAATAACCATAACTGTAATAACACAAAATATTATTTCCTTGCACCCTTCAAAAATAAGTAATTGTGCAAATCTTGAAACAGACCATCTCTTGAGTATGCACCAACTCAAATGCTGTTACTCTGCTTAGATTGATTTAGATTTGTCAGCAGCTACCTAATTATAAGTGTCATGGATATAAATTTTAATAGGCAATATTTAGGTTAATATGATTAAGGAATCATAATAGAACAGACAGCCGCTGATTATATCGATTAAGAATAAACACATGCTTTCAAGAGTTAGCAATCTGAGATAAGTAATGGTAGAGAATTCATCAGCATTACCTAAAGGAATATCTGTAGCATTCCTTTTCAGCACATGCACGGCTTCAAAGGGAGAATCAGACTAATTTTCATTAAAATACCCTTGCATGCTGGTTAAAAGCTTAAATCGGTTTGCTCCTTTGATTCCATCTGGGATTCAACACTATACAAATCTGTTACAGAAAAGCGCTTATGCCACAGACTAACCTTTCCAAAATTTTCAAGTGTGCTGGTATTTAAAGGAGAAGCAGCAAAAGGAGACTCTTGCTTACAATAATGGTCTGATAAAGAGGCAGCCTTACCTCTTCTACATCAAGTCTATGCATTCTTAAAACTGCAAAATACTCATAAGTTACACACCTAAAATGAGTGCAATTTTTCAGACTAGTGTTTACTAAAAAGGTATTATCTAAATAAAAAATGCTTTATTTATTGACTAGAATTTTCTTCCCAAAACCCTCTAGAAGTTGTATTGTCTGTACAGAGATCTATCTAACACAGTGCCTAAAGCAGATAAGATTTTCCATACATAGATGTTTCTTCAGGGCATTAGCCAACATCTGTAGTCTCATGCAGCAGATGTCCCCATCTCCAAGGAATAACAGAGCAGCTACTGAACACTGACATTTCACAGAAGGACGAGAATATGGAATGGAGTAACCCTTTTTGAAATGTAAGGAATTCTTTGTAGACAAATCCTGGTATATGAACCAGAAAGTAATAAAAAAATTCTTGCAGCTCCGTAAAAAAGTTAAAAGGCTCTATTGGATCTTCAGTAATCACAAATGATAAAATTTAGAGAAGTGAAAGAGAGGGGGGAAGAGAGGAAACCTGTGCCTTGCAAAAAATACAAAAGATTAATTTTATTCTATATTGAGCTTCTAATTGTAAACTGTTTCAACAGACAAAAATCAGATGGTTTTCTTTTTGTTTTTCAAACTGATTCTCTCCGTTTAATCAACAATGACTTTCCTTATATTAAGATTTTTAACTATTACTGCAAGAACTGGAGATTTCACTGCAGAATTTTCTTATTCTGTCTTGAAGGATGGCCATCCATAAACAAACGACCACTTCTTTGTCTCCTCCACTGACCTCCCACATGGGTTTGGTGACCCCTGAGATCTGTTTTATGGTCATTGCTCTTTACTCAGGGTGTCCTGCATGGTATTATCTGAATCACCAGTAAATTAACTTCCAAGTAAATAACAAGTTTTCAAACTTTTCTTATCCCTGCTTCATTTAAAATAATTAGAAAACAAATAATTTAGAAACAAAACTGGAAATTGCTAGCCTTCTGTAATAGAGACTTTTGCTGAAAAAGATTTCCAAAGCAACCTGTCCCAAGCAAGAAGGCAACTGGGCACCAATATTCCATGCAATACTATCATGTTCCTATGGTAAAAATGAAAAATAATAGCCTCTGCAATGTTCAGATTTCTTCCCTCGATTTGCCTTCTGAATTACCATAACTTCAGTTTATAGAAATATTCAATAACAATTTGTTTCTGTGCTACATAAATTATTTTCTTTTTACCAATAACTACACTATAGTTTCAGATAAAAGGGTGAGGTGCTTTTTTAAATTAAACATTTTTATATAAAAATAATTACATCCTCTCAAAATTATCTTCCTTGTAATTTCCTTGCATAGAAACCCTAAACCTGTTCATCAACAATGCTGATTAGGTACTTGCATTCAACCTTCTTTTTATCTTATCAGTTTTGTTTGTATTCAGCTTCACACCTATTTAACTTTAAATATTATCCTAGTGCAATAGCAGAACATTCAAATTCAATTATACTGTGTCATGAGCTTTTCAGGAATTGAAATGAGATCAGTACGTTATACACAGGAACTAAATTCAGTGTTTGCTATAGGGGTACAGAGAGCAGTGCATTCAACAGAAACCCCTTGCTGCTCAGAGACCATAGATAGCATCTGAAGTCGAGCTGGATTTGCTGAGACCCTGGAAGATAAACTGCAACTGTACCTTCTGAGCTCTGCTGTTAATCAGTTTGGAGTGAAAATAATAAGTAACAGCAACTATGCATGCACCGGGACATGAGAAACATCAGGAAATCATGCCCACTCATTTCTCTCCCTAGCAGTCAACAGCCCAGCCTGGCACTGAGGTTTGCTTAACCAAATAGAAACCATAGCAAGCAACATTGGTCTCCTCCCAAATGAAGGGCTTGGGAACTTTAAAGACATGGCTAAAAAGGCTTTGAAAAGCTTCCACAAATAAAGCTTTCTCTCTGGTTAAGAAAACAAGGGCTTAGGTTTCAAGGTATAAACCATAGCCTAGCTGATATGAGGAAAAGTTTCAGCAGCCTCAGGAAGGTGATGATTTACAGAAATCGGGACAGGATCCAGGAGAGGGGACGGGGAGCATTCCAATGGCAAACTAGTTTAACCAGTTTCTGATGAGCAGGATTTAGAGAAAACGCATCGATTAAGTGTGTTAGGTTACTCTAAACGCAGCAAGAAAGTAGCAGCATTATGAAAGACTAGCAAAGGTAACTCAAGCGTTCATTTTGAGGGCACTATGGGCTGTAGGGCTGTAAGCACACACCTTGCTGCGAGGAGTGAGGGGCACGCTCCAGTGAGCAGGCACTGGCACCTTGGCCTGGGTGTGGTTTAATGGATGGCTTAACCCCATCCAACTGCAGCCTGCTGCCAAAGCCCATGAGATCACCTTTCCTTCCCTCTCCCCCTCTGCCTCTCATCCACCAGCTGCAGGAAAATCAGCTCAACAAATCCCATCAGCAACTACAGTCAATATAGGGAAGGGGTATGTGCAGTTTGCGCCAAGGAGACTGGGAGGCTGGCTGCCCGTTTTTTGGTAGCAGCTACTGTTAGGTTGGGGTGATTTTGAAACCACGGCTCCTGTGTTACCCAACACCTCCATACTTGAACTTCCACGTAAGCATGTATGAAACGAGTTTTCCTGCAACTGCTCTGGATCTTCTAAATAAAAAGTACCATCGCAATGCAAAAATTACAATTTAGAGAAGACAACTTTGATTCAAGTTGCACTCTATAGCACTAAGGAATCATTAAGAAATAGAGGGAGGCAATCAAAAAATCAGGACTGCAGTAAAAGGAGGCTGGGGCTTTGAATGAATCACAGCCCAAACTCAATGCCAGTGCTCTGCTGTAGCCTTGGCAGTGACTCCATTCAGGTGCCATCAGTCTGCTTCATTGGGCCAGCACCATCTCTTTCTTCTGAGTAGAGGAAGTAATCAAAAAGTTCCTTAATTAAATTAATTCATAACACTTTGAGAACAGATGTTTACATAGCAATTAAATGTCTAGGTGCCTATGAAAGATCTGTATGTCACACACTCCTAAGATATCCCAAGAATATTTTAAAAATTGGAATCAGATAGCATAATTTTTTATTGGCAAAGCAATTTCACTCTAATGATAAACTTAATACTAAGCTAACATGCAAATGTATATTAGTGTGCCTACAAGACGGAAAAAATATGTAATAGCTCTTCCCACAGCACTTCTGTGAGACTTTAGGAGTGCAAACAATAAGAGTCAAGCAGACTTGCCCTAAACCCACAGGAATCAATGACAGTCAGGATTATACCTCAAAGTCACTTGACTGCAACCCAGTGGTTTGTACCCTTCTTTCAAAGACAAAATGTATTTCTAATTCATTTTGCATGTATCAGCATAGTTAGCAAACTCACCTAAAGACTGATATTTCAAGCAGGAATATTTTCTTTGGAAAACACACCATTGTTTTAAATCCAAATTTATTTTTAAATAAAAATGCAAATGATAACAAGTTTTAAGTATTTTTAAACTTCTGTGTAAAAGTCACTTTATAATCTGAAATGCCAATCAAACTAGCCTCCTGATTCCTGACCATGCAATACTATGGGGATTTCCTTCAGTACATTTTATTTCACATAGCTAACAACCTTGCCAGGCCTTCACAGCTAATAACTTTGCCAGGCCTTCATCAGTCTACAGTACATCTTCCATGCTAGCTGTCTCAGTTTAAGCACACATATACACACACATGCACAATGTCCATAAAAACTGGCATTGAAAGAAAAACCACTGTTTATAAGAAAAAGAATCACATATTAATCCAGTCTTAGCCACAATGAACTCTTTTTCCTTGTAGAAGCTCTACTAACTCAATACTTTGGTGAAGAATCTAAAAGTCTGGGTTGGAGATAACACTGGTTTTTTTGGCTAAGGTAGAACTTTTCCATTCCTGTAAGCTACAAGCTCTTAGAAATAAACGCAGTTTGCACATTCTCTGCAGCTTAATTTCCTGAGGATTACACACTGGACATGCTATAACTGAGGCCGAGAATAGGTTTCTCTGTAGTCACAGCTCTCACTGCTCAGACCAAAGCTGGGTTTCTTCCACAATTCCAGCAGGAAATTTTTCCACTGCCCTCTCCCTCAGACACATCACTCCACTCCTGGCACCAAACCAGTAAGGATGGCAGAGGGGACAAGGACTAGCTACAAGGAAGAGCAATTTAGGTGATGAAGCCTGAAAAGAAAGACTATTGCTGGAAAGGAAGGCTGATGTTAAACCAGTGGAATACTGGCAACTGGGTAAAAGACTGAAGCTCAGGAAGTCTGAGCTGGAAGTAGAGCATGCAGGGAAATGCTAGAAACCAGACAGGGTTTCTACAGTAAAAGAGTAGGAAGACGAGAGGATATGTTCGGAGGAGGGATGGGGAGAACCACTCAGGCAGACTGGGACTGGGGTCCAGTATAAGACTCAAGGACCAGAGAGAGAGAGCTGGAATTTTCTGAGTAGGAGCTGGTGCAAAAAAAACGTATGGCTTTTCATCTCTGAAACTCAAAATGCAAGATTCACTAAGAAAATGTACAGCTGGAAAACACTGAGGGAAATCACAGGACAACTTGGGAGGAAGAAATGAAACAGGAGCTGATTGGGCAATGACAGGGAAAATAGAAGTGGAAAATGACAACAGAAGAAACCAACTAAGGAAAACATGGTATTGCAACATAAAAAATGGCAAGCAGTTGAGCACAGAAGAGTACTGACTGCACAAAGACATGAAGGGCACTCAGATAAACACAACGTCCTGATAAACAGGGCCCATTTCTCTTCCCCCATCCGTCAACTTTTTCCCTAATTCAATTTTTAAGACTACCAAGATGGTCTTAAAGGTAGTCAGTTTAAAAATACAGTAATTGTTACACTGTTCTATATAGTTTTACAGACTCAGTTTTGGTAGCTGCTCTACAGGTGAATAGGGCTGCAATGGAAAATTTAGGTGCAACCTAAGAGATGGAGGTAATTAAGCTCCTGAACTGGATTCATTTCACACATCATTCCTTGCAAGACAAAACAAAGTAAATTCTGAGTTTAGGACCAGCAGAAGACCAAGAATCAGACAAATAACTTCTAGTGGACAAGTCCACAGAGGCAAAGCAGAAGCTAAAGCTTGAATCACTTTCCCTGAAGTCCCTTGGGTACATTCTGCTCTTCAACCCAAAAAACTTTCAATTGCTTTGCCATCAGCAAACACATGCAAAACTCACTGGACAAAACACTGCATGTCGTGATATTAATGGTCTACACTGAATTCAGTGACGTCTTAGTGCAGTAATTTACTTTATTACTCCAAAGGGGAAAGACAAGGTTTTCAACTCAGACTGTCTTACATAGATGAAAATATCAAATTATATCAAATGGAATAATCTGTTCAGGAATGTTAATTTGCTCCAAAACCCAAAAGATTAACATCTAGAACCTTGTGGTACAAAGCTATGTTACCCACCTGCCTACCACTCCCATGACCCATCTTTCATTAAGTGAATAGCTCCGAGGCTGAGAAAGCAAGCAAAGTTTGAAGATGTCAAAAATGAGGTGTTCCAGTGACCTGATCTGCCCCATTCTGCATATGCATTAATGATAAAGTCTTTAGAGAAAACATGCTGCACTACAATGCCGTGGGACCTCTTGCTTATTCAGTGGACAAAACTGAATTGCTGGAAAGGCAGGAAGAGTGATAGGAAAAAAGGCTGCTGCTGCCTCTGCCACCTCTGCACTGCTCTATTGTAAACTGCAAAAGGTGTGGAATGGAGGAGGCTGCAAGGACAGATAATCCACTCTTCTGGTTAGATAAGCTGAATAATGCCTTAGAGAACTGGACTTTATTTGCATGTCTTCTGGAGTTTCTCTGTGATGTAAAGAAAGTAATTTAAGCCCAACTTTCAGCAATAAACATTTGAGTGCCTGACTTGTGATTCAGTCTCGTTTGTATTAATAGTGAACACTCATGGGTGTAACTGGAAGTTGTGGTTGGGAAAGATTAACTGTACGGTATCCTAAAGCACTGAGACAATGCAGTCATCGATGATTCAGTCTGCACCTTCCATAAAAATGGGGCTTTTTGGTTTTATTCTCTCTGTGCCTCAACTCCTGCTTTATCTCCTAGAAAGTGGAGATTATACCCACTTTTTGTCTCACAAGGTTGTGAAACGTAATTACATCTCAGAGGCACTCAGATACTATCATGATGAGCACCAGAGGAAAAAAAATAGCTAATTAATTCAAAATAGTTCGAATAATGTGCTGAGAACAAGGCGTAGCTCTATAACTGAACAAAGAGGTGGAAAGAAAATACAGAATAGTGACTCACTCAGTCGACACAGTCCATTCTGTAAACTGGCAAGGAAGCCTACAGAAATACAATCCTTAATCATGTACTTAATGACTATACCCAACAGAATGTGAAGACTGGGTTCAAGTTGTACTATTTGCAAGTTTTTGGGTACTTGAGTATGTAACCTTTATTTTCAAACAAGAACCTTCTATATACAATAACAGAGCTGGTAGATGTACTTAATTCAAACAAGTAGGAACAATCCTTTCATCACCATTTAATGAAACATTTACCTCTTAAGGGTATCAGCTGCAGAGGAGGGAGGATGGAGAGCACATACTTTCAAAATTACAGATCCACGGCAGAAAACTATTCTTCCTAAACCTCTCAGCTGTCTAAAAATCCAACTGACTCCAGCTTTCACTGTAAAAATTTAATGAACTAAGCTGAAAGCTTCTGTCAGGTCCACAGAAATAGATGTGCAAGTCCTATTATCAAAGGAAAAAGCAGCATCATTGAGAATTCTGAAAGGCTGCAGGCATCATTCGGTGCAGTGAGCCAGATCAGCTCAGTAAAACATTGGAACCAGTCAAATACCATCCAAATTGACTGTTTAGTATACTTCTTAATGATGCCATCCACAATGAAAGTTGTTTTGATTAATTTGTCAAGTAAAGGGGTTTTTACTTCAAAAAATAAATGCAGAAATGATATCCAAAAGCAAAATTTATTCTTGGGTTCTGCAAATATTGAATCTTATTGCAATAAATTATAGTGTAAATGTGATATGAAAATATTCCAAATATTTAAATTACCAAAAAACCCAAATTACTAAAAAATAGTTAATAGACTATTACACAATCACAGGCTAATTGTAGCCTTCTCAAAAAGCAGTCATTTTTTGAAGCAGCTTGCAGAAATGTAAGTGTTCATCCCTCTGTATTTAAACGTTACATAGCTAAACCCGTATGTGGTACTCTGAAAATACATGGTTTGGCAATCTTTTAAGCATTTCCTATTCTATCATTTTTTGGAAAAAAATAAAACTAATTCTGTACTGTACAAAATCTGTTTCTGAAATGCAAAGACTTCTATCTGTAACAAAAAGCAAGCAGGCAGAAAGGGATTTATTAAGATTACATATCCTTCGTATTAACATCTGTTTTAGCACATATTGGAAGGAAAAACACTTTTAAGGTCCTGTTTGTGCTTGTTAATGGCCATCTTTGATTTCCCTGGATTATAGTAAAGAGTCCTTAAAATACAAGTAATCAATAAAAGTTATGCCCAGTGTCACAAGCATGAAACACAACATATTCCTATCCTAAATTATTTAAACAGGACTGTTTAAAATTTATGACATTACCCTGGGAAGAGGCACACAAAGGATGAGTCATATTTTTTAGAATTTTCATGTGTTATGCAGCAATGATTACTTGCAGAGTGACTGACGAAATATTTGGAAAGGGAAAAAGTAATCTTTCCAAATCAAGTTACATAACTTTGATTTACATAAATGTAATCCATTCAGTAGTCCAAGCAGAAAAGTAATATTTACGACCCAAACACAAAAACCTAGAGCTTTAGTTGTAATTCTTACTAGGAAAGCAAAATAGAACAGAGATGAAAGAGAGAAGAAAAGAAAGTCATCACTGTGGAGGTAAGAGGTGTTTACTGTGCTGCCTCTTCTGGCTCTGGATGTAAGAAAACTGAATACAACTTAAACTGCATAGAAATTCCAATGCTAATTAATAAGATGATTCCATGCAAGAAGCCTTAAATACATGATGACTTTAACAGAGACTACTTTATATCAACCCTGCCTATTTTTGGTCCTGAGCTGACCACTTATATAAGGAAACGCTAGAAGACATGGAGATGTGGCAGCTTTCCATCAGCCGACCAGCATTCCCAAAGGACTGCTTTGACCCTTGGTGTCACTGGAAAGCCTCTGCAGCATGTGCAGCTCTTCTTATCCACTGCCCCTATGTGTATCTCGTTGGGTATGTATGTGCCTAGGAACATATGTACATGGGCATGCTCATCATGATAGGAGGAGATTTAGGAAAAGATTAAATTTATCTCTGTTTAATCTGAAAGCAGTCTTCAGAGATGTCCACTAGATCTTCAGAGCTAAAGTATCTGAAAGTATATTTAACTTCTGGACTGCTGAGACACATCTTTAGTGCCATCTCAGAACTTCACTTAGGAACTGTGTATTTTCAAAACTAAAGTACAGCAAATTAGCACATACAGTTATATAACAAAAACTATTCTGAAAGGAATAGATTTTATCTAGCAGAAATAATTATAACAAACAGCAAAGGCTAAATTCCCTAAATGAACTTAGTTCACTCCTTTTCTGCACACACACTATACAGCACTCTGAATCACAGAGCTACAAGCCATATCTTCCAGACTATTTCTGGTCTTTTTGCAAAAGAGCTGGGCCATTACCTATCCAGCTGGACAGTCCAACAGCTCTGAAATCCTTACCACTCCAAAAGAAGGGCAGTTGTGCTTGAGAACCTTGCTGTCATCTGCCACCCCCTGGATCTAAACAAAGTGGTTTCCCCACTGAGGCTGTCAGTCCCATTACTGGCAAAACTACAGACACATTTTCTTGCTTTCATTCAAGGTGTTCAAAGCTGAGAACTCCCTGATCCACTCTCAAGAGTGCACGGTGCTCAGGCTGGACAGGCCTTCCTAAGAATCAGTTGTTATGGACTGCATCCAAAGTGCAACAAACTTGTACTGAAAATGGCAACACTCTGCATTTGCTAATGACTTACGAACTAAGACAAACTTGAGTGAGGTTTCATAGGAATCGCCAAAGACCAGCTTGATGCCAAGTTTCAAGTACTTTTTCAAAAGCACAAGTTCTTTTTCAAAAGAAATGGAACACTACAAAGGAAAGAGGATAAAAAAACAACATATGCTAAACAGAGTATTCTCCCTGCAATCTGTTTCACAGGAAAAAGATGAACAATAAATAAACACAAACACATACAAAGAACACACACATTATAGCCCGAGAGGAGCTACAATGGCATGGCAGTAGCTTGGCCAAACTGATAGTTAATGCTACTAAGGTAATCTTGTCATGTACAACCTACTGCCAAAGCCCCCTTACAATGGAAAGAGATGCAAACATCACCAGAGTGAAACCTGCAGAGCTTACAAGTCAATTTTTTGGGGGGTGGCTTACAGTGCAAGGCAAAACAAATGCCATATTACAACAGAGAACACATCAATAGTAACATATGCACTGGTTTTAATCATGTGTCTCTGTTACATACCACACATAAATGTTTTGACTTCACAAAATGGTATTAATACTATTGCCAAGTGGCCTATGTAAAATTTACCTGCAAACTGCTGCTGAGTTATGATAAATTACTTCTTTCACGTGAGCTCTTCAGTGATTAATAACAAATACAATTCAACACCACTGCAAGTTTTTATCTGATGCAATGCAGGACACAATATTATAGCACCTAACCACAGGCAGTCCAACATCCCTTCTCCCCATCCCCAAATTAGACAAACGTTTTGTCCAAGTGCTTCACTGTTAAATAAAAGCTAAGAAAAAGAAGTTAAAAATTAGTATTTTATAAACTGATTTACTTATTTCAAGCATGCAAAAACTTCTAAACTTTGAAAATTGATATATTTTGAGAAAGCATTAGCAATACAAACAAGGCTCTTACAATAACATACAAAGCAAGCAAATGGTAACACACAGAATACTGTAAACAAAATGACTGAGCCTTAACCAAACTGGCTTCTGAAGTCAACCAAATCTGGAGGGGCAGTGTAAGCCAGTGAAATTATTTTTTCATGATATTTATGTCAAATTATGCTAATTATTGTGATTACCCTGACTATAAATGAAAATCAAGAGCCAAAAAGAAATGGCCAGGAACTAATGACTTCTTTTAAAAAAAAAGTATAATTGCATATGTAAAATACAAAAAATCAGTAGCATTTTTCAATTCTGCAGTTTTGTTAAAGAGCAAATAGAAATCATAAATTATGCAGAGTAACTGCACAATTAAGTATTCAATTTATATTATATTCTTCTTGTGTGGGTAATACAGAAT
This sequence comes from Lichenostomus cassidix, assembly GCF_008360975.1. Taxonomy (NCBI): domain Eukaryota; kingdom Metazoa; phylum Chordata; class Aves; order Passeriformes; family Meliphagidae; genus Lichenostomus; species Lichenostomus cassidix. Next base: position 128,334,814 of record NC_139482.1, read on the forward strand.
CAACCAAGGTGTTATACTGAAGAGATATTTGGACACATCAACAAATCATTCTGTGTAATCACTAGGATAAAGTAGTGTGAAAATCCCATAGCATAGAAGAAAGGCAGCAGCAGTGGGGAATGCCAATGCCTACAGATGGCTGAGTTTTCCTTGGGTTCTCTGACCCTCATCCACCTCCCCACTTAGATGAATGAAAAGCGTTGCTTTCAACTATTTTACCATTGAAAAACTGAGAGTTTTACACTGAATGATTCGCATTTTGTTAGTTATCATTCAACGGAACTTCAGGAAACTGTATCCTTATTACGGAGGAAACTTTACCCAGACAAACCGGATACTAGAGCAACCATCACTACACACAGGTTGACACCAAGGTGAACACTTGTGGTTTTAGCAGAGATAAAACACAGAAACACAGGTTGCAGAATGATTGAAATTTTGTCCTGTGTTATACAGACAGCTAACGGACATTATTTGAATGACTGTAAATAGCACCTTTTTTTTTTTTTTTGTAATCTAAGACACAGACACTAAAATTTCTCAAATAATTTAAGACCTGGATACTTAGAACAATGACCTTACTTGTTAGGAATAAACACTGAGAAGCAACATTTAATGCACTTTAATGCTAAAAGTGATCTTTTTAGAGCCTTCTTTTTATTTTCATATGCAAAACTGAAAAGTAATCAACATCTTAGAAAAAAACACTTTATCATCTTCTTGAGTAACCTTTTTATTATTTTATTGAAGTTAAAATTGACATGGAAGCATCCTAATGCACTTTAAAGTAAGACATAGGAAATTTTAAAAGACAGCTCAGCCAGGCAGCCTGGGTATCACAATTCCTTGTTCCTACCTCTCATTCAGAAACAACTCTCATTTAATATACAGAACATAATGACTGACTACTGGAAATACAGTGAGCACAAGTTTGCTTAAAGAAGACAGTATGCAAGCTCTAGTCTATGCATTTTCATTGTACAGGGGAAAAAAATCCTAAGTCAGAAAATGTACAGAAATATAAGTGAAAGAAATTAATTTAAGCTAGTGAGGTGGAAGATGTTAGAAAATAGGGGTATGACAAGTACAATTGGGTATAAACAATCTCTTCTGGTCTTGGAGTATTCTCTCTTACCATTTTTACCAGATAAGAATTCTGATCTAAGGCAAGCATTCCACAGGAGTCAAAAGCTAACAGGGGGAAGCAGGAACAAAAAAAGCAAAATAATTAGGTAGCAGCGATGAAATGATAGACTGATTGTTAGACAATTACTTGGACAGTTGAAATTACACAAGATGCTATCATATTTATCACAAAGTTATCATAGTTACAGTTTTTTATTCTAATCCTAAACATAAATCCATTAGATGTTTAGAATTAAATTACTCCCCCAGCCTGTTTATTGCGGTTATCTTAGTAGAAGGACATGAACATATGGTAGAAATTTGCCCTTGCCTAAAATTACTCTGCTTGTACTCATGCAGACAGGGAATGGCACTGCCAGATGTAGTGAAGGGAGTAAGAGGATAAGAATGAGGGTGAAGGAGGGAAGGGCTTTCTACCATCCCTTTCACACATGCTAGCACAGTATCATTTGCTGGAACAGTAAAAATTCATAGCACTTCATGGTCCAAAAGGACCAGCCACAGCTGTGGTGCATGTACCCAACATTAGGAATACATGGAAAAAAAACAGGAACAGGCACGGAGAAGTGAGAAGTCTGACTCAGACAGATAACCTGATACTGTAAAGCAGATGTGCAGTGAGAAAGAAATGCAAATCCACCAACATAGAGAGGTATAATATATAATCAGCACCACACTGCACTGAGAGAGCAATATAATGGCACTGAAGGAGAAAACACTTCTCTAGTGAACGGAAATAAATATCATCTCACTAGTAAAGAAAGGAGTACACTCCGTGGGCACTCAACAGATGCCTCCCCCTTTCCCAAGCTCCCCCAAAGTCAGAAGAAACAAAAGTGAAAACACAGTAAATGAGAAGCATGAGATCTCTGAACTAGAGGTGCTGCCTGCAGATAAGAGTAAAAGCCTTCCACTAACACATGAAACAAAGTCAGAACAACAAAATATGGAAGATCACCAACTATAAGGGGACAGTGTATTTTATTTCTTGACTCATTTGCATCCTTCCCCTTCCAATATCAAGAACATAAGAGAGACTTTGCTCTACACAGAATCCTATTTTTGCAACTACTTTGCCTGCCAGTTCAGGAAAGACTGTAATCTTTCCAAGACTGGAAATTCCTCTAGTTCCAGTCCTCGAAATAAAAATACCATGCCAATAGAAGCCCTGGAAGTAACCTCTTCATCTAGCATCAAAAGAAAACATTTTAAATTCTCTAGAGCATTTTGGTGGCCAGTATTGAGAGTAGCTATAATTCAAAACCACTGCAAGACAATGACCTGTATGGGAATTATTTTCTGAACTATTAAAAACTTATTCATTTGCATAATATGTAAGAACAGAAACAAGAAATGGAAATTAATTCCTTACCACTGGAAACGTTGGAATTCTGATTTCCAACTGAAAGGATAAAAGATCATGCATTTCCAAATTACAAGACAAGGGCAGATAATTTAGTGCTGTTTCCCATTTCTGAGAAGCAGAACAAAAAAAAACCTTATTTATTTATTAAAGCCAGCATTTTGATTCTTGTAAACTCAGAGAAGTGAGTACCTCCTTGAAGTGTTTCCAGCTACACAAAAACAGATTGATGTCCTTGAACTAAGAAATACAGCAGAAAGCCAAGGACTATACAAGAACAAAGGCCACTTATCCAGGCACCATCATTTTCAGTACACGCAAAAATTCCAAAACACTTACAGTTCTCTCTTGTCAAGAAAACAACTGAAAAAGTACTGGGGAATTCCACATTGCCAACATCTGTCTTCACTAGTCTATACTTTTCCTCAGTCTGTAAACAAAATACTTGCTTCCTTTACTTTTCCTACCTGAAACCTGTTAAGTTATCCTGGGCACTGACAGTCAAGATTACTTCTTTTATATCACTATCACAACATTTGACCACAATTCTTTAAGCTCCACTAGCTCCTCAACCATACTTAGATGCTTCCAGTCTTCAGTTTGCAATAAGTACCTATCCCTGTGGTACCTGATTTAGTCAGAAGACCAACAAGGAGGTGCAAGGCTTACCTCATTGACAGTCTCCTGATAAAGGGCAGTGCACCATGCTAACATGCTGAGGCTTCTGGGAGTGGAGAAAGAAGCAAATTTGGGAAAATAGTCTGACAAGAGCAAGGAAGAAATCGTCTCCTTCCTATTGCTTTTGTTCATTCAGTTTTTGGGGCCCTCTGAGATGGGAGGCACCAGAGGAATTACATCTCCTTTGTTCTCTCTTTTTCCTTGATGCTGTCCTTCATTTCCTTTTCTTGCTGTAAAGGTTAGAGGAAGGGGAAAGCATTGTTACAGGGAACAAGGAGCCAGAGGACTAAGGCAGTTGTGGATCCATTCACAACAGGCAGGAGACTAAAAATTATAAAGAAATTAATCATGTGGGACTGATATTTTCCAGGTATTTTTCTTCCCGTTATGAACATTGATCATAACTACAGAGGAAACAGCTGCTACCAGGACAGACAGAAGAATCAATTTTGTTTTCATTTGGGGCTTTTTATTTGAAACTAATCGAAAGATCGGAACAACAGCATCTATAAAAGGGACCCAGAATAACACAATCTTCTGTGGATTTCAAGTCACATGTTACTTACATACAGAAACTACTTCATTTCAGTAGCTTATAGTCATAGTGATATTGATCAAAGGCACCTGCAACTGTCTTGGTTGCACATGCACTGTAGTAATTATGCATGCAAATGAGCAAAGTAGATATTTATGTAGTTGATCACCAGTATAATTATTATAACTGAATACACAATCATGGTAACTGTACACACAAATTACACATGCATGCAGTTTTAAAAACCAAGTGTTGCATTCATTGTCTCTATTCTGATAACATCCTATGGAAACACTGCTCCACTGGAAACAATTAAAAAGTATTAACTTTTAAAAAGATGTACATTTATTCAACTGTCTACTGAACATTAAAAAAATATAACAATCCAGTAATTTTGTTTTCCAAGCTGACATATCAGCAAAATGCCACTACTGTCATAACATTTACCAACTTGAAAATAATAAAACATTTAAACATTGCCTCTTATTTCTCCTTCTTATATGGATTTATTAACCTGTAACTTCATTAAGATAATAAAGGTAATTAATTGAAAAAATAATGCATATGATCAAAATTTTTCATATGAGCTGAGCTAGAATTTCATTAGCTCATCACAACTCTAGAGATAAGTGGAAATATTTTAAAAGTTTGGATTTTTATCAATCTAAACAATTAAATGTACAGGATTTGATTATACTTTGGACCAGAAGAGTTGGTGCATTCAAACCCATATGAGGTATTTTTCTAAGGTACTTAAACAACATAGAAAATATGCTTTCATGTCTCAAGCCCAGATTTTGATCCATCCATATTAACATAAGAAACAATTTTGCATTTATTATTAAGTATTTCAAAGAATATGACAGAAGTAATAAAATATTTAGATATTGCTGTATTCTGGCAGATCACGGCGTAGTCGTATTGCCTTCAGCTTCTCTACTTTGATTTTTGTTCGCAACAGTTCTTCTTCCAGTTGCTGCTTTCTTTTCAAACCATCCCTTTTTTCTTGGACATAAAGACCAATTTTTCTTTGGTTTTCTAATATTATTTGATGCTCTTCTTTCAGCATTTGTAACATCTGTGGGTCATAACCACACATTGGTCTAAAGCGTTCTCCAACCTCAAGCCTAAAAAATTCATCTCTTCTTGGTACAGGGGAAGGAGACATCATCACTCTCATATCAACTGAAGACACTGATGTTGAAGGAGACCTCTCCATAATATGCACCAGCTGGTGTTCTTCCTCCTGTTCTAAGTTCTCATTTTGCTGTGAGTCTATAATCAAAGAAGGAGGAGGTTTGACATCCTCTTCTGACTGCAAGTCCATCATGACTGTCGCAGGATGGTGATCCAACATTGCCTGTGGTGAACTGGTACCAGCAATTGTTTCTTTATCGATACTAGCACTAGAACACACAAAATCATATTTAAATAATCCATTAAAAACTATTTTAAAAGTCATAGCTGTAAGCAACCAAAGCTTCATTTGAATACCACTCTGCTGTCTATGCCTGGGACTCTATTTCATTACCTGAACACCGCTTGTGCCCTTCTTTTTTTCCACCACACAGACACAGCCCTGTCTCATTCAGATTTGATTGCTATAAAGGCAGTTCAGCCAACAGAGACCTTGTCTGGTAGGCCTCTCTGACACTGGAGAAGCAAGAAGGGCTGTAAGTGACAAAAAAATATTTTAAAAAAAGCAGCACCAAGTCATGCAAGTAACTGAGGAAAGAGTTTATGTAATATAAAAGGTGATTTTAGAAGGACATTAATTTAGATGGAGTGGACTATGGCAAAAACATTTCCATCTCCCAGATTTATTCTTCTTCCCCTGTTTCAATGTGTTCCCTGTTTCTGATTCATGCCCTCAAGTATTTGGGGTTTTTCCAATATAAAATAATCACTAAATAAAATTACACAAAGAGCCTTGAGAAAAGAAACCAGAGCCCAAATGATGACCCTTGCCAGTAGACTTGGGAACCAAGCTAATCCTTGCTCCTTCTCTTTGAATTGTCAATATTTTTCTCAAGCTTCAAGAGAAGACACAGAAATGTTTCCATTAAGAACAGCCTATAGTTCTGTGCATTTCGTTTTGAAAGAACAACACCCACCTGACTCATCTGCCTTTGTGTAAATCCCTGAGTCAGCAGCATCTCAAATCATGATTTGACATTGCATTGGCTTTGATGATAATAGTGGCTCAAGCTGTTCCTGACACTTGCCTACCATCAGCTGTGTTTGAAACCCTACACTTCTGCACATCACTCCTTTATTCAGGTAATGTTTTTTTAAGCCAGATCAGCTTCTTGATCTATTACTGTACAGATCTACAAAGAGTACTTGCAGCATGACTGGAAAGGCAGCATAGAGTTACATGGGAAAGGGAATACATTAACTTGGGATTGACAGCCAAGTCAGTGCACTCTCATGGCCAGGACTGTCTAAAACAGAGGCTATAACTGGTGGTTGCAGACTCAAGACATTTCTGAACCCTTCAAAAACTATTGCTAGCACTTAAAGGCAGCAAGTGGATCCAAGATTAAATGTAATTTTCACAGATGGTCCCCAACACTGCAGGACTTGATTCACTGTCTGTTAAATTTGGGCGCGAGCAGTGGAGTTTTTCTACACCTTAAAATGCCTTCAGAGCCCTACAATCCACACACTGAGAAACACTATCTGATTATTAAAACACTGTCCTGGTTAGTAACAGATATGGGTTCAAACTCCCAGAAGCAAACAAGAAATGTAATTTGTACATCCTGTTCTCACATAAATGCACTAACTTCTTTATGAAAAGGTGGCGTGATCCTAACTTCTGGATCTCCCATGGTCTTCAAAACTCTTGGTTTAAAAGAAATAAGCAATCATAATTGCAATTTCTGAAGGACCCTGATCTAGCCTGCAAACCATTAACATGCAAATGCATTTTCTATAATGAAAGCATGAAAACTTCTCAATCTTCCATTGTAAAAATGCTCATGAGGATCAGAGCAATACATTTTCTAGAACTAAAGACTGTCAACCACACAAACTATTTAAACTGAAGAGTCTCTAAAAAAACACCACCCATATGAAGCAGGTATTGAAAACTGACCTTTCATTAATCCCCTGAAGAAAACACCAAGATAATCTTAATTCTATTGACTGTTACCTGAGCTGCCTATAGAGGTATCAATTATATTACCTTACTCCCTTCTACCTCATGCCACAAAGCTTCACTTTTTCCTATATGCTTCTTTCTCACACTGTTTTAGTCCTCTCAGCATCGGAAGCATTATCCTGCACACAAATTTTCACGTGTTTTCCCCAGTGCTGAGTGTAATTCCAGGTTTCCCCCCTCTTCACAACCACAGCTTCTAATACTTCTCTCCTTATTTGCTGGCTGCTGGCCAGCTTCTAGCCTGAGAAAAGTGGAAACAACCAGCAGGAGAAGCAGGTCAATCTGACAAAAGGAAATGGAGAGAGAGCAGAAAGAGAAAGTGAGAGAGGTTAAATAGAAGAAAGGTAAGATTTTGTCTAGCATAGACTAGAGCCTCCAAACAGTGAAAAAAAATCCATTTCTTAATAGTGTTATCCACACAGAACTAGAAAAATTACCAGATCTTCAGGTAACTCTGATGAGGCTGGTTTTTTTTTCCTTAGTCAGCCTCTTAAGAGGAAAACAATTAGACAGCAAAGAGAGAAAGAAGGAATTGAGAAACAAAAGAGCTGCCTGTATGGTGGTTACTAATGTTGTTTCTGACAACTTGACTGAAAGGAAGACAAACAACAGTTACCACAATTGGGGCATGGTGTTTATAACCCTGCAGGCACCCATGATTCACCAGGTTTTGTTTAATCACAGCGAGCTAGAAATTGCTTAAAGGTGCGATTAAGAATTTGGGCTCGTTATAAGCTGTATTTTCCTCCTCCAAAACCTAAGTCATATCCTGGTGAGTTAAAACCCAGCACTGGGTTTATAAAATTAGGGTAAAATGCAACTCAGAGAACTATCAAATAATGATGTATTTGGGCAGGGGGAAAAAAATCTTTTAAATTATATTATTTTCCTTCAGCCCACAGTATACTGGCTGCTCCTAGGAACAACCATTTTGGGTAAGCAGTAATCAAGCCAGTGTTCCCACACCCATAAAAAACTGCAAAAAATGTTTAAATTACAGGAGACAAACTATGGAGATCATTAGCTTTTAATCATTCACTAAAAGCGTCAGTGCTTTTTATAAGCCTATCTACAAACTAAAGTTCTCACACTATTTTTTCCCCCTCCTTACAAAAAGTTGGTAGTCAAGACACTGCAACCTTTATTAGCGCAATTAAAAGCCTCATTTTGTTCCAGAGAATTCTTTGGAATGGTTCCTCCAGGGGCATTCACCAGGAGCAGCAGCACAGCCCAGTTGCTTTAGACTTCTTTACGCAAAGGACCCACAACAGAATATTTTTAGAGCATCTGGCATGTTGGGATTTAGACAATTGTTACCATTCAGTTCAACCAGTGGCACCATGAATCCAATTCAGAGAGTGTGCGCATGCCAGCTTTTCTTAGAGTGTTACACTGCTGCACTCACTATCAGTATATCTGATTAAAATACGGAAAGTTCGCTTCCCATTAATCTGCTTGGGAAAATAAGAAAAATCAGAGCTTTCTCAAGGCTGCTGGGGAGTTATTTGACTTCCCTCCCCCCCTCCGTAGCTTAGTTTTTGTATCTGGAGGAACCAAAACCTGACCCAGGCATTTTTTGATCCCTCAAGGACCAATACAGAACCACCAGAGTGTTGCAAGTCAGATATGAGGGGCATTAGCCAGCTGTGGGAGAAAGCCTACACAGTGCCTGCCTGTATTATGTCTGGCTCAAATCTAGACAGTGTGTCTCACTTTACTGAGCAGTAAAAAAAAGAAACCTTGCAAAAAAAAAGAAAACTTCTAGTGCTGTACCTCTTAGTTTCTCTCTGTATTTAAACTACCTCACGTACGACACAGAACTGCTTGGAGTTTAGACTGCAATTAGCTTTGCTCCAGCTTCAGGGAACCACCGTCAATGCAAGAAAAGTATAATTTAAAAAAACATTTGCACTCACAAAGGCACTGCAGTGTGGAGAATCAATTTTTTTTTCTTTAAAGGGTTTGGATTAGCTAAAATATAACATGCAAACACCAGAGTAAATGAGAGAAAAAAAGGTGAATAATGTTTCTTAGCTCTGTGAACTAACTTTATTTAAAATGCTATATAAACTGGTAACAGTTCCATATGTTGCAAAATGACTGCAGTATTACCTTAAATGGAGGAGAATAGCCATCACTTTGCCAGTGTTTGAATAATCTGCCTATTAAAAGGTAGGGGAGGGGTAGAGGTTGGAGCTACTATTTCTCTTTGATTCTCTCTTAACCCTCACTTTCCAGAGTATGACAAAGACTCTGAAACAAGCTTTGAAAGAGAGCTGAAAAAAATTAATGCAATGCAAAGTCACCATAAAGCTTCTCATAAAACAAAAGCAGTATTATTTTTCTCATTGTTTCCCATTTGGGAATTTTCTCTGATAAATGCTTCCTTTAGGAGGCTGAGCACGAGCAAAAGCGTTACAAAGTAGATAGGAGGCGCCATAATTTTCATTCAGTAACAAAATAAAAAGAATTGTCTCACCTTTGAACACCGCTCCTGTCTCTTAAACACACATTGGAAATCTGTGGAATCATCTCCACAACTTTCTTGGTTGGCTCGGAAATGCTGCTTTTACAATCTGAGTGAGTCTCCTTTTGCTGCAATAGCTCCTGTTTGGCATATTCTTTGAGCCTCTTGTACAGCGTGCGCAGGCCCTGTGCAGTACGAGGAGGGCGATCTACTCCGATGGCATTGTAGTTATCAGCTATAATATCCCAGCATTTGTTTTTTTCCACTATTACAGAATGCTTATTGGTATGTTCCTCGAGAATTTTAACGTACGGCTTCACGAGTTTTAGCAAATCGAGCTTTTCAGATAAGGTAAAATTAGAAGATCTGGCCTTCCCAACCATTGTTATCTTTGAATTAAGGAAGCCGTTCCTGGAGCCACCATGCAGTCCCTAGCTCTGCTCAGCTCTTTTTCACAAACAGAAAAAGATCAGGCTTAACTAGGCTAGTCTCATTTAGGCCCACGCCTACAAGGGAGGGTTTATTAAAATTCCTTCAGCTTAAGCTGACGCAGGTTCAGGAAATCTGCTTAAGCCAAGCCTGACCTACATAAGGCTTCAGACTGAAGAAGGCGAGAAGAAACAAGCAAAATACACTTTTGTATGAAGAGACCAGACATACGCAGGATTTAAAAACATAAAGGTTTAAAGATTAGCACGTTACCCAGCTAAAAATTACCTAATTTAGCTGGAGTAACAAGCTCTGACACATCTCCCCAGCTCCCTCACACAGTCTCAAACTGAAACAGTGCTGGAGATGATTTTACGTGTAACGACGTCCCCCCCAAAAAAGCAACAATTGCTTTGTGCGAGGCAGGGCGCGTTACGGGGAGCGGGAGGCGAGAGGCGGCGGCGCGAGTGGAGAGAGCCCCGGCGGAGCCCCCGGCGCCATTTGCATAGAGCTGGTCCTGCTGTCAGTCACGGCGGGGCGGCATCTCCCCCAGCCGGCTGGTTACGCTCGGGCTTCGCCGCAAAGCTCGGCTTCTCCCGCACTTGGCAGCCGGCGACAGCCACCGGCACGGGGGCTTCTTAAAGAGCCCGCTGCGCTGCCCGGCCGAGCTCCGGCCCCGGCAGGAGCGGCACGAACGCCTCGGTGCGAGCGGCCCGAGGCTGCTCCCGGGCGAACCCCGGCATCGCCCCTGGGCCGGGGGCTGCGAGGGGCACCGCCAGGGCTGGAGCTGCCCGCAGGCGTGACAGATTTACCCGGCGCGTTACTGCGTGTCGATACCGGGGTTTTCATCGTACCTACCAGTAAACAACCGACTTTTATTATAACACATCCAGGCGTCTTTTCAGGATGGAAAAAATCTGATTTTTATCAACAAGATATGCCTCCATTTCTAGTGTTTGCTCAACAACGTATCACCTTAAGCCAAGCCTTCACAAAAAAACGCATGCAAGACTTTAAATTTCTGTGGTCTAAACTAAAGTAACAAATCGGAGAAAGAGAAAAACCTGCAGATAGAAGGAAAAGTGTTCTCAAGTACAAAAAGCAAAAACTAAGTTTGAAAAATTACGCACTCCACTGAAAAGAGTCCGGAGGGTGGAAACAAACACCACTTCAGATAGTGGCAACAGCTTCCTAAACTTAACATGTCCAGCCTTGAAAACAAGAGAGCCTGGAAGCAGGGGGAAGGAAAGAGGAATAATTATAGCTTGAAATATCCTAAGGCTACAAAGATCTAGGTATAAACTTGTTTGCTTTAAGGGGAAAAAGCCCAAAGCAGACACAAGCCGCATTCAAAACAAGAAATTCACACTAAACAAAGGGAGACTTTTAACTGCTAAAAATCAATTAGCATTTAGAATAACAAGCACTTTTGGAACCATTTCTAAGACTTGGCTTGTCACTACCACCTAACAAAATTGCGACCAGTCCACTTTGCTGGCATTGCTTTCAAGCCAAGATTAAATAAAGCATTTTATAGTCTGAAGCCTATTACACTTGAATTTGAGAAACAAAATACTCTTGTGGTTAGAGGCACTGTATGAAAACCATTACTTATAAACACCTAATCCTTCCCTATTTCCCCTCACTTTGCACTTTACTAATATTAAGAATATATAGCTGGTGGTTATAGTTTCAGGGGTTTTTTTAATTTATGCTCTTAGTTGTTCTTTAGTAACTGAAAAAAAAAATGCTCTGTCAGTTAAGGCTCTGTCAGTATCAGCATTGAGGAGTCACAGGCGAGCCTACACTGTACCCTCCACTGCTGAAGCAGTTGTGCATTTCCCACACAGACTCTGGACACTTTAGTGACAAAAAGAAAGAAGTCAGTGATTAAAGGCTCCTCCCCACAAACACAAAGAGCACAAGTGAACAGTGTCTGGCAGAGGAACCCCAATAACTCAAATGAAAAAAGCCAAGCCCTCAGTCCAGCTGCTCCCAAGTCCCAGGGGTGAGAGAGACCTGGAGTAAGGAGAAGAGGCTCTCTCTAGACCACCTCACAGAATGAAGGAGGGGGTTACTGCCCACTGTGTATGGGACTCATGCTGGGATGCCAGAAAAAGTATTTTGGGATTGACAGGGCAATACAGGATATTCAGAGGAAGAACTGAAGGCAAGATAAGGGAACGTGAATCATGAAAGTGGTTTGGGAAAGAACGAGCATAGGAGGACACTGGGCAGGGGGAATGGGCGAGGAGGGGCCAGGGCCATGTAAACAGTATGGTTGTTCAGCCATGCCCTGCATCTCATCACTGCAGGTTGTCCTATCTTCTTGTTAAACTACATTTGTAACTTTTCCTGGGTGAGGGGAAATCTCTTTTGGTGTAACCACATGGGGACACACACATGCCAGCAGCTGGAGTACCACAGGTGACAGGGGCCCAGGGTGCTTGAGGCCCCAGAAGGCAGAGGTGGGAGCCCAGGCACACTGCCTGAATATCTGTGTCAGTGTCAGTGTGTGACCTCTGGCAAACCCCAAGCCAGACTGGCCAGGCAGAAGGCTTGGGAGCCAAGCGACCATGAGTCCAGGCAAGATACTGCAGAGACCAGAAGGTCTGAGATTTGACTACTGGAGGGACACCAGGACACCTGGGGACTGGCCACTGGTCAGACCAGCTGCCAGAAAGACCCAGTGTGTGTTTGTGAGTCAGCTGGGAGACCAGGGGATCCAGGGACCCATAACCAAGCAGAATAAGAATTTAAGGCCACTTGCTGGAGGATCCATGTTGTATACATAAGCATTTGCCACAAACATCATCACAGTCAGACAGCGAATGGAAAGGATGAGGCCATTGAAGTTGCTTGTGTTTGTGCGAGTGCTGAATTTTTTGATGTCTGGCTGTATATACACATACAGTGTGCACATGGGCCTCTTGAGGATACATCCTTGTGATCCTGGCCACAAGGATCTGCAGCAGTCTCTTCTATAATGGGCTACCAGATGCAGCAAGTCCTAATATTAGACTTATCTAAACTTGCGTTACTCTGTTACCTTACTGCTTAATGTTGCTAGAGAGACTAAGTTTCCACACTAATGTAATTATAGCCCAGTACTGCTATAAAGTTTTCTTTTCAGCAAGTGCCTGAATGTCTGAATTACATATTGTTCTGCATGAGTGTAAAATAACCCTTGTAAAAAACGAAGCTGGCCACCAACCAAGATTTTTTCCCTTCCTTTTTTTTTCCTTTCTAAAATAGCTCTGCTCATCAGCCTAAGGTCATATCAGTACTTGGATAAGAACTCATAGAATGTTAAAAGCCTGGATATTAACTATAGATACAGACATCTTCAAGCTACAACAATAGGTGTAGCTCCAAGACAATTACCAAAAAAAAAAGCTGCCACAATCCACCCTCTGTCCTACACCTTCCACCAACAGTTGCACTTACGCAACACAGTGCACAGCCAGTTCAACAAGATGATCCAGCCACAGAATAACCAAATTATTTATTTATTTTGCCATCATAATAATTTAATACAGAATTTAATAATTGGTTTAAGGCAACATAAATGTGGGACATTGTCAAAACAGTAATTTCTGCCTCCCCCCAACTGTGTAATTTTCCTGCCCCTTCACTGTGCTGATACAAGCACTCACAAATGTGAGCAACTCAGACCAGGGAACTGCTTATCTTCATATTAATCGTTGTTTTCTGAGTTGGGTTAGTTTTAACCACCAGCAGGTCCCTAATCCAGTATGCCACAGGACAAATAACTCACGAAAATAAATATATTGAAAAGCTTCTTCAGACTCTATCTAGATAACTGTAGGGTTAATTGCAAACCATATTCCTAAAGACTTGTATTACCACAACTGAGGGGATAGCAAACCACAGGTAGCAGACAAGAAATTCTGGTCACTACTGAAGATAATAAACATACATTTACCCCTCACATCACTTCACTGCTTTCTATACCTCCCGGTTTTGCTGTGAAATGTCTAGAATTAATACCAGAAAATGATACAAACAGTGGATCATGGAGAACTATTGAGATTAATAATATAGCTATAACACAGTCAGGAATTAAAGTAGCCAAATCAGTATGCATTGCTGGAAAAGCTCAGTGGCCACAAATTTTACAAGAGATAGGTTTGTATCACAGCCACTAACTGCATCAATTGGCCCATGTAAATTCAGGCGCATTATAAGACAGAACACCCTGAAAAGGAGAATGTTTCAAATAAGGGGAGCGTTTTGGAGGGAGAAGAAGGATCCTCTGTCACACAGAACTGAGGAAGAATGTCTCCATGACAGACTTAAAAAAAGAATCACTATAAGGTACAGAAGTCAAAGGGAAAGGACATCTGAGAGAACTGAAGATGCCCTAAGAAAGCACGTGTCTTGAAGTATGCAGTTTGGAACAGAGAGCAAACATGAATGTTGAAGGAAATGACACCAGCTTAAGTGATTCAGGCTGGGACCCTCTAGTGCAAAAAATATCAAATCAACAGATTGCTAAGCCCTGTGAAGGTGCTCTGCCCACAGAGTGATAGCCCCAGGATAAGTCTGAAGGACTTCTGTTCTTATTTAGTAATATGCAAGCAAACCAGCTCTGCAGAGGCCTGGGTTAGCATTTGCAATCACCTAGGAGCCTGAAAATCCTCGAGAACAAGAGGACGATTGCAAGATTTGAATCAAAGCTAAAATGGAATGTTGGTACCCCTGTGCTTACAAAAAAACGTAGGAAGATTCAGCAGCTAGGATAGGGTATGTTACACATCACTGAATATACTGGGCTATTATGGCAGTGGAAACATTTGGCAAGTATCAAGGCAGTTGCTCATTCTTGCAAATGAATTCAGCAGCTGCATAAGATGAGAGTGTCTATAGGTAGTAAGGGCTGCAAAACTTCCATTAGGTCATCATATAGCCCTCTCTACTGACACGACAGCAAGACAGTGCCAAGTCATTCGATCTGCCTGTCTTTAAGAGCCTACTGAGGAAAAGGGTGGGTGAGAAAACTTTCAACTCCAATGGTTTCTCACAGGGACAGTTGTTTCATGGGCAGTCTCTAAAGCTATGGGGTGCAGGTATTATTCACTAAGGAGAGGGTTGAAGATGACAAGGTTTGGTGAACCAAAAGTTGCAATACAACTTCACCTGGAAGTTACAGTGCCTAAATACATTCGCACCAGACCCTTTAGAAATTATACTTTTAGATCATTTGTGTTTCAAATGGCTTTCTCGTGCCACTTGATTTTTTTTTCTCATCTTCATCAGCACTTTCACCATCAGTTCTACGCTTTATTGTTCTTATCTTTCTATACCAGGACCTGTCAGACCACTGCTTTCCTTCTGGTGCACAGTTACTTCTAAGTCTCTGTCCTGCATTGGGGGTGAGGCAAAAAAGGGAAAATTTTACCTTTTTTCTTTTTCCTGCATCTATTTTTGTGATCAACATCTAGCATGTTTAAACTTCTAACCTCTAACAGTTCTTGCAACTGTTGCAAGAACAAGGGTGCTTGTATCTCATGACAAGCACCAAACACACAGATGTTAACAATGCAATTATTACCTTTTTACACAACTTTCTTTAAATAGCTTGGAACATACAGCCTGTTCCAGAGCTCTTTTCAGCTAAAATTCCAAGTATGAAAGCTAACTACAATTCTGTCCCCTCCGCTAATATAAGGCATTCTCTTAACATGTAGTCAACTGAAATGGGGAATATACGGATTAGCCAATTAAAATGCCCCCTGCCAAATTTTAAAAAATTTATCTTCATCTCAGTCTGACATTTCAAGGCCCCCTCATTCACATCAGTAACTACCCTTCAAAATAAGTTTGGTTTAAAGCTACAGGACATTAAATTATACTACCATGTGACTATACAGCTCCATGAATTAGCTCTTCACTTTATAAGTCATGTCCTTAAAAATAGAAAAGAGCACCATTCTTTACAAATTAAGAAGTGTGTCTATTCCTAATATATGCTCATACCTTCTCTGATCCTCTCTTCCAACAAGCTTTTTGATGACTAAGCAGAAGCAGCTGAGAAATACAGAAAGGTTTGAAAGTATGATTTTCTAGGGATATTTTCCCTAAATTCTCACATTTTCACTAGCAAGATAGCTCCTAGGAAAAGGTGTGAGAGAAGCCAGGTTTCTGTAATTCTCCTGTTCATAGAGAGATTAAAATTTTGGAGATTATGCTTTTACATACTATCCTGGAAATACTACCCTGTGCACTATTCCCTGCATTTGACGGTGGAACAGCTTTTTCCATTCTGCTAATCTTGCTCAGCGGATATTTTGCAGCCAGTGAGATAACCATCTTATCATTATCTTGTTGGCTCAAGGAAAGTCATATTGTGACAAAGCTTCTGTTTCAGGGAAAACTTAAGGCCCAAAGCCAAAAGCTGGGACTGAACTCTAGTTAGGCTGGCATGGCAACAAAGGGGATCCAAACAATGAGCACAGCCCCTAAAAGATTTGACAACTAGCTTTGAAGGCATCCAGACCTAGTCTGTCATAATACTTATGATAGCTAAAAAAAAAACCTCCCAGTTCTCCTCAGTAAGGCATTTCTTGTCCCTCCATCTGACAGCTGCATTCCCTCATCTTCCCTTAAGTCCACCTTTGTATCTATTGGAGACAGGAGAGCTGGGAATATACACACACACAAACAGTTCAAAACCAACCCCCAACAGTTCAAACTAGGACTTTAAAAAGGGTGGGGAAAAGGAAAAGAAAAACATGTGAGAAAATGTGAATAGCCATGTATTTCTCTTTTGCCCATCTTATGTTCAGATAGCCTGATAACAGATTTTGATCATCAAAAAAAAAAAAAAAAAAGGGAGAAGAAACTATGTGTACAGCTCCCCTCAGAATGAATGAGGAAATAGAATTGTTACTGATAAACTTGAATCCTTTAAGATAGTCTCTATGCAGAGTATTTTCCAACCTCCTAATTTTTAAAGTTATGATATAATTTCTTTTTCAGTATATTGCAGACTATAAGCTGTGTGTTAGCAAGCAACTCTACGGAGCTAAATTGTAATAAATATATTGGGATAGTAAGTCCATTTCCCAACACATCCCTTGACAGCCCTTGGAAAGGGGTGTTCACTTTATATCTGCAGTTTCAAAAGTAGACCTATCTTTCTGCATGAGTATTTAAGTCTCTCTGCTTGTTTGTTTACAAATTTTAATTTTCAATAACTTAATAATTTTTCAAAAATTGTATGAAATACTATCATCTTTACATGGAGCACAGCGTTCTTCAATAATGGATATATCACTACTCAAAAGTAAAGAACCTGACAATTTATAATTTTCATTGTAAAGAAGCAGCCACAGTTCCATTTCATAGACAAGATACTACTGTGAAACTTTGATTTTAATCCCTCCAACCTTTTTGGGAACTGTTGAATATCTTATATCCAATATAATTCTTTTTCTTTGTTTTCTGATCATGTAATGCCCTTCGGATTTCTCCTCTCCTTCATTATCTTCATTAGTTCAAATACAGAGCACATTTAAGTGGGGCAAATGAAAAGTACCTTTCTCTGTCAATTCACTGCTCTCTTCTCCAATGTGTGAATATCCTGGTTATATCATCTATAATTACATAAAGCCTAGTTATTCACATGACAGCAAGATATGATCATACCAAATTATAAATTAGGTTGTACTAACTGTGGAAATATCCCATTAGAATTATGCAAGTCTGGATTTGTTTTACAGCAGCATTGCAGATGGTTGCCCTGTCCAGGAAAGCAGTTTTGCAGTTGCTGAACATTATATGAGATGTTGCCTTTGGTGGCGAAGCTGCTGTAAAGTTCCTTCTTTCCATCTCACTCTTGGCTGCTAATTCTACTAGCACCATGTATCTCAGCACTCAGCTGATGGGCATCCTAAATTCAAGATGAGTAAACACAGTGAGGGATGTGACAGCAGCCCAGGGGAACACTGAGTGTGCACAAACATCTGGGGAAATGATAAGGAAAGTCTTAAGACAGCAGCAGAATAGAAGACATCATTTCACACCCCAAGGAAGAGTGCCAAGTGAAAGGTGTTGTCCTGAGGAGATGTCAAAGAATCCCAAAGCTCCAGACCAGAAAACACAAGCCATCCAGAACTAAATAATCACAGAAGTCTCCATGAGAAGTCTACCTGCAACATGATGACTGCTGGGCAGTGGAGTACTGGGGTCTAGAGGTGACAGTGCACATATAGACCCACTGTGACTGATGTATAAATGACCACTTCTGGAACCAGCATCTAGTCAGATATGGACAATTTATCTTATGATGTATTTACATCAATCCAGGTTTATTAACCAGTCCCCATCTCTTGAGATGACCTGATCAAACTGGCACAGATGACACCTAAACAGTAAAAAAACTACTTTGAATTGAGAATAAACTTGTCTATAAATTTGTCTATTCACTATTATAAACTATACAGTCTAGAACATTGCAGGGAGAAGGAGGACATTTTAAATTATAAAGATCTAGCAATGTAATTTGATACTATTTTGAATAAGAAATTGTAACAAAATTTATAGACTTGTAAAATCTTACTTGCAAACAGTGCAGTAATAAATTATTTACACTCAGGCATCCAGTCACACCTTAACTGTTCTAAGGTGTGCTTGGTAATTATTAAGAGCTACAGATGATTATGGAGTATCTTTTACCCAAAGATTAAACTGCTTTACCAGTTCTTTATAAAAACATTTGAAGGGCACACAGAACTGTAGCTAGACATGCAGCTCCACCACTAAAATAGATTGACTGAAAAATCTTTTCTGGTTCATCTGTGAAGTGCAACAACAGAAATTAAATTAATACTTCTACTTTTGCAGATATCCAAGTAATCCTAGCAATAATCTGCTTCATTATGAGATGCCAGGCATAAATGTTTTTAGTTGTCACTAGAAACCAAAAGTAGGCAGTTAAACTGAAATTGGACAATATGAAAATCCTGAAAATAAAAATTTTTAATCCTTTGATTAAAAGTGATAGGTAATTGATTGCTACGCTCATAAATGAACAGTGGATTTTCTCTTAATATTCACATTAATTTGTTAAAAGGATTTTATTCATATCAAGTGATGAGAGGTATCAGACAGACCTGTAACAATGTTCTAGAAAGCTGAAGGAACCACATGATGAAAAATGAAGCTTAAGTGTACAAAGCATTCAAACCTTACAGACGAACATAGACAGTAAACATTAACATTCCAGAGGAGATAGAGAAAATACATTCAAAACTATATGCAAATAATAAGTACAGTTGATATGATCAACATTCAGAAACAACTATTGAGAGACATAGGGTGAGCACATTAACCCTATTATGAAATATGATTACAATTTGTCCTCATTGTTAGCTCACAGATAGCATCTGAGTATGACTTCTGGCAAAGTTCCTCTTGGAAGATGCATTAGCAGATGTTAGTGATGGATGAAAGACAAGGTACTCTTGAACCAAAAACCAAACCAAACAGGTGCTGAGCTGTAACAGAATAAAACTCTATATTGAGTTTTTCTGTACACCTACATCCAGTTCAAACAGTAAAATCTCAGTCCAGCCGGAATGTTGCGTCTAAATGTTCAGCTGAAAGAGCTATTCATTTCCACACACAATATAGTAAGCCCAAAAGGAAAAACACAGCAACATTGTCCTAGATTAAAAGTATCAACAGAAAGCAAACTGTAAACTCAGATAATAAACATAAATTAAATAATGTGTACTTTATATAAATAAAATAAATACATATTAAAATCATTAAATTGAAGGCGATGTGGGTAAAAACCTCAGTTCTTCCCAATCCCACTCACTAGAAACACTGAGGACATATTAAGTATAGTTTAGGGATCTGCCTGTCCATTCTTTCTTCACATTCAAATTATTTGTATTTTCTTGTTATTGCAAATAGAATCTCAGAATGACATAAAGACAAGTAGAAACTGAGCATTTAAGGGATGCAATAATATCCTTCCAAACACATTTAAGGTTTTATTTTCAGTTACTGGTAAATAGTTTAGGAATGTTAAAGTAATTTTCATTTTTAAAGAGCATGCACATTTAGCTGATAGAATTTTTTGGAGGCATGTGTGAAAAAGCATTAATGACAAAGTCAGATAAATCACCTCCCTCCTAAAGATCCATTGTGTCAACAAGTACTATATTCTGAACACAAAACAAAGGTACCAAAGGGATTGCCATGTTCTCTGCCTCTTAAAAACAAGAAAGCACCAATTCATAAAGCAGTAGTAAAGCTCATTTCCCTACAAAGATACTTAACATTATTTTCCAGGACTCACAACTTACAATCACAAGTCATAAATTGCCCAATGAACAGCATGTTCAAGATCTTACAGTTCAAACACTCATAAAATTACAACACATGCATAGGTTTCATTTAACAGCTGCTACAACACTTATTAAATGTCTCTGGGAATACCTCATCTCACAGAATTTCAGAGTCCCTTACACTTCACTTTTATTAGTGACATTTTACGGAAAAGATTTTTGAAAAGAAGCTTAGAAAAACAAGTGTTTTTTTAAGCCAGATATGCAATAAATTTTAGATTGATTCCATCTAATCAAATCCTTATTTGTCTGCTCCAAGAAATGGACACCATGTGTCAGATAACCAAGTTTTTTTGAAAGAATGCACAGCATTTTCAGGGCTGGGTTTCAGAAAGATTAGCTGTATGAACAGTGCAGTTGTCCAATGTTTCACAGGTGTTTCAAAAGAATTTCAGTGGAAACTAGGGTATTTATTTACATGTTCCACTGCTGCACTGGAAACCTAAACACAGCAGCTTTGAGTGTGATATCAAACTGTTTATCATCTGCATTAAATGATACAGAGACAATAAAGCAAAATAAAGCATACACACAGACTTTTCCAATCTTAAAATTATTTTAATGCCCCTTTAACAGAGAAGTATGAGGCTCCAGAGACTGACAGTTAAATATAATTCCATTACAATATTAATAATAATACAAAACCCAAATGGGCTCTGGCTTTCACAACTGGTTTCTATTACTTCTGAATTTCATACCAACACCAGCTTTGACAAAACAATTTAACTTCACACTAAAAAGGAAGTTATGGTTTACATAATCAATGTAATTGCTACATTAGCTGTAATGAATAGAAGACAAAAGTGATGTAAAGGGTAGAAACCGTCTTGGAAAAATCTAAGTTATTAAGAAATTACTTAAGATTTAAGGAAGCCTCAATGCAGCATTGTTTTCTTACTACAGTGCTTGCATCACCAGCTAAGGTGAAGACCATAACTGACATTATATTTCCTTCTTTTATACCACATTTCATGACAGCTTTCTAAGAGCCTTGCAGGGTTAATCCCATTCTGCAGCCACAGAAAGGCTTTGGCACAAAATGGCTTATTTAGAAAGGCAGCAGCTCATCAACAGAAGCAGCTCACCCAGTTTCACTCCACAACTTTTTGGTTGTTTTTCTAAAGTCAACACAGAGGACCCACACCAGCTGCACTCAGGATTCATGATAGTGAAAAGACATTTAGTATCCTTTTCCCCTTCACAACATTTTTTACTGGAATGACTGCTGATTTCCCAGATTATTTTGGAAATAAATCCACTATTTATCTTACAAGTGCACTGCTAAGCAGAACTAGCAGATGCAAATTTTTGCAGATGTACCTGTAGGGAAGCATGACTCCTGAAACAACATGTCCCATACACATTGAAAATTTTCTTCTGATTTCTTCCATTTTCTTCTTCATCAGAAGAAATGGAAGTTTCAGCATGCAGCAGTTAAACACGAAAACCATAAGACTTAAAGACATACAAGGAAGCTGAATTTCCCCACATTAGCTCTGCCAAACAGAATGCATACACTCTGGGTTACATACCATGCCAGTGGCAGCACCCTGTCAGGGTCCTATCACATCCCCATTTTCTGGGGCTGAAACCTAGCAAGAAGAGTCAATGGGAAAGGCTCTCCCAAGCACTTTACAGAATGGAGGGCGTTGCTGCCTACCAGCGCCTGGCATTTGTGCAATCTCCCGATGCTAGAAAGGGCTTTGAGGGAGAAAAAAAAAGAATCAAAAACCACAAGGACAAGCAAAAGGGACAGATGAAGATGGTTCAGGAAGGAACAAGCACATAACAACAAAAGGAAAAAGGCAGTCACTTTAAAACAGGTGAAGGTCAGTAAGCTTCCTCAGCAATGCACTGCATGCTATTGGCAGAGCAAGTCCCATCTTCTTACTAAACTACATTTCTAAATATTTTCCCAGGTGAAAGCTGGAGCTGGACCACACACAGGTCACAGAGCTCAGGTACCTGACACGTCAGCAAGCAGAGAGGCCAGAGACCAAGTACACTGACTGGATATACTGTGTGAGATTGCTAACAAACACCAACGTGGCTTAGCTGGCAAGTAGGATAAGAGGCTTGGGAGCCAAATATTGGAGCAGCCATGAGTCTGGGCCAGATATTGGAGAGACCAGAGGGTCTGAGAGTTGGCTACTTAAGGGACCAAGAAGTCCATGCAACTTATTCAAGAAGATGGGATACCATTGGGGCTGGCTCCTGGTAGGTTCAGCTACCAGCCAGACATTTGTATATGTGCATCTCTTGGGCACAAGACAACTGGGAGACCACTGAATCCAAGAGCCCACCACTAAAGAGACCAAGTGGCTAAGACAATTACTGGCAGGACATATAGTGTTCTTGTACCTGTGGGAGTGCAGGTCTGCATACCAGCAACTGGACTGGGAGTTGTAGGCCTCTGTGGCTCATCTGCCCACAGCTGGGGTGTCCAACAAATCATGGAGCCAGCTACTGAACAAAATGAGTGCATAAGCTCAGTTACTGTAGGGATCTAAATTCTCTGTGTGCATGTGTATTTACATGTAGATACATGTGTGTTCCTTTGTTTTTCCACAAGCATGCTTTCACCCCGAGCCGCCTGAGAAGGGAACAGGATGTGTCCATGGGCACTGCTTGTGCTTGCCTGAGTGGTGCTCCCTGTCTGTGTTGGCCTATGTTACCAGCCATGTGTATGTGCCTATTAGGAATAATTCCCTTTTGGGAATTAGCCTTACTATTGGCTGGACCTTGGGACACAGAGCTATGCCAGTTTTGCTTCAATCAGGCTTCAAGATTTAACCGGTCTAATAACAAACAAAATTCCACATGACTTTGTTGAAGCCTTTCGTCAATTCAAGGTGATAAGTGGCCCTGAAATGCTTTTAAGACTTCACTCATTACATGAAGTATTATTCATAAAATGAACCTTAAACCATGATTAACAATGTAATTAATTATGAAAAAGCAACAGTGAAATAACTGTAAGACAGGTGTTAAAATGCCTGAGTTGGCTCCAGCCATTTGCATCCATCAGTGTTAGTAACCCAGTTCAAGTACAAGGCTTTCAAGATGTACTTGGCTCCTGAGGTCATACACTTGCATTCACACAATACACAACTGTGCTGTATCTGTGGTCAGGGCACACCAAGACTGGGAATGAAGATACTCAACCCCACAATGGTCCATCCAAGTGCCCTTGCCACAGTTCAGACACTGTCTTTGCAGTGCTTACTACCCTGGCTTTTCAGAGTAATATTCGTTATCAGGGCACAACTGATAAGTGCACACCGCAAATGAACAAAGCCAGTTCTGCTCTCTGGCTAGAGCTGGCTTGAACCTTGAGACACCAAAGAAAAGAAACCCTCATGAATTCTGAGAAAAACCTGAATCCATTCAGAATGGTTAGCATTCTCTGCATGAGATCAGCAAGGTCTCCAAATTACAATACTTTCCACAGTTTAAGACAATCACAATTCTTTTATTTCTCCAACTGTAGATTAGAGTGAGTTGACTGTAATGCTCTTCTGGAATACTCAAACCAGAATAGCAATGCTATCAACTGAATTCATAAAAGTTTACTATATGCAGTGTGTCATCCATAAGCTTTATATTTCTCTTATGATGCATGGTAGTAAATAATAAAGAGCATCTTACCAGCTTTGGGCACATTTAGCATTTTCTTTTCCGCCTTGCTACATTTGTCAATGCTGAAACATGCTTTTGTCTTTACTTTTCCAGTTGACTCCACAGACTGCATAAAATTTTCATTTTGATTCTGGACATTTACTTTAGATAGCAATGAAGCATTTCCCTCTTTCTCATCTATCTGCAAAAGAGAAATAAGTTCACAATAGCATTTCCCTCATGAAGCTAAAGAGAAATAGAGAAAAGAGCAACAAGAAGGGATCTCAAGACATACTAATTGTCATTATCAAACTTTCTACGTAAGTATATACACCTCTACAAATTTATATGCATTACAACAAAAAGCATATGCAAACAAAAGCAAACACTTCTGCAAATAGTTTATTAATTTAATACAAGTCTTCTGTAGATAAATAAATAAAAATTGTGATGCTTTTTTGTGTCAATATTAAATGTTTCAGATGAAGTTCCTTGAAGCAGAACTGCAACTCAATGTACTGACACTTTATTAAAAGTATCCTGAGTTTTTAATTGCTTTTACCAAAAAAAAAAATCCAATAAAGCCCATGCCAAGATGCAACCCCTACCTCCTTTACACTTGAGAATTGCATTTGGGCTCAATACTGATTACTTTTATTAATTTGAAAAACATTTTTCTGCATCCACTCCACAGAGTTAGAGAAACTTAACCTGAGAAGCAAGATCAAAGGTACTGAGAGCAAAGCTATCAAAATTTGTTCTGAATAGATTATTTAAGCAGAGATTGTTTCTGGTGAGATCAGATGTTATCTTTTAATCACAATACTGTACAAATTACTTTTTAGTGCACTGTTCAGCTTACCTCCTTTAACTTCATTTCTTGGTGCATCTCCTTAGTTTCATTCTTGAGACAAACAGCAATACTTTTTCCTGGTGGTATAAATCTTGGCTTTTTGCTTGCATTTCCTAGGACTTGACTTGGAGCTGCAGATCGCCTCATATTTAGTTGCGCTGCTCTGGAGGGAGGACAAAAAGGAAGGAAGCAGATGAAAACAACTGTAGTCAGGAGAGATTTTAAATATAAATATATCCATAGATGACAACATAAGCACTATTTCAAAATATAAGAGAGCATAAAAGATCTTCAAATAACAATATTAATTCACAAGCATACTAAAATTTAAGAAAAAGCAGTATGGTGCAATGCTTTGTTTAAGTACTGAGAAGGATCAACTACAGCAAATTCTGCAGTTGAGCACCTCGTTTTTCATTTAAAAAGCCACTAAAGCAGTTCCAAATAGCAATAAATGCTCTGAAGATGCACAGTATTGGGCTACTTAACAAACCTACACCAGTTTATAAAATGAAAGACAATTTTAAGCAAAACTTGTTATTCTAAACACTTAAAATATAATTTTGAAATGCTCATTATTAGTGCATGATGAACAATGAATGTTGAAGGTTTGTCTCACACCTGGAAACAGCATTTTGCATTAAACAGTCAATTACATTGGTCATTCAGATTCACCATAATAAGATTAAAATTCAGTAGAAAATTATCTCAGAATTACAGTTGATGTTACTGCTCCCTGTTATGTCCACTCAAATAGTGGAAGGAATGCTTTACAGGTTTTTGCTCAAAATGCAAGACCATTATTCCCCTGAACAACCTTAGGACAAAACCAAACATATGCCAATGTTACTATGACAAAGTTTACTTTGCAACCACTAGAATAACAAGTTATAATCTTAATGCTTCAAAGTGCTAGGTAGAAATAAAAGAAGAAAACTCCAACAGAATAACACAGCAGCTGAAATGAAGAAGGCAAGCCCAACTTACAGGTACAGGTTTAATTGTCTATTTACATCTTTTTTTTTAAATTATCCTCCCAACCACTAAGTTAAAAATAAGTCATAATACAGATTGCAGAATCAAACTTCTGTACCATCTCAAAAGCATATTTGCATCCCGCTGCAACAGCCAGTGTGGTTTTGCACCTTTTTTGGTGTTACTCTGCACTCCAGTGGCTTCCAGGGGCACAACCACTGTTCTTTCCCAGGTTTGCACTCAAATAGTAATGGAGCACTGCCAAAACACTTTGCAAACATGCAGACACTGGTAACAGAAGTACTGCTCTCTCCCCCACATCTGCACAATTAGCATATATATGATGCTGTTACTAGACATAAATCTCAGTGGCATCAACTATTGTCACTTACACTGTGGCTGTTATTAAAAATACATGGAAAGAAGCCTCTGACTGTGTCCACAGCAGTTCACATAATTTAGACCTAGCTGGCAACAGTGATAGCATATGAATTTTAGTTAACCCTATGCAATAAGGGAGTAGCTTGGTTAATATAATACGAGTATCTGTGGTGTGAAAAGTCACTGTGAACACTGCAAAGGTGTCAAGAACCTTCAGAGGAGCAGATTGCAATGCCAGTGCGGAGCACAGCCAGCTTCACATGCCATGTGAATTTAAACAAGCTCTCTACCCAGCCCTACACTGCACAGTGACGCTTGGGAAGACAACCCAGGACACCCCACGTCTCTCCATGAGGACTGTGCATAGCACAGCTGCAGTGCTACACTAACCCTGCCCACTGCACCTCTGGTTCTGAGGAACGGGGAAGCTGCGCAGTTCATAAATTGCACATATCCATAAAGTGTTCTGGTTTCCAAATCCATTTGGACATTGCACTGTCATTTGATTTTTAACCACAAAAACAGACTTATTAGGAGATTTGAAAATTACTAAGACATTTGAAGATACTACCCTTGATAAACTCAGGAAGTTCACTATTACCTGAATTATCTACTTGCAAGTACAAAGACCCTTATGGGTTTGTGGGTTTTAAAATTAAATATTGCATCCAGAAATACATCTTTGTCTTTAAAATACAAGCTTTCATAAAATATAACAGAAATATGGTTTAAAAAAATAACCAGAATGTTTACATTTTGTCCCTTTGCACTACCATGCAATAGAAATACATCATGAATGTACAACAAACCACTGATGCCGTGTCTTTTAGATGAGATCAGTGGGTGTAGCAAGGGCAAGGAACAGCTCCACACTATAGCTAAATGAATGAACATGTAAATACATCCTTTCCTCAGAGACAGCACTGATACACCAGAGACCATTGCAGTTGCCTTACCGTTAGGTCTGGCTGCAGGGAAACAGCTGCAAGCAATGCAAAAAGCACTGCTCCTACCTTTTATTAGCAACCAGAGCTGACCAAACCCAGGGCACCATGAAACCACAGCCCAAACCGTCTCATGGGTGCATCTGGTTTGAATTTAATTCGGTTGCACTTTTGTCCTTAAGGGTACATGAACAGCTGTATTAAAAATGAAATACACATACAAAGAACGTTTCAAAATGTTACGCATCCAGCTCAACAGGTGTGCACGGAGCTCCGCTAAAGGCAGCTACAACATCCGTCTCAGATCAAATGCAACAGGCTGCTCCCCGGGTGTTTGAAGAGGCACTGCCGGCACAGATGGTGAGGCACAACCGGGACTGTGGGCAGCTACAGAGACGTGACACAGCACCAGCTTGTACTCAGATAAACTGCAGGCAGTGAGTGCATCGCCTTGAATATCAATATTGGTGAAAAGTCGCTTCAGATCAGAAGTAACTATAAGGAATCTTTACAAGAGAATGTAGTGATAGGACAAAGCGGAATGGCTTCAAACTAAAAGAGAGCGGGCTTAGATTAGATTCAGGTTTAGATTTGATTCGAGAAAGAAATTCTTCACTCTGAGGGTGGTGAGGAACAGGTTGCCCAGAGAACTTGTGGATGCCCCATTTCTGGAGTGTTCAAGGCCACGTTGGATGAAGCTCTGAACAACCTGATCTAGTGAAAGATGTCCCTGCCCATGGCAGGGGGAGTGAAACTAGATCATCGTTAATGTTTTTCCCAGGGTCGCTTCCCCAAGCCCCCCGCCCGTACCTGCAGTCCCGCCGCTCCCGCCTCTGCGCTCAATTGTCCCGCCGCGCTCTCCCGGCAGCCCCACAGGCGGCGTGGCGCATGCGCCCTGCTCAGCCTTCCGTGCCCGCCGAGTGCGCATGCGCCGCGGCAGTAAGCGCGGGCTGTCCGGCTGGGTCCTTCCCGCCCTCGGGACGTGCCGCTGTGCGCATGCGCAGTGCCGGCCCGCGGCCGTTTCCCCCCCCCCCCCCCCGTGCCACACCCAGCATGGCGGAGCAGCTGCCCGCCGCGCCGCCGTCAAGCGACAGCGGCCGTAAAGAGAGCCTCAGCTGCGCGACAGTGAGCGGGGTGAGTGAGCGAGGCCGCGGCCCCGAGCGGGCTGGGGGCGAGGGGCGGCCGGGGGCAGCGGGGCCGGAGCGGGAGCGGGAGCGGGAGCTGGGGCCGGGGCCGGGGGCAGCGGGGCCGGGGCCGGGGCCGGGGCGGGAGGCGCTGCGCGGGGCTTGTCCCCGGCGTTTGCCAGGGCCCTGTGCCGCGCTGGCGACGGCATCGCCGGAGTGTGGGGAATGGAGCGGTAAGGATGCGTGTAGCTGTGAGGGTGTTTGTGGACGCATGAGGCCGCGCAGGTGCTGCTCTCGGTGTCGGGTCGCTGCTGCAGGTGTTTCCAGGCCAGTTCTGTGCTGGGTGACCAGGATCGTTGTCCCTCCCTGAAGCGCCTTCCCAGGCCGGATCCGGAGGCCTTTTCCCTTCTCCCTGTACAAAATTCCTCCTCCCACAGCTGCCGGGGCAGAGAGCTCCTCTGACCCTGGCCGTGGCTCGGGGTGACGGAGCGCCGCCCTGCGCAGCTTCCGAGGTGGTCACAGAATCAGTCAGGGTGGAAAAGACCGCTGAGATCATCAAGCCCATCCCAATGTCTGACCACCCTTTCTGTGAGGAGATTATTCCTGATGTCCAACCTGAACCCTCTGCCCTGCTCCCGGCACACCTTGGGGCGATGTCCTCTCATCCTGTCGCTGGCTGCCTGGGACAAGAGACCAACCCTCACCTGGCTAGAACCTCCTTTCAGGTGGGCCGGTAAGGTCCCCTCTGAGCCTCTTCTTCTCCAGGCTTAACAACCCCAGCTCCCTCAGCTGTTCCTCACAGTCCTTGTGCTCCAGACCCTTCACCAGCCCCGCTGCCCTTCTCTGGATCCTGGTCTGTGAAAGGCAGGTCATGGATGGCACTGTTCGGAGTAGGTTTTGCAGGACAGCGTTGTACAAAAACGTTCTTTGTCCAAATAGTTACAGTAGCTATGTGGTCCCTGGTAGAGGCCTTAAATTGTCTTGTACGTATTATATAAGATTTTTTTTGGAAAAAAAATCAGTTGTTTGCATCACTGTAAGGTGCTATTGCTGTCCATCTATTCTTACTCTCCTCTCTTTCTTTTCTCTTACACAAATGTTGATAAGACTCCACAGTGCACCAGTCTGGAGAGCTGAGCTCAGGGAATAGCTCTATGGCAGCCTTGACCACAGACACCACTGCTGTCTGTCCTTCTCCCATTTCTGCCCTGGCTGCAGTTTGTTATCCCTGTCATGCCCTGCTTACACAGTCCCTAAAGCTTTTGCTGAGCCATCTACAAGAAATTCTAGCCTAGCAAATCAAATCAGTGAGTAGTTGTCTGTATGGTAAGTAGCATGAGCCTGTTCACGAAAGGTGCAAATTAAATGTTATAACTGTTTCAAAGGAGGAGGTAGAGGGAGATTTGGAGCACATTAATTAGTTGATGGATGGTCTTGGGCTGCTGTAAGAAAACTGCGAAAGTTACTTTTTTTTTTTTTACCAATTCAGTCTTAAAACAGGTCATTTACCCAGAGTGATGCATCAAGTGCCTGAGAAACCACTTGTACCATCACAGTTGAAGGGGTGAGTCTGCCCCTTTGATCATTAATGCTGGCTTGAAGTGGCTTATGGTGTCAGAGTGGCATAAAACACCCTAAAATGCTGCTTCTGTAATAGCAGGATTTAAAACACAGTGTGTCTTTGTGAAAATAGAGGCTGAAGCAATGTTTTGTCTCAGTGTCACCTCATCTCTGAGCCCTGGATAGACTCTGTTCCTCCAGCATTTCTGAAGATGCTGTCTTAGCCATGCATATCTGTTCTGTCCTGGTTCACTCCAGCCCTTCAAACAATTTTACTTTGTTTTTTCACATGCAAGAGAAGCATTTTTTAAAAATTAGAAGCTACTGTAGATGAAAAAATGAAGGGTCAGGGTCACAATCCCATCTCAGTGTCCTGACTTTCACAGTGGAATAGCTTTGATTAGTGCCAAACATTTAGCAGCCTCTGTGATGGAGTTGTTGGGAACTACGTCCACCTGTTTTCTCCCTGTTATCAAATCCACACCAAATCTGTCTGAGGGCAGTGAAGTACACAGCTCAAGGATGGTTTTGGGCATACATCTGCCTGGCAAACAACGTCGGATGACAACTACTGAAAAATTACATGATACCTGCGAAGTCTGGAGGAGATTTTTTTCTTGTTCAGAACTGCAGGGAAAAATAAAACATGTGAAACAATGAAAACCAGATAGCATGTCATAGTATATGTGTTTTCTCTCCCAAATAAAGAAATTCCTGCAGAACGATACCCTTACAATTTATGCATTCTCCCCCATGTGCTCTTCACATGGCTCTTTTAGTCCAGGGGTGGTTTTTGGTCTGGGCTCTTCTAACAGCTTATTGGATTCTCTCTCCATCTGCCCTCAGGAAAGCCATCAACTCTTCTTATCTTGAGTTGCAGCTTCTGCTGACCATGAGCTCCTTATCTTCTGGTTTGTGCTACTTGTGCACCTGCTCCCCAGCAGAACATGGGAAACTAAAATAAAGTTCTGGACTTAGGATAAACATTTCTTAGCAACAACTAAAACATCAGTGTGTTGCCAACATTCTTCTCATTGTAAAGGCA
Organism: Lichenostomus cassidix; assembly: GCF_008360975.1. Taxonomy (NCBI): domain Eukaryota; kingdom Metazoa; phylum Chordata; class Aves; order Passeriformes; family Meliphagidae; genus Lichenostomus; species Lichenostomus cassidix. The sequence continues at coordinate 128,365,480 of NC_139482.1, forward strand.
AAACACAGCACTGTACCAGCTACTGGGAAAATTGCTAAGGAAATTAACTCAGTTCCAGCCAAAAGCATGTCTAGGCGAAAGTCCACAGTTTGCAGCCTAAAGTTTCCAGCAACCAAAGCTACACATGCTAAGCAAGTAGATATAAGCAAACAGCAATCTAAATCACACAGTATTACAATTCTAAGTGACTCATTCTATTTAGAAGTTACTTGATTAGGCTAAGCAATATCTCTCAACAAAATAATGCAATTTCTAGGCGCAATCAAAAAAAGGAGTGTGGCAATTGGTGAATTGTGGTAGAATTGGGAAAGTAAGTTTTGACGCCAAATGGAGAAAAGTTTCTGGGGGTGAGCAGAAGCTGAAAATTATCTCATTTTGTGGTAGAAATACTGAGTAAAGTGATCTGTACTGCTAGAGTCATGACATTCATCTGGTGCTCTCCCTCTGCTTATCTTTTGACTAATGTGCATCTCTTGAAGTTGACAAGAAGGTAAAACATCTCTGGTTCTTCAGGTCAGGAAACGTCAACTGGAAGAGGTCTGGTGCTTTGGTAACAGCTGTTGTCATAGGTCCCAGGCCCATGGCCACAAGGGTTCTGGCACTGTGTGGGATGATTCTGCTCCAACATGAGTCTTGAAAATGTGCTGAAGAATCCCCCTTGATTGTGTTTTTTGCTTCAAAGTTCCCATCCACCCTTCATTTGAACTCTGGTTTTGGTTGGGGCTTTATACATCCATATATATATTTTTTTATGCAGACACATATGTATATAATATATATATATTTGGTTGTTGTTGCATTTCATTTCTCTGTTAAGCACAAAGTTTTTGTTTCCGATTTGATAAAAATACCTTTCCCTGCATTCTGTTAGACTTCAAACTTGTTAAAATACGCCAAAGAGTGTCTTGAAGACTTGGTCCTCAGGGATTAGCAATGTTTCTGAAAATGTAGCTGACAGCATCCACAGTTTCAGTAGAACAGAAACTCTAGGACTGTAAAAATACTTAGTTTTCTTCTTTTATCCATCCTTGAAAGTTTTCTAAAAGCAGAATCCTCTGGGATCCATCAAACCAAATCAAATTGTTAGGCTTACAGTTCATATTATCAAATCCAGTTAAGTCCTCCTGCATAAATATACTGTATGCCTCAATGTTTTCTTCAATATTGAGAACTAATACTTCACATTCTCCATACTGATAGTTAGCACTGTTCTCTGCTTTTTAAATTTTCCCTTGTAGTCCTTGCTGTCCTTACAATCCCAGCTTTGTACAAAGATAATTTTGTTCATGCTGAACTAGCAAAGTCCTGAGTTTCCTGTCTTTGCTGAAGACCTGTAAAAACATGCAAGGAAACAACAGTGTAAAAATTATTGTTTGACATCTCCATGATATGATATTTTCTTAAGCAGATTCTCTTAAGACATAGTATGTCCATTTTGTGGCTGAAGGAGCAGCATATCCCAGATGCTTGTAAATTTAGCTCGCTGTGTTGGTGACAATGTAGCCACAGAAACACAGAGCTAAAGGCAGTTTGTAAAATCAGGCTAGGATGTGGTCAGGAATCTCTGTGGATTGCCCTCCCTCCTTCTCTGGCAAAGCTGTCACTAGGTCACATGGCTAGTAGGTGTCCCAGCTAATCTGAAGCCAGCTCAAGCATCTCTGCAAGCCATAGTGTTGGCTGTGCCATAAACATGCCAGTAGAAACAAAACTCAATATGGAAACCTTGCAGCAGATGATGTGTTTTGTATTTGGGTTACATGCATGCTTGCTTATGTTATGTGTGCTTTTATTACAGCTTTCATTAACTTTAATCTTAGCAAATAACCTTTTAACACAAGCACATTTCATAATCAGTGAAGATACTCTTTGATACTCAGATATATAAGATCTTCTAAATTCCATATTTATGTTGTATTCATGAAGAGGAATTGCAAAGGTCTTTTATCTCTTCAGAGTAAAACTTTACATTAGTCCTTAGAGATCTTTGCAAATGCTATATATCAACTTAAGGGGCTTAAGTAATGACATTTTTTATAATTTTTTTGTTTTAGTGAGCTGCCTCAGTTGTGCTACACATCACAGCAATGACATTTATCAATACAACAAACCTGACTGTAATCATTTTGTTTTAAAAATTAACTGCCTGTCATGACCAGATAAGAACAGGTTAGATAAGAACAGGTTTGATCTTTTTGAGGAATATAATTTCACCAGATTTCAGTTGCCACTTTTCAATAATACTGAATTCTGTTGTCTTCAGCCTTACAAACAAAACTGGCCTCAAAATTTACTAGCAGCAGGGTGTTCAGTTTTGTGAAAATACCTGCATCAGTAGTAATTGAAACAGAGACTGATGATTATTTTCACGCTAATCTAGTTAATTCTCCTGTGTCGAATTGTAGGTTTTCAGTGTCTTGCTTTAGAAAACTTGGTTTTACTGGGCTGTTAGGACATCATCTATTCAGTACAGCAACTGAATTCTTGTTAGGCATAGGACTCAGTAACTTAGGAAACACAACTGAGCCTTACTCTTTTTAATTTTTCTCATAGGCATAAAAAAGCAGTGAAGAGAAACTGAAGGAAGCATTACATGCCTTATTGATCAGAAAACGGTTTCTGAAATATTTGGACAAACTACATATATATGTAGTAAAATCTGCAAAGGTAAGATATCTTCCTTTTCTATTTTATTTAGAAAACCTCACAACTAATGAAAACCTCTTTCACAAGTCTCAGTGGGTTTACAAAAGTAACTTTGTATGTGGAGCCTAAAACTTACTATTTTAAGCAAGTTCTGTGGAGTCTTTCCAAACTCCACAAGGCTTTTCATTATAGGATTTGGGTGAAGGCAGATTGCCCATTAGTTCTTCTTCACAAAGCTTTCAAATCCATTTAAAGGCTTCTCAGTTTTACAAAATAGCTCATGTAGGAGAAGACAGTAGCTCTTCATTATTTCAGGGTTAGCTGCAGGTTTGGCTTCTTTTACTTCCTGAATATTAAGTATTTCTTTAGGCAAGTGGAGATTTCATGCTCTTCCCTCTGAAATGGAGGTCTGTAGTGAGTAGAGAATCATTTTTTCAGTACGAAAACAACATCTTAAGTGATGTGCAGTTCATAAATATGGGATCTGCTAGCTGAAAGTGCCACAGCTATTGTGGTAAGAGCACTGATTTGTAAGTTTGTTAGGCAATACATGAAAGGTATTAAAATGGAAAGCAAACATTTGCATTTGAACTTCTGTGATGTTTCTCCTCCAAGTAGAATTCATGTAAATAGAAACTGTATGTTTCACAGCAGCTGCTACAATTATGTTCAATAACAGAGTTCAGAACAAGCGCAGCTGAACTGTGCTAAAGTCTTTGCTTTCAGAGTTCAGAATATCTTGGTAGAAAATTGTGATTCTGACATCCAGCAGTACAATTCTTAAATTCCCACTCAAATCTGAAAGTCTCCAAAGTATGTGTTTGTTTGCATTCACACATTCACTTCTTTATTCACATTAAGGTCTCCATGTTTTTAGAATTATTTTCAGGCCTCTTTGTGGATCTGCTATACAGATTCAGCACAAAGACTGCTTTATTTCTGTGTGTTTGGGGTTTTTGAATAGGTTGAAGGTGTGGAGAGCATGGGTTATGATATTGAGCGCTTCGTGGGCTATGTCAATGAAGGGCTGCTGTGCTCCATCTGCCGAGACGTGTTAGAAGATCCACTACAGGCTCCTTGTGAACATGCTTTCTGCACTGCCTGCATCCATGGGTGGCTTGTTCATCACAGTAACTGCCCTGAGGACAGACAAGTGATTGATGTGTCTTTGCTACGACCTCTCTACAGGTATCCAATCATCTTGCTGTATGTTGAAATTACATTAATTTAGGAATTCTCAGTTTTTCTTGCACAGATTCATCTGCTGTCATTACTGTCACTCAGGCTGTCTTTATCCAGTATGCATGTGGCAGACACTAGCACTTGCATGAAAGCATTAGCATTTTCTATTTATTATAACTAACTTCTAGGGTGTTAGACTTTCAAAACTGAAAGAACGCTTAGTTTGTTCTCCACCTTTTTATACCTTGATTGCTGATTCTAGATACCTGTCTGGGTATTATTCTGAATGTCCTTTATACCATCAAAACTTTTCCATACTTTATTTTAGAGAAAGCAAGCATAGCAAGTCTTGACAACAGTCATTAAACACTATATCTCTTAACTTTTCAGTCTTTGCTAGACACTGTAGTGGGATTTCGAATTAATAATTCCTGGAGATATGAACCAAGTTTCTGACCTCCAGATTCTTTTGAAAAAAGGTCTTTAAACACAGGAATGTCTGTTGTGAGCCAACTTGTCATGTAAAGCAGGCTGTTTTCACAAGTGCTTTCTATAACTGGTCAGGTAGTTGGACTGATGATTGTTGTTGGTCCTTTCCAAACAAACTATTCCATTTTAAACTGTTAATTCCTGCTATCGCCAGCACAACATAGTTTCAACACATTTTGCTATTTAACAGCTGCATTGTCAAATGTTGCTCAGATTAACAGTTACTTTGTATTTAAAGCCTCCAAGTAAAGTAAATTTAACTTCATTAGTACTCACAACATAATTTTGTCATTAATGAAATTTTACTATCTGGAAGTTAACTATAGTGTAGACAGAGTACTGGAGTTTTATTTTTAGATTGTTTTGTCTGTACTCACTGTAGTCCTTTAGTTTGGCATGTTTATAAACACAGAACTTAAAGGGCAAATGAGTAGCCCTGGTGTATGTTACTGATAATATCTGCTGAGCCACTGAAAGGTCACTTTAAAAATTATTTAAAAATAAAGATTTCATTTGTGCATTTAATTTTGTAGACTGAATTTTCCATTAACATTTTTTCTTTCAAGCTGTTTTTTTCTGACATGGTCACTTGAAATCTTAAAAAAATAAATAAATTAAGCTGGTTACTCATATTTTTTCCTAATGGAGATTGGAATCTTGTTTTCTTTTCCCAAAAGTTGAAAATACAATTTTTTCAATAATGTTCACAGATTTAAGAGCAGATTTTTTTTCTTTGCACGTAGATATATGAAAAATGATTTAAACCGTCTTCAGCTACATTGCAGAAACAGAGAGTATGGCTGTGAAATGGTTTGTTCTCTGGAGTCTATAGACAGGCATGAAAGGGAGTGTGAGTACAGTCAGATACCTTGCTCCAATGCTGGTGAGTAACATTCAAAGAAGTTGAATCCTTAATATTTAAAACACATTTTTTATCTTCCTGACCAACAGAATTGCAACAATGGCCATTATTTTCAAACAGAAATTCAAACCTTTGGCATGATGTGCTCTTTACAGCAGTGTTTTTGAACAAAATACATTACCAGTTTATGGCAGTTGTGATGATTAGCAACTGCTTCTTATCCAAGAACTAACAAAACTGAATATGATTAACTTCAAATGTGTGAAAATGTAGTTTTGCTTCCTGTCAAGCTAGGAGTTTGTTTCCCAATTCTGACTGCATGTTCTGATGTTTGAATGAATGCAGTAGCCCCTGCAGAACACTTAGGGGTCATAATTTATTTATAAAACAACTGGTTGCCTGGTGCTTGTGCAGCTGCTCTATCTCATGGTTTTAATGAGCACATATCTTGAAAATAAGAATCACTCTAAGCAAAATTCTGGTTAGAATTGCTCTTGTTGAGGTTTTTATTTAAAACAGGGCTACACGTCCTGAGAAAGAAACATGCTTTTAAAAAGGAACACACTGTTACAATTACCCAGTTGATTTCATTTGAAATGCTGTATGTTCCTAGATAAAGTTAATTTCTAATTAATGATGCTGAGGACATAGTTGAGTCTGCCATTGTAATTAATTAGGAGGTGATTAAGGTGCTAGAATTGCTCTACTGGAAGTTACAATTCTCTCAGAAGTGACTTCTCTAGATGCTTGATTCACCTGTTCTACTTCCTACAGAAACAGTAGTGTTTTGTAGAGTTACCACACCAGGTGTATGGTGTTTGGGGTGTGAGGGCTCTTAGGTCTCTTGAACTTTTTCCCAAGAATACATGGAGTGTATTTTGAGTACCTCAATTACAAATTATTATATTTGTTAGTAAAGCTCTTCTAGAGAACTCTTTTTCTCATTTTCTGGCATGGTTTGTTGGGAAGTTTCAATACTCCATTGTTCCAGTTTCCTTAAGTTGATATTATCTTCAAATTAAATGCAAGTGTACATTGCAACAAAATGAGCTCAAATATTAAGCTGCAAACTTCAGAAGTTTGACTTCATAAATTGAGACTACAAACTTCAAGTTTAGAGTGTTAAATGTAGCAATAATTGATATAGTGTTTATTTTTGATTGTTTACATTTTACTTTTAATCACTACAGCACTGCAAAGTTTGTATCCTAGAATTTCTGTGGAAATGTTTCTCTTTGTATCTGTTATTAAATGTTTATAAATAAATGTTCTAACTTATTTATGTGGCCTAGTACATTATGGACAAGACCAATAAATTGTCCAGAAAACAAGGTTACAGTCCATCTGAACCACATCTCTCTTTACTACTTCTTTTTTCCTAGGTTTGATAGCATAATATTTTTTTACACATGTGCATTATCAATTCCAGTCATTGCAATCTATGATGGAAGCACAGGCAAGCTGCCAGCGTCTTAGCTTGGCATCAGCGTTGTCTTTACTGAAGTTGATTTAATGCCAGACCAGCAGTAGAAGACTTTACAGAAAATACCTCCTTCCAACCTTTCAGTATTTTCAGTTAATGGATCAGTGTCTTAGTAAGACCTTCTAACAGCATTGTGTTAGTAGCTATGTGTAACTGTCATATTTCATATTCCAAAGAAATACTTTTCTCAGCTTCCTTTCTTGGGTGGTTTGGAATGAATCAAAATGCTTTTGTTGTAAATGAGTGTCTTGCCTTGCTCTTCCTTGCTCAGGCTGCACGGTGCAGATTGAACGGCGTAACTTGGATGGGCACCTGGCGGTGTGTGAGTTCCGGAGCCGGGAGTGCCCCAATGGCTGTGGTTACACCATCCTCAGCGCAGAGGACACACAGCACAATTGTGTGGCAGAGCTAAGAACCGAGCTGGAACTGCTTCGGTACGAACCTTCTGTTTCTCTCCTCTTTGTGTTGGGCTCAGCTTAAAATTGCTGCACAAAGCGCTTTGAATGCTAGCACTGGATCCTGGTGTGCGTTATATGGTCCATTAATTACTTGATGCTAACAGGCCAGAATTTTATTATGTGTCAGCATAGACTTTAAATTCTTGCTGTTTTGATTCTTTTGTTGTTGGGGGTTTTTTGTCCAAGTTACTATAAATCATAAAATACCGTTGCTTGCAGTTGAACAGAACTGCAAGTTTAATATGCAAAATGACTGAAAACCTAAGAAAACTGAAGTTTGCAATTTAATTTTTCCATTGGTCTATTATACACACCAAGTCACATCATTTAATAATTGTATTCAGTTTATGTTTTTACAGATCCAGACGATAAAAATCTGTAATTATTTTGGCAGGTACAGGTAGATTGAACCACTGAAGATATAATTTTCTTTTTTTTTAAAGTCTTGGTACAATAATAACAGTCAGTGAATATGACTCTTCTCACCAGCATCCTCATTTACCTCTTATGTATGTTTCTGTAGCTTTCTCTTTTCATTATATTCCAGTTGGACTCTTTTTTTTTTTTTTTTTGTTCATGCTCCTTCCCATTTCTGTCTTTCAACTCTTAAGTGTTGTGCTTTAGAACATTGCTGTGAAGTCAGGTTCAAGTATGGTTTAAATGCATTGAAACACAAGGGTTTCTGCTACCTGGTTTCTGAACTCAAAAGGTTAATGTAGTGCCAGCTGGTTTTGGCTTTGGAGCTGTGTGAGTGACTAGATTGTAACAGTTTACTGCATATTGTCATTTAGTGCCCATCATAAAAGTGAGCAAGATTACACAGAACCATGGAATCATTTAGTTTGGAAAAGAGCTCTAAGATCGTTGAGTCCAGCTGTTAATCCAGCACTGCCAGGCCCAGCACTGAACTACTCTCTAAGTGCCTACCATGTCCACACACTCAGTCTGTCTCACTTCCTTACATATTTAGCAGTACTATAGGATTCAGACTTACCTTGGCTGCCTCTATTCAGTAACACTAAGCAAGCGCATAGTGTAGGCAAGCAGCAGAAAATCACTTAAAGTCATAAACACACATTCTTGAGCTCATATAATTACTTGAGGAATATGAAGCAATTGTCCCTCTATAGGTTCTTTGTGAGCACTTTAGTGCCCCTGGGCACCATGCACTTCTTTATGCCTTTTTTTTTTTTAAATTAATAAATCATGCCTCTACAGGGACATCCTGTAGAGTTTGATGGGAATCAGATCAGGCTGTTTGGCTGCAAGAAGGCTTTCTGGAATTTGAAAATCATTCTTTTCTCTGCCTGCAAGACTTAACAAGGAGAAATAAACTTTTTAGGTCAGAAATGATCTGCAGAGTGGAGGAGGCAAAACATGAGATGGAGTCAAGGTTAGATTCACAGAGAAGGCATATGGTCCAAAAAGAGAGTATTCTGCAAAATGAAATTGAAGAACTAAAGGTAAATACAATCGTTTTTTTTTTCCTCTCTTAACAGTCTAGCTTTTTGCTTTTATACATATATATATATGTATGGGAAGCAAAACCAGCAAAGCTTTGCCAGGTTAGTCAACTCTGGGGAGAAGCCAGCTGAATGCTGTATTCCTGTTGTTTATCTGCTTCAGGTTCACTGGAACTCACCTGGGTATTCCCATCAATGTTCTGCACATGCATAACATCAGCAGCAGATCAGTCTGAAACTGATTTCAGTGTCTAAATGTAGAGCATACCTCACAGGTTGGATGTAATTAAATATCAAACTCCATTTTTAATTGCTATCCAAAGTGGCTTAGTCCAGAACTGACACAGAGCCCTCCTGCTAACAGTGGTAGTAGGTTGGAAAGGTGCACCATAAACTTCACGAAGTAGCAAGCAAGGCTGTCTTATCCTTTTATTCATCCTGTTTTTATTATATCACAGAACAAAGATTTTTAAAGCAGTAGATCTGCTTTATAGTTTACATTTTTATGTTTACTGAATTTGTTGTTAAATTCTTGAAGAATGTATCTGAACATAACCAAAACCATATTTTGTTTGGATTCTTAAAATAGAAAATATAAGCAGCAAGTGGGTAAATTGGCTTTTTCTTATCATACTTTGTAAAGAAACTTTTTGATAAATGTTTCGTAATCTTTAGAACAAGAGCATCCCAGAAGGTGAATGCTGGATTGTGTCTCAAATTGTTTACATTTCTTGCGGTATCAAAAAACTATTTCAGTTTTCTTTATTTTTAAGACTCCATCGTCCTACATACATGGCCAGTTTGACTTCATTGCACCATCATTGGAAGAGGGTTTGTTTCTTGCAGCAAATTTATATTTGCATTTCAGAGTCAGATGTCACGGATGATGTCAGATGTACGATCTCTGATGGCTGCGGAGCGACAGCACCGCCAGGAGCTGGAGCAGGCAGAGCTGGAAAAACGGGAGCTAATGGAGCTGCTGAAGGGGCTGCAGAAGGACTGTCGATTAACTACCGCAGAGGGAAGCAGGAAGTCAAATTTTCGTCCTTTGACACGACTAGAGAGTGTAAAAAGAAAACCTAGGGAAGTTACAGTTATCTAAATAGTACTAAGCTCAAAAAGCATTTTCTTCAAATATTGGCTTCTGGCAAACTACTTTCTTTGAATGATTCATAAACTATATAGTTTCTGATTTTTCTTTTAAAGTCTAAATTATAACTGTATTTCTTTCGGGGCCATAAAAACAAACAGACGAAATTTTTTTTCTGAGGGGACACTGGTCATTAAAACCAGTAATTGGCAAACATATTTTTAGCTAATGTTTTTGTAAAAAGGGGAAGGAGACTTGATTTATTGTCTCTTTAGTGCATCACTTACAGGAGTCTGTGAAGCCTGAAAGCTACAGCCTTTTAAAGTCAAAGATATGGACTATTATGGATCAGGAAGGAAACAATCGTTAAGTATCTGTGTTTCAAACAAAAAAGCACATGTGACCATCCATAATGACTTTTGGGATGTACTTAATTTGGGGAAAAGGGAATAGTAGAATTAGTAAGTCAGTAATAGAAATTAATAAGATATTGTTTGTTTGTAGTCTGTAGAAGGTCTTCAAAGGTGGAAAGCAAGCACTTTAAATTGTAATTTTTCTGCTGTTTAACAGCTTTGGGTGAGGTTGACTGTTGCTTTAGAGCTTCTTCATTTCCCAGGCTGATACACCTTAAGAGACTAATACTGAAGCCCAAGGTAGTAGAATAAGCTAAAACCTTTTTGAACAGATGTGCAAATAACTTTGAGTTTGTGGGAATAGATCTGCTTCTTATTTAAAAATTTGAAGCTTTTGTGTGTGAAAGTATCAGGTATTTCTACAGGATCTTTTAAGCATAAGACCAGTCCATTTGTTACTCAATGTCTTTAAAGCATTTATAATTACCTAGAGTATCCTTAATTTTCTTGTGGCAGGTTTAAGGCTACTTGATATCCACAAGAGATGAATATTTGCACAGTCACTTGGGTTTCAGACACCTGTTGGTGCTCAAGCAGGCTGCAGGGAGTGCACTGGATCACAGGATAACAGAGAGAACTCCTGTGTGAGTGCAAGCAGGTCAATGATCTGCTCTGCTTAGTGGTACAACTCAAAGAGGAGGTGGAACAGTTAAGGGATGCTAGAGCATCTGAGGAAGAGATTGACTGGTAGAGCCATTCTCTACCTCCCCTGAGGCAAATGTACCAGTCAAATGCACCTCAGAAGGTGGAGGATCACTCAGGTGGCAGGCCTGTGATGGGGGCAAAACCATTGGCCCAGCTAAAGTGCATCTACACCAAGGCACAGTGTGGGCAGCAAGCAGGAGGAGCTGGAAGCCATTGTTCAGCAGGAAGGTTTGGATGTAGTCTCCATCACAGGAACGTGGTGGGATGACTGTCAGGACTGGAGTGCTGCAATGGGTGGATATAAGCTCTGTAGAAGAGACAGGCAAAGCAGGAGAGGTTGTTAGATAGCACTGTACAATAGGGAGTGTTTTGATTGTCTTGAAATTGATTATGAAGATTACAAGGTTGGGTGCTTCTGGGTAAAGATTGGGGAAAGGTCAGCAAGGCAGATGTCATAATGGGAGTCTGTAGAGACCACCCAGCCAGGAAACAGGCTGATGAGGCATTCTACAAGCAGCTGGCAGAAGCCTCACAGTCACCAGCCCTCGTACTCATGGGTGACTGCAACTTGCCAGATGTCTGCTGGAAATACAGCAGAGAGGAAGCAGCCTCGGAGGTTCCTTGAATGTGTGGAAGATAACTTTCTAGCACAACTGTAAATGATCCTAACAGAGGAGGGGTGCTGTTCATGGGCAAAGGACTGGTGGGTGCTGTGGTGGTCAGTGGCCATCTTGGGCAGAGTGACCACAAACTGTTAGGGTTTTCTATATTGGTGAAGTAAGGAAGGGCCCCAGCAGAACGTCCGCCTTGGACTTTGGCAAGCAGACTTTGGCCTGTTTGGGACATGGATTGACCAAGTCCCTTGGAAATCAGTCCTGAAGGGCAAAGGAGCCTACTAAAGTCTACTAAAGCCTTACAATTCTGTGGATCCAATGTGCCAGGCCATCAAATCCACACAGTCCAGTATACCCAGTCAGGGTTGAGGAAGAGGCAGAGGTACTTAAAGCCTTCTTTGCCTCAGCCTTCAATATCAGGCTCAGTTGTGCACAGGATACCCAACTCCCTGAGATGGAAGTTGTTGATGGGTAGATGAGCAAAGCCTCCATAACTCAGAAGGAGATGGTTAATGACCTGCTGTGCCAGTCAGACACTGACAAGTCTATGGGCCCTGATGGGATCCAGAGTAATGAAGGAACTGACAAAAGTGCTTGCCAAAACACTTTCCATCATCTGTCAGCAGTCCTGCTTAACTGTAGAAGTTCCAGCAGACTGGAGATTAGCAAATCTAATGCCCATCTACAAGAAGGGTTGGAAGGATGGTCTGGGGAACTACAGGCCTGTCAGCTTGACCTTGGCTCTGGGCAAGGTTATGGAAGAGATCTTCCTGGGTGCCATTGCATGGCACATGCAGGACAACCAAGGGATCAAGCCCAGACAATATAGATTTAAGAAAGGCAGGTCCTGCTTGACTGATTTGCTATATGACTAAGTGATCTGCTTAGAAGATGGGGGAAAGGCTGTGGATGTTGTCTGTCTAGACTTCAGTAAAGCATTTGACACCGTCTTCCATAGCGTCCTCCTAGAAAAACTGGCTGCTTGCAGCTTGGATGGGTGGACTCTAATGGATAGAAAATTGGCTGGATGTCAGGCCCAGAGAGTGGTGGGGAATGGAGCTAAATCCAGTTGGCAGATGGTCACTAGTCGTGTTCCCAGAGGTCAGTATTTGGGCCAGTACTGTTTAACATCTTTATTGATAAGCTGGACATGGGGATTGAGTGTGCCCTGAGTAAATTTGCAGACAACACCAAGTTGGATGGGAGTGTTGGTCTGCTCGAGGGTAGGAAGGCACTGCAGATAGGCCTGGACAGACTCAATCAATGTGCCAAGGACAAATGCACGAGGTTCAAAAAGGAAAAGTGCTGGGTAACCTGCACTTGGTTCACAGCAGCTCCATGCAGTGCTACAGACTGGGGGCAGAGTGGCTTGAGAGCTGTTCAGCAGAAAGGGACTTGGGGGTGCTGGTTGACAGCTGGCTTCATATGAACCAGTGTATGCCCAGGTGGCCAAGAAGGCCAGTGGCATCCTGGCCTGTATCAGCAACAGTGAGGCAGTGATTGTCCCCTTGTCCTGGGCACTGGCGAGGCCATACCGCAAGTCCTGTGTCCAGTTTTGGCCCCTCACTTTAAAAAGGCCATTGAAGTGCTGAAGCATGTCCAGAAGAGGGCAACAAAACTCATGAAAGGTCTAGAAAGCTTATCCTGTGAGGAGCAGCTGAGAGAGCTGGGTTTGTTTAGTCCAGAGAAGAGGAGGCTCAGGAGGACCTCTTCACTCTCTACAACTCCCTGAAAGGAGGGTGCAGCCAGGTGGGGGCTGGTCTCTACTGCTGTGCCTACAGTGAGAGGACAAGAGGAAATGGCCTTGAGCTGAGGCAGGGGAGTTTCAGATTAGATGTTAGAAAAAAATTTCTCTTAGGGTGGGCAAACATTGGAATAGGCTGCTCAGAGAGCTGGTGGAGTCACCATCCCTGGAGGTGTTCAAGAGTTGTTAGGATCTGGTGCTGGGCTATGGTTTAGTGGTTTAGGGCTTACAGGGGTAGTTCTGGGTTGACAGTGGAACTTGATCTCTTCCAACCTTGATGATTCTATGATTCAAAATTTGCAATAGGGTTTTTTAAGACCCACAAATCAAGGAGGGATTTATCTGCAAGCACTGCATGAGAAATATATATGATTCAAAGACTTTCTCCAAACTTCCTACACAGCCCGTTCGTGTTGTTTTCCATGGTATAACTAAGCCATATTCTCAGCTCATCAGTAGACTAACTATAGAGAAATCTGGCCTTCTGTTTAATGAATGTGTTAAATCAGTTTTGAAGGCTCTGGAAAATCCGTGCAGGTTCAACAACCCGAATATGTTAATTTTATCATTTAGAAAGCAATTGCATTACTGTGCATGCCTTGCTATCACTCAGAGCAATGCTTTTATAGCTAATAGCATAACCAAAGAGAGAGGCAGCAGTCTTCTTTAGCACATAGTCTACATTGTGAAGACTTGTGGTCAGAGTTCTCTGAATTTCAGACATTAACAAATCCTTCTAACTTGCTGTTTCTTTACTACCACTGAGGCCGATGTGCACATGTTCAGGTCTTACCTATTTAAAAACTGGTCTTGTGTATTTAAAAACTGACATAAAAAGCTCTTCTGTAAAAACGGGCTTTTTCAGGGAAAAAAACCACATTCAAAGTAATTGAGAGTATTTGGGACACTGTAGCAGTCTCACCAATTCATGACGTAGCACATCTCTTAAGCAGCCATATTTAATAATCTGAAACAGTAAACTGGTAGCTATAATTTGGAAAGACCTTCATTCACACTAAACGTGCAGTGGTCAGTCCACTTACATCAGTGTGTGTATTAAAGCAATATGTAGAAAGTAAGAATGCCATTACTCGGGTTCTAAACAAGCAAGCTGTGTCTGTGCTCTGCGTGACATTATTGCAGCATTCACACTAATTTTCAAGCTTTTTGGCAACACTAGATTTCATGCTGTTAGATTCAGTTAGTGCTTTTCAGTGTACTGTAACTGTGTGGTTGTGTTGTGACTTTATCTACTTTGCCTAATGTAAAGAAGAAAATTACTTCAAAATCCTTTAGAACTCAATGAGCTGGACCATTTTTCCTGAGTCAGAGGCAGTAACCCAATCTTTTCTGTTCTGACCACAGAAGAAAGCAAGTTCTTAGCTCTGTGCTTTCCCCATAATGGGATCTCTGCATTTGTTTGCTTTAGAAACTTCACCCATTTATTTATTACTAAATTCCCCAAGATGCAAAAGGGTTTATTTAATGTTTACTTAGCATTTGCTCTGCTGTCTTTTCCCTAAGTGATGGACACGAAACTGTGAGAAAAGGTCTCCTAGGTGGTAAGGGAGGACTTTCTGCTGTTCAGTCAAGCTCTGACAGTCTGAACTTCCAGTGTGGAAATATGGCAACAATTTGGGCCCACCAGCTGCTGGAATGGCCTGTCAGTTTGGGTTTCCTTTAGCGGCAAAGCAGCAGTTTCAGAGATGCTTTAATGGCATCAGGTCCCTCTGGTGACTTCAAGCTTTATGCCATTCCTCTGGGTTGGTAACAGTTCTGCACTTCAGATTTTCCTGTGCTAATGAACCCATCATAGGGTGGCATTGCTGAAGTGTCATCATCACTTGATCTGTCTTACAATTGACTAGACTGACATTAAATAGCCCATTAATATTTCGTTTGCTTCTTGCTTTTCTAGTCACATGTACTATGCAGCTCTTAATAGCAGTTGGCAGAAGCAAGAGATTTTTTTTTCTTTCTTTCAAATAGTCTGTTAATCCTTTTCACAAAAGCTAAGACTCCAAATATTGTACTAGAATTGACATAAGTTAGACATTCACTTGGAAATTCTACTCCCCTAGTCATGATCATATTTTAGGATTATATGAGAGCCACTGCTAAAAGTGCATTACAGGAGAGCTCCAGCACGGAATTACTGGTATTATTATTCTCATACTAAATCACACTTTAATCAGTTCTATTTCCTCAGAAGTGGAAGTGCTACTCAAGTGCACCAGTAGCTGTGCAAATTGTTGTATTTTGAGTTGCTTCTTCTAGCTCTTCACAGCTGGAAGAGGGAGAGAGAGGGAACAAGTAAGTGTGGTGTGACTGTGCCCTCAGCCCAAAAGCAGTGATGGGGCTGCACCAGCTGGTGCCACCAGCCAGCTTACTGGTGTGAGCTGCCAGCATGTGGCAGTGAGTTAACATGGCATTAGAATTAAAAGGAGATTAAATCTTTATCCACAATTCGGTGGGTATACAATGTCATAGTACCAAGCCTGGGAGATGCACAAACAAAACTCAGAGCAAGCAGTTAAGTAAAGTATGTGGAACTTGCATATACAAGAGTTTCTTGTCAGCATAGAAGGGAAGGGAATTGCACAATCAAGGAAAATACTTGTTGTAGTGATGTATTTTGAGTGGCCAAAAGTGGTTTAATCTGAAACGTTCTTAGGTGTTTGTATGAAGTGATGTATTAATAGACCCCGGTTGCAAACAGTTCCTACAATGTACAGAAATGGGTAGCCTTGCAAATGAAATTTTCCATGTGCTGTCCTCTTGGATGTTTCTGGCATGGTGCTTCTCTACAGCCACTTTCCTTAGAAGTGCTGGATAGTATTGACAAGGAGCAGTACTAGCCTTGCTTTTCTCCCGTACTGTTGTCAGATGGGGTACGGTAGGTCAGGGAGATTTTACCACATAGAAGATGCCTTTATAAAGACCTACAATTCTATGCAACTTTCTATTAACAGAGTAAACACTGAACTGTCTTCCAGCATTATGGGTCGCTGCCAGTCTATTTACATTTTCTACCTTTATATGCACAAGGATAAACCAGCACTTCACTAGTGTTACTCTAGTCTGTAAAAGGAATGGTCACTTTGTATCACTTTCAAGTACACTTTGTATAAAAGTTGAACTAATAAAGGGTCTACACCATAATTAGCACTCTTGGTTCACTTCATTTTGTGCAGAACTTTGAGTACCCTCTTCATCAGATGAAATAGCAACATCTAGAGCGCAGCAGTCATGCATGCACTACAATTACAGGCTCGGGGCTCTGCAGTAGCTAGGGCTGCATTTTCCCTTGCAGAGGGAGTAATAAACAAAGCAGGTGTTCAATCACTATCCCTACTTCAGGATCTCCCTCCCACCTCACAGGTGGGAGTTTCTGAATGGCACAAGCAGCCACTTGGAAGGCAAAGTGCTGGCAAAGTTGAGAATTTCTGGAGTACAAGGGTATGGCACTCCAGTCCTGTACAGACAACAGGACAATGAAAGGGCAAGAAGGGAAAAATTCATTCTCTGTCCATCCACTGCAGGGATCTTATCCCTAATGCAAGTTTTTATGGCCACTACAAAAACCCAGGTGGGATACAAACATGTAAGAAGAGCAAAACAACAGAGCTGTTGTATTTGTGGAATCATGAGCAATCTGGACATGGGGCACTCAAGCAGGAATTTGCTGCATGCAGTCCTCTGCTTTCACTGCCTAGACACATTCTCTTACCTGATGGAGTTACTGTGCAGGAAAAAAAAGGCTGAAAGCCCACATGGCACCAGAGACCAGTGCAGGAGCTGGCAGATAACCTATCTCCTACAGCTCTCAATCTGCACCTGGCCCTCAGCCACAATACAGACTGCACAGCATTATGAAATGTTTTGTTATGGAAGATTATGGAAGGAAAAAAAAGAATGCACACAACTTTGTCTCATCCTTATCCCATACACAAACAATGCCTTTGTCTCTATGTGCTGCAGTGGAGATCTGCCTCACTCACACTCCTCCCACTGTTCCTCCCATCAAGTAAGCATAGGAGTCTCTAAACC
This sequence comes from Lichenostomus cassidix, assembly GCF_008360975.1. Classification (NCBI taxonomy): domain Eukaryota; kingdom Metazoa; phylum Chordata; class Aves; order Passeriformes; family Meliphagidae; genus Lichenostomus; species Lichenostomus cassidix. The sequence goes on from NC_139482.1 coordinate 128,382,616, forward strand.
AAAGTTAGCCACTTCCTGGTGCTCCAGTCTGGAAACAAAACTTGAAATTGTTTTTTAGGCAGAGTATCAAAAAGCAAAATTGAGCACTTTAAAGTGTTATTTACTCATGGCAGCAATCCCATTTTAAAGAGCAAACCAAGTAACACCTAAGTTTTAAACAGCATTATTTCATGCTGAATTCATCCATGAAATGAACCACTTTGCATTGAAGTGTAACAGAACTAAATTCATTCATAAAAAACCCCCAAAACAAAAAAACATGATATACACACAATTTTTTCAAGTTTAACCAAATTTACAGAGCTTTCATACACCAATGTAACCAACCCTTTATTTCCTTCTAGTTTGAAAATTACTAATGTGACATGCTGTGTAAACTCCAAAGAACCAGTACTGAATATTTACACATTTATTCCATGCTTGACACTTTTCTTTACTTTTCAAAGTCCCTGACAGAAACCAAATTATTTATATCCCTGCTAGTTTCAAAAACAGTAGAATTTTTAAAAAAATAAAACCACCTTAAACACATGGTATAAAGGAGTGAATCAGCTTTAAAAATATTTATGCAGTGCTCCTTAAAAAAAATAGCATTAATAACAATAATGCCTGTGAAAGCTCCACCCATTTTAGTCATTACAATTATTAGCAAAATTACATCTCCCCATTATTTTACCATTCAGAAAATTGTTTGGCTTCCAATCCAAATCTGTCCATGTTATTTTAAATACGGTTAAACCCTTTTTGAACCGATATTGTTCCCTGTAGGTGCAACCCAGTCAATTCATGAAGTTTCCCACTTTCATAGGTTATGTCAATCACCTCCCATGCAGTGGGACACTGGCTCAGAGTCTCCACACACAAAAAAAAAAAATACAGCTAATAGGGGCCTTCTGTGTCTCAAATGAAAAACCTATTTAATTTAGTCAGGCAATATAAAGCTAAAAAAAAAAATCATTTTAGCATATTACCATACTTCAGAAACACTTAAAATAGGGTGTTAAAGTTCATGAGTCTAGGCAGACAAGTTGTCCAAAGTAAGTAAAAATTATGTCAAACAAGACCTGGGCCATATTTAAGTAAGTAGACCCCTCTGTAACACTTCTGCAATGTCAACAGACCAAAGCATAAGTGAAAATCAAGCTCAGGGAAGTCTGACAGTGGAGCTCATTTGCAAGGATTGCAAATGGCGTTTAGACAAGGCAACCACATCCCACCCCATCCAAAAATGCAGTAAATGGCTACTGAGAGCCTGTTAATTCTATGAAACCCATGGAACCCAAAGGAATACAAATATATAAAACCTTTCTTCACTGAATTCAATTCAATATGACAATAAATTTAGAATTGAATCTAGTAGTGATATTTCTTTATGAATTCCTACTCCTCTAAGTTTTTCTTTTTGCACTGTATCTCAGTCTAATTGTGGGAACAAAACTCCAACCCAACTCTTCACAGAGGTTTAACATCACTACCTCACTACACAGTTGCTCAGTTTATACATCTGTGTCTCTGCCCTCTCCTCAGAGACGAGAGGCAGAAGAGAGGCAGGCAACAAATTAACTCCAGGTTCTCTGTGGGTATGAGTATCTTGCTTTTTAACTGAAAGTAGATGTTGCTGTCCAATGAAGTAACTCTTGTGCTCCTAATGCATGAGCTGGAGCTGTAAAGTAAGTGATGGAATGTTGACTAATTCTCCCTGAAGATAGTGACAGATTTTATTCAAATTTTACCTGGTGTGGGACTTAAAAAGTTTCTAATCTCATTAACCAAGATATACAACAAAACCTACATAAATTACATTTACATTTGTATTCTTTAACAGATTAATTACTTTCAATCTTCTTTCATCTGCTACTTCTGCTGGCAGATACACCTCATTCATTAATAACCCAGACTGGCTAACAAAAAAATGAAGGAAAAAAAGGGCTAATGGCTCTACACCTGAGAGAAAAAACCAAAATTGCCTTACATACATATTTTTTAATTTTCTTGCAGTAATAAGTCACACACAGAACACTTGCACCTTTCTTTTGGCACAATGAATATTTAAGTCCTTCAAGTCTTAACTCAAAGAGGTGCTTTACTGAGTATTGTCTACTGAAATCCACAAAAAAAATTGAAACATTCTTTCAAAAGGAACAAAAAATTTACAATTGTACACAAAAAGTCTTGAATTTTATTGAAATTTCAAGTCTTGTATCAAACAAAAGCTTTTTCTTCAGACAAAAATATTCTCTTGATGTCCTCCAGATACCAGAAACTCTGAATTGGTCCTTTAGTGACGCTGCTTTCTTTGTCATCTTCACAGAAGTCCACAAGGTTGAGCTGTTCCACCATTAGGTCTTATTTTATCGTGTGAAGGAACGTACATGACGACCTCTTCCACTGCCTCCACTAACAAACTTCCCTCTTGAGCCACCACTGCTACTACTATTAGCACTTGTCCAAGACGGTCCAATTCCTCCGCGGCCTCTGGACGCACGATCGCGAGGACTCGGTCGGTAGCCTTAAAGCAAAGAAAAGTATACTCAGTTGGAAAAAAAAAAAAAAAAAAAAGCCCTAGGCGGAGTAGCTGCTGCGAAAGCGTGAGAAACAAAACCAGGATGAGATACAAACAGCGTCTGTTTCCTCCTTTTAATTTTCACTTTTCTTTTAGGCAAGCATTGCTGCTTTAATTGCGCTATGATTACCATGGAGGTACGAAGACAACCGAATGACAAAAGTCTGAGTGCAAAATTAATATTCTGCGATCAAGTGTTCAATTCAGCAAGTTTTATGGGTTACAGGGCAGGTCGTACGAAAGCACGGATTTGACACAGTCTCAGTGACAACTGTTCATATATGCTTAAAACATTTGCTGAATTTCAAGGTGTCTGCAGCATCCTTGCATGGTTTCATTTGTAAAGCAAAAATGAAATTCAAGGAATTCTCTATAGTTCGATGCCCATATGAATACCATGTACCTGCTGAACTTAATGGTCTCAGTGGTGGCAATGGACCCCTGTTAAAATTGCTTTGACCACCTCTACTGTCATTGTAGGTTCCCCTGGGCGTACTCTGTGCACTCCAACTTGAGCCTCGAGCGCCTTCACGACGACTGTAATTTCCTAGATCGGGAGAGAAAAACCAACATGCTGTTGAGCAAACACCACTGGGTTTGGGGTTTTTTTCCATTTCAATCTTCACAATACTCAGGGTGGTAACACAGTATTTGCACAATTCAAATAGATAAAGATGCTCTGTATCAACATACCCTCAGTATTCCAACTTGAAGTTTGTAAGTTACTGTATTCTGCACAGAATCAGGGAACAGAACTATTTATCAGGCAAGGACTCAAGTTGAAAAGAATTCACATTACCTAGTGTATTAAAACAGATTCATACTTTCAGATTTTATGGTGAAGTAAATCCTAGTAATTACACCTTTATAAATCGAAGCATTTTCTGTTTCTTCTTTGCAAGGACTTGCCCTAATTATGGGATGGAAGGGAAAGGAATGCAATCTTGTCTACATATGAAAGAAACTTAACACTCTGTAGCAACCATCTCCAGGTTCACTGAAAATTTCATCTTATCAGGACCTTCCATCCTTTTATTCCAAAGCCGCATTTAAACTCAGAGATGTACTGTGGTGCTTGATTTCAGGAACTACCATGTCACAAAAGGCAGGGAAGCACTCCAACAGTTGCTAGAACAGCTGACTCCTTTTGTAAAAGAGAGGCAGAGAGGCAAAATGGGAATCCACAGCCTTATTTCAGTTGCAGAGCTCTGAAGGTTCTCACCTTCAAGAGAACCTTTCCTGGTACTAATAAAGAACTCAACAACACTGCCTCAGGAAGATCTCACACTGGGGATGATGAACTGCTAGGAAATTGTGTTAGTACTACTGAAGCAATTTTAGCATGCATTTACTCCAGTTCTAATACAGGAACCAACATACCTTTTGAAGCAGGTGGAGTAAAGAACCTGTTTTGACTGTGAAAAGCTCCTCGTCCTCCACGATTCCCTGAGAACCCACCACGCGAAGAAATCTTCTGTGACACTTTTGGTGGCCTCTTGGCTGGTGGTATCCCATCTGGAGCAACCACTTCTTTGCTCTCTGCAGCAACAAAATCATCCACATGCATGGAGGGTGGCCTGCTTGTGTTCTGTTTCCTCTGACGGAAGATATCGTGTGGTCGAATTCCTTGTCCAAATCCTCCCCTTCCTCTTCCTCTGGGTGGCGGCACGACATGAGCTCTCTTTGCAGGCTCTATGTACTCAGACTTCCCACTGTCATGACAAACCATGATTTTTTTAGTTAAACTATACTACTGAGGGTCAGGCATTCTCCACACTGGAGATGCAATTTGACATTTTGACAATATACAAATCAGTGCTGAAGACACTGTTAACTCATGAAACTCATTTTACCTTGAAGTTATGAAGGTCTCATGCTTGTGCTTGCCAAGCTTGAACCCTTTTGTGGTTTTTGTGCGTCCAGGAGATGATGGTTCTGACAAAAATGACCTCTCCAATTCAGCTTGCAAGTCAAAGTCACTGCAGCCCTTCTCTGACAGTTCAATTAAGTCAACTTTTACCTTCAATGAGAGAATTTAGTTTTATCAAAACAGTCATTACTAGCACTTCCGAAAAAACAAAAAAGGAGCAGCAGTAACAAAATAAAAAAGCAGAGCTGCAGCAAAATTACCTTGACAGTTCTGAATTCAGAAGGAGCAATTTTAGCATGTGAAGGGCATAGCTCTCAAATGTGAACATCTGTCTTGTCACTAAATGACCTGCAGTGGGATAATTCTCTTGCTTAAACTACAGCCCTATAAATTTATTAATGTCACTTTTATACAGGAATCAACATTTTTGATTTTGCTTACAAAATTAAAGCACAACTATCTTTGCACATAAATTAAGAGGAAAACGAAAAAGAACGAAGGCAATGAAGTCAACAGAAACTGATTTCTCACCCAAGAAATTAAGACACTGCCAAACCCTTAATTCTAAAAGAACAGGAACGCTACTGTATTTTTCACTATTTGCTTTAAAGTTTAGATTATAAAAGTTTCAAATACTGTAACAAGTTTTTGTGCATATAGTTTCATTTACTACTGCCATGTTTCCCACTTTTGTCACATCAGAGAAAATATTTAAATTTAAGAAAGTGTAGCTATCAGGCTCTTCTAGGTATTACTGCAATGATAGAAGACAAGCAAGGAGCAGAAATTCAGTCACATTCTCTCCTACATTTAATACAAATTGATGAAAAGTCTCATCAGCAAAGTAAAAGCAGGTTGGGACTGACACAGCAACTGTTCCCCTAGGGCACTCCAAAAGGCCCCAGTTTTGTACCTTCTTCCAAGTGAATCTGAAGGCATTTGATAGCACCTTTAACAAATGCCAACCCTTCTATCTGGGTCAATTTAGAAGGGTGAGCTCAGGAAAACAAACTATTTGGCCATATGAATTTCTGATGATATCAGTTCAGATTAACCCTCATTTTTAAATCCGTTTCAGATATGTTAATGAAGCCTTTTACCATATCTAGGTCAGTGTCTATTTCTTCAGCCTGAAAGGGTGAGAACCACATGGACTTCAGCTGGTCATCCATCACGTCTGCTAACACGTATGTAGTCCTGCAACAAAACAATGCCAAAGGCCAATTTGGTTATGAATTACAACCAACTGCAAGCATACACAGCACCACAGAATCTGGGGTGAACACCACTGCCTTACCCTTGATACTTACATGGCGTTAAATACATTGGGACAAGTGGGCAGTAGTCACAACAGTGCTGTTTAGATCCTGGTTTTAATATACTTAATTTACATATGCATAAATTACTGCATTAAGTAAATCACAAATCACAGGTAGACTGCTGACACACTTAACCATTTTACCTGTTGTTAAACAAATTTTGAAGAGAGTCTGGTGCAGAAAGAGTAGGCTCAACATCTTGGTCACTCAGCGGACAAGAATCACCTGCTGATTCCAACATCTGCCTCACTCCAACAATATTGTCCAGTAAGGATTCAAGGCCATCATCTTCCTTAGAACGATCCTATGTCAACACAGAACAAGTCAGAACTTTTCCCCCTTCTCAAAGAAGTATGCTTTGCTAATTTATGAAGGGGGAAGATACTACACAACAGTCTTTCCAGCCACAAATACACCTCAGCCTGAGTACACAAACAACAGCAGAGAGCTCCTCAGTATGGTATAAAACAAATGTCACTACATTCTAGGTTTCATTCCCAGTTGATGAAATATCCTCTGTAACAGTCCCAAGGAAGACATTGCCCCAGGTTCTATTTAATAAGATCTCTGTTAAAGCATTCCAATGTCCTTTGTCTGCTGTTTCTCATTCAGAACAACTGTTAATCTCTTAGCATAAATGTAGGCAGTCATGGAAGGGACAGGAGGGAATATAGCACTGGAAAGAATTTGTGATCAATAGCCTGTAGAGCAGCCGTTTCACAGACTTTTAAATTTGCCATCTACTGCAAGGCTGCCATCAGTTACACAGAATCAGATTTGAATATTAGAGTTAAGTTTGCAAATAGAATCACAGAAAAGTTGGATGCATTGAATTCTTCATGTCCTCTTGTCCAATCCCCACCATCACTGCTTGAAGCAGGACTATGATCAAAGCCAGATCAGGTCATAACTTTATCCAGCCATGCCTAAAAAAAGTTCCAGCAATGGAGAGCCCACAGCCACACTGAGCAACCTGTTCCAGAGCTTCGCTTTCCTCTCAATGATTAATTTTTTTTCCTAATGTTAACTTGAACCTGTGAAATCACAATTTGGGGCCATTGCCCCTTGATTTATCATATGAAATTACCAAAAGAAGTTTGATTCCACCATCTTTGTTACTATCTCCCCAAACAGCTGGGGGAAACTGAAATAGCTCCTGAGCCCTCTTCATCAGGCTAAATAAGGCCAGCTTCTTCCTCCTCCCTCTGAAGCACATGTGCTGTAGGTCCCTGACCACCTTGGTAGAAGCCTTTCCAGTTTCCCCAGGTCTCTCTAGAACTGGTGAGAGGGCAAAGCTGGCCAAAGTTGAACACAAAATTCCACATGAAAGATGAGCAACATCCCATGGAGGGAGACAAGGCCCCTGGATGTGCTGACCACACTCTTTCCAGGATGGGTCAGAACACACTCACTAGTGACCATGCACTGTTGGCCCACATTCAACCTATCAACCAACATAACCACCTGGCCTATCTCAGCCAAGCCCACAACAGGCATGGGATTATCTTGCTTTTCACTGCAGACCTTTGCATTTTTCCTAATGAACCACACAAGCTTCCTGCTAAATCAATCCTCTAAAATGTTTATCGTGGTCTCTCTGGATTGAGGCTTTGCTGTTTGTCAGATTAGTCACACCGTCTTGCTGTCATCCACAAAGTCACTGAAGACATATCCATTGTTCAGGCCTCTGATGGAAAATATCCAACAATTATCCAGCCCCCAGTATTTACTCCACTTTTTACCAGTCACCAGTAACATCGAGCCACTGCTAAGCAGGGGTTCCTGTTGTTTATTACATTAATAATCTGTTTCACCACCACCCAACACTCTTTGCTGTAGGCATTTGCTGCCTTCCATGACACCACTAACTGCCTGGCCTCTTAGGATTTGCAAATAGAAAACTGCAAATTCAACTTGATTATTTGAATTCTTTTACCATAACATGTTTCTCCAGATCAAGCAGCAGGTTTTCTGGGGTTTCTTCTTTGTTCTGCAGTAGATGTTTTAACTCTGCAGTGGTTAGACCCAGCGTTCTGCCTGGATGGGATCCATCTGTTTCCATAAGGCTTCCATCATCTCCACAACATCCCTGAAACATTTGACAATTGGGAAATAAGCACACATGAACATCTCTTGTACTTCTGGACTGCAAACCCCTTTGAATTCAAACACACATTAGAGCAAACCTAGCAAAGTGAGTTATCTCTTGATTTAAAAACATATGATGTAAATTATTTTAGCAAAGTAAACTTCAACAGGCAAGTTTAGATACTGCATCAAGATGAATGCAACCCTTTCCTGTCCAAGCTGAGGTCTGTATCACAGAATTAACAAATATTTTATAGTCCTTTCTATACTACACATCTATACACCAACTCTCTAACAGGATGCTGTGAATCTAAACCTGGGATACCACAGCATACTATTCACTTGGTGAATCAGTGTGAATCAATATACCATTCTTCCTACTGAAAAACCCTCTTACTAAACATACATTGTCCCCATCTTTCATTAAAAAATTAAGATGGCACTAACACTACTGATGGAAAAGCCTTATCCAGCAATCTGCAGAGTCAACAGCTTTCTGAGATAATTGTTCCTGAAAATGTCTCACACTGCAGATTTCAGAGAAATGCAGCTGAGTTTAAGCACTCAATACATATTCACTTACCAGCGTATCAGAGTTTAGAATTTGTCGCGTAAAATCCAAAAATGAAGAGGCCAGTTCACCTGTGTCTTTGCTGAAACTAGTTATTACTCGTTTTAATACAGTATACAGAGCATTGCTGTGCTTTCTTAGAGAGCTGTTTTAAAAACAGAGAAAAATCTTTATTAGTATATACATTGTGACCACTCCACTGTAATTGGTTATATGCAAAATAAATTTGGCAAATTTTACAATTATCAAGTTGAGCTTTGATTATGAAGCTGGAGCTTCATTATTTCTCTGTACTAGACTCTTGTTTTCACCAGTACTGTCAGCAGCTATTTCACACTGTACATATACAGCTGTATACACTACATCCAAAAGCTTCAAGAAATTACAATTTCATCTTTGGCAGAAAAGGGACTGAAGTACAGAAATATGTGCTTGCACAGGGACCTTATGTATGAACCAGGATCATGCTTGCTGCTATGATTTCACTGCATCCCATGATGCCTAACTGCAGAAAACAAACTGTAAAGGCAACATGAACACAAGAAACAGCAAGGCTGTGCACTGAACCTGACAGTTGGACACATGGGATGGTAGAAACAACAGGATCCATAACTTGCTAATTTTTATTTGGGGGCTGTATGGCTTCTTGCATCCAACAGCACTACTTAAAGTGTTTTGAACAACCCTTTATTAACAAGGCTCCTTTTTCTCTCTGTGAACCTCACCTTTCTGCCTCTGCACCTCAACTTCAGCAGACAGAAACAGGTCCAAATACAGGACAGAGAATAAAAACAACACAACGTTTTCCAAAGCATTGTGTTCTTTGGAATATATATATATATATTCTGTTCAAAGGGAGAGGAGTCAACAAAAATAGTGTGGAAAAAACACAACTCATTTCTAAAGTCTTAATGACATGGAGGTCAGAACACTCAGTGGAAGTGCAAACTCAATCCTCTAAAAACTGAGGAATTACAGACAGCTCTCCAATGTTCCAGATGAGAGCTCTGTGGGCATCTCAAAAGGGAAAGAACAAAAGCACTATATCTCATTCTAATCCTCCAGGCTTGGAGTGGGGAATGGAGTACAAACCTTGTTTCAATGCTTTGTTTGCTTCTTGAAACAAAGTGCTTCTTTGTGCATGCAGCAGAAATTATTCAAAGGGTGAAGCAAGACCAAAATACTGAATAAAACTGAAGCCCCAAAGAGAAACAAAAGCTTAGGTGCCTTATCTTCAACATTTTCTACTATGTAGGAAATTATTTCACACTACAGAAGTTTTTAAACAATTTTAAGCTGTCAGTGATATACAATACCATACCTCTTTAAGTGATAGAAGCCATAGTCATGCTCTGTAAGGAACATCATTGTTCGGATACACGTCAGCAGACAATTGTAACTGCTCTCAGAATTCGTTAATGTTTCCATCAGAGAGTCACAAATTAAGGGCATCAGTTCTTTGCTTGGTAAGGAGTTGGAAAGCTGCTCTGATTCAGACACAGAGCCTTCTGATGAACTTGGTAAAATAAGTGCAATATCCTAAAAGAATGATTATTATACACAGTAAAAATGCATTCTGTATGCCTGCAGTAAGTAAAACCATACATGAAGTCAGAAGCAGTGAGTTCTTTCACTATCCCTTTATCATCTTATTCCAGTACTTCAGTTATTACTGACCAGCAAAATACTAATCTAGAGTATCCATTTTATTCAGTTCTGTTAAGGGTCACAAACCATTATTTATTTTGAAAACATTACAGCTTCAAATTCTGAAATACTGTAGCAGAGCCACAAATAAAAGCCAAATAGTCATTGGTTAACATACACAGTTTCATGCCTAGGTAGTCAATGGGTCCCTCAATCTCAAACCACTGGTCAAAACATGAGGAGAGGCTGAGATCCCTTGGCTGGTTCAGCCTGGAGAAGGCTGAAGGGTGACCTCACAGCAGCGCTACAAGTGCCTCAAGGGGAACAGCAGAAGGGCAGGTGCTCTCCTCCCTCTGGTGAGCAGTGACATGACACAGGGAAATGGAATGAAGTTGCATCAAGGGAAGTTCAGACTGGACATTAGGGAAAGGTTCTTCACTGAAAGGTAAGTCAGTAGGTGGAACAGGGTCCTCAGATAAGTGATTGTGGCACCAACTGTCAGAGTTCATAGAGTGTCTGGATGACACTCTTAGCCATTGTTTAGTTTTAGATATCCCTGCAAAGGGAAGGGAGTTGGACTTGATGATCTTTATGGGTCCCTTCCAATTTGAGATACTCTATTATTCTGTGGTTTGTGAAAATTAATGTGAAAATTAAGAGGCTACAGACACCATCTAAAAAGTTTAGGACCTACTGTCACTTCCGTATTTTACATAAAATAAGATTGATTTTCATGAGTTTGTACGGGCAGAGAAATCTTGTTTATATGCAAATGGCTGATTATCTCTACTGACCAACAATATCCAAAAACTTTCATGTAACTGGGTAAGCACTAGATCAAATAAATACATGCATTAGTGAGACAAATAATGACATACAAATCTGTGTACACATTAGTGAGAAACTACCAGAGCTTGTCTATGAATCAATTTTCAACCAACATTTCTTACTTTGCACTAGTAACTTCTGCCTTTTTTTAATGGAGGAGTTTTACAGTAGCAGCATAGCACATATATCTTTGTATTTGAAATACATTTTCAAGAGGTTTCCATTAGACCACTAAGAGACACATACTTATTTAACTAGGTAAGAGGTGAACACTGACAACTCAAGTTTTGTCAGTGGCCCACAGGGAGAAATGACATCCCTGTCTCAGCTGGGGGTACTGGCAATCTTTGTGCCATTCAGCTGCTGGTTCTAATGTGCTACCAGAACAGTGGACATAACACAGAAGACATGTCACAAAATGGAAAGTATTTAAATTCAAGAGCAAGAAGGCAGCAAGTCTGCCAAAGCAGCCAACCACGCACATTTTTTCTCTTTCTGTTTTAACAATGTTCATTTTTTTTAAATCTTGGAAAAAAGCAGGTACTTAAGAAACAACCTCATTTAATTTGTCTCCTACAATAATCAACAAACATTATGCATTAAATACAGCAAATACCTGATCACAGAGGGACTGCAAAAGGGAAGTTACATATTCAGCACACTGCTGATGAGTGACGTTGTCCCCAGCTGATCGCATCAAAGCCAAGAGTTCCTGGAAAACCTCAGCATACTTTTCATCTCCTTTAGTAGTTCCATTGATAAGATGCAAAATAGCCAATTTACAAGCTTTATGTGAAGCCAGGGCATCCAATAAAGCGAGCAATCGAGTGGTCTGTCCAGTGTACTGCTTCTCTTTATCTTCTGTGCTGCTGAAAGGGTATCAGTGCACTGTGAAAAAGCTGTTTTAAAGTGATCTAAGAAACTATAAAAACAACCATCACAAGAGTCATATAATTCTGCATTTTAGAAAAAATCCACCTCATTTGATTACTTAAACTTACTGTTTCATTTACTTTCTGAAAAATATTCAACTTTTGCTACAGAACATCTAGTGACATCACAAATTAATTAATCTACTATGCATTTAACATACTGTAGGGCATATAATTTTATAAGATAAATATGCTTTTATATACACAGTATCTATGTGGATAATTATGCTTTTGAAGAAAGAGTAGTCGTTTCAAAACCCTCCGAATCTGTATCATCTGACTTCCTCCAGTTTACAAACATCTACACATATGTAATCCCAGTATAGCAAACTTTACTAGCCTACTTTTCTTATTTATGTCATACAGCTACTTAAAACCACTTCACAGGCAAGATGAGGCTTTGCAGGGCCAGCCTGAAGAAAATCTTCCTAGAACACTTACCATAAACATACAACATGAAACTGTCTACCTCAAAACTTAAAGGTATGAGCTGGCTCCCTGGCAACCTTAAGCATCATCAGGACATAGCATATAGCACTGGACTAAGAATTCATTCAGCCCATTATGAATAAATAATATTTCCAAAAGTATTTTCCTCCTGCTAAATCTACGGCACAGAAGCAAGGTGAATTTAACAGTTCATTAAGAAATCTTTGCACCAGAAAACAAAGATACCTTTGCAGGTCTTCTACAATTAGATCCAATACCGTCCTCATGATGAGAAGAGCAGTAGGTGAAGCCAAGTCACACAGCTGAACACAAATACGTCTCAACATATGCTGAATTGGCTGGCAAGATGAACCAGAGAAAGATCGAACAATCTCCTGTATCAGCTTGGCCTGCACATGGAGGTGCATACTCCACAGCTTCCTGGTGTTGAGTGCCACTGCAATATCATGGGCTTCAATTACCTGCAGGAACAGAAGGGCAGGAGGGTTTTTCCTGTCAATTTTTATGATGAGACCTGAATTCTATCACAATGTGTAAACAAAGACTAAGTACAAGTACTGTCCTCATTAGCAAACATGGAATGCCATTTTCATCGTCTCCAAATGACAGGGCAAAATACCAGGAAATTAGGTACTCCTTCAGTACCTAATGGGTTGTCACGTATATTTTATGTTTACTTATATAGGATCACAAACTAAAGTCCCAAGACAAAAGAATGAAGAGTCTTAATATACCAAGTTCAACATTCAGAGTTAAATTAAAACACTTCAGAGACACTCATTTTAAGTAACAGAACAGAAGACTAGATAATCTCACAAGAAACAAAAGAGCAACATATGACTGCTAACTTAAGAAAAATGCTCCAAATAATACCAATTTAGTTTCTGCTGAAAAAGATTTAACTACAAAGAATCTGTATAAGCACAAATGGTTTACAACAACTTTAATTCATCCTTTCACATATCTGTTTTTCCCACCACCACAAAAATGGTCTAGGGGTTATAAATAAAAATTCTGTAAAAACTAAAAACAACTAAGTTATACCTGAGTACTCTGCATGGGCAGTGGAAGAGGCAACAATTCAGAAAGCAGTATAAGTCCAGAGAAAAAGCCTTCAGGAATTCGCAAAATTGAAGACAGAACTTCCTTCAGCATTAAAGACCAAGTATTATTCGCCAAAGTTTCCTCAGAAATGGTAAGTTTTTCATTAACACCTTGTGTAAAAGTCAGTAAGATATCAACAATGTCATTCTGGATTTTTTGTTCATCGCTATCTAAGCGGCCCGAGAGAGGAATAGAGCAGAGGAGCATGTGTAAAGAAACGAGGGCTGCAGGAACACGCATGTCTTTGAATTCAAAGGATCCACCCCTCAGCAGTTCTGTTAGCATTGTTTTAAGGAGAGTAAGTGTACAGCGAGCCATAGAGATAGTAGTGACTCTGTGGAGCGTGGTGCCCATGTTGACATGGAGTCGCCAAGGCTGAATAAGGATGCTGTTCAGCTTCTGTAACACCCGGATGAAGGTGTCCATTCCCTCGGAAGAGAAGAGCTGAATAACTGCAAGGTTCCATTTAAGGTCTTTCTGTTGACCTGTACAGAAAAGAAATAACATTTCTGTAGGTCTAATTTCTCGTAGGCAATCATAGTTACATTTTTGCCAGGTTTTAGTAGAAGACTCAGAAAACCAGGATTTGTACAATAACCTCTACAAATGTACCAGCCGTACCTTCTACCAGAGGCGGTGGACATGCAATATGACAAAGAACACGAAGTGCAGTAGGAAGACCAACTCCATCTGGGGTCATCAAACTGTCAATATTCTAAAAGAGGAAAAGAAAAAGAAAAAACAAAAGAGCCTGTATTACAAGGAAGGACTTTATAAGAATACTGCTACCTTAGTATTCAAATTCTGCACTTAGTTACTGTAAGTATGTCACAAAATTTAAAGTTCAAGTATTTCACCTTTTGGAAAGCAGTTATAAATAAGGCAGAACCAAAAAAAAGGAGCACCAACATTTGCACTGTGATTTATGGGAAGCCAAAAGGTTTAAATAATTAGCTCTTTGCATTATATATTTACCTTAAATTTTATTTCAATAAATATAACAGTGCAAGACCCAGCCTAGATCACACACTTTAATAAAAATATCTCTTCTGGATAACAGCATATATTCTTAAATATCATATGTTAGTACCTACCTAAGACAAAATATTAGACTACAAAACGTCTAAGCTACAGAGCATAAATAAAAGATACCTGTATTTTACTGACCTGTTTGATATATTCAATAAGATTTGGAATACAATTTATTTCAAATCTAAGATTTTTCAAAGGTTCAAGCCATTTGCTGAGCTCTGGGGGGAGAAAAAAAGATTTAAGTAAGTGAATTTATGATCATAAAACCTTTTTCAATCAAAATGTACTTAATTTACACAAAACATAATTTACTAAAGCCAAGTGTGAAATTTGTGAGGAACACAGTGCAGCTATAGCCAGCTGAAAGGCATCAACAAAAATAAAACTCCAGAACAGGCACTATATGTCATGCACACAGACATAATTTGGCTCAAGTCAGTCTGAAGACTCAAATTAATTTTCATCTCATTATCTGCATTATTTGTAATGAAACATTCTTTATAAAAGACACTAAGGGGCACTGTCAGCTAAAGAAAAGAAACAAAACACATTCCCCTAATGTATTATGTTATTACAGACTCAGTACAAAACTTCTATTAAATGCCCAAATGAAGCCAATCTCTGCACTGCACTCCACTCATGCTGAAGTCCTTATATATTAACAGTCTTTCTTCTTGTCCAGAATAACCTGAAAGTCCCAAATTTTTGGGACAAGAGAATTAAAGATTTAAAAAACATTGTTCCTGAAGATATTTAGAAGAACATGAAGATCAAGTGGATATGAATAGACAACTCAGACTGGTTTTACAACTTGGTTTAATGAACTAGCCCTGCCTCTCATGGAGTGTTCTGATGATCAGATGAGAAGCAAAAATAAAAGCATGGCAGAGGAGAGATTTAAACTAAAACTTTGAAGAATTCTGATTTCTTTCAGGGTATTTACGTTTTGGGTGAAATTACTGGTATGTCTACACAAGTCAGTTAACCAGTGCAGAGCACAACTTTGGACATCAGAATTTCAATGTTCAAGTGTCAGAATAGCCCCCAGCAAGACTTTTCTGAGTGTTCCAGGTCTGATCTGTAAGTCAACAGAAGCTGGGAAGACACCAAGACACAGCTCAGACATTAAAAGATGCAGTAACAGGGTAACATGGACTGTTCCAAGCCAGTTGGCCTCAGCACTTTAAAACAGTCCCAAGATTATTTATTAGTAAAGACTCTGTAGGGCTACATCACTGTCCTGGTTCCAGCTGGCAGAGAGCTTGTTTTCCTCCTGGTAGCTGGTTCAGTGCTGTGGTTTGGATTCAGCATGAGAATAAAGCTGAAAACACAGTGATGACTTGGTTGTTGCCAAGTAGTGCTTACCCTAAGTCAAGGACTTTCCAGTGTCTCATGCTCTGTGAATGAGGAGCTGCACAAGAAGCTGGGAGGGAGCAAAGCCAGTACAGCATATCCAAACTGGCCAAAGGGGTATTCCATACCAGAGGATGTCATGCTCGGTATGAAAACTGGAAGAGTTCCCTGGAAGGGGCTGGGCATTGATCAGCAGGTGGTGGGTAACTGCATTGTGCATCACTTGTTTTCTTGGGATTTATCTCTTCACTCCTTTTCATTACAATTATTATTGTTATCATTATTATTATTATTATATTTTACTTTTTTTCAATTATTTAACTTCTTATCTCAATCCACGAGTTTTACTTGTTTTTCCCTGATTCTCCTCCTCATCCCACCAGGAGTGGGTAGGGGAGTGAGCAACAGTGGCATGGTAATGAGTTTCCAGTGAGGGTTTAACCACTACAATAGTGATAGTGAACAAAAGTAAGACTCAGCTCACTGACTAATTAGTTCACTTTTACAGAAATTTGCTCTCCTATTTTCAACACAGTTTGAATAATTTCAAACTTCCTCTAATTATCTAAAATCCATGGTAAATAGTATTATATGAAAATAATTTAACTCTGAATAATTTCCTATTTAACTCTCATTAACAGAAAAGAAAATTACGTATTATGTCAGTGACTCAACTAATCAGATGCAACTGGAAAAGTAACTTCATTATCCATACCAGACAACTGTGAACCAGACAACTGTGAAGCACCAATTATCCACATAAAAAGGTTTCTTCTATACATTCAAACAATTCAGTTGATAATTACACACACTGTACCTTGCAACTTGGTGTTATTTTCATCTGCTTTACAAAGCTTCAGCAAAGGCGCTGAGTGCTGTTCCAGCATTTGGACATCACTGGAAGATTGTACCACCAGCAAAACAAGGATGCAGGCATAATTATAAGCAACTGACTTCTTAGACTTTGAGTCTCTGAAACAAAAATAAGGATTTTCTTTAGATCTCACTTAATACAACTGGATATTCATTAAATTTTCCTTACTTGACCCTTAAAAATCTACCTACAGAACGTTTACCTTCAACAAGGATTGCCCCATATAATTATCAATAAAAGAAACCCAAACAATTTTCTCCTACACTTTTTGGTAAATGAACACTTTCTTCTACATTACACACATCCATATTTACTTCAGCAACAAACCATCAGATCCAGTCAAGTGTCATGCAAATATTTTTTCATAACTTCATCTGTTCCACAAATCATTTTAAAAGCACTGCTACCTAAAGTAGTACAACTGCCTGTCAAGAGAAAACAATGACTGTATTTAACATTTACAAGAACTTGAAGAACTGAGAGATTCCCACCCCAGAGTAGTGTGCACTCCGTGTACCCAGCCAAATCTTTTGCTTGTTTCACAGTCAACATTTTATGCTTGCATGAATACTGTCTACTTAATGATTTTTTCATATAATCAAAAGTCTGCCCCATATATATTACAATAACTCTGTTGATGACCTATACAGATTTTGGGTATTAAGTACTTGATTAAAAATGACAGGCCTGATTTTGTATTATATTCTTGTACTTAGAAGTAGTTTTGGTTTTAAATAAAAACATCGTGATCTAAGAGAAAAATATTTTAGATTTACTGAATTATTTATAAACGATAGATACTCTTAAAATGAAAAAACTAAAGGAATTAAATAAATGCATACATTACCCTAAAGCTTCTTTGGAATAGTACTCCATTAATGTAATAAGACTTTGGAGATTTTTTTCCAGACTGAATACATGAGCCACAGCAGATCTTCCTACAGGGTTAAAAGTGATCAAGTAAAGGTTGTGAAGTGTTCCCAGCAGATCTGAGTGGTCAGTCTCCTCGCTGGCTGTGCACCGCTGGAAGTGGCAAAACAATTCTGAAATGCACTGTAATGTCTGTGTTGAATGCAGGAGCCACAGGGCAAAAGTATCCTCATTGGCACCATCTGACTGCAGACCTTCCTCTTGATCCGGATCAGAAAACTGACAAAGTGCTCTAACTAACAAGTTTGTTGCTTCGTGCTCAGAAATGAAGAAAAGAAGACCCTTCTGTGACTGTGCCAGGAAACGCAATATATCTCGGATAGCTTGAAGCACACCTGGATGTGCACCTGTCACTGGAAGAGACAGCAGCAAAGTGATGCATTCCAAGAAATGGTGACTATGAAGATACCTGAAAAAAATACCAAACCAAACCCAGGAAAATAATCAGCAACATTATAAATACTAGTCAACACTGCACAGTAACATCATATAAAACTACATGCCTCTTAGATTCAGTACTCATTGCTCTGTGGACTACAAGAAATAGTAACTAATTATGAAGTAGTACAAACTTGAAACCTTACAAAATGTAATTGCTATAATATTTACAAGAAAGAAATCCTAAAATTCTGATCTCCATAAAAAAGCCCAAACAAAAAAACCTCAAAACCCTATCTACACACAAAACAGGACACTTTATTTCATAAAATTTGCTGCATCTGAATTGTCATCAATGTCAGATTCAATGTTTTAAATGTGCTAGGAAATCAAGCGTTATAGCATAACAGACTATTTTTGAAGACTCTGTGCATGTAGATACTTATATTCAGCCATGACCTACACCACTGCTACCAAAGCAATCTGTCAGCATTTAGAGAAATACTTTCTAGACAGAAACTTGTGAACAGAGAGAACCCATGGGATGTTTTAACTGGCTGAAAGCAGCCAGGCCTCAGCTCCTCTGCCTGTGCTGTGAAACAGTGAGCTACACCGACACAACCGCATGACTTCTGAGGCCAGGTTGTATCCTGCCACCTCGACATGCAGACTGAAGGATTCCAGACCTGTTTTATCCATACACATAGACATGTTCCAAGATGACAAATGCAAAACATTCTAGATTTACAACCATTTTCAAATTAGACAGCACCTAGCACAACTGCTTTGCATCTATGAACACGACTGAAGGGCAAGCACATTACCAGTAATAAGGAGATGTTAACTTCCGGTTAGGTGCATTCTAGGTTGATTAAAAGCCAACAAAATAACAAGTACATTAACTTACCAAACTCTCTCAGACTTTATATGCACAATCTAGAATCTTCCAATAAAAAACTAAGTGAAATATCTAGAAAAATATTATTCAGTAAAGTCACCCCTGAAATATCTCTCTATCAAGCTGGAGGAAATACACCCTAGAAAATGAATTTGCAACTGCCATACCTAAATAGAACAGGGTAAGGATCATCCCTTTCTGGAGGGCCTGTAATGCGTGCCATGGTTGGGAAAGATTTTACAGGTGGCTGAATCATTGTATGAGGAGCAGTTTCCATCAAATGAAAGATCTCTTCAAGAAGACTAACAAGTTTTTCCATCTCTCCTTCGCTTATATTAGAAGATTCCAAAAGATGATCCATGTCCATAGGAGCCTCCACATCATTTTCATATTCTTGGTTGGTTCTTTCAAGTCCTGCCAAGTCCTGGTCCTGTTCTGGCTCTGTGTGATTAGGAAGAGGAGGAGTGTTCTCTGCTAACTGATCAACCACCTTTTTAATGTCTGACAGAATCTCATAGAAGTGACATTTCTGCAGAATTGCAGAACCAGCTGTAACAACTCGCACAGTCTGATCTAACAGTATGAGCTCCAGGAGTTTCTGATAACCACTTTTTTCATGTACATCTGCGCCACCTCTGAGAAACATTTCCATTCCCTCAGTCATACTAATGACACTATCCAAAGCTTTAAAAGCATTAAGTTTAAGGGAAGATGATACATGATCTGCAAACAACAGTTCAAACAACACATTAATAACTCCTGCCTGCAAGAGTGCTGTTATTCCTTGAGTCCCACATTCTCCTAACGAGGATACCAATTTTGTCCCAGCTTTGAGCTGTCGAACATTCAAAGCAATGGGCTGTTTGAGAGCCACCTGAAGGTTTAAAGCTTGCAAGGTCCAGTCTACTAGCTGGGTAATATAGTCTTGCTTTGTGTCTCTCACCAGCAGGTAACTCAATTCTTTGACTATTAAACTTGGAATTTCTTCTAATGCAGTGACCCACTTTGCACCCCTTTCCTCTTGATATAATTCCAACAGTTCAGTTAATTTAAACGAGCTTTCCACTGCCCCTGAATTTTCTTTGTCTGCGTCTTGGTCCTTTATTTTAGCAACTTCATTTTCAAATACAGTCTTGTAAGGGCAGCTGAAGTATAAAAGCGGTCCAAGCTCCTTTTCAAAAGGTTCATATGTCACAGGAGGCACAGATGCCAGATCCTCAGGAGTATATTCAATATCAAAGCTTGGATACTTAAATGTTTCACGTTCCAGATCAGCAATTACATCTTCATCACTTGAAATCTGCTCATAGCCATCATCTCCTAGAAAGAGAGTTATTAAGTTATGAAATAGTTATGAATAAACTAGTTCATAACTGCAAAGAATATCCTCAAAATACAAAGTAATCACTTAATACAAGTATTACTAGCTAGAGAAGAATCACACACTAACACATAAAAAGCCTTCTTTTTTAAGACATGAGTGAAAGCCCCAGCTGAAAGGGTTTTTTTATGTAATAACGAAGTCATTTAAAAGAATGTATAAAGCAAACAGTTTACCTACAGTACACTTTACTACAAGTATACTATCCAGTTTTCTTCCTGTGATTGTATCTATCATAAAACTTCTAGTCTGAAATTTTTGCATAGACATGGGTGGGATCTTTAAGTAATACAAGAAGATAACAACTAACTTTATTACATAAACAACTTCCTTTGGTTTTTACTTTAAGAAATGATCACTTGAACCACTTTCCTACATTTTTAAACAAAACATAACAAGATTGAATGTTCATTCTCACCTATACAATTGTATCTATTTTCCCCTATTTATACAAAATTTTCTATAAAGGAATACATATATCACAGTAAAATACTGTTCTTGAGAGATGCCAGGACCACAAATAAGGCAATGTTGCAATAACCAAAGGAAAAATATTCACTTCCCTTTGCACATAGTCATCATGAAGGTAGCCATTAAAATTTCACAAACTTCAATTTTTTTTCTTAACACTTTAGAACTTACCTTCACCTTCTTCCTCCTCTTCACCCTCTTCTTCATCTTCATCATCTTCCTCCTCCTCCTCTTCTTCCTCATCAGCAATGCTCTCTACTGTATGACCATCATCATCGTCGT
Source organism: Lichenostomus cassidix (assembly GCF_008360975.1). NCBI lineage: Eukaryota > Metazoa > Chordata > Aves > Passeriformes > Meliphagidae > Lichenostomus > Lichenostomus cassidix. The sequence goes on from NC_139482.1 coordinate 128,403,587, forward strand.
CATCATCGTCGTCCTCATCCTCCTCCTCCTCAACATCCACGTCATCATCATCTTCCCCTTCTTCTGGCTGATCTTCCTCCACTTCTCCATCATCAGAATACTGGCTTTCTTGATGAACGGATGTTCGATCAGGAGAAATCGGCTCAAAGTAATCCTCCCTATGGTCCATATCATCTTCTTTTTCCCCAACCACTACAAATAGATAGAGAGTTTCAGAAATAGAGCACTTTTCTGAAATCCAAAGATGTTAAACAGGATTGGCCCTGTGAGTGGATCCCATCTGGCCCCATACACTTGGGATGACCATTCCCTCCTTGATTATTGAGGGTTCATTCTGTTCCCTGTCTGTCTCCCAGCCAAGGATACCTGGAGAGCAACTGGTCTTCCCATTAAAGACTGAGCAAAAGAAGTCATTAACTACCTCAGCCTTTTCCACATCCTTTGTCACCATGTATGCCCCCACATCCAATAAAGGAGATTCTCTTCAGCTCTCCTTTTTTTTTGGTAATGTATTAATAGAAATATTTTCATTGTCTTTAATGGCAGTATGTATGCTTTAGGTTTCTACGTTACATACACCAGAGATGCAAAAAAGCATCTTGAAAATCTGCAGGTGATTTGACTGAACACAATCACTTAGATCAGCATGACTATGAATATGCAGAGTTCTTGGCACTTTTAACCAATACAAGTAACTTGGCAGATGCTGCAGAATAGTGGAGAAGGACAATGGATACCAGAGTCAACAGAACACTTATAAAAAAGATGAGCAGCATGTTCAAACAGTGTATTGGTCAACAGCCAATACTCTCAATCTACTATCTTTTAAAATGACGCAATTTAACAGAGACAAAACTTTTTTTTTTCCTCCAAATCCCTTTCCTAAAACCAAATCTGTCCAGCAGAAATAACAGCAGACAGGAAATACACACTGGGCAGGAACACAGAATTCTGCCTCCTCTAAGCAGTGATGCACAGCAAATAAAACACAGTCTGTTCTCACTCTACCTGACACTGGCATAGGTTCATCCTCATCATCATCAGGAGGAGGAGGGCCTGGAGGTGTCCTTGGTCCCCTAGGTTGTGGTCTTGGAGGACTGCCATTGAATTGGTCTTCTTTTTCTCCATCAACTATATTTATTGTGAAAATAAAAACTTGCATTTAATGAAATCACAGGAATAAAAGCAGAAAATTTTTGGGTTTCAGAGATACTTTTGACTAGGGAACACGCCCAGCTTTTATTTTATCTTTATTCTGCATTATGTGAGGCAACTTTTTGCAGTCACTTTTGATGAAGTAATTTTTGATCTAAACAAGAACTACATCAAGAAACAAGCTTATTAACACTACTGATTTTTTTAATATAATACTTGTTTAAAAGTTACATGAGTAATTGCCAGTTTTGGTTTTGACACTACTCATAGTGTAACTCTACCAGTATCTGAATTGCTTTTAAAAGAAGAAGTTTATATTTTACTCAACAGGTTTTTATACTTTACAACTGTTTTTTACTGCACACAGTATTTAAAATTTGTAGTCTTCTAGCTGTACTTGGAACAACAGTTATAATTTTAAATCTAAAACCAAAATTGAAGCAGAAACTTGACCATGGATTCTATTCATGGCCATTCTAAAACCAATGCTGAGCAAACACTCTTCTGTAATGCGCTTCATACAAGTCAGAAAAGCAAAGTTAACTATGACTGTGAAATTTTCTTGTTATGGTTTTAATACTATTCTAATCCCTTTTTTTTATATTCCAGTCATCTACATTTTAATGAGTTCACACAAGATAAAACTGTATTTTGACCATAAAAGCACTGCCGGAGACCCTACTTAAAACCATTCAATACAAATCCAGAAGAAAATATGAAACTAAAGACATAAAGAAGGCAAAAATTAAAGCCACTGTAATCTAAAATGTGAAAGAATTGAGGGTTTGTTTTTCAGATGGGATACTGTAACATTGACTTTTAAAAGGAAAAAGTCTCTGTCTTTTTCCAAGGCTCACCATGTTTTGGATTTCTTTTCAATCCAGGCTGTTGCTGGGGAGGTGGAGGCGGAGGGGGTGGTGGAGGAGGTGACTCTCTCTCATGAGTTATTACCCTGTCAACTGAGCCATATATTGCCAAAGTCAGACAGTTGTACCACCCCCTAAGAACCAATCCATCTGTGTTGACCTGTTGGGTTTAAAAAAAAAAAAAAGTATTTGAATAACTTTTTTAAAGTTGACATTTAGCATCACTGTATCCATATCTGCATAAAAGCCAAAAGGAAAATCCAACACTAAAATACCTCTTTACCCCACAGTTTGCAAACTGAAAAACCTTTAAACACATCAGTCATTGCCACAAATAATATTTCTCTAAAGGCCTTAAATTCCTTGCAGTATATCTACTGCCTAGATAGATACCTAATCTACTACAACCTATGAATGAAAAACAAAATAAAAAAAAAACAAACAAGCAAAAACAAACCAAAAAACCCAAGAAGACTCTAAAGTAAAGAGTATCTAAACTACAGGCAGGTTTTAGAATACGTCTGAAACAACAAATGCTCGACACAGTGCTAATACACCACATGCAACCATATTTATACCTAAAGGAGAGATATGCAAGGAAAGAAGATGTTTAAATCACACAGCATTACCTTTGCATTGGGCCTGAAAATAATTGAAGTGTTTTCATCATATTCAAGGCTGTTAAATAAAATATACAAAGCAATTTTTCATTAATACAAACCATGTTTAGAGAAATAAAACACAGCAATACTAATCATACATGCCAACAATAAAACACTGAACAAACACACGCTATTAAAAACAAGAGCGCAAAATCACTTTTCTCTATCTCATTCTTTGCATTAATATATATTGGCTCTAGGAATTTTAAAATAACAGAAACTTTTCTTATTTTAAGTATAAACCTCTACCCTTCTGCAAAGATTGGAAGAAAAGAATAAGAACACAAACTAGCAAAATCCAAACCAAACATGAAAATCATGGGAGATACAGAGTTTTCAATTGTGCATTTTCTGCACTATAAGAATTTTCAGGAAGAAAAGGTAGATAATTAAGTCACACACTAATCTTGAAAGAACTTACCTCCCCAGCCGATCAAAAACAGGGGCACTTGGTTTGCTGACATTGTTGAAAAACAAGTCCAGTTGAAATGAATGGGGGGATGTCTCTCTACAAACAGAATAAAAGTAAAAATTAAATTAGATGAGTTCCTTATCAGAGTAAGCAGGACTAACAAGAGAAATTATACTGTTTAAGTAATTCCCCAAAATAATTACAAGTTCAGGAAACACATAAATGCATTTTACATTTTTATGTAGGAAGGTCTATCGAGATACAAAACTTCAAGAAAAAAATAAGAGGAAGCTTTTCCTGAATCTTCCACTTACCCATAAGCCCTGTTGTCAGGCAAACTTGTGTGAGCTCTCACTCCTGGAGGAATGACACGGACTTCATTTATGTAAACCACGCATGGAAAACGAACCACATCAATATTGGTACTTTGCTACAAAACAAAGAATAAATAAAGTCTAGGGAGTGTAAAACACAAACAACACAATGCATTGTATTCTCTACTGATGGAACTAAGGTTGCAATCTTAATAAGATTCAATTCTGTAAAATGCAGAACACTGACAATAACTGTTAGACAGAAAAATGTTTTTTTTACTATAATCTGGGCACTTTTCACATATTTAACAGAATTTTTTCATAGAAAGTGTTACTGGTTTATTTCCTTAATTTGCTACTTTTATTTACAAGAATCTTTTGAACAGCTTGTTTTTTCCAGACAGGAGGTGTGTGTTGTTTAATTTTAAAGATTAAGAAATTTCATATTTCAAATGTAATATTAGAAATTAATAATGAAACTGTAAGTCAGTTTTACTAGATCGGTACTAAAATTCCATATTATGTTTATTTTCCAGCATTGCAGTATCTGAAAACCTTTAGCAAATCACATTTCTGTTTACCACACAAAAATAGCAGGTATAAAGAATTCTTACACACTCCAGAAATACGTTAGCGCAAACTAGGAAATTATCAAAGTTACAGTGACTTCCCATGTAGCAGCTACCAAACAATTAATGCCAAAAGTCTTCTCTCACTAAATTCACTCCATTAGATCTTCTTATATTTATCCATCATTTTTACCATATATATACACTCACAAAACATCATTTTTACCATACATATACACACACATATATAACTTTATGGTCAACTGTAAACATATCAAGACCTTCTTGACAAAAGCTCAGAATCACATTTCCAGTGAGCAAGCTGAATTAGCAGACTGATAGGAAAAAAACCCCAAACAACTGATCTAAGTGTCTACTAACACAGCTAAAAAATGAAAATTAAAAACCAAGTTCCTGCGCAGTCAAAATATGTATCTTTAACCACAATCAGAAAGCAAGGAAGTATACTAGAATTTTTAAAATGCTAGTAAGCAATGAAACAGACTAAGTGGAGGTTTAAAAAGAGTTTTTAAGACACAGTTTTGAGAATGTATTACTGTATTCTAACAAAAAAATTCTATACAGACATTTTTTAGCACACAATATAACACCTTGGCCTATGGGCATACATGTTAAAAGCTGGATGGTGGAACCAGAGTAATCCTGCTAGGACAGGGAGCATAGATGCATGAACAGGGTGAGTGCAGCCTACATGGAATGAGGGCTGTGGGAGCTCATCTGTGCCTCTAAAAAAGATCTGAGTCATGCGAGAGACTCAGATTTCTGGGGGAAGGGCTACTGCTGGACAGCTTCATCCCCAGCAGCACTGCCCAAATAAAGACAAATTCCTCTTAAAATGATACAGAATTATGCCCTGACAGCTATGCATCAACATCACCAAAACAGCAGGTGAATCCAACCCACTTTCCCTACAAAACATTAAAAAAGACCCTACATCAGAACAGTTCAACAGTAGTTAAACTGCATAGCTAAGCCAAATAAGTGATTTTATTCAAAAACACAGCAGTACTTCACAAGAACTGCAAATTCCAGTGCAACACTATGTTCCACATAGCAGAAGAATTAGCATTACATAAAGAAGGCTTTCAAGCAACATGTACAATACATAAGGTTCCAGTTTGGGAAATGTCACTGGCAAGAACGAAAGTAACCGGAAATTATTAAACAAGAACACGATTAAAAACGTTCAACTGGAGAACATAGGGCCCCGGAGGGGAACAAGCCTGGCTACTGTTTCATACCCAGGGGGAACAGTAGTGGCTAGCATTTCCTGCCTAACATTGTCTTAAATAGTAGAATTAAAAATACATTTGCACCTAGCTGATCCGGACAGCTAGAAGACTCCTGAATAACTCTTCAATGGCTTTTAATGGCAGTATGGGCTCAAAACACTCCATTTTCGTTCCCTAATGCCTATCCATGAACACAGTCGAGTTATTCTACGACTCTGTAACGTGTTTCTCGTGTTGCAGTACACAATCACTTTTCCCTTAATAGTCCCCATTCTTCCTCCCTGAACAGCACATCGAGCTGACCCCCGGGCAAACCTGCTGCAAGATCAGCAGTCTCAAAGATGCTCAGGATCCCAACAGCCTCAAAGTGAAATATTTGCACCACCTACCGCTGCCAAAAGAGCTTGAAATATTCATTTTGTACACGATGCACGTAAAGCAAATAGGTCTAAGGGAGTATCTCACAAACACACAAATATCCCTCCTCATCATCAGCTATACAAGACCATCAGGAATCTTACAAGAGGCAGGGCACAGACCTCTAGTCGACTTCTCTGCTCGCCTTCTCGAAACACGTTTAGCTTCTTTGTTCCCCGCTCGCCTCTGCTCCCCATCACCTCTAAATCCTCGCTCCTTTCCCACCACCCTCCGCCCCCTACCAGCAGCACCCCGGGCTGCCAGGACAGAGGCTCGAGCAAGGCTTCGTGTCAGGCGGGGCGGGGAGGGGGCGGCGGCCCTCCCTTGCCGGCACAGCCCCGGAGCTGCTGCTGCTGCCCGACCGCCGCCGGGCCTGCCCCACAGGGGGCTCCGCGCCCCGGGGAGCCCCCGGCGCGAGCAAGGGGCCGTCGCCAGTAGCCCAGGAGAAGGAAGAGGAGGGGAAGGGAGGGAAGAGGAGGGGCGGGCCGGCGCCCCGTTTTACCTCCGCGCTCTGGTGTTTGAACGTGTCCAGGAACAGCAGCTCGGTGGCGGCGTCCGCCGCCATCTTGGCCTGGCCGCGGGGGACGCGCTTCCGGCGCGCGCGGGAGAGCTTCCGGACGGAGCGGGGCGGCGGGCGGGGCCAGGGGAGGCGGGGCCAGAGCGGGGGCGGGGCGGGCGGGGCGCGGGCGGGCGGGCGGGGCGGGGCGGGCGGGCGGGGGGCGGCGGGCGGGGCGGGGCGGCGGGCGGGGCGGGGCGGCGGGCGGGGCGGGGCGGGGCGGGGCGGGGCGGGGCGGCGGGCGGGGCGGGGCTGTGCTAGGGACCCAGCGCCCTCAGCGCCGTGAGGCGGGGCAGCGCTGCCTCAGCGCTCACGGAGTCACGGAATGAATCAAGCTAGAAAAAACCTCTGAGATCGTCGAGTCCAACCTTTCACCTGCTAAAACTCGGGCAGCAGTCGGGCTTGTGAGCAGCGGGGCGGTGTCCCGGCTCTCCACAGCCCCCAGTCCCCGCTGGGCGTCACCGCAGGCCGCGCCGAGCTCGATTTCACAACATCGGTGCTGGCTAATTTCAGCCCCGCCTGAGAAATTTCCTTTGCAGCCCTTCCCGTGCTTGAAAGAAACTTTTCAGGTGTAGGAAGTTGTCGCTTCTCTCAAGTTCGTGTAGCACAGCTCCTTTCAACCTTTCTGCAGCGCCTGATGTGCCTGTTTAGCATTCATTGCCCTTCTGCAGCAGCAACCGAGTTGTACAAGCGCTGGGAACACCACGAAGCCAAAGCCAGCCCGTGGCCAGGAGAATGATATGGAATTAATCTTATGCAAGCGGTGTTGGTGTTGGTTACACAAGTTTTCTGTACGAGCTCTATGTCTGATAGCAAAGCTGCACCATGTGCCTTTAGAGGAAACTGTAAAAAGATGTGTTACATCTCCAGATTGAAGCTTCAGCCAAATATCTGCACTTTTCTTAACGGTGAAAATTCTGCCTTGCTATCTGCATCTTGTTTCTGAAACAGCTGCTTAATGAAATACATCAGTTTATGTGTGTATCAGGACTTCACAAGCCCCTTTTTTGTTTCAGTAGCTGAGCTTGCCGCTCTCTCAGCACTCCAAACTTTCACTCAAACCAGGAGCCACAGTCCTCTAGTTTGTACTCCACATGAAAATGTTGCATCACTTTAAACAAGGCTGTGGTTCAATATATCCATTTGCAGTGGTGAAACTACTTCAGGAAGTTCCTGTCCCCACAGCACGTGTTGGGGAGCTGAGCCACAACATGCAATTCCCCAACCAGTTCTACTGGCACACCTGAGGAGGTGTTTTGTGGCAGTGCAGGGAAACTCATCAATTGGCACTTCTCAGTTCACTGAAAACATGGTTCTACCTCATACAATTTGAACAGATGTAGTTTAAGTACAAATCCCTTTAAGGAAATACTTTAATTTGAAAACCAAGGAGCCTCTTTGGCCATGCTGGCAGATTTGCCTGCTGTCATTCTTGCCCCAACCTGGATCCCTCTCTCATCCTGACGAATTACCAGGTCTAAACTCCTGAAGTAAAATACAATATTTTTAGGTGAGAAAAAAAAACAGAAACCTTTATATGTATTTTACTAAAGTAGCACAATGCCTTTTGATACTTGGCATAGCTTGTTTTGATTATTTATGGGCTCTTTGGAGACTTCTGTGGGGCAGCAGCTTTGTAGATCTACTCCAAACATGGGCATCATCGTGTGTGCCACTGTGCCAGAGGACCGCAGTCCCAGTCAGATGACTTCTCTCCTGGGGTAGCCTGGAACAGTATTGCAACCAGGTCAACCAGTGCAAGTTGTTTCAGTAACTGGCAGGGGAATTCCAGCCCTGCGTTTTTATCTGCAGTGACTCCCTTGCTGCTGGTAAGAGCTGCAGCTCTGGATGTGAACAGAATCAGCTTTGCAGGATTAAATTCAGATGGCTCTGAATGCAGTGTCATTGACTTCAGCACGCAGCTGGGCTTACAGGTCAGGCATTTCCTTGCTGTAAGGTAGAACAGCAGTGCTTGAATGTCACACACAGTTGCACAATATCAGGAAGCAATTTAGCCATGTTGAGGGGTATTTTCTCCACTGATGAAAGTGGAGAAAACAGAATTTGGTTAGGAACAGAAGTTATGTTAGAAGCATTTATAAAACAGTTGGTGGTAAACATTAACACATCAAAAAAAAAAAAAAAAGATACAGATGATTGTCCAATTTCAGTTGTAAAGAGTTGATATTCTGGAAGGAAACTGGGGAAAAGTGATACAGGTGGGACACAGACCAACGGGTGCAGGACAGGATAAGAGAGTTGCAGGTGGTATTGGGGTAAAGACCCTCCTGTAGAGGAATGGAGCAGGGCGGGAGATGCAGAACTGGCAGAAAAAATCTGGATATATTGAGAAGTGCAAAGTCACTGGTTTGTTCAAATAAACTGTGAGGAAGGGGATCAATGGGTGAGAGAAGGAAGCTTCAGGAAAATGGGGGAAATAAACCAGAGGGCACATGAGGCTCTCACAGTGTTTGCAGGGGGCCAGGGGTGGGGAGTGTTGGGACCAGATCCTTAGCAAGAAGAATGGTGTGAGTAGTTTCAGAAATGTCCTGTTACAGAAAGTAGTACAAAAGGACATGTGGTGGGAAAACACCAGAACTAATACAAAAATGACAGAGAAACAGTTACATTGAGATTAGCAAAAGGGCTGGGCAGACAGACAGCAGGCAGGAAACAAAAGAAATACCAGAGAGGAGATTAGTACAGCAACAATGTGCTGGGAGGAGCCTTGAGAGGTTGTCTGGCTTCAAAGCACCATAGTACCTTCCTGTAGGTAACAACACTGATGTCATCTGGAAGGTGACACTTCATGCAAAGACTATGCTTAACCAGTCCCAGCAAATCGAACAACCAGGGAGAAGCAACTGGAATGGGAGTACACAAATGCCAAGAGCCTGGACAACAAACACGGGAACCTGACCAACTGGTGCATGTTGTCAGGCCAGATGCTGCAAGCATGCAAGAAAGAGGGTGGAATGGGAACTGCGATGGGAAAACAGGTGTTTTGGGGACTGTTAGCCAAGAAAGAGAAAAATAAAAGGTAATGGCACTACAGTAGCAATTAGTGACAACCAGCTTCATAAATAAATAAATAAATAAATAATTAGAACAATGGTTAGCCAATAACCCAAAAGACCCAATGGGAATTACAAACACTTTCAGGGTACAGTTTCACCTTTGAAAGAGGTTATTATACATAATGTAGCCTGCTGTAACAATAACCTGGGGAGTCTCACGTTCCTAGATGGAAAGAGACAAGACGGGATGAGACAATAAGGCAGAAAAGAGAAGAGGAAAAGAAGTGCACATGCCACAATGTAACAAATCACAAGTAAAGAAACAGGTGTGTGGTGGTGGATAATATCACCTCAGGAACTGCTGGGGAGCCGAGTGGTTCCAGTACAGCAGGGCTTCACTGGTGGGAAACATCCTAGTCTGAGTAACATGATAAGTCCCTCCTCAAATTATGTAAATCCCCCTGGCTGTAACCTAACCCCTGACTCCATCCCTCCCTTCTCCCATTGGTTGTGGTGTGCCCCCCGCCTCCTCTCCCCTGATCCCAGGTGATCCCTATATCTAGGGACACGTGGGGTTCTTCTTCCTCTTTCACCCTGGAACCCTCTGGAATAAACTTGTGGAATATCCGGCTGATTGAGCCTCTGGATTCTTTGTCTCTGGTAACGCATGAGCTATCCAGCTCTCTGGGTGAGTGAGAATATGTGCCTTACACCGGCACGGGTGTGAGAAGGGTCTTTCTGTACAGCACCAGAGCAGTGCTGGCTGGAGTGATCTCTCGATAGCCTTAGAGACACTTTCTGTAAACGCAGAGGCCTGATTTCCACCCCTCCCCCCCCCGTGTTACAGGTGCCCATCCAAAAATCATTCTCACAAAGACAAGGCTGCATCTCAAAAGCCAAGCTGGCGCTGAGAAGGAAACTGCCTAGGACAGATGATTAAGTTTCACTGAAAAAAGAGCAGCCAACCAAGCCAGCACTCTCTGTCTGGCATGCTCCACAGCGAAGTCATTTCAAAAACATAATTCTGGATTTTTGTACTAAAGTATAAATGTTTCTCTAAGAAGTTGCAGTAAACTAAGACCTGAGAGGGAAACTGCACAGAGAAATCCTATGCCATTGAAACCTTCTGCTTCAGGCTAAGCAGAGATCACAAAGCAAATTCTCTGTGTGAAGACCAATCTCACTCCTCAGATACTGGGTACAGATCAGCTGCAGCTACTGCTGAGGACATACACCCCAGACCTCCACTTCACATATGTTTTACTCAATGCATCAAAAGCCAGAAGACAAATGCACAAAGAAAACCAGGTGCTCTAATCCTCTGACAAATAGGGCACAATTAGCTTAGATGTTTCCCGAAATCAGATTCACACGGCAAATTTCAGCCACTGCTTTTAAAAACTAGAGGGATTAATTTAACATCTTAACCCCTCAAATTGCAGTCTGCTACCAGTGAATGGCGGTTTTGAAATCATGGACCAGAGAGAGTGAAAATTATTCCAGCCATCCTCTGTCATGCTAGAATTTGGTGGCAGTCCCCACAAGGAGAACTAGACTGCACCAAACCACTGTAGGGCAGGAAGAAGATGCTAGGCACTATGTGGATAAGTCAGTGACTGACAGGATCCTCAGCAGTGGTGAAACACACCTGCTCCCTTCCTGCCAAACAAATGTGTATGTGTTAATAAAAGGTGGGGCAAGCTGTGAACTTGCACCAGCACAAGGAATGGTGATGAAGAAACACACAAGGAACACCATCATCAAAATGTCCAGCACATGGCTGAATAACCAGGTTACATGATGGGTGAGCAACTGGCTCATGGATCAGGTGCACAGTTATAGTGAATGGGGTGACAGCAGGTTGGCAATCTGTCACTAGTGGGGTTCCACAAGGATCCATCCTTGGTCCAGTTCTTTTCAATGTCTGCGTTAAAGACTTGGACATGGGACTCAAAAGTATACTAAGTAAATTTACCGACAACACTGGATTGGGAGAAGCTGTTGACTCCTTTGAGGGAAAAGAGGCCCTGCAAAGGGACATTGATAAATTATGAGAGATGGGTGATCACCAATTATATGAAGCTTAACAAAGGTAAGTGCCAGATTCTGCACCTGGGATGGAGCAATCCTGGATGTACAGACATCCAGGGAACAGAAGGCTGGAGAGCAGCACCACAGAAAAGGACCTGGGGTCCTGGTTGATGGCAAGTTGAATATGAGTCAGCAGTGCCCTGGCAGCCAGGAGGGCCAACTGTGTCCTGGGGTGCATCAGGCACAGCATCACCAGCCAGGCAAGGGAGGGATTGTCCCACTGTGCTCTGTACTGGGGTGGCCTCACCTTGAGTATTGTGTGAAGTTGTGATCACTACAACATGAGAAAGACATAAACCTCTTAGAGAGTGTCCAAAGGAGGGTCATGAGGGTGGTAGATCTTGAAGGGAAACATTATTGGGAGCAGCTGAAGTCACTTGATTTGCTCAGAAGAGACGAGGAGACTGAGGCTAGGCCTCATTACTGTCTTCAACATCCTCACAATGGGCAAGTACAGATCTCTCCACTCTTGTGACCAGTGACAGAACTTGAGGAAATGGCATGAAGCTGTCAGGAGAGGTTTATGTTAGATATCAAGAAAAGGTTTTTCACACTTGGGGGCACCCTTGAGGGCCGTGGGGCACTGGAACAGGCTCCCCAGGAAAGTGGTCACAGCACCAAGCCTTTATGAGTTCAAGAAGCATTTAGACAATGGTGTCAGGCACATGGTGTGATTCTCAGGGAGCCCTGCACAGGGCCAGGAGTTGGACTCCATGATCCTGGTGGGTGCCCTCCAACTCAGTATATTCCATGATTCTGTGATCTCAGTAAAAATTTCAAGAAGCAGCATCTCAATGAAGTTGGAAATGAGCAACTGAGATCTTAAAGTATTAAGTGTATTGAGAGGATTTCCCTACAGAAAGTTAGTGTTGTTTACCCTGCATTCCATGATTTATCATGAAAAAAAATTACGTTTGAGCATTACGCATTTAAAATAGAGATTTTAAAACAGAGATTTCACCGTGAAACGAGAGGTTATCACAAGGGCCAAAATCACCAGCTCATTGAGGGAAGGCTGCGACAGCCAAACCAGCCAGCTGTTAGCACACGACTCAATCCGCCGTGCCAGAGCTGTACAAAAGCTGCGATACCGCTGCCTTAAGGACGGCGCGGGAGGAAAAGGCTCCACCGCCCTGAGCCCCTGGTCTCCCTCGGCAGGAGCTGCTCTCTGAAGCAGTCGACCCTTCCACCGCCACAGCGCCCCGTCACTACACTCGGCCCCTGCGGCCCCCGACCGAAGCGGGGAACCCACCGGGACGGTAACGAGCGGCGTAGCCATCTCGCCTCCCCTTCCGTCCGGGGGACGGGGATGGCCGCGGGCAAAGGGGCGAGCTGCCCTCTGAGACATGTCCCGGCAGGACTGGGCGACCCTGCCCCGTCGCTGAGGAGTTGCACCTTCCCGGGGCAGCGCACCTCGACGGCGGAAGGCGCAGCCCGGCAAGGTCCGGGCCGCCGTCGGGGCACGCTGAGGCTCCTTAGAGGCCCGGGGCTGCTCCTCCGCCGCCGCAACTCGTCCGCAATCCCGGCTCTGCGCTGGGCGTCCCGCCCGCAATCCCGGCCCCCCACTCCGGCTGCCGCCCCCGCCGCACTGCCACGTCCCGCCCGGCGGGGCCAATGGGCGGCGGCGCCAGGTGTGTGTTACCTGGACCACGTGGGCCGGGGGTGGGCAGGTGGTGCCGCGGCCCCGCGCAGAAAAGCTCGCAGCCATTGCGCCTTTCCCAGGGGTGTAGTTGGCTGCCGCCCACCTCGGGGAAAAGGGGGTGGGAAAGAGGGGGGAGCCGTGCGCCTCCCCCACGCCAGGTTCTTGGGGAGTGAGGCTGCAGGTGGGGGTTCTGCCGCTTGGGTCTCGCTTGGAAGCGCCTGGGGCAAAGAAAGTTTCCGGCTTCTTCCCCCCCTCCTTTCTTTCCTCCTTTTTCTTTCTCTCCTTTTAATCCTCTCTGCTGGCCCGGTGGCACCATGACGGCGTCTCCCGACTACCTGGTGATTCTCTTCGTGACCACGGCGGGCACCAACGGGGCACGGTTGGGCTCAGACGAGCGAGAGCTGCTCCAGCTCCTGTGGAAAGTGGTCGACCTGAGGAGTAAGGAGGTATTTTCACCAGACAGGGGAGCACCCCGACCTGCTGCTCCCCTTGGCGCCTGCCATGCTGGATGCGGGCAGGGCGGTCTCGGCGCTGGGCTGGTAGTGGGTGCCCCAGGCTGGAGCAAGCTGTGGTGGAGGGTAGGGGCTGGTGCTGCAAGTGGGGATCTTCAGCCCGGAGAGCTGACTCACCCCCTCCTCTACTTTCTCTGGAGCTGGGGCACCTGCATGACGTTCTGGTCCGGCCTGACCACACAGAGCTGACGGCTGAGTGCCAGGAGATCACCCAAGTGGATGTGGAGAGCCTGGCACTGGCTCCACCGCTGGAGCAGGCATTGAGACAGGTGACACCCCATAACTGGCTGCAAAGTGCTGGTCTCCCTTAGGAGCTCCCCCGTGGGGTCGAGGTGGCATTATCATCCACTTATCCACTCCACCCACCATCAGAGCAGTGGAGCCTGGCACAGGAGCACCACAGATATGTGTGAGCCAGGAAGTCCATATGTGTAGGGCTTCTGGGGCATTTCTCCCTTGCCTTTTATTCATCTTGGGAGGAACTGAACCCCAACAGAGGAAGGTTAGGGTCAGCTGTTTCCCTACCCTGCTCTCCTGCCTTACTGGACCCTCAGTGAGTCTCAGCTGAGGGTGAGCCCTAATCAGTGTTGGAAGAAGCCAACCATAGGCATCCCCTGAAAAGGCTAGGGGGTGGTGGGCCCTGTTAAAGTTTGTGCTCATCAGTCCTGGGAAGGTGATTGTACTGAAGCCCCTAGGTTAACAAGGAGGCATGTTTGATTCCCATTAAGGGCAGGGTTGAAAGCCTGTCTCCTTTCTGACATGCTCGAGTGCCCTGTGTGAAAAGCTCTTTGCCCCAGTACTGCTTCAGCTCTCTGCAATCAGCTTTGTCTCATTGCAGTGCTCTTGAAAATATTTCTTGAAAAAGAATTTTTTCTGTGATGTGGGCTGTCTGTGTAGCCATATCTCATTAGAAGGGGGAAAAGGGGTGGTTTCCTTGTGAAGGTATTTATCATGGAAGTTAGCATGTCCTTAGCTAGTAAGAAACAAATCTAGTGAAGTGAAGGTGAAGTGAAGGAGTAGGCTTATATGAAAAGGAATTCCAGCTCCATGTTCCTGCTGCCCAGGAATAACATTACCAACTGATGACACTGCCTAGTGGAGCCACTCTGATCTCTGTAACATGTATGTCTTTTCTTGTTCCTGCCAACAGTTTAATCAGTCTGTGAGCAATGAGCTGAACATTGGTGTAGGTACTTCTTTCTGTTTCTGTACTGATGGACAATTGCATATAAGGCAGGTTCTGCACCCTGAAGCTTCCAAAAAGGTATGTAGTTGTAGCTTAAGTCTGACTGTTAATGTTCTTTCTGTGATTTCATGCAAAACCGATCAACTTCTCTTTAGTATGAGGATACCTTCACACAAACATCACTCATACGTTAATGTCCTTACCAGGCTAAAGAGCCTGTGTGTGTGGAAGGCATATACAGTGCCTTGTCCTTATGTAGCCTTGAGATGCCTTTTAAAGTTAAAGCAGAAAGAAGATGCTCTTAAATGTTTGAGAAAGGAGCAATGTATTGACAGAACTTGTAGCTTATACATGGTTAACAGGTGGGAATTGGAATTGTTGCCAAATAATTAACTACCTTAATCGTAAACTGACTTTTGAAATGTTGCATTCATGCTTAGCTACAGCAACTTTCAGTCTTTGTGTATCCAGTTGACACTCCAAGGGCGGTGTTTGTATTTGTAAGGAGCTGAACAGTAGTTTGAGGCAGGCTATGAGTGATGATTAGTCTCACATCTAGAGTCTTCTATAACTTCAGAGTTGCAAAATCACTAACACTGTTATGAAGTCCTGCCTACTTTTCGTTAGTGATAGGGTTGCAGCAATATGTGAGTCTCTCTAGTTCTGAAATAACTGCCTCAATATTAATAACACCTCATTTTGTGGTTTGGTATGAATATGCGTTGGTCTGTAACTGAGCTGTTCTGCTCCTCTCATTGTACCTGACTCCTGTGCCCATCAATTTGCTGTTTCATCTCTGAAGGGGCACTTCTGCCAGTCTGTGCTGTTACAAAAGTGATACTGAATGAGCTTGGTTTGTGCTTTATGTAGTTATGGCTTTGAAGGGTATAGTGGACATGATTCACAGTGAAGGGATAGTTCTTATTTATGTAACTTACCTTCTATGACATATAACATGAGAAAATGTGGAAACAGATTTTTAAAAGACTTTCTTCTTGGCTATTAAAGTAAAACCCATTTAAATTATGTGGATAAAAGAAGGCACAAGTCCTACAGTTACTTAAGTTATTTTGATGTCAGGGATTCTTTTTCTATATCATCAGAGGGTCACAAAGAGGAATCAAATCTTCATTGAAATCTTCTGTTGCTGTTTTGATAAGAATTGATCATTTGAAATTTGCTCTGTGCTGCCTGTAGATTAAATAAACCAGATGCTTATGAGGCTTGCAATAGTTCTTTGGTGAATATCCTAATCCAGGGTTTGGAGTGTGGGATCACTAAAATCCAGAGAGGTAGAAATCACTAGGCTCTTGAGAAGATATTTCTTTCTAAGATATCACTCTGAACCCATCTAGCAACTCATGGTATTCAGAGAATGAATTGGTATCAGCCATTCCAAAAGACCATAAATGAAGTATGGAATTTCATTTCACATCAAGGAAGAAAATCATGCTAAAACTGGAGCAGGAAATGTTGGCAAGCCCATCTGCATTTTCATAAGTCTTTAAAGAATATAGTTTGCCTAATACACCTGTCCATATGCTAAGATAAGCTCTAGTGTTCTCAATGCAGAACTTGTTTTAGAACTTAAACGTCTTTCTTTGGGCTCCCTAAATGTGCTTTCACATACATTGCTACCTATTATAATGCCAAGATGCTAACTAGTTGTTAAATCCAAGAAAGTCCTTAGATACTGTCTAGCGAGTCATTGCAGGCAACACACAGCCAAGAGGAATATGAAGTATTCTGTCTGGGGTGAAGAGCTAACTAAAAGAGTAAGGGGTTTCACTGGTTTCAGCAGCTGCCCTCAAGACTTCTCCATGTCTTCTCCTTTCCACTCCACCAAAAATTGAAAGCATGTGGTATATGTAGTGATGGGACGAGAAGGGTTTCATTGACTTCTAGTGGGCTACATAACTTGCTTCTGGCTTTGTATGCTGCAGTTTAAGCAGTTTCCATGCACAGACTTACAACCTCTGCACCATGTCAAACTCTCATCTTCACAGTCAGGTTTTTTGTTGATTTTTGTTTATTGGGAATAAGTACTTGAAGTGTGACTATTCCTCTGAAAACAGACTTTTCTGTAAACTAAAATATCTGCCAATCTTGCAAAATTTGCTTGGTTCTACAAACTGAACTGACTACCCTCTGACTTTATACAGTTAAAATTGGAATCCAGAATTGATAATAAATGTTGCAATAGTAGGCATTTGCTCTCCTACATATATATTTGATTTGATGCTCTAGTAATAATTGCAAATGTTTCTCTGGCAGTGCAAAAGCACATTTCTGTTATTAAACAGTAGAAAGAGCTATTTTGGCAAAAAAGTTTATGAACATACTTACCTGGCTAAGAAGAGCTATGTGAATGTCTCTGTAGCAACGACTGTTTGTGTTTCCAATTCATTCTACAGAAATTGTTACAAAGTTTGTATCTAGACACAAAGTAGATTAAACTCACCCTGATAGTGGTTACTTTGTTCCTTTTACAGAATATTTTACTGCCTGAATGCTTCTACTCCTTTTTTGACTTGCGGAAAGAGTTCAAGAAGTGTTGCCCTGGCTCACCTGAAGTTAGCAAACTCGATGTTGCAGCCATGACAGAATGTATCCTTTTAACAGTGATGGTGTCTCTGCTGCTGTTACAGTCTTGGCTGAATTTTAGGGCAGAGGAGCATGAGTAATGCTTGCAACACATGTTTAGGGATGGTATAACTTTAATGAGTGACTCGGAGCTGTACTGAGTTTTCTCACAAAGATAAAGATAAAAACATATGAGGATGAATGCTCCCATGAAGAAAATCCCGTATTTCTTCTTGACTTCTGTATGTGATCTTAATCATCTTTATAGTTGTCTCTCTTTCAACTTCAGAGTTTGGTGTAACTAGCACATTTGTTCAAATTGCTGTTATGAATTGTGATGTTAAAGTTTGAGCTTTGAGTTTCATTGCATCAGTTATATTTTTATTTTATTTTCAGGCAAGAGTGAGTGTTGGGAGACCACCTTAATTTTCAGGAGAGGAAATGGTTTCTCTTGATGTGACCTTGTAGTGAATCTCTAATGCAGGAATGAAACAAAGGCAGGGATGCTCTTGGCACATGTGGTATTTGGTCTCCTGGGAGGTGCACATGCTGTACCTCACAGGGTGAGGCTTGGCTGGCACCAAGATGCAGTCAGTAGCATTTTTCCATTTTCAGTGATAGGGATGTTGAAAATTACTTTTTGAATAATCTAAAGTGGTCTGTAACCTTGTCCTGTCTGGCTCTTCCATAGTCTGAGCTTGAGAGCTGAAGCTGTGCTTTGGCTGTGCCTTCTTTCTTGCCTCCCTGGCAGCGTCCCCTCTTGCTGCAAGTTTCAGTTCTCATCCCAAACGTATTCTTGGACGCAGAAACATTTGAATTCCCTACTGAACTATTGAAGTAGTGGTCACAAAAGTTAGGTATCAAGGAGTGATAAGGGAATTTGAGAGGTTTGTCTTTGTTATTGATGATTGATGTTGCTGCTATTGTTTTTAATAATTTTTCCTCTGTTCTGCTTATTGTCTCCATAGAGTGGTTGCCATTAAGAGCTGATGTTTGTGGCTTGAGAATTATTTTGGCCCTTCACTGCAGGACTAGTATTGCTTGGGCTTTGTACCTGTTGGAGGAGGCATAAAATACACATGGGGTGGATTTTATGTTTTGGATTTAACCATTCTGCTCTGCTTTGTCATCTGCAAATTAAGGTTAACCTCTGCTCATGAAGGGGCAAAAATTACTTCTCCCCCTACTCTGAATGAAAGCAGTACATTTAGAGTAGGAGTCTGAATCTTTATGTAGAAAAGTGAAATAAATGCTGTGGTGCATAGATACTGGATGATTGAGACTTCCTGAAGTTATGGTCAAAAACTTAGTGCATTGTTTGGGGAATGCTTTGACATGATCTGGAGAAATTAAAGACCATGAGCTATGTCAGCCGTTTCAGAGAGTTGCCCTTGGTTTCTCATTAGGAGAATGTCTGGGGTATGTCTTTCCACTGTGGACGAAGTATTAGGACTGTAGCTACCTGGTCAGCTCAGGCACAGTGATGGACTGTGTGTTCCCTGCCTGCTGGGAGAGGGGAACAGACTTTCTTGTGTTACCTGACTGTCAGGAAGTCCCTAAAGAGTCAATGCTACCTGAGGGTAGTTTTGGCAGTTGCTATTAATACTTTCTCCAAGTTCCTAGAAGCTTGGTCAGTCTATGCAAATGCATTCAGCTTAAGTCTGAGTTCTGGACAAGATATGCTTCTTAAAGTATATAAACCTAACTTCATTTTGGTCTTATATAAATTTTTGTGGCTTAGCTTGTCTTGTTTTGTAATTGATGAGGCTCTTATTTGTGAACTTGCTATGTTTATGAAACGTGGCTGAAATCAACTGTCTCTCCACTGTTGTTGTGTGAGAGTGTGGGAGCAGAAGATGTGAAGACCAAGAAGGGTAAAACAATTTTTTTGTTTTCTTTTATTGACAAATATAATAACTTTCTCCTCACCTTGCTGAAATGTATCAACTAAATCTCCATGTCAGAAGATGTACAGGATAATTGCACTTGGAGATTGCACATGGATGTGATGCTTGGGATAAAAAGATTGTTTAAGCCAGTGCTGAGTCTAAAGACTGGTTCCAGAAGTTGTATACAGAGTTGTTTAGTTTTTCTTTTTTCATGTGTGGATATGCTGGGGTGGGGGCCACAAAAACAAATCAGCAACAAGTGCAGTATCTTGAAATGAAGGTGCAGATTAGCACATAGAATCTGACCAAATTCTATTCATTCTTGCAGAAAGTGCAGCTCCTTAGCCCCATAGCTAAAGAGAGTGTATGAGGGGAATCTTCCATGATTTCTGCCACAGAAACTATACTGTGCCAGATATATTAGCATTTGGTGCAGATAGAATGTTTTAGTATGGGAGTAAGGTACTGGTTAGATATGCAAGTGACCTGCATTTACAGACTGGTAGAAGCAGTAGAATGATTTTTGGGCACATCCTTTTGTGTGCTTACATCTCCATTTATCTTTGTGTGAGTTGGTTGTGATCAGTAAGAGGAAGCTTTTATGATATGAAATAGCTAGGAGAAAGCTGGGTATTAATCTACAGTCATTTAAGTTATTAAAGGCTTCAAAAGCTTTTGTTTTGAAGGGTCACTTTTGATTAAACAAGTTACAGGCAAATGGGAAATGTACACTACTGCTCCCACCTGTCAGGGGAGATTACTTCCTACTGCACAGTTGTTCCAGATATGTATTTCAGTATAGAGCACACTGGATAGTTGGTGCTGGGCCATGTATTTCTTGCAGACAAGGCAAGAAAAAGAGCATTGAGATGATAGACTGAGTAGCTGGCTGGGTTATTCTTCCTTTAGAAAGTACTTTGTGGACTTAATCTCTCAGGAGGCTACTTGAAATTTGTGTACAGCAATGCCAAACCCAAGAGCTCGGGTGAAAGCTTTACAAATCTTAACTCCCAACCCACCCAAGAAGTTCTGCATTTCATGTACAAAAAGCCACTGATTTCTTTTAGATCAAGGTAAAGCAATGTTTAAAATGCTATGAAATTCAAGGGACCAAAGCAGAACTGAGACTAGTTGTAATTATCTCTGAGTGTTACTGCTGCCTAACTCATGGTGTCAAAACAGTTCTTGTTTATGAGACAGTTTTTTGGCAGACTTTGTCAGAATTGTGTAAGTGTAAAGACAGCAAGACAATTATGAGAAATTTTGAGTACCAGAACTTGAGAGAAGTGATCATGTTCCAGCAGAGAAAAGAACTTGGGTCTGTCGATATTTTTTTTTAATGTGTAAGCATACAAAAGGAGCAGGGTTGTTCTTGCACCCTCTGTACCTCCCATACTTGCTGCACTTCTTGATTTGCAAAGCTTGCTGAGCCAGTTTTCACCCTGTGAGTGCCTTCAGGGTGGAGTGAATAAAGCTTGCATGACTATTCGTATTAGGTTTGCAGAAGACTCATCCTTTGCCTCGAGATTGGGTGTGCAGAAGCCATTAAATGGCAAATAGCTCTTGCTTCCTCCAGTACTTGGTTTGCTCTACTCACTTATGAACTGGATTTGTGAGGATAACTTCTTACTAGAAGTATCTGCCAATGCTGTCAGTAGAAACTATAGGGCACTCCAGAACAGGTTGTTTAATGTGCTGGATATTGTAGTACTGAAACTGGCTTTTTTGGGGTTTTATTGTTTGGTTTATTTTGGTTTTTTACCTGGGTGTCTTGGAATCAATAATGTGGAGCACAATTATAACCAATAGTGCTTAACTCTGGCAATAAAAAGCCCATAGTTGGGTGTTAGCTCTGAATCTTGGATATTGCTATTTGTAGTTCCTGTGATAGCTGAGTAATAGTATATTACCTTTATGCAAAGCATTATGTAGAAAGAAATAATCTGTCTAAAGGCACTTAAATAAGAAACAGAGCGAAGGGGAAAGGATCAGTGCAGAGCACAATTGCAATGCTGTTTCATGTCATCTCAAGTTAAATTAGTTGTTCAATAAGAAAGGAGTGAAGAGACAGCAGGAAGACATAAGTCTTGGAGGGCACTGGCAGTGACTGAGGTTGTGACTGAGGAAATGATTTAGAAATTTCTTCCATGTTAGGGAGGCCATGCTAATATAAGAATATGCCTCCCTTCCTGTTCCCTTAACTTGCTGAGTGTTGCAGGAAGTGGTACCATAGCTTTACCAAGATTAAGTAGTTCCTTGTTTTCCACTTTGCCTTGTCATTTGGGACTCTGTTTTGCTTGTTGCTTCATCCACATGTGGATGCTACTGCATATAGTAGCTTTTGACAGCCAGGTCTGGTTTCTAACACTTCTTTAAATGTGAACTTGGATTATCCACTGTAATTGTCTTTCTCCAATTGCCCAGGGGAGGCTTCCTTTAAATATAAATGTACAGAGACGTGTGGTCTCCTATTCCTTCACAGAAAAAGGGGTGGGTTTTATAGACTATTTCATTAATCTTTTTTCCCCAAGTACTGTAATTTCTAGTGCGCCTGTCCATAGGCGTGTACCTCTGTGTAGTCCATCTTGTTCATTAGAACACAGATTTTTCACTTAGTAATATTAACATGCTCTTTACATGTGCAGAACATGATCAATTTTCTTCTCCAATATTGCCTAAGAGCTGTGCTTCTAACTGATCAGAGGTGAAGGTGTGAGGCTGTGCCTGCAATAATGTTGATTACTTTCTTCCTCCCCTCCACTGTGTTTATATAACTCTAGAGTTTGGCACAACTGACTCCCTGTGTTTGACAATTGATACCAGTTTCTGTTGGCACTAGAGCATTTTTAGGAACTACTTCTCCTGTGGATCAGTGTCTTCAGAAAGCATTTTCACTGAAGAAAATTATTGTGGGGCGGAGTAGTTGTTTGTTCTCCTTGTTTGATAGCCTCTCTTCAAATTCCCAGCCCTTTCACACTGCTGCATTCCCTTCTCTGAGTGCTGATCACTTGTAGGGATCTTTGGCTCTGTACAAAGGAAATATTGAAATGTCTTTTCAGTTCTGACAGCACAGTCAAACAGCCAAGCACATGTGTATGCATGTCTCCTGCTGGAATAGCTATTGTAACTGCTGCCCAATTTCTCTTTATTTTTGACAGAGGAAACAAATTTCAAAAATCTTCATAAAAATTGATTAGGCAAAACCAGGGTTCTAACACCTGCACCATCGGCAGCTTCTGGTTCCCTGTATGAACAGCAGAGGCTTTGCACAAGCTCAGTGCAGAGCTGCTAGAGTCCACAGGGGGAACGGTGTCAGGAAAAGGAGAAGCCTGCTCTGCTCTGGCACACAAGGTGCCCAGAAACATCTGTGTGGTGCTGCTTAGGCACCCTCTCTGTGAGGGAGTCTGTTTGTGGGTTATTTTTCTTCTAAACCCCCCTTTCTTGGGGGCAGAGAAGCAGGTGCACTTGAGGTTTAAAGTTTAGGAAGAGAGACTGCAATGAGGAATTTTTTTGTTATTGTAAATAATCGTAATCTCTTAAACCATGCTATAGTGTTGCTCAGGATTTTTGGCTTGGTTTTTAAGAAAACTATTTAATGCTTTCAGTACTTTACACCAAAGAAGGTACCAGGAGGGGGGGTGGGTAAAGGCAATGACTAGCAAACTATTTATAGTCAAGCAGCTGGAGGGGAGGAATCACTTGTTTAAGTATTCTAGTTTTTAAACTATGATAATTCACTTAAGCTTCAAATGTTCTTCTAAGACTAAGCATCATCCTCTCACATTCCATACTCCAGTGCACACTTAAAACCAACAAAGCCTCAAAATCAAATTAGCCTCAAGTGTGTTGTGTTGGTACAGCAGCTTTCCTTTCCTTGCTATGGAAGAGGAATGCATTCATTCAGTTGAAGTTATTTTTCGTCTTGCAGCAAGACCACTGTTAAAATTTTTTTTAAAAATCTGTTTTGTAGAACTGACTTGCAGTCTTCCTATGAATAATAGGGAGGACTTTATCTCACAAAGAAATTTGTGCTGGCTCACCTGTTGATAAGATGATACAACAAAGCTGCTGTGGGGTGTTTTTTTCTAACAGAAATTGTTCTCTTCCCTGCAGCTCATGCAGGCATCTGACAATTCAAATGTTGCTCAGCTCTAGATGGAGAAAGCAGGTTTCCTCTTAAAAGAGGAAATCTATCTTGGACTGTAAAGCAACTTTTGAGCATCAAAATGCAGGCTCTGGAGCATTTGAAATGTGTTTAATCTAGTCGGGGGGGGATGTGGACAAATAATTGGTGCACTTGACTGTTTTCAATGTGTTGTGTTAATGTAACTCCATGTCAGGATGGGTCTTGTATAAGAATCTCTTTTTTTGCTCTGAAGTCTTGATGCAAAATAAGGCAAGTAAAAAATGCAACTCTTATTCTCAGATTTCCTTATATCTTGATTTTTTTTTTAATTTTTTTTTCTCTTCAGTTCTCAAAGAAAGTGAGTGAAAAAGACTTTTTAAAAAATTTGCTTCATAAATAATGGAGTAAAGTTGCAAGTAATCTTACAGTCCTGTAGCCTGGTGTTGGAGAGGGGCAAATATGATGGATAGCAGGAGATACCATAGTAAACCCTTCTTAAATTTTTCTGAAGAAAGATGGTATGTGCAACTTAAATCAGCCTCCCTTTATGAATGGGGGGATGGGTGTTGGTCTTTTTATGGCCTGTCTTTCTAGGACAGGACACTTCTTGCTCACTAGTGCAGTCATTTCCAAAATCCTTCCCATTGAAGCTATGGGTTTTGTGGGGCTCTGTTTTCCCTCTTGACAAAACACACAAGTGGTGGACTCTAATCAGATTCTTAAAATGCTTCTGTGCAACAAACTTGGCACAAAATTTGGGTTATAACTTCTAATAGGCAAGGTTTAGACAAGGTGTCATTTATGAATTTTGTTGAAGTGGTAAGATACTTATTTTACTTTGGCATTTACTTGTGCAAAAAGCATGCGGTATATCCCTCTATTTCTGGAGCTTTTAGTTGATTGTTCATATATTCTCTTTACCCAAATCTTCCCCTGAAGATTAAAGAGGACAGGGCTCCAGTCTCTTCCACATGCAGAAGTGTATCTATCAAACATACATAATTAATGGACATATTAAATATATGTCCTTATTATGGGGGTCTCATGTTCCCCAGACACTTTCTGGAGTGACCTTACACTCCCACAGGTGGCAGTAGCTAGAGGCCAAGGCAGAGCAGCTAAATTATCCCAGCAGGAAAATGGATTAAATCTTCCCCAGAGAAGTGACATACCATCAAGGATAACATGAAAGTCTATTGCTCTAGAAAGAAACCAATTAAAAATCGGTTTGATTGACTTAACTCCAGCATAAAGATTTAAATCTTGACAAGAACAGTCCAGCGTTTCCCTATGGAGCCTCTCAAGTTGAAGACATGGGGAATATTATTTTAACATTAATATCTGAACCATACAGTAAGTGATTATGATGAATGAGTTTTCTCTGCTCCTTCTTTGGTTTTGCTGCCTGTCCTGTATGCTGACAAAATAGAAAATAACTTGTGCTGTATTTCATAGATCACAGATTTTCAGATCCAGAAAGAGTGAACTACAAATTTGAAAGTGGGCCTTGGTAAGTACTTCCTCCCACTTGCTGCACATGCTACAACCCCCACCACTTTTTGTTTAAAGTTACTGTTTAGATAAGCTGTACTTCTCTATACTCCTAATTTGCAAATAGCTATTACCATTATTTTTATTTACTTTCCTACTGCTATGGGAATCAATTAAATCCTTCGAAGGGGAAAGGGAGCAGACAATCTATGATCAGACGCAAGCCAGTTTTCTTATTAGGCTTCAGTGTTGCCTGTTAGCTACTGACACTTCTGTGTTCTGCTAATAAGTGCTTATAATGGGTGCTAAATGTGCTGTGCTATTAACAAAGAATGTAAGCAGTGTTTCAGAAATAACCCCATTAGTTACTAACTCTTGTACTTTTCCTGCAATTTACTACACAGGTACTGCATATACATAATTTTTTTTTAGTAGGGAAGAAACACTTTCATAATGATAGTGTGCCAGAGATACTGTGCTACTACTCAATTGTTTAGGCTATGGTGATTCTTATTCCCAAATATATTTTAAACATAAAGCTTTATCTGCTTTTGATGACTGCTTTGTTCCTTTGGTGGTTGTTTTTTTTTCTTTAATGTAAGAGTGCTTTTTCTATGTATAAATATGGATTTTTCTAAGTGGTTTTCTTGATGATCCCTCTGCAATATCACAAGATATTAGTGTTAAACTGACCTTATTTATGTTCCCATATTGCACAAATACTTACTTCCTTGTTTCTGATTAAGGATCTGTCATAATGGTAGATTATACTTCTGAGTCAAAAGAAGTAAGAAAAAACACAACATTGGCAGAAAGTATTCAGAGAAATTAGCTTAGGGGCTATATTCAGCATTGGTCTAAGCTTTTGCCTTTTCACCAACAAAATTCTGGGATGAGGTGGAAGATTCTCATTTTATTTGAGATAATAAGAAGTACAGAACTAGGAGGCAAGGGGAAACAGTTTGAGACAGACAGTTTCAGAAAGGCCACCTGAGAAATTAAAATGTGAGTGAGAAACATGACCCTCCAGGCATACCACAGCCCTTTTGTATGAGGGAGTCCTCTACTACTGAACAACACTTCATCTGCTTAATCAATCACATAAGCTCTTCTGTGAGGGGGAAAAAAAAAAAGCTGTTCATGCAATAGCCAGAAAGGCAGGCTTGGGTAGCTGTGAGCGTTTTGTTGTACTTGACACTTTCAAGAAGTAAGAGAACAAAAGAGACTGCAGTAATGACCAATTAAACCTGGCTTTCTGTGGCTAAGCTATTCCCATGCTAAGCAGCCAATGTAGCCTTTAGCTGTATTACTCTCTAGCAGCACAGTGGTGGCCTGAACCAGCAATGCTAAGGCTCAACTCTTTGGGCCAGAGTCCTGTGTGTGCTGAGTACAGCCCTGAACAGATTTGGTCTTGGCTTGTGACTGGTTCTTATACACTGTCACAGTAGAAATAATAAGCACTAATCTCTTTTACATCTAATTGCTCTGCTTCAACTTCTACCTAGCTAGATTAGAACAGCAAGTATTTGATTTTTATACCAGTTACCCTCTTCAGATAATGGAGAAGCACAAATGATGTCAGGAGAGGGAAGTAAATTGGGAATATGATTAAAGAGATGACAGCTCAAAGAGCAAATGTGGTAAAAGCAGGAAAGGGGAACCTGGAAAGGGGCAGCTTAACAAAACGAACTTTCCCTTGGAGAGACTTTTACAGTCACTTTCAATTGT
Source organism: Lichenostomus cassidix (assembly GCF_008360975.1). NCBI lineage: Eukaryota > Metazoa > Chordata > Aves > Passeriformes > Meliphagidae > Lichenostomus > Lichenostomus cassidix. The sequence goes on from NC_139482.1 coordinate 128,430,056, forward strand.
TGTGTGTGTTTGGATGGTGGTGGTACTTGGGCCTCACTGCCTTGGCAATGCCATCCAGCAGACATGGAGCAGGTCCAGAAGCCTGTTCCTGGAGTGTGAACGACAAGCAGACAGGGGGGTGTGTGGCAGATACTATGGGCAGATGTCTTTGCATTACTCCCTCTTTCTGTGCCTGCAGCAGCAAGATGGAACTTGTGGATGACAATGCTGTTATCCGAGCAAGAGGATTGCCGTGGCAGTCATCTGACCAGGACATAGCGAGATTCTTCAAAGGTCTAAACATTGCCAAGTTAGTAGCCAAGAATTTACTTGTACATTTGTAGCTCCCCAGCTGCTTAGGTGATGAAGTTTCATCTCTTGATTTAAATCTTGCAGAGGAGGTGCTGCACTCTGTCTCAATGCCCAAGGCAGGAGGAATGGGGAGGCTCTTGTGAGGTTCGTAAGTGAAGAGCATAGAGATCTAGCACTACAAAGGCACAAGCATCACATGGGCAATCGATACATAGAGGTGAGTGACATGATGGGCTTTGAAGTCCTCTTCTCAAAAGGAATGCAAATGATATGCCAATCACGTGTTCTTTTTTTTTCATTTAGGTATACAAGGCAACAGGTGAAGACTTCCTTAAAATTGCAGGAGGTAATTTTTAGGGGATGAAAAGGGATGGTTTGTCCCATCAGCATCTCTAACTTTTGGCTGTAAACTGCTCCTGTTGAATGTGGCCCATTTTTCTGGTTTTGAACAAGTAGCTGGCTGGTGTATTGATTACTATGCATTCTGCTAACAGCAGTCCAACATATTCCATGATTTATCTGTCTACCTCTCTCTTCTCACTTGCCATTTTCAAGGGGCCTGTCAATCAGGATTTGATTGGGTAAAGTGGTCCTGCATATGAACTTACTTGTTTGGTCATCTTTGTAATAGTGGGAATCTGAATGTTACTGATTGCTGAATAAATGGAACCACAGTAGTTTTTCAAAACAATATAACTGCTGCTTCTGTGGAGGCTTGCACATAAAAAGAAACAGAGATCACAGTGTAAATACAAGGGACTTATGGAACTGATTTTCTTCAAATAAAATCTTTGCCTCAAACTTAATTGGGAAGATTTAGGAGAATTGCTTATTTAAGGGGAATCTTGAAATATTTACTGATTATTGAAAGGCTGCAAAATTTGCACTTCAAATTCCCTCTTGATCTCATTTCCACCCCTTTGTCTGCAAGAATTTGAATTAACCAATAAGCTGTTTTATCTGCAATACTACTTTAAGGTCTTAGCTCCCTGACAGATTTGGGTTGGGGTTTTTAAGTGACTAACTGGATATCTGAAGTTGAGGCTTCTGAGTGGGAGAGGCTGTTAAGCTGTCAATTACATAGATAACTGATAGGCTTGGTAGTAGTTACACCATTCAAAGTAAAGACATTGCACAGTGACATTAGTGAAGAATGGTACATGCCTGGTGCAACCAAACTTTGCAGAATAAGAGAGCCATAAGCAAAAGATAAAGGTAGCTGCTAACCGAATATCTTAGAATTAGGGTACTGTTATGAGCGTCATTGGCCTTCTGAAGGTACTGAAAGTAGAATTGGCAGACTTTGACAGTTCTGTCAGGATAGGATGAAATTCCTGAGCTGTTTTCAACATACCCTTCCAACTGTCTTTCCCAGCACAATGATCTGGTTACCATATATTATGGCTCCAGAGCATGTCAAAGGTATCCCAAACTTGGAAAGGCAAGGGGCACAGTACTGCTTACACGAGAGATGGACAGACTATGCTTTCTTTGGGCTTTGAACATTGCAAGTACTTCCTATTTTTCCTTTTAATAAAGATTAATCTCCTCTAAATGATGGAGTAATATTATCTCTATATAAAGTAATATCTTTCCTGACTTTAGAGGCAAATATTGTTCTACCTACGCAAGAATTGCCTGCGGAGAGGATGTAGCTATGCTCATGATTTTACATGGTTGCCCAGGCTTATGTGCTTCTGTACTTTTTCTTGTTAAAGGTACTTCCAATGAGGTTGCACAGTTCTTGTCGAAAGAAAACCAAGTGATTGTCAGGATGAGAGGTCTTCCTTTCAATGTAACGACAGAAGAAGTGCTAACTTTCTTTGGCCAGCACTGCCCTGTAACAGGAGGAAAGGAGGGAATCCTGTTTGTCACTTACCCTGACAGCAGGCCAACAGGGGATGCCTTTGTCTTGTTTGCTTGTGAGGAATATGCACAAAATGCACTGAAAAAGCACAAGGATTTGCTGGGAAAAAGGTACATTGAACTCTTCAGGAGCACTGCAGCAGAAGTTCAGCAGGTGGGTGCAAGCCTTTCAAACATTGGCTTCTTGTAGTCCAAACTTCTACACTGGCAGTAGAGGAAGCAAATAATGCTTGGCTGTGACTGGAAAGCTTCTTTTGTCTTTTAGCACTCTTGACTCTTGCTGGAATAAGTATTGTCTGAATTCTGTGAGACTTTGCTCCCTTGAAATGTAAGATCTCATGGCATAGGGATGTTCTCAACCATATACAAGCCTTTGGGGTTTTGGCTTCCAATAGCTTTGCAAAATTTTGATGTGATTTTAGTGTTTTACTCTACATATTCTGGGTTTTACTAAGTCCAATGATGATCTATTCAGAAGGAGTGTTTACCAACAGGTCTTGATCTAAAGGATTTATCTTTAGTCATTTTAGTCATACAAAAGAAAGCCTTCTGATGTAGTTGTCCTCTTTAGTGTAATGTCTGAAGAGTTGTACAAATTGTCTTGAAGTGCAGGTCTCTGCCAGCACAGGCTATCTAGCAGAGGGTGGCAGGACTTTGAAGCTAGACCTGAACAGTATGTCTTAAGAGGCTTTTGTAATCTTTGTTTTGCACAGGTGCTGAACAGATACTCTTCCACACCTCTCATTCCTCTCCCAACACCTCCAATTCTTCCAGTATTACCTCAACAATTCGTGCCTCCCACTAACATCAGAGACTGCATACGTTTGCGTGGTCTTCCCTATGCTGCTACTATAGAGGACATTCTGGAGTTCCTGGGAGAGTTTTCTACAGATATTCGGACCCATGGAGTTCACATGGTACTGAATCACCAGGTTGGTAGGAGACACATTTCTAAGCACTCTGTCAAATGCCTGTATATGTGAATACAATCCTGATTATATCAATAGGGAAGCATCATTAGGATTTGCACTAATGGTATTAATAGGCCTCCAGCTCTTTTCTAAAAGCGTACTGGCAATAGATGACTTGAATCCTGCTGTGGTAGCTGCTGCATTTGCTGTGGAGTGGTTTCTTTCACGGAGACCCACATGCTGAAAACTAAACCATAGTCTTGGAGGGGTTGGTGCTCCTGGAACAGCAGCCATGATCCTCACCTGTAGGAGGCTTGAACTGAAGAGTCTTGCTCAATGGCATGCATGATTCCTCTCGTACCAGGAGAGGAGTGCCTTTAAAACACAAGTGTGGGCAATGTTAGCTCTCAAAGGAGTGGTTGTCCCTGCCTTGCTGAGCAATGTGCTGCTAGCATATTTGAGGACAAATGTGACTGCAGCCTGCTAGAGACAGGAAATCCTATGTCATAAGTCAGAAGCTGAAGCTTTGGGTTTCCTATGTTGCTGCTTTCTTTAAAAAGTCATAGCAAAGCACCAAGATTAACAGCTCGTTGATGTGTATGAAGGGTCACATCTTTGCCATTGTTTTCTAGAAGCAGTTTCTACCAAAACCTTTTAGACAAAGGATTGTGCATTCTTGTGATCTTTATCTTTGGAGGAGGAGTCGGCAGCTCCTTTAACTCTATGGAGATGCTCTGCGTGGTTCAATTGAACAAACACATTATTGCTGTATAAAAACGATGGTTCTAAAATTGTTTCAGCTTAGGCTTCATATCAAGCAAAACTAAAAAGTACTTCCTGGTCCTGAAGTAGGACTTCTGTGCTTCAGGACTATGGGGATGAAGAGACTATAGGTATCACCTAAAGACATTCTTCTGCCTGTGAGGACTTGACCTAACCAAGTCTGAAAAACTGTAACAAATGTGCAATGCTGGGAGAGACTGTGAAAAGGCACAGATATTAAAGCACAAGTAATGATTTACAGTAGTATCAGCCCTTGACTGCCCTAATGAAAGCACCTAGATGAAGAAATTGGTGTGTGCATATAACCCTGAGGGCTGTCCAATTTTTGTTTTTTCTCCCCAGATACTGCTTTTGCCTGACCACTAGATTTTTATTTCTCCATGTTCACAGATTTCAGCCCTCTAACCATGAACAGCTGTGTAAAGGATGCTAATCAAGTTGTTGTCCCCTCCAAAATAAGAACTGGCCCAGAGTTTGTTAGAACCAGCTTCAGATCTCTCTCTAGTTTTTGCTACTTCAAGTCAGCAACTGCATGTGGATAAAATTACTCCTCCCAGTGGTATATCCCACTCATTTACAGATATAAAAATGTCTTTTTTTTTTTTTTTCTCTGTAAGCTCATACCAAGCCTTAGGCTAGTTAGTACTGTACTGAAACATCCCAGCTGATATTGGTCTTCAGAAGATAAAATTTAAAACAAATGAACAATGAGCCTGTGACTGTATTTGTCCTTGAATTTTAAAAATCATTGGTAATAAGTGGGGACTAGATCTTCCAATTCTGAAGGTCTCAAAGTACCCAAGTACTCCTGAAATACAGTCTCTTGCATAGGAGCCCTTTTTTTAATATAGAAGCAATAACTTACAATGTGGCTTAATCAGAACAGGTGAATAAATAAAATCAAGTTATCAAAAGTGGGAAAAACTTTGGAGAGGAGAGCTTAAATGTGCTGATGGGTGCTCAGCATGACTGACTGTACTTGGCTTTGGAGATGGCTGTATTTATGACTGAAGAGACTGCTTTTAACAGCACAGATTATTGCTGTGCTTCTCCTTCATGGAACCTATAGAAACATTTCGTTTTTGTCTGCCTTGTTTGTAGGGACGTCCATCGGGAGATGCTTTTATTCAGATGAAATCTGCAGATCGAGCTTTCCTGGCTGCACAGAAGTGTCATAAGAAGACTATGAAGGACAGATATGTTGAAGTCTTTCAATGTTCTGCTGAAGAGATGAACTTTGTGTTAATGGGGGGCACTTTAAATCGAAATGGCTTGTCCCCACCACCATGTAAGTTACCATGTAAGTTTTGCTTGGGTCTTGCCACTACTGTCTACTCTACACTGTGTGCGGGTATGTAATGGAGCTGCTTTGTTGACTCTGATCCTGGTTCTTGGAAAGGGTTGTCAGATGGGGGTGTTACAAGGTCCTTTGTCTTAAATCACCAGCAGCTTGCAATCATTATTTTTCCCTTTGGTTGTGGATTATTATGACTGAAGAATTACTTTTGCTTTTCCAGTGGCAAATTTTCCCTCCCCTCCCTGAAATTTAATTGGTTGGGGTGAATGATGATTCTGAAAAGTAATTTCTAAGTCCTGCCTAGACCTTAAAGAACTGTTTTGCATCTAAACTGATCTGTACTAATATTTTTTCATTATGGTCAACATGTTAAGTAAAAGACCTTCCCTTTTCACTTCCAAAGCTTAATTTAAGAAACCATAGGTAATGCTCCTGTTTGAGACTTAATCACGTGTTCTACATTTTGACCTGCAACTGACTGAGCTCTTCCTTTGCTTGTTGTTGTTCATACAGAACTGAGGTTGCCTTTGTGGAAGTGAAATACACATGGCTTCTGCCTCAGAGAATTGGGGATTCTGTGTTTTCTTTTAAATTTTGATTCTCAGAGCTACTAGGATCAACACTGACTTCTATGCAAACTTTTGGGAGAAATGCTTTAAGAACTTAAAAGCTAACTTACTAAGCATATGTGCCACATAAATCTGAGCCTATGGGAAAAATAATCCTTTGCTTCCAAAATCATAAATGGCAAGGTATTCAAGTAGGAGCTCTCTCTGTGCCTCTCTTTGCAAGTGGACATTTTTTGGTGGTGGACTTTTAAAGAAATGTCCTCTACATGCTAGTCAAAGCTGCCAATACAGCAGCAAACATCCTGGGAGTGGTTTCTTCTGAGTGTAAGTAGACCTTCAGCTAATCCTTGTGAGTTTTTTCCTTCATTGAAAGTATCTTGAGCAGGGGTCAGCAGTAGATAGTCCTATATGTGATGGCTGTTCCAGATGGGTTGGAATCTTCTGGGAGCTCCTAGGTTCTTGGACAGAGTCACCAACTTTGGAAACACATAAGTGTCAGTGTTTGCATTTGCAGCTACAAATGCCTGTGATGTATTCCTCAGATAAGGACTTTTGGCCATGTCATTGCCCCATTTCAAGATACAATGAGATGCTGACTGTAACTGAGTATCAAAATTAAAGGCTTACTTTATCCAAGTTTGATGTTCACTTCTATGACACTGGCGAGGAGAAGAGAAAAGCAAAGGAAGAGAATGGCAGAGGAGGAGGGTGAACTCTCATCAGTGAGAATTCATTTAGGGTCTAATATATTGTCAAAACAGCACAAAGTACATTTCTGGGGGTTTTTTAATGTACTGTTAACACTTCAAGCTGCAAAGCCATTACTTTTCTTACTCTGCTGTTGATTAATTAAGGGATAAGGAATACCAGGATGAAAGTGTCCTCTCTTTTGTTGATTGTTAGACAGATCTTTATCCAAGGAAGTTTTCTTATCATAGAGAAGTCTCATTGTTCTTGAATGCAGACTTCATTAAAATCTGAGCCTAGACAAGCGAAACTGACCTATGTATCAGAGAGACCCTATTCCCAGAGCAAGAGATGGTTTTGTTTGTTTTTTTTTTTAAACATTTTTGTCTTTATTTTTGACTAGGGGCTGGGCATAACAGTTGGTGGTCAAACTCACATTGGTGGCTCAGATATATTTTCTGTGTTGAACAAGGAGAAGCTTGTGAAGGTTCTTGACATAATGTGGAGTTTTGTGTGTATGGTCTTCATTAGCTCTGGAATTTCAGAGGTCCTAATGTATTTTCCATTTGTTCCCTGTAGGCCTTTCACCCCCTGCCTACTCCTTTCCAGCTCCTGCTGCAGTTGTGCCAACAGAAGCTGCTCTGTATCAGCCATCCATGCTTCTGAACCCACGAACACTCCAGCCCTCCACAGCCTACTACCCTGCAGGGACTCAGCTCTTCATGAACTACACAGCATATTACCCCAGGTAAAGCAGAGGAGAGCCCAAGCATCAACAAAGAAGTCTTCTTTTTTTTTCCCCCTATTTTTTTTCTTTTCCTTTTCTTTTTTCCCTCTTTTTTTTTTCCTTTTTACTGTCCCCAGCCAATGCACAAAGCTCACAAAAGAACATTGCCTGCTCTGCTAAAGACTTGTGAAACCGAGACAGCCTGTTCAGTATCTTGTTCAGGGAAACAATTTCAGGAAAACTAGGGATTTTCCAAGTTTTAGAGTACTGCAGGTAGCAATGTTTGTGGGGAAGGGGGGGGGTTGGTTAGTGTGTATGTTTTTTTTTTTTCCTTTTTTTTTACCTAGGTCACGTATTTAAGTGCGATTTTTTTTTTTTTTTAAATTTTTTTTTTCCACTGAACATTCCCCTTAAGCTTATTGTTTGCTTTGTTATGCCCTCAGTTAGAATTGATGTGTGCAGTACTCCTCCCCCTATCCATAAAGAAGCCCTTGGCCCCTATTTAGAATGGGTGGACTGGGGTCTGCCTTAACTTCTGAAATTCTGCATCTTTGTTTTTGTAACAAAGTAACTTTGACCATTATGGTGAAAACAGTTTACTTCTGTAAATAAGTATTGCATTGAAGCATATACGCACTGAACATATATGTAAAGCACATAGAGGCATATATTCTTCCTGACCTCAAACACCTCTCACAAAGGGCTTTTGGTTCTTATGGATATATTAGTTATCTTCTACAGAAAAAAAATCTCTGGATTCTAGTTGCCTTCTGCAGTCATGAGGCTTTGGAAAGAGCCATGTTCCATTTAAGCCATAAACCATTTCTCATCTGTTAGGAAATCTGCTAAAGAACTCAAGTTTCTATCTCTGGAGCAGGGATGAAATAGCTGCTTAAGTTGTTAAGCAATATGAACTCTTCAATACCTGTAAGATAACAAAGGTTTTCTCATTACTTTACACTAAACCTGTATGTCTGTGAACTGCCTGTTGTGGTTTTTTATTAAATTGTTTCCTTCACTCATGAGTTATTTTCCATAATGCCTTCAATATGTGTTTTATGGTTATGATAATGTTACCAAACTCAGCCATGTTAATGTAAGATTAAGAAAAATAAAATTCCGAACTTGCACTGGCAATAAACAAAAACAAGTTTCTCAATAGCAGTTCTATATTTCATGAAAACATAGTAGCAGTAATAGTCTGTACTGACTGACACGTTTTACTACTTAAAATAAGAATAGACTGGCTCCTGCTGGCTAAGCATCAGGCTCTAGAGATCTTTCTGAATGAGATTCCACTTGAATCCCATCACTGGCTTCTTGGGCTGTGGGCATGTATGTTGGTTACAGACTGATCAATCCCAAATCCCAAAATATACTTTTTGTATTCTTGTCTGCCAGGCAGTTGTTCACTGTTCTTAAGAAACCATTATTACATAGCTTCTGTGCCAATTACAAATACATGTAATTATTTCCTTTTTAAAGAAAACAAAAAGTTTCTGGAGTCAAGCTGGCTTCTTTCTTTGTTGTGAGATTTGGTGTTTAGGTATTGCTTTTCCATCCAGAGTAAATTTTGATCTACAGACAATTTGTATATATTCCAAGAGTGATGTAGTTGATCCTTTGTAGCTGATATTTTGGTTTTTTGTTGGTTTTTTTTTTTTTTTCTCTAAAAAATTCTTACTGCTTTTCAGGCAAGTTCCTGTGCTTTGTCCAGGATGCAAAAAAATAATTGGGTCCATCTGAAGTAGCAATTGGAACTCTTTAAAATGTAGGCTTCTGGTTCTGAAGTTTAATTAAAAAGTTAAGTATGTGCAGCAGGAAAGAAGGGGGTATCCTCTGTACTAAGTGCTGCATTTAAAAGCATGTACATGGAAAAGCAATACAGAGCTGGTAAGTGATGATCAGACAATGGTTCATAAATCTATCTACTGAATATTTATAGATATAAGGCAAGTTTCTTTGACCTGCTGCCAAAAGCTTCTACCACTTGTGTTTTGCAAGGTCAAGTTGCTTTATAATAGTCCTACTCCATTTTCCACACTGTAATCAACTTAGATGGTGGAAGAGAGTGAGACGCTGTTTTGGTCTTCAGCATCTATCACAAATCCTGAAACACTCAGACTTGTCTTAATGCTCTTGTGGCTTTGGTGATGAAACCCAATGGTGTAAAGAAATGGATGCCTTCTAAGCTATTAAAATAGCTTTAGTGAACTCCTAATGAAAAGGAGGAAGAGCAAGTTATTCGGGATCTGTTAGTCTTTGATATCTCTGTTTAGCTTGTAATTATATCTGGCAACATGTTCTGACAGTAAATCAGTGGTCTTGCTCTCTGTCTAGTCCCAGGCTTTTAAGAAAGAGCAATAGCATTCCTGGGAGGGAGGAGTTTTCCTTTATCTAATCCTAGGTGTAATACATGCTGTATGGACATTGGAAATAATGAGTATCTGCACTACTGGGTAATTAATAATATATCCTATAGAAAATTTTACCATGTACAAACTTGAAAGTTATTGCTATAGTTGAATCTTATTGTATTTATTGTGTTTAATGTAATTTTTATCACTTTTAAGCAGTGTCTTTGAAGCTTCAAAAGTATCTGTCAATATCCATACATGTAGTAATACATTTATACTTTTGGCTTTTTCTAACAATATTTTAAATAACATTGTGCAAAGAGGAGATTCTTAATTGTAGGACTCATAGTCAAAACATGATATGGAAACTGAAAACTGATGTTGGTTCAAACAAACTGGATAAAGTCCATGGCAGGAAATTCATTGTGAGTTAGTGAATATACAGAAACCACACCTGGCTCAGGAAGTCCTTGAACTCAAAATAACTGGAAGAGTGTTCTTGTGTTCTGTGTCCTATGGTAAATTCTCGTGCTGTTGAACCAAGGTGGGTAGGTGAACTTGTTTGTTCACGTCTTTGTCTTGCCAGACACAGGTACCGCTTTAGAGCGTGAATCTGTTCCAATGTATTTGTCTAATAGTGGCTGAGTTTGGGTTATCTCCCTGTTGTGCCAGTGTGTGTACAGTTCTCTGCATTGGAGTGGTTGGAGTTAAAAGGTTTTGTTATGTGACAAAGGTATGATTCTGACAGTTGCTGCACAAGGAAATACAGGGTAATGTCTTAGTGTTCTCATCTGCCTGCTTGTCTCTTCCTGCTGTCGATTAGGTATGGGTTTTCTCATTATACACTAATCAACTTGTAAGAGTAGATACATGTACAACATACATACAGCATTAATATTTATGTATGTATACATGCAGAAGTATGTGTGGATAAAAGTAAAATGACCAATCTGAGCAATAATCAAGGTTAGAAAAAAGTCTTACTTGTTCTCTGTGATGGATCAGATTCTCCATAATGACCATAATGGAAAACAAGTGAGTCTTTTTTCTAACCTTGATTACTGCTCAGATCCCTATTGAAGCATTATTAAGTTACAGGGAGTTTAAAGCTGGCAAACTTAGGAACAAGTGGGCTGGCTTAGGAATGATACCATTCAGAGCTGCTGCCAGCAGCTTTGTTTACATATCTCTGTGTCTGGCTAACCAGCATCACTTGACAGAACTGAGTTAGGAAACAACCATATGTGTATTTAGCCTGGGAGCTCTGCCACAGATGGAGAACAGCAGCAGCCAGAAACAAAACCTCTTTTAGTTGTACTCACAGCATCATATCAACACTCTGGACCACAGCTTTTAAACTCTTGTAATTTTGTTTTTATTATTACTTTTATGCAAAGTATGTCAGCTTGGATTGCATGAAATCACATCTGCAGTGAAGGGCTCACTGAATATAAAAGCCTACTGGTAGCTTTTAGTTGCTGTCCAGCAAATGGAGTAAAAATGTTTTAAATCAAGTGTCAGAATGTGGGACTTTTCTTTACCTGTCCTTGCTCTTGTCGAGCTGCTCTCAATCATGAATTTGTCAAATAAACCTCAACTCTTTAGTTAATGGCACAAACTTGTCACCAGAATGATTGTTTGAGGGGACACTTAATGATTCACTTTTCTAAATTAATGTTGCTTGCGAAGGATTAAAACAGCAGGGATGCCTTTAACTACTACTATATTTCATTGGAGGAGGAGTGCATTAGCAGGGAAGACTAATTGTTGCATGCCTCCAAAGGCTGTCATTATCCTTTCATTTGTCGGTTTTAATTAGTAAAACTGCCATGATGTCTGAAAAGCAGCAGAATGGTAATGCTCTGATCAATAGCTAGCTGGAAATCAGGATAATAAAATTATTTAAATTAAACAAAAAAACTAAAACCAAACCCTACCTTTCTTCAAAGTTGTTAAAATATTGTTGCTGGTAGCAGCGTCCAAATTTTACTCAACCCACCATACAAAATGCTGCCATGGAGGCTCGTGGAGACTTCTTCCTTTTGTTTGCTTAATATATTCAATGACCTAACTTTCAGGTAGCAGACCTTACTGTCATCTTCTGACTGTTCCTCTGTGAACTAGCAAAACATTTGTATTTCTATGAGGGCTTGTTACTACAGCATTGTGCAAGCTTGCTGCAGAGATCAGTTTGAGTATAGTTTTTCCTTTTGCTTGTTTAAAACACAGTTCAGTGGTGGGAGAGAAGATCTGCCTGTTGTGCCTGAAGGCATGAATGTCATCCATGCAGGTGGCTTTTTTAGATGTTTGTAATGATCTCAGGTTATTCAGGGCACCAAGATGCATTGCTGAATGCTTCTCTTTACTCAGAAGCAGCCTTCTACAGGGGTGTGTTGAAAGTCCCAGCACAACCCAGGGCAGACTATTGCAATCTTCTGTGGCAGAAGGTGTTTCTGGATCCATTCCCCCTGCTTATTGTTGTGCTACCATGACCTTATGCAGCTGGGAAATTGATTTTGGTAGGCAGACAGAGTGGGCAGCAGGTTATCTGGTTAAGTGTGGGGGAGGCATCTGCACTGAAGGAGCTCTTGGTGGTTCCAGGGATAGAGCTGGGTTGATATTGAAATAAGGATTCTTAGAGCTGAAAACTTTTTTAATTAAAAAAATGTCTTCCTTGTTGAGTACACCATCTGTGATATTTCTTCATGATGAAAGTCATGGGATCTAAATATTTCTGTTTGGTTAACAGTAATCTGATGGTTTAGTGCTCTTACTTCTGCTTATTGTTAAGTTACGTTACCTTTCTTTCTTAAAAGGTGGATAAACATTCCAATCTTGGAAAAGGAAAATTATTCTGGCTATGTAAATACTTCTGCTAATAACATGTCTTGTCAGCTTTTGTGAACAAAGTACCATGTCAAAACTTTCAACTTTGGTGGTTATACCACAAAATTTACTATTAAGTTTTGTATGAACCACTTCTAAAAAAGCTTTATACTAAAGCTGCATTTCCTCGTGGGCTGCTTTCCAGCAATGAACATCATAGGCATTATGCTGCAAACTTGTGTATATGTGCACATTATACTCATGTCCTCTACTGACCCAAGGAATACTTGAAAATCCCTACCAGTTTCTGAAAAAATCTGCTGTTCACTGAATTCTGGGCTCATCTGTCAAATTTCCTTGAGGTTTTTCTGGAGTCTACTTGGTAATGTTCACCCTTTGCTTTTTCTGGTCCTCTTGCTAGCTTCAGTCAGAGGATCTGAGTTTGGGGTGCTGCAGAGATGCTCTGGGTCTGCTGAGCTTCCTAGACCTAGCAAAGAGGAGCAATAACTTAATCTTGAAACACTAGTTGATGAGTCTGAGTTCATTCACTGCTAGTGCTCCTCTGAGTGTTAGAGTAAGGGATAAGATAGAGTAAGACTAACCTGAAATACAGGACCTGTCTTACAGCCCTGAAATTAATGGAAGCTGTTAATCAGTAGCATGATGAAAGGATATTGCCAGTATCTCTTGTCACAAAGCAGAAAATAGTTAATACTTCACAAACAAAAAAACTTTCAGGACTACAGATAAAGAAAGTCATAGGAAAAATAGGGGTTGAAAATCTGAGAGAATTGAAACCTCTAGATGGTGTCTGTGCACATATTTGTTCCTACATGCAAATAGTGCTGGGTATGTTTCTGGTTCTCTTGACTGACCTGCAGGATACTTGGTAGAGATCTGAAAACCTGCTTGGTTATGTATGCTGACTGCTCCCAACTCACACTCACTTGTAATATAAATCACAGCTTCCTTCTGGATATTGGTATCTGTTAAGCAAATGTATAATAGAAAAATCTGTTAGGAAATCAGGAGAGACACTGATCCTCAATGTTTCTGCATAATATTTTAGTGATGAATGTTTGGGATCCCTTGAGGTGTACAAATGCTGCTTGAATGACAATATCAACTTTTAGAATGTGTGAAAACTTGTTCCTGCATCCAAAACTGATTTCTGAAACTGAGATGTGTTTTATTTTGAGATTCTGTGGAGAATACAACAACCTCAGAAATACTGAGTAGAAAAAATCCAATCTGCCTGTTGATTAGTTCCAAGAAAGGGGATCAATTCATAAGGAAAAAAGGTTTGCATTGGGAAATGCTTCATATCATATTTGATTTCAAGAACTAGATGGATATAAGAAGAGTTAAGTTCTTGCACTGCATCATTATATAGTGATATACCCCTACAAAAAACAACTACTGAAATTCTTTTTGACCTGAGGTAAAACATGCAAGTATTTGTTCCTGAGGTTTGTTTGATAAGAGAATATAGGCTGGAATACTTGTCTTGTATGCCTGCCTGGACACTTAACATTACATTTTCAAATGTTCTCTATTGACTTCTTTTCCATCTGGAGACATGCCCACTCTAAGTCACTTGCTGCTGTTCCTCTAGGAGGTTGTCAACCCTCAGACTGGCTACTGGGAGTAGTCCAGATGTTATCTTCTCTTAGGGAATTGAAGCAGATAGCACCCTTAGCCTCACCTGTGGCTGAAGCTGTTATCTTTATCTCCAAGGTGGAGTTATGAATTAGCAAATACTTAGAGCATCACAGTGCATGCAAAGCCAGCAGGGTTAGCTGGAGGTTTTAAACAGAGATGGCAGAGCTTCTTAAAATGGGTAAGGGCCCTGCAGAAGGAATAATAAAAAGAGAAAGAACAGGGAAGAGAACTGAACTGGAAGCACTCTTGCCCCAGAGAGTGCTGTCCCACTGAAGCTGAATGAAAAGCACGTGGAGACTCAGCAGTAGGGCCATGTGGCCAAGGCAGTGGGAAAGCTGTGCTCTGGGATACCCAGCTAAAGCTGTCATGGCCACTCCTGCAAGTTCTGGTGGCCTGTCTCAGCAAAGGCTAGTGAGGCAGAGGAACTTTGGTTTAACAGTGGTAACTTGCAAAGATCAGGGCCATAGCCTTGCTTCAAAAGGAAGGCAAGATTACCCAAGGTGTCTGTCACTGTGTTCTGATGCTTTCCTGTTTGGTGGTTTTTTTGGTTTTTTTTAGTGATACAAGCTAACTCTGTCTTGCCTTGCTAAATTAGTTTACTTCAGAAAGCTGCATTGTAGTTGACTTTGGGGTCTGGGCTTTTAAACCCCTCTAGTAAGAACTCTGCAAAGAAAGCTGGCAAAAAGGTCTCTTTCCTTACTCTTCATATGAGTTTTGGAATAATAGGGTTGTTCTCATAAGGATTCTGGAAAATGATAAACTATTCTATACCTTAATTTCTCTTATGATGTTGTTTTCCTATCTCAGATGCAACAACTACCCTTTCTGGTAGCCACAGCTGGCTGGCCAAAATGATCAATGTTAATGATGCTTTTTACAAAGCAGGTGTAAATAGGCTGGGGCATGCATCTTGTTCACTACATCAAAGAGAAAAATAATTTTTAAATTAAATGTTATATACATGCTCCTAGCAGTACTTAGACATTCATGTGGATTGCAACATTTTAGCAAAAAGAGGATATTTTCTGGAGCTGCCAAATCAAAACTAAGCAGGGGTCTTTTCAGTAGCTCCAGTTTTGTGGCAATTTGAGTAAGGCTATGAAAGATCTGAAGAATATCAAATCTTCTAACATCTACAGATGGAGTATTTTGGGCATAAGAATTTTTCTTCATTAGTCCTGAATAAATTATATTATTGTGGCATTAATATTGCTTTAAAGCAAGACAAGCATGTCCCTCTGTGGCTCTTTACTATCTGGCAGTTGCCATTGACCACAAAAGATGTTGTGTCTAAACAGTCCATGAGACATAAGTAAATGGAAGTAAATACTGCCTTGCTGGCAGCTGTGGAGAGTTCCTTCCTCAGATACTTTTGGCAGATACCAACTTGGAACTTGGATCTGAACTGCAGATGGGCATATCTGCCATGGATTCATATCTTTATTCTATAGCTACATTAAAAAAAACAAAGTTGGAGACAGCATGTGATGGCTGTAAGTTCTAAAGCTGAATGGTGCACTGGTAGGGGAAGACATCTTTTCAGCCTTGTTGGTGTCATAAGCTGACTCTGGATTTTACATTTCAGAACCTTAGTAAAAAGCTATATTGACTGTGGTAGTAGCTTTTTAGGGATTAGTATGATGGTTAATGTAACAGAAAAGGCATGCAGGAAACCATTAGTGGGAAGTAGTGCAACAAATTTGTATCAAGATGCTGCTTGACAGCATAAAATCTGATCTTCCTACAGCTGTTTTTCTGACAATAGGCTCAAAATTGATAAAAATGATTACAAGTGTTTTCCTTGGCACCAGACAATCTCTGTTATCTAATGGAGCCACCAGTGAAGATGTTGTCACAAAGGTACCTGGGAACACAGCTGTAGGGGTAAACAAGCATTATAAGCAGTTTCTATGGAAAAAAGAAAAGCAGCTCTCTTTCTAGACATGGACGGCTGTTCACTGTAGAAACAGCAGTGTTAAAACCTCTGTCAGTTTCATTTTTCTTAAACACTTTGAAGAAGTTTCTCTGAAGGCCTCAAACATCTATACATTGTGTCCAGATATAGCTTGTCTGCTAGATTTGCTTGTTATCTGCTGTGATGAAGCTGTCCCCTTCCATACCCTGCATAAAGATGGCTCAGGGCAAATAATGGGAACTCAGTAAGGACAAGACTGAAAACTCGTGAGAACGTCTGCTTGGGGGTAAATGCGCCTACTGGACTTGGAAGCTCAGAGGCACTCAAGATGAGCTTTAACTTGGAGAGATGGAATATAGGCTAACACTGTAGGACCTGTGGAGGGAGGACTCCTCCACAAGGCATCTTGAGACAGTAGCCTTTGGGCTGAACTTAGTCTTCATGAATACCAGTTTAGCTAAAGATTGAAACACCCATGTAAAGACACAAAGGGAAGACTGATAGAGCCCAGTAGAAATTTTCTCAAAATATTTTCATAGCCTTGAGCTGGGAGAACAGAAGTGGAGGTGGTCTGAGAGCTACCTCTGTAGTGTGATTTGGAGAGGTTATCCCAGGTCTGCGGAATAGCATGAAAATGGTGATGGAAATGGGTAGGTGCTTGATGCCATGCTCAGAAGATAAAGCAAAATTAAGGTAGCTTTGAGCAAGAAGTATGGGCTCTTGGAGGAGTGAGTTCTTTATTTTTTACTTTCACAAAATTATATCATAAGTTGGAGAAGCCAATGGCATCCTTCAGTATTAGGACAATTTTAGGGGTAAGTGGTGTATGCAAATCTATCTAGTAGTGAACTTGTTAGCTTTTCCTTTAGAGAATTTGGGAGTGTGTGGCTGTGTAGGAGGTGTTTGCCTCCAATCTCCAAAGAAACTCTCTTGAGATTAGTCAGTTGGGACTGCCAGAGTATGGAGACAGTGGTCTTCAACAAGATCCTGTGTGTACCCATGTGTTGTGCTGTTAGGGAAGGCTGATTACTCCAGTGTGGTTTCTGTTGTTGAATTGCTCTTGATGCCAGGGTGATGGGAGCGTTATGGATGTCTAATTATGCAGCCTGAACTTTGATATCTGCCTGGCACTTTTAAGAAAGGTTACAGTTGCACAGCCAGCTGCTGGCTCTCTTCTGCACTAGTTTGGCTTCTGATTGCTTCTATCTTAACTTGTGTTTGTAGTATGCAGCAGAGGATGGACTTGTACACACAAATGATCCGGCCAGGACAGTGTCCAAAGAATGGATTTGCATTTAAAGGCCCCAGCAGTTAGACTTCTTTAGAGAAGGTAAGGATACAAACCCCAAGAGATGAGGCTTGGGGGTATCATAGTCTTTGATTCAGATAACCACCATACTCAACATAAGTTGTCATTTGTTGCTCTGGGAATGTAGCTACTCTTTGCTATGTCCAGAATGTCACACTACAATGTAGAAAACCCTATTAAAGCCATAATTTAAAGGATTTTAACTACTCCAGTCATTTTAAGGGCTGCTTCTTTGCATGTTTCCCAGGGCTTCAAATGTATGCTACTTCAAGCTTTAATACCAGTACTGAGAACCTGCAGAAAACTTCTCAGAGTCAGTTTTCTCTGTGGAGCAAAGTGTGGAGATAATGTTACTCTCCTAGCAATGCACTAGAATGAGGTGTTGACTAGACAGAAAGAGCCACTTTCTTAGGTAACTACAGAATCCGATATCTAAGATTCATGCTGACAAAAAACTGCAGCAATGAAATAGTTTTTATAACAGCAGCTACTCTCTTGCTTTTGTGAGTTTTCTGATCAGGCAGGCCACTTCAGCCTTTCACCTTTGGTTTACTTGACATTCTGTATAAGAATAGTCAAAGGGTGAAGTCACCCAGAAAGCATTTGTGTAAAAAAATGCAAGCTGAACTGCAAAGCTGCATAGTGATGGCTGGACCATGTCACTTATTGTGTTGTAGCCTCAGAGGAAGACGTAGAAACATATTTGCAAAAAATGCGTCTGTAACTTCTAGTCCTCTAAAAAATACATAGCCAAAAAAGTGATAAGATTTCTTTTATGCCTCTTTCTTTCCTCTATTCCTTTTTTCAGCTTTTCCTCTGAAAAAATAGCAATAAAACTGCCCACTTTTTCTACTTTTGACACAGCCAACTTAGCCCAGGGTGTTATCTACTTCTGGGCAAATCTTTACCTGCAGCATCACCTCACTGTCATCTGTTTCAAGTGTGCTATTTTTGCACGTGTAAAAGCAAAAGTGACCATCTCCGCTTGTTGGCTAACAAGTTGGCCTTTGGCTGGATTAATAAAGCAAAATCACATCCCTGCACTGACAGTCTGAGGCTATAATTAGCTGCTCAGTAGGATCCTGGCCTATACTGTGCTATATCACTTTCCATCCATCTATGGTGTTGCCATGTAGTGACTAGGTCAGGAAGCTGATCCAGCTGGAGAAATTCATGGGGTTTGTCTTTCAGGCTGTTTTCTGCCAGTTTACAGCTTAGCAATGCAAGTACCTGTGGTGGCACAGAGACAGGAAGGTAGAAGTGGGCAAAGCAGGCACTGAGGGAGAGTAATGGTGTTGCCATGTTGGACTTCATTGTAAAGCTTAGCCCCAAAAGGTAAAAGGTCACGTAATAGTGAATAAATTCTGGCATACTCATAGTGAAGCACTCTTAACTTTAATAGAAAATGTCATTGAAATATTATGTGTGTAAGGTGAAAACTAAAGCTTTTGGTTGTCCTGTAAAGATATTTAGGAAATCAAGAAATTAATATTTGCTTTCATCATGGTGTTGAGTGACCTGCACAACTCTTTCATGCAGATTCCTCCACCCTTTGTGATGTTTTGAACAAACACAGCGAGCCTAGATGGAGGTTTTGATTATGTTTCCAGCTTTACCACTTCTCAAGCCAATTGTGCTCAAGGAAAAAACCACCAGAACTCTGGAAATGACCAGATGGACCTCTTACTGATTTAAAGTTCATGCACAATTTTCAGACATGCGCACACAAACAACTAAGCCCTTCACTGAGAGCACAGGTGCTGAAATCACGCAAATCCTTGAGGCTTTCTGCTTGATAAAGTATTAAGCTGTTCTTAACACAAAAAATAGTTTACCCTGAACCTACAAAGTCTGACTTCTTTCATTCTTTGAAATAGCAAAAAAGTATTTTTTACATAATGTTGCACACAGTTTAAAATTGTTCTTTTTAATTAAAGTGTTTTATAACCTCTAATTTTGCATTTGACATTTTAATAAAAGAAATCTTTTCTTGTATATATTAGTCTAATCTGTGCAAAAGAAGCCACTGTAAACTTTATATGCAGGCATATTTTACACTATGCAGAAATAATTAGGAATGTAAAATAGATTATCTGAGGAAAAAAATGCTGTAACTTTGTAAAAATATATGTGTGGGATGTTAAATGTTTTGTCTCTGATTCTTATCTTGTATGTTTTTCCTATGCACTCAGGTATTTAAATTTTAAAAGACTTACAGGAGTAGACATTTTCAAACTTTGATCACACTGCTTACTCAGAAAAAGAGAAATGCAGTTAACCTTCATCTTGTGGTACTACTTTTATTTTTCCACTTCCTGTTCTACCCACCCTTCTTGGTACTTGGCTGTCTTCTATGAAAGAAAAGTAGTTGTGACCTGTAGTAAGATCCAGCACCTTGTCTGCTTTAAGGGAAGGTCAGATAGGGGTGCTATCTCTATCTATTTGAGCTTGGTCTCTCTGGACTAGAGCAAGCAACCCAGCACCACAGTTGTCACTCTTACCAGAGAAATCAGGTGTTGTACATACTCTAAAATAACTGATGTCTTTTAGCAGCCCTGGGTCTCCCTGCCTGCCCTGAGACTGGGCTTCAGGCACAGGGTTAGATCACTACACCTTTCCATGGCAATTATACTCATCATTTGTACTGAAGAAAGGAGCAAGGAAGCCCTGAAAGCAGAGAGGTGTGAGGCTAGAGGTTGCAAATTGGGTAGGTTCTTTGGCACATTCAAAATAAATATTGCAGAACTGAGGAATACAAGCACTTTAGGTAGGTGGTGCTGTAGGAGTATTTAGTTACCATGAGCCCAAAACTGCAACAGTGCCTTGGTATCCCTGAAAGTAAGTACAAGGGGAGGAAGAGCAAAAGGGTTGGTGGGGTGGCAAAGTAGAAAAAGTCTTCCAGCAAGGCAAGTGATAATCTCATTTCTAGTGTCTGATTAAAAACACTCAACCTCCCCCCATTTCGTTCTTTGTTTTTTTGCTTTTCTCTTTCCTGGGTGCAACTCTCCCTCCCTCACTACAGCCATATTACCCTAGATCTACATTTTATCCTGGAAAACTTCATACTGTTACAGTCTAAAGTATTTGACAGGGCCTTTTAAAAAACTCACTGTTCTGTAAATGTGAGTACATAGACCATGATTAATTGATGCAAAATATTTTTAAATGGTATTTCCAAATTTTCCTTCTGAGAAGATGGTTCTGCCTTTAATTATGTAGCACAATTATAAATTAGTAGTTATGTATAAGGAAAATTAGCCTATATAAGCCACTAGGGAAGTGATGGGGGAATAGAATCTTTGCCTTTTAACTGTGCAGGAATATCTCAAGTGTGCAAATAGAGATAGAGAATGAGTGGATAGGAAGCAGTAGGCCAGAAAAGGTTTGGAAATATGAATCACAAGCTGAATGCAAAAATAATTAAATGCTTTTGCAAAAACAAACTTCATCTTGGGTTGCACAAATGGGCCTCTTGTTTGGAATGCCTTTGTATTTTTCCAGTGTAACTGTAAAACATCAGCAAAAACTTATGCCCAACAATTGCTCAAAAACTGCAGACTGAATACAGGGAATATAAAAACAGCTCCCAGAGGCCTGCTGAAGATATTGGCATTGCTTAGTTTGGTGAAAGGAGGCTGGGGAGGGGTATGAGAACAGTATATTAAAAAACATGGCTAAGAAGAGAAAAGGAATGAATTCTTCCCGTTGGGCATGGGACCAGGAGAGAGGGATGGAGTTATAGACGGAGATTAAGGGTTCAGAACCAACCTCCTGCCAGCAGTAGTTAAATGCTGATCTGAACTGCCTTGGGAGACTCCACAGTCTCCACCCTGGTAATCTTTTGGGACTGGTTGGCCAAGCACTCATCAGAGATGGCACTGGAATAGCTGGTCCCAGTGTCAGGCACAGATGTGGACAAGATGTCCTCCTCAGCTGTTCATCTTTGCAATGATACTGGTTGTTTGTTTTTTTTTTTTTTTAGGGACCCTGACCTCTGATGTTATAAAGCTAGCTGTGCACCTTAGCCTCCAGCTCAGATCATATATATTGTGCAATTTATCACAAGTTCTCTCATGTTTGGGAATCTTTGGATTTTATGTTTTCAGAACCGAATCCTTTATATTCCTTTTCAGTATGTCTGTCTTTTTAAATTGATTACAGTGTTAAAAATTATTTAACTTAAAAGCTGAATATAATATTATTCCCCTATTATAATGTGTGTATGTTTTAGAAAACAAATAAACTAGAAATTAGATGTTTCCCAGAAAAGGGGGAAATATGTTCTTTGCAAAATTAGTTGGCAAATCTCACAGCTTTTCTATCTCTTAATATCTCCATTATCTTAGTTAGGCAGGTTCTCAGCTAGAGGCAATTTTATTTATTTAATCAGGAAAGCATAAGACTCCATCAGTAAAGATGAAAGTCCAATTCCACAATGTAACTTTCTTGGGGTTAAGAGTATTGATTGAACTTGAGATGTGAATCTATCACTCATGTGTTTGAATATGTAAAGACTTTGTACTATGAAAGTAACTGGAATGAATCTGAAAAAATATGTGAAAATATATACTATACTTTCATAAAGACTATACTTAAATTTATTGTGTTACATGGAAAAAGAATTTCTTTCTTCTGTTTTTCTATGCTCCCACCTCTGTCCTGTTCTGCTTTTCTCAGTCATCTCCTTGGCCTCGCTGGTGCTGGGAATAAGGTGGAGTTGGGCTGTGCCCCTCACTGGGGGAGAAGGGCTGGAGGGGGAGTGGGGAGAAGGGGGTGAAAGGAGCCCCAAAGCACCAACCATCCTCTGTGAATGTGAAAGTGCTGCCCCAGGAGAGAGGATAACAAAGGGCAGGCATGGCTCACTCCCCAGCATTTCCCATCCAGACCCTGTCCCTCTCTAGTGCTGTGCTCAGGGAAGGAGCCTGTGTGTTTGCTGAGCTTGCCACCACCTCAAGACAACTGATTATTTCAGTGTGTGCTCAGACAGGCATGGTCAGCTCGTGGAGCCACCAAAACTCCTTGTTTTGTTGTTGGTTAATTGTCAATCACTTGAATGGAGATTTAAACAACTGTGCTTTCATTCATACTCATTTGAAAGGAGCCAAGTGATCCTTTTACACCCCATAGGTCAGAGATGGGATACTTGGCAAACAAGTCTGGGCAGTCAGAGCGAATGTAAGCAAGACGAGTTTGTTTTCACCCACCTTCACCACCTCTGCCCCACTTGGTTTGTGAAGTTGTTGGAAGGTCATGCTGTCCTAAAGGAAACAAAGGAAAAACGATTGTTTTCATGGTGTAAATGGAGCGTAGTGATAAAAACTGTTCTCCTGTGGCTCTTGCATGTTGTGTGGCAATTACTTGGTGTACTACCTGCATCTTCTCAGGGAACGTAGTTCTGGTCTGCTGTGGGAGCTCCTGCAATGAAACACTTCAATAACAGTCACAGCAAACCCTGCTGGAAGGACATACAGCCAAAGCACTGCCTACAGAACTGAGCTGGAAAACAGCTGGAAAAGCACTGGGGCTGCACTGAGAAAAATTATTAAATACCAACCCCCCTTCATCATTTACTCATGTGAGAAATGTGGGTGCACCCATCAGCCTGGATGCACTTGAGGGAGATGACTGATTGAGTGGACATAGCCGAGCAAAGAGCCCACATGAACTCCAGTAAGCCCTGCCCTGTCTGGCTCTCACTGTCTATGAGAAACTGTCTGAAACACAGAAATATCATACCATCTCATACCCAAACTTTGGAGTTTTTTTCAACTTTTTCCCTTTGGGTAATGAAAGATATTGCCTCTGCCTACAAGGTATGCCCCTATTCATATCCTGATTTCATAATACAAGAGCAACCCTATTTGAAAATCCCTTCCTTCTCACCAGCCGTGCTTGCACCCAGCTCTGTGCCACAACACACCACTTTGGATCCTGGGCATGGCTCTGAGGGTCCAAGGGCATCCTTGGGCATAGAGAAGCAACAGAGATCTTTAACTACTCTATTGCTGGCTACTACTGAACACAGTTTGGAGTTGAATCAACAGTGGTGGCTGCACACAAAAGTGCAGAGCCAGGAATGAGCAGGGAGTTGAAGAAGCACCATCAACAACACAGGTCTTTCACTAGAGCATCACAGGATCCCAGGCAATGAAACAGCCTGAAAAGACCCAGGGGAATTTTAGGGCAGGCCAGCTGGAGGCTCTAATCCTGATGATAGCACTAGCACATCAAATCATCCCACACTCAATCAAGACTTCCTGTGATGGGCAAATGGGAGGCAGAAGCTCTTCCCACCCAGCCTTGTTGCACCATGGAAGAGAAATTAAATGCAGGAGTGGTTTGGACCTCAAAAGCTACAAGCCTTGTCTGCCCAAGCAATTAATGACTAATCTCATGCTGATTTGTGAGCCTGACCGGTGATAAAAGAATGGACCTGGGCTCATCACACTCAGAGAACCTGGAGGGAGAGTGCTGAGGCCCTGCTGTGAACTGCTCCTGGTGTTTGGGGGGTTTGGGCAGGAGCTGAGGCCCTGCTGCAGCCAGGTCCTTGATAGGCAGAGAGGGAGGGAGGGAGGGAGGAGAGTCCTCTCTCATATGGCTGCAGTCACATTTAAGTGCACTTAGCAGTGAGAGCCCACCATAATTGCACAGGAATGAAATGAGAATGTAGAGAAACGAGTGCAGGGAAAATGAAGGATGGCCTACATTAATCAGCAAGCCTGGTTTGCTTTTTAGAGAGCTGCTACACACTGGTGCCTGTGGAGAGAATCTATCCATCATTGTATAAAGAAGCATCGGCAACAGATTGGGCTTTTGTGAGTGCTTGCTCTGAGATCTCTAACACCAAACCCCATGTCTTGTACCCATCCATGCACACGGGCAGTTGCATGGGCTGCTGCAATCCAGAGGCTGCTGGCTCTGTTCATGCTGTCTGTGTGTCCCTCTGCCTGCCCCTCTGGCTGCCAGGAAACAAAGGATCACCCATGGCCTTGCTTAGCTTCCAGTCTCAGCTCCTACATCAAAGCTAGCATGAGGTTACAGAGGAAGGTGTCTGTGCTGCAAGCTCCCCAGCAGTCCCAGATTTCCGCAGGCAGCAGCAGAGTCTGGCACATGCTCACCACATGAAAAGGCACAGCAGCACTTCACCTGCATTTTTTAGGAGACTGATGTGTAACTTGGAGTGCAAGATATGGGCCAAATAAAGAACAAAGCAGCCCATTTATTAAAAAGTTTCAGCCCATGCAAGTCTGCCTTCAGTGGGAAGTGGGAAGGGGTATTATATGGAATAAATGTCACTTATAAGGTAGCACAAAGTAAGCACAAAGTGATGGAGTGACATTACTAGAGCACACCACTGCTTGTGAGCCATCCCTGAAATACAGTTACAAACAGATGGGAAAAACTAGTAAGGCAGAGTTGAGACATGAGTTTTAACAGTTGATTCTTTTTTCAGACAGCAACTGCAAAAATAGTACAGAATGGCATGACACTTTCATTATTTCTTTCTGACTTCAGGTTTGAAAGCCCATGTTCAAGGAGACTGCATCCAAAGTTTAAAATCCAACCTGATCTCCAAGTCTCAGGCTGGCTGGGTCTTTTTTCTGTGCATAGTCACCAATTGCAGCTGCTCTGCAGGTTCAGTAACACCCTCAGTGGTGCCTGGTGAAGGCTTCCGACTGTGCAGCACCTTGGGTGGTGGCTGTGCAGGTACCCTGGGTTACAACCATCCTGGGAGCTCACGGGCTGTGGGGACCCTTGGTAAGCAATGCCACTGGAGCACCACACAACATCATCATCATGGATGTTTTTCCCCTCCCCACTGCTCTCCAAGCAGGACCAAAAAGGTATAAAAAGGTTAAAAAAAAAATAAAATTAGAGGCAATGTCAAACCGTGCTGTGGTTAGCTGTACACCACAGGGCAGTTAACAGCATATTTGAAGTCATTACTCAGATCTTCATCCCTCGTCAGGAAGAAAGAGGAAAACAATGTTTGGGAAAAGCTAGGGGTCTCTGGCACAGTCATGCCATCTTCATGGGGAGCACCCTGCTGGGCAGAATCAAACCACCCACCCAGCACTGTGTGGCAAGTGGGAAAAACGCCTTACAATCAAGCTCTTGGACACAAAGGATTTGAGAACAAACTCCACTTCTGGTCTATTGTGCAGGTGATTTTCTCCCCCTCCCAACTCATTATAAAACCTGTGAGCTGTGACCAGCTTTTTGGATGCCACTGGCAAGTAATTCATCCATTGAAATGTCTGTCTGTGGCACGACGAGACCTGCTATCACCTTCACCAGCTGAGGCTGCAGCCACAGAGAGCACTTCCCAGCCTGAGAGGATGGAGGCTAGTAGGTGCAAATACGAAAAGGTAGTGTCTTCAAAATCTGTCTCTGTATGTGCTCTGAGATAAATGTATAGCAGCAGAACCAACTGGAAGGAAGGACATTTCTGGTTTAATTAAATGAGCAAACTGAGCAACCAGATGCAAGAATGAATAAAGAATAAAAACAATAAAAAGAATAAAGAATAAAGAATAAAAAAGAATAAAGAATAAAGAATAAAGAATAGCTGCTGCTTGTCCAGGAGACAACTTCAGAGCTGGGGGCTGGTTTGTGGATGGGCCACTTTCTGCTGCTCCTGTCCATGAGAAAACCACTGTATTGTCTCTTGGCATGTAGGTGACTTGAACTGACAGCAGTGGTGATCATACACTTGCACTGGAGGGGAAGCTGAGCTTTCCTTGCTGGCAGACGCTGGCTCTCCCCGCAGTGCACACCAGGATCACCTGACAAATCCCATACGGGTGATGCACAACACACTTTGGGTACTGACAGATTTACAGAAAGCTGCTTAAGGTGGAAGGCAGCTGCATAGCAGCTGTAAAAGGCGCCTGCACTTTTCTTTATTTTGCTGTGTTCAACTCAACTGAATTAATAAGATGAAAGGCAATTTCAAAGTACCTTGCAGATTACCCTGTCCAAGAGCTTCTTAAAAGCTCACACAATTAGAGTGCATTTGATCTAAAAGTATGGCATCAGTCATGACAGTGTATAACAGCTAAAATATTTTAACCCGGGAGAATCAGCTCTGTTAAGTGTATCACCTTACAACTGCTGGCACCTGGGAATAGCGTTTGTGTTTCTGGGTCAGTCTTTCAGATCCCAGTTTGTCAGACTAAAAGGAGCTGAACCTCTTCTATCCAAAATGTAACAGCTCTCTCTGTACTGTGCACTCCAGTAAATCTAATGGCCAGCAACAGTGCAACAAAAGTCACACGTGCAGCTGATGAGAGAGCTGATGTCTGTGATTTAGTCCATCCTGAAATCATTCTCTGGCACCCCATTTCACTGCAATTTGTGTGCTATGGAAGCGGTTCTGCTGCTGAGTTATTTCTGTTGTTTCAAACCTGGCAGTGGTCACATTGTCCCCCCCACCCCACCCTGCAGATTTTACCCACTCTCTGGAGACTCCATGACAGCAGAGTCTGAGCAACCCTTGGTCTCAGGAAACCTGAGTTTCACCTTACTCTTTACTAGCCTAGTGGTCTAACTTCCCTTGGGTTTAGCACAAGATGGCTAATGAGCATTATCTGTGAGCGAGGGAAAATGCAAACAGCTTTTATCTCCACAAAGCCAGGCCGTGTGTCCCCCCACCGTCTTGGGGTCAACAACGCCTGTCTGTGAGGTTGAAAACTACCAGTCTCTTATCTACAAAACCCCTTGCAACATAGAGACCTGAGATATCTTGTTTTCTGGCTCTCAAGACAAAGACCGAGGCTTAGGTCGACACTTTAAAGTTTCATTTTGCCAATCGGGAGTTTGCAGGGCTTCGTGTGTACCATCCCCGGCCAAACAGGCACATCTCGGGGCCGCTGTTATCGCAAAAGTGAAACCTGTTTAAACTGTCATCCTGCTATCGAGTGTCCCAGCCGCGGTACGTCCAAGGAGAAGCAGGTAGTCAGTTCAAGGGCTAGAGCTGTTTGCTTGATAAATATTGATAGTGTGGAGCAAGGAGTATTGCAACACTGCAAAAGGTCCTTAAAAATGTTCAGAGGATGAAAATTGCCGGCACTGTTGTGATTTTGAAGCTCAAATAATAAATGATTCAACAACTGTACAGTTACCATGGGGATGAAATCTCATTGAGCCTAAAATTACCAAGCTGCTGACAAGGACCTATTTTTAGTATCAGCAGATGTGTATCTTTAAGAACATCAGCACAGACCTACTACTGTGTGTTTGTGTATGCATGCCTGCTCGCCTGTAATTGAGTTTTCTCATGCTAATAATAAAAGCAAAAAGAAATAAATGTCTGGCCGCTGCAACAGACAATGCAGTGATTCAGGCTGGGGGTGATAAGTGGAAGTTGCAATTAATACCTGATAAATAAAGCATTCGAAGAGGCCAGATTGCCAGTAAGTAACTGAACTAGCAAGCAGAGCCCTATCATTACTGTCAGCTAACGTGCCGCAGTAATGGAGCGTCTATTTTTGGTGTCTGTGAGTATCTAATGGGAAGCATTCATGTGCACCGTCAGAGCCCGACGACACAGCAAAACGGAGGCTCAAAGCTGACACGAGCCGCTGGCACAGATCCTGAATCCACACACTCAGAGACGGAGTTCGCACGGGCTCTCCCTCTCCTTCGCACTTGAGGGAGGTGCAAGGATAACCGCGCGAGGAAGTCCCCAGCTCAGGCGAGGTGTGAATGCTGCCGAGCGGCGACACAGCGCAGCGCTGTGCTGCCGAGCGCGGAGCCTTCCCGCCGGCGGATCGAATCGGCCCGGCCCGGCCCGGCTCGGCTCGGCTCGGCTCGGCTCGGCTCGGCCCGGCTCGGCTCGGCCCGGCTCGGCTCGGCTCGGCTCGGCTCGGCTCGGCTCGGCTCGGCCCGGCTCGGCCCGGCTCGGCTCGGCGCTGACTCACCCCGCGCAGCCCAGGAACGGAGCCGGCTCTGCACCGCTGCCTTGCACGGAGTTTTCCTCATGAACTCTAACAGGACGGGCTGGAGACCTGCCTTTTTTTATAGCCTCATTTTGCTGAGGGAGAGGCCAGAGGGTGGCTATAATGACATCTCATTTGGTGATAAAAGGATTGGTTTGTTTTTGCCAAACACGTAGCAGGATAGACATATCTCTGCTCGCCTCTTGGCACGGCAGTGCAGTACATATACATGCAAAAGGGGTTTGCTAGCAAACCAGCCAAGCAAAAATCAAAAGCAGTACATTGCAGCCGGAGAGGATAATAGGGTATTACAGGAGACAGTTCAGCAGTTTTGTTAAAAAACCAAACAAGCTCTTCTAGTTTCTGAAAGGCAGGGATGGAGACAAGGGAGAGGACTGTGGTGTTTCAGAGAAGGCAGCAGTGCTCCTGCCTGCACTGCCATATGAGGCTTTGGTCACGCCTCCCACAGAAAGCAACAGAGAATAATGGCATTTCAGATAAGAGAGAGGAGAAGAATTAAGGATCAGAAAAAGCCCTTGTGCCAAGACACATTTGGAAAAAAAATGTGAATGGTCTTCTACCCCAGAGAAAGCTATGCAAATGGGCCTGATTAAATCATCCATCATTTCCCATTTTTGATATTTAATTGGGAAAGAATGGTTAGTTCCTCAGAGTTGGCTCTTGGAGATGTGTTGGCCATATACGCTTTGCTCTGGGAGCCTACATGCATTTGTTACAAATGTCTGACTCTGCTAAGAAATACCACAGTGTTCAGCCACTACAGAAAACTCCACACACACACCCTTTTTTCCTTAATATTTGATTTTATATAACTTAAACCTTGGTGGAGTTTGGCTTGACTCTGAAGAAGCCATCCCTGTGGAAGCCAGCTAATCAATAGTCCAGGTGAGGTTTAGAGATGCTCTCATTCAGAAAAAACAGAACAACTTGGCCATGCTGTTTAAGAATAAAGAGAGAGCTTCAGGAGATCTGGACAGCTGAACTGCCTGAGCTGGCCATGCACTGTTAAGATCATACATGTGGGCTTCCATCTGAATTTCCTAATGCCCTGGCCAAAAGAAGAATAGGAGGGTATACACTGGGGAGCAGAGGTGCACAGGGCACACAATACGTCTGAGAGGTTTATGACTTATCTGAAGGAAAAGACATGAATTTAATTATGTACCAAACAAACTTGATGTTGCATTCAATTTTCATATTGAACAATCAACACTGGAGGGGTTTTGTTGTCTAGGCACAGTGATCAGAAACACCCACACAGGCACCAGCCTAGAACAATTTCTGAGAAATCACTAGTTA
This sequence comes from Lichenostomus cassidix, assembly GCF_008360975.1. NCBI lineage: Eukaryota > Metazoa > Chordata > Aves > Passeriformes > Meliphagidae > Lichenostomus > Lichenostomus cassidix. Next base: position 128,459,516 of record NC_139482.1, read on the forward strand.
ACAGGAAACTGCTTCCTGATACAGAGGGTGTTGTCAGCTCTTGTCAAGTCCCAGGGCACTGGGTTTACTGAGACAAGAGCTGCCACTATGAACACAATCCTAAGAGTACAGGGGATTGAGGAAAGGGCTCTTTTCTTGGGCTCTTAGGAATAACCCTTGCCCTCGGGCACACATGAACAATGCACTGGTTTGTTTCCTCTTGAGTCCAAAGGGATGATCCAAATGATCCAGGTGTGAGCCATGGAGGAAAGTAAGAATGCCCAAACCACAAAGATGACATCTGCCATTCTCTTTGTCCTTTTTGTCTGCCTTTTCCACTGCTGGAGAAGAAAGCGAATTTGTCTCCCTGAGCAGTATCAGCTGAATAGTCTGTGTCCTCCTTGTTGTAGATGAGCAATCAGTGCCTGGAGAAAGGATGTTATTGCTTTTGAAGCTCCACAGATTTAAGTGAGAAATACCAGAATCTAGACATAGAAGAAACTGAGGAGAATGTTTTTTTCAACCATAGGTCTCTAAATGAGGGTAGCACCCAAGACGAATCAGGGTGAATGAAACTATGGCAGGAAAAAGCCTTGAAATTATGTGCTTGCTAAGGACTACATTCACATAGCCTGGATTCCTTATTCCTAGCTGAGATTTAGGGAAACAATGGGTGAATTCCATGCACTGCATTAGAAAGGAATATTTTGCTGCAAGCAAATGTGCCAACTTGTGGGATCATAGGATAATTCAGGTTAGAAGGATCTCTCAAGAGATCACCAGTCCAACAACCTGTCCGAAGCAGGGACAGCTCTGAAGTCAGACCACGTTACTCAGTGTTTTAACCAGTTTGATCAAACCCACCAAGAGTAGAGACTGCAGCCTCTGGGCAACCTCTTCCAGTGTCTGACTGTCTTCATGGGGAAGAGGTTTATCCCTATATCCAGGACATAAGGATGTGGTAAATTATATAATCAGCTTTGCTGTGCCTCAGAGACATCACCAAATACAGCATGAGTGTTAACTACTGAGTAATAGCAGTTTTTCAAGAGAAACTGTTGATGCCAGGATCACCCAGGGCAATGAATTTCAGTTGCGAGGTATAAATGACAACATAAGTGCTGAAGTCTTTGGTACTGACAAAATCTTGTCGTCATTGCTGAATGTACAGTCAAAAGAGCAGCAAGACATTAGGTACTACTTGTACTTAATTTCATTCACTGTGATATGGGTTAAAGTAGAGTAGCATCTAACTTACTTAAAGAAAAAAAGAAAAAGGCAACTTGAAGAGGAAGGTGTAACTGCTACAACCCTACAACCCCACTGCTTTCAAAATCACTTTGCAACAACCAAGGAGTCAATAACCCCACAGGTTCTGTTTTATAGCCCCAGCTGTGGAAATCAGACTTGAGCAGTGCTGTACTTCTCCCACTTCCCCAGAGAGGCTGAGATCTCAAGTGCTGGGGTGTTGAGGAATACAGATGCAGGGCAAGCCCCCAGACATCATCTGTCCTGCCATCTGTCCTGCAAACCCACAATCCTGGAGTCAATCAGTGACAGGAAAAGGGTAAAACCTCAGCAAGACCCTGGCCAACAGCACACCAGAACAGAAAGAACAGGTCAGTGCTGCCCACAGTCAGTGCCCACATTTCTGCACCCTTTTGTATGTAGTCAGGGATAGCTATTCAAGCCTGTCTTAGTTTTCTCTGCCATGCTACTGTTTTTTCCCATCAGGAAGTTTGTTTCTATGTAGAGTTCTCCAAATAGGTCTTTAACAATCTTTCCTCTCATGATGGGGCTCCATAATGTGCTGTCAAAGTTTTAGTAACCACTTTCTCCAGGAGTTAGTAAGGGGAATTGAGGCTTATGTACCCTTTTGGGTTCCAATGTAGATCCTTTGGTCTAGAGTGTCTAAAACCATTTTTCCACAGAGTTGTTCCCATCCTTGTGTTGGCTCAAATCTCACCTCTGTGCCGAGTGTTTTCTCATCTTCTGTTTCTCTTCCTGGTCAGCTCCAATGCGTCCTGAGTAGCCTCTTTGCATAGAGCCTGACTTGCAGTCCCACATCCCTCTCCAGAGGCAGCTTCCACAGGAAACATTAATTCCTGCTCTTTGATCATCAGCTCTCAGCATTAAACACAGAAGTCAAGGCAGTCAGGTTTGGTGGGCTGGCCACTCCCTCTGCTTCTCACAGGGAGAACGTTGCTCCCTTGACCATGCTGATCACCCTCCCACTGCCCTCTGCAGAGAGCAGCTTTGAATCTGAGCAGACACAGGCCATACAGCAGGGCAGCTCTCCTGGCTTGGGAAGCACTGGAACACCCATAACATCATGCACAGCTAGCAGGAAAATCAAGTGTAACCATGGCTAAAGCTCCAAAACCCAACAGCATGGAAGGGACTGTAAGCAAGAAGGAGCCAAGCTGCCAGACATCAGGACAAGAGCTGCTGGGGCCATTCCTCCATACAGCAGCTGGTGTGAAGCAGCTGACTGGCTGCTTCAAGATATGGAGGTACCCAGAGCTCAGGTCTTGCCCAGCATGACATTCCCTACAGTTTTAAAGGTTTAGGTATGTGGAAGGTGATTCTCCCCCTCTACTCTGCTCTCCTGAGACCTGTAGTAGTAAAGGGGGCCTACAAGAAGGCTGGAGAGGGACTTTTGACCAGGATATGTAGTGACAGGACTAGGGGTAATGGCTTTTTCTTTGCTGCAAGGGTGGTGAGGCACTGGAACATGTTGCCCAGAGAAGCTGTGGATGCCTCATCCCTGGAAGTGTTCAAGGCCAGGTGTGATGGGGATTGGAGCAGCCTGATCTAGTGGAAAGTGTCCGTGCCTATGGCAGGGGAGTTGGAATTGGTTAATCTTTAAGGCCCCTTCCAACCCAAACTACCACTTATAAAAGATCACATTTAGTGTCAATCTATTAATCTCCTCTGCTGAGTTCTGAACAACAGTTCAAATAAATTGGACTGAATTATTTGTGAAGTCGATATCACCCATGGAAAATCAGCGCTCTATGTAGTTTTACCAGTTAACTTTCCCTCTCTAATTTAAAACTTTCTGAAGTTTATGAACTTAAAAGTAGTGCCTCCTGGACAACACAATTTCAACTTCTATGTGTCTGCAACCGTATTTAAAATTACACCAAAATAATTGGGACTTTTAATAACAGATAAGCTAAAGCCATTGAAATAATAAGGCAGGTCTGTATCACATTGGATGCAAATTTCAAGTCACTCCTGCATGAAGACATCCTTCAAAGAGTTGTTCAGCATTGATACATACCTTACAATAAGGATTTTTGTTTTGTTTAGGAAGAAGCAGATAAACCAAAACCCATTTGAAATTCTATTTCTTACAATAATTTGGTAGTTCTGGTAGGGTCTGATCTGCTTTTTCTAAGATAAGACCTGTTCAGGAGCAGCTATCAAGGCAATGCACACACAGGACATAGGCAGTATTGCACTAAACACACATTTGCCTTAATTTTTACAAGACAAAAAGCAAAACTGTATTCTTCCATAGTTTTTACTACATACTATATTTTTCCTGAAAATTTAATTTCAAATCTAATTAATAGCACATGTCCTTTGTGTAAGGCTATATTTATTCCTAGTGTCAATAAAATGCCTGTACATTTGACCCTGAACACAAGTACTGTTTCAGCAACTCACATCTGATCCATGCTTGTGTGCACATGCACAGCACCCAGGCTGAGCATGCTTGCTCTTTAGCCCCAAACATCTCTGTTTCACTGCAGATTGGAGAACAGGGCCAGCACAAACCAAATGTGCTGTGAAGGAGTCTTCAGGAAAACAAGGGGAAAAGGGAAAATTGGGGTTGTGGATCACTTCTAAATCCCTACTGAGGTAGGCAGTTTGATTTTCCAGATATTCTTGACATCTGTGGCCTCTCTTAAAAGGAAAAAATGAAAAGGTGGGAGAAGAACAGAAGAACAGATCTATACAGATGCAAATGTGGAAACTTATGTTTCATATTTCCATCCTGCTACCAGTCTGGCACACTCCAGGCTGACTTACTCCTTTTTCATGGGAATAAGCTTTCTGTGTCCTGTGATCCAGAATCCAACCACAGTTCAGGTCAGAGCTGACAGCAGCTGAGGAAGTTTGCATGGGAGGCATTGGAGAAAAGCAGCTGTGAAAGCTTACAAAAGAGCAGAACAGCAAGATGGAAAACATAAATGTCTGCTTTTTTACTTTCCAAAACAATGTAGATATGAGATATCACACCAGTGGAGCATAGCTGTGCCCTGACAGATAGGTATTGCCAGAATAGCAACTGCCAGTGCTGCCTGCTAGCAATAGGAGAGGATTGGGTATCCCCCTCATTTTCCATTTTTCAGGAGAAGCTGAGGATGTATGTACATGCTTTCAGTCACCTGCTTCAGCCCTGTGTGGCTTCCTCTGGAAAACTAAGTTAGTGTTGTAAACAAGAAAAGGTGTTGCAATGTGGATTTAAGAGCACTAATAACCCAAATTTGCACTTTAACTGCGAGCTCATGCTTCTGTATATTTAAGCCTTGAAACTAGGACAATTGTTGTGATGCAGGTAGAATAAGCTCCAATCTCTTATGGTAAAATGCTTAGAACAGTAAATATTTACTATTAAGCCAGCCAGGATCCATTTCCTCTAATTAAAACATTTTCATCCTGGTGCTGTTTCATCCCTTACCACCAACTGAAAAATGTATTTAAGTCAGCACTGCTCCTGAAAGTGATCCCATTGAGCAGGAAGACCACAACTTCCCTGGACTGTAAAATCAATCAGAGATCAGCTTCTGAGGGGCAGCTGGTGACACAAGCCTCACAGTGTGCCAGGGAACAGCAACATTCCTAGGATGAGGACTGAAGTACCTACATGGGAGGGAAATGAAAGCAGGTCCATTTATTCCCAAACTTACCACTTGGCTTCCAAGCTCAAAGTTACAGCAGGGTTTTTTCCCCCCTAGCTTGAAAATTGTTGCTGCTATAAAATATGTACTTGGGGTTGGAATTGAGCATATTAAACTTCACACAGCTCAGGAGCTTACAGCCTATCCTTAGCACCTCTTCATGAATGAAGTCCTGCCAAGTTGCTGATTACCAGGAGGACACAGAGACAAGGTGGTTTATACAATTTCTTTTGATTGCTCATGCCCTACCTGAGGCCTGCAGTGATGAAGAGCACTCTTAGCTGGCTGTTTTATTCTACCAGACACCACCATATTATATAATGGGAAGCAAAAATAATACAACTTAGATACAGGATATTGCATAAGGAACAGCTAATGCTGCACGCCTCTGAATTTATGGTGCCTGATTTCCTGTAGCTTCCTCTGTTGTGGAGCTTACAGTGTTTACTAATGCAGCTTGGGCACACTGCAGCCTTCCTCTCTCTATGGGCACCAATTCTCTTCCAGCAGCTGCCTTTTGCCAAGGAAATTGCATAATGGCAGTTCTGCAGCTTTGACAAAGGTGACTGAGATTAGTCACACAGCTAAAACATCATTTTTGGAAGAGAAAACGTGAACCAAACTCATTGACTCAGGAAATGAGTTTGTTGATGTCATTTTTGTGTTCCTTTGAAGGCATTTATGTAGTCATTGCACCACTTTAAGTGGTATTTCCCAGCTACTTCTAAAAAAAAACCCAAAAACAAAAACAAGAAACCAAACCAACAACACACGAACAAACAAAAATAACACCAAAAACCCTCCAAACAAACATAAAACCTCAATAAAAAAACTAAACACACAAAAAAACACCAAAAAAAACCAACCAAAAAAAAAAAAAACCCCACCAGCAAAAACACACAAACAAACAAACAAACAAACAAACAAACTCCAAAAAAACCAGGACAAGTAACAGTGAAATACTACAACCACCAGCTGAAAAAAATGGCCTGGGTAAGGCAGGGAATGCAGGGTAAGGAGAGGAAAATCATGGCACCCAGGACTACGAGGGAATGAGAAATGTTTTTTAGATGAAGACTTAGGAGAAGTCACCAACACCGGGACTGGCCCCAGCTGGCCACAACTTAAATTGTGCATTAACCAGCATACATCCTTCTCCCTTATGCCTTCCAGGAGATGTGCTTGCTATTTGCTTGGAAGGCTTTTTTTAAACCTCATTTTAAGGACTAAGGGCAGAGTCCCTGCTTTCCCACCATGTTTATCATGCCAAGTACCATGCCAACATAATTTTTACAGCAGTTTCTAAGTGCTGGTACAATACACAATAGTGAGCTACAAGGGAGACAGGTCACACAAGGGAAATAGCAGACAAAAATCATTCTACCTGCCAGAGTTCTGGCTAAATTGAGTTACTTTTAAGAGCTCAGGGAATATGGGAGTACAAAGAGTGAGATGTAACTAAGGTGCAAAGCTGAGTTTTGGGCAAAGAATCAGGAAAACAGATGTCCAGTCATACCCAGAAAACTCAGGAGGAGTTAAGCTGCAATGCAGAATGAAAAAACTGTGGCAGCCCAGTGCCATGCTAGTGCAACACCACACAGAGGCACACTGAAAGATGAGGTTCTGAGTCTTCAGTGCATTTGTTTACAACATTATTTAAAATCAAATTTGCTTTCAAAATATAGACCCTGTAGATATAATGAATTTAGATATCAATTTCTTCCCCAGTGCACTGAAATGTCACTTGTTACAAAAATCTAAGTGGTTTCCTTTTGGTTCTACAGCTCACGTCATCCACTGCAAAATCTGTGTGCTTTGAATAATTTTTTCTTCACAATATGGAAAAAAAAAAAGAGCTAACACCTAGCTAAGTGCCTATCATGAAAACATAATTTTATTCCAAATTTAAACCTGTAAGTAAACTATATTTTCACTTATGAATGAAGAAAGTTTAAGCATATTGTGAAGGCCAAATGTATTTCCATTTTGCTTCTCTAGAAACCCACAACTTGTATTTGAGGACCAGCACAGACTAAATGTATTAAAGAAACCCAGCCTCTGAAACACAGATGTATAAAACTTAGAAAAATTATTATTTCTGAGGTCAACACTTTTTATCTTGTTTGGGAAACAAAGTAGATCATGACAGTCACAGTTTGTACGACTGCATAGCATAGCACAAGGGAAAGAAAAGGGAAAGAAAAGGAGAATTTGCAACAAATCAACAGAAACCTTCTGGCAATACTTCAATTGGTCCAACATCTTGTAAAACGTGTCTTCCAAAACCAAAACAAGCCATGTTCGATCCATTCCCTTATGAAGAAGTGACATGTTCTATATTTTGAAGAAGACAAGGACTTATATGGAAGATGTGACGAGAAAGGCTGCTGGCATGAGCTTAGGACATTCACATTATAAGTGACAAAGATGTGTCGTTGAGTTATGCAAGTTATCTGAAACAAGTGCCAAAATTCCTTTTACCAAATCATCACACACTTTGCATAACGCTTAGCTTACTATAACTCTTTTCATATATACATCTCCCAGCCTTGCACAAAGGAGAAAGTAAAAGCTATTTTAGAAGTAATTTAGGAAGCTTAAAAACCAGCCAGTCACAGTGAAATTTATTAGCATCTTTTCTATGCCTCACTTCAACTGCCACTTTATTGAAAAGTGTTATTCTAGTAAAATCCTTAAAAGGAATGTCTTGAGGCTTTCAATGACTACAAAGGACACTTGTAAAGTTAGCTGTTCTCATTAGTATACAGGGGCTAGGATTTGGGGAGGAGGAAGGGGGGGAGGGAAAGGAGATGCAAAATCAATGCATAATTATCAGTGGCAAAAAGTTCAAGTCAAACTGGCCTGCTTTTAGAATTCCAGCTGACCCCCACTCATATACTTTTAACCATGGTTAACTACTGAGGCTCCATTGGCTATGCACACCTTTTAGCTCACTTCCTCCAGCTCTTTTAGTAATTAAACTACTCATCCCAGGGTTCAAATTCATCATCTGCACAGCAAATACCTACCTCCCTTGAGCATCTAAAGGACAAATACAAGCGTAACTAGGTTTTCAGTTGTGGCTAATGGCTATATTATTTGTATCTGCTATTGAACTTTATTTCCTGGATAAAGACAGAAACAAGAAAATTGCAAATAAAATTCATTTGAAGGATAACCTACACATGACATCATTGTATTAGAAGCTAAGAACTAATGGCAGTTCCGAATCTCTTCCAAGTTGTGCAAAATGCCACAAAAGCATCCCAAGTTAAGAGAAAAAGGACTTCAGATGTTAGTAATTAAGGAGGTTCTAAAATGCGCTGAACTTCTTTTTTTTGCGTTTTACATGCTTTGATGTGGAAAACCTGCATTCTACTCATAAATTAGTCAAGATAAAGCTAATAATAACATCACATACTGGTCCTAGTGCATGAGGGATTCAGTGAGACATCACAAAAACCTTCACCATCAGTTTCTATTAGTAGCTGAGGCAGAGGAAGAAATCTAAAACATTTTGTGGATTTAACGTATTCATGAAAGAACTAATCACACAAGTAAACGTAGCTGCTCAAATTGCTCTCTTGGACAAAGGCAAACATCTTCCATTTTCTTTCATGTGGGATTGCTACCTTCTTCAAAGCAGAAGCTTTTACCTCAAATTGAGTGGGGGTTGGGAGATTGTTAAGCTCCAGTCTGTCTGATGTGTTCAGTTCTGATCTTGAAGCTCAATGACTCCTAAAACCCCAACATAGGATTTTACAAAGGAAGCTATTCAAAATAGGTATTGAAACTTAATGACCAGCACCGAATTATCAAATTTTGGGTTCCAGATTTTTTTAATTGCTGCCTAGACCTCTTCTCTCCTTTCTAGAGCCTTTTCCCCCCTCTATCCTCGAAGACAGAAAAAAAAAACCAGAACAACCCAAACAAGTGACCAACACAAGCCACGTTCCTTCCCCAACACAAAATACCTAATTTCGGTTTCAATATGATTTGACTTATAAATTCCAACAGCCACATTCTCGGCTGCTGGAAGGGGCGTCTCACAGCTTACGAATGAACGCTGCTGGCAAACAAAGGGGCTCAGTTGCATCTCCGTGCATTAATAACCGGTGTCCCACTGCATCAGACTATGCGGATTGTTGTGGTTTTTTTTTTTTTTTGCTTGCAAAATGGAGATCTTACAACTGAAAGAAGATCAAGGGGGAACGTGCCTACCAGAGCATCATCCACACAGTTTTGTTCTCGTGAACCAGAATTCATTTCCCCTTAACAATGAGACGCAGACCCAAAAATAAAAACAAGACCACGTTTATTCAATACAGACAGGTTAATTAAGACAGTAAGTCCTGTAAATCAGGAACACATTTCAAACGCTCCGGTACGAAGTGCATATATTTAAAATCAACAGCTGCATCTTGTACTTGAGCCATTGAGTTTGTCGGGGAAGGGTGGATTCAGGGTTTTTCTTTTTGGTAGAAAAAACTTGTTTCGGCTACCTTATGAACAATGCATCTCAGGCTCCATTCACTCATTTGTTAAGTCCAGCTGCCTGCCAGCTTTGATATTCACATTTTTAAAAACTGCTTCATACAGTCACAACGAGAAATAATAACAATAAACGTTAAAATAACAACAAATAAACCCCCAACAAAAAACCAAACCAGCCCGGGAGGGGAAAGGAAACACCTCCCGCCGGGGTCAGCGAGGATTATTGCAAATGGCTCCTGGGAGACGGAGCAGCTCGGCGGCAGCGGGGGACCGGCGGCGGGGGGGTCCGCGGCCCCGGCCGGGCTGCCCGGCGGGGGGAGGAGAAGGAGGAGCTCCCGGGGAAGGCAGAGGAAGGAGCGGGGCACAACAGCAGCTCGGGGCGGGCGGCGTGCGCGGCCTCGCCGGCTGGGGCTCGGCGGTGTCGGCGCCGCGGGTGACCTTGGGGCAGGGGGGTTCGGGCACCCTCCCCGCCCCAACGGCACCGGCCCGGGGGGCCCCGCCGCCGGACACACTTACATCCTGGCGGAGCCCGCACCGCGCTGCCGCAGCCCGCCCGGCGGGGGCTCCGTCGCCGCCGGGGCCGCGCTCCTTCGCCCCGGTCACCGCCGCCGCTCGTCCCCGCCGGCTACTGCAGGGGCTGCACCGCCGCCGCCGCCTCGCCGTCCGCGCCGCCGCTCCCCGCCGAGGCGCTGCCGCTGGAGGCCGCGGATGCCGCCGCCGCTGCAGCCGCCGCCGCCAGCTGCAGCCGCCGGACGGCTTCTTTGATGAGGTTGCCGGAAAGGATGAGCTGCTGCAGGAGCCGGTGCGGGTCCTCCTCCTCCGCCGGCCCGTCGCCCGGCCCCGGCGGAGGCTGCTTCCTCCGGCGGGCGGCGCTCCGCAGCCAGCCCCGTCCGCACAGCTGCTTGGTCACCCGCTGCTGGCCGCTCCGGTCCGCCCGCGGCGTCTCGACGTGCTGCGAGTGAGCTTGCGGCGGGGCCGGTCCCCGCGGCGCCAGCAGCCCGGCCCCGGCCCCGCCGCCGCTGCAGCACCGCGGCGAGTAGGGGGCGGCGCGGTCGCGGGCGCTGCCCGGCCCCAGGTGCTTGGGAGCGCGGGGCGGCGGCGGCGCCCGCTGGGCGCTCAGCTGCAGCACCTCGCCCAGCTTAGCTACCAGCGCGTCCACCTCCTTCGAGCCCGCCTGTCCCACGGCGACCGGGCGCTCCAGCAGCAGGAAGCGCTCGCCCGGGCGGCACGGCATCTCTGCCGGGTGCCTGCCGTGCCGCAGCCGCCGCAGCGGGACCGGGGCCGCCGCCCGCCCGCCGCCCCGCGCGCGCGCGCGAGCACACGCGGCTCCGGCGCTGCGGTCGCGGCTGGAGCTCGGCCCGCTGGCGTTGGTTTGTAAACAATGGGTGACGCGCGCGCCCGGGCGCCTCCCACTGCGCCGGCAGGGGGGGGAGGGCGGACGGCCCTCCGGACCAACCGCTCGCCGGCCGCTGCCGGGGCCGGCGCCCCGCTCGGGGAGGGCTCGGCCAACAGCGCGGGGGCGGCTCCCGCCGCCGCGCGCCGCCGGCCGGCCGAGGCCGCCCCGCGACCACCGAGCGCGACGCTGCCCGTTCCGTCCCCTTCTCCCCCCGTCTGCGCGCCGCGTGGACCGGCCCGCTTTCAAACCCCGCACCTCGGGTCTCGGGGGCGGGGCCGCGGTGATTGGCAGCAGGGGCGGGGCGGGGCGGGCGGCGCGGCGGAGGGTCTCGCAGCGCCCCGTCGCCTCGGGACGGTCGCTGGGACGGGGCGCGAGGGGCACGGCGGAGAGCGAGCGGCGCCCGGTGACCGCCCGGTGACCGCCCGGTGACCGCCCGGCCGGAGCCGCCCCCGCCCCGCCGTTAACGGCTCGGTGCGGGCGCGCGTCGGTGCCCCGTGAGCGCCCGGAGGTTGCGCGCGTGCGGCTCTCCCGCAGCGCCGCGCGCCTGGAAGCGGAGCTGGCGTTTCCCGGCGGAGCGCGACCGGCCGCACCGGCATCCTCGGGAGCGGCCCGTGGCGGTGCGAGCCCTTCACCCATTGCAGCCTCCCGCAAGCTTCCGTGCCGGGATCGCGGCGCGTTCGCACCGCAGCGCCCGGTCCGACCGGAGCTTCCCGCTCGGCGGCCGTCTGTGCCCTGGCTGCTGTGCCCGCCGTGTGCACCCGCCAGCGCATTGGTTTGGGGTTTAATTCCTTGACACAGAAATGCCTTTGGAGCCTCATTTTTCATCACTAGAATTAGCAGACGCGAAGCGACTCTGTGCAGGTGTTCTGTCGGGATTTCTCTCAGCCTGCGGTTTGCTTCATCACCTGCCCCAAGGCTCTGCCCTGCTTCTTCCTGTCCCGGTCCCATTCTTTCCCTTGTTTCCGCCACTGCATCATTTAAGCAGGTGCTGAAGTTTCTATGATGAGCCTTAAGTACGGTTTTCTGGGTGTATGTTCTGGGGACATAGTCCAGAACCCGCTCATTCACGTGATGGGGCATGCGGTTGGCTCTGCTGGGAACAGCTTGCACAGTGTAAGCTGCTCGTACACATAACTGCTATCACCACTTGATTAATCAGTAAGCGGTTGGCAAAGGAGAGAGCATGTCCTTTGGTCCGTTTGTCCGTGTTCTCTCCTCACCTACTTCCACTTGCTGCACAAAGCAAGAGACCCTCTGCATAAGTGCACGTGTTTGTGAACATGCCTGCTATCTGCACGTGTTATTGGTCACTCCAGCCTGGGTGTCCAAGCCCGTTATTACATCCCCAGCCTGGATTTATATGAGCTGGACATAAATCATGCTACCTAATTGCATATTGTTTATTCATGTGCATACTTAGGGTACTGATACTTTCTTATTTTCAGCACCTTCTCGGTAACGGGCAATTAAAACTCAGATCACATTGTTCTACAGATAATGAAAAAGTGAGATTTTGTTGCTTCCCCCAATATTTTAAAGAAAACACTTCTACCTTTATTCCTTCTTTATGCAATATCTATTCGAAAGAAGTAGAAGCAGGCCTACACTGATGCAGTGGATAGATCTACTTCAACTCCAAGGGAGATCTATATTCACATCACTTCTGAGTAGGTTATCTGGTATTCTATACAAGCAAAACTGCAATAAACCAGTACAGCTTATTCCAGCCTTTTCTTCTCCCACAAAGCAAAATAAGCTATACCAGCAAAAGCTCAGTGCTGCTTGTGATTACATCTACACCTGGGGCTTTCATGAGCCCAGCAATGATAATCGCAAATCGTGCTTCATTGCATCCCTAACCAACGGCAGCGCTGGGAAAAGCTTGCAGGATAGTGCAGATCAGTGCCACAGATAGGGAGCTCAGAGCACAGTCATTAGCAGAATCCTGATGTCCTCAGATAGTTTTAAATGCAAAACTTTAATGATGACTGATTGACAATGGACTGAGTATCTGCTGAGGATTTTAGGACTGAGCAAACTGAAAATGTTTACACTGAATGCTACTGATCAGGACTAATAGATTTAGCAGTTGAACAAAATGAGATTTGTGGACCTTCAGGAGAAGGATGTTTCAGACTATGTTCTCCTAAAGGAATTGGCAACCTCAGCCATTACTTTGCTACTATCTGCTCTCTTCATTGGATGATGAGAGCAAAGCTAAAGTGCTGGAGAAGACAGTGTATCCTGTATTTGAGGCTCTCCCCCAAAGATTTATTTTTGTGGGAAAACTGTACCAAAGAGGGTTCAGTATGAATTTACATCATAATCATATCTGTGGAGTGGATCTCAGCATGTCAGCACCCAGAGACCTTTCTGGGATTAAACCCCAATCCATGCTAGGGGCAGGTCTAAACTGTCTGCAGCCATGGTCAGATGTTCCTGGCAGAAATCACTACAGCAGTTCCTGAGCTGGTATCTGATTGCTAGTGCCTCTCTGTAGAAATGAGAACAACTTCAACAGTGACTTCTGCAATAAAGTGGCTGCCACAGGTGCCCTGATGCAGAGTTTGTGAGTGTAAGTGACAGGGTTGGCTGCCAGGTCAGCCCCAAAGAAGCTGGGGCCTCGTCAGTTGTAACCATCAGGTCATTTGGCCGAGTCCTGAGTAAGCTCTAGCTTACTCAAGGTATTCTCACTTAGATTGGGAGAATCACAGCCTGGTTATCATGCTTGGTCTTCTACCATTGCTGATGAGTTCTGCAGCACTGCTTTTACTTTAGCAGTTTACCACAGTAATTGCAATTTTAAAAATCCCCAAAACCCCAAAGCCCAGAACATTAAGGATAGGGGGAGGTTCTTTTAAAAAGAAAAGTATAAAAGGGAGTTGCAAAACTGTTGACAAGATTTTTCTGACCTCTGACAGTATTTTTCTGAGCAGAAATTTGACAATGACCATTGCTGCAATTCTTTTTTTTTTCCCCAGATGCATTTCTGTGTATTGTCTCTTTCTCTTCTGGGATTGCCAAAATTCTCATGAGAACTTGTCTTAAGTCATTCTATTAGCAAAACATTACAGTTGAGAACAGTGATTGGTGCCCTTTTGTGATTATTGTTCATTTGCACTCTCATTTTATCCGTTCAAATGTTTAGAAAACGGTCTTTAAAATATTTTTAGTAATACTTGTTCAGATATCCCTAGCAGAGGACAAAATCTGAGTTTCATAAACAATTACTAATTGTATTAATTATGTGTCCATCTATAAAATTTTGACATATTTTTGTAGCGTTTCCTGAGGATACATTTTAATTTCAGAATATAAAGGTCAATTTTTTATATCTTACCTTTTGTACTGGTCCTGACAATATGGACAACTAGATATGAATTCTGAGCTTAAAGTCTATTAAAGACAAAGAAAGAAAGCCCGTAAGTCCTTTGAAGTCTGCAATCCAGTGTAATCTCAGTCCTTCAACTACATGTGTTCAGAATCATTCACATGTTCTAATCTGTTATGGAGACCCTGTAGTCCAATCAATGTGAAAATTATAAATAACAATTTGTGCAGGTGTTTACATTTCAAACCCTTTTGCCAGAGCTGCATGATCTGTGATCTTAGACTTTGGTGTGTATAGAAATGAATCAGGTTGATAAATTCATGATAGAGACTATATGGTGTTGCATCACAAAGTTGAAGCATTTATAGTGTTGTTTACAAAACAGTAAGATGGCTTTGAACTGGGTGAACCAGGACTAGGAGGTCCTTTCCAATCCTTTCTTTCTCCAGGCATTTCTCATATCCTTTGTTTTCTACAGAAACTTCTGTTATATTTGTTAAATATGCAGAGCTTCTCTTAATAAAAATAGTGTCAATGAAGGATGCTTGTGTAAATTAAATTAATTTCCTGTGCACACTTGAAATGCAGAATGGGGAAAGGCCAGAACACCATCCAATTAAGACAAGTTTAGATTATCCAGTAATTGTTTTGTAATCTGCATTTATAATAGATTTCCAAAAACAAAAGACATTCCTTTAGAAACAGCTGAGGTTGCTAAGTGACACAAATGTATTTACTGTGTCATAACTTGCAAAAGCCAAGCCCATTAAAACAAGAGAATTAATAAGCAGCAGTGTAATGAAACTTACCAGAGTAAATGTAAACCTGTTGGCCAACAGCTTTACATGGTTTTGGATGCTCAGTCTGAGACCTTAATAGAAACAGGAAACATTGTTTTAGAAAATTAAATTTCATTCTCAAGGAATTGAAATATGCATACTTTGTCCCAATGGATGTTTGCGATTTGTTTCTTTCATGTATTGTTTCTGTTTATCCCCATTCAATTACCTAAGAATTTGCATGTAGGGATCTGCTTCCTAACAAGGCTGGGAACTACACTGTCAGTGGTGAGGCTGAGTTACTTCTTTTTTTCTGAAGTTGTCACTGTTTCTTATATCTTTTAGACACAAAAAGCCTTCTCCAGTCTTTTGGGGAAAGCAAAAGGCTGGTGCCTTCTTCTGTCTTCTCACCTTCTGCTAGTGTCTGACACACCAAACTGCTGTATTCCAGCTTGCCCATGCCATCAGAACACACAGCCCCTTTGGAGGAACCACAGTAACATTCCTTTGTCCTGAGAAGCTGATCCTTCTCTTTCCCTAAGCTGTAAAACCTCTTCTTCCTCCTCTGATACACACCAGATGCAGTCAGTGCCCTGTGCCTGCCACAAATGTGCAGAGGTGGACAGCATGCAGGAATGGCTTCCTAGGAGTGCATTGAGCTACCTGTTCATTAGGAGCTGCCAGGTTGCCTTGCACAACAGCCTCTGCTAGTTAAGGAATGAGACAGGAGGCGTGGGAAAGGAGCCTACAGACGGCTCAGGGATGCACTAAACTATGGGGCAACCAAGTCTTTGTTTGTTTATTCAAATAATTGACTCACTTCCAGCTTTCCTAATAACCGGAATACATTTTAATGGTAACCTATATTATAAGTAATGAGCCAGTGTGATCTGTCGTGTGGGTTCTTAAAGGTTTTCCATATATGCAGTTCTTGTGAATAATTTCCATTTGTTCAATTTTTTCAAATATTAAAATATAGGAAGCAGAGATGCAAACAACATATTGAACCACTCCTAAAATGCCATTAAATGGACTTTAGAAACATCTCTTTAAAAATATCAGATTCAAGAGAAAAGACCTTTCACCTTTTGTCAAAATATCTTGCACATTTCTGTATGCCCTGAAAAAACCCCTGTGCTTGTTGCTATACCTTCAATTAGTAATTATTTGTTAACCAGACATATCTCTTGACAGTTCTGTTAAAACAACCCTATCCACACTGAATACTGAAAAGCCAAGATCAATAAACTAGTATATAGTGATTACAAGTAATGCATCTCACTCAGCATGTAGGGCAAAAAAGAAAAAAAAAGCCTCCTGTCTAATTGTGTTTGAAGTAGACTTGTCTAAAATTAAGGGAGCACTTGTCCCACAAGGACTGCAGCCAATTCCACTGAATCAATGTAACCTGGGCAGGACTGCCAACTTTCCTCATTGAAATTCCTCCTTCAAGAACACTTTTGACACTAAGCCATTAGAAAAAGATGACTGTTACTTAAAAAGAAAAACAAAAACCAGGCACCACCTGAGATCTGACAGCTCCTTCTTATTTTGAGTCTGAACTGTGCTGTTTGTGCAATTTAGGGCCTGGATTTGATCCTCACAGAAGCGTGATCAACCTTCAGGTAAGAAACCTCTCAGGGCAGCTGCTGTGGTTATTCCTTCTTTTGCTCCCTGACCACAGCTCCCCGCTTTTTTTTTCCTTATCTTTTTTCTCTGTGAGAGAGATTAGTAAAAGATTTTAAAACCAACAAACTTCATGTTTATTTTTCTCAAGTCTTATTGGTCCCTCAGAACAAGACAGGTAAATCTAGCTTCTTGAAACACCTTTCCATCTTCTCTTAAAAACATTATGGCCATGACAGCCTGATTCCACTGCACACACCCCTTTTTACCCAAAATAGTCCTTTTGATCTGCTTATAGTCCTTTTTTTTCTTTTTTTCCCCAGCAGCTTCTAAATATCCAAACACATTTCGTAGAATCATGTAATGCTTTGTGTTGGAAGGGACCTTAAAGATCATCTGGTTCAAACCTCCCCTGCTGTGGGCAGGAACACTTTCCACTAGACCAGGTTGCTCAGAGCTCCATCCAACCTGGCCTTGAACACTCCTAGGGAAGGGGCATCCACAGCTCCTCTGGGCAATCTGTGCCAGTGCCTCACCACCCTCACAGTAAAGAATTCTTCCCCATGTCCAATCTAAACCTATGCTCTTTCAGTTTAAAGCTATTCCCCCTTGTCTTGTCTCTACACACCCTGGTCAAAATTCCCTCTCCAGCCTTCTTGTTGGCCCCTTTGACGTACCAGAAGCAACTCTCTCAGCCTGTCCTCACAGGAGAGATGCTCCAGCCCTCCAGTCATCTTTGTGACCTTCCTCTGGACTTGTTTCAACAGGTCTACATCTTTCTTGTGTTGGGGGACCCAGAGCTGGATGCTGTACTCAAGGTGGGGTTTCACAAGAGTGGAGCAAAGGGGCAGAATCACCTTCCTCCAACTGCTGGTCAGAGTGTGAAGAAGTGGCCTATTTTCAGGGGTTTCAGGTTTTTTGTTTCTCTATCTGCTTTTTTTATCTTCCTACCATCTATTAGGTTAGCCTGATTTTCCCTTTTTAAATCAAGCCTATATATTTAGACAGCAAATTTTCCAATAGCAAAGTCAACAAACAACACCCATAAATTATTACACAGTAATAATTCCCATCACATTAACAACTGTGCTTTCCTGTATATTTTATTTAGAGCTAAATTTACCCTCAGTGGATAATGAAAAACAGCCCTTTATGTTGCAAACCTTTCACCATATAATGTTCATCATAATAGATTTCATGATATCCTTGGGTGCTATTATACATGCATAATTTAGAGTAAGTATCACAGGTCATGTCACTTACCTCATTCTGGTGTAGGGCTCTCAAGACTTTTGTATTAAAAAAAATCTTTGGCTCACAATAAGAGACATGGAGAATGTTACTGCCTCATTCAATTATCCTATCTCCAGGTTCCTGCTGAACCACCACAGTTCACAGCCCAGGCCATGACTTCAAATTATAGGATCATAGAATACAGATTGGAAAGGATTGACCTCAAGGAACATTTCATCCAACCTTTCTTGGTAAAAGCACAATCTAGACAAGATGGCCCAGCACCCTGGCAGCCAAATCTCCGGAGTGTACATTACTGGGGAATCCACCACTTCCCTGGGGAGATTATTCCAATGGCTGATTGTTCTCCTTGCAAAAAAATTTCCTTATGTGAGCAGTTGGAAATTCCCCAGGAGTAACTTGTGCCCATTACCTCCTGTCTTTTTAATGTGATTCCTTGTAAAAAGGGAGTCTCCGCCTCCTCTGTAGCCACCCAGCAAATAGTGGAACTTGGTGATGAGGTTTCCCCTAAGCCTTCTCTTCTCAAGGCAGAACAAACCCAGCTCTCTCATCATTTCCCTGTCACAGCCTTCCCAGTCCTTTGACCATAATTGGGGCTCTTCTCTGGACCTTTTCCAGCCTGTCCACATATTTTCTGCATTGCAGGGACCAAAACTGAGCACAATATTCCAATGTGGCCTGATGAGCACTGAACAGAGTGGGATAATGACTTTTTGATCTCTGCTGGGGATGCCCTTGTGGATGCATCAGCCTGGATTTTTTGTCCTCATGGCTGGGATCCCAGCAGTGCTGGTGCAGACAGAAGTGAAGGAAGCTCTGCCTTTTCAGAATTGTCAGTGACAAATTCACCTCTCTTATCAGTGGGACAGTATTTTTTTTTCTCTTTCTGCTTGTTGTTTATATACCTAAAGAACTGTTTCTTGTAGTTTTGAGCAGACTCAGAAGCAAGCAGTTAAGCCAAATATTAATTTTCCTTTATAGCAAGACTTGGATTTGTGGCAATTCTGTAGCTGCAGAAGAGTGGACTGAGTTGTACCTGGTGCAGGAAAAGTGGGCAGCGGGGAAGTGGTGGGGATAAACTCTTTCACCCATGTCAGTGAGAGCTCTGCCTTCCCACTTGGGGTTGGAGGGCTATGCTTGGCTTCAGTGGAGACCTGTGGGATGAAGATTTACAGGTAAAGTCTTAGGACAGCCACTGCTTTTTTGCATCATCTGAATTGTTCTTATGGGACTCCACTGTTGGTTTTGATAAATGTGCTCTTCTGCCTTTGAAAACATTCAACACTTTGCAATAATTCCCCCTCTTTCTTCTATATAGCATCCCTTAAACTTAGAGCAGCAAACCAAAATTCCTGCCAGTTATTAAGAAACTTTTTCTACACTTTAGAGCCAAATAGCAATAACTTTCCTGCCTCATTCTGTGTTTCCTCTTCCCCACATTGCCTACTACAACACAACTACCATTGCCACTGGACATTTTGATTCCTGCATTACATCCTTCTTGCTGAAAGATGTGAGTGTATTTCAAAGGAGTGAGTCATGGGGATTCAAGTGGGGGTATTTGTCAGGAAAACACAACTAACCCTCCCCAATACTCCCTGAGCACTGACTGCATTTTTTTGGGGATCTAGAAGTGATCCATGTGCTCTTGCAGTAGCTGCTTCAAGCCTCTTGCTAGTTTATGAAGGGGCATTTGTGGCCTCTGTCCCCTGGAGTGTCTTCATACCTTCCCTTCTGCCTCCAGCAGTAGTCACAGCTTCACAATGCCAAGTGTTTAGGAACAATATTGCTTTAAGTTTTCTGACCCTGCCCACTGCCATGCCCATGTTGGAGCCCTCATTGTTGTGCTAGGAGAGGTGTGTTGTGCCACATTAGGAACCACTGAGGTGTTCTTTGAAAAATGTAGCTTTTTCAGGACTCAAAAAATGCTAGATCAGCAGCAATGAGCAATGAAGTGGCAGAAGAGGGTGGGACTGAGAAAGAATGTTGAAATGGGAACACTAAAAGTGGATTTTACCCGTAAAAAACCTTCCCACCATAAAACCATGCTCCAGGATTTCTGCCAACCTTAATGGTTCTTAGCAGTACCACAAGCTGGCTGTGCTATTCATTCTGTTGGAGGCATGAGCAGGAGCCCTGTGGCAATAAGGAAGGAGGAATGGGCAGGCATTGGAAAAGTAATAGCATTCAAGTGGTGCAAAAATGTCCTCACAGTACAGAGTAGCTGACAAGATAGACACTTCAATATCAGCCCTTATCCTTCTGTTAAACTCACTGCCCAAAATCAAAAGCAACAAGAGGCTTGGGCTTCGTATTTTTTGTGTAGAAAGGATTCCAGTTACACCTGGAATAGCTTACAACCCAGGTTAACTTTGCAGTGAAACTGAGCCCAAAGAGCTTATAAACAGAATCCTTGATTGCAAAATTAATTTTAAACTGCATAAAGTAATTCTGTTGGCATTATTCTATTTTAGCAAGGAAGACAGGACCCCAAAGGCCAACATTTCTAAGGCAATTTGTCCAAGAAAGAAACCTCTTTTCAATTAATGAACCACTTTATAAAGAATTTAATATTATTACCTTTCACTGTAACTTTCCTATAAAATACATCTTCAGCTAGGAAGTCATCACTTAGATGATGTATCATTGGCATTATGAGTTCATATATTTTAGAAGTTCCCTCCTTTACTGTTTTCACCAATTTACCTTCATGATCCAATTCCAAATGTGTCCCTGCTTTTAGGCTTGTGTTTCTTACTGAATGTCAAGATGCAATAAGAAAACTCTCCACCGCTTTTACCAAAATTCGTTGTTGTTGCAGCCTGGTGGGTTTTATTACTTCCCTTTAATGTTCATTTGAATAAGATAGTAAATTGGGCAAAACAGTGCTGAAACCAGAAGTTGCAACATGGTTTGTGAAGACACAAACTTATAAATGAGCAACAAAGACAGGAACTAAGGAAACTAAATATCTTCTGTGTACATGCTTGAGTCTGCCTTTCTTCTACTTCAAAATCATACCTGACCTGAAAGACACCCTTACAGCAGAAAATAAAGTAATTAAAAAATATCAAAACAGAAAACACCCGTGGCAGTTCCAGCTTAGTGATTAGTTTCTTCCTCATGGCTTTCCTACTCTTCATATTTATGCAGATTCTAATCAGCACTGGGCATTGCAGTCTGATACAGCAAATTGTGGTACATCGGAGTAGAAATTGCACTGCAGAAAATAAAATGTTAATGATGATGATTAAAGTTTTCCTGGGATTCCCATATGCACTCGTTATCACTGCTGCCATCATTCACTCTCTGTGCTGTGCTCATTGAAGGCTCTGCAACTGAAGTAGGTAGGATATTAAACTGAAAAAATTTCTTGAAAAGAATGTGAATCTAAATTCCTCTCCCTTCACAAAATAATTCTGAAAGAATGGTGCCGTCCCAAAATCCCAAAAGAAAAGCTATTCTAAGATATCAAAAGAGGAAGTTGGTTGCATTGCTCATTAAGAAACCCCTTGAAAATGACAAGCAGAAGGGAGTGACCACATGAATGTTTCCTGTGCTGAGGTATCCCAGCTTTCACAGGGGTGTTGTAAGGTGACTTGTGTAACATGTGGGTAGTCTGGATGGCACCTCATCGTGGAGATGGCATTTGATAATGACCAAACCTGATTAAGCCAACCTAATGCCAAGTTGTCCTTGAAAGCCCTTCCCCACCTGCTCCCCTTTCTTTGTTTCTAGCACATCCCTTGTGCTGTCCCTGGTTCTCTTAGGAGCCACAGCCACAGATCAGAGGGTCCAGACAGCAGAAAACTAAGCCTGCAAAAGAGCATTGAATTTTATATCAGTTTAGCTTTCTGTGCTGGATTATTTATGGTTTGATGTAACATCCGTAGCAAAGAGCTTGCAGAAAGCATGGCTGGCAGGCAGGAGAGGGAATGGGACTTCTTCTTTCAGCTATTAAGTCTGGTTTAACTGAATCATAAACCTGCAGGTGAAGTCTCCCCAGTATACTGACTTTGGCAGTGAAGCTCTTTCTAACAGTGCCTGCCATGCTCCAGGCCTAGCTGACTGCTCCTGCCTTTGTGCTGAAATTCACCAGCTACTCAGGAGGATCTGTGAAATCATCCTCTGTAGAGCTAGACTGCAAATAGGGCTGTGGCTCAAGGTACATAACTTCTGATGCAACAGCAGGGGTGGTGAGCTGTGGTGTAACACCAGGAGGTAGCTGGAGGTCATAGGGCAGGAATTTTAACCAATGTGGCTGGTGGAGCCAGTTTTTAATGAACCTGCATTTGGAGGGGTCTCAGTGGATCATGTTCCTTGAAATTATCAGCACCAGCAATTCCTCTATGCTTTTTAATTAAAGAAAATGTTCTGTGTGACAGCTACAGTAGTGGATTCAGTGTTTTGTACAGAAAACAATCTGCTTGGGGAACCAATTAACACATAGCAGTTAAGGCATGGCATTGTGGGCTTGTATATGGCATGATGGTTACACATCATAGTCTTGCAGCATAGGCAGGCATGGCAGAGGGGACACTAATACAACAGCAGTGCAGTTACTAGGGCTTACTGGTGCCACAGGTGTCCTTTGCAGAATGGAGCCATGCAGATCTGCTCAATACATGCTCATTAGCTCATGTTACAGACTTTCAAAATCCATTGCTTTTACCATGATTTAGGAATAAAAAGAATTCCAATTTCTCCCACGCCGGCAACAAACCATTGATTATGTTGGGGAAAAAAAACCACCTTAAGAGTGCCTATATTTAGTCTTGGACCAAAGTGTCTGAAGGTGTGGTGTTCATGGGCAGTCTCAGGGTTCCACTGGGAGTTTGCATGCAGTCAAGCCTCCAAAAAAAGTGTGATTCTCTATGCAACCACATGACTTGCAGAAGTGGTGTTGGAGGCAAGGACCAGTCACCATAAAGAGCTATCTGTGTTGTGGTTGGTGTGAGGGACGAGTAAACTTTTTGGACTTCTCTGTCTGAGAAAACATTGTAAAATATTTTACTTATAATACACTTTCTGCTTGGAAAGTGTGTCAAAGTTCAAACTAATTGTCCACTATTTTCAGTGAACTCTTTCTCTCATCCTTGGCTGTTTGAATTGCCCAGCTCACAATGGATGCCTTATCTTATTACAGCCAAGATAAAATGTGTAATGAATTTTAGCAGATCCCCTCCTGCCCCAGCCAATACGAAAAGGAGGCTAATACTGCTTGTAAAAAAATTATTAACTTCATGCACATAGTGTCTCATTCTGATAAGGCAAAGGCAAGTATGATGGAAAGCATTTTCTCTCTTAACTGATTTGTTGTATATATGTTGCTGTTTGCTGCAACAAAGATGCCATTGTAATGTAAAAATGTCAGTCCTCAAGTTGAATTTGTAGTTGCAGTTATCTGATTATATAAAAAGACATGCTGAAGAACTGTAAAACTCTCAAATACTTATTCAGCAAAAAAGCTGAATCCTGTAGACTCTTCCTTCACCATGCACATGTGCATGTTTCTTGCATGTCATTTAGTGTGTACTGCTTTTTATAGCATAGTTTGTTTAATTTCTTACTTTGATTTACTGTATGATTTCCTGAGTATGGAACAATCCTGAAGTAAGTGCCATTTTGTGGGTAGCAAAGTATTTGAGTGCAGCTCACCACCTCCAATGTGTCAGCTAGATCTATTGCACCACTATTAATGGCATATTCAGAAGAACTCTTACACTAATATTGAAATTCATTTAAGACCATATTTAGCTTTGGCAAATGTTTCCCACGTGTCTTTGAGTGGCAGTCCATCTTTTGATGTTTATATTTGCCATCTGGAGATGTCAGCTTTGTGCAACAGAAGAAGTATGAAATGGTGTAAGTAAATCTCAAGAAGTGGAAAGAACATTTTAAAAGGTTTACAAACAAATGTACCCATAAATAGTATAGAAAAATGAAAGTTTTATTCATGTGTAATGGTGTGGACATACTTTTTTGGCAAGTCACTCTACTGCCTGAAATTTGTTTAGATCTTATTGCTACAGATATCCCAAAAGGAATTGCAAGGGAATTATATAAGATAAAGAATATAGGTTGTAGTTTTTAGCTTGCTAATTTTATGCATGTGATCATATGTTCTGTATGATCAGACTCACATTTCTTCCAGGGTTTCTTATAAAAAGGCAGATTTTCTGATTTTCATGGATTTTCCCCTACAATTTTTGTGGAAAATACTTGAACAAAGGATGAACTACATGTAAAATATAAAAAAATCCTTGCTTCCTTGGACAGGCAGATGCAAGAGTTATGCACTATGCTTATGGCTGTTGCCATTACTCTTTGTACTTACAAGAATTTGAATGTAGAATCTGTTTTTCCTTGTTCTCAGCTACAACTCAGATAAGCATCAGGAGAGATTAAATATAACCGTGAAAAGGACACAACCTCCTGTTACGCTGCAGTAGGTTTGTTTTGCCACCAGCTACCACAGGATAACATGAAATTCAGATCTTGGCAGGTAAAACACTTCCAGTTGTACTTCATAATTTCTGTAATGAGGAATATTTGAAGTGATAGCCATGTTAAATAGAATTAGATGCAACCAACGGTTGTAAACTACAAAACAATTAGAACTCGATCCCTAGAAATGTGTTAAAGTTCTTTCCAGTTATTTATGCTGTTGAGATAGGCAGAGCCATATACAGTACTCAGAATTACATGCATTCATCTGTGTTTATATCACCAGGAAAGGCACTGCCATCTGCCCTTAGCAATTCTCTCTCTACTCTTTGCTCTTTGTAAGATGAGCCCAGCTTCAATGTCATGTTACAATTTATTGCTAGTGATCTGTTTCGAGTTGTTTTCTGGTCACCAGTAGTTTGTTAGGATTCCCTTTTTTCTTCTCTGTTGTCAGTGTCACTGTGGGACTTGGGCTTGTCAGACTTATTTTGTACATCATTAGCTCAGCAGTGCAGAAGACGATTACTTTCTCATTAAAAAAGTCATTCTTTCTCAGAAGACACATGTAAATCTTGGCTGTTGAGGCAGTGTTTTTTGCAAATTTCCTTGAAAGCCAAATACTCAGGATTTTGTTCTTCATTGCCTCACACCTCTTGCTGTCATTTAAACTCCTGCCAGAGAACATCACTGAATCAGTGGCTCTGCACTCTGCGTCTTCCAACCTTTGAGACTGCTGCTTTGTAATCTTAATGTCCTTGTACACAAGTCTTATTTACTTTTTTTAATGTCATCCCAAGTTCATTTCCTTTAGTGATCAAAAGTCCGTGGCACGGTTTAGCCCTGAAAAGGACTGATACTACAGCTCTCACTGCATTACTGAGTGTAACTAGGGCAGAGGCCAGCTGGGCAGCAGCCAGTGCCTGGCTCCAGCACTTGAGAGCTGGGAAGCTCTAAGGTGAAACATTATTGGACACATTTGAGAACCAAAAGCTGTAAATAGAATAAAGCAAATAAAAACATTCAGAAAAATGAGGGCTGCAAGAGCTGGGCTCTTTCCAAACACTCTTCCTATTTTTTTTACAAAGTCTTAATTTCATTTGTATGATAATTCAAGTTCTAGATCTTGGCACTGCCCTTTCCACAGTGCAACATGTGCTCAATTCTCTGTCCTATTTCTTCTTGTGATGTAGTTTGCTGAAAGGCTCTGGTACATAGTTGTTAAAGTTCATGGCAAAGTGGCTGGTGGGGTCAGGACACAGCAGTTTTTCAAGTGTTTTTGGGGTGCCTCAGTGGTCATCTGCCATTTGTGCACCAGGGGATTCATTTTCATAACCTGAGAGCTGCGCTGTCATTGAAACTAGTAAGAACTTGGAGCATTCACCACTACCCCACATTTCTCAAAACAGAAACAATCAAAGTTTGCCTGTAGAATAATTTCTCTGAAGTCCAGTTCTGTTCCTGTTTTGCTGGTGTTCTAGTGCTACAGCAGTGTCTGCTGTTAATGGGGAGCCCAGGCTCACAGGGAACCAGCAAAGTTGTCAACCATCACTCCACAACCCAACTCTTCAACAGCCAGGTGGGCCCACATATGTGCTAATATTCTTTAGCATGTAACTTTATTAACCAAGCTGTCAGCCTGACTCAAAGCCTTTTCCATTCAATTTTTATCTTTATGTCCTCTGAATTGCCCACCTTTCATTTTTCCACAATGAGCTCTGCCCATCATTATCAAGAGCAGCACTTTTTGGAGTAATGTGGAAGAAACTTAGCAATTCCTTTGCCTTCCCTTTATAACACTTTATTTTAATTGAAACTTGATCTTTTTCAATCTCCCTGCACTGTACCAATATCAACGAAGGAATGTGTGTCCCACTCGGGCAAGGAAGAATGGTTCCTCCTATCATTTATTTGTGAAATTCTGATAGTGTTTCTTTTATTTAATGGCTGCACAAATTACCCCCCAGGGGAGGCTGCAGATTTAATAAAACTTATGTCCCTTGGCCTAATTCTCTTCTCTCTTGGTTTCTTTTTAGCCATTCATCTTTGTGCAATATATCCAGTATTAGGAGGAGTGTGTATTTGGGATTCAGTAACATTTTCCCTTCATCCAAAAAAGCCTACAGTACACCAAAGTCATGCCAGCAATACTGTACTTCTGGCTGAAGCTGTCTTTTGGTGTGTCCCACTTGCAGGGGTGACTGGGATACCTGTAGTGTAGAACTTTGCCAGCAACCCTTCCAGGAGTACACCAGCCCTGAAGCAATAGACAAGTCATGATGGAGAATCAAAATCCTTACCTGTGGAGGCCAAGCTGGTTAGACCCAGAGCTAAGGTCTAGATCCACAAGCACTTCAGAGAAGTTTGCACACTTAGGTCTCTGTAAGGACTTCTGTGGTTGAGATTTTGAAGGGGACAGAGAATGCCTTTGTGGAATTGTGTAGGTAGTACATCCTAGCCAGTGGGTTCCTACTGAGATGTTTTTGTGATGGAGACAGGTCTCAGAGCATGACTCCACTAAGGGAATCATCAAGGCACTAATAAGTGCAGGTATTTGCTTCTCTGACATTTGTCTCTGCCCCTGCCAGCACTGCTGCAGGCTGCCCCTTTGGTGCACCAGGTTAAAAAAGTAACCCTGGGGGAAAATAATGTGCTGACTTTTCAAAGCTGGACCAGTTTTTCAATCACTCCCACGAAGAGCTGGGTTGGCTTCCCTGATGGAGTGCTGCATTGTGATTTGGGGACTGGAGACTTGTGGTCAAGACACATAGAGGAGGATAGAGAGGGGCTCTGTGGTTTCGCAGCTTGTCTTCTCGGTGGTTGTGTTCCAGATATGGGAATGTATTCTGACTGGAGAAGATTTACTGGGGTGCTCAAGAGAGAATGACTGTTTTGCAGTCAGTGTGTAAGTGTACATATGTACACTTACACACGTGTACACATGTACAGGAACTACAAAATGAAATACCCAAATGTATGACTTCCTCTGTTCATCCTTACAAACAAACTCTAAAATATTACTTCATGAGAGGCTGCAAGAAAGAAGCCAGAGAAAAAGGAAAAACTGGAATAATTCACAACTGTCAGTTACAAAGTGATGCAGTATGTCAAAAAAGTAGAGACTTCATGAAAGTAAACTACACACTGAAGTCATTTATGCTTAGTACTGGCTTGTAACGATTGCTATACATAGGATAGCAAATCATTAACATGAAACTGGTTAGTTATTACTTGGGCCTGGAGCCAAACCATGTTATAGCTGATTTACTGTAAAGGCTTATCTGCAACCGTGCTGTTCCCACCCTTGCTCCTGTACCAGCGTGGCTTCACTTGTGGTAACAATTGCAGGAGCTCCTGTTGGACCAGGCAGGGACACTTTTACTGCCATGTGGCCTAATCTGGTTGTGCAGTCATGTGTGCAGAGAGCAGCGTATGGGTGTGTGTTTTACAGTTTTTCCTCAGAAATGGCTTTAATATGCACACCAACAGTCAGCACATAAAAATCATTTCCATCTAGTGATTTGGGGATATAGGAAAGACAGATTTCAAGGATTGTTATTATGCTACTGTGATGGGCTTTAAAAAGGAAACATTTTTCCTGCCATGTTATAAATATCTCATCATGCCATTACAATCACAGGCTAGGAAACTAGCATGGCTATGCATGAGAAAGGCTATGCTGCAGTAACATAAAATCTCACTTTTGTTTTCCTGGTGGATTGTTGCAAGAAGGAAAACTTGCTAATGTCCAGACATTTTCTTGCCCTTTTGTAAATCAGAATTTCTTCTTGTTTACCTTAGAAATTGAGGCTCTGTTTATGGTGTGTTCTGTGCTGGGAAGCACATGGAAATACAAGCAGTCCCTGCTTGAGAAGGCTCCTTACTCACTGACCTACTCCTATGCATTCACAGGGGAACCTGGCCTCAGGTTTGGTGATTAACCCCACACATGTACATGTCCCAGAGGACTCAGGCATTTGAGAACACAAGCTTAAGTTTCTAAAAGTAAGCAAGGAGTTAAACAATAAACCATATCAGGTAGTCTGTTTATTACCACATGGCTGTTTCCACTGCTGTTCTCCATAAAGTTGTACCAGCACTTTCATTGTAAACATTGTTTTTCACTAGTTTATATAATACAGCTGTAGATATTTTTTCAGGCTGAAAATTGGAATTTAAAGGGAGAAACTAGGGAAAAAAACCTCTGCCCTGACTGCTCTGCTTTTTAATGGTATAAAAGTGAAAGTGCTGGGAGTATTGTATGGGATGGGTATGTTCATCTCAATAAAAGCTTCGGATTAACAAGTGGAGCATGTACAAAACCATCTCTGCAGATGTCCTCCATGAGGCAGATGTCCTGGAAAAGGCAAGGGAATGAGCCTGTGTGTTGAATCTTGAACTAGAATGGAAGAGCTCAATAAACAAAATACCAATATAGTAATGCTGAAGGAATATAATTAGTCACCACATTCTTGACTTGTGCTCTCTGGTATTTCCATTGTAAACATGGATTGTTTTCATCAAGCACAGGGAGAACCATGGATATGACTGTGTGTCCTTGTGTAAGTAACAAGGATCAAGGATCTGATCTCAGAGGTCAGGATCATACAACACAACTAAGCTATCTAACAGCCCAGTAGAAAACTAGCCTCTTTTTTACCCTGTCTGCTTAGTTTCTGCCAGGTTAGCTCAGTTACTCTGGTGAAGCCTCACAATGCTAGAGCCAACACAAGTGAAATGGCTCAAGCAAAGACCTCTTGACAGCAACTGCTGGTGTAGCTCAGTCCCTTTGCATCACCAGCCTGGGAGCATCTTCCAAGGGGGACATTTTGTGTGTAAGCAGTGTTGAGCAGCTGTTTCTCTGTCCTTGTCCCAGACCCTGTGCCACCTGTCTGTGGGGCTGGCACAGCTGTTTGTGCAGCCAGGCAGTGAGCTGTGCCAGGGAGCATTGCTGCGCTGGGTTATTTCCTCAGGCAGTTTACTGCATGGTTACACAAACAGTTGGGCTGGTGCAGCTCAGGAGGCTGCAGGGAGGCACAAGTGATCAGCTGATGGGGACAGGGTAAACAGCAACTGCTATAGCCAGTCCGAAGCAGTGACGAGACCAGAAGCCGAACCATGGGCTCAAGTTCTTACAGTTCCTTCCATTGGCTTCAGTGAACAACAGTTAGTCCTGTATTGCAACCCCAAATCCTGGTAAGAGTGAAATCAGTGAGCAATTCTTTTTCCCATGATTTCAATTGATTTGCATTTAGAGTAAAAAACTCACCTGAGTTTTGATGTTATCTATGAAGGTCCCATCTGAAGGCAGTTGGCGTGGCTACCAAAAGGCAGCCCATAGACTTTATTCCCATTCTCTGGCTTATTCACCATGGTCTCTGTTGTGACTAGGGATGATGTAAAATAATATGAAAGCAAGTTCCTTCAATCTGAACCACAGTGGAAAAAAGATGGCTGATAGAGGCCCCAGTGCATCCAGCTCAGCTGGGCACACAGCCTGGGAAAAAAAGCACTGGGATATGTCCACTGAAAGAGAGCATCCAGTCTTCTTCCCTGTGCTTGGCCACATACTACATGCTTTTGTTATTTTAGCAGTTGTGCAGAGAAAATCCCATGCTAGGTCCCTAAAAGCCATCATGGACTTGACCATCTGGGTGGGTCAGTACATCCATTAGAAAGCCTCTTGCATTAAACCAAAATGAGGAGCAACTCTCCAAATCCATCGAAGGAGGTCAAACACTTGGGCATTGATACAATGGGGTCTTTAGATGTGTAAGCTCTTGTCTACAGCAGGATTACTAAAACCTTATTTATTTTTGATTTGTTTTGAATCTAGGTGCCCACTATCCAGTGCAAGTATCAAAGTTTTGGCCAGGAACATCCTAGGTGTGGAGATACCAAATGATAATTCCTGCATGAACCTGTGAAAGCTTGGCTTTTTGGAAGGAGCTTTCAAGCACCCCTAGAAAAAAATCAGAGGAAACAACTTGATGTCTCTGGCAAGAGGATTTGTTTCTCAGTTGCTATAACTGAAAAATGCCTACAATTCACCTAACCTATCAGAAAAGCTGTGAAGCTTGATTAGCGTGTTCAAAGCCCATCAGTGTGTACATGGTGAAGTCTATTGCCCTGAGAAAGGAAGGAATGAGGTGGCCCAATAACTCTGCAGTGAGTCAGTAACATTACCCAATCCATAGTACAGCTGTGCCACATGGATACTCACTATAAACACACTGCCTTATCACCTGTTTGTTGGGAAGGGTGAACTGGTTCAGCTAAAATAAGAACAGGAATAAACCTATGTCAAACAGCACTTCAATCTTACCTCCACTTATGCTCCAGCACTCCCTGTCCTGAGTGAAATGAACTCCCAGAGGATTTTTCTTTTCCTTGAAGTACTAATTATTTAATCGAACAAAATGAGGGAGGGTGAAAATAACCTGGAGAAATGGGGGTTTATGCAGTGTTGCAACCACAATTTCCAAGCTGATGTATAGCAATAAATATCAGGGACCAGCTGCTTTCTTTCTTACGTGAGTCCATGTGGAGATGGTGATTCCCTCCAGATGTCCACTGGGAAACACTGGATCAGATCACTATATAAAAAAGAAATAAAGAATGTCAGCGAACAGAGGTGGATTTTGTATTATTCCCTTCTCATTTTTCCCTTTACAGTCCATCAATTTCCATGGGTGCATTCATGGGGACTCATAAAACCATCTGGCCACAGAAGCTTTGCTTCCTCTGAAGTTATGTCCTGCTTCCCACCACCGTGTGGAAAGAAGGAGAAAACATCAAAGCATAGCACAAGGGTTCAGCAGATGTTTGTTCTCACGTCCATAGGGACGTGTTATGTGTCCTGTGTCACATCACTGTTGCTCATGTGAGGTGTGAGGGTAAGAGCACCTTGTCACCTCTGGAGGATCCTCCAAATTCCTTAGAGCTGTGTAGGAGGGCAATCACAGAGGGAGATGCTTGGGAAATGCACAACTCCAGACATGCTAAGATTGGAGGCAATGAGCACTTTATGTATTATTTTGATGATCATACGTAATTTATATTGCAGGAGTGATCAGCTGTGCTAGAAATTGTACAAACTGATAGGGTAATATAGTCTCTGTCACTAGGGAACACTTTTAGAAGATAAAAGAGATGGAGGCTGGGGAAAGGTAATACCTGTCTTACAAATATGTACCAAGGTAATGAGGAGAGTTCTTGCACATGCTTATAATAATACATTTGTAGCAGAATTGTTAATCTTGGCTTTCCTGCTTTGTTGTGTTTTGTTTAGAAATCTAGTTTTTGAGTCAGAAAAGGCTCATCAGATTAGAAATGAAAAGGAGGGGAAGGGCTAATCTGTAAGGGCATAAGGAAATATGGAGATGGGAATAAAGAAGGAAAAGTGTTGGGGTCCGCGTTAGAAAAGAAAGAAAGAAGGTGAGTGCAATAGGAATGAAAATGCTTATCATTTGGGAGCACTAGCATGGGGAGATTCCAGAGTATAGAGTTAGGAGAAGTGCAGTGTAAAGCATGGACAATTGCCGTTGGTAGGTTAGAAAGAGTGAAAAATAGCCAGAATTTTAAACATATGTAAATGTTGACCTCACAAGCTCTAGAGGTATCAGAAAGAAACTGGTGACCACTGGGACTAAGACAGGGACACTACCCAAGCAAGGACAGAAGACGATGCTGCTGCCCTCTCCCACGCTGCATCCCATCAGCACCCCCCTTTTGTTGTCTGTTGTTAGAGTAGCTGCTCCTAAAACCACCCATCCTGATCCAAGCAGTCCTGCACCCCAGTGCTAAGAAATGTGCAAAATACAGAGTAAATCCATTTGCAGTTGTCCTTCATTTCAGTGAAGTCCCAAACTAAATCTCAGTCTATTGTTTGAGTTTTAAGAGGAACTGATGCCAGGGACAGGCGTTTCTTAGGTGCAGTTTTCCTCACTTACTAAAGAGCACTCCAAAGTAATTTCTCCCTGAGCACTGCAAGAAAGCCAGGCCTGTTCTTCCAGCAAACATGACTCCCAAATCTTAGTTTCTTTCTTACTTCCACTAGAGGTGACACATCATCCCTTCTCTGATTTTTCCTCCCTTCTTTCCATTTCCTACGCACATGCACCCTTTGGTCTGTAATCAGGCCTAAGAAAGCTCTTTGGTACTCAGAGTGATGCCTCCTATTTGGATCACTCTGCATCCCCACTACCCCTTCAGAGGTGTCACTGCCACTGCTGCAGAGCCAACCACCAAGCAGGAATAGGAAACTGATCCAGGTGTAATGTAGTACTCTAAAATTGGGAGGAGATTGGGCGAGGGGGAGGAAGAGGCATGGCCATTTTTAACCTGGATGGATTCCCTTGCCCACTTCATGCTGCAGCCTCACATGCACTTGCACTGGTGGAGCAGACAGTGGCAATGAACTGCTGGTTGGGGCATCTGTGCTGCTGAACGTTCCTTGCCAAAAAGACAAGGGTGGGATATGCATGTGCTCTGCCCTGCTCAGCCCATGCCTTGCTGACTGGTGGCTTCTGTTGCCACTTCTCCAAAATGAACCCTCCCTTCCTCCTTCCATATGGGGAGATCACAGCAGCTGGAATTCAAAGTTTTTATTCCCACAGAAAACTGGGGGTGTATAAGCTCTAGGTGACATTGTTTTAACTGAGCTATGTTGGCCCATCACACAGATGAGGGTCTGTTTGACTGTGCTGACTGCTCTTACAGCATTATCTTGAGTATTGTGATATCAGGTGATGTTGGTAGGGACCAGCTGTTGGAATCAGATGATCCTATGTTAATCCCAGTTTTCATTTTCCTTTCTTAAAGCAAGCTTGTGGTAGAAAAGTGAGAGAAGCCTGACAGCATGGCACAAAGCCTGAAACATTTGAAGGCCCATAAAACACACTTCAAATAAATGCATTTTGTAAAATCTCATTAGTTTTTGAGGCTTGATTCATGACAGCTGAATCCTCAGGACTGGCAATATTCATATAATGTAAAAGAGCTATAAACATTAAAGAAGTAAAAATGCACAAGGCTTCTACATCAGTCACCAGCTGCAGCCAAGCTATGGCTCATTGGAATTTATTGCAGCGTCTTCAAGCGGAGCAAGTGGTGAAGTGGTGCTATTACTTCTGATTACAAATGGACTGGGTAAGAGCATTGGTGCTATAAACACCCCATTATAGAATGGGCTGCACAGTACAACACCTACTATATTAATAACACTCAATTCTTCAGATTTAAAAATAGTGCTCTTAGGAAGAAAAGCAATTGCATTCTAGTCTGACACCTGAAAGGAAATGTGGGAAGGAAATAACTGTAACTGGCACAGCTAATAATGGATTATGATGTTGCCCTCCTGGGAACTAGGGGGAATTGTCCTGCACTTTAGATTGGAACTAGCCTGCTTTCTCAAACATAAATCTACGTTAATCCTTCTAAAAGGTAAAAAAAAAAAAAAAAAGCCCAGGTGAGCTTTTGGTTCCCATGGAGCTCCTCTGTGCCATTTTGATGAAAGAACAGGATCAGAAAGCTGCCTCTACAGTTGATCTGAAAGCACCCCTCTGGAAAGGGAACAAGAGACATCCCTGCTACCTATCCCCACCCACGCAGTCTCTCCACACCTGCTGAGGACAAGAAGAGGCTGGAGCAACCTGCCCTTTGGTAGGCTTTACCTAGGGCAAGCCTTGATTCCTCAAGGCTTTTGGCAATTCAAAGATTAGAGGGCTCAGCTGAACACAGAAGCTGCACCAATTTAACTTATATCATAGCTTTGATTTGTATTCCCAGAGCCAGTTCAAGGTGTGGTTTCCCAGGTTCCTAGGTCTCTGTTCCCATCCCCCTGCCAGAGGTCTGCCTCTCCCAGCAGAGCTAGTAGCCCTTGCCCTGGCTGCTCATCTCAGCTGCTTTTGTGCAAAAAAAACCCATACACCTTCCCACACACCTGCCTTCATCAGGCACTTGTGGGAGGACACTGCACCTTTGCCCTGGAGGAACTGGGGCACAAGGGAGGCTTGTTTCTGCCAGCTCATAGCAGGATAATGACGATCAGCACAAGTGCTGAGTAAACACCTGAGGAGGGGACTCCTCCAACGTAGCAGCGAGGGTTGTCAGACTTCGTCAGTCAGCACAGCTGCTCCACCGCCCCAGGGAGTTCAAACCCTTCCTCTCCCACACCCCAGCGTTATGCCCAAGCCACATGACTGTGGGATAGCTGGAGAGGAAGGGAATGCTCTCTGTCTCATCCCATGATTTTTAATCTGCTGAAAAGAAAGAAATCAAGATTCAGGCAGGAGGAGCAAAGTGAGGCTTGAGATATCACTCCCCATTGGTGGATCTCAAGGGGGTTTTGGAGGTAGATAGTTTAAAATTCATTGAATAGACACTGCACCAATTGTCTTGAGTAGGTGGTTGATTTGATGAATGCCATCTAGCAAGCAATTGACAGAGCTGGGAAAAAATGTTACTTTAGACCCTTTCCAGTAACCCACTTCACAACAATACCTCCAACTACGAACTCCTCCGGCAGAAACAGCCATAGTTAAATGCTTGTGTCTTCCTCCTATCCCCTATTCAGGCATCAGATTTGAACAGAACCTCTCCTATCCCTGCCAAGCCCCCTTCCACCACCCAGATCCTGCAGAAGGAGCCTTACATGACTGAACTTGCCCCCATACACTCTGGAGGAGTGGGATGGGACGTATTCATGCTTCAAAACACACCAGTTTATCCATCCCAGACCAACCTGGCATATTTGGTTAAACGGATGAAACATGACGTATGGGCTACAACAAAAAACCCCATGACTTCTGGGAAATAAGATGGCTGAAGAGGGACCTGAAGGTTTGTTTAAAACTTTATCCCTTCATTTTTTCAGACTAAGTAGTGCATGAGCATAGCTGAAGATTCAGCCTATTTTGTAGCAAGTGTAGATTGAATTAATCTGTCTCAACTCCAGTTGTACAATGAGAGGCTTTTATAATGGGAGGAAGTCGGCTGTGCTCATATTCTTCCCTGAGACAAAAGTTTCTGGGCACAGCTAGATGAAAAAATAGCTACAGCTTTTTCTAAAGAGCCAGTGAAATAAAATCACCAGAGGAAGTACTCCAAAACCCTTCAATACAGCAAACTATGTAGGCAAGCAGTACAAGAAAAGATTACATCATTGCCAGAAACAACCAAATAGCTCCATCAAGGTAATTACCAAGTATGATGCAAACAAGTGGATCAGGGTACACGTAAACACTGCTAAACCAGAATACTGAGCATGTTATCCTGGAGAACAGAATGGGAGCATTTCAAGGCATATGTTAATTCATCAGCTCTCACCATTATTCTTGATCAGAAGTGCTTGTGTTCCAATACCATCTTGGGAAGCTGTGAACATCAAAGCCCAGAGATGCACACACACATGCACACATCCAGGTCCACCAGCTCTGCCGGGCAGCTATGAATCTCCAGCAAGCAGATGATAACAAATAGCAGGAAGCCCATGAAAATACATCTTAAGCCAGCTTTGGGAATGTGAATCAAAGCCACAATTTAAGTTCCTTTGATTCAGCCCCTGTGTAGAGACTATAAACTGAAAATCAAAGTGGGGCTTGGTACCTTTTTGAAGGAGCCAATTCACCACAGCCTAAATGAAAAGAGTTAGTAGCTCCCACAGAAGTGCAGGTACAATCCTCAGCTGAGATGTGAGAAGCTCTTTTCTCTTTTCAGAGCTGGCTATACAAAAAAGCTTACTTTGAAATGTGTGGTGCTGCAATGTGATTGCTTCATATAAACTAGTATGCAGGAGCAGTCTTCAAATGAACACAGGACTTTTACTTCCTGAGTCGTTGTTTCTGCTTGGAGAAAGAGAGCAAGGATGCTTCAGTCCATATGGTGAGCTGGACCCCAGGGCACCTGGTGGAGTTGCTAGGCTGTGGGATGACTCGAGTGGCACCCAGTGGGGCAGGTGAAAGAGCATAGCCAGAAGTCACAAATTTCCACCCTGATGTTCACACCATCAAATCTCTGTGATTCACCGTTTGGTGTTATCATTGTTCAAGTTACCAACAAATCACTATGAACAAACCAGCTCTCCCCAGAGTAACTGGGCTGGTAAATGGGCATAGGTGGCCTTCAGTGTGCGGATACTTGGCATACCATTGTCAGACAGCTGCAAGTTTTCCAGTCAGGCACAGCTCTTCCTTCTAATTTTCACTGCTATTTTCCCAGCTTCATCTTCCTCAACAGCAGAGGTGCCAGCAGTACAAGGGTGCAGAGGAGAAGCAGAAGGAGCTCAATATGGTACTCTTCTGGTAAAATGGCATTTCATATGTCTTCCCTCCC
Organism: Lichenostomus cassidix; assembly: GCF_008360975.1. Classification (NCBI taxonomy): domain Eukaryota; kingdom Metazoa; phylum Chordata; class Aves; order Passeriformes; family Meliphagidae; genus Lichenostomus; species Lichenostomus cassidix. Next base: position 128,496,065 of record NC_139482.1, read on the forward strand.
CATTATGAGTTTGGGAGAGTGGAGTATGGTGAGTGCCACCACTGGTCCACAGAATGTGCCTCGAGGTGAGAAAAGGCACTTTTCGACATGCAATTACCTGAGAGCCATTGCATCAGACTGCCTTCTCAAGAACAGTGAGCCATCGCCATCCAGAAAGGATGTCAGGGCAGTATGTGGAAGTCCACAGGTCTTGAAGTGTTGTTAGTGTCACCTGTGAGGGTCCCTAATTTCAATGGCTTGACACAGCCCTTGCTGTTGTTATCCCTGAGCCAAGGCTTGCACTAAATGAATACAACCAAGCACAGGTAACTGCGTGCAGCCCTGGCCTCGATGGGGCAGTCCACACAACAACAGGACCACTCCTGCTCACCTGAACCAGTCCCATCTTGGGCTGTGCCACTGGTGGTACCTCAAGCCCCACAGTTTTCCAGTAAAACTTCATCTAGGAGTTCTCTGCTCTACTTCAGGCCTTCTGAAAACCTTACAGAGGTTTCAGCTTTACAGGCAGATTCACCAGATTGTCACCTGCCTCCACTGCTGAAAAAAAGAGGACTGCCTTCCCACTTGAGAGTGTCAGGGTTTCTTCTTCAGTTTCTAGAAGGTTCTGTCTGTGCCTTCCATGTGTGGCTCAGTAAGATATTGGTGGGACATCTGGACCATAGAAAAATCCAATTAATGACTGCAGGAGCAGTGGCAGGCCAGCACTGCAGTGCAGTTCCACATCACCACGAGCTGTGTGGAGACACCAGCCAGGGTCCATGAGCTAAGAATGATCAGTCCCCTCACTGCACCAGAGAGAGGGACAAGCCTCAGCTGGAGACCAGGGTTTAGATGCTACAAGGCTGGCTTAGCAGCCTGTGTTGTTCATCCATTAGAGTGGCAATTTCCAGAGCATGTGTCAGACAGCCCTCCTACACTGATGCTGAGAGCAACACCTTGGATACAGCCCTGCCATAACACTAGGAATATTTGTCATGATTTATGGTATGTAGTATCACTGATACAGTGACATGACCTGATGAGCTGTGTGAGACATCTCCTTTGCTATGATGTGCAAGTTCTGCATGCTCGGCAAGCTTTTATTAATTTTAAATAAAATGGGGGATGTCAATTAACTGTGGGAAATATGTCAGCATTTGTTAATGCACTCTGTACTCCTTTATTAATTTTTCATACTGCCATGGATGCAAGTCTGCTTGGGGGAAATATCAGTCCTACACTGTGCATTTCCCTGCAGGGTCCTGTGTGGGGAGCAGGGAGTGGAGAAGAGGGGGAGGCTCTCTGTTATTGCTCAGTGAGATTTTTAAAGTGCCTGAGTACACTCATGAGTGCGTAAAACAGTGCAACTTGTGCATAACCAGTTTGAGTGCCTGAGTGCTGGCCTGTGGGGCTTCTCTCCCTGCCTGAAGCATCACTCCAAAGTTTAGGTTCTTTTCTAGGTCATGATCAGTTTTATATATTGCACTACATGTTGGATAGTGCTTCTGCATTAAAAAAAAAAAAGTAAAATTCAGCTTTAAAATTACAAATATTAGACAAAAGTCTTTTTTCCCCTGGAAAGTTCAGTGCTTTGATGTTGTGCAAACAGAACAAAGGCAAGGGGCTTAATAAAGGACAAGGGAGATTCTGGTATACAGAGCTGAGTGCTCTTGACACATTGTGGAGAGTCTTCCACTGTTTGTGACCAGCTTTCCTATCCAGGAGTCTTGGGAACTGGTGTGACATGGCTCTGTAATCTGCTCACAACATCAAAGGTGGATCCACCTCCACGAACCATTTTTGCACCAGTTCTTTGATCAGGGAGAGACCTGTCTTGCATTCCCTGGCCTCTGCTCCTCCCAGAGCATTATGCCCCTGTGCTACACATTTCCACATTTCTCAGAACTCAAATGAGGTCACCAAATGCTTCCTTCTTTGTTTTTCCCCTTCTTCACTCTCAGGTCCTCTCAAGCCCAGATATTGAGATCTGTGATCTCAAGGAACATCAGCCTGGCAAGGAGCAAAGTCAAAACCCTGAACTTTGAAAGAGCAAACCTCCATATCTTTAAGGAGTTGGTGAATAAGATCCACTGGAAAACTGTCCTTAAGGACAGAGATGATGACCAGCACTGTCAGCTCTTTAAGGCCCCTTTTCTTAGAGTGCAAGAGTGCTCTTCCTGTGTGTAGGAGATCAAGCAAGGCAGGCCAGAAACTGACATGGATTTGCTTCTCAAACTGAGGAGTAAGAAAGAAATGCACAGCCAGTGGAAGCCAAGACAGGTGATCTGAGGAGAGTACAGGGACACAGTTTATATGTCTAGGAATGGGGTCAGGAAAGCCAAGGCAAAGCTGTAACAGGACTTGGCAAGAGATGTGAAGAATAACAAGAAGGGATTCTATAAGGACATAGGTCAGAAAAGAAAAGGCCAAGGAGAGTGTAGCCCCTGTGATAAGCAAGAAGGGTGACATTGATATGGAGAAGGCTGAGGTAGTCAATGAGTTCTTGGCCTCAGTCTTCACTGGCAGTCAGGCTTTCCACTTCTCTCAAGTCCCTGATTCTCTGGGTGAGTGTGGGGGCAGTGAATCCCTTCCCACTGTAAGTGAGGAGCAGATTCAGGATCACTTGATGAAGCTGAATAACCACAGTCTATGGGGCCTGAGGAGATGAATCCCAGGGTCCTGAGGGAACTGGCTGATGTTACCAAGCCTCACTCCCTTTTTTAAAAAGGAGAAAAAGGAAGATCCAGGGAACTACAGACCAACTGAGCCTCACCTCTGTGCTTGGGAGCAGATATTCCTAAAAGATATGCCAAGGCACATAAAAGACAGAGGTGAACCAGGGCAGCCAGCACAGGTCTACTGAGGACAAATAGTGCCTGACCAATCTATTGGCCTGTGATGGTGTGATGGCAACAATTGATAAGGGAAGACCAACAGATATCGGTTATCTAGACTTCTGTAATGCCTTCAGTTGGTCCAATATGATATCCTTATCTCCAAATTGAAGAGACATAGATTCAATGTGTTGACCATTCAGTGGAAAAGGAATTGGCTGGATGAATGCAGCCAGAGTGTTGTGATCAATGGCTTTATATCTAGGTGGAGGCCAGTGATGAGTTGTGTCCCTCAGGGCCCTGTCTTGGGACCAGTGCTCTTCAACATCTTCATCAGTGACACAGACAGTGAGATCAAGTGCACCCTCATCATGTTTGCAGATGACATGAAGCTGAGCAGTACAGTTGCCACAACAGAAGGACAGGATGCCATCTGGGTGGGACCTGGACAGACTTGAGAAGTGGTCCATGAGAACCTCGTGAAGTTCAACAAATCCAAGAGCAAAGTGCTGCACCTGGGTCAGGGCAATCCCAGATATAAGCATAGATTAGGAGAAGAAGCCATTGAGATCAGTCCTGCAGCAAAGGACCTGGGGATTCTCATGGATGAAAAGCTGGGCATGAGCCAAGAGTGTGTGCTCACAGCCCAGAAAGCCAACCACATCCTGGACTACATCAAAAGAGGTGAGGCCAGCACACCAGGGGAGGTGGTTCTCCCCCTCTATCCTGCCCCACACGGTCACCACCTGAGTACTGCATCCAGCTCTGGGGGCTTCAGTACAAGAAACCCATGGACCTCTTAGAGTGGGTCCAGAGGAGGAATGGAGTACTTCTACCATGAAGACAGGCTGATGTTCTGCTCAGCTGGTAGGAGATAGTCGTAAATTTGGGATCGCAGAGGAAGCAGTGGGATTTCGGCACCTGAAATGCTGACTACCACCCTTGCAGCCCCACTCTGAGTCCAAACAACCTTTAATACTGCTTTTCAATGAGTCTGAAGGCTCATGGAAGTAACCTTATCAAAGCCTCACTAACAGGACTCTGCAGTGTATGTCCTACTTGGACTCCCTACAGTTCTGATAGAGAAATGCCACTTTAAAATGGTTAGCAATAGGAAATGCATGCGTGAGTTCTATATGGTTTTGCACTGGCCAAGGTGTGCTGACTGACAGGAAAATGGACTGTATGAGGATTGTGCATGGTGATGAGGTGCTCAGAGAGAGGCAGAGAAGAGGATGAAGGTCTGGCTCTGCGGTATGCAGGGTCCCTCTTGCATTCCATGTTTGTAGGGAGGGAGACTGTAATTCAGAGCTGTTCCTCAGTGGCATAAACCAATCTCAGATGGAGCTGCCATGGGTTGCATCCTTCTCTCCACCCACATCTGTACTGGCCTTGCATAGCTGGAGCTGTCAGGGACCTCAGCTGATGGAAAGATAACACCAAAAGGAAAAAATTACATCTGTTCAGACAAACAAGCTCCCCTACCTAGTCATTGTGTGATTGTACAGGGGTGGGAGAGAGGGAGGGTGGCTGGAGCCCCAAATTATGCCAAATGGAGGTTCAGGAAGGCTGTGTCCCTGCTTGGAAGGCTCTTTGAAAGACATCTGACTCCTGGCTGGCTTCTTCCTTCCTTGTCGATCCAATGTGAAGGGGTGCTCTGCTCTCAAAGGCCACAGGCACGGCAATAAATCAAATGGCTGAGGGCTTCTTCCCTGGCTCTAAGGGCAGGTGGCACAGCTAAACTCTCCTCTTCCACCCTGCCTCTTGGGGAATGGTGCCTGTATTTTTCATATCCCCCAAGCTGGACTGGACTGTAGTCTGGAACCAAAATCATGCTGGAGAGTGCTCTAGTAGCAATTAAATGGCATGACAGGGCAAAGAGATGGCTCAGGAGCATGGATGCCAGAATGCAGGATTCAGCTGCAACACAACATGGAGATATGGGAGGAGGCCCACAGAGAACCACCAGTTGCCCCAGGGCAACTTATCCTGGAGGGTTATTTAGGGTTCTCTGAGACACGGTGCACTCTGTAAGTAGAGATACCCCCCAGCCCCAAAGTAAAAATGTATCTGTAAAAATACTGTGCATTTCATAGGTGACATTGTTGTAAGGAGCCATGCCTTTCAGCATTGTGAAGTGTTTGGACAGCACAGAGACCAGAGAGATGTTGCACAGCTTGTTCTGTGAGGGGTTTTGTGGCAAGATCTTAAAATGTCCTGGCCTCTCCATGCTGATATTTAAAGGTCAATTGTGTTCTGAAACGTTACCTTGATAGGCGTGGTGAAAATTTGTCTTTCTAACCAACAAATTTGCCCAGCTAACAACTGAAAATGTGCATTTCCAGATGTGCCAGTTCAGGGTAAGTTCAGCTGTGAAAGCCAGAGCAGCTTTTTCTGTGTCCCACCCTCAGCAGTGAGGGCTGTGTAAGAAAGGCTTCCTATTCTGCAAATGGGTCTGTATTGGGAGTAGAAATATGCTGTCTTGGGTGAGGAAGTTCTGCAGCCTTAGCTGGCATAAAATGTAGCAAATCCTTATTTTAGTGAGTGAATTCCCCCGGTGTGCCTGGGAACAAGTCAATTGACTACAAAAGATCTATTTGTCCACATTCACTATTTGGAGTAAAACTGCACTTTGAAGTTTTGAAGGCACTTTCGCAATAGAGGGGTTTGCCCTGATGTCCTTGGCCAAAAATAGTGGCTTATTTTTGTCCTGTTAACACATGCCAGCTGGCTGCCACCCTCCATTCCTGACGCAGCTGCATTTCAGATCTGCTGTTTATGTAAAGTTTTTGCAGTGTGATTTAGGGTCCTTTGGGATGAAGTGTACTATGTAAATATAAACTTTTATTTACAATGTCTTTATGTAGCCATTAAGGGCCTAATTCATCCCACCACACAGGGGTTCACACCAAGAGTTGGCCAAACAGATGCAGATCCCAGCATCCTCTGGTACCTGGTGAGTTCAGTCTCTGGAGGAAGCTTCCATGAGCAACTTCTGGAAACACTGCAGTGCTGCTCAGTGTCCAAGCACTCAGCCCCAGTTTGGCCCAGGATTTGGAACATCTGAGTGGAGGGGTGTTTTGAAGACATTTGTTTGGCATTTTACTACATAAACTTGTTGTTTGCTAAGGGATTGGAATCTGGATTTGGAGTTTTGCATATTCCTTCACACTAGGCTGTAGGATAGTTTGGATCCATCTGGTTACCTTACCAATACAGCTGAGCAAGTGATAAGGACTAGGGTGTGCTACAGCCATCTAAGTTCTTCCCTTTCAAGGTCAGATATTCCCATTATTGGGAATAATGTGCAAATTTATTGCTTTCACAAAGAAATAAGCCTGTTGAGGAATGGGGAGAAGGGTGAATCTGGTTCAGTTTGATTATATCTTGCCATCTACAAGATTGACAAGTAGGGGCCTATCCCAGACTATATGCAACACACATCCATAATTCACACTACACAGTACAAAATTCAACATTCGCAACATAACAAAGCAAATGATCTGCAAGATATAGATGCTTATAAAAATAGTATCCTGAATATTTATCCTTAAGAATTTCCATGTCACTTCAGCTGTATAGGTGGTGGGAAAATGTGGGGAAAAAGAAATTAAAGGCAAAGTTTTCAAATCCAGAATGGAAAAGTCAAGGGTCTAGGATCAGATACCTACAATACCAAGCAGTTTAGTCAGGGATCTTTGGCCTTTGATTTCTTCAGAGGTGCACATGACTGTGGCTACCTGATCCCAAGGAAGAAGATGGAAGTGTTCTGCACCCTTTCCCATTTTCCTCTTTATCTCCATGCCCATTACTGCTGCACCAAACTTACAGCATATTGGCTAAAAAGGAATTGCAGAGGAATTTGTAGAGGAGCTTAGGAGACTGGTTGGGATCCAAATGAGCTCAGAATCAGTGAGCAGCAGAGACTGGCTGCAATGGTGATGCTCACAGACCTCCAGTACTGGGGTGCCTGTGACCCCCACACTGGTCCTGTGGTTCTAATCTGGCACTGTGAAATAGTAACCTGTCCTTTGAACAAAACAACAAAAAAAAAAGTATTGCCAAAACCCTGTCAAATCCAGAGAGAGATGAAAGACTGTAGTGTACGCTACCTGTGCCCTGCTGCTACTGAGGTTGCTGCTTCACTCATGGTGAGCACATTACCATCACTGAAACATGGGACTGTGCACAAAGGGGAATTATCTCTTTTTAAAAAACACTCTGCCTCTCCCAGGAGAAATCCTAGCTCACTTCTTCTCTCCAGAATCCTCTCTTCTCCTTACACTCACAATGTTTTTACCTTTTTCTTTTCCTATTTGGCAAAGAAAGGTGCATTGCTCTGTTGTTAATCCTCATGGGCAATACAGGGTAGCAGAAGGTGTGCCACAGGCTGCTGGAGGAGCAGTGGTGTGTAGTTTGCCTATCTCTGGTATCAGCTGGGTTTGGGATGAGTCAAGAAGATAAGTTAGGTAACAAACAAGTGGGAGAGCCAGTAGACCAGTCAGTAGCGTGGCAAGGGTGCGTCCACTGCTGACGCAGAGACCTAATCAATGTCTTATCATTTCTCACGCCTTCCAGCTCCAGCATCAAACCTCCGAGGGCTCTCATCAGGGGATTAATTCCTCCTTCTTGTCTTCATCAGAAGCATGCACTTGAGCCCTCTGCATGGGAAATACACATATCTTCCCCATCTGGCAGAAACACCCAGCCAATGACTACATACATCAGCTAATGGATGGACACGTATCCCAGATGGTTGTACCTAGGCACAGAATGCAGATATATTATCCCCAGTTGCAAGCACTATCAGCAGCCCAAGGAATTATTATTTTATAATGGAATAAGGAGATTGTAAGGGAAATGGAACCTCAAAGGAAGAAGTTCAGACATCCTGAAGACAGCAAACAGAGGCACTTAGGAGGAATCATATTATGCTTAAACACAAGTCCATCAGTGGCAGCTGAGTCCCATGTCACAGAGTAAGATAATCTCTTGGTGTCATTCTACAAGAGCTGTGAAGATTTACCTGAAGATCCATTGTAAAGGCTGGAAGTCCTGTTGTCAAAGGACTAGTCCTGAGAAGAAAGACACAGGATGAATGCTAGCCCACTGCCTTGCATGTGAACCTCACCATCTGGAAGGGAGCCATACTGCAAGACTGTCTAGCACCAGGCTCAAGTAGGGCCCTCTTTGCCTCCTCGGTGGCACACATGGCACCTCCAAAGGCTCTTTGTCTTGTCCTCATCTTTTTCTTCACCTGCTCTCTATGACTCTTCACTCTGGGCAGGGTTATGGTGGTTGATTACTGCTGATCATTTCAGATAGCCTTTTTAGCTCCCTCAATATTTCTGACCCCTTACCATCCTGGACACAGCTATAAATTATGTTCCTTCTTCACACCTTGCCCCAGTTTTTGTTCTATTTTCTCTCCCTCTTCCTCAATCTCCAAAGTGCTTGGCATATGTATTTCATCTGCCTGCAGTGAGCTCCATGGGTATGCAATGGGCACAGGAGCTGATTACTGACTGATGCAACAGGGTTTTAAATTTAACCTCATGGTGTAGCCATGCCTTGAATGTAAATAAGGCACATGCTTTTGAGTGAACATGTGGGGCCCTTTGAAAGCATTTCAGTGGAGACCAACCTGCTGCTCAGGCCAGGCGTGACCTCTGCAAACAACCTCTGAAATTCTCAGAAGACTTAATGTGTGCTACTCACACACTGCTTTGAAAACTTCCCTCAGTGCTCAACTACTTGCAACAATACAAGGGCATGAAAATGTGAAAAGTGAAAAATTCATTATGAGTCTTTAGAGAGGGAACAATAAGCAAATTTGGAGGAGTTGATCAAGCTTTTAGCATCCATTTCTGACCTCCCCTCTGGCCCTATTTACTAACAGAAACCAAGTTTAAACAAAAGGAGTAAAATCAAGGAAAAGATGCTTCTAAAGTGAAATTATTAACAACAAATAAAATGAGAAAACAAAATAAAATAAATGCATCAAGATGATCTCAATAATCTCAACAGAAAACCAATTAATCCTCATAAGCATTAAGAAAGGGTCTTCAGGAAGCAGCTGTCCCTTTGGTTACAAACACACTAGAGTCAATTTAGCATAGAAACTGGAGCTGCTTAAATAGTTTACTTTTGAGACATTACTATCTAATGTTCACATCACAGAGCCAATTATAAAGCTCCCATCTTAGATTTCCGTTCTCACATAGTAGGTAACCCTTTCTTTGCCTCTGCAGACACACTAGACGACTGCAGATTTCAACAGAACACCTCTAATAAACAGAATTGTGACATATCTTATTAGTCAGAAACCATCTGGGGCAATGTCAAGGGCTCTAGATTTTTTTAGCACAATAGTTTTTCTTTATGAGCCAACATTTAATTCTAAAATATTTTCTTCAGAGTACAGATTTTAGGGACAGACACATAGATGTATGCGCACAGCAATGCTTTCATGGCATAGTGTGAAGTCTAAGAAAGTCCAGACATTTTGTAGACATCAAACACAAACAGCAAACATTGATAAAGAAGCCACTTCCCAGAGGACTGGGCCTGGAGCTGCAGTCATGGATGCAGCAGATGTCCTCTTGGCTCAATACTTCTCCTGAACAGACCTTGTTTGGGCGCTGGCTGGGAAGCAGGAGGCAGGGACAGCATAACCAGCAGAGTTTTGGCAATGTCTCTTTAAAACAACTGTGCTTGGGGACACTGGAGAGCCAGTCTTCTCTGAACAATCTCATTGACCTTAAAGTGAGATATCCCAGACTGGTCCTTATGGTTTGTGAATTTTGCTTGCTCTGCCTAGTGACATCTCCCTCCCCAGGCTGCAAGCAAATCTGCTGCAAGGCTTGACTTGGAACTACCCCAGATTTGAACTTAGCAAGCGGCAGGTTTGGGAAAAGTCCCATTTTCTTCCTCAGAACAAAAGGTATTTGGTGCCTTATAGAGAGGATACTGTATGTCTGCTAACATTCCCCTAAACTTTCATTTCCCTCCCTCTCCCCTTTTTTTGTAAATAAAAAAATTAAACATGCAAGATGTTTCCTGAAGATTTTGGCATAGTCTTATCTGGATAAAAGGTCTCATGATGACTCTGTTGCCAACTTATAGAAATTTCAACACAAAACTATTATATAAAAATAGCTGCGTGCCAGGGTTTGTTTGTTTTCTTCCCAACCACTGCTCAACATTCGCTCATCTGCAAACTCAAAAATAACATGTACAATTTATTATTACTGTCATCATTCTTCTCCTAAAGAAGGCAACTTACAGTCAGCGTTCTATTTTGGAAATAAGCTAGAAGTCAAGCAGTTTGTCTCTTGTACTCTTTTAGAGTAGCAAAACGTGCAAGTTATTTCTTTGCTGACTTGGCCTCTGAGCAGAGCTGGGCATGCTGCCCGATGCTTCCACAGCTGATCCCAAAACCTCCTGTACCCCACCAAGAACAGCACTTGCAGTAGCCCTTTGTAGGAGTGACCTTGGGACTTCCAAGGGATCTTAATACCATCTCCTGAGGAGACTGGCCTGGCTGAAAGGTGAGGGACAAGGGAGCAGGGCCTGAGCCCTTAGATCTTTGCCAAAGGGTGATGCTTCCTATTCCTGTGCACAACCCTGCTGATGGGCACTGAGCAGCAGCGAAGCAGTGTCACCCTAGGGCCCATTTTGAGGGAAAAAGGAAAGCATCATGGCAGGGGGGAGAGAGAAGGGAGCTGTCATGTTCCGCCCTCCACAGCAGCCCTTCTTTACCACATTTTGGAGAAGTGATGATAGTATCACTGTGATGTTGTCATTATACTAAATAGTAATAAAAATATATATTCTGGGTTCTGGAATCCTACATCCTTGGTGTTCCCTGGCCGGGTAGAAGCCTTGTCTCTCATACAGAGAGTTTGGAATGGGAGGGTGAACAATTCAGTGGGACTGGGAAGACCCACTTTTCTCTCCTTCATCAGAGACTCATTTTGTGACAAAGAAAAGATGTCTAGAACTACAGAGATGTGCCCAGTGGGCTCATCCTTTGAAAACCAGATCCTGAACCTTCTGTGCCAGAGCTTTCCATCTCCAATTAGTGATAGAAGCACTTCCCTGTGTCCTGTTGAGAAACGTATTCAAAACCAAGGAGCACTTACTGATGGGGCAAGATGCTGCCTGTAACTTGGGAGTTACTGTCGTAGCATCTCTGATGGTTCTTGGTGGGTCAGGACCACCCACACTGGTGGAAACTGAGCCCCTGGTGCCATGCTAGCTTTGCTGGGGCTTTGGCTTTGGCTGGGTGAAGCGAGGGCCGCTGGACGTGAGCTTTGCCTAGGCTCATGGCAAGGGCAGCCCCAGCAAGAGGAGGCAGGGCCATAATTTCCTCATTCCAAAGAGGAGGGAAAGAGAAGATTCAGACTCAGTTGCCTGGTATAAACATTAAAGGGATTTTGCATGCTTACATTTTTTTCCTCAGAGAAAAATTATGCTGCTTTAGGTTGCCATGGCTCCTGGTTTCCCTGGTTACCTCTCAGTATGGAGTGGGGGATGAGAGATGAGGGGAGGGAAGGAGGAGCCAAAGAAAGGCAGGGGCCAATTACAAAGATCCTGAGCAAGGCAGATGACATCAGCAGGCCTTTTTTCCCGGGAAAAAGAACAAAAAGACGGAATGAATATCTCTTGGCAAGGACGATGGCTGTGTTTTGTACCCTTTGATGTTTTATAATTCAGAAGGGGGAGAGGACTGTGCAACAAAATTAATCACCAGTGAAAACCTATGATGCAGTATTTAATACTTCTTAAACTTACAAGCAAGAGGATCAGTGGTGAGAGAACCATGATGCAAAATAAGAAATCACAGCCATGGGAGCACCTGGGACTATGTGCAGACTGGCAGGCAAGGCCAGGCTGCTAGTAATGGCTTTCACAATGGACCATTGTAGCCAGGCAGGAAAAGAGTGTTGATGCAACTCCAGCTCCAGAGAGAGCAGGTCAGCACAGCTCTCCTGGCCAGACCCATCCTGCAGATCCTCACACAGATCATCCTCTTCCAAAATCAACAGGACAACGTATGCAAGAAGGGCTTCATTATGTGGCCAAGTCCCCAGTCCTTAGTGAAAGTCCCATGTTGTTTTCAAGTGGTCAAGCTTTGAGTAAGGACTATACCAAGCCTGTGTAAACTCTTTTTATACAACCACATGTTTCAGTGGTTGGACAAGAAATCCAATCTGATCCCAGTGGCAGGGAGCCAATAATCCTCTCACCTTTCTCTTAATATCCTGTGACTCAGTGATATATGTCAGGCCATTTAAACCCCAGCAGCAGAGTTCAGGTGCTGTGCCAATTATATTGAGTGGATGGGGAGATATGCTAGTTGAACAAGAAATAGGTCAGAGGAGCGATTTAGCTAATAAATTTTATTAATGAAAAGTTCTTTAGGGAGCTGCTGGGTTTGTAGTTCTGCAGAGGAGAAGAGGGTCAGCAGGAGCAAAGAGAAAAATGGGAGGACCTGGCAGTAGACCTCGACTGAGCAATGAACAGGCAACCAAGAAGATGGGAAATAGGATGAACTGAGCATGTCTGGTCTTTGTGGCAGAGACCCTGATATAATGGCACTGAACAGTCTCCACATGGCACAGAGATGCTTGGGCTAGCTTGTGCTGAGGGCAAAACTGCTGCACTAACTGAGCTTCTCCGCCCAGGTCAAAATAGGCAGTTTCTCCTTAGCTGGGATACTGTGGCTAACCAATACAGCCAAACCACCTCCAGCCCTGGCAGTAGCTCATGTAGCACTGGGCATTTTTGCACAGCGTTGGATTCACCCCAGAGGAATATCTACATCCCTGTCCAAAATCTGCTGATGTCAAGTCTTTCCAGTGCTGGGTTTTGAATCAAGTCCAAGTCTGGCATCTAGATACAGAATTAGCAAAACTAATTGCCAGGAACACATAGAATTCTTAGGTTGCCTTCATTACCAGTTCACTTTGAAATTATTCCTAAGGACTACTTTGTTGTGTTCTGATTGATGGGGTTTGGAAGTGCAGGGGAGAAGCTCAGCAACAGGGAAGCAGAGATCCTGCTCCCCCCTGCAGACCTGTGGCTGCATGTGTTCTATCTGTGGATAAACCAAGACAAAACACACCTTCCAATGGTACTAATGGCAATTTCTTGCATGTCCTACAGGGAGTGCAGGACATTGCTTCATGTTGAGCAAAAATTACAAAAACGAGTAAACAAGGTATATTTGGAGTTTTGTTTCTGCCTGTAATAACAGAGAGATAGCTTCAAAGTTATGTTGTCACCACTGCAAACAAAGGCATAGAGATTAGTGACATCTAATTTTAGGTGTTTTGAAGTTAGGTGACTGTTGCCAGCCAGAGGTATAGAGAGGAGGGTAGCTGGGACGGTGCAGCTTGGAGCTGTCTCTCCCAGGCACCTCTTATAGGATGGGATGAAGCCTCTCCTGGTGGTGCCTGTTTTTCTCCACCATTTTCAGACAAAGCCCAGCAAACTGATTTTAGCTATCTGACTGCTGAGTGCACCACATCAGATGTACAAGGTCCACTTGTACTTTCTGTGACAGCTGTTGACAAAGTAGTGTCCCCTGTCCCCAGAGCTCCTGCTGATTGTGCCCAGGCCTGAAACCCCTCCTGGCAGCTAAGGGCAAAACTGATGCTGGCAGGAGATGGGCAGGGGATGGAACACCTCCCTACAGAGAAGACATTTTGGACTTGTGGTTTCTCATTTCTCTCTGCCATACAGCATCCAATCCACAAAGTTTATTGTGTCATGTTGGTGAATTTAATTTAGAGCTGATGCTGAGTGAACCACAGAAACTGGGCCTTTATCAGAGCACTTATTTTTGTAGTGAGATTTGAAGAAGTAGTTTGAAAAATAATCTCCAGCATTCATGAGATGTTATAAATGGGTTCTTTTATGTATTAGAGACAGGGCAATAAATGCCAAAGGGGATTTATTGGTTATTGCTGCTCTGATAAAAGGGTCATTAAGAGTTGTAAAAGTCTAAATGATAATGGGGAGATGTTGTAAATGCTGTAAGTGAATAGAATGAAAGAACATGATATACCTGTCAACTGAGGTCACTTCCTAATAGTTTATAACCCTCTTCTAAATACTGAAGTCTGAGTTTGTCCAGCCAGGCAACTGAAAATTCCCATCAGTCACCCCCAGTTGGGCTCCTGGAGCTTTCTGAGCAGCACCTGACTGACAAGCACCCTGAAAAAGGCTGAGCTTGCAGAGTAAGTCTATATACCATGGGGGATTGGTCTCTGAAAGGGCATGTATGGGGCACAGGTGTGTGTCACATGGGGTACAGTGCCAGGGGCTGTTCTGAGCAAGGCACTAAAACACTTGTGAGGAAGACCAGACCTTCATGCCCCAAATCTGCAGCTGTGATGGAGACAAGCCCCATCCTCCTCTTAAATGCAAAGGGAGTTTTTCTGAAATACTCCAGCAGAGCTACTGATGACTTAGTAACACTATTTGCTTTATCTGCCCTGTACACAGCATCTAACCAATGAGTCCCATCAAAATTTAAATGCAAAAATAATTTTAAAATGAACACCATCAATTCCCACAGCTTATTATTAGCAGAGCTGCTGAAAGCATCTGTTATTAAGGTCTTCAGCATGTCCCATTAGGAGACTTGTTTTCTGTTGTTTATGATTTTGTCAAACTTGGAAATCTTTCATTCTGAATCTCTGTCTCCTGCTGAATTACTGTAGAACATTTCAGGCAGAATAGTGCAGCTGTGTCCAGCTGAGGCTAGAGGGAGAAAGAGACATCATTTTGCTTGTGTTAACGTATAACACTGGTGGCTTTTTCTTTGAGGAAGCCTAATTTCTCTACACTCAGAAGTCTGTCATGACAGTGTGATTTCTTTCCAGTGACCTGCTTTTTTGCAATTTCACAGGTAAACTAGGGAAATCTGGTAAATTATGTTCTTTGACAGTTAAAAAAATCAACATAACCAGTCAAGATGCAGTGCATGACATCTGATTTCCTGGGTGTGCTCAGGCCCAAGATGGCCATGACCTTGCCTGAAGTTACAGATGAGAATGTCAGTGCAGCAAGGGCTAAATGCCAGATTTAAGGGGAAATTGTGATTTTTAGGTCCCTAATATGAACTGTGAATGTAGCCATAAAGAAGTTCCCCAATGTGAATGCAGAGCTGTCAGAAATGTAGGGCCCGATTTATAGAAGATAGGTGGGATAAATTCTGGGAAGAGGGAGAGGAGGTTTACACCAGGGCAAGAAATTGTGGATGGAGATGGAATGTCTGTGCAAGGGGCTTTGAATTTTGCTGGTGAGTTGAGTGGGCTTCACTGCAGTAGCACCTGAGTGAACTGTCCTTGGTTTGTTCTCCCCACTCCCTTGTGTGGGTAAACCCCTCCCTCTCCTACCCCTCAGGGGTGTTATTGCAATTGTCAGGTCAAACATCTGCAGATTGGAAATGCTGGGAACTCTGCACATCTTCTATTTTTCTGCACTACTCCATCAATACAATCATATGAAAAATCCTGAGTAAGAATAAATAGCTGTTTCCAAAGCAGGGTTTGAAGAGTGTACAGTAACCAAGGGCTAGGCACACTCAGCACAGAGTAAACAAACTGCTCATCCTGAGCACCGGGGCAGGAGAAAACACCAGTGAGTGATCATGTGGCTAGAGATAAATGTATCATAAATCATTTGCCACCAGGAAACAAATGTCAGTTGACTAAGCATCCTAATTCTGGCATTTCTTAAATTTCCAGTGTTTGCCTTTGCAACCTAATCATGCTTTTGGCTTCTGTGATACATTTGATATCATGGCACACTGCGTATTGAGACGCTGCAGACTGTCTCTGACCTAGTAAGTGAGGCACGTCGGATTTATTCCCGTAACAAGACTTGAGCAGGCACACTGCAGACCTGCTCTCTGCAGCAGATGAGTTAAGGAGCTTGGCATTTCACCTGGCCTTAATTCCCCCAGACCAGGAGCAGATCAGTCGAGGCTCCTTGTGACACCTGATGGAATGCAGAAGCTCTGTAGAGCCAGCTTGGTTAGTAACTTACGTGCTCGGGGAGGTACTGTAAGTACCTTGAAATATCGATTTCACACACATAAATTAATCTGAAGAGGATTAAAAGATTGGTCAGCATTTGAGCAAACAAGGAGGATAATTTTTTTCCTAGGGGGGTCTATGAGTCATCTTTTATTTGACGAGTCAGACAAATTTCAGATATTAAAATACATCTTGAAAATACTTCTAAATCCTTGACTTATTTTAATCCAAAGAGCATGGTTGTTGATTATACCTGTTTTAAAAGCTTTTCATGTTTTGGTCAGGAGAAAGTACAATGATGCATTTTACAGTTTTACTATAAAACATAAGGAATAAATAATTTCTGAATGTCACATGAAATGAGAAGTTATTCTTTGAATTATTCACAAGTAAGGAATTTATGTAGAGAAAATAGGGACAACTATGCATACACAATGGGAAAAAAGTTTGTCAGTAAAATAGTATGAGCAAGTATAAATTGTAAACAACTGTAAAAAACATTTTAGAAACCAGTAACAGTATCAGAGGTTTTTCAGACAAATATCTTCAAGCAATTCACCAATTATGACATTAGTCAGAAAAAATCGGACCAGTTCCAGCCCAGAAAATTATCAGCATCCTCAGAGAGGATAACCTCATTTCCAGGGCAGCACTGAGAACAGACAGACAAGTTAGTTCTGCTTTACATTTAATTTTTGTTTTCTTGTTGTTGTAAAGGGTATGCTGTTGTTTTGCTTTTCAGTGCTTATGGTTAAGCTACTTACAAGCAGCATCACTGTAACTTCATCCAAGGAAACAACTGTGGATTTATTTACAAGATATTAATTTACACTTGTGCAATTGAGTAGAGAGTTCTCCTCCAACCTGTATGTTCTCACCTGGCATTCTTCCTGTTTGCTTGTTTTTAATTACTTCTAATATGCATACTAATGCTCTTAATAACTTTGCTCATGAAATCTACATCTGCAGTGGGCTTTTAATTTACAGCTTGAATAGTATTGTTTTAATTTTCTTCTTTCCAATAACAAAGCAGCTACTGGTGCTTCAGATGTGATCAGAAGACTTTAGCATTCCTTTGGTGTGCAATGGGATGCTCGTTGCTATACCAGTACCTTTCTGGAGTGAGGCTGGAACACACACAGGGCCACCCTCAACTTGTACTGGTCAGTATTTCAAGCACCAACAAGCCTGAGCATCCTTCTCCACAAAGGAACCTTGTTCCAGCTCCTATTCTCTTCATCAGCTCTGCATCTTGACTCCTGCACACTTTTCCACAGTTAAAACAATCTCACAACCTTCATAGAAAGCAATCTGCCACCTCTACCCCAAATCCTGACTGTGACTGCTGTTTCTTTGTTTACTCACATTGCAGTCTGGGTTTCATAACTTAAAGCACAGCAGGAGCCTCCCATGCACTAACGAACCTCACATCCGGGGATTAGTTTACAAGCCATGAGTGTGAGATAATGGGGATACATTTGCTTTCATGGTTTTGAGTCTTTCCAAGTTTCTATCTAATCATGAAAGTTGGGAAATTGCTTGCTTTTTTTTTTTTTTTTTAAGGCTAATCAGAAATATAACTGAGATTATTCACCAGGCACGTGACTTCTGGAATGTGAGTTAAAAGCAAGACATAAAATGAATATAATGCTTTAGAAGTCAAGAGAAGCAAAGAATAATTTGTGGATGACTTTTATTGTGTTACACAATAAATAATTAATAAAAGTAAATAAACTCCGAGGTCACATAGCAAATAATGATTGTGACAGATAATCTACACTGTAAAAAGTTCTAGGTTTGGTCCAGATTTTTAAACATAAAGTAGTTTTCTGAGAAACAATGTTTAATACACATGCACTTTTAAAGCTCTTTAACTCTGCTGTACTATGTGGAGTAAATAAAAATCAAACTCTGTATTTACATATGCTCAATGTGCACAGTGATGTGTTTTGAGAGTTAATAACGCATGAAGGGTGCTCAGGGGAAAGGGGGAAGCTTGGTCTCTGGTTGCTGAAAACTGAGATGCAAAGGGAGTCATGTGGATTGAACTGTTACCTTTTCTGGGAGCATTTTCTGGGGTTTGTTGTTGTTTGAAAATAATTTATTTTTTAAAAGTTTTCTAGAAAACAAAATGAGAGAAGGGTTTCAAATGGAACAAATATCAACTTAAAGAAAAACTGTATTAAAATTTTACAAATTAACGTTTGTCTAGATTCTGTATTAAATAAAAATATATTGTAAAAAATATAATAAATCTCTTAAAAATAAACTACTGAGAAGATGTTCATAAAAGCTTTGTGGGCTTATCAGTAACATACTAGACAATCCACTATCTAATGTCCTTAGTCCCCTATATTGGCCCTGTGTATCACTGACCATCAATCATGCTTCTTGGTGTTAAGTCTTTTTCTCTCTTCCTCAGCCCTGTAGTTGTGCTCCTCGGGCACAATTCATGTGGTTCATCACACCTTTCCCAGACAGCCCTCTCAGAATGGGGTGAACAGCCCTCCCTCTCTCTCCATTTGCACAGCTGGAGTTGGGAGCATGAGCTGGAGCAGCATACAGGCACTCAGCTCAAGATAGGCAAGAGGAATCCTACCGCTCTTCCCAGAAACTCTCATTTCCTGGTTTTCCCAGGATTAAACGGTGCTGAACTGTTTGGCCCCAGAGGAAAAAGGAGGAAACAGAACAACAAAGGAGAAATCTGATTCCAACGGGAGCTGCTGATGAAAAGCATTTAAGCAGAGCTCTAAAAGGAAGGCAGAAATACTCACTTGGGTCTCACGTTAAGTGACACACATCGATAAAGCAGTGCAAAAGCAAAGGGATCGGCTGCCCTTCAGAGCAGAGCTTCTATGGGAAACACATTTTGTGGTTTGGATCAGGTATGTCAGGGTCATTAAATCAGCAAATTAGCAAACTGAAGGCCGGTGTTATTGGAAAACAGAAAGGAGCACAAAAATGGCTGAATTCTGTACTGATCAATTTAATAAAAAAAAAAGTGGCAGTTTGAGGGCTGACAAGCAATCAAACAAGATCAAAGTTCTCCCACAATGGCTGGCATCAGATGGGGCATGTTGTTTGCTAGGCGAGAAAGGCTGCCCTGCCCTTCTCCACCGTGAACCTGTTTGTGGACAAATACATTAATTCAAGGTCCCAAATGACTTCAGTATTTCAGGCTACTAGCCTGACCCTCAACTCCTATTGAAGCTTTGTTTATCAGTGCTAACAACTTATTTCACAAGGCAAGTCTTTATTTTGGCTGACATACTATGTTCCCAAAGGCTGAGGTAACATGGGTCACAAAATGTCTGGTGACAAATCTCTTCCATCCCCTCTAATTTCCATGTGAAATCAACTTGCATGTATCCCAGATTATATACTGCCAAGCAACCAGACGGCATCTTGGCACAAGCACGTTTAAATCCCCCAGGTGCAAAGAAGTAGAAACAAAGATTCATTACAGTAATAAAGTTTCAGCCTTCTAGGGATGAGGTCAAATGAGAGCAGCAGAGCACAGGCTAACAGGAGGGTAGATCTTGCGTACATGAGAGCTATCAATAAGACTTCTGACATGTGTCTGTTGAGCAGGGTCCATTGAGGGAAAATATCTACCTCATCACTGAACATTTCACAGGGCAAGAAATGTTCATCAGGCAGTGTTGTACAACTAGGAATTTTTTTTCTGTCTATATTTGCTTTCTTGGCTTATTTACCTTTGAACCTGGTCAGCAAGTAATGAGTCCTGTCAATTTGTATGTTTAGTCCAAGGAAAAATACTGTATTATTGGGGCACTTACCAATTTTCTTAAAGAAAGAATCCTTTCTTTGTAATGATGGAAATGCAGTGTTTAGGGTAGGAACTGTTCACTGGAATCAAGTCTGGAAACTGCAAAGGGTGCATGCCAGAATGCTGCCCACTTCTTTAGAGTCAATGAAAATGTGCATTCTCCTCAATACACAACTACATATCAATATGGTTTTTTACAAACTAAAAGTTGCTGCTGAAAATGACAAAGCAAACTGAAAAATACAACTAATATCTAGGTTGCAACATGTTGCCAGAACATTCCTGAGAAACAGGAGCCTCCTGCGAGCAGTGTAGGTGGCATTCACTCACTTTGGAGCCCCAATGTTTATATCAAACTGCATTTCCCTGCCACTGCGCATGCCAGAGCTGCCTTAATTTAGACTCTGCCCTCATAAGACCCTAACCTTCTTCCACTGCTCCCGACTGCAGGCACAAATGGCAGGCAGAATCACCCTAACCTTCTTCCATTGCTCCCTACTGCAGGCATAAATGGCAGGCAGAATCTCCCAGGACTGGTCTCATAAGCTTCTTGCCCCTCCACTCAATTCAGCAGAATTTCATGACATATACATTAGGTTGGATTTAATTTGGTACTTCTCCAAATGCCAACTGCAAAAACAGGGCTGAGGAGGAGGGAAGAAAACACCACAAGCAAGTGTAATACCTGCAGGCCAATAGTTCCATTAACCTTTCCAAGGAAAGACAGGCACACTTGTTTTTCTAGCAGTCTATCTGTTTTCTCCCCATTTATATACATACTCCTTGCCTAGGTCATAAAGTGTCTAAACGAAAATTTGTTGCAGGGACTTGCTATTGATTTGCAATCCTGAATATCTGGGAGACATGGCCCTAAAAGTATGGCCATTCTTTGACCTAATGAAAACTTAAACTCTAGCATAAAAGAAATTGTTTCAGGGTAAAATTAACTGACATTTTGAATGCACACCATCTATGCTTGGGTTTAATTTATAGTTAAATCCTGTTTACAAAACACACCAGAGAAGTTTCAGTGGTATTTGTGGGGCTGATTGAATTCAGTAAAGCCACACTGGAGCCTTACAGCAATTAATTACACCCTCCGAAGTATATTGCAGAGAATTGGTTACATGACTGCTGCTTCTCATGGTCCCTGATGTCAATGAGATGGATACTGTAGTAGTCTCTCTTATGATCAGTATTTTTTTCTGTGGATGAAACAAGCTAGTCCATGACCAAGCAATTCAAGTGAACTCCCTCTCTGGGAGGGAATCCAGGTTTCTCCCTCCGTCACTTTGTGTTTCATTCAGTCATATCTCTGCCAAAACCACAGAGTTCAAGGACTAAGAGTAAATTTCCTGTCAATTCCTGTCCAAGTCATTGCTGTTGACATCCTGACTCACTGAAGAGGAAGATATTATCTACTTCTGTCAACAAATATCATTCTTCTCGCAATTCCTACAGCAGGACCAACCTCTTCACCTGTAAGGTCAGAGTTACATGAAGTTGGGAAGGATACTTAACAAATGACTCTAACATAATGTACACAAGAAACAACCGTGCAGCCAGCTGAGGCCAACCACAAAGCCTGGCTTCCCCAGATTCTCCCATCACGAACACCATATAAACACTTGGCACTTTTACTAGCACTGTGCACCAACACATGGACTGTTTGCTCATCTGAATGGTCCATAAATTAATTTCTCCATAAGTTTTTTAATGATAGATCTTGTATCTACCTACCATTCAGGGTGTCTGCTTTATATGTGCAGACAGCACTTGCATTAACTCAAAACGACATAGATTTAGAAGGAAGCAAAAAATCTGCATTTCTTTAGATGTTCATATAGTACTCTGAGTTGGAATGGACTTAAGAGTCCAGCTCTTCAGTAAATGGCCCATCAGGGGGATTGAACCCACAAGCCTGGTGTTATTTGTACCATGCTCTAACCAACTGAGCTAACTTCAGAAAGATGACTGTATTCAGATAAAATGTCACATTTAGCCACTTTTTGCTTGAGAAAAGCCATCACTTGTCTTCCTTCCCTCCACCTACCAATGCATACTCCTTCTTGTGTAAGTATTGCAATAAGGTATTACAGTAACAGTCACTATAACAGTGGTAATATAACTAATAATAATTATCTTGTGCTAATATAGTGCCTTTCTTCTGGGGATCACACTGTGCTTTAAAATAATGTAGGCATTATTTTAAATGTAGGCATCTCCTCTGGAGCTCCCATTTGAGTGGGAGAAGCTCAGATCCCTGTCTGGCCAGCTCCTCTCTCAGAGCTTTGCTCCTTTTGTGGATTGCTCTCCATCTAAGCAATAAGGTTACATCCAGAGCTGAATGAGCTAACAAGCTACAGGGAGTACCAGAAGTGGTACAATGACACCTGCTAAGAGCTGAGCATAAATTTGCTGCTTTCTGCATCCAAGGTTTGACCAACTTGATGGGTAACAGATGGTGGGATAGCTCAAGGAGAAATATGCAACTGCAAAATTGAGCCCAAGGCAAGCGGCATAAAGGGAAGGAGGGGGAGACTTCAGATGGAGAAAGAACAAAAGAGTCAAATCATGGTTTGTATGCTTAGATTTGTTATCCCAACTGATAAAAATGCATCTGTCAAGAAGAGTCAGTCTGCAAGCAAGCTAGTGATACTCTAGTAATACAGTGAGATTTGACAAGTGGAGTAAATCATTCCACTTCTTCAGACAACCAAGTTTTATCACTGGATCTATGTCTCATCTTCATTAATTACTGTTGAAATTGCAGGCAGTAATCCATTGACCACAGGACAAGCAGGAAACAGAGTATTCAAAGTATGATGAATCAGTGCTTTAACTAGCCCAAACATGACAGGCAAAGCTTGCAGCCGTCACTGGTGATTCCCCGAGAAAAGCATTTATGTAACTGTACAGTTATGCATAATTATACAGTGATGTCCTGCTTACACAATAGGTCTATTTGTTCTCTGCTTTTTTCATAATGCCCCATGTCTCATAAAAGCAGTTACACAGACTGATGCAGGTGCCAGTAAAATTAAACATTTCAAATGGGGCCATTTAACTCAGACAACTGCAGGCTTGGGGAGCATCAGTTCTGGAAACGAAAAAGCCCAGCAATGCTGGCTGGGATAGAAGAAAAGCTCAGGGAACAGAACTGTCCTTCCTAGAGCAATCAGACATCTCTGCAACTAGCTGCCTGGCTTATGTTTCCTCCTTGTAAAATTACAGCTGGGATTTTCAGAGCTGCCTCAGAGTCAAGAATCCATATCCCAGATGGAAGTTGCACCCTACTATAACAGCCAAGTATAGTCCCATTCACTTCTTTTCCTGCTGTCTAGCAGCAGGAAAAAATCCTAGCAGACAACAAGCAGTAGCTTGGTAATAGCTAATCAGCCTGGTCAGAGTGTGTTTTGCCTGTGTTGTAGTCTGTTTCTACTCACTCCACTGAAAAGCAGCACCAGCTGCAGAGGGGTGCTTCAGTCCATGTTTTAATAACACTGGATGCAGCTTTTGAGAAGGGATCTAGTGTCTGCTTAGTGTTAGGGCTATGACTTGTATTACTGATTTATAACCTTCAAGTATCAGGCCAAACTGCTTCCTGCTTAAAGTTGGAAACCCATCAAAAGCAGTGGTATCACCCTTCCTTCTGCCAGCTGTAACATGGTTAGACAAGAATGTGGGGCTAAGGGTGCTGGTTGCTATGTTGAGATGGGAGATGTGCCTGACTAGTGTATTTAGAAAGACACTAAAACAAATTAAATATCACATTGCTCCAGTTCTCTGAAAAATACATGTATGAAAAAGGCCAGCACAATATTCCAAGAGCAATTTCCTAGATATAATCAGTTATTCCTGCTGATGTCAGTGCCAGGGATGGGGTTTCAGTGACTCCAGTCATGCTAGCCCTGCCCTTCAGGGACAACACAGTGCCTGAAAAGAGACCTGAATTCTAGGGCTTGTTTTGCACCAGCTGAAGTGTTTGCTAAGCCCTCATCATCAGCACCTGTGCAATGACACCAACTCTGTCATGGCTCAAGGTGTGTTACTGGGGGTGCCACTGAAGCTGGGGAATGCTCCTGGTGAAGCAGCTGATGAACAGTGAGGATGCTGCATGGGGAGCCAAGGGACCAGGCTGCTTTTCTGTGTTGGCGGGGGACACTGCATGGGGACCAGCACCTTCACCCTCAGAAATGCAGCCCAAACAGCTGGGTTTCAGAAACAAAAGAGCCTCAGACTCTGAAATCTGCAGGGGAAGTTTAAAAAACCAAACACTATCAAACCCAGGGAGAGGGAGAAAGGGGAAATACAGTTTTGACCAAACATAGGAAAAACAAGCACAGCTATGACCCAGCAGAAGTGACAGTGAAATCAAAGATGTGGGCTGGAAGTGTTGTCGTCATTAGCAATAAAAAAAATCAAATTGCAGCTTAGTAAGAGCTGACCAATGTACTAGGTGGCAAAGTGTGAGTCAAAGGAAGTGCAGAGCTGTGAGTCATCCACCTCAAAGGGCTTTATCCTTGGATAAAAGTCAAAGAGACAGCTTAGGGAGAAAAAAGTAGTGTAAGAAAGCACAGAGACAATGGCAGAGCACTGGGCCTCCTCGAAGAGCAGAGGCCAAGTGGAGGGCAAGGCTGCTATCGGCCAGTCATGCTCCCTTACAGTCATTTCAGGCCATGTATACAATACTCTGCATGTTTCCCAAATACAAGGGTCAGCCTCCTGCCCTGGGGAACTTCACCTGCAGCACTAACAAGAGCTAGAGCAACAGCAGAAAAACGGAAGTGGTAAAGAAAGCAAGTCATATCACAGAGGGTGCATGTTTGTGTGTGTTTAAATGAACAAACAGATATCAAGGTTTTTCTCCTGTAGTCCATTTTACCATGACTTTATTACTAATATAGTGCTCTACAGGCACTTGTGCTGGAGGAGCAATACAGCACTTAGTCAGCTGATGAGGCTCGGTCTTAAGAAGATGAAAAGCAAGAAACTAACAGAGAAAATTACAGGTCAGCTAAAGGTAACTGTGATAAGGATCAATGCCTTTCACCTTTCAGAAGGTGAAAAGACACAAAATGGGTGAGGAATTCTTTCACGTGGTATAAAAAAGGGATGGAGAATATGATGGGATGGCTAGAGAGAAGAAGCTTACAGGATGAGAGGCTGTTGGGCATCACACACATCTAAACACAGGGCGACCTCAGTTAGTTCTAGATTACAGGGAAGCATTAGGAGTGACAGAAAGAAGCAAAGAAAATGAACATGCAGGATCTTATGCTGCTTCAAGGATAGTACTAGAAAATGCATCACTGAAGATGCGGTAAATAGAAGAGGCAGGGTAGAAAGAAGAGGAACATAGTCATGGCAATCACGCCTGTAGTGTCGTCTGTCTGTGGGGGAGCACTGTTTAAAGAAATTCCAAGGCCTCAGGAGAAATCAAAACACAGATTTACCACCAGAGGATTGAAGCAAAGAGAGAACAGAGCCAAAGCATGTTTCCATGCCCCCAACTCAGTTTCAATGTGCAAATCTAAATCAGGTCCCTTGATTTCATGTATATTTTCCATGTTTTACAACAAAGCAGATGACAATAGAACCTAACTCATTTATATACTAGGTAAAGCAGGCAGGAACTGAAGTAATCAAAAACACTGGAAGCTGTGCTGAAGTAAGGTAGGAAAAGAATTGAATAGGTGAGAAAAAAATCCCAAAGGTTCTGTATGTTTTGTGTAACTTAAATTACTTAGGACTTCCTAAGTTTTAAGTAATGCTTCCATAGTGTCATTACCCTTCAATATCCCCCCACTTATTTCCTTGCAGTCCCTGTATCAGGTGGGAGAGCACACCTTTCCAACTTTAAGCAAAATTTTGGCCCCACAAACACTTTTGTAGGCAATATTTTTTTACACTCTCGTAGAAGATATACAGCTTTGGGAAGAGTCTGAAATAATTAAAATAAGCAAAACCTCTGGAAACTGACAATCCAGAACCGCAAGTTAGAAGCCAGAAAATTAACCCAACAAAAGGCTGAAATTAGGACAATGGGTGAAATATCTGCAGTCATTACCTGATTATTGAAATGTTGCAAATAATTTTAGGCATGGGATCTTTAACAGACAAAAATATAACTTGGTTTACAAAATAAAAAACTACGCATTTAAAAAATTTTGTGTAATGACAAACATGCCCAGTATTAATGCATTATATTAAGGTGTATCTGTGTCTGCCTCCTGATATCTCTAAAAGAGAAAAAGAATGATTGTTAAACTGGAAAGCACCAGTACTATGAACTTATAAATAAAAAGGAAAGTTACGTCTGCAGGGCTTAGAAATAATATGTAAACAGAGAACAAATGCCATAACGCAGATACATGATGCATGTTTGTACAGAGAAAGCTTGGAAAAAGAGCACAACATCCCTGTATTTACTCATTGTAATGTATTACAGCACAATATTTAGGGCACATAATAAGCTGTCAAATGAAATAACTTTCATATAATATTAGTTGCAGAAAGCATTTTTGAAGATTGAACTGCAACAGTCATAACATTTCCAACATTACCTTAACAATAATTTCAGCATATTCATTCTGGGAGAAAGAAACTTGCATGAAAAATGGTTTTTGGTTCTCCCACCTTCAGATGTGCAATTATTTTCCTTAGGAAAAAATGAAAATCGAATGAGCAGGCTGGATTTTTCATTTCTCTGCTAACTGTACAGTTATGCATGTAAAGAAATTGATGTGCATTTATAATTTTACTGAAACCAAGGTGTGGGATGATCCACATATTGGAGCATTGTAGAAAACTGAAGTTGCACAATAAATGCAACAAGGTACACTACAAAACAGCAGGTACAAGGAAGGCTTAAGAAAAAACATCACAACTGAGTAGTCATTTATTTCATGTCTGTTCATGTAGTGATCGTCTGAGCACAAATATTTAAAACAATTACTGCTCTTTTCATTGCTATAATTATTTTTGCTCATTCCAGTAACTTGAAAGAACCCCTAAACTAACAAAAACCCAAAAATAACACAAAACAAAACCAAAAAAAACAGATCAAACCCAATACATTAGAAATGCAATGGATAATTTCTGGATCATTAAAAACATAAGCAACTCCTTATCTATCCAATAAATCAACAATCGCAGAAGCATTTTAAATTTTATTTTAAAATCCAAGAAACTTAAGAATTTCATTTTATGCTCCAACAGGACACACCTATTGGTTTAGTTTTTCCTGGCAGCTCCCAGACAAGTAACCAGATCAGTTTTCCAGCAGTTGATCAGCCATTGGCCTGACGGCAGGTCAGGAGACATGCAGCCTCCAAGGGGCAATTCCCATAAACCTCTTCGATGGAAGAGTTACCAGTTCTGTAATCACAGAATCAGTGAGGTCGGAAAAGACCTCTGAGATCATCGAGTCCAATCTCTGACCAAACATCACCAAATCATCCAGACCCTGCCACGAAGTGCCACATCCAGTCTTTCCTTAAGCACCTCCAGGGACAGAGAATCTACCATCTCTCTGGGCAGCCGGCTCTAATGCCTTATCAGCCTTTCTTTGAAAAAATTCCTCCTGATGTCCAACCTAAACTTCCCCCGGCACAGCTTGAAGCCATGTGCTCTCGTCCTGTCTCTGGCTGCCTGGGAAAAGACAGCGACCCTCACCTGGCTACAGCCTCCTTTCAAGTAGTTGTACAGAGCGATAAAGGCACTCCTGAGCCTCCTTTTCTCTAGGCTAACGTGGGGCCCCGCGGCCTCTCTGAGGCGCCCTGTCGCTCTGGAGCGGGGCTGGTGGCGGGAGCGGCAGGGAGCGGCCCTGCTGCCGCGGGTGCCGCTGTCGGGGCTGCGCAGCGGGGCGGCGACGGCAGTGCGGAGCTCCCGCAGGGGATCCCTGAGGCCCCTGGCAGCGCCCCTGTACGCCCGCTGTGCCCCGGTACTCCCGGTACGCCCACTGTACCCCTGTACGCCCACTGCACCCCAGTACTCCCGGTACTTGCGGTGCGCCCGCTGAGCCCCTGTACGCCCGGTACGCCCGCTGTGCCCCGGTACGCCCGCTGCGGCCCGGTGCGCCGCCGCTCCGCTCCGGCCGCCCCCCGCGCTCCGCAGCCGCAGTTCCGGCGGTGGGAGGAAGCGCGGGGCCGCTCCGCTCCGCTCCGCTCGGCTCCGCTCGCCGGGGGATGCGGGAGCACTCCCGCCCCCGCGGCCGGCGGGAGGCGGGCGGCGGCAGCGGTAGCGGTGCGGGCGGGGCGGAGGCGTCTCTCCGCGGAGAGCGGCGGGGGGACCCGGCGGCGGGCGGCGGGCACAGGCCGGCGATGGAGGAAGGTGAGGGGCGGCTCCTCAGGCCGCGGAGCCGGGGCCGGGCGGAGGGCGGTCGGGGCCAGGCCGCTGGCTCAGGCCCGCCGTGTGGCCGCCCCTCGCGGTTTGTGCCGGGGCCGTGCCGGGACCGCCGCGCAGGGACGGAGGTGAAACACTGGGCTGCAGGACACAGGCGGCCTCCCTGGCCCAGCCCTCCCCGGCAGCCCTTCGGGCCCCATCCCTGCCCAGGGCAGCCCGTCCTTTGCAGCCCCAAGCGGAGGCGGCCGGGCCGGTCTCCTGGGGACATGGGGTCTCCTCCTCTTCCCTCGCCCGGCATTGTCTCTGGGTAGAGCGCTCGGGGCAGCATCTATGGGCCCCGTGGATGCCTCCGTGAGTGTACTTTCTCTTTGGCATCCTTCCGTATGTTTTAGTCAGACCTCTCTCTTGTTTCGTTACGTATTGGAGAGCATCCAAAGGAGGGCTACGGAGATGGTGAAGGGCCTTGAGGGGAAGCCGTGTGAGGAGCGACTCAGGTCACTTGGTATGTTCAGCTTGGAGAAGACTGACAGAGACCTCACAGGAGTTTACAATTTGCTCAGGAGGGGAAGAGGAGGGGCAGATACTGATCTCGTCTCTGTGGTTACCGGTGACAGGACCCGAGGGAATGGCCTGAAACTGAGTTAGGGAAGGTTTAGGTTGGTATTAGGAAGAGGTTCTTTACCCAGAGGGTGGTTGGGTACTGGAACAGGCTCTCTAGGGAAGTGGATGCAGCACTACCCCTGACAGAGTTCAAGAAGTGCTTTGACAGTGCTCTCAGGCACATGGTATGATTATTGAGGTGTCCTGTGCAGGGTCAAGAACTGGACTTGGATGATCCCTGCAGGCCCCTTCCAACTCAGGATTATGTTTCACTTTTAGCCCCCACACAAGCATTTTCCTCCATGTCTTTTCAGTGCAAACCCCCTTTGTAAGGGGTAGGAGGTGGCATTTAGTTTTCTTGGAGAAATCAGCAGAAACAAGATTGTTAATAGGCACCCAGAAAAATGCAGGAGCAAAACAAGCCAATGCAGATCTGTCCCATGGCATATTCCAGCCTCCCAGCTGTTCTCAGCAGAGTTGCACATGGTTTCTATGTGTTTAGTAGTCTCTAGTTGCTTGTCCTCTGCAACTGTGCCCATCTTCTCATGAATCTGTGCAAACTGTTGGTTTACAGAACATTCTTTGGGTAGGAGTGTTCTACGTGAAGGTGATGTGCAATGAGCTGGTTCCTTTTAGCCTGACTCACAAGGTTTGTTTGAGAACTTCCTGTATTAGAAAAGAAGGTGAGTCACTTCTCAGTATTCAGCGTGTTAGTGCGCTAACTAGTAAATGTCTGGCATGTTTCTGTTGGTCATCCTCCTTTCCAGACTGAGGTATCTTCAGCTTGCTTCTTTGTTCCTTGTATGGGGGCCATTGTACAACTTCGACCAGCCTCATGGCCCTTCTCTGAATGTTTCCCAGCTTTATCTTACCCTTCTCTAGATGAGAAGACAAAGAATTACAGACCGTGCTTATTTAGTAGGTGAAAAATAGATGAGTATAGTGGCACATGGTATGAATGAATAACATTTTTCTGTAATAGAAACACAAAAGTAATTGGGATGCATGTTTTCTGAACAAGAACTTCTTTGGACTGGGAACTTACAAGGAACTGGAAAGCAGATGAAAAATTGTGTGCTGGATAGAATTACTAGAGGCTGTGTCATCAGTTCAAAGTTTTAGGTAATTTTTAGTTGTCAACTTGTTTGACTTTCATTTCACCCTGTTTAAAGGATTCACAGAAGTGAGAACAACATTTTTTTTGTTTGAGGCAGCAGCAAGAAACAGAAGTAACACACATCTTTTTGAGTTATTGCTTTGGGGGAGACTATCTTGAGCAATCTTCAGAACCGAGGTGAAGATCATTTGCTGACTGAGATGTTGTTGTTTCAGAAGTAGAATTTTAAATTGTTGTTTCTTTGGGAACTTTCTGTTACTGCTGTTATTGCTATACTTGATAAGTTTGTTACACTCTGCTACGTCTCACTTTTCTGCCAGAGAAGCAAAAGCCTTTTCCTCCAGTATTCCCAGTGCTGTTGCTTTCATCATAAGTGAATGACAGGGGCACTCAGTTTTCCTTCCAAGCACATATCTGTACACTTTAGTGATCTAGGATTTTCCCTCACTGTATTTTATTTTGCACGGTACAAGTGATTTTTAACTGCAGTGTACTTGGTGTTTGCATTGCTGATAAACTTTTCATATACATGACATGAAGACATGCTGGTATACATTTGATTTTGGATTAACGTAATGATAAATGTGATACTGAACACCCTAAACCTTGTTTGAAATCTTTCCAGTTCTTGTCTTGTTTAACAAGGTAGACATTTTCTGTTCATTTCATGAAAAATGTTACCGTTGAGATCGTGGTTTGCTCAGAATAAATTATAAATTGCTGTGTTAACACACAGGTGTCCTGTTACAGGCAGACATTGCTTTAACCATTTATATTTCTATCTCTAGATTCTAACTTTCAGGTCTAATAGCCAGGAGTTAAAAGTAGACTGAATTAGAATTGAAGTAATATACAACCAGAGTACTTAAAATCTTTGTTGTGGGATGTGAAGACTGACACTTCAGGTTTGAAGTTGGATGGGTTTATGAAGGAGCTGTTTTAAGTCCAGAGGAAATTGGTGGCTGCAAAATTTCAAGCAGTGCTGGACAGTAGGTCAAACAGAGAGCTAAAAATTCTGGAGTGTGAGTTACAGTTAAACCTTTTTGTCACACTTCCAGAATGACATAAATATTGTGGGATATCTTTAATATGCTAATTATAAATACTTTTTGCAATGAGTCTTTTTGTATGTAGACTTGCAGTCTGTGAATTAGCCCGTTGCCTTTCAGACTGTAAAATAAATGGACCAGGGCTTCAAACTGCTGCTGATCCAAAAATGTTAACAGAAGCCCGAGAAGTCCTTGGTCTTGTGATGTGATCTATGTGGTTGAGCAGACTGGGCTTTTAAATTATATGTTAGACTAAAAATTTATAGATCTGCTTAGTTCCAGTAGATCCAAAAGCAGGAAAAATATGATATTATATTTACTTTATAAAAGCCTTTGCCATATAAATAATAAGTATCTCAATTTAAAAGTAATGGACTAGCCCAATTTTTGTATTACACTACTATAGCAGCATAAAACCAGGATGAGAGTAGAGTAGAATTGGCACCAGTTTCTTCCAGTGTCTGCACCAACTTATCTAAATTACTGATTTCCTTCATTTGTGTAATATATTCACCATGAAATAAACCAGTTAGCTTCCAGTTTGGGTTCTGGGTAATCCCAGAGTATGCCCTCAAGAGAATACTATTGTTTTTTCTAAGGAATAACATAACAATTGATTTCTGTAGTGTTATATTGTTATTTTAGTTGGGCATATGACATACTTGAGTTGAGTCTTTGTCAAATATATCTTCCATGGGATTGAATCAGTAGCAATAACTGGCTGCTACCTGCTGCTGTGTGGATTTCTCAGTGTGATTTTAGGTATTGTGTTGCAATAACTTTAAAAAAAAAATGTCTTCAGGGGCAGCAGACCTGCGACAGAGAAAGAAACAAAATTGCACAGAATCTGACAAAATGGCTCCAGAGGAGAGAAACAAAGAAAACTCAAAGCTGGGAAGGTCGCCAAAATGTAAGCTACAGCATTTTTAGCCAACTTTTGATTGTTGTTTTCATTATTCTTTTACATTTTATGGGAAGATATTTGCAGCACAGTAATTTGTAACAGACTTACTTTGATTTAGGTTTTTGACTGTTTCAAGAGAAAACAGGCATGCACATTAGAGTTGTTTAATAATGACATTTTCTGTATTGCATAGTGAAATGGTAGACTTGGACTGGTTCAGGCTTGGGGGGTAGAGGGAGAGAAGTTAAGAAATTTACTGTTGTTACTATTTGCATACAAATAAATATTTTTATTGCTCCTGGAATGATCTTTTAGTTGGAAGCAGAGACGCGTGAAGTAATGGTACTGAAACAAGAAAAGACCAAAAAAAGTCCTTACAGCTTTTCAAGAAAAACAACTAAAACTAGGTATAATTTTAGGCAAATGTTCACCAAGCTACCAAAGAACTTTTATGTTAAAAGTACATAGTACATCAAGGGAGCTAAAGGTGAAGTAGACACCCTTTGAATGAGTTTGGTAAAATCCAGATTAGTTCCTTCTTATATTTAAAAACAGAATGGAAAATAGAATGTCTCAGGAATTATGTTAGATGTGGTATCCCACCTCTGTCTGCTAATGTCTTTAAGAATTTTGTGGTGTTTTGGGTAGAATCTACAATTTGCTGTATTTATCCGGAAGAGGCTTTTCCTTCTCGGAAGTCATTTGAAAACAAAGCTTACTGGAATGGAGAGAAAATTTGCAGTGTAGTGTGTATTTTGTCTGAAGGTCCTGTGAAGCAATGATAACTGGGAAAGAAAACTACGGGACAGGAATAACAAACCAGTTTTCAATGTATTTGTGTTGCTGATAGTGTGATAATTCTCATGCCAGTAAGTTTTCTTGTTCAGAAATGAGAGTCATGTGTAGGATGTACTGCTTGTTTCTCAATCGTCTGGACTGTTTTAGCTTTTTCACTGTTCCTCTGTTCCTTTTCAGATATGTTAATCCAGCGTTTTGCTAAGCTTTTCTTCGGCTGTCTCGCAGCAGTCACCAGTGGAATGATGTATGCTGTGTACCTCTCAACATATCATGAACGGAAATTCTGGTTTTCCAGCAGGCAGGTAAAGATAAGGTTAAACTACTGAAGCAAAAGCCAAATTGTGTCCTTGAAATCAAATCTGATCCATGTCATGTTGAAACTACTTGCTCACAGAATCCCATGTTCTTCTATTGAGGCCTCTGTCTTTGAAATAGCTTTTTTTTTTTGTCTTCTTTCTTGTCTGTTTTTTTTTTTTTTCTCCTGCTAACTGTAGTCTTAGCTTGTTATGCTTTATGTTTTTCCATGCCACCCTTTATCCTTAAAATACCCATCTAAAATATGGAGAAATAACTGAAGGACACTGGAATTGCAGAAGCTAATCAACAGGAATATGTTTTGGGCTTTTTGGGGTGGTTTTTTTTTTGTGTTTGTTTTGGGATTTTAGGGGTTTTTTAATATATATTTTTGGTTGCTTGGTTGATTTGGTTTTGTTTTTTTAAGAACTCCATTAGTAAGTGAAGTATAGAAAGTTGAATGAAATTCAGGTTTGTGAATATGAAAAGATCCTGTGGATTTTCTGCTGACTTACAATGTGGATTTGGGTTGCTCTGATTCCAACCATGTTTGCTAAGTTATAGAGAGCATTTTACACCTGACAGAAATGCTGTGAAGATTAATGTTTCGTAGAATATTTTGAAGATGCACAGTGAAGTCATAACCATGTGATGTATTACAAAACCAGTCTATCTGAAATATATCGTCTTCTTTGGAAAGAGATTGCAGGAGATGAATATTTTTTTTTTTTTCTAGGAACTTGAACGAGAAATTACATTTCAGGGTGACAGTGCCATTTATTACTCATTCTATAAAGAACTGCTAAAGGCTCCTTCCTTTGAAAGAGGT
Organism: Lichenostomus cassidix; assembly: GCF_008360975.1. Taxonomy (NCBI): domain Eukaryota; kingdom Metazoa; phylum Chordata; class Aves; order Passeriformes; family Meliphagidae; genus Lichenostomus; species Lichenostomus cassidix. Next base: position 128,529,657 of record NC_139482.1, read on the forward strand.
ACAAAATTAATTTGTTTTATTAACTTGGAAAAGTCCTGTTTTCTTTGGAGACAATAAAAAACTCCTGCAGACTGGGGAGACTGATTTTATACTCTTACATTGGTGTATTGGTCAGATTAATTAAAAACCACACGCTGTCCTAACTTTTCAGTGTCCTTTAAAAAACAGTGTTTAACTACCCTCTATTCCAGCAGATTGCCTTTAATCAGTACTGTAGAATAGGGTTAATATTACTCTTACGTTGCTCTGTATTAAAGTTATCATTGGGTTTGCCTGTGTTACAATGGTGGATTTTCTGCCATGTAAATACAATTTATGTTGAATTTGGGAGTGAGGGATGAAAATTACTGTTTTCTGTCCTCTGACAGGAGACAGAATGATTTCTGTCACAAGCTGATCTGTTCCATCCTGTCCCTGCCAGAAGTTTTTACTTTTGTCAGCTGTGGTGAATAGATGCTGATGAGCACTGAGTGGTGGGGACAGAAAGCAATAGAAAGGAGAACAAGCTGAGTGACAATGATCTCTCCTTCCTTTGCACTCCTGCTCTTTATCCTGCACTGGCTCTGGGGCTCACTGACCCTGGGTCCCTAAACCAAAAGAAAATTAAAGCAGTGAAAAGAAGAAGGAACACTTTCATGCTAGTTCAGTGAGTTCAGAAGTGCACTGTACTAGCATGGGGAAAATGCAAGAACTGAGGAGAGAAGAGGATGGGCAGCCCTATATCGCAGTGGTCGGCCATTGAATTAGTTCAGTCCCTTTGTGAAACCTCACTGAAGCCAGTAAAACTAAACTTTGTGGTTAGCATTTTATTGGTTGATCAGCTTCCCAGCTGAAATGTAGCACATCAGCAATATATGAGAGGTCTTTGGTACACTTAGTGTCTCATTACCTCTGGGAATATTGCCCATGCTGTGAATGGATAGATTGCATGCCTCATTCAGGGATGCTGTCTCTGCAAACAGGTAGACTCATGTGTCTGCAAGGTATTACGGGCATCCAGTTTTCAAGAGTGTATCACAGTTGTGCTGAACTCAGTTACAAGTCCTGAAAGACCTGGTTTGGCCTACAGAGAACCAGCTACGCACTGTACACCAAGATATGCTCAGACCTGGAAACAGTTCTCTGGTTTGACTGTTGCATTGGTTTTGAGGCTTTTGTCCTCTCACATATCATGATTTGGATTGTTTTTCCTCTTCCCTCTATTGTCCTAAGTATTGACAAGTCTTGTCTTAATTTATAACTTTTTGGATGATGTATCCTTCAAGTATGCCAGCTTCAATTCCATCTCAACCCCATAGAAAGGTGTATTTTGTTTGGTGAATGATTCTTAGAAATCTCAGAAATGCAGAGCTGAAAGGGGTAATGAGGCCATCATAGCTGACCTCCTTCTGGAGACAGGTTTAATACATCCTGCTCATCCCTGTCTCACTTCTTAAGAACTGTCTTCTTAAGATCTGTCTCACTTCTTAAGAACTTCTGTGACCATGATCTGTAGGTAGGTAGTTTCAGGACTGCATCAGTATGTTACTGGAAAGACGGTGCTTCAGGTCATTTGTTTTGGGCCTTCTATTTAAAGACTAGGTGAATAAAGGGTAAGAACTTTCTAGCTAGATTAGTACTGTGAAATTACATCTGACACAGAAATTTCTCCTTGCTTTATAACTAGGTGTGGTGTATCAGTCAGTAGGTTTAATGATCAAATCTGTTTCCCCCTACATTTGAATACACTTTGGCTTCTTTTAGGAACAGCAATAGTAAGTGATTCCAAGAATATTTTTTTTTTGTCTATAGGTGTTTATGAGTTGACACACAACAATAAGACAATATCACTGAAGACCATAAATGCTGTCCAGCAAATGACTTTGTACCCAGAGTTGATTGCCAGTGTTCTATATCAAGCATCTGGTAGCGAAGTATGTGCATTTCTCCTACTTTCTGTGCTGTCATTATGGTTGTACTTGTGTGTGTGTATGACTTTATGTGCTGTATACAATGAACACATGCATTTTTTGTTGAATGAGTTGAGCTAAGACTCTCACCAGGTCCAGGTTCTCCTCAATTCTGATCAGTCTCTGGCACAGGATTTTGGGGGTTTATATTCACTAACCTTTTCTGTTATTCTTTGCTTCCACAGACTGCTTAGAAATGTCAGGAGTATTTGTGCTATTCATTAAAAACAGGAAAGTTAACTCCTTTGGAGTATGGAAGTCTATTACAGTGGTACCTGTCTGCCCATTCTCAAGGGAAAAACACTTCTGTAGATAAACCTTTTGTCAGTTTCCACTCTACTCAAGCTTTGTTCTGCTTATGCTGCATACTTGTGTCCTCTCTCCTTATCTTTCTTTTTTATTTACTTATTTCAGAGCCATTTTTGCTACATCTTTGCTTCTCCAAGTTCCTTCCTTTTATAACTTCTTCCAGTAGTCCTGTGAACTTTGTATCCCACTTCAGTATAGATTTATTAAATCTGACACATACAGTATTCAAGCTAAAGCAAATACCAAAACCACAGCACCAGCCAGCTGAGTCCTGAAGTGTGCACTTAATTCACACTGCTGTGTTCTTCATGAGCCCCAAATAAAAGCATGCCCAATACTTTTCTAGAATAGGAGGCGTCTCTTACCTGTTTGTAAAGCACCTAGCACATTGTTAGCAGTAACAAATAGTAAATAGTAATAATTTCCAGCTTCAGCTCAGTTGCCACTATGTCTCTTCGTTTTTATTTGTAATTTCAGGAAGTTATTGAACCAGTGTATTTCTACATTGGTATAGTTTTTGGACTGCAGGGAATTTATGTGACTGCATTGTTTATAACCAGTTGGGTTATGAGTGGGACTTGGCTGGCAGGAATGCTGACTGTAGCATGGTTCATTATCAACAGGTAAGAAAAACATCTTTATACAATCTAGTTTGTCAATAAGGTATTTTAAAATATTAGCAGATTGAAATGATTTTAATTAGCGGATTGAAATGCTTTTATTAAGCTTTGTGTTCTCACTGTGAGAGCAAAATCTTATGGTGAATAGCAAACATTTCCAAGAGATTCGTTGATTCTCATGATGATTTTATTAATGGGAAGGCCTCCTGTTGTCCAAACTATTCACACTGCCAGTTGAACTGACTTTATGTATGTGTGTGAGTACAATAATAAGGAGTATGCACACACAATTTCATTTTTCAAAAATATTCCTCAGAAGGTTTGGTTTTGTACTGGTGAATGAAATGTCCAAAACTGCCGTAAAACAGCACTGCGCTCTCTGGCCAGCTCCAAATATTGTGACAGTTGTCCTGTGGCTTAGAAGGAAATTATCAAGTGCATTTTTTGTAAAGAATATTTGATTTTTTTTTTTTAATCTTCTTTTCATGGTGGGTTTTTCTGCAAAGTGGAGTCTTCTTAGATGATCTTGATATTAAGATTTTTAAAAAAAACTTAAAACAATTCACTCGGAATTCCCCTTCCCCTTTTGAAACACCACAATAATAGGGAGCCTCATTTGGGCAATGAAAACCTATATTCATGCTCCTGGTTTGTCACCATGGAGCTCTGGGGCTTTTGTGAACTTGAGAGCACTTGAAATAAAAGACCGATGGAGGAGCAAAATGTTAGAGATATACCTTTTAAGTTGAACTGTTGGGAAGCATCTTCTAGGAGTGTGAAGTTATCATGACTGAATCTGTGATTAACAGCTAAAAATACTATTCATCAAGTTGGTGTGAACAATGGAAAGTAGGAAAAATGGTGAATAAATCTGTAGTTTTTTCAACAGTGAATAAGATTAAACATTGTCAACAAAGTGAAAGGTTTAGTAGTTAAAAAAGCTCCAAATATGCCTCTGTAAGGGGCTTCAGAGGAAAAGATGAAAGGTGATGCTTTTAAATACGCGAATGATAAAGGAGCTTGAGGCTCCTTTTTAAAGGCATAGTAGACACAAAGAAGACTATGTACCTCTGAGACTGATGCTTTTGATCACATTTGAAAGCATGACTTGTGCTTCTGAGTCACTTTAGCGCTTTTAAAAACTTTCGCCTACACCTCTAATTGTGTGGATACTGTCAAGTCATTCCATGAGAAAACCCTGCATGCTCCCCATCCGTCTTTAATCTCTTGTTTTGCTGGGCAGAATTTTTCCCTGTAGACAAATATTTGCTGCTGCTGCTGCTGCTGCTGCTGTGAGGGAGCACCAGTTTGTATCCTAAGTATGTTGTGCTCAACCACCTGAATCACTTGTTTAAAACATATTGTATGAGAACTGAAAGGAATCTTTTCTCTCAGCTATGAGCTGATTTTCATTGTAATGTGGAAAGCTGCTTCCAAGGCAGCAGTCCCCTGCCTGGGGACATAAGAGCATTTAGCACTGCTCCTGGCCAAAGAAGGCTCCCTTGGCCCAGTGCAGGTTGGCAGAAGCTGTGATTCATACCACTCACACAGTGTGAGGCAGATCAGAAAAGGCTCAAGGCAGATGCATTTTGGCGTCAGTCCTATAAATGCCACGTAATACTGAGACCTGCTAAATAGATAGAGATTGGGCCTTCCATGCTGTTACTAAATTTTTGAACTGTATCAGCAGCAAAATTGTGCTAATTTTACTTTGCACCAAAATCAGGAATAGTTTGCTTCCAAGGCCACATTTACAACTAGAAGTGACATTTAGGCTTTCTTTAATATTTTTGTTCCATAAATATTTTAATATTTTTGTTTCTCTGTACTTTATTCTAGGACAGATACAACAAGAATTGATTACTCCATACCATCAAGAGAAAATTGGGCTTTGCCGTATTTTGCATGTCAAGTAGCAGCTCTCACAGGCTATTTAAAAAAAAACCTAAATTGTTCTGCTGAGGTAAAGCAAAATTAGTTTCTTAATAAAGAGCTGCTGGTAAAACTGTACTCTAGGGTAGTTGCTAAGTAGATACTTCTGCTATTGTTGCTCTTCTGGGCAGAAAACAGAAGATGTTTTGTTTGTTCTTTTCAAAAGAGCCAGTTGGATTTCACCTAGGCATGTGCAGTTTTTGCTAAGCAACTTGTGTCCTACCTTGTTATGCCCCCAGGAGGGTTCAGTGAGAACAGTGTGGTAATGAGCCGTGTGCTGCCTTTTTTAAATGAACTGATGCAGAATTTTTCCCATGTAAACTATACTTTTTGAAGAAGATAGCGGTTACTTCCTTACCCTGTCTCTCTCAAAAATGTATCTTTTGATTGGCTTTAAATGTTTTTAATACTTCAGTAATTACTTTCTTCCATCTGAAAGTTAAGCATGTCTGAAGTCAGTATTTTAATTATTTCCCAAAATAATAATTAATTTCTGTAGTTTGTGTTTTAATGACCTGTCAGATACTTGATGACAGAGATGCATAGATACAAAATTAACGCTTTTTCTTTCTTTTTCTCTTCTAGAAGTTTTGTTATCTGTTGGTGAATGCCTCAACATACACCTTCATGATGATGTGGGAATACAGTCATTATCTCCTGTTTGTCCAGGCTGTTTCTCTTTTCCTGCTGGACAGCTTTGCCCTAGCACAGACGGAGAAGGTATTGGAACTTTTCAACCTACTGATAGTTGGGGATTTACAGGCAGCCCCTGAGGTGCCTGCCGTTCATAGTGCTCAGGAGCTCCAAAGGGCACAAACTGGGTGATGAGTGTCTTGCAGCCTGGGCCCAACTGAAGTGCATATCATATCCATCAGAAGAATAAAATAACTTTAAACTGAGTCTTTTTTTGACTGCTGTGTTTGGGACAGAAGCTAAACAAAGCTTCTGAGACCTGAAACATCCTTGGAGAGATAAAGGAGTGATGAATGATACTCCTCCATTTTGGCCTAGCTGTCTCTTCTTTCTCCTATTCACAGCAGGGTGGGCAGACCAAAGAAGTGCTCTCTTGGCTCTGTGTGGTTAAAGGGCTTATTTTCACCCTCAATGGCCTGTCCTGCACTGATTTGCCAAAAAATAGACTAGTCAGATGTTAAAGGCCAATTGATTTTTCAATACAAGAAAGTATTTAAACTTACTCAGCAAAATGGTTCTTAGAAATGTTGCTACAATCAGGCATTTTTATTCTGCCTGTTGCAGTGGTATATACACTACTTTGTACATGTGTGCCTTCTGGTTTTATTAGATATCAAACTGTGTGCAATTCTAATTCTTCACTTCTTCTTGGAGTTGCTTTTTATTCTGTTCCTCAGCAGTGCGAAATGTTTGATTTATTGTAGTTCAAAGCAGGGTATATAAGGGAGAAAATGGGTGTTTTGGTAAAAGTCTGAAGAACCAAGCATCAAGGTTTGTAAGATCTGCTTATCAAATAGTAAATAACAACAAGTATTGGTAGCAGTCTGAGTATTCCTGAGACAGGTTAATAAACAAGTTACTTTGAGGGCAAGGAGAGCACCTGTTGGCAGCAGTGAGCTCTGTCACAAATTGTATGTTCTTACTAGTGCATTGTGGTTACTGCTTCATGCTGCGTCACACTGAGCTGTTACCGAATGGGGAGACCTGGTGAAATACTCCCACTTCTGGCATTTTTACAGAATTCTTGTGAAGTAATTGTCCACTTGTTACTGAGGCTGACCAGGATCATTTAATGTGAAATACTTTGCAGAGCCAAATGGTACCCTTCTAGACTCATAAATTGAAGGATTGATATCCATTAATCCCCTGATTAGCAGAGGAATGAGTGAGCTATCTACTGCTCCAAAAAGCAGGATTTATATCCACTGTAGTTTTATTTTATTGTTTATTTTTTCTTCAACAGGTGCACGAGGTATACAAAATCTACCTGTTTTCTCTTGTCTTGGGGTACCTTCTGCAGTTTGAAAATTCAGCCTTACTAGTATCACCATTACTGAGTCTTGTAGCAGCTTTAATGCTCTCCAAATGCCTTCAGGTAACTACACTTTCTTCTAACCCTGAGTTTAGTTTTAAAATTCAAACTGAACTCCAAATGACACAGCATTCTTTAAATATTTTTGCAGATGAATATGAAAAAAAGTACATTTGTGTCAAGATTGCTGAAAATAATGTATATTTATTTGGTACTTACAGTAGCAGTGACACTAAACTTCTTATTAAAGGTAAGATTCCTCTGAAAAAGTTATTTTAATTGTCAGAATCTAAATGGAAAGTTGCAGATATATCTGGAAAAAATCTTTCAAAGTGTTGCTTATCTTATTGATACCATAGTTCATGCCTAAGTCATAGCAAATATGAGTACTAAAAACTGAGTCATTTGGTAGCAGCTCAAACAACTTAGTCTTGTTGGGGTTTTGGTCTTTTGGGTTGAAACAGTGTAGAAATACTCTTTAAAAAGACATTTTATCTCCTTTATAAATATAGGTTTTGTTATAACTTGGATGGCCTCTGCAGACTTGTCTAAATATTAAAAACAATATTCTTGTGCATGGCAACACAGTAGCCAGGAACAAGCATGAGTAGTCTTACGGTAGATAATAATTTTCAATTAACTTTCAAGTAGAACATGGGAACAGAGGCTCTCACTTTGTGTAGGGGTCAGATAGGAGTTGAGATTACACAGTGGGATTTTGGCCTGGTCTTGTATTTTGATTAGCAATTCTCTCCTGCTAGCTATAGCCTTTTACACATATTATTGTGCTTTTCCTCTGTGTCTCAAACTCACCTTGGTTGTGTTAATTAATAGTATTAACTTAAAAGTAAAGAAACTACTGAACCCTAGAAGGTTTGAAAGAATACTCACTTGTAATTATTTTCTTGTGCCAGTCAGACTGACTAGTCTTGCTGTATCTCCAGGAAAATAAAATCTAACCTTGAAAAGTATGAGTTAAATTACAGTTACGAGTAAATTACAGAACTTTAGGCAGCTCAGATAATCTGTGTGAAGATTATAAATGATCATAACTTTTGCTGCGCTGCAGTCCTGTTTTCTAGTGGAGCCAAGTGCAATGCTCTTAGGCTTGCTTGGGAATAAGTCTGTGTCTGTTTTTCATAATCGTTTTTACACTGCTCAGTAGTCTTTTGACAGCTTACTGGCAGCTTTTCACTTTCCCTCCTGTTGTGGTATGTGAAATGAAAGGGAATAATATTCTCAAGAAAACCCTAAATATAAATTTATTGAAGTGAAGATTTACAGTACTATACTGGTACCTTAATTGGCACACTTAATCCACTTTGTTAGTTTTAACTAAATCTTGAATGGTTGATTCTTACCTGACATTTTGTAGTCTGAATGACTATGTGAAAGCTGCTTCCAGCATTTAATATGATTTTCCTCTGCTAAATTAATTTTCAGATGTTCATTCCTCATAAAGAAAATGAGCATTTGCTGAAGTTCATTGAAGTAAAACTTGGCTTAAACACCACTAAGTAAGTTTTTTAAACTCTTTACACCTCCCAAGATATCCAAACTTTTGAAATCTCTCTGAGAAGTGTAACATTTCAGTGGCTTGTGAGAATCTTGTAGAGGAGCTAGGGAAATAGTTTAGTTATTTGTTGCCTAGTTTTAAGATTGAAGTAAAAAAATACGGATATACGGAATTTACTTAGGTTATTGAGGTTTCCAAAGTACTTCAGTATTTTTCACGCTTTGAGGTGAAAGCATTTCATGGATTTTTGTTCTCTTGTGATGTTGAAAACTGAAAACTTTCTGCACCCTGTCTAGTGTTTCTAATAAGACTTGAAAGCAAAGATAATAGGGTAAAGGTGGCAGTACTAGTTTTTTATAGCCTGGAAAAGAAGGCTTTAGAAAGAGTTATGAACTATCGATACTATCTCGAAAGAGGCTTGGGTTGTGGGTATCCCCAAAGCCTTCCTGTATGTTTTGGAAGAAATTAAGACAAGGGATACCTTAAACGTCAGAGGGAATTGTTGTGATTCTAAGAAAAACCATTAGTATCTGTAAAAGAGTTGAATGTTGGACTGCAAGAAGATGTCATGGCAACAGATTTTTCTGGAAAACTTCCAATAGAGTGTTAGTAAGGACTGACACACGTCTTGGACCCAAGCCAAGACTTGCAATTCTGTGCAGGAATTCGAACTCTCTACTGAGAACTGCATCTCTCTTACAAAAAACTGCTTCACAGCCTTTCAGGGAAATAAGTGGAAAATGACATCACACCCAACTGAAACTGTTGGGGAACTTTTGGAAGACAAGATGCAGTGACGTTGACTAAGATGCATTGTTTAACACACACACATACCCATTCTTGAGTATTTTGCAAGAAAAGGAAGGACTCCTGGTCATGATTTCATTTTATTCAGCTCCCAGGTATTAATGGATCTCCTGGTTTTTTTTGCCCCCGGGGACTTGCTACATGTCACTTTTCAGGCTGTCAGGCTCTGCAATGAAGCCAGAGATTGAGACAAACTGAGTGCCTTTATGCCTGGAACAGTGCGTAACTGTGTTTTGGAATTATGATTTGCAGCACAAGAGCTTCAAGATCTGTCCTTTAAAGCCAGTTTGGACATGCCCAGCTGTTAATCTTTAAACTGATTCTGTCTAATTGAAAGTGGTTCAGTCCTCTAGTCTTCCCTTGGAAGAAAATGTAAAGAGGGAGGAAAGCAAAACAAAGTAAAAGAATGAATTCACAGCACTACATGCTGCACCAGTTCCAGTTGTGAATACACACTGACAGTGCTTCTTGGCAGAGTGTATCACCTTCCTGCTCGTTAACTGAGGAAGAAGAATGATGAAGTGGGTTCGGCTGCAGAACTAGAATTTCAGCATTAAGGATTTTATTCCTGGCAGTGCCTCAAGCTTCTTTGTGATCTCAGATGACCACTTTCCCTTCTTCATCTCCTTGTTTGGAATGAGGACAAGCATACCTTCTTGCATCAATATCTCTAAAATCTTAATCCACTGGGACAACGAAGTGCTTTGTGGTCCCATAAAGGAGTTATATGTGAGGGTAGGGCTTTTGTGATATAAAGGAGTTGTAGTCTGGTCTCCTCAGGTCACGGATATTTTTTGGGAAGATGAGCTTTTGACAGTTACTCTAAAGAGTGTTTGCAAAGCAGTTTCAAATGATGAAAAGATAACTTTTCAAGGATGAATTTAAAGTAGTCTCCTATGACATGAATGGGTTAAACTGTGATTATTTTGTGCTGGGTTATGGGTTTTTTTCTAATCTATGGGGTATTGTTATTGTCTTTAATGGCATGTTTTTACCTTACTAGGAATTTTACAATGAATTGGCTCCTTTGTCAAGAATCTCTTCAGGCACCCTCCCAAGACTTTTTTTTGCGACTAACACAGTCATCACTGTTGCCTTTTTATATTTTAGTATTAATTATCTGCCTTTTTTCTGTAACTCAGGTCATTTTTAGGAGAATTTGGTAAGTAACTTGTTTATATGAAAAATAAGTTAAAAATAAGAGGCTCCTGGATGCCTAAGGGAATGGTCATCATGTTGCTCCAAAGCTTATTGTACCATTGAGCTTGTCAGGATGTGAGCACCAGTGGGAAGGCCCACCAGAACCTCCTAAAGAAAAATCCTTTAGTGAGGAGCTTCTTGAGCATCCCTGCAGTCAGGACAGGGAGTTGTCATTGTTTTTTTTCCCCACAGGTGCAATTCCTGCAGAGGTCTGGCTAATGTTTGCTGATGTGCTTATGTCTCTTCCCATTGCCAGTGAAAGATGCTATATCTTTAATTCTCCTTCCAGCAGCAAAGTTATCTGATTGTTGCTAGAATTTGTTTTTCTGTTTTGGGTTTGAGGGTTTTGTTTTTTTCAAGTTTACATGCTGAGAAAGATTATGTGGGTGGAGCTGAGAGGATTTTGGATTTCTAATACTTCTCTGTTTGTTTTTTGAAATGTTTGTTTACTGTGATAAAGGCCATCAGTCTTTGCTGCTCGGAACAGAGCTGAAGTAAAACTGACTCAATTATTTTTAGTTCCACAGTGATTCACAGTTCTCTTGAGAAAAGGGACAGTGGAACTGTCTTTGTAAAAACACTAAGAATAGCAATACTTCAGATCCGAGCATAAACTCTCTTGGAAGCTCAGTGGTTAGGAAATTATCTCTTACTGGTAGAAGATGAATGGTGTAACTGCTCAGGTGTTGTAACAAATTTCTCACTTGTCTGCAGCAAAAATCAATAGGCTTGTTTCAAGAATGAAGACTTCTAACAGATAAAGATTATGGTGCTATAAATGAAAATGTTTGTCAGGTTGGATGTGTGATAGTATATTCAAAACAATGGAGCACACTTCTGATGGTTTGCTAGTGGTTGAAATAGCTATTTATTACTTTGTAATGAGCAGTGACTACACTATGTCCAGCACCTTTTTGAAGAAAAGCTTAAAATAAACCTCTTTATCTCTTTTATTTTTTAATATTTTGAATCAATTACTTTCAAAACATTTTCTCTATTTTTTGTAAGAAAGCTTACTATAAAAATTGTAACGTGAAGTCACATCATGGTAGAAAGAATTGTTATCTATTTTGTGCCTTGGTGTCTTGTTGGTAGAAAACCTTTTGTTCCAAGATTTTGGCTATGATTTGTATTTATAATATATTACTAGAATTTATGATAATGCGACTAAAGGCTACTTTTGTTATCTTTGTTGTAAAATGGTATACACATTCCATACACAATTATCATCCTACAGATCCCATAATGCTTTACCAAGATAATGATATGAAGAAACACAAAATGCATGTTCAGCATGATTCCTCTAAATGTTTGTAGAGTGTACATGCTCTTAAATTACACTGTCTCTTAGTGCTGGACAACCTTAAAGTAAGATCTATGGTCATAGGCAGTGATCCTATTGTATTAATTTACAGCCATTGCTCCAGGGAGGTTGCAGTCTAAAACAAGGGACAATGGGTACTGCTAGGTCATTGATCAAGTACAAAAAGCAAGTAGAAAGTGTAACAATATTACATGCTGTGGTATGGAATGATCTCAGTGTAGTGCTGACTTAAAAGTATTTTCATTGGCACCTTTTTGTGGAATAATGTCTGAATTAAGTGATGTCTCATTTTCTCCAACTGCAGTGGTGAACCACTGAAAGAAACAGTTAAACTTGAGGATGGTCGAATTGGAGAGAGGCCAGAAATAGTTTATCATGTCATTCACACAATTTTGCTTGGTTGTCTAGTGATGTGTTTGGAAGGGTAAGTCTGATTTTGATGTATCTCTTTTGAAAGCAACAGAATTCCTTACTGGACATGATAGGCCATTCACTCCTTTGAAATTCACCCTTTTTCAGAAACAATTTTGGCATATAGTGGTACCCCTTAGTAGGGGAGCAAAGATAATTTTGATTATAAATTGGATATGGTTATATAAACAATTGTGCTTGGTCTCTTTAATGTGTTTTCCAAGCTTTAATGCAGCCAAAATCCAAGACATTAATTGAATCACATTTTAATCACTTTCTTTATGGTATTTAAGTGTTGAAGTGTGCTGTAATTATTTTAATACCATGTTCTAGCAAGAGCTTGTATAGTATCTTGATGAACTGAGTAGTGCTGGAATACTGGGATATGGAAGATTTCTTATCCATCTTCTTGTGTGTAGGCTACCATGAAGTGTACCTTTGCTTGATACGTTAAAGCAGTAGCAGAACTAATTTCAAAAGTATTGTGTTAGGTCTTAAAGATAGAAAAGCTGATGCTTGGAAGACATTGTTCTAATCTTGTCTCTCAGCTTAATCAGCTTGAAGGTGTCGGTCTTCTGTTTTTATTAGGCTCCTCATCCTAAAATCTAAATATTCACAGGTTCTGAAAGTGAGCAGACTATTGTGTTATCATGACTAGCTTACCCTTAAGAGGCAGACAACAACAGCAAATCATAAATTGTTAATTAAATATTTTCCTTTCTTCAGGAACTCCCTTATAGTACATTGTACTTTGCCAAATAGCTGCTTTTAACCCTTCTTGGCTGGAAAACTACAACAGCCAAGGGACTTTACTATTCTTTTTGTATTTCTTTCATCCTCACCTGAACTCTGTGAAGGATTTTGTCAATTTTTACCTTGGATTTTGCTCCTCCATCTCACAGCAGATAATCAGAAACCTGCTCTTCTGCTAGAGAGTTCCTTGGTTTACCCTCCAGTGACATGAAAGTTGACCTCAGATTGTTTGAACATCCAGACTGTGTTTGACAAAAGAAAAAATCTGAATGTTTTAATAATAGTTTGAGTACAGAGGCATGCACAGGGTTCCAACTAAGTTATTGCAGTGTTTTTCAGAATGAAATATCTATGGACACCTTATGTTTGCATGCTTGCTGCATTTGGTGTGTGCTCTCCTGAACTTTGGATGACGCTTTTCAAATGGCTTCGACTGAAAGCTGTGCACCCAATACTGCTGGTAAGTTGCTGTTTCCAAAGTCTTGGAAAATGCAGCTAGCAAGCATATAGCTTTGCAGAAAACAATTACCTAAGACCTATGAAAGAACCCATGAAAGCAACAGGTTGTTCTGTGAGCAATGAGGCACATATAGTCTGCTTTTTCTGTGTCTTTCATTCGTAGTATCACATGTTCTCTGGTACCTGTTGATAAAGTTGATTTCACACTGCAAACTTTTCTCGTAAAAAGCAGAGCTGTCTTCATCTCCCTTTCACTCATCTCAGTATCTTTTTACAAATCTTTGAGACTTCAGTCTCTCTGTCATATCTAGTTGGGATTGGTCAAGAACGTCATGCACTTTTTAGGAGGAAAGCAGGAGAAAAAGTACAGGTGTGCAGGGAAGACATAAGCCTTGTTTCACCGAGAAGTGAGTCTTAAAATATGGTAGTAAGCTGTATTTAACTGCTGAGAGTAAAACTGCTTCATAAGAAATGGTAAGTCGAATTACTTTGCCTAAGATTTGTTCATGTGTGGCCATTATAAGGAAGGGTTGTGACTGAAGATAAGCTTGTATTACAGTACAAATGATTCCTCTGCTACCAACCCTAGCTTTATTCTCAGAGTGACAAGAGTTGCTTTGTGTGATTTTTAGCAGCTTTGTGCATTTTATTAATAAAAAAGGGATAGGATGTTGCTTACCTTAAATTCAAGAGGCTTACAGGAATAAATATATTACAGTTAAAGGTTCATTATGTCTCCTGTGAAAATTCCATATACTGCTATATCAGAAACATTGACTGTGTTCTTTTAGTCAAGGAGTAATAATATGTTCAGGTACATGGTAAGCACATTGTTCTGTATACTTTGTGCTTTCTGTAAAGCAGACCTGCTTTTTACTATTAACACAGTAGATGTGTTAGTGATTTATTATCAAAGGAGTGCCTTGTGTGCGTTCCTTACCAAATGTTTCTGTACCATACAATCTATTTTTTCCTTATTGCAAAGCAAAAATTCTGTCAGCTAGAACGATGGTATGCTAAAAAATGGGTTTCTGGGTCTTGCATATCAATAATGCTAATCTGAACAAAAGCATCAAGAAGATCAGAGATTTGGAATGCTTCATTTTTTCCTTTCTCATATTTTCTCATTGCATTTAAATGCCAGGTGTTTACTTTCTTCTGTTCCCTACATCACATGCACATGGAAACATTATTGAGTAGTAATTAACTGTTCCTAAAATTCGTGGTAAAGTTTTTGTAAATCAAATGAAGTCTTCCATGCTAAATTAGGCAAATTCTTGTTTGAGGAAAGTTTTTTGCCTGGTTGAAAACCACAAAGTTTCACTTACTGTCACTCTGAGGTTTGAGGCATAAATGTTGCTTACTGTACGAGCAGAATCAACAGACACCTCAGTGTTGGAGAATGGTGCATAATTCATTCTTTCTAACATTTACTTTCTAGGCTCTCATTCTGAGTATGGCAGTTCCCACAATAATTGGATTCAGCTTGTGGAAAGAGGTAAGAAAAGTACCTTTGTGGAGTGCTCTTTGTATGTAGGCATAATATGAGTCAAAATGATGGGCAAATATAATGAAATATACTCTGTGAAATTAAATGTATGTGATGAAACTGAAGTTGTCATGCACTGAAAATATGGGGTTTTTTTAAACAAAACTGTTCACTTTTTTCCATATAAGGTATCTGACAATCTATTTTGTTAATGATCACTTCTTGTAATTAAAACATGTTTAAATTTAAATGAAAACTTTATTATATGCAGCTGTTAAGCTTTGGATATATAAACTGTCTCAACAAAGAAAATACTGCCAAATAAAAACTCAGGATACTGAAAACGGTGTTGCTTAAATCTTAGTTTTAGTGAGGAGTGAAGTTAAGTGAAGTAAAATTACAGGAGGCCATATGCAAATAATCTGTTTGATTAAGCTTCCCATTGTCTGAAAAGCTCCCATCAAATTATAATGGAGTTAAATTCTTTGTGCAGACCATTGTGTTGAGGTGTGTGTTTACTACAATATAGGGAAGAAAAGCCACAGATGTTTCTATGTTTAAAGTGAATACTTTTAGTTCTTTATTGCAAGTTGCAGACAGACTGGGAGTAGAGTATTTGGTAATTATTTTTAAACTCCTGTGAGTGCAAAAAATATGTGAAACAGCTCAGAAAGTGTAATCCTCTGCTGTACTGGCACAGCTTTAAAATAGTTTGGTTAGTCTTCTAAGAATTCGTATATAGAAGCCAGTCTTGACCAGCAGTACTTTAACAGGTTTTATAACATCTATTTTACATTGCAACCAAATTTTCTATTGTAGCCTTTTTACATGTTTTTGATGGAGAAATAAATACTGTCTGTAAAAAAAAAAAGTTAGAGTTGCTCAAAAGAGTTATGAAATCTATTGCAATAGAGGAAACTAATTTAGTTAACCAAGTGATTCTTTTCAGGTTGTTTTAATGAAAGCAGTGTGGGGGTTTGGACTCTAGAGGGCTTCATCCATTACAGATCCAGCTTCTGCTTTTAAGCAGTGGTGAGCAGTTTGCTCTCCAGGTTTTTAACTCATCGCTGAGGGTGGGAATGTTGATTAGAAGTAACGGAGCAGCAAAAATGCCTTGAGACTCCTAATCTGATACCGTGGCTATAAACGGCTGAGTGTATAGCTCAGCATCTTTTTGCTTGGCTGCCTTCTGTCTGTGTCTGACATAGTCCCTCCTCTAACTAGGTTTTTCCAGGTGCTGTGATTGATGAATGAAGCAGGTTCTCCTTGGGGTGGCAGTAGCAGTTCCTCTTTCCATCCCTCTGTTCTGGGAGTAGATCTGATGTATGTGTAACAGCAGTGCTTTCAGCTCTGACACAAACATGGCAGCTGCTCTTGTGCTGGTTGTAGACTGCTGTCACTTGACAGCTGAATTGTCCAGGTAATGGGGGTGGAAACTGTTAAAAGCAGGCTCCCGCGTCTGTCTGTCCACTGTGGCTGTCCCAAAGTAAGTTGTCCCTTTAGTCTGGCATAACCTGTAAACTTTATTCTTTCCCAAAAGAGCTGATATCCAGTAATTTCCACTTAGCATTTACAACAGCATGTACATGTACCTGCTCCAGCCCCTCAAGGCTGGCCAGTTTCTAGCCATGCCTTTCTCAAATAAATAAACACTCCAAATGGCTCAAGGGCAGCCAAAATCTCCCGTCTTAATAAAGGACCTCAAACTTGACAGGGTATGGAAGCCATGATGCAGGGTTGCAATCTGACCTGGTTTGAAAGAGATTCTCACTTCACAGAATCCTTCCTTTTCTCAAAATGTTTTCCAAGAGCATAAACTGAGATATCCCACTTCATACAGTGTAGTGTGCTTTGCTTCACTGCAGTGATTGTAGTCAGAAGCACATTACCAGGGCTCTTCTAGCAAATTTCTTCTCTCTTGTCTTGCTTGCATAACATCTTTCCATCAAGTCACAGCAGTCTAATCCCTCCTGCTCAAGCAGGTTTACTGTGAGAGATTTATCTTCTTGGTTCAGTGCCCTTATTTTTAGGTATTTGCATATGACCACCTGAACTATGTTTTTGATGCATTTGAGGCCATTTAATGTTGATGAATGTTGTTGCTGCTATTTGTTTATTTATTTTTAAGTATTCTAATAAAATAGAGAGAGATGAGAGCTTGTGTTCAATATACTTATTTTGGAGAGGGTCTCCTGCTGTCAGGTAAGTGTAAGCTGAGCTTTGCAAAATATTCAAGCAAAAGCACCAGTCAGGAGGGAAAACTGTGGAAACCCATTTCTGTTGTGTCACTTAAGGCTTTAATGTAATGCGGTGCACTATAGATATTTCTTTAACTGTTAATAATCAAAAACATTTCCATCAGTTTTTCCCTAGAATAATGACAGAGCTTACAGAACTGCAAGAATTCTATGATCCTGATACAGTAGAACTTATGACATGGATAAAGTAAGCATGAAGTCCAACATTTATATTTTACTGTTTTTTGTAAGGGTATTTTTATCTCAGCAATTTGTGGAGCTACCTCTATCAGACTGGATTTTCCCTTGCTAAGTCATTCAGTGATGCATGGGGGGATAAATGTATATTTTAAGTTTGGTATTGTTCCCATGAAAAGAAACAGGAGTTTATAATTGATTACAAGAGAAGATCCTGAAACACTCAAGCAAGTCGTGTTTAATGTCATTGCGAGACCTAGGTTCCAAATAAAGGTGGAGATCTTAGGACTTGCTTCTTTGCATGCTTACTTTTCATTAGATTGGAGGATTCATTCATTCATTGGATTGTAATGCCAACAGGGGACAAAAACACTGAAATGTTACGTGCCTGAGCCAGTAAAATGAAATACTGAAATAAAAATGAAATACAGTAAAATGAATGTGAGGATTTAGAGACTTTTGCCAGGATACATAAAGAGGAGCTTGTATGATTCAGACTTCCCCTTTGCCCACAGCAAGTATGGAGCTATGTTATATAGTTCATACTGAACATATTCACAGCTAATACCAAGTCACGTTATTTTCACAGATACTTTTCTTACCACCAAAAGTTTCAGAATTCCATTCTGCCTCATTCAATCTAACTTTGAACTATGTCATTAGGAGCTGCACTTTTCTGCAAATTAGATCCCTTGTGTTCAGATAACTTAGCTTTCGCTGTACTTTTTTAGAATATTACTTTCTGTATTTATGTAGTCTTTAATGTCAACCTGTTCATCTTCAGAAAAGGCAAGGCTGGTAATTAGTGTTCCAGCCAATTTCTTCTTGTTGTAGTAGTGTATGTTTGTCACTGCTGTAGCTCTTCAAGGCAGCAAGTGGAATAATGCCAAGTACCTAATGGCTTTTATGTTAGTCTGTATATACTTCAAGTACATAATTAATCATGGTGAATTGCATTGAGATTCACTCAGCTACGAGCAATTTCACTACCCTTATTTCTAGCAGCTGTTCCTATTTTTAAAGAAAATAAAGGGGTTTTTTTCTTGTGGATATACTTAGCTATCCATATTGAAATTTTAATTCAATGTCATTATTATAGTATATTTTCTTAAAGTCTTCTCTCTGATAATGTGAATTTAATTTGAATTTTCTGTACAGAAGTCACCAAAGTCTGTAATAAAGTGTGACAATGACTGTTTTCTTTCACTACAGAAGTACAGAAACACAAATAGTAAAAAAATTACACCAAACCCAGAAACATAATTACTGTAGACATTATTCTGTATGCTGACATTATTTTCACATAGATTATGAAATACATGGTCCTAGAGATCAAGTTATAATAATCACAAATCTCTCCCTTACAAGATAACATCATGTTGTTTCTCCTTTTATCTGCCATCTCTCCCAAGCTTGTTTTGTCACGAGTCGACAACCATTCAGAAAAGCAGTACTTGGATCCATTCCAGGACTGCTCTGAATGGTGCTTGGTGAATTGCAAGGAGGGGAGAACATTCATCAGCCCTTGCCCCAGCAGGAACCCTTCCTTTCAAATTCCATAGTGCTGCAGGTCTGAGCTTTCCCTGGCAAGGAGAGAGCTGCCACAGCAACACCATCACCAATTATAATTAGACCCCCAATGAAAATTGATACCTATGTTTAGTTGGTTTCCTGTCCAAGAAGGGATTTAAGCATCTATTTTACATCACAGTGTGTAAAATTGTTTTGATGAGGGCATCCTGTACTCACATACATGTTGGTGTTGCTTTTGCAGACGACAGGCTCCTGTGGCTGCAGTGTTTGCAGGCAGCCCACAGCTCATGGGTGTGATTAAGCTCTGTACTGGATGGATGGTGTCCAGCTTGCCTTTGTATAATGATGATGATCTTCTGAAAAGAAATGAAAATGTGAGTATCCAATTCCATAAATGTGGCATCTCACAGAAACTGTCTTTCTCTTCACCCAGATGTAATGAAAAAGAAATCAAATGTGTTGGAAGGGGGGAGGACGTGGAGTCCAGCAGACATGGAAGGGATTATCAAATAGATTATTAGTGCTTCACTCTGGACAGAAACAAATGTCAAAACATTATTTCTGAAGACTTTTCAGGCCACTTGAAGTATGTAGGATAAGAATTGCCATCAGCAGAGACAAATACTTCCCATTCAGTTGGCCATTGCCTCACTGTTTTGGAGATCTCAAACCCAAACTTTTTATAGCTTGGTGTGTACATATAGTTTATAATTGCAGATAGTTCATCGTTGCAGGGGTGGGGATTTCCCAGTATTTAAGTTATCACTGATTTTTGCATTGCATGAACATGTTTTCTTAATTTATAGATTTATCAGATCTATTCAAAGAGGTCAGCAGAGGATATTTATAAGATACTCACATCTTATAAAGCCAGCTTTCTGGTTATTGAAGATTCAATTTGCAATGAAGTGGGACCTGTAAGAGGATGTAGAGTTAAAGATCTATTGGATATTGCTAATGGTCATGTAAGTATTGGTGAGGTGAGAAAAACTGAATGTTTGAATGCATAAATACCTAAATTAAAAATCTTATAATGCTGGTCTTATTTTTCTTATTGTAATTGACATGTAGACAAAGATTCATAAATTTTAGAAGTGTCAAGTTTTGGATTGCCTGTTTCTTAAATTTGTAATCTTACCCAATACCATTAACTGCCCTAATCCTGTCTATCTGTGCTGCTTTTCTGCAAATCATTAAACACCATTTAACTATATATGTGTTCAAGACTGACACCTGAAGAGGTTATAACAAAAGCAGTAAAGTTCTGCCTCAGAAGGCATTCTTTACTAGCTTTAAAGATGGAATTTTAAAATGGATAAACTCAGTTCTTCTAAAACTCTGGCTGGGATGAGGACCAGCTGGCCATTTAGTTCAATACAGCCTGTTTGGTTCTGATGAGGGTTCAGGTCTACTCAGTTCAGCCTTGCAGATAGGTTAGCACACCAACAGATAGTTTAAACCACATCTGGTAGAAAGATTGGTTGAATAAACTGCATCCTTGGTGCTCCTTCAGTCATTGCCATGTTCTCTCTTTGGACGTTGATAGTGCTGCTCTTGCTGCTGAAATAGATTTAAGATGGGGTTTAGAAGGTGATCTCATTGCCATTTGTTCATTGGCTTCCTGGAAATCCAGCAAAAATTTTGATTTTATAAAGGCAGGGAGTGGCCTTAAACTTGCTTAGAGTTTCATTGCTTATTCTCAGGTCAACAGGAAAGAGGGAGTCACCAGTTACTTCTAAGCAATCACAGGTTACCTACATTTAGTTGGGTTTTCTGTCCAAGAAGGAACTTAAGCACCTATTTGACATCACAGTCTAGTGTATATTAACTATACCAAGTCAATCCTTGGTTTGAATCCTTTTTTTCCTTTTCTTTAATAGGGAGGACATACATATGTTTGTTGTATATAGTCTTATATTCCCTTCTTGGGGAAAAATACAAGCTGTTAATCTGTGTTAATTTTTTATAAGATCTGTTTTTGATGAAACACAGTTCAAAAGAAATTGTAATGCAAGCGTTTCATTCCTGTAGCCTGCTTTGTCTTGGGGGAGTAATTCATAGGAGTGCTATGTTATTAGGGGATTACTCTTTATTTCCCCAGCAATCTACAACTGGTGTCAGTTTCACTTCTAGGTTTCCTAACTACTTTATCCGTGAATGATAATGTCTCCATTTTTCTATTAACTTCCTACCATTGCTGAAATCTATTCTTTCTTTCCTTACCTTGCTGCTAAAATCATGTATGCTGAGATTATTCCAGGATGTATCCAATATACTGTACCATAACTAGAATGTGTGTGTATGAATAACCTCCGTCATTCTTAATTAGCACGTTATCTCTCAGTTTCCTCTAACATCTGTGTTTGCATGAGAAAGTTCTTGTTTCCTCTTCACACTTAGGGTCTCCACTGGAGCAATTAACCACAGTTCCAGGATTCCATGCCCTCATACCTCTGCATCTCTCATCTCCATGCTTCCTGCATGCTTCTCTCTCATACATAAGCTTGATAATCTTGGGGGGTTTTGTTGTAGTTTTTATTGTTGTTTTGGGGGCAGTAGTTGATTTTGTTTGGTTTGGGTATATTGGGTTTTTTTTCAGAAAACTGACATAGTTTGATCTGGAAAGTTGATAAAAACTGTATTGTCTCAGGAAGTTTTAACCAAACCTCTTAGTTTGCTTGACAACAAAAATTGTCTAAGTCATATTGGAATATTTTCAAGACATTCCAAAGTAGTGGAAGCTAGTGCATATGTTTTTGGAGACTACAACTGCAGCATTTATTTATTCCCAAAGTAAGTGAGACAGTGGGCAGTGTGTTATGCTGTTGGCAGGTCTGTGGATGGGTTTTCCAAATTGCTGTGTTTAAGAAGGTAACTATTACTTTCTAGCTTGTGCTACATCCTATAGTCCTAGTCTGATATCTTGTTTCTGACACTGGCTGAGAGCACAGATTCACTGATAAGGAAAGACAGATGTTTTCCAGTAGTCTGATGCTGAAGGATTGTAGCTCAGGACAATTATCTTTGTGTTTGGCAGCTACCAGTGAATTTTTCTTCATGAGTTTTTCCTACCACCTTTTTTAAAATAATGTAAATTTGTGCCATCAGAATGAATAGTGAAGGAATTTCTTTAGGGGTATCAGACAGTAGATGCTAAAATGCAGTTTGCATCCAAGTCAATTGGCTGGAATTTGTAGGACTCTGTGTGTGTCTTTAATCTTTATTAGATATGTCAAATTTATTTGGCCTGGAAAAGGTCATTGAGATTTTCCTTTTCTAAACACTGGGATGTCCTGTGCAGGTCAGGTTTGAATTACTGGGTAAATGGGACATGTGGGTAATTTCCACTGCTGTTGTTCTTTATAAAGTGAACGAAGTACACTGGTTTTAATGTCTGCTACCTTGACAAAGGGATTAATTCACAAAGAC
Organism: Lichenostomus cassidix; assembly: GCF_008360975.1. Lineage (NCBI taxonomy): Eukaryota > Metazoa > Chordata > Aves > Passeriformes > Meliphagidae > Lichenostomus > Lichenostomus cassidix. The sequence continues at coordinate 128,551,828 of NC_139482.1, forward strand.
TATTTTAGGTGGTTAAACAAATTATAGGGGAATGTGTTTTCAGATTATTGGAACTGTACAATATGGAAATTAAATGTCTATCATAAATGAAATTTACAGAATACAAAATTTAATTAAATGTACAGAGTTACATTCTGTAACCACTTCAGTACTGTAATTAGGTCTTTTTCTTTCTAACAGGTGGTTTGTGAGGAAGGTGACAGCTATGCCTACTCAAAATACGGACGATTTTGTCATGAAATCAAAATGAACTATTCTCCATATGTGAATTATTTCACTCGAGTATACTGGAATAGGTCCTACTTTGTATATAGAATCAACACTGTGATATCCTTCCAGTCCTGAAAAAAGCATGCAAGCTTCTTTCTGAGGATTGATTGTGAATGAATTTCAGTTGGAAAAAGTTCCTTTTGATCAAGGAAGTTTATTTTTGCAGATAGATGTGCACACATGCAGTGTACTGACAGCTTTATTTTACCAAACTGAAATTCTTTGATCTACAGATCAGCAAACACATATACCATCCTTGAAGGAAACAGGAACATGTATCGATTTTGCAGTCTCCACAATGTGTTACAGTCTTCCATGTTTTTCTTCCCATTATAAATCATCTTAATCTTCAAGTAAATGAGATTTCTAACTTTAGCGTTAGAGAGCTGATGTGTGTAGACTTCAGTAAATACAGAAATATTATTTAAAGAGCTCATTTAAGTCATATAGCTTTTATTTTTTAGCGAGAAAGCAATCAGTATCCCAAGTCTTTTCAAGTAAGTGGATTTTTAGGGGTTTCTTTTTTTTATGTTTTAAATCTTCCTGTCTTCCACGGTAAACATTTCTGTGTTTATCAAACACGCATTTATACATCTTACGTGTAGCTATATTGTTTGTATAAATCAAATAAGGAAGATTTTATTTAAACAACACTTCCATAGATTAAGGCACTGATCTCTACATTGTTAGAGAAATGTTGGTGGAAATGCTAGGAATTAGACCTAGCGATAAGAGCCGACAAGGTCAGATGTTCAGTTTGGAAAGAACTTGTCTTCAACATTTTTCCACACTTCAGTGTGTATGCATAAGTGTGTCTTTCTTAGCAGCCACCAGAACAGGCCAGTATACCACAGTATGCCATACTTGTTTTCAGGCAAGTGTAGCAGGACAACCAGGTTTGCTACTGAGATTTCTGCACTTCGGTTTCACCCCCTCTGTCTGTGTGCTGGTATATGTGTGTGTGTGGGGAGGGATGGGTGATACTCATTTCATTCAACTTTTTATGCAATAGTTATATTAAGATAGTGCCATAACTGTCATTTAAAACACTATAATCACCACCATTAAGAAACAATGGTACAGATGTTCATAGCTATTTTTATATCAATTATGCAAAATACACAGATCTTTGAAACTTTGGGAAAGTACTCTGCAGTTTCGCTTCCCTCTAAAATTTATCTTTGTTATATGGCCCCCTTTGCCTCTACAACTCTTTTTCTTAACAAATTATCTGTTCATCCTGTTTGTTGCTGGCTGATAGACTTTCAAGAGAATGAGTGATGTTTTAATTCCAACTCTGGGCCTAAACCTGGTGTTGAGAATGGAAAATCCAATAAAAGGTAACAGTAGCTTTGCTTAACATAGGTGTAACTGGACAAAAAGCCAGGACTAAGTTTTGGAAGAACTTGCTCACCCCTTAGGAGTTACCTGTAGTTATGCATTCATGTCACACCTGGCCCAGAGACCAGTCTATCGGGCATGGGGGAATGATTCTTTGGAGCCCAGATGTCTTTAATGAAGGATCTGACAAAATAGGATCATCCCTCAGCTGAAAAATCTGCAAAACATTCTGCAAGTGGAAGCTGCAAAACAATCCTTACTGCAAAGCGGAGATTTTAACTCTGAAATTATTAGGAACTGCAGCATGTTGTTGTATGTGCACGATTCTTCTCTGCTCTATGCAGACACACTTACTTTACACTGACACGTAGTGCTGAGATTTTTTAAAACCTGTTACCACTTTTGGAGTGATTTAAAAGAAAAAAGCTTTATTGTAAAAGTCAACATGTCTGTAATCTGTTTTTTACTTTCAGTTATATTTTTAGGCCTATGAATCTGGACAAAATGTTAAATTATGCATTTTATTTTAAACCAATGTTCAGATAATTCCATCGAATATACAGGATGTCACTGAAAGAAACATCAGTGTAACTGAGTTACAAGTTATAAGTAAATATCTTTTCTGAGCATACAGTCATCATGTTGGGGGTAGTGTATACGTGTGTGTGGTGGAGTGCAGGCTGCATTTATTTGCTTTTGCACAAGTGCATGTTTTACTGCACTGGGCTGTTTCAGACTACTCAGTTACTGTACAACCACAGAAGCTCCGGTATTAACTTGAGCTATGGCAGGCCTGCAGGATCCTCCTCTGTATATGCTAATGTGGATGTAGATGTAAAATTTGGAAGTTTAGAGTTCCTTTTCCAACTTAACTTTGTTTGAATCACTATCAAGGAATTACATGGCTGTGTGTCGGTCATTTACTCTGTTGAAGTTAATAATTCCTGAATATCACTTCCTAACAGCAATAAGGCATTCCAAGTAGCAAACTTCAGGGTTACAGCTGTACTTGGGTAGATGAAGTTGCACAGCTTATGGCTTCATGCCTTAGACTGCCATGCCAAGATGCACCATTTAACTGTCCTTGACTGCCTGTTGTGTTTCACTGCAATGTTGTGTGTGTTACCACATAGGATGTAATTTTAATACCTACATGTAGAGCACACAAATTTAAGAAAACCACAAACGAGACAACCCACACATCTAAACAAACTATCAAACAAAACTATCGTGTAGCACGTTGGCTTTTATACATGTTTGAACGAGTTGAGTTTTATTTGGAATAACTGTGACATAGTTATTGTTATTAGTTTTGTCATAGTTTTTAAGATGTATTCTTGATACTTCAATTGATTCTGCTTTAGGAGAATCATTTAAGATTTTTACCTTTCTTTTTATATTAGAGAAAATTATATTGCAGCACCATTGGCACAGCAGCCTTAAGTAACAGAAGGAGCCCTTTATTTGGGAGAACATTGTGGTTGTTCCTGTAAAAAGGCATCATTAAAATGAGTGACTGAAAGAATCATATCTTAGAAAGAAAGTGAATGAATTTCTTATCTAGCTATGGACAAGTAAAAATATTGTCTACTCTAATCTCCAGCTTCTGTGAAAAATAATGAGTTCCAGTAATATCCCTCAGTGGGACAACAATAGGGCATAATTACATCAGACTTGTGCAGTCAACCCTTGCTTGGTTTTCAACCAGATCACAGGTTTAATTCCCTGAAAGGGTTGTGGGAAAGTTTTACAAATTTTGATCTGCTTTGCTGTAGATGTTGCAATTCAGTTGAAACATGTGCCTTGCAAGCTTTTATTAAACAAACAAAAACCTCAATTCATGTTTCTCTTTGTGAAGATTTTTTTATAATTCTTGTCCCTCTGATTTCTAGAGTTTCTGTTGTGTTTTAATATGCCAGCCTCTGAGGATACCCAAATCCTAAGTGGTGCAGATGGGATGTGTGCCAGCCATCTAACAGCTGTTCACTGGGAAGAATGAGAATTTGCAATGGCAAATAGCAATTTATGTGGCTATTTTACGGGCTTATTTCCTCCTTCACATTTCCAGTTTCTGATACACTGGATCTTAGTAAATGCAAAAAAATTACCTTGAAAGAATAAATTGGTACAGTGTTTTCAGGCACCCACCTGGTATCCTTAGACTTGTGAATTAAAGTTTGACCAACCCACAGCTAAACTAACATGCACAGTTTTGTCTTAATCTTAAAAAAATGTTCTTTCACTTCCTGAATTACCACATACTTGAACTCAGATTTGACAGGAGAAGCTTGAGACTAAAGAAAGGTATTTCTGAGCATAAACTTCATATTATTTAAAAAAACCATTGGTTTTATTTCTCACAAAGTAAATGGAAATGCGGTTTAATACAACACAATCTTTAAAACAGTTTCCATGGGTGTGGGAATAAGAAGATAACACGACTGAGGAAGAAAGAGGGCCAAAAAGTTTCACAGGCATTGGAAATTCTTCCAACTATTTGCTCTGGTGGCATTACTGTTTACTGAAAGGTAGAGGCTAGGGACCAAGTCTTGTTCTTACCACCTTATTTTCACTAAGTCATCTGCAAGTGTCAAAACCTTGTGACATTCCATCAGCTTTTCCATGCAATTCACATGAAAAAGAGCTGCAAGATCAGGTTGTAGGGATTGCAAGGTGTCCCTTAATACTTCTTAAATACTTCTTAAAACTTCATGTAATCTGTCCTTCAACTAAAACTCCAACAGGAAAAAGCGTAGGCTGTGCTTGTGAATGTGTGGGTGTGTGCACATTTAGAGATGTCTGTTTTACTGTTGGGTTTTGGAGATGGAATGAACAACTTCTGTTACCACTATGGTGACTGAATCTGTAAGTCTGCTAAATATTGATGGGCAGGTGGACTCTGGAGTACTGTGGTATTGGAGATGAAAGAAAAGCGGAAGTTTATTCCAACACAAGCAATATTTCATGTGAAATAATACCTCAACATAAATCTGCATAATCATGCTTTAATATTCTCTTTAAAAACTAACTTTAGAGGGAAGAAAAAGTGGGAATTCTAAGACATGCAGTGTGTGTTATCTTAATCTTTTCTACTTCATCAGTACAGCTAAAAAAACTATCACCATTATGTTGCTGCACTATTACTATGCCAAATGCAGAGCTAGTGATGCCTAAAGGTCTTCTGAATTGTTTTGTACCTCAACAATGAATTTAAATGTAATTAATCTGGCAATGGTTTTGGCTTCAGTACAGTCAAATGTATGTATTTCTGCCTTTTAAGTGATGTTTAAGGTTACCTATTTATTTGATGGGACAGGAGGTTTAATGCCTTTCAAAATTTCAAACTTGTTTACTTCAGTAATGCAGAAGAATTATTGGTGGTGCTTTACTTGTTAACAGTGATGTTTAGCAGTAGTGTGTATGGCATATGGACTTATCTATGTGCAGCTATTTAATAACAAGTCTAAGGAATACAATTCCTTTTATCCTGTTTGATGTCTTGGACAGTTTTTTATCAAAATAATGTATACATAGTAAATATTTTTCTCTTGTAACAATTTTTTTTCTGTGGAAAAAATATAAAAATTAATAAAAGCCAAGTCCAGAAAGTACGGATTGTTTGGGACACAAACCATTCTATGCTTTGAGAAGTCAAGGGAAGTCTGTACAGCATAGCAAATGTCTGTCTTGACGGGCAGCATAAACAGTCTTGCAACTCTTGAGGACAAGCAGCCTGCTCAGACTGGATCCATATGTTGTGCTGACTGTGACTGCCTGTTGAGGCATACTTGTGTGAAGATGAATGACAAAATATGAGCTGCTTCGTATGGAATTACTGAACTCTGTGACTTTCTCCCTAAAGATCTTCCTACAGCAAGCATGTCACGTGGAAATAAATTGCTATGCAATGTCAAATGCTTACCAATTTAATTTTTTTTATCTGTCTTGAATTTTTACAGGTCATGGAGTCCTCAATCATTTTATATGCTGTTATTAGTAGAAATCTTTGAATGCAGATTACTTTGTAATAATTTAGCATGTAATGATAAGAAAATCTTTTAATTAAATTCCAAAGATGGTAGAAATAACCTACAAGGTGCTTCTCCAAAAACAGATCATCTAGCACTGCAAAAAAACCCAATGTGTTCACATCTTTAATTTATAATGATTCTGAGTTTGAGCATTTAGCAGACTGCTTTGTTTTAGGCTAGTCAGGAAATGAGCTGATGTTGAAGTATTCAAGTTTAGCCATTTAAGCACCCAAGCTTTGTGGTTGCTTAGCTCAAAGGGGAATGGAGCTTCCTGACAGCATGAAATTCATGCTGGTCTTTGTGTACTCTTCTATGCCTTTATGCAAAACTGAGACCGTGGTTACCAGCTGTGAAACAGAAAACATTCTATTATATATAATGGAATTTATATTGATATATGTCTATAAATAGGTCTATATGTGTTTTATGTGAATCTGTATCTCTTTACAAAATATATGCTCTGTTTATAATCCATGATTCAGAGGTGTTAGGTAAAGTTACTGTTGGGTTATTTTCTGCCTAAATAGTAGTTCTGGAATCTGTAGGACCTAGTTTCCCAGATTTCCCCATTTTTGCAGTTACCCAGTCTGTCATACTTCAATCCCTGTATGACTGAAGTATGATAACCTTTCAGGTTACTTAGGTAACGAATGCGATGGACATTTTTTAATAGTGATGAGATGAGATTCATCTTGTAATGGATTAATCTGCATATATACAACATGCAGACATTAAGCAATCCTGAGTATTACAGAACTATTCAGTAGGTTGTAACACACCATCAGTACATATGTTTACTTGCACAACTTTGAGCAGCTTTACAATGCCTTGGAATTTCTTCCTGTTTCACAGTTACAGCTGTGCTGTCTGCTGCCAAGCCTTGACTCCTGCTGGTGCTGTAATGATTGGTAATAGAAAAACCCAAAACATATTAAGACTGACTTTCTTTTTAAACTTTTGCAATAAATACCAGAAAATTCTGTAAGATGAGGGTGAATATGAAGTGATGCCTTAAGCCATTCTCCCCTCTGAAGTAAGTTGAAAAAGGGTGGGTAAGAATGCAGCTCCCTTCTTCAACTGCCTCATGTTCCACTCTCCATGAGAGTGAGCACAGAAGCTGTGTCTCCCCAGAGTAATTGCTGGGTGCACCTGTGGTTTCCATGGCTGATCAGACTTCAGCTTTGGGCAATAAGACAAAATCATTGCAGCAGAAGTGATTAAACCATGTATGCAATTTTAGAAAGGTACATTAAAATCAAGCCTGCTTTTAATTTCATCATGAAAACCTATTTCTGAAGCACACACACTAACTGTCAATTTCATCTATTTCAGTATTGTTAGCATCTGGATAAATGCTGCTCTTTTTTTTTTTTTTTTTTTTTTCTTTTTCTCTCCTCCCAAGTTGGCCTGTTTTATGACAATCTGAGCTGTAGTCTGAAGTGCTGGTTGGATTCCAGGGACTTGGCCCAGCTGCAAGGGAGGGCCAGAGGAAGGCTTTTGGGCTTGCTGATATTCTGGCCTCAGAATGGCAGTTCTTAATTTTAATGGTTGCAGTTCACAGTCCTCAGTTCACTAGAGAGCTTTGCTTAAGAAGAACCCTAAAACTAAATTTCACTGTGGTTTTTTTGGCAATAGAAGCTGACAGTGTCCTGAAGATATCTAGGGAGCTTGTTTTATTTATTTATATTTATTTCTTGTCTGTGTTGTTTCCTGTTGAAGCCAAGAGTCATCTCTATTATCTTTACTGAGATGACCTCTTGCATTAACTCTGTATCAGTCCATGTGGATTCTCCTTCAGTTTTGCAGGAATAGTCAAGTTCCTTTAGAAAATATGGCTACACTCAAGTGTGTTTGTAGCTCTTTAAATTGTAGGGTGGGATCTGTGTCCACAAGTATCTCTACATTTGTTTTGTTGTAGCACAGGTTTTGTGTAACTGGATGTTGAATATGAGACAATTGTGCTAGTGAGTATCCACAGTGGCAAGCTTGGCACTGGTTCTGCTCTGTAAGGTGTGCCCTAAGTTCTGGCAATGGCAATGACACGCAGGAGAAGCCTGAATTTCCATCACCAAAATGCTGTGTTAGTGTATTAGAAGTACATGGGTTCATAGGTGGGAGGGGATACTGTGAATAAAATACAGTTTATATCTTCACAGGCCGTAGGCAAAACTGGATGTTTCTAAATGCTTGGATTCATTTGCTTGTTGAAGGTTTGTGTAAGGATGCAACACACTTCACAAGAGAGAATGCTGCATTGTGTCTCATTGCAGATCTAAGCTTGTGCTGAACTTAACGCTTGTTTGCATGGTCTGGCTGGCTCATTAGGTGTTTTAAATTAATGACCCTTCCAGTGCCTTTTTGAAGGAAGGAATTAAGGCACAAAGAGCAGCCATAACATACTCAAAGTTTGCTACAGCACATTAACCAAGGATGGATCTTGGTGGTTGCTTTCATGTTATTACTGGTAAACCATTCTATAAAACTGTTTGGTTTTACTTTTTGCCTTCCCAGTCTGAGATCTTGCATTGTGCCAAATTGTAGAAACTATCATCCCTTAGCCTTGATGGGTAAAAAAAAAAAGGCTGACAGCCTGTAATAATGGGATGTGATCTCCCAACAATTAACTCCCCTTAAAACTGGTAATTCCCTGGGTGGCAGAGGTGCAGGTCTAGCAGTTGGTTGTCACCTTTGACTGTTGCCCGCAATACTTGACTAAGGACAAGGGAAATAGGTTGTGGCTTTCTTGAGCAGAGCTTCACTTCCAGCATAGATGTGTCATCACTGAAGTTACAACACAGCTGGCAACAAACACCCCTGCCTTCCAAATAACCTTCTAGTAAAACTAGCAAGCCTGTTCAAAGGAGGAAGAGGGAGCATTTCTAATGGAACACCTAACTCAGTTTGTCCAGCTGGATGTGGAGAAGTTAGCAAAAGGCTGCTCCTGAGCTGTTACCATCACTGTGTGAAAGGAGATACTATTCTTGTTTATTAGCAGGAAGATGCTGCTGGGAACTTGGAGCAATGAGAAAATGAATACTGTTTGGTTTGATGAGTAGTGGGGAGTGATTGACATTGGAGTGGTCTGGCTTGTATTCACATTTCCATTGATCACAGATTAACCAGTGCAACGAGTTCATGCCCAGATTGTTTTATGCAAGTTTAATGGGATTGATGTGCTTGCTTAGTGCATTCAGAAGGATCATTTCAGTCCTGCTGTCAACACACTGTTCTTGTCTCAAAAATATTGCATCTTTCCGGAGGGAGCAGCAAGCTGAATGTGCACTTCTGAGAGGCAGTGCTTCCAAGACAAGCACAGTTTACAACAGAGAAGCACTTCTGCTGGGTGACAACTGCTTTTCAATGATTCAAGCGTCCCAAGGTCCACTCTCCTTTATGCAATAATGGTTTTTTAATCTGTTGCTCTTATGGTGGTTCTTGAAGCTTGGCTGGATGGGATTTTTTCATGCAGGCTCAGGAGAGCAAGAGATTGCCCATTTTCCCCAAGTCACGCCCCAGGAAGTGTAGTTCATCCTGTGCCCGCTCAGCTTGCAGAAGATCGGGAGGGAGCAGCTGGATGCATATGGTGGTTTGACCCCGGCTGAATGCCAAGCACCCACTAAAGCCGCTCTATCACTCCCCCTGCAAACGGACAGAGGAGAAGAATTATAACCAAATGTTCACGAGTTGAAAGAAGGACAGGAAGAGATCACTCACCGATTACCCCCAGGAGCAATGTGAAATGGGGGAAGATGAGAAATGTGCCAGGCAACGCTGTGCGCTTTGCCACGGAATAGGGAACGACGAGGAATTTGCACCTCAGCGTTGTGCGCTTTGCCACGGGCGGGCTCCCCGCTCGGCCACGCGGGGCGGGCTCGCTCCGTCCCCGCCCACGGCCGTGACTGGCCGCGGGACGGGCGGGGGCTGCCCGAGCCGTGGGTGCCCGCGGCGGTAGCGGCGCAGAGCTGGACTGCGCTCCGCTCGGCGGGATGGGCCGGGCGCGGCGGGGCGGCTGCGGGATGCTCCCGGTCCTGCTGCTGCTGCCGCTGCTCGGCGGGGCGGCGGGACAGGGCTGCGCTGGCTCCCCCCGCCTGCTGCGCTTCTCCGGGCAGGTGCCCGAGAACAGCCCGGCGGGGACGCGGGTGCGGGGCTTGCGGGTGCCGCTGCGGAGGCTGCTGGGCCCCGGGGAGCCGGCCGGGGAGTGGGCGCTGGAGGGCGACGGCGCATCCCGCTTCTCCCTCCAGCGGCGGCCGGGTGGCGGCCGGGGGCTGCTGCTGCTCCGCACGGCCGAACGCCTGGACCGGGAGGCGCAGCCCGAGTACGGGCTCCGGCTGCGGCGGCGGGCGGGACGCTCTCCCCGGGAGGCGCTGCTGCGGGTCCGGGTCCTGGACCGCAACGACCACCGGCCGCGGCTGCCGCCGGCGCGGCCGCTGGAGGTGGACGAGCTGGTCCCGCTGGGCACGGAGGTGGCTCGGCTCCGCGCCTCGGACGGCGACGAGGGCGCTAACGCGCGCCTCACCTACCGCCCGTGGCCGCCGAGCGCCGGCAGCCGCCTGCTCTTCGTGGTGCCCCGCAGCGGGCAGGTGCTGACCGTGGGCTCGCTGCTGGGGCTGCGCCGGCTCCGCCTCTGCGTGGCGGCTCTGGACCACGGGCGGCCGCGGCCGCTGCGCAGCCCCGCGCGGTGCCTGCGCCTGGCCGTGCGCGGACGGGGGGCGGCGGGCGGCCCGGGGCGGCGGCGGGGGCCGCGATCGCTGCAGCCGCCGCCCGAGCGGCCGCCGGGGCCCAGCGCCCGGCGCTACACGGCCCGCCTGCCCCCCGGGGCGCGGGTGGGCGACACCGTCTTCACCGTCCCGAGGAGCCGAGACCGGGCGGCGGGCCACTGGTTCGAGCTGGCCTCTCCCGGCGCCGCCCCCGTGGGGGTCGACAGGACGTCGGGGCGGCTCTACCTGCGGCGGGAGCTGCGAGCGGGCGGCCGGGCGGAGGTGCTGGTCAAGGTGCACCGCGGCGGTGGAGGAGGTAGCGGTCCGGGACTTGACGGGACGGGGAGGGTGGCGGGGATGGGATCGGTTCTCCCCCCGGCGCTGCCCCGGGTGGATCGGGATGGGCGCAGAAAGGACGGGTGGGCATGGAGAGTGTCCCCGAGGGAGGGAGATGCTAAGCATGCACGGCCGTGCCGAGGAGATGCGGCTCTCCGTGAGGTGCGGAGAGCAGGCGGCTGTGGGAGCTGGGTGGCTGGCGTGGGAATGTGCCGGCTCTTCCCCGGTACCTCCCGCAGAGCTTCTGCCTCGTCTTTGAAGGAGCAGCTGGAAACGCAGGGAATAATATTTTGGTTATGTTGTCTTGTAAGGAATTCTTGTCACAGTGGATTCACTTTTGTTAAACTAGAGGTGTCTGCTCAGAGGTTAACAAGCAGGTAGGGCTCGTTAAAGAAGGGGCCACACCACAATAGACAGCTTCTCTCATAGTGGGGGCAGTTAGCGGGAAGTCTCTTCTGTCGCTTAGGTGCTGCTGGAAGGGCTCGGGAAGGAAGACGTGGCGCTGGCCGGGCTGTGGGCGCTTACAGAGCTGCAGCTGCAGCCCGCTGCGCCCGGAGAGCCCACTGAGCCCTGTCCCTGAACAGCTCCCAATGATGCTGGGAGTCAGCTACACACCCGGCAGAGCAGCACACGGGAAGGGGAAGGAGTCATCGCAAAATAGATGTCAACGAACTTAGGACATGCAAAAAAAAAAAAAAAAAATCTGAATCAGGTGTCCCAGGAGTTGCTGTAGAGAACTAAACGGAGGTATTGTAGTTATACCACTGTGCAAGTCCTCTGTACATCAAGAGCTCGTATAATGTTGTGTATGGTTTTGCTAGTAACACAGCAAAGAGAATGGCTAGGCTTGATAAGCTTCCTAAACTGCATTAAGCTGGAGATGTGTTATGGCTGCGTGAGCCATCCTTTCCATGTGTTGCTTTCATCTTAGTCAGAGAAAGTTTTAGAGTGTGTTTGTAAGTGTAGCTCCAGTCTCTGATAACATAACTGGTTATCGTTTGCCTGGGTTTATTTTGTATTGTTTGCTTGTCTTTTTTTCTTAGATGTTTGCAACTTCACTATAGAAGGAATATTTGCCAATTTCTATAAATGAATTTTACAGCCTAGTGCTCAGGAAATGTGAAACATAGAGCTGGGAGGAAAACAAACATGTTGAAGCATGCTTGGGGTCATGATCTTCACAATGTGTGCAGTCTGAGAATCCAGAGCTGCCTGCCTGAGAAACTTATTCGTGCAGGAATGGGATGTGTTGCTCAAGTGACAAACATTTAGCTTTAGAAAAACTCTGCACAGTATTTCTAGGTGCTAACTTTAAACAAATCGCCTGATGTTTAAAGTAGAGCTTCTCATTAAAGCTAAAGATGGAGTTGTAAAGGGGACACACAGCTTGACCGTCTTGCTTGTTTATAGCGAAAGCAAATAACCTTGTGAACAGCATTCACCATATGATTAATTGTGTTGTCCTCTCCAGTCTGGTGGTGTACAGCATATTTTTACCACTGTCTGTGCACTGATAATGTATTGATGAGAGATGAGCCTCAGGGAGAAAGGAATTCAATGATCAAATGGGACAAGGTCATTTAGACACTCCTTTAAGCTACTTTGAATATAAAAATTCTCTCCTAACTTTGTACAGCAACAAACTTTGGATCTTTTTCTGGCTGCTTATTTTATAAAAATATAGTGAAATCGTGAGAGGATTTGAGCATCCATTTTTTCATCTGAAGAAACCTGGTGAACAGTCAAAAGTCAAACAGAATTAACTTTGGTCTGCTCCTCATTTCTCCTCACATCTCATACTAAATGTAATTAACAGTGACTCACAAAGTAATCAATATTATGGAATATGTGCCAAACTTTTAATCACATCTTTAATTGAAAAACAAAGCTATTGGACCCTTATTAATTGCCATCTCTTATGTAAAAGTCATGAATGGACTTAGGCATTTCACAGGTGCTGTTTCTCCACGGAAGCATGTGTCTTGGGGTTTTGGATGCATTTGCCTTTTTTTTTTCCCAAGAAAAGCAAAGCTTTTTAAAAAAATAACCTTTAAAAAAATAAAACAGGAGGTCAGATAGTAACTTAGAGTACTCTTTCTTGCAACAGTAGTCCTAGGAAGACAAGGTATTCATGTGTGCAGTTGAAATACTGAAATAAACGGAGCGCAGAGTACAATAACATTCTTAACCTTCCCAGTTGCTCAGTAGCACATGTTGCTGTGATAGGGAGGGGGCTGCCATCTGTTTTGTGGGATGCTGTAGCAGGCACTGTGAAAACACAGCTCTTCTCCCATTGCATACACACTTGGTACATGGACTGTGCATCGTAAAGATGTTTGCACAGCTTCTGTGCTTTGTCTTATTTACCTACACAGAGCAGTTTGCATCTTCTTTAGGAATCTGGCAACCTCTGCCTTTCCATCAAAGCCTTGCTGTTCTGGGCTCTGTGCATGGATAGTTATAGATTGGACCTGGAGTTTAGACAAGACTCTTATACAAAGGTATGGGCTGCAGACCCAACTTTTCTCATCCAGATTTTCTTTTGGGACATTTCACATCCTGAAAACATTGACTGCACCATCAGAACAGTCTGTAGCCTGAGCATGGAAAGGCTGGGGCTGGTGAGGAAGGGTTGCAAGAGTTGAAACTCCCTTTTCTTCCAAGCCTGCCTCTGTTCATGCACATTTGTGAGTACCCACACAGGTTCTCATATTTGTTACCAACATACACAGGGTCAGAGTTGCTGTTTCCTCTTCTGGCCCTGCAGCTGTCCTCTCTGATGCTGGCAATGGGTACTGGTGCACACTGCATAGAAATTTGACATTTAGCACTTTGTCTGTCATGCTTCAAAAAGCAATTTCTCACCCCTGTTCTTTGACTCTAGAAGACTTTTAGCTCTCTTGGGGGTTTTTGTTTAATTTGTTTTCTTTTTTTGTTTCTTTTTAACTGAAGAGGCTGCCACAAAAGGCTTATAGATTACACAGTGCCTTGGCTTCGACGAGTGAGACTCAGTGGGTTATGTCCATGTTCTTTTGCACACTCACACTGCAGATACACTCCACATACTCTCTAACTGAAACCAACTGTGTGAGAAGTCACTCCATAATCTACAAAGGTTAATTTTGTTTGACAACAGTAGGGACGCAAAAAAAGACTGGCAAGACAAATCTCTTCCCCTCCCATTCTTCAGTGCTCTGATTCTGTAGTGCTCTGCAGAATCTTCTTCCCCTCACAGTCTGCAGTGCTCTGACGGGTTAAAGGGTTGAGGCTAGCAACCCTTTAACTCTGGGATGCCTCAAGACATCAAAGGGGAGTAAACACCAGCAGGTAGTTTAAGACTGAAGTGAATAAAACAGTTGTAAGGCTGTTCAGTATTTTCTTGGTGTTGGAAGTAGATGTATATCTCATTTCCTGTTCACTTTCAGGTGGGATAACAAGTATTTACTACTGTAAGTGAATTCCAAGGAGATCTTAAATCTGACTGAGAAGGCTGTAGTCTAATGCAGTTCCTTCAGTGCAGTGTCCTATGGTAGAATATGATCAGTATTGAACCCTTATGACTCACTGGAAGCAAAAACTGTCTTTTAAAAAAAATATCAGATTCCTGAAAACCTAGGCAACCTAGACTGCACGTGGAAAGAAAATGTAGTTTGAGTCCCTTGCACTTTCTTAACAAACCTCCATCAGGATGCCTGTTGGGAAGGGAAACCTCTCAATCCACATAATACAGCTTCTATAAAAACTAACAAGTAATTCATGTATGTTGCTGGCTGTGATTTCAAATCAAGATATCGCTTAGGTTTTGGGGGGTTTTCCTTTTTTTTTTTTTTACCAGAGCCAGAAATGGCCCACTTCTTCCTGGCACCCCCTGACATTTTTAGAAAATAAATCTGACTCCAGAAACAGAAATTTGACCTGATCAGGTATAGAGATCATATTATATGCTTCTTTTTTTTATTTCTGGGTATGTGTGTGGGGGGGGGGTGTTTCCTCTTGGTGTCAGACTGATTAAAACCATCTGTGGATGCCATTAGTGTGCCTCCAAAATCGGTTACCAGCAGAAAAACCTTGCATCACTTTACCCGTGAAACTACTGTAATGGCCAGGAATCACTGGATGAAAGTGCAGGCTCCAGGATGAAGGTTATTACATTACTCTGCTGTACCTACCTTTGGAAAAACCTTGCTTAAAAAAAATTAATATAAACATATATAATGATCCAGAGGCAATAAATAAGTTGTAAGAATGTCTAATAAACTCAGACATTTTGAGAAGACAACAAAAAGCTTAAAACTGAAGAGGAAAATGTAAAGCTTATGCTACAGGTATTCTTAGTAAGGTACACAAGCTATTTAAACTATGAAAAAACCTCTATTGTAATAAATTTGAGAGAAAAGCAATGGGAGACCTTAAAAGTAGAACATTTGGCCCTTTATTCTTAAGATTAGCATCTTGAATCCTTTTATACAGACTATGATTTAGTATTTCTGAATTTTCATTACATTTCAACAGCAGGAACGCATTTAAAAATCTGGGTTTAGACCCAGATCAAAGCTGCACCATGCCAGAAGCACCCCTGCATGCTCCTGGTGTTGTCTCCCACTCCAGGGGCAATGTGCAGTGCGCAGCAGTGTTTGATTTTCGTGTGCTGGCAGGAGCCAGCTGCCCTGGGGCTGTCTTTACACACCTGCATTACACATGGGAGGCCCAAAATTCACACACACCATGTTTGCACAGGCAGTCTGCTCATAGGAGCTCCCCATGGCAGGTGTGCATGTAGCCTCCTCCTTTGGGACTGTGTCTGAATTGGAATTGAGCTCCTGATTGTGCATCTCCCATGGACTTGGACAGCTGTGTTCCCCCCAGAGAGCAGTGGCTTCACAGCCAGGGGTTTTGGGCAGGCATTCGTGTTTCCTTTCTAAAGCAGTCAGACCTTGGCTAGTGCAATACTCAGCAGTACTGGAGTTTGAGCAGTGAGGTTGGCTGCTAGTGGAAACTGCCCAAAATTTAAGAAAAAATAAAGCAGGAAGTTTAAGAAAAGGCTTTAAAAATCTGAAAACCCACAAAAATAGCTGCACTTCCTACCTTCTCTGAGGTGCTGTGTTTCTAATTCTGCTGGTTGTGTGGTGACAAGCAGCTGTTGGCAGATACAATAGATTTAAGGGTTGAGGCAGAGATGCTACTTCTGTAATCACAGATCTGAGAGTGCTTCAGAGCTTTCCTGTGGAAACAGACAACAAAATTAAAACAGATTTTAAAGACTAGAGCAAGACAAGAGCAAACCACAGGCAAGATGGTGTGATGACAGTAAAAATTTTGAAGGATGGATTTTGAAGTCCTGTTGCTATAACTGCCTGAAGGTTTTCCTCTGGTGTACAGACATCTGCCTGTAGAGATGTCTTTGCTGCCTAACAGATGCCATGGTTGTGTCAGACACCCCGTGAGATGGAAGTACCCCCTGTAGCTGTGCATCCACACAAAAAGGGAAAAACTGGCTGAAGATTTTTCTTTGCTATCCATGTCTGCAGAGGCACCTACAATTGCATTTTAGCTCAATGGTCCCACTGGATGGGCCTACAGGTAGTGTTGAGAAAAGCGAGACCTTGCCTCCTAAATTGGACGAGGGTGTGTATACATAGAAAATGTGTCCACGTGCTGGTGTGTATTAAGAAATATGTAATGAAAATAATCCAGAGTGATCTCTGTAGGCTGCTCTTTCAAGCATGCTGGTTGTGGTTAACTGAGGAGGGAAAATTGAACTTGGCCTAGCTTTAGATGAGGCAGTTGGTACAGTCACAGTGCCTGGGGTTACTGTGGCTGTGGGCTCTTCATCCACAGGCTGGGCTAGTGGCTGTGGACTGCCAAGGGAATGAACAGCCTATTGCCATAGCTGTGATGGTAGGGGTATTACCTTGCCTTCTAGACACTGCACTCACTAATTGCTCCAACTGGAGCCCAGTCAGTGCCCTAGTGTGTTGTTCAGGAATATGGTACTCCTGGGCATTGTATCCAAGCCTTAGGAGTATTTGTGAGACACCAAATCTGTTAATTAATAAAAACATCATGATCAGGAATATCACATCAGTGTTTGAGGTGGAGCTGACCCATCACATTCATGACAGCAGACTAGCTGGACTAAAGGTGCTCCTATACAACTTTTCTTTTGGGAGTTGGAGGAAAAAAAATCCTAAAATTAAGCCTTCAGTTTTGAATGAGGAGATCTGTGTTGTGAAGGCTTTCCCTGTTCTAATAACTTCTTCATGGCCCTGCACTTCTCCCAGTGGGGGTGGCAGCACGTGCTGTAGCTGGGACAGAGGCATGAGCATCATAGGTGTTGCTGACTGGACTAGTCCTCAAGACCAGGTTAAAGCTGATTTTTCTTCTCCTTTCCCTCAGTGGACATCTTTATTTTGGATGCTCATCTTCTGGCCAGCTGCTGATATTCAAGCTTGTAGGAATAATTTACCACCAGATTCAAAAGCCACTTGGGCAGGAGACAGTGGCACAGTGGACAGCATGACTGTGTAAATATCACTAATAGTATCATTCAAATGCAAAAAAAGCATTTCTAAAAGTGATTACGAACTCTCATTAAAGATCAATTACTGCCACAAGAAATTTTGGTGTAAGTTTAGATATCCCTAAGTAGATTATGCCTGTCGTCCTGAAGATGACAAGGAGGTTTTAGCATGATAGTAACCATTTCTCAGGTGTAGATTTCCTGGCTGTGGTTCAACAACGAGCCAAAGCTCCTGATGTCTTGCCCTGCCACTGAGGAGTAGTGATGTGGCCTGACAGCACAATGAGGGGCTTTGTAGGCATTTCACCTTTGTAGGCATTTCACCTAGGTGTCCTGTTTCAAGCTGGGTACTTCAGAAACTTCTTCACATACCACACTGTCTCTTTTCAATTCAAATTATTATTTTTTCCTGAGGGGATAGAAGCAAAGCATAAACTACCATTTTTAATTCACATTTTTTACTTCGCAATTTTCCAGCATTAGTCTCCTCAAACCCACATCAGTCAGTGCAGCTCTAATCCTAATCACAGGGAGAGAGATTCTGTTCTCTCATGTTCCTTCTTCTGGTAAGGAAGGAAATGAAATGATTAAAGGAACATGCAATTGACACAGGCTTGCAAGAATAGCCACTTGCAGTTTCAAAACCCTTTCCAGTTTTTTCTTTGCTCTCATATTCTTGTCCAAGGATGGTGCAGGTGTATCTGCCCTGATCTGCTGAAGTGTGTTTAGCCCTTGAAGACACAAATTTAGCATCTCTTCATTTCCCCGCTTCATCATAACCTTTTTACTTAGGATGCTTTTAGCTGATGATTGACTGACATCCCTTTTGTTTACATGCCTTTCTTAGATGTAAGCAACAGGTAAAGCTGAAGCCTTGGGATACACCAGTATCTCCAGGAAAATCAGTACTCCTTAGTATTCTCCTCCAGACTGATCATACCAAGACTCTTTGCAATGTGTGATGCTGAGGCCAGACTATCCTGTTGGTAGTCTGGTTTCACAGGGTGTAGAGCCTTGTTTCCTGATTATTTCCTTCCTTGCAGTGGATGATTCATATTGACAGAGTGGGTGAACTGCAACATCACTGGGTGATGTTGCATTTTGATTTAATAGGATGCTGTGGTTGTGTCAGGAACAAAATAAAAGATTATTGATTTCAGAGGCTTGATCTGTTAATGCCTTGGCAGCTATGACAGTTGAAAACACAATGCATTTCTGGGGAAAAACTCTATCAAGACTGGCTTTGTTTCCCTGACTTGTTTCAAGTCAATGTGATAATTTTACACAGTATTTGACTGCCACGTGTCTGTAACACCTTAAAATCCTTGAGCTTCTCACACCTGGTGTGTATGTAAAAGGAAGTTACCAGAACAGACATGGCCATACCCATAGTGCTGCTGAAGTCCAGCTCTTCCTGCATGATAAGGGAAATTAGTGCTGTTTGACTCACCTCCTGTTAGTCTCCAGACTATGTTCAGAGCTACTTTTTTAGGGTTTTGATTGGACTTGATTGACTAAAACCTGCTCTTTGTAGCTATCTTTTCTTCTATTTATGCCCTGCTATAATTAGAGCTCTGATCTGTATATGTATAACCTGGACTGTTTTGTCAGCATGCTTGCAGGTTGCTTCAATTTAAATGTTGTTTACTTGCATGGAGAAAACAGCTTGAAGTCTGAAAATCTGAGAAAAATGCTGAGGGCCTAAAGGAGTACGCCAGGTCTCAGCTGCAGAAAGATTTTCCACCCTACAGATGAAGTTTATTACCCCCTGCTGCTGTACCACAGCCCTCCAGGTTTGGCCTCATCCCACGTTTTGCCTTTCATATGTGGTGCTGGATGTTTATAGAGTGCCATTCACTCCTTTTTTCCACTTCTTACCCTTAAGCAAACAGCAAAGATAAAACACAAAGTCTGAAAGAATGTTTATGCTAGAAGTTCCCCCAAGCTGCAGGGGAATGAGTGACATGTGGACATGTATGCCTTGAAAATCAATGAGATGCAAAAGCTGACAGGCAGGGAGATTAATGATGGAAAGGATTTAACAGTCTTGCTGGTTCCATGCCCCGCCTAGAGGCAGGTTTTGCCACAACAAAGTGATTGCCGGCAGATATTTGTCTAGTCAGGTCTTAAAGATCTCAGTGATGGATGCTCTCTAACCTCTCTAGCTACTATCAAGGGTTGCATTATCCTTATGATTAAAAACATGCTGAAGCATCCCTCCCCAAACATCTAATGCCAGTCTTTTCCTTGAGAATGAGACTTAGTTGCTGTTTGGGTTGCAGGTTAGGGAACAGCTGCCTGACTTCATACATTGGTCCTTCAGCCTCTTATATCACTGTTTGCATGTCTCTTGCAGTCTCCTGGAAATTTCCAGGTCTTTCCACCTCTCTTGAACGGCATGCTTTCTGGTTATGCTCTTGGCTTTTCTCTGGACGCTTGCCAGCTGGTCCACATCTTTCTTGAAATCCAGCCCCCAGAACTTTAGTTCACTGGATTGCCCAGGGAGATTTTGGAGTTTCCCTCCTTGGAGATATTCAAAAACCATGTGGACATGGTTCTGAGCAGCCAGCTCTAGGCAGCCTGGCTTGAGCAGAACGGTTGGACCAGGTGATGTCCAGAGGTCCTGCCAACCTCACCCATCCCATAAGTCTGTGGTCTCAGGCTTTGCTAAGTGTCACAATTCTACCAAGGTTCAGTGATGGCTGAACATGAGCCGGTGTGTGCCCAGGTGGCCAAGAAGGCCAATGGCATCCTGGCCTGGATCAGCAGCAGTGTGGTCAGCAGGACCAGGGCTGTGATTTTCACCCTGTACTCAGCACTGGTGAGGCTGCACCTCGAGTGTTGTGTTCACTTCTGGGCCCCTCAGTTCAGAAAGGCTTTGAGGTGCTGGAGTGAGTCCAGAGAAGGGCAGTGGAGCTGGTGAAGAGTCTGGAGCACAAGTCCTATGAGGAGCAGCTGAGGGAGCTGAGAGTGTTTTTCCTGGAGCAAAGGAGGCTCGGGAGTGACTTTATCGCTCTCTACAGCTCCCTGAAAGGAGGTTGTAGCCAGGAGGGGTCTCCTCTCCCAAGTAACAAGTGATAGGAAAAGAGGAAATGGCCCCAAGTTGTGCCAGGGGACGTTTAGATTAGATATTAGGGGGAAAATTCTTCACAGAAAAGGTTACCAAGCATTAGAACAGGCTGTCCAGGGAAGCAATTGAGTCACTGTCTCTGGAGGCATGTAAAAGATGTGTGGATGTGGCATTTAGGGACATGGTTGCATGGAATCACAGAATTGTAAAGGTTGGAAAAGATCTTTAAGATCATTAAGTCCAACCATCAGCCTAATACCAGCTTGATGTTCACCATTAAACCATGTCCTCCAGTGCCATATCCACATGCATTTTGAACACTTCTAGAGATGGTGAATCTCAGATTTAGTTGTGGAGTTGGCGGTACCAAGTTCATGGTTGGACTCTGAGCTCACAGAGTCTTTTTCAACATAAACTCTTCTATGTTTCTATTTAAATACACATTTCAGAGTGGGGGAAGGGAAATTTTTGTAAAATTCCAGAAAATTATGGTTAATTTGAGCAACACAAATATTTTTCCTGATGTGCTGTCTTGAACTCAGTGACATTTGTTCCCTTGTCTGTCTTTTTTAAAACATAAATCTCTGCTGTAGTGCTGACTTTTGGTGGGTTTTACAATACCTACAGGAGGGTTAGAACCTTGTCACTGATTCGTATTTTACATTTGGATCACTTAGATGGAGCAATATTAAGGAATAGTCTGTAGAATTATGATTTTTGAAATAATTCTCTAGGTTTCACTAAATGGGAAAAATACTTGACTAGATATTCAATGTCTGCCCAAATTAGAACTGCCTGAATTTGACCAATAAATGAACAAAAATATCTTGAAATGCTCATGCCTACAAGTTTTTATCCTGTTGCTTGACCCTAGCAAAATGACACTGTCTGTAGCTGGCTGAATTAAGACATGTGTTTCTCAGCCCTCCCTCTCGGCTATAGATAAAATACTAACTGCTCCAGCTGCTCTCATGAGCCACTAGCTCATGCTGTGGGATGTGCCTTATCCTACACAGCAATAGGGAGGAAAAAAGTTAACCAGTGTTCCTGTGTATGCAGTGTTGGTACATGAGCAAACCAGAAACCATCTAAGAATTTCCTCTGGCTAAAAAAACCATGTCTTAAATGATCTTAAATACTTTAAAAGCCCACAAAACCTCAGTTAAGTTTTTTTTCCCCTCCTGGGAATGATTATCTCTGGGAAATTTGCCCAGCATGTATTTTTACTGTGGGGCAAGGACGCTCATAAGTACAGGTCTTGCATGTCAGCAAATGTTTATCCATGGGTAGTCTTTTATTTTTATTACTATCACATCCCTGAGATATACACTTAAAATGGTTTGGAATTTCTGGCTTAATTCTTGCCTTTGGTGCTGGTTTTGTCCACGTGCTCCTGTCTTCTTCCATCCTGTGTGACATGTGGCTTTTCTGAAGGAAGAGATGAAAGGTTTCCTGTAGGAGACACATGTACACCTGAGTGGGTGTTTCATTTGGCAGTGGTGTAGCCCTGAACAGACCTGCAACCTCAGTGCTGTTTGTTCAATTATGTGATCATATTCTAACAGGCAGAAAACGTGCACTTCTCATATGTACCTTTCTACACCTCCCCTTTCTACATTTAGTTTCTCTTTTTATTCAAATTTATTTTCTATATTCAATAATATATTCATTTTGATTTGAAGTCAAATCGCAAGGCTATTTCTGGAACACAAATGTGCTTAGGAAAATTTCTTCAAGAAGCTCAGATTTACCTTTAGCATCTGTTAGTGACTTGCTGTGAGTTAAAAAGGCTTGAATATAAGTCTCCCTAGAGGTAAAAATACTGTGATTAAAACTCTACATGTCCTTTGCAGTGGAAGATTCCTTCTCAGTTTGTTTACAGATACTAATGGATAAGATCATAACATTCCTGACTAAAGTTTGTGACCAAGCTGTCTAGAAATCCACCTATCTTTTGCAGATGATGACTGGTACCTCTGCCACGTGACACTGGTTGCCCCAGAGGAGGAGCTCCTGTCCTGGGCCATGTACCCATACCCCTACCTGGCACGAGTCGATCCCGATGCTCGCAAAGGCACCCTCATCTACCAGCTGGTTGCACATTACAGCAGCCATGAAAATGCCACTGCTGGGATAACTTACACACTCATTGCAGGTAGGTCTAGTCTGAAATAAAGGTAAAATTCTGTGGAGTTGCAGATGTTTCTTAGCAAGTTCCCATTTTCTAATTTCATTGGTAGATTTTTCCCTTGGGAAATCCTTAAAGATACAAGTACAGCAAATAGAACCTGGAAGTGCTGCAAGTTATGTGGATGGGAAACTTTCTTGTTGCCATTTTCTTTGCTTTACTCCTATTCTGAGATTGATGGCAGCTTTACTGTTAGCTTAAGGCTCCATTTCTTACTTGTCTCTTTTACACTGCACTGGTCAATGAAACAGTGTGAGTGAAAGATAAGGTGAACAACTGGAGAGGTGAAAAGAAGTGCATACAAGGACACAGGTGGATGACTTGAGGATAGCTTACCTTGAAATGGTGAAGGTGCAGATGTTCTTGCTGTGGGGCATGTCTCAGACCAGCTTTGTGCACGTGTTGCTAGGTGGTGAGGAGCGGTTCCGAGTGGATAAGGACACTGGCATTATCGTGACAACCGGCTTGCCCCTGACGTGGAACAAGGAGTATGTGGTTACTGTGGCAGCCTCTGATGAGTACGGCAACAAAAGCCCCTATGCCTCCATTTCCATCCTGGCAGGCTCCCGACCTCCACAGTTCACTAACATGTCCTACAGTGTGTTTGTCCCTGAAAATACTCCAGCAGGAGAAAAGTAAGTCGCACTTTGTTAGATGACTCCTTCCCTGCAGTGTGAGAGGAGCTTCACAGAGCATAACAGAGTCAAAACTTTTGTGGATTTGCTTCTCAGGGCTATGCATATGCATTTGCCTATTGCACTTTTAAAATAATATGTTTTCTAAAAGAAATTATGCCTGTTCTGACATTTCAGAGTCTCCAGTGTGGCACATGAGATACAGTCTGGGACACTGGAATTATTTAATGCTTTTGGGGCCTTAGTGCATTGCATCATGAATTAGAACAGCCACACTACTGGCTGTGCATCTCCTGGAGATTTAAACAAATGCTTGAAAAATAATCTTTTAATTAACCAGATTTGGAGTTGTTGGTGTCCCATTTGACTTGTATTTAAATTTTTAGGAAGACAAGTCATTGCCATACTCTTGAGATAACAACACCAGTGTGAAGTGCAAACAGATAAAGCTCAGTCTCCAAGTGGCTCTGCTGTTGCATGAAGAGTAGCTAAGCCAAGCCTCAGTAGGGAGATGCTCCCGAGCTGGCTCTGGGTTTATTGTCACTGTTCAGCTGCTTGAGAGCAGAATGGACTTTAAGGCACCAAGTGGCAGGTGGAACAGTGCCATGAGGCCTCTAAGGAGCAGGAAACCTTGGAATAAACTGATGACCTGCAAAAAATTGCTGGAGATGTGCCACTAATCCTTATGAGAGACTGAATGAGAAGGAGGGAAATTTTTCTCTTTCCCTGGAGCTTCCAATGAGATAAGCTAAAAGTGTGTTGTCATGCTGGTCAAACACTGGTGTGAGAGGTGGAGCTTCAAAACATTAGTCACAGTAGGGAGGCAAACATTCCTTTGATGTCTTGCCAAGATGGACAGCAGGATTTGGAAAACCATGTGCTTCATGGGTTTCCCATCCATGTCTGAACCCGTTTCTTTTCTGAATATACAACTTCAGAGAAACTCAGAAGTATAGTAGGTCATTTACTTCTGAATAACTGAGAAGCTGAGGGTAAACCAGTAACTGCTGTCAAGTATTTAGAAGGGTACAATAGGAAAGAAAAAATGTTTTAGTGTTGGTGTTGGTTGAAATGGCTTGTTATTCTAGCCCTGCTATGTCAGTAGATAAGTTTGGTGAGAGAAGAGAGGGTAGATGGGCTCCCTGTAGCAGAGGGTTTCCAGTCTGAATACAAAGCTGAGCCAAGCATTGACAGAGTGAGCAACACACCTTTCCTCATCCTTATCTTCCTCCTCTAGGTGCTCAGGAGACAGCTTTTGTTGTTACCGTTTTGAAGCAAAGGGTTGTTCTCTCGTTCTTTGCAGAGTAGCAGTTGTTGAGGCTGTTTCTTTCCAGAGCCAGCCTCTTTCATACACCCTGCTGACAAACCCCTCTGGGCTCTTCCGCGTGAGGCAAGAGAGTGGAGAGCTCAGCCTGACCCACCCTGTGGACTACGAGAGTGAGCACCACCTCTATCATCTCCTGCTGAAAGCCATGGAAGTCGAGAGCACTCTCAGCAGCGTGACTGAGGTACATGAGTCACTTCATGTCCTACCCATGGTCTGCAATCTTGTGACCTTCCTAGTGGGACCAGTTACACAGATAGACAGCCCAAGGCACTTGTGAGGATGGTGGGCAAGGAGGAGGCTTTGTAGTACAGACAGAAAGCTGGAGTCTGACCTGGATTCAGATACAGGCTCTGAAAATATCTCTTGTTACTTTTTGGCTTTGTCTCCCATCTCCTTGGAAGTGGAGAGGAAGATACTCCTCTGTGTTACAGGAGTAGTGTGAGAAAAATAGCATCAGAGGTGTAAGTAAGGATGGGGCAGCAGCAGAAGCACTGACTGCCACGGCAGTGTCCAGAAAGAAGTGCTCTTTTTGCAGAGTGTAGAAGCTAAAATCCTCTCTCAGCGTGTCCTTTTGTCTCAGGTCATGGTCCATATCACCGATGAAAATGACTGTTCTCCTGAATTCCAGCACTCCATTTACAGCAGAGACAACGTTCCCGAAACCATTCCTGTTGGCACCTCTCTGCTGCAAGGTGAGGACCATCCCTTCACTTTTTTGTCCCAGTCTTGCCACAGACCTGCTGGTTTGTTACCTGTTCATGTTCTGGCCATGAAGTGCTCTCTTCCACAGGCCCTGCCTTTGTAAGATGTGGAAGGCAGCTTTTCTGGCAGTCTGTGGATGGCTTTTAGGTATCCTGGAAGTTGTGAGTGTCCTCAGGTGAGGATCACTGTGCCCAAGGAGACATCTTGTGGTACCCAAGGGCAGTTAAAGCAGCTGATAATAAGTGGCTTAGTGGATTGCCACAGCTTGTTTCCTTTAAATGTCATACCTGTCTTTTAACTCATCTTGGTAATCTTTCTATGTCCCAGAAGCAGCTGCAACTAGTTTTTCTTTTCTTAATGTGTTAAAAAAGAACAGAGCTTTTTTAAATGGGCAACTAGTTCTATCAAATAGGTATTAATGCTGTATAACTGATTTGCAAAGTGTTAAAGGAAAAAATTTGGAAAGCTGTGAACTTATATTTATCTTTGTGGCTTGCCAGTCATCATTCCATGTTTGCTGTGTTTAACATGGCCACGTATCACTTGCATACAAACCCTGAGTGCACAGATGACATTTTTAGAGGCTAGAATAGTATGCTGTTAAAAGACTTTAGGGGTAATGAACCCTGAGAAATGAGTATGTGCCAAGGCAATACTTAGCAAAAAGATAACAATGTGAATTTCTCAAAGTTGGAGCTGAACTCTGCAGGTTGCAGAGGTGATAAGAAGCTTAGCTTCCCTTGTGTAAGGGGGCTGCAGGGCCTGCTTTCCCTACACACTTACTAAGAGAGTTCAGAGCTTGTCATACTTCAGTTTTACATTTAATGGCTCTTGGGAAGAAATGAGTTGGTCAGAATAATCAACTCCTAAAATTCCTAAGCATGTGATTTTCCTTAAAGTGATGAATGTTCTTCTCTCCAGAAGACTTGTAAAGCTCATAAAAACTCCAGTTGTGGGGAAAAAAAATGTATGTCCCATGTCCAAAGCAAGCAGAATGTCAAAGCTGTGCAATTGCATCACATGTTATTGTCTTGCCACATGGAGTATATTTCAAGAGAAATAGCCATTTTAGAAAAGAAAATGTGAGGTTGAAGTGTCAATCAGTGGAAATGGGTGTGTGGACACTCTCTTGCTGCTGAAGGACTGAGAAGGTTGTAAGTGTCTGCAAGGAAGCTTTACCCTGTGCAGGATGAGACCTGTGCCACTAACTCTGACTGCCAAAGCAAATATCATCTCAGGACAAAAAAGGCAAACAGCTCTTACCCTGGCTGCAATTCCTTGAGGGATGGGGTATTGCAGCCTCGGAATGTCCCGCAAACAAAATAAATGCAAATATGAGACAGTCTTTGCCATTCTGGGCATGCCTCATAGTGGAAAAGGCAGCATAATATATGCCTTTTTTAAAACTGTGAATGGTGTGAAAGTGGGTTTTGGTTATCAACCACTTTTATTTTAGCCCACTCAGTCTGAAGCACAGAGGGTGCTCTCAGCAGGGCCCTCAGCCTTCAGAACATGTGCAGAGCCAACACAGACCTGCTTGTGGCTGCTGTATGATTCTTAAAATATTCTTTGCAATGCACACCAGTTTCCAGGATGGAATGGAATAGAATTCCCAGTTTCTCTTGGGAAGTAAGGCATGTTTCTGTCATGTGTGAGTAAGCACCACATTCCCTATTCGCCAGAAAACATCTGGGGGGGAAAAAGCATATCGTTAAGCACATAGAATGTATTTTTGTGGATGATTACAGGGGCCCACTAATGACTGTAGATTAAATCAGAATTTTTCAAATCAAATATGTTTTTCACTTTCTCCATGCCTTTCTAAAAACAATACTTAACCACTATATTTGACAAATTTAAATCACTGTCATTTTAGTCTTTCTTGAGTTTCTAATATATTTTGTCTCTCAGTATAGCAAGAGTGTGATTAATTCTAAAGCCCTTGATTTTGTAGACTTTAACACACACAAACATTTATTCGCAGCGGGATTTGGAGAGATTTTAAACAAAATATTACAACCAGTTCTTGTAAACAAAGATGAGTAACTTTCCACAGGCAGATGTAGTTGAAATTTTTTGCAGCTAAGTAGAACAGTTTCTCAGTGCACTTTTGAAATTGCTCTCTGCCACTTTCATATTTTGAGTTCATATTCTGATAGAGATGTGTTCTTTCTGTCACTCATATACGGATGATGCTGCAGCTGCTTGCCAGGGTGTCCATGCACTGCAATCACTGCTCCACTTCCAGAAGGCTGTGTGCTACCACAGTGGCTGCATCTGTATCCTATTGGTAGAATAAGGAGTTTGTTTAGTACCACTGTGTGTGTATGTGAAGCCTCATTGTTTGGCTAGAAAAATTGCAGGGTAATTGGAGAAGTGAGCTTCCGCTCTTAAAAATCACTTTTGATGCCACACTGTGAGCTCCAGGTCTTTGTTGTGCTGGTTTGCTACTCCTGAGCAGATGGGACACTCAACATACTGAATAAACATTTACTGGGGAGGAATGTTTAATCACTCTTTGTACCTTGAAGCACCAGGTAATTAAAAAGTATATAACTAGCTGGGAGCTAATTAAATTTGAACACGGCATTCCTGGAAAGAGTGAGGAATCAGTTTCTGACTGATAATGTTCATTCAACTTGCATACTGATTATGTGCTAATTACCAGTGTTGACTGCTATTTGTACAAAGCATTTTGTGCAGTATTGGGATCACAGTTCTCCAGCAAATTCTCCTGTCTGCTATCACTCAGGCTGGGTTGGAGCAGAGGGAAGAGTTGTTTTGATTTTTCACTCCCAGTCTCCTGCTGAGTTCCCAGACTCTAACCACAAAAAAAAACAGTTTCATGGATGAAAGAGATTTAGATGATGCCTGTTCTCAAAAACTAACAAAAAACCAGAGTTGGCTTGGTAGGAAACAACAGCACCAAACCTCCCTTGCAGTATGACTGTTCTGTTAAATGTGTTCTCTGATAGTGCTTGCAACAGACTGCGACTCTGGCTCCAACTCCGAGATCTCTTACTTCATCCAGAGCACTGATTTTTCCATCACACGTCACGGGGTCATCAATTCTAACCAGAGGCTGAACTTTGAGCGAGCAAACCATATGTACGAGTTTGTGGTGATAGCTGTCGATAAAGGACATCCCCCTCGGACAGGGACGGCGTCTGTGCGCATCCGAATGGCCAACGTGAATGACGAGGCTCCTGTCTTCTCCCAGCCCGTGTAAGGCACCTTCAACACCTGCTTCGGGTTTAAAAGATGTTGTTCATAGGTGTGACCTTAATAGCAGTTGGCTAAATGGTCACTTGTTGTTTTGTGCAACTCTAAGTACCAGGGAAATTGAAGGGTAACTTCTATATAGAAATGCTTTAGGAATTGGACTTTCATCTCTAGACTGAATATTTAAAAAAAACCAAAACATCAGTGATACCAGTATATTGACTTTATAGAGAGAGAATAGAATGGATCAGAGACCTGACTAGACAGGGAATTATTTTGACTGTGTTTACTCCTAGGTCTCAAAGTGATTATCCATGTATCAATAGATGACAGATAAACCTGGTTGTTAGCAAACACTAAAACTTAATTTTAGCATCAACAGATTGTATTGTAAGCTAATTTCATGAGCCCATAATTGTTTAAGATGTCTTTTTCTTTCCTGTCCCTAATCAATGCAATTTCTGGTTTTTGCACAACTTTGAAGTATGAACATGTTTTAAATACAAAACATACATATATTCATTTACAAAATTAAATATTTTTTTACATTCATGTCTGTAGTATCTGATGCTTCCCATAAATATATAGGGGCATAAGAAACACTGCATGGCACATACTAGTCCCTTTTCTTGACTTTAGGACATATGTGATCCTTGTTTGCAATACAATGTAGTATGGTGCATATTGTTATCCTCCAAAAGATCCTTCAAAATTATGTATACCAAAAGTACAGGATTACAATCCTAAAATAAGTACCCCACACTGAATGAAGAAGACCAAAGTCATATCTTAACCAAATAAAGATCCCATGGTTTTTGCATGCCCAAAGCTTAAAAAAAACCCCATTCACAATGAATTCATAATCTTGCCTGATATAGTGTATGCTGCCATTGCTCCCTTTTGTTCATCAGTTACAGGACTTTCCTTTCGGAAGATGCTGGTCCCAGCACCTTGGTGGCTACTGTTAGGGCAGAGGACCCTGATGGAGATGGGATACTTTATTTGATTACAGGAGGCAATGAGGAGGGCAACTTTGAACTGGATAGCCAGAAAGGTAAGGAAAGAGGTTTCAGAACACAGTTGTTTACTGTCTTATCTTTACTGACTCTGGTCCACCTGTATGTCAAGAACCATAACAAAATACCATATTTATATAACCTGCAAATGGGGATGCTTTGTATCAGTGAGGATTTGTTCTTTGATATGATGGTTGTTCTTCAACTACCAAGCAAAACTTGGGGCCCTGGTCCAGGGCTGTGTAGATTAAGGTGACAGGTTCCTATGCTTTGGAACCAAAATATAAACTGAGCCAGCAAAACAATGACAGATAAATGTGAGGCTCAATTGATTTTGTGTGTTTACACAATAAATTAAAATGACACTTTATGCTTCCAAATTCAGGTATCATTAAACTCCGCAGAAACCCACCGCCCAGCCTGAAAGGGCCACAGTACACCCTAAATGTCACTGCGATAGATGACAATGCCTCAGGGGGACCCACTCCTCTCAGCAGCTTTACTGAGGTTATTGTAGGAGTTAACGACATTAATAACAACAAGCCTGTCTTTAGAGAGGTAAGATGTCTTTCTACAGATATTCTTTCCCCATCTAAGCTCTAACTGGGGTTATAGACTCCTTAGCTACTGGTGATTGCTGGTGGGCTGAAGGGTTTGTGTGTGCAGAGCAGAATGAACTTGTAAGGGAACAGCAGTCAGCTTTCTTCACACATGAAGAAGTCTTCATTCTCCTTTTTCCCTTCCTCTCCCTTAGAGATTGATTACTTTGTGTGCATAAGTAACAGTAGTGATTTTCTTCCGAGTTTTTCTCAGACCTGCTGGAAAAAATATTGACACTGTGCATCAAATTCATGTGACTCTGTGTAATATTTAGGGTCGGATGTTTGGGTGTGTTTTTAGTGCGCTTACTACAGTGACAGCACCTGGGTTCTGGAGAATCAGCCTCCAGGCACGCATGTGCTACAGGTAGAAGCCTATGATGCAGACCTGGGCATCAATGGAGAGGTGAAGTATGGGCTCATGCACCGAGACGGAGCTTCGCTAGGCTTCAGCATTGACCCAGACACAGGTCAGTAGCTTCAGGTTACTGAGAAAAAATGAAAATGACATTGTATTGAAATTAAAATGCTGCTGTGTTAGCGTGTCCAGGTGGGCTCACACTTTAACATTGTAACTGCAGGGTTAGCTGTGACAGTTTATAGAATAAACACTGGAAAATGCTCAGGGTGTGTAGATAGCCATACACATAGATTAGATTAAATTCAGGTTGCAGTGATTCAAATTATAGAAGCATAGAATGGTTTGGATTGGAAGAGACCTGAAAGATCATCCAGTTCCAGCCCTCCTGCTGTGGGCAGGGACACCTTTCACTGGAACAGGTTGCTCAGTGCCCCATCAAACCTGGCATTGAACCCCTACAGGGATGGGGCATCCACATCTTCTCTGGACAACCCGTGTTGAGCAGTGTCCCCCCACCCTAACAGTAACGAATCTTTTCCTAATCTAAACCAGTTTTCCCTCAGTTTAAAGCTATTACCCCTCGTCCTATCATCACTACATGCCCACAGAGCCCCTCCAGCTCTTGTGTAGGACACCTTTAGGTACTGGAAGGTGCTGCAAGGTCTCTCTGGAACCTTCTCTTCTCCAGGATGAAAAATCCCAACTCAGTTGATCTTTGTAGGAGAGGTGTTCCAACCCTCTGATCATCATCATGTCCCTGCCCTGGATTCACTCCAACAGATCCACATTCTTCTTATGTTGGGGGCCCCAAATACAAATTAAGTTGGGAAACAAAACCCAGTTCAATAAGGAGATCAAAATGTGTTCTGTATCACTTACCTTCCTATTGGATCAAGGGTAGCAGAAACAATTTTAACATGTAAAGTTCTTCCCTACAATGTAGCCAAAGTTTATTTCCCATCTCATGCACAAAGAGGAGATCCAATGCATGGCAAGCAAAACCCTCATACCAGAACTGGACAATGATATCTTTATATATGATTTATTTCAAATGAAGATGTTATATAGTTGTTGATGTTTCTGTAGTCAAAACAGGAAAATGGGATATTGCTGTATCCAGGACTGCTCAGGAGACTGGAAGGGCCCACAACAGAGCTGAAGAACTCTGAGCATAGTAGAGAAATAGGTTCAGAAGGGGCCTCAAGAAGGCCAGTTTGAAATCTGCTAACCAAAAGAAAATAGCTGAGGCAGGGAGACTTGATTAATAGGGAGGAAAACCTGAAGATCTGGAGAAGTTTGTTTGATTTATCCACTATACGATTTTACCCAATTTTAATCTGCTCAATGAGGCAGCCTCCAGCTCCTGTAGTAGAGATTACTTTGGTCACATCACTTATGTCTTCTGTGGTGTGACTCTTCCTCAAAGTAATAATGAGCTGATTCAGTTACGTGGACTACCACTGGAGTAAACCGAGAGAGGTCCTTCACTGAGAAGTAGAGAGTCCTTCTGTGCCCCATGAGCCATCAGATAACAGGGTAGTCAGACTGAGCTTCTTATCAGGGCAGCAGGAGAAAAGCAGCATGTGACATGTGAGAGGGAGAGGAGAGGAGAGGAGAGGAGAGGAGAGGAGAGGAGAGGAGAGGAGAGGAGAGGAGAGGAGAGGAGAGGAGAGGAGAGGAGAGGAGAGGAGAGGAGGAGAGGAGAGTTGGTCTAGTCCAAGGCATGCGTTGCAGGGCCAGTGAGGATCAGGCTTGATAGTTGTGTTGCATGCGGTCAGAGCTTCCTTTTGCACAGGACACGTGCAAATCCCTCTCTGCAAATTCAGTCCTGAGGCTGTGACACGCAGTGTCTGTGTTTCCAGGAGTCATCACCACCACACAGAGTTTTGACCGGGAGAAGCAGAGGGAGTACACTCTGTCTGTGACGGCGACTGACCAAGCGCAGGAGCCGCTGATCGGCGTGTGCCAGGTCACCGTGCTCATCGCTGACCTCAACGACAACGATCCCAAGTTCGAGAACAGTCGCTATCAGTGTGAGTGTTACTTAGCTATTTGTCCCAGTACTGCCACATGAACCTGGTTAGAAGATTATTCTTTATTACAGTGGTCAGTTTTTTAGGTGACCAATATTCCTTTGTTGCACACCTAATTCAGGTACTGTTTAACCCATCATCAGTGCGAATGGACAGAATTAATGAGTCCTCTTTAGACATTGCAGTTCTCTTAAAAACATTGACATCTTTCACTCCTTCAAAGGAGGCACATCTGATCCCTTCTCTTTGTTGCTTTCCTCTGCCCAGCTTTTCTTCACACTGAATTTTTATTTGATGTCCCAAAACAAAACATGACATCCTAGCTGGGAATTCATCAACCCTGACTTAGAAGTACAATTGTCATCTGTGGCTCTGTTGCACAGCACCTCTATTTGAATAGACTGAATTGGCATTTATGTCTTGTCAAACAGCACAAAATCCTTGGTTTCTAGGCTACCTTTGGCTGGGAGCCAATGCCTGCTGTATCTGTCCTGCTGAGCTAGCTTTTCACATTTGCCCTGGTGACATTCCCTTTTTCATCCCCACATGGTGCGTTACATCAGTCTTTCGTTTAATTTTACTTGATGCTTCTCCAGTAGAATCTTGCATTGCATTACACTTGGACTCTATACATTTATTGTCATCCACAAGTCATGAGCATAATCTCTAGTTGTTGGACTGGAACAGGTCCTTCCTTGCATAATTGCCTGAAAATGGAAAAAAACATGTTGTTGATGCATCTGCCTACAACTTCATTTTGGAGTTTTTTTGCTATTTGTGTGGAAATGTCATGGAGGGCAAAGCAGGGACCAATATCTTATTAAAATGAAGATGGCTTATAAGTAAATTATCTTTACCATCATAGAGGCCAGCATTTTAGAAGAATTCAAAAACAGGTGGGATGTTTATATTTTAGGACTTTAAGATAAGAAGTAACCTCCTGGGAAATAAGCTAAATATACATCCATGCTTCAGAATTATGCACAAGGACAGAAAGAAAATTGTGTTGCACCTTTTAAAGTATCTCTTAGTGACTAACTCTGAGTGCCAAATTGGTTAAAATGTGTAGATTTGGAATAGCCATTTCTACATTCCTACCAGTGTCTTCTGCAAATCTGGCCAAAGCAGCACTGAGAAATTGAATAGGAATATTCTCTCTGGAGAGAAATATTTTTGAGCAGAGCAGACAAGTCCCTGAGGTAATGTTTGTGCAAAGATGAACCTTTTTATTCTACCATCACACATGTCATTCAGGTGAAACTGCCCAGGATTTTTCTTTTTCAAAAGTTGTGAAGCTGAGAGGTTGCATTTGATAATTATGGTGGCTTCGGCACTTCTGAGGAACGGGCAGATTTTTTTCCTTTTTCATGAAGACAGGGTACCAGCAAATGTTCTGACGCAAAGGCAGCCTTTTGAGGTGGCAAAACTGCAGATAACGAGGTCACTTTAGGCCTAGCACTTTCCCAGCATCTCTACATAAGTAATCAATGCTTGTACGTCACAGAATTAAAAATAGCTTCTTTCCTAACAAGATCAAATGCCATTAGTCATAGGTTTCTATTCATCCTGGAGACTGCTGGTTCTTTATTCTCTGCACTAGGATGTTGGTCAAATCCCTGATTTAGCCATGCATTTTATCATCTGCCTGCAAAACAGACATTTAAGAAATGCTTAACTCTCTGTAACAGGGATGGAACAGTACATGTTAGAGTTTTGTCAACAGCAAGCAAAGTACATGAAATGAGAGAGTACAGCCCTTTCAAGTAATTTTGTATTTTTTCTTACAATGCAATTTAACGGAATTTGATTGTTAAAGAGAGCATAAATACACAGACAGACACAAAGCATAAACACAAACAAGGGGTATTTTACAGTGTTTCTTAGCAATTAATTCAATTTTCATTAATCTATCTTAGTGCTGGTAAATCTCTTCAGAGATTAGCTTTGTTTGTAACTGACATACCAAAGACAAGAATTCCAGGACAATTAAATGACATAGGGATGAGTGAAGCCAATTAAATATCAAATTATTGTTCATGGAGCAAATGGTTGTGGTTTAGAGTTGTACTGCTTCACTGCTGCAGACTGTAGGCATTAAGGGAGAAGGCCAAAACAGAAAACATGACCACTCCATAATAGTGTGCTGTTCTGATTACACCACCTGAATAATGCTGAAAGAGACACATACAAGGGAGATCAAATATATGAAATAGTTTCTGAACAAGACATGAATTAATAGTCTGACTGGGTTGTCAAAAAACAACTGCAACAGCCTTCCCACTGTCAGGGCCATTTTAATACACTGAGCTGATGGAGTCTTAGTGCAAGGAAACAGCTCAACACCACAATCAGGCAAGCACACATAGATACTTGGAGGAGGAATTGAGACTGGATAGATGAGGATAGAGGGAAGAGCAGGACCAAAAATCAGTGCAATGTAAAGATGAATGTGGAAGAAAGACAGCTGGCAGGGATGTGATAGCTTCATATAAAATTGTGCCTTGCAGAGTGGAGGGGAGCAGGAAATGACTGTTCATGATTTCCCATAATTTGGTTGGTGTCCCTTCCAGAAATCAGGCTTTAGGAAGACAAAATTAATTACTCTTCTGTGCAGGGGGCTCTTCACTGTGTGACTCTGCCACCAGATTTTCAGATGACAATTGTCCGACAGGTTCAAAGGAGGATTGGTCTGTTCTAGAACTATGGGCAGAAAGACACAACCTCCGTCACAGGTGGGCTGCTGGGAACAGGGAGTGAAATCTAAGGAAAGGAACATACATAAAATGATCACTACCCTCGCCCTGGGCAGCTTCTCCATAACCCTGGAGTGTTGGAGGCATCTTCACTGCGACCTGAGTCTTTAATGCTTTGCAATAACCTGGTGCCTCCCACTGGCAGAGCTGCTGGCAGCACTCATAATCAAGATTAATTAAATTCACACAGAATTCCCTTTGATGCCAACCTGCTTTTACCATCAGCTAAGCCCAGCAGGCTGGGCTGTGATCTGAAGCAGCAGGCATGCGAGCAGCTGTGGGATTTGCCAGCACCACCGTGGAGAGGCACAAGTGCTGGCAGCAACAGTGTGAGTAAATCTGCATCACCAGCAGCTCACTGAACAGCCCAGCATGGCAGGGGAGAGGGAAGGGGAAGCTAAAAGAGGAATGTAGATGCTGTTGGTGGCAATACTTCATAACCTGCCTCATTACAGAAACATTTAATCTCCCATGAAGGGAACTGGGATGTTTTACAGGGGTGTTTCTTTACACATACAGCCTGATAAACCAGAGCAGACCTGCTGACAATACCTTTGTTTTTTCAAAGACTTCCTAAGTGAAGACACTCCAGTGGGGATGAGTTTTCTCCGAGTTGCAGCTCACGACAATGACCAGGGAGTGAATGCTGCTGTCACATACTCAATGTTAGAACATCAACTGGAGTACTTCCAGATCAACCCCAGCACAGGCTGGGTGTATGTGAATTGCCCGCTGCCTCAGGTAATGTGAGACTCTGCTTGGAAAAGAGCAACCTCCAACCCCTCAAATCCATTGCACAGGGTTTGTTGCAATCTCTTGGTTTCCACAAAATGGTTTTCAGGTATCCTCTATCTTTGTTTGGTAGACAATGCGCATTAGCCGCTATATTGTAGCGACAGACGGTGGGAACAGGAGCAGCACTGTGGAGCTGACGGTGACTGTCACCAGTGCACTGAGCCAGCCACCCCAGTGGGAGCAGAGCACATACTGGGTAACCATCCCTGAAAACACCATTCGTGACACCAAGATTGTGGTATGTTAACAGTGTGATTACTTCCCTCCCTCTTCATTTCCACTTTTTCCTCTGTTGTGCTGTGTCTCTATGTCAAAAGTACGCTGATGCCAGCTCTGCAGCAGTGTTCCCTTATGAGCTTTCACTGCTGTGTACCCCTTAGAGTTTGTCAGGAGTACCTGTTGCAGAATAGGCTGGCATTTCAGCTGGCAGCAGTTTTCCCAGTGACTTCTTACACAAGTGGCTGTCAAGGTGTGCTTTCACAGGAGCAAGACCTCTGCACTGCCAGAGTGGGAAATCCTTTGAGTGCTCCCACCAAGAGCTAGCTCCTCACTCCTCCATCCTCAGTGGGCTGTGCTACCTGCTTGTATCTTTCTTACAGCTTTTCTCAGTTTAGCACTAGAGCATGGAGTGACTATAGTTTGCTTTGGGCTCTTCTAACTCAAACCAATTCCTTTTAAACCCATACAGACTTACTCTTTAAGGACAGTGCCGTACATAAATTGCCAGATAATTCATGCCTTCATCCTCCTCTGTGTAATATTCAAGCACTTGTACACAATTTAGACTGGGTTTTTTCTTTAACTTTCTGGGTGAAATGCACAACTCAGTGGAGAAATGGTTTCCATACGGATGGCTTTTGCTTTGGAAGGAGGAAAGAGGAGGGATTTTCCTTTAACTGTGCTGCAGTTCTGGCTTGGCACATTTACAGGCAGGTAAATTTCCTGTTGGTTAAAGACCTGCATCAAACCTAGATATTGTAAAATACAACTCAGCTCTGTGAACTGTTTCTATTTTGTCTGTTACCCAAGTCATACAGGCATGTGTGTTCTAGGAGAACATACATGTATGTATGTTTTTGCCCTCAAACTCAACATGTAATAGTTGCAACCCCATGCTTCATGAATATATGTGGTGGCTCTTTTCTTCTTCAGACCATCAAAGCCACATCCCCTCTTGGTGATCCCAGGGTTACATATAATCTGGAGGAGGGTCAAGTTCCAGAGACTAACATGCCAGTTCGTTTCTATCTGAAGCCAAACAGAGCTGATGGATCTGCTTCTCTTCTAGTCGCTGAACCACTTGACTTTGAGACAACTAAGTTTTTCACCCTGACAGTCCGGGCACAAAATGTAGCAAAGACTCCTTTAGCTTCCTTTGCCACTGTTTGTGTGAATGTAACAGGTAAGCTTTGCTGCTGTTCAGAACAATATTCTTGTTATTTTTAGTGTCATGCCATGAATTAAGGTAACATCCATGAAATGCCAAGCCACCTCGGAATGCTTTGTACATTTCTATGCTGTAAAAAGTTGTGCAGTCATTAAAAAGGTCTGTCTGAGACAATTCCTAAGTACAACTGTCAAATGTGGAAATGTGATAGTGCAAAAATGGGCTGTCTGAAATTTAGGCAACACTAGTGCCTGGTTCTATATAGGTAATTATAAAAATTGTCTTTCAAAAGGAGGAGAAATCTAGTAATTTTTCCCAAGATATTGAAAGGAGATGAGTATTACTGGAAATAGTCTGTGCTATAGAAAGAGAAATAGCCCACATAGACTGGGTTTGTGTTGGGTATCTGTTTAGGTTTTTTTTTTTTAATATTCAGAATTTTCCATTTCATGCTGAGATTAAAACTATAGAAATGAAATTGCAAAGGTCCTTACGATAGATGCAATTTTCAAAAATTTGATGCAACTCTCCTTATAGTTGAATCTTTTCATAATGCTCTGTTCCTGTAGATCCACATAAAACTATAAATCTGATATTAATCCCTGATTTTTGCAGCATTAGTGGAGTTAAATTTGTTAGGCAGACATTCAGATGAAAATAGGAACAAGTGAAGTCTCTAGCAAAAACATTGGTCTTGCCCACCATCATGGAAATGAGAATGGAGTAGTAATTTTAATGGGAACCCAACTTTCCTGCTTCACTTCATCAAGGCATTTTCTTGTCTTCCACAATCCACCAATGCAAAACCCCTTCAGGCTGTAGAGCAGTGTCTGAGCCTCACTGTAGATTATGGACCCTGTCACAGAAGGTTTTTCCTATAGTGCACTTATTGGTACTAGAATTTGTCAGAAATTTCATTCTGCTCACACAAAAATATCTTTTTTCAGTAACTTAGCTGTGGATGAAAGCCCTCCTGGTCCTGGCAGTCATGGACTTAGTATATCTCTGGTCGTATCATTAGCCAGTATCTCAGCTGAGATTAGGCCACTCTCTCCCAGAAACTGCCCAATGTCTATAAAATGCCTCCTTACTTCTACCATGAGAATGGGAAGACCCAAAGCAGGATTGCTTATTACTATGAACAGTGTAAGTTCTTTCTCCAAGCCAAATGCAACTGTGGGGGGAAGAAAGAAAAACACAATAAAGTCTTCAAATATTTTCTTAACATGACCCTCATCCCTGCCTTTTGCAGATGTCAATGATAATGTTCCATTCTTCATGTCTACTAACTATGAAGTGTCTGTGCCAGAAGGAGCTGATGTTGGCACATCGGTGGTTCAGGTGTTAGCTATGGACTTGGATTCTGGCCTACATGGAGAGGTTTGACCATACATCCAATTCTTTTCCTCCCAATAAAATTCCTCAAATTTTAGTATTGTGATTAGTGAGAATGTGCAGTTGGCAGATGGCAGGATAATGAGCCACCAGCACTTCTTACAGCACTTGCCAAGCATTTGTCTATCCTATGCCTGATGTGCAAAACATGGGATGCAGGCAGAGAAGATGTTGTTCATGATCTCAGGATGCTGCATCAGGGCAGCTCATCCTGATCCAGCAACCATGACAAAGCACTGCTGCGTGATTCTCAGGCTTGCTCCCGTTACAAGAAAAGTGGGTGTGGCTGCAGAACATGGTTCCAAACTCTTGCCTCTTCAGCTCATTTTTTTAATTGAGCACCAGTGGTTATTGTCAGTTATTCACAGCCATTTAAACATTGTCAATTAAATACCATCATAGTAATTATGGCCCAATTCTAGGAAAAAGCAGACTTCTGAAGGAAATTGCTCATTTTTGTGCATTTTCCTGAGCCATTTCTGAAAATCCTACTAGTTCTTCTGTGAAGAAACTCTGGCTGGTGGAGATCTGCTGTTCTGGCTGTCATTTTGCAGCTTCTGAAGAGCAACTTGTGCAGTAGAACTGCCTGGTGGTGCTCTGGGCATGACTTGGGGGTGGGGATGGAAACTTTTTTTTTTAGGAGAACAATCTTTTTTAATGGGAAAAATGTGAATAGCTTTCATTAGTGGAGGTTTTCATTTATTAGCTTTTTTTTTTTTTCCTTTGAGATCAGAAGCACAGTGTATTGCTAGAAGCTGAGGAGACACCAGGGAAGATGCCACCCTATACATTCTCTGTCCTTCTGTTATTCATGACCTTTCTTAACTGCTCCTACTGCAACTGTTGGAAACTAGCTATTGGGCTTGATGGGCCTTGATATCACTGGTACAGATGTTCTTCTGTTTGAGAATTCTGCACTTTTTATATCAAAATGGACAAAAGATTTAGAAAAATCATGTTCAGATGATCTGTCTTTCCTCAGAGTGTTGCTACTTTGCAGACAGAACTGGGAAGGGGGAGGACATAGCACTTGGACATACAAATGAAAATTGAAAATATAACCTCTTTTAACTATTTCCTTTTTAGGTTCGCTACTTAATATTAAAAGATGTTAATGAGGATTACCAGTTCTTCACCATTGAACCTGAGACAGGAATTATTTCCACCCAGGCATCTTTTGACAGAGAGAAAAGAGCCTCTTACTTGATTGAAGTTCAGTCTCAGGACTCATCAGAATCTGCTAGACCTGGTGTTCAAGGGCAGCCCAACACAGGTAAAATGAAGAAGGAATTCTATATTGGGCTTTTGAACTGTTATAGGCTTGGTGGGTATGTGAGCTGTTTGGAATAATACAAGGTATTCCACCTCTGCCATTTCTGGTCTACATGTTCCTCTTGCTTCTCCTCCTTAGACACAGCCTATGTAAGGATTTTTGTCAGCGATGTGAATGACAATGCTCCAGCATTTCCTCGGTCAGTGTATGAGGTCAGCATAGATGAGGACAGGGATGTTGGAAGTCCTGTTGTGACAGCAACAGCAGATGATGAAGACGAGGGTAAGTGGACTCTGCATGTCTTTTTAAGTCCTTCAAGTGTTAATGTGTGTTGAGTGTAGGGCTACTTCCTTCACGGACAAACAAAACTCTGCACTCAGGAGACAATTAACACATTTCAAGCATTTATAAAAATGAAGAGAGAAGTTTTGTGCATGTGAGAATTTTCTTTAATTAGGTGCTCAGGTTTGCAGTGCAGTGGTTAAGCTAGCTGGCAATCTCCTTGGGGCAGAATAAAATCACCTGAAATCACAACACTGCTGTAACTTCACACTCACTCTTCCCTGAGCACATGCTTGCTTTCTGCTGACTGCTGTGCTTTGTAGATCTCCTTAGGATTCAGTTTAATTTACCACTATAGTAAGAAAACGAAACATGCTTTTTGGTGAGTTAGTGGGTTGAATATGCTTGTGAAAGACAAAGAGTGACAAAGAGTGGAAAATATGGGATGGCATGGCCATAAATGAAGTCAAGAAGAAAGGGAAACTCAGACTTTCCCTCTGGGCTCATACTGACACCAGCTCTGATGGTGAGAGGCTGCTCCTAGGGTGTGGTGAGACCAGATGGGCTAAGCCAGTCCAACAGCATGTACCACTGTCAGTCCCTGTCTTTGCTTTTTTTGTCACTTTTGTGAGTGGGTCCAGCTCAACTTGCTCAAGGGAAACAAACCTCTTGAATAAAAGAAGGCAAGCTGGTGACAGAGCCGAAATGAGAACCAGAGGGACATGTTGCTGGGAGCAGTTGAGAGCTGGCCATTCCTTTCAGTGGCAGTGCTGCAATGCCTGTGCCTCGTAGTGCCCATGAGGGAGGTGTAAAGAGGCCATTTGAACCCAGCTGCTGCACTTGCAAGAATGTGACAAAAGTTACTGGCAAGTGATGCTCAAACTCCTGCTGCAAAGCCAAGTTCTTCCAAGCAACAATGTTGAGCACAGCCTTTTCACTTTCTAGCCATCCATCTAGCTCTAATCTTCCCATCCACAGCTGACTCATAACTTAAAAAGCTGAATGTTCCTTTTGCTCCTAGAAGTTTACCTATTTAATTTGGGAAATGACTGTATGCTGAAATGCAATGCCGTGTATTTTTTACCTTTCCAAATAAGTAAAAAGGAAGCACTAAACTATTTGTTGTTGTTCCTGAAAGTTTTGCAGCAAACTACTGTTGTATAGGTGGAATGTTCTGAATTCTTGCTAAAAATAAGGGAGTTCTGTTGTATTTTAGCACCACCCAGTGGTTTAAAAAAAGTTAAGGATCATTGGCATTTGAAATGAGAGGCTTGGGAAACATAGAGTAAAAATAACTTCTAGTATTTTCATATTATATTACTTTTTTATTATTGACAAATGAATGCACAATAATTTAGAGGCACACGATTCCTCCGTTATCAGTCAACATGTGCTTGTCTGTGTCTGTAAATTATACTTGCAAGTATAAATGCAGACTTATTCTCCCGTCTACCATACACAAACCCTTCAAATTACATACCCAGATCATTCTGTGCATGTTTCTGTTCTTTCACATACACACACTGTAACAGTCTGGGCAAATAAGGTTTCTCTTGGATACATGTCCATTGTGCATAGCTGGATTAAACATTCAGAG
Source organism: Lichenostomus cassidix (assembly GCF_008360975.1). NCBI lineage: Eukaryota > Metazoa > Chordata > Aves > Passeriformes > Meliphagidae > Lichenostomus > Lichenostomus cassidix. Next base: position 128,593,658 of record NC_139482.1, read on the forward strand.
AGTGAACAGGCAGCAATTGTTTCTTTCTCTTATAGGTGCAAATGCCAAGCTAAGGTATCAGATCACATCAGGAAATGTGAAAGGGGTTTTTGATGTGGAACCTGAGATTGGAACTGTCTTCATTGCTCAGCCTCTGGATTATGAACAAGAACAACATTATGAGCTCCGGCTTGTAGCTTCTGATGGAAAATGGGAAAACCACACTCTTATCATCATCAATATTGTCAATAAGAATGATGAAGCTCCAGTCTTCACTCAGAGTGAATACCAGGGCAGTGTCTTGGAGGAGCTCACAGATCTGCCTGTACTTGTGCTAAAGGTAAAGCAGTTTCCACAAAGCAGGGCAAAACCTGTCTTTTTGTTCAGATCAGTCCCATGAATTCACAAAAATCCAAAAAGATGATAGTTTATTTAGGGTGGATGAGGCCTGGTATTAGGACTTAGCTAGCAACTTTCTGTGAAGAATAGAATAGAACAAGCCTGGTGATTTTGCTTGGTGGACTTGCTCTCTTGACCAACATAAATAATGGTTGAATTTTATGATCTTAAGGATCTTTTCCAAACTGATTCTAAAATTATGTGATTCTAAATATTGAAAAATGTGATGACTTTCCTTTATAAAGAAGCTTTGGCATTTTTTGAGTAGCTGTGTAGATACAGAATGGTTGGCATGTGTACCTCATGCAGGTAGTGGTTAAATTTATACTACCAAATAAATATTACCAGGGATTGTTCTTTGACTCTAGATAAATCATCTTCATTGCTTTGTAGTTAGAGCAGTCCCTGGTAGGCCCAACTAGCAATCTCCCAAACAATCCCTGGATGCAAATGAAGAGCTGGGAGTTCTCTCTGGCCTGTGCTGACCATCAGCTTGGATGTATGGCCTGTTTTCACAGCATTCTGTTCACTCAGAGAGAATCAGCCTCTGGTTGCCTTTGTATTCCAGCTCCAAAGAATTTCAATTTCACAAGAAATATTTGCTCAGCAGAACCTTTATTATTTTCACTTGATTCTTCCTACAGTTTTTTCCTCTTTACAAAATATACTGGGAAGTAGAATGTATTAGTCTGTCAAAATGTCGAAATGTTTTGTTTCTCTGCTGTGCATGATGTTTGTTGAAAGAGTACTTGAATGATGGAAACCAATAGATGCTTGCTGTTAAAATGCCTGCTGTTCATTTAGGCTGCACCGTACCAGCTGCCATCAAAAAGAGAACAGTGATTTCCCCTTCTCTTTAGCATAAACGTTTGCCTGCTGTGTCTTGTTCCAGGTTTCTGCAACAGATCCTGACCAAGCGGCAGATCAAAATGCCATTAACTATTCCCTGCACGGCCAGGGGGCCAGCAGCGAGTTCAGCATCAATGAGAACACTGGTGAGATCAGCGCAAATAAAAGGTTGGACCGTGAGAAGCGATCAACGTGGCGCTTTCTCGTTCTCGCCACGGATGAGGGCGGAGAGGGACTGACTGGCTTTGCAGATGTGATCATAGAAGTGAGGGATGTGAATGACAATGCACCCCTTTTCCTCTGTGTGTTGGATGGCTGTTTCACGGGCCACATCCCCGAGGACTCTCCAGCTGACACTCCTATCATGGAAATGGCAGCAGTGGATCTCGATGACCCAAAGGCTGGTATAAATGCTGTGCTAACATACAGTATCATTCAGAACGTCAAAAATGAAATTAATTTGAACTTGTTCTCAATTGATTCAGCTAGTGGCACCATCTCTACAGTGCTTGGATCCCTGGACCGGGAGAAGGAAGACAAGTACCTAGTGGTGGTTGAGGCCAGAGATGGAGGGGGGCTCACTGGGACAGGCACTGCCACTATTTTGGTGACTGACGTGAATGATCATGCTCCAGTCTTCCTGCAGAGGATTTACACAGCATTTGTCTCTGAGAATGCAAGTATTAACACTGAGGTGGTGGTGGTGTCTGCTGTGGACAGAGATGAGGGAGAAAATGCCATGGTGACGTTCAGCATCCTTGATGGGGACAATGACCGCAAGTTCTCCATAGAGACGGATGAAGTCAACAACTGTGGGTTTATCCGGCTGCGCAAACGGATTGACTTTGAGAAGCCTCATGAGAGGGTATTCAATTTGACTGTGAAAGCAGAGGACATGGATTTCTTCAGCATTGCTCACTGTGTGATCTATGTGGAGGATTCGAATGATCATGCTCCTGTCTTCTACCCCCAGTTCTATGAAGTGGCTGCACTGGGGGAAGATGTACCAGTTGGCACTAAAATTATTCAGGTTTCTGCTGTTGACTTGGATTCTGGCCTGAATGGAAGGTTTTCTTTCCACCTGCTAAATAAGTCTGACCCAGATGGCCAGTTCTCTCTGGCTAGTGATGGGTGGTTGATGGTTGCAGGATTGCTGGATCATGAGAGAGTGACACAGTACCAGCTCATTGTCATTGCCACTGATATGGGGCAGCCCCCTCTGACTGGCAGTGCCACTGTGTTAGTGACTTTGCAGGATGTAAATGACAATGGGCCAGAGTTTGAGGCGCATTATAACCCAGTGGTCTGGGAAAACACAGCTTCTCCACAGGTTGTGCAAATGAACGAGACCTCCACTCTGCTGTATGCCAAGGACCGAGACAGCGCTGTGAACGGAGCCCCTTTCTCCTTTCACCTGCTCAGTGATTCTGATAACTTGGCCAGCTTCAGCTTGCAGGACTTGCACAACGGAAGTGCCATGCTCACTGCACTGCGTACCTTTGACAGGGAGGTGCACAAGGTGTTTTACCTGCCCATCCTGATCACAGACAGCGGGATCCCACCCATGAGCTCCACCAACACACTGACCGTGAACATCGGGGACCAAAATGACCACCCACATTCTGCTGGCTACATGGAATGTCTCATTTACAGCTATGATGGTAAATCACTCCCTGGCGTTTGCTTCCAAGTGTGACATGAGGTCAAAAGAGGCAGCTGTGAGTTCCACAGGAGGTCTCTGTCCTGTTTCACATAAGCTGTTAGTAGAGGTGCTACTGAAGTTTGCTTAAACCCCATCAGAGAGCAGTAGGTATATGGGGCACAGGACTCTGGGACACTTGATTTGTAGAAGAAAGTGAGCCAGCCTTGAAGAAAGAGCTGCTTTTCTTTGCACCTTTCTATCAAACTTGAGTAATGATCTCTTGGTTTCAGATACAGTTTTTCAGTAGCATTAACATTTTAGGGGGAAAAAAATTACCAAAGTTCATAATGTTGGTGAGAAGTCATGAGTCTGAATGATGAGAACCTTCTTTCTCCTCCTTAAACTTTTTTCATTCTCCAGAATGAATTGAGTTTTAGTGAATACATTTAAGCTAAACTCATGTATAAACTGCCGAAACATTTATCTAAGTCTTCAGCTGACAAATGCTGTTATGGGGAATTTTCTGTGAACGCTGGCTGCAGGCAGTGTGAGAGCAGCCATCTTTCCCTTCTTGCTTTGGCAATTAGGCAGCAATTTTCTTCTGATTTGATGTCCCCACATAATAAGGCCAACAGCAAAATAAACCACACAGGTAAAAACATTTTGGGATGCTTGCATTCCTGTTGGTTCAGGGCATTCCTTCCTCTTCTACTCTGCTGTGTGTCCTGTAGTTTGATAGTACATTAAATAGATTGTTGTGGGCACACTAGAAATTACTTCTGAGTAGGTGGTGCTCACATTTATTTGTACTGAAACGTTCTGCCTGTTGTGTGATTACTCTGGTTCAGCTTATTGTTAAGTTGAAGCAAAGTCTGTTTCTATTTGCTGATAAACCCTGCCTGTAGCTTAAATACCAAACATTTTCATGAATCCTGAATTCTGTTTTAGTTGTTTCTTTAAAATCATTGGTACATTGGTTAATTTCTGGGAGGGACTATTCAAGACCTCAGATTTTTGATTAATTAAAATATAAAGGAGAGACAATCAGAAGGCTACTGTAACATTGTATGTTGCATTCATATACTCTGGGAATCAAACACCAGGGCATTCTGTATACTGTCTCCTGCAATATATCCAGTGAATGTCACCATGGTTGCCAGAGAGGCACAGTTTTCTCTCCTTGCATTCATTTCCTCAGTTGTCAGGTATTGTGCTGTTCCTTGTCACAAGATGAAGTCCCACATTTATCCTCTTTTTGTATCCTTGATTCTTTACTCAGTAGATTTATGAATTCAGATACCAATGGGCCTTTCCTTCAGAAGTAAGTTTTGTAAATCCAGAAAATACTAATTTGTGAGTTTTGCTGAGAGGATGCAAAACCAGCAGAATACATGCTGCTTTCCATCTCACCCCAAAGTCTCGCCATTTCCTCAAAATAAGTCTGGTTATTGTATTTTGGACATCTTCTCAATCTTGCTGTAATTTCTATATTGATGTAATTGCTTTTTTCCCCCCCCTTTCTAACCCAGTCTGCATTTTGGTTGTTTATCCTGCCAAACACCAATCCCCGTCTAAACCACTTTGTAAGTTAGTTGGATAATGCAGATAAAACAGCGAAAATTCTCAGAGGTGGCTTTTATTTTTTCCTTCCCATTGCTTTTCATTGCAGCCATCTGTGGAATTAAATCTGTGTAGCCTGTACAGCAAACATCTGATGGGCAGGGCACCATGTGGCATTTGCAAACTGGTGCACATCTCTTGAGAACTACCACAATTATTTTTGTAGAGGTGTTAGGCTTTGACACATGTGCTTCGACTAGTACAGGTTTGTGTACATGTGAGAGGTCTTGACTGTGCCACTTGTATGCTGTGTTGTTCTAGGTATTCTCCCCACAACTGTACTGGGCCATGTCAGTGCCCCTGATGCTGATGACTGGGATCGCAAAATCTACCAGTTTGAAGGGAAAACATCAAGGTATCTGGAGAGAAAAATGGGAGCTGTGTAAATATTATGGGAAAATTGACCACACGCATAATCATAGCAAGTGTTTATACTGACTGTTTTTTTGAAAACAAGAGTGCAAAAGCATTTAACTGGTTAGACACTTCTGTGTGTCAATTGCCAAAACTCCTGAGTGTGAGGCTGCAGTAAATAACACTGCATGCCAAACCAGTCTGCTTCCCATTGCCTCATGGGCCAGAATTCTGAATTCCTGTTCACAGTCATACCCAAAATCTTTATCAGTGAGCCACCACAGAAAAAATACCTACTAACTTCCAGATTCCTTCATCCAAGAACCTGGTGTTCCCATATCACCACTGGTTTTAAGACCTTATTTATACTGGATGTACAGACTTGGGACTGTCTGGATTGTGACTGGGGCTGAGACCTACATGTGTCACTCAGAGGTTTGGACAGAAGTGTCACTCTCAGCTAATGTATCTACACTAGGAGTTTGCACTGTTTCCAAAGTTATGGCTGTTGCAGCCTTAATCTTCCTGCACAGTTAATACAGCATAGCAGCAGGAAGAAACCTTCATTATATACTCATGAAGAGTCATTAGGAGCCAACGGGAGACAATGTAAGAAAGTTCTGTTCTGCTCTGTCCCTTCATGAGGGAACATATCTGTTTTCTTTGGTAAATAGAAAATGGTTCAGAAAAACCATCTGTGATGATGATTTGTACTTAGCTTTTGAACTTCTCATAGCTTGTTCCTTGGCTTAACTCTTATTACAGGTACTTTATCCTTAATGATAACTCAGGTTTGCTGACTATTAAGGAAGGAACCCCACCGGGAACATACAACATAAGAGTTAGAGTCATTGATGGAGTCTGGCCGGATGTTGTCTCTACTGTAAAGGTTATAGTGAAGGAAATCAAAGATGATGCCCTCCATAATGCTGGTTCTGTACGAATAAAAGGTAAGCAATGTGCTCAAATATGATCTACATCTTTAATGTTACTGCTGTGATGCTTAGAATTCTGCTTAGAATGCTCTTAGACACAGGATGAGAATGAATAGTTTTCTAGGTAAGGGTTTGAAAATGCACCTTTGCATGGTCATCTGATGCTGCATGTGAAAGAACACCTGTGGAGGAAAAAAGACAGCAAGGAAAAGCTTGTCTGATTTCTACACCAACTTTTAAAAACCCCAGCAACTTACATTTCAGAGGAAAAACTTTATTCAAGCAAGTGTCTACCTGAAATTCACCAAATTCTTTCAACCTTTGTGGAAAAGTAAAATCTTCTTAAACATGTTTCTGATTTTAAAAAATAATTCTAAAAATTTAGAAATTAATAAAAGGAAAGTTTCAGAACACCCATGCTTAGCAGAAGCACAGAATATTTCAGAGCCTAAAAATGAAAATACTCCTGAGTTTGCAGTTGAGTCCATTTTTTGCAACCTTATTTATTATATTTATTCTGTGATGCTCCTCTCTTCTATTGCTACAACAGTTGCAAGAAACATGTTTGTCAAGTTTTCAACTTCTATTACAGGTATCACACCAGAGGAGTTCATATCCCAATCTCCTGAAAAACAAAGTAAATACTACCAGATGAAGAAGCTGCTTTCAGAAATGATCTCAGTTCAACTGGAAAATGTTCACATTTTCAGTGTACTAAATAGCCCAAGTCCAACCCGGGGGATTGATGTTTGGTTTGCAGTTTATGGTCCACCTTACTATAAAGCAGAAAAACTTAATGGCAATGTAGCAGCTTCCAGAGCATGGGTATGTATCTGTCCTGTGTATGAAACCACAGCATCTTCTCATTGTGTCTATTCAGGTAATGCCCATTGCCTAGTGAATGTGAACAATTAGAATGATTGAGGGAGTAACGTGTGAGAAAAATTAATAGTTTTAATCAGTAAAATCAAACAATCCTTTTGCATTTATATTAAAAGTTTCAAATTTGAATGCTTTAAAAGCCAGCCTCTAAATGCATATTAAGTCACTTAAACACAATACATTTTTAGGACTATCAACAAGTTCTTCCTATTGAAAAGACTGTAAAACTGCATAAAGGATGTGTTTAGCCGTTGCCTTTCTACATGGTGCCTAAATGTTTCAATTTTACATTCACTAATTGAAACTCACAAACCAGTCAAACATTTCAAGTCTCTAAACTTAAGGTGTTTAAAATTAGTAAAGTTCTTGCCCCTCTTGCAAAAAAAAAAAAAAAAAAAAAAAAAGTTAAATTATTTGCTTTGTTAGAAACATGATGATGCAGAACCAACTCATTCTTGCCAGAAAATGTATTTCTTCACTATCAAATGCCTGTCCACATTCCTAGTATTTTTAAGCCAAAAGTTCAAATTAAAAATATAGTTCAGATACTGTGTAAATAATGCATCAGAACCATTAGTGATTACAGTTTATCAACCCAATCTCTAATGAATATCGAAATGCTTATTCATGCTGTAATTGACTAACACCAAGGCTTTGGCCTTAACAGATGTCAGACTGAGCTGCCCTTGGCTGAATAGGGTGAGGTAGACATTAGAAGAAATTGGCACAGCAACCAGTTTTGAAACAAAATAAAACTTGGGCTTTTCATTGCTGTCATGAACTTTGTGGAAAAGGCAGATTAATGCAACTAATTGTTCTTCACAGCTGGAAAGCATTCTGGACATAAATATCACCCAGATTGGCATTGATGAATGTGTGACTGCAGACTGCACTCACAGCAGCGGATGCATCAGTAAGCATGAGCAGAACCATGTACCAACCATAACCACAGCTGGAAGTGTTTCACTGGTGTCTGTGACAGTCCTGACCCATGCTGTGTGTGGCTGTGCCGCTCGGGAGAATCCTCATCTTTCCTGCTCCTCATACCAGACAAACCCTTGTCTCAATGGTGGCACATGTGTGGATACTGATTTGGGCTACAGGTTGGTAAAACTTTGTCTGGTGTGCAAACAAAATGCATCTAGTGCAGTTCGTAAGGAGGATGAGTCAAAGCTTCAGGAACCATCATTGCTTGTGTTCTCACAGTGGCAGATCTAAGTTTTGTTATACGTCACACACAGGTCTTGGAAAAGAACCTTTATTGTCAGGTTCATATATTTTAGGTTCAGCATAGTCTCATGGACATATTATAGTTTAGATTAAATTTAAATTGTGTTTGTACAAACAAGTCAAAACATTTTTTAACAGAAGTTTTGCTAGTGCTTTACCTGTACTATGGTCTAGGGAACATTGGGTCCTGTGTTTAAAGTGGAGAGTCCTGTAGTCAGAACAGTCCTTTGCATCTTCTGTTTGGATGGTGAAATTTGCTTTTTTTTTACATTTAATAGATGCAAATGTGCTGCAAATTTTGATGGACCAGACTGCCAGCAGACAAAACACAGCTTCAGAGGCCATGGTTATGCCTGGTTCCCTCCTCTTCAGCCTTGCTTTGAGAGCCGCATCTCCTTAGAGTTTATCACCGAAGTTGTTGATGGCCTTCTCTTGTACTATGGACCAGTGGCACAAGGGCAGCCTGGAGAACAGGAAAATTTCCTTGCTTTAGGTTAGCACCTTATCAAGTATACATTGGTGTTTATGTAAAAGTGACATTCTACTTAATTCACTGGTTTCGGTGGGTTTTTTTTAAAGGCTCAGAAAGTTACTTTTGGAGAAAAGGAGAGTGGACAATAGTTTGCTAGTATGCCTAGTTCATATCCTTGTGCCGCTGTTAGAAGTTGGATTTTTTTTAAGCTGTCTAAAGACCTTCTTCAACTAAAATCTAACTGCAGCAGTCGTTTCAACTTCATTTGCGTGGCAACATGGTTACTGCATATCCAATAAGAGTCTTTCCTTTGCAGAACTCTCTGGTGGTGTTCCATCGCTGACCGTGAGCCACAGCTCTGGTGAGCTTTTCCTGCAGCTGTCACAAAAAGTTAATGTTGCAGATCGCCGCTGGCACAATATTAAAATTATAAATGATGGAAAGGCAAGTGTAAATATGGGCAGTCCTGCGTAAGCATTAATTCATGTACCTAGTTATTCCTTCCAAATCCTTCCTTCCTTCTGTAAAACTCTATCAATCAATCAATCAATTTTCCACATCTCTGAAACAGCAGGGATAGGAGTTCATCAGTTCAGATGTCCTCTTAGTCTTGAAGCAGCAGAGCAGCAAATTAGAACAAGGCCTGGAGAAGTCTGATTCAATTATTAAACTGGCCGTGCTATTTCCTTTGTTTAGTCATCCCACCTGCAGCTTAGACAACAGAGCTGTGATAATCCAGAGGCTAAAAGCTTCCTGATCTGATTGAGAGAAATATTCATACTTTATCTGAGTGTGAAGCTCTGCCCCACCAAGAGACTTTAGATGTGTGGCACAAAGAAGAGAGATGTGCTTTTGTGTACAGGGCATATCCTGCTGATATAACACGCTGAAGGCATGTGCTAGGCTCCACCTTTCTCTCCCACATAAAACAAGCTCAAGGGCATGTCAGGGTCTGGGATGGGAGCCTGACAGACCTTACTCTGCTAGGTTATCTCTCTGTGTTCTGATTTGGCAGAAAGCTCCTAGAAATCCTATACTCCCTCTGCTATGCCAGTGACTTGGCATGGTCATGGCAGAGTCAGGTCTTTCTTTTGTGTTGCTCCTTAGTTATACACCCCATACAATAACCTTCTGGATTAGTATGCGGAATATTTTATTATTTTAACAATGTTTCCTGCACTGTAATTGCTAGTTACTATTCTACCTTCTGCTAAGTGAAAGAAAATAAGTAATTAAAATATTTGCACATCTCTGGACATAATTGTTCTAAATAATGCCTTTTTGTAGGAAGTGAAGCTGATTCTTGACCACTGCGTAAATGTCTCAGTTAGAGACAATGGCAGTGTCACTAAGAAGATCTCCCAAATGGATCTGTCTGCCTGTGAAGCCTCCGGAGAGATTGTGGGATCTCAAAGGTAAAAAAAAATAAAAACAAAACTACAAAAAAAACCAAAAAACAAAACAAACAACCAAAAAAAAAAAAAGAAACACAACTATTCAAAAGAGCTAGGGAAAAAGATGGGGGTGGGGTGGTGAAAATAGCCAAGCTGCTGTATTTTGCATGCCACTAATTATTTCTTTTGTCCCCTCCTCTTCAGCATGGGTAAGCTCTTCAGTGGCCATCAGCCCCTGCAGCTGGGTGGAGTTAAGCAGACTTTGCCTTACCGCAGGTCACAAAGGCACTTCCGAGGGTTTGTGGGCTGCATACGGAATGTCATTGCTGATAGTAAGGTAAGGCAAGTAAGTTTCGGGTTTACTGCTGATAACTGTAGGCACCTGATGTGATGGTTTTCTTTGACCTTTTCCAGGTCTATGATTTAGAGCACCCCGCAGAGTCCCTGAACAGTGTTCCTGGCTGTGTCCTTACGGATGAAATGTGTCAGAGTGGTGGGATGGCCTCCTGTGGCACCCATGGCAAGTGTATTGGTGGCTGGGATTTCTATCACTGTGACTGCTCCCCAGGATATGCTGGATCAGCGTGTGAAAAAGGTACTGCAAGTTTTAGAGAACTTGAGAAATTTGTGGTGAGGATCTGTGGGAGCAGCATCAGATAATACTGTTCTAATGCTCAAAGATATACTGCCATGACTTTGAAATTAGTAGAATAAGACCATGCTGTACTCTGGGAATGATTTAGATCCACAAAGATGTAAAGATCCTTCTAACTCTTGTTGAATAAAGTCGCAGATGAGGGTTGTGTTGAAAGCTGCTTTATTTTGCAGGGGTGCAAGCAGTCAGACAGGTTGTTTTGTCCTTTTTATCACCATCTTATTTCTCAGCGGTGAAAGGTGAAATATTCTGCATTGTGCATTTTTCCTCTGCTCATGCTGATCACAAAATGAAGTTTAATGAACATGTCAAACCCATGGGCGTAACCCTCTTGTTATCTTCACACCTCATTTTACATTTATAAAATGGTGATAATTGCATTTGCATTTGTCATTAGAAGGAATTGCAAGTTAAGCAATGCCCTCAGACCACAGCAGTGGGTGTATGTGGGGGCATAACATCAGGCTGGCTGCAACAAATGTATTATCCTACACAAAATCAGCATGAAATATGTATCAGAGAACAAAAGCTTCCCATGGTGGATAATGAAAACCTCAGAGATGTTGTAAGAAAGTGGAAAATTTTAGCACAATTCAAAAAGTTAGGAAGTAAATCATTTAACTCCTAGTAGCCCACATCCATGTTCAGGGTACAGGGGATATACACTTGAAGCTGGCTCTGTCCCCTCTATCTTAAAACCTTCATCAGCCAAGCAGAAATCAGAAGTGAGTGACAGGTGTTTATTGGGAATTTAAATCCCTGTAGGTACAAGGTACAAATGATGGGGCTGGTCATAACAGTCTGTAAAGTGCACTGGTGCCCCATAACTCTGGGGGCTTTTGTTGGAAGAAAACTGTTCCCCTCAGTACTGCAGTTTGGGTGAGCTACAGGCGAGGATGAGCAGCAGTGAGCAGCTGGTAAGGAGTGTTTGCAAACTAGTGTTGGATCAATGTGTTAGAATTAATGAACAGGACAGTGGGGCATTACACATATCCTTTTGTATTAGTCTGAAAACAAACCAGTGGGAGATCACAAGTCAGGATTATAAATTTAATAGGAAAATTAAAAGTAAGTATAATAATACAAGAAAAAACACTGACAGTCAGATACAACCTGACACCCTGTTAGTCAGGCTGGTGGTAGCAGTCCAAGTGAAGTAGTTAGGTTGAAGCAGTGATCCTGTGGAAGGTTTGGTCTCCACCTGAAGGTTCCAGTAGTAGCTCTTGTCCTCTGGGAATCGAGTAGACAGGGCTACCTGTGCCACTCAAGAGCCCAGGTTATATCCAGGTGGGAATGCTTGGCTCCTCCCTCCTGGGCGGAGCATCTCACAATAGGGTGAGATAAGTCCATGGTCTAGATCTGGAGCATTCACTGTTTAAGGTGTTTCTAATGACCACAGGATTGGTTAATATAGTTCAGCTATTTGTATTATGTTTTACAGGCAGACAATAGTGTTTTAGAAACATCTGTCTGGATTCAAATCTTATTTTGTTTTGCATTGTTTTGAGATGCTGGTTCACTAGCCCAACTGCTGTATTGGTTCTACCCCTCATTACTGTGGGGCAAAGAAAGGGCTCAGAAAGTAAGTGTTCAAAATCCCTAAGTCGTATCCTGATGTAACAGAAAGACTTTGATTGGCACCAGCTTCTTCCAATGTATTGGGCTGCAAAATGCTGGTGTGCAGCTGGTGTTTTATGAATGACTCCAACGTGCTCACAGCAAGGAGCAGACAGCTGGTGACAGGAGTCACTGCAGCATCCCAGGAAAACCCATACCTGCTCATCAGCTAGAGCCTGCAGCTGCAGAGATAGTGGACAAGAGAGAACTGGGTTAGGAAGAGTAATGTGAGGCGAAAAAGCTAGAAGAGAAAAGAAAACATGCTTCAAGAAAGGAAAGAGTGAAGACAAACAGAGAGAGAAAAAGAGAGTGAAGAAAGTTTATCTTAATCATTTGGTATTTCGTGTCTTAGGCAAATTAAATGCCCAGGATGAGTGGGGTACTCTTTGGATTTTTAGTTGCATGACACTGACCTCAGATGATCTGTAGGTGACCCAGTATCCTTGTGGTCTACTAACTAATGTGAACTATCTCTTTATTTGGTGAAAAGAAGCTTCTTTTTTTTCAATAAGGTTTGGCCCAAAACAGATCTAGGATTGCTGTCAGCTAATGATACTGAAAAAGGTGACTACTCTGCAAGAGCGTCAGGGTCTGGATAGTTTAGTGGTGTTTGATTTCCACAGAAGTGTGCAGTGCACCTTGATCAAACTCTATGCTGGACCCTGGATTCCTCAGAGTGATAAGGAAACAATAAATTTCAGCGCATTGTCCCTAGTTAAAATTGTAAACACTGACCTAATCTCCCTTTGTAATTAAAAACCCCTCTGCCTTCCCTGTGGCTTTCTCTTGTGCCAACTTAAACGGGAGGTAAAGCATATATTTTCTAACAGTGGAGGTTTTAACTGCTGAAGGAAACACTTGATTCTGGTGAGGTTATTTTGTTTGGTTGTTCTTTGGGGGGATCGTATGGTTTTTCTTTCTGTTTTTCAGATCAACACAAGCTACTTTGCTGGAAAATATGTCTCAGATATTTAAAAAAAGGTTATTTGAGCACAGTGTAGGAGTGATTTGGTATAGAGCATATAACACGCAGACTGCTAGAGACATCTAATTGTCCCTATCCTGCCTAAATTCTGAATCCTTGATTTGTTGGTTTTCAATTAATGCCCTTCAAAGCGGGGCAGAGGTTGCTTTCCATGATGCTTCATTATATTGCCAAAATTCCTTAAGAACTAAAAGTCTGACATTCAGAGCTAGTAAATTCTCAGAGATCAGAAATCTGAGGGAGCAGCCATTTCTGAGATTTTCACTTTGATTTTGTGTGCTGTGCTTAGTTCTTCCAGAATGGGCTTTTGGAAGGGACAGCTGGATCCATTATGAGCCAAGAAGCATCCTCAGCACTCGCAGCACTCGGATCCAACTGATGGTGCGCACCCGGATCTTCCACAGCACCCTTCTCAGCTTGGCCTCTGCAGATGGGAACGGATTTATCCGACTGGAGGTGAGCACAGCTGCTCTGTTTGAGTGCTGCTTATTTCTTGTGGAGTACCATAGTAAGAGAAAAAGATACAGTTCTGATTAAGGATGCTTGTTCTGTAATGTAATAAGAGCAGGAATTTTCCATGTAAGTGTAACTACTCTGATTTGTGTTCTCACTATTGCTCTTTCATGGTATAAATTCTAGTTCTTTCACTGCCTGCAAAAGGTTCATGTGACACATGTCAAACAGGAAGATTGTTGTGTCCTGTTTGCTTTTTCCCTTTGCTTCTATCTGTCCCTGTCTGTAAAACTTGTCTCCACATTTTTGTTGCTCTTTAAAAAAGCTGTCTGGATTATAATAGCTAGAGAGAGGCTGCTTCTTCTAACTGAAACAGGAGAGTCAGCTGGGAAGCCTTAGAGGTAGATATCAGTAGGGAGAAGACTGATTAAAGAGTTCATGTGCGTTAGAAGAGTGGCCTGGGAAAAAAAGGAGTTGATAATTCCTGCACCTGCAGTTTTCTTGTGGTAACTTTTATCTGGGAATAAAGCACTTAAAAACAAGAGTACCACTTCCATTTTAAAAACTCACGTCCATTTCTTGAGGGAGGACTGTACAATAACATTTAGAAGTGCATTTCTGTTATTGAAGATCTTTATCACTTTCCTCTAGGTGGTTGAGGGCTTCTTTAGTGTTAACTTCAGTTTGGGGGACAAAAATCACTCTTTGAGAATGAGGACATTACGCATAAACAATGGCCAGTGGGTTCTTCTGACCATGGAGCGCTACAACAATGAATTTACCCTGCGTGTCAACAGTGGTGGAGGCGATCAAGAAGTCACCTCTGTCTTGGGCATGAATAGGTGGTTTGAAATGGATTGGGCAAGCATTGTGCTAGGAAACCATCTTCCCAGTCATTCAGAGAGTGATTTCCAAGGTAAGTGGTATGATGGATTCCTAAAAAGGGGGAATTAAAGCTTGAAAGTGGCATCTTTGAGTGTATTGGAGAGTCTAAATAGGTAACAATTCCCATACAGACTACTATGCCCCTCCTTTACTAGGGAATTCAATGTTCAATTATTGTCTAGTGAAGATGGGAGACTTCCTGTAAAAATTTAAAAATAGCACTTCAGTTTTTTGTTTCATAGAAACAGATAATGGGTTGGAACAGATCTTACAGATCATCTAGTTCAAAACCCTCTGTCATGGGCAGGGGCACTTCCACTAGATCAGGGTTTCTCATGCCAAAGGCCTCAAGCAGTGTGCTCACGGTGTGATCTTCACTCCTGTTTTTGCCTCGGAAGGGTTTAAGGAACAGACAAAACAGCTCCTGGCAGGAGGAGAAAGAAGTGCAAGGCAACTTGTGGTGCTCTCACAATTTCCTGGGATGGAGTGCTGAGACTTTAAGATTGTAGCTTAACAAGAAGACAGCTTTTTCCATTCTGTTGCTACTTATTCAGTCCCACTTTTAAGATTATATCTTAAATCTAGATTAATTTACTGGAGATGTCCTGGTTCATAGTACAGTTGTGCTGAACTGTGGTATTGGTACAATGCAGCTCTCCTGGAGAAGTATTGTCAATCTGTAGACTGACCAGAGCACACGAGACACATGTTCTGTAGCTCTCCTTCTAAAATAAAACTTATAAGGACTATAAGGATATTTTAAAACAATGTGTTATGTTTTCTACAATGCTCTAAGTTCTGGATATGTGCTGGGGGCAGGGCTTGAGGTGGGGAAGTAGCTAACTTAATGTACTTCTCTGCATACTCCTCTGCTTTGATGCAGGTTGTATGCGTGATGTCCAGCTGGACGGTCAGCCGCTCCTCGTGGAAGGCAGAAGCACAGAATTTGGATTAATTTTGAAGCGGCAAGGAGTCACCATGGGATGCCATTCCAGTGCCTGCAGCAGCCAGCCCTGTTACAGCCCCTTCCTTTGTGTAGACCTGTGGAGAAAATATGAATGCCGGTACATGAAGCTTTTGTTTCCATCTGGGGATGGCTGGGAAGCTCTTACTTTCCACCTTTGACCAGGCAACTGGCTTCAATCAGTGAAATTCCCTGTGGCTGCTGATCAGAGAGGGTCATTGCAAAGACAAATCCTTCTCTCCATCTCATCTCCTATCATGGACTAGACTTGCCTTTTTCTGCAAGTCTGATGTGGAATCAAATTACTCTGCCATTTTTTCCATAGTGAGAAGATCACAGGCCAGTGAGAAAGTGAAATGTCCTTTGATAAAAGGTGGATTGCAAAAGCTTTGGTCTATCCTCTGTACGAAAATACTAATATATTCTTATAGTGTATATATACAGTGTGTACATGTATATATGCACATAGATATACACATATATGTATACAAAAGATATATATATGTATACATATATATATATGAATATTGCAAACATAATATATATTTACATATATTTCCTGTAAAGAAGTTGAAATTAATCACAATTTGTACGAAACAATGAGACTTTCAAAATTAGATTGGCACAAAACTGGATTCTAAAATTGGCTTCCCAGGGTCAGAGCCAAAGCCAACAGCTGTTATCCTACACAGTTAGCTTCTTGAAGAAGATCCACTTTTTAAAGAAAATTTTCAAAAATATTTATTAAAATATGCAAATCAAAACCCAGGCATTTCTGTTAAAAAAAACCCAAACATAAATACATGCAGTACTGGGAGGAGAAGCCACTTGAATTCTTGGAATTCAGACAAAATTTGGCACTTCTAAAGTCTGATGATTCTTTCCTACAAGAGGCTGTGAGATGGTTTTAAGTGTGTCTTGGGACACTTCTTTCTTCAGACTACTTGCAACAGAGCAATATGAAGTCTCTTCCAGTTTTTTCAGTAGAATTTCTTCTTTGGATTGCAGAAAGAAAGTCTGTGATTTCATACTATACCTCCAGGGCCTCTCCAATTACATGTGAGGGGAAATCAATCCTAAAAGACAAGATGGGTCATTGTGAGGAGGTGAATGACATTTCTCCCCAGGGTCCAAAGGAGCATTACAAAGCTTATACCAAGTGCTTGCTAGCCCTTTTCCCAATGATCTTAGCTATCCATTTTCTTTTAGGGGTTTTGATTAGAACATGGACATAGAAAAAGGGTTAATCAGAAAGTGATGGCTCCTTTTTTTAAGGAAGGAGTGAGGTTCTCCTGCAAATCCTCTGGATCAGGAAACCAGAAAATGTGTTTGTGTTTTCATGAGTCTACTAGCTCACTAAGTTAGAATTTCCATGTATTTCAAACTTTCAATTTGGATTTGTGATTTGCTTGAAAATAATTAAAATTTGCTTTAAAGAAATGGCAACAAACTGCACAAAACAACATACAGGTCCAGATGCTTTGCTTGCCTATAAGATATCATGTGCTTTGGTTGTTCAGGTGCCCAGCTGGGAAAGTAGAAGTGACTGACACCCTTACAGGGCTCAGACACTGTACCTCATCCTCTTGTGGACACTGGACCTGTAGGAATGGGGGGACCTGTGTGGCTCAATCCCAAGACAAGACTATCTGCCAGTGCCCCGAAGGTTACAAGGGAAGATGGTGTGAAATTAGCCAGGTGAAGGCTGGAAGACCTGTTGGACTCAGCTCTGGCTCTATTCTGGCAATCAGCATGTGCCTCCTTGTCTTCCTAGGTAGGAGATCACGTACCTTTTTTTTCCTTCTTTTTAATCATGTACCTTGTTCCACTGAATTAAGCCTGCTTTACCCTTGAGTGTTGTGATCAGTGTTTCACCTTTTCTGGAGATCATTATTTGAGGATGCTAAGAGACGAACAACAGCACATAGTTACAGTTTACTTGCTTTGAAGCCAGTTCAAGCAAGTTTAGGACTTTTCTCTTCCAGAGTAATTTACTTTCAATCCTCCTTAAGTAAGAGCTTTCCATCTTTGTGTGCAACTCTGTGTGCAGCCACATCCATTTGAAATTCCTACCTGCCCTGAGCCCTTACATATGTAATAGGTAGGACCTACAGCTACATATGCTCTTCACATATTAGGAAGGAAGAGATCTTCTAGAAAGTTCATTATCTTAACAGGGAAGCCTCATTAAGAGTGTGGGGCAGAGAGAGATGTTCACAGTGTGTCCATTTTCAGGTGCACTTTGGTTGAAAAGTTAATAACACCATAAAACTCTGTTAATGTTGATAAACCACACACACATCTCAGAATAGCAAAGATTCCATTATTATATTACACTTGTAACCTTCATTAAAACAGTGGTTTACTTACTTTGGGTATCTTATTTACTCAGGATTGGTGAAAGGCCAGAGATTGGCCAAAATGCCTTCTATTTAAATGGATTCTTTAGGTAAGTAAAATACTCTTTTAATGAAGCTTATGATGTAATATACATAGATTATTCTTTACATTCATGAATTTAAGTTGTTTATATATTAACAATACTCATTTCTTACCTGCAAATTTAGTTGTCAAATTACGAGTTGATTTAATATCTCAGGAATCATACAGCTACTTGTTTATCATGCATCGTACTTCATCATATGTCATATAACAAATATGTTCTTTATTTCTTCCAGCACTCTTGGTTTCCTACACAGTGTGGAGTCAGTGGGGAAGTTCTGGGTTTCGGAAAGGAGGAATTTACCACATTCCTGAAGAGCATGAAAGCTGGGAGGATGTTAGAGAAAATGTCTTCAATTATAATGAAGAAGGAGGTGGAGAACGTGACCAGGTATGATGCAGCTTCAATCCTGTATTTGCAAATCCAACCTCTCCTTACTTTCCTTTCCCAGACCTTTAACTTATTATCAAATTGGTTTTTTTTCTTTTTTCTTTTTTAACCTGAAGTCCTCTTAAGTGGGAGGCTTCTATTTCAACCCAGTCTGCACCTTTTGTGATGCTGGTCATGTGTGGCCACTTTCAAGGGGGCTGCTCTGGACACATCATTGTTGCTTTAGCTGAAAACTATCATTATACAAAAGGACTTGGTATGATCTGAACTAGGCACTCTCTTTTCTTCAGCTTGTAGAAAGCTCACAGAATTCTGTATTACCTTGCCTTATGTTGTAAAACATTTTTTAAATCTGTTTCCTTTTGAGTTGTTTCTCTCTGATATTTGCATTCTTTTCATTTCCAGAATGCTTACAATATAGATGAGCTGAAGAAACCTCTCCGTAAAATTCCCCACTCCTCCTTGCGAGCAGCTGCTCCACACTCCAGGACACCAACTGACCCAAAAAGAGACTCACCCCCAAAACATGCACATCAAAACCAATCAATATCAGCTGTTTCCAGCATCCCAGACTTCAAGGAATATGTTTCTCGAATCATACGGGATGCAGACAATGATCTAAAGAGTCTTCCAGCTGACACTATTCATTTTTACTGCTTGGAAGGGCAATGCTCTCTAGCAGGGAGCCTTAGTTCGTTAGATTCCATCAGTGGGGATGAAGATCTAAATTTTGATTGCCTCCAGGAGTGGGGGTCAAAGTTTGAGAAGCTTAAAGAACTCTATGGGGTCTCAAATGAAAATTTGTAACCTGAGTTACAGGAACTTGACATATTGTCATGACATATGGACACTACTTTTAGAAATGCCCTTTTTTCTATGCAAGTTACATCAAGTAACTTACGTGATGCAATTTTTTAGTTACAATAGCATGATATACTCACTTTTCCCAAGAGTGACAATCTTTTTATATGCACTGTACAAAGTTATTTCATTATATAAGTGCAAAGACTTTTAAAGCATGAATTTTCTTGAAAACTTTGGAATGTAGGATATCTGTAGAATAGTATTATAATATCCTTTTTTATTTATGTAGACCACAATGACTTACTAGAATTATCCTGGATGCAAGAACTTGAATTGTTTTCTCCCTAGTATTAACATAAAACCTGTCGGGTGGGTAACAATGTGTTGGGCATTCTTTTTTTTTAAAGTGAATTAATTTTAGACTGTGAAATAATTATTACCAATGTGAAATATAAAACATTTAAAATTTCTAGCTTGTTGTCAGTTTTTGTTTTATCCTCCTAAACTCTGCTCTTCCATGACATGACACACACCACCTCACTCGCTATTACAGGCTGCCCAACTCTCTGGGACTTTTTTGTCTGACCCCTTTCCTAACTACCTGTAATGAGGGGAAAAGAGTAGAAAGATCCCATGCGTGAACATGACTTTGCGACAATTTTACACTCTTATAGACAGTTGTAAGACCTGGAAAAAGTTTCTTTTCAGTACACTTTTATATCCAGCTTTGCTTTTCACATGGAACCCTTCTTCTGAGTGTGAAGCTGGAAAATAGAAGAGCTGATAGCAGGTGTGAAGACAAGCTAGAAAAGCATCCAGGCAAAAGTTGGAATTGAATTCTTTCAATCAGGACAGTCATTGTAAAAACTGGGATCCTCAAAACAGAAAGCATGGGAAACCTAGCCTCTACTCCTTTGCCTCCTCCTACTCCCGGTCTCCAAAAAAATGACTGATTTTAGCACGGAAAAAGAGAATCAGAAATCTGAAATCTGACATTGACTTGAACTCTCATCTCTATGACCATGGGTAAATCACCTTGTTCTTTCTCTCTTAACCTCTTTGAAGTGGGGCAGCTCCCAATGCATGGGGTGATGTGAGAATGTTAATACATGCTTACAGAATGCTTGTAAGCTCTGAAGTTCCAAGGTTTTTTTAACTGTTTTCAACTCAGCGGAGTTTTTTAACTACCACTATACTCAACATTTGTTTTTTATTGAAGTGTTGACACTTGCTTTGATTTATAAAAAATGTTTTAAAATTAGATCTTTCATCACTCTTCATCATTTTACTTGGCAAAAAGAATGCAAGTGTAAATTAGTTTTGTACTTAGAAGGAAGATTTTGATACTGTTAGAACAAATAGTTTACATTGAAAACTGATTGAACAAAAATACCATGTGAACTGAATAAAACAATCTACATTCACTTAATAATTTTTTTTGTATCAGTGATACTAAATTAGCAATATTTATTAGAAAGATTTGGAGAACAAGTCAGCATGAGCCACTCCTTCATGCCAAAGCCTCACATGGCTAGGGACTGATTGTTCTTACAAAGTAATTAAAAATAAATATGGTCGATATATTAACATATAGCTACATCTTGTTTAATGTAAATTTTTCCTCTTTTCTAAAGATATATGTGTAGTGTGGTAAGAAACGACATTTCTCACACCAGGGGATATTACGTATGTTGTTGCTGCAAATGAAAACTGCTGAGCCACAGAATTTCAGTAAGGTGACTCTTCCAAGTGTTGAATTCTTACAACATTTTCAAGTTGTGCATATACAAAAAGTGCATATACATTTTTTTTGCTCTTTATTAAGTTGCCTCTCCTGAACTTGGTATCAAGCAAAGCTTAGCACAAGTATTGGTAAACTGTCTCTTCCAAAAGAAACTAATTTGAACAATTTGCTACAAATCATCCTAGCAGACTGTGATATCCCTGAGGACTCTTTTGTAATTCATATTCCGAAATGGAACATTTTACATATGGATGTATTAAACAATAACTCAGGAAAGCCAAAGCAGTATTTAATTTTTTTCCTCAAGTAACTGAACACATGAAATAACATGCACAACAGAAGATAAATTGCATTGAACTCAGGATATGTAATGGACCTTTGTCCTCATGGAAGATGAGAAAGAAGAATTTTCCTCTACCTCCTTGAGTCACTTATAACAAAATGCAGAATGCTTATAGCTGACAGCTGCACATGACAACCCTGGGAGTCACACCATTTGCCTGAGAGCATTGTCCAAACACTTCTTGAACTGTGAGGCTTGGTGCTGTGATCACTTCCCTGGGGAGCCTGTTCCACTGCCTAACCACCCTAGTTAGTACTGTAGTATAAGTGTATGTAATTGTATATCTACATGCAAACCTCCTGTGTAGCCTTTGTGAACTCTTCTCTTGGTAAAATATTTGAGAAATTCAGCCAAATTACTGAACTAGATAAAAGCTTCTCCTAGTCATCATGCTTCTCCCCAGGACATTAATGTTCTAAGAACAGGGATACCTGAAAATCTTGAGAACTGCTCCAGTTGCAGTTGAGAAGTGGCATGGTCAGACATGGACTATGCAAATACTGACACCCTGACACCTTAATAACAGTGGAAGTTGTTACTGATGAGAAAGCAGTGCTTCTGCCACTTCATTCATAAGAAGGACATGGAGCTGTTGGATCAAGTCCAGAGGATGGCCATGAAGTTCATAAGAGGACTGGAGCATCTCCACTACAAAGACAGGCTGAGAAAGTTGGAGCTGTTAGCCTGGAAAAGAGAAGGTTGTGTGGAGATTCCATAGCAGCCTTTCAGTCTCTGAAGGGAGCCTACAGGGAAGCTGGAGAGAGATTCTTTGTCAGGAATTGTAGTGATAGCACAAGGAGGAGTGCAAACAAATGGGAAGAGGGGAAATTTTGGTTAAATATTAGGGAAAAAATCTTTACTGTGTGCAGAAAAGTCATGCTGTGAAACACCAGTGTCCATAAAAGAGAGAGAGGAGTCCTGCAGCTTTATGTGAATAAAGGGAGAGACTCCACTAAGCCATTCCCCTGTGGGGTCTGTCTCGAAGTTTTGGAGGACACAGCCTCCTTTTACCCAAACTCCTGACCGCAGTGTTCCCCATTGGCTGAGGTACTAGGAATTACAACCTTCCCAAACCGTCTACCACACACTCCCCCTCGAACATGGATTGTCATTTTTCCCCAAAGTTCAGAAGTTCAGGCTGTCTGTGTTCTGCAATAGACTTTGGAGGGATCTATTTCTCCTATTACCCCGAAGTTTAGGAGTTCAAACTGTCTGGTCAAACCGCTTGGGTTCTATATCAACCTCATGTTCCTAGAGACCCATTTCAAAGAGAGAACACCCACTTCTCCTAAACACTATCCAATATTTTGTGAACCTCACCCATCCAATAATTTGTAAATACATTAGCACCCATCATTCCTGAGAGTTGTGAGGGTGGTGAGGCACTGGAGCAGGTTGCCCAGGAGGCCGTGGATGCCCCAACCCTGGAAATGTTCAAGGCCAGGCTGGATGGGGCTCTGAGCAGCCTGCTCTGACAGGAGGTGTCTGCTCACGGCAGGAGTGGTTGGAACTGGATGATCCTTAAGGTCCGTTCCAACCCCTTAACATTTTATGATTCCCTGATCCAAATCTGCCTCCATGGACCAAGGCCCTGATTTCTTTATCCTTTCATGAGGCATTAGAGCAGGAGCACGGAGGGTGAGCTATTTATCGGCCTGAGTGCTCACAGGAGACACCCTGCGGGGCCAGGGCCGCGATGGACGCGCAGACCGAGTGACGGCTCTGGGGATATGCATCGAACTAGTGATTTCGGAAAGAAAAACGCCGATGCCGTAAGAGAGCCAGGCTGCTCCACCAGCAGATCCGCCCGGCCGCGTACCCGCGGCAGCTCCTGCAGCGCCTCCCCGGCAGCGCCACGCTCCCCGCGCCGCGGCGGGCGGGGCCTGCACGGGCCGCCTCCGAGGGGGCGGTGGCCGGCGGCCATCTTGTGCTGCCGCGGGTGGCCGCGGGAGCCGGGGGCTGCTGGCTGGGTCCCTGCCGAGCGGCCGGCATGAGCGCCGAGGCGGCGGACCGGGAAGCCGCCACCTCCAGCCGGCCATGCACGCCGCCGCAGACCTCGTGGTTCGAGTTCGTGCTGGAGGAGGCGCTGCTGGAGCAGCACCTGCAGAAGCCCTCTCCCGGTGCGTGCCCTGCTGGCCGCCGCCTTCCCGCGGCCTCGGGCTCGGCCCGGCCCCGCTGCCCTGCCTCGCTCCCCGCTGCTCTCGGGCAGGATCGTCCGGGGGCTGGGAGGCGTCGGTGCGGTGCGAGGGCTCTGCTGGGAGTCGGGGGCTGAGGGAGCCGGGCACTGCCCGGGGATGTGCGGCGGCATTTACCGCCGGCTATTACGCGGGTTTTCTCGCTTCACATTATCTTCTCCATTTAATAGCTTCATTTCTCTGTTTTTCTTGTTTGCTGTATCGCTTTTCCTTTCGCGTGTGTGAAGTTGTGTGCGGAAGCGTTGCTGTTTGTTGGTTTGTGCTGTGGGAAGCGCTGCTGGTGAATATCATTGCGGTTCACAGCTGCTTTTCTCCCACTGGAGTCTTGTTAGTGCCAGGAGCTGAAGTCGTCCGAAAGGATCAGTGCTGAAATTGCTCTCTGGACCTGGAATGCATCGAAATCGGGTCTGATGTATTGTAAGAAAGTGACCGTATTTAAAAGTAGCTGATCTCCTGTCGGTCATAAGTGGTAGTCATCTTTTTCAGTGCCCGAATTCTGTGAGGAGGTGGAGGAAACAGGAAAACCCGTTGCCTCTATAAAGAGTAAATTTAAGCGTAATCTATCCTAGATCTTAGATTTTATACTCTATTTTGCAATTAGTTAGGTAAATTCGTAATACTTGTTTTATGTTTCACAAAGTTCAGTGAGAGTATAATACTTATGATGTGGCACTCACAGGTATTGACAATCTTAATGTAAGGGAGAGATTTGGGTACTTTTTATTGTTTTTTAATCGATCTGAAAGTATTTTTTAAACGCATTCAGAAATACCATCAATTGCTTGTGAATATACTTTAAATGCCGAGGAGAATTGCAAGTGGATGTATAGTTTTTACAACAGCTCACTTGTGATTTCATTCGGCAGCATTTATTTTCAGTAGATGCAAGTATTGAAACAATTAATACAAAATAGTGCGAATAAGTAAAAGTGTGAGAGTGTGGTTACCATGGTCAAGTGAACTTTAAGGTTAAGCAAAGATATGTTAATAGTCTGATTTGAGTCAGCATATGCAGGATGTCATTTGGGACTGGAATCTACCAGGTAACAATGTCAGCATTATAAACACCAAGGACATAAGAACCCTGTTCTTACAGCTGAAAAAAAAATCAATTTCTTGGCTGACAAAGAATTTGAGGAGTGGCTGTGGGTTTTTTTGCAGATCCGCCACCTGTGCAGCTGATTGTTCAGTTCTTGGAACAAGCTTCAAAACCATCAGTGAATGAACAGAACCAAGTCCAGCCACCACCTGATAACAAAAGAAACCGCATTTTAAAACTTCTTGCTCTCAAAGTTGCTGCTCATCTGAAGTGGGATTTGGATGTATTAGAAAAAAGGTATAGTGTGTACACCTTCATGCTGAGTTTATTAAATAGAAGTGGCTTGAGATACTTATTTAAAAAAAGGGAAATCTTGTCATGCTCCCTTTTCTGACAGTATCTTCCTTGCATTAAGAACAGTCTTAGGTGTGACAAAATGAAACCAAGTTTTATTTCAGCTGTAAGTTAGGAAAGGATTTTGATAAAGGCAGTGTGTCTGAACAAATCAACACTGTTTAGAGAGGAAAAATAGCATGGCTTAGACATTAAGGTATGTACATGTAAATTCATCAAAAGATGAATTGGAGGTTGTGTTTTCTTCAGTGACAAAACTAGCATAAGTTTCCTCATTCTGACATGCTTGAAATTGGAGGTCTTGCTCCAGTTTTGTTGATGTTAAGACTCCATATATCTGTGAGCTAGGTCACTGAAATTAGTGTGGTTGAAATAGACAAACCTCACCTTTGCATCTTTCCTCTGGAAATTTCAGCTGAAGAATGGTCTGATGAGCTAGAACAGTCAGGAGCTACTTCAGTTTGGCAGGCTATGTACATTAGGGAGCTGCACTTCACAGAATCACAGAATGGGGCAGGTTGGAAGGGAGCACAGTGGGTTGTCTGATCCAACCTCCCTGTTCAAGCAGGGTCATCCCAGAGCACATGGCACAGGATTGTGTGCAGATGGTTCTTGTTTACACCTGGTTTCCTGTTTACACTTAGGTAATGGCAGGAGTTCTTTGTTCATTCACTCAGGTCTTTTATCCCATTTACCTGTAATTTAATGTAAAGTCTTAGAGGGGGCAATGGTTCTAACTTGAATGGAATTATAGAATCATTTAGGCTGGAGAGGACCTTTAAGATCATCAAGGCAAGTGTTATCCTGACATTGCCCAGACCACCACTAAACCATGTCCCTAAGTGCCATGTCCCTAAGCCATGTGCCACATCTACATGTAGTTTAAATACCTTCAGGGTATAATGGTGACTCAACCACTTCCCTGGGCAGCCTGTTCCAATGTCTGACCACCCATTTGGTGAAAACTTTTTCCTAAAATTCATTCTAAACCTCCCCTGACACAACTTGAGGCCATTTCCTTTTGTCCTGTCACTTTTTGCCTGGAAGAGACTGACCAACCCCTTGCTACAGCCTCCCTTCAAGGGGTTGTAGAGAGTGGTAAGATCCCCTCTGAGCCTTCTTTTCTTGTGGCTAAACACCCTCAGGTCCTTTGGCTGCTCCTCACAGAACACTCCTGATAAAACACAAGACCTAAAATTTGTTAAACAGAAACCCTGGCTTTAGCTGCAAAAAGTGTAGTTTCACAATTGTTTTCAATACTGGTTGCAAAGAATGCAGATTTTTCACAACATCAAAGGTCCTTTGGCAGTAGCTGATTCAAATAATGCCTATATTAGACATTATACATTAGACATTGTTCAAATAATGTCTAGATTAATAATAGTCTTTTAGTTGTGTTAAATTGTACCACAGAAGCTTGTAGTAGTGCAGTCCAGTCTGCATATCTTCTCATTTTATTAAAGAGAGTTCCATCCCAGTTGATGTGTATTTTACTTACTCTCTATTCATAAAGTCCCTAGTCTTAACTTCATTGTTCACTATATGTGAGTGAAGTTTCATTTGTGATGGAAATGGGATTGTCAACCTTCGGGGAGTATGGACTGGGGCTGCTTTGAAAGAATTTCTTATTAGCTGGGTCGTGCTGTTATAGGTGACTGGATTATTCTGGTATGGTGCCTGTGTGGGCTAATGCAATGGTGCAGACTAGTAGTTCAGCTGTCAGGGCAACCATCCACTTGGGCTTAATTTATGCAGCTGGTACTGTTAACTGCTTTACCTACCTGATCTCAAATGCTGAATAAATATACTGCCTTTGCATCCATGGGATGTTAAATAATAATCCAGTACTTAATAGTAGTGTGTATTGTTTGACATTCCATAAGTAGATTTACTCCAATAAGTATATGATTCTCTGTCTTTTGTTTTTTAATAGCTTGTCTGTTCCTGTATTGAACATGTTACTGAATGAACTTCTGTGTATCAGCAAAGTCCCCCCAGGAACTAAACATGTGGATGTAGACCTGTCCAGCTTACCCCCAACCACTGCGATGGCAATACTACTCTACAACAGATGGTAAACTACTACAAGGCAATAATGTAACATCATTATAGAACAAAGCAATGTTTTCTTCTATGTGTATAATTGTACATAGAAGGAGAAGGAATCTCAAAGTACTAATAATACTGTGATCTGTTGCTAGGTTATAGTGAAGGAGCTGAGTCTGAAAAGCTATTCTAGATCTGGTTTTCTTCCCTAAAAAAAATAGTCAAGGTAGTGGTTTGAACTCTTGCCTTAAATATAAAAATCTTCATGTCTTTCAGCTTTTTATGGACATCAGAGCACTTCTTAGCTACTAGATGTGCACTTGAGTAAAGGATGTATTCTAATGATGTAATGTATCTGAAATGCTAAACTGCTATTACCAAGAGGCCTGTAATCTGTTTATTACACTTCTGAGGCTAATACCATTCTTGGCTTAATTTTTTCCCGTGTAGGGCCATAAGGACCATCGTTCAAAGTAGTTTTCCTGTAAAGCAAGCGAAACCTGGTCCACCTCAGTTAAATGTGTAAGTTACAGATATAATTCATTTGGATGTCATGAATATTTTGTAATCAGGAATGTAATTTCTAAGTGGATTAAATAATATTAATGTACAGTTGCTTAAAATGTCTAGATGTAACATGGTAAACTTGGATTTGTTTCAAGTATATTCTTACTTTCCTGTCAGACATGCTTGAAACATATGCTTGTTCTGTTGTTCCTCTCTGTCAATGTTATAATCTCTGTGACTTTGTAGTGGCATGAAAACTAATGGGAGGAAGAGAGATGACAATTTGCCTTGGCAGAATGCTTATGCTCTAGTTTAGATGGGGTATTTCTTGCATCCGTTAGCATCCCTAACTTACAGTAGCTTGCTTAATGTGGTTGTTTTGTTATACCAGTTTGAAGCTTTGTGTATGACAGCCTAAGAAATAATTAAGTCTTTTCATTTGCTTCATTAGGCAACAATTTGTAATTTAAAATCAATTTTGCGTTTTGCATTCTAGAAGCTGTGAGGCTTTAGTAACAACTTGTCCTTGGAATTGACCTTTAGGTTATAAATTTCTCCAAAAGTTGGAAGTATCTAAGTGATACTTTTCATATGTTTTATGTTCATTTTATGCTAAAGCATTAGACCATACTTGTTTGAGAGAGTCTGTTTTATATGTTGGTTAAATTTGCTGCTGCTACTCCTCATTTTGCTATAAATCTTGTATTGTCCAGTGTGTATCAGAGTCTGATCCTGAATTAAAAAAAAATTCAGTGGGAAAATAATTTAAAAGTACTTCTAATTTTTTACATAAACGTGTGAACACACTTTTGCCCCTGACACGTTTGAGAAGATTTACATGTTGAAGCTTTAAGAGACTTGAGGCTGTGAAAACTGATTTCGTCATGATTGTTTTGCTATTGAATTGCTATTAGCAATCTGATCTTAAAAAAGCCAATGATAGCTTTGCAACTTTTTGTTCTATTGAAGCACATTCTCATACAAAACTGTATTTTCATTATATAGTTCTGTATTTCAGATATAAATAGTCAGTGGTCCTGCGCAATGATGTGTAAAATGTAGTTAAGCAAAACTTAGTATGAATGAATTATTGTGACTTAAAACATGAAAAACAAATAACATGCAGGTCTGCTTTATAACTGAAATCGTGACCTCTTCTCTCTAACTTGCAGAATGAACCAGATTCAGCAAGAAAAGGAACTAACTGAAAATATTTTGAAAGTGGTGAGACTCTTTTCCTTTCCTATTTTTGCTTAAGTTTACACATTAATACGAATGTCTTTGTTGTACAACAAATACTGAAGCCATTTCTACATGGCAATAGAGCAATTTTTTAAAAGTCCTTTTTTTAAGGAATTTTTTTTGTATAAGTCCTTAATTGTAGAAGGACTTTTTTTAAAACCTATCCTTTTATTGAGCTATTAAAATTCTATTGTTAACTTAAACCCAGAGTTAAACTCAAGACCAGGAGGTTAATTCTTTTAATGAATTTGAACTGTTACAGTTAAAGGAGCAGGCTGCTGATTCCATCCTGGTCCTAGAAGGAGCACTTAAATTAAACAAAGATCTTTATGTCCATACGATAAGAACTCTGGATTTATTAGCCATGGAACCTGGTATGGTGAATGGAGAAACAGAGAGTTCCACAGCTGGACTGAAAATCAGTGCAGAGGAGATACAGTGTCAGGTAGCTTCCATTTTGTATTAAAGCTTTCAATTTATATCTGTGTCTTTAAACAAAGTGTTAAGTAATAATTTTGAGGTAAATTGCAGTATTTTTAAATTTATGTTCCCTCTGGTTCTTTGATTTTTGGCGTGGGTTTTTTTTTTTTGAGGGGGGGTTGGCTTTTTGGGGGTGTTTGCTTTAGTTGGTTTTTGTTTGGTTGTTTTTTGGGGTTTTTTGTTTGTTTGTTTTTGTTGGTTTTTGGTTTCGTTGGGCATTTTTGTTTGGGGTTTTTTTTGTTTGCTTGTTTTTTGGGATTTTTTTGTATTGCAATGACATGCTACTGACTTCATTTTTACATTATTAGAACTTTTTTTATCGCTGTAAATATTGTTGCTTCTCACTTTTGCCCCTTCATTCCCCTGAAATAACCCATTATATGACAAGGACAGCTTATTGCATTGTTTTCAATGACTATTGGAAAACCATTCTTTAATTTTGTAATGCTTGTGCAGAATTAGACTGAGATTGCAGTTAAAGAGGAAGCAATTGAAGTATGTGGGGAAAGGTGTGCAGTGTATGTTGGTATGTTAGATAAAAGTAGGAATAGTTTAATGTGCAACATTTGAGCTGAAATACTTAATCTTGACTTGAAACATTACGTAAAGGCCCAAGACCATGTGTTTGATATCAGTGCTGTTTGCAGGTTTGCTATGATTTGGGTGCAATCTATTTCCAACAAGGATCTACAAATGCAGCTGTTCATGAAAAGGCTAAAGAGAAGTTTTTCAAAACAAAAGAGTTGATTGCAAAGGTAACAAGTGTTCTTCTAGCATGTATATTCAACTCTTCCGTAATAAAACCCTTGTCTAAACTATTGCTTCCTTCTTCAGCAGTTTAATAACTTTTAATGGTACACAGAGTTTTTAAAAAAATTTCCTGAAGTTTTGACAGTAATTTTTTTGCACATTGTGCCTGGTTGGAGATTGTATAAGTGGTTGCAGAATATTGCTGATTTGTTCTACATTTTGTGATTAATATTCTTTCACGCAAATTGTATTGATGCAAAAAATGCAGAAATAACATCTCCAGGGCTAACAGTCACTCGACTGAACAGTCAATGGTGGTGATGTGTTTTTGAGGAAGGTAACCATACAGTACTTCCTATTTGTTCCTACTCTTCTATTTTTTCTTAATCTAACTTTCCCTTGGAAATCAGATTCCTTATGTTCTAACATTTTTTAAAAGTACATTTTAATTTATAAGTAAGGTATGCTTCCTTTTTTATTTTACTTCATATTTCCAAAACTGCAGAACCCCAATTTTTATTTAAATAAAGCATGTACAGGCACATTCTTTTCTTTTGCTATTCCTTGGGGAAGTTGAGTCTCTGTTTCTTAAGCATGTGTTTCATAACACTTCGGCTGCTAAGATCTGATTTAACTCTTGCTTTTCAGAATGGCTCATCATCACTTCATTTTACCATAGATGAAGAACGGTTAGCTGGGTATTGTCAAGCTTGTGAAGTTCTTACCTCATCTTCTGATGATGCATCTCAACAGGCAACTCCATATAGTCAAATCCACAGCTGTTTGAAATCTGGCAAATATCAGGTAGGATGCCTAAATAAGCCCACATATATTTGAGGGGGGTTTTTACCATTCTGTTTGGATGATTCCATCTGAGCAGGTACAGATTTTAAGAAATTTTAAATTGTAATTTAACCATTAACATACTGTTTTAAATCGTGTGTGTTTAGGAATATAACATAATCTGGTATATATTAGATTAAAGTACCTTGGATTCCATACAATGGTAAATAATTCCTGCCAGCTGAGATAAGGGATTTTCAGGTAGACTCTAATTCTTTGGGTTTCAGGGAATGTTGCTACCTCGTTGTGCAGGTTTATTTTGGTTTTTTTTTTTCTTTGATTTTTCTGATGATAGAGAACTTTTTTTGTTACTTGATTCCGTTTTGGTTGTTCAGTGAATTTAAGTATTAAATATGGATGCAAGCTGCTTCTCTTAGTTTGATCATTTTTACCAGATAAAACAAATTTCTTGTCTGTTTCTTTTGCATTATGCATTGACTATTCCAACTGTGGTTTTGTTACAGGACTTAGTGAAGATATTCCTGGAAGATAACCTAACCCTCAGTTTACCTGAACAGTTCAGACAGTCAGTGCTGAGAGAACTCTTCCAGAAAGCACAGCAAGGGTGAGATATTAAATAATGATCAATGTTCAGTGATGCTGCAGACCAATTTTCATTAGTTGTGCTTTTTTGTGGAAAGTATGTAAAACCTTTTAATAACAAATTACTTATATCCAGGAAACTTCAGCCTGCATTTCTGTTAGCAGTAGTCTAAACTGCATCTTACATCACACCACAGCTCCTCGGTTGGATCTCACTGTGCCCATATATAGAAAAATGCAATGAACATTAACACTTAATTTTATCACTTTACTGATTCTCTTGATTTTTTTTTTTTTTCACCAGCTGTGATACCACTCTTTGTCAGAGATATCCTGTGATCATGAGTTTTGTTTCCATGCAGGAATGATGCTCTGGATGAAGTCTGTTTCAAAGTCTGTGTGTGCAACACAGTCTGTGATGTATTGCAAGGTCGAATAATTGATATTCAGTTTTGTCAACTGTTCCTGAAACCCAGCAAAGAGAAAATAGACTTCCTTCTTGAGGTAAAAAATTAAAATTAGAAGTGAAAATGGTATTTAGTGAGAGATATTTTTTTCCCCATGTAACTATTATTGTTGCAAGTGATGCTCAAATTTCTGAAGCAGAGAAAGATAACTTCTCAAACATTATTCAACTTGTTTGCAGTTAATACAATTACACTCAGTGATCACTGCTGCATTTGTGTTCCTAGCTGTGTTTCCATCTGTTGGAGAGGAACCAGTTTGTGAGCTGTTGCTTCAGGTTGTATTTGAAATTGCTGCTATTCCTGACATCGTTAAATTATATGGAGATATTGCTGCATATTTGTTTTCAAGGAACAAAGAATCAAATTCTCCGAGACAGAGAGAATGAATAGAAGAAGTATCTGTGGAAAAGGACCACTGTTCCCTTACCAGCTTTGTTGTAGAAGTTAGCATGTCATGA
This sequence comes from Lichenostomus cassidix, assembly GCF_008360975.1. Classification (NCBI taxonomy): domain Eukaryota; kingdom Metazoa; phylum Chordata; class Aves; order Passeriformes; family Meliphagidae; genus Lichenostomus; species Lichenostomus cassidix. The sequence goes on from NC_139482.1 coordinate 128,625,621, forward strand.
AGTGATCCTGTCAGGTTTAGATTAAATGTTAGGAAGCAATTCTTTACAGTGACGTTGGTGAGGCACTGGAACAGGTTGCCCAGCGTGGTTTGTGGATGTCCCATCCCTGGAAGTGTTCAAGGCCATGCTGATAGGGCTTTGAGCAGTATGGTATAATGGAAGGTGTCCCTGCCCATGGCAGGGAGGGAATGGTCTTTAAGGTATCTTCCAACCCGAACCATTCCATGATTCTATAACTTCATTGCCTCACTTGAGATAGAGGTTTACTGGCTGTTAATACTTGTGAGACAGAAAGCTGGTCAGTAACACTGTCTGTAACTAAGTATTATGGGTGTACAAGGGGACTGCTTAGTTCTTTCTGCTTTCTTTTCCAGGTTTGTTCAGGGTCAATAAACTTGGAAAATGCTTCTGAAGAACTGAAGAGAAGAATGGCAGCATTTCTCAAGTATGTACCCATATTAAGATAGCATGAATTTGCACTTTGTAAGCAATGTAATACAGCACAATAAATATTTCAAGAACTTACAACTTGAAAAATAAGCATTTTCTTCCTGCTTCTGTACTAACATTTTTATTTGTTTAGAAACTTGTGTTTGGGCATGGAAGATCTTCAGTTTGTCTTCATGATTTCATCTCATGAGCTTTTCATAAAACTGCTGAAAGATGATGAACGGAAGCTGCTCATTGACCAAATGCGGAAGAGATCTCCTCGAATCAACCTGTGCACAAAACCTGTGACTTCTTTTTATGATATCCCAGGTAATTTTCACAGCATTCTCATTAATTTATAAGCAGACAGTGGCTTGTTTACATGAGGAAAACCTTGAGATTACTAAGTGCAGGTCTGTTCTGAAAAAAGTTTAGAGAGAATGTTTTTAGAGTGAATACTTCCTGTTAGTTGGTGCATGTCCTGCTTCTTCAAGAAGGTGGCTGTTGCTTGTGTCTCCAGTGAGTGTAATAGATAAGCTCAAATGAATGTGTCCTAGGTGACCAAGTGTGAGGGTGTGAGGTTGTTTTGAACCAAATGTGTCTGTGGCAGCTGTTCCCAGACAGGGAACGCTGCCTCTGGTCTTACATAAACAAATGATGTGTGACTGTGTGGTAGGCTGGACCAGGAGTGTCATCTGAATAAAGTTTTAAACCTGCCAAAGTAAAACACAGATCTTTTCAAACCAGTTAATTTCCCCAATACAACTGGCTGGCTGTGCAGCTGCACAAGTCAAACCTAACAAGTGGTGCCAGATGGTGACTGGAGCTGGAAGGACCTTACTTTTTCAGCTCTGATGCAATCTTGCAGTAGCTTAAGCCAGTTAAGAAAATGTATATTTTCACTAAAGCAGTGTAGGAACGCATTTTAGCGCAGATGTTGAACCTAATGTGTTACTATAGCAAGAGTACTCAAGAGTTGCTGGAGTAAGGAAGGAGGGTTGCAAGCAGCCCTTTAGGTTGGGGTGCTGGGAAGGTAGCACAAGGTGTTCGTGGAAGGGCACAAAAGGATGGCTATACCTGTGGAAGCATGATATATCTGCTGTTCTTACTATGTTATGATTGCAATGTTATGTACTAAAGAATTATAAGTACCTACATTGAGAAGAAATATGCTGGAGACCTGGTTGCTTTCCTTCTAGCTTCAGCAAGTGTCAATATTGGCCAGCTTGAACATCAGCTTATACTGTCAGTGGATCCGTGGAGGATTCGCCAGATTTTAATCGAGTTGCATGGTATGACCTCAGAACGTCAATTCTGGACGATTTCTAATAAGGTAATTTCATGTGGTCACGAGATGCTATAATTCAAGGACTGGTTAGGTTACACTGCAATGAACAATAAACTGGTTACACTGCAATGAACAATGAATATTTTCTTATAGATCCTTAGGGTGACTTATCTGTTCCCTCTGCATACTGTTGTTTTAATAAGAATGATGATGCATGTCTAAACTCATGTTTTGTGTGAAGAGTATTACAACAAAACCTATAACCTTTGTTTTAAGGAATTACTGGCTGTGTCACAAGCTTTCCTTATGAGAAAAGATGTTTTCATAGCTTTTGCTTTTAGTTTTCTGACTAGATAGCAATGTTGTTCTAGCTGAAATTTCTGTTATTAGAGGGTGGGAGCAGGAGAGAGGAAGATCTTTTTAAGTAAACATATCTTGTGTTTTATTTTGGTTCCTCCCCTTAATTATTGCATATTCAGAACATGAACAAAAGGTGATCAGATGTTTTCATTGTACTTCTAAATGAGCCATATATTACGTGTGATTAGATGTAAAGACAAAAGAGTTGGCAGTAATTTTCAATATTAGGGGTTTGTTTATGGTGTTTTAAGCAGTGATGTGAATTCTAAAACTTGTTTCTGTGCAAATGTCCTATGCGTTTCTCTCCCAGTGGGAAGTACCAAATGTTTACGGCAATGTTATTTTAGGAATCAAAGACAGCCTCACTAGGGATTTGGTCTACATCCTGATGGCAAAGGGATTACACTGCTGTGCCATTAAGGTGAGTGAGCTGTCTGAGTTTACTGCTGGGTTTGGACAATTGAACCTTAAAAAAATGAAAAATTTGGAAAGCCCTTTTTTAAAAAAAGAACTGAAAAACTGGGAGGTGAGGGAGGTGGTGTAGCTCCATGTGTTGTATAATAAAGTATTTCTGTCAAAGTTCCATCTTTGAGCAGAGCAGAGATAATGGCTTTCCAGTGAGTTGGGCCTGGAGATAATTTCATTCATTTAAATTTTTATTATGATGGTCTAAATCACATGGCATCTAAATCCAGTGGTGATTTGACTTACAGATATGAAGTGGTGTTCTTTTGGATAAGTGTTTTACATTAGGAATTTATTGGAATGCTGTTTTATTTTCCTTGTAATTGACAAATTTGCTGAACTGCAGCTGAAACAAAGTTGTACGAAACATGCCAGTAGCTTAGATTTCTTGTTTTGTTTTCAAAAACTCTGAAACTCTTAAGCTTAATAGCAAGTCCAAAGCGTTCGTAAGTAGACGCTGTGAGATGCTTGAGCAATGCTAATGGATGCTGAGGCTGGTTCAGCCAGGATTGAGCTGAACAGCACTTAAGCTCATAGTATTTTCCCTTATGAATTCATTAAGAATGATTAATGCATATAATTTTTATTGCAGGATTTTGTCCATGCAAAACAGCTTTTTGCTGCTTGCTTGGAGCTTGTGACAGAGTTTTCTCCAAAGCTCCGTCAAGTCATGCTGAATGAAATGCTGCTTTTGGACATTTACACTCATGAAGCTGGAGCAGGTGTTTCTGGAGAACGTCCTCCTTCTGATCTTATAAGCAGAGTCCGAGGATATTTGGAAATGAGAGTACCTGGTAAGTATATTGCTGTCTTTCCTAGGATGCAGTAAAGCACAAACCTTGAGAGAAGCGGGGCAAAACCACAACAAAATAAAACAACTTTGTATTGCAGATTTACTATTTAGGTGGATCAGTGGAAAAACAACAGTGACACTGGTTTTAGTAAGTCTTTAGAAGCTTCATTAGTTTTTAGAAGCTGGACATGATCATGATGCCTGCCTGTTGCTAAGCATTGACAGTTTCTGTTCAGTGACACTTAAAGGACTTGAACAGGATAAATATGTCTGCACTTCTACCTGAAAAGCTTTGCTAATTGTTAAAGCTTTCTCCTGGTTTCACAATGAGGGCGTGACATGGTACTGTTATGATTAGAGGAAACTCTTGTTGCTCCTGATTTCCAGAGTTGAGGTCTCTTGTAGGGTTAAGCATCTTATTTTCCTGTGATAGCTGTAGAACAAAAGCAGCAGATTAGAGAGAATAGGATTTGATTGTTTTCATACAACACTGTTTCACAACACTGTTTCCTCCAAAAAAAAAGTTAAGCAAATAATCCCTTTTCTTTTAGATATTCCTCTTCGACAAGTTATAGCTGAAGAATGTGTTGCATTTTTGTTAAACTGGTGTGAGAATGAGTATTTGACCATGCAAGTTCCGTTACCTCTGGTTCAAACTAATCCTTATGTGAAGGTAATGAATGCTCAGTCTCAAAGCTTTCTCAGACTGTGATTGAATATTTTCTGTTGAAGTCTTTTGTATTTTTCAAAGCAAGTACTCTTCTGCTCAAGGGTGTGGGGCTTTGTGGCTGTAATGAATTAAGTGTGGAGTAGAAGATAGGGCTAAGCAACAATCTGTTTAGCAGTTGACAAAAAACACGGAGGCTGTGCTGGAGGAATACATGAAACAAACTGTATCTTGGCCCTTGTTGGCTGCCAGCTGAGGTTGGTTCTATCAGGTGTGTGTGGTTGTGATCTATGAGCTGACTGAAATTCTGTAACACTTCCCTAAAGAACTCAGCTGGAACTCAGCCTGGATTTATGTAGGAAGTATGAGAAGTGTGCAGCTGTCAGGTTTCATGTCTGGCTTCTTTTCTCTTCCTAAGATGTTTGTGTTCCAAATACATTGTAGTGGTTCCATTCTTTAACCCAATATTAGTATTGAATTTTTGGAGACATTCAAGCACTGCCTTCTCTGAAACTTTGTTTTCAAAATTGTTCTACAGCAGTGTTTCTGTTTCAGAGTTAGGCTATGGAGCAGAAGGCAGGTCATATTACAGGACAGGTTCATTTTTACTCTGCTCTGTTTACCTGTGATATTTCCTAATTTCCATTTTGAAGTTCAGCTTTTTTGTATAACGTTATGCCAGTTTCACTTAAAATTAATCACTATATGGAAGTTTAGTGAGTTCTAAAGAGTCAGGCTTTGTAAAACTGTATTTTATGGGGTGTAGGTTTTATGCAAGATTGTTTTGTGGAGCCTGTAGTAACGAAGTATGACCAGGAAAGCTAATAAATTGAAAAGTACTCTTTAATTTCTCTTTTCCAGCTTCTTCATCAGTGTTCTCTGCTGCAAAATTTAGTCATGTTGCTTTGTCATTTGTAATTCAAAATCACCTGCTTAGCCATTTTAAATGCCAGTGATTCGTTTGCTGTAGATGATATGCAGAGAAGCCTTATGAACTGTATTTTTTCTGTTGCATTGCATAGCTGGGCCAGTTGCTGGCTGCTACATGCAAGGAACTTCCAGGTCCCAAAGAAAGTAGACGGACAGCTAAAGATCTCTGGGAAGTTGTTGTACAAATCTGCAGTGTATCCAACCAGCACAAACGTGGGAATGATGGAAGAGTGAGTTTGATAAAACACAGGGAGTCTACACTGGGTATTATGTACAGGTATGTTTTCTAAAATTATTTTTGAAAATGGCTTGACTGATTTGTGTGATCCCATGTTCCCTTCAAAAATTGCCTGGATTCCACTATCAGAGTGGTGGCAGCAGCTAAAGATCTGAGTAAAAACCCTGTCCACTGTGGGAGTTAGGTATTAGCATGGATGTGTTGACCTTCTTTTGAGGGGCAGAAAAGGAGTGTGTGGGAGTCAACTCACCATGCAGAACCTGAAGCACATATGCCTGTGCTCCCGTTATAACCAGTGCGGATCTTCCCGTAAAGTCAATGGCATCTAGAAGGCAGTTTAGCTGATATTCTGGAGGTGTCTGCTTTGCATCAAACAGAATTGCTCTGTATCAGTTACATACTTTCATGGCTGTATCAAGCACATAGGGTATCTATACTTAGCTGTGTTTCTGAGTTTAAAGCTAGATGTTACTCAGTCTTGAAATTAAATTCTAGTTCAGCTGAGCTCTGCAAAGAGAAAACGAAATTACTCTAGTCAAGAATTTTCTGTCAGTCTCCTAACCACTGGCAGCCTTAGCCTCAGGTGGCTGATTCAGGACTCTGACTTGTCTACTCAGTGTTCTTGGCCTGTTCTGAAGTCCAAGCCTCAATATAAGTTACCTAACATGGTAAAGTTTGGCATGTATGATTATATTGAACAGCTTTTCACATTAAACCCTTGGGAAAGGTGCCTCTGTCAATCTTTTGTCTGTGTCTTTGCCTTCCTTGAGCTAATCAGGTTAACGTGTGCTAAAGGCCAGCTGTGTTTGCTTACACTGCTGTGGGGCATGCCTAAGAGGGTACAGACGTGCTTTAGCTTCCAGTTGTGTACTCTGGCAAGGAAAAGGAGTACAGATGTACTCCAGCTTACTGAACCTTTTCTGACCCCCCTGATTCAAACATTAAAGGTCAGTGACCATGTTGTTATTACGGAAAAAAAGCAGTGAAACCTTTTCTAAAGGCTGTCCTTGTCTGGGTTGTCTCACGGTGACAATTTCTGATGTTCGTGACAAGGAAATCAAAGTACATTTTAAAAGATCACTGTGTACCCTCTTCTGTAAGTCTGTAGGTTATTGTTGCAAACCTAACTTGGGGAATTGCAGTACAGTTCAATTGCTTACCCTTTTAGAGTCAGCAGTTGACTGACTTCTGCGATTTTCATGCCTTTTAAAACTTGATGAAAGAACATGTCTCTTATTTAACCTGTTTTAAGTGTAAAAGTAAAATTTGCTTGTAAGTGCATTAAAAGTGGATGGAATGCTTGAGCATTTTCATTTACATGCCCCACATTTGTAAACTTAGAGGTGAAAGGGTCTTGTGGCAGGTGAAGAATTTGCACTACGGACTCTTGTTTTAAGTGTGCATATATTCTTTGTTGTGAATGATTATTTACATAGGTATTTGTGTCCCTAATTTAGGAGTGAACTGTTGTCCTTCATCAAAAAGCTTCGGGTAAGTCACAGTGGTGTTGAGAATGTGTTTGCAACCTCCTTTTGTTGTAGTATTTTTCTGGACTTCTCATGTTAAACTCCAGAAAATCTTAACAGTTGCGTAGGTGTTTTGTGTGGCTGAAAACCTTCTGAATTTGCTATACCTGGCATACACCAGTGTGGAATAGCTTGTAAAAGAATTATCCTGAATTCTGATGGAGATCTGTTTACATTGGGAGTGTATTTTATTGCAGCTGTCACGAAGCAAAGCATTCCTTTTGGAGGGAGAAGGAAGCTGCTACATGCATCATACTAAGCAGCAGAAGTAAGAAGGAGGGAAATTTTTATAGCTTCTGGGTTTGTAAATGCATAGAAAGTTGTAGTATACTTGTCTTAAGTTTAAGGTTAGGTAGTAATCACAGAAACAACATAAAGATGTGTGAAACAAAAGTAAAGTTTATATCCAAGGAGTTATTTGGAAAAATCTGAAGTAATTAAGAACTTTCTACAGAAACATTCTTGCAGTACCCTTGTGTTGCAGGTTTCTTCACAAAATATTGTCCTATTTTAATAGGAAATTATAATGGTGACAGAACTTTTTACATAGTTTTCAAGCTTAGGGAAGACAGTGGAGTTTGGTTAGCTCATGGGAATACTTTATTTTTTTTTTCCTTTACAGGAACCATTGGTTCTAACCACAATATTGTCCCTGTTTGTCAAACTTCATAATGTTCGGGTTAGTATATATCATAAAAATCTTTCTTGGTTTTCTTGGAACGTTCCTTGTTGTGATTTCTCATACCATCTTTTTCTTCTTAGGAAGACATTGTGAATGATATTGCAGCAGAGCACATTTCTATCTGGCCCTCATCCATCCCCAAGTAAGATGTTGATGAAAAACATTATTTTTGAAATGCGCATGTATGTTGTGGGTTTGGTCCCAGTTACTGTGTTAGTGTGATTTCTCCATGTAAAGTCATCATTGCTCCCATTCTGTCTGTGGGAAGGTTGGTCTAATGGCACTGAGAGTTTTGCTCTTAATTTGATAGTCCTGATGGAGATACAGGAAAGAAGAAAGAGGTGAAGAAACTGGGGGAACTATATAATACTTTAATGTGGAATCACAAATATTTTTAATGTGTGTTTGAATAATAGCCAAAATATAAAGTGGTTAATGGTATGTATTGATTTCTTCTGGCTGGATTGGACTGTATTTCTCCACTGAAATGTAGAGGCTGTGTGGGGTGGGATCTCAGAATCTGGTTTAGATTCCATGTAAGCATTGGAAGAAATGACTCTTGTGAGAGAGTGTGTAATGTGTAGTGGGGTTAATCTGCCTGTAGTTGATCTAAATGGACAGTCTCGTTACTGATGTAAGCTTCAATGTATATTATAAGGTCAAGCAGAAGAAAGTTGTTTCATTATTACCAGAATTTAGTAGTAGGGTAAGAAAAATCCATGTTTTTAAAAACTAAAATTCCACAGAAACCTTGGGAAAGGCTACCCAAACTGTGCCAAAGCATTCCCAACCATCCTTTCTAAGCTAGTTCCAGAATTTTCCAGAGATTGCTGTCTGGTCATTCACACAAATGATGGGATAAATTTATAGTGGTTTCATATGTGGACTTCAAACTTCTTGAAGCCAACAATGTACATTCCTGCACAGAACCTTTTCATGGTGTCAGTCACATACAAAGTTCTGACTTTTTTTTCAAGTCTGTGAAGATGTATATGTTCTGTCAGATCTACCATATTGTAACAACTGTCTTAGTCACCAGGAAATCTTTTGTGGAGTTACTTGTGGTTCACACTTAATGCAAGGTGCTTTAGGCTTGAACTAGATGAGAAATCAGATTAGTGGTTAAAAAACCAAAGCAATAATTTAGGAATTATTTTTTTCTTTTTTCCTTTAGTCTTCAATCAGTGGACTTCGAAGCTGTAGCTATTACAGTAAAAGAGCTGGTCAGCTACGCCTTGACTATCAATGCAAACAACCACTTCTGGTTAATTATTCAAGCAGATATTTATTTTGGTAAGTGAAACCGATGTCTGTTTTTAACGTGTGTAGGAGTACCTTGCTGCTTTGAGATTTGTTTGACACAATCCTTGTATTTCCTTTTATGAAAAGAAGTTTAAGTGGTACATGAGGTTAAAATCTTCAGATGCAGTGGCCAAACTCAAATGTACATTTCATTCACTTAAATTGTCTGAGACCACTTCACTGAAATTTAGCTTTCAGGCCAGATTGTTCTTTTCTGGCAATAAAATGGTATGTTCTGTGCCTCTGGTATCTTCTTGCTGGTGCTTTGGGCTATCACAGAGGCAAAGTCAATATTTCCAAGTAATTTTTTTGGACTGGAAGGAAGGATATCTGTGGTGTGCAGTAAGATGTAGTGCAGAAATGTGAGTCTGTTGCTTCTAAAGGAGACACATTTGTGTAGAAGACGCTTTATAACCCTTGGGGTGAGATAAGGGGTCTTAATCCAGTGTTCAGTGCTGTCAAATGACATGTGGGAGGGTGATTCAGGGTTATAAATGGGCAGTGTTTATTGCCTGTGCAAAGTGCAGCAGCATCCCAGAAGGAAGACAGTTAAGTAGGGAGCCTCAAAGGTGGTACTTGCAAGAACAGTGGCTGGAACAGTGGCAGTGGTCTATGTTTCAGCAGCCATGTGGCCAAGCAGGCTGCTCCCTTCTTGGCAGCTCAGAAAGGGCTTACTGGGAATAGCAGTAGTGCTGAACTGTGAGAGTGCTGTGGTGGCATCAGCTGTTCCTCTCCCTCACACCAGTGTGCTAAGCTCACTGGAGACAAACTTCTTTTCCACTCTAAGGTTGATGGATTCACGATCAACTACGTGAAAAAAAAAAATCTCAAAAGGCAGACCTTTGCCTGTGGTGCTAGTTTTCTTGATTGTGTAGTTTTTCCATCCACCACTATGTAACCATCTTGTGTGTGTCCATGCTTTTTAAACAATGATTATCAAGTCACTTTCCCCGTAGAATTCAGTTGTGAGATAAGCATCTGAATAATTCTATAAACAGTTTATCTGAGTATTAAATAATTGCTTTATTTACTTTTGAGACCTTATTTTACTTTTTCCCTTGGCAGCAACTAATCAGTATTCAGCAGCCCTTCACTATTACCTGCAGGCAGGAGCTGTATGCTCAGACTTCTTCAATAAGATGGTGCCACCAGATGTTTACACAGACCAGGTGAGCTAAAGTGGGATTTACAAAAATCTCTCCTTGGATTCAGTCAGCTGACTCATTCTATTTGATTCTGTGCAGAGACAAAATTGTCCAGCACACATTCCTGTAGCATGTGAGGTTTTATATCTTAATGCATTTAGGAATACATGTTCTCATAGGTCCTTTTTCCTTTCTGGCTTGTTGCTTGAAAGCTTAGAAAATCTGAAACTTCTCCTTTGCTGAATCACAGAAGGCTTTTCTGTTAGAGCCTGGACATGCAGAGCTGTGTGCTGGCAAAGCACTGTGGGATGCCAGTGGAGTAGAGAGCAAATGGAAAAGCCCAGAGCACAATCACTGTGTGGAGTGGCAATCTCCTAACTCAGCCCTGCTTCACCAGCAGGGCTGGAGAGCTCACCTGAGCTCCAGCTGGTGGAAGTATCTGGCTCCCACTGTGCTGGAAATCTCCAAAGTGAAGGCTCAGTTCATCAGTGGATGTGCTAAAGCCTGGCAATTCTTAGCAGGCAGAAGAAGGTAGATAGCTGTTCTAGCTGATCCTTTGAATTAAAAATCAATAAAAATTGCAGTTTGTGTTCCAAAACAAGCATTTCAGAACACGTGTTTTGTTTTTTTAACCTTTCTGTAGGTGATAAAAAGAATGATCAAGTGTTGCTCTTTACTCAATTGTCACACCCAGGTAAGAGGTGAAACATGGCATTAACTAAAACATTCGTTTATAAATATTTTGGTGATAAAAGGTGGGGAGATAACTTTCTAGAAAAGACTGAATTGAACTTCCTTTGGAAATGCAGTCTGCAGTGGAGTAGGTTTTGTTCTTACCTTTGCTTCTAGGACAGTCATAGGACTAAAATTAATGAGTAATTACATGGAAATGTAAAAAGTGGGGGTGTTTTGTCCTACTTTTCTCTGATAATGCAGATGTTATTCTTTTCAGAGACAGTATCTGTGGGGTGGTGTTGGGAATCTGGCTGTTCTTCATAACTGCACATGCTATTGCTGTTTCATGGGATCAGTCATTCTCCAAGAAATAACAAAGCTTGTGTTAGGCTCTGCTTTAAAAGCTCTTAGGAAGCCAAGGCAGTCCCTCCTGATATGAGTAAATCCCTTTTTCATTCAGCTATTGCTGCTGTTGATATGGCAGGATGATCTGTGTTCAGGTGCTCAGAACTTGCTTGCCCTGGAAGCAAATCTAGATTATGTCTAGAAAAGGAGTGGAATGAGCAAGGCTGGGGTAGGGAAGGTTTGTTTGTGGGGAATTAAGGCTGTCAGAATCACAGCAAGTCTTTCCTTACAGGTAGCTATTTTGTGCCAGTTCCTCAGAGAAGTAGACTATAAAACTGCTTTTAAGGCACTGCAGGAACAGAACAGGTAAATGTTACAGCAAAGCTTAAAGATATTTAAACACAGTATATGACTGTGTCAGTTAACCTGCCTTGTCTTTCAGTCATGATGCCATGGATTCTTACTATGAATACATCTGGGATGTCACCATCTTGGAGTATTTGACATGTATCCTTTTGCTGGAATACAATTCATACTGGATGTTCACAGCTAGGAAAAGTCCCATTTCTTACCTAAGTGACTTTTCTTGACTCACCCTCAGATCTCCACCACAAAAGAGGCGAGACAGACAAGCGGCAGATAGCAGTAAGTTAACCCAGGGTGCTTGGGGGTGGTGGGATTTCTTTAGTCTTTCCTTGCCTGCAAGCACCTATGAAAGGATGGCTCCAGTTTTAATTTTGTCCCACAATTCTTTTTAGAATCTGGGTGCTTATGTAAAGTTCTTGCCATAGGGGTGGGGTGGTGTGGGGCATGTTACAGAAATAAATCATTCATGGGACTAGTGCTGAAAATGCCTTGAAATGAAACAGCATTACTGTAAGGCCTCTTGCTTGTTGTCTCGTCTTTTGTTTCAAGATAAAAGCCATTGGCCAGACAGAGCTGAATGCCAGCAATCCTGAGGAAGTCCTACAGCTTGCTGCACAGAGAAGGAAAAAGAAGTTTCTTCAAGCAATGGCAAAACTTTACTTCTAGGCTAATGCTGGAAGACTATTACAAAATGTGTAAAAGTGAAAAAAATCTTTCAAGACTTTATTATTTTTAAAAATTCATTTAAATTTTTGTACAACATTTACAGTCTAGTATCTTTCTTCTTAGAAATAGATGAAATCTTATAATAAACCCCTTATTTTTACAAACTGTACAGAAGGCTGGAAGCAACTTCAGCTAGTTCTGCAATGGCTTGTTTGAAGACATGAATTCAAGTTTGCTAAGTTGAATGAATTCAAGTTGGTGTGAGTGTAATGTGGATGTGGGTGACACTTGATGCTCTAGTGCAGCTTTGTGGGCTGCTCAGCGTCATGTAGCACTTGTCCCTGGATGTGGAGCACAGATAGGAGCATCGTGAAGGAGGGAGGAAGACTGATACCCTTCTTTCCCAGTACTGCCCTTCATCACAGAAGTGACTCAGAGGTAGTGAATATTCCAAGTAAAACACAGTAGTTAATGCTGTTTATAAACACTGATACTGTTCACAGCTCCACAGTCTGTTTAAAATACTGTTCCTATGACATGAGTGGTTGTAGAGTACCTGCAACTCCCTTTATTCCATACCTTCTCCAGTTCTCATGCTGCTCTTTCTTGTTTCAAGTGGGTGGCTGGGGACTGAACTTCATCCAGTTATGGATACTGCAGCAGCTGGTTCTGTGCTGGTACTCCTACCTGAGGTCAGTGAGGCACTAAAACTGAAGTTTATGGCAGGCCTGAAGGGCCACCTTAAATTCATCAGCCTCCCCTGGAGCTGCGATTTGATACAAGGCTGGCTGCACCGTCCTGCCTGCACCGAGTGGTTTCAGAGATATGAACGGCTTACCCACGGGCCTCTGTAATACTGCACCTGAGCTGAGGGCACTTACTGACAGGAGTGAGCTCTGACCTTACCAAGAAAAGAGAAAGAACAAGAAGAGGTAATACGTACAAGCTGTCAATATTCTGCTCATCTAACCCAAATTAAAGCAAGTCTGACATGTAAACTGGGTGGACAAATCCTGTCACTCAGCCCTATTAAAAATGTTCTTGAAATTCATAAGTTAAGAAAGGTGAGAATTGAATTAAGTCACATCAGAATGAACCAAAGTGGTCCAGGCTCTTGTGATAGCAGGGTGCAATGCTCAGTTGAGCTTTTCTGTCAAGTCTGTAGGATGCTGGTCTCAGTTTCCATCTGCAAGTCTTGAAGAGCAGTAAAGAACATGAGTCACCGTTAGTGTGGTCTTGTTCTGAAGCACCAAGTCCTGTTTCTGAATCTGTTCATGACATTTGACTGTATTTCATTTCTTCTCTGTGCTTTTGGGAGGGGTTATTATTCCTGTTGACACAGGTGATAACTGCCCTGGGGCAGTAGACACTACTCCACTGTTGACTTCTTCCTGTGTATTGGGGGAAGAAGACAAGAGTTAATAGCTGTGACAAAGTAGACTTGTTTGTGGCAGTGGGAAACAGCAGTGCTTCCTCACACCACTCACACAAGTCAAGCACTCCAGAGTTAATTTACTGAGAAAACCAAGGTGACATTACATAACCAAGTGATTATTCTCATAATAAACACCTCTCCAATACTGCTAATGCAAGTGTTTGCTTATGGTCTGGGAGTGTTTGGGTAAATCATGTGTTGTTTATAACATCACTGGTGGTTGAGCATCACTGCCCACACTGGCTGAGGTGAGCCAGGCCAGGTGTGAGCAGGGAGGTGCTTGGGCCACTCACAGCTGCCTCAGGACAAAGGGATGTGTAATGTGGTCTCAGCTGCCTGAACTGCACATCCACAAACCACCTACCAGCATGTCCAGATAATTTGTGTGTGTCTGGATATTATGTCGATCTTCTGCTGCAACCTTCTTAAAGTTCTTCAGCTTCACAGGGACTTTTTTTGCCACCTTCACAAAAGGAGCCATCCATTGTACACACTCTGAAATGCTGTCCCAATCTAAGCCTAAAGGGTAGAACACAGGAATTTATTTAGAAATCATGAGGGAGTTGCACAGTGTTCCAATATGGCCACGAGTTAAAAAAAACCAATAAATAATAATACTGCAAATAAAAAATCAGAAACATCCTCCCAGAAATAGCCATTTCCTTATGCTTGTTACTTAAAAGGGTGGTGGCTGAGGAGGGTGAATAGAAGTCACAAGGGTTGTTGCTTTCCAGAGGAGGCTAAAGTGACTTGTGGCTTGAACACAAGATTGTGGGTCATGCTATTAAAACATACACTGGGTGCTGCTGACAGACATAAATGACTGCTTGACAACTACATTTCAGGAGAAAAAGTAGCCAAATATATAGCTAATGATCCCCAAGCAACTGGAAGTCACAGAGCAAATACTAGCCCAAAAGCAAGAACAATAAATCTGCTTCAGTTCCTCAGCAAGGGCTGCACTGCTGTAGGTGGTTCCTCCTTTTGAGTCTTTGTAACATCTGAAATAGTGTAGGAAGTGAAATTAGAAGGAAAAGAACAAATAGTAGTGTCCATGTGGCTTTTGGTCTTTGGCAGCCTGGTAAACCAATACTCTCTGAAACAGATTTGGGCCTGTGACAGCTGTAGAATTCCTTGCCTAACAAGGCCAAGCTTTACCGAGGCATCTTACCTGAAGCTTTCTTAACTATTTCGATTGAGGTATAGTGGCAGAGCGCTGCAGCAGCTAGTGTTCTGTACTGGAAGTCCAAAGAATTCACATCCAGAATACACAGGTCTAAAAGCTGACGACATGAAGAGTAACAAATGTTAACAAGCTGATAGTTTAGCATGATCCTGTCTCAGAGAGGGCTATGCACACAGCAGTCAAACAGCCTCTGCCTCAAAACAGGGCTGAGCTCCAGGAAGTTACTTTCTTAAATTTAAATACTACCTCATGCAGTATTTACACCACTGACCTACCCAGCTTCAGTAAGCATCTCTGAGGTTGGGCACAACACATGCCCATACAAACTGAACCACAGCACTTCCAGAACAGTCAAAATACTCCCCGGGCTGCCTTCTTAGCAATTACACAGAAACACTGTTAGGGGCAACTCAGGTAAAAATCGCCTAGGGTCCGAAATCATCCACTTTCCTCTCAGAGCTGTCACTGCTGTTTACAGAATGCTGGCATGCACAGTGATTAAAGAAATAAGATGCATTTTTTTATTTTTCCAGCATACAGAAAAGTCTTAAAAGTATGTGAAAGCAGGGAGACAAGAAACACGGGGTACTTGTCCACAAAACTGAATTTCTTTGGTGGAAATTTCTTTGCACATTCCTTAACAAAGTAACAAGTGAGGGGAAACATGGGAACACTTAGAACAAAGTGGCTTTCAGAGTGTAATGCTCAGTTGTGCTTGTCACTGCCCCAAGAGCAATTTTTCAACAGTTTACTACGTACCTGGGCTATTTGAATGAATTTTTCCTGAGAATACTGAGGTAGCAGCACTTTTGGAACGTCCTTCAGAGCATCCACTTGAAGATAGAGGTTCAGCCAAGAGACAATTGTCACTGGACAGAGTTCCCATTTTAAAGCCTGCAAACATTTAACAAACAGTTAAGTGCCTTAAACCACTCAAGGATGCTTTTGTGCTCTTATTTTTATTTCCATATCTCTCCTGAAATTATTGCACAGATCCTTAAAATACACTAAAGACTATTTACAATTTCAAATACAAATTTTCTTTTTTAAGTTGCATTCTCACTGCATTTTGAAAAGTCTCAGCACAAATATGTATCCCTTTACCCATGCAGTTGGATTTTAGGTATCTTCTCCATTCAGTAGCTGGGAAATTAATCTTATTTCCTCAAGCCTTTGGGCTAGCTGCCTGTACCAGCAACTTTTATCTGTTAAGGAAGAATAAATGTATAGAGTCCTGTGCTGGTAAAGATGAATCTTTTCCAACATGAGGAGCACCGAGTAGTCAGGTCTTTGCCTGTCTCTCCAGAAGCCCCTGTTCCTGGACAGCAAGGGACATTGGCAAGTGCAGTACTTTAATGACAACCTTCCAGCCTGCCTGTGGCTGGCTGCACTGTTAAATGGCTTTACCTTCACACAAGCATGAAAATCCTGTCCTTTTCTAACAGTCAGGGACTGCACCCTAGCCAGGGGCATCAGAGGTCCACCGCACACACAACAAAGGCTTCACTATTGTGCAGAAACAGGGACTGGTCCCTTTTTCTAAGCAAATAAGTGACATTAAAACACAAGGCTCAGCTGGAGAGTCTTTCAACCAGCACTTATAAACACAGCAAAGTTATTACCTTTAGCATTATAAGTTCCATTCTTACAATATCATCTTCACTGCAAGCACCATCAGTGACATAAGCGAATTCCTGTATTTTAGGAGCGTAGATTTCCTTGAAACGGAGGGAAAATGAAGATTAGTGTGTGTTATAGTTCTAAGAAAGGTTGAGAAGAAACTGGGAAATAGTTTTCTGTCCATATTGACATGTTAACATTTTTTTTGCTGCAAGAGTGTTTTTTTTCATTATATGAAGTGACTTGAAACATACAGGATGAGGAGATAACATATAACCTACTTGGGTTTTAGTATCTGTTGAATAATGCAATGGCCTTATTGCAACTCTTTTAGCTTCTGGGGAAATAAATGCTGACCAAGCAATCAGAACACCCTTTCATTTATAGCTCCTTCTACTCGGCCATTCCAATTGCTGTAAAAACATACAGGACACTGCTGTCCCTAGAAATGGCTGGCTGGTACAGGTTACCTGCAATATCAGTGCTGGTGTAATCATATAGATTAAAAAAAATCTTAAAAAAAAATAGAGAAAATCCCACAACCAGCCACTGTAATTATCAAAATCTATGGTGCAGAGATGGTTAAGGAAATTTGCCTATGCCAGCCGGGGCCAAGCATAGTTGGGTGTGTAAGTAAAAGAGAATTTGCCAGGAAACCACGGCTGGCTCTGTGACCACTATGGTCCCACACACTTCCTTAGGACAGGTAGCTGCTCATAGTGCACAACCTTGCTTTGGGAACAACAGTAAGATCTGGGGGATCCAAGATAATAACTTAATCCTAAATCTTCCTGTCAGTCTAGCCTACTGTGCATTATCCAAAAGGAAGCTCTTGGCCCATAGATATAGCACACAATGTAAGGTATCACCATCACTGCACTTAAGACTCACACTCCACTGTGAAGACGATACCAAAAGGATATCAGCCTGATGTACAGAAAGTTTGAGACTTAGACTTGGTTTTGTTCAAGTCCCACACCCATTCCTGAGATTGTTTGCCAACTGCTGTATATTTGGAAAAAGACAAAACAAAACAAAACTACTTCTAGCACATTTGCATGCTTTTTAAGTTTATGTGGTCTCCCCTGCTGCTGGAGAAAGGGAGGACAAAGACTACACTCTAAGAGACTGACATATGCACAACTGAAGGAAGAGAAAAAAATTCCCCTTCTGACCTTCCGTGTTGTACATACACCAACAAGTCCAAAAGATTCAAAGAAATAAATGTTATCACTGTCTTTTTAGTTACTCCAAATTCAATATCCTCCTCTCTGTAAGAGAGCTTCTTACCTCAAGTTTGGAGGCAATGAATAATGAAGTAATTCCTATGAGCTGAAGCATGCTCTTGTTAATGTTCTTTTGTGTCAACATGAATCTATCAAAGAAGTCTTGAGCTAGGTAGAAGGTTTCCCGGTGGAGTGCATACACCTCACACACCTACAACAGGGGAAAGACACAATCCAGCTTTCTGTTATAAAACTCTGTGTACACACGTTGGAGTATTCAAGCTTTAACAGCAAACTGTAGTTTCATCTGTTGCACACACAAAGCTTCACATACCTAGGTGTGGTAGGATGCAGTGGTTAGCATGGGATTAGAAAAGTTATTACCCATGCACCCACCTAAATGTGAATTGCCTATGGTGTACTAACAAACTTTCAAAAAAACTCTTTCCAATTTAAATAGCATCCATGTTTCCTAAAACTAGGTACAGCTTTCCACTGAAAGAAGAAAGGCTGTTGAGGAAAAAAAACCCAACAAACCAGCAACACCTACACATGCACACATTAATTACCTTGATTAAGAATACTCTCAAAGCTTAAGTTGAAGTCAAATGCTCACTAAATTCCCACAGGTCTGTCCCAGGGCAGAACCACTAAAAAATCAAAGTCTTTGGCTGTACAGCAAATAAGCCTGGAAGCTCCTGGTGGAGGGTGCTCTGCTGGCAGGCCAGGAGCACTGCCTGCAGCCCCTCAGGCACACCGACAGCCTCACTAAGCAGGAACAAAACTGCAGCAGCAGCCATCTGCTCCCTCCCATTGCTGGTTTCCCCGGCAGGGAGAACTTTTAATACTCGCATTGTATCAAAGTGTTTCAAATACCAGTTCAACAAAAAAAGAAAGGAGTCTGCCCAGACCTGGAAATCTTGGGGAGGGACCTGCTTTTTCATCTAAGCTCTAAATGAGTGGGGAGGGGCTACCACATCTCCAGCTCATCTGCAACTCTGTATCCCTTTCACAACTAGAAAGCAGTTAGATATCTATAAATTACTTAGTTAGATATCTATTAATTACTTTCAACCTACATGCAGTAAAGAACAGGAACAGAAAAGAATATCCAAGAAATAGATCCCAGCCACTTCATTATTTTACTTGGATACAAAGTCAGAATAAAATCTCACAACTACAAGCTATTTCCCAAGATATGGTTGGAAGCTCATTTGCAAATTAAAGCCCATCCTGACCACCAAAAGTGTAACTGATTGGCAGATATAGCACAAACCATTCTTTTAGACCTGACATATATTCCTGATAATTGATGTGTTACTCTGATATTACCAACTGCTCCAGAGAAGATTCAGAACTAAAACTGTACAGACTGGGCCCACATAGAAATAAATGGCAGTTTCTATAGAAGTTTATTTCCCAAACATAATAACACTTGGTCAGGTTAAGCAGTATCTCAGTTACAATGTTACAGAAGAGAGTTAGGAGCTACTGGAGAGGTCTCTCAAAGTTGCTGGAATTTCAATCCACTGTGGCAGATAGAACCACTGAGCTGGACAACAGCAAGGCCCTTGTTGACATTTTTATTTGGAAATTGGATGATTTCCTAATTCAAGATTTAAAAAAAAAAAGCAACAAACCAATTTAATGGTGATAAGTAAGCTAGACATTAGAAGAACTAGTGAGGCACACAACTGCAATAGTTTTTATATTCAGAGTGTATAAAAAAATCATTTTCCTTGAAATTCCTTGCTGATATGGCTTATTTGTAATCTTTTCACACAAAAATGTGTCTATTTCAAGAACCTTCACCTGACAGTCACTGATATATTACTTTATTCTTCTCTCTTCATAGGATAGAATTGAAAATTCACTATGAAATCAGAAAACAGCATCACGGGCTGACGCTCAAGAGCTCTTGACAGGCTCAGGGTATTAAGTCCTCAATACAGATGCCATTGCCTCATGGCTGATACAGTCTATCCTGTAAAGTTCCAGATCCACTACTAGTCTGTATGTAGCAATTTCAATACAAGTGTCTCAAAACTAGATTTCTCTCCCTTGCAGAAGTAGTGTGTCAAGAGCAAAAGTTAAATACTATTGCTCACTGTCCTAAGTGGAAAGTTTAGTGCCTCCTGCTAGGGAAGGCCTGGATGTAGCACACCAAGAGGATCAAAAGCAGTCACTTGTTCTGTCACAAAATATTTTTTCTATTTTTTATAACTGTATGTGTTGCTATTAGATCTTTATGTAAAAGCTGTGCTTTTACCTGCCTACTTCACAGGCACAACACATGGCAAAGTAACTAAAAGTACCCACCTCTAAGAGCCAGTCTAGCAGTATTGATCTCATGTGAGGTTGCAAACTAGAATGTAGTGATGTGAAGTGTTTGCAGTGAGCATATCTGTTCTCCTTCGTCAAGATGTTAAGCCAGACATCTTTGGAATTTCCCCAGCTACAGAATAAAGTTACACAAAGCATTATTAAGTATATATACAATTCACAAAAAGAAATAAAAACATTATTTATTATTTACAGACATTCAGAAACAAAAAGTAGAATTTCACATACTAGAAGATCCTTATGGTAATTCAAAAACTGCAGGAATACTTGTAACATTTTACATCACCACAACAGCAGCTTGCCAAGATCATCAGCAAGCCCAGTTCTACAGAACAGACAGTAAAACTGAACATATGCCTCCCAAAGCTGCATGTGCAACCAGAGTTTCCCATTTTGCCTAGTTCAGTGGCTGTTCAGAGAGCAAGAT
The DNA here is from genome assembly GCF_008360975.1 of Lichenostomus cassidix. Classification (NCBI taxonomy): domain Eukaryota; kingdom Metazoa; phylum Chordata; class Aves; order Passeriformes; family Meliphagidae; genus Lichenostomus; species Lichenostomus cassidix. The sequence continues at coordinate 128,645,735 of NC_139482.1, forward strand.
AAAACCAAACCCTCCCCAGAAAAAATGACAATACACTCCTCCCCAAAAAACACAAAATATACATTAAATTGTCCAGTTTAGCTTGAGAAAAACATTTAGAGACAGTGTTTAAAAGTCACTTATCCATAATTTCCTAGCTTACTTTAGGGCTCAGAAGCAGGCTATCTAGAGGAAAATTGAGATCTTGTTTATTGCTAACTTATAATTTATTATCACTCCAGTCTATTTGGGAAGATGATGCCTATATCATCCATATGGCTTTATTTGTAATTGTTATTATTAATTGATATAGGCTTTTTCTTAGACACACTTCTCATCCTGCAGGTCCTAAGAGGAACAGGACATTAACCAACGAAATTACTACTTCCTACTGAAATTTTTGGAGTTACGTGTTTACCGTTCCCCAAGAAGAAGCAGAGAGACAGAGCTGATCACTGGTATCACCTACAAATTCTAATCCAGGTCAGTTTCATCCTGCTGCCATCGTAAGTTAAAAGTTGGGGAGATATTTGCTTAATGCCCAAGTGTCCCCATTTAAGCAGAGAGGCATTGAGAAATCAATTATGATCTTCCTACAGCAGTTAGGGAAGTATGGAGAAGGCAGGAAAAGTAAATTATCCTCTTATTCAGCTCATCAGAAAGGATGGAGTTCAGCTTTACCAGATGCCTGCCAACAACAGGATCAAACACCTCACATGGAACTCTGTATCTGAAGAGGTTTTTGAGGCAAAGCATCACCAGGTGGCATCTCCCACTTCTGATCGAGTTTGGGCCAGGAAAAAAAAAAACAACAAAAACCAAGGTATATCTAGAAAGGTTCTCCTAAAGTAATTCTCATGTTCTGCTTCTCATTCACTTTGGCAGAAGTTTTCCCTAATGCATTGCAGTAAATTTACCACCTCTTTAATTAAACCCCAGGCTGATATAAACAACAGCTGGGTACTTATCTAACACACCTGAATGTCTAAGAAATTCTGAAATTGAAACCTATAATTTAGTCAGCTAAGCTATCTCTCTGCAGAAGGGCAAGTTTCCAGAACTATGACTGCACCAAATATATTGCATTGCTGGCACAAAGCTGGCAGAATATTAGCTTATTTTGTAGAGTCAAATTAGCAAGCTACCTGCACAGCAGTATTGCCACAAGTTCTTGTACATCAAATTTTTTGTGGGATGAAGAGACAAGTAGAGGTGTGTATTATATAAGCACAATACAACAGATTTTAGTAGTAGTTCAGCACATTTCATAAGACATTAACAATTGTTGCATCTGGTAAACTTACTTGAGTTCTGGCAAAGGTGATGGATTTATGAAGAGGTTTCTGAACCTGTATTTTTTGAATCTTGAGAAGTCAGTGGTTACTGATTCTTTGTGAGGTGTTTCAATAATGATGCAAGGTGAGATACCTCCTGTTATCGTAGGTGGCCAACAGCTCTGCAAAATAAACAAGGTATCTTTTAAATGCTGAGTTTACTATGAGAGCAAGAAAGGCAAGATGCAGATTACAGTAACAGCAACAATATATGTAATGTACATTAGTCCTTCCGGATCTCAGCATAGATTCAAGTATTGTAACCTGGGAAGATGAAAATTAAATGCCAATGAAACCTCCTGTAGTCAAGATGAAACATGTATAAACAGATTGATTGCATTTGGAGAACTCAGCTTTGAGGAAACTGACCATCTTTAGTTTATGAACCCTCAATAGCCTATCCATTGGCTTGAATAGCTCAGTTACAGTACAAAAGGCAAAAACATTGCTACTAGAATACAAAACATTAGGCTGCTAGCCTTATCTACTTATCTATTGAGAGGGAAAATAAAGGAGAGGGTGGGGGTTCTACTGTCTCTCAGTGGAAATTCAGCAACTCGTTATCTTCCAATTTAGTGTTCCAGAGAGGAGCCACCCATCTCAGCTCCAGAGCTAGATATCCACTGAGCAAGCAGCAGCTGTGAACTCTCTCTCAGCTTGCCAATGACAAATACAGGATGCAATGACTCAAAAGGAGGAGATCAAAAAAATTCACGCAGAAAGCCTCAAGAAGGAATTCTAGATTACTGTAGTTTACTATAAGTCGTTTCAGTAATGCTAATTTGATTGTAACCAATACAAGTAAGGAGGTATCAAATCCCTCGAGCACATGCAATGCTGTAATGGCTGACAGCCTTCAACATGGTGACACAGAACTTTAATTATTCTCAGTGGAGTTGAGGATGAATCCCATTCACAAAGAATTGCAACACCTGCCCCTGAACACAGAAGCTTTTCCTATGTAGCTGACTTGCAAGGTAAGCTACACAGGATTCCTTTAGTATATCTAAACCTATTTATTGGCATCCTGAAGTATCCCAAGAGTAAAGTTACATATTCCAGCACAATTGACCTTAATGCATGCAGCCAAGAGGAAAGGGAGATCCCACTCCTCCTTCCCTCCTGTGGTCCTTACCGCCCAAGTTCCACCCCAATTTTTGTCAGACCCTCTGCTGGGTTGATTTGACTCACAAAGCTGGCAGAATATTAGCTTATTTTGTAGAGTCAAATTAGCAAGATGAACCTGTACACTGATTCGTTTGAAGAGTGGAGCAAAGCAGAGGATAGAGTGCATGGCCAGCTATCAAGGAAGAAGAGACAGGAAAGCAGGATTTCCCACTTTCAGCAAAGATAAGTTGTAACACAAAGTTTCACCCTGGTACAGCTGATGCAGCATTTTTTCATACTCAAGATCTACAAAGGCAACTTCACAACCAGAAGAGTTTTGCTTCACCATAGCTGTCAGTCTCATTTACTTTACAGACAGAATAACTGCAAACAATGTTGTTTGCAAGAGAAAGCTGTAATATTTTACTGATCAGCTTTAAAGTTAAAACTGTAAGGCCCGTCACTTTTAGCAGTTTCCTGTGTTAGTGAAAACAGATTCCTAAATTGATTTAAATAAACAAAGGAACTGTTAAATGAAAGTAAAGATGGCCTGCATGGTTATGAATCTTAACTAAATGGCCGTAAAACCACACTTAAAGTTAAAGCAAGTGCAGTGATCTTGTTTAGACTTGCCTCTAGGCTTTACCTGCTCTGCATATAGAATTGTTCTGAAATATCTGGATTTATGCTGTTTTTTACACCTAATCTTACTCTGGAGTGGGTTTTACATAAAAGCATCTTTTATCTGCAACAAACTCATGTAAAAAGCAAAAATATATAAAAAGATGCTAAGCTCTCATAGTTTTTAATATCTGAAAATACAAACTTCCCCTCTTCAATACTTTCTAGTGTGGAATGCATGACTTCACACCCACCAACATCAACCAGATGGACTCCCTTACCTGGTTTGAAATAGTACTCAGGATTGAATTACCTTAATTTCGTATTGATGTTTTTTAGCAATTTTCCCATCTTCTCTTTTCTTAATCTCCTGCTGAAAAGAGACAAACATCAATACATTGACAGTGGCCAGTATACCTACCTAAAGCTCAGGCAAACTCTTGCTACCCCTGCCCCACTTTATAACTTGGCAGACTAAAGACTGTCCCATCCAAATGTACTGGAGAGCTTTCAGTATCATTAAACTTTCCAAGTTGCCCAAATTGCACACCTCTGCTGTTCTCCTTTTTCTGGTCTGGAGATATTCGAGTGCTTGCAGTTCTTGTGGAGCCTCTTCTTGACAGGACAGTGGCTGCTGCTGTTTGGCTTGCAAACGGCTACTGCAAAGAGCAAAGAGTAAAAAGACATTAGACATTAAGAGAGCAGCAGTTGCTAGATTAGTACAGATAATCTTAGTACAATGCTAACATCTTACCTGCGCCTTGACATCTTCTTTGGGGTATAAGATCTTTACCTGGATCAAAGTAATAGCATAAGGGCAGTTAGTGCATCCTCACAAAATTAGAACCAAGTTCCCCCTGCTTTGTGTCATGAACTCATCACAAAGAGCAATTTACACGGCTCAAACAGAAGGGCACAAGTATTCCACTGGCCTGAGGAATGCCCAAGCAGAGCATATCTGTGGTATATAAGCACACACCGCTTCATGAACTGCTGCAGGGTGCCCAGGTATGCCAGCAGTTTACCTCAGGCTGCCTAGGGGTGGGGGGAGGGAAGTTATAAAGGGACATTTCCTGCACAAGAGGATGTGGGGAGTCCCTGGAGCAGTGACCTCTCTACTCTCCCCACACTCTCCATTCCAGGCACCCACACAGACACACGTTTTGCCACTGCTGCCGCTCCCTCCGGGGCGATGCCCCCCACACCTGCCGGGATGGCCGGGCCGCCATGGGCCGGGCCGGGCGCCGTCGCCTGCTCTCCCGCCGCGCCGGTTCCGCGCCAATTTCCAGCGAGCGGGGAGGTGGCGGCGGCCTGTGCCGGGGTCAGGCTGGGCTGGGGGCACCGCCGCCGCCCGCCCTCCCGCCTCTCCCTCCCGAAGGGCCGATCCGACACCCACCCGCTCCCGAGGGTGCTGAGGGGACGCGGGAGAGGCAGGACCGCCGCCCCGCCCCCCCGCGCTCCCGCCTGGCTGAGAGCGCGGCTCCCTCCAAAACCTGAGGGGGAAGGAAGGGGCTGCCGGGACGGCGCCTCACACGCGGGGACACCCACCCCCCGCCGGGACAGCCCTCGGCGGGACCCCCCAGCGCAGGGACCGGGACTGTGAGGGGGCGTCCCCACAGGCACCCCGCTCCGAAGGCCAGCCAGGGCGGGGGAGCCGGGGACCCGCCGGGGTGCGGCGCAGGCGGGCGGTCGGGGTCAGCCCGCCAAGCCGCTCGGCCGGCATCCCCGCCCCCAGCGCGCCGGGCTCCCTCCAAAACCGGGCAGCCCTCCCCCCGCGGGTCTCTCCGCGGTGGGGCGGAGGGCAGCCGATGGCGGGATCCCGCCGGCACCCCGGCCCGCCGCGCTGCTCCCTCCGGGGGTGTCCGCCCGGGCCATCGCCACTCTCCGCTCCCTGCCGATGGGGCCGCCCGCGGGGACATCTGCCACTCTCCTCAGCCACTCTCCCTCCAAAACGCTGCCCGGGCGGGCGGGCGAGCAGCCCGCCTCACCGCTCCCGCCTCACCGCTCCCGGTCACCACTCCCGCCTTACCGCTCCCGCCTCACCGCTCCCAGTCACGGCTCCCAGTCACCGCCGCCAGTCCACCCCTCACGCCCCCATCAGCAGCACCGGGTCTGCCGGTACCGCCACCACCACTACTACCATCATCACCGCCATCCTCAACACCGCCACCGCTACCATCACCATCGCTACCATCATCGCTGCCCTTATCATTAGTATCGTTATTATTATTATCATAATCGCCCAGACAGCCCCCATCCTCACCGGCGGGACCCCCGCGCACCTTCGCCGCTGCCGCCCGGGCCGCGCTGCTCAGCTGGCGCCGGCGCCAACCCGCTATATAGCGCGGCCGGGCCCGCGCTGCGCATGTGCGAGGGCGGCAGGCGGCTCCCCCGCCCGTCCGCCGCCCGCGCCCCGCTCGCCCCAGCGCCGCCTCTGGGCCGCGGGGCCTCGCCGACCCCCGCGCACCCCGGGACGCCCCGCGTCCCGCCCCGGCTGCCCCGGCTCCGCCGGCAGAGGCATCCAGGAGAGCGGCAGGCAGCGCCGGCAGGAGCGCTGCCGTCGCTGCCGCCGCCCGCTGCCCCGGCACCTCGCCGCCTCCCGGTCCCGCTGGTGGGGGGCATCCCCTGCACCGGCACCCCGCTTCGCTCCGCTCCATCGGGCCCCGGGCCCCGGGCCCCGCCGAGACAGCGGCGGCTCCGGCGGCGGTCCCGCGCGCCCCGCGGAGCTCAGCCCGCCCGCCCCGGGGCGGGGCCGCCGGCCGAGCCGCCAATGGGAGCGCGCGGAGCGGCGGCAGCGTGCGGCGGCCCGGGATGTAAACACGGCCCCGGCCCGCCCCGCCGCCAGCCGCGCCTGTCAGCCTCGGCCCCAGACTCCTGCCCACCGCCACCGCGCTGAGGGGAGAGCGCCGGGCTGACACCGCACCGACACCCCGCGCCATGCACGGGGGTGGCCGCCAGCTGCCGCGGGCTGCCACATGCCCTGCACAAGAGGGGAGTGGGCAGTGTGAAGAGGAGGCTCAGGGGTGGCCTTATCGCTCTCTACAAGCACCTGAAAGGAGGTTGTAGCCAAGTGGGGGTCAGCCTCTTGTCCCGGGTTACAGGTGACAGGACAAGAGGACAGAGTCTTAAGCTGCACCAGGGGAGGTTGAGGTTGGACGTTACAAAAAATTTCTTAATAGAATGGGTGATTAGACGTTAGAATAGGCTGTCCAGGGAGGCAGTGGTGTCACCAGTCCTGGATGTGTTTAAGGAAATAGTGGATGTAACACTTCGGTCTAGTTGACATGATGGTTTTCAGTAATCTCAGAGCTCTTTTCCAACCTAATTGATTTTGTGATCCTGTACCAGCTGAAGACAGGCCTCCCCCAAGCACAGCCTCCATGATATCCTGTGGACAAGCCCTATCCCCTACACAGCAGCTTTCCACAGCTGCCAGCCAGGCCCACCACTGCCCCTCAGGGTCCCACCGTGTCCAAGGTCATCAGGCCCACTGCAGGAGCACCCGCCCTGCAATCCCCTTCTCCAGCAGATCATGCTGAAGCTTACTCTCAGCGCCAGCACACCCCCTGGTAACATCACTCAGGTTTCATGGAGTTTTCTTAATACATATTGGAAAAACCCCAAAAACAGAATCCACTCTACCCCAAAGGCAACCAAACCCCACAGCACCACATCCTTAGCAATGCTTTAAGCACACACTTTTTTAAAAAACACCCAGTGTAGGGCACCTGTAGCCATTTTGCTGATGAGGAACAACTGACATTTTCTTGCTGTGCTGAGCACATGTACTGCAAAACAGCACAAAGATTTACTTGAAGGGTGCTGCCTTCAAGTAAATCCACATCTTCATCTTTTTTTTCACTAATTTTTCTTTTCCCAAGTGTAACATTATTAAAGAGTAAGCATAGTTTTTTCCTCCAAATATGTATTATAGTAATTAAACACAATAGCCAGGTGCTTACCTACTGGTAGATTTGCCATTTTAAAGGACAAGAGAAAAGGCAGTGCAGCCCACCAAGGCAGAGATGTCACAGTAGGGTCACTGACAGCAGTCTAACAGGTCACAAGTTTTGGCACCAAGGGCCATCTCTCAGCTGTGTATCATTACAGCACCCAGTGAAGTAGGGACAACAATTCCTGCAAACTTCAAGTAAAGCACTGATATGTGCAAGACAGACCTTGCAGCCAGCCAGCATCCTCCGCTCTGCAAAATGCCTATTTCACACCTTGTCATGAAGAAAATCTGCTTGTCATGGTTCAAAAGGAATGCAAAAAAAGCCCAAATCCCACTGTCATTTAAACAATCTTTTGTCAACTGACTACATTGCATCAGCTCATTGCAAGAAATCTAACTCTTTTAGTTGACTTCCACTGAAATCCACCAGCAGGATTCATCCTGCTCTCTGAAAGTTCACCTCTGACTCCACTGACTACAGAGAGAAGGCTGTCCCCTCAGTTTGGGCAAACTTGATCCAATTCTGACCTCTAGCTTTTAACTGACTTGCTGAAATTGAACTACCATAGCTAACTTGTTAAAAAAACCCGGAAACTTCAGCTAGCAAGAGAAGAGAGACCAATTACCTGTTTTCTCTAAAAAACCTCCACCCTTCACAGTTGCCTAATTAGGGCTTGTTGGCAGCCAGGCTCCAAGCAGCAGAGTGGGTTTGGTACCTCAGGAATAAGTACCATGGCACATTATGAAAGAGGAATACTGCAGAGGATGGTAGCTTTGCAGTAGCTAAAAATTGAATGGGTCAGGTTGGCCATGAATAGGTCTCAGCACAAAACCTGTAATGACCATGCTGCTCATTTTCCAAATCCTTTTGATGTGAATTGCTGCAGGTCACCTGCCACATTTTTGTGGTTTTGACTCAGTAGTGGAAAATGCACCAGGTCCCATGAGCATTCCCCATCCTTCCAGCAACTTTTCCCATAAATTTTTGGGAGTAAAAAACCTCACAAAACAACCAACCAAACCAAAACCCCAGAAGCTAATGTCTAATCAAATCCTGCAGCAGACAATGAAATTATGATTTTAATGCAAGCTCACACTGACCTTTTGATGTGGCAATAAAACTGAAATGAGTTAGTCCATGCTGGGACATTTCCAAGTGAATTGACACACAGTACATCCTCTTTTGCTGTGTGGATGCCTCCTTAGGGAGGATGAGTGCAAAAGAGAGAAGATTTTTTTAAGCCTCTAGAAATATACTACTGCTGAGCAGTATTTGTGTGGGGATCTGGCAAGTCCTTTTAGATTAGTCTAAAGGTTTTCTTTTTTTTTTTTCCCCCAATTACCACTTGTAGGTATGTTCCAGAGAAGGTGTGAACGCCTTCCTTACAAGTTTACACACCTGAGGTTGTTTTTCTTGGTTATCCTTTTATGGATCTATTTCAAGGGGCTGGGAATCTACCAAGGATCTGTAAAGCTCAGATCTAAAGTCATGAGGATCAATCCAGTTACTGTGTGCCCAATACTGGTCTTCTCCCAGTGAGTTTCTGAATTCATTTGGTTCTTCCCAAGGAAAGAAGCAGGATTTCATTATAACATTTGCACACAGCTCCACTGTGATCTGAGCACAAAAATAATATGGAATATTACCCCCCATATTCCTCCTACCTTGTGGTAAATGTATTATTATGGTCATCTACTTGTGCTGTCAGGCTTTGTCCTTTTCAGTCACAGCCATTTTGTCAAAGCTGTTGTATAACTTAGTTAAGGCAAAGGCCTGCTCCAGGCCTCTTGTGTGGATGAACTTCACTGTTTTTAAGAGGAGTTTGAAGGTTATTTATGGCTCCAGCTACATAGCTTAAGCAAAGCACCATAAAAGCTTTATACCTCCTAAAGAAGAATACTTCAGCAGGAAATTTCACCCTTCCATAACGGTATTTTTTTTTTCTGTTGAACAGCATGAGATAGCTTGAAAACCTGAGGTTTAAAAAAGCCTTGTTTTCTATTAGAACCTATAATATTCTACTTTCCTGCTTGTTTCATTCAGAGACCTTTTCACAGAATCACAGAAAGGGCAAGGTTGGAACAGACCACAGTGGATCATCTGGTCCAACCTCCCTGCTCAAGCAGGGTAATCCCAGAGCATATGGCACAGGATTGCATCCAGACATTTCTTGAATATCCACATCATCTTTATTTTTAAATAGAGCATGATGAAGTTTAATATGCATTAAGAAGTATTTTTAAGACCTTACAATATTGACTTATTTTGTGGTTTGTTTGGGGTTTTTTTCTGATTGGGAGGGGAGAGAGCTCATATTACTGTTATTAAAAACCTGTTGGCTACAATATAACAGAGTAAACCCAGTTATGAAGAACCTGTTAGCTAAAATATAATAGAGTAAACCTTTATTCATAAGCAAATGAATATATCTTTCTAAGGCCAATACCAGCAACAGAGAGCATAGGCAAAGACCAACTATAGATAAGCAGCTTGTATGACAATCAGATCACCTAAGACATCCAAACTAAGAGTTTTAACTGAAGTATAACTAAGTTATTTTAATAATAGAGGAAGAAAACTCAAGTTGAGATCAAGAGTAAGTTTCTAGTTGCCTTACAATTTACAGTATCAAACCTTGAACAGTATAGCATAATACAAGGATTTCTTCTTTGAACTGAGTTTTTGAAGGCATCATTTAAAAGGAAGTGGGGAGCAGAGAGCCAGAGTTGCCAGCCTTTTAAACTCACATTCAGAAGCAGATGCCATCACTTCACAGCAGTCATAAAGCAAAGCAATGGACTACGTCCTTCTGGGTTTTGTTAGTAGCCTCTTTCTTTCTTTTTGAGATCATGAACCTTTCTTATCAGAAAGAAGCTTGGAAAAAAACATTCTCTTGTCCTGAAAGTCCTTTTATGCAGAAGGCACTTTATACATATCCATGAATATTCATATTCATGTCAGAGACCCCTAGCCTTTCCTGTACATAAAGATTTAAACTCCTGTGAAAACATGAAAGGTGAAATGCCTTTAAAGAACAATTTTTACAGCTGATCTCCTGAGCAAAGCCCACAGTCACACCCCAGTAAGGACAGTGTCTCTCCAGTGGGAAGCAGCACCTGTAACCAACAGCCAAGCATTGAGTTATCTTCACCTACCTCTGGGTTGAATCTCTTATCTGCAGCACAAATAAATAACAAGACACACTTCCCTCATATTTTCCAGTATCTCTTCACCACTGGTCTGCAAATGTGATACCTTTTGAACCAGGAAGTAAGTGTACATTAAGGAAAAGAAGGAATATCGGGTCACAGAAAAGAGCCACATAGAAGTAGGACAATAATACAGTATTTTTTAAAACCAAAACAGTTTAATTTATCCTAGGGCCATCTCCCAGGCATGTGAGGAGACACCTCTTCATCCTGCTGCCAGGAGAGGCAGGCAGTTGGCTACAGGGGAAGGCCCTCTTTCCCTTGGCAGCACCTCTGACCTGGGAGTGTATGTGGTTCCTCATCCAGACCACTCTCACCACCTCATCAAACCTACAGCTGCTGGGCCCTTGGCTCAGGACTTTCCCTTGCAACCCTGCAAGGTGAAGGGTCTTTACTGCTGATGCTCCAGCTTCCAAGCACTGTAGCAAACACACTTTCAACACTTGGTGACTAAGACTTATGATTCCCCATAGCCTCAGACTTAGCCATGTTTAGGGCACATCATGGATCTCTCCAGAGGCAAAGGTGATAGGCAGGAGATAATTGCATCCCAAATTGCCCACCATTATTAAGGATGTATGTACTTATTCAGCTGCTTGGCAGCTTGTCCCAGAAGCCATATTGTCCTCCCCATTTAATACAAGACACATTCATAGAGTTATTGAATCATTAAGGTGGGAAAATATCTCCAAGATCATTAAGTCCAACCTGTGACTGAACACCACTTTGTCAACCAAACCATGGCACTAAGTGCCACATTCAGTTGTTTTCTTGAACATGTCCTGGAATGGTGACTCAACCAGCTCCCTGGGAAGTCCATTCCAGTGATTAACAACCCTTACAGTGACAAAATTCTTTCTGATGTCCAACCTCAACTTCCCTCTGCACAGCCTGAGGCAATGTCCTCTCATCCTGTCACTCGTTCCCTGAGAGAAGAAACCAATCCCCACCTGGATTGGTTTCTTCAGCCTCCTCTCAGATAGTTGTAAAGAGCAATAATGTCCCCCCTAAGCTTCATCTTCTCCAGACTAAACACTCTCAGATCCCTCAGCCACTCCTCATAGGACTTGTGCTCCAGACCCTTCTCCAGCTCCACTGCCCTTCTCTGGACTTGCTCTAGCACCTCAAAGCCTTTCTTGAATTGTGGGGCCCAGAAGTGAACACAACACTCAAGGTGCAGCCTCACCAGTGCCAAGTACAGGGGGACAATCACTGCCCTGGTCCTGCTGACCACACCATTGCTGATACAGGCAAGGATGCCATTGGCCTTCTTGGCCACCTGGACACACACTGGCTCATGTTCAGCTGCTGTAATAGAATCATGGAACATGCTGAGTAGAAAACATCAGGATCATCACGTCCAACTCCTGGCCCTGCCCAGGACACCCCAAGAATCACCAAGTGCCTGAGAACATTATCTGAACAATTCTTGAACTCGTGTAGGCTTGATGCTGTGACTACTTCCCTGAGGAGCCTGTTTCAATGTTCAACCACCCTTTAGGTGAAGAACCTTTTTATCCAACCTTGATTTCCAACCTAAACCTCCCAACTCCGCTTCATGCTGTTCACTCGGGTCCTGCCACTGGTCATGAGAGTGAAGGGATCAGTGACTGCTCCTCTGCCTTCTCTTATGATGATGTTGAGGTCTCCCTTCAGTCTCCTCTTCTCCAGGCTGAACAAACCAACCTCAGCTGCTCCTAATAAGGGTTCTCCTCCAGAGCCTTCACCATCCCTGTGGCCCTCCTTTGGACACTCTCTAATAATTTAATGTCTTTTTTATGTTGTGGTACCCAAAACTGCACACAATACTCGAAGAGAGGCCACCCCAGTGCAGAGGAGAGCAGGACAATGCCTCCCTGGCTCCTGGGTGGTGATGCTGTGTCTGATACACCCTAGGACACAGTTGGCCCTCCTGGCTGCCAGGGCACTGCTGACTCATATTCCGCTTTCCATCGACCAGGACCCCCAGCTCCCTTTCTGTGGTGCTGCTCTCCAGCCTCTTGTTCCCCAGGCTGTCTGTACATCCAGGATTTCCCCATCCCAGGTGCAGAATCTGGCACTTGTCCTTGTTAAAGTTCACACAGTTGGTGACTGCCCATCTCTCTAGTTGAGGTCTCTTTGCAGGGCCTCCCTGACTTCAAGGGAGTCAACAGCTTCTCCCAGTTTGTTGTCCTCAGTAAACTTACTTAGTATTTCTTTGAGTCCTGCATCCAAGTTATTAATGAAGTTTTTGAAGAGAACCGGGCTGAGGATGGGGCCCTGCAGAACCCCACTAGTGACAGGTGCCCAACCCATGAGACAGCTGCTCATCCATCACATGATGTGTTTACCCAGCTGTGTGATGGACATTTTGTCCAGAAGCATCCTGAGAAAGAGAGTATCAAAAGCTTTGCTGAAGTCCAAAAAGATTGCATTAATTGGCTTTCATAGATCACCTAGGTGGGTTACCATGTTATAGAAGGAAATCAAGTTTGACAAGCAGAACTTTCTCCCCATGAAGCTGTGCTGGCTGTGATTGATGGCTGCATTGACCTCCAGGTGTTTTTCAATACCTCCCAGAATAATCTTTTCACTGAAGTGAGACTGACAGGTCTTTATTTTCCAGGGTTCTCCTTTTTGCCCTTCTTGAAAATCAGGACAACATTCACCAGCTTCCAGTCAGCTGGGAGGTCTCTGGAATCCCACAACTGCTCAAAAAACATCAACAGAGATTTTGCAATGACATCAGCTAGTTCTTTGAGGATTCTTGGATTAATCCCATCAGTCCTTCTAGATTTGTAAGGATCCAGCTGAAGCAGCAGATCCTGCACAAGTTTAGGGTCAGCTGGGATCTGATCATTCTTGCAGCCATGATCCTCCAGCTCAGGGCACCGCGACCCCCTTGGTCCATCATCTGCATTGAAGACAGAGAAAAAATGCATTAAACACCTCTGCCTTGTCCATGTCCCTGTTGGTGAGGTGCCCATCCTCATCCTGTAACAGGCTGGTGTTATTTCTATGCTGCCTTTCACTATTAATGTCTCTGAAAAATCTTTTTATTGTCCCCCAAGTTTCTGGCCAGTTTTAACTACAGTTGATGTTTGCTGCATGAATTTTTTCCCTACAGCAGCAAACTGCATCTCTGTGTTCTTCCCAGGTCACTGACCTTGCTTCCCCTGGGCATACACCTTCCCTTTTGTCTTAGATCCAAAAGAAGGTCCCTGCTCAGCCAAGCCTTCTGCCTCATCTGCTGGACTTCTGACACTGGGGAATCACTGCTCCTGTGCCCTTAGGAGGTGATCCTTAAAAGGTGACCAGCACTGAGAGACTCCAGCACTGCAAAAACATTTCCATGAGGACTTTTCTTACTAGCTCCCTGAGCAGCCTGAAGTCTACTCTCCTCATGTCCAGAGCTGAGGTTCTGCTGCACTTTTCCTCCTGTCAACAAAGATTTTAAACTCGATCACTTGGTGGTTGCTGTGGCCAAGACAGTGTCAGTCATCATGTCACTCACGAGATCCATTCTGTTGGCAAGCAGCAGATCAAGGAGGGAATCTTTCTGAGTCAGGTCCCTTAGTACCTGTTCCATAAAACTGTTGTCCAGGTCTTTTAGGAATTTTCTGGCCCAGGTTGTACCAGCTGTGTGATGCTCCCAGTTAATTTCTGTCAAGTTGAAGTTCCCCATAAGGACAAGAACAGGTGATTTGGAAGTGTCCTTTAGTTCTTCAAAGAATAATTTGTCAGTGCCATTGTCCTGCCTTGGAGGCCTATAGCAGACTCCGGTGATGACATCCACATTGTATGTTTGCCCCTTGATTCTTATCCAGAATCTCTCAACTGTGCCATTGCCAGCTGTAAGCTACATATATTCCAGCCCTTCCATTACATACAATGTCAACCCCTACCTCTCCTGCCATGTCTAACCCTCCTAAAGAGCCTGTAACTATTCAACCACATCAGCCAGCCCCCTCCAGGTCCTCTTCTGATGGGCCACTTTCCAGCCACTCTTCCCTAAGCCTGTAACACTGCATGGGGCTGTTGTGACCCAAGTGACGGACCCAGCACTAGGTGTTACTGAATCTCATATCACTGGCTTTGGCCAATAAATCATTCCTCAGTCTTAAACCATAGATAGAAGAGCTAGAGCTGAAATTCACTGCTGGGAGTAGACAAGGGAATACTTCTGCCCATGTTTGTCCTCCCTTTCTTAATCAAGATCTCATGTCTTTTGTTTACCTTGCAAAAATTGACAGCCCTTTGCCAATACCCATATATCACAAAAGCCTGAGGCCTCCCTTCTTTTTCCTCACCTCTCTCTCCTGCTAATTCTCTGTAGAGCCCCATTTCAAAGAATCGATAATTCTTTTAGCACTCTGATAGCATTATTTTTGGCATAACGATGTTTTTTTATTATATTGCCTAACTAGATCACTGCCTAACAATTTGAAGTCTATGCAGGAGTAAGTATAGACCTATGGCACAGCCCATGTCCGCAAGATGAGATCTGAAGCCTGCTCCTGGGCACTAGCCTAGTTTTGTTACTCTTATCTGTTTGGTTTTTGTTTATTTGGGTTTTTTGGGGGTTTTTTTGTTATTATTCCTTTTCCTTAGCTTACTCATGAAATTAGAATAGTTACTTGCCTTATTAATGTATTTGAGTGTTCAGCAATCTGCCCACAAAACTTTCGAACATGTCAAGAGACTAACTTCTAAAGTATAAGTTATACAGCAGTAGCTCCAGAACAGTATTTTCATGGAGAAAAAGCTGGCTGCAAAATAGAAATGTTACACATATTCTGCTAAGTCCCAGTTCAGTCTCATTTACTCTAACTATCATGACCACACCATAGGAACAACAGTGTCACAGCAGCATCAGCATGATCTTTGGATGAGTCATTCCTATGTGTTCCAAAAAACCCAAACCTTCCTTGCAAGTATCACTCAATAACAGAGTCACAACACTTTGTGGTTATAAACATGTACCAAAAGTCAATGGGACAAACAAAGCAGATACTGAATGAGTTGATGTGGAAACAGTATAGTAATTATGGTTCTCTTTGACATTTAACACTGATGAAGGCACTCTATCAGAGACATACAAAGATTTACGCAAACAGAAAAACTATAACGTAAAGTGAGAACTTAAGCCAATAGTTACATCGATTCAACCCTTCATACGAACATTTTTGCTTCAGCACAGAAAAGTTTCAAAAAAACCACTAGTTTGTGGTGTTTTGGAAGCTGTCCAAGCTAAATTTAAAAAGTTGCATTAGGTCTGAAATAAGCACCCCCAAGAGGAACACTATCATTATTACTCTGTTAGGTTATCTGTATGGATACAATTATACAAGCATAATTGATCAAACATTTTTCTGAAGAATCCTGTACAGCTCTCAGCAGAGACTTGCTTCTTTGATAAATGTACAGGACTAAAGCTACATTTGAAAAGGAAAGATTTTACTCAGTTCTTGCTCTGGGAAGATGGATGATGTGTTGCACAAGTATCTTTTCACTGCTGTCAGTTAAATATTTTGTCACCCTGCTCTTTTGGTGGGTGAGAATTAAGTCAGGAACAGCTCAGCCCATACAAATCCATGGAAGCCTGTATCCAATGTGCTGAGAGAGCTGGCTGATGTCATTTCAAGGCCATTCTCCAGGATCTTTTGGGAGCCACAGAGATCAAGGATCCCCAACAACTGAAGGGAAAAAAACCCCCACTTATTCATAGTTTCAGAAAAAGCCAAAATAACAACTTGGAAAAGATCACTGAGCCCATTTCTTGCATTCAAGAATTTCCTGTATTTCAGCTTGCACCCATGGCCTTTTGTCCTTTCACTAGGCACCATCAGAGAAGAGTCTGGCTCCGTTGTCTTTATTGCCTCCTTCAGCTATTTATATAGCTTGACAAGATTCCCCGTGCCTTTTCTTCCCCAGCCTAAACAATCTCAGCTCTCATCCTCTCCCATTCTTTCAGTCTTCAATCCTATTATTCCCTGGCCTCTTGCTGGATATCTTCTAGCACATCCATGCCCTCTTGTACAGGGAACTTAGCTCTGGACACACCATTCAGATGTGTCCCACCAGCCCAAGGTGTAGGGGCAGGACCACATCCCTCCACATTGCTGGCAAGACCTTGCCTGATGCAGCCCAGGAAGCTCTGAGTTTTTGAGGCCATGAGCCAGCACTGCTGGCTCGTGCTTAACTTAGTTCCTTATCACCAGGAACCCAGGGCCTTTTCTGCCAAGATGCTTTCCAGTCAGTTGGCCTGGTGCCTGGGGTTTTTATTCCTCCAGGTACAAGACTCTGTATTTCCCCTCACCAAACTCCATGAGTTCTGGTTAGCCCAATTCTCCATGTTAAGGTCCTGAATAGCAGCACAGCACTCTGGTACATAAACAACTCTGCCCTATGACCCAGGTCATTTATGAAGGTTTCTAACAGTGTAAGGACCCTGCATTGATAGGGCACACTAGTAAAAACAAGCTTTCAGCTTGGCTTCATGTCAGTGTTCACAGCACTTTGAACAGAGGGTTCAGCCAGCTCTCAACACACCTGCTCACCATCTGCTTCACACAGTCCATCATTCATTGCTTTGGGAAGAGGTTATGCAAGACAGTGTCAAAAGCCTTGCTAAAGGCAAGATAAACAACATCCACCTCATCCACTGAGCCAGTCGTCTAAGTGTAGAAGGCTGTCAGGTTGTCAGGCACGCTTTTCCTTCCACAAATCCATTCCAGCTACTACTAACCACCATCTTGTTCATTTTGAAAATGGTTTCCAGGACTATTTGCTTCATTATCTTCCCAGAGATCAAGGGAACAGTCTTGTTCCCCTCAATTTTCTTTTCTGCCTTGAGGATAGGAAGAACACTTGCTTTCCTCCAGCCCTCAGGAATCCTGTCCATTGCTATAACCTGTTAGATAATTAAGAACAGCTTCACAAAGACATCAGCCAGCTCCTTCACCAGTCATGGAAGCATCCCATAAAGCTGTCTATGGTCCATTTCTTTAATCATTTCTTACCTCGAGACTTCTCATCCAAGGGTTGATCTTCATTGCTTTAGCATTTCCCACTGGCATCAGGCACCTGCAATCCCAAAGGCTGGTCTTCCCAGTAGACACCAAGGCAAAGATGACATGGAGCCTCAGCCTTCTACATGTCCTTTGTCACACGGATTCTGGTCCCACTCAGCAGCAGGGTTACACTTCCTCTGATCTTCTTTTTGCAGCTGATGCATCTGTGGAAAGCCTCTTGTCCTCCACATCCCTTGCCAAGTTCAGCTATAGGTGGGCTTTGCTTTGCCTTCCCTAATCCATCCCTAAGCATCTGCACAGGATCTCTGCCCCCCTCACAGAACACCCATAGCAGCAGCCTTCCATACAGATTTTTTCATGGTGTGCATGGCAGGAAAATGATAGGCAGTGGGGCATGAATTGAAACAAGAGTGGTTCAGCTAAGATAAGGAAAAACCTTACCCCCATGCCATGCACACTTCATGTGTTTTTTTATCTCTGTCCTGTTCACTTACGGAGCTCCTGCGTGTTGATCAGGAAATGCAGCAGTCAGCAGAGATGTGCAACCCTGCTCGGATGCACATTATCACCTGATCGGCAATGCAAACTGATTCCCAGAGGAACTTCTGGACTAGAGCAAGCACTGAGACACTCAGTACTTGTACCTGCTACCTCAACAGGGTGCTCAGGCATTTGGATTTTCACTAACCTGTAACATTAAAGAACAGACTGACAATTTTTAATAGGCCATTTTTTATTGAGAGTTAAGATCATGTTTCCCCATGGTGCGCAGAACACACTATGAAAACAAAATACAGAAGATCACTTTAGTAAATACACACTGGTTAAGCAATGCTACTTTTTTTTGGCAAAGTGCTGTATTTTGTCTGTTTTCAGCTTGTGTTAAACTATTAAAAATAAGAGCCACACATTCTTCCATATCAAAAGACTGCTACAAATAGAGAAGTGGCTCTGGAAAGAAGCTGCCATATATGCATAGACTGATGTACAGTATTAATCCCAACTGAAATGTCCCTTTTGAATCTTCAAGTTTGCTGTGTAGAAGGCACAGTTTAAAATGCAAATCTGTCCATTGACCAATACATATGAAAATACAATTTAAGCGAGAATCATGAACATCAATCAGTATGAGACAGTGCAAGGCCTCCACTTTTACAAGAAAAAACACACACTTCAATACAATTCAAAAAAAACCATATAAAAAGCCACACAGCTCACTATTAAAACAGAAAACCAAAACAAATCTAATTGCCCAACAGCTCCAGGCACAAAACAGGGCTAGACCAACATAAATACGTAAAACAAATTAACAAAAAGCCATTGATGTAGTACTATCTCACACAATAATATGGTTTCCAATATTACAAATTGAGAAACACAGCTTTGTGCAACAAAATAGTTTATATCCTGAAAGATATAGGTTTTCATCACCAGAAAGTCATCTAGTAATGTAGTATAAAAAGATCAGTATCTCCCAATTCTAGGAGCAGTCTAAAGTTGCATTTACTTGCCTACTGAGAAGAACAGACCAAGGCTCTCATTTTAATGCCTGAGAGCCTTACACTCTCAACTCCATCTCCCTATTAAGAGTTAAGGGATTACTTAACTCCTTCCAGCATAAGGAGGTGGAAACTTCATCTTCCTTCATTTCACTTTAAGAAAATTAAAGCTGAAGGAAAGTAGTTACTTTTATATAAAGAAAAGTAATACAGGAAAGCAAAGAATTTTCCTGAGCTAGAAAGCTGGCAGCAAGGATAAGGAAGTTTTTAAGCCAGACAAAAAGTTGGAGTGATAAAGGTAGATAATCTGAGGCAAGTAAGAGTACTTGTGAACAGGTAAGAGTCTGGTGAAACTACAGCTACATGCAGATAAACCAAATTACTTGGGCCACATGAGAATTGTATAGACATGGGCACATACTGCTGAAAAGAGCAGTAACAAAATATCTTTTTTGGAAACTCATTATGTGACCAATTTTGTTTTCTTTCAGTGTCCATGTGAATTCAATGTGTCAAAAAAAACCAAAACAAAAAAACCCTAGTGTATCCAGGAAAGCACCTCTTGCTTTTGTACATTTAATTATTTTCAACATCCCTTTATGACAATCCTAATTAATTCCAGTGAAACAGCACATCTGCAGTGAAACAGAGATTGTAAATGCTGTTTTCTGTACACTAAGTAAGTTCCACAACAATTCCAGCTGCAGAACATGGAACAATACCACTACATCAAGGTCAATCTGAATTGTTGGGGTTTTACTTGAGTGAAATTGAAGCTTTTGGTTGAATTTAAATACTTTATAGGTCTGGAATAATTCACATTATTGACCTTGCCTAATTTCAAAGACTCCTCACATGACTCCTTATACCAACTTCTGTATAAGGACTACTGGAAGACACAGTTGAGTGTAATGTTAACACTTTAATGCCCTAGGCACTAAACTCAAGGGAAAACACAGCAAGTCACATTAAGCACTGGCAGAAAGGAGGATAAACTTAAAATTTATTTCCCCTCTTCTTTCAGAGCAGATTTCTGCTTTCTTTCCTCCATACCCATTTAATCCACTTCCCAGATTGATCTATCAGGGTTCAGCATGCCATGTGGCTGCTGTGTAACACACAGGTTTTGCTAACAGGTGAGCTTTATCTGTAGTCGTAGTTGGCAGTGCCTGCTAACTTCCAAAACATCTTGCACAGTGTTCTTAAGTAAACTACTAGTTAGTTTTGAATGGCTTTTCTTTCCTGTTGGCCCACGGAATTGCTATCCAGTCCTTCAGCCTCCAATGGGCTGAGAGAACAACCACGGCTAATCAATGAATTTTTATACACCCTGTTATCACTGTGTTTAGTTCTGTAAGACCATTTTTCAGCATCCACTTCTCCCTGCCTTACACTGCCCTTCATTTGCAGTCCCCATTAACTTGGACTTCATTTTCAGAGAGAAAGAGAGAAGATTAGGAGAACGTCAAATAAAAGCTTCCTTCTAGCTACTTTTGAGGTACTCCCAATCTGTAAATATGAGACAACCTAACAGGAATTTATAGCTCAGAAATAGCTGTCCATCAGCCTGACTTCTTCGAAGAGCAGTCAGTTACTGATGGGATTAAAAGAATGGTCAACCATCTTTTTCCTTTAACTAGACTAGAGATTAAATGAGATAGGGTAGGGGAAATACATGTTTCAAAGACAAATAGAGAAAGGAGTAATAACTCCAACTTTACCAAGTAAAACCTAGTTCAGTTTTTTGTGTTGTGCATCTGCACATTACCCAAAAGATCACTTTTCTTCCCACTCCACTGTGAGGTACTACATCTGTAACACCAGTGCCACATTGTACTGCAACAATACTGGCAGGACATTTAACCCTCTTTCAATATCCCTATCAAGTACCCAGCACACCTACACAGACTCCACTAACACAAGTAAGTTCTAGGAACTTAGATGAGATGTCCTTCTTGAAACAGCTCAGCACAGCTATGTAATATCCACTGGCAGCTATAGTATTTCCTTGTTAGAAAGTAATTATATATACTGAATAGAGACAGATACACAAGCTGTCAAGTACTGGTCATCAAAGCATATGGCTAACCTCAAATTTTCTAATTCCATTTTGATTAATGCAAAATGTAACTGATTTCCATCTCAGTTAAGTTTCTTTAAAATACCTACTAAGAACCCATCTATACATCATAGTTTATAAAACAGCACACAAACTATCGTACTGATAGGCTTCCAAGACACTGATATTTAACATCAACATTTAGAATTTGCTGCAAGATGTTTGGAGATTTATGTGTCTTTTAAAAATAATGCAACACTAGTTACGATTGTGTTTGAGGGATTGACGATCAGCTTCAGATTGACCACACTTACCTACACATGAAAACAAGGGCAACCTAAGAAACAATTAGACCATAGATTAAAACCACAAAACCCATCAGTAATTGAACTGACGCTGGCAAGGCTGGTGAACAAACAGTCCGTTGTGCTTGATTTGCCTCGAGTGGCAATCCCTGGTAAGGTTTTGGCGACGGAGACTGTTTCTGTTGAGATAGTGTCTTTCACTATGCTCTTTTATCCAGTGGGTAGGACGAAAGCTCTTGTTTTTTTCCAGGAAAGTTGAACTAGCAGCAAGAGCTGTGACATAGCAGTGAACTCGCTGTCCCGTTTCATTTCGGGGCTCCAGTCTAGAAATGTAACAAGTAGGTATCAGTCACTACTGAGGTGCATTGGAAAGACAAGCAAAATAAAGAGTAGAATGTGGACATCAACATCCAGCATTTCAAAAGGGCACCCTTGTTCTACTGGACAGATATGGGCTGAGGTGAGGTCAAGCCACTTACCACAGTGGTAAGTAATATGCAGTGCTACTAACTCACTTGTTTGGTAAGGGCCCCACAGCAGCCTTTGGACTTTCGCTGTCTTACTCTACTTGTGCTCCTTCTTCCCCACACACCACCTGCCTAAGCCCAAGATGCAGTACAGATCATAAATAATGCAATGTGTGTCACACTGCTCCAGCTTTAGAAGACTTGAGAGTTATCCACTAGGCACAGTTTGGTTTAAAATCATCTTGATTATAGGTGGTTCACCCTGAAAACAGAAGCACACTAACAAAAGTGCATTTCAATTGCCAGCCACACAAGTAAATCCAAACAATGCTCATGCAGAAGAATGGAAAGGTAGACCAGCTGTGACACACATGGGAAAGAACTTAGAAGTATTGTTCCTCAACCAGCCCCGTAAATTTCGTGAGCAGTGAGTCAGCAGTTTTGGCAAACCCTTGCTCCATCATGCACTAGTGGAAAACAAACCAGCAGCCTAGGCAAGCGGCAACTGACATATTGAAAAAGGACTTCCCTGCTTGACAGAACAATCACTGGCATTTCCTGAAACTTCCAAAGTAAAGTTAAAAATAGCCTGGCCACTTTAAAAGCAAAGTAAAACCCAAATCTGAGTGCTAGAGCTGGTGCGAGACCAGTGGCAGCCGAGTTTCTTGCCCTCTCTCTCCCCACTCAGGACCCAACAACCAGGTGTCAACTGGTCAGTGGTGCACAGGGAAGATGTCTGCAAGACCAGGAACTTGGTCAGGCATGAGCAAGAAGTCTCTTGGGAAGTCTGTTTTTCAGCACTAGCATGACTTTATCATAAAGTCTCTTCTGGAAGAGTGTAACTTGCAATTATTGTATGATGTCTCAGACCTAAGTCTGGTCTGCCGTGCCTATGGTATGCCCTTTGTAGCCTTACTCTGGGAGGCTGCAGGTATCTGACATGAAGTAAGATCTTTTGCCTCCCACCACTCCACGCTGGAGGGAAATACTCCTTGTTATCAAGGGAATACTCCCTCTCTTCTACTTTTTTCTTATTTTAAATATCCTAATCTTGCATTTTGATCCTTGGGTAGCTTGATATGACTGACTAAAGACTAGAGACTGCAGAACAGTCATATGTGACATGCTGCTTATTCACTGGATATTGTCCTAAACCTAGCACTTGAAGTATCAAGCAAGAAATAAGTGAATAGCACATCACAAATCAATCCACAGTGCCTTGTAAATACATTCTTTGCAGATTACACCAGTTTAATTTACATGAGGGTACCTGCAAATATGGGACTACTATTTCCTATATGGAGCAATCCCTTAGCACATCCAATTGTGCTGGAGGTGGAACTTCAAGTGAAGCCTTTCTGGGGAAAGCTATTAAGGAGCTGGGAAGCCACAGCACAGTTATTGCAACTTTTATTTCCTAAGCATACCCTTAGCTAGTAAAGGGCAGCAACTGCTAATACAAACTGTTGTGGTTTTGTTATGGAAAAATATGACTAATCTGACAAATAGGGAAGTTTATACAACATCCTTTTGCTTTGAAAGGAATTTAAAATGAGAAAGGAGATTTCCTCCACAAAAGGAGAAAAACTGGTTTAAACTTGGTGGCTGAAGATACTTAAGCTTTCCACTCCCCTCTTATCAAATACCCTTCCAACAATGGTTTGCAAATCAACACTCTTCAATTTGTCATCATAAAGTCACACTGGGATAGCAGAGGTAGTTTGAATTAGCTCAAAGGCGACACACTCTTCTAAAATGGGAGCGTTTCGGTACTTTAAGTGCATTTGGTAAGCTGGCACTAGTGAGCTCCATGTACCGAGAGAACAGGGTTGATGACTCTCCATCATTTGTCAAAATGGAATTTTAGAGGGGCTGTATCTTAAGCCAGGCCATCACCATGTACATTCGCTGCTGGGCTCCCAGTGTCTATTTTGCTAGAAAGCAGAAGTGTCCTGCTCATTGCGCTGCAGAACCACACCTCACAAGAAACATTAAAGGCGTCAGACCCGGACTCAATTATTGTTTCAGTAATTTTTCTGCAT
Organism: Lichenostomus cassidix; assembly: GCF_008360975.1. NCBI lineage: Eukaryota > Metazoa > Chordata > Aves > Passeriformes > Meliphagidae > Lichenostomus > Lichenostomus cassidix. Next base: position 128,669,326 of record NC_139482.1, read on the forward strand.
TTAGCATTTTGGCTTGTTAAAGCAGATGTAGTTAGGCTTGATCAAGTAATCATTTGGCACAAAGGTTAGTCCTAAAACCAGTATTGCTTTGGCAGACAGGGCTCTAGAGGAAGCAGTGTTGCTAGCAGCCTGATCAAACAAAAAGCACTGTCCCGAAACAGTAGTACTTACTTTGCCAGTGTGCCTTAAGCAGCTTTTCTTGGCCCTACAATATTAAATGGCCAACCATTAAACCACTAGAGACTTCAGAACAGCTTTTGAAACTTACTACGATATCAGTGTAATCAATGTTCCAAAATTCTGCAGATTGACCTCAGCTTTACCCTAGTCTCATCCCAGCTGTCACACAAAATACCCTGTACAACAGCCTGGATCCTCTGACAAAGCAACAGCACAGAAATCAGTGTGAAGAGACTTAATTACACTCCAGCTAAAGAGCACACCTTTAGTTTCCCCACACATTAAAGCAGTTTAACTGTATTGTATAATATAAGACAGGATTCTTCTCTGGAATAATTTACATCAGTATCCCCACTTCAAGTGAGTGAAAAGTCAGTATCCAAATTTTGAGTCTTACTATTCACAGCAAATTGGTATTTTAGATTAAATAGCTTACTGTCTTTTACTAGGGCATGCTTTGCCAATTCCTTCAGACCCTCATTTTAAAGGTGCTGTCTGCTCATGTTTTCCCCCCAATTTAATTTAGGCTAGAACCCTGAAGCTTTACATCATAAACTGTCCTCCCCAGATAATTATGGAAACCCCACTCAAAGATCAATAGTATCAGCACTATACTTCAATGCTATACAGCAGCATGTCATCTCAAAGTCACCTGTTTCTTTGACCTAAGGACTTAAAAATGGGCAAGGCGCTGATTAGACAAATCAATAGGCTCTACCTAAGCAACTCAACTGCTACACTCATTTCTTCCTGTATATCAAAGCTAAGTATACTATGATTTTTTTCTTTAGTATTATTGTTTCTAAACTTAAGAACTAGATGGCATGAAAAGTCAGTCTTTGTTATTAACTGGGATTCACAAAACTCCCAATTATTTCAAAACCAATGAAGGCGCGGACAAGTGTGGGGTCATAATGGCAAAGAAATACTCTATTTGCATACATCCATGTATACTATACTTGCATAGCTGTATACACAAACACCAAAGAATGCCAGTGCATGGCAAAAGTGCCTCTACAACAAACTCACATGGACAGATTTTTAGGACCCAAAACGTACAACTTCTTACCTTGCTAAAAGTAGAAGTTTGCAGCATAAATTTTTATATTGAGGGGACTAAGTTTTGTGGAATCTTTCAATTGGCTTTTGTTCCACAAATCACTTGCAGGAAAAATTAATCCTGTCCTTATCTATCACTATGTTGAAGAATGAAAAAAAACAAAAAGCAAAAGGCCCTCTCACCTAAACCCCAAACCACTTCTCTGCCAGGAGAATTAAAATACTATATTTCATCTTACAGGGTGACTGAAAGAGTACTGACTAGCAGTTATGAAAAACACACATGGCTGTGAAGAGGGGCAAAGTGCTTTCATATCTATGCTACTGGGTGTACAGTTAACTGCCACCAGTTTCAACAGGACTGGAACATTCTCTGCAGGGGAGTAATAAGGCTCCATAAATATTCCTTGTAGTGCCAAAATAACATACCCAACTGTTTCCCAACATGGTCATCTTGTATAACATTTTTCTGAGCAGGCAGGCAGCTCTGACCGCCCCACACACCTTGTGTAGCATTCATGCTTTATTCACCTCCTCTGAAATAAGCTGGAAAATTCAGTATTGAGTGTCTAAGCTGACCAAGTAGAAACCAGATATTTTCAGCACAAGAGCTCCTTGACAAGAGAATTCAGACATACCTGGGACTACCTGGGCTGTGAAACTCCTCATCCCCACATCCAGTCTCATTAAGGCTGTGACAGGTATTGTGGACAGCATACACAGACATGCTGGGATGCTCTATTAAGAGATTCTCCATTGGACTGGTCTCCACTTTGATAGTGGTTAATCCACCTGCAGTAAAACATGGGGGAGGGGTAATAAACCAGCTCTCCTCCATAGGACATGACTCAAACTGGATGAAGCAAGATTCGCTGGCCTCTGGCAGGTGTTCCAAGGGAGACGACAAACAAGAGAAGACAGGCGAGCTGTCCGTGGCTGATGCTTCAACAATGTCTGCTTCCTCCACGGAGCAATTAGTGCAAGTGTCTGCTGTAGGGGGCCATTCGTCAATGGAGAGGAACCCATGGATGTTGGTGATTGCAGGAGGTCAAAAACGACGTTGCACGTTGCCAGAGATGGGACATGAAAAAGATAGTAATAAAAAAAAAAAAAAAAGGGAAAAAAAAAGCCCTATTAGCACATAGACAAGTTTTTACTTTTTAAAAGCAGGGCATGGGAAAAGGAAGTTTCCAGACAAGCCATGTTAGACACGTGAAACAACTGTTATCAGTAAAGCTATATAATTACAAAATAAGTCAAATATATTTTATTTGCACAAGTGGTTCTGCTGAAGCCTGTATCAGGCTTGTAAATCTGACATCATTTTTCTCATCAATTTACACAATATATATCAGTACATTTGTTTGGAAGACACACTACACTCTAATCCCACACTGGTTTTGCTTAAAATTTCCCCAAACTACTGGTTTGTTCACATGGAAGTAAGACAAGCAAGAGGCAGAGCAAGACAAGGGCAGAGCTTATGTCTGACAGACATCTTACCTATAAAGTCAACCAGAATCCACTCGTCATCTTCTTTCTCACTGAACTCTGGCTCTTGGCTGGACAAGCTATCAATCTCTCCCATGAGCATGTTATTTAACCTCTGGAACATTACTAAGGCAGGAACAAGACTTTGGCTGGTAGGTCTTTATATCCAAGGTTCAAGGCACAGCTCACACTGTACTAGCAGAGTGGCATAGACTGGAGACTAAAGTGCATAGATGCTTTATCAGCTTAGGTACGGGACATGCAGAAGCATGACTTGTAAACAGTTTATATGAAACCTGCAAAAAATGATGACAAGGGTCTTAATGACAAAGCAATAGGCAACATTCCTAAGGAACAAATTAAAAGCCCCTTGTTAGTGCAGTCTGAGGTACCAGCGAACATTTTTCTCCAAAGAGGAGAGGTGGCTTCACCGGCATTCACCATCCCCTCCCAGCTGGATACATACAAAAAAATCCTGATCCTAGGTCTCTCCTAGGAGCTGATTGCCTTCCTCTCAATCCTCCTGCCCAAGAAAGGGTCTGTTCAGCTGTCAGTCCCACCTTCTCCTAAGGGTGGAGAGGACTTTTGTATAGGAGCCTTTTGTCTACACCCCACAAGGCACTCCCCCAGCTCCCTGCCTGTCTTCCTCCATGTCAGAGAGATGCCAAGGGCAAGGGCATGGTTTCTGCTCCAGACAGCTCATCTCTATTGACACGGATGATCCCCTGTGAGGGCTCCCAAGGAAGCCCAAAGCAGGGTTTCTTCTCTGTCTCATCACACACATTTCAGGACTACTGCCTACAAGTTCACACAGTAGGAAGGCACAGCCTGTCTTCAGGTTCAAAGTACACTACAGAGCTACCACTGAGATCATTCCCACAGCAACCACCCAACTGGTCATGTATGGTAAGTCTAAGGAACATGGAAAAGTATCATGTATATTTAACAAAACCTAGTGCTTATTTCTCCATACACTCCCCTAAATCTACATGTAATTGGTCACCATAAACCCAACCTCTGCATCTGGGATTTAAAATGAAAAATCCCATCACTACAAGAAAATGAATGTTCAAACACCTCAGGTCAGCACACTTACAGCCTTTGATATTTATGTGTGAGCCAATAGATAGAAGCCATTAAAGCAGCTGAAAAAGTAAAAACTATGGGAAAAACATTCACCAACTTAACTACAAGTTATTTTTGCCTGTAGCAATATTTGAATCATCACATTAAAACTGGAATTATTTCAGATTAAATACCTATTTGATAATTAAATAGGAAAGAATATATCTATGTAAGGCAGTATGAATGCCTGAATTCAGAATGAGGAAGGGACTAAGACACATGATAGTAGACACACCCAGATATTAAAAGAAGATACAACCCATAAAGAATATTATTTCAGGCCAGTATAACCTCCTTCACCCTAGAACTCCCAGGCCACACTAAAGAGTCATTTGGCCTCCTGTACCATCTCATCCCAGGACACCAGACCCCATCACCTACTTGTTCAATATAAGGACAAGCACTTGCTCCATGCAGCACTGCTCCGGTACACATTTATGCAGCTTCCTCCTTATTCAAACAGCACAGAAGGATAGGAGCAGAATTTAAAGTAGTCTTCAGGAGCAATATGGAAATGTACAGTGAAACTCAAAAAACTATGCACTCTAGTTCCTCAGGAGAAACTACTGACTACAGAAAAACACAAGACTAGAAACTATTGGCTCAGCTGCAATAGCAATACAAGTCTATTTTTAAAGATCACACTTGAAAATGAAACATCAGGGCTCTCCTAAAGAGAGCTACAAAAATGATCAGAAGTCTAAACAAAATAAATAAAATTTAAAAAAATGGAAAGGCTTAACAGAGAGAAGGAATAAATTACAACAGCAGTCAATTATGTGAAGAAAGAGGCAAACATTTATTGCCTTCTTTGACACTCAGAGCAAGCAGAAGTGGCTTTAAACTGCATCAAAGTTCAACATTCAGCGGTTACTAGCAGGAAACACTTTTAACCATTAAGGTCGCTGGGTTACCTAAGGAAATGCCAAATGCCTACAGTGTTCCTGAGCACCTTCTTGAGAAGGTTTGACTGCTTCAATTATAGGCAGAGCTTACCATGGATAAGGAAATGAACTCTCAGTGAAAGCTTGAAGTCTGTAGCTTTCCAGTTACCTTCCACATCCTTCCCTAACTCTATCCTGGCACAATGCCTATGAAGAAATGAGTTTGTTTTTTCTTTAGGCTAACTAGCAAGCCATTGCATGGCTGCTGATCAGCACTGGCTTTCCCTGTACTCCCACACACATGCGTTGACTCCTTCCTAGACCAAGCCTGGAGGTACCTTCAGGCAGAGGCTGTCTTTTTGTTCTGTGCACACACAGAGTGGAGCAAGTTGAGAGCTCACACTCCTTTCTTAAGGCTCCCGAGGCATCACAGCAACATAAAATAATTAATCTCTAACAAGCAAGAAGATCACTGTTCCTGAGAATGTAAACTAAACAAACCCCAGCTTTTGACCCACAAATTACTTTCTGTAGATCAAAAGCAGTTTGTCCCATTTTTCCCTTCCCCCACCCGAAGGAGGATTCAAAAAAACATCTGAATCATTTTGTCCTGGTTTCATCTCCAGCTGGGCTTAAAACCACGACACATTTAGAAAGTGGTTGATGCTTTGACATCCGTTTGGACAAGCGCCTTTAAAAAGGCCACACTTATGTGCTATTGTGCAAGTCAGACTGCAAAAGAGAAGTTCGGCTGTTATCAAGAGGCATCGTCCCGGGAGGAAAACAGGACAGAGACCGAGAGAGGCTTCCGAGTTCTCAGACAGGAACTGTCAGCTGCAGCAAAACACAAGCCTGGGAACAACTGACTCAGCTGCAGTAATGATTAAGAGGCTGTTACTGATAACACATCCAATGAATGTCAACAATACAGAATCGCTGTATTTAAAACAGTATTTTTTCCTGGTTGGGGTTTTTTTTTTGTTTGTTTTTTGTTTCCTGCCTAGCAAAGGACATGGGGTATGAGCTAAGCAAAAAGAAATCACAACCCAAAGAAGACACGTCCCGGTCCCCGTGCAGTGTGCCGGAGGGAGCCGCGCTGTGATCCCCCCGCGCCCTCAGCCCGAGCCCTGCCACCGCCAGGAGGCTCCACACGGCAGCCGCTCCCCGCGCCGCCGGGCTCACCGGCACAGCCCGCAGCAGCTGCGCACCTTCCCGGCTGCGCTCCGCAGCTGGCCGGGGGGCGGACGGGCGAGACCACCGGCTGCTCGGTGGCCGGGAAAACGCCAAAACCCCCCAGCCTCGGCGCCTTCCCAGCGGAGAAAAGCCGGGACGAGCGCACGGAAAAACGGGAGCTCCGCCGCCGCTGCTTTCCACCGCTCAGACCGCAGGACACCATCACACCCAGGACTGCGGCAGCGCGCTCAGTGCCCGCAGCTCCCCGCGAAGCGAACTCACCCAGACCGCGGCCGGCCCGACCCCGCGCCCGCACCGACTCCGCGGAGCCCTTTGTTGTCAGGGCCCGGCGCCGCTGACGGACCGGCCGCCGGCCACGCCCCCCCGCCCCTCCGCCAATGGGCGCCGCCGCCGCCTGTCGCTAACGCACGTGACGGGCGGGCGGGGAGCGCAGGGGGCGGGGCGGAACGGGAGGGCCCCGCCCCTCGCCCCGCCCCTCCCCGCACGGCGATGGTTTGGCGTGGAGCGAGTGGGAAATTCGTCCCGATCCAAAGCCCTGCCGTGGGCACGGACACCTTCCGCCAGACCAGGCTGCTCATCCAGCCTGGCCTTTGGCACTTCCAAGCACGGGGCAGCCGCAGCTCCTCTGGGAAACCTGTTCCAGTGCTTCACCACCCTCACCGTGAAAAACTTCATGGTTTCCCAGGCGCCTTCTCAAGACTAAACAATCCCAACTCCCTCAGTCTTTCTTCACGGGAGAGGTGCTCCATCCCTCCAATCATCTTGGTGTCACTCCTCTGGACTTGCTCCAACAGGTCACAGAATCACAGAATGCATGAGGCTGGAAGGGACCACAGTGGATTGTCCGGTCCAGCCTCCTGCTCAAGTAGGACCATCTCAGACCATACAGCACAGGATTGTGTCCAGATGGTTCTTGAATATCTTCGGTGAGGCAGACTCCACAATCTCTCTGGGCAACCTGTTCCCATGCTCAGTCACCCACAAAGTAAAGAAGTTCTCCCTCTTATTCAGGTGGAACTTCCTGGGCATTAGTTTCTGCCCACTGCCTCTTGTCCTATTGCTCAGCACCACTGAGCAGAGCCTGGCTCCATCCTCTTGACAGCCTCCCTTCAGATACTGATGGACATTGATGAGTCCCTTCTCAGGTGCCTCTTCTAAAGGCTGAACAGGCCCAACTCTCTCAGCATTTCTTCATAAGAGATATGCTCCAGTCCTTTGGCCAACTTTGTAGCTCTCTGCTAGACCTGCTCCAGGAGCTTCATATCTCTCTTCTACTGAGGTCCATGTCCTTTCTGTGCTGAGGACTAGATGCAAGAGTCCAACTGGGGTCTCATGGGAATAGAGTATGGGAGAAGAATCACATCCTTCAACATTTATTAGGCTGAGACACCTTAGCTGGACTGTAAAGTTTCCAAGTCACAGACATGAAACCCTAGAAAACTCATGCATTAGATCCCTTACCCCATCCTTTTGGGAAAAAAGAGGAGGTGAAGAATGTAAGTGCAGCACTTTTCCTTTTAGCTGTTCATCTCTCATTTCCAGACGGTGAAGTTACAGTCCAGGAGAGCTGGTGTGGCTGTGCTGCACACCTTCAGTCACTTAGTATGAGTATATCAGAGAGTTAATAGTCACTTCAGACTGCTGTGAGTGCTGGATGGGCAAAGATCTGTGTCCTTCAGAGAACCCTGAAATGAATCAGTGATATGTAGCCAAATAGCGTTTTACATGTCCTACCAATTTATGATTTTGCATAGTTTCAGTAGTGCTGAGGAACTTGATTTACAAATACAAAATATTACAAAATAATAACCTTTTATAATAAAATACTACATGTGCAGCATGAGTGTGTCTGTTACTGCAATCCAGATAAACTTGATCTTTTAACCTCAATGTTTAATTACATCTTTTGTGTCAACTTTTTTGCTTTCTCTTTCTTTCTGTTGTTTGTCTTTTTTCTTCATTTTGTTTTAAGGACAAAGCTTCTCTATGTAAAACAAAATGGAGAAAGTAAATTTTGGAAAAAATGCTTTTTGCATTCTGTGCCTTCCTGTGGCTGGGAATAGGCTGTATGAGTCGACCAAGAAACTGCCTAGCTGTACAATCTGCAGTATTTTTCCAAAAACTTCAATTAGCTGGTATTTAATGATACTTTTCTACACAGAACTAGCAGTTCCAGAATTATAAGATCAACTTAATTTTTATAACGTCAGCACTATCAAGGGACATAAATAAATAATACCTTTGATTGAGCTTTCTGTTTATAAGTTGAAGCAAGAAATGAGAATGCCTACAAAGTCTCTTCAATTTTCAATGATAGTGGCTTCAGGATGGAAGGGGGAGGGGAGAAGCAGCACATATCTGCAAATTCAAGATAGGCGAGACAGAAAATTAAATGTACAGAATAAATGCCCCAAAGGACTAATCTGTATTGCAAAATTACATTGTGTTAGAACACGTTAATTAAGGTGATACAAGCCACTTAGTGTAGACAAGAACTGTCATGTTTGGCAGGTAGGTTACCTTGGGTCAACAACAACAAAAAATGTCAAAGCCATACTGTTTGTTTATACTGACTGTTATATTATGCATTACACATTAATCAATTAACATAATGTATTTTTCCAGTGTAGGCAAGCCCTAGGAAAGCTTGGGTTGTATTTGAGACACAGACTTCTAATGAAGATAAAATGTCACTGTTTATATTTTTGAAAGTTCCCTGAGAAGTAATTGAAGGGATAGAAGCTCTCCTCTTTCTATAGTGTTGCTTTCAAGTTCTTTCTTTTTCATTTCACTTATTTCTTATTTCTCTGTTGTAACAAAATGGAAACAAATGGTGGAAACAAAATGGTGGAAACAATGAACTTGCTTATTCTTTCCTCCAAATATTATTGCTGTTGGCGAGAGAAAGGCAGTTCTGAAAGCCACCCTCTTCTCAGCCTGGCAACCAGCACACTTTTGTTTCATATCTGACAAGTACTTTGGCATATGAATGGTTTACAATGAAATAAATTATGTGTGTGGACTCAAATACCTGCTGAGCAAGAGCCCAGGTATTTCATCCTGCATTCACTGAGGTCAACAATAATTTTTCTGGTGATTGCAGTGGTGCAGATTGTGGCCCTAGATGCTTTCTCCAAAGCCTTTCAAATCAATTAGCCTGTCTATCAGTTCTAATGGTTGTTAGATCAGACTCTCAGCAAAAGAGATACCGTCACTTAGCTCTGGGGCTTGCTGGATGCAAAAATTGACTCAGAAACTGGCCTTTCTCTGAGGAATTTGACTTTTTATTTGTATTACAGAAAACATTCTGAAGAGATCTCTGGAGCAAGGGAACCATTCATATTTCCAATAACATGTGTCCATGCATGATTCTGGATTTATTGGTATGAGTTAGCAGAGAGCACATTGTACTTTCTGTGTGCTCAGTGTCAGCTTAATGGCACAGCCATTGCAGCTCTGTGTGTCCTGGGAATAGTAAACGACAGAGCAGCAGTCCCCTGTTATTCGAATTGTATTGATTTCTCAAGATCCTACACATTAATGCAAGGCATGACCTATTGTCTGGGTTCCCACTGCGATGAAATACTACAGCAGTATTTAGCAGGCACAATATGTGTCTAGCCATGGAGTACAGAGTGACCTTCCTACCACAAGACCTGTGAGTTACAATGAGTGCATTGAGCTTATAACAAAGCACTGCCGTGTGTTGTGCCTCTTGGAGAGGCCCTACTCCGCAGTTGTGCCTGTTTCAAGGGTAGGTGAGAACGCAGATCTATCTCTGTATTAGAAACACTGAGTAGCAGGAGGGAGAACCACACCAAACAGAGCTTGCACAGACTAAAAAAATAAACTCCCTCTAAACTTTGGACAAGATATATCCTCCACACAAAGATAAATAAGAATTCTTTCCAAACAACGTGTAGCAAACAGCTTGATATGGCTCTGAGTGATTTGTACAAACACATCCATCGTTCCCACGCAGAAAGAACCTGGTATATCAGTACAGGAGCCTCCACACCAACCACCTTTGCTGACGTGTGCCATTGGTTAAAGGTCAGTCTAGCACAGCTATCAACATGGAAGTTTCAGTTTAATGGGAAGTTAAAAACCGATGATCTGAACCTAACCCTGATTAAGACAATGTCTAAAGCCTTCTGTCCCATGGCTTCCACCTAGCTTTGGCAGAAAGTCCTGTGCTGTATGGGAAGAGATTCTGCATGTTACGGCAACATCACAGCTGTCAGTTAGAATGTGCTCTGTCCTACCATATGCATTATGCAGAAACAGCCAGGGTTTCTAATTTTAAAAATATCTCCAGTTTATGATTAACCAAAATGAAATACTGTTGTGTTGGTTTGGTTGTTTTGTTTGTTTTTCCTATGGAAAAGATACTAGCTACTGTTCAAAGGAGCCCAGACTTTTCTGTCCAAATTTAGGTACAAACACTTCAAACCTGCTGTTTAAAGAACAGGCTGGATAGATCCAAGTCTAAAAAAGCACAGTCTGACATTTGTGTGCTTGTACAAATGTCAATCCCATTTTTGAAGTGGACTTCTAGATTTAAATATGAGTCTCAACTAAAACAGGCACTTACTTTACTGCTCTTCTTCCCCTGATTTTATTTAGTGCAAAGACTCTGCAACACTGGCTTCAAGATGACAGATTGATTGTTCCTGCTATAAATCACAAGTTTCTAATGCTATTTTCCAAAACAGCAAATTACAATTTTGAGTAAGAGCAGGCCTTTCCAGACTTTTATGCAAAACAGGTGTTAGAGACCTGTTACTGTATTTCTACAGCATGAATTCAGCAAATTCAAGAATCCAATTTTGACATGACTAGGATCCTCATGATTTGGCTGAGCAAGATCCAAAGAGGCAGAAATTACTGGATGTGATCCTCTAAGCCAGACTGAAAAAGTTGAGGGATTCCATTTTCTGTGGAAGAGCTATTATCTTAAAACATCCAATCTGTTGTCCTTTTCAGCGGAGTGCATTTTAGAAAAAAACCTCATTTTCCTTGGAAACTGTCAAAATGCAAATCCTGTTTTTCACATTGTTTGAGAGCAAAACCAGGTATAACTCTGCCTTCAAATTGCCATTGGCAGGAAGCCATTATAAATCATAGCAGATTGAAAAAATAATGGTAAGCTTTCGCCACACTTTTTTCTTGTCAAAATAAAAATCCTCTCAGAAGTCAGTATAGATTCCAGTGGTCTGAATAACTCAGCTTTTTTCTAGATCAACTTCAGTGGCAGCATTTGAATTGTTAGCTCGGGCTGAAGCATTGGGCATCACAGCAGGTAGTGCTGTCCTGCAGTGCCAGCCAGTAGGGAACCAGAGACAGATGCCTCTTCTTGTGTCATTATATGAATGATTTTTCTCCTGAGCCCAGAGGCATTAATCAAATATTTTCCATTGGGATTGTCTGTCCTCGCTCATATTTGTCTCTTGTACTAGAGGAAGTTCAGTGTATTTTCACTATTCTTGCCTGAGCCTGTCCTGTCCTTCTGCACTCAGTAATAAAAGACCCTATTGTACCTCTGGATACAGACAGGAATCATACTCTTCTACTGTTCTCTTCTTTGCCATGTGATTAGAGAGCCTTTCCAGAAGCAAGCCTCCCACCTAACACAGCCAAGCAAAGTGTTCTTAACATCCAAAGGGGAAATGACCCGTGAATTTTGACTATGGCATTGAACATGCATTTGTTGCATTTATGAAATTCTTGCATGCTTCAGATGTTGATGGATTACTACCATGGTTATTAACCCTTCATTTTTTTGTTCTTCATTTCAATGGTGATATTAGGATGATCAGCACCCCACAGTCAATGTATAGGAAAGTCTTCTTGATCAGTTACTAAAGGTTGTTTAGAAGGAACTTGCCCTGGTTATATAATTTATTTTGTTCTGCTGGATTTACCTTTTAAAGATTGTCAGTTAATGTTCAGTGAGAGAATAAGCAGTCTCTGTCTGTAGCATATCTTTGTTTAAAATCATGTAGGAAAGATGGACAGTGTGCAAGACCTCCTTAAATTGTCAGCTCAAAACATGAGTTTTTTTCGTGTGGCTAGCCATGCTTAAAACCCTTCCTTGAATTTTTTTCTGCACAACCTCAGAGTCAGCAGATACACTGTTCACATCTCTGAGGCATTTTTAGTCTCACCAGTGATCCATTTGTTTCCTTTTGGCTCTCCCACTGATTCATATGCTTCCTAAAATAGAGAGCACTATCTTTGTTCTGTTGTGACAAGTTACAAAAGAATTAGAAACATCAGTTTAGCACCAAGTAATATGAGTCACATCATCTGCTTAGATGTGCTTGGATTTCAACTGTAAGACTCCATCTAATTATAAATTACCATTATTTTTGAAAGATTTCTTAGTCTTTTCAGGGTACAAAGCCACACACCATAATTCTGCATTTTTATTCTTTCCAGCCAGGGATGTTTCTTGCAAATATGGAGCCCAACATTCCTCAACATAGCTCAGACCAGCCCCAATAGATTAAAAAAAAAAAGCCCAAATGCTTCTGAGAGAACAAATAATGTCTATTGCAATGGAGGCTGAGGTGATTATGGTGGATAAAAAAGACGTGACCTTTCTCGCACTGAGGTCTCGGGCACTGCATTGGTAACAAAGCAGTCAATACTTCACAGTGTCCTTAGCTTGCATGTTCCAACCCCATTTTAGCATGGGATATGTACAAATATATATGTGTGTCTTTGTGTATTTCGAAATTTATTTATGCAGTGCATTACAGCATATATGCCTGTTTATATAGCTCACACACACGAATGCCAGCACTCTGTGCCAGCTGAATGTGGCTGAATGAATAAATAGCATGGGAGGTCTTGTCTGTGAGGTTAAGCATTTCACAGGAGTCAGGTGTGAGTGTCATCCTTGCATACTGAACCTCTGCGGCTCAGGATCTGTCATTACAGCCGTCTTTTAAGATAGCATTTCAAACTGGCCCTGCACAATAATGAATTTATGATGTCCCAGTGTCTTTCTAGATTTGTGCTAATGAAGCCTGCAGCCCAGGGACAGATTGTCCCTTTCACATTCCCTTCCAGTCAGGAAAAGTTCGTGTTCACAGAAAGCTTTAGCTTCCCTACACAACATTATAACTCCCCAGATGTCAGCAAAGATTTTAGTAAAACTTGCCAGCAAGGTCATCTCGTCCAGCCTTTACAGCGAGAGACCTGTTGCTCCAGATGTAGTTGTTAACCTGTTGCATGGCTTTGGGCAGACTACATAACTCTGCCTGAGTTCCTCATATGTAGGATGTGGTCAGGCAGTCAGGCACTCTACTGGGATGTTGCAACAGAGGTGTTTGCACTTAACCCTTTTTAGTTGGGGCTGCCTAAGAACTTTTCAAATGGCTCTAAGTTGCTGGAAAGGTTCTTGGATAAGGTGAAGTAGAGCTGCTCCTGGGATATTCTTCCAGCTGATAGTTCAGCAGGTGTGAGGTTCAAAACATAGAGAAAGTAAGTTAGTATGCTTCAATTCTTATACATACACACCAAAATAGCACATCCTTGGCCATGAGTGACAGTATGACAGAGTGTGATAACTTGACAGTGATGCCCTCCAAGCACTTGGTATTCCTCAGGGCTCAGCCCCAACAGCTGATGTGCTAAGAGCCATTCGCCTCACCTGTGCCAGTGCTTCAAAACATTGCTATCCAATGTATTTTAAAGATACATCTTTCATCCTGCTCTAGTGAAAGAGCTCAAGTATAAGAGATGTTTTTTTATTAAAAAATTCCTGGCTGAAGCAGGACCTTACAGTGTCTTCCAGGGTTTTTGAAAAAACATAATTAGTGGTTGTGACAGAGTGTGGAATGTGTTGTGAGAAAACAGTCAGTTCAAGAGAACAGCTAAATAAAAGTCACTGAAGTTGAAAGAACCCTTTTTCTCTGTGCCTGAATTTTGGACGTACTATCACTCAAATGTCAGTGTTTGAATTATTAAAATGGTGTAATAAGATGTAATGGCCAGAGCTGCAAGGACAGTAAACATAACTGCACCATTATCAGGACAAGCTGAACTTCCAATGGTGCAACAGGTCAAACAGCTATAATCATTCCACCGTACCTGGAACAGGGTAAGTGAAGGGGCCACGTCCAGGCTGAACATGAACATACTGTACCTGGGCTCTGGGATATAAAGAGCAAAGCTGAAGGTTTATAGATCCCAGGCATAAACCAGCATGATAAAGTTAAAAAAAAATTGAAAGTAATTTGGAAGAAATATAAGCTTAGTATTTAACTAAGTAATTTCACACCAGTTAACTACATAGCTGGACTGTTAGTGAAAAAAACTAAGAGGCTATTTAAGAATAGGAAATCCAATATTTTATGTCTGGTCAAAAATAATCCACTGCAATAAAACACAGACTGAGGGGCAAATGAGTAGGGAGCAGCCCTGAAGAAATATTCTGGATGTTGCATTCTCTTTCAAAAAAGCAAACTACATACTGAGAGGTACAAATATAAATAGAGGCGATAAAATACATGAAGTGATTCTTCCACTTTCCTCAGTATTGGCAAAGATCAGCAGGAGCTCAGCAAGCTTGGCTTGGGCCACCATGCTTGGGGGAGAGAAAACATTTATCAGGCTACAGAGGAGAGCAATGTGTATGATCAGAGCTCCAGAAAAACACAAATTACATGGACAGACTGGACAAACAGGGGTGCTTGGCTTTAGTGAAGAGAAACCTAACAGAAATATGGGAGCAGTCTTCAAAAATAAAGATATTGCAGATTAATAAGACATTCCATTGCAGCAGAAATAGATTTTGGTTAGACATTAGGAAAAATTTTCTAAAAATAAGGCTAGAGATGCATTGAGCAAGATTGCCTGGGGTTTGTAAATCTTTTTAAAAGAGTTCAGATAAAACTTAGTCAGTAATAACAGAGATAAAATTTATCCATCTGTAAAGAGTGGGATGGTATAGATAATTTCTTGAGATACCTTTTCATCTCTATTTTCCATGATCATCCACAAGATAAGTGTTTGGGGTTTTTTTCAGACTTGCTTGTTTATTCATGCTAGTCACTTGCTTCTTCATCTTAGAAATGGAAATCCCATTATTCAGTCCCAGTCAGGGCTGAGTTCAGGTTTTTCTTGTACTCTGTAGCAACACAAGGTGACTGTTCAAGGTGCAAAGACATGAAGACAAAATTTAAAACTGTGTTAAATTAATAACTATGAACAATCATACCAAACAAAATACTTATCATTGGCTTCAAATCAAAAGAGTTAATGAAAACAAGTCCTAAGTTGTGAGTCTTGGGTAATTCACATGGTCCCTTTGACACTTCAAAGAGACTCTGATGCTTGAATGAGATGTGCAATTTTACTGGGACAGGCAAGACCAAGTCAGGAACAAACCCATTTGGATCCACTCTGCAAAGCAGCTCTTCCCACTCTTTCCACGTGGGAAGCAGGAGATCTGCCACCATTTCACTATGCTGTCACCACCATCGACACTTTTATACATATCTACATCCACTGCCAACGACGTGGAGTCCCTCTCACACAAAAGACGCAGGTGGATTTAAAGTCTGGCCAGAGTGCTCCCACTGAATTACAGGGGTCTTCAGCAGGATAAATTTGAGATGAGCTTAGCAACATAGGCCTTTTCTTGCTTCCATGGCTGCCTTTGGTATTTTTTATCTCCAGTGCTCCTACAGCAGTGGAATGAAAGCACAGAATAGCTAATCCTTTGGCCTATATTCTGGAAGATTTGGGCAACGTTTGACTGTTTCTGTGTCCATCTCCATGTAATTTTGATTATTACAGAGAATTTTAGCTTGCCTTCAAATTATTTAAACTTCATTACTGTGATCCTTGTTGTGACATGTTAAAGCACTTACCTCCTGAGCAAGTGCCTTACAAAAAGGATAAAGTGCTTCTACCTATTATGATTAATGTTATTTTGCTAAATATGGAGGGCATTTTGGCTGCCCTCCCCCCACGTTGCTACAGCAACACACATCTGCAAGGAGTCATTCCTCTAATTGTGTCAATTAGGCTTATATAAGGGTATTTCAGTGCTCCAAATGCTGTGGAAAGCACAGTCTGAGGTCTGGCTGAAGACAAACCTCATCCTCCAAATGCTAACAAAATTATTTTAAACCTCCTTCTGGTGTAACTGTGTTAGTCACGGTGAGCAAGAAGCAGTGCAGTGGCTCACTGAGCTGGGTAGGTCTGCTTGACTCACTGACAGAAAGACGCACAACAGAAGACTTCTGAAATGCATCTCTGAAACAGGGAAAAAAGTGAGCTTGCCTTTTGTTTGCAAACATTATTTTGCAATCAAGAAAAGGAATTGAGAATGCAAACCCAGCATGCAAAGGGTTAATGAGATTAATGATTAATACTTTACATCTAAATTGTGCCAGATTAATGACTAATACTTTACAGCTATACACTTCTTTTTGAATAAAGCCAACCTGTGAAGTACGTAGAAGCACCGGTCAGCAACAGTGAAAGTGCAGCAACTGTCTGATTGACACCTTTGACTGGAGCAATGTGAAAGCTGCAGGGCCATATGGAAACTTTCCAGGCAACAGCAGAGTCTTTCTCATGCAAGAAAACTGCTACTTTCCACACAATAAAATTAAATTAAGAAGTTTATAATAACTAGCTGCTTATTTTATTAGCTTTATCCTCCAAGGGTGTTTTTGCAACCCAGATCATTATGTGTGAATAACAAACACTTTCTGAAAACTTGGACTACTTGAGGCAGTTGTCATTAAAATATTAGCAGAAGACACTGATTTGCTGTTACATGACATTATAACACCACACTTGACATGTTTTACCAATGGTGTGACTCATCATACAAATTTCCTTGAGACAGGCTATTGAAACAGCAGTAATTGCTGTCTGAAACCTCCTGAAACAAAGAAAATTATATCTATAAAGTGAGAGAACTATGTCCAATTACAGCCTGTGATGGTCATAAAATAACTGTCCAAGCATAACAGTACAATTGTTCAAATATGTAACTCCATTAATCCAAAAGAAATTTAGAAGTTTCAAAAATCAAGATGCTGACTCCTTCTTATTCTCATCTTGTGTTGCGATGGACTTACTGGTCAGGCTGGAATATTACTTATTGTGTAGAATATGGAGTGACAGTCTTTGCATACAATATTTTCAGATTACACAATCACAGAATCTTAAAAAAGGCTTGTGTTGGAACAAACTGTAAATATTATCTAGATCCCCCCCCGTGCTGTGGGCAGGAACAACTTTCTATAGGAAATAGAATTTTTTTTTAATAAAAGTTTATTCTTGCTTTATTTTTCACAGAGTTACTGGGGGCCACAAAGTAACTCATAATTGTGTATGCATGTAAGATGAACCTTGAAATGTCTTTATGTTAAAAGGTGATAGTGGCTTATATGGGATAAAAGATGACAAAAGGACTCCTTACTCACAGATGCCAAATCCCAATGCCACCTACATTTAAAAACTTCCTAACTCTAGGCTAAAGTATTAATCACCACGTTGGAGCAATTTATTTTACCCTTGCAGCAGGCTGCCTAGTGCTGCAGCCTTTGGTTAGGAATTAGATTGTGGAGCTGCATGTGAAATGACAACACCAAAATACACTGGCTTCCCTTTGTCAAAGAGGGGGTGGGGAGGAGGAAACGTGGTGTAAGAAAGCAACTAGAGAAGTTCCCCAGCTTAGCATTTCCAGAGCCAGTGCTGACCTACATTGACCTGCCTCCCAGAACCAAAGCTTTGCCATGCTGGTGCTGAAAGGATTACTTCCCCACAGTTTTTAGTCGTCAATCTTCCAACCTAAAGCTCCTTTCTCCTTAAGATTCTCAATAATTGTTCTGTTTCAGCAACCAGAGAATCACCATAAATCACCTTTCTACAGTACTTTTCCCCCTTCTTTGCTCTCCAAGGGTGTTTTGTCATTGATCTTGTCTGCCCTGCAACTCTTTTCACTATTTTAGCTGCATTTAATTAGCATGACCATTTATAATGCTTAGAACTGAACTCTGGACTGTTTGTGGATTTCAAAAGAGTTGATTTCTAAAAGGTGTTTTAGACATGCTTTGAGATTCCACATCACCAGAAAAATGTGGGGAAGTGAAAAGGAGGGCAGTAGCTAGGCATCTCATTTTTTCCAGCAAATGCTGTACTCTGCTAGTTATTATAGTTGGCTGATAAGGAACACTTTTGAGGGTGATTGCTTCTACTTACCACTGCAAATTTCAGTATCAAAATTTCTATGTATGCTTGTGCCCTGAAGCCCTCTGCAGAAGATTCTCCTGGCTTCTGCCCAAGTTTGTCCCCTCTCCTAGGCCCCCTGGATCTGACAAATTACTTTGTCCAAGCAGAGCTGGGATGGATTCTCTTTGAGGAGTAAGAACCCCATCTATAAGAACACTCATGTGGATGGTTGAATGAGTAGGATCCCACTGTGAGATGGAGCAGACCAATGTGACAGGGTGGAAGCAATCTGCGTGACCTCCGAGGAACCAGGCCGTGGTTCAGAAGAGGACATAGTTGCCTGACATAAAGACTAGGCAGGAAGCAGATTGACTGGACACTCAGGTCCAGGTTGTTGATCTGAGGGGTTGGAAGTGCCCAAATTTTTGTCAGAAAAAAATACTTAGACACCCAAGATCCTGCTTCTGCATGTGGCATTATCTCAGTAGAGTCAGCTGCCACAGCACCTCTGGCACATCAGCATCCCTTATTCACCTCAGGAACCAACCCCAGGAAACACTCTATTCCCTCAACAACCACTTTAAAATGAATACAAATAGAACAAGTCTGCAAAGTCTCAGGAGCCTAGGCAGGTGTCTTTGCATTGTATTCTGCAGTCCTGTCCCTACAATTGTTCCTTATGGCCTGCACTGTATAAAATTGTCAGATCATTTAAGGGTATTTCAGTTCGGTTGACAACTCTGCACTCTTGCATGATGGATTTCAAAAAGAAACTTTTTTCAAAAAGAAGCTTGTAGGATTTGGGGCATTCTCCTGCTAAGCAGCTAACTCCACAGCCTGTTCTCACTGGGACTGCTGGCACCTGCCATGAGGGTCTGAAACACAGGAAGGAGAGAGGAGGAGAGGTTAGTTTTATATCATGAGCAGGGAAGGAGACTGCCACTGGGAGGCAGAGAGCAAAAGTCAAGGTGGAATGAATCTGTCTGTGTCTTTGCAGCGCTACAACTTTTGGACATGTTGCTGCCAGTCATTGGTTACAGGTGAGCTTCCCAAAGCATTGTCTCATCCCTGGCAACTGGCACACTGCCTGGTCTACAACACTCTAGGAGTGCCTATTCTGTACAGAAAGTTTTCTCTGAGCCCTTTTACAAGCTGTTACAAGGGCCTTGGAGGCAGCAAGGGTGCACGGGCTGTTGTAGCACTGCCAGCAAACCTGTAATGTTTTGCCCAGCTGCCTGGCAGCACACTCAACCCTGCAAGAGTTTGGAGTCTGGTTAAAGTTCTTGGACAGGTCAGGGGTTAGGCTGAACTGACCATAATAAAAAGGGATCCCCTCAGGCCATGAGTTTTTTAAACAGCAGAAGACATCAGAAGTTCCTGGTTTGTGTCTGGTGGAATGTATCCAAATGCCAAAACATGCTGTCATCTTAGACTCTGCCAGGGAACCAGTTTATGAATTACCCTTGCTGACTGACACAGCTCGGGCAGATCAGGTGAGGGATCCTTCCTAGCTCTTGCAGAGGCAGACCCCATATGACAGGCAGCAAAAGGAATGTAGGTCCTGGTTCTGTGTCTTCCTTTGGTGAAGGAAGACACATTTACCTAATGCAATTTCAATTGGTGAAATTGCATTAGGTAAACTCCCTTGCAGGTCACTAATGATGCCAAGTTCTACCCTTTACCTCATTCTAACACACAATAGCAACAAGCCCCAGCATGCCTGTACTGGGTGCACAAGGCTGAGGAAGAACAGTAGAAGAGGGACCTGTCTGTATCCAGCCACAGCAAGTGCTGCTGGCCTCCTCTTTTCTGCCTCACTTAGCAAAGCTGGGCACAGGTCTAGGGGTATTTCCCAAATGGGACAGGTCTCATACCACTCTATGTCCCCACGAATATGCAGTAGTGATGTGCCGTGTGCACTGAAAAGGCCCTTAGATGTGAAGACTAAAGATGCAAATCAGTTAAAATGACCTGGCCCAGAGACCATGAAGTGTAAGCCTCTCTCCTAAGAGGTGACCATTGCAGACAGTACATGTGTTGCCACAGGAACTCAGTGACAGGACTTCAGAAGCCCAGCTGCCAACTTTGTGCTTTAATTGCTCAAGAATGGTCCCTCCTGTATGTTCCTAAAGAAGGAAACATAGGGAAGTATGGAGATCTTAGTAGAACATGATAAAGTTCTGGAACAAGTTGTTCTCTCTACTGTTGTTGCCTCCTTGCCCAAATGCGTGAGGCCTTTCTCGCCATTCTGTATCTGCTGTCACTTCTTTCTAGACTTGTCAGGGACAAGTCCTAGTGATGCAGTATCTCATTACTCACCTTCCCTTCTTCTGAGTGCTGGTCTGGTTTGCAGGGGTCCAAGCAAAGAGATAAAGAGATATTAACAAAAGCAGCGTACACAACAAATACACTTGCCTTCAACATAGCAGACACAACATTTAGCTCAATTTTGGTTCTGGTGAAAAAACATTCACTTGGTGAATTCCACTAAAATCCTTATTATATTTGCAGCTGACTTCATCTGCATGCCCCAAGCAAGTTTGCACACCCCCAGCTTCCTCTCTTTCTCGCTCTCATCTCCCTCCCAACAACTTCACAAGAATTTAAAAGAAAAGGCTGGCAACTTGTTGAAAGAACACAAAGACCCTGTCCTTGCCAGCCCAAGAAAAAGTGCTGGTACCTGTCTGTCGAGAACTTGTGGCTTTTCAGTTTGCATGCTTCTTGCTAACACTGTTTATCCAGGTAGCACAGATGGGGCGTATCATTTGGCAAGCTTACCCATAAGCTTTTTACAACAAAGATGATAACAGGTGCAAGATAAGGGATACAGACAAAACCAGGAGTTCATTACAAATACATTTGCATCCAAAGCAGCAGCAGGAGGACTTGGCTTTACTTTATCTTAAAAGCATACACTTTGTGAATTCCATTCAAATACTCACTGTATTTGCAACTGATACTGTGTGTCACACCAGGCAAAAACATGGAACCAAACTGTGCAGGGCTGCGCTCCTGTGCAAGGCTGGCCAAGTAAGCAGTCTCTTCTCATGGCAGTATGGAAGTTTTAGGATGGGCCTTGAAAAACTAAAGACAAAATTCTGAAGAGATTACATTATTCCCCAGAGAGCAGGATTTTCAAAGGAACTTGTTAGATTAAGAGCAAAGACTTCCTAATTCTGAAAATCTTATTTTGATCACAAAGTGGAAGCTGGGCAGTTACAATGCACTAAACACTTGAAAACTTGGCCCTGAATTCTGCTTCTGTGAGCTTATGTGTTCAAAGAGTGTGGCACAGCTGTGGAGAGGTTCCTGATCAGAGACAGTCAGTAACCTAGAGCAAGGAGAGGGATTAAGTTGATTAGCATGATCTGAGTGTTGAAGCTATTCCTTATTCTGAACTACTCTCTGCAGAAGTCCTATTTTAATCTGCTGTCTGAAAAGAGATGAGACTATCCTAACAAAATATAGGTATCAAAAAGTTGCATGACACCATTTCACTCATGTCTGCAGTCTGAATCAGAAGTAATTGGAAGTTGGTAATATCTGGCCTTTACGTGATGGTGTATGTAAAGTGTGTTGATAGATCCATTAGTTTTATGGGAGTAAACCTGAATACCAGGTAAAACCACAGAAGGCTGAGAATATCAGATGAGCAGCAATTCCTATTGAGTGCAGTGGCATATGCCCATGGTTGGCAAAGGTGCTAGTGGATAAGGAAAGACTGTTGTTTCCTTTCCCTCTGAAGGGCAGTCACTCCAGCTCAGTCCCACAGCATAAAGCCAAGGAAGCTTGCAGTGGTTCTCACACTGAATAATCACCGAGACCTTTGTCTCCCACTGCTTTTAGTATACCACCTTGTACAACCTCATTTGTGCTTGAAACTGGGAAGTGAAAGAGCACAATAGTGACAAGAAATTAACAAAAGTTTACCAGCAATTTAGCTACAGAGAAATATACCAAAAATTAAAAATGCAGCAGCAAACAAAGATGAAACCACTTCACTGCCACGTCCTTTGGGTCCCCTTCATGGTAGCTTTTCATCTACTTTGTAATTAAAGACTGAGATGTTTAAAGCATGGAAAATGGGAAAAATGTATTTTAAAGTGGCCCAGTTTATTTATTTATGTGTTTATTAGCACATGCATTAACGTATTATTCATTGGCCAGGACTGAAATAACTGCCATTAAACTAATGTTCTTAATGCTCTCCTTTAAACAAAGATTTTTGGTTGAATACTTTTAGTAGTTCAGGTAAAAATAACTGCGTACGCCTGTTCACTGTGGCATGGAACTCAACAGGAAACACTATTGTTAGTACACATGGATTTTTCCTCAATTCTGGTACTGGAATGAAACCAGGTTAATCAGAAGAGGAAAATGAGAGAGAGAGAATATATCCTTGGCCATGTGAGTGTAGAGAGCAGACCTGTCAGATCACTGCTCATATTTCTGCTCCCGCTGCTAGAGATGAGGGATCCCAGTGACTGTCTCCCCTGTCTCAGTTAACACCCCAACCTCTAGTCACTGGATACTCTGTGGCAGGTCTCTCTCTTCACCACTCTGTTCTCCTCTGCATGAAGACTTCTGTGGTACAACCACATGAGTATATGGAGACTTCCTAAACTTCAGTCTCTGTTTGGCCAATGGGACAGCTGAGGATCTCTTTTTCACATTTCTGTGTTGACAAATAATAGCTGGATGTTCTTTAAACAAGGATTGGCTATAACTGATCAGTATGTCCTTGGCACAGAACTTGTTTTTTTTTTCCAGAAATGCCAGGTTAGAGTAATAACTGAACTATCTCTGCCTGAACCAGCCACTGCTGTCACTAGCACTGCTGCCCAAGGATTTCAGAACTTTGTGTGACGAGTCAGTGGAACAAAATACTTCAGTAAGAAGTACACATCACAGAGGTGGTCACCTTTCAGCTTCTGAGAGAAATATTGAAAAAGGTGATGAAATGTGTGCTTTAAGGCAGTGAAACAATGAAAAAACCCCTCTGTGGATGACTCTGACACAGCTTCAGTTTTCATACACAGTGTTAAAAACTCACTAAAACATTAAGCCAAATTGTTACCCCCACTGAGCAGGCGGCACAAAAAGCTAACTTACTAGCATCTATACAGCCTTGAAGAACTACTTTTCAGTAACTACACTTGACACTTGAAATATTTGTTTAAAGAAAAAAGACGTACTTTAATAAGAGCAGTAAAGGTACAGAACAATAAGAAACAAATGTCAGCACACGGAGAACAAGGTCCGGATTAATATTTTTTAAAAACAACTGGTTTATTCTTTTCTTACTGTGAGTTTAAATCAGTTTAGCACTATTTTTTTGTTCAGAGACTGAAGAAAGTTAATATTTTATAAGATTTATTTATAATACCCTTGAGGTTTAGAGTATGTTTATGTAACCCTTCTGCCAGGAATTGGCAGCAACTGAAAGAGTTGGATTCGTTTATCTAGGGGTTCTCTCCAAAAACTTAAACAACAGCAGTTTCAGCCTCCACCCAAAGCTAAATGACCTTCTTTGGGTGCCCTGACAAACAATAAATCCTGCTCAAGGCATAGCAAGGGTTTAAAACAAGGTTCAGAGTTTTAAGACAAAGAGAACTTTAGAGATGAGGAAAAGGGAGGAAGATAGGCTCAGAGTAAACCCACAAGAACCACTAATCAATAAAATAAACAATGCTTAAGTGTGATCCCTAAACTCCTTCTCGTCTCTGTGATACAAAATAAAGGCTTGCTCTCATTTCCAAACAGATGCCTTGTCCCTTGAATATCACTGCCCACTCAAAACTCTCCCCATATTTACTGCACGGCTTCACTTTGCAGCTCAGCTAATGAACACATGCATTACTGCCCACAACCTGGGAGATCCCACCCTCTCCTCAGCCCACAGCCCCTCGATCAGCTGACTATGCAGTGAAATAATTCAAGGCACCAAACTGGCAGAAAAGGAACTCATGAAAAACAAAAGTGAGCAGTGGATGGGCTTCTGGTGGTTTAACTCCCTGTACTATAAAATGAAGGTCAAAGTTGGCACCAAGGAAGGGGATGGCATGGCTGGGGATAGAAAGAGCCAGACTGCTGTTGTACCTCTTCTAGCAAGAACTAGATTGGGCTAGTTACTAATAGGTTGGGCTGGTGTAGTTTTCAGATGACTCTGTTTTTAAGCATGGTGGCATTTTTGTATGAATCTGCTGGTTACCCTCATATAGGCCCAATTTTGAGGAAGCACAGCTGTTCTGTCTATGTGGCTAACAAAGCCATTCTGAGACTAGATAAAGTCCAGCCAGCCTGTATGGTGAGCAGTCCCACTGCCAGCTAAGAGGAGGAAATAGAGTTTCTGCTGCAAACCTTAAACACATTTTACCAAGGATGGATCCCTGGGGCCAGTTTTGCTGCCTGGGCAGAACGGCTCTGCCTTTCTCCCTCACACAGCACACCAGCCTTAGGCTTTTCCCAGTCCCACAGCTGCTCCTATACCACACTGCCCAAACCAGGGAGGCTTTTACAATTCAGCTTGAGTTTTTTGGGCACCAGGTTTAAAAATTTAATCACAGAATCACTGAATCAATTTGGTTCGTAAAGACCTCTGAGTTCATTGAGACCAGTATCTGACTGAACACCACCATGTCAACTAGACCATGGCACTAAGTGCCAAGCCCAGCCTTTCCTTAAACACCTCCGTGGACAGTGACTCCACCACCTCCCTGAGTATCCCATTCCAATGTCTAATCACCCTTTCTGTGAAGAAATTCTTCCTAATGTCCAACCTAAACCTCCTCTGTCACAGCTTACAGCTATGTCCTCTTGTTGTGTCACTTGTTACCTGGGAGGCCGGCCCCCATCTGGCTACAACCTCCTTCCAGGCACTTGTAGAGAGCATTAAGGTCACCCCTGAGCCTCCTTTTCTCCAGGCTAACCACCCTCAGCTCCCTCAGCTGCTCCTCACAGGACTTGTGCTCCAGACCCTTCTCCAGCTCCACTGCCCTTCTCTGGACACGCTCCAGCCCCTCAAAGCCTTTCTCGAATTGAAGGGCCCAGAACTGGACACAGCACTCGAGGTCTGGCCTCACCAGCGCCGAGTACTCTCACTGCCCGGTCCTGCTGGCCACACTACTGCTGATACAGACCAGGATGCCATTGACCTTCTTGGCCACCTAGACACACGCTGACTCCTGTTCAGCCGGCTGCTGACCAGCACCCCGAGGTCCTTTACCGCTGGGCCACTTTCCAGCCACTATGCCCCCGGCCAGTGCCTGGTTTGCAGGGAGCGGAGCGATTCGCCTCGGGAGGCGCTGGAGGCTGGGGCGAGCGGGTCGTGCTGGTCGCCATTGGCGGCGCACAAAGGGCGGTGCGATCCCCACAGCGTCCCGGCCGCGGGCGCCCCCTGCCGGCGGCCCGGAGCGGAGGGGGGCGGCCATGGCGGGCAGCATGGCGGGCAGCATGGCGCGGGCTGCGCTGTGGCGCGGCGGGATCGGCCACCGCCTGGCGCAGCCGCCGGGGCTCGGCGGGATCGGCCACCGCCTGGCGCAGCCGCCGGGGCTCGGCGGGAGGGCGGCGGCGGCAGGCTGGAGCGGGCCGGCGGCCGGAGGAGCGGTGCAGTACTGCGCCGAGCTGGTGCGGTGAGTGCCCACCGCGGGGGCTGCAGGCGCGGGGTGCGGGCTGCGCAGAGCGGAGCCGCGAGTCGGGCCCGGGAAGGCTGGGCAGCGGTTCCCTTCCGACGGGAATGCTGACGAGTTCCCGGAAAGGATGACTGGGGTTCCCAGGCTGCCCTCGGGCTCTCCTGGCCCCGAAAATAGCCTGTGTGGCCGGCGCCGGTGGGCCGGCAGGACCACGCCGTGTCGGGAGCGTGGAAACCAGGCGCACGTTTTAGTTGCGTGGATGATTTAGTCTGCACAGAATCACAGATTAGTTTGTGTTGGGATGGACCTCTGGAGATCATCCAGTCCAACCAACCAACCAACCAACCACCCACCCAGGCAGGCAGGGTCCCCTGGCGCAGGTGACACAGGAACGTGCCCAGGTGGGTGTTAAATGTCTCCAGAGAGGGAGACTCCGTGCCCGTCCTGGGCAGCCTCCCCCGGCAATGCCCTCCCTTCCGCCCGCCCCTTCGCAGCTGCATTTCTTAAGAAGTATTGAACGTTTCTGTTTCCTTGTATCGGTTTTTGGGAGAGCGCGATCACCGAAGTGGATGTTTGAAAATAATGGGTGTTTTCAGATCTTCTTGGCTACTGGGAAATAGCCAAGCATCCCGAGTGCTCCTTGGAAAAATGGGAAAAAGCTGAGGACATCTGACAGCTGGAGCAGCTCAGTACATTCTCTATCCTGAACGCAGGAGAAAGGTTATGTTTCCAAAACATCCTTTTTTTTTGTCAAATCCAAAGTGCTCCAAGAGAAGCAGGAGTGTAGCTCAGACACTTCCAGGTCAGGCCACTTTTCCTTCTTGGATTCTGGGCCATAAACAACATGCAAGGCCCCTTGGCTGCTTTCTAGTTCCCAGGAGTTCAGTTCTTTGTAAACTAAGATGTTAAACAAGTCTTTTAGTAAAAAGACCTAGATCTGGATACTGTTATTCCAGATGGTTAGAGTGGAACAGGATTATCTTCTCCAAACTGGTACTTGTAAAAGATACAATGGTATGTGTGGTCTACAGTAGTATCTGAGGTAGGAAAACTAAGGGTAAAGAAATGGGACAATCTAAAATGATCAGTGCAGCACCAAGCACCTGACCTGTACAGGTGCACCAGAATGCATAGCCACATGGCATTTTTCACAATTTTCAGAACACAGCTTTGTTTTTCTAGTTATTCTACCAAGGATTTGTTTTTCTGATTCTCAGGAGACCAGAGGCTGTGTGTACAGTCAATATACAGGTGAAATTAACATCTGCAAGTAAAATGTTTTCAGTAACAAGCAACTGTGAACAGAGTAGTTAGGTTCCAATCAGATGGTTGAATTAAAACTTTTTAAATATGTTTTTTCAGTTAAATGATAAAAGGACTAATTAGAAAAATACGCAAGCATTAAGAATAGTAAAATGAAAGGTAGTTATGCCTTTGGCATAATTTGATTGAAGTGGCTCTTCCCAGTAGCTCATATATTGCATGGAAATAATAAATTATAAAAAATAAATGGAAGTAATTATTATTCAAACAAAAATAAAACACTTGGGGCTATGCAAGTGTCAGCAACTCCCTAGTTCTGCATTTGAGTCTCCAACACATTAGGAAGTACAACTGAGTTACGCTTTAATAATGTATATTTATTTTTGCAATATGTAAGATGTTCTGTCTCTTGGGTCTTCTTTTTTCTATTAAAAAACTGAGTTCACTTCAAGCTATTTGACTAAAAATATGTTTCTCTTATAGATATGTTTTATGTCTCTTTACTGTCTATGATGCCTGCTCTCAATGACAAGCTTGTTGATTGATAGCTTTTTTATAAATTCATTATATGGAAAGTCCAGTAATGGCCATTACTGATTTTTCTTCTCTCTGTGGGTTCATATGTAAGCTTGCACTTATTTGAACTATGAAAAACACTCAAGACCTGACTTAAGGTCATTCCCTCCTTTCTTCGTTCCTTACACTCACACGTGAAGAGGGTTGGGGTGGAACATGATCTATAGCAGTATCAACTTCATTTTGCTGAGGCTTAATGGATTTGCTGCACTAAATTGTTAAACTTGAAATAATTGATAAAAAATCAAACAAAACCCCCACCATGTCAACACCATTACCAGAGGGAAGATAGTTTTCTCTATTGTGTTGCTGTGTACTTTGTGTAACATATGTCTTTGTTTCATTTCTGAAAGTATAGGTGATTCTGTGATGTATGAACAACACAGACAGACTGGAACTGGGAAAATGTTTCCAAAACATCCTTTTTCTTTGTCAAATCCAAAATGCTCCAAGAGGAGCATTGCAGCTCTGTTTAGGGTGAGCAATACTGGATATTTCTACAGCTAATCTTGAAAAAAAATACTAGGTTTTGAGCTGATAATATTTTCAGAAAGTGTCTTAACTGAGGGAGGTTTAACACATCTGTTCTGTAATACAAAAGTGTTCTTTAAAGCCTGGTAAAACTAAAGAATGTAATTTTTTGGTTGATATTTCTGGATTTGCATCAAGCTCTAGAAGAGTTTGACAACAGTTGTGGAAACTAAGCATTTGCTAGTTTTCAGCTGCTGTGTATTGTAGGGTTAAGCCCCTCTGTTAAACTTTACTTCCTTTTTGTTTGATGCTAAAAGTAGCAACCCTAATAACCCTGGGGTATAGTTTGGCTTTGCTATTTTAAGATCATATTCAAAAGAAATATGAGTACATGCAAGAACAGCAAACTTAATGAAAATAAGTACATGTGTTTTCCTTGACAACCTGCTTCTCCACTCTGCAGGCCAAAAGTGGAGTACATCTTGTTCTAAGGAACAATCAGGTTTCAGGCTTATCAGAAAGTACACGAGATGTTGTTCAAAACAAGCAGTTTAGCTTTTCAGGGGTGGTCAGGTGTTTCTGTTAGCTGGTGTGATGTGTGATTTTGTAGTTGATGATTCTGAGCACTGTGTTGTTTTTAATTTCGTGGCACACCCACGTGGCCAAACGAAGGCAAGTCACTCTGGGTTGGCAGCAAGTTACCTGCAGCAAAACTGCCAACTCCCAGAGGTTTCATGATTTGAATATAGCTGCAAGTAAACAAAAACTTAATGGTTAAGCAAGCACTCTTTTGCCAAGCTCCAAAGCACAATCTTTTATAGAAACGTGGTTTTGTGTTTGGAACAGAAATCTGCGAGTTGGACAATCCGGATTCTATTTGCAGTTCTGCCACAGCATTGCTTCATGCCTTTAGCCAGATATCTTGAGATCTGGATTTCAGAGGTGCACTGAGAGTTCAGACAGCCTCCCCTCTCTCTTGGTGTTGGTCTTATTTTAAAATAAGCTTAAAAGCTGCTACTCTTGCGAAGTCAGAGTTTTGAGCTATAACTTACTGGTACTGTTTCAGGAGTTCAGTGCTAAGGAATAGCACACCCAATTGACTTAGAACTATAAGTAACAAATGTGCATTTTGATTCTTTTATAGGAAGCGTGACTATGAAGGGTTTCTGTGTTCTCTGCTGTTGCCTGCAGAGTCTCGAACCTCTGCTTTTGCCTTGAGAGCTTTCAATGTGGAACTGGCTCAGGCAGGTATTAAAATACCTTTGTGAACTCTGGAAATTTAAAGTAACAATTTTGATACTCAAAATTACACCTGTAGGTACTCTTTCTCTAGTAGGTGGTGTTTTGCCAAGATTAACTTTCATACTGTAAAGGGCAATAAATAAATAGTGTAATACAAACCTTCGGTCCTGAATGGCCCATGGACAGTAGCCAGCCTGCCCAAATTGTTTTATTTATGTGTATAGTTTTTCTTTTTTCTTCGTTGTGCATCTTAAAATTAAATTACAACAATCAGGCAGTGGTTCTTGATACTGATACGTGATTGCATCTAAATCCTGGCTTCACATGCAGTGACTGAATGGTAAAGTGCAGCTAAATCCTAAGTGTATGAGGTCTGTCAAAAAATTGGATGATATAATCAGGGCCAGGTCTTTGCTGGCAGAAGCGAGATGATGAAAAGGCTGCCAGGAGGGAAGTTTGTTGTTAGAGAGTTGAGGGAGAGGAGTGGCTGCAGTCTCTCCCCTTTGCTAGGTGGCCAGAAACTGCCAGTGCATCCAAGAAAGTTGACAATACTTGCCAGAAGGGAGTGATCCAGGAAATGAACTGACCAGGCAAAACCCCTGACCAGCTTCTGTAGGCTGTGCTTCTGGCAACCTGTGGTGTGCCCTCCCTCACTGTTGTCACCATTGCTTCTTTTCCTTCTGGGATGAAAGCTAAGGTGGGGGTTACCCGGCACTTAATCTCTGTGGGTTTTAAAATCAGGTTGTGGTGAAGATTTTGTTTTTACTCTATGTACTATTCCTAAGCTTTGTGAGGAATAAATGTCAGTTCAGAACTGAGCTGTTTCCCTGCTGAGTTTGACTATGTCCTGTGTCTGTTTTTTCAGCATAGATAGACCAAGTGTCTTAAAGACACTGTGAATTTCACTCCAGATGTGTCCTTTCCAGATTAAAGATGCCATAACTCAGAAGACTACAGGTTTGATGCGGATGCAGTTCTGGAGGGAGGCTGTGGAAGACATATACAGTGATAACCCACCACATCAGCCTGTTGCTACAGAACTGTGGAGGGTGAGATACATCTTTCTTGTCCTAAAATTGACTTAAATTTAACATCACTGTGGGAAATAATGTCAGTGTTTTGTGTGTGCTGTGTTGCATCAGATCTAATCAACAGCACTGTTTCCAGCACAAATCCAGAACACAGCCCCTTAAAAGTACTGTGAAGAAAATTAACTCTGTCTCTGCCAAAACCAGTACAGCATTCAGATATAAGTAATACAGATATTGGAATACCAATTGCAAGCCTTTCCAGCAGCTAGGACTGCCAGTCATACTCCTTTCTCACTGTCATGGTTGGACCCTGGCCAAATGCCAGGCACCTACGACATCTGCTCTCTCTGCTCTCTCTTCTGCTGCAGCTGTGCAGAAAAGAGAAAAAAAACTAATAAACACACCAGACTCATGATTTGAGATAAGACACTGGTGGGAGGACGCACTGAGAAAGGGCATAACAGGACGAAAACTTCAAGTTGCAAAGTGATTTATTAACCTAACAGAGTCAGAGGATAAATGAGAAGTAAAAATAAGCTCTTAAGACACTGTTTCTTCACTTACCCCCTCCCTCTTGAGACACCGCAATTCTTGGAAAGAAGGATTTGGAAAGACACCTGAACTCACAAGTATTGCAGAGCTGTTAACAGAATTAGCATGTCTTTGCACAGTGTATTCTGTGTATACTCTTTCATTGCTGTTGAGTTCATATGAAGACAATTTGATTTTCCAGAATAAATTTAATTTATCATATTAAATGTGTTCCTGAAGTCTTGTATATCCCAGAATACTTGCATTTGGATTCCATATTTTTATGCACTAGCAAGGTAGATAAATAGCTGTTAATAGTATTTCTAGAATTATTAATAGCTCAGCTCTTGGTGACTTTAATATAAATGTACAGAGCAACTGTATGATGCTTGATCTTTCTTTTCTGTCCATTTTGAATATATGAAAAGTGAGGTCTAATTCTCCATTCACTTCTGTGGAGGAAGCCAATTTTTAAAACTTCTGAGAAATGAGGGCCCATGTGTTTGAATGAAGGTAACTCAAAATGGATGTAATGTACAAATTGGGTAATTTAGCATATTTGAGTTTGGTCCTTAAAGTCTTGACCTGTTATTGTATGAAGGATTTAATTTACAAAATGATACCCGAGGTGAACAAATGAGTCTCAAAACCGACATTTGTAGTTGTAACTTAAAATTTGCCTTTTCATGTACCAAGTACTGTCTTAAGCAGAATTTATTGAATCAACAAGATCTGGTCTTGTCAAACCTTGAAAAAATATTTACTAATATGATGGATGTAAAGAAGAAGTTGAAAGTGAGCTATAAGGACTAAGTTGTGAGAAACCTGCTGCATTAGTGTTGTTTATACATGTTTGTATGTGTGATTGTAGCCTTTCTCTCAACATGTTCTGAAAAATTCAAAGTGTGTAAGTAAGAGGATTGAAAATGAGTTGATAGAATGAAGTGACACAGGAAGAAAGTCAAGTACAAGAAAAGAGCCAAAAGAAGAATGCATGAATATGAGATGCTGTGAGATTTTTTTTTTAAGCAAACCAATAGCATTCATTATATTTCTTTGTTAGCATTCTGTCTTTACAGTATGTATTGGTGTGTTGTACTGACATTTTCATGAAAATTAACAGGGGAAATATTGCTGGATTCTGGAGGAAACTCTGTTCCTTTTGGAAAGGGAACATAGTTGTCTGCAAATATTTTGTAGGAACATATGAACCACATTTTTTGAAATGAATGAAAAATATTTTTAATTGTTAAAGAAATGCTTTTAGTTAGCTGGATTGATGTCTGGTATGTCATTTTTTGTGTGCAGCAACTTGCAGTAAATGCCAGTTGAAAATTTTTGTATTTGAAGAAGATTCTCATTTTCCACTGACATGCCACTTTGATTTAACCCAGTGAATACAATTCTTGTATTAAATATCTAAAATGTATTTCTGCCTTCAGAATGCAGTACTACCATCACTTTGTATACATTAACATGGAGGTTTTATTTGATAATTTTCAGGCTGTCAAGAGGCATAACTTGACTAAAATGTGGTTCATGAAGATCATAGATGAAAGAGTAAGTATTTACTGTTCAGAGTCTGATTCTGGCTTTAGTCATATTTGGGGTTTCTTTTTCTTATTTTTATGTTTTCGTGTGTAAAACAAAAGCTTATGTAAATAATCTTTTCCAGATGGTCACATTTCTCTTTAAAATGATGCTCCTGTATTTCTTTTTTATTCCCACTTGATGCTACTCTTCAGAGTTTCTGCTCTTTCTGTGAAAATGGCTAATTTTCACAAAACAAATCCTTTGTTTATTTTTGCCTTGAATTGATGTAGTTTGTGAGTTGATGTGGATATAAAATCTCAAAAATTAAATGATGTATCTGAACCCTTCTGCCACACTTTCATGCTACTCGTTATCACGGCTGTGGAGTTTTTTCTAAGCAGTGGTGTAAATTGGAGCATCCAAATCACATGAAATTTAAAATAGCCACCTTTTTTCTGGGAAGAAATAAGAGCAAGAATATCACTGGTACAGTGATGCTGCTGCAAACTGACACAAGGACAAGAGAGAAAAGCAGATGGCAGGAATCTCCTAAGCTAATTTTACTGCTGAAGTTAGTGTCTCATGAAGTTAGAGAAAAGTGATGGTCAGTTACTTGCAGAGGGTCATTGCTACGAAAGACTTAAGAGTTTCTTAATGCTAAGACTATTTTTTAGTCCTGAGACGAGTACATTTCAACCACAAAAACCACTAGGACAGGAGGAATGCTGGAGGATGTTGTATCTTGGGTGTATTTTATTATTTTGGGTGTATTATTTGTTAGAGCCACTAAGTTGTTCAGAGGGCTGTAACACCTCTCCTGTGAAGACAGGCTGAGAGATTTGAGGCTGTTGATCCTGGAGAAGAGAAGGCTCTGGGGAGACCTTAGAGCACCTTTCAGTACCTAGAAGGGGCTTACAAGAGCTGGAGAGGGACTTTTGACAAGAGCATATAGTGATAGGACGAGGGGAAATGGCCTTGAGCTGAGTAAGGGTAGGTTTAGATTACATCTGAGAAAGAAATTGTTTCCAATGAGGGTGAGGAGGCACTGGCACAAGTTGCCCAGAGAGGTTGTGAGCTCTCTATGAGGTGTTCAGAGCTTGAGTGATCCTCTGAGCAACCTGGTCTAGTAGAAGGTTTCCGTGTCCATGGAAGAGGAGTTAGAGATAGATGATCTTTAAAGTCTTTTCCAACCCAAACCACTCTATGATTCTATTAATCTGTGGTTTGCGTACGACTTTAGAATTTGTGTGCATTTGAAAAATACATTCCTATTTATCTAAATTTCTGTTTCCGATGCAAATTAAATATTAAAATTGATAACCCTATAGTGTAAGAATACCATAGGATGTTTTGTTTTGGCAGTATCTTTTTTTTTTTAATGGAGAATTCTGAGTTCATCTTATTGGAAAAAGTTGTATTTGCTTGTATAAGCAGACTTGGCTGCAGTTGTACATAGTTATTTGTTAGACTTGCTATAAACTTTAATGACTGCTTCTGTGTGGGTTTATACTCTTGTCTCCTCTGTCTCTCAATTTTTTTTTTTTGTTTCTGTTAGTGCATTGGGTTGACATGACTGTAGTAATAAGCCTGTATGAACAGCAATTATGTTTATGTTCTACTGAAGTTTGGTGTTTCTATTACAGGAGAAGAATTTGGATGATAGAGCATACCGTAACATCCAGGAGCTCGAAACATATGCTGAGAACACTCAGAGTGCTCTCTTGTACCTCACCTTGGAAATGCTGGGTAGGTGTTTTCCCCTTTCTGGGTTCTGCTGATGACTCATTAGTGCAAGTACAGTATTTACTGATATTTCAAAAAGCCCTTTCTTTTTCAACAGGAGTTTAATTTCAGTAGAAGTTGTCCTAAGTAGTACTTCAGATATCTTTTGAATGCTGAACCATAAATGTGGGTTCTTACTGCAGCTGTCCTAGAACTGTGTGCTTTCCTTGGAAGCTGCTCAGTGCAGAGCTCATTGAAGTGCAGTTTCCTACAGTTCTTTGTTGATTTGTTTTCTCTTTTCTTGCTCCTCTTATAGAGTGTGGTAAATTCAGCTCTTCACTGTATTTTGACTGTACTACTTGTTAGAATACAAAGTGCTGTAGGTATCCTCCAGCTGTTCTATATTCAGTGATGGACACTGATTACCTTGAAACAGCCAACTTTCCAATCTGTAAACTTCCCTCCGTGATGTTGTAAACTTGGGTCTGAATCCACTGCTCTTCCTAGAAGTAGGTAAACTATCAACAATTAAATAGCTATAAAAAATGCAGCAAAGATGATCCTTGTGATCCAAGAGCTACTTTTTGCGTCATGTCTAATGTAAGAGTCACGGACTGGGAAAGAGCCGTTCCTTTGTAGTGAAGAAAAGGGTAATTTTCATTTAGGTGTCTGTTGTATTGTGGAAGTATTCACTGTGTGAGCTCAGATGTGAAAAAAAAAGAAAATTATTTTTATTGTTATTATTTAGTGTTTAGTATTGTAGTAGCAATATTTTCCTCTTGCTTATCAGAGTAGTCTGATGAAAGGTAAATACTGATACTTAAAAAAGTTTAGAAAATGGAAAAAAAGAGAAGTGAAAAGACAGAGATGGTGAGCACATTTTTTTTTGAAAGAAACAAGGAACTTATTTCTTAACATCTGATGTTTGCTTCCTCAGTAGGAAATCAGGGAAACGTTGCAAGTCTTTCTGAATCTCTGACTGAAGAAATGTAGGAGTATGGTAAATGCCAGTGTCTTCCATTCTGAGAAATCCTGAATAAGTTCAGTCATGCTTGGGTCACTCACTCCTCATGCAAATCAGATAATACTGTTTTTGAAAATCTGTATGGAGACTCTGGATATTCTAAGTGTCCTGTTGTCATATTTAACTTCTCTTAAATATACAAATGTAACAAAATATCTAAGCAAAAATATTAAATAGTTAACTTCTGTGAATTTTTCCCCCACAAATGGAGAAACTAATTGAACACAGCTGCTTTCTTGGTGTTGCCCATCAGTGGTGTTTTCTATACTAGGTAGATGTGGTTTCATTCAGGTCATGTTTGCTGAATATCTTGTGCTTTTTAAACTTCTCATTCCTGACCAGTCTCCAGTTAGTATGTATCTCTCCCAGTACTAGTGCTGTTTTATTCATGCTTATTTCAGGTTATCTCTTTTGTCAAGCTCATTTTGACTGGTAATCGTGTTGTCCAAAGTCCTGGTACTTCCTCTCAGCTCCAGTCATTTAAAAATATTAATAATTGTGCTCTCTAAATAATTGCCTCAGTAGTTACTAAATAATATCCATTGATTCCTCTAAGCCACACTTGCTTTCTGCTGCCATTGCCAAAATCAGTCCCTGTAGTCTGGGTATGGTCACTCTTTCACAAAGGCTTCTGAGACCCATTGAAGACCCAGACAGGCTTCTGCAGTGAATCTGGTATCCCCAGTATCATTTCCAGATGTCACTTAGGTTCATTGAGCTGTAATTCCTGTATCCTCATATCTTTCTTTGTAGAATGCTGCTTCTGTTAGAGGTTTTATTAACTTAAATTTAAATTTTCTTCATATTCTGGGTCAGCCTTATAATCAGTCTAAGTCAAACTTGTATGGTTTTGCTATGGAGAGCAATGGTGCTGCTCTGCCCCACTCATCTCCCTCTTTCAGTTTTTACAGATGTGTGACAGTGCAGTAACTAAAGTTAATTTTCCATTGTTTCGGTGATCTGATCCAGTTTGCCTCGCTGCTCCTGACAGCACAGGGGAGGGGGCAGAAATACGGGGTTGTGGGTTTGTGGATCATTCTCTTTGGCTTCATTACACTGATGAATCAACTGCAGCTAATCATGAAACCACACTGTAAGCATTAATGCTTGTCAGGAATCTCACACTTGAATGACTTTCTGGCAGGAAAAGCAGTTCTTGGAATAGTTATTCTGGGAGAGGATGTGCCAATGAAAATGGGTTTGTGAACCAGTGTGTTACATCTCAATAGGTGCTGCTCTGCTAAGTATACACTTTGCAGATACTGCAACAAGAGGCATCTTGCTCCTGAATGTGGAAATGAATGAATTTTCCTGCTGCTTGGCACCTCTTGAGATGAGATCTCAATGCAGTTTATACACATAGACTGTTCTATTGTGAGCCAATGCATTTAGCTTTCTTAAAGTATGACTGTGATACCCATCAGAGAGGACCAAACCCCTCAAAAGGCCTGACTGCATGTTTCTAAGTATACTGTTTCTGTAATTTTAGGTGTGAGGGACATCCATGCTGACCATGCAGCTAGTCACATTGGGAAAGCACAAGGCATAGTTACCTGTTTAAGAGCAACTCCGTATCATTGTACAAGAGGAAAGGTCTTTCTTCCCATGGACATTTGTATGTTGGTAAGAGAAGCAAATAGTCTGGAATTGAACAGTGTTAGTGTTTCTAACTGTTTCTCAAGGCTAGATATGAGACCGTCATTTATTATGCCAGAAAGAAACAGATTTTTTTTCTTTAACTCTTTCTGCTGCGGCCTAGTAATATGCCATTGTCACTGTTTTATACCTTTTGGGAGGTGAGAGGAGTGACCTTCAAGAAACTCTAGATTTCTCTTTGGGTTTTGCTTGCTTGTTTTTATAAAATGTGGTGGTATTTCAGCTTTCAGGAATTTTTCTGTTTGACATATAAAAATCCACGTACAGAATGGTGCCTGGAGTTCTGTGTTTTGGGGTTGGGTGTGGTTTTTTTAACTATCACCATAAAGGAAGCATGAGAAATTTTACTTCTGAACAATCTTCTTGCTTTCTCTTTATTACCTTTGCATAAACATGCTGGTGGTTTGTGTTTTTTTTTTAATTCCAAATTTGACAGTTATAGGCCTATATTCCATACATATCTGTAGGAGATGGTGTAGTCCTCCAACTTAAATTGTACGCCAAATTTGCATTGGAATTTAGCAGATCTTGCAGTTTAGGTAAAATGGGACTAAAGCTCAAAATTTTTCATTAATGTTCCATGGGTTGATCTGTAGGCATCTCAGCTGTTACTCCTTCATTTCCAGTCTTTATTTTTAAATGTTAATGCTGTTCTTTTTCAACTTAATTAAAGTTAATGCAATTATGATGATGCCTGAGGCAGTTGTGTTAGTATTTTCTGAACATAATTTCAATGCAATTAAAAGTTTTGATTGGAAGTTTAGTAATGTGGGTAGCTGCAAAAAGTGTAGGTACTAATATATGTCAGGGTTATAAGACTATAGAAAGGAATTGCACCCTGCTTTCAGCCCTTCTGGGACTGCATGGTATGGGAGGCCTTCCAAGTTTTTAGCTATTCAAACATAGTCTGAAAATTCAGTCATTCCTTGCCGTGGAAGGTGTTTTGCAGTGAAACTGTAAAAACAGCTTGTATCCCTTCTGTGCAGACAATCTTGTAAGCATTTCAGCTGCTGGCAAGAGCTGCAGAGTCCTCCTGGAGTCTGTACCTCCTGTGAAGCCTTTCTGCCCACCTTCATACAGCTCTCACATGCCTGAGCATTACTGAGAGGAGTGAGCAATGGATGCAATTCTGAATATGCCATGTTCTGTCTTAATATTGGTCACTGTAGTCAAAGAATAAGTTTCAGTTAGTTTTTTTGGGGTTTGGAAGGGTTGTTTTCCAGTGGTTCAGGGTTCAGTTGGTTGGTTGGTTTTTGGAGATGGGTTTGTTTGATGTTTTGTGGGCTGGGGGTGGGTTGGGGGGTTGGTTTTTTTGCAAGCCTGAAATGTGCTCACCAATCTCAAGATTCAAAAGCCTACATGGTTTCTGTGCTGGCTGTTACTGTTAATATCAATTCTTGGATTATGGTTTTAAAAATTGGGTATCTACACTGACCTAAGTTCCCCAAACTTTAAAACCTGGCTTCATTATCTTACGGACCACAGAATTTTAAAGAAACAAATCTGTGCAGAGAGTTTCTGTACCAGCTGTTTTCTTTGTTCTCTTGAATTTTTTTTTTCCAAGCAACTGCCCAAAAAAAAGGGAATTGAAAAAGGAGAGAGTAGTGGTAAAACATTTTGGCTGTTTTAGTCTTTTGTCCTTAGCTTGGTTGCTGGGAGAGGTTTTTGAGAAGTAAAAATGGAAACTTGATATTTATAGAGGGTTTTTTCTCTTTTTTGATTTTGATTTTCCTTCCTGTGTCTAGCATGGAGTTTCACAAGAGGATTTCATAAGAGGCAAGCAAGAGAAAAATGTGAGAGATGTAATTTATGACATCGCCAGCCAGGCCCATATTCATCTAGAACATGTGAGATTCCTCCCTTTTTATTTATCTAAATAAACATAATTGATGTTAGTCTTCACAAAGCATTTGTTGTTAGAAAACTTAAAGCTGCTTACTTAATTTCCAATATTTTGCCTTTTATTATTTTGAGAGTTTACATTTTAAAAAATCCCACCACACAAAACATTCAAATATTGCAACTACTTCTGTATGAATGTTATCTTTATGTCCAGGAGACAGTTTGCTCACAGCCAGGTCCAATTTCATATATATAAATGCTGCCTAAAAGAATTATTACTGGAAGAGAAACTTAAAGCAGACTTTTATAAATCCAGCTATGTGCCAGCATGGGATCAGCACCATAGAAAGCACATCTGCATATGGTATTTTACAGCATGATGGAATGGCTGCCAGGAAAACAGAGCATGTTGCCTTTGACTGCTGGCTAGTGTGTGGGAGGGGAGATTCATTCCCGAACAGGACCAGCCATGCCCAAAGCTACCTTGAGAAAGGTGCTTTCTTCTTCTGGCACACAGCCAAGTCAATTAGGAGAGTTTGGTTGGTTGGAATAGTGGGTGATGGGCGCTGAAGAGCTGCAGAGTCTTGCGCTGTTTTTGCTTTCATACTTTCATTCTAGCTGCATTCTGAGGTGCTTGCTGATGCATATTACAAAAGCAGACAAATGTTTTATTTGCAATGCTTTGTCTGCCTCTGTCTGGAAAAAAAAGCACTGTAAAGAGTTTATGTCTGCAAGTACATAGTGTACTTGTAATATTTTGAGTATTGCACCCAGTGCTTCCAATCAAGGTAGTCTGGAAAGATACCACTTCAGAGTAAGAAATGCCAACTTTATCTCTGCATTTGCACCATTAATATAATCCTCAATTACAGCATTACCTGTGGTCACAGTATCTTATGCAGTAGAAATAGGAGAGCCCTTCATCTCTTTTCTGAAGGTCAAATGCAGCATCTCTGGTTTGTTCAGTCAGTACCTACTTAGCTGACTGATGTTTTTATTTTATGTTAATAATGTGTACATGTTATAACAGCCCTCCCGTATCTGAAAGGGGCCTACAAGAAAGCCGGAGAGGGACTTCTTACAAGGGTGTTTAGGACAACAGGTAATGGCTTTAAACTGGAAGAGAGAGCAGGTTTTGATTAGGTATTTGGAAGAAATTCTTTACTGTGAGGGTGATGAGGCTCTAGAAGAAGTTGCCCAGAGAAGTTGTGGATGCTCCATCCCTGGAAGTGCTCAAGGCCAGGCTGGATGGGTATTTGAGCAACCTGGTCTAGTGGAAGGTGTCCATGTCCATGGCAGGGGGGTTGGAGCCAGATGATCCCTTCCAGCCCAAACCATTCTGTGATTCTGTGTATCTTTGGGCTTTATTTTTCATATGCTAATTATAATTTGCATTTAAGGAATTCCTGTTCATGCTCTTTAAACTGATGTCTCAGTTTTTGTGGTCACATGCCCAAGAGAACTCTATTCCATTTAGAAGCAGGAAACAGAGACCAAATGCAGCATCAAAACTGTCAATTATCTTTGTTCAAGCTGAAATAATTTGGTTTTCTTATTTTTATTCTCCACCCTTCAACCTGTAATGCACAGTGTATAAAACCCATTGACTTTGTTTGCAATTTTGGCTTACAAAAATGCCAAGTGCATGGCTTGAAAAGCCTCGTATCAGGGATGGAAGGCATAGAAAATGACCAGTGTGTATTTATGGTCCACATATTTAGAATTTGGTTCTTGGTATCACATGGAAACTTTGGGAAGAAGCAGAAAGAGAATTTGGTTCTTCAGAACCTTTCAGATGATTTGATAATTCGTAGTGCATTGGTCCCCTGGCTCCCAACATGCCTGCCAGCTTCTGAACAGAACAGGCCTCCTTTCTTCCTGCTTCATTCCTAGAGCTCTGCCCGTGTCATGCACTGGGAGGGTCCTGTGGAAAATACGCAATGTGATCATGTAATTGGAGACTAAACAGAAAAGTATAAACACAAGGAGACCAGATTAGGGCAGCATTAGCATTTTATTCAACTGAATGTTGATCCTGGCACTCCTCCCTTTTTCTCCCCCTTTTTATGTTTTTAATGGATGAGTTATATCCTCTTAATTAAAACTAAAGAATTCCTCTCTGAATGCTTGTTTCTAATGTCCATCATGAACAGTTGACAGTGCAGGAACTCTAGAGTGTTCAAACCACTTCAACTGGCCGTAACTGGCTGCAGTAATAGGGTATTGGCCTCCTTCATAATCAGATGGTCTTTGTTAATGCAAGGGCAGTGACATTTTCTCCCTTAAGAGACAAAATGGGCTTTTGTTGGCAGCATTTGCTGGGTTTTGCAGGACTTCAGGTGAATCTAATGAGTTGATGCCTTTACATGCATCTGTTCTGCTGTATAAAATCACCATTTTGTTTTGCCTGAGGGTCTTTCCAGCCATTTATCCTTTGTTTTAGTTGGGATTACAGGGTAGGGTAAAGTTTAAACCTGCAGAGAGGTTTCAGCAATCTCAGCATTTGTTACACAAACCATGTATTTTAGAGGATGAGGGTAACAGTTACCAGCCCATTTCACAGCCAGCAGACATAAATCTGAAATGCTGAACGGAGTCTCAGCCATGTTACATGAAGCATAGTGAAGTAATGTGGCCCCTTAGTCTTGGAAGAAAAGTTTCTGGAGCATGGTCAGGTCTTCCTGACACTGCAACTGATGACCAGCAGATGGCAAAATATGATAATGAAGATAGCAGTTTTCCTTAGGAATTGTGTTTTATCAGCATAAAAGCATATAACAAATGTTCTGTGAGTCCCACAGTGTTCCCTTTGAAAGCCTGCAAATACATTTACACGTTCTCCCTCTTTCTCTTTAGCACCTCTTCCACAATTCCTCTTGTTAAAAAGGGTCTCCCTTTTGGCTTTTTGCATTTGTCTCATTTGTGCTATATCATTATGGACTCAGTTCACTAAGGGAGATAAAATGCTTTCTGAATGACATGCAACCCATTTGGGGTCAAGAAGGACAAACAAGACTACTTTATTTTTTCATCTCACAATTAATAATGGTAGGGTAGAGCATTATATCAGGGAAGAACATTTTTCTATTTTAGAGATAGATAAACACACCCACCCACCCACACCCACACGTGTTATTATATCTCAAAGTTTTAAAATAATTTGTCTTCTGAAAAGATTGATAATTTGTTCCTCCTAAAGTTTCAGGCTGATTTTTCTCAGTTGTCTAGAAGGGTCCATGAAAACCTAAACTAACAAACTCAGACATTCTCATCAGTATTTATAGAGGATTAGTTCGTTTTAACCTGTAAGAAAAGGCAAAATGAGGGATTTTGTTTTAATAGTTA
Organism: Lichenostomus cassidix; assembly: GCF_008360975.1. Lineage (NCBI taxonomy): Eukaryota > Metazoa > Chordata > Aves > Passeriformes > Meliphagidae > Lichenostomus > Lichenostomus cassidix. The sequence continues at coordinate 128,711,330 of NC_139482.1, forward strand.
TGCATTACAGGAAGACTTGTTCACCTCTGTTAGATGCACTGAGTTGAATATGAGTTTAAATTGCAGATTTGATTCAGCCATGCTTTAGATGTTTATATGTAAATACTGAGGAACTGAGATAATTTCAATGTCTCAGAAATGTAAACTAGAGCATTTACTCTAACTGGACTCCTGGGACTGATGACAACAATGAACCAAAAAGATGCACTCAGAAAAATGCATTTCTGGTTTTCCATAATTTCTTCTATTGGGGGAAAAAAAGTTAAACTGTGCTTACTAAACCAGATGCAACTTAGGACTTCATTGGAACAATGGATGTTAATTTCCCTTGGTTTATAATATGTAGTCTTGAAGTCTGTCAAATCATATATTAGCAAGCCTCTCCCAGTGTTACATACTTTTGTGTAACTACTTTTGTACAACTTCTATGGAATTAAATGTTACAGTTTCAGGATGTCAAAATAAAAAGGGATGAAGCTCATAATACAGTTTGTTGCCTCTAAGCATTACATATATTACTTGATGTTTAATATGAAATGTTAAATTCTTCTGATAAGTACTTTCTTTTTGTGTTTTGTTTTTCCCTCCCACCTTACCCCATTTACTTTTAGGCTAGATCTTTCAGTAAGAAAGTCCCTGTGAAGGCGTATCCTGCTTTTTTCTGTACGGTGGGTGTGATATATGCACTGTTTTTAAGTGATGGACTCATTACTCTGCTGATACATTTGTGAAGACTGTCAAATTAAGCATGGTTAGCTACTGCTACATGAGTCTGTTTTGGGAGGATGTAATACCTAAAACTCAAAAATAATGTGTGCCTGACTTTAGAACCTTGCAGTTTCGATCAACACTTCTAATCCTTCTCCTTTAACTCCACCATTTCACCCAAGATGTCTATATATTCATAGACTGCTGTTCTAATGCAAGAGCCCCAAATCTGTCTATTTTCATAATTTGTTGTTTGGTCTACTAAAAGATAACACTTATCTTCGCAAAACTTGACTTTTTTATATGCTTGGAATGTGATGATTACACTATCATTTAATAGCACAGCCAACCTGTCAAACCTTTTTTTCAGTTTCTCATTCGGTTTCAAGTATTGCTTTTTAAACTTAATGCCTGATTTTTTTGTGTGCACCATATGGATTAAGCTTTTTTTCTTCTTTCCTAGGTTGCTTTAGATGATTTTTTATATAACATGCGAAAAGTGGACTTCAATATATTTCATCCAAGCTTACAAAAGAAGAGTACATTATTACCATTGTATTTGTATATTAGATCTTGGAAAAAAACATATTAAAGTTTGTTTGGTTTTTTTAACATGGATTCAGAGTGCTGAGGTTTTTTTCTTTTATGTCTTAACTTGATAGAATTGTGAAGTGTCTGACTTAACACTTCTGCAAAATGCAGTTCCTGGGAAACAGCAGATGCACATGAACTGTAGCTGTCAGCTTGTTGGCAGTAGTTAAGTTTCTTGGAATATTAGGCTGATATCTCTTTTTCACGTCTGCCAAGTCATATGTCCTTGTCTGAGATTGCTTTTCTTGTCTTTCCTGTAATAACACCAATATGACAAAATTCTTGGACAAATACTGTGCTAATGGATACTTCTGACAGTTCTGATTCTTTGCTGAGAAAAGGAAAAAGACCACTTTGTTTGTGCCCAAAAGCAGTTACAGTAAATGCCCTATAAATCAGCAAAGTAGTTCTATTTAGGGCAAGGAGCAGGCTTCCTGCAAGTAATGATGATGCTTCAGAGTTGGAAGAATGAGCATGTATATTTGAATGCAAGAAAACTGTCAGGAAAAGCTTTAGCTGGTTTTAATTATGCAGTGTGTATGTAGAATTTGAGAATGGTGAAATTGAGCTGTAGTGCAAAAATTACTTAACTGTGTGTTGAGATTCAGCATTGAAGTGACTATAGGTAGTGGGAGGAAAGCTTTGCAACAAAGGAAGAGAGCCCACACATGAATATGTATGGGTTTGCATGGATAAAACAAAATACATTTATCTCTGGTGTTTTCTCTCTGCTATTGGTTTGGCTGTATCTTCCTCCTGGCCTCATCGTTGTTGTTGCCCATGGCAGTCATTGCAGTGTGTGTTTGACCACCCCTTTGTTCAGTATTCAACATGTCTCTCAGGACACACTCCTACATGGCTTTCCTGAATTCCTTTTCTTTGGTACTGAATGTTTCAGATAATTTCAGTCCTTTCTCTCACTTTAAAGATACTGATCTGGTTTTTGGGGGTTTTTTTTGTGGGCGATCACACTTAGCTTTGTAATCAGCATCTCTTAGGATCAAGGTAAATATTTCTGTTTGATTTGTTGCATGGTAAAATAATGCTTCCTAACATCCAGCTTGATTCAATTGCACACATCCAGTAGTTTGTCCTGCCCTCATCCTTGTTCTAGTAAATAGCTGCTTTTCCTAGAGATTTTTTTTAATTGGGGCTAATCTCCGCAGATGCTTGGCTGTATAACAACATCCTGCATTTTAGTGTAAAACGCTACATAATGAATTTATGTGAACAATATTTGTGGATTTTTTTTTATCACAAACTGTCATCATGGTAGAAATCTTAGGGACCTGACATCAAGTGCTTCATTTGGTGATTTTGCTTTACATGTTTGAAGTTGATTTGTGATACAGATCATGGTTAATTCTGCAGTTAAATTCCCGAGTAAAACATTTTTCTTTTTATTTGTTACACTCAGGATCCTGGTTTCTTTGTTACTCGAGGTGGAATAATCAAGGTGACACAAACCAAGAAGAATCAATATGTAATGGATTGGGAGCACACTGGCTCTTTTCTTAATGTAAAATCTTAACTGGCTCTGTCCACTTTTCAGATCAGGTGCTGTACCATATCACTGGTGTTTCTGAATGTGGCAGAGAGGTCTGGTGAAAAGAAAATGTTTAATTCCTATGCAGTCACTGCAGCTCTTCCTGCCAAATGAAGAGCAAAGGCTTAGGCTCTGTTGCTGCTACCAGGCCAGCTGCACATTTGCTCTGTTTATTTTGTGCTCTGGAGCAAGCATTACAAACGCCTCTTTCTCCACTTGGTCATGTTTTGTTGCAAACATGCTGAGTCAGGCCAATTGAGGCAGCCCTGTCTGTTCTCTCAAAAGCAATCACTCTCCTGTAAAGTCTTCTCCCAGGCAACTGATGACAAGATAAGAGGGCGTAGCCTCAAGCTGTGCCAGGGAAGGTTTAGGCTGGACATCAGGAAGAATTTCTTCATGGAAAGGGCTGTTAAACATTGGAACAGGCTGCCCAGGGAAGTGGTGTAGTCACCATCCCTGGAAGTGTTCAAGAAACAACTGGATGTGGCACTTAGTGCTATGGTTTAGTTTACAAGGTGGTGATCAGTCAACGGTTTGACCTCATGAGCTCAGAGGTCTTTTCCAACCTAAATGATTCTGTGATTCTGTAATACTTCCTTTCTCATCCAGGAGGTAAACAGCATCCTCCTCTGCTTTGACCATCCTCCAGCACTTCAGCCTAGCAATTTCCCAAATTTTCCTCACAGCAATATCCTCTGAAGGGCAGCACCTTCTCCAGTCCGTGCAAAGCTGCAGCTAGACCCATTCCTGACCCTTTCCCCAGCTGTAACCTAAGATGGCAACTTCTCTCCTACAAGGGACTGGGATAACCTTTTAACACTGCTGCTCTGTGAATGCACAATTCTAAGACTGGATTTGGAAAGAATTTGAGAAGAGCAGGTATTAGTATTTTATCCAGGATGAACTTTAGGTCAGTAAACTTCAGGTTTAAAGTCATCACTGCTGAAAATCAAGGTCCTTTTCTGGTTCCTATTAAATGAAAACATGCAAACAGCAAACCAAAACAACTCCACCCCAGTCCATCATAAAAACTGCTAAGACATTAAGAACCAGCAGTACTAGGAGGTTGTTAGTGGGCTATATTAAAATGTGAAAAGCCCTTTTATATCAAAAATTAGGAAGAGAAACCAGTCTAATTCAATTTAGTTCACTAAAAGCAAGAGGAACAGTCTGTACCAGCTGTGGAAACAAGTCATAATCCATTCCAGGTTGAATTATTTCACAAGCTAAATATCCCTCCCATAATTGTTTGAATTGGCATTGGTTAACAACCAATTGAATTTACAACTATACAGGTAGCAAGAAAATGTCCCACTTCAGTATTAACAAAATTGAAATGAGACTAACTCTGAGGTCAGGGTGATCCAAAAATGATCCCCATGTGTAAATTTTCATTGTTTTCCCATCATGTACTCATGATTGCCCATCCACCTGAGAATATCTTGAATGAGTCATAGGGTGTACCTGCAAATCTGCAGTGACAAAAATGTCTTAAGTCAGGATTTCTCTTCATTTGGAATACAGAATCAGTGTAGCACCCATACCTGGAATAGGTACCTCTCTGCAATAACAAAACTGTTCCCATTTTTTCACTAGGAAATGCTTGACTTTTGCTTTCTGGCAAAAGTCTGCTCCATAAAAACGAGAAACTTGGACACAAAAAAAACCACTAGGGAAAATAGTAGTCATGTTGCCATTACAGCACTGCACGGTAGAACTCCAAGTAATTTAGGTTAGGAAAAACATCTTGCATTGCAAACATTAGGACATAATTATTCTATTCCACATGTGACTCTGGGTCCACAGTGCTTGAAGTACAGCTTTTTTAGCTTACACTGTTTATTACTGGGAAGCTACTCATAGAAGAAATGAATGCCAAGAGATTATTTTTCAATTAGGTACTGTTTTCAAAAAAACTGCAGAATCAAAAAGCCAGCAGCTGCAGAAAAACACGAGTTTGGCCAGCATAACTAGAAGGGCAGCAGCATTATGCAAGAAATACAGTGTGCTGATTTGGGAGAGATAAAACAGAAGTAACAATAGATTCAAGAAGGCTAAAACTATTAAATACTTCCTCAGAAAGAAAAACAGGGGTAAAAGTCCAGTTTGACTTTTCACTAGCTATTCGAACCTTCATCTTCAGAAGTTTGGGCTCCTTGGTAATCCAGCATTTCACTCTCCTTGCTTAGGTCTAAATGTTTAGGAAATATGATACTCTTATTTCCAGAAGGAGACTTAGCCACAATGATCACTCTTTCATTTTTTGACCCTTTTTACAGTTATCTTTGACATTTTAATGTTCTTCCCCAGGAGTATACTGGGAGGATGCAAACTGAACTTTACTAGGAAAAAAAGGAAGAACAGAGTTACCTGACCCACTTATATTGAGCTAAGAAGGAAATGCTGACTTGTTGAGGCACATTTACTCTGTAATTCTCCTAGCTCAGTTAATAGCAGGTAATGAACCACTTCTACACCAAGAAGTAGCATGTCAGGAAAAAAAACCCCAAAAAACAACAAACCAGCTTTCACAGCTAAAGCTCCCCTCCCACACTCTTTTCTTGTGGACAACTTGAGCTCAGTAGCCTTTGAAAAATGTATTGCAGCAAAGCATTTCATAAAAAGTTAGTGTTTCATGAAAAAAAACAAAACCCCCTTAATTTCAAAATTAGTTCAATTACTGGCCTCCAAAATCCCATGTATAAATGTGATGAGGAAACAACAGAGGTACTTAATGCCACAGTCTTTACAGTCTTTAACAGCAAGACCAGCAGCCCTCAGGGTACCCAGCCTCCTGAGTTGGAAGAAAGGAACTATGTCCTTACTTCTTTTCCAAGGAATTTTCCGCTGGCAACATGTAATGTTTCACTGGACACTGTCTAAGATTGATGATAAAGACTGAATGTTTATTACAGGTACTGTAAAATAGTTTAGTATATCCTGATAGTGCTGATACCTCACACAAGTATTTTGGGCATCTGTTGAGTATTGTCACTCTCTGTCCCTTCCTCACATGCCTGAGGGCCCCAGGTCAGATTTGACACCCAAGGTGCAGAGAAACTTGCACCAGGGTGTGCAGGAAGTGAAAGGGTTGGTGATTAAAGTGTTTTTACACGCATTTGAGCATGTACTGCAGTCAGCTGCCTACTTTTATTTCTTGCAGGCACTTGCCATCCATTTGCGTTCATAATGTGCTGAGGCACTGCTTGTTGCTGCAGGAAACAGTCTTCTAGAATTGCTTCCATGGATGACTCCATCATGGGAGTTGGTACCTAACTTTGGGATAGGCAAGGTAAGGTATATCTGAGGGAAAAGAAGGGAGAAATTTAAGAATATCATTAAGTTGTGAACATGACTGTTGTCTGGGCTTTGAGATGAGAATTAAATTTGGTCATATTTGAACAAGACTTTGCTGGAGTCATATAATGAATTTCCTGGGATAGAAACCTCATTAAACTATATGAAATAAGGAGAAAATCTTTCAAAGCAATCCTTCTGTTCCTTCTAATGCCACCCATATCAAAGCACAGACATCTCTTCTGCCTTTTTTTCCTCCCTTGTTTATTTACTTTCTCTCTTTCAGCCTCTGAATGGCATCTGTCCTTTCTACTCTGAAGACCTATTCACAGCCTGTGTTAACCTGGACCTGCAGTCTCTGGGTTTAAAGCTGCATTTCTGGCACAGTAACAAAAAATATTTCTACTGGTTCACTCTAGAGAAAAAAACCCACATCTATCCTCTGTCTTGCTTTTTGCCCCACTCTGATTTTGCTGATGTTTTCCAAGTGCTTCTTTCCAACAAACTCACCAACTGCCCCCCATCAGACACTCACCTCCTCCAATACCATAATGATATTCTTCTTCCAAGTTCTAAGTACCTTTCAGGAAATTTGGCATCCAAATAGAAATGGTGTTAATGTCTGGCAAGATCTGACAGTTGAGTCAGGGTCTTGGCACACTTCTGGCACTCTGCTATCAGCAGACTATGTAAAATTATGGTGAAGGATGGAACAAAATAATAATTAAAAAACCCACATAGTTTGGTTACACATAGTACTCTGATGGATTCTTTTTCTGCACTTGGATAAGGTGTAGCAGAAACACATTCACAGTTCTGTTAAATTGAAGTACAGAATCTCACTTTTAGACACAAATCCTTGAAATAAAGTATTTGGAAACAATTGGCCTCAGACCTGCAGAACAGTGTATCTTTTTGGACTCGTTAAACAGGAATTTTAGGGTTGTTTAGTGGTTTGTCTTTGCAGACAGACTAGCTTGACTTGTTCCTGAAAGCATTTTTGGCCTCTGATCACAAACTGAATTGATACAATTTCTTGCACTAACAGCAAAGAAATCAAACCCTCCTATTAGGAAGCCAAAGCAATTCAGGGGAAGACAAAATAAACAAAACATCAGAAAAACAAAACAAAAAACCCAAACAAATGCACCTTTAAGTCACAAGTCCTTGCTTTTGGCATGCTGTGGACTTTTCAGTTTTCAAATGGCTGAATGTAAAGAAAGATTTGAGCTATCCAGTTATTTATGCTTCCTTAACTGAACTATGACTTTGTCTGTCCTTTCTTTCACAGTAACTACTTTTTGACTGCTTAGACGTACAGAAGCTCGTCTGTTTGGTTTGTTGTGTTTAGTTTTAGCTAATTCTTTATGCTTTGTATTGTTTTACCTTGGAGGGTCTACCTACTAGGCAAAGATCACAGGAGTAGTAATGATCCCATTTTTGTTTTTCAGTATTTCCTTCATGGCCTGGGATGTTCTTTGCTTTTTTATTAATTTTTACTAAAAGCTAGTTGTTCAGTAAGTAGAGCTGATGCAGTTATGTGAAACTACACTGTATAAACTGTGATACTTTGAGAATAATGGATGTGCTGTGATGTCTTGAGAACCTCACATCCTGCAAGAGTTGTGGTGTCCTCTCTGTATGAGACAGTGCACACATGTGGCCTGAAAAACTGGGTTCAGTGCTTGTCTTCCTGACACCTTTATATGACTGCAGTTGCATGGAGGAATTGATAATTTAAAATCATCCCATGTCTGTTGAGCTGCATGAAGTATTAAATACCAGTTGAAGAGCTTTCCTCTCAAAATACACATTTTTCTCACTTTCTACCAAGTAAGGGAAAAGGAATTGAGCAGTATTCGCTTAGAAGTTACTTACAGGTTGGATATATTGTAATTTAAATGCTATTAATATATTTTATATAACCATAGGACTTACCTGTGTACTCGGTTTCATTGGCTGGTAACTGATTAACAGAGAAAAGAAGACCGAATATTTCTGTTGGTTTATATACTAATGTTACTAGAGTTCTACAGTGAGCTTTTTGCTTGGAGAGATGGTCTTTATTTCCAGTCTTTAGCAATATCAAATATGTTAGCTGAAAAGTTACTTTGTATTTGCTGCTTAGCTCAGATCCAGGCCCCTTCAGTTGCTGGTCCCTGCTGAGCCTGCTGTATCAGGCTTGTAGTTACCAACACAGAAAAGGACTGGTTCTGGATCCTGATGGGTCCTGGTTATGGGTCCTGGTTCTGATGGGTTTTTTCCCCCCAAAATATGCAGATGGTTGAATAAATGGTCCTAATATCATTGAGAGAGATGGTGGGTACCTGGAGCCTTTGAGGCATATGAGCCAGCCCTACCTGTAACCTCCATGACAGTGACACTTTTCCAGGAGGACTGTAAACTTACGCAAGTAAGATAAATAATAAATTCATTTTTTAAATGCCTGCAGTTTTAGCAAGTTATGAATACATCCCATCTCCCACCTTCTCATGGTAGTCTCCTCTTGATGAGCCATTTTGTGCTTCAGGATGTCAGTGCTGCTGGGCTGCATTCCTGACTTCTTTCCCAGGCACTAATTTCACCCAGAGAGAAGTTAGTGGCTGAGGTAATGTGATGTGATAGAAAATATGAACCCATTGGACTTGGACCATTTCTTTAAGCAAAAGTATTCTGAAGACAGGCAGGGGAGGGTTAGAAATCCAAAAAGCCCCTATTTAAGTGGCAGTGGATGAGAAGATGTTTGAGCTGCAGAGGTGAGGCAGAGATGCCACTGTCAGCTGTCTCTATATGATTTTCCAGGGATCCTCAACAAACAGCCTGGTGAGGTGTTGTGAGCACAATCGAACCTGCTGCAATCGAACCTGCAGGTTCAGGCCAACAACAATAACAGCAAAGAAAACTCATTTCTAACTGTCAAATTTTTTTTTTTCTAGTCTGAACTATTTTCTTAGTTGATCTAGTGACCCTCTGCAGAAGGAAAATTGTTGCCTCCTCCTTCTTCTGGTGGTGTGGCCATAGAAAAGAGATTTCACTTTCAAAAATGTCAGTGTTTAGTTAATCTGGAGTGCTTTGAAATGTGATTTATTAATTAACCTGGAGATTGGTGACTCTTCACTGTTCTAGAGAGTGGAAAAGAGACTGGTCGAAACATCCCCAGCTCAGCATCTTCAAAGATCACACCAGTGAAATGCCCAAACCAGACAGTATTGCTGTGTACCAGAAATTTCTGGAACTACTGTATATTGATAGCTTCATGCTCTCAATTCCAGATCATATTCATCCATTAATTATAGATCAGGGTTACAGTGGATTATAAACCCCCAAAATTGCTTTGTTTGGCTAAAAACTATTGATTACTAGAATCTGAGGAGCATCTCTCTTTGCTGAAAAAAAGGGACCTTTTCAGTGAGTAAATCTGCAGATTGGGAATATAAAAGACAGACAAATGCTGAAGTTAAAGTCCTCCTCTTGAGCTTCTATAACACTTCTATAGTCAATATTCTGATCAGTCAGAGTTATCCTCAGTAACACACAGTGCAGTCAGTGAGCACACAGATTAGGATAATAAACACTGAAAACTGGTGTCAGGTACCAGTAGAGGCCAGTATACACCAATTGAAATCCATCAATAGCTCTGGTAGATCATGGGCTAGAAGGGAATGGAAGTAGATATACTCTTCCAGTGTGTTCTACACTCACAAAGCAAATGTCCTGCTCTCAGACAGAACTTTTCATGTGTTGTCAGGCATTATGTCAACAGCTGAAAGAAGCTTTGGTGTAAGCATATGCAGGGGAAAAAAAAAACCAAACCAAAAAAAACCCAGACCAAATTTGGGAGGGAAAAACCTGGGGTGAAAGTGACTGAATTAATGTGATTTATTTTGTGTGTGCAGAAGATTTCTGCACACCATGTAGCCTCAGCCTTTGGAGAGGCAAGCTGGAAGGCAGAGTAGCAGTGCCAGCTCTGGAGAGTCAAGGCAGCAAGAAAAAGAGAAAGAAAAAGGAGGAGCAGCAGTACAGGAAGCAACACATTGGAAATGGAAGAGAACTGGAAAAGAGCCAAAACCACAAACATGAGGAAAAAGCCAAAGAAGAGTAAAGAGAAAGATGATCAACAGGTGAAATCTGTCACTTTACAGCATGACAGATGATAAAAAAATTACTGAATTTCTCAGTGATCAGTCCTTCCATCCCTGGAGATGTATGCTGGTCTTGGACATGCAGATCCATAGGACACACAAATCCATCAAGACATGGATGCATTCTGATAGGACTCAACACCAGGGGACATGCAGCCACTGCATGGGGACACCCAGGAAACATAGAGCCCTCTGGCATCAGTCCAGCATTTATTGATGAAGGCAGGGACACAGGGGTGCAACAGTGCTGGTTGAGTGGGGGGGTCTCAGGAATGCTGGCTCAGCAGGCACAGGGTGCTGGGATGAGCTTACCAGGGTGTGGTGCCCAAAGGGCTGTGTATATGGGGGGGATGGCAGTACATGGGGATGTAGCATGAGATTCTAGGCATGGGCTGTTTGGGTCCCAGAAGTTGAGGTCACCCTGATGCTGGGCCCTGTGTTAGAATCAACATCCTTGGAGAAGCTCCTATGTTACCTTGTGTCTCCTCTGGTTGCCTTCAGTCTCTCCCAGTCACTCCAGGGCCATCCCATAGTGGCTTTTTAAACCCATGCACTGTCTCTTCTGTGGCTAGCACAGGTCTTTCCCATGAGAAATACTTTTGTGTTTTATAAATGAAGATAAGGTTTGGATGTTATTAAAAACAGTGTCCCAAGACTTGGACGGTGCAGACCTGGCCAATCAGGCCTAGGGGGAGGTTTTTGACTGACCAATCTGGGTGACTTTTGAAAACTCTATATATATGATGAAATCAAAACAATAAAGGCCTTTTCCTTCTTGCCACTGAGAACTGACTTCCTTACTCTGCTAGCTGCTCAACAGCGACATTCTTCTTGTGGACAGGGAGCACAGGAATTGCCCCAGTCTAGGGACAGGCAAGGCTGGAGCACCTTGATCTAATTTCCAGTTTCCAGTGCTGGTTTCACAGTCTTTGCTGTGTCCTCTCATGTGCTGCCTGAACATGACAGGATGGGACTGGGGCCACAAGGAGGCTACAGGAACACCCCCAGACTCAGACCACCCTTGTTACTCCCGGCTTGCCCGCTGGAGCAGGCACTGAGTCCCAAGAGACACAGAGTGCTGGTGTGGGAAGGCTGAGTTGAGCACAGGAAATCTTTACGGAAGATCTTGTGGGACTGAGAGATCCAGAAGTGGAAGAAAATTTGCAGGGGAGTTCCTTGAAGACACAAAGGCAGGCCTCAGCAGGAAGTCCTGTGTGGCACTCCTGCAGGAATAGGGTGTGCAGCAAGAGGCACTGAGGAGTGTAGGACAATTAAATTGCTTCTGATTTCTGCAGAGAGTTTGAGCATGCAAGAAAGGATGGATTTAAAACCAAGGCATTGCAACCATTGCAATGGTGGTGCTTCTTCATCAGTGTCCTCCTCCATCTTGAAATGGCTCTGCCAGAATGGGATCTTCTTCCACAGAAGATTTCCGTGGCCTGGCAGGAAAAGTGGGATGTTGGAAGTGGCCTTCAAAACCCAGGGAACACTTGTTTCATTAGTTCTCTCCTGCAGTGCCTGACCTACACCATGTTGCTGGCAACCACCTGCTCTCATGCAAGCATAGACAGTCCTGTGAGTTCATCCTGCACCAACTTTTACATCTCCTGGGCAGCTCGGAAGGATGGAAAACCAACAGTGACTTTGGGAAGAGCTAATTTCCCCCTGGAAGCTCCTGTCATGCACCACGTTCTGATGCCAATAATTTCTTGCTGCCTGTGGCTCCTGAAGTGCCTCTGAAAGGCCTGCCTGGAATTTTATGCACCAGTCACTTAAATGTGTGATCGTTTGGTGTTTCGGTTTTTTTCTTCCTTGAAAGTTTTTGTTAACTACACGTCTCACCAACACAGTTCTCAGACAGCTCTTCAAGAAAGTTGTCCAATGGCTTCAGGGTCCAGTCTCGTGCATGAATTTTTAAAATCCCTTTTCTTGCCTGACAACAAAATGGTTGCACTTCAGTTTGCCCTAAGTTTTCTCCTAAAAAAACCCCTCAACCCCCCCAAAGCCCTCACTACAATACAAATACTTTTCCTATCTGCTATACTTTTAAGTCTTTTAAAGGTCAGTTATTAATACACTTGTCGTGTCAAGCAGGAAAGTTAATAATTCTCAACTTGTTACATTAAACACTTGCTGGGGGTCTCAGTGAAATAAAAGGCATGTACATCTTCCATCAAAAGGGAGTTTTCAGAAGTGTGAGATCTACTGATTCTGAAGAAAAATTTGTAGTAAAAGCTTATCTGCAAACTTAAGATTTTTCATCAAATTCTTTCAAATGTAGCAAAATTTCATTATGACAATCTCAGTTCATTAAATTTGCTTTTCTGCCAGTTCATTCATGGAAAACAGTCCAAGCACTCCACTCCAAATTGCTCCTGTTACTATAAAGAAGAGCAAGTGTAACTCAACTACTGTCACTCATCCAGAAAATGTCAAATGTTACTTATCCTTATCTCTGATCTTAGCAAGACTTTCTTTGAAGTATTTCCTGATTAATTATGGCAGATTTCCAGAATTCTTCCACAGCAGGGAATCCTGTATTAGATCTGTTTAATGGCACCTCATCTCCTATTCCTGGAAGCAGATAAAAACTGGAGACAAATGTTTGTGCTAAATGCATTGTTTAATGCACTTTTACTAGCCATTAATCCAATAAACCTTTTATCCTCTTTTCCAGAAGGTGTTAAGAAGTATCAGTGATAGCCAGAGAAAAAACACAAAACCAGGGTTCCAGTTTTACACACTATGTCCCCCCACCACCACCCCCTATCCCAATTTTTTTTTGTTGCTACATACTCACTTTTTTGCTTAGCTATTGCCAGTGAACGAGAAGGTCCCTAAGCCTTGCACCCGTGCAGTGTACTTTACATCTTAGTCCAAGTCTTTGTTAGTAAGTACCAGTAAGAATGTCAGATCCCAATATAATTTGCTCTAGCACCAGCCTTGATCAAAGCTTTTGTTACCAAAAAGGAATTCTTAAATGCATACCATTTTTTTCACCTTCAAGATGCTACAGCAGCACTTTATAATTAATTTGTATTCTCATTCTTTCTTAAACATTTTGGTGTCTGGCAGCATCCCATTTCCATTACTGGTCACAGCAAAACCAAAACTGATCAGAGAATTTACTACTTGTTGAAATCATCTTACTCACATACATCCAGTAGCAGGCTTGCCCTCCCCAGTAAATGCAGTCACTCCACACAGCCCTCTTGTGTCCAAGCTGGACACTGCTGATAGATGCACTGCTCTGCGATGCTGCCTTGTTACAGGGGCTTGTTATAAGGATAGACGTTGTCACATAAGCACTAGGGCCGAGTTGAAGTTCTGACCTCTTTGTTTGGCAAGTTGAAGAGGAATTCTTGTGTAAAAGCATCAAGATCTTCATAAAGCAGGACCGACAGAATTCAGTCTGCTGATGACTCTGATTACCACAACCTCTCTGCAGACTAAGCCATCCATTAGTGCAAAAAGTGTTGCTACAACAGGGCTAACAGAAACACACGATTTTCATTCACTGGTTTAGTAAAGTTTTTTCAGTTCCACATAACCTTCTTCACTGATCCCTCAAAGAGGACAAACTTTTAATGATGAGATGCTGATTTGCAAAAGACTCATTTTAAGACATTAAATATAGATAACACAGACCTTGTGCTGATTTCAAGCTTAGCGAATTGTTTTCAATTCTCATTTAAAAACCTGAATCTGAAATTCACTAGCACTGAATTACTAGATTTCAGGTTAAATGAATGTGTCACACCAAGTTAAATAGGTTGCAGTGTTCTTTTCACAAAGATCAAGCAGCTTCTACAGAGATACAAAACATGTCCCACCTTTGAACTTGGTCTTGTCTGCTGGACCATACAGAAGCAAGAGCATTCATCTCATGAAGGAAAATGATTGAAGGCTGCATCTGGTAGACCTACCATGAAAACACAGGAATATTGACATCAGGAAAACAGCCCTATTTGAAAGAGAAAATACATGAAAAACATTATGGTTGCAAGAGCACTGGAACTGGTTGGTTTGGGTTTTTTTGAGGGGGGTCGTGGTGCTTTGCAAGATTTTCTTGTTTGCTTTACTAATATTTCCCAATAGATCCCAAGATTTCAAGCCCCCAAAAACCCCAATGGAAAAAGAAACCTTGACAATCCCATTACTGCAAGCTTTCATTAATAGTGCAAATGTCTCGCTGACACTTTGAAGTAAAAATACTTACTGAAATGTCTATTTGCCTTGGCTCAACACCAGACAGATTTTCTTCAATTTTCATGTGATCCTTGTGAAGATCTGAAGTGAAAACACAAGCCCTGAAACAGCTGTGTGCAAACAGTGTCCAGTCAAAAATCATAAGGCAATTCAGGAAGCACAGTATAAGACAAGTTGTAGCATATCACTGCTATTTCATATTTTCTGAAGAAGAAATGTCTTCCCCCCTCAAAGCATAGCTGTGGCATAACTGTGACAGTAAGATTATAATTAGAGAGCAAAAATAAATGTTACTTTAGAATACACTATGCTTTGGAAGAAGGTTTTTTTTTTCAGCGAAATTAAAATGGCAATTAAATAATCACTCTATATGAACTAGTAAAATAAATTAGTGTCTACTTCTTCAACTAGAATACCCCATGGTTTCCCATCTTTTGCTTTCTACACGTCTTCTCTGTTCATCCAGTTTTTTGCAAGATTACTTCTGCAGTACTAAGATACAAAGTTGACATGTAAAAGCAAAGATAATTAAATACAAAAAATCCCCATTGAAACCAGCACACATGACCAGTATGACATTTAAATATAGTGAAGACAAAGCAAGAATCACTGGCATTTAGCCAAGTTTTTCAACACTACTTAAAAATTAGGTCAAATGTTTACTTTTTTTATAGAGAGACTTAAGAACAAGTGTTTAAGGATTTGCAAATGTAGATCGTTTTCAGGTTTATTTCCCCCTCTCGCTAAACACAGTAAAAAAACCCATTTAGTAGGAAAAAAAGAATTCTGAAGATAAAGGAAGTTAACAGAAAGAAATTATATCAGGCTTCCATAGCACTAAAGTTCCTTTGCATGATAACATTAAGTCGTTTCTAGTTCCCAGCCTTCTTCATACAACAGGTTACTTATTCTTCTCTTAAGCAGAGTTAAGGTCTCATGCTCATTTTTCGTGACTATATATGGTAGAAAAAGCATCTCACTGCTGTCATACTTTGCAACCTTTCAAAAACAATGTCAGTTTGGCCTTCCTGAAAAATATTAAGACAGACACACAGGTAGAAATGCTAGGACTGCTTCACTTTGCCTGTAACCAACTTTCTGTTGCATCTTAACTGGGCATTATAAAAGTATTTGTAAGCATGAAAGAAAATTTAATTAACCATGAAGCTGCTTCTGATTGCCAGGAAAATCGATTTAGAGGACACATTAAATCTATAGAAAGTCACAACATAAAGTGATCATTTTGGTTCACAAGAACGTGCCCAGCCCATACATAAATGATGCTGTGGTATGAAGATCTCTCTGCAACTGTCAATCCCAAAATGAAGACACTGATGGCCAATTTAAATATTGGCTATGCCCAAATTCCTTACACATGAAGCATCTTCCAAATACACACTCCTGCACACACTCTCAGATTTGTGTCTGAACAGTCACAAGCGCCTGTTTCCAAAAAAGTCGTGTTAAACAGCTTGGCCCACACCTTATATAAATCAGTACATTAAGAGTAATTACATGACAGCTCAGGATAAACACTGGATGGATTTGAGGGAGAAGTGGAAGACCAGGCTGCTATGCTGTAGGGTGCTCAGACCTCTGTGTCCTGCTCCCTTTCCTGTGTCCCTCTTCCACAGCAGGAGAAACCCAGCTCAGTGATGTGGCTGTTGCCTGTCTGTGTCCCTGTCTGAGCTGGGATAGAAAATCCAGTTGAAAGTCAGAAAGTTCAGTGGACTCATGATTACTACTGGAAAGCCCCACTTCCTAATTTTAATCCCCAGAAAAGCCAACCACATCATTGCTCAATAATGTGAAATTTGAAAAATGAAACTGCCAAAGTGAAATTTTCTTGAAAAAAAAAAGAAAAAAAAAGAAAAAGAAATTTAAAAAACCAAACCCATTGGGCCATTTTCCAGCACAGACTTTGGCATGAGAGCAACACCGTAGAAGTTAATGGTGGTGTTCCCTCTTAGCCCTCCTTGCTCCACAGCTCTTCAGAAGCCTCCCAAGCACCCTTCCCCACTGACAGCATCCATCAGCGGCTCGAAATCCTAGAGGATCAGCTTAGCTGCCGAGCAGCCAGCGAGATTTGGAAAGTACTGCTCTGGATGACTTGATGTGTAGACACAAAAACTTCTAACACAGAAGATTGAAGAGGTTCCTTGTATTGACAGTGTTTCCTGTGGGAGCCATTCTAGACCTGCCATAGCTTCTCCAGGCTGACCAGCAACTCTTCAAACTGAAACACGCTATTCCCTTCGCGTGCTGTAAAATCCTTTATGTATTTTACATCACGAGTGACAGTTCAAAACATGCCCACCCTGAATGACTTCTGCTAGAGTGCAGTTAGAGCCACGGGCGCGAGCACAATCCCGCGACTGTCCACAAAGAACGGAAACCTTCTGTCTCTTAGGAAAGAACCCGTGAGGCAGGTCTCGCGCCCTGACAATCCCTCTTCCACGAGGTGCCACTCGTGGGTCGGGAACAGCCGCGCCGAGGCATCCCCCTCCCTCCCGCCCCGCTCAGGGCGGCTCTGCGGGCAGCTCGGGGCTGAGGCGCTGCTCCTTCCCGCCCAAGATGGCGGCGGCCCCGCCCCGCCGGGCGGTGTCCCGGAGCCCGTCCCCCGGCGCGGGGTGTATGACCGCGGCCGTGCGGGGAGCGGGGCAGGCGGCGGCCGGAGCGGGGTGTACCGGGTGAGCAGCGCGGTCCGGCCGCGTTCCGAGCGGCCCGGGTTCGGCCGGGCTCGGGGACGGCCGGGGGCGAGAGGGAAACTTTTCTCGCGGAGCCCTCCTCCGCCGGGGCTCCGGCCGCTTTCCCGCGGCCATGTTGGGAGCCGGGGGCTGTCGGCGGGGGGGGAAGGAGCTCCCCGGCGGGAGGCGGCGCTGGGCTCCGCTGGGCTCCGCTGGCCCGCCGCGGGGCTAGGGCAGCACCGCGTCCCGCCGGCAGGGAGGGAGGCGGCGGGGCGGGAAGGAGCTGCGGACGGAAGCGACGGAGGCGGGCGCTGGCTTGTCCCAGGGCACGGAGGGAGTTCGGGGGCCTCAGGAACGAGTTTGTCTTCGGGAAAGGGGAGAAACAACGGCGGCGGCCCCGCGGCGTTACGTAAGTGCCCGAAACTCCTGGACTCGTGATTCCGCCGAGGCGCCGTGAGGCGGCGGGACGGAGCGGGACGGGACGGGCGGGCGAAGGGCGCTGGGCGCTTCCTGCCCGGCAGGCTGGCGGGGCCGCGCTGCCCCGAGCCTTCGCTCGCCCCGCCAAACTCCGTGCCCTTCTCCCAGCGAGTCGCCTGAAAGGTGTTGACGCTGTGGTGAAAAACCAGCGAAACCGCGAGTCGTGCGGCTGCGAGCATAAGGTGCTATTTTTTTTTCTTGTGAAATTCGCCTATTTTGAGGGGACTGTGACTGGTTTGCCAGAGATACGTATGGCTCCTAAGCTGTTTTCTGAAAGTAGCTGGGCAAAAGACAGCCGCGTGTTTTTCCTCTCGCCTCATTCGAGATACTTATGTTCATAGGCACTGATATTTATAAATGGCAAAACTGCTCATCTGGGCAAGAAAGCGATGGGTGAGTCTGCTGAGCAGCACGTCCTGGCATCGGCTTTGTCTCTGCTAGGGAAATGGCTGTGACTTAGTTTTGACATGAAGCATCAGTACCATAGTTGTTGATAACCAAAGGGACCTGTTATATCCTTAAGGAGAGATCAAGGATTGTCTTTTGGCTGAATTGATGCGAATGGTTCCAGGAGCATCATTGAATTCTAATACAGGCTGTTCTCAGGCTGTGCTGAGAGTTACTGAAAGGGTTGATGCTTGTTTGAGAAGCACTGTTTCTGAAGCTTCGATGTGCCTAACATCCTAAGGTCAGATGAGGTTAATACAGTAGGCAAAGTGACTCTAAAACCAGACTGACAATACGGGAATCTGTTTCAGAACTGAGACTGCAAATTCCTCTTTCTCTCCTGAAATAAGGAGAACTTAAATATTCAGGTCTGAAGTTCTGATATTTGTGTATTGAATTATTTTAGACATGCTTGTCTAAAAGAAGGGAAGTATTTAAAGACAGCAGTGTAATCGGTGCTGAGATCCTGCAGATTAATAGCTGTGTGTGCAGTCATCAGCATGCAGAATGGAATCAGTTCTTCAGCTCAGAAGGCAGTGCTCTTGCTTTTAGCCTCTAATCTAAATACTGTTGACTAATCCAGTGGGTAATAGGAATCCTAGTGTTGTTAAATGTCTTTTATATCAGCTCAGTTTCTTAAATAATATTTTTCCCAGGAGTTTTAGTGCCACTAATTTTGTTGAAAACAACAGTGAAAGTGTTGTGAGCCTGAGTCCCAAATTCTTGCTTCTGAATGCAGATCGGCTGTGTGCCTTTTGGAGTGTCTGAGTTTAGCTCTGCATAGAAGCCCACATAGAGGAAGTCCCTTAAATGCTAAATGAAAACTCGTGTGTAGAAATTTTTAGCTGGAGAAGCTGGTTCAGTTTCCTCTGTTGTATTCTGTAGGAAGTGAGTAGCATCTTTTCACCTAGAAGCAAGTTTTCATTAGATGCAGTGATCAAGTCATTCTTCAGCTAGAGCTCTGTTCTGTTTCCCTTATGTCATGGGCTGAGCTTTAACTGTAGTAATTAGACATGTCCCTGGAGTAACAGAAGGATCTATCCATAAAGCCCTTTAGTTTACAAGAATTGTTGTTGGCAAAACATTTGCAATATTCAAAAGGTATGGTGGCTTTTAAGTTTCACTGTTGTGGTTAGTGGATGCAGGATAGTTTCAGAGCAGTAAAGAGATGGAGCTGCAATTTCAGGTGAGGCATGGTATGACAAAACAGTGCCAAAAGCCCCATGAGAGCAATAAAGGCAGAGTACAAACACTGGTTTCATACACTTGCAGTGTATTTAGTCCTGTCTTCACCAAAGTGGGCCAGAGGTGTTTAACTGAAATATTGGGGTGAAGGCATGGCACACAGATGAGGTAGAGTTGAAGTTTTTAGTACTTGCAGATCTGATTTTCTGAAAATATCTGTTCAATAAAATGTTGAAGGTGGTGTTCAAGCAAACAAATGACATGCTAGTTTTTGTTCATAAAGTGCACTTACTAACCGGTGATGTCAAATAAGGAAATCCCAGTGTTAACAACTGATATGATTCTTAGATGATGGTAGGTAAGGGATTTAAATTCTTGATTTTGTATTAAGAAATGAAACCTTATTCTGCACAGCCTCAAATTCTAAAGGTACACTTGTGACTTATTTCAAGCACTGTTAATATTCAAGCTTACTTTTCCATTTAGTTTTTGTATTTTTTTAAAGTTATAAATCATGCTTGTATAGGTATATTTTACTACTTTCAAGAATCAATTCAGTAGTTGGATGGAAGTGTGAATCTGGAGATTGTTCCAAAAGAGAATACATATAGGCAAATACAGACTTCTGAAACAGAAACATGCATTTAAAACTTTCTCCCTAACGTGGCAAGTGCCAAGTTTGCTGTTGTAGGATAACTTTTGTCTTTGTGACTCATCAGAGAACTTGTTTTTATAGTTGAGGGGGGTGAAAAACTACTGTATAGATACATGTGGTAGTGTATGTTTACTAAAGATTATTGTTGTCATAAGCTATGTGGTGTTGGCTGTGTTAGCAAGTAGAGTCTTGGAAATTCAGGGCCACATGAGTAGTTGAAATAAATGAGTCTGTGCACATGAGAAGTGGCTTGATTGAGTTGTAGGACAAAGATTCTTTTATGAAAATAAATATTATTGTGCAGAAGTGTTATTGAGTAGAAGAGTACTTCATGTTTTTCAGCCTGCCTCTTTAATGTTACACAGTCTAAAATGCACTCATGTTGACTTCAGTTGCATAAATAGGTAAGAGTACTGCTTCTTTGGACATAATCATGTTTTGGTTATTTTTTTCTGCTTGTTTGGGTGGTTTTTTTTTTTATCCTATTAGTGATTGTAAATAATTTAAGGATTTTAAAAATGAAGTGGGAGTGACTTTCTATTTCTTCTCTTTGCATCATTATATTTTACAGTAAAACAGTGTTAAGCATATTGTATGTAATACGGCAGGATTTTTGCATTTTGTCACACTGTAAAACAAGAAAAAAAAAAGCAGGAATGTTCTTGCTGCATCACCCTGCCTTCCAACCCCCAATGTAATGGGGCTTATAAGAGGGTGAATGTAATAAGATTACATGCAAGCAGTTAGTTACTGTGTCGAGAGACAATCTCTTGAGAAATTTTACTGATTCAGACACAGGGGGGCTGCTAAATAGTGATACATATGATTTTTGTATCAGCAGCTTTAGCTTTCATTACATGCTTCTTGTGCCTCCAACTTACCATCTAGAGGTAACTGTTCTGCTTCTAAGTAATTAGTGTGCCTTCTGAAAAAGGAAAAGTTACAGCATGCTCTTTGACATTTGCATGTCTAAAGTGTACACATAATTTGCTAACCAAATTAACAATGTACCATACATACAGCCGTTTCGGTTGTCAGCGTCTTTCTTGTGCAGGTTAACTTGAGTGCAAACTTTTGTGCAGTTTTCCAAGTGTCCTTTAGATAGTGTGCACTCTAATTGCTTTCCATATTACTAAAACGCATCAAACGCATTTGACAGGCAGTGAAAGGGAGATGGTCAGTGAATGCGTTTCCCAGGAAGGCCACCTACAGTAAGCTGCAGTGATTAAGGGGTTTTTTCAGGAAATGACTCCTTGTATTTACTCTTCTTGTTCTGCTTTAAATTTCTTCTGACTTAGCTATCAATACTTGGTAGTGTAAAACTTCTGAAAGTGATTTTCGGTGTACTTTGGTTCTGAAAGCTGTGTGTGACAGTGATTATTTCCCATTCCACCCCCTTCTCTGATGTAGATTAACAGCATCAAGATGAATGAACTGCCCTCTTAACACACAGGTTATGTTTTAAAAGCTGGTTACATTGACGATTGACAAATTTTATTTATGGTGTCATTGTTAAAGCTTTCCTTTTGGCTTTTGTTAATAGCTGTCAGATGTTGGTTTTCTAGACCTTCATTGTTCACCCATGTGTCATCAGGTAGAAGCATTTAACATGAAAAAGGTCTTAGGTCCCTTGTTCAGAAAGAGAGTTCAACCCTTGGCTTATTGGCTTATGTGTTTTTAAATAATGCTGGATAAATAAATTTTAAATATTGCTGGGGGTCAGCAATGATGGATCCATGATTGCAACACTTCAGTGTTGTCAAGCTTCCTGAAAATCACACGTGGTTTGATTCCAAGCCCTAAGCTGTGTTTTGGCTGCCTGTGAGACCCTGGGACCTCCCGATGCCAGCCCTGCACATGGTTACTGGGGTGTGAGCCATTTTTGGTACCAATTCAGGCAACTTCTTTCAGCGGTTTTAAATAGTAAGAAAAAGTTTCCCTGCAACCATAGTTATCTTTAGGCTGTTCTTGCTGGTGAACTAGTGGTAGAAGTTATTTGGATTTTTTTTATGTTTTTTTTAATTAAGGAGTGAAGAATTTGAGTTCAGTATGTCTGTATATTCTGGTTTTTTTACTATAATATTGAAAATGTGCTCCAGCAGTGTTCTGTCAGATCCTGTTTGGTAGTGATCAGCTGCCTGGCCTCCTGAAAGTATTTCTACAGTATAATACATTATTATGGTTGCCTCTTAAAGTAGAAATTTCTAAGGTTAGGTAGGTCAAGAGCAGGAGAAAATTGAGGTGATTGCACCTGGTCAGAGGAGAAGGCTGAGTGTTGTTACTTGGCTTGTGTCTTATTTAGTTTTGTGAAAATGCTTAAAATTACTAAGCTGGTAAAAGAAACATCTTTACTGTGCATTGTCTTTTTCTATAACAGTATTCAAAGAACACACATGAAAAAAATTGATACAACAAAAATGAAGTAGCAATGATGTGGTTATGTTACTGTGCTTGTAAATTGTGAGACTCCATGGGAAAACTTTGCTCTCATTTAAAACACGGCTTGCTAAAAGTGAAAGTCCTTTTGTGTTGTAGTACTTCGTAGAAAATTAATGGCTCCTGTCAGGCTTTGACTACTTGGTAACTGTCTAGTTTGGTCATGTTGTAATTACCTCTAGTCTAGTCCTTGTTTGGATTCTTAGCGGTCAGTAACTTCTCTCATAATGGTAATAGAAGTGAACTGAAGAAAACTTAAAACAGAAAGCTTTTTTTTTTTTTTAACCAGTCTTTTTTAAGTACCTGTGCATAATAAAAAGACATAAGTCAGTGAGCAGGCCGGTGCGTCATAGATTTGTGGGGAAAAAAAGATTTGTTAAGCTGAGGAAGCTCCTTGAAACATGTAGCTGTTCTGGTAGCTCTGGGGTGCTAAAACAAGCTGGTGCCCTGAGATCCAGGAGGTGCTGTTTTTAATGTACACTTGTGTATTAAGAGATGCATACAGAGATCTTTTTGTAAATGTTCTGTACTTGTCAGTTAAAATTGCTGCAAGGAGCATGCTGAAAATACAATTTATTTCAGTTACTGAAAACCAAATCCTCTTTTTCACATTGACTGGTCTGGGTAGCCATTAACAAGTTGCCTTCATGTGTGCTGTAATAATTCATAACAACAACAAACCACACAGCCAATCTGGTTTTGGAAAACTGCTTGCAGGATGGATTTGGCAACAGTTCTTGTAGAACAGTTGCATCTGGACCTATTTTTTGCTATATTAATGATGCTCAAAAGAATTTAAATAGGTCTTTTTCAAAACTTGAAATGTTGATGCAGTGGATTCTCCTTGTGCTGGGTTGACAAAGCTTAAGCAGGATCTAGCTTGCTCTGAGATTGGTCAGGTCCTTTTGACTGATTTTTCTTTTCATGTCCCTCACCCAATGTCTATTTAATGTGAAGTGCGGGGGTATATCTGTCTGGTAATTAGCTAGCCCAGATGTCCAGATGCGTGCCCCGGTGCTGCTGAAGTGGGCTGTCAGCAGTTCAGCTGTTCCTTGAAAAGCAGTGTATCGGATGGGAGGGGCACAGCCGGCGCCTGTCCAGGCAGCCTGGAAGGGAGGGGTAAGTTGCTGCTGCCAAACTGGAGAGTAACATTTGCTGGGAGAGGCTCTCCAAACAGCTAAACACTTGGAGTAGGGAAACAGTAAATTGTAAACAGAAAAATATATTCCAGTGTTTGGTATCGCTGCCCGGTCAAGTGATCTTTTGGGCACTGGCCCAGCAGATGGGGTTTGTGTGTCATGGAGCTTCTTGAGGTAGAGTGGGATCCCAGGCTGCTGGCCTCTGCCCTTCACTCTTCAGACACTTTTCGAAGGTGTTCATCTGTTGTCTGTGTTTCTTCTGATTGTCTTTTATCTGCTCAGAACTGTGGAAAACTTCAGAAGGGACTTGAGCTTTTTTGGACTTCAGATCTGTGGAAATTGGTTTTGAAACCATATTCTGGTGTATGTCCCCAGTGCTTTGGTTAAGATGAAGGATGCAGTTTGCTAGCACCAGAAGTTAAGCTAAACCACTGCTAGTGCTCCTAAATACATGCAATTGCCCAGTCAAAATACTAGGGTGTTTTCCCATGACAGCAAAGATTTGATCTAAATCCTGGGCTTTTTTAGTCAGTTGTTTGTTAATTAACTTTAAAGGGCACACATGTGTTACACCTGTGTAGTTTGTTAATACATAATTTGTATATATCCAAAACATCAGCCTTTTTACTTATCCCTGTTTTAGTATGCTGACAGCTGCAAGTATTTGATATGCCTGTAATTGTCTGGATCCTGCTTTCTGTGCTTTGACAGATGAGTTTGTCAAAGTTGAGCACTATGCAGGGTGGATCACGCATGCCTGTTCACCTCTACAGAGCTCAGGCTTTCAGGATTGTTTGGCTGTGTGCTGTGGTTTGGGGGCTTTTTGTATAAGTCTTTTTGTTTGGTTGCTTTTTTAATAATTCCTTTATTATTCCTTTTAATAATTCTAGCCATTCCACATGCTCATGCACCTCAGCTCCCAAAGTGCTGCTCAAAGCCATATAAGCCTGTGTAGGTGCTTGAGAAATGCTCAGCTTATCTGCAGATGGGTAAAGACACAGAGAAGAAGTTAGTTTAGATAGTTGCTCTGTTTGCTCCAATTCCTGACTATGAGGTGGGGGATGGAGAATTAAGTGTTTCTTCCCAGCAGCAGCTCTATCATGCCAGAAGACAAAAACAATATCAGCTACCATGGTTTATTGTAAATAGAAGCCTGACAGTAGTAATAAGCAGCTGACTTCATTAAAACGTTGGACCTCTTACAAGAATGTTCCTCCTGGACTTCTGCAGTGAGGTATCTTCTCCCCTAAGAGGTATTCAGAGATGACTGCCAGTGCAGCAGGGGGCAGAAGGGAAATAAAACCCCTTCTGACTGGTCTAGAAGTACATTGAGGCCTCCTGATCATGTACTTCCCTGTGGTACAAACCCTTTACTACTGCTTGCATTTCTGTCTTTCATTTACTGCCAAGCAGGAGAAGATAGTGGGAATAGCTTTGGACTCAGCAATTCTGGATTTCTGTGTCTCTTTGATGGGTGCCACATGTTTCTTGCTTGGAGCAGGGGTGCTGCCATTCCTGCACGTGGCCTTATGGCCAAGGTGGTTCCTCTCATCCTTCATGCAGGGCAGGTTTAGAACAGGCCAAGCATGTCTGGTGGGACAGCCCTCTTCCGCATGCCTTTATTTTCTTTGTGTCTCCTCTATGATTACTTAGCATGACAGCTCTTCTGGATGTGGGAGTTGGCCTTTCTGTTTACAAGCAGGTTAAGTTGGCGTTCTATTTCCAGCTGAGGTTTGTGGTGTTAAATACCAAAGCTAATGAGCAGAATTTAGATGGTTTTGCCTCCTTACAGCAGCTCAGGCAGTGTGTTAATTGTTCAGCAGAGTAGCCTGGATGACAAAACAGCATTGCTCTGCTCTTGCTGTGCTAATACATATGCTGCTTGGCAAAATAAATAGTCTTTTGCTAAAAATAGCTTTCTGTACCTGAATGAGCTCCTGAGTGGGTTGGGGAATATAAGGTCATACATATTGAAAAATCTACCTAGAAATTATCTCCATCCTGAAGATAGGATTGCCTAGAAAGGCCGATTCTAACTCAGGAATTCCTAACTCATTTGGATAATGGCTATGGCAAATTTGAAGAGCAATGCAGGTTTGATAATAAAGTGTGGGTTTTTGTTGTTGTTGTACATTTAGAATAATTTACATTATATGAGCAATTCTTACACAACTGGTCAACTAAAGTGAAAGAACAGTCCTTGCTTGTAAGTTGGAAATTAGAGTATGCAAAAATTAATTTATAGAAAGAATTACTTAACTGTAAGATTTCAGGCAGTTAAAACAAGAATTTCTACACTGTACTTCCAAGAAGAGTTTTAGTGGGATTTGACTTGTGATAGTCATATGCAGCAGTTAAAAACGAAGCAGTTCATTACAGTTCATATAAACTATCATATGGTTCATTATAGTAATTATAGGTTTATGATGACATCCAGCTAGACAAATGCATGGATTTGCTTTCATGATGCGATTGGACATGACTTTATGCTGGACTGAGGAGTAATCTGAAGGTTTCTAAAGTATTGTGGAGGCAGAGTATTCCCGGGTTGCACAGTATGAAGTAATGTGGTTGGTGTTAACACATTTCCGGCCTGGTTTCTGTGGTCAATGCCACAGTGTTGGCAAACAGGTTGAGACAAATGAAGGGTTAAGACTGCTGGGTTGTACTGGATATACCAGTAAGGGGGTGAGTTAGCTAATCTCTTTCCCCACACTGGAGCCATTGCTCCACAGGCTTGCACAATGAAGGAAGATATGTCTTTATGGGGGGAAGAAAAAAAAATGCACTCATGTAGAAAATCCTAAAAATCATGAGAATCATAAAATGAGACTTGAGAGAGGTCCACAGTAACATCCACTTTCCTGCCAGTGTACTTCTAATTGCTGCTTGCACTGTTTCTTTATAGTGTTTAGATGAAAATGTTGCAAGCATTTTTGCATCTGTAGATGCTGCAACTGAAGCAGCCTTGTTGTTGCCATCATCTTTTCTAGTGTTTTATCTGGCAGCTTTTTTGACTTTATTAAATGGCAATAAATATTAAGGTTGAGGAAAATTGAAGAGTCAGCAGCTGACATTGCCTTAAGGAAATGGTTGTTTGGTTGTTTTTTTTTTTGTTTGTCTGTAAATCAAGTCAAAGTTTATGCCCCACTATCAGTACCTTTCTGAATGCTGCAACCATTAACCAGATTAGTCAGAAGTGATTATGTGGATAAAGACTATGCTGAAGTTCAGAGGGATCTTATTACCTCATTTTTTGCTATCAGCTGTACCTTGATACAGTCTCTTTAACATCTCCACTCTTCCTTCTTTTCAGTAGTGTGATGCTTTTTGTTGTGCTTGATACATCTTTGAGATATTATCAGGCTATATCCTTACCAGCTGCTTATGCTAGCAAGACTGCTTAAGTACAACAGTTTAGGGAATACTTTTTTGAAGAGAATCATTAAGAGTTAGATGCTTGTTAGAAGGCTGTATTTCTCTTTAAATGAAAGTTGTCTTATGTTTTAAATAGCATGCAGCTAGCTTTAGCACAGGAAAGGCATTTAGTTGTTGCTGTTGTAGCTTTTGTTGCAGTGATAAAGACCTTTAGAAAACAGTTGTCATACCCATATCTCCTATTAACATAATATTTTTGTGGGTGAAATTTTTTCTATTTCACTTAACATTATGCTCAAATTGGTCTTTGTACTATTTAATAAACAGCAATTGGTGGATAATGCAAATATATAATTAATACTAAAAAAGCCATCTGTTAGTTATTACAGATGTATTTAAGTAACTGTAGACAATAGAATGAGATCCTAATAGATTAAAAAATGTATTGATGGATACTTACAACTCAGTTTTTCCTCAATATTTTATTTTACATTCTGAATGATAGAAATAAAGTTTATTAAATGCCTCTTGTGGGTATTTTTATATTATGCTTAATCCAGCTGTTATTGACACTACCTGTCAAGGACCATAAAGGTGGCTTGTGCATGAATGCTTGAATTCCAATTACAGCTGATGAGATCTCAGTCCATAGAAAGTGTGATTTTGCCAGCCAGGACAAGCGATGGTATCATCCTTCTCTGGATGTACTGAAGGATGCAGGGTAGGAGGTGTAACTAGTAAGGCTGAGGTAAGATTTAAAACATCTGCTATGCATGTTTTCAGTTCAGCAGCTTTCCACACAAACTTTTCAGAGTATTAGACGTTGATAAGTTTCCTTAAACAGGTTGCAGTTCAGAAATTCACACTCTGTTTTACTTGGCAGTGGTGCAAAATGTCAAGTGTTGCTCTTAAGAGCAATATATCTAATATTTATAGAGATTAGCATACTGTATTGCAGTACTAAGATGCCTTTATAGCCGGAAGTTTGTCCACAGAAAGTAGTGATATTACTGTTTCAGACAGAGCTGTAAGAGAGGGATGTGTGGAGGTTCTAGGTAACTTAATTGTTGGTGTTTATGCAACAGTAATTCAAATTAGTGTGTCTTCCTTGCATAGGCAATGTGCAAGAGGAAAACTATGACTCTGATGTGATAGTATCATATACAACAATTATTTTAAACATGTTACTAAAAAACTTCCACATTACTAAATGACTGATTCTGCCTGATGAACTTCTTTTAGGAAGAGTGTGATATTTTCCTCTGTAGATCCAAGTAATGAGTCATCTTACAAACCAGTCATTTAATGCACATTAGATACCTGGTCTGCAAATAGTCCTTGTCAGTCTTTGGTTTGTGATTTACTTGTTTCTGTCTTGTTTTGTTTTTTTTTTTAATCGTCTGTACCTTTCATATATGTTTAACTCATGTCATTTAAGTATAACGAAGCAATATGAATTTCTGTTTGAAATTTCCGTTTTATTCAGAGCCTTCAAGTTGTGGAGTCAAACATGATAAAACCTTTAACTTTTGTGTTAAGTGACTAGAAACTTTTACGAGGCATCTATGTTACCTTTAGGTAAGAAGGAAAATTGGTTAATTTGAATGTATGTGGTGCAACATAGTTACTGACATTGCATGTGCAGGTGTGAGAACAAGGGCTCTCTAAAACAACTGGATGACTACTTAGAAGTTTATTGGATGGCAAGGTATAATGTGCTTTGATTTAGATTTGTTGTTTCTGCCTTTTCTCTGTTCGTTTTTGTATTTCTTCATTTCTGAGTCTTCTATTTTTCACATTTGCTTCAGTGCACCCATATCTAGATCTTACTTCATTTATTCGGATGGTGTGATCAGATTCTGTGGCTAGTGACACTTTTGATTGGACTTGTGTTACTGGATCTGACTTTGAAACATTGAGGATCTGTTGCAGCATTAGGACTGGATGGGCCTCTTTGTGAATAGTTCTGAGCTGTTGTGCTTTTTTCAGCAGCTTAAATATGCCTTTTTTTTTTCTTTAGACCTGTCACCTAAACTATGGTTATTCATAGTAATGGATAAGCTGCCTGCATCCTGATACCATGGCTCTGAGAAATACAGACTGCCTGGTTTGTATTAATGCAATGTGTTAAATGTAATTGTTAACAGCATAATAGCTAATTGTGAATATGATGATAGATGAACTGACAATTACAGCAAGGCCAGTAGCATTTTTTGCCTTTGAAGGAGTGTTGAAAAAAAATTGCTTAGATTAGATGCTTATTAACATTTGTTAGCAGGGACTGTACACTGGACTTGATGTGTTCTTGCCCAAGCCAGAAGTAATGGAACACTGCCAGTTCTGCTGTTTTGCTGAAGAAACTTGGGAATTTAGGTTGTGTCCCTCTCCTGCACACCCTTTGTGCCTGTCGTGCAGCCTGAAGGGAGTGCTGATTGTGATGGTAGTATGCACTGAGCTGGGCTGAGCAAATGTTTTTTGTACTGAGCTGTATGCACTCTGCATCACTGTGCCATAATAGCTTTTTAATCTCATTTCTCCCCTCCAGCACCTTTGTTATTTATGGTTCTGCTGTATGGTGCTAATGCTAACTGCTACAGTGCTAATGTAGTAGTAGAAAAGTTTTCTGTCAGTATTGAATTGGGTGTGACCATGTCAATCAGGGTTGCATTCTTTTTAGTTGACTCCTTATATCTGTCCTCAGCAGCAGCTGCTCTGTGCAGTTTAGTCTGGCCTCTATCACAAGCAGAGCTAATATATAAAACAAACATTCTCCTATTTCAAATAAGACCTGTAAAAGCATTGAGTCCTGGAAGATCATTGGTTTAGTCTCCAGGGTACAGTGGCAGAAAGAAACAATTATGTGGAAAGTGACTTGTCAGTGCACAGCAACGCTAATAGAATTATTTTCCTGCTGCAGTAGTTTGGAATGTTAATAACTGTAGTAAAGACATGAATTCCTCAACATGGATTGTGTTGTAGGTGAGTGGATAACTTGTTAGTTCTTTAAAAATTTCAGTGGTGCCTATGTTTGATTGCATTGAAGATGATTGTTGTAAACTGGACTGAAATAGGGTAGCAAGAAGATCTTGATATCTTGATAACATAATTGTTACTTCTCGAGAAGTTTTTTTTTAATAAAAGTGGAAATAAGTGTCAGAGTTCTGTATTTTGTAGAGGAGTTGAGGCTTTCTGTGTCATGAAATATTTTGTCACATTTAAATAGCATATTACACCATGGAGATGAAAGCCTTTGCCCAGCATTTTCAATTATGAAAGGTACTTACTAAAAGTGTGTGTGTGAGAGGGACAAATGGAAGGTATTGAAGCATTTTTAGAGTTGAGATTTATTTATTTGGAAAGGCTGCTAAACTGTGCTTATGATGTAGCTTTGTGTAGCTACTTTTCTTACAAAGTGATCTGTTTGTGTTATTTTTGGTTTGTTTTGGGTGGGTTTTTTGTAACATTTGACTAGCAGCAGGTACTGGCTGGACACAGAAAATGAATCTGATGTCTGTGAGGACCATGAGTCCATCACAAATGGCCTTTCATAAGGCCTCGGGACTTTGAGGAGTTTGGATGCCAGAAGTGTGAAATTAGTCAAATATAATGAAAGTCTCAATAATACATTTGAGGTTTTTGATTTCATAGCATCCATAAACTGAGACTATGTATAGGATACTCTTTCTGTAAGTGGAGCTGTCTAACCTGTTGCTTTGAAGCCCATGGTTCTGGTCTATTCCTCACTTGTTTGGGGAAGGATTTGGGCATGTTTTCAGCAATTTGCCATCATTCAGGAATTGCTTTGTTTGATCAGGTCTTGTGATCCTGCATCTTCAGGATCTTCAGTAATCCTGTATGTGCTTCTTGTGGTGGCCAACAGTAGAAACTTCAGACGAAAGTTTAGCTGGAAGAGAGGAGGATATTGCTGCCCAGTTCCAGAGTATGATGATCTGTTATCTCTTAAAATGGATCTCAGTATGCTTTAAGACAAGATTGTAATTTTTAAAGACTGATAATAGATAACTTTGCTTTTGGACTGTGACATCTTGAGGTTAAAAGTTCCTTTGTGTCCGGACAATATTTTAATTTAAATCTCCTTGGTCAGTGTGCTCATGAGAGAAAGAGGTGCACTTCTCGTAACCTTAGTTCTTGTGAGTTAGGGATGTCTTCTCTAGTATTTCTGGTCTATTTTTTTCATGCATCATGATTACTTGTGATCAGGATGTATTTCAGGTAGTTTCCCATCCATTTCTGAACTTACTTCCTTTCTCAGAAAAGGCTAGTGAAGGTGTGTGAGCATTAGTGTGCATAGGATTTCAGACAGATTTTTAATTTTTAGTTCTTTAAAAGCTCATGAGAAAAATGTCTGAATGCTTGTTCTAAAAGGTGTAATCTGTTAGTGTGGGAAAATACAATTAATGCTTTGGAATGGTAGAATTGGCACCAGCAGTCTGTGGCATTTATGGCCTTGAGGCTGTCAGGTGAGAATGTTATCCAATGTAGGAAATGTTTCAGTCTAGAAGAGATGCAGTTTATCTTGTCTTTTTTAATAGTCCTTAACTTGCCGGGGATTCTTGCTTAAGGTCCAGTTAGTGATTATTTTCATAAGCTCAAAATACAGTCTTCAACACAAGTTTTGGAGTCATGTGTCTTGGTTTCAAGCCATGATTATTAAATGATCCTAGTTAAAGTTGTTTTCTCTTAGATTGTCCTAGAGAACAGTTAATTAAAACCTTTAGTTTTTTCTCCCCTTGTTTCCTTCTCCTAGTGACTTGTATTTTGAAAGCTTTTTGTGGTGGCCTTGAACTGAGTTTGCAGTTTATTGGCAGGGAGTGCAGAGTGGCTGGGTTGGAGCTGTGGAGCAGTGACTGCTTCCTACAGGTGGCTGTGACTTCACACCAAGAACTTGCTTTGCTGAAACCCATCAGTGTGGTTGTGTTTGTGGGGGTAGGGTGGGAGTGGTGTTCCCCTCTGCAGACTACCAAAAGCATTTAACTTGCTGTAATCTGTAGATAATTTGTATAGGAAGTGTAAGTTCATAAGGAGTGCATGTTGATTTGTACCTGCAGAAAAGTGTATTTTCTAGACTGTCCCCCTTGCATTCTGATGACTGATGTCCTTTCCCACTTCACAGGGAACATGGGGTTTACTAAATAACTTTAGGCTGACTCTGTGACCAAGGCCTTGCTTTCTAAGTTTGAAGGGCTGTCAGTTCAGTTTTGACGCTTGCAAAGGCTGTTTGTTTCTAGTATACTGTTAGATGGGAATGGTTATTTGGCAGTTAATGGCAATTAGCCCTTATTCCAGATCCTGGGCTTCAGCAGTTAGGCACCTACATCTGATTTTGGAGCCTCAGACTATATCAAGTACACATAAAAAAGCTAGTTTATTTTCCATTTCCTTCTTACTACTTTTTACTTGGCAGTTTGTGTTTTGTTTTCACCTTCTGCAGATCAAAATAGTTTCAGCTTTGGTGGCTTTGTCATTCTCCTAACTATAAAACTAGTTAACACAACACATACCCATGTATTGTAACTAATGCTGTAAGGCATGTAAAGAAAATTAAGAAACAGTGCTGAGAAATAACTTTTAGAGATTATTCTGTCTTGAGTGTCAGACTTTGATATAATGTGTGCAGAACTTAGAAAAAGTAGGTATATCTGTGCAAGCTCACTTGTCAAAGTACTTCAGTGTGAACTAATTAACTTCCAAAGCAGTAGCTTACAATAATAATACTTAACATTGGGCATATGGATTTGTGTAATCACAGGTAACATACTTATTTAGATGAGGTCTGATGAAAGGTTTTATTGTTTTTTTGTAAGGAAGTATCTATGCTTTGATTCATAGGAGGAAGATTGCATGGATCAGGTTATAGGAGGGTGATGGAGTCTGAGCAGCATCAAGTCTGAGCCTTGTTTCTTTCAGCCCAGTTTCCTCTCGGTTGTGGGCTGATGCCGTGTTGATGGCAGGCAGTGTAGATAAAGAAAAGGTAGGTAATGTAGAGGACTTCCCAGCCTGCGATCACGTCACGAAGCACACGTAAAAGGCACTGGAGTATTTGCTGCTCTGCTTTTCTTTACTGTTCAAAGCTGTGGCTGTAGCAAAGGATGTTGTGAGCATCAGCCCTGTGGGAGGCACATGGGAGTATCTTCTGCATGCTGAGAAAAAGCCTGTCCATAGTGCTTGTCTCTGCCTGATGTCTTGCTGCTCCATCAAGCCCAACAGTTCAGGTTCATGGCTGTACTCATGAGGGGTTTGAGAGGGTCTGGGTTAGACTGGCAGGATTTTCTTTTGCCAGACTTCTGACTAGGGCAAAAGAGAGGCTAAAGAGTGGTTTTCCAAGGTATGAATCACTATAATGACTTCTTAATTTTAGTTCCTTGTTGGATACCTTAGGTATCTCACGCTTACAAGAAAAAAATCTTATTTGCTACTTGGGGAACAACAAGCTGTTTGGAGCATACAGTTCATTATCACTTCCTGAAATATAAAGTTGTCTTTTTTAACCTTTGAGCTGGTGCAGGTCACGCAGTCTTTCTCAGTAGCACCTGTGAGCTGTGTGGCTCGTCCTCTGTGCAGATCTGCCAGTGTAGGTTGCCTGAATGTGGTGGATGCAGATGTGGTTCATGTAAATGAGGAGGGAGGGACCGTGGGACTCCTGCGAAAAGAAGGCAACAGCAGCAAGCAGGTGATGAGCCACCAGCCGTGACTCACTCCCTGTTCCTGGCTCAAGAGTTTGCAATGCAAGCTGGCGTAGTGGGGGGTGCAAGCTGTGGCCTGTACAAAATGTTTCCAGCAGGTAGAATCATGGTTTTGGCCCATGATTTGAGGTTTGCACACTGGAAAGAAAGAGCAATACTGAGCTAGCTCGGGGAGTGTGGTTTCCTATGTGAACACCAATTACATAATTTGTTTGTTGTGTTAAAACTAATGTGGGTCTCCAGGCTGCTCAGTGAAGTTGATGTTTTTGCACCATTAGAATTTGAAATGATGGATGATACTTTCTGTCCATCTGGAGTTGGTGCCAGAGGATATACAGAGAAATACAAGCATTAAACCAGGATGCAGTAGCTTTACTACAGAGGAACTAGTTTGTTGCCGGAGGCTCTCAAAAGCAGTGCTGTAGGTGCTGTCTGTGTGATAAAGATAGCTGTCAGCTGCAGAGAACATTTTTGCTTTTGGAAAAAAGACTAATCGGTTGCTAAAAATTCTTAGGTGTTAATACGTATTAAAATCTAGCCCAAGTCAATGCTTCTCAGCCAGGAGGTCCTGTTAGATATTTTAAGAAATGCGGGGTTGGTACCTTCCTTGGGGAAGGCTGCTTGCTGTTGAATCAGTCCTGTTCTAATAACAAACTTTTTTTTCCTAATTTTAGGATACTTGTGAAAGATGGTGGATCGCTTGGCAAACAGTGAGGCAAATACTAGAAGAATCAGCATAGTGGAAAACTGCTTTGGAGCAGCTGGTCAACCCCTGACTATTCCTGGCCGTGTTCTGATCGGAGAGGGAGTACTAACAAAACTGTGTAGGAAGAAGCCCAAAGCAAGGCAGTTCTTCCTGTTCAATGACATTCTTGTTTATGGTAACATTGTCATCCAGAAGAAGAAATACAATAAACAGCACATAATCCCACTGGAAAATGTCACTATTGATTCCATCCAGGATGAGGGAGACTTACGGAATGGGTGGCTTATCAAGACACCAACGAAGTCATTCGCGGTTTATGCTGCCACTGCTACAGAGAAGTCTGAGTGGATGAACCACATAAACAAGTGTGTTTCTGATTTGCTTTCCAAAAGTGGGAAGACTCCTAGCAATGAACATGCAGCTGTGTGGGTACCGGACTCGGAAGCCACCGTGTGCATGCGCTGTCAGAAAGCCAAGTTTACGCCTGTCAACCGTCGTCACCACTGTCGCAAGTGCGGCTTTGTCGTGTGTGGGCCTTGCTCAGAAAAGAGGTTTCTGCTCCCGAGCCAGTCTTCCAAGCCAGTGAGAATCTGCGACTTCTGCTATGATCTTCTTTCTACCGGGGAGATGACTGCTTGTCAGTCCTCTAGGTCAGACTCCTACAGCCAGTCACCTAAGTCATCTTTAAATGATGTATCTGATGATGAGGATGATGACGAAGACAGTAGTGATTAAGGACCAAACGTTTTTTCCGTGTGTTGCAAGTTGTGTTTCAAACCATATAGAGCTGCTTTTGGGGAAGTCTGTAGTGAGGTTCCTCAAAAAAATCCTGTTCTAGCCATAAAATATGCCTGAATATCTTCAACTGCAGTGTGCCTCAATCTATGAATTCTCTAGACAATAGTTGGTTTTCTTCTCCTCTGCAGGGATAGACTGGTGCAAATGTTATCAGAATATTTTCCAACTTCATTTACTTGAGTTGTGTCTAGGTTAGGCTTTTGTGGAAGATTGGAGAATAAAATGTAATTTCTTAATTTAACAACCCATACTTTCTAATGTTTTGTATTGATATGTTATGTGGGGGCTTTTTGGATATGGGGAGCAAAACTGTGAGCATGTATGGAATGGTGATGTTTTCATTAATCCCGTAGACTATCTTTATTTTTCTAGTCATGGTATATAG
Organism: Lichenostomus cassidix; assembly: GCF_008360975.1. NCBI lineage: Eukaryota > Metazoa > Chordata > Aves > Passeriformes > Meliphagidae > Lichenostomus > Lichenostomus cassidix. Next base: position 128,746,820 of record NC_139482.1, read on the forward strand.
TGAGTTCCAAGGCCATCTAATGGACAAACCTAAATGTCACAAAATTTGGAGACTCTTGTTTTGCTGTTACTTATGACTTATTATGCCAAGCAGTGCCTTTTACCAATTGTGCTGATTCAGGAAGAAACAAACCTATTTTATGTCGTTTGTATTTGCCTAAATGCTGGTATCTGAGAGATTGTTGGTGCTATTGAAAATAACTGCTGTGTTCAAAGTGGAGCTTTGATAAGGTCATAGCTGCACCCCATGGTGCCATTTGGGTCTCCATCACCCACATCCTCACCCGTGCAGGCAGATCTGAAGACTCTGCAGATTCCCACAGGCTTCTGTTCTCCTTGCAGAAGCTGTGTTGTGAGTTGGGATCTTGAGATGAGAAGCTTAGGGAGATTCTTCATGGGGATTTATACCCTTTCTTTTCAGAACAGTTTCTAAGTTTCAAATTTGGCAAATGCATACTGAAATTCTAGTTGGGTGATACAGCACTTGGGTGTGCTAGCCTATATATTTTTGGAAATAATTCCCAAAAATGTCACAAAACTTTTTCCTTAAAACAGTGATGAGAGTATTTGGGTTTCTTTCCTCTCAGGAGTTTTATTGGCTTGTTTAAAAATAACCTGATATTTTGAACAAGAAGCTGTCAAGTATCCTTAAAACTGGCTTTCCTTTTTACACAGCTGACCTCAGGATAAATGCAAGATGCAAGTTATTCCATTCTAAATGTATACCCAGGACCAAGAGAGATGTATTTAAGGACTATCATGAAATTGTCAGTGCAGAAAATGTCTCTACTATAGTGTTCATTTTAATTTCTTGAATACAGAAGTGTCATGTTCCCATATAAATGCAAAAGTTACACTTTGAAAGAATGTTAAACCCCTATATATATGTTTCTGTATTTTTATAATGATAACCTCAATTTTGAAGCAGAAAAACCTCTTTGAAATAGTTGTATGAATATAGAAGCAACTGACTTTGTACAAAAAAAAGTTAAACTTTTGTATCTTTAAATGACAATTTCTGCACTGTTTGCCTTGGTTGGCAGTAATTGGGTTAAATATTTATTGAATAAACAATCAATGCTGCATGTTGCACTAGTCTCCCATTCTGTATGCTGAAAGTGTCAGTCATATTCTTTTATAAAAATTAGCAGAGTACTTCAGAGCTGTATCCATGAGATTTCTCGTAGCTAAAGATGCACTTAGCATCTATAGAGAGGCACTCTACAGTCATGCTTTGCAAGACATTGCTTCAGGTGAAAATTGCATCAGTATTTTTAGCTTAGACAATTTCTAAACATAAGGCTTTCTTTAGAAGCACTGGGGAGTATTTGTTCTACTTGGAAATAAATACACAAAGGGAAGAATGCTTTCTGACGTGGACTTGGGACCAGGAAGATTCTGTAAAATTGCCAGATTGTATATATTGAAAGACTAGGTGAAATAAGTAGTTGCATATACTTTCTCCTTGAAAGATGAGGGAGTGGTGACCCGAAGCAGGGAAAATGGGCTGTTCTGAGAAGGCACTTTGAGTTAACAGTGCTTACTTTTTGTACCTCTTGGTATTTCTGTTTCAGGAGTGGAGACTTGTTAGCTTCAGTTTTTCTGTAGAATCAAAGTACAAACCTCCCTCATACACACCTTCTAATGACTAACAACTGTTTTCTTCCTCATGCAATTGTTTCTCCTTAAACTGTCAAATATTAACTTGTCTTATTAAAGAATCCACCTCCTTGTGTACTTTCCCCTTGGTTTCTATATGTTTTGCTTTTCAGCACCTTTTGGTGGTGGGAAAAGGGTTGCTGAGAGTTAGATCACATCCTGTATTTTGAGAATGTACTTCTACCTACTTCATATATCTTTTTATCTGTGAATGAAACTTGCACTGTGCTGCACTGACCCCTGAAGCTGTAACCAAACCAATGTGCGCGTGTGGAATTTTTCATCTGAAATTGTTGTATGTGGTCCAAGCTTTTTTAAAAAGCATTAAAAAAGTGTTTTATGGAAATACTCCTATTCCTCAGTGATATTTGTTTAAAACTTTACAAAATGAACTGAACATTGACTTCTTGTAGTTAAAATTTTCTGAAAGGGCTCATTTTGTACTTTGTAATTGTGTTCTGTCAAGTTATTTTATTTACAAATACATGGTATAGCTTCAAGTCTGTGTTTAATTTTCTTTAACTGTGGGCCTTCAAACATGAGAGAAAACAGGGCAGCTGTTTTTATCTTGACAAGTAGTTTAGCAGCAGGTTATTCACTGTCAGGAGATACTAATAAATTGGGAAAGGGTTTTAAGACTAATTTTGAAATAAATAGTTATGGATTTAGAAGCCACATATGCACTTAAGGAGTGGTTTAAAAGAAGCATGACCAAGCATGTCTTTGCTTTAGCTAAGTTCACATTTTGCATACTTTACCAGTACTATGTACTGGTAGTTCATTTGCTGTACTACATAGTTCATGTACTATGTAGTTCATTTGCTGGAAATATTAAAGGGAAAAGTTTTTTTTAATAAATATTTTTAAATAAATATTTTAATTGAACACTACTAATTTTAGCCCTTGCACCTATACTGCCCTTAAGATAAATTCAGCTGTATTCATTTCAGATTTGATACAGCTGAACTTGCTGTAGCTGTAAAGTGATCTGAGGGTCAAGCACTGCTTCTCAGTTGAAACAAAGTTGAACAAAATGGGTGAGTGGATTAATGAGTGCTGAGGTTGCAGTGGGGCTTTTGAGGTCCTGACTCTCGCAGGCAGATTATGAAAATGACATGCAGAAACCTTGTATTTATGGGAGGCTTTCCCCCCCGGGGGATATGCTTTAGCTAATCTCTTAATGCAAATGAAATGGTGGTTGTCGTAGTTGCTGGTTAATGTTCGTGTGGAAGCAGATTATGGACTGTGATTTTTGTATTTTCCTGTAATCCCTGAACTGACAGAAGAATGCCTGGTTCTGTTGGCAGATAGCAGCAGGAAAGAGTCAGAGTTCTGATGTCGCCCCTCTCCCCTCCAGTAGCAAATTATTGTAGTAAATATTAGATAGTCTTTTGGCTCTTTACTGCCTTTCATTTGATGAAATCTGAGCTCCTTGTTTGTGCCTGCAGCCGGTCTCTTGCCAGCGCTGGCTCCCGTGACTCATCGGGTCTCTCCCGGTGCTCTCGCTGGGAAGAATCTCTGCTCTGTTCCCTTGCCGTGATGGAGTTGGGAGCTGCTCGGGAGTGCAGCACAGTGACGATGCTCTGCTGTACGGTGATAGACAGCTCTGCTCTACTGCATGCACCTGAACATTTTCTTAAACTCATTCACGAGTAAGAAATTTGAACCTCGGTCTTTGGAATAGAGATTAATTGCTATGTACATTTTTAATTGTCTGTGAAATGCTACTTGTGCCCAGAGTAAAAATCAAAATGCTTCAACTGCACTTAGACACATTTAGGATAGAAACTAACAGAGTAAATCAGTTGAGTTGACGGTGAAATAATATGCTAAGGAGCAGAAGGCATTTCAGGGTCACTTAGTGCATCTAACTTGTTTAGCCTGCCTAAGTGGACCAATCTGTCCAATGAGATGAAGTTCTACATTTATGAAACTTGCAGTTACTTGTATCTAGTATTTTTAAAAACTCCATCTCAGTTTAATTTCTGCAAGCATAAAAAGCTACCACATAGCAGCAGCAGCAGCAGCAAAGGCCAAGGTGCTGCCAAGAGGTCTGATTGCACTCACAGCCTCCCCCCTGCCCCGTTTAGGGTCATTCTCAGTTACACAGAGGGTAACTGGATTAAACAGTAAGAACTTCCCTAAAAGAAACCTCCTTTACAAATCCTTTTAGACAAGATGATACCCCCAGCCTAAGTAAGTGTTCAGGCAGAAAGCAAGAGCTGATTTTATTCAGAGGTTCTGAGGCATAATGCTAATGAGTTCAAGGGCTTAAGTCTTTGAACAGTCAGACCTTCAAGAGCATCTGTTAACCTTTCTTAGGTAGTCTTTTTTGCTTGTGAAAAGTAGATGTGGTCAGGTCTATTACAGGTATGAGTGTCTTGCAACTGATTCATTTTAGCATCTGGCTGCCAGACTTACTATTTGGATTTTACTCTCCAAAAGCTGATGTCTTTATGCAAATTTAATCATAGACTGTGTTGTACTAAGAACTAGGGCTTGCTGGCTATTTTATTTATAGAGCCTGGTGCTGCTGTTGAGCACTTCTAACCTCTGGGCTTGTATCAGGTTTGCTTAACATCAGCAGTCTCTAAAAAAGTGTCCAGTGGCAAGGGAAGGGGATATGCTTGGTCTGTTTGAAATAGCAGTCAGCTCCTTCTGGTACCTACTGTTTGCCCCACTCCAGGCTTGTGCTGTCTCCAGAATGAGAACTCCAAAATGAGCTGGGATATCTGCTTTCATCTGTATAAATGCATAGTTAGGGTAATTTCCTTCCTTTCCCACCTGGCTTGCTGCATGCTTGCTTTATCAGGGCATTACCCCTAAAGATAAATAACTGAGGGCTGAGCCTGCCTCTCCGGTGTGACTGGGATGATGTGAGTCCTGTGGCATTACAGCAGGTTGTGGGATGTGTGCACTGTTCTGGGAATGAGGACAACAGCAGAACCAAGTGCTACACTGAGAAAACAAACACTGTCTGTGAGGACAGACCTGGCCACTCAGCCTACTGAGAGCGTGCAAAGTACTGCCAGATGCAGAAGGAAAGGCAACCAGCTTCAGTGGGAATGGGTCTTGGAGGGCCTGCAGTCTGGAAGCTAAAGTTACTATTAAAAGTTAAAAAAAAAGTCTTTAATAGGTCTGTGAAAGTATTACTCACTGTGTGTATCTGATCTGACAGTTAAATATAATAACTTGACTTTTTGAATAGATGGGCTTAAAGTTTGGAAGGATCAACCTGGCTTTTAAACAAGAATGTTGTGTAATGTTCTAACACCATCGAAATAATAGCATGTCAGAGGAGGAGTGCATGAAAAAATCTATTTGAGTATTATTCTCTTTGGCTTTTACTGATGCATACAGTGTGTCTCACATGAGACAACTGGAAGCAGAGTAAAGTTACCTTCTGTTGGGCTACTTCCTAGTTCACATGATAAAAGGGTTTGTTACTTCCCTTGATGGAAGTTAAATGTGGTAAATCCAAGAAAACCTCATCCTTCCGTGAATAAGTTCATCTGACTTACTGCAGGAAATAATTAATGCAGTTCAAATGAGCCCAGTGCAGTTCTGCTCATGGCTAAAACAAAGCAGTCTCCACGTGTTGCATGGGGAGGCCAGTGGCTTCAGGTTTACAGGTGATGACAGCAGGTCTTGAGCAGCACAAGAATACAGTGTTAACATGGACCCTTCCTGTCACCCTTTTCCAAGGGACACAAACAATTTGGGAGGGAAAAAGTTACTGTTGTTGCTGATCAGCCTGTAGAGATTAATGCTGGTAAATTCAGTGTGTGATCCTTCGTGCAAATGCCTGAGGCTCCTTCGATGTAGTTTTGGAAACAAGTAACTTCCATGCTGTCCCAAAACCACACATGGGGAAGGAACATGCCTCATCTGAAGTGCTGTGTGCCTGCCTGCCCTGGAAGGGGGTGCCCAGCACTGTTGGGTGCTCTACTGCAGCTCTTCAAAAATGCTGTGAACTCTTGCTGCCCAGCTATGCCCCTGCAGTCCTCACCTGAGCAGGCTGGGTAGCTCAGAGCTGGTTATGGGGTGCAGGGAGGATCACCCCAGGGTGCAGATGGGTTTGGGTAAAGTTTGCAGTCGGTAGCAGAGCGAGTGCAGAGACAGCAATCTGCTCCTAGCACAAGTGTCAGCATGTCTTGTACCTGTCGCTTGCCTTTGTTGGGTGGGTGGGGCTCAGCAATGAATACCTGGCACTGGAGCTGCTGCCTGAGAAGCTTTATCTGCAGTTTCTGTCTTGGATCTGGTGCTCTTTGTCAGTACCCGTGTTAAGAGGCTGTTTTGGTTGTCAGAAGAGCGTCAGGCATGCAGGCAGTGCTGGCGTGCAGGTGACTAATGTCTGAGGCAGCTTCTGCCGCTGCCGTGCCTCTGGCTGGTGCTGTTCACCACAGCGTGCGGTGGCAACCTAAGTGGGCTTCAAAGGGAGCTTGTTGCTCCACAGAATAAATACAACACAACTACTGGCAGGAGCAAGGGACCAAGTGCCACGTTAGGTCCCTTCTGCTCCTCTGTCCTGTGTGCTGTCAGACCAGTGATGTGAGGCTGGGACTGATCTGACTCCTTGGCTGAAGAAAAATCTGTGACCTGTTCTCTTGGTCTTGCAGTACATGTGTAACCTGGGAGGAGAATGAAAATGGTGTCTGCTGCTTCGTGTGTGAAGTCATGGGATGGCTGAGGCTGGTAGGATGTCTGGAGGTCATGTGAACCAATCCCCTGCTCAAGCAAGGCCACCTCGAGCTGGTTACCCAGGAACACGTCCAGGTGGCCTTTTAATATCTGCAAGGATGGAGACTACACTGTCTCTCTGGGCAATGTATTCCAGTGCTCAGTTGCCCTCACAGTGCACAGGTGTTTCCTGACATTCAGAGGGGACCTCCTGTGTTTCAGGGTGTGCCCATTGACTCTGGTCCTGTCACTGGGCACCACTGGAAAGAGCCTGGCTCTCTCCTCGTCATACCCTCTCTTCAGATGTTTATACTCATTGATAAGGTTCTCTTTGAGCCTATCCTTCTCCAGACTGAACTTTTCTAGCTGTTAGCCTTTCTTTGTAGGAGAGATGCTCCAGTCCCTTAATGATCCTTGAGGTCCTTCACTGAATTCTCTCCAGTATGTCCATGTCTCTTTTCTACTAGAGAGCCCACTGGATCCAGGACTGGATCCAGGTGTGGCCTAGCTAGTGCCAAGCAGAGGGGAGGGATCACCTCCCTCCATTTGCTGGCAATTTTTTTCCTCATTCAGCTGAAAATACAATTTGCTGCCTTTGCTGCAAGGGCAGATTTCTCATATAAATTGAATCATAAAGTGCTGACCACACCTATAAACTTCTGATAACTTCATTCTTTATTTCAGTTTTGCTGGTGCCACCTGTGTTGTTGTGTTCTCCCCCTCCCCCCACAAAAAAAAAAAAAAGGTTACATTTTTATAGGAAGAAATTTTAAAAGTTGCTGGTATTTTCTTTATTTGTACCCAGATTTTTCACACAATGATATTTCCCCCATTGCCATCCCTTTGCCCTGCCATGCATTCTCACCTGTGTTTCTTTCTAGGTGGGAGAACTATTACCCAACCTCTTAAATACTTCTCTCTTTTCTAGCAGAAGAGCTGACACTGTTTTGATTTGGCCTTCCCAGCATAGTGTGAGGATTTAATTTTCTCCAGCCAGGAGTTCCCATGCCAAAATCTTGGCTGTGTTTGGGATGGCTACATCCCAGATGACGCATGGCCCTGCTGCACCTGTGGGTGCCTGTGACTAAAATAGCACATCTGTGGGTGTTGGTGCCATGACAGCCTGTGCTAGTGGGAAGAGGACTTCCCTCACCTCAGTGTGTTTGTCCTCACTGCCCAAAGCAGCTTAGTGCCGGCAGAGGTGTGGTAGCTGCTGCACTTCAGCCATCCAGAAGGTGGGGAGAGGATGTGGCGCTCAGAGCATGAAAGCACCGAGCAAAGTGGGATGGGAATTTGCCTTGGCCTTAAACACTCATGTCTGCCCTGGAGAGGAAGCATGTCCTGGTGCAGGTGTCACCTGGCCTGTGGGCAGGGAGGCTGGGGAGCAGGGGCAGGGAGGCTGGGGAACAGGGAGAGGGAGGCTGAGGAGCAGGGAGAGGGAGGCTGGGGAGCAGGGAGAGGGAGGCTGGGGAGCAGGGAGAGGGAGGCTGGGGAGCAGGGAGCGGTGCTCCTCCACCTCCGCGAGGCAACACCCTGGCTGTTACAGAAACAGCCCTGCATCCCTGCTGAGATAAAGGCTCCTTTGTTGCTTCACTTCATAGAAATGCCTAAACCTGCCTTCTCTGACAAGTTTGGAAGAAAAAAGGGCAGATAAAGGAGAAGAGGAATATGAGTCAGAGAGAAACAACTGGTTCAGGGCAATTTGAGAGAAGATCAGGGCAGGGTTTGGAAACTGCTGTGCTGTTTTCCTCTTGACTCCCTTTCTCTGCTGTGTGTGGTTTTTTCTTCTCTTCAATCACAGATTTGGTAATCAAGCCTGACCTCACATTTCCCACAGAAGCAGCACTGTCAGCTCCCTCAAGGGGAGGGAGAACAGGGCTGGGGGTCTCGGTGGAAATCCATCTCACCCACAGCATGCTTGTGCACTGGGAGCACTCAACACTGCTGTGGCCCCAGGAAGGTTGCACCAGACCCCTCTTTGCCCCAGTCCTCCACTGTACAAAGTGCATGAGCCATACAATGGTGCTATCTGGACATTAAGAGCTGCATTTTGTGGATATTGGAATATCAGGAGGAGGCTGTGGGTACCTGTTAGTGGCCAAGCAACCAGGGCTGTCTTTATGCATGGAAAAGTCAGAGCAGAATTACAGGAGAGCCTCTCATGAAAGGGCAGGGGGGAGCTGAACCAAGGTTAAATAATAAAGTAACGCTGCAGATTGGATTTTCCTCTTACAATTCGTGTAACTGCTTGTGCTGGGAATTGCAGAGGCTGTGGTGGGAAGGAGAAGGTTTCCCATGCTGTACCTGCCTTGCAGCTAGCAGCTGCCAGGGCTTTTTTAGCAGGGGGATGTAAGGGTGCAGCTTATGCTCTGCAAAGCTCCGACTGGACTAAATCCCTACTGCGTCAGAGCCTGCCTGTCTCCAGACGGCATCTGCCCGGCTCAGCCGCCTGCTCGGCAGCGGCCGTGTCACCGGGTCGAGCATGGGCCATTCCGCTGATGTGACTGGGCTTCAGTGGAGCCTGGCTCACAGTGCACCTTCAAGGAAGCTATTCAGGGCCTTCAGAAATCTCCCCCAATCTTTAAGTTCCCTGCTCTGCTCAGATTCATTCATCTATCAAAGCTGCCATTGATCTCCCTTTCCCCTCGCACACGCTGCTGTTCCCTGTGCCTTGGCTCGGCACTGTCAATAATATGGGCTGCGCCTGGTAGACTTTCAGTGCAGGTTGATTTAAGAGCAGGGTGGGGTAGTGGGTGCTGCATGAGCTGCTCTGGTCAGCCCCTGTGAAGGGGGCAGCTCCTGGTGACAGTGCTGTGGCCATTTGCTGTCCTCTCCTGTGCTGAGGCAGGGACCGTGCAGAGCTCCTGCTTCGATGCACTGCACTGAGGGCAAGGCATGAAACTGCTTGTAACTGTGAGGGAGGGCAACTCTTCCAACCCAGGGAGCAACCACAGATAAGGGAACACTTGAATCTGATACGGAGATGGAGACTTCTTCCCAAGGGGTTCACAGTGCAGCACCTGTGAAAGAAAATCGGCTCTTTTCCCTCTCCCTAGCATGCTGTGGAGGAAAGCAGGAAAGGTATGGAGGGGAAGGGAAAGGCAGCCAGTTTCTGCTCTTTGCCTATAAACTGAGGACAAAGAAGAAAACTTCAGTTTTTAGGTGTTGCCAGTTGTTTTTGCAACACAATTCTTAGTACAAGTAGCAATCAAAGCCCTTTTAGGGAACAGTTATCTGTGTGGGTCCAACAGCAAACTAACGTGAACATGGATGCACAATTCACAGGAAATCTTAGAGGTCTTTTACAACCTTAATGATTCTATGAAACTCATTAATATGAGCTCCCACCTGATAAAATGCTTGGGGTAAGTGACTGTCAGTTATTACCTGTCCTGTGGGGAAGTTGTTCAGTGAGCTGGTGTTACCAGGGGAGATGCCAGACTGTTGGTGAGACCAGGCTGTGGCTGTGCTACTCCACCAGAGTGCACCCACTGTGGTCACTAACACTTGGTGGGCAGCCAAGCCTACACTTCAGCAGCATGTGGTTACTTTTTGGTTTTTTTTCTCTTTCTCTCAAGTTTCAACTCTTCGCAGATGAGAAGCTTTAAGATGTAATTAGCGTTTTGGGTTTGCTGCTTACAACAAAGGACTGCTCCAAAGAGAGCAGCACTGCTCAGCCCCATCACAGGACTGGGTTTCTCCCTCTAATAAGTAAAAGTTTCCTTACCTGGAGAAAAGTCAAGTAACTTTCCAGCAGTTCCAAAGCACTCTGTAGAGTGTGCTGGATATAATTTTGCTCAGGCTCAAGACATCAGTGAAGTTATGACTTCTTGAATGTCAGGCTGAGGCTGGACACAAGCCTTTTCTGCTGTTTTGCATGCAGATGTTTTACATGATGGACTGTGTCCCTCCTTCAGTGAAATGATACCAGCAGTGGGAGAAAAAGAGTTTGCCTCCCCTTACCAAGAGCGACTGCCTTGCCCTGCAGAAGGGGCTCCCAGCAAACCCATGGTGGTTTGCCAAAACAGTTGGACATTGGCTTCTGGCTAGTCCTCATGGTGACATCCTACCCTGGGGCTGACACTCGCTTTTGCAGGATCCACAACCTTTGCAGGATCCAAACCAGGAAAGAGGATCTATCTCATATTCCTTCTTTCCTCCCTCTGTTTTAAGACTGGGCTGTTCAGCCGTGGTCTCTCTAGGGATTTTCTTTAGTCTGAGTCTGTATGAATGTGGCCCTTCCACTTGTTGGAGAAGGACTGGAGATGGCATCCTCCTCCTCTCCTGGCCAGAGACACCTCAGGCAGCCCACGCTGCCATGCCAATGGGCTGGGTTGGAAGGAAGAGATAAAGAGCAAGTGCAGAAGAGGACCCAGACTTCAGCAGGCAATTGGCTCTTTCCCATCGCATTACCATGGTACGCAGTGGAGCAGCTGCCTTGCCTGCTTTTTGTAAAGTACAAAACTGGTAGCTGCTTATTTATCTGATGAGCTGAGGGAAGTGCTAAGAGAGCAATCTTTTCCCCTGCAGGCTGCATGTGTGGGTTTTTACTTTTAACAGGGAAAGAAGAAACATTTAAAGATATTTGATCTGCAATCTAGCTCTGAGTTGGTTGAATATTTACTTTATTGTACATGCAGTTAGTTATTCAAAGTCTTATCATAGAAGCAAATCAGCCAGGAGGCTCATGATTCAAGCCCAGGAGGCAGCCAGACATGGAGAAGGTCACAGGGAGACTGTGCCACACGCAGAGAAACCTGCTCATTGCCATGATCTCACCTACGTGGGGCTTTCTGTGGTGCAAAGGGCAGATCATGGTGCAGAGTCACTGTGTCCTCCAGGACTTCCTGCACTGAACCCTCCAGCCTGCAGGTGCCCTGAGCAGCCGTGTAGTGCCAGAGCTCCTGTTTGCTATGCGAAGCTGCTGCCACACAGGACAAGAGAAATGCTGCCTGTGTTTCTGAAATGCTGTAACTGTCCAAAGTAGGAGTTTTACAGAATTCTTGTAAACGGGCAGCTTTGTGAGCCAGGAGAGATGGGGTTCTGTTGCAGGATTCCCTGACACTGCTGCAAGCTGGTTTCCTTCATTAGCCTATTCTGCCATGAGGGTGATGGCAAGATTTTTATTTACTATTTCTGTCTTCACAAGACTTCTGCAGGCTTCAAGGCTGCTACTTTTCTTTTTTTGCTTTATTATATTATGTTAAAATATGGTGAGCAGATTCAAAACCTGTTTAAGCATGTGCAAGTGTTGGAGAGAAGGACTGCTTCCCAGAAGAGCAGGCTAAAGCTGTACTTCTAAGTCTTGCAACACAAACTGGATGAGAAATCAAGAATGAACAGAGCCTTTGGAGAAAGCAAGAGTTTGGCTGGAGGCTATGCATGGGGAGACCCCGAGCAGCACTGCACATTCATTTTTGGGTCCCAGTCCAGCGCTGTTTTCCTGACACAGAGCAGGGCTGGGTGCCTGTCTGCAGGTGGGCAGGAGGATGCTGTGTTTTTACCCAGGGTGAGGCCAGTGTGCTGCTTCAGCATTGCCTCCCAAAAAGCGGTGGGGAGGGAATGATGCAGCTGGTCACTAATTTTCTTCTCAATCAGATTCTGCTCTTCTCATGTTTTGCTGTCATTTCTTTTGCCTTGGTAACACCACACAGCATTCTCCTTCAGCAGAGAAGTCAGGATGTTTAATTTGCTCTGGCAGCTCACAGAAGAGGAACCCCTTTGCTCACTATTAGAATGGCAGGCAGCTGCAGAGGACTATGAAAAAGGTGCTGCTGGCTCTTGACGTATTTGGTGTTTAACTAAAGCTTCACCTCCCCAGAGAAATATGAAGTACATCAAAATGTCAAGTTTCATTATGCAATAAGTGGTTTGGGAGGAAAACTGAAACACAACCCTGAAGGCTCCCAATCTGAAGGAGAAGCCAAGTGCATTATATGTAAATTCTTGCTCTTTAAGCATTGAATTCTGACCTTTACATTCTTGAGAGCTGGCAAATCTGTGCAAAGTGCTACACTGCTCTACATTGCTCCTGCTTTTTCTCTTTTATTTGGCAGCTTTGGTGTATTTTCTGGTTAAGCCATGGTGTAGCGTAATGGCTTGGTGGCTTTGATGTGCTTTCCAAAGCCTGATCCTGCTGCCCTGGGTGTATATCCACTCTCTACCCCTTGGCTCTCACTTGGCCAATTCCTCACACTTGGCCTCCATGGCAAATAGCATAATAGCCTAAAAGCACAAGCCCTTTAAGCAAGACAGCCCCCTCTCCTTAGTAATTCAGGAGGATCTTTCACTGCCAAAGCTCTGTCAGTGAAGAGCTGGGACTAGCCTGGGCAAACCCAGCCTCTCCCTTCCAGATGTTTGCTGGTGGTGTGATTGCTGCTGGAGGCACTGCCTGGGCTCCTGCCAAGGTCCAGAAAAGTATGTTCAACTGTTGTCTGCTTGGATGGAAACAGGGAAGATCTGTGAGCCTGCAGTATAGCACCTGAGCCCACAAGGCAAGAGTTACAGGAGGGCTCATGAGGCCACCACCTGCACTGCTGAGTACCAGGAGCCATGTCTAGGGGTGATGGTTTTTCCTGCAATACTGCAAGAAGGAAGGGGAAGACAGCCAGGGAAGGGGCTGTGAAGGAAAAGCAGGGAGAGAAAGGCCTGGAAGTCAGATAAGAAAAAAGAGGAAAAGACAGATCAGAAAATGATAAAAGTAGAACAGATTAGAAAAAAGATGAACAAGGATTTGAGGTGTGGTCAGGCAGGTCTGGTATGACTCTTGTCCTGATGGACATTTCTTTTGATGGCCAGAGTCTGGCCAACTTTGGGCCAGGAGCTGCTGCTCACAACCAGGCCTTTGCTGATGAGGTGGTGACAGAGAGGGGGTAGTTGGGGATGTGGCTGGAGTAGGCATGGATTTACTGATGTGCACAGCCCAGCCCCCAGGGATGAAAGGTGCTGGAGAGGGGAGAAAGCACTGCCCACCCCATGGAGAGGCCAAGATTGCCTTCATGCTGTAACCTGTGTGATAAACAGCCAATGAGTCCTTTGGCCAAGCAAGTTATCTGCTGCAAAAACTTGGATCACAGAAGAGGTTGCAGGGGTGAAGTGTCTTCAGAGTTTACAACAGAATAGCAGGATAACATGGTAGAGAATGCTTAAAAGTTTTGGGTTTTGTAGCCTTTCACACTATAAAATCACCCATTTCACCCCTCAGCATAGGGCCAGCCCTAGTCTTGTGCTGCCAACAAAGAAAATCAGGCTTTAGATGAGATCTGCACCTGGGAAAGGGGGGAGATGCCCAAGCATAATGAATATGAAATTAGCTGCATCTTGGAGAAAGAATCTGACTCTGCATTAGTGTGTGATAAACCACCCCCACCCACTTTAAAACTACCAGTTGTGTTTGAAGTTTGCTTTTGAGGGTTTTTTTTAAACATAAAGACATGGTTGCTGGTGGTATGACCAAGTGTGTAGGGAATCAAAATGCAATTTTTAACATCTAGGCCTGACTTAGCCTCATTCTTAGGGAACAGATCACTAATGAAGGGCAAGCTGGTGCATGGCAAAAATACCAAACAACTTTACAGCACCCTGAGTATCTACAGCCTGTTTTGAACAGTTGTTTGTCCAGGTTTTTAGTAGGGAGATAAACAAAATTACTGCTTGAGGCCGTGGAGCAACTGTCCTTTTACAAGGCAAAGCTAGATGTGTTTTGTCATGCCATAGCAGTCCTCTGCCTGGTTGCAATCTTAATGAAGTTACAAGGAGTATTGAGTGAGGAAAACCAGGGATCTGGTTCCAAAAAGTATCACCTTTCATGGCACATCTTTCAAAATGCTGGAGAGCAAAGGACTCCTGCAAGCAGCAGCTCCTTGGGGACAGTCCCCACATGCTGGCTCTGGGTGGTGATGGCACCTTATCAGACTGAACATGGCGAGTTCACCTCTCTGCTGTGGCCATGCAGTTGTGAGGCTTTTTTAATTTGGCATCCATGGCTGGACACCCACAAGATGCACCATCACTACACAGGTACATCATCAGCAGGGAGCAAAGCAGATGGACCAGAACCTGCTTCTCTCTTAGGACAGCCATAAGCATGTGACCATGATGAGACTGTCCCTGCAGGGAAGGAGGGCCAGACCTAACCCAAGGTCTGCAATGCCTCCTGCTCCTGGCTGAGCTCATTTGCCCCCAGCCTGGTAGCTCGATATCGAGGGGTGGAGCACAGCTGGCTGCTGTGAGTGGAGGGGTAGGACAGGCATGCTCCAGCACCTGGCAGGATAGGGACAGTGCTACCATGCAGTGACACAGGCAGACCTTTGATGCTACCACAATATTGCTGGTTTGGGGGCCACCATGGGTCAGGTCTTGGTATGGCCTTGACCAGGACCCCAAAATCTAAATATCTTTCTTTTCTTGTTAGCTATTAGCTATTATTAACTGATGGGTTTAGCAGAAGCTTAGCATCTTTAGCCATAAGGAGGTGCTTGGCAAGCTCTTCTGCATCCCCTAAGGGCATGTGACCTCCATCCTTGCCCTCACTGGGATAAACACTTTCAAAATAGAGGGACTCATTAATGAACAAATTCCCTCCCTGTTGCTGTAAGCAGTTTCTACTCGGTCGCTGGATGAGTGTGATCCCTTACAGGATTTGGGTGTGTTGGCACAAGTGGGATGGAAATCTCAGCCATGGCCTCCTCTCCCAGCCTTGCCGTTTCTCTGGCTAGCCAGGCAAGCCCCCTCCTCTGACATCCTGTCATGAGTCAGCAGAACCCACATAGCCTTCATAAGCCAGGTTTTAACTTAACTCCTGCCTTGCCGAGGTGGAACAAGTGCAGAGCTCAGCTGTCAGCGTTCTCTGACCTGGGGATCCCGCCGAGCTCTTGCAGCCCTTTTTCCTCAGCTTCCCATTTGGAAATTGACTCCTGAGTCTGGGTTGGAGTCCTTGGTCCTGCTGGGCCAGTTCCTGCAGCAGGTCTGGCCTCAGTGGGAACCCCAGAAGCACGGGGTGTCTGTGTGAGCTGGAACAGCTGGAAGTGTGATGCACAAGCAAGGTCATGGTATAATTTGGTTTCCTGAGCCTGCCCTGTGTTTTAGGGTAAGGCCTATGAACACATCCCTGGGCTTCAGGTGCTGCATAATGCACCTGAGCTGTACAGCATTCAGCAGATGTTTGCTCCATCTGGTTTTGCCTTGATGAAACAAAAGGACTGTTTGTGGTGATTAGGGCTGAGTCATAACCAGCCTGGCCTATTCGTTAATTGTCATGTCTCTAACCAGAAGCACGAGCCAAGAGAAGCAGATGCTCATGGCTGCTGTGCTGAGAAGGTGGCTGGAGCTCCAGGACACCTGGAAGGGCAGCAATAAATTACCTTTTATTAGCTGCTCTGAAAACAGGTTCTCCCATCTGAATCCTGGCCAGATTACGAGCAGCATGATGAGTTAGTACTAGTTAATGTGCTCATCATAACTACTTCAAGGGAAATTACTAGGAATCACAAATGCACTATTCATTTAAATATTACTCATTTATTTTAACTTGCTGCAAGTGGGCAGGCGGGAAGGCATGCAGGGAGTAAACAGTGATTAGCACTAATTGGCACGGCTCCAGAGCTTCATAGAGCTCAGTTCTGCTGAAACTACAAATGCAGGGGATGCCCCTGGATGTCCTGTGGCCTCAGCATGAAGGAAGTGGTAATTTTAAATACCACAGCTGTCAGGCCAGGCATGTGTGACATGGGGCTGAGGGCTGGAGCTACCCTGGCAGTTGCATGGAGCCACAGGGCCATCCCATGCCACCTTTCTCTAAGCACTTTGGGAAAAAATGCTGATGAGGGAAATAAGGTACCCCATCTTGGTCTCTCTGGGCTGAAGTCTCTCTGGACATATGGACCCAAAGGCTCATCTAATTTTGTTTCCAACTGTGCAGAGTTTCCACCCCAGCGTTAGCCCCTCCAAGTCACATTAGCACAACAAAAATCAGGTCTGTAGCCCTCAAAGGGCAGCTCACCCATGGCAGCACTGCTCTACAGATGCTTTGTAGAACTTGTGAGAAGGCCAAAGTGACTCTTTTAATATTTACCCTGGCAATGCCCCACAGCAGCAAAGGCACCAGCCTTATAAATGCTTTGGGGCAGTGTAGGGCACAGGGTGAGAGGCTCACTGGTGGGGAGGAAGAGCAGGTCCTGCAAGCTCAGAGAAATGTCCCTTGTTCACCAGATCTTTACTTACCCAGCAAATGGGAATCCAAATACAGCACCTCATGTTCCTCCTGCACCCAACACCACCCTGCCGTGCGCCTGTGGCTCAAGCAAAACACTGCAGAAGCTGAGGCTCCAAGAGACCTCAGAAGGGTTTGAGGTTGAAGCCCCAGAAATTTCCAAAGCCTCCCTGAGGGAAGAAAACCAAAGAAATGCTATTTTTTTCTTTTGCTACAGCCATTTCCCTGGTGAATAAAAGCAGCATTTGTGTCTCTGAGCAGAGCAGCTGAAATATCAAGGACTGGCACACTCAGTTTCCATGGGGCTAAACCTGCTTCAGAACCACTCTAAAGCACATAGATTGGGATGAAGATGTGAGTCCCTTCAGCGGGGTGCACAGGGGGAAGCTGCCAAGCTGGAGGCATCCACAGAGGCACAGGAATGACATCTGGAACCTGGATATGAAAATAGGCTGGGAATGTTGGGATGTTTGCTCAGGTGTCTCCTGCTAAACTTGCAGCTCTGAAAGAAGCATTGATGAGCATCCCCAACCAGAAGTGAGGTCTGATCCAGCCCAGCAAGTGGTTTTGCCCAGTTCCATGACACCTCATCTGTAGTGGATTTTGGTCTGGCAGGCAGACAGCATGTACCAGAGAAGGGCACTTCACACTCCACAGTCTCATTTTACACACACCTGCCTGGTTGTGAGCACTCTGTGGGACTGGAGGGTGTTTTTTCGGCAGGCTGATGTCTCAGAACAGAGTTTTGGTTTTGAATAATTTTTTTTAAAAAGCAAAAAAAAAAGTTTTTTCACACACAGGGTGGTTGGGCACTGGAACAGCTCCCCAGGGAAGTGGTCAGAGCACCAAGCAAGCCTGACAGAGTTCAAGAAGTGTTTGGACAATGCTCGCAGGCACTCAGTGTGATTCTTGGGGTGGCCTGGGTAGGGCCAGGAATTGGACTCGATGATCCTTGCAAATCCCTTCCAACTCAGTGTATTCTGTTATCTATGATTCTATGACCCACAGCTTCTCAGGGTTTTTGGCTTTTCTCATTTCTGCAGTACCTGAGCTTTTCTTCAGCAAGCTGAGTATTCCCAGTGCGAATCAGAAGGAGCTCAAACCTGTCCATAATTCATCTAGCAGGATTGTAAAATTGTTGTTCCCAAAGTGCTGCAGTGTCCACATCTAAGCAAGCAGTGGTGGGCAGAACATTCCATGGGCCACACATCTTACTGTGGCCTGAAGAGGCTTTCTGCTGTGAGTGCCTGTTTGCTTACTGTAAAATTTATTAAGGGCCCCTCTGTGCAGGCCATGTGGCTACAGGATTCATGGAATAGTCACTGCTTGGAAATAGCCTTTGAGCCAAGGACCAAGAGCAGGAGAGGTACATACAAGTGCCAAGGGGAACAAGTGCCAAGGGGAACAACATCTCTTCTGGGGTCAGAGAGAGAGGAGAAAAGAGCAAGGGTGGCACTTGCTGTGTCACTCACCATAGCAAGCAAAAATGCATCCTCCTTACTTTTTTCACAAGGAAAGGAAATTTCCACAAGTTTAAAATTGCAGTGTTTAAAAGTACCTTTTCTACCCTGTTTGTGGGACAGAAAGAACTTGTGCTTTGCCCTTCCCCAAGCGACTGGAGGTAGCTGAAGGCAGCCACCTTTTGATGTCTAGGATAAGGACGGGAGGCACCTCTGGACCTGTGCAATGCTCTGGTACAGCATAACCCTGGCATATGCTGGGGTAATGCTCTTTGCTTGCAGTGTGTCCCTAGCTTCTGGAAAGAGGGAAGGGAGTGCCAAGGAGGACAGTGGAAATTGGTTCCTTGTTTTGCTTTATTTCCTTTCCTATACCTAAACTCTTTCAGGGAGCTGGAAAACAGCAGCTACACTATCAGTTGCCCACGCCCCTTCCCAGTTTCTGATTGCCACAGATAGAAATATCCATCTAATGTAGGAGGAAACAGCATGAGTCTTTGCCTCTCCCTCCTGAGGGCCAGATAACTCTCCAGACCTTACTGCTGATGCCATGTAGTGTGGTAGTTGAAAAATGAAAGAAAAGGGTAGTAAGAGGCTCAAAACCTGCCCCTACAAATGGAGAGCCATGCCCAGAATGGGAGGAGGGCTGAGAGACCTCAGTGTGGTGAGGAGGTGTTGTGGGACAGGCAGCCCTTGCACATCCTGAGCACTTCAGCATTCCACATACTTCTCCCAAACTGCTGCTGTGGACTTGGAGCAGCTCCTCCTCTGGCCAGTGGTGTTGGCATAGTGGTCTCCTCCAAGGGCATTAATGTTACCCTTTGCCATGCTGCATCTGTCACTGTCCCTTGTGGGTTCCTTGATAATCTGTCAAATATCTGTCCCCATCACTCTCTGTGTTTCCTCTGAAAATAGGAATGGGTCCTGCACTTTCCAAGCACATTTAAGCTCTTCTTCTCTGCTATGTGCTGCCTCCTCAAACTTCTTCACCAGTTAAATTCAATCTCCTGTTGAGTACTCACTGCTAGTCATGCCCTGTGCTCCTCAGTGTCACCTTTCCTCGTCACAGTATCTCTTGTTTCCCCCACCAAGTGACTGTGGTTGAAATGGGAGTGGCAGCAGCAGCACAATTCCTAATAGATTATTTCTGTGTCCAATAAGCAATCTGTTACCTTCCTTAATGACAGTCTGCTCTGACAGCAAGAGGAAGGTTTGTGAGCTTCAGGCACTCTCACTGTCCAGAGGAAACATCTGCTCATTGATATCTGCTATTATAGAGGTGATTCTCTTCCATTTTAAATGCATGAGGCTTTAAATGAATGTAAAAGAACTGCAGGAATAGCTGAGCTCCTTGCTCCTGGTTCTATCTTTTATGAGATAGTTAAATACTGGTTTGATAAAAGAATGTATACATACACAAACATTCAAAAATTTCTCTTTCTTGATAGATTTTTCTCTCAGTATTTCCCACACTCCTAGCTACATTTCAGCACATCAATTGATTCAACTATAATCGATGTATCTAGGAGTGATGGTTGTTAAACCATCACTCCTAGATCACTAATTTACAAGCAGGTAAAGACAATGAAAGTGTACTTGGTTATTTATGCTACTTTCTTACTTCTGCAAAAACAGTTCCTTAAAAAAAGCTGAATTGAAAAAGTGGTGAGTGTACAGGGAATGAATGGACATTTCAGTGGGCAGAAGTTATCTATAATTATAGAAGTTATCTAAAAGAAATATATTTACATTTAAAAGTTAAACACTTTAAGGATAACAACTCTGTTGGGAATGGTTCTGCCAGTCTGGAATATGATCAGATATTATGATTATTGTAATTTAAAAATGCAGTTTAAAGGATGAAAAGGGGTGAAACCTCTGTGAGCCTTTCTCCTTCCCACCATGTGTCACTACCCCAGAATTTGGTTCTGAGGGGATCTGACATGTAGGCTTCCATACAGTAATAATTACGTAAAATAAACAGTATATTTTAGTGTGGACACAGATTTTGAACCCTTCAGCCTCAATGCTTTATATTTTAGCTGTGAGAAGTACTGAACTAGAAATCACACAGGCAAAATGTCCCCTGAAGAGCCAGCTCAGTTCAACTCCCACCTGCCAGCAAGGCTGAGGGCTCTCCATGAAGCCAAACCGCAGCTCTGTGGGGACATCCCTGTGTGTAGGACCACATCTGGTGACAGGGGACAGTGGGAAGGGCAGTGCCACAGGTGCCTTGTGTGTGCTGAGGGTTGGTCACACAGGTTTGCAATGCCTGCCATAGCACCTCTGCTCTGTGCTGCAGGACAGCCAGTCAGGTCACTCCCAAGGCATTGTTGTCTGAGGGAGAGGTGGGTTTCATCCCCAGGCTTTGCCCATATGCATATTTAGCTCACTAAAGAAGCCAGCAGGTTTTTTCATCTTTTAAAATTTGTCATTTGCCCAGACAGTTTCCAGTGCTTATTTAAGAGGAATTCAAACCGGCTGCCAAACTGCTTTTCTCAGCACTTTTTGTGACCTGTATGAAGGTGGAGGAAGCACACACTGAAAACCACTGGAACAAGCAATGGTGGAGGCAGGTTTGAATGACACTTGGTTAAAATGCAAGTGCACAGTGTTTTGCAAAAGCTTCAATTAGTTTAATTGTTTCTGTTGAATTAGTGCAATCCTACATTCAGATAAGCTCCTAAGGTATGACTCAAACTAGTTTTCTTAGCAGAGTATCAAAGTCTGGCTGACTCTTATTTCTGGCTTTCTAACTCTAGACAGTGCTGAAAGGGATGATGCAAAATCATCTCAGCTGGTTTGATGTAACCACCACAGTCTAAACCAAGAAAAGGCACTGTCACTTGCTCCCCAGCACATGTTAAACCAGTCTCAGTGGGACGCTGTCCTAGAGCCAGCTTGCCTTGCCTAGTTATAGCATGTTTTAGTGCTCAGACACTTGATGAGTTTAGGGGAACACACCAGCCGAACATCGTCACGTTGCCTTTAATCAGTGGCAAAGAAAGATTTTTTCTGGTGTGTAATTTGACTCAGATCTTATTCTGTTGCAATTCTGGGAGCTAGTTTTGAGAGAAGCAGCCCCCAGAATTGAGCAGTGGTGATGGCTGAGGGAACATGTGTGTGCCAGCCCTGCTCATCCCATCAAGACGTTTCAAGTGTGAAAATCACCGCAACAAAACCATGGAGCTGCATTAATGTCAGCAGCAGGGGAAAGCTGGCAGTGCACCAAAGGAAAAGAGTGAGCCAACACTTCAGAGCCTCAAAATCCTCATCTAGTGGGCAAGACCTTTAACTGCCATTCCTCTCTTAACCTGAGAATATAACACATTTACAGGGACCAGTCTTCCCTTCACTGAAGGCCAATACTATCCCAGTGGTCTTCCCCTGCAGAAAACCTTTCCAGTGTGTTATCTTGGAGATGGGAGGGTTAAGGTTACCCTGTGTGCCATACACAAAGCAGCTCTGCAAGGGCAGAGTGTGTTGTAGGCTCTATGCAGGCAGCAGCATCTTAAAATCCATTCTCAGGTTGCAAAGCACATGGAGAGGTTTGTTCCTTTGATGCATCTCTCAAACTGAAAAACACCCCCAGTGGATTTAGATAAAAAAATGGCATTTGTGTATATGCTATTGCCTAAATTCAGATTTAAGATCCCTATGGAAAATCTGGAACAATGCAGTTGAAGGGCTCAGTATTTAAAGCAGAGCCTCCCATTGGTGTGTGGCCTTGCCTGTGCTCTCTCAGGAAGAAATGCCTCCAGTGGGATGAACCAGCTGTGGCAGGCATGGCCCTGCTTTACACAGCCTGACCCCACTGAAGATCAGGCTCTACATGACTGGGGAGCATCCCATGTTTTTTTCCATGGCATGGCAGCAACTGCTGTGTGCTGTATTTTGAAGAGCAAGGTGAAGGGATCACTGTCAACAAGCAGGATTGCGTGGGGAGCATTCCCCTGCCGTGATGCAAAGGGATTTAGGTTCGTAACTCCTGACGCAGCTCCATCATAGACACAACAAACTGGTTTTGCATCAGTCCCTAATACTTTATCCATCTGCCTGCCCTGGAAAGCAATGCTCAACTCTGTGGAGAGCCACTGCAACTTGTGGAGTGAGCAGGGCCAGACTGGAGCTGTGTCCTCCCAGCACTGGGTGCAGATGTGGTGGAGAGTGGATGCTGAACTCCTTGAATTTCTTCCTCCACAGCCACGGCTGCCCTGAGAGTCAGTCTGGTCCTTTTAAGAAAGCTGCTGTGCTCCTCAGTGGGAATTTCCGTATTTAAATGACCATCTTGCAATTTCTCTAATCCTTCTGTCAAGGCCTCAGCAGTGACCAGGAGTGTGCTTGATCCCTGCCCAGCCACCCAGTCATTTCATCCTTTAATTCAGGTTAATGCTCCAAAGAAGTACTGTACTTATCCCCATTACACAACCACAGTCTGGAGGCATTTCAGGGCTGACATACCTTATTTTAGCATCAACTCCTCCTAAAACTATTAAGTTCCTGATGCTGTTTGCATCACGTTGATTTATTTTATGAATGAAAGGAAGATAATTTCTCAATACTGTAAGATGTAAAAGTCTGTGTCATAAGGCTGTGGCTGTAGCTTATTCCAACTCCCACCTTTATATTTTTTTGCTTTCCTAGCTCAGAGGTGTGATCTTAAATATTTTTTGTTTAACAACTAGCAGATAATGGGGAGATTTTAAAAAGTAAGCAATGCATATAAGTACTCATTGTCTGAGCTCCCCAAATGTCTAAAAAAGTGCAGCCTGCCTCCTCCATCTCATCTTCCCCTGCTCTCTGGCTGCTGACAAGCCTTCCTCAAGCACAGTGCACTTGTGACTTGACAGACTCCTGCTTTCATAGTAGAGCTGCAAATCCCTACTACTGGTGTGGGATTTAGGAGAGGAGGAGGTGTGGAAGTGCCTTCATCTCACAGGCAGCATCCTCCATCTCCTTCCCTGTTCAAACTCACTGCTACTCTTTTTGGCAGTAACCACCAAGGAGCTCCTGCTGGGAGTCCTTCCTTTGCATTTAAGGTGCGTGGAGGAAAAATGGAGCCCTGTAGTTGGCAGTGGGTTGGTGCCATATATTAAAACTTCTTAGCGTATAATTAGCAGAGTGAGGGGAGCTCCTCATGTGTGCCTTTCCATGAGTAGGCTCCTCAGTGCTCGCTCACACCGACCTGGATGGCAGCAACTTAGGTGATGATGTTTGTACACAAGAATGTTAATGGTTTATAGTTTACATGCAAGTGCTGAATCAGAATATGGCACAGTGAAAAGATTTGCGGAAAACATCTTTGCATTTCAAGAAGAATTTGCCTCTGTATTTTGAAAAACACAACAGCTGTGACTGGCCCACTTGTGGCCGTGCTCTCAGACCTTTCTTTCAATCTGCAAACCCACACTTTTTATTTTTTCCCCAGCAGTACAGTTTCCAGCACAGAAAATTTAAGGCTGCTGACAACAGAATTGCTTTTCTTAGTTACCCATTTTGGGCCTCTTAGATGTGGCCTGTGACCTCCTGGGGCCCCAGGCTATATTAGGACCCACAACTCTAGACTCCACACCCCAGAAAAGCGCTCAGTCTCCATCAAAAGTTTAGAAGGATGGCTGTCAAACATGACAGTTGAATTGACTAGACTCATTGAGAAACTAAATTTACTTCCTCAAAGTTTGCATTGCAAGCGTGCCCTGAGCTTTTCCCAGGTCATGGAGACAGATAAGAATTTTTCTGAAGGATGAATAAACACAGTTTCAAGACCACAAAGAAAACAACAGCCAACAGGGACTGAAAAAAAGAGTGGGAAGCGATGTTTTATTTTTAAATGTTTGAAGCATGAAGGTGCTCAGTTAAAGTAAGACCGTCAAAAATACTACCAAGTGCCTAAGTCCCACTGTGATGTTATCTTATTGCAATTCTCCCATGTTCTCCTGTGTTCTCCCACGTATTTCTGTTCTTGGCTAAGATACAGCCCAACCCATCAGACTGCAGGGAGAGAAGGGTGTTCCTTCTGTTCCTCCTGGGACTCGCTGGGCAGCTGGCACAGAAACACGTGGTGTCACTTTCTCTGATGTATAATGCAGCCAGCTCCCCTACAGTTGGAGGGGGATTTCTGGTGGCAACCTGCACCTGGGTTTTGCCTGAGCTTCCTCTAGGGGTAGACCTGTCTCAAGGGAGATGGCAATGCCTTCCAGCCCTGTGTTAGTGTCATTCATTTGAGCATGGCTGTAGAAAAAGGAAAATATTTAATTTCAGGCAAGTTAATGAACTCTTATTTTCAGCCCTTAGTCCTTTGAATAGCAGGACAGGAAATATGAGTAACTTGCAACATGTGACAGAAAAGGAAAGTAGCTGCTTTGTTCTTTTATGGGCTGTTGCCCTATTGAACAATGACGTGAGAATGTGTTGGGACAAACCTGATGAGGTGCTCTCTGCCACGAGGTGCCCATTAGGTTATTTGTTTTTCCCCTATTTAAAGGCGTCATTTGCCTTATAATGGATCCTGAAAATACCCAAGGTAACCACATGCGCAGCACTGGCTGAGAACCCTGAGTAGAGAATTGTTATTGCAAAGTCTGCCAAATGATTTGACATCTGGAAATTATCCAGTTTACAAACATATACTTTATAAAGAAGTAATGTTCTCCAGGTTTTAGGAAGGATTTGCAGTATACCACAGGGGAAAAACTCTTCTGCGAAACTGGAATGATTAAAGATTTTCACTTACCCTGGCAACCCTGTTGTGGAACACCTGGCTCGATACTCTGGTGCTAAGGCTGCTGACAGCTGTGTCACCGCGTTCTCCTGTGCTCAGGAGATTGGTGATGTGTGGTAGTCATGCTCAGCTAGCAGAACAGATGGACCCTGATATCTTCGTGACTTGAATTATTTTAGCAATTCAAATCCAGAATGTTCTCTTTGCAATGACCCAGGACAGATTGCTTTATTGCTGTTCAGGACACTGGTAGACTCTTTTATACCACTCTCCTTTTGCATAGTTTGTTTCTAGCCTTCCTCACTGGAATTGAACTAAGTGTAAATCTAGCACGGAGGAAGGGGAATGGGAAAAGGACAGGGAAAGGGAGAGGGAAAGATGTTTCATATATATGTGTGAAGATGCAACTAAAAGACTGCTTTAAACTGCTTCCAGGTCTCAATCTTAGCCAAAATAATTTCTCAGTATACTTTGGGGAAGACATGAGAAATGAGAGTTGTCATTCATACAAAAAATCAATGTGGAGGATCCTAGGATTTTGTGTCACTTCAGCCACTGAGGAGCACTTATTGATGGAATGGTGCTTTGCTGTGCTGTAGGCTCAGGGCAGGTGGATTTCCCAAAATATACACACAATCAAAAGGAAAATTGACATCATATGTTAATGAGCAACAGATTACACTGCAAATAATGTTTTGAAGACATGTATCTGCCACTTGTAAGCAAGACATCTCACTGATCCAAAGCACATAAAACAATGCAGCAACAGCTTTTATCTTGGAAGAGCTGGAACCAGAGCTGTGCCAGCACTGATATAAAACCTGCAATCTAAAAATTAAACCAGATATTGCAGTGTGTATTCAGATTCAGGAAAGGCTTATATTGCTTTATGGCTAGTAAGACTAATAACAACTCTTACTATGACAAAGTTTTATTTTTAAAGACACACATCCTCCTACTTCAGCATGCAGATTAATCTCTTCCTGCAAGTGACAGTAACCCAGATGGAATGAGACTGTAATACATGAGGCATTATTTTGGCTAAGTGCCCCCCAGATATAATCTCTTCCTAAATGCATCTGCATGTGTAAGATTGTACTCTGATTACATCGATGAGAATGGTCTTCCCAGGAAGGGCCAGGCAGCTATCACAGGCTGCTCTAGCAATTTATACACTTTTTCTTATCAGCATCCTGGGCAGTCCGCTCTGCCTAGATAAGGAGTTTGATGCTAAATTCAACCTTCCTGTCCCTGGTAGCTGCTTCCCCCTTCCTGTGAATGCTGTTTACATCAGGGCAGTCAGGACACAGAATTCTGAGCACACTCAGATTGCTGACTATCCCAAAGCTCCTAGCTGAAAGATGTATGCTCGCCATCCCATCTATTGCAATGTCTTAGAGTGAGGACATATGGTTTGCCTTTAAACAGAGATTGAAAAATTCTATGGATGCTTTATAAATACCCTATCACCATTCAAGAGTGACCATTGATTTCCCCTCTGCAGGCAATCACATTTTTTAGGCATGAATTTAAGGTACTAAGGAGCTAGAATATTTTGTGCTGGTGAAAATGCCTTTTCTCTTCTCTGCTTCCCAGTACTTTAGCAAAAAGTTCTGACGGTGCAAGGGTTTCAATTTCACTAAACTCTTTGAAAACTTCCACATTTTTTACTTATATTTGAATAACAGTTATAAACTCCTAAGAGGTTTATAATATCTTAGCTCTTACATGGAAGTATAATACCTATATTAGCTGTTATCTCTAAAACCTATCAACAGGAAACAGGTTTCGAAATACTGCAGGAAACCCTGAGGCAGGAGATGTGGGGGGACAGATTCAACCCCATCTTCTGGGCCAGCCTGTGGAATTGCAATCATAAAAGATTCTAGAAAGGACACCTCCCATGTGAAGTTTTGTCCTGGCTTTTGGCAAATGGTGGGTATTTTAACTTCTCCATGCAGCATGCTATTTTTATTTCTTTAACTTATGCGTGTCTTTAGTTTAAAAACAAACAAAAACCAATGGCTTGCTTCTTGTCTGAAAAATTGTTTTAACAAATTTTTATATATGAAACCTTTCACAGTGTGCTACTTAGCCTTGCTTGTTCATATCTGCCCTATTAAACTTTTAGTTCAATTGTTTCTATTAGAGGAAATCAAGTAAGTAAAGGATGTAGTAAGTAAAGAATGTAAGTAAAGAATGAAGTGTTCCAGAGATCACTCACCTATGGTGTAACTATGCTAAATTTAGATGATACTCCCTATTTAGATGATACTCCCTATTTCACCAGTAAAATTAGCAAACATTAGACCCATGGTTTAGATATGTTTGTGCTTCTAGTTAAAAGCACCTTGTCACTTCTGCAGAAACAGACACAACTTCACTGGTTATTGAAATAGTGTTTACTTCCATCCACTTTAAATCTGCTTTGTATAGTCAGACTCTCTGGATTCCCAAAGAACCAGAAGAGAGTTCAGAGAGTGAGACTTCACTAACCTCAGCTGTGGCTCATGGATGATGGACTGCAGGATGTAGGTTTTTGGATGATTCTCATGCTGCATCTCAGACTGCTCTGCAGCATCTCTGCTCCAAGTTGCTTTCCTACATAGACAGGAACAACTTTCTTTTTTCATTTCTAAATTTTTGACTTTTTCCTTTTAAAGACCTGTCACCTTGGGTGATGTGCTATATAAATTTTGTATTAGAATATCCTAACAGATCCTAACATATCCTAACACAACTGCTACTTGCCAAAATTATTTAACATTTTCAGGAAAAATTAATAAGGACAGAGTGAAAAAATTCCTGAGCCAATTCAGGTTTTCTACTGATGTTATTAGAGGATAAACATACACAGATATACCTATATAAGCAAAGACACACACACACACAAACACAGAATTTTTTATGTTTCTTTAGCTGACAGTAAAAAATTTAATCTAATTCAGTATTGGTCAAGGACCACTTGAAGACCATTCAGATGAATTAATACAAAAATCAAATGGAATTGCTACAGATCTGGCTACCCCACTTATAATGACACTAGTAGGAGACAAATGAAAGAAGCCTCGGTCCGTTGAATGTAAAACATTATTACAGAAAAACACAGAAGTATGAGCTTCTGTTAGTGAGGCAGAAGTCTGAACTGTAACACTCAGTGGTGTTGCTCTGCCCTCTGCAGACTGGATTGTATAATCACACATTAACCCTGATCATGCACTTTTAAAGCACATCTAACTCAATAGAGAAAAAGTTATCAAAGTGAATGAAAACACACATAACACCACTGTGACACTTCAAGTCCTAAATAAGTCAGGAATATTCATGAGGCAGTGGCTGGTTTCTGAGTATCCTCACTGAGTCCACACCGCAAATTAAGCTGGGGAAATCATTATTGCCTGAATAGCACCAATGCCTGGAATCCAAACTCAGAATGAGGTACAGGAAGTATTTATCTGTGTTACTCTAATGTAAGCCACGCAGCATTTTTTGATGGTGGAGAAACAAGTTCCAACTCCTACACACAGAGCACCTCCCCCCTGGTACTAAGAACGGTTTTTTACAGCAAGACCCAGGGCACATGGACCACAGCAATTGCTTGACTGATACACCAGGGTACAGCACCCCATTCTGCAAGATGTTCAGCTATATGCCACCCTGCACAGCACCTGCCTCCACCTTTTATCCTTGATAAATATCCAAGAAATTTGGCAAATGCATCCACCTTTATGAGCTCTCTATAATTTTGTGTGCTCTCCTCATGTTATCTGGTAAAGAATGTTAAAGCTTATTTCATTCTGACAGAAAACATTTTTGTAAGTCTTCTCTTGGATAGGAACAATCAACACACAATTCAGATTTGTTCCAACTTTTCATTTTATTAAGTGCTGACATTTGAAAAACTTTCTCAAAGCACACATGCCAAACCCTAGGCATCAGATGTGACCCTCACAAAAGAGCAGCACCTGATGTTCCTTTACTCTACCTGCCACCTGTCTGTGGTTATCGGGTGTCACCACAGCCAGAACGTCAGGTCTTCTGAAAAAAGAGCCTGGCAGGAAGAAAAATTTGCCTATGCAGCTCCCAACATAGCACTTCTTGCGTTGTGTGACTACCACATGTGCTGGTTACATGACCCAAAGACTCACATGTCAGGAAACAAGAGAAGTGGCAGTCTTTCAGCAAGTGGCAGCATTTGCAGCATATCTTCAGTACAAAACTAAAATAGATGTTTGGGAAAAAAAATCTTCATTTGATATAATACAGTGCAGAGCTTCCAATATGTAATGTTATTATGCTTCTGTAAGTTTAATTTAATGCAGGTCAAGATTCTTAGTAATGACTCTTCTGAGCTATATTCACCCTCCGCAGTTTGAAGGTAAAACAAGTGAAATAATGTCAGAGCAACATACTAAAATTTGATGGAATCTCATTTTGTCGTACTTCATTGCTTTTGTTTTTTTGAGGAATCTGCTGCAGAGTAACGGGACAGGCTAGAAAATTTCCAAGCATATCACTAAGCAAAATAAAAGTCTCAAATTTTCACCTTGCCCAGTTCACAAATGGAAATAGTATTATTCCAAAGCAAAACTTTGGAGGAAAACAATGGTCACGTTTATACTTAGCAACACTGTTCTCCAGTAGTTCCTTTTGACAACAGCTGAACTGCATTCTTCAACAGAATTCTTTACATATTCTTAAACAGAATTCTTGACATAATCCCTGCTATCTCAGATAACTGACACAGAAATATCACTTAGGGTCTGGGGTACATCTTGAAAACCTTGTACAAACTGACAATACCTTCATCAAATGAACATTCAAGCTCTAGTTTTACCCTTCTTTACATTCTTTTCATCCAAGGACTTTGGAGTGGTTTGTAACATGTAACTGAAGAAAGCAAAGGAAAAGAAATAAAATCTTAATACTGCTCCTCGTTCCAACAAAATAATGGTATCTAATGATATAGCAATTATTCTCAAATCTAGAAATACGCTAAATTCTGTAATGAAAATCAGTACAAGAAGCACTGTTTCTATACCTGTTTACAACTTCCCTTAGACAAAAAGCTGTCATATCCCACCATTCTGGCCAAGGCCAGAAAAAAGTTAACTATCCTTGAATAAACCTGATTATTTCAGGAGAATGTTCAGGGTATAGGAGACATGCTCCTTTTCCAAGTCATATGAGACTTGGACTCATGAACTGAGGTGGGAATTAGGATTTTCCCCATTTCCTGCTCACAAGTTGCAAGCCCAGCTTGTTCTGACACTGTGGCACAAATTCCAGTACAACTCCAGCCAAAAGACACTCTGTGGAACTACTTGGTCATGAGTTCCAAATAGCCTTGGAACAGACAAGCCAATGCAACTCAGCATTTTTTGAAATGCATTCTTCAAGAAGACTGGAAAGTAGGTTTCTTCTTCCCCAGAGCTTGTTAACAACTGTTGGGTTCTTAGGCTTAGCACTGATGCTCCCTGGGCATGAAAGTCGCTTGGACCCACCTGAAGAAACTCCAGGAACACTCACTGCATACAGCCCAGACCAGAGCTACATCTTCACAAAGGACAGAAAGGCAAGCAGAGCTCTTCTAGGAGCTGACTGAGCATTAGGCAACTGGTCTCTGCCCCTGAACCTGCAGTTTTGCACTCCAGCAGTTGAAACTTCAGCCTGAAATACTAAATTCACTGAAAACAATACATGACCCTAAATATGTCTATACCATTATGCCAAGCAGTATCTCTCCAAAGCCAACTCACCTCTGACTCTACAGCAAGGTCGCATGGGCACTGAAGGTGCAGTCTGGAGCACCAAAGAAGCACTGCCAGGCTTCTCAGGCACACTGCTGGACCTCTGCAGGTTCTAAAACAAGAACTCGTGGAAGGACAAGGTAAGCAGGGTGCAGAGTACATTATGTCTCTGGTTACAACTAAGATCTGCCCTTTCAGAGGGCGACAGATTCAGGAATCACCTCTATAAAACCATGCAATTGTTTTGGAAAAGCTCGGAAACAGAACAAATGTACAGATTAGAACCATGAACAAAACTTCAGAGAAAGAGAAATGGCTCTGTATAGCTAGAGTTGCCCAAAGTAAGTAATTCTGAATTTATCTGTGCAGATACACATACTGCATAGCAAAAATACTGACAGAGTTCCCATTTTGAGACATTTTTCAGTGTAGTAAATGACAGGACTGGTTATCCTTTCCTCCCTCTCCCCCCGCATAAAACTCAAATCTATCTTCTGTGTTATTTATACATAATGAAAAGAAAAAGGTCATAAAAAATAGTGACATTGACTGTAAGCAAGACAATTCACCAAGTAACAGTATTCCAGAGGGAAGGGAGTTAAAACAGGATAGTTACACTTTCTGAATACACAATATTTTAAAGAGAAGCTGAAGTGAAAGCTAAGTGAAACTGAAAAAATATCTGAATTTGAACATGAGTAGGGATATATATATTTTTTTCAGTCTTAAAAGTCTGAGCCTTTTCCCCTTGAAAATACTGATAGAAGAGTCACATACCCTTCAGAATCTCTTTAAAACTGCATATTTAATAATTGCACAGTAACTTGTTCCTCTCTTGTGCAGTGATGACTGAAGAAAAGTTGAAGAAATTCATTGTGGTAGTAGTCCTTAGTCAGTAAAAAGTGCTCTGAAGAACCCAGTAACAAGTGGAAGAAACTTTTCAGCATCTGCAGTTTTTGGCTACTGGTGGGTAAA
The DNA here is from genome assembly GCF_008360975.1 of Lichenostomus cassidix. Lineage (NCBI taxonomy): Eukaryota > Metazoa > Chordata > Aves > Passeriformes > Meliphagidae > Lichenostomus > Lichenostomus cassidix. The sequence goes on from NC_139482.1 coordinate 128,778,271, forward strand.
AGGAAGTAAAGTTTTGGGGTGTGCTGAAACCTTTGAGGTTCACAGTAATTTTTTAAGAGAGAAACAACCACTTGTTCATTAACAACTATGAACAAAGCCAAAGAGCAGGATTAATTTCTGTGCAGCAATTAATACGCTTGTGTGTCATGGCTGTATCCCAACCCAGGAGTCTGAATCCAAGATTCTGCAGACACAGGAAATAAAGCTCTCTGCTAGATGTGAGGAACAGTCTCAAGGTGCTTTGCCCATGCCCAAGTCTGTTATTTCCTCTTTCTTTCTTTAATACCACTGAGTATGAGCTTTAACCTCATTTAGATTCCAGAAAGCCTCCAAGTTGGTTGTTTCCTCGTATAATTCAACTCCCCTCACTGCTTGCAAGACAGTTGAATTAAAAAAACAAAGAGCTTTCAGGTTGAAATCTGGGTGTTATAATCTATTTCTAGATATAAGTATAAAATATTCCATCTGTTCTCGGAAAACAGATGTTTTTTCATTACAGAATTACGGTGTTGGAAACAAATTGATTTGAAGACCCATTTCCACATAAGTAGGTATCCCACAGAAGCAGACTTCATTCTCCATGTTTACCACAAACCCACCGAAGCTGCTGCTCTGTTTGGAGGTCAGTTAATTCATTGATGGATCTCCAGCTGCACTGACAAGCATAAGCTCGTGCTCCTTTCTTCTTTATCATCTTTGCTCTTAGTTTACTGAGCTCAGGCATGTTATTCCTGCCAAAGAAGTGACAGCTTAGAATCATGATTTTTTTTTTAAAGCAAAAAAAGTCATGAGGCCATTTCAAATCAAAAGACATCTTAAGGACATTTCTGAGTACCACTGTCACAAATGAATTTAGGGATTTATTTAAATTCTGTTTTGAACACAATCCTTTCCTGAGAGCAGTCTCAGTGGCAGTTGCTGTGTTTCCAAATCAACTACAGATTGATGTTTTTGTAAACAACATTCTCTGCTGGCTTTAGAAACTCCCAGTCAGCCTCCAGAGGAAGAATTGAGAAGAAAACAAGGCAGAATTCTTATGTCAGGAAATTATCAAAAATGTATTTATCTTATCAAACTTACTCTAAAAATTGCTATGCATAATGGGTGCAATTACAGAGTAAACTTTTCATTAGGAACTGTTACTCAGGATGATTGTTAAAGTGACTGAAATGAAATGGCCATAAGAGGGTATAGTGTACATCACACCAGAAATAATTCCAGTGCAGCCATTAACCACAACAAATGAAAAATCAGATAGGCTATGATAAAAAGAAGTTGTTTCAAAAAAACTAAGTGAAAATGTAGCATTTTGGCTATCCCTGCTCTCCTGATCTCCTGGCCATCAATTACTGAATTACTTGAATTGCTCAAAAACAACATTAACAAGCCAGCTAAATAAAGAAAACCCAAAACAAGTATCAAATGAAGAAATTTTAAAAAAAGACATCAGACACCTACTGATGAAAGGAAAATGTTTAATCCTAAAGTTTGCTTTCTAAAGTTCAGGTTTGTCAAAATAAACAGCTAAATATCTTGCTAAATATTACAGATTTTAGTCAATGTTACAAGTATCTGATACTAATGCTGCTCATGTATTTTTTTTTCATTTATTAATTTCAAGATCTGAGAAGCAAGATAATTTAGACTTTGGGTAAATAGAAGAATCCCACTTTTGTTTAACTTTTCCTCCTACCAAACTAATCTTAGGAGACTACTGCACCACAGTATTTTTAAAGCTGCTTTAAATAATGGGGAAAATAACGGCATTCATAGAGAAATACAAATTTTGAGGCTGGAAGAAAAATACAGAAATAACCAAAGATGTAATAAAGGAAAATAAAACAAAAAGACAGGAAAATAAAGAAAAAGGAGATGATGTCTCCATTACTGCCCTGCTCTGGCTGTCACACACATCACTGTCCAAGCACATACTTGAACACATCCACCTCTTCCATCACTTAATGGGCACACACAGAGACTGGACTAAAATAAGACGAATCAAAATTTGATGTCTGTATTAGAAGCATGCCTACTACACTACCTTTCACAAAGTCTTGGGATTAGCTTTAGAGAAACTGGAAATAAGAGCTCCTTAATTGTAAATCTTCAAAATTATTTAAAGACATCACAATATAAGAAGAAAATAAAAATCCCACCTGTCCATTTAACCAAACCTTGCCTCAAGAAAGAAATCTGTTAAGAAATAAAGGTATTTGATTTTCACTGAACCTGACAGCATACTTGATCCTGGAAAAAAACATCTGACTTGAAAGCATCACTGTCCATATGACTGAAGGTGAGGTGCAATGCACATGCTGAACAGTCTGCAGTTATGTTGCAGACATTGTAGAAACCCTGCACTACTTGGTAGAGCTAACTCATCACATGGATTACCTGCTTATTTCAGCAGTATGGTGGCCTTTTGATCCATGAAACTTGAATTCTTTTTAAAAGCAGGACAATCATGGGAGAAGAGATGGAAATGGATGAAAACAGATTATGGGAGACATTGCTTCCCTTTCCCCACAGACTTTTCCACCTGATCCTGAACAGGTAGCACACATTGCTTCTTTTTAGGTGACAGAGCAGTGCTAAGGACTTTTCATCTTTCCTGTCCTTATTGAGCCCCAAAGCACATTAACACAATATTAATACCAAACCTACCCCAGACATACCTGAAGAAAAGATAATCACAGGACTGATCCCAGACATAGTCATTGAAAAGTGACACACGGAAGTCACAAGCAGTACAACGCAGTTGATCACACGTTCTGCACAAAGAAGAACAAACAATCAGAGAAGCTGACTGATATCATATACATAGATCATAACTGGTTTAAAGTACAGCACTCACTCAGAAATAATAGAAGCAACATTACCTAATCTTAACGCTTTTACATGTCTGGCAAGTTCAGTATTATGGAATGTGATTTAATTATATGATCATGTATTACTTTTACAGCTTCTTATCCTCACTGATACATTAAATAAACTGATATTCTCTTGATATATTCTCTTTAGTCTTCCTCACTGGTACAGCACCTGGCCAGCATCCAAATGTGCGTTGAGTACATAATTACTTTCTGCAAAAAATGCCACATGGAAATGCAATAATGTTCTATAGGATGTTGTGGATAAATCTTCAAAGTACTATCCTGCTAAATTCAGCTGCAATTGCAAAGCACTCTGACTATTTTCAGTTCAGGCTCTGGAATTATTTAAACCAGCCCAATGATTTAAGTCACATACTTGGCATCACATAGAAAGGGGAAGAGAGGCAGGGAAAAATAACAACACAGCAGCAATTTACTTAACTACTTACTGATTTTTGGTTTCATCTCTCATTTGCAAGCATCTTTCAACACCTCAGACAAACAAAAGGTCTAGTGGTCAACAACAGAGGACTGGAAGGGACCAGCTGATTTCAACTGCAGTTACAGGCAGCCACATCTTTAGATGACTACAAGGCTGCCCTGCCCAGTTTAAATGCAGAAGTTTGTACCACCAGGGAAACAAACACAGCTGTGAATAAAAATAATGACAAAGCAAACAGCACATATTTTTTTCAGTTTTCCCACCTTTTTGAAATATTTGTTCCTATTCCAGATGGTGAAAGGCTTCCACCCAGGTACACTGGACAGCATCTATATGGATTCATTAAAATATATGAAATATATGAAAATATATTGCAAAACAGGTTAGATAAGCAGTACAATGTTTTTTCTAGTTTAACAGCTATTTATAAAAAACATTTATATTGGTATTTATAAAAAAATATTTATTAAATATAGGGAAAGCATCCAAATGCTTGTAAACTACAGGATTTTAAAATTTCCATTACCAAAGTGTTCAAAGAAAAACTCTCTGAAAATCACTATGTCAAATATACAAGGGTCTATATATCGCAGCACTGGATAAATGCGTATGTCCATAAGGCAAAAGAAGGTGTGGTTCAGTAATTTAAATAACTAATACATTTATAATAATTAACTTTGACCACATGAAAACACATTACCAATTATTGAAAATTATCTATTTATCTTTGTTTTTCTTTAAAAAGAATGTTTCTCTTCTCAGTGTCTTTCTTAGGTAATGTCAACACAGATTAAACAGCAGCAATATTATTAGACTGATAAGTTATAATCAAGCTATGTCCAATGAGCCCAAACATTTTTCACTTACCTTTTCCCATGTGCCTGTACAACAACATGATTTCTTTCAGGTGCGAGACTTGCAGAGTTGGACTTCAATTTCTGTTAAAAAAACCCCCAAGGAGTAAAATGCAGCACTACAGCAAAGTAACAATGTTCTGTTTTATTTTATAAGCAGGAGCCAGCAAATCTCAGTCACAGAATAAGGGGACAAAGACTTTGGGAATTTTCTTGTTCAAGTGTGTGAGGCTCTGAAAGTAACAGGTAAGTGAGGAAGCAGGCTTCTTCCCATACTGAATTTCCAGCTCTGGCTGAAGGAATTCCACACCACATGACCACTTTGACTTTACAATCAAGACTTAGTATTTCATGCCCTCCTTTTAATAATTTTGCTTTTAAAACCAATTATAATTTGGAACCCTCTCCCTCAATGTTTTTAGCTTTTGTTTCATTAAAACCCATCAAGAACTTGGATTATTCAAAAAGACAGAGTCTTTGAAAAGTTTCTTATTTGCTACACACAGAAGATTTTATTTGAATTCTAGAATATTTGAACTCTAGATCCTAAATGGAAAGTTCTAGGGATATAAAATGAAAAAAACTATACAAATTTACTGACTTAATTCTCTTTCCCTAAGATGTATACAAGTATTTTTGTTAGTTCAGATTAAGCCACTCTGTAAAAAATCAAAGACAAACAAAACAAAAACAATGTCACTCATGAAAATAAGAGAATCCACATAGGGGTTATGAAGTATAATAAATACCATTTTCTACAGCTGATACCCAAACAAGTATCTATCTTCAATGGCTTCTGTCATTCTAACTGTCTTGAGAATGTAAATCTGTGGCTTCATCTCCATCTCCTGCTGTGAAATGAGAAGTCATTTGCAGAGGATACAAAACAGGGAGCAGTGGTTGGTGTGTCAGGTGACTGTGTTGCCATTAAGAGTGACCTCAAATGACTTGCAGAAATGGGCTGGGAGGAATCTCTTCAAGTTCAGCTAAGGGGAAATGCAATCTCTGCCCCCAGGGAGGAATAATTCTTATGCATAGAACGCCACGTGGGCTGACCAGCCAGAAAGCAGCTTTGCAGAGAAGGCTGTGGGAAATTCGGTCAATAACAAGTTGACCGTGAGCCAGCAGTGTGCCCTTGCAGCACAGAGGGCCAACAGTATCCTAGGCTACATTAGCAGGGATATTGCCAGCATGTCCAGGGAGATAATCCCTCCTCTCTACTCAGAGCTGATGAGACAGAATCACAGAATCATTTCAGCTGGAAGGGACCATCCCCTGCTCAAAGCGGGGTCAGTTTCAGCAGCTTGCCAAGGATTGTGTCCAGCAGCATTTTGAAAACCTCCAGACAGACCCCACAACCTCTCTGTGAAGACTGTCCCTGTGCTTGATAACCTTCACAGTAAAAAAAAGTGTTTTCTTGTGTACAGATGGAATTTTGTGTGTTTCAGTGTTTGCCCATTGCCTCTTGTCCTGTCACTGGGCACTATGGAGGAGAGTCTGGCCCCTTCTTTACTATACCCGTAGGTATTAACACATATTGATAAGGTCCCCCTGGAGCTTCTTTTCTCCAGACTGAACAGCCCCAGCTCTCTCAGCTGCTCCTCATATTCCAGTCTCTTAACCACCTCCATGGGCCTTTGCTGGAGGTTCTCCAGTAGCTCCATCTCTCTCTTGAATTTGAAAGACCAGAACAAGACATGGTACTCCAGATCCAACCTCATAGGCATGCCTGGAGCACTATGTCCAGTACAAGAGAGGCATGGACGTAGTGGAGTGGGCCCAGAAAAGGACCATAAAGGTCATTAAGGATTTAGACCATCTGACCTCCAGGTATAAGCTAAGAGAGATGGAATTGTTAGTCTGAAGGAAACAATGGTCAGGAGAACCTTATGAAGGTATGTCAGGGAAGAATAAAGAAGACATAGCCATACTCTTCTCAGTGGTGCTCACTGACAGGAGAAGCAATGGGCGCAAATTGAAGAACAAGAATTTCCACTTAAACATATTTTCCAAGTTTATTCTACAGCATGTTTTCATTCATGTTTTGCTTGAAAAGTTTTAGCTTATGGTGCTATTATTTCCATTGTTGAACCTAACTTGTTCTGCATTTCTCCAAACTTCTACTCACCTGAAGTGTTTTGGTAAAGCTGCTGTCATTACAGATTTCATCAATAATGTCATCTAGATCTTCTTCGCTGCTGCCAGCACTCATTAATGGTTTAGCTGATCTGAAAAACAAATAAATCAGCCTTTATTTTTACAGCAATATCACAGCAGTTCTTAGAATTGAAAGTTAAAAAATATAGTTACAGCCTTTTTCCTCTAAAATTTTTGTTGTATCTCAGGTAGGCCATCCAAATAATGACTGAACAGATGTAAACTGCAGGATGACACCTTTCAGTTCCTGTTGAATTGTCCCACCATAGGTCTTATTTTTGCTTGCTTCTTTTATTTCCAACCACTTCCAACACTGAATAAAACTATGACAGTACAACCCACACTGTGCTTACTGGGCAACTAATCGGACAACCCGGATTTTTCACATTCAGCTTCAGCAGCATGGATACAAAAAAGCCAGAGGAAAGTCTCTACTCAACTGCAGGGGTTCTGAAGAGAATTTCTGCCAAACTGGATGCATTTAGGAAGATCACCTGCACTTTGCTTTCACTCAAGCAACACTGAAGTCTGCTGTTTGCTAGCTCTTTGTCAAAGAGAGAGAGGCCTGTAGTACCACTGCATTACCCAATCAAGAACCAATCTACTCCTGAGAAAGAAGAAAAAGGTCTGATTTTTTTTTAAAGATTGTAATTAGATTGACTACAATTAAGTGCTCATCTAACCATTATGCAAACAACGTGGAAGTCCTGTAATGCGGCCAAAGGTAGTGCTCTTGCTGGTCTTGCATTAGTCATTGGGCTCTTCAAGATCCTTCCTGGGACTCTGAAATGCATGTTGTGTGAGCGCTCAGCAGCCCACCTGTGGAGATATCTGGCCAAGCCTCTCTGGTCCACAGACCTTCCAAGGGGAGTCTGAGATATCTGTGAGGGCTGGGATGTAAACCTGACAGTCAGGAGGGAAACCCAAGCGCAGGCAAAGATGCCTGTCAGGGCTAGGATGGAAAGCTGAGGGCAAGCAAAGACACCAATGAGGGCCAAGATGGAAACCTGATGTCTGGGATGGAAGCCTGAGAACAGGCAGGGATGCGGGACACCGAATGCTTGGCAGTACTGTCAGCAATGACCCTGTCAGGACCAAACCTGCAGGTATTCATATCACCATTGTGAAAATTGTGGCATTTGAGCCAGATACCTCATAGTGTAGAGTGTAAGTTAAGTGCTTACTGTAGCAGATATGGTTAATGAAATATGAACAGAAAAATTATGAACAGAAAAAAACAGATCCAAGGGAACAGCATGAAGCTGTGTCAGGGGAGGTTTAGGCAGGATATTAAGAAAAGGTTCTTCACCCAGAGGGTGGCTGGGCACTGAAACAGCTCCCCCGGGAAGTGGTCACAGCACCAAGCCTGACAGAGCTCAAGAACCATTTGGGCAATGCTCCCAGGTACATGATGTGATTTTTGGGTGTCCTAGGCAGGGCTAGGAATTGGACTTCAATGATCCTCGTGGGTTTCTTCCAACTCTGAACATTCTGTGATTTCTGTGAAATGACTGAAGTATGAAGAGAACAAAAACTTTGATAATGCTATTGCTAAAGTTCTTCCCGCTCTAAATCGCAAGATTTATAGATATTTGAGATCAGTTATTTACAGAGAGCTATTATGACGTGAGTTACAGAGCCAAGTAATCCCCAGCCTCAACTCAGAGGCAAGTTAGAGCAGCTTTTAACGCCATATTTAATCCGAGGCTGCGGTACTCGCTAAAGACAAAGACTGGCTGAAGTAACTAAACTCGCTGGCACACGATTTCGGTCTTTAAAAATTAAGGGCTGCAGGTGACACTCGCCGGCCCGGTTCCGGCTCCTGAACCCGCGTATTTTGGGTTCCTGAGAGGTCTGGCCGCACGGGGCAGGCAGGGAATGGGCTGCGCGCCACCCAGGCGGCCCTCGCTCAGCGGGTAGGTTTGTGAGGGCAGCGGGACCGCGGCGGGACCGCTAACCTGCCGTCCTTGGCCGCCGCGGGCTCCTCCTCGCCGCCGCCGTGCCGCTGGCACAGCCGCCTCTCCACTTCGTCCAGCAGCCGGTCCAGCTCGTCCGCCATCTTGCCGCCCGCGGTTGCCAAGGCGGCCTCGCGGCAGGGGAGGGGCGGGCTCTGCTCGCCCGGCCCGGCCCGGCGCGGTGGGGTGCGGTGCGGTGCGGGCGGCTGTGGGGCTCCTGCGGCGCGCGGCCGCGGCTACGCCCCCGCCACACAGCCACATCGCGACACTGCTCCCGGGATTCGGCAGTGAACGACGGCGGAGAAAAAAAGAAAAACACAAAGCCGCTGGCTGGCGGCCGTAGTCGGCAGGATTCGAACCTGCGCGGGGAGACCCCAATGGATTTCTAGTCCATCGCCTTAACCACTCGGCCACGACTACGCATGCTGCAATATCTTTCCCAGCATGTTATGACAGTTCACCAGTGGGAACTCATGATTTGGCGCTTCGGGTACGTCTCCTCACGGCGCGCGGCGAAAGGCTTAAAATAGAGTTTAGGCTTAATGCATCTCTTATACAGTTCACTGCGCTGCATATTGGTCTGTTTAGAGTAAAATGAAATTTGTTGTGTTTATTTTATTTTTCCCACCCCCGTAGATTAGGAATCCTCGTGGAGCGAGCGGCCTCAGGAACACTCCCCAGCTGACATCCCCTGCAGCGCCCGGGAAGTCGGGGTGACATTTTTGAGGGAAGGCCCACAAAGGGAAGGCTCTCATGTTTGAGGGAAGGCCCACAAAGGGAAGGCTCTCATGTTTGAGGGAAGGCCCACAAAGGTTGCTCTCGCCTACCGTCCTGTTAGTAAATCCAGGCTACAGCAGGAGGTGTCAGTCAGCAGCCTTCCAATGCCATCTCCATTTCTTCTCTCGTCTGAGACACACGGGAGGTCAGATGTCTCGAGGTGGGTGTACTGCCCGTGAATGCTGTATGTTGTTATATTTATTTAGAAATGCAAGGAAGCGGTTTAGAGAGAGAAAACTGCAAGAGCATTTAAGCTAAACAGAGCATTGCCATCTCCTCAGGTCAGCTGAGATGGAAAGCACAGTGCTTGTACCCTCCCGTGGCCCAGATGGCTCAATATTTGTCAGTTCATGATGAACTGGAGTCTACAGTCCTTAAGAATGCCAAGAAAAGCCTTTCAGTAACAAGGTATTTTACAATTCTCTGGGTATTTCAATTAATGAGTTGCAAGCCCTTTCTGAATTCCCTCGTACTTAAGCTTTTATTTCATTGTTCCATTTTCCTCCCCACACATCTCAGGTCTCCATTAATACCCCAGTCCGATACACGGCAGTGCTGGTGGGGGAGATGTGTTGGGTAGAACAGTTGTGAGCCTTTGCTGGGTTGACGTGATGGAAGAAACGAAATAGTGTTGATGCTGCTCCAGCTCTTTTAAGTGGTCCCTTGGCCAGAACTCTGTGTCATGTAGGTAAATTCAATCCAGAAGAAGTGGATTTTTGGGTGGAATTTTTACATTCATCTCTTGCAGCTGTGGAGAGTTTAAACTAATCACAATTCTCCCCAGTACGCTATCATCTCTGTAATTTGAAAAAGGATCAGGAGCCCACAGGCTTGGAAAATCTTGAAGAAACTCTTGTCCTGAAATACATCATCACATGTGGAAAAGACCACTTGCTGCATCATCTTAAAGGAGCTTAAGAATGCCGAAATCCAGTATCATTCTGGCATTCTTTCAAATGGCGTTAGAAATCTGAGTACATTCTCTTTTGACTGCAAAACAGCTTCTTTCCCTTTCAATCAATCCTGTGGCTGTCAGTGCGTCTTGCAAGGTGCCAAAAATGTATGGAGTGTCTATGGGATAATGGTGCCAAAGTCAGGGGTGCCTCGAGGCCTTCTCCCATGAACTCGTTGCAGCATTTGCTGAGTTGGAAAGCATTTGAAACCAAAAAGAAAAAAGACGCAGACCTTTAAAAATCCTTAAACTGAAAAGATTGGCTTTGTGCAGATTGCTGCCTGCTGTTTGGATCCTTGTTGTTCAAAACTTCTGAAGGGCCTGATGCAATCAAAGAGACTTACTGGATCAAATTGATTCCAGACTAGTCCATGGAATCACACTGAGGTGAATCTGGCATCCTGGGCCTTCAGCTAAGCTGTGGCCAGGAGAAAGGAGTTGAGGTCATGCCCTGAATTTTGTCCTCTCTTAGCAAATCAGTGAAGTGGCTTGTGCAAATCATATCTCCCACTGACTGCTTGGGGCTTATAGTGGTGTAAATGGAAAGGTTACTGATTGTTGAGGGCTGGAAAAGTACAGAGTGACCACTTTGATGATGATGGCTTTTTTTTTTTTTTTTTTTTTAATATAGTATCTCAATATATCATTAGGAAAAGAGAACAGAAAGCTAGAAGGCTGTTCTGGGTGGAAGCCATCATGTTCTCTAATCCTCAAGCTACTGAAAGCCTTCTCAGTGGTGCTGATAAAACTGGATTTTGCCGCAACAGTGATGAGGACAAGAAAAACCTTCTAGGACAGGATGTTAATTTGCCTCTTCTGTTTTCTCTAGGGACCAAAGAGAGCCTAAATTGAGGATGACCAGAACTCTTCTCAGCCCTGTTCACTGAACTATGGAACTCTCCAGGACCTGGGTAATGATAGAAGTCAGCAGAGCCAGGTAATACCGAAGTAGTTTCCAAGTGCTACTCATTGCCTGACAAGAGTGAAATGATTGCAGGGAGGCACTCTTTTTTTGATATGGTGATAGCATGTTGCAGTCCTTTCTGCCTTCCAATCTCTTGCCCCAGAAGTTGGGATGGAGGTAATGCAGTGACTGCCTCTCCCCAAGGTGTTCTGCTGCCTCCAGCAAATGTAGAACAGTTCAACTGCTTGCTGCCAGTCACAGGATATTGCTCTTATCCTGTTCCTGCTCACAATCCAGTATAACATCATTTTGAGTGACACCACTTATTTCCTATTAGTAGAACAGTGTATCAACATGAGAAAATTCAAGGCTGAATCTAGATTTTTGGCCATAATTTTAACCACTGGCAAGCATTCCCATGAATAAAATTATTCTACTAAAGATACCAGCCTGGGAGACGATGCCTTGAAAGACCTCTTGGCAGCAAAATTAACTGTGTGTGCAAGATTCCTTATGTAACACTGGTTTGTGATGTTGAGAGACAGCCTCAGATCAAAGGACAGTTTAAGCTGGAGGCTATCCCAGTCTTGGACTTCACTGTCAATCCTTCCATCAAAGGTGCAAGCTCAGAGGGTGGATTTTCAGTTCAGCTTGCTGGCACAGCTGCCTTACACATGAGGGGCACAAGGACTGAACAACTTCCAGTTACTTCCAACCTTCCTCTGAATTAATAATTTCAAGGTTAGAGTACGTGAGCACCTGTTTCCTGGGCTACACAGTTCTCTTGCAAAGGAAAGTATTCCTGAGAAGAACAGGTGAGTGTCCAGAAAGACAATCTTAGCCATTGCTGTGAGGGGTAAACTTATTTTGGGATGTTCATAAACATACATACTCATTTTCAAATTAGTGTGACATTGAGGTGCTTACCAAGGGAAGCAGAAGATTTTTCATGACAGTATATAAAACAAAAAAGAACTTGCTTGGGGGCCTTTTTATTGACATGGCATAATCCTAAAATCTTGTTATAACCATGACATTTTGATCTCCGTGAGGGCATAACAAACATTGGAAAGTCATTTCTGGGAAAAAACTGTCAGATTGTAAGGCTGTGTAACAAGGAGGTCACACCTCCAAATCAATGATAATTATGTGTAACTTTGAATAAAAATGGTGTTGCCAGACGCTGTGCCGCTTTACTGCACCTGCATTCTCTGGCACCAAGGGTGTCAGTCCCTGTAAAATGGAGCAGAGGGAGGCACAGGGTGATAAAGCAGGTCTGTGCAGAGAATATATCACAAGGTAAAAATGTTTCCATTTAACAGATAGAAATAATAATTAGTAGTAAATATAAGATAATTAGCTTGCCAGGAGGGAACTAGGCTGTGAGAATGTGAGTAGGAAGGAGAAAACATCAAGCAGAGAGGGCCAGGGACTATTGGGGAAAAATCCTTCCTGCTTGCTGCCCATTGCACAGCTGTGGTGAGAGGTAAACACCATGTAAAACCAGCCTAGCTGAGGGAGCTGAAACCAAAGCAGAGATAGTGTTCCATCACCCTTGCCAAGGCTGGAAAATGTTTTTCAGGGATGGTTCTTCAGAAGAGTTGTGAGCTAGGAATAACTATCTTGTAAGCCACAGAGGCATGGCATGTGTGTGCATGCGGGGGTGAAGATGCTGTTTGTGTGAACTCCACACTAACATCCTGCTCCTCAGTGGAGCTGGTTGAGATTTTTCTTCCTGAGGCCCCAGGATGCTGCATCTTGGAGACAGAAGTGGCAGCTGACAGGGGTGGTGTTGTCACACATCATGTTCCAGATACACTCCTTTGTTTCACTGTATAGCAGTGGACTTTGTTTCACTGCGTCACTTCCTTTTCTCTACAAGAATCCCAGTTGGAGGAAACATGTTAGGCGGAATCACACCTGTGTAACATGAATGCCATTTGCATGTGTGATTTTGTACAGGCTTTTACAGTTAAAAATACTTATAATGGCAAGAAGAATAGTGTTTTACAGATGAAAGCTTCTTCATAAAACCTCACTCTAGAACCTCAAATGCTGAACAGAGTTCTTAATGTCTGTAAGTTTCTAATGAGGTTTTAATTTGGATTTGAAATAAATAAGGTTTTTTCCCAGTGCAGTTTTCAAATGGGAGAATAGTAAAGGGCAAAGTGAAAATTAAAAGCTAGGACCCCACTGATTTCAGCAGGGTCAGAATTTCATACAGAAGGTGAAAATCCAGTCCACCTGATTGCAAATATCTGTTCCTTGCTGGAGGACAGGAACTCGTAGCTCTCCTTCCAACTCCAAGCTGTGTCTCCCAGCAGAGGGCATTGCAGAATGACATTAGCATTTTTCAGAAATCTGGCAGAAGGGGAACTGAACTTCAAGGGGTTGTTTGGCTGGTCTAAAATTTATTTTCATGACCTCCACTGGAAGAGTGGATCATCAGTCATTTAAAACCAAAAGATACTTCTAGCAAACTGTAGCTGGAAGATGAAAGGAATTTTTCCTTGCACTCCAAAAAACCCTGATGCCTGAAAGAGAAGGCAAATGCCAGAAAGCATTTGTTCTTAAGTTTCTCTGTCACACAATTTATTTTCATGTTTTCCATGACACTGTAGGCTGAAGCACAAAGACTGGTTTCAGGCTGAGATCCTCCTGACATTCTGTAAAAAAGAATAAACTGTTTCCTATTAAAAAAAAATGCAGAATTAAAATTAAATTGACGTGAGCAACAAGGAGAAGAGAGAAAGTTCAAGATTTGCAGTAGATGTGGATAACAAGCATAATTTAAAATAGTGGAGATCAGAAAGGAGATTTTTCAAAAGACTGGGCTGTGCTATGAATCAAACCAAGAAGCTACAAGGTACCCTGAGCAGTGCATAGCCTTCAATGCTTCTCTCTTCCCTGCCACCCTCCCTAAGCCCTGCAGCCCATATCTATCATGCAGACAGGTCTTCTGACCCTGTCCCCACATTCTGGCTGGTTCTGTCTCATAACAGTTGTGCCAATCCACTTTCTGGAGGCAGTGTACGTGGATTTAATGGACATGATCAGGTTGACTCCATAACGCAGGCCTTCTGTTAAGTCTCTGTCTACAGGCAGTGTTTATTTGAGCTTATTGTGTGGCCAGCCATCAAACTGACTGGTGTGACACCTTGGCAGAGGAGAGTGAGGGATTGAGGGGAGGAGAGGCTGAGAAGTGTGTGGAGCAACAGTACGTTCTGTTGTTTAGCATTTGTTCTTTGGCAGGTCACAAGAGGATTCAGTGTGTTTGAAAGCAGTCATTATAGTTTTACAGGTGGAGAAACTGAGTCACCCAGGTGGTTGTAGCCTGCCCAAACTCATTAGATAAAATCAGGATAGAAGTACTAAGAGCACTCCCATCTCTCCTGTTGATAAAGTCTCAGCTTAGTACACTGTACACTCACTGAGCTACACCATGTCTATGAGCTATGGTAAGAAACACTGCCAAGTTAGAGGAGTGCAGGTGGGCAAGAGTTAAAGAGCAAACTCTCCCGCCTCGATTCTAGATAATGTTCTCTCTCAGGTTAGTTTCCAGAGTTAAAACCAACGGGACTTGAGCAAAGGTCCTGAATTTGAATTTCAATGAATGATATTGAGGGAGTGGTTGGGGTATTTTTTACATACCCTGAAAATGCCTAATAGGCATTCAGCTCTGGAGGACTTGAAAGGACTGTAACCTTTCCTACAGTTTAACAACACATTTCTCCATAAAACTAACTTAAGAAAAATTCCCTGCATTCCCACACTGAGCACTTAGCAGTCTTTTCAAACTTACGATATAGCTGTAAATATAGCTTATAACCATAAAATTAAGGTTATGTGGACTTGTAACTTTTTATTTTATGCTAGCTCTGTGGCCCACTAGCAATTTCTACAAAGGTTACTGTCCTAAAGTCTGCAATGAATTACATGAGTAAACTAAGAAGACACAAAACTTAGAAGAGTAAGAAGAAACAGAAAACAACCCTCACTCTTTAAACAGACATTGGGTGTTTAAAAAGAGAAGGGCAAACAAAAGGAACTTCTCATGCTTTACAATTTCAATTTCAATTTCAATTTCTTTGTGCTGTACAGGGAACTTGCTAGCATACATAACTGTCACTGTGCTCATGGGGTGTTTAATGGCTACAGAATAACTTCAGAAAAGCCAACAGATCTCAAAAATAAATAGGTAGTGTTTTCTTGGAGTGCTACCAATGAAATTCTGACAACCTGTGCCAAGTGAAGCTCTGATGAGCAAAATTCAGATGATTTTTACTGTGGTGTACTAAAAAAATTTGTTTCCATCTAGCTGCATCCTTGCAATTTATGTTACGGATTGTGAAGTTACAGAACCTCTAGTTTCTACAGAAAATGGGCTCCGCTTTTATTATGTCATTTTACAGTGCCTAGAAAACCTTTGGCTTTCCAATATTGTAACTGCAAACTAAAATCTAATAAAGATAGCTTTTTTTCCAGTAGTTACTGTAGACTGACTGTAGAGTCAAGGTACTTCAGCTGAGTTCTTGAACAGAAACTCTTTAAAGTCCACTTCTTTTAAGAAAATTTTGTGGAAATTAGCCCTTGCTAGGGTAGGGTCGTTACCTCCCACTACTTCTGTTGTCTTGAAAACTTTGAAGGCCAGAACCACCTGATGAACAGCCTTGTTTTTTATGACAGCTCAGTTTACTGTAAATCTGTGATTACAAGCATTTGGACAGCATGGAAATTGGATGCAACTTCTGTGGCTCAGGCCCTTAGCTAAAAGAAATACAGCCACAGCAGGAGGGGGCTAAGGAAAGGAGCAATTAATTTAGTTTTCCTACAGTATTGC
This sequence comes from Lichenostomus cassidix, assembly GCF_008360975.1. NCBI lineage: Eukaryota > Metazoa > Chordata > Aves > Passeriformes > Meliphagidae > Lichenostomus > Lichenostomus cassidix. The sequence goes on from NC_139482.1 coordinate 128,794,025, forward strand.
AACAACATGAGCATCATAATTTAAAAGCCTTTGGAACAGTCTTCTTAATTTCCTCCTATCCCACTCGCTCAACTTTTTGTCTTGGTCTGGCTTTTGTTCACTTCATGTAGCCTGCCAGACCAACCTAAGCCTGCCTGAACCCAACCAGTTGGTCCCTGACGTAATCCTGAATGCTGACCTGTGAGGCTGACCTCAAGATTTGCCAGGCAGAAAAGGACCCACTTGGCTTTAAAGTGCTGGCTCTGTTTTGCGAAGAGCTGGCAAAGTATGTTTTTCTTTTTACTTTTATAGCTTGTTCCAAAGTCCATGGAGGATACACAGCTGGCTGGCAATACCACAGCTAATTCCATGGCTGCAGAGTCTTAAAAAGCCTCTGGTGGTGATGCTCAAAAGCAATGCACAGGAGTAGTGCGCTATGTAATATGTGTGCTGCCTACAGACCTTCTTGCTCTCTACAAATGCACAGCATTAGCGAGGTGTTTCATTAATCTGTGATGGAAGTAAAGCAGACGTCTCTCTAGATAGCAAGTTCTAAGTGCTCCTGATCTATGTCAATTCTGCTTTTACCCCACTGCTTCTTGCTCTCATGTCTAATGCCACTGAAAGTGAATGACAATTCCAAACCTGTTTTACATTTTGGAAATTGCTTGTGTTTGGGAGACAGAAAGCTGCTCTTTTGAAACTCTTTAAATGAATATTCAGGTTCCCAATGAATTAATATTTTTCTCTTGTTCGGTTGTTTATTGATGATAGTTCTATTTTCTCTAGAGTATCTATTTTTATGGCCGCCTTTTTTCTTTCTTGGCATCTGTGGCTTTGCAAGTTGTCTGAAAAAGTCTGCAGGACAAAAAGAACACAAATTTACTGAAATTTAATCTAAATCATAACCCAGAAAAGCAGCAGGAAGAGAAATAAACAGCAATAACCCTTTTGGAACTAATCTCAACTCTCTCTTCTGATTAAAGGGAATTGCAAACATAACACATGTCTCTGAAGTAGCAATCTCAAGGACAATTATATGAAACATGGCAACTAGACAAGTCTCCCAAACACTTGCTGGTAGCTAGGATGAGGTAGTATGTCTTTTCCTGTTGTTGAGTAAAGTCACCCACCCAGCCTTTACACAATGGCTGCCTGTGAGCACTGACAGGAATTATCTTCCTGTGAGCATTACATAGCTCATCACCTTCAGTCAAGTAAATGTCAGCATGTCTTAACATAAACAAATCAGGATGGCAGCAGCTGAGAGTCACACTCCAGTTAGACTTATGTCTCGAAATGTGAAAGATCTGGCAACATCACTAAATCCTCAAACGAATACATCAGAGCCTTGTTTCTTTCACAGGTTGCAGTTGTATCTTCTTTGACATCCCCATTCCCAAAACCTAGAGATTAGTGCTCTTACTAAAGGTGTGAAAAATCCATGCTCAGTTCTCTCCCCTGCTCAAAAAAAAAAAAAGAAGGATTTTTCTCTCTTTTTTTGGAGAGGTGTTTTCAGTTCCTCCTGTGGTACAGAAAAGAAACCAAGACACAGGGCCTACCATTTAAAGCTTTTTAGTTGGTACATTATTGAAATTGCTTTTGATGTGCTCTTAGGGACTTCTCCAGTGTGTCTCCAGAGTATTTGTAGTGATTTACTTTTTCTTTCACATTGAAGAATTAATGGATGGGAAAATATCTCTGTAGGCCTTAGAGCAGAGACTGGAATGAGTCCCACTTTTTCCAGGTGAGTCTTTCAGCAGGATATGCAGCTGTGTTTGTGTGATTTTCACCTGAGAGCCTGGAGTGGTGTCTTGTGGTTTGGGCAGGGAGCTTTTGGGTAGAGGAGCAAGCTGCTCAAGTTCTCTATCGAGTAGGCTTCTCCATAAGACACTGATGCTAGAATTGCTCTACTACAGCTTTTCAAACACCTTAATGGTCTGTAGCTAGTTTCTGAAAGGGCTTCAAGAGTGACTGTGGAGCTCTTGATCTCAAGCAGAAGCGTGTTGTGTAGCACAAGGAAAGGAGCTTCAGCCGTGGGGTGAAAGGATGCTGCTAACACCCTATTGCTGCCCATGTTTCATGTTAACTAGCTCTAGATATATGTCCCCTTCTAGCTGGGGATATTGGGCCTCATTCCTGGGATTTCTGACTCAAACTGCACATGTGGGAAGCCTAGCACATGTGGGGAGGGGCTGGTTTCTATTTCACCACCAGTAATTCAGGCACTGTGGCTTTTAGCATTCAGTCCTTTCTTCCTGTAATGTCAAAATCACACAGTTGCCTGGTGTTGTGCATCTTGATTGCTGGAGACTAGAGTCCAGGTATGCAGCTGTCCATGTCTGTCTCAATGGGTTGGGATTAATTAATCTCTTTTCTTTCTACCATTTATCTGGGGAATACATCTAAGAGAAGGTCCAGCTCCATAGTATTTTTATTTGTAGGTAATCTAATCCGAGCTTTAATTATTGGTTATGTGCAAGGCATAACCAGGTACTCATTCTATAGGTACTGCCTAAGTCCACCATGAAACATACATCCATCTTCTTCACTCGGGCTTCTCTGAGGTCTTTCCAGTTGTCCCTGGCACAGTGTATGGTAGGCATATTGACTGGAGTTGGCAAAGGGATAAATGAATGCAATGTAGTCCATGACTGAGGTAAAGAATGGCATTAGCTCATTATCTTAATCAAGTATTTTTAGCTGCAACTCCTCTGTGTGGATTACATGATGGGTGGTGGTCTTTTATTTGGCGATTTGGCAAAAGGATGAGGGGCAGAGAAGAGGGAGGAAAACAAGGAAGGAATGAGGGTGGTGGAGGCCAACAGGTATCTTGATGAGGGCGAACACTTTTCACAAAGAAGTGGAGGAGGAGCCCAGGCTTGACTGGTGCTTGCTGACTTTACCACGGAATACATTTATCCAAAAACCAAAGAGGGGGATGGGAGGGCAGTTTTCTTCAATAGGAAACCCGGATGATTTGCTTTGTGTTGAGAGACCAGTGTGTGAGCAGTTGTTTATGCCTGCCACCCAAGCACAAAGCTGCTGTACGATTATGAAGACAGATTGTTAATATACTTTCAAGTTTGCTTCTATTACTTATTTTTCCATGCTGTGTGCACCGTGGAAAAACTCAGACTAGCCAATGAAAGCTGAACTGCAAAAGCAAAGTTTTCCTGTGAATGTAAAATGGAGCTTTATAAAATCACGCATTTTACGATCATTATGAATTGTGATTGGTTTCCAGACCAAAAAAAAAAAAAAAAAAAAATCTGCAAAACTGCACCTGCAGCAAGGCTGTATAGTGCTGATGAAAAATGTGAATCATGGATTATTACAGTTTTGGGTTTTGTTTGGATTTTTTTTTTTGTGTTTGTTTAATTTTGTTTTTAAGTTATAGGTTTTCCATTATTTATTACAATTCCTTTAGGACAACACAGGAGTCTTGAGTGTCAAATCTGTTCATACACTCTGGGGTACCTGCATGCAATTTATATGGAAAAGATGATAAGCGTTCGAGAAGATTGAACGCTACAGCCACTGGAAAATGGAAGGAGAGAAATTTTTACAGCTAGATGTCACAGTTAAATCTTAATCACAATCATACTGTTATAAATCCAGTGTAACTCCACAGGGAGCTTAACAGGGCCCTGAGCACACTGCTGCTGAATTAAACACAGCTTGTGCCTAGCATGTTGCAAGCCGCCCTTTGGTGGAAATATCCTTTGGTGGATGTATGCAGGTCCAGACAAATTCACAGGCAGTATCTCAATTGTCTTTTATAGTACTGTTTTCTGGTGCCCTGCTGGAGTTCCTGGTAACCAGAAAGCTTAATAAAAAGCTCTAGAAAATGTAGATCTTAGAGGAAAAATGTCACTCATGAAAATACTGAAGAAACATGATACTAAGATTAATAAATGTCATTAGTCAGGTTGCTAGCTCTGTCGAAGTAGTACTGTAACAACCCTTGGAAAAAAATAATGGAGTATTTCTGAAGAAAAATTGCAGAAACTAGTAAATAGAACATTTCATAGGTTATGCTTTCTCCTTTGTGTGCACACAGTCAGGGAAGAATATACCACATAGGAAAATTAGTGCCTGACACATTTCACATCATGGCTATTCCTGGCATGCTTTCCATAGTTAGGTTAAAATTGTGTTCCATGGAGTTACAGTACTTTCTTTGATTTGTTGCCAATATTTGCTTAAGCAAATTGAAGAGCTCACATTATACTAGGGTAGAAAGAGTGATAAATTGCAAAAATGCAGTAAATGTTAATGCTACATGTTTAAGCAGAAATCTGAAGAAATTGCTCTCATGGCTGATAACTTTAACAGATTGAAAAGAAAACACATGATCACATAACACAGTAAATGAAAGCTTGTGATAGAGGATACAGGTTCAAATATTTGCCACACCTGAAGAGATTTTGAAGTATTTTTTGCTTGGTTCCCTGAAACACAGTTCTTTAGTGTTCAAAACAAAAGCTTTGATTCCTAGAAAAAGTATACCAAATATTGTGTTCAACTGTGAGAACTTAGATGCTAAATTCTCCCTTTTAAAAAGTGCTTGCAGCTCCTGTGTTGACTTCAGGATATAATTTGGTCCATTGTAGTTATTTTAGCCTATTTTCTTGTCAACAAATTTGTGTTGTTTTTGTTTATTTCTGCATGAATGGAGAAAGCCATTGCAGAAACTTTAATTTCAGAGCCATAAGGCACATAATACAGAGCAGAACTAAATCCTGACCTGGTACACTCTAGTTTTGCTGTAAAGGTAAACTAAACCCCTACTGCAAATAGGGGTTTAGATAAAAGTTTTACAGTTTCTGGGAATCTCTTGAAATGCAAAAAAAGGGAGATGCATGATCAATTATTATGGACAAGATACACTATTTTATGAAGTATAACAATCAAAATAATTTGAAATAGATTTAGTGGCATGTATTCCATCTCTGATTTATACTTGCAGAAACATGCCGTGTATTTATACTAGTTAATGTGAAGATACGTATGCTACTTAGATCACATTAAAGTCAGGTGAATATTGTACAAAAATATTTAGAAATGCTAATTTCAACAAAAGAAGGAGTTCAGTGAGGTACAGAACTAATGAAGTCTGATATTCCATTGCCTCGTTACTTCTAGGTGGAATCTTGGATATTTGACTGAAGCTGTCATTCCAATCAGATTAAATTCTCAGATCTTTTAATGATTTCCCTTAATATGGGGATACCTAATTACTTTTATTGGAAGGCTATTAATGGAAAATAGACCTCATCACAGATGATATATTTGTACAAAATTTTGTAAAAAATATGTTGGGAACAGACAACAGTAGGAAAAGAGGGCATTATGAGATCTCTGATTTTTCTCCTCTCCATAAACCTTCCAGCGATGTGAGGATTAGGTGATATTGTCACCAGGTGGTGTAAAACCAAACACAGCCCTTGAAGAGCAAATAGCATATAAGAAATAGCAAAAGAAAGAACTGAAGTGAATCATTTGAGAACATCCAAACAGCTGAAATATGTTCACTGACATGGTTATTTGAACAATTGTGAATAACAACCAGATGAATTGAAGTCAAAGTTTCTCCATAATAATTCAGAAAGAGAACAAAAGGCTTAATCTACTAAATAAAATATTTGCTATGAAAAGCTTGCCCAGCTCTAATTTATATATTGTAAAAGGATGTTGGCTTGAGATATGCTTTATTACCAAACTCAGATAAGGATACAGGGAAATGCTGCCTGAGGACTTCATTAAAGGAGCTATGGACTAGGAGATCTAAGAGTGGTCAATAGGTGAAATGAAGGTATTTTTACAACTTTATGACTCTAGAGTAATAAACAAAGGATGTGACCAGTGGAACTTGGGGGAGGAGGCAGATAGAGAAAAATCAAAATAAGACAGAGTGCAAAAAGATAAAACATATTTTGGCAAGCTTATTTTGACTTTTTAAACTGGAACGGTGAACTCCTATGGACAGTCCCTCCCTTCCACCATTATGCAATGACTTCCACCCCATTTTCCATTGGTAGCCCTCTGTGTCAGTAGACACAGATCAGCTCTGGGTTTTAACTGGTCCTGGCACATTATGAGATCTCACCTGATTCAGGTCTGTGAGCTTCCTCAAAGCAAAACCCTGCTTCTGCAGAGTGCTGTGCCTCTTGCTGTAGACAAATGCATGTGGCTTTACTGTGATAACTTCCTCAAGGTTATGTTGACCTTAACTAGTGAGTCAAGTGGATAATATGTTTGTGGGGGGGAGGACTAAGTGAGGCTGGATAACATAAGTCCTCTCAGAGGTTCCCTGGGAGACCACAAAGAAGAATGCTCTCACACACACAAAAGTAAGAATGTGCATTTGGAGGGAGTGTTCATCACCACTGTGTTAATTTCTGATGGAAGACTTGCAGGCATTAGAGTCACTGCAGCTTTCATCCAAGCCCAAGTCAATGAATTACAGTGCATTCTCTGCTAAGCAGGACTTCATGCTTTCCAGTTCTTTCACATGCAGCAATTTTACAAATTACAGGATGTAACTGGGAAGGGTTTGTAGGATTGTCCTGAAAATTGCAGTTCTTTCAAAAGGAAGCTTTATTAATTTTTAGTCATATAAATGTGATACACCTGTGCAAATCTTAAGCATCTTCTTTGGAACAGTCTGTGGACAGTCTTAAGGGTCCCACATACTTGGGTAGGTTGCTAATCTTACCTAAGGGAAGGCAGTTGTTCACATGTAACAGCTGGCAGAAATCACTACGAACAACAAGACAGGTACATCTTTATTGGATGGGAACCCAGAGAAGAAGAAGCAGAAGCAGAAGAAACAGAAGGAGAAAAAGAAGAAGCAGAAGAAGAAACAGAAGAAGAAGCAGCAGCAGCAGCAGAAGAAGAAGCAAAAGAAGCAGCAGAAGAAGCAGCAGCAGAAGAAGCAAAAGAAGCAGCAGAAGAAGAAGCAAAAGAAGCAGCAGAAGAAGCAGCAGCAGAAGAAGCAAAAGAAGCATCACCAGAAGAAGCAGCAGCAGCAGAAGAAGCAGCAGCAGAAGAAGAAAGAAGGAGAGTCTCCACTAAAAAAGAATCTTTGAGGATTTCTTTTATAAATTTCTGCCCAGTTCTCTTCTACTTTCCTGGTAATTTAGGGGTTCCTGAGTTCCCTTTAATGCTGGATGGTGAGTTCAACACACAGGGTTTCATGCAGAGCAGGATACCTGAAGGACTACAGTTAGCGGAGAAAGTTTTTTTGCTCAAAGAGAGAGTTGCATCTTTATTTTCACTTGATTTTTGTGGCTAACATGAGGATTAGCCTCTCCATTTCCTCTTCATACTGTCCAAATTATCCATGCTTACTTATTGTACGTTTTTGCAGCTACTGGTCTGCTTTCAGCCATTGAAGGCTGAAAAAGACACAGATTAACAGGGATTCATGGAATGATGTGCTCTGTCTGGTTTCAGATTCCAGATTACATCTTTTCCCTGACCCTGCATCCAAGGCTCTTACAGAAAGTGACTTCATGGTACTAAGGACCAGGCAAATTTGAGGAGCAAACAGATTGACCAAATGAAAGAAAAAGACCTCCCAGATATGCTAAGCCCCAAAACGTTCCTCCCAAAAATCCAAAGCAAAGCACAAATTCAGTAACATTGGAACTGATCTGTGACCTTTCTCAGGTGGGATTTGAGGAATTAAGGAAACCTTAGAAAACTGAGGTCATGTCTGCTCAGCCTAGACTTTAGAGATCCTGTGGTGCTCCACGTACTAGGCGAGTATTTACCTTCATGTTCTGACCAAAACATAATCTTCTCCCCAGAGCAAAGGAGCATCCATACTCTGATTAGAGTCTCTTCTCCATCTTGGAAGTGTCTGCATTTTGATGATGCAGCTTGTGCCTTTGTGTAAACATACACACAAGTGCATACAGCGGGACTTGGGTATTGAAGAGGGCTTTGCACACAAAAGCAAATTTCCCATGTTTGTACAGAGTGTGAAAGGCTTATGGCCATGCCTTGGGAAGGCATGTTCCCTTGGAAAGGGAAGTATTTTGGGATCCTTTTAAAGATAATTTTCATTATTTATTATTAGTTTAGATGGATGGCCAGCAGTGCAAGCAACAACATGTAACAGCTGTTGGGCTTGATTGGGCAAACATTCTCCTTTTACACATGGGGACAATCCTTTTGAATTCATCAGAACTTTTAGGAGTATTGGTGATACTTACCAATATTAAATTCAATTTGGGAAAATCATTTAGGTGAGAAAAATAAATTGCAAGTACACGGTTAAACTTGCAAGAGTATTTGCAGAGCATAGCTTTGATGTATAATTAGCGTTTGCCAAGTTCTGTGCTAATGAGTCAGAATTTGTCTCTTCTATTTCCTAATTTTAAAAAATCCCAACGCAATTTTATTTCATCTTTTAAAGCACTTTGACTCTAGGGATCAAAATAACTCAGACTTCTGCACTAAGTTATACCAGAGAATAATTTTTGTTGTACTGTAGCACAGACTTTGAATAGTTGCTGTTTCAATACAAAAATAAAAACCATTCGCTTAATGTGTAATTAATAGTTTGGCATTTCCCTAAGGCTTTACCCAGGACCCTTTCTGTTTCTGTTTTGTATTACTGAACTCCCCTGCTAAATATTTCCAGATCATATAGATTTAGATAAGACATGTTCCAGAACTTATAACATTTTTTATTTTGACTTTTACAGTATTTATTAGTGTAATGAAAATAATACTTTGACAAGTCCCCAAATAAATGGTAATATTCACCCCTGGATGGCTGAGTGAAACATTCAGTGCCATGGGTTATTTAAGTGTGCTTACATTGCAGACATAAAAAATATGATAAAAATTTTAGTGCAGATCTGTTAAAAGCTCATGACCCTCTCCTTTGACCAAGGTGTTGATCCTGTAGTTTGAGGAACACTGGAGGACATTGGCAGACATGAGAAATGCCACAGAGCTCTCCTGGGAGTACAAGGAGACTGCAGGATTGGGACCTAACTTTGTAAGTGCTTTGTGGCATTCTCTGGGACCACTCTTACCTGCTTCTATGCATAATAAAAAGAAGAATAACTTGATGAAAAATATGTGACTCAGAAATGGAATAGTGGGGAAAATATCAGGAATTAACAGATGTCAAAAACCCAGTTATGATAAATTGATACAAACTTCTGCATTACTAAAGAATTTTACCCTTATTCACCAGTATGTATTAAGTTATTGAAGCCACTTTTATACTTAGTAGTGTATGAGTGAGAACTACTTCTGACAGTCATAAAATAGCTCATTTCTAAGTAACAGATTGTGTGCTTAAGGCCTGTAAGACCTTAAAGGTGCCATTTGTTTATTTGTAAAGCTTTTAACACACTTTTGAGACTATTCAAAAATTAAGGAGCCTTTGGAATCTAGGCTGGATTTCAGAATGTGCATACATATAAAAAGTAGGACTTTGTAGAGCTCTTTGGCCAAAATGAGTACATTTTCTCCTTTATGTGGCAGATCTCAACTTATGATTCCCTAGCTATACCTTCATACCACAATTCTTTTCCTGGTGGATGTGAGTCAGGTGGTCTTTACCTCCACACCATTTTGTCACCCAGACAGACTTATAAGTTGATTTTGAAAAGAGAAACATCAGTTCAAAACCAAGAGCTGAAGAGTCTCTTGGAGAATATTAAAAATGATGTTTCAACATTTCGCAAAATAAGTATTCCTTTTGCTAAATGAGAAGTTTCAACATAAAAAATAGTTTCTCCATTTTTTAATCCCACCTGTAAAATGTTTCCAAACATGAGTAAAACTCCTAAGTTTATGCTCTTTATAAACTTCAGTTGTTCAATACATTTATTGCTTGTCTAAAAATTGTCTGACTGACACCAGGTTTGCTACATAAGCAAGGCTGAGGGGCACAAAGGTATTTTCTGGGCAAAAACACTTGAAATATCTTAAGTAACTTAAATTCTCTTTCTCCTCTTGGTTCTTCCTGAATAGACCACATTGAGTGTACATTAGAATTTTCATTTCCTTGGAGCATGCTCACTTTTTCATTAACACATCCACAGAGTTGGATATGGTTTTTTTAATGTGAAGCTTCAAAATTGGAAGAATTTCCTTCTTGCCAATCTTTTCCCAATATGTGCTCCCATAAAGGGTATGTATCTGCACAAACACGTGGTGAAGTTTGAGATAAATTTGATATTAATTCGATGCACACCTTATTGTTTTTTCAACATAAGGAAGAGTGATCAGTTCCTTGTTTGGTATCACTGCACAGGTCTGACACCATCTAGGAATGATCGTAGTATCTATGACTGGAAATGCCATGTTTTTACTCTTTCCTCTATAAGTGTGAAATGTCATGTGATGGTCCACACATTACCTCAACCCTTTGCAAATAGATTATTTTTATAACAGGTCTACAGAGCTCTGTCTCTTTGCAAAAGCCATGCACCTTGCAAATTAATTGGACCTGAATGTAATGAATCTGGCAAATAATTAGCTAACTCTCAATTCTACTGTTCACCAGTGTTTATGCAGAACACACAAAAATTGTCATAATTTATCATAATTTCTGTTTCACCACAGCTACCATTATGTGATGGATCAGTGGTGACACATGAAATGTTTCTTGATGATTAAAGAGCTAAGTGGTAGTAGCATTTATGTGTATGAAAAATTAGCAATATTTTAAATTGCTGAATGTCTCATTTGAATCTAAAAGAAGATTAAATATCTCTGATTTAGTGTGATTAAAATAAGAAATACAAAATTGAAGTATGGTTAAAAATCTAATGCATGGCCCACCAGTAGAGTTAATACATTATCAAGTCTCCTCCCAAACACAGTTTCAACATTCTTATTTATATGTTGGAAACTGCTATTGGTGTCATTGTGCAAGTTAGGCTTTCCTTGTTTATTCTGGTATCTGAGTTCCTCTAGGGATTATAAGGGGAATTTGGGACTCTCCTCTGGCTAAGTGCAACAGGAAAATGACTGGCACAAGGGTAGAAAGGTAAAAGAAGGGCAGACTGAGAGCAGTAAGACAGGGCTGGGAGGGGAAAAAAAGGCAGATATTGAATCCCTATTGAGCAAGTAATGGAATTTATTTCAAGCAATCAGGCTACCATTTTGTGTTGTTTGCCAGAACTCTTATTCTAACTGCTGTTACCGCTACCTCATTGAAATGGATGAGACATTTCCCATTACTTCAGTGAGAACATGATAAACTGAGCCCTAAGTACAGATGGAAATCTCGCTTTTTGCATGTTTTGAAGGTTATGCATTCAATTTACACTGATCATGCACACAAAGTTGGAGCACACTATTTTTATTTTTAAAAAGGTAAAAAAAAAAAAACTCAAAGAAACCAATGCAGTTCTTTATCTCTGTGATAGTTTTGAATTTTCAAGACCCTCATCTGAGTTTCTAGGTCTTGCGTAGTTTTGTGTCTTACTGGTTGGAAATACTTGTGTCTGGGCTAAGGCCTATGATATTCTGCAGTTTCTGCTTCCCTAGGGCTTTATGACTTCAGGGTAACCAGCATTTGAGTGTGTGGGCAACTTATCCCAGCTTTGCTGGTGACAAGCAGGTTCTGCCTGCTGAGGTTTATCTGTGTAGAAACCTCCAGATGCAGCATGCTGTTGATGCAAGAAGGACTTGGAAATTGTTCATAACTTGCCAGAGTTACACTGAAAGAAGGTCTTGATTGTTCATTTTGGTGAGGAGCAGGAAGATCACAGATGGCCCAAAAAATGTCTTCTTATCTGTAAAACAAGTCATTCAGTCGAGCTCTCTGAACGGGACAAAGGGAAAGGCGAGATGGAACAAGTCCATGCTTACTTAGATCTGACATCAGCACAACTTGAGGAACTGTTGTCAAAGGCTAACAGGAAATATGACCTACGGTTCATCCAACTGCAGGTTTCCTTGGAGTCTAGACTCCTGTTTTCAACAGCCTTTTCACAAGTCTTGTCCTAAGTCCACTGAGTCTCCTTTGGAGAACAGCTGAGGATAGGGGAGCACAGAGCCATATTAGAAGTCAAGAAATCAGAATCTGTTTTGTTCAGAATCATAGAATCATTTAGGTTGGAACTGACCTCTAAGATGATCGAGTCCAGCCATTAATCCAGCACTGCCATGTTCACCATTAAACCTTGTCCCCAGGTGTTTCTGTCTTTTGCATTTATTTATGTTGCAGATGTCTTCAAAGGACTGGCAACACTTGGTGGTACGCACTACAGATGAGTTGAAAAGGGTCTTTTCAAACAGGGGGCCCATGCAATGTTCAAACAACAGCCAATTAGACGTGCTCTATAGGAAAATTTTAGCAGAGAGATTGAAACAGACCTGGAGGCAGCCATAACTTAAGAACATGTGTAGAATAATACAGATGAGTTAGTGGTTAGCATGTTTGCCTCTCTTATAGGCACTCCCGGCTTGCTCAAGGTATGCTGGCACTGCTAGGGTTTTTGGGAAGCCATCACTTGTGGAAGTGGGCTTGAGACAGAGCACATCACAATAAAGTTTGAAAACACCTGAACAACCGGTGTTGGTTTACCCTTGTGGTCTTTTTCCTGACATCCTAAGAGTTCACTGAAATCTCTGAGTAAAAAAACCCGAAGTCTGAGCATGGAAGAAAAAAACCAGTGATGTGTCAGAGAATCATGTGAACGGCTTGAGGGGAGAAAACAGAAGTTTTGCTGAATGCTTAACTACTGTTTCCCAGTTGAAAATACAATGGCTTCCATGCTGATCACAATTACGCTGTTATAAATCTACTGATTTCTTCTGCACTACCTTGGATTTACAACATTGTAACCAGTTTTGTTGGGTCTGCTGCTGCCAAAGAATTGTATTTTTTCACTCAGGCACACCCATTAAACTTCTCTTTATGTTGTCACATAGCAAGTGGTCTATCTTCTGAAGCTAAAGCATGAAGATACAGCATGTCCCGTTCCTGCTTTTAGTGATTGTTCTGTATTTAGTCAGCATTAGGAACAAAAGTTTAGTTCTGACTGGCTAATCTGATTGTGATCTGATTTGCAACTTTTTGTTTTGATTTTGAAGTTTTGATTTGACTGAGAAACTCACTGGATTCAGTGTGAGGACGATCTATATCAAAGCACAGTCACAAAGCTGTAGGACTGCAGGGGTCACAAAATGTCCCAGTGCCTGTATCACAGCCAGATTCCATGATGTGTCTGGTTTGTTCTTAAAAATCTGCACTGTCTTCCCCAATAGGTTAGAGCTTTGGTCCACTGTTCACTCTCACCTCCAAGACTGAAAACTCTTTTCCTCTTTTCCTGCATTGCTCTGGAATCTTCTTTATTGCAAATTAATTTTTCATCCTTTTGTCTGTGACCACAGAGAACAGTTCATCATATCTGTCTCCAACAGCCTTTTTCATACTGGAAGACTGTTATCAAGTGCCCCTTCAGTCTCCTCTTTTCTAGACTAAACAGACCCAGTTCCTTCAGATTTTTCCTCATAGGTCATGTTTTCTAAACCTCTTAACATTCTTAGTTGTTTCTTTTTTTCTCTTTTTTTTCTTTATTCCTGTGTAAAAGAGAAGACAGTTATTCTGGGAAAATTATTTCCCCAGAATTTGGCCATAGTGAGTCCCTGCTGTGATACAGTTTTTTCCTTGCTAGAGAGAGTGTTACCCACCTTTGAGTTAATGTTAGCCTAAAGGTCTCATGTTATCTGTTGTCAATCTCTGTGGTCACTGTGTGGTGTGGAAAATGTAAGTGGAATGGTGAGGAAGCATTTCTGAGTAGGGGTAACGTGTGCCATGTTGTACAGATTTAGCATACAGGTAACTGATTGAGGAGTCAAACATTTCATGGTTTCCAAAAAAGCCCATCTTTAGAAATCCTTCCTTAAAGAGGGCAATTAGTAGGTACCCTTTCTGGAAGATTCTGGAAGGTGGATGCAGTGGTCGTGGAGCATCAGTGCTGATGATTTGAACTAAGAATTGATGTTTGCATTGCTAGAGGGAAAGTTTTCTCTGCAGTGGAGCACAAATGTATTTTCTCTCCCTGACTTTTTCTCCCTCACACTTCATGACAATGGTATTTCTGGAGGAAGAAATATCTGGTCAGGCCTGTCTCAAGAGTCCAGACTTAACTTGGCTCTTTTCTACCTTAAACACAAGGAGTTTTATGTTCTACTGATTTTTGTATCTGAAGCTTGAACTACTCTTTCTTCTGTTACACATTTTAATGAAGTGCACCAGAAAACAGAAGGATGATGAAAAGCCTCTCAGAGTCCAGGACCAGCCCTGTGATCCCTTAGCTCCATGATTAGCCAAAATAATGTGTAAGGTTATATTAGTATTTTCACATTTCCTTTTCATGGGGGTGGAAGACTGAAAAATGTCATCAAATATCTCCAAACCATTTTCATGTTTATTAAGAATCACCGTTGCTTATTGCCCTTAATTTGATACATCAAATTTGCCATCATTTCTGAGTCTGGCACTGCTGTGGGACTGCAGCCTATTGATTCTGGCCTGACGTATGTCGGTGACAAACACACAGCAATTACTCTAATATTTACCACAGTATTAAATGCTGGTGGGAATACAAATCCTAATGGATTCATCGTACAAATTTGGAGTTGCCTCTAAATTAGCCCAATTAACTTCTGCTGAAGTTAAGCTCTGCTTACACTGGCTATGACAGAGAACTTCACCTCTGCTAGAGGACAGAGTTAAGCCTACTTCCAGCTGAGATGGCTTACGAAATGTTTTCACAAACGTGTGTGGATAGCACCGGACTGTTTCAGAATCATATTTACAAACTGCACTCTCCTTCAGGAGCTGGAGACGCCGTTCAGAGAAGGCTGAAAGAGCCACTTGTGTCATAGTTTGCACTGTCAGAGCACAAAGCAAATGCTAGCCAGCAGGGTGCATCTACAAACCAGCCGAAACTTGTTGCGTTCTATGTTAGCTGGGAATAAGGAAAGCAGAAGCACTGCCCTCCTGTGAGCCCCAGTGGGAGGAGGATTTACCAAGAGGAGAAGGCTGTGGACCTGTCCAGGAGGAGCTGTGAAGGAACCAATAAGAGGTACAGACATTTTTGCAAAAGGTAGTCTAGTAATGGATGTCCTTGACCTTGATGGGATGATGCATCTCATTGCCTTCTGTATTCCAATGCAGGAGGGAATTTACCCAGGGTTCTGGAGATACTCCAGAAAGCCACCAAAGAGGAGACCTTATGAATCCTTCTTCAGTCTTCTAGACACATCTGCAGCTTGACTGCCTGGGTCTCCAGATTGATCCTGAATTTTTGTTTATTTCTTTTGCAGACTGAAAGAAAGTCACGGGGTTTCTGGATTTTTGTTCCTTTTTTGTATCTTCCTAATTTGTATCTTTGTTTGAATGATAAATGAAGTCAAACTCATGTAATAGTATTGGCAACAGGGTTTCCAAAAAAATGCAAAGATAATTCTAACCTTCTGCCATTGCATGATTATTTTTACCAACTTCCTGGACATTCAGAGGGTGCTTACTTTCCCATTTTATATTTTTGCAGAGTGGAGATATGTATCATCAGACTGTAGCCTAACATGTCTAATTAAATAACCCCATCCACATTCACATACACGAGTGGCCAATTCAGGGGCTGCTAAAAGTTCTGCCACAAGTTGATAGACCGTGACATTGATTTCATTACACGAAAGTGCAGTTTGCTAAAAACTTTCCCCCCATCACCAGTAGAATTAGAACTTTTCCAGTGCCTAGTTTGGCAACAGAAAGGATGGCTTTATGAATGGATGTGTAAAATAAAAAAACTAGTTGCTGATGATCAGAAGGCAATTCAGCTTTCTGCCATGAAGAACAACTTCCAGAATCAAGAAAAATGTGAAGTCTGTGTTCTGTGTTCTTTACCAATTACCGATGCAGGATGCTATGGTCGATCAGTTGTTAGCATAGACCTTCAACAATTCACATAACTCCTTCACCCTTTTAACTTCAACTGTGGAAATGAAAAAGTAACTGTAAATCTTGCTGACAATTACTTCTATATCTATTGGCAGGCAGACAGCTTTGGCCTGAACAACGTGGGAACAACATGTACTGCACAGCCAATGCCCATTAATTGTCTCCTTAGTTTCTCCTGCAACTTGTAGAACACATTTCTCCCAGGTGATCTGCTGCTTTAAATGTTAGTACAAGCTTGTCTGGCACAGAATGCCAATAATTTATTAGTCAGATTCTGCTTTTCAGTAATATTTACAGCGTGTTCTGTTGTAGAGCACATTAGATACTCTAAGTACAGATGAAAATGTAGGAGAAGTGATTTTTTTTTGGTTATCTTCAAGAGGCAATTAAAATTACTCTTATTTTTCTATGAACTGTTTCATCAGCTGACACAGACCCCAAGACTGTTTTTCCCTCAGTCTGCGTATGTATGCTAATTCGTGAATGGCACAAGGATACAGTAGAAGCAGCTTCCAGATACTTTCCTCTCTGTGCACAGGACTGCTCTGTGGATTGCCTTGTCATCTGGACTCCTTGATGTACTGCTGTACTGATTAATCACTGCTGGTTTTGTTTCTGTAGCTTCTCCGAGACTTCTCCCTGGTTTCTGAGAAGGGTGCTGTGGCAGTAGGCAATAATAACTGCTTGGCTGCGATGGATACTTTTCTAGTGGGAGCAGTTGACCTTTGACTTTCTACTTCTGAACTAGTCTGTCAGTGCTGAATGCTTTATAACACTTATTTAATGAGCAATCTCTTCTCACCTCTCCCAAAGACTTAATAGCAGAAGCTGTAGCAAGATCTCCTATCATCATCTTTTTTTGTTCCAGAGGCATCGTTGAATATGCACCAGTGTTTTATGGAATGTTGTTACAGCTAAATCCAAGTGACACACAAAAGCAAATGAAGAGGAACAAATACTGCCTTAAGTCCTGCCTCTTTAACCCTTTTCATTCAATTTTATTGTACAATTTAGTCACTGGAAACCCAATGAGGATTGAAATGTGTTAGACCATTCTAGTTAAATGTTAAATGAAGGTTCAGACTAGTGTTTAGACATGAAGTGGTGTTGAATTAAATGCCCTTTACAATTTTAAGGATCACCAACTATCTCAGGCTCCTGGGCCTGGAGTTTGGAATCAGATGTGTTTTCTGGCAATTTTCTAGTCTTATTATCCAAATAATGCTGCACCAGTTACTGTATTTGGTCTCTAGCTACTTCAGTTGACTAGAAGTCTTTTTCTTACCTTCAAACTTGAATTCAGCTCAAGTCTGTTTGAAGACCTGAGAACACTGGAAAGGATGGATGATTTGCTGTTGTGGTGTGTCACCTATTTAGCTGTGACTGGAGACCCCTGGCACCTTTTGTGGGATCAAGCTGTTGGGGAGAGTGAAGCTTGCTGGTAACCTAGCATTAGGCTTACTCCTCTGTGCGTTGCTGAATAAAAATAAAAAATAAAAGCATTTGGGAATCCTGTGATTTGTCCACAGACAAATGCAGGACAAATAGTTTTCTTTTGTCATTAAGATACTTTAGTTCAGACATATTCCTCTGTGCATGTGTGTCTCCCACTAGACTGTGCACCTTTTTCACTAGACCTGAGAGATGAAGTTACCGGAAATCCAGAAGTACAATGTGTCTGAGACCCTGCTGACCCACACTGCCCTGTGCTGCTGCTGCTGCTTTGTCAGAGGCAGGGCAGGCAGCCCCTGCCCTCACTGTCCCCCCAAACAGCACTGGACATACCAGGAGGGCTTTTCAGGTGCATAAGGAGCTTGTGAAGACCTCAGAAATGTTAGCTAGTGTGCTGGAGATGTGTCTGTAGCAGCGATCATGCCTAAAATTGCTGCATGGATGGGGTGTTTGGGGTTGTACACAGCTTTGGGCTGGCTCTGCAGGGAAGTTCTGCCTGAAGCATGGCTCTGGGCCTTGGGTATGCCAGGGCAGGGCTTATTATGCCAGTGGCAACCAGTTCTTCACCTGGACCAGTAAATAAGAGAGAATGGGCACAACATTCACTCTGGGGAGCTGCATTTGTGCTGGTGAAATATCTAGTCCTGAATGTGATGGTGCTTCTCAGTCTTGAATATGAGGCTGGACAGAGAAGATACAACTGGATTACAAGGACACTCACAGACCTGGGAGGATTCTCCTTTCACCTTGCCTGGCTTAGTTAAGCAGATAAAATTTTGTTGCAGTGCCCAGCCTTGGAGTGCTGTTCTGGAGGGCAGCACTGACACAGGTGGGCTCCTGTGCCCTTCTCTGAGGATGTCTGGAGTCCTCCACAGAAGTTGCTAGGAATGTTCATTAATACAGTTTGTCTGAACTAAAGTATCCTAATGAGAAAAGAAAAAATTCTTATCCTGCATTTGTCTGTAACAGGATTCCCAAATGCTTTTTTTTTTTTTTTTTTAAATTTTATTCAGCAGCACCCAAGACACCTGTGTCTATTCCTTCAGAAAAATCTTTCCTGCAGTATCTCAAAAACTCACTTATAAGAAGTCCCCTTTTCAGGTCTAGCCGAGCTTTTCCAGCCCTCCTCCTTGTTTACACCTGGGCTGAAGGTGGTGTTGGACAACCTGCGCTGTTCTTCCTCGGTGATGGTGGGAGCATGCTGTCTCTCTGCTCTCCATCCCATGAAGCAAAGGCAGGGGGAAACTTGTCCATATTCACAACCAAAAATTTCAGCATGAAACTCCTGCTCAAATCGGCGCATAGAAATATGTGGCTTTTCCAAAGGTGCTTAATTTTTACAGCTCCACAGACTAAATTGGGGAATTCTTCATGCTGAACATTTTTGGGTGTCAGAAATGAAACATGAGTGATCTGAGTGAATCTCTGAAATGTCTGCTTACTCCTGATACTCACATGTCTGTAACTGCATTTATTCCTGGTGGTGGTGATGGGAATTAACCGCATTCCCATCTCCAAAACAGGGAAATACATTGTAAAAACAAATTTTCAATGCTGATATTGGCTTAGAGGAAGACCAGAGCCAGTAAAAACAGTTATTGCAGCCTTCAGATGAAATCTCTGATATGCAGTAGCTTTCCCAGATGCACAGGCACAAGGAGGATGGCTGGGTTCACATATTTTCTCACACATATCTGCTAATGGAGAAGTCCCATGTCCCACAGCAAATGTAAATACCCAGTAATGTTACATAAAGTTATAGCTTTCTCTAGAGAATTTTTGCTTCATAAATTTTTGGCAGCTCAGGATGGATGTAATCTTGCTCCTATGTGTTAAGTGGAAACAGGGCCTATTGCTGTCAGATCGCTACACTGAAGCCTTGAGCAATAATGGATATCTTATTAATGGACACAGAAATACAGTTGCCATGAATTTTGAGACTTAGAATTTAAAATGTGCCTGAGTATCACCTTTGAATAAGGCACTGCCTCCTGCCTGTATTTTATAACACAAGACAGGATTATTGCTTTACCAGAATACATGAGAGAAGTTGCTTCAGTGGTGGCATGTGAGGTTTGGATATCACAGAATTGTTTTGGCCATAGGTAGCTCATTTAAGTGATGCTGAATAACACCTTTTTCCAATGATCTGAGACATAGCAAAGGTGTATTCTCTCTTGTTGTCTCTGACCTGCCTGGGGTTTGCAACAGAGGACATTTATTTGCCACTGGATGTAGAGCTTCAAAGGTTTTTATGTTGGTGATTTATTTAGTCTTTTTATGCTGTTGGAAATTTTCTCATTTAAACCTCTAGGCACTGGTTTTACTTATCTCTTGTTAAATTACTGTCCTAAACAAATATTTCGTATGACCTTGACATGGTTTAGACAATATTTTATTAGCTCCATCTTATGGTCTGACTCATGAATCCTTTATATCTGTTTTCAGACCTTTGTTGTCTGAAAGATGACATTCTCAAGCTGTGTAAGCACCCCTGGATATATGTGTGTAAATCTCACTGCCTAGGCTGGAGCTGGTAC
The DNA here is from genome assembly GCF_008360975.1 of Lichenostomus cassidix. Lineage (NCBI taxonomy): Eukaryota > Metazoa > Chordata > Aves > Passeriformes > Meliphagidae > Lichenostomus > Lichenostomus cassidix. The sequence goes on from NC_139482.1 coordinate 128,813,954, forward strand.
CTGTTTTTTGGACATCTTGGTACCCTTTGGTACCCAGGGGGATGTCCAAGTCTGGAATCTTTCCAAATGGGAAAATTCATCACAAGCTAGATCAGCAGTTGAGATCCATGGAGCTGGCGTGGAGGAGCTGGATATGGTTGCTAGGCTGATTCTAGGTATGGGATCTTCAGAAACCTGTGTGAGCTACCTGCATGTAAGTCTCTGCTGGCAGTAGGATTTTGTTCAGAAGTTTGAATTCCCTGGTCAGCCAGAGAAAATTTTATTCAGCGTGCTCTGCACTGGCCCTGTGATGTTTGTGTATGTCCCATGAAGCAAGACAGTTTGTTGGGTGGAACAGAGTGGGGTTGGAGTGTCAAGGGGCAGAGCGATCCTTCTGTGCTTCTATCAAATATTGCTAACAGGGATTGTTGTTGCTAGTAAAAATATCCCTTAGAGATGACAAAGAGCACACATACACTTCACAGGTTAAAAGTATGTGTCTGTAAAGGTATCACTCTATGGTGCTTGTAAACATTTTGGAGAGCCTAGCTAAGATTTATGATACGTGAAACAGGGTGTTAAGGCATCATTGAGCCACCACTGTTTTAAAAATCTGGCATCCCTTTTACTCGTAAGGCTAAACTGTTTTAAATTTATTTACACCCCATCATTTCCTTAGGGACCTGTTTTCCATAAACTAATGAGGCACTGGTGCAAGAGCTCTGCTGTTATTCCTGGCAAAGACCATTTTGACTCAGAGGCATACTTCACTGGTTTGCTTTTTTTTTTTTTTCAGTATGCCACTGCAAATAATAAACAGGAGAAAATACATCATGTTTTTGAATATCAGAGACAAGTTGCAGGACTGTGAAAGGTTAAACAAAGCAATTACAAGTTGAAATCCATCTTACTGCACTTGTCCCCACAATTTTTCATGTCTTTCTTTTCTCACCTATTTTAAAATTGTACATATGCTTTGTTGAAGACGAGGTCAATCCACTAGCAACCACAGAGCATGCAAGCTTGCAAAAGGGAAATAACTAGATTGATATTCCTCATTGTGTCCAAAGGAGTGATATCTCATTCCTTTTCCCTTGGTTAACAGTGTGTCACACAATGGATCTTTCACTTAACGTTTGAGATACCAAAAGACTGCTGCTGAGACATACAGGAATTTTGAAGCAAGCAATAAGCTTAAGGTCAGCTTTTAGAAATAAAAAGCCCAAAGCTTCAATAGATTTTCTAAGTGCTGATTCTCAGTGCTGAGTGAAGGTTCTGTAAAGGGACTGGGCACTGGAATATATGCACCCAAGAACAAAACTGCAACAAAAGTGTACAATAGAAATCAAACCCTTTTCTTACATAACACTTCCAACATGCACTTCAATTATTCACACCTTTGCACTAAGCCCCGTAAGTATGTAAAAATTATTTATTGATGAGGGAAAAATGGTTATTATCAGTGTGATTACAGTTGGTTGTTAGAATATTAAGAGTGCTGTTCATTAGCTTATTTACATGAAAAAATGTCAAAATAAGTGTCTGTTATTATTCTTAAGGGAAAAACCTCTTCCCAATTACATGTGAAAACATGTTGTTCTGCCTGTGGACATGGGAGGATGAACACACTGTCCTCCTTGGGCATCTGAAGCAAGCAGCCTACATAAGGGTCTGCAGTTTCTCTGGGATCGTGGGAGAGAGAGAAAGGTAAGGGCAAATAGTGGCTCTGAAGATGGGCTTCTGCTCCCAGTTTGGTTGTAAGGAGGACAGAGCATCCCTCTGAATGACTAGCTGCAGGGGACCTGGGCTGTTTACCTGGAGTGGGGAGGTGAATATTCATGCTCCCTGCCAAGGTTATTAACCTTTTTGACATTTGTGAAAATCAGGGTAGGTAGGAAGGACGTTGTTGTGGTTTAATCCCAGCCAGCAACCAAGCCCCATGCAGTTGCTCACTCACTCCCCCACCAGTGGGATGGAGGATAGGACTGAAGGGCAAAAGGTAGAAAACTCGTGGGTTGACATAAGGACAATTTAATAGGAAAGCAAAAGCCACACATGCAAGTAAACCAAAGCAAGGAATTATTTACTTACTTCCCATGGGCAGGCAGTGGTGTTCATCGATCCCCAGGAGAGCAGGATGCCATCACATGTAATGGTTGCTTGGGAAGACAAATGCCATCACTCTGAATTTCCCCCCTTCCTCCTTTGTCCCATCACTGTATATACTGAGCATGATGCCACATGGTATGAAATATCCCTTTGGTCTTTTGGGGTCACCTGTCCCAGCTGTGTCTCCTCCCAACTTCCCATGCACCCTCAATCTCCTCAGCAGCATGGTAGTATGAAAAGCAGGAAAGGCCTTGATGCTGTGCAAGCACTGCTCAGCAATAACAAAAACATCCCAGTATTATCAACACTGTTCTCAGCACAAATTCAAAACATAGCCCCATACTAGCCATCATGAAGAAAATTAACTCTACCCCAGCCAAAACCAGCACAGAAGTAATTTCCCAAAGCCAGAAAACAATTGTTCCAAAGCTGAAACTAGAAGCTAAGTGTCCTGATTTGCTGGTCATGTATTTTAATTAAAAGAGCACCTCTTCCTGCAGAGAAGTACTTATTAAACACAGGAAACAAAACATGCAGGAATAATGATGAACTAGAGCTATAAAACAGGATTTGCTTGTTTGGTTCCTCCCCATCCCCCCTTCCCCATTAATCCCAGTTTTAATCTAGTTTCTGTAAGCACTGAGTGGAATACAGTCCTTTATTTGTGAGCCCTCATGAATATAGAGCAACCAAATAGGACAGAAGTGCAGTCTTCAAGCAGTATATTTCACAAGCTGAGGTGACCATGAGGAAGAAATCCAAATGAGGCCAAATTGTCAATGGATACAGAAATATTTTTTCTCTGACATTTCTTTTGCTCACTGTGTTACTAAACTGATAACTGTTACATGAGGGTGTCCTGTTAATAGCTGCTCATTAAAAAATTTTAACTTAATACAGTTAACTTCAATACCTTGAAGATGGGACAAGCATTAAGGCAAATACTAAAAATTCTAAATACTTGACTGCAAAGATAACTGATGATGCTTGAAGTTTGAAAGGACTAAGCAGGATTTGCAGAAGTGGATTGTGCATCACATTTTGAATTGTCTAATTCTGTGTTGTATCTCTCAAACATGAATCTTATGGTAAACCGGATGAAATCTGTTCACACTGAGAATGGCCATTGCAAAATGTTGCTGAATTACACTAGAAAGAGTACTGTGATAACTCTGTTGAATTAAAGCACATTATACAAAGAGTACTGTTAAAAAAAAGAGTTCTGTTTTCTGATACATTTTAGATCTTCTAATCCATCCTGGTAGCCCAAATTTAAATTTTCCATGTGCACTTTTTCTTTCTTAAATCTTAGAAGGTGATGAGGTCCCATGCTTGTAGAGTATTTCAGACTTTCCATTTCTTTATTAAGTGTGTATGACGTAAAGTGCTTTTATGTACAAAGTAAATAATGGCTTTTAGATATAAGCCGACAGATTTGTAAATTTAAATATTATTATATATTTATAACTGCACCCAGATTATTTGATAATGCCTATGTCTGTCTACTCTCACAGAACGCGTGAATGTTTTCATTTCATTTTACGATACTGTACTGCATGTATGTGTGTAAGCACTTGAAAATATTCTCACAGATGTATAGCCATGATGAAACCCATGTTCAGACCTTAGAGCGGGTGACAGACCCTTGACTTGAACATACTCTTGGAAAAATTTATTGCTGATTAGGGGCAGAAATGGGTTTTTACACTAAACATGCTCAACATGTCAGGTAATGCATTTGGCCAAGGGTGCCTACAATCAAAGGCATCTGTCTGGGCAGCCAGGCACCAAGATGCCCAGCATGGTGCTCTCAAGATGCTGTGAGCTTCTGCAGCCTGGCACAGGTCAGGCAGATGCTGCAAGAGAGAACATGGATGGGTAGAAGTCACAGCACACCACATTCCCACCTGTCCTGCCTTATCTCTGGGTGCACACTGCCTCTGGTAAGCACAACACATTAGTTTCCCTCACCTCTCAGGTTCAGGCTTGGTCTGCAGAGAGGAAAAGGAGAGAGAGCTTTGTTTTCAGGTCTTTACTCTAAGTGAAGCCAGAGAAATTACAAGATTTGGTCAGTTTTGGACATAGCCAACATCCCAGGCTGCCTGTTCTTGGAGCTTTGCTTGCACTGGGTGGAGATGCTGGGAAAACACCATGGGGAGCTGCATCTTCTGAAAGCATACACTTGTGCATTCATGCACACACACACACTTTGGGTGCCCTTCTTGCAACCGGGTGTTTCATTGAAGACACTTCAAAGAGGTGAGGGTGGGGCAGGAAGGGAGGGCAGAGCCATCACTTTGGTCAGCATCCTACAGGACAGAAACAGTAAATGCCCACAAAAGCAGGCAAATATACCAGCAGGCTTGATGAGACAGCTTGGGGGTTATACAGGACAAAAATGTCTTTTCCAGATTTGCCCAGGTCTTACCCCAGTTTGTCACTCACTGTGACCCTGCATACCCCTTGGTATACTTATTTTTGTTTTATTAACCATCATCCATTCTGATTGATAGCAGCATGGCCAGAAAACAAGGGTCTGGTTTCCTTGCACCCCCTTCCTGCAACCTCAGCCCCATTCTGCTCAGTGTGGAGTGGGGTGACCAGTGCAGCAGGACTGCTGTGAGTAGGGGATTAATGGTGTCTGAATGCACTCCAGCACTAAAAGCCACCTTGGTGGGACACTGAGGCTGTGCTGCACTGAGGGGCAGAGAGCACCTTTGGGAGATTTATTCCCCTACTTAGACGCTCATAATTTTTTTTCCTTACCTTTGCAGAAAAGGAATTCAATAAATCACCAAGAATGCCTCATACGCTCACAAGGAAAAACCATTACCTGCATGTTTTCTGCATGTATACAGCATCATATATATCCACATTACAAATGTCACAAACATGTCTTAGAATCAGTCTGCTTCATTTTTTCCAGATGGCAGAAAACCAACTTTCTACAGCTGTTCCTTAAAACATATTTTTACTTAAGTAATGGTGTTTTGCTAAACAATGGTACTCATAAACAAGTAATAATGCTCAAACCCACTTTGCACTGTTTTAACTGACTACCCAAGACACAGAGAAGTGATTAATTTTGCTTACAGGCTCTGTTTTTACTTTGCTTCATGGTGTAATTGATGCTTACAAAAATTATATAGAACAGGTTGTCAGATGTTGCAGCATTTTTTCCACCCTGAGTAAGGGCTTTGAAATTGATTTGGTTATATTTTTAAATAAAATAGCACTGAGCTGGAGAACCAGAATTTTGAACATCGAATGTCCTGAGACATTTTATTTTGATAATTTCAAAACTTTATAAAATGCTCTTAAAAATGTTAAAAAAGGTCTTTGAATGCAGATTCTCCTCAATACTGCTTTACTTCTGGCAAATTGGAATTTTCTGAGAAAAAATACTGTCATTACATATCTCAGTTAACTCCACTTGATATCAGAAAGGTCATTTAAACCTCTTGAAAATATTGTACATGTTTTCGCAAAAATTCTGAGATTTAATCAGGGGATTTATGAGGAACCACAGCCAGATGCAAGTAAAGGGATTCATGGGCCTGCCTTTAACAGTTAGGGGATATCCATCTTTGTATTTTTGGAGGAAAGAAGTCTTCAAATCTTTCAGCTCCATCTTCTGGCCTTCTGTCTTCTCAGTCCCTGAAGTCATGGCTGTAGAAGTCATTACTATGGAAGTGTCAAGCTGATAAAACAATCCCTTGTGAAAAACAAACAAAATAATGTTTAAAAAATTTCCTTCTGAGCCTGTCTTCTTGTACTGGGACAAATGACAAATAACTTTTTTTTTTTTTTTTTTTTTTTGTGTGTGTGTGTGTGTGTGTTCCATTTCTATGTCTGTAAAATGAAGTGTGTGATCCTGGTGCTTGAGGGAAATGGTTTAGTCTCTCCTATTGCAAGTTCAACTTCTCTTGCACAAAAAATGGGCCAGATCCTCAGTGGATGTAACACAGAGCAGGTCAAACAACAAGATTGGGTTTTGCATGGAAACACCAATTTGCTGAAATCCAGATTTCTGACCGGCTGTTAAACCTTTTTTAACCAGAATGAAATTGCCAGTTAAAAGCAGCAAGATCAAGCATCCACGTGCTGTGGAGACTTTTATTATGGAGACAAAAACACTGCAGAAAATTTTGGAGGTAATTAAACATTGTGCTGTATTTGCAGCAAGTAAGGCACGTTTAGGAAGGCTTCTTCCCAGGAATCTTTGCTGAAAGGTAAATTTATTTAAGAAGATAAACTCTACTTTGTTGTTGCAAAGCATAGCCTCCTGTCAGAAAAGTCTAGAAGTGCTGTATATGCTCAGTCTGGCCTCCATAATGTCTTGTTGTGCCAAAGGAACATAAGCCAGTTAAAAATGGCTCAGAGATGGGGGTACAGTGTAGCATTGCCATGAAGAAAGTGAAAGGCACACTTGGCACTAATTTGCCCTGTATTCAACCCCAAAGCCCCAGAATTTGCCTTGACAACCCTACACCACATGTTCACAGAGCACTACAGCTATCTGGAACGTGTTAAGAAAACAAACACATACCAAGATATGTATCTCATGTGGACTAATAATTTTACAATGTTTTGAAGGAAAAATCTGCAGGACACTGCTATTCCTTCCTTCCCTTTCTGGCCTTTTTCGGCACAGGAGTTGAAATATTGGTGTGTGCTTTGGCTACACCAAAAGTCTCTTGGTCCTCTGTGGTTGTTCAAAGCTCTAGAATGCTTTTTCCCAGTCCTATATCTACATTACACACACAAACTTGCATTATGGCACAGCAGAGGTAATCCAGGTGCCTAACAGGTGGGAAAAGTATCAATGATATTAATGGCAGAATTATACGAATGCAAGTTTTTAGATACTTTAAAAATTTGCTTCCACAATTTTGTTGGGTGCAAATCTGATCTTAGGTAAGGCCTTAAGACCAGACAGAACTTCTGTGATCAGATGAATGCAGAAGACATAGATACTTATTTTTCAGCCCACAATCAGGTTTGTTCATGCACTTCTGCATTTGCAGCCCCAAGCAGTTCCCATTAGCTTTAGCAAAGCTAAATGGTTAAGTGCCACAGAGTTAGGCCACATTAATCTCACCTTTTCCCATGTGGATTTTAAAAAATGGAAATAAAAACATTTGAGAGAAAATATGGGTCTTCTGGGAGAAGAATAGGTTCTGCCTGCTGGTCCCAGAGGGAATATATAACACCAGGATTAGAGTTACTAAGGAGTGGCTTAATGAAGCTGCCTGGCTCAAAGCTGGTCATGGTTGTACACATGGGAATAACATCTGCATACCAATAGAGCAAGGCAGTCCATGTTTTTTAGCTAAGAACAAATCAAAATCAAAACCGGTGTCTTCATACATTAAAAAATTACCATTTTTTTAAACATATGGATCCAAGCACTGATTTATTGATCTTATATGTAGGTGTAGGGAATAAAGCATGATAGTTTCATCCCATTAGAAGTAGAAGGTGGGTTGGATGGATGTTGTTTGCTGATCTCCCAAACCAGCACAAACTGGCCAGTAAGAAATGGATGTCTCTGCAAAGCACTTGACTGTCAGCTTCTTTGGCAGAGGTGCTTCAGGTGGTCTTGCCCAGGTACAGCACTGAACATATTTAGATGGGCCCATTCCTGGACCTGCACTGCCAGACAATGCAGCAGCTCTTCTGTTCTCAGTCACGTCACAAAAATCACCTTCTCTAACTGAATCAGCTCGATTTTAAAGCAGTTTGCATTCTTTAGGAGTGTGTGCTAGAGCCTCACTACCATCTGACAGCTAAAGCCTTTTAATTATCCTCATCCATGTATTCGAGGCTAAATTATTGCATTAGTTTTATCTTTTCATCATCTTTTCTACTCCACAGCATTCACTATCTCTAAATATAAAGTCATATTGATATATCTTCTATCTGCCTCCCCCTGCCATTTTTCTCCCTATCAATCCTTTCCACCCATGCCTTGCTTGGGTGTGCACTGGCCTTGTCTGTGCCTGGTGGCTCCCTGTATCCAAGGAAATTGCACTGCCCTGTCAAAGTGCTCAGTGCTTACCTATGCTGTTACATACTTTTATGCACACTTTTGAGCATTCTCCCAGACAGCTCCTGGGCTTGGCCAGGAGGTGTCGTGAGCCAGGGAGTGCTGTTCCAGTTGGTCCCTTAGTGTAGGTATCTAAACCTAGGTGTGCTTAAATTGTATAGCTCTATTCTCATAGTGTCTTCCTGCACTCCTCACACCAATATTTCTCAGGTCTGCATTCCTGCCATTGGTAGAGGTGAGGTCTGCACTTCTGTGGTGGGCGTTACTGACATAATGCTGGGAATTTCGTGGATAGCATCATTTGCTGGATAGAAAGGGAAGAGAAGGAGGAAAATAGGGAATCTGAAAGAAGAATAAATTAGTGCAGGTTGTTAAAAATTATCAGCTGTCAAGAGCTGTTCAAAGGACAGATGAAAAAATTACTTCACTGCTAATGTGTCTGAGATTTACTACAGAAAGGCCAACTACAGAAGTTAGACGACAGTTGAATTCCTCAGTTTCATTGATCTCATTTATTTCTAATATTTTTCTCTCCACCCATATCTGTAACTTGGAAAATAATGCCATTAGCATGTCTTGACTGTCTCATTAATACTGTACTCAGATATGTACCTTCTGGAAAACCAAGCAATCCCACTTGGCCTAGCTAGAAAATTATTGCATACTGCCTTCTCACCTATGGCCAAAGGATGCTTAGTTTTAATTCCTCAGAATCTTCCTGAGCCTCCTATGGCAGCATCAATTCCTACATGCCAACACTTGAGTTTATAGAATAAGATATAGCAGCACCTGTGACCAGAGGCTCCTGCTGCTAGAAGCTAGAGCAGTAGGGGGAAGTCCCTGGATCTCCACAAAAAATACCTTCAAGTGAAGGTGATTTCCCACATAACAAGATGAGGAGAAGATGGTTAGGAGATGTGCCTGGTTTTGGAGACTGTTTACTAGTTATTAGTTAAAAACTACAATATTTCAAATTCTAAGACCATTTGTTAATTTTTGGGAAGCCCCAAATTAAAAAAGAAAAAAAAATCCTTACACAACTAATGGAATGAATTTCTTCTAATCCAAACAGTGGCAAATTTACCCTTTAGAGAATCAAATCAAAGTTTCACATGATCTCAAATGCCTACTCTTTCAATGTACAGGTGGCTTGCTTGCAAAAAGCCAACAAGGCTTGGTTTTCTCCAAAATTACATCTTTCACAGAATCACAGAATCGTTAGGGTTGGAAGCAACTTCTGGAGTTCATCCAGTCCAATTCCCTCACCCAGGCAGGGTCACTTAGATCACAGGTTACACAGGAACATTTTCATGTGGGTTTTGAATGTCACCTGAGAGGGAGACTCCAAGACCTCCCTGGGCAGCCTGTTCCAGTGTTTTGCCACCCTCAGTGTAAAGAAGTTCTTCCTCATGTTGAGGTTGAATTTCTTGTGTTTAGTTTATGGCCATCACTCCTTGTCCTGCCACTGGGCACTGCTGAAAAGAGATGGTGAAAAGGCACCATCCTCTTGGCACCTGCCTTTGAGTTATTTATAGGTGTTGATGAGATCCATTCTCAGTTTTCTCAGGCCCAGCTCCCCCAGTCTCTTCTTGTAACAGATGCTCCAGACCACTTGTGCCCCTCTGCTGACCCTCTCTAGTAGTTCCTTGTCTTTCTTGTACTGAGGAGCCCAGAACTGGACACAGCACTCCAGATATGGCCTCACTAGGGCTGAGCAGAGAGACAGGATCACATCCCTCAGTCTGCTGGCCATGCTCATCCCCATGCACCCCAGGATACCATTGCCCCTCCTCGCTGCAAGGGCACTGCCAGCTCATGGTCAGCTTGTCATCCAGCAAAGCTCCTAGGCCCTTCTCTGCAGAGCTGCTCTCTTGCGGGTCAGCCCCCAGGCTATATTGGTACTTCTCTCTCTGTTTGTGTGTCCACATAGCCCAGTACGCCTGAATAGATGAGACTTAAAACTCTGGGCAATCCATCCACCCAGAGTTACTGAGCAGCAGCTCAGTAGTCTACATTCTGTACTACAGATTATTGATAGATTATAGGCACTCGGTGTCTAAAGGTCCCTGAGACTTGCCTTCACTGTAGTGGCTGTGCTTACAGCATTTGTGTGCTTAGAAATACTCCACAGCTCCCCTCTTCGGTCCTTTATCCACCTCTCCCCCAAACCTATGTCTCTTCCTCTGATCTCTTCCCTAATATGGAGGGAAGTATTATGGAAGATCTAAAGGACTTTTATTTACTGCCCAAAGCTATCATCATTGTCTGACAGTCCCCCCCACTCATGTCTTCTCAACCTGTTTGATCCTGTCCTGGTTCAGAGAAATCATCCCAACAAACCAGGGATGCTGGCTTCTTCATCGTGGCGTCTTTATACTCAGTGAAAGCTAACTGAATTTAAGCAGAGGGGGCATGTTTTTATTTCTTTAATAAATTTAAGTCAAGACCATTTACATGAAAAAAAGTAAGTCCCTTGAGATTTTTAAACCCTCCAAAAATAGCCCTCAAAATTCAGCCAGAATTAATGCAGCCACAATTTCCATGGAAAGCACCATCAGATGGAGGAGGCTATGCCAGCCAGCATGCATAGAATGACTGTTCAGTCCCCTCCACTCTTCCCACCTTGGCAGATTTTGTAGGGAGACAAGGAAAAAGTAATGGTTGAACTCTAACATGATGTCATACCCTCCGTCAGGAGAAGATCACCAAAGCTTTCAAAAAGTCTCTTACAAAATCCCTTAAAAGAGGGTGTTAAAGAAACTATGCAATCACAGAACAAGTAGAAAGTGCTGTCAATAATTAGAAATGGACCAAGAGAAAACATAAGAAGAAGGAAAAATGACTAGGTTTAGACAGCCTGAAAGAAAAACAGGTGCAATCCATGCTGTAGAATATCATCACTGGGGATCCTGCAGAAAGAGGTGAACAGTGAGGGGAGTTCTTAGATGTGAGCAGGGTTACACTGCTCACCAGGTGCCATACATGGCGATTCTTGGGAAGGGTACATGAACCACTTACAGGAATTATGGTGCATTTAAAATGAACTTTGATAATTAATAAATGAGCCCAACAGAAAGATCTATGAAGTCCTTTGGTAAACTAGCAGTGTCCAAACTGAACCAACCAAAAAATCCTGTTTCAAAAGCAAATGCTATGATACCATGGGAATGATGGACACAATTAGGAGAGGAAAACACCTCAATCTGAAATTATGCATCTCAGTTGAAATTGGTGAGCAGTACTCTCTTTAATAACGAATGAGGATCTGACCTTGTTTATTGATATCAATACTGAAAATGGATAGCAGGAATACTAAGGATATAAGCCAACAGCTAAAAAGAACGTGGCATCTTAGAAACAGATTATTCCATAATTTGATAACTGCTGGGAATTTTAGGAATTTCCTTTGAAACATCTTGCCAAGTCTTGATACCAAGATACTAGAACTAAGCAAGTTGGGACTTGATGGAGTAGAGCAATTCTTAACATAAGTGGGAGGTCTTCAGTAAAGTTTGATATGATACAGGCTATTGCTAAAGCTAGAACAGACAGGATGAATAAATAAATAATATGTCTGTTGTTTTAAAATGAAAATAAATCCTGCCACTCAAAGCTGTAGGGTATCCACCCCTCTCTGGTTGGTAAGGTATTGCTGAAAGATCAGATTAATGAAAAGGAAAGCTCTACAGGTTTTTTTGGATTTTTTCTGTTTGTGCAGATTTCTGTATGACCATGTGCACATGCATGCATACTCAATACTTTTTGCAAAGACTAATGGATCTAGTGGCACATATTCAGCATCTATGAATTTCCCAAATCACCACACCTGCAGGAAAAAAAAGTGTTCAGTCCCTCTATCCATCCCTGGCGTCAGGTTTGTACAAAGCTGTGCTTTACATAGCTCAGATTGTTCAGATGCATCACTTAAGCCAGTCTTGAGTAGGATGAAGTGTGGGGGACATTGAGGGAATATTTTACAGAATGAAGGGCTTCAGGGAAAGGATTGGAAATGGAAAAACAGCCATGATGGACTGTGCTTCTCTAGCTGTCAGATGCAGCTTGGAAGTCAACCAGGATGTCTAGAAAAGCAGTTTTTTCATATCCTGGTGAGTAAGTTATTATTTCATTTTTTCCCCCCTCCAATATTTTTCAAAGTCTTTTACATTTCACTTGCACAAAAAAGAGTGTTATGGGGGAAACTCCTTTTTTTATACACAAAGTTTTGTCTTCTACCAACCAGGGCAAATTTAGAATTGGTGCAAACACTGAGGAAGCTGCACATACAGAGAAAGTAAAAAGCTAACAAAAGCATCTCTGGAAATCCATTTGTGTTTAAAATTCTGGTTTCTAAGATTATGGTTATTATTTTCTGTTATTACAGGCCCTAGGCAACAGTGAAATAGTTCTGGGCATGGGACTAGCAATGGCAATTCCGTGCATAGACTAAATAGGCGAGACAGCTGAATAGGAAAAGATTGCAACATGCAAGGCAGAGATGGGTGATGCTGAGAGCTGAAAACATCTCTTGGATCCCACAGCATTAACCACAACCTCAGTTTCTCTCACCTACATCTTGCACACCTAAAAGTATCACCAGTTCCATCACTGTAGGTTGCAGCTACCCATGGGTCCAAGGCACCTGCTGTTTTCTGCTGCCAGAATGAGATTCCAGACACACTGCCCCACTGAACATCAGGCCCTTGTCCAGATGACTGCACTGATGGTGAAACTGTCTGTCTAGTCTCTTGGCTTCCTGGCTTGAAAAATTGGTGTTGCTAAAAGAAAATGAACTTGCTTTTTTTTTTTTTTTTTAATTTCTTCTGTCTGGAACTTGATTTTCACTTGATTAGTGACAAAGATATACATGGTTCCCCCACTCTAGCAACTCTGAATTGCTGTACCTGTTGTGGCACATTCTCAGGATGTCCCTACTCTTGTAGACAGGGATATAAAGATTGGAGCCATCTCAACATCTTTCTGGATTCTTCTCATCAACACTGAGAGTCCAGGTCTCCAGAGGCCTCTTGGAGTTCACTGTATCTTGCCTTTCTTATCAAGCTGTTATGTAAACACTCAGTACTCTGTGCAAGATACGATATCTTGATGGCTTTATCTCTCTCATTGTATCTGACCTGTCTGGAGCTTGCCACAGGGGACATTTATTTGCCACTGGACATAAAAGCATCAAAGAGCGAATACACCTTTGTTATGTTTCAGGTCACTGGAAAAAGGTGCCATGAAGGATCACTTAAATGAGCTACCTAAGGCCAAAACAAATCTGTGATATGCAAACTTGGTTCTATGGGCAGTTTAGGAATTTGGTTCTTCAGGTGGCTCCAGACATTGCAAATAAAGTGACTGGGATGGTACAGACACTGTAGACAATGTCCAGCTTCATTTCTGTAGCCTGTCACTGTCCTCCTGATATAAGAGAAGCATCCAGAATGCTGTGTACCACACCACCACATCATCTGTTTGCTGCTGCGTCTGTGGTTATTCAAGACACTTCCCTTGGATCAGTAACTTTTGATACCTGTTGCAGAGGCAGAGACCTCTGCTGAAATTTAGTTAAATGCCCCATTCTTCTTCAGTAGTTCACACTGAGCTTTCTTCATGGGAGCAGCCAAGTCATTTGCAGTGAGCCATGTGGATTTGTGAGGGCTGCATCCCTTCCTTTGCTAGTTAGTAATTCACAGAGCTCATAGATGTGTGCTAGAGTTACTGTAATTATCCATTAATCATTACTACACATAAAATCATTGCTGACTTAGTGTACTCTGGGTTACCATTTGCATCCTTATTATGTCCAACTTAGTCTCATCAGTGATGGTTAAAACTTATGCCAGATCTGGATCAGGTGGGAATACACTCAAATTCTTTCCATTTGCCATGCTCTGACTGACATGTAATGATCTGTTATTTTGAACAAGTAGCACAGTTTTTGCTGACTCACCTGGCTAATTTTCATGCTGCTGAAATTTATACTGTTCATCTACCACATTTATTTTTGGTAAAAATATTCTTTAAAACTAAGAATGTGCTATTGTGTTTGTCTCTGGCAAGGGGGAATGGCTTAGGATGCAGATCTGTCTGCAAATCCAGTGTGGTGTTTACACACTTGCTCTCCTGTCACCCATCCCTCCCGCACCACTTCCTCTCCAGCCACTCCCACAGATTTACTGGCTGATTTAATTTCAAATTATTTTTCCTTTCCAGAACATAACTTACTGTACAGTATCTAATTGCCTGCCTCAGTTCTGTTGCTCAGTACAGATGCAGGGGTTTTTCTACACCGACAGAAGTGTTTTTCTATGCTGTACCTGTGTGGATGTAAGCATGCCGGACAGTAGTCACGTGAGCCACCTTGGGAGGAGAAAGCCCAGCTGTGCAAGCTCTGGCTTGCTGATCTCTGTGCTAGCAAATATATGTATTTTACAAGAAACATAAACAGAGCTTGTCCTGGTTACAGGGCAACCAGGGAGATGCAGCTGAACGTGTAAGACAGTTGGCCTTCTTGGTAGATGCTTGGGCATAGCAGCCAGGCAACTCAGGTTTAATTTACAGTTAAGTCATCTAAGTTTATTTCTCAGAAAATATATATTTTAAAAATTCTGAAATTAAAACATGGTTAAAACTCTCTACAATAAACAGAAGTCTTTAGAGGAAAGAATGGCTGCCAGCTTTGCTTTTTGTTAAAGCTGTAACAGATTTGAAGTTTATTTTATACTTAAGGCTTAAAAGATGCTTGAGACCGTTCTTCAAAAGGAGCTGCACATCTGTGAAAGCACTCACTGAATACTTCAGATAATGCTCAATCTGGGTTGGATGCCCCAGAGATCAAGTCAAAGAGAGAAGTGATTGTTTTGCTTTTGATATCTACACCCAACCCCCTTAAAATGGGTGACATTTCAGCTGCAGGCACATTATCAGTAGCCTGAGATCAGAATAGCTGTCAAGTACTTTCAATTTGGAATAAAAACCAAACAAGCAATAGAGGTCATGAGTTAAAGATTTAGGACATGCTGTTAAACTTCTCAAACCTTTTTCTCCCACAGAAGGGAAGCTATAATAGCTCTCTATATAACTTACATATCATGGTGGCAAAGGAAGACCAACCAGTATTGCAGAGAATGTTTCTGCTGTGTAATTATTTTTAAAATGAAACTCTGTAGGACTGGGAGATTAACAGCACAGATTGATTTTTCTCAGGGTTTTCATATCTATGTTTTCAGCAGAGGTTGTGTGAAACTGTTCTGTATCTAGACTTGTAAGATGGGAACAAAATTACTTCATGCTGACTCTGTTAAGTCTCCTGCATCATGAAGTCATCAAGACATCCTAGTGCAGAGGGGCAAATTGCATTTTGCAGTTCAGGGGTCTAGTTTTTAATTTCAAAAATCCAGAATTCTTACATGACAAGGTGAGACAAATCTATTAAATTTTGTCTTAATGATAATTTCCTCTCAAAGACATTTTTGTTAGGAATGACAGAGGATTTTGTTGCTGTTGAAAGGAGAGGAAGCCACTCCACCACACTTTGGCTAGATGAAGAGTCCACAACATCTGCTTGTCTTAATAACCCTGTGTGGCTCTGTAGATGAGTGCTGAGGATTTATATCTTCTAAAGCATGCCTGGTATCTCCAGCACTGCCTTCTGTTCTAACAAATCTCCATCCTCCCACTGTAAGCCCTATTCTTCTGAGGGCCCTGGAAGACCCCAGGTGTTCATATCCCATCCTGCTGCCTTCTAAACACTCAGAATAATTTTATTTTTATAGGGGTTTTTCTGCTAGTTATTGTTTTGGTAGTTCTTTTGGTGGTTTTTGTTGGTGTTTTTCTTGTTATTAGTTTGGTGGGGTGTTGTTTTGTTTTGTTTTGGTGTTTTTGTTTTTTGGTTTTTTTTTAACTACCAGTTAGGAATTCACTGTTAGAAATCACAAGGGAAATGGTAACCTATTCCAAGCAGTCCTTGCAGGTGCTATCTTCAGTGTGAGAAAGCCCTTCCCTGTCTTCCAGTGAACAAACTTCACCCTGTCAAGAAGGATTTCAGGTTTGTCTTTTGTGTAATTCCCTGTTCTGGCAGCCAGGCAAGCTTAGCAGATCTTCATGAAAATCACTTCCTTCTGTTCACAAGCTATGAATGAAGATACTCCTCAAGCCCTCCGTAGATCTTTACAAGCTTTGCGTGTTTCTAGCACAGAATTTGAAGGTGTATCAGACACCAGGTATCACTAGCAGTGTGAAAACTTCCCATAGTTTGCCCAAAGTGTGCTGATTGTCCAAATGTCCCAAACACACACCACAATGCAGGTGAACTCCAGTGAGTTTCTTGATTCTTCGAGGTTCTGAAGGGAGCTGAGGGCTATTCAGCACTCTCTACCCTGCTGTAGAGCCCAGAAGAGCTTTGATGAAATGTTGTTATGAAGGTCATTGAGTTCAGTTTCCAGAGTTCACTGCATATTCTTTCCATATTCTTTCTCTGGCTCGGAAGAAAAATGGAGGGATGGTTTGCTTTCTCCTAAAGCCTTTTATTCCACCAGTCCTCTGTGCATATGCAATAACTTCTAGAAGCTGGTCTGAGGAGGCCTGACAGCTAGGGTGGTGAGCAGCAGTTTCTTATCTGGGATGGAGAGTGTGTAGGGAGCTCTCTCTATTGAGCTTAGAGGTCTTAGGAGAAAGGTGAGGTTCTCCATATCCTTTACTGGGAGCAAAAAAAGCTTTCTGTGAAATCCCTCGTAGCAATATTCACTCAGTGTAATGGCTTCTTAGGCTCTGGAATGCACTCATACCACCTAATTATTGACATCTTGAAGTCAGGTGTTGAATCTAATTGCTTGGCCTCATTGAAGAGAAATGGCTGTTCCCAGGTTGATTCATTCAAGCTATCATGGGCATTTGTTTTAGGACAAGCTGTCCTTAGAGAGGCAGGCATCACTCTGTTTTGGTTGTAGGGTTGAATGTTTTAGGCACATAGAGAAGTTAGACCCCAGAGCAGGTAATTTTTTTGACTGACCTCTTAAGAAAAATATTTCTTCACTTTTTGTTCTCCTTTTTCTTTGGCATGAAAGAAAATCTGCTTGCAGTAACACACTATGATACTTTAAGGACTGTGCAGCCAAGCTGTTTAAACATTTATTTAGAAACTGTGGCCTGAAAATTATAAACTGAGCAGCAGTTTAGATATTGGCATTGGTCTTTAAACTGCATATATTTAATTTCTCTTAGCTTTCCTGTATTTTTGCTAGACACTATTTAAGAGGTTTGGAGTTTTGCTTATCACCTGTATTTGCAGGGTCTGTCATTCATCTGGAAATGTAAAAACTATATTGTTAGCCCACAACTTCAGGTGTCAACTCTAAGTTATATGCTTTTTTCCTGGATACAGGTTAGGGAGAAAGAGATTCATTGCCTTGCAAGATTGAAAAAAGAGAAGGTGAAAAGAGTATGAGGTGCTCAGAAACTATGGGAATTGGGAACCAGTTAAAGGCTTGCAGGGAGAAAGATATGAAACAACTTTTGCTACGACAAGAGAGAAACAGCTGCTGTACTGTAATAACAAAACAAGTATTAATATTTCATTAAAGGATGCAGTGTTACTGCTGAAGGACATACCATTAAAAAAATACAGAAGCAGCCTTGCTGCAGAAAATTAAGTTGTGCCTGACACTGTGATGAGTAACATCTCACAGGCAACAGGAATATACCCCATAGTAGGAAATATTAGGGATTAGAGAGAAAGCATCACCTTGCACAGAGTTGGAAGACACATCGCAGTGGGGATGAGTGGGAAGAGATGGACGATTTCTTGATTTTGAAGTGCGCTTTCCTCTCCTGCTCACCGCAGTCCTGGAGAAGGATGCCATCCTGCTTTCCTGGCGGGTGCTGTCCAAACCCTTCCCTGTTTGTCAGGGATGTTGAGGACACAGGCTTTGTCTGATGTACCAGTGGGCAGCCTTGTATTTAAGGTGGGAGTCTTGGCTCATAGAGAGCGCAGGCATCCACCTGTGCAAGTCACGGCGGTTTTCAGAGACATTCTTCCACATGAACTAAAGATGGCTTTGCAACGGCAGCAGCTGCTCAGAGGATGCACAGGCAGCTTACGGTGGGGCTCTTGCGCTCTGCGGGCACTCAGAGCCCAGCCGTGCTGTGCCTTGGCCGGGCTGGCAGCAGCCCTCGCCCTGCTCGGTGTCCCTGGCCGCGGCATCAGCGGCGGTGGCAGCTGAAGGGGACGCGGGTGTCGCAGCATCTCGGCCAGGGTGGCGTTGGTATCTTGGGTATCTTGGGTCACTCACCAAGAAATTTTTGCTCCCTTTGTTTCCAGCCCTGAGTCAAACTCGAGAGCAGTTTCTCTAATCTTGGGCTGTTAATACAAAATAATGCTCAAATCCAAACTGCCCCGATTTTACTGCCCTCTAACCTCTGGTGTGGCTGGAGCTTGTGGAGAAGCAAGGAAATTCACTGGACTTTTGATTATCGTATTTTTTTTTAAGCTGTGGAAGTGGTTTTCCAAGATTATGCTCAGAACAGAATGGAGAACTGTTTGCCTTTTAAATGCTACAAATAACTGACTATGTGTAAAAATGTCAGACCTGATTGAAAACTGGAAGTTAGACTTTAGGAAGAGGGCTTCAGATCATGATTTGCCACCATTTTTAATGTGTGTGGTCACATCCAATTCCTTGTATGTTAATGAGTTTTGCTCATGGTTCAGGTGTGCAATTTGTCCTTCAACAAGTGAATACAATGCACGCTTGTGTACTGATCTGGCTATGATAGTCAATACATGTTACTCTTCTGCAGCTGAGGAAAAGTCAGTTAATGGAGACAGATCACATCTGTTCAGTCCAAACAGACACTGAGGAGAATGTTCAGATGCAGTTGCTAAACACTGCACATTTTTGAAAACAAAGCACAAATCTTAAAACTAAAACTATGGGCAGCTGGCAAACAAGGTTTAAAAAGAAAGTCTAGAACCGGGTTTAAAAAAAATGTCTAGAGCCATAGGTAATGTTTCTCCATTCTGAAATATTGGGTGATGGTCCAGAAGACTGAAAAAAATACCCTAATGTTATTCTGCCATGATTCAAAAGAAGCAGAAGATAGTGTCTTGTTAAATGTTACTGAATAAGGATATGGGTGTTTTGGGCACATGGCAGAACTGCAGAAACAAGAGAAATCGATGACTGCTAAAGAAAGGCAGTCTCATTCAATGGCAATGCTTCTATAATTTGATTTTCTCTGTCTTATTTTTTTCCTAATGAGATTAGGGCAATATTAAAATTTAGTCATGCAGTTTTGTTCTTCTAGTTTCAGATCTAAGTTCTTAGCCTTGTTAGGCTAAGAACATGTGGAATAGAGACATGTGGAAAGGAGTCATTCTTGCATTAAGATGGGTCTGCAGAGGAGGTGGGATGAGTTGAACTTTGGATACACTGGTCCTCCACCAGGACTACTGTAGAGCCATTCTGGGCTAGAAGTCCAGCTCCTAGATGGGTACAGCCAGATGAGGTGAAACCTTTCTCAAGCATATGCACATAAAATTACAAGTACTACAGAGGTATGATGACTGAAATAGTTAGAAAAACAGCCAATTATTTAAAAGCAAAATTAGAAATTCTAGAACTTTGTAGTGAAGATAATTTTCTACTGAAAGAAGTTTGTTAAAGGTGTTGATGGAACCTCCACCTTTGAAAATCCTGATGTTTTCGTTAAGACTGGGTGTCCTTTTAAAAGCACACTCAAAGGTTCAAGAACTCAGGAGCTCAACTCAATATGAAAAAGGAATTAATTCCTGAAAACTTTATGCTAGGAAAGAAGTTAGATGGCAAACTCTTCTGCTCCTAAAGTCCATCAGTCTGGTATAAGCAAGAAAGGTGATACAGCAAGAAAAATACTAAGACTGGACTGGGATGATAACTTGAATGGAAATAAGTGAAAAATTATATGTCTTTTGCTGAGGTTGTCATTAAAAAACATAGTACATGTTCTCCAAGTACCAGTATCATGCTCTTCAACATCCAAAAAAGGACTCAGGTGTACCCGGCCACAGGTATTTAACACAGAAACACAGCTCTTGAATACCAGATGTGCACTTAGAAACAGCATGCAAGGCAATTAGGAGGTCCATTGGGATTTACCGTGTTTCTAGTTCCTGCTAAACTAATATCTGTGAAGCTTTGCCTGAGGAGATATTCCCATCCCTACGTTTTACACAGTAGGAGTTCATTGGTGTAATCTGCATATAGTCAGAAGCTGAGACATTTTTCTGGTTTTCCAGCTTGTCAGAGCCCAATACACTACAGCAAAATTTGTAAAAGTCCTCTTTAGACAGCAAGTGGGGGCATATAACCATTTTTGTTCAGCAGAGCTGAACATTGTAGGTAAGGCATGAGGCAGCTGCTTTTCCCTGACCTGGTGGGTTGCTCACTGACTACATTTGCAGAAGTCGGCTGGCAGAATATTCATCAGATTAGTCCTGTGGGAACAAAGTGAGGTGTTCCTATTGCTGCATTGCACCATATATTGTGTCACTCTCATGTTATCTTTTATCATTCTAGTACCTGGTGGCTTCAGTAAGAAGGAAAATGTCACTGTGCCCGGCATGTGCCTTCCTTGAAAAGCAGAGGAGGAAAGGTGGTAGTGTCAGGGAAGCCGGGAAAGCAAATTCAAATGTCTGCATGGGACTTTTGAACCAGAAGGAATAAGTAACTGGAGTGAAGATTTCTCTCAGGAAGAGACTGAGTTTCTAAAAGGAAAGCGCTAGCACACAGCTGACCTCAGAGACATTCCTAACGGCACCCCTTTCTGAGTTTTCCAGGGATCGGGAGGTTCATTGCTATCTTATTTCTCATTAAAAATGAGAAAACCAGAAAGTGTAAGCAGAGGGATTCAAAACAGAACCCCTGTTCGTTCCAAACAAGGAGTTTGCTGTGCTGAGCACCTGGGGTTTGAATGGCTCTGTTGCTCTGCCTGTGCAGAGAAGAGCAAGTGAATGAAGCTGCTAATGGAGAGCCTGGTTTTGGCTGGGCTGCAAAACCCATTAAAACAGCGGAGCCAAGACAGTGACAATGTTTTGGCATGCTTTTGCAGTGGTCAAAGTGACCCTATATATCATTTTATGTATTTATTTTTCTATATGTGTACAGTCACCTCAATGACTTGGCATGCATTCTAGTCATGCCAGCCAAACCAGACCTTTTCTTTTTGGCTCTGCCTTCAAACTTTCTGGCATGTCAACTTCTACAAGGAAAGATGGCTGGCAGAGGAATCTTTGGTCTCAGCTGGGATGTAGTGCCATTTTTTTTCTGCAGTCATAGGGCACAGAAGGAAGAATCTGTGTTTATTTCTACATAGAAGGTAAAGACAGTAAAAAAAGAGGAAAAAGGCCTAAGCAGGAAACAGTAGACTAGGTGTTACTTTTAAAACCAAGTAGTGTGTGAAGTTTTTAAACGTAACAGCACAAAACTGCATATACCTTGAAGCTGTCATATGAAACCAGTTAGTAGAACAGTCTCATCTGAAAATACTTGGAAGTATAAGAGCCAAGAAGTGTAAGAACCTTCAGAGAGCCACTTAAAGCTTTGTGAACAACTAATACTACATTATGGGTGTAATATTTAATGCTTATGGTTTGCCTATGTACTCATTTTCTAAGGGCACACCAGTCACAAGCTGTACAGTGCTTTAGTGAAGCATCATCTTAGACACTACATAAAAAACAGATATAGAGATGGTCTAGAGATATCCAAAGTGAGACAATGCTTTAGAGGACTGAAAAGTTGAAATGTCAGAGGAGCTTAGTAGCTCCTATCTCATTGACAAAGATACCTTTCATGGCCATGAGAGCATGTTTGAAAGAACTACAGCATGAAGAAAGAGAGTGGAAAATGTTATGCTGGGAACTCATGTTTCATCCTTAATGACATTTCACCCTGACATGGGGATGATATTGTTAGACTGATCTGAGAGGAATGTCTGCCAGGACATTGTAAAACAGGGAACTTGATTTGCCTAAGGAAAAAGCGGTGAGATGACATGATGGTTGGACTAAAAAAAAAGTTAGAATATGCATCTCCTCAGCAGCAGGCTGGGATATTGAACATGTTACTTACAGATCTGTACAGTACCTTTCTGAATTTGCTGCTTGCAGACAAGCTCCCATGCACAGATCTTATAGGAATAATACTTTGAGTGAGCTGCCCATTATTTCCATTTGTACAAATTGCCATATTATTAGCGCACTAGAATGAACTGACTGCAGCAAGGACTGCTGTCCCATGGTGGAAGGTTGTTCTCACATACTTCACGGTCTGAAAAAGACAGCACTTTAAAACCTTATTTCATATAGAGTCTATAACAACAACAATAACAAAAAAGAGGCAATAAGAATGACAGTGCTAGAAATTCACAGGTCCAAGATGTCTTAAAATTAAGGCACATAGAGACAGGGGCATCTGTTCTTGAAGCTCAAACATTTGATTTGGGAAGAACAGGATGTTCTGTACCACTCCACTGAATCTTTTTGTGAATCAATAATATTTTAATATCCATAATAACATATGATTAATTTAATATTTGTGATATCAAAGCCTTCTGATAGCTCTGAAAAAATTGTTGTAATACATTGCCAGAAAGGGCCATGTCTTTGCACTGACTTTAAGAAAATGTTTTGTTGATTTATAAGCAATTATAAGCAATTAAAGGACTACATAAAGGAATTGATCAGAGGACACACAACCTAAAGCCAAACAAGGGTTATCTGTCAATTATTTCTGAATCACAGAACTGTTTTCTGGAAGGGACTGCTGGCAGTCATCTGGGTCAGCTTTGCTGTGGAGCTGGACTATTGTTTACAGCAGGTCAGATTGGAGAGAGCTGCCTTCCACTGTGGACTGAGAGAACTAAATACTGATATGATATTCTGGTAGAATCCAGGCAGATGTTTGAGAGGAGTGCCCAACACTGGGTTATAAACAAAGAGAGTGAGTTCATTTGGATCATGGATGCAATTTATGTTCTCTATCCTTCAGTGTATTCTGCTGTCCATCACAAGGGTCCAGCTGGAGCCAAAATATTTCCTTTCAGCTCTCTGTTGCTTGATTTGAAGTAAATACTGGAGCTCTTCATTTCCTCCATACCTGCCTGGTGGATTAGATAGGAAGTAACAATACAGGCAGCAGATGTCCAAGCACCTGCAGCAAGGTCTTGACTCTTGGTGTGGCACTAAGAACTAATTGTTTGTAAATGTGATAATGTGTACTCAGAAGACACCATCCCGTGCTGTCTTCTCTTCCTGGGCTGTAACAGCACCTTTGAACTCCTCTGGCTGCTGGGCAGGGGTGAGATAATGATCATTGGACTCAGCCTCAGAGTGACAAACAGATAAGGTGCTGTAGCATCTTTGAGTGGCTTTCACTGGATGCAAACCTGAGGGCTCTTCAACATGGTTAAGCAAGGAATATGGCCAACATGGTGTTTTAATGGAGAAAAATAAATGAACTAGTTATGTAACCCACTACTGTAGTACGAGTTTGACATTAGAATAAAATGAACTGCATCAGTTTAATCCACCTGTGGATGTAGGCAATAATATTCAGGATAGCAGGAAACCACTCTGAAGATGATTCAGATATAGTGTCAAACAGAATTTGGCCCAGTGACTGTAACCAAAGTCAGAATGTTTATTACCAGTTAATTTGTACACATGCCTGTGGCTCTTATTCTTGAAAATAACCTCCCTGAGTGACTGTGAAATGCTGCTATTTCTGTTGCAAAAAGTACATTTTTCCTGTGGTAGACCAACTCATCTTGGAAGCTGTTCAGCTGATGTAGCTGTTTGTTAAATGGTCTTTATTCTTGTGTAGGAGCTTTTGGAAAAATGTGATAGACAGTGTAGTCATATAGCACCTGCATCCACTTTATTGTAGCTGTAGGACAGGGGATCAAGTTCAGTCTGGGTTCAAGCAAATTCTGCTGCTACAGAATTACAAATGTCCTTGTAATATACATGTCTTGTTCTTATCCCACAGAATGAAGATGGGAAACTGAATTTGTGATACTATTTTAAACCACCAGGAAAAAGCAAATAACTGGTCAGCAATTTCCGGACACATTCTATGGGGAGCTTTTTAAGGCTATTTGAGCATTTTGAACCACATTGTTTCCCCCTGAGCTGAAAAATTCTTCCCTGCCATTCTGCACCTTCTATTGATCACGGTTCAAAGATCAAAGTAAAGTGTGTTTTCTGAGAAGCAAAGGTTAAAGTAATTTACAAAGTTACTTGACTATTGGGAGTTCAGGGGCAAGTATTTGGGCAGCAAATACAGTCTAGAGTCCTTGTGTCCTGCTATCTATCTTCCCCTGGCATCTGTTCTGAAAACCTGTTTGCTTTTGCAACAACGGCATCGTGCATTAAAGATACAGCACAGGGGCTCAGAAACATTGAAAAAATCACTGGCCTAGTGTGAATTTGATAGGCCGATTTATAAGTATGGCATTTTTCCTGCATTCACAAATAGAGCAGTTATCCATCTTCCCTGCTTGTTAGTGAAGGGAGGATTTTGTCCCTCGAGTTTAATTAAGCACCAAAACTCATGGCTTTATTTATTGACAAGCCTTTTCAGGGTGCCCATCTCTGTGATATCTGAGGCCACTCAAGCCATGACCCTGCTGCATTCCTTGGGAGGCAGGGAAAGGTCTCAGGGGTTTATCGCTGCCGACCGGGAGCTCACCCATCACTAACTGTAATAGTGTTAAGTGGGCAGCCTGCCGGTA
The DNA here is from genome assembly GCF_008360975.1 of Lichenostomus cassidix. Lineage (NCBI taxonomy): Eukaryota > Metazoa > Chordata > Aves > Passeriformes > Meliphagidae > Lichenostomus > Lichenostomus cassidix. The sequence continues at coordinate 128,838,864 of NC_139482.1, forward strand.
CCAGGGTCACCACTGGCAGTGGAGGTGGAGTGATTATAACAGTATTTGACTTGCTGTGATATGAGACACTGTACTTAGAGAACACTCAGAGGGAAATTGGATGGAAGAGACAATAAGGCAGAAACTGTTAATCTCTTTAGCACGTGTATGGTAATCGGTATAGAAGCTTATGTACCTACCTGAATGTACCTGAGAGAGAGAATCACAGAATCACAGAATGGGTCAGGTTGGAACAGACCACAGTAGGTCATCTGGTCCAACCTCCCTGTTTAAACAGGGTCATCCCAGAGCACATGGTACAGGATTGTGTCAGATCATTCTTGAATATTTCCAGTGAGCGAGACTCTGCACCCTCTCTGGGCAATCTGTTCCAGTGCTCAGTCACTTGCACAGCAAAGAAGTTCTTCCTCATGTTCAGGTGGAAATTTCTGTGCACCAGTTTCTGCCCATCACCTGTTGTCCTATTGCTTGGCACCACTGAGAGAGCCTGACTCCATCCTCTTGACACCCTCCTTTCAGATACTGATAGACATTGATGAGGTCCCCTTTTAGTCATCTCTGAACAGGCCCAGCTCCCTCAGCCTTTCCTGGTAGGAGAGGTGCTCCAGTCCCCTTGTCATTTTTGTTGCCCTCCTCTGGACCCTCTCCAGGAGCTCCATCTCTCTCTTGTCCTGAGGAGCCCAGAACTGGACAGAGCACTCCAGATGTGGCCTCACTATGGCTGAGCAGAGGGACAGGATGATCTCCCTAAACCTGCTGCTAATGCTCTTCCTAATGCACCCCAGAATACCTTTGTCGTTCTTTGTTGTCCACCAGGACCCCCAGGTCCTTCTCCACAGAGCTGTTTTCCAGCAGGTTGGCCCCTGGCCTGTTCTGGTGCCTGGGGTTATTCCTCCCCAGGTGCAGGACCTGCATTTGCCTTTGTTGAATTTCAGAAGGTTCCTCTCTGTCCATCTCTCCAACCTGTCGAGGTCCTTCTGAAGGGCTGCACAGCACCCTGGGGTATCTATCAGCCACTCCTCTCAGCTTTGTGTCATCAGGGAACTTGCTGAGGAGGCATCTGCCCCTTCATCCAAGTTATTGATGAAAATTTAAACAATACTGGGCCCAGTACTGAACCCTGGGGGACACCACCAGTGACTTCCTGTGCCACTGATTACAACGCTCTAGGATCTGCTGTTCAGCCAGTTCTCAGTTCACCTCTCTGTCTGCTCACCTAGTCCACACTTCCTGAGTTTGCCTATGAAGATGTTGTGAGAGACAGCATTGAATGCCTTGCTGAAGTCAAGCTAGACAATATCCCCTGCTTTCCCCCCATCCATCCAGGCAGTTGCTTCATCATAGAAGGCAATCAGGTTGGTCAAGCATGATTTACCTTTAGTGAATCCATGCTGAATACTCCTGATCACCTTCTTGTAATCCAGGTGGATAGACATGGCCTCCAGAATAAGGCACTCCATCACCTTTCTGGGGATTGAGGTGAGGCTGCCTGACTGGTAGTTCCCTGTGTCTTCCTTCTTACCCTTTTGGAAGACAGGGGTGACATTTGCTTTCTTCCAGTCCTCAGGCACCTCTCCTGATCTCCACAACCTTTCAAAGATGATCGTGAATGACCTTGCTGTGGCATCCACCAGCTCTCAGCAGTTGTGGATGCACTTCCTCAGGACCCATGGCCTAGTGGATGTCAGGTTTGCCTAGGTGTTTTCTAAGCCAGTCCTCCCTGACCAAGGAAAGGTCTTCCTTCCAACAAGCTTTTAGTCTGGTCTTCTGGGTCAGAAATCCCTGAGGGCTTCACTTGTCAGTGAAGATTGGTGCAAAGAAGGTGTTTGGTAACTCTGCCTTCTCTGCATCCTCAGTTATCAGGGTTCCCCCTCCATTTAGTAATGGTCCCACATTTGTTCTTCTGTTGTTATTGATGTATCTGAAGAGGCCCTTCTTGGTGTCCTTGACATCCTTGATAAGATTTAATTATTTAATTCGGAATGGGTTTTGGCTTTTTTTTTTTTTTTGCAAGACCACTATCAGTATTTTAAAAGGCTCTAATTAAAAGCAAGATCCTAGACTAAAACTAATCCAAACCAGCATATTTTCTGGGTTTTTCCATTTCTGACAACAGCAAAAAATTTGCAGCTCAGAATAACTCCCAGGAGAGGAAATATTATTTATAGCTCAGTGGTTTTTTTTTTCTTTATAAAGAAGTGTGTGGTAAGCATATATTTAGAAATTAATTGAAAAATAATAATAACAAAAATTATTAGAACTTTTCACCTCTGTGAGTACCTTTTTCTTTTCCCTTAGCAGTCCTGAATATGGAACAGGGAAACAGGTGTCATAAATCCACAAAATAATTATTCCCCCTTTGCTATATTACATTTTATTTATATTCCCTGGCTGTTATTTTACATTAAATCTGCAAGTTCTCTTCTTAGATTTTAGTTTTCACCCGAGCAAATGAGGACATAGCACATAACCACTGTTGCTGCAGAGAGTTCTTTTCCAAAGCTTAATTACTCTCTGGTTATGTTCATAAGAGTTTTAAATATTTCTGAGAGTTTTTGGTAACTGTGCATTTTTGTGACAGACTTCCTTTTTGATTGGAAATAACTGGTCTATAAGGAACAAAATCTTCAGATGTTTTTCCATTAAAGGTTAAATTTACTTTTGTGTAAAACCTAGTAAGGTTTTGGCTTTTAAGGTCCAGGTAACCTGTCCTTCTCTGTTATGTCCTTGAGGAAAAAGAACTTCAGACTTCCATGATGTTGGCCTCAGACTGGAGAGTCTGAAATAAATTAAATTTTGATCTATGGCAGAACCTGTTTCTTTCAGTAGTGAAGACCTGTTTTCACTAGTGTCCTGTGTACCTACTCGACATAAAGGGGAAGATATTAACTGCCAGAAAGAGCATGTAGTGAAGAGGCGATGGAAGAGATCAGAGGGAATAAAAGCAGCTAGAGCAGATGTCCAAATCTGTAGGCAGCCTCATCAAATGTGTCTCAAGAGGTAGTTCAGCAGAATAGAGCAGAGCCTTGCAGAGAAGCTCAGAAGCCCAACAACAGGTTTCTCTTTTCTGTCCTGCATTTTAGATCTCAGTATGGCATTCCCTTGGTTATGTTTTAACACCATCAGACCTGGTACTGCTTCCTTCCAACCAGCTCCCTCTGCTAGGGTGAGGCTGCAGACTGTAATGGCACACTGGCTGTCCAGCCATGTGAGCAAAGGAGAGTTGAGCAGAGGCACCCAAGTTAGTGCTTATCAACACAGATATTTGCAATCAACTTAAGTGTGGGCCTGACAATAATATTGCTGTGTTAACCTGCCTCCAAACCTCTGCTAAACAGGAATACCTCTGGTCATGCTGCACTGCTTCCATCTCTGGACTAACATTTTGCCCATTTGCTTGAGGTCTCTGAGCCCTGCTTTACTGAAGTTGGGGTAAAACTCCGTTCATTCAAAGAGCACCACTTTGCAGAAGAGCAGTGCAGAGGAACACAAGTTTACCTAGCCTGCAGGACAGTTGACTATGGAGAGTGAATAATGTGAGTTTATGTTGGGAGGAAATGCTGTTCTTTGTCCCAGCATGAACACAATCAGCATCTGTAAGACCTTTTCTCCAGCAAACCCTGCCTTTTAGTCTCAGAATTATTTCTTCATTGTCAAAATTGCCTTGTTTCTAGTTTTCTTAGCAATTATCTTCATATATAGATTGAAGCAAATGGGTAAAATTCATCCTCTGTTGATTCAAAAGACATTTGTTGAGCAGTAAGATGAGCCAGGCCTGTATTTAGAAAGCTGATATGGTTAAAATTAGAGGAGGTAAATGATGGTTCAAGATATGCACCGTGTAATAGGAGAGCTGGAGGGAAAGCACAAGTTACAGTCCCAGTGGAAGCAGGGTATTCACCAGACCATGGAGGTATACTCCACCAGGTGATTCAGAAGCATCTACCCTGGTTTGGACTTCTGCCCCTACTGTTATTATGTCCAAATGAGGGGCAGACCAGGCTATTTCTCCACCAGAGGTGACCAAGACCCGCCCAGCACAGATGCAGGGTTGACCAGGTCAGCAAAATGGGGAGCAGCACCAGGCTGGGTTGGAGACACGCTGAATCACTGTTTCCAGTAGGTAATTTTTGTCAGTGCAGCTCCTCGGGCCCTTGTTAGAAGTGAAAATGGCTTTGCCCATGGGCACATTCTCTAAGGAGAGCAGATGTTTTCATAGAAACAATTAAAATCTGTACCAATGAGACATTTTATCAGAGTTCTGGCCAGAATCCCCCCTGTGCATCTACTTGCAGGTGTTTGAAGAGGGAAAGCTGAGAGAAGGAAAAAAGCAAGGCTTAGCCAAAAGTAAGCATGACTAACAAATTACTCATAATTGAGGTTTGTTAATTGCATAGAACCCAATTAAACCTTTCCACATCTGAAATGGAATAACTTATGCTCACAGCAGAGCTTTTTAGCTATGAGACATTTCTGGTGACACTTGTCTGTTGATTTGCCGTTAGATAACTTCTTGGCTTGAGGCCAGTGGGACTGAGCTAAGAGACATTTTGTACACGTGTTTGCAGCACATTTTCACAAAGGGTTGCCAGAGTTTGGCCCATGATGACTAGTGAGTGGATTTATTACATTATTATTTTGGATTGTTATATTATTATTATGCATGACTGACACAGTGAAATTCTTATGCTGCAGAACTATGTAGAGTTCATATAAACCAGTAAGCCAGAGAGGCATTTTTCATAAAATTCCAACCTAAAGTACAGATTTTATGTATCTGGAAAGTCATAACTTTATGTAGCATCTGCTAGAATGCAAATATCTCCCCAAATATGTTGCCTCAAAGTGGATCTAGAAGAAACCTTTCCTGTGATTCCAAAAAAATGCAGATGACCAAAACCCCACCATTTCCAAGTGTGTGTGCCTCTTCCCTTCTTAGTTCCAGCTGGGACCACAAGTGGAAATACCAAAATACCACAGAAATGTAGTTCTTGCGGTACTTCCAGCCCCAGAAGAAGGAGGAAGTATTAGAAATCTTCCAATAAATAATGTTTTCATGAGATTTCTAGCCCAGAATTTCAAGCTCAAAAAGTTTGAATAATAAACCCAGCTCTGCTTGTCCACCTCGCCCTCGCCTTTATATTCAAGGACTGTTCTGTCTGAGATATGGCTGATATTCCTTCTAAGCTGTAGTATATCTTCAGTTTCACATTAAGTTCAGCAATAAATTGGATTAAATCTCGTTATGAAAGACAGATTTAACTTTGGCCTTCCATTTCTGATGGCTGCAGAAGAGTTGTTTTCTGTTTGTTTGTTTGTTTGTTTTTCAGGACTGCAAGGCTTCCAAAGGCAACTACAAGGCTGAGCAGTTTGAATGCCATGGCAGAAGAGCCGCAGCCAGCAATTTGGGTGCACACCTGTGTGTGGACAGGTAAGATGCAGTGCCATAACACGGACAAGAAAAAAGTGTACACAGCATGACCTGCAGCTGAGCTGGCAATGGCAGAAGAGAGAGGACTTCCAGGATGAGCTGGTGAGTAAAAGAAGATCCATCAGAAGAGCTGTCTCTCTGGTGCGCCCTGACTTTCCTCTGGTAAACAGCTCTTTCTTGTACAGAACTCTCTAAGCCCAGCACCAGCTTCTCTTCTTACGTGGCTCAACCTGTAAGACACTGGGTTTTGTGGTTGGCTGAGCAGATGAGGAGCGCTCACCAGAACACCTTAAATAGGTCTATATGATGGTAGCGCTATCAGGCACATTTTTCTGTCCTTTTAGAATGGAGCTTTGCTGAAACCTCTGTAAGAAATCAGGTCAGTGTAATCAGCACTGAAGGGACTTTCATTGTTGTTGGTTGAAATTTCACCACAGACAGATCATAAGATTTTTGTGACCTTGTGATTTCTTTTGTGAGTGGTGGTTGTGCAACAGATCCTCTGGTAAGATAAGACAACGTGAGGGTTTACACAAAGTAGGAAAGTTTACAAGAGATATGACTTGCCACTCTCCTCCTTTAAAGAGGAGACTACATTTCAGGCGCAGAAAAAAAGAGTAAAGCAAAAAACCTTCAAGATTTTTATTCTCTTTTGAGGTTGAATGTGATGCCAGATCAACAGTTTTCAACTTTTGAGGTCTCTCTCAGTACTAGGAAGATGACTGGTTGAAAACAGTAATTATTGGCAAACATTGCTTTGCTCCTCAGCAGCTGGGGCTGAGTGCACGGTAAATGGATATATGCCACTTTTGTGGCAACAGCTTCCTTCCATATTCCCTTCATGCTGCTACTGAGCAAGTCTGCTACTGAGATGGCTGTGAGAGCTACCTTTGCATAGCTAACCTCCCAGGTTACTGGTAAAAGAGGAAAAAAAGGAATGCACCGCTCACCTCCCAGTATTTTAACTAGGAATTTTGGGTAAACATTTCAGTGTCTGTGTTGGAGGATGTGGCTGGGCACACTCCTTTCACCACCTCATACGCTGTATTGCTGGGCAGATGTCATCTCAGCTTTCTGCAGGCTGCACTTTTAGCATTTCCCAACTCTCTAGTTCCTGCAGACCCAGGCTGTTATTTTGTTCAGTGCTGACTGTTAACAGAGGGAATCACGTGCTCATGCAGAAACATTACTTTTGTTCTCGTGCTTTTTTTTCTCTCATTTAAAATGTGAACATATCTGCTTGAGTTTTTTGGTGAAAACCACCTTTATTTTCTGAGTTAGAAGTCTGAAGAGACACAGACCTTTGAAACATTTTCTTGGTGTGTGGGCAAAAACTAACAATAACTTTTTTATAAGGGATATGACCAATTCTTGCTGGTACTCAGATTGCAAAATGTTTTGGCTGCTTGCAGTCACAAATGCTTTGTCCATTTCTGCTTTCTTTTGCATCTAGTGTAGGATCTAGTGAGCATTTATATTCATTTAAAAATAAAACACAAAGCTCTTTTGCTGACCATGTGAAATTCTTCAAGAGCAGACACACACACGCACACACATATACATATATATAGCTTAGGAAAGAAATATTTTCTTTAATAGCATGGCTTGTATGGACAATAAAACGCCCACTAAATATAGTAATGTTATAAGTTCCCATAATACATCTTAGGTTTCAGAAATTTAGAACCTGGCTCTAAAAAGCGACTTTTGAAACCCCTGAGAGTATAATTTTTCCTTAAAAAGAGAAGAATATGTGTTGAACTGGCCACTGATTTTCCCTCCAACAGGAGGCCTTTCCATAAATGTTAGGTACAATGATGTGTTTATTAGTTTTGATTCACTGCACTGGTTAATAGCTCCCTCTCTCTTTTGAGCACAGAGATGTGTTCTGGGATGAGTTGCACATTCCTCCTCTTAAAAATTACATCAGGAAACAACAGACTTGGCAATAAAATAGGGGAAAGAGGATGTTTGTTTCAAAATAATGATTTGGGGTTAGCCTTCTGTTCTGAAATCTTTTGATGGGAAGAATGCTGAGCCCTTTATGAATTATTCCCTTCATAAATAGGCTGAAGAGATATTGCTATGCTTCAGAGGTGAACAGGATGGCTAAGGTAAGGAAAGCCTGACAGTGTGTGCTGTAATGGTGAGAGCTGCAGCCAGCTGGGAAGCAGGAACTGAGTGCCACGAGCAGAGCAAGAGTGTGGGGCCTGATGCACAGCTCAAATCTAAATCATCTAGGACGAAGAGATGAGCCAGCAGTGACAGACAATGGTTACCATCCAGCAAGGCCTGGGTGGCCCGTGGTTTAATAGCTGACAGCTCCTTCCTAGCAAGCAGCGTGTCTGTAAAATCATCTGAAAAGCAATCAGGAGCTGCTTATCATTGCTGGAATTACTTAATAGCCATCTTGGAGCTGCCTTGGGACAAGGCAATGGACTGCACTCATAACTGCAGATGGGATCCTTTCCCAGGTCTGGTCACAGGCATGGGAAGGTTGTACTCCTCCTGCAACTTTGTACCTCTTTTTTAAGTAGGCAGAAGAAGGCTGACTAAATTTGGCTTATTTGATTCTTCATGAGCTGACTGATCAGATCTGAGATTTCTGGGGGAAAAAAGGATAATTTCAAAGCAAAATGGGGGAGTTCCTGGCCTCTGTATGCTTCTGGGCTTTTTCAAGGTGTTTTGCAGAATAAATTGATCTGGACCTATCTCGCTGTCTTTTCTTCTTACTTGTAAGGGCAAGTTGGGAAAAGTTTTACTAGAATCACTCATTTGCTTTCCAGAAGGTTCCTCTGGGTTAAGGGGAATGCTGAAGTTCAGTACTGTTCCCAGGCTGCCAGCCTACTCTTTTGAAAAATTTTTGCTTAAGGCTGTTCAGCTCAGGATGTCTTCCTGTTCCCCTTTAGAGACACTTGGGGAAATATTCTAAAAGGTGTGTGAGAAATTTATGTTGTGCCACTTTAAAGATACTTATGGCAGTTTATGCTCTTGGATCTTGAACTCTCGTCTGATGCTATATTGCTCAGCATGCAGGAATATGATCACAAAACCATGGAGGAAATTTTTGGATTTGTCCAAGTTTCTGTGATAAATGTGCGAGGTCAGTTTAAAAAGAGGCTATTTATCTGGAAGAGGTGAAAGACAGCTGTATCATCCATTTGTTAAGAGTTGGTGTCTCTAAAGGTGTGGGGTAGATTGTGGAAAAACCTCTTGATGTTACCAGTGATGATGAGAGAGCAGGAAAACTTCAGAAGGAAAGTTTAGGAAATGAGTTCTGATTGCATGGATCTCAGCAGAAAGCTAAGCAGGCTAATTGTCTGAGTGAGAGTAATTTAGGAAGTTATACAGGGGAAGATGAAAAGTCGGGAGGGAGAATTATCAGGAAAAAGGCACATGTTATCAAGTGGATAAGGTTACTACAAGAGAAGGTGTAGGAGATGACCTTTGTTAGCACTCATGACTGTGTTAGCAGTCGTGGCTGTGTTTGCCATGACAGACAGGGCTGGATTGGCTGCTTGGGTAGGGGGAGAACTAGAAGAAGGCATAATCATGAAACCAGCGGGAGAAGGACAGGCTGTGGTGGACTGGATCATGGAAGATATGAGCAGAACAGTCTTGAGGAAATAAAGAACAATTACCAACTCCACAGGTAAAGTCAGCCAAAACAGGCCTGTTTGAAAGTACACCCACAGTGGTGACACAGCTCCCACTGCTCTGAGGAGCATGTGTTTTCTCAAAGGAAAACTGAAGCACACAAACACATTTTTATGCTCTCCAAACAACACAGTGCAGAGAATTCAGTCCATGTTTTCAGTGATGCCTCTAGAAATTGTCTTCTGCCAATTAAGTCCATACATAATTCCACCTAAATGCCATTGTAACTGGCATGGTGGAGACAGGTGGAGATGGGCTCTGTGCAATGGAGGTAAGGTTTGGTATGTTACCTGTATCACAAGTAAATGTCTCAACTGTGAGCTATAGTTCCTGTGGTCTGCCTGCTGCTCTTAGGAATGATAAAAGGGCTTTTAGTGCAAAAAAGGAACAAACATGTCCAGACTTGTATCTGCATAATAAGCCCTCACAGAATCTTCCAGCCAGTATTTTGATGGTGTATTTAGAAAGTCTTTCAAATATGACCTTTCAACTACTGATGCCATCCTGTAACTTTCACAAAAGCGACTGTGTCAACTGCATCACATGGCTGAAGCTAGACTGATTTTCAGCCATGTGATGCTATTTTATCACCCTCAGGACAAAGGTTAAGTCCTTCCTTTCTGTTCTCTGTTAGGCACCACTTTCTTTGGTCCTCTTACTTTGATAACTTCTGAAATTCCTGAGGACCACAGAGTTAAGGGATTTTATAATCCACCATGCACTTCTCTGCTGAAGAACCTTGCTGGTGTGCTGCATGTAACAGAAATACCTTCACACAATGAAGCAATCATTCTTCCCCAGCAGGGTCTGAATGTCTTGATTCTCATCCTGCAGCAGGTTTGGCAGGCAACAAATCCCTCAGTTTGCACAGGGAAGTGGCCAGCATAATCTTTCTGCATTTTAAAACATTCTTTAATGCTAGTCTCTCTGCATTCAAATGGTAACTTTAGCTGACATAGAGTTTTGTAGACTATTTGAATTGCAGCCTATTGAAACTCTACCACACTGAATTTATGAATATCTTTATTGCAGTATAAATGTGTTATTTTCCCCTTTATTTATTATTGTATGGGCATGTTTTTAATACCTGTTCTGTGACTTATTTAGAGACTGTTGTCTCCTTTTTCTTTAGGTGGGGGCACCTGCATTATTGAAAGCTTGAATACAAAGTGGGTAGCACTGAGATAAAGGCTCATAGTTTTTAAATCAACCTCATGAAGCCTGTGGACTGAATGGACAGATGAAAATAAGTGTAGTACTATATTGCATATTATATAAAGGTGTAATTAAGTAAATGGACAAGTATTGAATGCACAGATGGACTAAAGTGAATTTACTGAAGTTGAGGATATTTCCTGTGTGTTTTTTCACACTAGATTTCAAGATTGCATGTGCAAAAATTCAGTCTCTTCCTAAGTGAAAACCAATGTAAAATTAATCACACTTTGAAACAGAAAAGGTATGAAGTAGGTCAGGTTTAAAATCTGAGTTTTAAATATTCCCTTTTCTGCTAGTTCTGGAAAACAAACAAGAAAAGCCAGGAGTAAAACCAACACTAACAGCAACTATCCAAAATTTGGACAGATGCTATGTAAAAATCTAGTATGAGAAAAGGAATTATGGCAACCCAACTTTCTATTTGCAGCATGTGTTGGCCATGCTGGATGCCCACCTAGGCATGAAGGGTGTGATGCTTGGCTGAGCAGTGGTGTGTCCCCACCTCCCGTGGTGATGCTGCACTGCTCGGCTGACACTGGTGGAGACCAACTTGAGGGGACCTGTTGGGACTGCCAGAGCACAGGGTGGTCTCTGGGCACCAGGCTGGGGCTTGACAAGAGGAAAGGCAGCTATGCTTCACCCTGTGCCACCTGTCACCTTGTTCCCTTACCACTTAAGAACCCCAGTGCCGCCCAGCCCATACCCACTTGCAATGCAGATGGTCCTTCCTGGCCTTGTGCCCAAGCACTGGATAATTGGGTTTTAGTGATAGAGAGGCAGGGGTTGGGGCAGAGAGGGGAATGTGGGCGAGGGTGGACGATGAAATTGGGATCATCAGAGGAGACCTGGAGGCTGGATCTGTCTCAGGATGTCGCTTAATGGCTTCTCCCAATTCACAGCTGCATAACTCGTGCTGGAGTCAGGTTCATAATATCTCAGGCATGTGATTCACATGAGTGTAAAGGCCACTGGATACAATTACACATTTATTTTTACCTACCACTAAGGCAACTTCCATTCAGTACGACCTGAGCTGGTTGCCCTTGCTCTATACTATTTCACTAGTATTTTTCCTGACAATTCATGTTTAAGAAGCACAAGACAGAGAGAGAATTAATGTTATGTGAAAGGATTTTCCTAGGGTAACTGTATTCAGTCTTTGCTCAAACTGAACGAATAACTTTGATCTGTCAACTGTGAAAAGTAAACTGGGTGCGACCTTCCGTCATCGGCTAATCGTCTCACTTAATGACATCTGTTAACTTTGTTCTGATATTAGATCATGGTCTTTCTTTGTACTGTCAAGATTTTTCATTCAAGGTCTAATTATTTCACTTTATGTGTATACAGATATCTTGGGAGTCAGTTGCACCTAGTATGAAGATAATTTTTTCTATTTTGAATTTCAAAAACTGATCACAGTGGTCAGATCGACGTGGCCTTTTAGTGGTTAAAATACACCAGCTTAAAACCCAGCATTGTATCTCAGTCCCTCTCTTCCCCTCAGTTTCTTTTAGGCACCGTATTTACTTCTATTCTTAAGTGAGAGAGGAGGAGGAAAAGAGAGAATTGTTTCTGTCTGTGTAATGTTTGATATTTCAATACTCGAAAATTTGATTGATTTGACTTGTTACACACATCTGAACTGCCCCACAGGAAGGAAGAAGAAAATACTGGTTTTCAGTCTGTACCTTTCCCTTTCAAAGTTGTTTTTTTTGGTTTTTTTTACCTTTTAATAGTGACAAAGGCATGGGTAGATGGCATTTTGGGGGATTAATGGCCATTTGGGGTTAATGCCCTAAGGCCCTCTGTCCATCAGCTCTTTCCAAACAGTGATTAATCTCCAGGGGAATGTGTGTGCCCTGATCGCTACTCCTGATAATGCTCATCCTTATAGTATAGATCAAAACATGTAGACTTATTGTAGTAATGGTCATGTTCTCACCTCCCAGCCTTTGTTCAGTTCAGTCAGCCACAGCTTAAGCCCCAGTATCTGGTCACATTCAGTTCAACAGGCGTTTTCTCCCCTGGGTCCAATCCTGCAATGTGTCCAGTGTTGGTCACTGGTGTTTGAGAACACTCTTCTGCTCTAGTAACTCTAGTGAAATTTCCCCTTAGAATGTAGGGGCATTCAGTTCGCTCTCCCCCTACTATGCAATAGCACTGGAGGATGTGGGACCACCAAAGAATGTGAAGGCAAAGAATGGAAATGGCTTTTGGGGTGAAGGGACAGTGGTAGGTGGCCAGATTTATGGCAGGGGAAGCACTGCACAACCATGAGCTCTTGTGCCTATTTCCTTTTTCTGGCACCAGCCAATTCTTCATTTGTTGCTGTGCTGTGCTGTGCTGTCTTCTTTGCCAGGTTTGGGTGAAAGTGAAATGGTCAGTTAAGTGAATTACACCATCTGTAGAAGACCAGTGCCTGTCAGTAAGTCAGCCCATACTGACCAGGTGAGTAGGTCTAATATTTTGCAGATCCTTTCCCAGGGATTACAGGGTTGCAGAGGATTACAAATTGCGGAGTACCACATCAGCTCTTAAAGATAGGTCATGTGCTGTCTCTGTATTAGGGGATTGTTTTCTTGGTTATATCTCTTAGTACCTTGTCAGATCTACTTTTCTCTCTCTGAAGCACTTTATTCTACATCACTTCCTTTGGGAGATAGTCTAGTAGTCCTCACTGGGATCCAGCCTCATTTTAATTACCATTTCATGCATTTGGAATAGGATTGTTAGTTCAATATCTGGTTATAAATAATACTCACCGCTAAGGAGAAATGCATGGAATCAAGACTTCTACATGTAAAGGCTTTAAATTCTGAGAATCTGAAATAAGTGTTTCAGTGCATTCCTGACTCTTTAAAAACATGTTGCATGCTGAGAAATAATAGAAGAAAAAATAAAACCTCAATGGCCATGTTTTCTACTTCTGTCCTGTGTTTGAGTCATTGTAATGTTTTTATGTGGTGTCTAATCTCTCTGTGAGCTGCTCCCTGAGCTGTCCTCTGGGTTTTCAGCATGCATTCTTTCCACTTTAGGAAAAGGATTATGTCTGGTGATTCTCTTGTTCCTCTAGAAGCTCTTTTAAGTAAATGTTGCCACTGTTAGATTTTTATGTTCAGTTAAAAGCATGTGAATGGGTGCAAGTATTTGATTTTAATTTCATAGAATAGGAGATTTTCTTTTAGTGCATGGCTATTGAAAATGTTATCTTTTTAGTGTATTTTTGGTCTTTTAAATACAGATAGGACTTTTAAATACAGCAGTGTCTAAATAAGTGATATTATGTTACATTTTCATGACACTTTATTATGCACACATATGAAGCTTTTCATAGCTTCCAAGTGGCTGTTTTCCTTATTCACTCTTTCAGTGATTGGGATGGACTACCATAGAATTAGCAAAGCCTATAATCACTGATTCCTTCTGAGTATATTCCCAAATCTAGTTTGAAAGCATAGAGACTATTCCTATAATTCTTAATGAACTCCAGCCACTCTTGATGACAATAAAAGAAAATGCAAAGCCATTAGCAGCTTGCCATAACAGTAGAGTAATAGCCAGTCAGGGCTATTGGGAGCTGTGGGGCTATTTGAAAACAAATTATTATTTCACCAGCAGCACAGTAAAACAAGCTGCACAGACTTACTCTTTTTTCCCCCCTTAAGCTCTTTCCCTTATTTTTTCTCTCCTTTCATGCTGAACATATTTGCCAAAAAAAGCCTAGAAATCAAGCATGTGGAGATTTCATCCTCACATATCAGAGTGTGAGACTTTCACCATGGCATTAATAGCTAAGCCTTCTCTCTTACCGCATTTCCAAGTGCACCTCTGCTTGCTCAATTTATAAAAATATTCATTCTTCTTGGAGGAAAAAATATCCAGTATTAAGTAAGCATTCTAAATTAGCATTAAGTAGCATGAGGACTTACTAAATTAGCATGAGGACTGACTTTCCTAGGGGAACACATTTTAAAATGAAATTTTAAATTAACTTCCAGCCTTGTTTTGCTTTTAAGCATTTTACCTGTTTATTGCATGTTTATTTTAACCATCTCATGTATTGTGTAATAATCTATGAATCGGTTCATTGTTCTGTATTTGTGAACTGACCATTCAGGTTCTGTTTTGTTCTGTTCTATTCTTTAATTAAAAAAACCCCAAAATCTAAAACACCACAAACTTGATCTTGCCTAACTTGAGAAGCCCATAAACTGACATTCAGGGGTCTGCCAAGAACTTCTCCACAACGAGTCTGCTATCAAAGAGCCAGACAGACTGTGTCTTTGATGCAAACTACAGGAATTAATAAAGGAGATAAACACAACTGGAGAGTTTGAATCTGGTTGATGGAATCCCTATCAGTGACTGAAAGCCACTCCAGGGCTGTCCTTTATCAAGTGTCCTGTTTAAAATTATGAGAACACCTTTGAAAGGGGTGTTGGTGGGAACTGCCTGGTGAAAACAGGACTGTTGCCCTCACTAGATCAAATCAGGCATAGCATTGTCTAGATTAATTTTAAAACCCCGCAATTCCAGCACATTGTTATCATGCTGCATCTCTTTCTTGCAGTGAATAAAATGTAATTGCATTTTTTTAAGTTGTTGTTCTAGCAAATCCTGTCAGCTTGTACACATCCAGGCCAGTGAGAGTCAAGCTGACCCTTTCTAGCAGGCAGAAACAACACACAGGCACAGGCTGTAAACATTGGAAAGCTGCCAGGTCCACTCCCAGAATATTTGGTATGAGTAGGCAGGAATATAAGCACAGTTATGCTGGGCTGGACCACAGAGCCAATACCCAGCACTGACTGCAGTTAATGCTTTGGGGAGAGTATAAAAACAGAGTGACATATAGTGACTGGGTTTAGAAAAAGAGTTCAGATATTTCCCTTTCTACAAGGCAGAAAGAAAATCATCACCAGTATCACAAACAGAAACACTTAAGACTGCCCTCTGCACTGTATGCATGTATGTGTGTGGCAAATGAAATCCCATGAAGGAAAGTTTTGGAAAAGAAAAAGGGCAAGGAGAGGAAAGCTATCAAAACTCCCAATATTATTATCAGAAAAAAAATCCCACAGTCCAACCCTCCAGAGTGTTCACTTATCTTTGCAAAGCCTATTCAATGAGTTATTCAGCTCCAAGAGATCCTCTGAGTGAAGTGACTCATCCTGGATCTTTCAGCTGT
The DNA here is from genome assembly GCF_008360975.1 of Lichenostomus cassidix. NCBI lineage: Eukaryota > Metazoa > Chordata > Aves > Passeriformes > Meliphagidae > Lichenostomus > Lichenostomus cassidix. Next base: position 128,854,361 of record NC_139482.1, read on the forward strand.
GGACACAGAGGTGAGTAGGTTCCCATAGGATGCTTAACTTAGCTGGTGTGTTCTTGAAGTTGGTTAGTAGGAAAACGCAATGTTTGCTACCCAGGAACAGAGACCCTGCCTTGAAGATCTGCAATTTAAGGGAAAAAAAATGTAAAGCTCTATTTTAGATACTTCCCTGATAGCAAAGTGGGTAAGCCTTGATGCAGCGCAGAGGGAATGGGACAATGCACAGTCTTGTCTCGACAGAAAGTGCCAGAAGAGGGGACAGCCATGAGGGTCCAAAACTGCTTGGATATCCTGTGAGAGGTGATGACCATATGGAACTCAAAGATGGAGAGGAATTTAGGAACTTCATGGGGGAGAGGGAAGAACCAGATCCTTGAAGAAGCTCTCTTTGCAGTAGGATGAGGTAATAATGAACAAACCTTCTGTGAGAAGACACTACACAGAAATAGCAATCATGAGCACCTTAGGGAAACTGAGAATCTTGATCTGTTTTTGCTTCAGAATGCAGGGAAAGGTGGGCATGAGAGCAACAACTTTGGTCTTGTGCCAAAAGGCAAAGCTGGCCTGATAGGTGTGATGAATGGAGTTCTTGCTGTTAAACAATATGCTCATGACCAGGGCAAGAAGAGGTTTACTCCAAGATGTACCAAACATGCAAATCATGACATTCGGGATGATGATGCTTACATGGATCAATTAACTTAAATCTGACCGAGTCTTCTCTTCCAAAAGCTCAGTGCATATGGGCTATTTTCTACACTATCATTCCTGTTGAATCTCTACAGACCTTTTGCTTCTTTTTCTCTTATTCTCACCATGCTGCTGTCTCTACTTCCTTTAAATTCTTTCTCTTTGTTGTTGCATTTTTCTACAAACACCTTGGAAATTTTTTCTGTGCTATCCTTACTTTCTGGGGAGTTGGCCTGATTTACTGAGTGTATTCATTAAGACTTGTTTTTCTCCATCTTACCCTCTCTCCCTTGGTGTAATATTGTCTTTTTCTGCTGTTTAATGTTATTGATTTCTGGTGTTACCTGTGTGGATTGTTTTTGGCCACCTCTTCTGTCTTCTGGCTTTTGTCTTTTCTTTCTGTTGAATTCAGTGAGATCATGTGCTTCAAGTAAACGGAATAGGCCAAGTTCTTGTCTGTATTTTCTATTTCTAGTGCCTGATCTCAAGATTCCTTATCACCCATGAATACTTTAGGTTACTGGTGTCCAAACAAGTGCCTTTATCTGCCTCATTTGTGCACTGAATGTTTAGGGCATTTAAAAGTATTCTCTGGTGTTAACCAATGTAAGAGCTGAAAAACTTCAGTCAACAAACCCTTTTTTTTAATGAGTTCATTGAAATACAACTCATAAAATGTCATCATTACAAAAAGGCTGGTTCTGAAACTTTGGTTTTATGGTATTGAATGTCAGATTACTTCCAAATATGTCTAGGGTGGTCTGCAATTTTTTTAGGTACTCAACCACCCTTTGCATTGCTGGATTTCAGAAGAGTGGTTTTTAGCTTTTTGGCTACGTAAGTGTGGAGTCTTTGTAGAGATTATCTAAAGTACAAGTATGAGCTCAGATGAGAGATTTATCATTCGCATTTCCCTTTGATTTCAAAGTAATCCAAAGCTGCCCAGAGCCTTAGAGGAGTGAGTTCTCGTGCTGAATTTCTGGTACATCTTGGCTGGTAGTTATCTGCTCTCACAGGGATAAGTTGGGCTGTAACTGCCCTCACCCCAGAGGCTGTCTGGGTGTGAGTCAAAATCCCAGCTCACTTGTTCTTTCTGGCTTTTCCTGCAATTGATGATGGGTGTCATTTAGCAATTAGCAAAAAAAAAAAAAAGATAATGTGGAAATAATATGAAGTGGAAGAGAGGATTTCTAAAGAGTCAGTTCTACTGTGCCATCAGGTTACTTTTCTCTCCCAAACACGTCTTCATTTGGGGGCAAAGCACGGATAAGTAAATAGTGGACATGCTCTGGGATAGACTTGGCTGAAGCCATTGATTTCCATCTCAGTATCACAGTGGTAACCTTGGCCTAATGCTTGTCTTGAAAATGTGCCCTGCAGCAGTGCAGAACCTAAAGGCAGCTCTCCCCTGCTGCGGGGGGAAGGGCTGCCCCAGAACCGGAACACACAGGATGGTTTCTCCTTGGCCACGAGCGGTGGGACTGGTCAGACTGGGTCGTTGTGGAAGCGTCGCAGGTTTAGAAAGGCAGCTCCTTCATTCTAGGTTCCATGTGGTTTATTGGGATAATAAGGGAGGGAACTGGGGAGTGGAGAGGAGGGCCGGGGGGGGATTTTAGTTCCATAGAGCCTAGAATCCAAGAGACCCGGTTCCGGGTCCCGCTGGGCTTTTATTCGTAGGGTTAGGAGGTGGTCCTGGCTCACATCAGCCAGTCCGGAAGGGTCAAGGGGGAGGGATCAGGGAAAGGACACACGTTACAACAGTGCCCCATGTAATGAAGCAGAATGTGGGCAAATACCTCATGACTGGTGTCATGTGAGTTGCAACGGGACTGATATCCAGTCTAGCAGAGATCTAGCAGAGAGGTTACAGTTTCTTTTATGCTAAGCTGGTGTTGAAAAGTATCCATTATCTCCCTAAAAAAAATAGCGAGTTTTGCTGTGCTCTGAGAAGGTGCACCAACCCTTGAGCAGGGGATCCTGATCCTTTCATGCCACCTGAGTGGTTCAGAAACGAAGTACTTTGTCTACAGATGTCCACCAGGTAAAAACTTCCCCACTGAGTAGGAATTATCAACTAGCAGAGAAATCATGGAGGTGCCTTCAGCCTCCCACAGGCAGGACACACAATGGAGCCTGCCTGGCCATCCCAGGCCTCCTAGGTCACCAGAGTCACTGCTCTGAAAGGTGCTGTAGGCGGAGTTCATTTGTGTGAACACAAGAACTTGCTACTGCTTGCCATGGTCTGCAGTATACCACTTGGCCTCTGACCATGACTCTCCTCTGCAACTGTGTTGAGGTTTAATGGTTGTTGTAGCAGACCTTACTGGAGAATGTTTCTGTCCAGCCTGGTTTAGCGCCTCAGTGCACCAACTGGACACTGCACTCTCACCGGCTGGGGAGCCATAAGGCTAGCTCTGGTTTTGTCTGCTATTCCACAACACGGCAATGGTAAATGAGGCCAGGAGGGTCTATGCATCGTGTCCATGGAAGATTTTATTCACATGGCTGCACCAGAGGCCAAAGACCTCCCAGAGGCAGAGATGCTTCATGGGCAAAGATCTCACATGGTGCATAGACCATGTGCACAGACATCCACATGCATAGGCTACATGTGCAACAACATGGTGGAGGAGGAGGAATTTTCTAGGGAGACAGGGGGGTGGGGACAGCACACATATCATCAATCCAAGACACCCAGTGATCTCTGGGCACAGGGGCAGTACATGGGTGGAGTTAGGGTACAGGAACCAATGGGAAAACCCAAGGGGGTGTCCAGGGCCAGGGGCAGGGAAGGCAGCCTAATAGGTGAAAAGTAACCATATAAGGGAGAAAAAGGGGTGGGGAGATACAATTTGTACCACAACACAACTGCCATTTAAAATCTTGTGCACTTTGATGGCATCTCCAAGAGTGTCAGGCATGTAGGTCCGGGTGAGATAAGGTGTGATGATTAACACCCTGGAAAAAAACGACACAGAGGGGAGGAAGCTTAGTGCTCCTCCAGGTATCATGACAGCCACTTGAAGTGGATGAATTATTTTGGCATAAGCTGCAGATCCTGGAGACTTCATACTGCCTGGAGCCTTATGCTGCTCCCACTCGGGGCTTACATTCAAACACCACATAAACGCAAAGCCTCACCCCAAGAAATCTCTCTTTCTCCTTGGGGAGAAATCCCTCCTTCTCCTTTCTCCACTCCCAATCCCACCCTGCTGTGCAGCACCTGGGGATCCCTGCAAGCACAGGCTGTGCACCAAGTCCAGGCAATAAGTGATTTGGTCGAAGACACAATACTTATAGGCTCTCAGGAGGCTCATTGGAAAAATCTGCAAATCAATTAATGTACAATAAGACAGCACAGTATCTTCAAGGATTTCTTGTAGCCTTCTCCTTGTGCTTGGGTTTAGTATTTCTCCTTACAGCAGTCATCTCCATATATCTTCTGTAATGTGGTGGAATCAGTGCCTTGGAGAATTTTTTCTGAATTCTAGTTGCCAGACAGCTATAGACCAATTAATCTAGAAGTATGCACATTTGGGGATGATATTCTCCAGTGACTCAGCAATGTAACAGATGGCAAAATATTTCATATTTATTTCCATTCCATTTCTATATTGGAAATGAACCCAGACTTTTTTTTTTTTTTTTGACAGTCAGACAACATCTGTTGAGGACACTGTCAGCTGAATTACAACCTCGCTGGCAGGTAGTTGGGTAGACAGCATGAATTGCTTTCAGCTATTCAGTATGTAGTTAAATCTCTTTCTTTACTACATTATTTTCATTATAACTGCTGGATTTATGGATGTTGACTAGCTTTACACTGTATCTCTGAGAGTTTAAGTTTAGTCATATAAGGATTTGATGCATTAAGATGCTGAGCATTAAGTTGTGGTATCAGTGGATTTACTTGTACTCATGCCTTAGCCAAGACCAATTAAAGGAAGGGATATTTTGTAGGGAACAGGCCAGGGCTTGGAGGAGATGCACTTCACTGCCATGGAAGGAACTCAAGTGTGGGAGTGACTTGGAGGATTTACTCCCAGGAGCTGGTGTAGTCCAGACATATCACAGTCTGTGATATCTGAGCTGAGCAAGAGGCTGCCAAGTGCTCTCTCTCCTGGTGCAAGCAGCATACTAGACTTCTGACAGTTCCCAAACAACATTTTTCTTGGGGAAGCAGGTGTGGAAGTTGAGGTCTTCCATGGTGAGAGGATGAGGATCCTGAGCACTGGAGGAAGCCTGATCTGAGGGAAGGGATTTGGTATTTCTGTGCAAAGATCAAAACCCCCTGAGCAGCAGAATTAGCAGTTTCATCTAGGCTTGTTGTCCTGTGTCTTGGATGCCTTTTTTCAATGCAGTAAATTCTATTCCCTCCCTCCTGAGCACTATCCACACTGCCAGTCTACTCTGCAACAACACAGTCAATTCTGCCTCTGGTCCTGTTCCCCCTCCACAGTACTCTGAGCTCTCTTATGTTTTTTCTGCTGTTGAGCAAGACACTGTGTGTGATGATCAGAGACACATACATATTAATTTTGTAGAGAACATATGGCTGTGGACTGGCCAGCTGCTGCCAAACAGATTGAACAACAGCTGAGTTCTTCTCCTGTTTCCATCAGACATTTCAGATTTTCAGCAAATATGTGTGTATGTCCTCTAAGATGTCTACTGTCTGCCAAATGCAATTAGGGTAAACTGATGGACAGATAGGACAGACAGGGTAAACACAGTTGTGGAAAACTAGGTTAAGAATCACAGTAAACAAGTGAGTAATGAGGGAAATATTTGCAAAACATTAGTTTAATTACTTGGATTCTGTGCAATCCTTTAACTGACTTCATTCAGCTTCTTCTTTGGGATAGGAGTTAGATGTTCTTCTCTGTTTATTTAGTACTTCACATAATTTGCTCACAGCATACATACGAAGTCAGACCAGTTACATCCACTCAACCATATGCAAGTGTGTGTTTTTATACACATGTGTACAAAGGTATCCAAATCCAAGGGTGATCACTGCTGTTAGTTATAAAAAACTTCCAGTTTTTAAAAAGTTTAAAAGTTTCTAAACAGGATTGCTCTCTCAAGCTGGATAACAGTAGAGTGTACCAGTAGATAAAGTGGAAAATACATGTTTTAGTGATGGGTTTAAGCAAAGAAATATGCTAATGCCCTAGTGCCTGTCTATGGGTACCACCCTGGATGCCTGGCAAGTGACAGACTGTATGTGACAATGGCATGACAAGTCATTGAGCCTCAGGTGAGGCTTGGTGAGTGCCCCTGTCTATTCATACACTGTGGGACAAGCAGAAGATAGCATGGTGTACTGGTGGTTTCTTTTGTGGAGTGAAACTAAGACACTTGCATTAGCCAGGAGCTGAGCCTGCTAATAGAGATAACTCATTAGTCAGAGGCTCTGGATGTCCTGCCTTGGGCTTTACCTGTGAGCTCTTGCCAAAGCTTGGAGGAACTTCATGTTCTGCATTGCTCACTTGTGTAAAAATAAAAATCCAAGGAACTATTCTTTCTTTAAGTTTCTCAGTAATACTGAAGTTTGCTGCACAGTCATTGTCATTGTGTAAAGGACCAGACAGATAAAGACCCCTGTATGTATTCAAGGCCTCTATCAGAAAATAATTCTTGTTATTTTCCAGTGGCTCCAGTACTTTAAATTAGCCCCTACATATTAAGAAAGCACAGAAATTACCACTTTTACTCAGAAAAATGGAAGGTCTTGGTCTTTCTCCTTGTCCAAAATTGGATTTCTGGTTGCTAAACACAAGTTTCTTGAATTCCAGGTAGAAACTGCAAATAAATACTTAAACATGTGCAATTAGGCACTGCCATAAAGTAGCCAACTGAACTACAGAATTAAGTCTTCTTAAAAGTGTGCTAGAATATTCTCCTGGAAACGCTTCCTTTATTCTTTTTCCTTTTATTTTTTAAATTTTTAATTTTTATTTTTCATCAGAGGATGACTTGAGTTTTATTACTGTGTTATGAATCATTACAGTCTGATAGCCACGATCTGGCAAATGTCTTCCTTTAATGAATTTTTTTTGAGCTTTGTTGATTAGCAAGGTGTTATTTGTGTGGAAAGCATTTCAGAAACATGGGAGAATTTTTATCTTATATGTTACGCTAATTGAGTCATGCTTACAGTTCTTCACAGATTTTTTTTTTTCTGTTATTTTATTAGGTAATGAAGGTTTTAAGACAAAATGTGGTGCTACTTTTAACCAGAAAACACAGTGCTGTTTAAATTTTGAAAAACAAGGAAGCCTGATCAAATTCAGAAACCTTCATGGCCACTGACCACCTGCTGAAATGATCTGTGGGTGAATTACTTGCTGATCTAAAATCACCTGAGGCAAATTTTTCCTTTAAAGCTAACCCACATATCTTAGGGTGCAAAACCACATCATGTCTTTAATAAATTCTCAATTTCTTGTCCAAAACTTTGGGGTGCAGTGAACTACCCCAAAGACAGTGAAAGTGCAAAAAACAACCTTCCTGGTGCCTTTGTCAACCCCATTATGGTGGGCATAAGGTCCCAGACCTGGTACAGGGACTATGAGGTGGCTGCTAGATGGACTCAGTTCCATATATACTCTGTCTACAGGTGAATATTTGTAATAGGAATATTACATTTTCCATCTGTAGTAAAAAGACAGAAAATAAACTAAGTTAATATAAAAAGCCAGTTAAAAGGATTTTCCATCTCCTATGGAAACTCTTTGTAGCCAGGAGTATTTAGTAGCTGGAAAGAATGGGGATGCCATTAATGAAACAACCCTACAAGGCTGAAAGAGAAAAACCTGCATGAAAAAGCTGCAGAGCATGAAATCCAAACTCCCATCAGTCATGTAGCCTGTTTAAACCAATGTCTTGCCTTCCACAGGAAATCAGTAGAGCTGGAGGACTTAGCACTACCTAGATAGTGTCAGGAAAAGTAGCAATGAAAAATAGTGTGGATCAAGGGGTGACATGTATAGATCTGGTAGTGAGGGTTTAGGGAGTTGCTGCAGGCAAATATGTCCTTTTAATTACCTGTCTCACATCCCTTAGATGAAAACAACGCAGAGGAGTAATCTCAGTAGGAATATAGTTCTCTCTAAATGTGGAAGATATTAAGCAAACATTCTTCTGCACATGGAGACTGTAAAAGCTCTTCTCACTGTAAAGTTTGCATGGTACCTCCTGTTTCTGTGCTTATATGAAGAAAGCAAAGGCTAACAGAAGTTTGGGAATCAGATGGGGAAAAGCTTCTTTTGTCTGTGGATTTTTCAAACCAAGAAAAGCCTTCCAGGCCAGAAAGAATGTGAAATATTCTCTTCGTTGGGCTTGACCTTCATCATGCCTTTTCCAGACCACTTGTTGACAGTGATTTTGTCATATCAGAACAAGGCTGGAATATGGTGATTCTACCAGAATGTAACCAAAATAAAAACACTCTGGGAATGATGTGTGTGTGCGCTCTGTCAATAGTTATCCTATCTTTCTCTTTCTTATCCTTCCAATATGGCTATGGTGAGAGATAAATTCAGTCTGTGAGGGAGGGTACTGCACACAAGTTGGGTGTGAGGCAATGCAAAGCAAAGGCTCGATGAAGTCTGTCGTAAAGAACAGCAGGTGTCACTGATGTGGGATTCCTCAGGTACGAAGCCAAAATGTAAACAGAAACCAGTTTCACTTACATTCTTCCAAAAGCACTCAAATACAGTAAATTGTGTGTAGTGTAAATTAGTAATGCTGTGATTTGGAGGAGCAAAACCCCAGTAAGAAGAGTGGCTGAGCACAGGTAAGGTGAGAGATGGTGAAGCACTGAGGAAGTTAAAGGAGTTTCTCTTGTCTTATTGCTGGCAGTCTGAGGAGTGAGGTTTTCACTATGACATTTCTCATCTGTATTTCAGGTTTGTTAATTTGTTATTCTGTTTTATTTGTTCTTACAACAAATTAGTGCATCCTGTTCAGTGGGAGAATCTGAGGTCTCGCCTTTTACTGCCTGACCAGCTCAAATTGCCACTGATCTGCCTTGTACTCCTGTAAGCAATTACAGTAGTATGAAGCAGATGCAGAATCTCCACACGTTCCTGCATGACAGTGAGGTGAAGTCAGGGTGTAAAGAAAATTCCTCACCATATCCTTCATCTGACTTTGCAGTTAGGTTGGAGGAAGAAACAGGATATGTGCTGCCTGACTGACAGTGTGGAAATAACCCTGATCTTGCCAACACTTGTACCTGAGCCAGCCTGTCTGCATGTAAACAGTCCTTTGGAAATTGCTGAAATCTTGTATTTGTTCAGAGAAAAGATGTGTTTGAAGGACTGAACCAAAATGGCAACTTTGGGTGTTAGTCATGTAGTCAAACTCCCCTCAAAACTTTAAGAGACAAGGCTGTCATTCTGCCTTCTTGCTTCATCTGGAAGAGCAGGGCAGGCATGTGAACCGGCGGAAGCAGATCCAGAAGATCCTCTGCAAGCTGCCTGATGCTGGCTGCTCTCCCAGGGGACTGGTAACAGCACCGTGCTCAACATGCACCACGTGGCTGGTGTGGGTCTGTGAGAGCCAAGGTCTATAGGGGCCAAGGTTTCTGAGGTCTCTCATTTACCTCCCCCGTGATGACATGTCTGTAACAGAGGCAGACAGAAATGAAATGAGGGGACACAAATGTCTGAGCTATCAACCTATACAAATTGAACTCCTTGCATTAAGAAAGGAGCTTTAAATTGCACAGAATTCACATTGTTGTCTGCTTCAAATTTCAAAGACATACCTACTGAAGTGGTTTTAATACTTTACATATTGAAACAATCACCATGTATCCTTCAAAGTCCTGTTTCTGTGCCTGAGCTGCTATTTCTGGGCTGTTTGGGATTAAGGATGCTGTGTATGTGTTTAAAAGTCAGTATGTGTAGATTGGAATTAGAAATATATGAAATGTGGGGGTGTTTAGAATTTCCATTTAATTTCAACCTTAAATGTTCAGGTATTGTTTAATTATAATTATTTCACCTCAATTATTGCACCTAACCACAGGGTATCAGACTGCAGACAAACTTAAAAGTTTCTTTTAAAGACTGTATTTGCTTTTTTTATTTCTTTCACCATAGCTTGAGATGCCATTCTGTTAGAATGTGGTATAGGATTCCCTTTATGACGTTCTTGTGCATTGTTGTAAAAGGAATTATGTTGCAAATTCAATAACCTGCCTTGAGGATCAGTTAGCAAGAAATCATAGGTCATAAAGGAACAAAACCTTGTTAAACTTAATATCCTCAGTAACAAAGCAGGAAGGGTAAGAGGAGTTCTAAAAATTTCAGGGTTTTGGCTTTAATCAGCTTTGAAAATTTGGATCTAATTTGAAACGTCAGTTTCAGATGATTGTCCTGCTTTCTGTAACACAGAAAGTTTGTTCATAAGGTGAAAATCCACTGTGTGCCAAGATTCAGGTTAGAGAATGTTTTTATGGCTATCTAATAAACTCTGAAAATAGGAGTTTATAATGGAAATGCTGACTGACTCCTTACTCTAACAAGACTGGCGGATGCTGCTGTAATGTACTGTGTAATTTATGGGAGTCACCTGTTAAGCCATCTGGGACAGAAAGTTTCCCAACTTCTAAAATGTTGGTAACTTGACTAGCCTTATGAACTTCATTTTACAATGATACCAAATGCAGCCTATGCCAGCGCAACATATTCTTGGGCCATTATTTCATATTTATCCAAGAAAATGAACTTTTAAGATTACCCCAATATGAGTAGTAGTGGAGGTTAGATGGGTGATGCTGGTGCTTTGATTTATTGTTATAGGTGTCATATGGAGTGAGTCCTGGGGTAAAATAAAAGTTTCTGTTGTTACTCTTCAGCTAGGGAAAGTGTTAGGTTTTTTAAAAGAGACTTGGGGCCTTTAAAAACTGGCTACACTATGTTAGTCCACTGGGGCTTTCACAGACTGGGGGGGAGGGGATGTGAACAGAAAGAGAGGTTAACGGAGAAAGAAAGATGATGAACGATGTGGGATCATTAATGGGGAATCATTAATAGGCATCAGCTAGAAAAGCCCTATCTGTGAGTTTATGGGATTAGCAATTTCTCTTGCAGTAGTATACACTTTTATTTGCCTTGGAAGCCAGTGATCAGTGAGAAGCAATTTTAGTTTGTCACTGGTTTTTAATTTTTTTGTCTAACTGGGTTTTTTAATCTCTAATAATTTCCCCAAGTTCTGTTTTCAGTTTCACAGTACTCTGAGTAAGAGGTGTTTGTCAGCAGGACTTTCAACTCAGCATTTGGGATTCTTCATGTGATTTAGCATGGGGAATTGCTGTTACTTTGCTCAAAGAATCATCCACTTTTGCAGATGATGTGATGAAGCTAAAGCACTGAACTTCGGGTGATCATTACAGACATTTTGCATGGGAATTAGAGCAATATTAGCCATTCCCCCACATTGCAATTGTAATACTTAACATTTTGCACTCCTGTTGAAGTGTCTATGAATGTAACTTGGCATTTTCACCCCAGCTGTTGCAAGGTGTTGCTCAATACTCTTAAACAGATGCTAACTTCCAGTGAACATCCAACTAGCAGTAGTCTTCAGACAGCCTGACAGACAAGCTCTGGCCTTGTAGGAGAGCCAGATGTTTCTGGGCAGCCTGTCGGAGACGGTGGAGCCGACTCCAATGGGAATAATGAGCATCTCAAGCCTCAATGCTTTCCACACCATATGTAAGAGGCATGTCGCCCAGCTTTGTCCTCCCTGAATACATGTAGGGCAGATGAAACATTTATGAAAAATAAATCTGAATGAGAATTCCAGCAAAAGGAAAACACCATAGTCCACAGGCAGTTCTCCACCCTCAGGAAGCAGGTGAAGAACTGTCTGAAACATCCAAACCAGATAGCAATCCCATTGCTTAATGTGCTCCTGGCAGCTTCTCAAGAATTATGGTGATAGGAGTGCAATGAGATTATACGTATATTGGCATGGACTCATATTCCCTGGTGCCTTCTCTTCATTTTAATATTTAGGTTTTTATGTATCTTTCATAACTCTAGTCACTGTATCAAGGTAATTGAAGCATTACTTTGTCTGCTGCTTGAAAATTTGTGAGGATTTGGGAGTCATAGTGGACACACAGCTGAGGATTAACTTTCAGTGCAATGCTGTGTAAAAGGAAGGTGGTGCATATCAAGTCAGCATAGGGAGATGATCTCCCCTCTCCATTTACTATTTATCGGGCTGAAAAACTACACTCTTGTACTGCAATACAAGAGTGGGGAAATGGGCCATTAACACCTGAAGATGTAAAAAGCATGACCTAAATGCTTGTCTGACTATTTACTAAGTTCTTTCATTCAGTGAAAATGCATAGCTCTTAAGGATTCTAATTTCAATAACAAAGGCAGAACAAAACCCTGGATACAGTTTAGCACCAAACAGATACAGCAGAGAAATGAGGCGAATGTTTAAGCGATGCTAGAAAAATGACTGAGCTACCAAGGGAAAAACTGAGTTGTACATCTCCTGAAAACTTCATACAAGACTTGTTGGAGAATGCATATAAGCCCAAAAATTTCTGGGGCTCAATAAAAAAATAAGTGAAGGGAATTATAAGGTCAGTGTTTTGCTATTGGTCTTTAGAAGTAGAAAGGAAGATGGCTTTAAAGAGAGCTAGCAGCCTGCTGCAGGGCACACTTAAAAGAAGAAAAAGATCAGACAGCAGTTGATAGTGATCGTAACTATTTTTTTTCTATTTTTAGCTCTGTCTTTTCAGTGACTTCATTCAAGGATGGCAAGAGACCACGTACCATTATGTAACTGTATGAGTGAAAAGAATTTTCCTCAAAAGTTCGTGGGACACTAAGCAGATGGCAGCAACTTAATCCAATCCAAAGAAGGAATAAGTGAAATCACTCAGTCCATTACATTCACTGGGGAAACTCTATGATTCCCTCAGATCTAATGGAAAAAGAAAATAAAACATTACTGAAACTGCCACATATATATATTTATTAAAGCAGAACAAGCAGTTGTCTTTTGTTCTCTTAAACTGATACTGAAAAAAATTATGCTTTTTTTTGGTTTTTATTACCTTTTAAATCTTCCTTAGCAGTTTCTTATCATAGTTCGTATTAATTGAACTGATACTGACACAGAAATGCTGTAGTTTGTAGCTATGTGGGATCAGACGAATTGCAAACTCTGTCTACTTCCTTTGCTGTTGTGTTTTTCCATCGGAGTCAGCAGAAACCATGGTTGAGCACTTGCATCTGCCCACGAAGCTGGACTAGATAATGAACTTCACCAATGCTTTCTTAACATAACATCATGGAAAACAGCTGCAAGGAAGGCAGTGGGGCAGAGCTAATTCAGCCCATAACTGGGTGAAAATCAGGTGCTTCATGCTCTTTAGGCCAGGCTAGGACCTGCAGTAAGTCTATGATGGTAGGTATCAACCTTGAAAAAGTATCTTTCCCTCTCCTTTCTTCTGAAGTGTGACCTCTCACCTATTGTCTCAGGAGAAGCATTTTTACTCTCTAGACAAAGAGGCTTCCACAATTCCTCTAACAGTTTTAAATGCACCCAAAATGCCAACCTTTAAGCTTCTAGGGAAATTACAGACAAATATGTATTTGCTGAGCTGTATTTCACACATCCTCACTGCTGTTCACATGCTCCTGCTGATGAGATATCTGGATGCAAAGCAGAATATGCAGTAAGAGTATAGTTACTGCTAATAGTTTGCTTTCTGAAAATAATTTCCCCTTGAAATGTTTTCATTTTCACATTCAGTAAATGGTAAGGCACAATTTTACATTCAAATTATTTTCCAGGGCACAAGTAGTTACTGTCAGTGCACAGGTATGCCAAGGCAGAGTGCCACAGCCAGGGCCCATCCTGCCATCCCAGCCAGGAGCTGGGCAGCTGGGGACAGCCCCAGGCATTGGGACAAGGAACAGGTGAGGAAGTCCTAGGAGAAGATATTATGGCACTGAAGGTTCTGGGCATGGATTTGTGCCTGTGTGTAGAGGTGCTCTGGCCACATTCCACCTACCACTTCATCCTGATGTGCAGCTTCCATCACCTCCTCCTCTGCTCACCACCTACCCAGCTTCATGCCACTGATGAATGCCCCTCCCAGAAGCACAGGTCCCTGCAGGTCCCAAACCCATGCCAACCTGTTTTAAAAAGAGTGGGTTTAAGCAAGGTAATCCTTGAAAGGAATCCCTGATTTAGAATCCCTTGAAAGGAATCCCTGATTGTGAATATGGACTTTTCCTCCAAATCTTGGTCTTCCAGCTCCTGTATGTGTCAGTTGCCAAACCCTGCTGCAAGGTCTTCCTTCTTTTCTGTGTATCTGGCAACAAAATGAGATGAAAAATATTTTTTGTGGAAGAAAGTGGGAAATGCAATACAGTGGCTACTATTTTCAGCTTTGAATGAGCAGAAAACAGAGGATTGGATTTTGCCTGCAAAGAAATTGGGAAATAATAATGTAGTTGAAAGCAACATTCTCTCTGAGCCCCTAAACTTGGGAGCAATAGACATACAGTTATGTTTGTTGCCTTATTCTAATAATGTAGTACACAAAGTGAGTGCACCTAAGTAGAAAGCAGAGTATTTTATCTTGAAATTTTCACACTATCACAGAGAAAACAGACTTTAAAAATATGCAGAATATAACTTCAAGAATGTTTTACTTAGAGCTTGGTGTTCTTTTTATTTTGTAAATTAATTAAAAGCAAAGAAGGTACAGCTAGTAACAATTACTGAAAAGATTTTGCAAAAAATGTGCTTTTCACAGTGCAGTGCTTTTCTTCCTGTTCCTCACTGAGGGGAACTAGGATTTATTTATTGTGCTGGATAAAAATATTGAACTAATAGCAGGCAATTTTGTATGACTTCATATTATAATAAATGAATCCATTTTCAAATCAGATTCAATCAAACATCAATTTATAATAATAAAATCCAGATTTGCATGCCACTAGAGATGTGTTCTAGCAAAAATAACAGACTTCAGGAGGTAATTAAAGTATATTCTATATACAATACATGATTTTAAAATTACCCTTCTGTACCATATATGCAATGCCCAGAGAAGGTGTGGGGTTTGGGTGGAGCTGGTTGAATAATATTAAAAAAAGAAAGGAAAAAGGACTACATTGTAGGTTTTGGCTCAGTCCTGCAGTAAGGCTGTTGTATAAACTACACTGCATCCCAGGAGTAATTTTGGGAACATGGCACTTAAAGTATCTCAGAAAAATGTGACTTAGTGTGCTTCTATGCTGCACAGCTGGTTGATCCTCACCTGCTGTGACCTCTCTCACATGTGCCAGAGCACACATGCACGTTGTGGGGTTGTACCTAGTCTGCAGATGTGTTTGCAGGGACGTATGCAGGTCCTTGGTGCTAACACACTTCAAATCACTTCCCAGCCTAGCAAATGGTGTATCCTTGCCTTGCTGTGCTGTGGTCTCTGCTGCCTGTTGCCATCTTGGGCACAGTACAGCCATCTGTACCTTTAAAACCACTTTTACTGTTGTTTGCCTTTGGGAAACAGGGTATACCTTACCTTTTATTCCCCGTAGAAACGGGGGGGGATGCCACAGTGTTTTGGCCTTGGAGATGCCAAGAGATGTCCAGTGGCCAAGACACAGGCAGGGGCCAGGTGGTGACCGGAGGGATGGGAATGGGCTGCATCCCAGCAGCGAGGGGAAAGGTGGAACTGCCCGGGAGAGGGCTGCATTGGGGTGGTTTCTTCATTTTGGCTATATTTAGCCTTGGTTCTCTTACCTGGTATATCTAGAAGGTGTTTAGTTCCCTGCTAAAATATATGTCTAATGATGAGACAATTTCTGTCTGAGGATGGTCTCCTCCTGTCACCCCAAGCCCAGACAGGCAGCTGGGACCAAGCAATCAACTCATTGACTTAAAATCAGAGCAACTGGAGTCCCAGTTGCTGAAACTAGTACAGAGCCTCAGGCAGGGAAGTGTGCCCAGGGACAGAAGTATCCTTGTATTTTAAAACATGTGGTTCTCCAGTTTTCATCTTTTAACTTACATGCATTAGGTTGTTGCCAAATTAAAGTATTCAAGATATTTTTTTTTTCTGGATGGGATCTACATTGCTGCCAAGTCTGAACTTCTTGAGTATCCTCATTCTCCAAGTGCTCTCAAGGGCTTTCTGAGGGACTTTACCTGCAGTGCCTATGGGATGGCCCAGGCAACCCATCCTTGATCCCCTTCTGATCAATGAGGATCTCCCAGAAGAGGGAACCCCTTGGCAAAAGGAAGTATGCCTTGAGACGTACCTGCACAGAGCCAGTCCAGGCCCAGAAGCACTCAGATGTCCTCTGGCAGCTTAAGATAACCTTGTGCTCATCCTCTTCCATGTCTTAATTACTTTAACGTAGGACTGTCTTCAGATGTTTTAGCCAGTGTCTAAATTGCCAGTTAATTCCATCCTAGAGATAAGAAAATGCTGCCAGCAACTGGGCTTTCATGCCAGTCTACATGCTATCTAGATATTACCATGATAAAATATGATTTTCAGTATTTGTTTTTCTCTAATTTGGAAGTGTTTATCAAGCATTTCAGAATTTTCTGTGTTTCTTTTTCACTTTTTTTAATTTAAAAAAAAAAGAATCCACAGGACAAGATGTAGAATTTCCTGTTAAGATAATTGGAAAAAAAGATTTATTTTCAGGCTCATTAATCAGTACAGTTTCAGTGCATCTGGGGATCTGTGGTTTCATCCTCCCCAGCAGTCCACACTCCTGAACCCACTGTATCTTCTGTAAAGAGCAGAGGTCAGTCTGTGTCTTGGCAGTGTTATTCTGCACTCTACTATTACCAGAAATGCTGCTTGCTGATTTTCTATTGACATCCTGAATTTGTCCTGTCAGTTTTCTTTGCTTTGTAATTAGCATTTTAGCAAAATAAATGCTCATTGCAAACAACTTATTTATTTTCTATTTGCTGCTTTCTCCACCCTTCCTAATCAGCCTGTTGTTTTTCATGGTTGAATAAGTATAAATAATTAGCACATTAAAAAAATCAGATCTCTCCTATTGAAAATTATTGAGACTGAAAAAGAGGCTGTATCAATCCAATCGGTTTTTGCAATTTCCTCAGTTCTACTCTGTGAAACTTTTTAACAGACTTGGGAAACATGGATAAGGCTAGCCACAGCTTTTTTGGAAAAAAAAAATATGTCCCCAGCTCCCTCAGATTTTTCCCTGAGGGTCTATTTATTTAGTGCTGAGCTTTGCCAGACCACTTGATGCTTCTATTATAACAGACAAAAGCAGTTACAGTACATAAATGATTCAGAGATACATTTTGAAGTAATTAAATGCAGAGCAGTGATGCAGAAAATTAGTCAAAATTAGTGTAAAATTATGATAACCACCATGCTGAGTATTGAATGCAGTGGAAGCTGCAATAGTAGTGGGAAAAAAAGGAAGGATTATGGTTTAAGTCACAATCCTGGAAGTCAAAAGACCAATGTTCAGTCCTACTGTGACCTCAAGCAACTCTCTTAACTTCTGTTCCTCATCTTGCAAAGGGGGATAATCACTCTCTGCTGCAACAAAGGGAATTTACCAATTTTTATAAATTACTTCTAGGTGCTGTGATATAAAATGCACTGACACCTGGGTCAGCAGGATTTTCCTTCCTAGAAATCTCTAGGAGAAAAAGAGATTATTTATGTAGTTTATTTGCTTTGGAAAGCATCCTCAGAGATGTGTTCAACAGTAAAGTCAGATGCTCCTTAGCTTTTGGCAGAACTTCATCATCCTTGACTCTATCCATATCCTGAGCAATTCTGTTTATTCTGTGTTTCATATGGAGAGCTGTTCCTCTTTCCTCCTCTCCATATCCCTTCCTGTGCTCAGGGTGTAAGGCTGAGCAGGATGGAGGAGAAAAGCTTTTGCTGTGAATCAGGGCATAAGGCACAGTGTTGGCTGAATGTGCTGGTGGAGCAGGACTTGTGAGACAATGCCCTTTGTGAATTATCCTCTTGGATGTGTCCCATAACCTACCTGATCCCTCTCTACACTGCCAGCTTAGAGCATGCCTTGGTGAAATGGATGGGGCTGGGAGAGCTCTTGCAGGGGAGCAGCAGAGAAAAGGGATTGAAAATGTTTTGTGTCAAAACTGTGTTTTCGGTGTGCATCCAGTGCAGGCAAATGGTTGGGGCCAGAAGTCTGAGTACAGTCAGGAGTCATCTGTGGTCTGGTCCTCAGAGGAACCCCAGGAGCGCAGTGTAGGTATCGATGTATACAGATCCACACTGTGTCTGGACCTTTTCTTTCTGTAACACAACCAAACTCTGCTATGACCAGGTTACTTTGCTGCTGCAGCTATTGCCTGCAGGTCTGGGCACCTCTGCTTCCCTGGGCTTTTTTTGTTCTCTGCTGTCTCTTACCTGGTGAATTGCCTGTGAGCTCCATGGAGGAAAGAATGCAGTTCTGGTTCTGTGCATGGCCTCCTGCTTTGAGGTTCTGACCCTTGCTGGTTTTTGGATCATTATTGTAATGTGGGTAAAAATTACCTTTGTCACTTCATGCTTGTTTCCACCAAAGCTGTTGAGCTCTCAGGTTACTCCCAGTGGGTTTATCTTTACGTAATTCCTTGAGTAGGAGGCTCTGAATGATACAGGTTTAGAGACAATCTGTTGACGCCTGATGGAAAAGGCAGACTAGATCATACTTCATTTGCCTGTTGTTACCAAGTATAAATGTTTCAATAATTTTGAGGAACATTTTTTTAAGTTCATGAATGAGTAAAAAATAAATTTGTAAATGTTAGTGACAAAATGGTTATATGGGATGTATCCTGGATGAAAGGCAAATTCTAGTCTTGTATGTTCAGCTCAGGCTCTGGACAGAGCAGAGAGAGGGCAGCAAACAAATCTGATAATAAAGCTAATGCTATAGATGATACTCCAACAAAATTTTGGGGAGTCCTTGTTTCTTCCAGACCTAAGAAGCAGATTCTTCTAAGGTGTGATAGGAGGCAAAAACAACAGAAACAGCTCTGAAGGCCTGGTTTGGCTGTAGGTGTTGCAGAGGAGCCAGGTTAGGTGTTTGCTGCACCACCTTCAGGATATATCAGTCACTGGGACAAGAGGCCCATTGGAAAAGCAGGGAAAAGTGGGAAAAGCTGTGGTGAGAAGAACAAGGTGTTGGTGATGTGTCACCTGCTAATGACCAATTTTTGTATGGTCCAGGCCAAACTAAGCTGATTCCTACTTTGAGCAAGGTATTTGTAAGTAAGTGGTGGTGAATTGATGGAGGAATCCTTAGTGAGATGGGGGTCATCCTGATTTGCCTTTCACCACCCAGTAGCGTTTCTGTTCCAGTCTAATGAGGAGTGTTTGGGAAGTATGTGAGGTAACCAGGAACCAGTTGCCTTTGGTTTGCTCCCTGGAGCAGAAGTATCACTAAGTTGTGCAGTCACTGTTGTTGTGGGGAACCTCAACCTTGCCAAGGCCACCTGGCCATGGGAATGGGTGCAGTTTTGGACCTCTGTGTCCAATGAGTGCCTCCTCTTCCATAGAGCTCTCCATGTGCAGGGCCTGATGGATGGCTCCATACTGGCACCCCTGGCACTGCTCAGGCACTAAAGGAAAGGCAGAGGAAGAGGGAAGGCAGGCAAGAAGGCAAGAAAGAGCCAGTGAAAGAGATATGCAATGGGCTGGAAGGACAAAGATGATGGGAATGGGAGAAGATGTGCTCAGAAGTATGTGCTCAGAAAGATGCAGTTATAATAAACAGTTTAAATACCATGAAGCTCTTCTGACAAAAATGAGAAGAACTTAGAAGAAATAAATAAAGGAAGGTTAGAAAGAAAGATCACAAGATAGAAGAAAGCAGAAGTGTTGGGGAAGATGAAATAGGATGGTTACTGAAGGTAATCCCCCTTCTTGATAGAACAATGCCCCCTGCCCAGGCAAGTCCAAAGGTCAGAGCAGACCCTGCCTGCCTGGTGGAGATCCCAAAAAGCAGTTTTTTTTAAGGTTTGAAACATGACCCCGTATGGTAATGTGATGATTCTTACAGGTTGCATGTAAGTGCTGTAGGGTTTGTAGCTTGTCTTTGATTGGTTAAAGGGAGTTAGAATATTCAGCAGAGAAGATGATTTATTGCATTGTAAACAGCAAATCGCTCTCTTTTACTCTCTTCTTTCTGCTCTCTCTCTCTCTCTCTCTCTTTTCTCTGGCCTGCTTTGGGCTGCGTCTTGCAGCCCAGCAGGCCTCTCACGCCCACACTCTTTCTCAATAAACCCTCATGTTCTAAAACTCATCTTTAGAGATCTCTTGTCCCTATTTTTATCCCCATAACTAAACCCCACTGAGTTTTTTCCTTACACAGAAGAAAGGCCAGTTAGGTTAAAGAGAGACACTGAGGAAAGCAGGCATGGTGGGTGTGAGAAGGAAGAAACTCTTGAATGGCTGGCAGTGGGTCAGGAAGGAGGAGCACATGCAGAAAGCCCACGAGTGACCAGAGCAGGGCTACTGCTGAGGAGGATGAGAGTGTACAGCAGTGGGGGCTCTGCACCAGGGTTGTCTTCTGCAGGCCCCTTCCACTGGCAAGTTTCAATGGGAAGCTGATTTCACTGGTCAGTGAGGGATTTTGGGATTTAGCTCTTTAAGTCATAACCTGTTGATGTCAAATTGTGTAATTTACATTTATATAACCCCTGTTATTCCAATCTGGACTAAGAAAAGATTGCACCCTGCCAAAACTTTCCTACTTGAAACATGATGAAATATTACCTCACTAACACTGCATGTACTAATTAAAGTACACTAATTAGTTATTTGAGAGCACAAAGGTTAGGCACACATGGATTACCCACTGTAATTTGGGGGTGGTGGGGGGGGAGCACACATACCAAATAGTCTCTCTAGGGTTCCCAGTGGGAACATTTCCTCCTCCCTGCCTTAAGTTGCTCTCTCCACTTCTTTGAAGCTGCATTAAGATACATCTACCTGATTACAAATGTAACAATGCCACTTATGCTCTGTAAAACCCTGTCTAGAAATCACCATATTATTTTTGCTTGGAACTTTTTTATTTGGGACTGTTTCCTGACCTGTTCTCTAAGTGAAGGCGCATGGGAAGACTCTGCAGCATGAGCTTGCAAGGTGCCATGGTGCAGGGGCATCTGGGGCTTTGGGCAGCCTTCAACTCTCTGCAGCTTTGGGTCTACAGCATTCTCAGGGCAGGAAGACACAAGAGCTCAACGATGCACCATGTCAAGTGATGTGGTCTTGGCTGCACAGCCCTTTTCAGGGCCATGTCTACCTTACTGTTACTTGCATGCAATTTTCTGTTTAAATTCTTCCAGTGTATGTAGACCCCATTAAAGAATTTGGAGGTTTGTGTTGTTGCATGCTGTACCAACTTCAATAGAAAATATAGTATCTAAAGTATCTGCCCCAGAAGGCTTGCAATCTTCATGATTTATTTGACAGAGGAGTAATTTATTTATTCCTTTCTGGTTCTTTGCTATCCACTTGTAAAATGTTTATGTGAGCTCCTCTCTGATGGCTAGTACTTCTTTAGTTGAATTATTTTAACTTAGAAAACAAATTCTTTCTTTCACTAATGGATTTCCAGTAGTGTTTCTCACTTGTTTCTCTTTAGCTGTTCATCTCTGTAAAAGGGTCTGAGGCATTCCTGCTGGGAATTCTTTATGAGTCTGTTGGAAGACAAGGTTCTGGCCCATTTTCACCTAAAATTGCCATGATATGAGTATGGGGGGCTTGAGGGTCTGGAATTTTTAAGCCACAATAGTCACTTCTCAGCTGATCCTCTCAGCAACAACCCAGTCTGAGAGTTTTCAGGGGAAAGAAAGTTGGGATGTAAGTTCCCCTCAGCTAGCTGAGGTAATTAAACCACATACTAGGTGGAGCTTAGTCTGCCAAGTGCCAAATAGAAGGGAGGAGGCTGCTTCTCATGCCTTTCTACCTGCCTTTTGTGAGTGATTCACCATGGATTGCCTATAGCCTCATTTATGTAAGTTATCTGTAGGTGCTGAGTGCTTCTGTCTTTCCCTAATGTACAGAATGCAAACATGTAGCTACTAATGTTGTGTATTAATGGGGTCATCAGCACAAACAGAACTAAGCCACCTCATTTCACTAAGGTTTTTTTTTGTACTTGAAATGCTCTTTCTCTCTCTGCATAATATATGTGAATGCCTGGAGCAGGATATTAGTCCAGGGTGTTTCTCTTAGCTCTAGTTTGCATATTTACACCTCTGTGAGCATGAAGTCAGACAGGTCCCAAGGGTCAAACCCAACATCTCAAGTGGCACCTGGAAAGTGCTGAAGTTACCTGCTCTTTAAAAGAGGATGACTCCGTCATTGCATACTGCCATGTTCCACATCAAACCCCAGCTCAATGTCATTATACTTCCCTGATGTCTCACTCCAAGGCAGGTCATGCACTCTGTGAGCATGAAGTCAGACAGGTGACTGTCTGTGAGCATGAAGTCAGACAGGTCCCAAGGGTCAAACCAAACATCTCAAGTGGCACCTGGGAAGTGCTGAAGTTACCTGCTCTTTAAAAGAGGATGACTCCACCATTGCATACTGCCATGTTCCACATCAAACCCTAGCTCAATGCCATTATACTTCCCTGATGTCTCACTCTAAGGCAGGTCATGCACAGATAGAAATAAGGACTTGTGAAGAAACAGCTTTCTAAATGGGATGGCAGAACTCGTGGATGGAAATGGACTTTCACCTTCTCTAATAGGGAGTCCAGCATGGTGGAGGTCACTTTATGTGTGATAAATTTTATTCCCTTACATTATAATGAAGTATGCTTTCTTTCCTCTACTTCTTTTGGTCTGTTTGACTTCTCATCAGTTTTGAAGTCCCCTTTGTAAGCTTAAAGTAAATTGTGCTCTTTAGTGTTTGCTGAATTGGCATTACTCAGCACCTTTCAGGTCTGAGCCTTAGCAGGGAGCTGAAACAGATGTTGAATGGTAAAATGCAGACATTGCCTGAGTCTTGCTCAGTTTTGCATTATCATGGTGTCTGTTTCTAAAGATATTATCATGGTGTATATCGCTAAAACAGACATATGCAAAGGGATGAATTTGTTGTACTTGTCCTCTGCTTCTCAGTGTAGGAAATAGTTTCTCGGAACTAAGCTTCCCACAGAAGATTGCATTTGATGGATTTACTCCAGAAATTTGGCCAAGATAAATTTTGAAAGTGAAGTCATAATTTACACATGACATTTCAGGTACAAGATATTTTTTTCAAGCTCCTTTGCTGTTTAAAAGTTAAGTAAAGGCTTGTGCTTATTTAATTTAGCTTTGATGATTGACTTTTGGTTTGAATACTGAGAAAAAAAAAAAAAAGAGAGAATGTCTTACTGTTACATATGTGTTTCTTTAAAAAAAAACCCAAATACACATGTGCACAAAATTTAGGGCTGAACTCAAAACCAGCAACAAGACATGTGGGATAAGTTTGGTGGGAGATTATTATCCCATCGTCCTGTTGGAGTGCATCCTTCCATGTGTGACATAAGCTGTTTGAACAGTCTGCAAGTCCTGCAGGTTTCCTGAGAAATCAAGGAAAAATGTATAGAGAACCTTTTGCTGCTAGAGAATCCTTAGTATCAGATCTTTTCTTGTGAGAGAAGCTCCACACAAAGGGGGATGAAATGGTGCAGCAGCATGTGGGGTTTGCTTGGATGCCCTTGGTACACTCCCTGCTGTCCCAGACCCCTTCAACAAGGCAGGGTGCAGAGATGTGAGGAGGTTACTGGAAGGCAGGTGATGGTGCATCTCTTGGTGTCTGCAGCTCTCACACTGCCAGCTCACCTCAGAAGCAAGGCAGCAAGAGCAGTCTTGCCTCTGCATTATCAACAATTCTTCACTGTTCCCTGCTCAGCAACCCCTTTCCAAGGGACTCAACTCCTTTATAAAGTTTTTGATATATGTAGACTCTCAGGTTAAACTCAAAATAGATGGAAGAGCTGCAGCACCTACAAGGGTACAATCCTTAACCAATTTAGGTTCTGCTCTTGTGCTATAGGCTAGAGCATATATTCCAACAATAAACATCTCTGTAAATGGGTTGATATGTAACACTCATGATGAACAGCTCCTTCCTGGCTCCTGAATTATTATGGAAAATATGGCTGTGTCCACTAGAAAAACTTCTCTAGTGAGTGTCTGTTAAGGTGGGGAGATGAGCTGTGTGCCTAACTCCTGATTTCCTTGTGCTTCTTCCAATGCAATGAGCCCCCTGTGTGTGGGAGAGTGCTGTGCTAGATGTGCCTGAACTCACCTTGCCCTGGGGAGGGCCTGCTGTCCCCACCTGGCCACTCTCTTGCTCTTTAGGACAAGAAACAAGTGAACTGTGTGTTGTCTTGTTTCGCCTCCCACCTTCCACCTATTTGAGCTAATCTTTGAAAGTGTTTCATTTTCCTGATGTCACACCATCTGAGTACTGATGGGCTAAACAGAAAAATAGCAGGGGAATATGCTCCACGTAATTTATGGGAAAGTAACACAGAAGTAACAAAAGACACTTTTTTCCTGTGGTTTTTGTTACTGTAAAACAGGACTGGATGGGAATCCTGGGTACGCTTTAATAATTTCCAGATACTAATAAGAAATTATCCAGCAGCTTGTGGTACTTAAGATTTCAGGAAAAGCAACAAATGACTGTGACGACTTCTGATCCACATCAACAAGACCACAAACCACTGATCTCCAAAGAAATGGTGTATCCAGAAAACCTACTAGATGGTTTTATGAAGGAGTCATTGTTTTTCAAAACAAAATGAATGTGGAAAGGACAATTTTTGGCAAATAATTACATCTGTAATGGAAAACATATTGGCTCATTAAACTACACTCTTAATCTTCCTCGCTTATTTATCAGCTTTTGATGCAGCAGAGTCTGGGATTTATATTCTGTCCAATGTCCCACAGAACTTTTGTCCAGTCATCTGTAAATTTCACATAGGCAAGCGTAACATTTTCCTACCATAACATCATCTTAAAAAAGGGGAAAAAAAGACATAGTATTAAAAGTTAAAAGCTGCTGTAAACCTAAGAAAATACATTTGTTCAGCTGAGCCCACATTAAGCTTGATTTGCTTCATTTGGAAACAGCTGAAACTGGGTAATCTTGTGCTTGTAGTGAGAAATATCAATTTAACATGTAGTGTGCTAAGGGCTGCCCTGTTCCAATTAAAAGTCCACTGTGTTTTTATGGTGGTATTCTGGAGGGTGTCTTGATTTGCTGATGAATGCTGACAGGACTATTAAAGCTGTGAAACAACATCACTTAAACGTGGCACAAAATGAAAGAAAAGGCACTGCCATGCTGCTCTTGGGTGTTATTATCCTGATTAAAATTGGAGCCAAAGTGAAAATCATCCCTGGGCAATGCATTTATTTATTTATTTATTTATCCCTTTAAAATGACTTCATGGTATTGGTAGCTGTGTTTCCTGACAGGACCCCTTAAGGCACTGTGATTAAGTGAAGGAGCATTTCTTATTAACCCCTCTTTGTTGTGCCTAGAAGCACAGATGAAAAATGACTGAGTGTGCAGTGTGACAGTATGAATATGCAATACTTAGACTCGTACAGGCCTCTGACTGTTAACATTTTCTGACACTCTTGGTTATTAAAAACCCTTCTCTCAGCACAGTTTTGAGAGTCATGTCAGCAGGCCTTTGAAATTCTGTGGGAAGAGAGTCACCTGGATAGAACATAGCCTTTCATTTGTCCCCTTAAATTGCCCATGACAACATGAAAATACCTGTTTTCCCCTTTTTTTTTTTGCCATGTATTCAAAAACCTAGGAGTCATTCAAGTGATGACTTTACTCACAAGCCAAGCAGCCAAGCAAGAGGCTCACCAACTTGATGTTTTTGTGCCAAATCAAACATCTCTTGGCCCTTCTATGTGAGATGTGGGAACAGGCAGGTTAGAAATAAAGTAGAGTTCTTTGCATAAGGTCCAAACAACGCTCTTATTTTCTATGCATGCTTATAGGGGGATTCTAATTAACGTTTTTCCTGTCCTCGGCCAGTACATAAGCACAGTACATGGCAGAGTTGAGCATGGGCAGAGAACTGGACATGGCTGGGGAGCTGGAGGCAAAGAGGGATGCTGGCTGGAGATGGGGCTGGCATCAGGAGGAGATGGTGTCTTCAGGCCTGAGGGGATGGAGGCTTCTCCCAGCCTTGTAAGTAATGGAACAACCAGACTTGCCTGATAGCCAATGTAGAAGTGGGGAAAAATAAGCACTCATTTTCCATCCAGTGAAGATATTGATAAACTTAACTGAGGCATGACGGGATGTGAGGAAAAAGAGCCTTTAATTATCTATACACCAGTGCCCCATACCTGGTAATAAATTTGTCTGCATTGCTGTCACTGGATGCTGCCCATAGAACTCACATGCCTGGAATGCAAAAGCCTGTGAACATAACCTATTTAGGAAGAGTCAAGAGGGGAAGGGGAATAGCAAGCCACATAAAATGAGCTGTTATCTCTTTCTGAGTCACTGGGCATCCTCTCCCTTCCCCTCTTCTCCTGCCCTATTCCACACCCCCACAGTTTGCGCTCTGGTTTCAGGGGACTTGTGGTTGGAGAATGTGGTGCAGGGAGAAAACATCTGCTTTTGTCCCAGCAACTGACAGGTTTCCCTGGAGAGTGCACGCCTGTGGCAGCACAGCATGAAATGCCCTTCACTCAGGTACTAGCACCAGAGAGAAAGTTGTCCCAGCAGACGGGAGCTGGTACGGCTGCTTGCGGCTGGGGTCAATGTTTCTGCACAGTGGAAAAGGGATGGACGGGCAGTGGCTTTATCCTCAGTGTCTCCTAAGACCTTGAGAAAAAGAGTCTGTGTTTGTTTCTTGTTCCTGTAGATTCCTGTGTAGAAGGGTGTTGAAGATGAGGATACAGAATCAGCATGGATGCTCATCTCTTTGATGAAGCTGATGAAGCCTAGAGATTACATAGGAACAATCCACTCAAGGCATTTAAGTGTTGTAAGGAAATGTCAATTAGCAATAAAAATTAAAATTTGGCCCTGCAATGTATTAAGTGAAGTAGCTGTGCATGGGAAAGAGTCTGGTTATGTCTCTTGCAGTTCCTTGTTCCTGGCATGGTTCACATGAGGTCATGAAAATTATGCTGAGTGCTTTTCTATGAAAAAACAGGAGATGCTTTTAATTAGCATTCAACAGAATTCACAAAATCACTGTAATAGGGTTTTTAAATGCCTCCCTACACTGTGTGCTGGAATGAAAAAAACACAAGATACTTGAAGTTTCAATTTGAATGGTGTGCTGGATCTCCCATTCTGTCAACACTAAAATAGTGTAGATTTTTCAAAACATACTGATTTTTAAACAACTTAGCGGGACTGCTCAGTAGAATAGATTTAACCTTAGTGGATGGAAAAGAAAATCACAGAACTATATGAAGGGCTACACGCTGCTTAGGAGGGACAGACCAGGAAGATGAGGTGGTGGAGTTGCCCTCTATGTGAGGCAACACTTGGAATGTATTGAGTTCTGTCTTGGGGTGGATGATGATTAAGTAGAGAGCTTATGGGTCAGGATTAAAGGGGAGAGTAGCCATGGTTGCATTGTGAATGTTTTCTACAGGTCACCAGATCAGGAGGAGGAAATGGATGAGGTCCTCTGGAGGCTGCTTGAAGCAGCCTCAAAGTCACAAGAAGTGGTTTTTGTGGGGGACTTTAACTACCTTGACATCTGCTGGAGAAGCCATACAGCAAAGCACAAACAGTCCAGGAGGTTCCTGGAAGCCTTGATCCTGGCACAGGTAGTGGAGGTTCCCACAAGGAATGGTATGCTTGACCTCATACCAACCAACAGGGAAAGCCTTGTTGGAGATGTGAAGGTTGGGGGCAGCCTTGGCTGTAGTGAGCATGAGACTGTGGAGTTCAGTGTCAGGTGAGGAGGAAGCAGGACAGAAAGTAAGCTTACAACCATGGACTTCAGGAGAGCTAACTTTAGCCTCTTTAGGAATCTGCCTGGAAGAATCCCGTGGGAACAGGCCTTGCAGGAAAGAGTGGTCCAAGAGGGTTGGTTGATATTTAAATATCAGTTCCTCCAGGCTCAAGAACGATGTATCCCAATGAGCAAGAAATTGGTTAAAGGCAGCAAGAGACCTGTGTGGATGAAAAAGGCACCAGTGCAGGCTGGGGACCATAGGACCCTGGGGGACAAAAAGCTGTACATGAGCCAGGACTGTGTCCTTTAGCCAATAAGGCCAAAGGTGTCTTGGGGTGCATTAGGAAGAGCATTGGCAGCAGGTTTAGGGAGGTGATCCTGTCCCTCTGCTCAGCCCTAGTGAGGCCACATCTGGAGTGCTCTGTCCAGTTCTGGGCTCCTCAGGACAAGAGAGACATGGAGCTCCTGGAGAGGGTCCAGAGGAGGGCAACAAAAATAATGAGGAGACTGGAACATCTCTCTTACAAGGAAAGGCTAAAAGAGCTGGGCCTGTTCAACCTTGAGAAGAGACAGCTGAAAGGGGATGTCATCAATGTCAATCAGTGTCTGAAGGGAGGGTATCAAGAGGATGATGCCAGGCTCTTCTCAGTGGTGCTGAGCAATAGGACAAGAGGCAATGGACAGAAAATGATGCACAGGAAGTTCCACCTGAACACATGGAAAAGCTTTACTGTGCAGGTGCACTGGAACAGATTGCCCAGAGAGGGTGTGGAGTCTCCCTCACTGGAGATATTCAAGAACCATCTAGACACAATCCTGTGCCATGTGCTCTGGGATGACCTTGCTTGAGCAGGGAGGTTGGACCAGATGACCTACTGTGCTCCCTTCCAACCTTGTCCATTCTGTGATTCTGTGAAATACTTCAGTTATGATTTTGGAGAAAAGCCATGTGAATTAGTCATATTACATGCTGATCCTGATACTGAAACACTTTCCAGTCCAACATTTCTCAAATGACGCTAAACAGCAGCTGCTAAAGCTAGGCATTTTAAAATCAGGACGTCTAGATAATTTGCATCTGAGAGTTTAATAAGAGCTTGCTGAAGAGCTCTTTGAATGATTAGTGGTACTTTTCAGTAAATCTTGAACCAGTGTAAAGTTTTAGAGGACACAGCAAAAATTGAAGATATAGCATGACAAAGGGGTAAAATTACAGCCCAGGTAATTTTAAGTCTTTTACCTTTATACTGATCATGTAAAAAAAGCCAGAATTGCTGATGAAATTCTCAATAAATAAAGAATGGAGGAAATGAATACAATCAATTTCAAACCCACAGTTTTCAGGGAAAACCTCTGAAACTAACCTGTTATTTGGTGGGGCTTTTTTCTTCATGTACATAAAATTTGGTTGAAAAGCAAGTAAAGTAAAATGTTTGATAATGTATTGTGTAGCATTTTAATCAAGAACAATGTAATTTACTTCCTGCAGTATACTAAATTGATTTGATGCTATAATATTATAATAAATGGATTACCACTGCTGAACATTTTTAGTTGCATCTTGGCATTCTGGGTCTTCTTCAATTTTTTGCAATGAAGATCTGAAAGGAGATCATTGCAGAGAAGGTTTCCAACCACTGTAGAGATTGGGAATGGTAAGTAAGAGAGACAGACACCTAATAAAAGAAAGAGATGGGTCTTCTGAATCAGGCACACTCTAAAGGTGATGCCACACCTCTGGGAAAATAGAAAAGGAGCCTTTCTTGTGAGATGGAAGCTCCAGCTTGTCAGAAGTAACTCTCCGAAGGATTCTGTCAGGCAAGGTGATTTCCTAAATAAGCTGATCAGATCCTTCAGTGTACAAAGAGGGAACAACAGGTAGGTACAGGGAGATTGGAAGTGATAAAAGGTTAGATCTTTTGAAAAAAAGACTCATGGGGTTCAATCTGATTATTTAAATAAAAAGGGAAGTTAGAATTTAAGGTAAAGATTTGAGGTGCTCTCACTACAGAAAATTGTTGGTTATGTTGCCTGAAGGCTCCTGTTAACTAATACTAAAAGTTAGAGCTCTGGTATAGTATGGAACAAAATAACCTAAGCTGCAGGCTGAGAGTTTTGGAGTAGTAATAAGATTCAAATATTTTTAGAGAGGTTTTAACCTTTTGAGCTATATTATCTGGGCGAGGCCCTTTTTCTTCAGTGGACACATTAAAATCAAATTTTTTAAAAGAAAATATAGTCTCATTCAAACAATTATACAGAATTTTTATGTGTTATCTTTATAGCGAAGATCAGAGCAGAAGAACATACCAAGCCACACTGATGTAATAAATATATTAATCTACTGGATGGATAGCTGAGTTTGTAATGCTGTGTGGAAGGCTGAAACTAGTAGGGGAGAATGTGGAGGAAGGAATGAAAAGCTAAGGAACGGCAAAGAAAATGTATCTGTTCTGAGCTGGAGACCAGATGAGATGTTTTGGGTCAACTGAGGTTATGTTGTGTGTCAGTGACCACCAGAGTATGCTGTGAAGCTTTGAATAGGCAGTTTCTTCCCACATATTGCTAGTCTTCCTTGCCCAGAGAAAATCTAAACAGTGTTCTAGTTCTTTGGCTGTCTGATCCTGTCATGGTTCTGTCCTAGTGGAACAGGTAATGTCTCATTCTTGCTTTGAGGCCTTCTTCCTTCATGTCACAAGGCAGAGCCCTGACTTTGAAGCCTTCATTTCCACAAACCCTAGCTAATGGGACTACTGATAGCATGTTACCTATCTTTTTCTCTCTCTTAAAAATCCAAGCTAGCAAACAGTCAAACAGCCTTTCCCCACCCCTAATCGCTCACATAATTTTAGTGAAAGAATTGAATTTAAAGCTGGAAAAGCAATTGCTTGAAAACTTGGAAGTACTGTGGATAATTTTTCTCTCTTGAATTTGTGTTAAATGAGGCAACCTATAGTCATCCTTTCCCATGGAGCATTCAGGATACAGTGTAGTCATGCCCAAGAGGTGGATTGGGTTTTTTTTCAGGGAAGGGGGCTCTTGTCTGTAGGACACTCGCTTCTCTGGCTGCAGAAATTAGTAAACTGGACTAAGTGCTACAGAAGACTGTAGGAGGAGGAAGAATAGTCCTGTGATAAGAGAAGCTGCTCTGAAGAGTTGCTCTCTATCTTTGCTGCAGGAGACAACTTTTGCAATCCTCACGTGACTTCAGCAGACCCACTGGTCTGGTTTGTAATCTGCATTGGTGTATGGCAAGAGGAAATAGTGATTTTCAGCTAAGCATCAGACAAATGCCTATGAAGTAAGTGAAGCTACAGGGTTGCATCTGTACAGACACAGTTGAAGACTGTAATTTGATTGAAGAGTGTCACTTGAGACTGCTGTGGCAGCCAAACTGCTAGTGCTGAAAAAGCTTTGTTGTAGGAGCATCCCATATGTCAACAAGGTAGAGCAGGTAAATTACTAGCTCCTCCTGTGTGTGCTGAGTTGCTTTTTTAACTTTGTTTTCTTTTCAGTGACATGAAGGGGCTTTCCTCAAGTGCAGATGGGCATATGCTCATATATGAAGAGGATTGGTTTAATAGAAAAGAATAGAATAGTTCCAGTTGGAAGTGACCTACAATGATCATCTAGTCCAACTGCCTGACCGCTTCAGGGATGAACAGAAGTTAAACCAAGGCTAAGTCGCTAAGGGTTTTTTCAAATGCCTTTGTGTGCTGACAGACTTGGGGCATCCACCACCTCTAGGAAGCCTCTTCCAGTTTTTGACCACCATCTCAGTAAGGAAATGCATCCCAATGTCCAGTCTAAGCCTCCCCCAGTACAGCTCTGAACCATTTCCACATGTCCTATCCCTGCATACCAGGGAGAACAGCTCAACACCTCCCTCTCTATGTCCCCTTGTCGGGAAGCTGCAGAGAGCTGTGAGGTCATCTCCTTTTTTTCCAAACTAGATAAGCCTGAGATCGTCAGCTGCTCTTCACAGGACATTCCTTCGAGCTCTTTCACCAGCCTTGTTGTCCTCCTCTGGACTCATTCACATCCTTTACCATCATTTTTCAGCTTTGGGCCCAGAGCAGCACACAGAGCTCAAGATGAGGTGACACAAATGCTGTACAGAGGGACAGTCACCTCTGTGACAGGCTGGTGAGGCTGAGGTTTCTGTACTCCAGGAGGGGGTTTGTTCTCTGGGCTGCCAGGGTGCATTGCTGACCCCGCCTGAGCCTGCTGCCGACCAGCACACACAGATCCCTTCCTGCAGGGCTGATCTCCAGCCACTCTGTCCCAGGTCCAGAATACAGCATTCAAACTTGTTGAATTTCATCCCATTAATCACTGCCCAATACTATAAGCTGTCTAGATGCCTCGGCAAGGCATCTTGCTGCTCAGGAGAGTCAATGGCACCTCTCAGTTTGGTATCATCAGCAAACCTGCTAATGGTGCATTCAACTCCTGCATCCACATTGTTAATAAATATGTTGAACAGAGCTGGCCCTGGAATTGAGCTCTGAGGAACACTTCTGGGACAGGTTTCCAGGCAGATGTAGCCTCATTCACTACAGCAGTTCGAGCTCTGCCCTTCAAGTAGGTCATTGCCCAGCTCACCATGGACCTGCTCATCCCACAGGTGGATGATTTATCCTGAAGGAAACTTGAGAGAGTATGAAAAGCCTTGCTACTGCTCAGAAAAACTATATCCACAGCCTTCCCTTCATCCATTGGGTAAGTGACCATATTATAGAAGGATAATCAAATTAGTTAACCAGGTCTCTCCCTTTGTGAGCCCATGTTGACTGTGCCTGGTGATATTGAGTTATTCATTGAACACATTTCAAAGACCACTTTCCATTTACCCTGACGGATCTCTTGCTCTCTGTGGGAAATCATCTATGCTACCTGCAACACCCTGAACATGCAGTTGTGGTGGTTTCAGCTGGGATAGAGATAATTTTCTTCACAGTATCTGGTATGGGGCTGTGTTTTGGATTTGTGCTGAGGACAGTGTTGATAATTCTGGAATGTTTTCATTATTGCTGAGCAATAGTGCTTACACAGATCCAAGGCCTTTTCTATTTCTCATACCACCCCCAAATGAGTAGGATGAGGGTGCACAAGGAGTTGGAAAGGGGCACAGCCAGAACAACTAACCCCAGCTGACCACAGAACATTCCAGACCATATGGTGTCGTGCTCAGTAGACGAAGCTGGGAGAAGAAGAAGGAAAGGGAGGCTGTTAGGAGTGATGGCGTTTGTCTTCCCAAGTCGCTGTTACACGTGGTGGAGCCCTGCTGTCCTGAGGATGTCTGAACACCTGCCTGCCCATGGGAAGCAGAGGATTAATTCCTTGTTTTGCTTTGCTTATGTGCACAGCTTTTGCTTTACCCATTAAACTGTCTTTATCCCTGCCCAGGAGTTTTCTCACTTTTACTCTTCTGATTCTCTTCTCTATTCCACTGTGGGGAAGTGAAAGACCAGCTGCGTGGGGTTGAGCTGCTGGCTGGGATTAAACCATGACAACAGCTCATGAGAAAATTGGAAATAAACTGATAGGGACATATATTTAGATATTTATTAATGAGAAAAAGAGAAGCCTCAGGCTCTCTATAGGAATCAAGGTGCTTTTATACTCCCAGCTGGCCTACAGGATGGCTTTTCACTAAATGCCTGAGGTTTCAATGAAATGATAATCCAATCCCATAAATAAAATATTTATTAATTACATCCCTTTTCTTCTTCTGTGATATAGTATCCAAATTATTAACCAAATATTTCTAAATATATTGATTAAGTGGTTCTATATCTTAATTGTTTTGTGTACAATAATTTTAAAATCTTTTGGTTTTCTCCTATTAAGAGTTGTTTTTTCCTTCCCTATATCTTTCACAGATATTATCAGTGGATCTTATTCCCAGTGAGGATATGATAATGTATCCTAGGAGTCTTTCTGGAATTCCAGGAGATGAGGTCTTGCCAAGAAATGTAGCCATGGATGAAAGTGGAGACAGGAAATTATTTGCCCACAGCTCCCGTGAGACTCTGTTACAGCAGCTCAAAATGGTTTTTTACATATATATTTTCTATTTTATATGCTTATGATTTTTTTTTGTTTTTATGAAGCGTCCACTTGCCTGACTTCATTTTCTAATTCTTCCTTTTGTGATTAAAGTACCCCTTTTCTGTAAATGTTTATTGAATCACAACTCTGGGATGTTCCACTGAAATTATTTTCCTATCGGTGAAAGGGAAGGTAATGCTGAAAACACTGGGCTGTAGAACCAACTCTGTGTTGCAAAACTACAAGCCCAGAATAGTAAGTTCAAAATGTTTTCCCTGGAATTTTCAGGCAAACCAACCACTTCTTTGGAACTGGGAAATGCTCCCAGGTGCCACAAGACTGAGGTGCTGAAGTTTCATGCTAGGGAATAAAGAGGTGCTGGGACAATACAGCAGGAGGTTCTATACACATGCAGCTATATCAACATCAATCAGCAAAGGGAAACTGCCTTTGGAGATTATTTGGACAGGTCTGTGCTGTGCCCTGTGCTGCTGAGTTTACAGAAAGGCCCAGCCAGAAAAGCACTCTACACCTAGATATCATAACAAAAGGGACATCCAGGGTAGTAAAATAAATATTTAATTTCTTCATCTTCCCATATCCATCTCAGACATCCAGCTAACTCTAATAATACTTTATACTAGAATACTTAACAAATGCAACTATTTTAAATTGATATAATTGTTTTGATAGATACTTGTGAGTTCATTGTGCACTCTCTGCCCATTAATGTCTTTCCAGCTATGGGACAGTGTTAAGCCTTTTTTGCATGTTGTAAATGTATCAGACCTAAAAGCCAAAGTAGCTTTTGAAGCACTAACAATATCACTCAGTGCTTATATTACCCTTTACATCTTCAGAGTCTTTTATGAACAGCCATGAATGAAGTATGGTAATAGCTTTATTGTGTTGCAAACCTGCTTTGCCATTCCTCCAGCTGCTTCAGCAGGTCTCATCCTGGTGCCTGTGAGAACAACACATCAATGCTTCAGATGGCTATCCATTGAAACTGGGCTGTCGACAGTGACAGTTTTCCCTGTACCTCCCCCAAAGGCAGATTAGACACTACATATCAAAATTTTGGAAAGTAGATTTACAGTCAGCATGGTCAGGTGTCACATATTCAAGGGGGTCCTCCTCCCTCTGCTGTCACCTGTGCTTGGGCTGCAAGTTCTTTGGGTGCCAGACAGCATCTCTCAGCTTGGCAGTGTCCAGAGTGGTCTTGGTGCACAGTCTGGAGCTTGTAGGAGTGTAAACACAAGTTACTACAAATTGCCATCAAGGATGACTTTTCCAGGTGCTAATAGTGGGAAAAATCATAGTGCCTCACATAGAGGGGTCTGGATCCCGCTTTGTGGCTCAGCTGTTCACCATCATCCCTGCCCTTGGTCTACAGAGGTGTGACCCCTTGCTTTCATCCAAACCATGGAGGAGGAGTCAAAGTTCATCTGGAGCAGAGGAGAAACAAACCATGTGGAAAATGCCCAACAATCTTTCAGTCCTCCAAAAGCTCCTTTGCAGAAGGAGAGGCTGAGATTGCTGAGGTCCCTGGCTGTATCCTCCTTCCATCTGCAGACCAGTCGGCTTGCAAGGCATGGGAACTGGTTTTGGCTGTTTCCTCCTCCCCAGGCCCATAGGTGCCCCCAGGATCTGCTGCAGCTGGCATTGCCCCTCTGTGACCAAGTGTGTCACACCAGGTCCTGGGGCCACAGTGCCACTGGCCCGGCAGGGGCTGTGCTCCATCGTGAGCACGATGGCAAGGCTGCTGCATTCGCTGCTGAAAGTAAACTGGATGTCAAGCAATTCTCCCATCTGGCATCTATTAAAATAATGTGTGTGAGTGTGTGTGTGTGTATATGTGTGTGTGTGTTTGCGTGTGTGTATGTATGTGTATAAAATATGGACACAGTCTCTGATTTCAAATATAGAATGAAATGCATGTTTCAAATTATGTTTTAATTTTGGCTTTTTTGTTAACTGGAAAGATCCTTTATTTTAGAGTTTGCACAAACTATTTTACTTAACATATTATCTGTAACAGATTGCATAAGCATGACTGTTATCTGCGTTAGTCATCACTTTAGACCATGGAATATAACTCATGGCAGTCTGGATTTAATGAATGTTTGAATTAACCTATACCTAATTTCTTGTGTTTTAAAACCTAAATCTCATTGAAAGCTGAGCTTTGTTTACTTCCCAAAATTGATCTGAGGGCCATTTGGAACACTTAGTGTATTCTAAAATGTGATCGTATCAACAATACATGCTCAAGTTTGTTTTAAAGCGAGTTTTTCTTTCCTAGTTTACATAAATCATTTAAAAAAATCGTTCACTTTTTTGGATCATAATGTACTCACTTGGCTTTTAGACCTACATAGCTCACAGGCCAATTTTTCAAACAGGATTCTAAAGCTATTTGTGGATTACTTTCTGTTTGCTACTTGTAATCTGCATTCCTGAGGCAAGCATGCTAAAATGACTGAGGATTTTCATCGAGCTAAGTGATTATACTAAATAGGGCAATTTTGGGTGCTCTTAGCTTCTGTGTTTAAAAATACAATACAGAAGAAACCAACACCACATTTTCTGTTAAACCACAGAGGGCACTGTTTGTTCTTAATATAAAATGACCCCGCTACATAGACTCTTGTCAGTCTTCATTAAGCAATTAATGTTAAGAACTTCAATTTAAACTTTCCCCCCCCGCTTTTTTTCTTTCTTTGATTTAAAAGTTAACTAGGTGCATTACACCTATGCACACTCTCATGATCTTTCAGTGTTTGGTACCAAATCCTGCCCTGGACCATCCCTCCTCTCCTTACTGCTTCACCACAGTACTGGAGTCAGAAAGTTTCCTTTCCAGCAATGGGTCTGGAGATGTAATGCAGAAAACTGCCTCATGATTGTTTAATGGTTAATTAGCACTCTTCCTTTTAACTTGCTCTTTTAGCTTAAAGTATTGGAGAATGGGAAAGCAAGGCAGCACTGGCAACAATTGAAGTGCTAACTCTTAGTATTTCTCCTCTGATGCTTTCAAACAGGATGCAGCAGAAGAAACAGAGCAACAGTGAGGTTGAAAGTCAGTTGCCTATGCCAGTTTTGCAATTATTGTTTATTTATCTATTGCTTGAAATAGGATGACATTTTCAGTTTTCTCAAAAGAAAAAGAATCTTCCGAAATACTTAACACAGAAAAAGCAATAGCAAAATTTACAGGTTTTGACAAAAATAAAGTATTGGTTGTTTTTTTTAATTCTATGTATTTGTTTGTTTCTGTAAAACATGCTGGGGAAAAAATCAGAATTTCATGTGAAACAAATTTGGGACTTGTTTTGTCTTGGAGTTTTGTTGATACAAAGTAGCCTTAGATGATTGTACAGAACATCACACACAGACAAGATAAACTGTTTATAATATGAAAATCCCCATAGATTAAAGGAAAGAAATAAAAAGTAGAAATTGCGAAAACTATCAACATCAGATTAGTGGGAAGGTTCCTGTTCACTTGTGGTCCTGTTAACTGTTATGCAAGTTTGGGACATCTCAGAAGCTATAAAATATTGCTTCATTTGCTATTGGTTCAGTTAAAGGCATATTTTAGCAGTTTCTCTCTCCCTGTAACAGTGACCCTTACGAACTTTACTGGTTAATTTATTTTCTTGTTCATTTGAGGCCTGGATAACTTCTGGGGTAATTTTTTTCCATTTCACTTCCTCAACCTGTGTTTAAAGCTGGCATTGAGATCCCTGAGCTGCTTTGCAGCTCTTGATGACACACTGCATTGGTCTTAGCCAGACATAGCAGGTTTTGCTTTGTCTTTTTTGTGCCTGGCCAAAGACAGTTAGGACACAAATGGCTGTTCACATTGCAAGCACTTGAAAAGGACTGCCAAAATTATGGATGTCTGTGAAAAACAGGATCCCCTGATGGGCTTTAGGCAACTTGTGATTTTGTCACTGGGCAACCTATTGCAATGCTAAATTACCTGCTGGTGGACTTTTTTCTTTATATTCAGGTTGAATCTCTCTTGTTCCAATTTATATTTGGTGTCTCTAATCTTCCTGACATGTCCCAAGATAGAGCCTTGAGGAACTCCTCACCAGGCATGAAATAAGGTGCTGCCCAGTGACAACTATCCTTTGAAATGGACAATTCAAATAGTTTTTTCTTCATCTTGCCGTCCAGCCATCAGGATTGTAAAGATTTACCTTGGATATAAGGATGCTGCAGGAGGCCACGTTGAAAATGTCAAAGAAGCCTTTCCTCCATTGTGAAATGACTCATGAGAAGGGTGCTGTTCTTGGGCTACATTTAAAGGGACAATTTGTAAGAGAGCTAATGGAGACTGTCCAGAGAAATGGATTTTTTTTTTCTGCTGTTTCTAGTTATTTTTCTTTTAAAATATGAGATGATACTTTGGAATTCCCTTCTGAGAGTAGTTCAATCAAGTAATCCATTGCCACAAGGCCAAGGATTATACATTTTTGCAGGTTTCTTTTAAAGCATTCAGGAGTAAATGTCTAAGCTTTTTTAAGTACCCTGAATAGGAGATTGTCCATACCATCAAAACCAGCAAACTCTGCTGCACAGCTGGAGTGTTATTTTCCTTGAAGGCACTGCTAGGGGCAAGTACATTATCTTGCCAGTGAGGTTACATGCTTTTTATGTGTTTTAGGACTGGGTCTGCATTACCTTCGGATAGTTATAAAAACATGCTGATAGTTCTGCAGAAGAATTTGATTTTTCAAAATGTTCTTCCTTGCCTGTCTGATTTTCAAAAACTGGAAACATAATCTGGGAAATAGGGCCACAAAGTCATTACAAAAGCCCTGCACAGCACAACTCTTGCTGTTTTTGGCTTTTCTATTTCCTCCATATGCCAATTCATTCCTAGCAATGCTTATCAAGGGATCATAAGCATTTTCCATCTCATTTGATTTTTGAACCTGAAATTCAGTATTCTGCAACACAGAATATTGGATCTGC
Organism: Lichenostomus cassidix; assembly: GCF_008360975.1. Classification (NCBI taxonomy): domain Eukaryota; kingdom Metazoa; phylum Chordata; class Aves; order Passeriformes; family Meliphagidae; genus Lichenostomus; species Lichenostomus cassidix. The sequence goes on from NC_139482.1 coordinate 128,893,078, forward strand.
TTTAATTTGCTAAGTTTAGGCATATCCTGAATATCTAAATATTATTAAACATAAGGTTCCTTTGATTTTTCCTTTTAAGTGACATAGAATGAATTTGTAGAAGAGAAAGCAGTACTTCAGTTATCCATAATGCATCTGTTTATGTTTCCAACTGGTGCACTTTATCACCAAGTCATTGGTTTATATTACAAAATGATGGCTGTGTAATAAGTAGTTAGCAGAAACCACAGGCACGTCTTTGAAATAACACTAATGGCCATTTTTGATGAAATATATGAGGCTTTGTGAAAATGATTTGATGAAGAAATGTATTTTCTTTACTTCCTGTTAACAGTGAGCACGTTGAAGCCCTTTAATCTCTGCTGCACAACTAAACATTTTTTTTTCCTATTTGGGTTTAGTTTGAACTAGCAAGCGCCATTTAATAATTAAGAAGCTTTAAAGCAAGTGAATTTGATCAGGGAAGAACTAATTAACAATAGCTGGTAACACTGGGAATTAGTCATTCTATGTCTTTCTATACTAATCTAGTTTATGGTACTGAGGATTCTCCTCTGCTAGCTGAGTTTGCATATGTAGGAATCAATAAATAATAGTAAATTATAAGCATGCTGGAAGGCCCAAGTGTGATGACATTTTTAAGACAAAGATTTGCTCTGAAGGGATTAAATCTCTAGGTTTTTATGAAAAGTGCAGCCAGTCCTTAGCAATTTACCATACTGCACATTGGATAAGTTTTCTGGCGTTCTACAAGTAAATCTTCCAACCAGTTTCTAAGCTAAAATTAGATGTAAATTGGATCTGCAGTTAAAGATGTGATCCTTGGACAAGTTTAACGTTTATGTCTGTTTTATACTCTAGCTTAAAAAAGTTCAGCTGCAATGCATTGTGCAAAATGATATTTTGCACAGGATACATTTGAAGAAATAATTTATGATTAAATTTTTATGCAGTGTTGTTTTTAACTCCTATTACAAGCAGTTTTGCTGATGCTACATATTTTCAATCTTGTTCTCAGAAAATTTTGCTAAACTTTGGCTACTTTTTCATGTTTTTTTTTCACCCAAGTGAAGATTACTTGCATACTGCAGGGGAAATGTTTTGGGAAAGTTCTTATCCAACTTTTTCAGCTTTAAGAAATCAGCTTATTAAATATTTACTTCTTCATATTTTTGACATTTTGGAAAAAAACAGCCTTCATTCAGAGTCCCACTAGGCTTTGGTATCAGGACTGTAAATATGGCCTTTGTTTCAAAACTACTCTTTGTTATCTTCATGACATAAAATTTAATGTGTTCAAGGAAGGAAAGAGTCCTACAGATAGAAGTCTTCCTTTCATAATATAGATCAATTTCTAAAACATTTGCCCTGTGAATTGAAAGGGATAGGGATCCTGCAGTAAAATACGCATACCTAATAAACCCAGTAAAATGCTAATTAAATGTTAGTTATGCAGGCAAAACAAATGTCAGTGCTTCCCAGCTGTTGAATGCTTCACTACTTCAGTTTATTTTAAGCAAAATTAATCAGATTTAGAAAAAATACCAGCTTCCTACAAGTTACCTGAAGGCATTTCATTGAGATGAATGACTCAGATCAATGCAGCTGTTGCAGGAAAGTCTAGAAGACCTAGGCTGCCCAAACACCACATGCAAGCTGCCCACATCAGCAGCCCTTGCTGTTTCTTGCTCTCTGGGCTGTCCCTCAGAGAAAGACTGAGGTTATTTTTGTGGGACAGAACAGCAAACAGGGGACAAAGGACAGGAGGCTGTAGAAAACCAGATTCATTGACTCTGTTGCCACTGGAGCTGTGTGGACTCAAGGATGAGTTAAACTACAAAATCATTGTGGTCTTACAGGTGATTCTGCTACTGACAGCCTTTCAACTACAGACAATGTGTATAGAGTACTTCCAAGAGGGACAGTGCCTGACGTTTCTCTCGCTTGGCCATATGATCCTACTGTGGTCAGAGAAATTATGCAAGAGCAGTCAGAAGTTTAGAGACTGATTCAGGGCTCTCCATCCTATCATACACTCCACAGAAAACTGTGAAAGTCAGAAACAACAGCCAGTTCCAGACGCTTTGGGTTCTTTGAGCATGACCAATCTGATTCAAAGGCACATCAATGATTTGGCCAGATCTGGCAGTTTTGTGTGCCTTTAATGCAGTAGTAAACCTGTTTGTAAGAGAGAAATTAAGCAAAAAAGGTTTTAAATGACAACTTTTGCAGTTAAGTGGAACATTAGCTCTATCCTTAGGAGAATCAGCAAGTGAAAAATGCATAAATTGTCTTTAAAAATAACTTTCATTTTATCTGGAACCAGTCCAATAAAATAATTTCATTATATCTGTATAACTATTTTGTCACATTATTACACCTTATTATGTAGAGTGCTTAAGGGCCTTGCCCATGCATTTCTTACCTGAATGAACTTGACTTTTTTTCTAAATATAATTGTAACCAGGTTTTCTTTTTTAGTCTTCTACCTATGAAATTCATTGTTAATATTTTAATTTTTCTCTAGATAATGACTGTTTTATCTGAGAATCCAGACTAATCTCTCCTCTCAAGGGATATGATGGGAAGAGCATTAGGCTTATTATAATGCTTTCCAGGAAAGCTGAAATTCAGGATTCCTTGGATTAGGATGTTATGGACCAGGAAATAATAAGAATAATTCCAAGATGGGTGTTATTTTTTCAAACAGGCATGCACTGACAGTATTTCCATGTGTAGCATTTGTACTATGTGATCTGCTCTGCATGGCCTAATGGCAACAGGAGTTTTGCTATTTCTCTTCCTTGTGTCCAGGGATTTTGCCTGGATGCATTTTTTATCCATAACTACTTCATTAGTGCGAAGATTCACATGGAGGTGCTTTAGAGACCTCCCTTCAGAAAGCTACCATTGATGAGGTGGATGTTGAATATCCTCAGAGGAACGAGATTCACACTGAGAGAATCTCATCCGTGAGAATACGATGCGAGTGCTCCCTGGGGTCTCTACGCTTGCATGAATAGGAAGGATTAAAGGTTCAGGCTTATAGCCCATTTGTCATGAAATCCTCTAATGATGACAGAAACTGTAGACTTGCCTCATATAGAATATCTATAAAGAGCAGAGTGAAAAGGATATAGTGAGGCAATGGTGCATGACCCTAATTTTAGAAGTATTGAAAGTGGGAGAATTCGAGGAGTTTACGACAGTAACAGAATATTGGGGTTTGGTTTCCCTTCCTCCCACCAGTGCAAACCCAAGCACTAAAGACTGTGTCTCAAAAAGTCCAGATGAGCATCTGGATATTCTCACCCTCCCTCTGTATCCCCAGCACCCTCTAAGAAATACAGAAACAATAATGTAAAAACCTACGATAACTCAAAAGTCACAATATGCAATGGGAAAAAAAGCAAGAGGGCATTGAATGCCCAGCAGCAGCTGGGATGCAGCTGGTGGAAGAACTGTGATGATCCTGCCTTTGGTGGGATGGGGTAGCAGTGCCAGGGGTTGTGGAAGCACTTGCCAAGGGTGCCCATCTGTTGATAACCTGGGTCCTACTTGAGCCTCTGGCTTGACCCTGATCCTGAGCCACGCCAAAGCTCATATGGTCCAGGATGGATGCAGTCAGCTGCTCTGTTTCATTACAAATTGAAAAAATGTCAGATATTCTAAATATGCATTTCATATTTCAGATAGAAATCAATATCGTACAAAATGGAAATTCCCTCTCCTTGTCTAGCTGCAGCCTGGAAGAGGGATCCTTTGAGGAGATGTATGAGAGAGGTATAGTGTGATCTTCAGATGAGAAAATGGGTGTTAGACTGGTGCTGCAGCCCTTCTGTAGAAATAGAGGTGTATTCCCTAATTTGAACATTTTGTGATTTAACCAATAAAACTAAGACCTTTGCATCTTTTTGCTGAACACCTGGAATTTTTCAAAGAGATATTTATACCTGCCAGGTTTAGTTAGAGGTTTGCAAAACACCAGTGGCAGGCTGGAGTGAGGGAGGGAAAGCAAGGTGTTTCAGGACACAAAGCAGCCCTCCTCTGCCAGGTTGCCTGTTTAAAATACAAGTTCATATGAGCAAGGATAATCTTTTTCTGTGTGTAGTGTGGTGTCCAGCGAACTGTTACAAATCTGTAATAATCTGTGTATGCTGGCTTGCCAGGCATATCTTCTTTACACCAAATTTTTCCTTGTGAAATCATAGCATGGTGTTACATGGCTTTATCCTGGCACTGCAGCAGTGTCACTTGCTGCCTCTGAGGGAGAAGGGTGACGTGGTGGGGACATTGTCTGCATGCAACTGCTATGCAGGCAAATGTGAACTGTACCTCTGTGAGAATTAGTCTGGTAGGGGAAGAAAGAAACCCCACAAATTTGCCAAGAAGATGAAGCACAACATTTGAGTTTTGACGGGCTCGTGGGTAATTATCAGGCTATTTAACATGACAGGAGGCATACCTTACTTCAGGTACTCTCAGATGACTTGTGTGCTCTCAAAAATATTATCCGGCAAGTATGGAAAATTTTAAGTTCCTTGTTTAAAAATGTATTGAAAGTTCCTCGATAGAAAGTGTAAAATGTTTGTTCATTGGGCTACCTGGTAAGCTTTGCACTTCTGTAATTTTTCCTGCTTACCCTAACAGCTGTCTTCTTTTCTTCAAACTCTAAGAAAAGGAAATGCCTTCATTAATTTAATTTAGATAGTTTGATTTCAGTGGTACCCACTGCATTTCACATTTTATAGTTTGCAGTTCAGAAGCAACATCTGGGCTTTTCCCAGTAAAAATGTGATTTCCTGCTCTTAATACATTTATTGTATTTTCTTATATAAATATAGTTTAATTATAGAAAGGAATCATGTTATTAATCTTCACTTTGTGTCTAGACTGTTGATTACTTGAGGTACCTAAGCCCAGAACTTGCTATTAAATGTCATGAAAGCATTGCATTTGAGTGGCTTGTGGCCATTAATATGCTCATGAGTCTGCAGGAGAAATGGAGCTTAGAGCACAGTCTATCTATCCACCTCGAATTTGACATCACTGGGAATCGAAATCCTTCTGGCTTACCATTGAAATATGGTGCTTGTGGGTTTGATGACTTGAAAAATGGCCATTTAGTGAGACAAATACACCAGAAATCAGATTGTTACTTGTGTGATTACTTGCTAGTCATATTTTCCTAAGCAGATGGTCCATGCTATCCGTGAGCAAGCAGCTTTTTAAGCAGCTACCCTGCCTGGTTTTAGGGGACTGGATTTGATGCATTTGTAAGGTTTGCTGTATTATGTAACCCAGTCCTCCAAAGTTTTATACTATTTTATAGTCACAGTTGATTAAAGCTGACCTGGCAAGAGACCAGAAAGCCTTTGAGAGGATTAGTGGTTATTAGTGTCATTGCCTCTTCTACTGTAAAAGTGGCTCTGTTGTGAGCAGCTGAGCATCATCGCCCGGGCACAGCTCAGGCCTGGGTGCACAGAGGGCAGAGGGGAGCTGCTATCGGCAGAGCCTTGTGCCACCCCTGCCGTCTGCTCCCGGTGTGTGAAGAGCCCCTTTTGATGTCAGTGAGCAGCCAGGAGCCCTTGGCAGGCGGTGTTGGGGCTGGGCTGCCATCCCCTCCCTGCACCGACTCACCTGGGTGGCGGCGGAGGCAGGGAAATCACTCAACACCTGCCTCTGTAGCGCTTTGTCTCCCTTTCTTCTCTCTGCTTTGTACGCTGCACTGGAGAGGTGCCTGGCGCTGAACTTTTTACCTTCAAGGCTAAGTATTTTGTGTGCTGGAGAAAATGGCCATTAAAATGATTTGTGAAATAAATACTATCACTAAGGCAGGTGTTGGACCTGTAAACAGTTAATTGCCAGAGCTCTGCAGACGTTGACTATTTCTTTTGAGACATCTGCCAGCTAATATTATCTGATAGCAGCTCATTCAGTTGATGAATCTGTCATTTTGCAATTTAGCTACCAGAATGTGTGCTGGGTCGATCGGCTTGCAAACCTGTGTTTAGAAGAGCTTCACAATCTGCAGTCATCTGGAGACGTTAAAGGTATAATGCAATTAATAATATACCGTCATCCCAACATGAAAGTAACTTACAGTAGGGAAGGCAAAACATGTTAGTTTTCTGTGCCTTTGAGACTCTCGCAAATGTTGCTTTTAAACAATGGTAAGAGTAATAAAAGCCTGGTCCTACCTAAGAGTCAATGAACAGCAGAAGATGTGGCACATTGTTAGGAGGAGATTTAGCCAAAGCTTATTTGTAGAAACTCAGTGAAATAATATTTGTGTTCAACATCTACGTTCAGCATTTTTCAGATGGTTTGTGCTTTGATAATTATTGCAGAACTTTGCTTCAGGTAAACCAATCATGCTCCAAAAGACATATGTGATACTCAAAAGTTCATCCATAAGTAACCATGGGAAGAAAGAGGGGGCTGTGTCTGAAATAGACAGGATTCATATCTACTTTTGTATTGGACTGCATTTTGAACTGTTTGAATTAAAACAGTTTTGTAAGTGAAAAGCACAACAATACATGGGAGCTGGTCCATGGAATATTATTTTTTTTGTTGATCACATGCATGTAGGTCTTAATACCCTCCGTAACAATTTCAAATATGTTTAGTATTTTTGCTATTTGGTTAAACAAAAGATGATTCACACCTGAGGAGAGTGCATTCACTCAACAAGCCTAGAAAGAAACCGTGGATTTTGAATGGGATTTTATATAAAGCAAAAAGAAAAAGAGAAATGGCTTGTTTAAAAAAAGCATTAACATCAAGAAGTCTGTGGTGGAATTGCAATTGAGTCATAATCTCTTAAAAAAGCCCCTGCTATGGCAGATAACTAATTTGCTCTGCAGTCAGGCTGCTCAGGTTACCCCTTGATGTTTTGGGCTGTGGGGACCCTCCTTCAGGACTTTGTTGCTCTTGGTGGCCACAGCCGTGGGGTCGGGGATGAACAGGATGGAGTGGCAGGAGGGTAAATGTGAGAGCTTTGTGTTTTCAGACAGTTCTTTTGCTTCTAGGAAAGTTAATTAGGAAGTGAAACCTTAAGCAGTTGACAGTGTGCATTGTTGGCTGCTAGTGCTCTGTGACAAATACCACTGAAAGGTACTTCACTTTCTTTTGTAAACAGAAAGGTAAGGAATTTGCACAAAAATGTATTGGTGAAGATCTGCTTTTCATCATGGCCTAACCACATAGTAAACAACAGAAATAACTTGTTTTAATAAAGTATGGTGTTGAAACATTTATCAGCAAGCTCTTTCTCTCCATTTCAAAGGTATGTTTAGGTAAGAGGAACTGTTGCCTTAAAGAAACCCAATCTGAAATTTAGTTATAACATTTTTTTCAGGTCAAGGTCAGGAAACTTAAGGAAAAGTTTGACTTTTGGGCCATCATACAATTATGCCTGAGTTGATTAATACAGTATGCTGAAACAGCCATCTAGGAATTCTGTAGTATTTTAAATGTATCCCAAATAGTAGTTATTCACATAAAATTATTCTAGTAGTTGCATTATAAAAAGCATGACTTCATTTATATTGTAATTTTTTGCATGTAGCATGCACAGTTATGAGGCAAGTGTAATAATCCATGTGTTTTAATTTCTCTGTTTAACAATAAAAAAATTAACATACCTTTCTCTTATAGGCTACATTCCCTTGAGTGGCATCATTACAGGTCTCTGGAGAATTAATAAAATAGTCCTAGGGACTTCAGAGTTTAAGCCTGTAAAAACAGTTCTGGCAGTACTTCATTTGAACTAGACTTTAGTGGTGTACTTGTGAAACCAAATGGAGAGTGGTGTAGAGGTGACTTAAACACTATAGATGTCCATTTCAGAATAAAGGTAGCTGCCTTTTGTGCTGCATTTCCAACCTCTGCAGGTGGAGCAGCTCTGCCCACAGCCTTTCACAGCATCAGCAATACAGACTAGCACAGCAGAATATTAATTATGTGGAGACTGTACAAGGGCATTTGTGGAATAATGTCTGGCACTCAAAAAGCAATCACCACAGATGACTGCTCTGAGAGGCTGGGAAACAGGGAGGAGAGAATGGCATTGTATGTCTGCAATACATTCATGCAGGCTGGTGCTCAGCCTCATAGAGAGAATGATGCAAAGGATATTTTCTAAGCAAGACCCAGTCTGTTCTACAGCCACTCCCCTGGAGCAGCTGTGGCCATGGAAAGATCTCCCATCTCTGCAGCTCACTGTTTATCCATGTTGTCCCCTTGCTTGTGCCCATTAATCTCAGTCCTTGTGGTAACACCACAGTTTCTTCAGCCACGCAGATATTTTGCAACAGCTTTCTCTTTTGCCAGTGTTCCCTACAGAAAGGGAGAAATTAGTTCTCTGTTTATACATTCCCGTGCAGTGATGCTCTATCTGTTTTTACAAAGCTGTGTAATGCCATTTAGATTTAGTCCACAGAGTGAACTATTTTTAATGGTTTTCAGAGGGTCATTGTAAATATTAAATCATTCAGATACTTCCACATTTTTCCATAAGAAACTCCCCAAATATTATTAGACTTAGCATTCTTTTGGGTTACTTTGAAAAATGGAGTAGGAAGATTTTCAGATGTCCTTAGTCCTGGTCTAAATTTCTTCCTGCTCCTTCCTAATGTTTTTAAGGATGCAAATCCAACACACAGTAAAATTTACAGTGATTTAATAGTAATTATAATAAATATTACATAGGATAACTATGGGATAACAGTGCTTGAGTAAGGTGATCTGAGTAAATGCTTGAATAAGGTCATTATACATCATAACTGCTCCTCAGGCACTTTAAATAATGCCAGGGCCAGGTGATACAGAGCTGAGTATATGAAATTAGCTTGCCAGTGGCTCTTCCTGCTGTATGACTGGAGATGAGCATGGGGAGGGATAGAAGAAGGTTGAAGGGTTTCAGGGGCATGGGTCTGCCCCCACCTCTGGTTATGTTTGGGCTGGGGAGGAGGATTCCACCCTTATCAACCCTGTTGTGAGCTCATTCCTCATTTCTTGAGCAGAGAGAAATGTTTATTCAGCTGACACAGTTTCTGGGAAAGAGGCTGGAAGAAGAAACTGCTGTGTGACAGTCTTCCTCCTTATCATCTGAAGTGGTGATGTATCTGTGCAACATGTGCAATGTGGGAAGGGATGGGGAAGGATGGCCAGCTAGACAAGGGACAGACCAAGGAAAATGAAGTATTTGAATGCACAGGGGATTATTACCCCATTTCTCTGCATCTACAACAATATTCATCTGAACTCAGCCTACCAAACCCTAATCAAAATAACCTTTTTCACTTGAGCAGTTGATTAACCCCCAAAGGCTCCATCTTTCAGTGAGTTTACTCAAATGCAGATAGTATGTGTGGAGTATGCAGTGCTGATTTGCACTAGAGTATATGTTAATAGCAGTGTCAGTGGATGGAGGAACAGGGAAGGGCTGGGAGGAAACCATGGGGGTATCTGCCCTGCACTGACAGGAACAGCTGAAAGCATGAGGCTGCCTCCCTGCTCCCATATGGCTTTGTGAGGGAGAGGATTTGGAAGGGTGTGATTAAACCCACAGGAGAGGCATGCAAGGCAAACTGGAGAACAGCCCCTTGTCTGATTTATTCTGGGGACTGCTTTTCTCTTCCCAGCATCAGCCCTCCTTGCTATCCCTTCTGATCCAGCACAGCGGGTGTCTCTGTGAATGGATTGGTAGCCTTCGGCTGCAGCTCCTTGTGGAAATTGCTTTGACCCTTATTTTCATTTGTTGGCCTGACTGCTATCCTGTCCCTGAAGCGGAGTGTGGTTACACCTTTCTGCTTAAGCTGGCATGTTTAGTTTAAAACCAGAAGAAATTAGAACTTCTCAGCTTTCTAGAAATAACTTTTCTTCTTTTTTTATCACCTACAGAATGCCTGGAGAGTTTCAAACTAATAACAAGATTATGTAAGAGAACAGGAAATAAAAACATACATATATTTTATTTCTGCAGAAACAGCCCCATTGCATTTAGTCTTCCAACACAGTAAATGAGCCCTCTGTATACTTTGGCACTACAAAGCATTTCAAAGATACTTCTGGTAAACACCAATACCATATCTATCCCTCTAAACCTCATTTTTCAGAAATGTATACATTGTAGAAGTGGAACAAAAGTCAGCTTCAACATTTAAGCAATCAGTTTGATTCTAGTCACAGCAATTACTCCTTCTGTCAGCAGGAGGAAAATTTACAATCAGGAAATCAAAGAGTCAAACTTATTCGTGTATAATGCAGCATAAGATGCATGTAAATTGGATCACCCCACTGGAAAACCTGCTTCCTCTCATTTGCCTGAGCAGAGCTGGGTGGCCACTGCACTCTGCAGCAGGGCGTGCTCAGCCCAGCCCACGGGCAGGTGGAAGGAGCAGGGCCATGGGCAGGGCTGCACTGCCGTGCCAAGGCAGGGTCCCACTGTGCCCCCATCCCTCTCCCAGCCCACCCAGGGCACTGCTGCTGCAGCTGCCCATCCCACCAGCCCGCCTGACCCTCTTTTGCCATCCTGGAGCAATGCATCAGTTCCAGCTGCATTGCACTCCTTTTCCATCATCCTCTCTTCAAGGCACATCCAGATGTCTTCCTGCCTCCATGTCTGTATTTTTTTCTTTTCAGGAGTGAGGCATTGACAGCTTTCTCTTTTCTCCCCTTCTTCCTCATGGGTTCTTTGGAAATGGCTGAGGAAAAGAGTGATCAGCCAATTTATGTGACACTCTCTCAGATAAACAAATGGGAAAATGGGACTTTTGAGGCTTGTCTGGACAGTGTAATTAAAATGATCCTTGTGTGGCAGTTGTAAATTGACCCTTGGCAAACAACCTGGCTGGTCAGATCAGGTTTTGGAAAGAGCTTCATCATTCCTTAACATGGGTGATTCTGCATTTTAGTAATTCTATAATGTTATTTTTTTTCTCTTTGGAGATTTCTAATGGGTTTATTTATAAAATAGCATGGACTTTGAGACACCTACTTCATCTCCTTTCACTGAATCACCTTCTTCTACAAATAGTTCTGGTTCACAATTCCTTTCCTGGGGAGTTAAAAAAAAAAGAAAAAAAAAAGAAGGGGGAAAAAAGGAAAATAGATCTAATTTCACTCATTTCAGTTGACAAGAATCAGTAAACTGGTTCCCAGATCAGGGGACTTTTCCTTTTGGTAATGCATAATCCTCTCTGACTACATTCATTTAATTCTTCAAGCCCACTCTGCACTTCAGTGTGTTCTCAGGTTTCCAGCTCTTCATAGTACATTTTTAACACATAGAAATAATGTCTGAAAGCTAATTACATTAAACAACTTCAAGGTAATTTCAAACATACCATGTCTTGTAGAAAAATATACGTCTAACTTTAAAAATAATTTCTGTTAACAATTATAAAAGAAAATCAAATACTTCTGCTCTGCTGAGCAGGATTTTGCCTTTAGAAAAATAATGCTACCATTACCTGTTTTTATCATAGCAGCAAAAAAAAGAACCAGATGAGGTTGAATCCTGGTGTGCACAGTCTCTCTACTCACAGTCACCCATTAGAGTTGGACCTTCTTCTCTAAATATTTATAATCCAAGTGGACGCTATGGATAAAGATGACAGAAATTCAGCACAGCTTTGCAGTAGTTGCTGGGGAAGGGGGCACCTTGTATTCCTTCCTTCCTTCCTTCCTTCCTTCCTTCCTTCCTTCCTTCCTTCCTTCCTTCCTTCCTTCCTTCCTTCCTTCCTTCCTTCCTTCCTTCCTTCCTTCCTTCCTTCCTTCCTTCCTTCCTTCCTTCCTTCCTTCCTTCCTTCCTTCCTTCCTTCCTTCCTTCCTTCCTTCCTTCCTTCCTTCCTTCCTTCCTTCCTTCCTTCCTTCCCTCCCTCCCTCCCTCCCTCCCTCCCTCCCTCCCTCCCTCCCTCCCTCTGAACCTCCTTTTCTCCAGTCTAAACACTCTCAGCTCCCTCAGCCACTTCTCATAGGACTTGTGCTCCAGACTCTGGACTCACCACATCACCTCAGTGTTTCTGAATTGAGGGGCCCAAAACTGGACTTGAGGTGTGGCCTCACCAGTGCTGAGTGCAGGGGAACAATCATTGCCCTGGTCCTGCTGGCCACACAATTTTGCTGGCTGGGAGAAGAAAGAAAAGTCTCACCTGCAGTAGTACAGGGCAGCTCCCAAAGGCAGTGGGAAATGGCATTTTTCTCTTCACTGTGTATATTTTAGTTTTAGGTATGTTTTTCTCAAAATCTGTAACAGCATGGTTTTCAACATCTATGTTCTGTCCATTTAATTTCATTTGTGGTTCTTTTTTGTGGCATTCAATATTTACCAGTGAGAATTAAGCTTATGTTCAGACTTAAAGGTCTGTCTGTACATCTTGTCTGAAGAAAGGGATTTTGATATTATACATGCACCTGACAAGGCTTAATTTGCTCATATATTTCTTGAAATTAATCATTGATGTAGTAGTTAAAAAACACAACTTGAGATCATGAAGAAATGTGTGGGAAGCATATCTGGACTTAAAACTTTGGAAGAATGTGAGAATTCACGTTTATTAAGCCAAAATATAATAAATTCACAATGTAAAATACAACTCCAAGTAGGCCAGATGATAAACGTTTTAATGCAATGCATGCAGCTGCTCCACTCTGTTGTTTCCAGTCCTTTTCTGTCTGGTCTATTTACCTCCCCTTAATAGCTGCAGGACATATTTATTGGGACCTAAATTTTCCCTAGTTGTTTGCAGCACAACTTTCTGGTCCAAGGAAAGGCTCATTTCTTTGAACTGTTTTTCCAATAAGAGCAGAAAACAGCAAATACTGAATTAAAAACTACATAAGCACATTGCAAAGCAATTTCACTGGGTTTCTGCTTTCTGGGGAGCTGAAGAGGGGAGAAGGTAAAGAGCTGTCTGTGATGTGTGCACACTGTTTGCCTGAAAGGGCTGTGTACCTCTGCAAGGTTGTGCTGACTCCCTGGGAAGCTGAGGAGTTAGAACCCAAACTGGCTGACAAATTTGTGTCAGAGGCAAAACAAAACAGTGCGGGGCAATACAAAAATGTGGAAGGTAAAGTCAGGTGGTGGCTGAAGTGGGTTTGGCTGCAGCAGTGGTTGTTCCTGTTCTGTACAGGGTGATTGGGCCCCAGGTTACAGATGTTTCAGAAAACAAAGCCAGTCGTTGAGGGAGTGTATGTTCTATATTAAAAGTTGTTCTGGAGCCTCTCTCACCCAGGCATATGAAGACAATTTTTGTGTATGAGGCAGCAGGTGAAAAACCCTGCTTATTCAGCAACACAGAAATGAAAGTAATATGATAGAAAGAGTAAGACATTCATAGACATTTTTTCATAGTAAAATAAGAAGATCCTGTCCTGGAAAAAATGTATAGATTTTCTGGTTGTCCTGTGTTCCAGTTGCAAAACTTGAGACAAATGGGCGTTATGACAACTTCTTTTGTAGCAGCAAAACAAAGGTGTGTGTTGTGGGAGCCTCTGGCCAGCTCTAAGATGGTTAGTCACCATACCATGCCTAGGAAAATGCATTATATGTTAATTTGTACAGTAAGGACAACACCACCACACTGCATTTTGGACAGTATGCTGTGCTTTGTTTTAATAACACTAGGCAACTTTCAAACCAGGAAAAACACCCTCTTTGTAAAACCTGGGGACCTGAATATTGACCAGTAAGAATAAAATGCTCTCAGTGAAGTGCAGAGTGTAAGGGAGTTAGTCTAAAAACACTGGCCTCAGTGGAGAGTGGAGAGGGAATATGATAAGACACTGGACTTAAGTAGGGGTCAGGGCACAGGTATGCAGAGCTTTGAACGTGAAAATGGAAAGCATTGAAGTAATGTGATATCCCTCAGGTGAGAATATCTGCAGCTCAGCAGAAATTTCAGCTGTCTGTGGCTGTTGTGCCCCCGTCAGACTCAGAGCCCCTGAATGAACTGATAAACTGGAGGGAGCAGTCCCAGCTACTGCCTGTATAAAGCTGTGTTTCTGATACGCTGATGGCAACAAGGCACAAGTATTCTGGGCATGTTCTTATGGCAACCCAAGCTGTAATGCATGCAGCTGTGGATGTTTTACTTTCAGCTCATGCTGGTATGGGTCTCTGCATTGCAGCCCTCCCTCTGCAAGCCACAGGGACCATGATGCATATTCCACACCGATTTCCCAATGTGTGAAATTCTTCAGCAGATGGTCTTACTCAGCATGACATCTTCAAATCCCCAATTTTTTGTTAGTGGTAATTTTTTCATAGGTGTGTATATTGCATGGAACAAAGGCACAGATCATATTCACATGGTTCCAGGAATGTTTTCACAAGTTTTGGCAAGGACTCTTGATCTAGTGACTGTGTGGCATAACACATCATTGAGCTTGTGGGCTGTGGGAACACATGGTGAGACAATCTTGTGGCTAAAATGCTTTAACCTGCGTATATGTGCCATGGGATGGACCTGCTAGGTGTACTTTGTGAGGTTGAGTGAATTAGATTAACCACTCCCCAGTGATACTGATAGGATTTTTGCCATGTACTTTCCTAGGGGCAGGTAGAGCCTTTGTCTCATGAATCCTTTTGCAGGACAGACTTGAACAAGCAGATGAAATATTGGAGATTTTTTTTTAGTGGCCACTATCTTCTACAATCACTGGATTCATAAACTAATTTCAGACCATTGTTGTGTCCCATATAATTTTGAGTTGAGTGTAAAACTAGAAAATATGCAATTTAAGGGCTTTTGGAGGGCTGGGTATGGATTATTACATATAGCATCATCTCTTGTTTATTTTTATGCAATAGGATAAGAGGGAAAAGCTAAGGACAGGATGGAACATTTATTTTCTTGAAAATGAAACATCCGTAACAGAGGGGATGAAGATAGAGCATTTCAGGTTAGTATGGTGTCAGTGCTGTCTGCCATCTCTATGTGCATACATTCCCTCATTTCACTTCAGATTTATGGTTTTCTAATCCACATGCTCACTTACAAGGTTATGATGACCCATAAAACACATCTGTATTGTCTCATGTCTTTTTCAAACTCTCTGTCTTCTGCTCTGTCTCTGGTTCCTTTCATTGAAGCAGAAACTGAGAAAGGAAGACATTTTTATCACCTGGTTTGTTTACTCATTCAAATAACAATTGAATTGTTTGAATAGGACAGCTCAAAATTGTAACCCTACTCAAATGACCTTAAAAAAAAAAAAAAGCAAACAAAAAAACCACCAACAAACCAAAAGAAGGTCTGTTGAGAAGCAGCTGAGTGCAGCTTGGACCAAGCAGAGGACACAGACTGCTATCATTCCTGCAATACTCAACAATGTCCAGCAAACTTACTGCAGGGTGGGGGAAGTAAACCTGTTTTTTTGAGCTGATCCTTAGGTATTTATATGGACTTTGCTTAGATTGGCAGCAACACTTAAATGAAAAGTTTTGTGAAGAAATAGACACTAAAGATAATGTTATTCCTGTTGTTTCCATGGCAATGGACATGCTTGATGGACTATATCCATCATGTGTGCTCTGTAACCATCTGGTTTCCCAGTCCTCGTTTCAGACACTCTAGGAATGAAATGTAGGTAAACTTTAATCAGGTTTATAATTACTGTTGTCCTTACAGAAATTATTTAACATGATTTTTTCAGCTGCCTCAGCATAAGGCCCAAAGGTATTTTTAGGGTTTTATTGCTACTTTTAAGGAATAGTTTAAGAATCGTTATTGTACTTTAGCTACAGATGCCACTGTTTCTTCTTGGTTTCTGAAACTGTGTTATAATGACATCACATTAAGGTTTTTTTTTCCAGGCTCCAAAAAGGTCACAGTTATTTTTTCCAAATGGCTCTGTCAAGCATAAAAATTAACCATACTTTGAGCTGGATTTTCTGTATTTGTAATGTATGTTTATGTTAGAGTTTCTGTCAAAACAGGCATTAAAGATAAATGTAGCTAATTAAAAGAACATTTGCTTAGAGCTCCTGGTAATAGATACCTCATTGTGGGGTCTTGAGGTAAAACTTACTTTCACAATTGATTCAGTTTATGGGATTTTGTTTGAACATTATAAAAGGCTATTTCAATTTTCCAAATTGTGCATATTAGCCTGAGAACAATTAAGTCTATAAGTAAATTTCAGAAGAGCAGTCCGGGTGTACTTGCTAACTATGTAAAATGTTCTTGTTGGCTCTACTTCCTACACTTCATCATTTCAAATAATGCTTCCCAGCAGTAAATGTAAGTGAAAACTGGTTTTACAGAAGGGGAAAAACCTATCTGGCACTGGATGAGTCAATAAGTTGCAAACTGTAGCATAAGATAAAGAAAAAACTTTAAAAAGATCCCATATCAAATTAGGTAATTGTTTCTTTTTATCTTATTTTATTTTACTAAGGAGCTGTGCTCACAGCATTAATTTCATTGCACATGACATCTGTTATCCTAGGGACTCCTATGCTGGGGAAAAGGTCAATGCCAACTGCTATTGCTTCAAGTTTCCATAAACTTTCAATGGTCAATAATATTTTGTGCTTTATAAAAAGAAAGTAAAATAATAATGTATTTGTGTAGCACCTTTCATATTAAGGGTTTCAAAGAAAACTACAAACCGTATGCCCAATCCTTTAGTTACATAAACAAAACTCCCATTGATTTCAGCAAACTTTTTCCAGAGTAAAGAGGGCAGAGGAAAGGTGTCAGGATTTGGCTCTATGTACTGCAGGCAGCAATCACTTCATCCACTAATAAAGTTCAGTCACTTTTTGGATGGGACTTGGCAGTTGTTTAACATGAGTGGTCTTGAGCTGACTCAGTTTAAGTGAAAGGATAAACAAAAAAATACTTCTCTAATTAAGATTTCAGGTTTCAC
Source organism: Lichenostomus cassidix (assembly GCF_008360975.1). Lineage (NCBI taxonomy): Eukaryota > Metazoa > Chordata > Aves > Passeriformes > Meliphagidae > Lichenostomus > Lichenostomus cassidix. The sequence goes on from NC_139482.1 coordinate 128,909,962, forward strand.
TGGAGCAAACTTTGAAAAATTGAAAGGGCTGGTTCGGAGAGACAGCTGGGGCTGGGTTGCTCAGGGTCCTGACAGTGGAAAAGTCTTGGAATTGCTTCAGGTCAAAGATGCCGAGGAATACATCAAAGTGCCATGGGGAAAATTACGTAGGGATGTGTTTCAGTCCTGGCAGAGGGAACCACTGCCTCAGGAAGAATATTGGGAATAAGCAGGGAACCTTTAGGAGCTGAAAAAAGGACTGCTCTAAAAGAAATCCTTATAGCAAAAGTCAAAACTAGGGAGAATATTGTGAGAATTCTCTAACGTGTCATAAGTCCTTTTCCCCAGTGTTCAGGAGGGATGACAACACTGGCCTGAGGACAAATGGGAAGGGATCATTGGGAATGTGGCATCCAAATGCAAATTTCAGCTTGAAAGTTCATTTTGAGTTGGATGTATCACCTCTCTCCATCCCAAGAGGCTGGAAGATGTGCTGTTGAGAACTGCAAGCTTCATAGTGCATTTGAGGGGAGTGAGAATTGTCACTACAGATAGGAGAGTGGCAAGGGAAACAGCTGTACTGCAGTATCGAAAAAGGTACCTGGACAGCTGTGGACATAAAAATCTGACTTAAATTGTGTTTAAGGCCTTACAGCAGGCTTTGAAAGAGATCCTTCAGGAGCACTAGGAGATAAACTAAACATAGAAAATGACAAATAATAGTTTAACAAAGGTAGATTACACTGAACAGTTATATTTTCCACCAAAATAATGTGTAAAATAGCATCTATCAAAATTTCAGGAAAACACACTTTGGAAACAAATGAGCTACCTTTACTTGTCATAATGAGAGGAGTCAGGGGTGGCATTGTAAAGTAGGTATGAGGAGACACGAATGTGGACAGCAGCAGTCTGTGGAAAGGAAAGGTAAGAAACCAGACTGGTAACCAATATTGATTTTGTTTAATACTTTCTTGGTGACTTGATGCAAATATGAATAGGATCCTGACAAAATGTACTGATATGCAGCATTTAGAGACATTTCCAATCCACGTCTTTTGGAGAGGGTAAAGTCTAAGAGCCCAAATGAGCATAAAATATAATAATAAAAAGAATGAAAATAAAAATCTGGTAGAAGCTCAGGGCTTATTTGTTCATAAAAGAATTGTTTATCAAGGTTTGATTAAGAGCCATCAATGTGATGTAACCATGAAAAGACAAATGCAGTTCCAGAATTTGTCTGCCAAATTACTGGCAGTGTGGACAAAAAAATACTAGCATCACCTCAGAGAGCTTTGGCTAGACCTCTTCTCATCTTCTGTCTTTCGAAAGGCCATTTGAAAAACTAGCAGATGCAGACAAGAACCCACGCAGGTTTGAAAGAAGCACCTTTGTCCCTGCGAGAAGATGGAAGGAGAGATGGTCTTGATCAGAATGGTGAAATGAAGATAAGGGAGATGGCACAAGGGAAAGCAGCAGGGAGAAAAATCACTTTAACTAAATTAAAATATTTTGACATGAACAGTGTTTATGGTGTAAGCTGAGAAGAAACAAGTTAAAGTTTAAAACTAGAAGGCAACTCCTCATTCTTAGAGCAAGTGCATTTTGGAATATTCTCCAGTTGAGTAACAGAGGCCAAAACCCAAAAACTTTTATGTCAGAGTGTATGAAAGAAATTATACAATGTGTTTGCTTGCAGTAACAGGGGAATTGACTTAATGGCCCAGAAAGTTCCTCAGAGCCCTGTGTTCTGATAGCCTCTGCAGCAAACACTGTTGCTGTATAAGAGATTTGAACAGAAATTAAATGCAGTCCTGTTGAAATTGAAGTGGGAATTTAAGTTCCCCAAGAGTAATTAGCCTTGCTGTGTGTGGTCAGGACATGGAAGAGGCATTTAATGGCTGAGAATATCGGTAGGTCTTTAAGTGGTGGAGTAGGTTATAAGTTACTGGGATATTCATATAATAATACTCAAGTTCAAGGGATGTGTCCTTTTGAACAGCAACTATTAACACAGTGTTGAGATACTTGTTTAGCATTCACTGAGGTGACAACTGCTATGTCTGACTGTCCCTGGCTATCCCAGATGTGGAAGAAGCAAAATAACACAGCTTGTCTTTCGATTACCTATTGAAAATGTCCTGTTTTGGGGGATAGCTTTGAAAGCACAAACTACTAAAAAAAGAATCCACTTGTTATGACTAAAGGGACACGCAAGAACACAGCTCTCATGCAACAGGATACCAAATATAGCAAAGAGGGGAAATCAACCTTCATTTCCCTAAATACAGACACATTTTTCAGCAAAATGAGTAAATTAAATTGAAGAATGTTCCTAATCTGTTCTCTTAACATCTCAGTTTTAACATGAAACTTCAAATAAGATCAGGGAGAGGTATTATGAATGTAGGCAAAAATTTTTGCCAGCACCAGCACAGCTTGGCTTATGAAAATTGTTGAGAATTGTTGTCTAACAATATAACATGAAGAACACAGTGATAGGGCCTTTTTCTAAGCTATTAAAAAACATTAAGGATTAATTATGTTAGAGGCATGCCATTAATTGTGGTGTAATTTTCACCATGTGTATGATATTTAACTGCTCATTTTGTCACAGTGCAATTATAGGAAATGTTTCTCCAAGATGCCTCTCTGGCTGTATATACATTGTGGTTGTTCTAATTATTTTCCCTGGTGATAATGTACAACATTCCCAGGATCCTGTCTTGTAAACCATTTGCTGAGAGACAGGATACATAAAAAGTAGCATAGTGTAGTTTTCTCTTAATTTTTTACATTGTTGAGAAATAAATTCGAAAAAGTTGTGCAGTCTGTGCACATGTATTTGTGTCTGCCTTTTTATTTGTATTACACACATGTCCACTACTTTGTTTCTAGTGCTGTGATGCTCTAAGTCCCTAAGGACACTAAAATAACTGAGTGAAATTAATGCTGAAAAAATATATAACAGTTTGACTCAAAATGACTACTGCTATTTGAAGTGTGCTGTGCAATATGGTTCTGCTCTGAATTTTCACCCACATTGGATATGTGGATGCAATAATGATGGGCATGCAATTAGTCAGCAATTAGCAGAGTCTGCACAAGTCACCACTCTACACTTAATCTCTTCCTGGAATTATGGAAGAATAATATTTGCGTTGGCTTATAACCAAAAAGCCTCCTAAATATAAATTGATTTTGTATATTTTGCCCAATTGTATAATGGTATGGACAAAATTTGTATCTATTAAAATGGCATATACTACATTAAATTTTCTCAAATATAGTATTAACTATTTTAAAATATATTTCTCTAGACATATGGTAACATAATGTGGTCAGCACACCTGTCTAGCTGGGTAGAAAAACTGCAAAAAAGGAATAAAAAATTATCTGACTCTCCTTTTACTTCCACCTGGAAAATCAATAGAGATTTCACTGATGTTGTTATTCTTAGATTATTATATATTTCCAGTAAATTGGAAAATTACCTGTCTGCTGTCTTGTCAGGGTAAGAGTAGTCTTTTCCCTCCTCCTCCCCTCCCCAAATAACTGGCTCTGAGACTCTACACATAAAACATTTAGTATTGTGGTTACATTTTTAAAAATATGACTTCAGAACAGTTGTAAGATTAAGAATTTTTACCTATATTGTAGTGTCACTGAAAAATGAAACTTTGAATTTTAGTATAGCTACAGTTTGAACAAAATCTTCACTCTAAAGCTTTGAAATAACAGGCTGGTACCACATGTATTAGGTTAGACCCAATTACTGAACTCACTGGGAGTTTAAGTTCTGATCACACCACCATGGTAAGCATCAAATAAGTCAGAATTAGTTTTTTTTTTTGTACTATGATACTCTGTAGGACATCTGAATCAAGCGCTTTTCTCAGTCATATTCAGTCTTCAGGTTCGTCTTCATCTAAATATGCAAACAAACAAGTTGTGATGTAACTGACTCTGGGTGTACAATGCAAAGGTGAGACTTGAGACTTCTGTTGAGCCCTGAGGTCCATAATGAGACTTTTTCATTATTTTTGGGTGGTTCAGGGTCATGCCAGTGCACAGGCTGCATGGATCACTGTCCTCCAGGCACAGATTTGCCAAACATGTGGGAAAGCTCCTTGCATGGACAGCATGACCACACCCAGCCCTGTGTCTTCCTCACAAAGCAAACCAGAGTGAGAGACGCAGTTGTCCTGAGAGCACCCAACACAGCCATGACTACCTGATTTGAGGAAAGTAGTTGAGACTTTCTTCAGTTTTCCTATCTATAGAATGGTTTCGTGGGTGGAATCATAGATAAAATTTCTTTATAAATTTTTTGAATTATTTGTTATCTTGAATCAAATCACAAGGGTTATAAAATTCCAGTAAATGTTTATAAATAACACAAAATTAGCAATTTCTGATTGTATGAAGAAAATTTATTAAAATCAAGCATAATGGACTTCGTTTTTCTATAAAAATGGTGTATATTAATCTGTTAAATTCCAAATTTAGAATTTTTTAAATATAAATGCACTAATTTCAATGTAATCTTTGTTATAAAGACAAGAGTAAACCACAATCAATCCAATACTCTGGTGTTCTTAGTGTCAACATCCAGAGACCATCAATGGCAGCAGCTCATAGTTGTTCATAAAGTCATATAATGTATTTTTTTTACTTAGAAATCTAGTTTCTGATATTAAAATTGTAAACTGATATGTTATCAGGTCATAAGAGCATAACTTCAAGCTATTCTCTAGGAAGTAGTCCAAATGCAAATAGAGCCAGGAAAGAGGAGATTTGAACTATGCTTTAGAAACATTTCCTAATTTTGACCTCTTTGGAGTTCCTTTCCCCAGGAAAAAATGAGAAGTGATGAATTCTTTAGTCTTTTAAAGTTAATCTAGGTGAGACATTAGATAATACAAGAAACAATCTTTCACTGGCAAAGAAAGGACAAGTTGACTTTTTATTTTCTAATGACTAATTCTATTATATTAAGCAGTTTTGCTACACAAAGGGCACAAAAGACAGCAATCACAAATAGCTGCAAGATAATGGTACAGATCTTGTTTTATTTCATTGTTTTATTTCATGTATTGAATTACATTTTCTAATTTATAGCCAAAAAAAAAAATTAAATAATGTTGGTTTAGTGCTTTATTTGTGAAGGACTTCCTGATGATGAGTTTCGTGAAGAGCATCCTTGTGCTACAGAGACAGATGTTTTCTGTGGCCCTGATTCAATAAAGCAATCCTGTTCAGGAAAGCAGTTAAACCAGGGAATATCCCAACAACCTGCAGATGAGAACATGACAATTTTTGAGTCTTAAAAAGATCTAAAAACATGTGCTTTATTGTGACATTTTTGACTGACAGTCAGCTTCCCTCAGATTATCTAGGGAGGAATTGAAACCAGGTTGACTGGCAGCCTGAGTGAATGCATGAGCTTTTATAGATCTGATTTTTCCATTACCCATAAACTGTTCTGAGTATCAGACTAACTTCAGGTCAGATTATTCCAAGTTTGGAAATTATTTCTCCTCATTGGTTCTAAATCTCCAGCTTGTGTCCTTTTCTGAGACAGTAGATCAATGTCCAAGTGACACATGATGTCAGAGTTTCTTACTTGGTGTTGGCCCTCTGCGCTTAAATTCAAGAGCACTTGTCTTTAAAAAGAGTAAAAAAAGAGGATCCTGGGAACCACCAGCCTGTCAGCCTCACCTCTGTGCCTGGAAAGATCCTCCCAGAAGCTGTGCTAAGGCATACAGAGAACAGGGAGATGATTTGGGACACCCAGCATGGCTTCACCAAGGGCAAGCCCTGCCTGACCAAACTAATGGCCTTCCGTGATGGGGTGACTACATCAGTGGATAGGGAAGGGCTGTGGATGTCATCTGTCTGGATTTGTGTCAGGTCTTTGATGTGGTCCCCCACAACATCCTTCTCTCTAAACCTGAGACAGATGGATGCGATGGGTGAACTGTTAGGTGGCTAAGGAAGTGGTGGAATGGTTGCATCCACAGGGTAGTGGTCTGTGGCTCACAGTCCCAATGGATATCAGTGACAAGTGGTGACCCTCAGGAGTCCATACTGGGACCAGTGCTTTCAAGATCTTCATTAATTACAAAGAAGAAGGGATTGAATGCACCCTCAGCAAATTTGCAGGTGACACCAAGCTGAGTGGTGAGATTGACACACCTGAAGGATGGATCCATCCAAAGGGACCTGGACAAGCTTGAGAAGGGGGTCCATGGGAGTCTTATGAGGTCTAACAAGGCCAAGTGCTGGTGCCACACCTGGGTTGGGGCAACCCCCAGTATCAACACAACCTGAGAATGAACAGATTGAGAAGGACTGTTGAGTAGGACTTGGGGGTGCTGGTGGGTGAGAGGCTGGACACGACCCAGCAATGTGCACTTGCAGCCCAGAAACGCAATTGTGTCCTGGGCTGCATCCAAAGCAGTAGAGTGAGGGAGGGGATTCTGCCCTTCCACTCTGCTGTTGTGAAACCCCACCTTGAGTACTGCATTTACCTCTGGGATCCCCAGCGCAGGAAGAATATTGACCTGTTGGAGAAGAGGGCCACCAAGATGGGGCCAAGATTAGAGGGATGGAGCACCTCTCCTATGAGAAAAAGCTAAAACAATTTGGATTGTTCAGCCTGAAGAAGAGAAGATTTCAGCGTGACTTAATTGCAGCCTTCCAGTACCTGAAGAGGGCCTACAAGAAAGTTGGAGAGAGACATTTTACAAGAGCATGTAGTGATAAGACAGGTGGGAATGGCTTTACACTGAGAGTTGGTTTAGATTAGATATTAGGAAGAAATTCTTTACTTTACTGATAGTGGTGAGACACTGCTTAACACAGGTTGCTCAGAAAAGCTGTGGATACCCCATCCCTGGCAGTGTTGGAAGGTGTCCATGCACATGGCAGAGGGGTTGGAATGAGATGATCATTCACGTCATTTCCAACCCAATCCATTCCATGAGTTATGATTTTAACCAGGTCAAAATAGTTCTTCACAGTTACCTTTCCAGTAGATTGTGCCACAGGACGAAAGGCCTCGTGACACAGGCCTGTAGCATGGCCAAGGGTGGAGGAGATGACAGAGCTGAGATTATGACCCCATGGATTCCTGAGCAGCTGCTGCTACCCTGACTACTTCGGAGGAAGCAAACCTTTAGCTCTAGGCAGAATCCCATCCCCTCCATAGCTTGCTTTTTGCATTTTCTTTCTTATCACTGTGAGCCATCTAAACCACACAATAATCCCTTTCCCCACCTTAATCACATCCCCATGGTACTTCTGTTGACCAGAGTTGATGCATTTACAAGCTGGAAACCTGCTGGCACTGGCCAGTCTTGATAACTGACCTCTGTTCTGGTATAAACTCAGTTCATACTGGGTCCATATGGCAGTTGTTTCTCCCCCTTCCCCCTTCCCTTCTTCTCATTCTCCAAAAGTCTGCAGTTTTGTATGTCTTTTGCAGTGTCTCCCCATGAGTATTTCACTTCTGTTGGCACTTTCCATAGCAGTATTAATAATGACATTTTGTTGGCATGGGGCCAGCTGTAAAAGTTTATGGAGTAATTTTGTAATAGAGCTGCAAGAGCTTAGCAAAAACCCAGCAGGTGAACAAGCTTTCCCCCTCACTCTTTTAAAATAAAAGCTCTCCCGTTCCACAAGCTTTGCAAAGCCTTTGCACCAGGGTTTCTGGGAGGCAAGATGTGCATATTTTAATGTGACAGGTCTAAGAACCAGTGTTCTCCTGTGGCACTCCCACCTCCAGCTGCAAGGCTGTGCCCCTAGTCCCCATTCTGAGCCATGCTCATTGCATATAAAATTGCTGCTTTCCCCTTGCTCTCCACCTTCCAGCTGCGTATTCCCACCCTGGTTCCCTGCTTGGAGCAATGATTTAATAAATATATCTACAATAATCATCAGCACCTCTGCCTGCCCTCCCCCTCCCAGCTGCAGTTTCCCATCCTTATTTCTCTTTTGTGCCATAATTAGTACACATGTTTAAAATAGAACTCATCATCCCCTTCTCTCCTTCCAGCTGTGGATTCCTCCCTGCCTCCACCTTACCCAGATTTTCAGATCTGGTTTGTAGGTAAATTTCACAGAAAAATTGAACCTCGTACAGTGCATCCCCTTCCTGCTGTCTGCCATTTCTCCATTGCAAATGAAACAGTGGGCTTTAATGTGAAAGCAGATCATACCCCTCAGTGGTGTTGCCATGAAGCCATGGGCAATCTGATAAAAGCAGAAAGATTTCTCTGCATTGAATCCGACCTGTGTCACAGCCATGAGGGGCAATACACTGAAAGATGAGGCTGTGACCAGGACTGCAGTCCTATCTGTGGGAAGCAAAAACTTTCCTTATATCTTTTGGTTCAGCTGTATGATGAATCACAGTGATGAAATAGCTGAGGCTGGTAGGCACCAACCTCTGGTCCAACCCTGTGCTTCAAGCAGAGTCAGCTGCAGCAGGGTGCTCAAGGTTTTGTCTAGTCAGGTTTGAATATCTCCAAGACTGGAGACTCCATGACCTCTCTGTGAAACATGAGCCGTTGTTCAACTATGTTCATGGTAAAACAGATTTTTTAAGTTTAAGCAGACTTTTCTGTATCTCATTTCATGTCTGTTGTCTTTTGTCTAGCAGTGGGATCTACTGAGAAAACTTAGATGCCACCTTGTTTATGTGATCCATCAGGTGTTTTTACACATGGTTAAGTTCCCTCATAGTCTTTTCTTCTGCAGTCTGAGCAGTCCCAGATCTCTTAGCTTCTCCCTGTATGTTAAATTCTCCAGCCCCTCAATCATCTTTGTGGCCCTTTGCTGAACTTCTCCCATATGTTTGTGTCTCTCTTCTGCTGGGGAGCCCAGACTGGGGCAGAGCACCCAGACATGTCTCACGAGTGCTGAGAAGAGGGGAAGGATCACCTCTCTTGACTTGTGGGCAACATGCTTCCTAATGCAGCCCACCAGGTTCTTGGTCATCTTTTTCACAAGGGCGCATTGCTGGCTCATGTTCAGCTTATCCACCAGCAGCCATAAAAGCCTTTCCTGCAAAGCTACTTTCAGAGGATTAGCTTCTAGCATGTCCTGGTGCATGGGGTTTCTTCTTCCCTGGGTGCAGGATTTTGCAGTTCCCTTTCTTGAACTTGATGAGATGCCTGTTGGGCCATTTCTCCTGGCTTTCAAGGTCCTCTTGACCAGCAACAAAACCAGCTGGTGTAGCAGCCGTTCCTCACAGTTTTGTATATTCTGCAAATTTGCTGAGTTCACTCTGCCCCACCACCCAGGCCATTACACTACACACTACAGGCTTAATGAAGGTGCTAAATGGGCATGGATCCAGCATCATCTCCCGGGCCCAGCTATAGTGACTTGTCTCAGTCTGGTCTTCACGTCACAGATGATAGCCCTCTGGGGCAGTTCAGCCAGTTTCCAGTCACCTCATTGGCCATTTATCTGGCATCTACTTGAGTCGTTTATCTATGAGGGTGTTATGGGAGACAGTGAAAGCTTTGTTGAAATCAAGACAATCATCCATTGCTCTCTTCTCATTCACTGGACCAATCAAGTCATCACAAGAGGCTGTCAGTTTGGTCAGGCGTGATTTCTTGTTTGTAAATCCTTGCAGATCATTCTCAATCAACTTCCTGTCTTCTGTGTTTAGAAATGGTTTCTGGTACTATTGGCTCTACCATGTGCCAAGGGACATGAGGTTGACTGACCTGTAGTTTTAAGGTAAGACTGAAAGTCATGCCCTCCTGAAGAAAGGAGTAACATTTGTTTTGTTCTAGTCCTCAGGAAAGTCCTCTGATCCCCATGGTCTTTCAGAGATAATTGAAAGTGGCCTTGTCATAACACCAGCCAACTCCCTCTGTGTCCATGGGTGAGCTATCACTAGTCCCATAAACATGTGTGTGTCCAAACTGTTTAAATGTTCCCTGACATGATCCTTCTTTACAAAGGGTAAGTCTTTCCAAGGCTTTACCATGGGTCTCAGGGGCCTTGGATTCCTAAAATGCTGATCTTACCAGTTAAGACTGAAGCAGAAGAGACATTAAATACCCCAGTCTTTTCCATGTCCTTTGTCACTAGGTCCCCTGTCCCATTTAGAAGTGGGGCCACATTTTCCCTAGTTTTCTTCTTGCTGCTGATGTACCTGTAGAAACCCTTCTTGTTTTATTTCACATTCTGTAGAGGCCCAAAGGACCCCTCACTAGATGAGCTTCCTAACTCCTCTGCACACATGAACAATATAACTATCTTCTCTTTGGGTAACCTGTCTTTGCTTCTGCCTTTGCCTACCTTTTCTATTTCTGCTTTGTCAGGAGCATCTTGCCATGAAGGCCTTCTGCTGCCTTTGCTTAATTTCCTGAGCCTCAGGATGACCATTCTGGAGCTTAGAGGAGGTAATTCTAGAATCAGTTCTCCTGGTCCTCTCTTGTATCTTCCTTGGGATTCTTTCAAACAGATACATGAAGAGTCTAAATTGGCTCTCCTGAACTCCAGGGCTTTGACTCTTCTGTTTGCTTTGCTCTCTTCTCTTGGGATCCTGAACTCCATCATTTCGTGGAGCTCAAAGTCTCTGCTTTATTTTCACATCCCTGATCAGTTCTGCCTTGCTTGTAAGTATGATGTCCAGAACATCTGTCTCATGTGTGATCATCTTGATCAACTGTGTCAGAAAGTTGTCATCTGTGTGCTCCAGAAGCCTGGATTTCTTGTGCCTTGATGTACTGTTTCTGAAGAAAATATTGGGGTGGTTCAAAAAGGCTTTATTTACTTCTTCCTGATGAGGACATCAGGAGCAGGCACCCACCACGATGCAGCCTGTGTTGGTCTGCCTTGTAATACTGACCCTCAGCCTCCCAGGTGGCTCAATGTCCAGCCCCAGGCCAAGGTCCAGGTGATCACACTGCTTCCACACAAAGGGCAACTACTCTTCCTTGTCCTCCCTGGGCAAGCCTGTCCTTCCTAGAGAGCCAGCAGCTCTCCACAGCAGTGTGGCTGTGGTGGGAGCTGTTCCACCACGGCCTTGTGATCCCAGTGAATTACAGCCCTGCGACTGCACACAGACCCCTCATTCCTCCTGTTTGTTCCCCACGCTGCTTGCATTAGTGCAATGAATTAGTGCCCTCCAGAGAGGCACCCACTCAGGCTGATTCCCCAGAAGAGGCATGAGATCTTTCCCAATAATACTGTCCAGAAGGCACTTCCTTATTTACGAGCATGTGTTTGAGATGGCCTCCCTTCAGCTCTGTTTTGTTGATTAGGCTTTGTCAGGTGGATTCCATGTGTGACTGTAGCCTTCCTCGACTGTCACATGGTTGTAAAAAGCAAATCCCTACTGTCAACACCTGCTTTGCAACCAGTTGTTGAGCCACAAGATCTGTCCTCTCTCCTCAAGCCCATGTCACATGGGAGAGACATAAGGAGTTTTGTATTGGACAACAGTCAAGGATGAAGCATGTGGTATCTTATGAAAAGCATTGTAAACTTGCTGCCCCAGGGAATACCTCTTCCTCCAAAATTCACTCAAAGTACACACACAAGGCAAGAAAGGGACCTTCTCTTCCCTGTACATCAAACTTTGCAAGGACTCCAGAGGCTTGGTGAGTTTTTGAGCTAGATTTGGACCAATAAGAAAGGTGGAAAGCCAGAAATCCCTGTTCAGATTCTGCCTCAGCATCACTAATCCCTACCTGCTTTATTCTGAGAGATGCTGATGGCATGACTCAAACCAAGTTCCTTTGACAGGCACTGGGGTGGTGCTCTGCATGATGCATGTGAGTGGGGCAGGCTGTACAAAGGGACCTTTTGGGAGTTAAAGGATCATGCACGAGTATTGCTGAGTCCACAGAGGATAATTCAGTTTGGGTCTAGATGTTACTTTGGGGGTAGCCCAGGAGGTTATGGTGTCTACAAACTGGATGATCCATTTTGTGCTCGTGCCTTTTGGGAGCGATCCCACAAAGTAAAGAGGAAAGGTCCATCATGTTACAAGAGCAGCAAGATTATGGTATTGATAATAATTGATCTTGATGGTGTGTTCAGAACCACACATAGTTCAAATAAATTCTTCATCCATACAGCTTATGTACTGCCATGTTTTTGCAGGATGAGAGAGCTGCTGGAAGCATGGTGCCTGGACAGAAACTGAGTGATACCCTCTACAGTGTCACATGAACCAAAACAGGTCTGCTGCCTTCTCTGGGACTGGGACCACAATCTCCTTCCCCACTTAGGAGTAGTCAGCACTGTTAATAATACTAATGAAGAAAATCAAAAGTTGTTGTCCAACTGTCTGTGTCTGATTGCATTTAATCAGTGCTTTGCAAAGCAAAGGTGAGTCTGCCAGACAGTGTTATTATTGTGTTATAAAAAGATGAGTTATTTTAATTGTTACTCAAAGTAGACAGTTTATAGGAAATTAAAAAAAAAAAAAAAAAAAGCTTCTGTTCCACAGTGTTTCTAGTTGGCTGGACTAGATCAACATCTCATCTTTCACCTAAATAGGAATCCCTGAACTCCCTCAACTACTCTAATTTCTGAGTCAGTTTCTAGCTGGAACAGCATTCCAGAAAGAAGATAAGATTATCCTTGATCAAAACAATGTTCTTATTCTCTGCTCTGGCTGGAGAAGCTCTGTGGAGGAAGTGGCTGCTGAGAGAGGGGGAGAAGAAAAGCCAGTGTCAGGCTATCTTGGGACTACTCCACCTTCTGGAACAGAGAAAGCTGGAAGAGCTCTGCATCTTGCAGAAATGTGCACTCTGCTCCACTGGCCTCCTCTGGCCCTGTCTCACCTCTCCCCTAACACGTTTTCAGCATACTGTTCTCCAAGCCCTAAACCTGTGCAACCGAGAGCTGTTTGGTTTACAGCTTATGCACAAAGCCCAGACAGAAACCCCCTCGGACATCACAGTTTTCACCACCAAAGAGACCTTTGGCCCTATGGTCCAAGTATAGCAGTAGAACAAACATTCAGTGGTTTCAGAAAGCTGCAGGTCAGAGTAATCACAATGTATTGAAAACTCACCAAATAGTCATCAATCAGAAGCATGGAGCCTTTGTTCGATGACCAGACCAGCATCATCTGGCAGAAATACTTAAGGTGCCTTAGTATTTGTTATTTGACAGTGATTTGTAGCTGGAACAGTAACACCTGCAATAGCTAAGCATGGAGTGCAGCTCATAGTATGACCTCCTGTATTGTTTCATCCAAAGCCCATCAAAGCTGGGAGGGAGTCTTTGGCTTCAACTGTCTTTCAGTCAGGCATTAATCTAATGTACTGTAACTATCTCAGACAAAATCCTTTTTATATCAAACTGCCCTCTTAAACTACCTTCCCCCCCCTTTTTTATTGCTTCATCAAAATACATCCAGCTGTTCCTGTGCTTGTAGCAGTACAATTTGCCCCAGACATTCCAATGGAAAATTGTGTACATATATAAGTCAGTAACAGCTGAATCAATTTTCTTCAAACTCCCCTTATTTTAAATCTAATGGAAATCTAGAGAATGTGATTTGCTTGCCCTAACTTAATTAACTCAGTAATTTTAAGATTATTAGCACTGGGCTTTTTTACTTCTGCTCAATATGTTCTGAATTCCATCTCTTTGCTCATAGAAAAATGTTACACAATGGTTTATTTTAAATTGTAATTGTCCAGCAAACTTTAAACACATATTAGGCCAGTACAGTGCAAAGAGAAAGCGGCAGTAATCTCTTCACTACTCCCAGCTGCTATTGGCTGCATGACATGATAATAATAATAACTTGATTTTCTGTAGAATATTTAGCTTCAGGAAAAAAGCTTGAAGGATGTTGGACTGTTCTCGAATAATTTATGAATTCCATATGTTTGTAAGTGTCTATAAATACTGTGAGGGATTTACAGTATCGAAATATGTTTGCTCCTAGGAGGTGTTGACTGTCCATGGGCAAGGAAGAATATAATTGCATTTAGGATATGCTGCGAATGCCATCTGCTTTGATGTCCTACATCTGTGCAGCTGTGGGGTTTAGCAAACTCTGCCCACCTGGGAACAACGTGTCCCAAGCAGGATGTAGAGGAGAACCAAAACCCCAGGATACTGAGTCAAACAACTTTTGAAGGAGGTAAGGAATGGGTTTTAAAGAAACGGACTTTCAGGGAAAACTAATATTTAAATGTCATTGAAGTTCTCTCTCCTTGAAAGGTGACAAACTCTTAGGTAACGTAAGTGTATTAAACCCGATGCTTGCAAAGTTTTTTAATCTTTTGTTCTAAAGGCCTAATCTGTGCAATGCTGTTAAGAGGGCTGCCCCATTAAATCTTCCAGAGAAATGACTGTTCAGCCTAAAAGGAGCTTGTGAAATGATGTTGGCAATTCAGGCAATCCAGGGTCTAGTCTAAGGCCAGGAAAATTGGAGCCTTGGTCTCAAGGATGGATGAGGTGCCTTCTGAGGGACCATACATCGGGCAGAAGAGCAATTCATCCTATAAGTACTATCCAAGATAGGGTCAGGGGCTGTAAACTCCATCTTTCATTCATATGGAGAGCCCTTCATGAAACTGGAAGTTCATGGCACATACAGATGTGTGGCTTGAAACAAGAAAATGCTTGGTTTTGATGTTTTCCCCCAGCATATTTCACTTCATGCTCCCAAGTGAGAACATTCTGCGTTGTTTAACTGCCCAAACCATCCCAGTTTACATCCATGTACATCTCCAGATGACTAGGAGAGCACTGTAGGTTGGGTGTTGCAGGCCGGTGCTCCCCACTGTGGCTACAGGTGCCTGGCCAAGTTTTTTTGTGGTCCCTTGTGCTTGGCTCTGGGATTTGTTCGCTCCCATGGGCCACCACAAGACCTGGCTGGAGGGGGAACTTTCCAATTGCAGGGAATGTAGACTGGCCAAAGTAGACCTGTAATGCGGAGGGGAGAGAGCAGGGGACACCTGAGTTAAAAACTTTCATAATGGGAAGTGTTTCTGCTGGGAAAGAAGAATAAATCTGGGATGACTCTAAAAAAAGTCCATTTTGTAACTTCAGTAGACCAGAAAGCATTGAAAATGCTGAAGCAGGATAAAATGACCACTTTTTCTTTCGTTTTTTTTTTTTTTGTAACTTCAGTAATGGAGAATTGAACTGTTTCACAATATAAAAATCCTTTGAAGGCTCATTTAGACAGCATCAAAATAACCAGACCTTCTTAAAAACAAGTTGCTTTAGATTATAGAGCAGAAAATATAGTAGGCTCATATGTAATCCACCAGACCGCAGCAAATCCCACAAAAGTAATTTCATTGGAATCCTGTTTCTGTGGAAGTTGATAGCAAAATTCCCACTGATTTTGCTAGCAGAAGTTCACCTCTTGGACGCAGTGTAAGTTACTCCTTTAAGAGTCAACAAACACCTCTGTTTAAACTATGGAAAATAAGGACCACACCAGCACAAGCAAAGATTTTCTGTGAAACTTCCATCGCTAAATGAAAAATAGCACTATAATTTAGCATGCTGATGACTATTGCTCGAAGTGCATTCCCTGGTTAATGTGCAAAAGCAAATGAAATGAACAGGTTTGTCTTCTCTGAACTATTCATTATAGTTGGGAGATTTTTCACAGTATACCTGGCAAAGTAATTTTTAATATTCATCTGTATTTAATTTCTCAGACTCCTATGAAGCCTAAAGAGAACTTTTGTAGAAGATGGTGTTCTGTGGAAGATAATGGAATAGCATTTTCCTTTTTCTTACTAAATTGCCAGCCTAAAGTTACCATTAAATAACTTGATGGAAAAGATAAGGTAGGACTGAAGTGATATCCTAAATTATAGACTTCTCTGAAACTGTCTGCATGCTTAAATAAAGACATACATAAATGTATGCATTTATCTGAGCTTTTCCTTCCCCGATAATGAAATTACATTGAAAGTACTGATACTACTTAAGCCTTTTAAAATAACAATGAGAATGATAATGGCAATATTAATAATATTTGTTATTATTTATTATTACTAGTATAAATAATTAAAAAGTAATAGTAAATAAATAAAACTAACAAAAAAAAGCAATAGAAGCCATTTATTTTTACTGAAAATCAGGTTTTTATTTTCTAGTGAGGCAATCTGAAAGAAATTTCAAGTGACATTTTATCTCTGTTTTGGAGCTTTAATAATCCTATCTCTTGGCATTTTAACTAAATTGCACCACCACTGTCCCACTGAATGTTCTTATTTTTATTGTATTCACAAAGTACATGAAGCTTTCTGCATGCTACCATTTTTCTGAAGAAAGTGTAAGCATTAATCCCCTTCCTCGCATTTGAAGTTTGGGTAATTCAAGTTTCATACAAAGGTTTTTCCAGCCCCATTTGGAAGTACCCTGGAAGTGTGAAGGGCTGACTAGAGCCGATTGAAGTTGAAGTGGTGTATAACCTCTCTCTGGTTCTTGTCCACGGTGAATTCTATCCAAAATTAATTTCCCTGATTAGGCCATAGATATTAGAATTGAAGCCATAGGTATTAGAATTGAAATCAGTCACTTTGATTTTAAAATATCACAGAATCACAGAATATTCTGAGCTGGAAGGCACCCACAAGGATCGAGACCAACTCTTATGTCATATATTTTGCAAAGAAACCCCCTTTTCAAATTAAAAGTTAAAAGAAATGAGATATTCTGATTCACATTTTTCAGCCTACCATCTCCAACAAGCACAGTGACACTTGAGGAAGCTGAAATTGCCCTCCTTCACTGGGTGTATAAAACATGAATATCGTTCTGTAGTGATGTTGCCAATATGATACTCCACTCAGCAATGACAAGACTTTTTCTTTTTGTGGACAAAAGTACAGCAAATCTCTGAAAATGCAATGAGGAGTGACTTAGATAGCATTTGCCAACACTTCTAAACTTACTAGAGGAGTAAGACACTACCAACAGACCCTGAGGATGTACACATAGTGCCCTGGAAAAGAACTGTTCTTCCTTTCTTCTACATGTACAAGGTTACAGAGTGGTGTGTTGTGGTTTGAGGTACTTCAGAAAATTATTAAAGAAAAGGTAATGAAGGTCCAAGTGCAAGTAAGCATGTAAAAGGGTAAATTCTTACACTTTCTCATTAGAATCAAAACTTGTGGGACTTCAGAGTCAAGAGTGAAGCAAGATTCCCTTTTTATCCTAACTTCTGCCCTCCCACTGCTCTTGAGGTCACAGGAGCCATTAAGTAAATTCTCTCTTTACCTTCCTCTTAAACCTCACAGTTTATTGCACTGTCACTTGCTTGTCAGCAACTTCTATCCCAAATCTGCCCCTGCTCAGAAACACTCACCAGTTTCCAGCACCCCTAAAACACACATACTGAGACAGGACAAACCTGAGCCTGAAACAAGTATTTTACACCTTACAGTGACTTTTCAAGGTCTTGAATCAACATCCTTCCATCATAGCTAAGCTCTACAAGATGTAGAACTGCCATCAGTTGCTTGTCATAGATATAAAAATTACTCAAGTGGAAAAAATCAAGCCTCTCCATTTTCAAGACTGAAATTCACCTGCCTTGAGTACCAGCTTTCTGCAGGGTTAAAAAAAGTCACACAACCTCTATAGGCAGAGGGTGACCTCCTTTCATGTCCATTCCAGGATATTTTGATTTGAACACAGAACTTCATAAGGCACAACTTAAAATCGCACTTGTGATGTTTCATTTGGTTGACTATAGTTTCTGAGCTGCTGTGTTCAAAGTCCTAGGATGCTTTATTTCGTTTAAGTGCTGAATGACAGTAAACATCCAGGAATAACTGATTTGCCTGCAGTTTACCCACCGCAGTTTACCCACCACAGTTTGTGAGATCCCAGCATATGGAGCTTTACTTAGTCTGACATGTTCTTCACAGATACCTGGGTATGAAATATGAGACCCCATTGTCTTATCTTCTTAACAAGACATTAACTTGTAAAAGTTGATATGGGAAGGACTATGTTATGGGAAGGGGAAGGAAAGACAGTTTAGCATCTGTATAAGGACCAAGAGAGGTTACTGATGTCTCCTCTTGAAAATCTGAAGCAAAGATCGTTGCTGTGTTTTACACAGAGCAGAGAGACTGAGAGGATACATCAAATGGGGTATCAATGCTGTGATGTATTGTGTGCAGGAGATGCCTCATCCCATGTTGCACTATGGGACTGCTGGAGTAAAATGCTGGGAGAGAAAAGGGGAAAAACAGAGAAAGAGGAGAAGTTTGGAAAGCAATACGATTTCAGGAACTAAAGTATTCTGATATTGGTGTAAGATTCAAGTCAAATTTTATATCGAGATACGTTCCCTGCTACTCATTAGTTACAATCAAAAAGCATCACCTGCTATTCTTTACAGAATATTGTGTGGATAGACTTCTGGTTCAAGAGTGCAGAGGTCTGGATGTCTTGACACACCCTGCTCTTGACCCTGCTTTGCCTCACAGAATTCATCCTGCACTCTCCTTGAGACATTCACAGGGCTGAAAACACAGATCTCTGAAGTGATACTCAAATACCAAAGACATCTGCTTCTCAGATAATATGAGGACAGCTGACAGTTATCACAGGTTTGAGATCTGAAGGTTACATGCTTGGTGTGTTCCCTTGTGCTCATGGTCCATGGATACTTCTCAAACATCTTTTAATTTCCTTTTCTTATCACTGCTTTGTGTTTGTGTTTTGCATGTGAAATATTTAAAAAAACATGAGAAGATAAGAAAAAGCCCCAAAACCTTTCAGGTAAACACAAGGCTGTGTTCTTGGATAATTAGGGTGCCTCCAGCTCAATCTTTCCCTGGAGTCTGGTGCACCCTCTACCCTGGGCTTGGTATGTTCTTAGTGCAGGGAGGACACTGAGGCACCAATTAGGATCTTTTTCTTAGAACTGAACTATTGCTTGCTAAGGCAATCCATCTCCAGAGGAACACAGCTACCAGTCAGTCTTTTAAAACTGCATGGATTAGCAACAGATGTTTTCTCAGTCGTACAATGGAAAACATTTTTTTCTTCTTGTGAAGGAAGCAACATACTTCTCTGGACTTGCTACAGTCTGCAATGGTTTGGTTATGGTCTTCATCCACAATAGCTTTGGTAACAACACATATAATATAAGACAACAATCTTGCCTTCAGTTATTTAAGAGAAACCTGATTCCACTCCTGAGACAAAAAAACTCTGGCCAAAGGAAGTTCAGTTGGCTTCTTCTTTCTCTGAAAAACAGACCACACAATTGTGGTGGATGAAAGAGTAGCCAAAAAATTAAGAGATCATTTTCAGACAAATATATTTTTTTTCCAAATACAGTATTTTTTCCCAATCCTTCCATCCTTGCGATATGAACTACTGCATATGCTTCATAAAATTACCATCTATTGCTCAGTTGTTTATTTTTGTAATCACTGGATTTCATTTCATTTGTTTGCCTTTTGACCCTGTTTTGATTATAGAGAGTTTTAATGATCAAGGGATCTGTAGATTAAAGTATATTTAATGCAATATGCTTTCCATATAAAATTGGAGGAATTTCACTGGCATTATTGGCATGCTGATTTATCCCCACAATCAGGAAAGTACTGAAGTTACTAGAAAGGGATTTTGATTCCTCTGCTTCCTTTCCTTCTGATACTGGTTTTGGTGGTTTACTTTTTTAAAATTATAATCAGATAATTTTGTTAAATTCATTTAAATCTTGAAACCAAATCATGCAGTTCATTTTAGATTTTAAAAAATCTACCAACTTGGATTTTTCCAGTAACTTCATAGCTGAGTCAGGTTTGTTGGCCCTTGTAGCTTCTTTCTCTTAAACAATCTGCTGAATTATACAATGCTCATCTGAGCAAAATGTTAGACTTGAAATACCATCAAGTATATTTTATTTCTGAAACACCCTGATATTTTAAATCACTCTGTGATTTGAAAGCCAATGGAATGAAGCTCAGAAAAAATGGGAGAGCTAGATTTACTGTTAATTTGATATTTGGAACTGACATTTCACTCTGCATGTGAATGCCGAAAAAGCTGCCAAAACCAGGCTTTGCTAAAATATCATAATTACTGGTTCCTCTACTCCCAAATACAACATTGTTTGGTGAAAACAATGTATTCTTCAGTCCGTTCACTCCAGTATCTATTGTTTTATACCAGTTATTTATAAAAGGAAATGTCTGACTCTTTAAAATGGAATAGTTGTGTCAGTATTTGATTAACTTCTTCTCCCTCTGCATTATCAGTCTTGATTTAAACAGTGGGTCATTGTGTTCTGATTATCTCATGTGTTAACCGGTCAGCTCCTTTTGCTTCTGCCTTTTCTCTACCAAGATAGACCTCACTCTTTTTTCTTCCTAAGAATATCTAGATTTGTTATGCCACTGTTCTCAAAAACAGATCCTAGTCCTGTTTGGCATGCTGAGAGGAGCCATGGGCTCGTTGGCGTCTGAGGCATGTCTGGGTCCAGATGTCCATGGCCAGACAGAGTGTCTTGGCTGCGAGTGCAGTGGGTCATTGCCCTCAAGAACAGCCTGATAATGATAATGATAATGATATATCTGATAATGCTGTGTGAAATGACATCTTGCCCAAGATGAAACTTGGTTCCAATTGACTTCTGCAAGAGTTCAGTAAAGGTAGACAGATATTCTCTTTCTCCATATACTACAAAAAATGACAATGAGCAAAATGTAGATAATGCAAAATGTCGGGCAGCCTCCCAAGTGGCACAATGTAGCTAATCCTTGGTGACTGTGCTGTTGGGTGGAAAGCACTGTGCTGTGTCACAGGATATGGCTGTGTGAATTCAGTTTTCCTGTTACACATATGAGACTTTCTCAGATGAGACTGCCAACCCTCTCCCCTGTACCTCAACTGCAGTCCTTCTTTCTCAGAAGAGCTCACCTGCTCCTGAACAGAAGGTATCCAGGGATATGATTGCTACCTGTGATCAGTGCTATTTGCCAGGGCAGGAAGGTCATGCTGATACCCTCAGCAGGGCTCAGGACATGCCCCTCCAGCCCTTCTGCAGCAGTTCTGACCATCGTGCCCAGCAAGGCATTGACTCAGCCAGCTGGATTATACAAAAGATGGTTTAGATTGAGGACCTTCACAATTTTGTCACAAGCTCCAAACTATTTCTGTGTTCAACTGCAAAATAGTGCTTGAAAGCTGAAGGATCCCAAGCTTTGTGTTCTTGGTGAAGGACTTGACACAACGTGGTTTGTAACAGCAATATACTGTTCTTGTTTGGCTCAAAATCTTAGTGCTGCACTTCCTCAAGCAACTATCTGACACCCTGAAGCTTGGGAGGAAGGACGATGGCCCTCAGACATCTGGGTGCAGTTTTTGGTGGTGGTCACTGCACAGAGCTGACCACTGGCCACTCCCCAGTAGGGCCCCACCTGTTGTAAGGGCACTGTGCTGGTAGTATGTCTAGAGGCACTAGTAACCTGCTCAACATTTGGTGTGGGGCTGACTCAGAAATGCAACCCCTTAAAATACCTGTTTTCCTGGCTGATTGACAAGGTTTTTCAGTCACACATTTCTTCCCAGAATTCACTGTTATGAGAAACCTATCTGTCCTCTGCCAGTCAGGGCAAGCATGTTAGTGACAGCCTGCATATACTGAAAACTGTCTGTATGTTGGGCTGTTGAAACTTCTCTTCCAAATGTATTACTTTCATTATATAGCATTTAGATTATTCTTACTGTTTGTTTAACTTCTTTGTAGCAGATCTAGTTATTTCCAAAGCTGCTTGGACCCTTTTATCATTATATTTTTCTTTTTTTTCCTCATCTGTTTAGGCTTAAGCCCTCTGTATATGATAAAAAATTGTTTTATTTTCCTGTAAAACACCTTGGATACTGAATACAACCCATATGGCAGTTTAAGGAAACAGCATCTCCCAAAGAGGGTGTTGAATGTGCACAAATATGTTCTTGTTTTTTACTAGGGGCACCTGCCAAAACCCTGCTGACACATGAAGTGTAAAAAAATATTTGGCATCAGTAATCTCCTCCAAAATTTCCTTGTAGATACTGGAAAATATTCTCTTTTATGTATTTATTTAATTCTGCATGATATTTCCTGGTCTTCATGGTCACATCTGTATGGAAAAGTAAATATGCCATGGCATGTTCTCTAGTATTGAGGCCAACTAGTCTATCCTGGTAAATTTGCTGTCCATCAAAATAGTGACAAGTTAGTAGGGACGGGCCTTGAAATTGTTTCATCTACTTACAGAAACATAACTTGTAAGGACTAAATCAGAAGTCAAATTGGAGTCTATCTAGCTGCTTTATAGCAAGAGAGCGGTGGCAGGAGCAAGAAGTGGGTGGGTGATGGCAGAAACAGAAAGAGGAGAGTCAGAATGGTGTTCAGGGCAGCGTCATCCTCTCCTCCCTGTGGGTGGAGGCAATCTGGGGCAGCCCACATCATGCTGAGCATGCTTCTGCTGCACACTCATGGGGGCTGGCCAGCTCTGCTAGGTGGACATTTCTATTGCGGTTTAGAGGATGTTACAGCAGACTTTACCCTAGAGCTTCTCTACCCAGCCCGGTTCAGCGCCTCAGTGCTCCAAACCCTCTGTCCCAGGGCTGGACACTCACTGGCCAGGGAGCCATAAGGGTAGCTCTGGTTCATCTGCTTCCACAACCGGCGGTGATAAAGGAGGCGAGGAGGGTCTATGCGTTGTGTCCATGGAAGATGTTTATTCGCATGGTGCAGCAGAGGCCAACGACCTCCCTGAGGCAGAGATGCCTCGAGGGCGAAGGCCTCACATGCACAGCCACATGTGGTGCATAGGCATGTGCTGTATAGACACACATGGAGCATAGGCAGCAAGATGGCAGAGGGTAAGGGGTTTTATAGGGAAACAGAGAGGGCAGGGACAGCACACAGGCCCAGTGACCTCTGGGTACAGGGGAGGTACAGGGGTGGGGTTAGGGTACAGGAACCAATAGGGAAAACTGGGGACGTGGCCAGGAACATGTGGGGTGGGGAAGGAAGGACAATAGGTGACAAGTACAGTCGTTAAGAAAGGGGTGTGGGGAACTTGCAGCTATTATCACAATACACTTCTCTCTGCTCTTCACCATGTCGGTCTGCAGAGCACAGAGACCTTGTATTTATTTATAGCTATGGGAACTTTCCTAGGGTTTGTCTTATGACGATTTTTCATCCTTATTTTATGACATTATGTCCATGACATTATGTCCTAGAAGTTTTCCTTGATTTCCCAACTATTTTGTCACCTGTTTTCTTGGCAATACCAAGAATCTGGCATATTTTTATGCCAATGAAAGTTTCAGCAAAACATAACATATTGCACTTAGATTTGATAAATTCTTTTAGTTGAAAAAATTAAGGTTTCTGTTAATCATTCTGAGTACAACATTTTGCTGTTTTGGTTTGGTTTATTTTATTTCAGAATGTATTCAAAACTGAAGTGCAATCAAAACAAATAATGTTAAAACCGCAGTTGTTTTCAAGCAGGTTTAATCCAAAACAATTTTTACAGTTTTTTTTAAGTAACCTTGAATACTTTGTGCAAGACTGACTAGAACATGAATAGGAATTGATTTAAACATTAGCTTGTTTCATTTTGTAACATTTAACTTGTTTAATTTTGTTTCACTTATGCACCTCTTCTTGTTTAAATGCCTCTGTTCAGATACTTATATGTATTGCTGGCAATCACCAAATAATATAGAAGTTCACACAACTGAGTTATAGTTGTTATTTTAAACCAGCTATTTTTAGCAGTAATAATTTAAGAGTTAATAGTTGCTATTACATCTAGCTGTGTAATTATTTTATATAGCCCCAAATATGCTAATCTGCACTTAAAGCCAAGTGGCTGAAAGTACTGTATTCCATGAGGGAGCATGCACCAAGCCCATGGCATCCAAGCACCTGAATCCTTACCTAAGACAAGGGCCTTGAAGTCCTCTTTGCTGCCCAGCTTAGGTTTTCCAGCGTCTGAAAATGTTGTGGTGTCAGATGTCAGCACTCTGAGTGGTGAGGAGCAGGAGACTCTTCCTAGGAGCACTGCACCAGTCCCACACTGGGGCTGGGAACTACCTAGTGCCAAGCACAGGAGTATCCCTGGATCATGGCCCCACTCAAGGCTGCCCATGTGCTTTGCAGAAGCTGAGTGCTGCCCCAGGAGCAGGTTCCTGCAGGATGACACAGGTTTCCCCAGAACAGACCTCCCACCTGCAGTGGTGTGTAAGGTGGCACAGCCCTGGGACTGGGAGCAGCACCTTTGAGCAACCTGACAATAACAGGGCTAAGATGTTGCCCTGTGTGTCAGTGCCAGGGCTTCTACACCTGAGCCACACTTCAGCACAGGATGGTGACATGCCCTATTCTTGGCACCTTTCCTTATGCCATGCTTCTGTTTTCCCAACATGCTTAAAGATTTCATGTTGAAATCCATATTGGGCTTTACCTAGTAAATCACCGATAATAGATCTAATACTGAGCAACTATCTCAGTACCGTGAGCTCTCCGTGACCTAGGTTAACGTGAGGCAGGAATTCAAACTTCCCCTACATTTCTGAGTTCCTCTTTAGTCTCATTACCTCCATTGCTGGGTTGGCAATAAACTGCTAAACTGCAGGATCATCTTTGGATCTCTGTCTGGGTGCCTTGTGCAGCCAGCAGCATTCACTGACACCCTCCCCACAGCCCTCAGCAGCACACTCAGCTCTTCTGCTTTCCTAGGCTTTCAGGATTTAATGTCTTCTTTGATTCTGGCCTCAGGCTTGGAAAAGTGAATGCTGCCAACCTGCTTGGAGCCTACAGGGTATTTTACAATTAATAGCATCCCCATTGTTTCCTCAAAGGCGACTTGGTATTTTCAGCTTGAACATATCTTTGCCATTGTTTCATTTCCTCTTTGTTTCCTCTAACAGCCTGTTTTGATTTAACTCTATGTGGTCAGTCATTACATAGATTAAACTGAACAGTATAACATTTGAAAAGCACATGAATAATTGTCTTTATGTGGTTGCAGTTTACACACTGATACTTGCTTTGTTTATTGCTCTTGCTGAATTGCCATCAGATCTGCACCTGCAGCCTGGTTCTAGCTGGGAACCTGTGTATTTGCACCTTGAAGTGCCTGGCAGCAATCAAAACACGGGGTTAGTCAGTTTTTGGGCTGGTGGTTTTCTTCTAGTTCTTTTTCTTGAAGGAAAATTGGCTTTGGTCTAAATATTTTCTGGGAATGTCTCCTTTTTGCAGAGACTTTTATTGAAGTTTATTTTTCCCAGTTTTCACCACTATTACTGCTCACTTTCCAGCCAATATTAATCACCCCTACGAAAAATATCGACCTCAGCTCTTGAAAGGATACCCCCTTAGGTGTCTTCTTTATGAGCTACAAAAGCCTGTGTGAGGTTGCCCAAACATATGTTTGTGTATTTAACATTTCTCATAACCTGGCAGATATTAGCTGCTCTATCATGTTACGGTGCAGAGTTTTCAGGTGTAATTCCTGTCTGGAAAACTTTTCCCTGCACAAAGTGTGGCTTGCAGCAGGCTGATCCTGCTTGCAGGATCTAGTGCTAATCTCTTGGCCCACATCCATAAAGCTGATCAAACTATGGAGTCCCTTTTTAGAGAGGTATTTATTCTGTTTTGCTAGTGAGGGATAATTAATGGATTTCCCACCAGCAATTTGAGAGAATGGATGGGACTGCAGGAAACAATGATGAGTAACGCTGGAGTCAGAAGTTCTTAGAAAGAAAAGTCCTCTTTTGCTTTGACATTATTTTGGTTGCTTATCACTTCTTGGTGTACAAAAATTGGCTTTCAAGCTATGATGCTAATAAAGGGCCACATTTTTTTTGTGCCTCTACCTCCCCTGGATTTTCTTGAGCTTCCAACAGGGATTAATTTGGCCCAAAGCATCCACTCACAACTTCTATGGTTGCAGGGGTAGGCAGGCTTTCTGGCATGTGCTTTGCCGAGTCATTACAAATTTGGTCTCTGGGACACAGCTGTGCTGGGGCTGCTGCTCTCTCTCACAGACACTTCGTGTAGCCTCAGGCTGCTGACACCACTCACCTCCTTGCTGCGTTTCCACCTTGCCTTCCCTTGTTGGGTCAAACCAGCACAGTTATTGCTCTGCTTTCCCCCCTGCCTTTCTTTGGCATCAGCAGCACGGACTGTTGGGCTCCTTTTCTCGCTACCCTTGCACCCCATGTGCAGGTGGCTCCTGGTGGTCATGCATCCTGTTGTGTCAACGTGCAGCTTGGAGCTGGGGAGATCCTGGAGGTTTCTCCTTATAAAGCAGAGGATGGATTTTGAACTAGCTCTGAATGCCTGATTAACACTTCTAGGATCTCACGTCATCCTTTAACAGTGCTGATAGATGAAGGAGAACAGCATTCTAGTTTCATGTGTCCAATTTCTGAAGCACTCCTTTTTTAATATAATTTTTTCTGGTGATCCAAATAAAAGAAAGTTCTAATGTTGTGTCTAGAAATAAGCCAGATTTTCAAAAATTTTGCAATTCCCCAATTTTATCTTCTTTTACTTTTGTAACTTTTCCATCATTTCAAAAGCCACGTTTTTCATGGTAGAAGAGAGATTAAAGTGTTTTCCCCAGATTTTCTCAGATGTTTGATTCTTGGAATTCAGTTCTGAACAGCCGCAATAACACCATTTTGACTGAACTGTGGCTTATGAGGGTTCTTGTCATCTCTCTATATTTCCATGTGAATTTAAAAAAACATAATTTACTCTATCGCTTTTTGCAGAGATTGCAGAAGATAAGGAGGTGGCAGTCCCTGAAGGTCTCTGCTCCTTTCCAGTGCAGCTATAGAGAAAGGTAGGAGGTCTCCTTCAGCCAAGCCTTGAGTGTCACTCTGCTTGTCCCCAGTCCATGTCACTGAACAGTGGTGGCCTTCTTGAAGGCAGGAAACTCTTAAACCTTCTGTAGACTTTGCTACAAAGCATCCTCTCCTCAATCTGAGTCTGAGTATAAAATTCCACACTGGCTACTGGCATTGATACTCACTTTGTCTTTTTGCTTGACAGCTCCTGACCCCTAGATGTTTCCTCCTTGTAGCTTACATGACTGCAGCATATCTAAAAGCCAAGCAGCCCCTACTTCATCCTGTACTGTTCCCAGGACATCTTGCTGTAAAGATGCTGGAACCTTCTCTGCAATGTATTTGCCCTACAATAGCATATTTCAGTCTCAGTTTCTTTCATCTAAGAAAGCAGAAGGTGCATGCAGCCCCAGCACTAATGAATGCCCATGGCATCACACAGGGGTCCTGCCCATGTCCCATGCCTGGCACACAGCAGCAGCTCACAGAGCAGCACACTGTTCTCATTTCTGCTGCACTTTGGTTCTTTGAGCACAGCTTGTGACTCCAGAGGAAAACAGAAGATATGTCAGGCTAAGTTAATTTGTGGCTAGACAAGCTGAACAGTATCTCTGTAAGGGTTTTGCACAGAATGTACCGGTGTCTCCAGACTTGGAAAGAGTTTGCCTTTCTGAGTCAGGAAATGGGAGCCAAATTCGGATGTGAATCTGAGTTCTCCAATTCTGGAGGGAGTCTGAGCTGGTGTATTTTACACCTTCTTCCACCTCCCCTCATCCCAGGAGTGCATTATGCTGGCCTAGCTTCCCTCAGATTTAGTTTTCATTTATGTTCACAGAGAGGCACTCAGGCTCACATCCACCAGCCACAGTTGAATTCCCCCAGCTTTTTGCATGCATCCTGAACCTAGCCCTCCAAGGCTGCATTTATGGAATTTAAGGAAGTCTTAAGTCAGTTAGCAACCCCCCACCAAAAGGCTGAGAGGGAGACCAGGGGTGCAAGAAGAGCAGCTAATAGAGGAGCATAAGTTCAAATTAGGTTTCTCCTTTTTTTTGCCTCTGTACTCATTTGCTCCTGACCACTGGTAAGTGAATAAATAATTTTCAACAGGCCTTTCTGATGTATTTTTGGGACTGTGGGCCTGTGCTGACCCCAGGTGATCCTGATGTGCAGAGCTGAGTTCAGAGTGTGATTTCCTTCCACCGCTGGAGCCAAGGTGGGTATGGGTTACAGATGAGCCCACAGCTTTACCAAAGAATAAGCATTTGCATGTGCCATACTAATATATGTATGTTGACATGTATCTCATTACCAACAGTGTAATTAATGATACTTTTCACATTATTGATGGTATTGATAAATTTGTCATAACTTTAATTATCAACATATATGCTTTGATATCCTGAAGATGGCCATTTACCACTTCAGAAGAAAAGAGAGATCTATATAAAAGCACATGTACAGCTAAAACCTTTGCATATCTTATAAAAAATATATCTCACTTCATATCCAACAGTGACTAAACTTTGAGGTACCTTCTATATTTTGATTTAAATCACCTAATGAGTATGCTCGTATATTCTGTGTCATGTTTGCTTTGTCTTTTCAGTTGACAAAGTCCTCAGAGAGACTAAAACTTGTATATATCTTGTGGCAGGAGCAAGTTATTTCCTGAAATAGTTTTCCCATTGACACCAAATTTGACTGGTTTTGGTGGTACCCTACACTATGTCTACCTGTGGTTTTCTCGCTCTCTGGATGAGTAACATGCTTCAGTTTCCTAAGCTGATAAACTGGTGCTTTTCATCAGCACAAATTTCACGTTGAAAAGGAAAGGAAATAAGGCCATTATAGTTTAGCTAAGGAAATGGGCCAAGAATGAAAATAGCATAGCTGTAAACTTTTTTCATGGTAAAGGGACAGTTTTTGCAAGTTATACGTGATAAAAGTATTATTTTTTATTGATCACTACACTCAGAGAACCATAGAAAATATTTTGTAAAGGTTGTAATTTATTTATATAATTGAAAAAACTTCTCCTTCCAAACATGGATTAAAGTAGAGATTGTATGTGTTTGAATTTGGACCAGTTTCTCTTATATCATCTTCTTCCATTGCTTGCCAAACTGGAAGAGACAGAAGGCCCAATGAAGAAAACATCTCTCAGCATGAGCCGAATTAAGGATCACATGCTTTGAAATTAAGGAAAGGTGATCTCTCATAGTAGTTTATTCCATCAACAATTTCCAGCATTCTCACGACATCTGTAAGTAGTGTAATCTCAATTTCCTCTTCCTTAGCACTTTATAAAATTGAACATATATTAAGAGAGAAGGAGTAAAGATAACTGATCATGTTCAGGTGTGATTACACTACTCTTCTGGCTTAATCATTGAGTTAGAACAGGGCTCTGGAAATGGCCCTGTTCTTTTTTCCCTTGCTTTACTGACTGTCTCCACAAAGATCAAGGAAAAATACACTTTCTCTTAGTAAAATCAGGCCTGCTTTTTTTAAAATCGAATTAAAAATAATGGTGAAATTCATCATTCAGGTATTCATTTTTAACTTCAGATTCTTTTTTATTCTTTTTCCCATATTTTATCTCTATTAGTTATATAAAGATTGAGCTGTTAATATTGTGTTCATGTAAAAGATGCTGCCTAGTGGCATTTCTCCAAAGCAGGTTTTTTAAACTTGAGTGCAGAGTTGCTTTCCTTCTGGCTCACAGTCCTAAACCTTTCCTGGTCTAAGAAGTTTTACTGCTCCTGAGGATGGATCTCAGAAATTCAACTCAGCCCGGTGGGCAGAAGGGACTGTCACCTCCTACTTGCTTCCCTTCCAATTCTGCCTGCTCATCACCCTTTTCCTACAGGCACCACTGCTCCATTGGATTTGCCAGTGGACCTGCTTCAGTGTGTTTTCTAACCTGTGCCAGTCCAATTCAGCCAGAATACCTGAAATACTTAAGTATAATACTTAAGTAATGTTTGCTAGCCAGGATGAATCAGGTGAGACAGTGCTCTTGTGAGTAGATCACCTGGCAGACTTGAGAGGGACGAGGGAGGGTAGATGGAAAACCATTTACACTCCATGAAAGATTCTACTATAGGGGTTTTTTTTGGTGGTTTTTTTTGTTGCTGTTGTTTTGGGTTTTGGGTTGTTTTTTTTTTTTTGTTTGGTTTTTTGGCTTTTTTTGTTTGTTTGTTTGTTTGTTTGTTTGTTTTTTCCCCTCTAAGTGGGAATGGGGTAAAGACAAGGACACTGAAACAAGTGGTGGTTGGGTCACCCCTGCAGAATCAGGCAGGAAAATGGGCAGTTGAAGTCTATAAGCAAGAGATCATTTACACCCAAAGCTGCCAAAGGCAAGACCTGAGCAAGTTAATCTATTTTATATTGTGTTCCGGGTATTTACTTCTCTTCTGTCTGGTTAGCAGTGTAGCATTCTTGGTCATTTCAAGCCCTATTCTCTGTTATCTTGGTAGCCAAATCCTTCACTATGTAAGTGGTCTGTATTTATTCCACACGATGCTGTTGGAAAACAACTTCTGGGCCCTGAGAAGAGCCTCTAACCAGAAATCAACAGCTAAACAAGCCCAGCTGAGATGAATTGCCCACTGACATGAGTATGTGGTCACTGCTAACCAGAGCCAAATTCACCTCAGTGGCCAAGTGCATCATAGGTGATTTTGCCATATGCATATTCAAAGGTTTCCTCATTCCCATTTTCTGCAAAAGTGAGCAAACCAATGAAAATACAAAATCAAGGTTTGGATGGCGTACGAGCGAATGTTTTTCGTTCCTCCGCATCACTTTTTCCCTTCACAACAGTGTGGTGCCTCAGCTCCACACAGCAAATTGTCTGCAGATGACAGAAGATGGAGTTTAGTAGCTGCAGCTCTGGATGCCAGGTTCTTCCCTTGCAAGAGAGCCTAATGAGCTATTAGAGGGCAAGGGAAGCCAAAGAGCCCCAGTACAGCTGAGCCTGGGATTTCTGCCAGGAGTTAGTTGAAGGCTGCCCAATCTGCCCAGACTTCATGAGCAACAACAGGTTGGGGTGAGACTCCAGAGATTTTGAAGTCCAAGGTGAACTGCTGGGTCCTGGCAGTTTGTGTTGTGGGTGATTGTTGAATGTGCCCCCGAGTGCAGGCTCAAATATCCATCAAGAAATGGGTCAGAGCCTACAGCAGACCCCTGAAATGTGCATTTTTATACGTCTTCTAATCTTTTTCATCTCTGCCAGCTTCCTATAGTAGAAGGAATGATACATGAGACATTTGAGCATCACTCATGCTTTTGAGTAAGGGCTCTGCCCCTGCCTAGTATCTAGCAGGCTGTTTTCTGGTGGCTCTTTGTAAAAGTTCAAGTGAGTACTGGTCCAACTTGTGCCATAGTGCCATCATTTTAAGTAATGTGTACTATATTCAAGGGGCACCCCAGAGTTCAAGAAGTTACATCTCAATCCTTTGCCAAGCAGGAAATTCATTGCTTAAAGTTGGTTTCTCAGTCACTAGATAGTGTCTCTTGGCTGTGAGACAGTCCTCCTGTCAGCAGGTATGACAGCTTTAGCTTCGTCCTGCACTTGTCAGTTCCAGGCAACAATATTCTGATGAAGAGAAGCATTTGTCCAAAATGAGTGGTAAATTCAGGAATACACATAGTTTTATCTGGTCAATATTTTGAACCAGTAAAAGGAAGAAGATGACCTGTGGAAAAATAGTTCAGTCAAAAAGAGTTCATGAAAAGCCATCTAAATTGCTCTTCATCAACCATGTTATGTAAGATGAACAAAGAGATCACACTGTTAGACTTTACTAATAGCATTTTCCAGCTTTCAATTGGTGCATCTTTGCTCTAACTCACAGGAGAAATATGTGGAATGTGCACGTATCCTTATCCTCTGTGGTAAAACTCATTCTTGTTTTGAGGCTTTCTTGCACAAACTGGGAATAGTCAGACAGAAAAGCTTCCAAGTGTGACACACTCCAGGTTTTTCTTATGGTGTGTCACTCTCTCTTCTTCCTTTTTGGTTGTATTGCCCACTTTTTCTAATGCTTTTAACTAAAAAGAAGAAAATAAAGGAGAAATTTTGTAATTTTGATAATGTCAGAACAGAATGTTTCACATTTTCAGAATTCCACTTTCCTCCCCCACATTGTTTAACTGAAACAATTTGCTGAATTCAATCCAAACTTTCAAATAGCTTCAGTTGCCCTTCATTTTTTGGGGAGTAAACTATTTGCCTAAAAACTTTTGTCCAGATCTAAAATTTATCTCAAATTTCCTATAAATGAGATCTAGAACAGTTACCACTGCCATATTTTAGGGGGGAGAAAACCCACTATCCAGCAGTACTTGTAAGCATCATGGGTTAGGACATAAAAAAGCTTCATTGTAAAAGATGATACCTCAGTGAAATATAAATAATTTAATATCCCTGCTTATGTGCTCTTGAATTTTCACTGACTTTTCACATCCTCCTAAGTTATGGTATTGCTTTTCTTCTGAATATGTGCTGTTTTCCATCTCAGAGGAGACTTTCTGAATTTTTGGTATACATCCTGTCTCTAGGTTGAGCAACATGTAATTAAATAATGCTTTTCAGGTGGCTTGGGGTCCATGGGTAAAAGGCAACAGAAAAATTCAAATTGTTGTTTTCAAGAAGTTCATTAGTTTGTGTTCATGATATACCAACTTTGTAGACTTGACTTGCATAAGTAATTTCACTTTTTGTAACATCTCTAACTAATCACAGTTGCAGTATGACAGATCCAAATTGGACAGATGTTTCTTAAAAATAAAATGTCCAAAGGCAATAGTGTTGAAGTTGCCAGTGAAAAAACAAAGACATCTGTACTTTTAAACTGAATTTGAGAGGGTTTTATTCCTTCTCCTGTGTTTCTGTAATTTTTAGGTCACGTTAGAATCAGTGTGTGTTAGTGATTTGTGAAGTCCATTGTCTAGTGATGTCAAAAATGAAAAATGAAATCTATTTAATTTGGTATCACTCTGTGAGCATCACTGTGTTTTTCAAATATTTCTTAATTTCTTCTTGGGGTAACATTCTCTCATGGGCTGTTAGGCCAGCAAATGCGTATTTTATGCACTTTCATGTGTCTATCAACTGAAAGCTCAGCCCCTGCCAATCTCTTTTGCTCTTTTCTTTCCTTACACTGGTGTTCATATTAAAAAGATTGATTTATTGTAGCCATGCTAACGCAGTCTCTGTATCTTTGGCAAATTTTGTAATACAATATTTCTGCATTGAATTGCTTGTTTGTTAGTTATGGATAGTGATGGTATTTATCTGAGTAACAGGTCTAATGCAATCTTAGCAGTAGTGTTGTTAAATTTAAAGTGATAAAAAGGTGCAGCCAGGAGCCATTTTGCCTAATAGGATCAGATTGTCTTCTACGTCCTTTTGTCCCAGTCTGCAATGAGGCTTATGTACTGAAAAATTAAATTGGTAAGTGGGATATAAAAGCCTGTATAGATTGAGACTGGAGACTGAGAGGAAGAAAAACGGAGGGAGTGTTTGTCCCATTCTCTATATGCTTTCTTTTGGGAGGTGTTTCACTGAAATCAGAACTGCAGTCACCCCTACAGAAAAGATCGTTATCTTGCAGGACAAGAAGGACAGCCAAGGGGACAGTTCTACAGCAATATAAAATGTAAATCCCATATGATAGATGTATATTTCCTCTGTCTCAGCTTTTCAGTCCAGAAAGCACATCTGTTTTTTTTGAAACCATTCTAGAAAACTAAGCTGAAGCCTATGTCCAGGTTTCCCAAAGAGCTGGAAGAGGAATGGACCATTTTTAAGTGGAGGTCCAGCTGACAGCTCTTTGACTGTCATTTTTTAAAAGAACAGGTATTTTGTTTTCATGTGAACATGATGCAATTTGCTTTTTCAACGTCTGCCTTCCAGTTGTGCTAAGTCTGATTCTGGACACATGCGGAAGGAGAAGTAGATGCCCCTGGTGCATTATTGAAGCATCCAAACTGTTGGCTGTCTGAACTGCTGGAAGTGAGCTACAGCCTACCTTA
Organism: Lichenostomus cassidix; assembly: GCF_008360975.1. Lineage (NCBI taxonomy): Eukaryota > Metazoa > Chordata > Aves > Passeriformes > Meliphagidae > Lichenostomus > Lichenostomus cassidix. The sequence continues at coordinate 128,943,835 of NC_139482.1, forward strand.
ATAACTCTTTTAAAAATGAATGTAATTAATATATCTCACAGGATAAATAGACACATCTATATGCACAGGTTTGTTAAAAGCAGAACTGAATATATTTTCCTTCTTAAAGCTTCACATAAATTATCCATGTTTTCAAATATACCATGGGCTTTTAAACTACAGCACTAAGATAAATAGTGTTAATTCTAAACTTTCTGTTACAATGAATTTTTTAAATTATTACTTCCTATTGTCATCCCTATTTAACAAATCTTTAGGGATTGTCTATCAAATTATTAGGAGTTCTCCATAGTCTTTGAGAACGGAAGCAATTTTAAGATGCTGCATTCAAAAAACATTTAAGGTTGTGGAAATTAAACCAGCCTTATTTTATTTAATGAATATTTAAATATTCATTTTTAATTTGAATATTGTTCCTGGGATGTCATTTGGATGATTTTGCATATCATGTTGTCAAATTAATAAGTAAATGAGTGTTTATGAAGATAATACATATTCATTCATGGCTATCCTTTGAATGATGGTGTAATGTTTCATTAACTCATATTTGTAATTTATCTAGTACGAATATGGGAAGTGAGAAAACATCTTAGAGCAGTATTTGACCTGTTCATCAGCTACAAGAAAACCTCCAGGTAATTAAAGTGCATTAATAATGCCATCCTACAGTGAAGACCCCACAGGTAATAGCCTTGATGGTGAAATATAGCTGGCCCTTGCAAAAGTCACAGTAAAAGGACCCAAACTGAATTGGGTCCTGCTTCTTCTGCCAAAAGAGAGGGGGCAGGAATCTGAATTTTCCTTTTCCTGTCCCCAAGTGCTTTACTTAAATCAATTTCCTTCCCTCAAATCAGAAACATGACTCTTTTTAAGATGCATTGTCTCCATGCACTCTACTCTTCCTCAGTAGGATAACATCCTTAAATACACTGAACTTTAGTTTTATTTCTGAGTGAAAGGAGACTTCAGCAGTTGAAAGTATAGTAGATGTTGCTCATTTCATAGTCTGTTTTCCTAAAGTGCATAATCTGAGGCACATAAAGAAGGTCAGAAATAGAAGGGGAGAAGACATTAAAAGAAAAAAGAATGAAAAAACCCAAAAGCAAAACAACTAATAAATGATTAATGTAACTGTGTATCCAAGTTATATACATATATATGCACACAAACATATATATATGTATATTTGTATATATATGTATATTTGTAAATATACAAATATACATTGTAGATGTATATTTGTATATTTGTATGTTTGTATATAAGGGTAACCATTTTCTACTGAAGGTAACAGCCAGTGATTTAGGTTCAGTACCCAGGCACTGGTGAAAGTCCTGTCTGTAACTAAAGGTAAGGCTACAGCTACTTACAGCTTTCTCCAGAGCTCTGCAGATGGGAGTGATTCAGGCTGAGGGTTTCAGTTTAGCTAATGGCATACTGTGCACTGTGATCATTTGCTAGATTTGGAACTAGTGTTCAGTTCCTCAAATGGTCAGAATCCTGCTCTGAAACTGTGGCTCGGGTTCTTTTTGAACTGCCTCATCAGAAAAATCTGACATAGTATCCAGCAAAGAACTATTTTCAGGTAATATTAACACTGTATACCAAACATACTCTTTTTTTAGCTACACTACAGTTCTTTACTGTGTTTCCAATGACACATTGAGTTGTTATTGCTCAAGGCTTTCCGAAGAGTCAAATGGTAGTATGTTTACTTGAGACTAATAGAAAAGCTCTTTCAGGGCTCAAAAAGCATTTTTGTATTTCCAAAGAAGCTTTCAAAATATGATGACCAAACTATTTAAAATATGTGTCCCTGTGGTGATGTCATCCTCAAGGGAAACATACTTCTGATATGAAGTATTCCCATTAGGAATCTTGGAGATCTTACATCTGTATTCTTAACCTCAAGAGGTTATCAAATGATAATAGTTAATTGTAAAATGGGATGTCATCTAATGGATTGCTGGCAGGCATGCTGGCCAGTAGTTGTAGGTCACTGCACAAATATTTGTAGAGGAAGTGAATTTGGCCTTAACAACCAGACATCTTAGACAAATATTCATGAAGTGAATTATGTTCAGATTCAGGCAGAACCAGAGCCTTTCTGGTCACTTTGGAAAGCACAGACACACGTGCACACCAGAGAGGCAGAGAAGCCCAGTGGCTGGGGCAGATCTCTGGGACTGAAGCCTAATATGTTATTCCTAAGCTAGGAATGACCACTCAGCTGCTGAGCCCTGGATACACTTGGATACACCAGGTTGTCACCTTGACCATCAGACTCACCATCTTTAGGAAATATCAACTCTCCTGTGCAAGGACTTGGGAAGTAGCAGTCTGCAGAAGCCTGCTACTTCCAAGAGAGCATCTTGAAGCCATTCACCTTGGGAAGGAGAACACACAGGTGCACCTCCTTCCCTTCCTCTGACAGCTGAGAAAACCAGATGCTGCCAGGGCAGCTTTGGTCCCCTTGGGCAGGAACTTTTTTGTTTCTCACAGCAGTGGCAGTGACAAGATCTCTCATTCCAGGGAGGCAGTGTCCCCTTCTGTGTTGCTGCAGTGGCATTGAGACACTGTGGTACCTGCCTAAGGAGGCAGCTGGCCACAAAGCCCTGGAGAGAAGTGTTTTAAGTGTTGACTTGCATGGGGAGTAGTCTCTGAGGGTGGCCCTCTCCTGCTCCTTCAGCCTGCAGTGAGGAGCACTCTGTCTCGGCACATGTTTTTCTCCTGGCACTCTTAGCAGAGAGGAGTGACAGATGCTATAACTTGGCCACCAGCAGAGCTCAGGCATGGAATGTCTCTTCAGAAAGTTAATCCAAATTAACCAGAGATGGAGAGAGGATTTAGCAGCTGTAAAAAAAGCCTTCATCTTCAGATTTAGCTTAACTGCATTACGAGTGGAGTTAAGCTATGCTGAAATCAGGTCACTCTAATTCTGAATGATAAAATGCCCACAGGAGTTTGATGGGGTGTAACTAATCCATTTAAAGCTCATTCAGGGATTCCAGGTTGGTCCCCCTGCAGACAAGGCAATGTTGTATTTCACAGTGTTCCTTCTGCTCCAGAGCTGACTGCTGAACTGAGTTCCCATCCCAATACACCTCCTGCTTCCCCCTTGCAACTTAGGGCAGATGGAGGAACTGTGAGTTTGGAGCTGAATCTGGCCCTAAACACTGTTTCATGACGGAGCAGACAGGAGCTCTCAGGCCTGCCAGTGGCACTGTCCTCACACCATGCAAAGCTCCAGGCAAGCAGCATGATGCAGCTATGCTGGAGGAATGTGAGCCCATGCTGTGCTGTGTGCAGGCTGCAGGCTTGGCTGGGGAGCCTGCTCATTCCCCCTTGCTGGGGGTGATGATGGCCCCAGGGCCAACAGGATTCCTGGGATGGCACCAGAAGTCAGATTCCTGCAATGAGTTCCTTAGCAGACATATCAAACTGGCTCCAATTTCGATGTGGTGCCAGCAGCTGACCTGAGGCACCTGGCAGAGGACCTTGTGTGGAGGAATTCAGTGCCACCAAAGCTGGCTGTGTGTGGAAAACCATGACCACTCCAGGTCCTGCCATGTGTGCAGTGTAGAGCTGTGATTACAAAGTAGCAGGAAAGTTGATCTGGTCCCTAGTCAGAAGTTCACAGTGAGCTCCTTTGGCATTTTCTTAGCCTTTCTTAAGCTGTAACCTCAATTTCATGGTGCAAGAGTTGCATGGTGGATGAGACCTGTGATGTGCTGTGTAGTGCATGAGCTGCTGAATGTGCTTTCTCTGCTCACAGGCATGTCTTGAAGCTGATTTTGGGGCATTCCCCTGTATCTCACCTTTCCCTGGTGGTCAGCCTGACCCATTTGCAGCACAGTGCTGTGGCCTCCCTCCAGCTCCATGACATGCAGCAGGGTGCCTGAGTTGCTGTGTGTCCTGCAGGGTAATAGCTGCCACACTGTGCATTTGAGAAGCCCTCCACATTGTAAGGAGCCCTGCTTGGCAGCACAGCTCTGGGCAGCTCTGCACCATCATCCCTTCTCACCTTGTGCCCTGTCTGACCCAGACCAGGAAAGGAGCAGTCCCAGCTTTGTGCCAAACCTCTCTGCCAAACTAGGGTTTTCCAAGCTGTGGAATTTGCAGACCACACTAACCCAGGCTGTAGCTTTCTGAGCTGAAATCTTCCAGTCATACAGACAGCAATACCTTCTCTGTGTCTGCAGCATAGCACTGGAGGCACCTTTCTGTCCTTGCTGTGTTTGCTGTGTCAGAAGATATCCTGGTCTCCTCAGCAATCTCTTCTGCCCTCCTGGAGAGGGAGAGAGGGGGCTAAACAGAATCAAGACCAAAACAGGAGTATTTCTCTTCTCACCTGCATGTGTGTATTGCATGTAAGAAATAAAAAGGCAGAAAATACACTGGTTGTGGGATTTTTGGAAACTTCTTGTGGGCATAAAAGAATATAATTTCAAAAACCTGACTGTAAGGAAACTTCTCCATTTTCTTTCATTTATGAGATGCACACATGTTTTTTCACCCTATTGAAAAGACATTCTGATACTCATCAACAATATGCAGAGACTTACCCATGTGAATTGAGGCAAGAGACTTTAATAAATCATAGTAAAATTGTTTTTTTACACTATAGACTTTAAAAAGCAGTGAAACATCAAATTTTCAAGACAGCTAAGATCTATTTGAGGCTGATGCATCCAAAAGAACATATAAGGACTCAAGCTTGGGCTGTTTATATCCATTAGGAATAGCTAAAATATGCCTCACCATCCATTAGGAATAGCTAAAATATGCCTCACCATCAGATGCTGTAAATCTCTGCTGGAAGAAGGCCACAGAAATCACAGGTGAGTAATTTTTCTAGTTCTGCACCATCACGGATGCTGAAACATCCACGTGGGCAGCCAAACTGCCATGTGTGATGAGAAATTGACTCTCACATTCTCCCAGGCATGATCATCCACAAGATCAGCTCTCAGTCTGTCTTACAGAAGCAGACTGGAGAAGATGAGCCTTCTTTTCTCCCAAATGACCTATACAAGATTCAGAAAGTCTCCTTTTATTGGGTACTTCATTTATCTACACAATATATGCAGCTAAAAATAACCTGTAAGTAATATTGTTAATTGTTGTCAGCCCATATTGGATCAGTTAATTCTAATGATATTCACATCAATAACATCATCGGGAAGTCTGCCTATGCTGTCCTCTCAAGGACGTATAGAGTAATGAGAAAAGCTCAAGAAAGTGTGAGATTTTGGTTCATTGAATTATGTCATTAAAGACCCCTTGTGTGGTAAATACACCCCCAGGGGAGACCTTCAGAATCTAATGGGTTTATCACAAGCTCATCCAGCCTTTCACAGGCTGGGAGATTGTGTGCCAGGTTTCACTCATGGCAGTCCATGCTTTGAATACCAGGTAGGAGAGAACATGTGATGGGCTGTTGGACCTGGATCTGTTGGCTCTTGGGTCCCTGTGTTGGACTGATTTTGTTCTCTATTATTCCCAGCTCCAGTCAGGGTCAATAAAAAAGACAGTGGGCTGGGCAGAGCTGCTTGGTATTGCCAGACTGCCTGCTGGGCCCCCAACAGCACCTTTCTGACCTAGATAGGAGGGCTGGGAATCCTTGAAGAACAGAATGTTATAGAATGTTATAGAATGATATAGAAAAGCAATTTACACAAAATCAAACCACCTTCAAAAAGCATAAAAGGGGCATGTCAAAAATCTGTATCTGATAAGTGTATCTGTCTGATATCTGTATCATAAAAAAATTGTAAAAAAATGCATTTTATAGTCATATTCAATAAACCACTGAAATGATCTGGATATCTCCCCTAGAGGTTACAATTATTCACATAGAACTTGGCTGGTATCACTGCTATTACTTCTGAAAGGACCTCACTCTATAAACTTATTTTCTTTGGTAATGTTCCTTTTTAAAATTATATTTGCATTTTTTGGTTTGATGTGACATGCAAGTTATATGTTAGTGGACTTTCTTCTTCTACACTTACATATATTGTTAAAATAATGAGTAAAAAAGAAGCCTGGCATTGTCTTGCTCTTTGGAGAATTGCTGGAAAGTACAAGCATTGTTTACTGTGATTTGTAATAATTAAAATGGCTCTTAGGCTTTCAATAAAGTTTTCTTCTCTTTAAGTGGTTAAAAAGGAAACTAAACAGAAGTCAAAACACTATAAAAACCATTTCAGTTAGCTTGAAATCCTTGTCTTGAAAAAAAATCTGCAATAGCAATACCACTACACTAAAACCCAGTCACTATATCTTCTAGCCTGGCTGAAAAATGAACACCTTATGTTAAAAAAAAAAAAAAAAAAAAAAAAAAGTATTTATTCCAAAATCTGAACCAAATTAACCGAAAATCTTAAGACCCTACAAATAAAATTGAAAAAAACAAGCAATGAACAGAAGTTCCTTTTTTCCATCTTTAATTCACTAGTATGTACATGCCTACATTTCGGAAAAGGGCTGCTCTTCTGTCCAGATTGATTTGTACCTCTCTAGTTGCAGCTTTTGTGATAGGTAAGAAGAGTTAGAATTTGATTCACCTCCATCTTCAGTTCAGATGTTGCTACCCCCATGTCACTCTCACCTATTCAGAGAAGGAATGTCACGTACAGCATGCTATTATTTTTTGTTCAAGTGAAAGGACATGTTATTTATAAAACATACTCACTTTTCCACACCTAAAGGGCAAAACTGAGCCTTTTGACTTTCCACCTTTCCAGATGTGAAATTCCAGATCAGATACAATCTAGAACAACCATTTTTTTATGGGCCATCTCTTCACCTCTCTTCCATTCCTTTTCACTGGCAATAAATTGCATGAAAAGCAGTTCTGTCTGTCTGAGGACTCTGTCTCGAAAGAGTGTAGCAAGTCTTGAGTGACCTTTGACTTCTTGGTGTTTCTTGGTCAGAAGGATTCAGCATCAATAAGGGAAAATATTTTAAAAATTACAGGTAATATTTTTTTCTAATGTATAGGGCAGGATGACACAGAAACAAGTCACACTGAACAACTCCCACATTGGAAGAAATCAGGTTCAATTGACCCAAAATTTCTAATTTGAAACTGGGAATAATTCTACTTATGCCTCAAGCACTTCTACAATGATGAAAGTCTTACTCCATCAGCCTGCCCATGTTGTGTTGTCTGGCACTATAAATCAGTCACTTTACTAAAATCCCCTTGGTTGTCTGTGGACATCCTCCAGTGTCTGCTTCATGTTGTGGTTAGCTTCAGTGATGTTAGAAATATACACAGGTTCTACATTCTACTGACAGAAATGATATGTTGGGAGGTGCAAAATAGACAACAGACTCACATTATTAGCTCTTTGAAGGACATATCTTCTTCTTAGTTCATTCAGGTTCCTTCTCATAGATAACAATTTCTTTGATATCAGAAAAAATGAAATGGATTAATAATTTGCATAATCATGTTTATGGATCATATTTACCTTTGTCCATTTTCCTTTCCCTTGTTCTTCCTCTGTGGTGGCACATGCCCTTTTTCTGCATGGATGGCACTTTAGGACAGTAATTCAATGAGTTCTGTGAATCCCACAGAAAGGGGCATATTTGGATAAGAACAAAAAAAAAATACATTGTCTCAACCTGTCTCCTATAAAGGCTGAAAGTCTGAGGTGGCAGTTCTGCTGACCTCTCTCCTGACAGCTCTGAGAATTGAAAACTGTCATTTTGTCATCACTCCTGGCCAAAGCTGGCTTTGGTGCATAGGTACATCAGAGCACAGAGTCTGGGGAAGAAGCAGGAAGAAGTAGAGCTCTGTATGTATGTACAAAGCTACAGCATCCCTGGAATAACTCAGATGGGGTGGGGTAGGCTCCCATGACAACATGGTCTTCAGGAGAGACAGGGGGGTGTGGCTTGTTCTCCATGTTAAGGAACAGTCTTCATATATGGAGCATTTGTATGGGATGGATGATGGGCTGGGTGAGAGCTTGTGTGCCAGGGTTAAAGAACTGAGTAAAGATGCCGTTTTGGTAGGATTGGGTTACACACCGCCTGAACAGGATAAGAAAGTGGCCAAAGCCTTCTTTAAACAAGTAAAAAAAAAGTTCTTGGATCATAGACTCTGGATTTTATGGGGTATTTCAATCTCCTGACATTTTCTGGAAGAGCAAAAAATATGGGGTGCTATGGTCAGAGAGGTTTCTGGACAGAATCAGGGATCTCCTCTTGGCAGAGGTACTCAATAGACTTACCAGGAATGATGCAAAGCTAGATCTGCCATTTACAAGGTAGAAATGGCTGTGAATGTGAAAAGCAGTACCAACTACTGCTATTTTAGTGCCCATGAACTAGTGGACTTGAAGATTCTGGGTGGATTGAGGAGGGGGAATGGCTGAGTGCAGATTCCAGGCTGTAGGAAACCAGCTTTTGGTTAATTCAGGAAATGGGTAGATGGGACTCCGTGTGAGGAGCTCTGAAGGTAAAGAGCTCAGGAAACCAGGCAGGGAAGACAGCAATGAAATTGAATTAAGTGGGTTTTCAATTGAGTATAAGGAGAAACTTTTTCCATGTGGCCAATCAAAGAGGGGAAGAAATTACCCAAAGAGACTGTACAATCTCTATCCTTGGAGATCTTTGAGAACTGACTGAATAAATTCCTGAGCTATCTGGGCTGCCCCAACAGCTACTCATTCTTGGAGCAGCAGGCTCAGTTAAGAGCCCTGTGAGGTCCCTTCATTCCTGAATTGTCCAGTAATGCTGTGAACATGACAGCAGTCTGGTGAAATCAGATGGCCGTGAGAAGATTCAACAGCAAAGGTGTCAGCTCTGTCCACTCTGACTCCAAATACCCATCTTGATTCAGCTTTCTGGCAGAATAATAGTGCACAAGTAATTCAATTTTAAAGATATCTTGCAAATTGTTACAGGAAAAAAAAGTAGGAAAGAATTGGTTGGGCCTGTCTTCTATTACAGAGTACGAGTGAAAATCTGCACTTGGTTGGTGGGTAGATACTGTGACCATTTGACTCTTCTCCCAAGGGTTGAGGAAGAGAGTTTATACCCACTGCTCCAGGGCACGGTGAACCAGCTTCCAGAGAGAAAACTCTGTCTCTGGCTTTCATAGCATTAGGCATTCATACTGCACACTGTTGCTGTTTGTTTAGCAAGTGACTGTGTTATAAACCTGCAAACATTGGTTCAGGCAGGTTGAGTGTTTCAGTTCCAGACCATCTCACCACCACATTTTCATGTACAGAGATTTTCAGATCTTACAGAGACTCAACACCTGTAAAAGCAGACAACCTAATGGAAAAAAAGAGCAACCCTTGAGATGTTTTTCTCCACAGATTTTTGGCGTAAAGAAAGTTATAAAAATACTTGAAGCAGAACTTGAGTTTTTGTTCTGTTAACTCTTTCTTGTGTCATCACAAAGTCATTGTTAAATCACAACTGGAGACAGACTAAAGAATTCAGCATGCTATGCCTCCAAATGCCACACCAGCAAGTTTACAGCCATTCTTCCCTTCTTGTTGGCTCAAGAGTTACATTGACAATGAATCCAGCATAGTCTGGGAAAGAGGGACAAATGCTCCCTGAGTTCTGAGCTTGGATGGAAGCTCAGGTTAGGAGCTTCCTGATTTAAATTGTATTGTGCAACACCCCCATCCTGCAGTTCTGGAGGATAACTTTCTGGTGTTGAGCAGTAAGGGTCCAGCTCCAAGGTGGAGATAAAGAAGCTTGAAAAGGAAGGAAAGGAGGTTCCGAAAAACCCAGGTTTCTTAGGTGTGTTTCAACAGTGTAAGAGGCTTCAGAGCCTTGAAAAGATGAATAAAAAAACAGGGGGAAATAAAAAATAGAATAGAGAATGTAATAGATATAACAGAGTGGATCAAACCAGACTTAAGGTGATACCTTCTTCTGTCACATAATGCATATTTGAAACAAGGCAAAATCTTGCAAAATGCTTGTTATCTGCTACTGAAGCACTAGGAAGGAGATTATTTTTTTGTACAAATTTGTTGCGCACAGGTTTTGTGCTGAAACTGTAAAAAATCTTTAAACGGAGATGATAATTGGCAGTGGTATTAAATTTGACTGGGAAAAGGTTATTGACAGAGCACATGAAACATATTTTTGAACCTATCTCACAAAATGTTTTCCTGAATTGTTTTACCAAAGAGAGGAGTAAGTGTATTAATGGCACTTGCTGGTGATATCAAACTGGGAAGCATCATCAGCTCAGAGAAGGTCTGCAATAACAGCATGATGTTAAAATAACACAGTTCTTGTGGTAAAGCCATGCTTTTATGTAAAAAATGCCAGATTTTTCTGTTATTTGAGTTCATTGCTATAAAACAACAGAAGAGAAGGGAGATGAGGGGTACTGGTCTGCTGCAGGGTTTCCTCCATGTGATTCCTCCATGTGATACACGTGAAATAGGTTTATTTGATTTTAGGAGGTGCCAGTAGAGGGAGGGAAAGGTCAATGTTACTGACAAAAGCTTCCTGGAAAGACTGTGTATGATTCCTCTTCGTCCAGAAGGGATGGTATGGCTGGAATAGAGAGCATTTTTTATGTGAGAAGACATTTGGGCAGTTCAGCCTCCTTAGCTCAGCAAAACTAAGAATGAGAAAGGACATAACTAATCCATAAAAGTACATAATAGGAAAATTAGGGAAAGACTTTGTGTTGGAGGACACTGTTCATGCAATGGCAAGTAGCAGTACACTGCATGCACATAAATATTGGGTAGAAATGAGAGGAAATTTCTCTGTAATGGGTATTTTTGAACAGACATTCACATAGCAAAAGAGAGACAGATCACTGGTCTAGTTTTATGCTTCAGTAAATGTGCTTTTCAGTCAGTGCTATATGCTCAGGTTAGGGACATACACAGATTAGTGGGTTTACAGAGCTAGAATTACAGAGTATGACTCTGAGTGATGGATGCTTATCATAACAGCTTTTCTGGCCAGTTACGTCCCCTTCTGTCCTCTATTACTCTAAATGATTTAAAGGAGTGACATGGAGGTTTCAAGTTCAACCTCTCTACAGGACTGACTGCTGCACTTTTAGGTATTTTCTTGCTTACTATTGCTCTTCTTTTTCAGTTCAGGAGGTCTTTTTTTTTTGCCGCTTCTTGTATTAATTAAAAAAAATTAAAAAAAAAAAAGAAAAATTAAAATCTCCACAGCAGCAAGGTGGGACTGTAGAATTGCTTCCTGCCTTGAGAATGACTGCTGCTCTCAGAGACCTTTAACCTCACACGTTAATGGGATAAGGGAACACTCAGTATTACTCAGGGACACAGCAAAACCACATTGCTGAGGTGGGACACTGGGGAATCACACACAGCACTCCTGGCAAAGGCTTCTGGTGAGATTTATGCAGCAACTTTCCATCTTTTGGTACTAGCATTGCTAGTGCTCTCCTTGGATGACCCTCGCACGTCACGGGCCACAAAACAGGTAAGGCCTGCATTTGCTCTAACTGAAGCTTGTGGCAAAATTTTCACAGTGACCTATATGAGTTTGTGAGCTGATGAGGAAAAAATCCACAAAACTTTATTCCAGAAAAGTATGAGTTTACCCTTTCATTCAAAATCAGTATCTCATTCAATAACATACAAGCTTAAGGAACTTCCTATGAGTTTTTCTTTTTTGTTGATGTGAGATTTTATTTTGATCTCATTTTAAGTATCTCCCGGATAATTCTATAGTAAAAACAGTGAAATGGAAAAAAAAAAATCTTATCCTCAAAATCAGAGAGAGCGAAAAATGAGATCTAGGGATCAGAAAACAAGGCTGAGTCTCTTTTACAAGATACTGAGACTTTGTGAAAATGCACAGAAAGCTCTCACATCTTTCCACTGCCTGACCCATCAACTTAAACTTTCACTCATAGCTAGGCTCTGATTTCTCTAGATAATTAAGTTAACTGTTTCCCCCCCCCCCCAAAAAAAAAAGGATCAGACAGCCCTAGGGAATGTATAAGGCTCTCAGTATTTCTAAAACATTTGAAAATGTTTAAAACTGTTTTAAAATCCATCCATTTAATATAAATGCCTATACATTATTATGACTGCTTGGCAAATCTAGCCCCTGCTGCAATATTAACACAGGAGGGCATCACAGTAAACTTATCATGTAAAAAACTTAGTTTAGGTAAAGTATAAATTCCATCTGAGTTTCACATCACAAAAAAATTGTGTATAATTTTATGATTCTCATCTCTTCTGGTCCAACATGTCCTACCACTGTCTGCTGTCCAAGAGCACACCATTGAGTTATGGCACTCTGTTACTGATGTTGGTCCAGGATTCCAGTTCAGCTGTAAATTAGTCATCAGCAGAGAGTCATTATGAAATAATCCTGCAGGCATTTGCCCTGCAACATCACTGAGAAATAAAAAAGTTTGCTGAAAGTCAATGTCAACTTAATAATTTATAGTATTATTTCATTTTTTATGTTCCTGTTAGAGGTGTAGATTATTAATTTTTCTACATTCAAATGAATCCATGCTGAGGCTAAAGCAAGTAAAATTTAAGGCAATGGGTGCCTGACAGTAAATATGAATGGTAGCTAGGAAGCAGGAAAATTTTTTTAGGAGTGAATCCATGTCAAAGTCACAGATTTCCCCTGGAGAAACACAGCCTTTATATTGGCTATATATTTTTATTGCACCCAATTTCAGTTTTCTTGTTAAAAGAAGGTCTCCTTAAGCCCTTGCATTTCTTCTGCTTCATTCCCCATGGTTCACAAGTACAATAGTGAATGTAAGCTACAATAAAAAGGTCATTTTCTTCTTTCAGCAACAGTAACACAAGTGGCTGCATTTCCTGATTCTGGATTAAGTTCAAGATTTCAAATACGACTGGGCTCGTTTCTGATTAGAAAGTTTGATATTTATCACAGACTTACCTGTCTTCCATATCCAGTGTGAGTGAGATTGTAAAAAGGTAAACTGAAAGGAACCATTCTTTTATTCAGCAATTAACCCCATCTGAGTAAATAATACGGTGTTGTGCACTTGAGCCTTCGCTGTTATGCACTGAATTCAGAATTCAAAACGGCTTCAAAGCTGTGTTCGTGAAATGATGACAAGATGCTGCAGAAACAGCTTTTCATGTGGAATATAATGCAAGTATTGTGTTACACAGTACAGTAACAAATAGGGTATAGCTGTAATGATATAGCAGATAAAGTGTCTGGAAGTACTTACCTGAGGGAAACTCAATCTTATTTTACTTCAGGGCCTGAGGGTTATAAACACAGTGTATGGTCTTGAAACTTAAATATTAGAGGAATCATTTTATTGGGGGGAGGAGAAGGTAATGTTTCTTATTACAGGCAAATAAAATCTCTGTGCCCAAAACACAGCAGAAATAGTCCAAATTCCTTCAGGTGGTGTCTCAGCTTGACTGTTTTTTCACAACAGGCTCACAAAGTCTAAGAGAAGTAAAATAACGGCACTTGTTGTCTTGGAAGGGCAACAGCCTGGACAGGCATGGGATGAAGTGGCAAGTCACGGAGCACGGGCTGGATTGTGTTGTCTGCTGTGGGGGGCATTGAGATGGCTGGGGGTGCAACAAGGGTCTCTGGGTCCCACCTTGCATCCTGCATCAGAGCCACAGCACCAGTGGAGATATCCCCACAGCTTTAAATAACCCACTTCGATGTGTGAGTGCAGATTATGCCCAATGCAGAGCAGCAAGAGCATCTATTGTAATAAATAAAGGACCAAGATACAGACTCACAATGAGAGGAATAATTTAATTATTTGCATCCCTCCATGAGTCGCATTTGATCTGTTTTGTCCATTTCAGTCCTGTTCATTGCTGGAGCATGGTTCAAGGCTAACTAATGCACCAGTGACTGCTGCTGAGCAGTGCTATGGGCAGGGCTGTTCTGCTCAGGGTGGTGGGGTGTACCACATGTGTGGATGTGAGCAAAGATTGCTGGGTTGATGGTTGGACTTGATGATCTTAAAGGTCTCTTCCAACCTTGTCAATTCCAAGATCACATAAGTGCTTTTCTGTCAGCTGCAGAAACCTCCCCAGTCTGCTTTATTTAAAACCAGTAATGAACCTAAGTGCCATCTTTTCCCTCTCCTGTATTGACTGAGACTTAGTCTGAAAGGAAGAAAAGTAAAACAAATGGGAAAGTGCAAAAGCTGTTATACCTGTTTAAAGTCTGAAAAGCAGCAGAAAGGTGCTGCATATTTGTATGGATATTTTCAGAACACCTCTGCAACTGCATGCACTTAATGAGACTGAGAGAGCCTGGCTGGCTCTCCCTACTGGGATTTCTCCTCTGGCTTTCACAGTCTGTGAGTCAGGCTCTGGCTTATCTCAGGGTGGTGTGTACCTCATGTGGCCCAACTGAGGCTGCTGTCTTCCTCCACAGAATAGAATCATGGAATGGTTTGGGTTATAAGGAACTTTAAAGATCATCTATTTCCAACCCCCCTCCATGGGCAGAGATACCTTCCAGTATACCAGGTGGTTCAGAGCTCCATCCAACCTAGCCCTGAAATTGCCAGGGAAGGGGCATCCACAGCTTCTCTGAGCAATTTGTGCCAGTGCCTCACCACTTCATGGTAAAGAATTTCTGGTCTCTGCATCATCCTTCTTCAAATCTGGATGCTATCTGTGGAAATATATATGAAATCACTTTGCTGCAAACAGAACCTTTGGTACCTGAAACTTGGCCACCTACATAGCAAGTTAAGCAGGATCAGTGGCTATTTTTCAAAGCGGTGTGCAAAATTTTAAACATACAGTTTGGAATTATTCCCACTGTTTTGCAATCCCCCGTGTGAATATTCCCTTAGAGATGGATACAGGAATATCAAACAGAAAAATGTGAGTTGGAGGACTGCATAGGAAGCCCATCCAGGTGGAGTTACCTAGGAACCATTCCTGGCCATTGCCTGTCTAACTAGGATCTCCTGAAAACATTGGGAAGAGTGCTCGAGCTTTGCATTTATCAGCTTCACCCAAAACAGTGATCTGGCATGCTGACTGGCTTTGGTAGAAACAACAAAGCAGCCTCAAGGTAATTTGTATATACACGTGACACAACTTTAGAACACTGAGCAACTCCTGTCTTTGGGTTACCTGATACTGCCAAGTTGTCTGCTGTCACTCCAGATCTCTTTGAAGTGAGGCAGAATTTTGGCAAACTGCACTAGTAGAAAAAGAGCAAGTTGTGGGGGTCAGAGTACTGGTGTATGTGGGGTTGTGGGATTGTACTGAGATACAACAAAGTGCAAGGTACTAACAGGGGTTTGCAGAGGCATGAGGATGGGACTGACTGTGCTTAGTTATCCAAATATCATCATTGTCACAAAATCACAGAATTGTTGGGGTTGGAAGGGACCTCTGGAGATTATCCAGTGCAATCTCCCCGCCAAGGCAGGGTCACCTAGAGCAGGTGACACAGGAATGCATCCAAGTGGGCTTTGAATGTCTCCAGAGAGGAAGACTCAAAGATCTCCCTGGGCAGCCTTATCCAGTGTTTTGCCACCCTTAGTGAAAGGAAGTTCTTCCTCATGTTGATATGAAACTTCTTGTGTTTCAGTTTATGACCATTGCTCCTTGTCCTGTCACTGGGCACTGCTGAAAAGAGTCTGGCAGCATCCTCTTGGCACCTGCCTTTGAGGTATTAATAGGTATTGATGAGATCCTCTCTCAGTCTTCTCAGGCCCAGCTCCCCCAGTCTCTCATAAAAGAGATGCTCCAGACCCCTCATCACCTTTCTGTCCCTCTGCTGACCCTCTCCAGTAGCTCCTTGTCTTTCTTGTACTGAGGAGCCCAGAACTGGACACAGCACTCCAGATATGGCCTCACCAGGGCCGAGCAGAGAGACAGGATCACATCCCTTGACCTGCTGGCCAAGCTCTTCCCAATGCACCCCAGGATAACATTGCCCTCCTGGCCCCAAGGGCACTACTGGCTCATGGACTTTCACCCATCAAGACTCTCAGGTCTTTCTCTGCAGAGCTGCTCTCTCATGGGTCAATCCCCCTGTGCTGGCACGTGGGGTGATTCCTCCCCAGGAATAGTACCATACACCTGACTTTTCTCAGAGAGGGAGACATTTGAAATTTGGACTCATACCCATGCTTTTGGAGTCCTTAGCATTCTTGAAGAGCTTTCTGCTTCCTCTGCCAACCATGTGGGTTATCTGTCACCTAGACTGGGCTGGAGAAGGGCTGGGGAATCAAGGCAGTATAGGTGCTCAGCTTTTAGAGGTTGCATGGACTTACTAATATGTCTTCAACAGTCTGTGTCTTTCTGTGAGAAGCTAATTTAATTGAATTCAAAGCATCTTGTTTTGGGGGAAAATAATGTACTGCTTTTCTTCTCTGTTACCTGATGGTTATTATGTTACATGGGTGAAGAAAACTGGTAAATAATTATGGCATCTCATTTAGTTCCATTCCTAGTTTAAGCTTTTGCATAGACCAGTCAACCACTGTATGTGTTTCAGACAACTGAGAAGTCACTAGTTAAGGTATTAAATATCCAGTGAAATATGTGTTTCTCCCTTTGAGTGACTTTCTAGTTTGAAATGTGAGGATTTCCACACCTGGTAGGATTAAGAAAAATATAAGTAACACAACTGTAAA
Source organism: Lichenostomus cassidix (assembly GCF_008360975.1). NCBI lineage: Eukaryota > Metazoa > Chordata > Aves > Passeriformes > Meliphagidae > Lichenostomus > Lichenostomus cassidix. The sequence continues at coordinate 128,960,465 of NC_139482.1, forward strand.
GATTCTTAATATCTGTGTAATTACTTGATTGAATCTTTTAATCCTGTAAATTCTTGGCATCTTTGCAATGAAGCAATGTTAGATGTATTAGGTGCCTTAGAAATAATAAGAAAAAATGGGAAAACTCACTTGAAAGGAATATTATGTCATTAATGAATTGAGGCAAATAAGACACAAAGTCAAACATACTGAAAAGAACACAGAAAGGGAAATTCCATTACCTAAGACTTCTTGTGAATTCATCTTTTCCCATTAATTTCTTTAAATACTTTGTTTTACACTGTAGACTGAACATGAATTCAAGTGTTAAATAGGATTCCTTGTTTGTGATTTGTCATTCATCATGTCAAGGTTATTCCATCCAGAACTTGTGATGAGACTTTCAACTTTTGTTTCCTAAGATATTTTTCTATTAATACTTGAGTACTACAGTTTTTGCAATGCACAGACAGAAAGGAGTGAATGCATCAAAATAAGACAATTTAAATATGTGATAGAATCATGAAGAGAATATAAACTCATTCTCAAGAGCCTCTTAGGATATTGAAATATGGTTTCATTTTGAAATGAAAAAAATTTCTGTGGAGAGGAACGTTCTGGGTAATTAAAATATTTTGTGTTTCATAACATTAACAGTTTGGGCTATTTTTAATTTGAAAAAAAAGTCAGAAAAGGTTGAACCAGAAAATATCAAACCAATCACTTTAGCATTCTAAGAAAAATTTTCACTTTTAATTCCTAACAAAATTAAGAAAGCCCGAATAACTTTGTGAAACCTTCTTTTTTTGACAGACCTTCATTTTTTTTCATGGAAACTGTACCTGCCCATACTTCCTTAAAAACCCTAATCTGCAGAAGGATTTACAGAGAGAAGCATATTGTTATTTTGGTATTTGATTGCAGGTAGCAGATAAATCAGGCTACTTACTGTCTTTGCCACAGTCCATCATTCTGAATGTGGTTGGGCCACACGTTCCACATATCTATTGTAGTCAGTAACTAGGCAAACTTTTCTCTGAACAGAAAATAAACATTATACTACCTTTTTTGTTCCAAACAACACAGAGCAGTTATCCTAGTGCTAACTTAGTGCTATGATCAATTCTGGTCTGGAGACATGAGACCATTTTCATTCCATACTTGTTCTCTCCAGTAAAGTTATTGAAAAAGCATGAAGCAGTGACTGTGAGAAACTCTCCAAGACTTGAACAAACATCACCAGGTTTTATTTCCTGCACTCCAGAGACAGTATGCCTATAAGCCAACAGACAATAATGGCGTTAGATCATTTCTAGGCAGAAACAGGCTTCAAGGAAGGACATCAATGTAAACTCAATGCTTCTAGCTATCAGTCCTTGAGCCACACAACCACTGGTATCTGGATCCATTTTGCAGCTTGACTTTGCAGAGAAGGACTCAGACCTCTCATTCTTCTAAGGTCCAGATGTGTTTAAAACAGAAAAATCAAAATAAGATCCTTTGTGTGTATGAAATAATTCTACCCAGATTTCCAAGGTATTTGGGTCATTCTTTTCCCTACTTACATTGTTGGCCAATATTTTATTTCCCTTTTTTCACTAGTCCAACAGCTGCTGGGGACCCAAAGGGGGTGAAAATACAGAACACCCAGGAGAAAGCCAGTAGAGCTGGCAAGAGAATGCCTTGAAGATGAAGGCATGGGAGAGTGGAAATGCTGGAAGTTGATGTTAGGTGAATTCAAAGTAAGAATAGGCTAAAAAGCTTTAACAAAATTGAGCAGAAAGATGTGAGTTCTACACAGGACAAATGCACACACACTTGTGGGAGATGCTTGTTGGGAGGCAGAGCAAGGGAAGACTGACCTCTGCTCCCTACCCAAACAGCCACTTGCTGTGTAAGATTAAGTGTTACCACAGGCTAAAACAGTGAACTGCTAAATCGCGCTACAATAAATAGTTAACATTTTAAATTACTGAAGTCTGGGCTCATGAGGGGATAAATATCTTATTAGGCAATTTCATACAGTGGTGGAAGAGTAGATTATCTAACAACCATGCAGCCTGAAATTGTCAACAAGACACTGCAATGTATTTTTAATAGTCAAAGGCAACAACTTTCATGCATGTGCTTCATACCTCTTATCCTGCTGAATTTACAAAATATAGGATTTTAAAAATTATTTCCAGTGTTTACTTATTGGTTGCTCCTCTTGAGATTAATATTTTTAGGAACATATACTCTACATTTCTACTAGAATTCATATGTGTGATTCCTTAGATTCAACTGAATTGAAACAATTCCATGGGAGACAAAACTATTACATGCATTGACTCAGACAAAGGGCATCCCCCATGCTTGCTGGTGAAATGTAGGGATATCCAATAGATATTTTTGTTGTTATAACTGAAGTGCATATGAAAAAATGCCTATGAATCTAGAGGAAGAAAGACAGGGAATTTGTCTCTATCAGTACTGCAAGAGTCCACCCACTTTTGATGAGGTTACATCTATATTCCAAGTGAACTGGAAAACCTGGGTAATACTTAAAACACATCTGTTCAGAGACTTGTAGAATCATTAGGAAAAATTAAAAACTATATCGCTGGTGCCAAGGAGTAGCTCAGCATGTACAGATGACAGGCAACTTGCTCAACCAGGGGTATCAGCAGAGGAGCTGAACAAGGTCTGGAAGTGAAAATCTGTCTTTTCTGTAGCTTTCTCTTGTATTCAACACCACTGCTATTGCCATAAACATCCAAATGGCTCTGTTGTGTTCCAGTAAAGCTGATATTGGCACTGCCAAGTTTTTGCTGAAGAGAGCAGGAGGCCTGTGCTGTTTCACAATAATTTTCACAGGACAAGGCAAGCATGGGCACACAGGTGGGAAGGAGAAAAAGTAGAGAATGTTTTTTATAATCGGCAACCCTCTTTGCATTAGCTTTTGCCATGACTGTCCCTGTCACACTAAAATAACACAAAATTGCTGACAAGTAGTCCAGGCAAAGTTTTTGCTGCTCCATCAACACAGGACTACTTTGAAAAATATGACAAAAGCTTTTGTCGTAGCTTCTTGGAGACCAGCTTGCCTGTGACAGGCTAATGAATGCATGAAAGCATACTCATCTCCTTTTTGCATTGGCTGTGGAACTTCTCAGTCTTGCTTGTATTTCATCCAAGCCTTTTCCAGCTCAGTGTGAGATACCTCACAACCTCTGCAAGCACACAGGAAAGGGATTTTTCCTCTCAGAGTCTAAATGGCAATTATATGCTTTTCAGAGCTTGTGGAGATGTTCTGCCTTGCCCTGAAGCATGAGAGATCAACTGCAGCCAGCAATGGGAATGCAGAAGGGGCACACATGCTTCAAGGTGGTATTGAAGTTTCTCAGCCTGAACCCTGACTTCCTGCTAATCAGGTTAATACTGATCCACAAATTTGGGTTAGGATGGGATTACCATTTCTTATTTTGAGAGAAGTTCTGTGGGGGGTGAGGGGTTGCCTCAAATTTCTCATGCTGGAGCCATTTTGCTATATCTCTTGGGTTTCTAGATACTGAGAATTTCAGCCTACCCTGTTCTTTGCTTGTAGCTTTAACTGTTAAACTACCTGAAGACTGAAGTTTCCTGGTTTAATCAGTCTTTGATCCTAAAGAATAGAAATATGTTTGTGACATCCTCTAGCTCATGTACTAGCAGAAGTTAGACTGGTTGATCTAAAAATTCCTTTTGAACCAAAATTCCAGAAAGATCTGTTTCAGGGGTTTCAGTTCCCCTCCTTTGTGAAATTAGAGTCCCTGAAAAAATGTATTTAAGCTCATTGCTATTCCTTCCGTGAAAGCGTCACCAGGGGACAATGAGGAGGGTTAAATGCTAGTTTGATACTTGGCGTGGGAGTTTAATTTTGAGCTCAACCCTGGCCACTAGTGATTAAAAAGATCTAGGTGAAGGAACAATGATATAATGGTTTTCATTGTGACACTGGCAGGCCATTTGTAAAACAAGGATGATGATAATTCAACCTTTGTAATGCACACTGGGAGCCTTGCATGAAATGTAGTTTATATGTGCAAAGTATTTTTACTACTAATACAAGATACAGATTTGTCAAACATAGGAGCAGACCATTCTTGTTTTCCTTCTGTATTGATGGGGAATTGCTGATCTCCAATGGCAGTAGGATGAGTGATTATATTTTCAATGTGTTTGTTGCACAAGTGAAGTTAGAGTTAATGCATGGCGTGAAAATAGGAGAATTGGCATGTCACAGACCTTGATTTTTGAGGAGTGAAAATAACAAATCATATTTGAAAAATACACTACAAACAATGACTGAACATTTGCTAGTTTTTTTGTTATGGTTTGTCATAAAATGAACAGAGAGGCAGAATAATGGGAATAGGCAATGATAAATTCTTCCTCTGCAGTGTGGGATCCAGGAGTGTTTCTCCTGCTGGGACAAGACTCAGATGTGCATCATTTCCAGACAATCCTGGCTAGTTCTGCAGAGGAAACCCAGGCTCAAAGTCAAGAGGGAGCCTCAAAATGTTCCAGAAGGGCCCCAGAGCAGCTTCTCAGGGGACCAAAGCTGTGGAGGACACCTGCCATGTGATGCAGGTCCTGCCAATACGACCAAAGACAAGTTGCATTTGCATTGCTTGGGTTTGGCAAAAATTGCATATTTCTTGACTGAAAATATCATTATCTCAAATATAAAAGTATAAATGTTTGGAACACTCCCAAGCGATCGTGCTTAATGACAAACCTTGGCAGTCTCTAGCAGACATAACATTTCAGCACTGACCCTTGGCTGCTAGGATAGTATAATGAAAGAAACAAAAGCTTTTGCATGATTTTTCCTGAATCTCATGAAAGGACTAGCTTTCTGCAAAGAAAAAGGTGTAAAAAGGAGCTCATTCAGCAATTTCTTACCTGGAGCCTTATTCTTTTCCCATGCAAGTTGAAGGCAAAACACCATAGACTTGCGTGGGAGCAGATGAGGCACTAATTTCTCCAGGTCACAGGAACTCAGTGTCTCCAGCATGAGGGAAATGGCAAGTTATTGCTTATGCAAACAGTCACATTTGGCCAAACAACGGAAACAAGCTTACAGATTGTTGCAATGTCAATTCAAATTATGGTAGTAATTAAAACCCATGTCCCATGATAAATCACTGTTGGAGATCCTTGCAAGAATATCAGAAATAGGAAAGAATTTCACAGCCACTGAAAGAAATTCTGTTTCTGCCTGAGGAAAAAATGACATCCTTCACAGACAGAGGAGTGAAACACAGTCTTGGCAAGGAATAACTAAGAGATAAAGATATTATTAAGTAATCAGGCAGTAATGCTTCAAAGGAATATATACATATAAAAGACATTATTTCCTTTTTATTGGGATTAAATGCTTGTAATAACAGTATTGTTTTAACCTTGCCAATATGCTGTCAGTGTCAATTTTATTTAAAAGAGGAAAATAAACAAAAGGCTATTATTTCAAGGAATTCAAGCTGAAATGGTGAAACTTTATTGCTTATATGATTGCATTTAAAATTAAAGTCTGTACATCAAATGAAATCCTGGCACATACTCAACATTTCATAGGAGCTTTTGGGCTTGACATATGTACCTCTGTGACAATAATATCATCAAATAATGGAAACTTTGTGTATCTATTAGAGAATAGCAATCTGGTAACAAATTTACATAGACTTCTTGTAGATTGTCAGAAATAAGAATAATGGACAAAATACAAATCCAAACCATATGTTCCATGAAAGAGTATGTACTTCCAGAATTTTTGAAGCTATAAATTATCTATCACACTACCAATAAAGTACTGTAGAGGTAAGGTCACTTGACCCTGAAGCACTGACATTTACTTCAAGAACCAACCCCTGCAGCTTAGCACTTCATTCAAATTTTCAAATGTGGAGGAGAACTCTTTTTTCCTTTTCCTGCGATGTTTTCCCACAGGCTACTCTGCTTGCTGAAGTTTCCATGATAATATTCTTCACATTCTGTCAATTTACATTTAGTAGCTCCACTACAGTAACAGGAAACTTTTAGATCATCTCCTCTGTGCATACATACAGGCACTGTGCATGCTCTGTGTCCTCATCAGCATTTACTTGGCTGGACCACTGGAAAATTTCCCTACCTTCAACTGGCTAAATGTTGATAGTTTGGGGGTAATGGTGCTGCAGGTCTGGCAGTCATATATGAGGGAGACAGCTGTAAGGAATGTTTGGGTTTTTTCAGCAGAATAAGGGGCAGAATGGCCTGAGGGACAGCCCAGGTCCATCAGGAGGCTAAACATCCAAAAAATGTCCCATCAATACCACACAAGTGTAACGAGCAAAGTACACAATCAGGAAAGACAAGCAGAGCAAAAGATAATGACAGTGGAAAGAAGGTGGGGCAAACAAAAAAGGAGATGAAAAGAAACTGCAAAAGTCTGAAAGTGATTTTTCATTACAAGCAAAAGAGGCCGTGGTAACTTTGTTGCCATTGTTTTTCATTTTTCCTCATCTTGCTACTTCTCATTCTGGCCAAATCCACCTGTGAAAGATTATAGATTGCATTCTCAGGTGGGGTAAATCAGCATAGCTCCATTGGGCCCAGATGGCAGTGCTGCTCCCCATAGGTGTTATTACAGTGCAGTATGCCTGTAGTGTGGTCAGCCAGCTCCAAAACATAAAATCTGAGAAATAGAAACTGCTGGTTTCACCTTACCCTGATTTTAAAATGCCCTGCTTTCTAAATACTTGAGTCGTACTGTTACAATAACCCTAATTGCTCCCCATTTCAAATATTTCTGCTTTATGCATTGCACTGGAACAGCACTGGGCAAACAGGCTGTGGGCTGAACAAGAAACCTAAGCAGAGAAACGGAGAGGGAAACATCCAGAATAATATTGCTTTGAGATTCTGCAGTTAAAGAGACTTTTTGTGTACCTCATGTGGTATCAGTCTCCTTCCTCTCTCCATGCTTCTTAATTTACTGACAAACCAGATGACCTGCACTCTAAGAATTTCCTTGCATACGAAATCTGCAGAAGAGCAGCCCACAAGACAACAATTTTCCTTCTGTTCTTACATTAAAAAAAAAAAACCTCCTAGAAGCAGCTATTTGTTCATGGAAACATGTATTTGCAATTCTCACTCTGGTACTGATCCATTATACTCAGCACTTCCACTTCAAAAGCAGCTGTCAATTTGTATCTAAATGTGCATTCCTTCCTGTTAGACACAGCAAAGCTGTCAACACCATCCAGTTAGTTATATATTCACAATATTATATATACATATATAACATGGCAATAGGTGGTCTTTTGCAGGAATGACTTGGCTTTTTCCTCCCGGCTGTTATTGCACACAATCTTCCCAGTTTGCATTCCAGGTCAGGAATGCTCCAGGGGGTCACTTGGAGAATGGTTCTTCAGCTCACTAACAGGATCATCACTCATGTGCAAAAGGCTCTGAAGAGATTTTGCCATTCCATTATTTTTTCCCTTTTGATTAATACAATGTATGGAAGGTTTGTTTGGGGCAACTATAACTCTGTCAGAGAAGTACCTCTTGAGAACCTTGGAAGCTGAACAAGTTCAACTTCATTTCTTACTCCTGAAATCTAAATATTCACAAAGGAACTATTTGCACAGTTATGATACCCATCTGCACATTTTTCTTTCTTTGGGTGAGGGTGAAGAAACTCATACATGAGGAGCTGAAGGGAAGGTCAGAGACAGAGACAGTGAAGAGGACTCAGACGAATAAAGGCTCATCCACCCTGCACATTGAACCCCTTCATGAAAACTTGGCATGTTTGTTCCTCTTGTGAGGCTTTCTCTCTCTTTTCTTTTCTTTTTTTCTTTTCTTTTCTTTTCTTTTCTTTTCTTTTCTTTTCTTTTCTTTTCTTTTCTTTTCTTTTCTTTTCTTTTCTTCTCTTTTCCTTCCCTTCCCTTCCCTTCCCTTCCCTTCCCTTCCCTTCCCTTCCCTTCCCTTCCCTTCCCTTCCCTTCCCTTCCCTTCCCTTCCCTTCCCTTCCCTTCCCTTCCCTTCCCTTCCCTTCCCTTCCCTTCCCTTCCCTTCCCTTCCCTTCCCTTCCCTTCCCTTCCCTTCCCTTCCCTGCTATGAATACAGATCCTCTGTAACTATTTTTCCAAAGAAAAGCATCTTCTATTGCTATTATAGCTGGGAATTTCCCCTCTGTTTCATAATAGAATTAAATTCAGGTGGCTTAGTATAGCCTGATTTAGTTTGATTTGGGCTGGCATGGAAACATTAGGATCATCTCAGGATTTTGTAATTCAAATGACACAGATCAGCAGACATGCCTAAAGCCTTTCAACAAATTTTGAGGGGACTGCAAATTTGGCAGTTTTGACACAAACAAGCCAGTATGTCTGCATTTTTCTTGACCAGTGGTCTCACAGTTGGTGGTGGGGAGTGCTTACAGCTCTCAGCATAGTGAGATCAGTAGGAACTCAGCACCTCTGTAGTAAGGCCACAAGAAGACAGACACTCAAATCCTGGTGCTTGCCCAGAGATTTGTTGATGATAAGTTACAGGAAAACAGCTCATACATCCTAACACATAGAAAATTTTATATAAATAAAGCAGACCCATATACAGTGAAAAAGTTGAGGAATAAATTTTGACAATTGCAGCTCTCTCATGCTTGTTTTAGGTTTCAGCAGAGTTGCCAAAAATTCAGTCTTCACAGGAATTCATGGGAACATTTTCCTTGGTTTTGATCTGTGTGAGTTTCAGCCCGGTAAACTTTTGAATACTGCAAAAATCATGGAACTGAACTTATTCAGAGCTCTTGAACTCCACTTATTTTTCAAGCTGAAACTCAACCAAGTTGGAAATGTCATAAATATATCGGCACAGACCTAGAAAATAATTTCACAGCCTCCAGGGTCTAGGAGAACATTTTGATCATTGTGACCAATTTTTTGTGTGTGTTAACAAAAGTTGTAGCTTAAAGGACACAAAATAGGGTTAAGATTTCCTGAAACAATTTCTCTAACTCTGTAAAATAAATTAGTTTCTCAGCAATGGTCGTCTGAAGTGTTTTGGCAATATAGAAATGGTACAATTATTCATTTCTTAAGTGAAACTCCTGCATTAAACGCCTCCTGTATGATGAGGAACATTTGAGTAATTCTTTTTCACTGTCTCAGATACATACCATTAAGTTTTTTAAGATTTTACATATTTCAGGATTTCTGTAGTATTTGTTAAGATTTATGTTGAAGATGAGAAGAAGCAATGATCGGGATTACCAGGAAAAATATTCTTTAAATTATATATACTATTTGGTATAGGAGAGGACTATCTTTTAAAAGAAATTTAATAGCAAATCACCAGTTTGTCTATAATACACTCTAAGAGACCTACAAACTGTGCAAAAAAAAAAAAATCTGTGTGTGTGTGATCAAAATCCTAAAGCAAATCCCTTCAGTACCTGGTAGGTTTCAATGTGATATTCCACTGATGAAAACACTCCATGAATTCTTTCTTATTAGACTTCAGAATGTTTACTTGGACACGAACTTTACTATGTGGAGTGAAAACTGAATAAAAGATTGGAAACAAATGCTAACGGTAAACTGCAATATCCTGAGCTGGAGGAAAATCTGCAGGGATTATAACTGATCCTTATTCTATTTAACTACTTTATTTACATGATAAGAGAAATTTCATATCTATATCTATATATGTAAAAGGAGGTTAGTAATGCTCTCCTGTCCCTCTGTCTCAGGGATCAGCTCTATTTTGCCTGCCTGCATGGTGCTGATTTCTAACTACAAGCTGCACCATGCATATGAAATAGATGGAACCTGGGAACTGTGAAACTTTATTTCTTTTCTGGTTCCTGTTTTTCTGGCCTCAGTGATTGCTTAGTCTTCCTCACATGTACACTTCTCCAAAGGGAATTCCAGGGTTAGAAATATGTGCAGGAAACAGCACAATAAGACTCAACTGAGAAAACAGCATAAACATATATCTCAGGAAAAAACCATCCTAACTGCATAATCATCAGGAGGGAAATACTTGGAAGCATATGAGTTTATAAAGATTTAGGGAAGATAATAGGTAACAAATCAGATGTGACAGCAATATCTTGTTACAGCAAAGGTGCAGTTGGGTTTGTGAGCCATATACACAGAGGCATCTTATCAGTTCTCAAGGAGGTAGTTTTTCCTCTCAAGGTGCTGCAAGAGGCTTTCCTATGGGATTAGACACAGCACAGTTCTGGGCTCCTTGGTTTATGAGTAAAATCTCAGTTTTAGTGATGAGCCACAGACATATTTGAGGATATAGAGAGAAACTGTAAAGGTCCAGAGAACTAAATTCATATGTATTAGCAAAGCAAAATCTACATATCATGGAGGGGAGCAGAGTCAGGGAAGGATATGTGAAGACACTTTAAGCACTTGTAGGGATTGCTACAAAGTCAGTCACTTTATCAACCTCGCTGCCAATCTTGGGATGTTTCTCTCTTCTCTCATACCTGTCCTGACCTTCAGTGCTTTGTTTCCTCACGGAGAAAGTGATTGCAGAATTATTCAGGACAAAAGAGTGGAATAGAGATGAAGACTTCTTATGCCATCAGGCCAGTTTATGCCTGATTTACACTGGAATGGGACTTCTCTTCATTTCAATCTGGCTGGTGTTGGCCAGGATCTATGAATAAAGGGTGGGAAATTCTTCACTGCAACAGGAGGAGAATAACAAATACAGATGTACCAACACCACCCCAGAAAATGCCTGTGTCTCTTTATTCTTACTGCCAAAATCGTTACAAAGCTTGTGCTCCCCCTCATGCAGCTCGGTTGGAAATAGCGGCAAATGTTACTCAAGTGCTATCTAAAATCAGCTAAAACCAGAGGATGAGCAGAGGCTGAGGCCATTGCAGAACTCATCCTGAACACATTGACATACAGAGCCCTTTATCGCTGTTGAGAGAGTCTAGCGGGTGCTCTCCAGGACAAGAATGAAACATTCAGAAATTCAGTGGCAGGTGGAGTGAAAGGAAAAATGCCCTAGCAGTGAAGTCTCCTGAAATTATACCTGATATTATATTAATGTCATCGTGCATTTCCAAAACAGACTAGAAATGACAATGATTGCAAGAAAAGTAGATGCTGTCAAAGACACATTGAAGTTCATGAGTGAAGAGCCGTCCATTGAGAATCCTGGTGATTAAGAAAAAAATCCAAGAAAGGACCCAATACACTGTCATTTGGAAGAGCTGTAATTTCAGGTATTTTATTAATTTTCATGGTGCCACAACACTGAGAAGTGTTGTAACTCAGAAAATTGTTAACGATATCTCACAGAATCACAGAATGTGCTGAATTGGAAGGGAGTCACAAGGATAATTGAGTCCAGCTCCAGGCCCTGCACAGCTCCATCCCCAAGAACCACACCATGTGCCTGAGAGCATTGTCCAAATGCTTCTTGAAATCTCTCAGGCTTGGTGCTGTGACTACTTCTCTGTGTGTTTTATGTTTCTGGTCAAACCCAGAGCTAGACAGCATTCAAAATTTCCTAACACCTAATTCTCTTTCTGCACTTCATGTTTTAACTGTCATGATCTAACGGAAAAGGAGTCCCCATATGAATATTTGGGCTGGAGTGAGTCTCACTAACATCCTTGGACAGGCCAAAGTCTTTTTCCAGCTCACATGCTGAGGCTCTGATCTGACATGGAGAGATGTTCCAGGAGTTGCTCTGCAGAGTCAGTGACTGTTCTCTTGTAGCCCTGAGGTCCCTGAGACAACAGCTGGGAGCTTGGCATTGTGCTGTCTGGGTTGGTATGTATTATGCTATTCAAACCAGAGTAACACCTGGAGGGTTTAGTCAAGGTGGGTTAAGAGTTATATGAACATGTAAAACAGACAGGCAAATGTTAGGCAAAAAGAATTACCATTGCTCCCATTTTCAGGGGAAAACTAGGAACCAAATCTCATTTTCAAGGAAGACAGGGGAGTTTTGCATATGGTCAGCATAGTTTCTTTAGACTGCTTTAAAATTCCAGCTAAAAAAATGGTTTAGATTTCAGTGTTAACTTCTGAAGGTAGCTGAAGATACAAGTGCTAGAAAACAGGCCTGTAGCAGTCTGCCTGAGTTACCCACAAACTCTGAATCATTCTTTGCCTATGTATCAATAGACATTTGAACTGGGCTGTTTGTTGTGTTGCTTATGGGCAGCACAGCATGCTCCCATGGAGAAACTTAACCCTGCACACTCAAACATTTGCAGCATCCCTTCAAATGCTCATTACTGCTTAAAATAAAGCATTTCAGTTACAAGAAATTACACTGCCAGTTAAACTGCACTGTTTTCTTCTACTGACTCTGAGAATATACATTACTTCAACAGCCAGAGCAAATATGAGTTTGAAGGTGTTTAAACAAATGTACGCTTCAGTTGAAAGAAATTTGCAATAACTAGGTTAAATAAAAAGTTCTAATTGTAGGCCTCAGGTTAAGTCCTGAAACACATTTTTTGGTCCCCATGTGTCTTGTTTCCAAGATGGTAGCACCTGGAAAAACATGCAGTTTGATTTTCGTGAGAGATGTGAGCTCTGACAGTCAGGACTGTACTGCACCAGCCTGTTTTAGAAGTGGTGGCAAGGTTGCTGCAGTTTAAGTGATGTCTTTTATACTGGGGAATAAGAATGTGTTGGGCTAAGAAAAACACTGGTCATGAGCAGTTTCCGTGCAACAAAATTAAGAAACCAACAGTCTCTTTCAATAGCCAAGCCAAAACTTTCTGAATATTGTGCCAGAAAAATGCTGTTGCTTTCTCTAAGGATGTTTTTGTCTAAATGTCCCTGCAATTGCATCTACTGATTACTTCAGGGGAAAAATGGACAGTGCTTTTTAGTACTTTTCAATGTTTGCTGACATCCTTGCAAAAAAAAAAAAAAAAAAAAAAAAGAGCAATCCTTAAGGTAAATTGAAGTTTTAACAAGATTTTACCAATTTCCTCACAAAGGTTGCCTTTTCCTTCACATAATTTCCTGTGGTGAAAATAATCTCAGTGGTCCATGACCTCTGCTTCCTCATCAGTTAAAGCTTAAAGCAAAATCAAGTGAAAAATGTGAGCAGTTAATCCTTGCATATGTAATGTTGTTGGGCTTGGTTTGTTGGTTTGTTGTTGATTTTGGGTGGGTTTTTTGAGAACCATTTTGCATCATTCTGGTTGCTGCTTCTAATGGCAGTAAATGCAAATGGGGTGAACCAAGAGCTTCTTTGTGAAGGGCAGGTGAGGAGCACTGTCGCTGCTGGGGCACAACAGGCTGTAGGAGGTTCACAAGCCATTCCTGCACTGGGGAGTCTGCAGCTGCCCTCCACAGTAAGTTAGTGCAATGCTCGTGTTCTGTTTGCTTTCACACCCCCTTCACAACTGAACCGAACGTGATAATGAAACTGGACAATTAATAAATGATGAGCACAGGATGACTGGGGCAGTGCTTCATTGTGAAGAAAAAGAAGCATCAAAAGCACTGAGAAAAACAATGAGTAACAGGCAGACCCCAGGCAAGCTTTCCCACAGAGCTCTGCCAATATGCCTCAGTCCTGATTTACAGCACTCCCGTGGCTCCACTCTGAGCCATGTCTGCTCCAGAAACTGTCAGTGGTGTGAAACAGCTTTAGGAGTTTTTGCAGGTGGACTCCTCTCTGCTCAGGGCTGCACTGAAGTCTTACGTGTCTCTGGGCTGTAACATAAAAGGCAGAGTGGGGGAAAGCGAACACATTTTGCAGGAACTGATCCTACTCTCTGCTTTGCCATAGACTTCCCAAGTGGGTCTGGATAAGGTTTGTCATCTCGCTGTCTAAATTCCTTCTGTGTAGCTCAGGAATGGTAAGAGCAATATTACCTACCTGTTGCATAGCGGGGAGTGTGCTGGTTAATTACTGAGTGTTTATACAGGGGGGTCAGCAGAGAGAGTGCTATATGATAGCTAAATGTTAGTATGAAATCACAGCAGATAACTGCACATATCCTCCCTTGCGCAGCATGGTGATATTTTATCTACTTGTTATTTTGAGTCACATTCTCCAAAAGCTGAAAATACTTAGTGTCTGTTTAAAAGAAATATTTCAAAGAACACATGCTGGTTTGAGTTGTTTCCCACTGTGCATAGCACCTGCACACAACCGACACTGGTGAGCTTTTTGCTTTAATAGAAAAGGTAAAATGAAGTGTTACTTCTCTTTAGGTTCTGTTAAAGGGAGCACTATTAAAAATACTTGTTCCTCAGCCAACTTTTTTCCCCTTTTTTCCCTGCAGTTGTATCTGCTTTGGTGTACATCTGTGCCTGAATGTGTTCCTCTTGCCTTTATGCCCTGACAGACATCTCCCATCAGAGGCAGGTTTCTGAGACATGTGCCACTTCATTTTTGGAGGGGGAGGAAGGTTTTCATAGAATATGAGGCCAGTTTCACTTGTCGCCACAGATGACATAGTGACTTCCTGCAGGCAAGGATGCAGCTGGGGTGGGTGAGTGAGGGTTGATGGGTCCTCAGCTGACTGTACAGGTCTAGAGGTGATAAACACCTTTTCTCGCACAGCTCCCCACACTGTTCAGGGCGGAAGGTGGAGCAGCAGCAGCTGCTGCAGCAGCATTTTGAGTAGTGCCCCCATAGCAGTGTGTCATCCATGCCGGGGTGGCAGAGGGGGACAGTTTTCTCTCCTTGAGCAGGTCACTGTGTGTTGCTCGAGGTGCAGGAGAGCACAAAGGCAAGACTGACACCTCTCACTGGGGCATCTGGGGCTCAGAGCTGCCAGCTGTAGCACAGTGTAGCACAGACCATCCTGTTTCAGGGGCAGGATCCACTGAGGAATTTTCTTCAGGAATGAAGGTCAAGAGACACTGCTCTTTATTAGTGACCGGGGAAGTAGCTAACAGATCCAAGCCAAATGCACATAGCAACTCTTATATGTATAGAGCCTTGGGGGATAATATTACTTGCAAAACAGAGGGGACAAACCCAAGCTGTTTTCTGTCTTAGGCGCTAAGGGCACCAGGTGGACCAGCAGCTTGGAGAGGTGCAGTGAGGGGGAGGGAAGTGCTATGTGTAGTTGTTATAAAGGACTCAGTATCGCTGCCTCTAGACAAGCAGGCACTGTGCCTTACAACTGATACAAAGTCAAGGAATGATTACATCAGATAGATGGAGACATGCTGGAGACACCATGTGGAAATGATGTCCATAGGGGATGGTTTCCCACTATTTCCCTTTTCCCTTCCTCTGCCTGGCACAAATTCTGTTGAAAAAATACGAAACACAGTTAGAGAATGAGTCTTCTTGGGATGATTCTTCTTATCCAGTGGGGGAAAGACTTGGTGGGACCCAGCCATGTGGGGGCTGTGCCATGATACTGAGAAAAGCTGGTTTCCTCTTGGTGCTGGAGATTTGGCACCTGCAGAAAGGTCCAGGAAGGGTCTGTTGGGTGCTTCTGCAGGTACAGGCACAGTCTGGGGTCCTGGTTCCTGTCAAGGTGGACCTGAAATGCACTTCTTGGGGACAGACATCTTAATGACATGTCCATGAGAAGTGCCACCAAACAGTGCTTCATATTTCCACAAATGGCATTTCCCACAGGCACTCAGCCTGCTGACTTCCCCACAAAGGGTTCCCAGAATACCTTATCTCCTCGGAAGCTTGCCTTCTCCCACTCATATAAAGATGTTTTATTCTTTAAGTGCCATGCCAGCCTTCATTCAGGCTTGGGCTTTACCTCTCCAACATTTCAGTCACCTGGGCAGCAGTCACTGAATATGTAAGGCCTTTTGAAAACTAGCAGTGTCCTGTGTGAACTATTTCTATGTGGAAAGAAGGGCACATGATCCCTCCTGGACCCATGTTGTCATCTCAGGAGATAGGCCTGGGGCCCCTGGCCATGGCTATAAACAAGAAGTCTGTGACTAGACCCTGAGCCCAAGGTTTTGGACTAAAACATGATAGCCACAAGCAGACTGCTGAATCCACTCAGCAAGGTGTGCAGAGGAGGACTGGGGGCAGGTACCATAAGAAGTGAAATAGCCTTCCCACCAGAACCCATCTGAGTTGGAAGACAAACCTTGATTCCATCTTGCTCAGACTCCTTGTCGTTGCTTGCTGTGAGCACAACATTTTCTTGTTTGAGTAGCCTCCAGAGGCAATGCCAAAGCATAAGAGATAGCTAAATCCAACTGTATGATGTTCTCAATTAATTTCCAAATGTCTGATTAGGATGACTGGTTGATCTAGCAATTAATTTCCAAATGTCTGATTTGGATGACTGGTTGATCTAGCAAACAGCAGTTTCTTCTTCTGGTGCCCTTCAAGCAAATCAGATGTAATTCTGAAACATGTTTTTAACCATTCAAAGGTTCTCAAAACTGGCCCACCAAAGCCACTCCACTGAGCTCTAAAGAAGCCAAGAGAAAGTGTCTCATCCCAGTTAGGGGCACATATCCATAGGATTCAGTGTCTGGGAGTAAATAATACAAAAAACACACACAGAAAACACCTACCAAAATGACTAGGTAGGAAATTTATCTTTTATAGTTCTAGCAGAGAATTTTACTCAGCTGTGAGCAGATGTTTATTAATGGATGGATTTTAAACGACTAAGCTCAGACAGATCACAAATGTATTTTGGCAATGTAATCCTCAAAGTAATACTTATGACAGAACATGCCCAATCACGCTAATATTTCAAGAGGGCTTTAGAAAGAGATAAGATTTACTAGTTGAGAATAAGAAATAAGATTTGTTATTTAAATGTACATGGACTTAAACATTTGGATGAGGAGGTAGGAGTAAGACTGTGAAAGGTTTTCAAAGTTCAAACAAAGAATACTGAACTCAGCCCTTAGCAGGATATGCTGAAGTGAGTTATGGACACTCATACAATCACAGTGATTTCTGTACATGAGCAAGAGTCAAGCTGCTGCAATTTTTTTGTGCAGTTATGGTCAGTTGTGGCTTTTGCTGGTAGCAAAAGTTTTGATTGTTCACAATACCTTATAGACACTGGTTTAAACAATTCTGAGGCTACCATGAAATTACCTCCACTGAATATAAGTAACAAGGAGGCTATCAGTCCCAACTACGTTCATGTCCATATGGATTACTTGGCATCAGTAGAGTACCTGATCTCTAGTTGAACAGGCAAGATCTTTAACACCCAATACAAAATTCAAGTAGTGTCAACTTTTTGGAGAGATGAGGCTAGAAATGGCTGGAGGGCCAAGTCAGGATGAGTTCCAGTCACAGAGCTGTTGGGCTATGTTAAAGTTAGAATACTTTATACCCACAGAACAATGCAAGTGGCAATGAGTGGATGCATTCATGGTTAGTAACCTGTGAAAGAAATTAACTAATCCTTTAAAATAATTCCCATTAAGAAACAGAGGTATAGACCTCAAAAAAAAGAGAAACTTTGGGTTTTATATTTTGCTTTGGGTTTAACAAGCCTGAACAAGAACTGCAAAATGCATTATTCAAAGCACTGTCTGAGATTTCTGCTGTCTTGTTATCACAAGCACACACTTTGTGCTGCCAGCAGATACGGTGTGGCAAAAACTGCCTAGCAAGTGCTTTCATGGAAATCATGAATTTTGCTGTGTCTACAGCTACCCAGAAGAATTAGTGTATATGTTAGGGCCTGGATACATTCCACCAACATTTAGGCAGCTAGCCTGAACTGTCTCAGTTAAGAGTTTCAGTTTCAATATTTGACCTTAGTTCCCAGTGAAGACAAGGGTTATTCTAGAAAGCATTTTATCCTAAGTCTGAATAGCTCTGAGCACCTGGCCCTTTCTCACATATGTGAATGCAGAAGGTTTTTGAGTAATTGCACAGGAGAAAGGTTTCCTGACTCATGATGGGCCTGGTGCTGCTGCTGCTCAGACCAGGGACTGGCTGGAACACACTTGTCTCCCTTCTGCATTCTGGGAAGTGTCCCATAGCCACAGATAAGGCACCGCCAGAGTTTATCACTTTGGGAGCTTATCGCAATACTCAGCATGAGACAGAATGGTGCTTTAGAGGTCCTTACTCCAAAAGTTACTTCCATCCAGGTGAGATCATCTTTGCACTCATTAACCCTATTACACTTCTGAATTTGGTTTCTTGTTGCCACATTAAAACTACCCATGGGCACATGGGGTACCAAGGGGTATTCGTGGGTCTTAATTAGCAAATAATTTTGATTATAGCATAGCACATAGGGATTCCTAAGCACAGAAAATCTGCAAAAAAGTATTCAAAGCAAACTTCACCTAAGAAGTCATTCACTGCAACTATTCTCTACCTTCTACACTTCATAGTGCAAAGCAAAGCAGAGCCTCCCACTGCAGGCAAGAGGTCCTCAAGTGGAGCAGAAGAAGAATTCCACCCCAAACAAATCCTCTCCTGGTGATTTGTGGAAGATTAGAAACCCTCAAGCTAGGGACAGACTATGAAGAAGTGGGCTTTGGGTAGCTCTCACTCTTGAATTTTGAAGGAAGCAAGAATCAAAACAAATGATGCCTCTACTGATAAATGTAGGTAGGCATTAACATGTGAAAGGACTAGGAAATGTGGATAACAGTGTGTGTGACTAGGAAGAGGCAGCAATAAGCCACTGTATTCTGCATGGGTAGTCAGGATACTGTGCAAAGGGTTTAAAATTGTTCAGTGAGGGGAGAAAATAAAAAGTACGACTTTTTACAGATGGCAAATACTTTTTTATGATATATGGGTCATACTTCACTGAGTGACTGATTATTTTTCAAAGGTATAGTCACCCCATTAACTATGGAGAGGCAGAGATGTTTTACAGCTGAATTTCAAAGACATTCAGTGGAGTAGTTTCTCAGATTATTATCAAATATTTTGAAAGCATGCAGAAGAATGTTCAAAAGAAAACTGGGCCAAAAGGGTAAGATTTTTAAAAAATAATCAATCTACTTGCTATTTTTGAATCCTTACAATTTCTTAAGATTAAAAACCCCAATTCTCTTCACATTTTCAACTTGTTCATATTTTCTCTGAATATAATGTGGGCACAGATATTTACACAAGTGACATTGATAGAAAAAGGAGTGTTTCAGAGTGTGATAGTCAGGAGACACCCCAACTCTGGCTTTACTGCCGTGCTGAAATGAAACACCACACATTTCACGTCTTGGTGACCCAAGTGATGTGGGAACACTAATTAGTCATTAACTTCTCTCTGTGATGAAAGAATTCCCCTAGCAGGAAGCTGAGGTCCAAGCAAGAAGCTGTGTTGAGCAGTGCCCAAGTGAAATTGGCTTTGGACTGTGGAGCAGGCTTTGGCACAGCTGGGAAAGATGGTACAGATGTAACATACAAACCTCTCCTTCACTATCTGCAGTGAAACTTTGCGTTAAAAGAACATAGCACTAGTGCAGAAATAAGATGAAATTTTAGTAAATGAATATTATATTTCCCATTCTCAAGTAGATAATTTAACTTAATGCTGAGTGGACATTTAAAGACCTTTGTCACTATGAGAACGAAAAAATTAATCAAGACTGTGGAGTTTCACAATAGTCACTTTTCCTTGCTTTTACTTCAAGCTTTGCCTTGAATGGTAGCCACTTTTAAAAGTACTGGGCAGTAAATTTCCTTCTTTAATTTATTTAATATCTGGTATTCTAAGACTAAAGGTTTTTAAATATTCAATTCTTTAATGATTCCCCACCCAAATGACATCTTACAATGTTTGCTAGCAAGAGCTAGGAGGTCAGCTCTTTTGGTTTTATTAAAGAGCTCTGTGAAATCAAAAAGAAAATCTTATGGAAGATTGTCGAGTGGTAAAACACAGGAAAAATCAAAATGGAAAAGATAATACTCTTTCCCTAAAATTCTAACAACATTTGGAAAATATTAGGAAATAAAAAATTTGGAAGTATAATGCTCCAGACCATGGGAAATAGGTGGATTTGGAACTGATAAAAACTAACGTAGCTCTGTTTAAATTAATCCAAATTTGTGACATATGATGATCTGGCCCAGAGGTAATATCTTCTAAATAATATTTTTTCTTATTTTTGACTATGCTGATGAAGTCATTGTTCTGTGCCAAAGTATCAGCATGTTTTGAAATGAATCCTTCATTTCAGGGGAGGATACATTCCTTGTTACATTAGCCCTCCAGATTCCTGCAAAGTATTACACTTTGCATTTCAAATTGAAGGTGGATTTGGACGCTGACTTTCTGATTGCCATTTTATTTTACAAGCTCTGCCAGTCCATTATGCTGATCTGATGGAGAACAAAAATTAATAACAATAATTTTATAGGCAGGACAGACTTTAAAGTTCATTTAAAGAACCAGTTCCAGAAAGATACCCCTGGCTGGGAATCTCCCCCTCCTGTCAGTGCTGGGCTCTTTCCCAGTCTGGGAGCCAGATCTGTCTGAGACGGGAGGAGGAAGCACAAACCTTCTGGCAAGGCAGCTTTTTTGAGCAGAAGAGACTAGTTAATTGAAAAGAGGCAGGAATTTTTATTTTGGCTCCTGAGGAGATACAAATTACTTGATAAACCATAGATTATTGGCTGGAAGAGGGCACTATTTGGTAGCATAGGTTCAGAATATTATGCCAATAACACAACATGCAAAAGGTGGAACAGGGACAGACAAGACCAAGGTCAATAGTGCAAAATGCATGGCTGGTTATTCAGCGTGAGACATCTGTGAAAACTGGGAGCTCATGATATGGATATAACATCAGACCAGGACAGTGTATTAGTTTCAGAAGAACAACAATACACTGAAGTTGCAACAGTGCGAAAAATGTAAAGGTGAGGTATTTGCAGGAGAGGTGTGAAATACTGCTATACTGCACAGGTGTCTGGCAAGTGTTCACCTGAGAGGACAGACACTTCAAGTCATCTATGATAAGGGATGATGAGTTAAAAGCAAAACAGGGGTAGGGGGAATCTGTAAGACAGATACCACAAGAGAAAGCTTTGAACATGTTTTTCTCTTCATTCGGAACAAAAAGGCCTGAAAGGGGTGGAAAATTATTTACAGAGGCATAAAGAATAAAGGAGAGAAGCTTATTTGAATCATAGTCTGTACTGATTTGAGAATAACTGCCTATAAATTGGTTTTGAATGAACAGAGAAAGAATGTATAAATATTTATATGCAGGCTGTTTGTAGCCATGAAGGTGGGAAAGCTCTGGAAACCTCCTCAGCTGTTGTGTGGGTGGCAGCTGTGCTGCTCAGGTGGATGTTGTAACATTCATGGGAGAATCCAACAATGAAACCACCTTAACGACTTCAGCAGGTTCATGTTCCTGTTTCCTTAAAGTTAAAAATATCCCTTAGCTGAAATACTACCACGTAGCCATAAAAATTGAGATTTTAGGATACTTAGATTGCACAGTACATTGCCAAAGCTGCTGCTAGAGTACCTAGTCTAATTCATCCCTGGGACAAATGGCTTGTTTCTGCTGGGCTGGACTCTGACTGTTACAATACAAAGTCTGGCACAAAATTGAGGAGTAATTCCCCCTTCCCCCAACAAAAATCCCTAAAATCAAAACAAACAAACCCAAAAAATCTCAGAAATCTCCAGTACATGGGATAATACTGGGGCAAAAAAGAAACAGCTCACATGGGCTCATCACTGCAAGGTCTGAAATGCAGAAGAAGCATCAAGTGGATGGATAGACTCATGAGACATTGCTGATAATGTCTTGAAGTAGAGCAGAAGCCAATGACATTTAAGTCATGCAGGCTCTGTTTCTCTTTGCTTCTGTGTTTCCCTTTAAAGTCCACTTATCCTGCCCACTGAAGCCAAACTCAAGAGCAATTAGTCCTTACTTCTGTTGACACTGCTATTATTTAATTTTTATTTGTGTAGCTTTACCATCGTTTCTTGTACTTGTCACGTAAACAGGGGTGGGTGTCTCACATAATGATGGGAAAAAGTTTTGAGAAACAGAATTTGTTTTCAGTCCTGTGTGGGGCTGTTGTACTAGCAGGGAAGAGGACACAGTAATAAAGTCCTTCAGACACAGAAAGATCTAAGACATAAATCACATAAATCTTCAGATGTTTAAGAATCTATTTGACCTCATGCTGTGTCATAGAGTTCAGCTCATACCACTGTTTGTGAAACATCACATTTGACATCTTTCAGGCAGACCTTGTGTTGATTGATACCAGTGTGAATATGCAGTAAATACATTTATTTCAGTGGATTTTCACATTCCAGATTGATATAGCAATACTTGGGATGACCTGAGATGTCTATACAGAAACTTATCCTGAGAAAGTCTAATTAAACTGGCCACCCCTTCCTTCAGTAATTTTGAGATGAACTAAATTACTTGACATTTTCAAAATCATAAGCAGATTTTGACAGAACCAGTTGAGATGGTGCTGAATGTTTCAAATCTATATACCCAACACATTTTGCTGTTCTGTATTTTACCCATCTGATTTCTGCAGCCCCACCTTCCTGCTTTTACCCATCTGATTTCTGCAGCCCCACCTTCCTGCTTTTACCCACAGCCCCTACGTCTCCCCTCACAAGTCAACTCTGATTTTGATCTTATTTATGTTGTACTCACAACAGCTCAACTCTTGACTCCATGGTGAGATACGGCCATTCACACATTATGCAGCAGATCTATGGACCTGGTGAAGTCCCAGTGGTATCCTGATAGCTGAAGAAAGGAGAGGAATTTTAAAATGTGCTTTCTCAGACAACAAATCTTTTAAATTACCCAGCCATAGCCCCTCTGTGATTCAACAGGGTAACCATTCCTTCTGCTCAATTTGAGAAGAAGGTTCTTCTGCAACACTCAGACATTTTTTTTCCTTTTTGTTTTTCAGTTGTCACATCCCACTTTATCTGTCAATAGCCAACTCGTCAGTGATATGTTGATATTTCTAGAAAATTCTAGGCAAAGAAATTTCCAAAAGTTCTCTTTTGGCTGAGACACAACTCAAGAATCCTGGTTGTTCCACAGAAATAGAACAAGAATTCAAGATTGGGTGCAATTGTAAGAGTGAGCCTGCAGATTTGGAAATAGAATTGCATCTCCTTGGCTACATACTTGTTCTGCTGTAGACTTTTACAGCTCTGAAGAAACTAAAGCTTTTGCTAAACTGGAAAACTACACTAATTTAACAGCTGGGACAGGGGCAGCATATCCAGGCTTGCTCGGAGGATTTGGTTTGCCTGGAGGGAACAAGTCTTTTATTTTAACTTCTAGACACACAGTGGGACAATAGCTCTCACTGCCACAGTCACAATCACTGCTGCATATATGTGCAGAAGGGTGATTTTCCAAGCCTGGTGGCATGCACTGAGTGGGTTTCTGATTAATTTAATCATAAATGCAGATATTTTTCATCTGCATCATCCCAGCATGTTGACTGCCACTCTGCAGAGCCTGAGCACGCTTCCTGCAGTAAACTTACAATGTAACCAAAATGCCCAAGATTGGAAGGGGCCTATGGAAAAAAGCCCAACATGGCCATTCTGGATATTTAAACTCATTTCTCCTCCCTTTTTATTAAACTCAGCTTTTGGGTTTGGTTTTTTTTTTTTTGTTTGGGTTTTTTTGGAGTATCTTGTTGGGCTTTTAAAATCCTATATTGTGTGTTTTTGGAGAACTGTTCTAAATAGGACAAGGCAATGTTACATGAAGACAGACCAGGCTTTGTTTTGCACCCTCAACAAGTTTGCTTTTCCAATGAATATCATGCCTAAAAGGACTCTGTTTTTCTCCCATAATCATGTCCATCTTCAAGCCTGTTCTTCACTAATGCACACAGCTGCAACCAGTCCATTCCTTCACCTTTGTGCCTGTGGTCAGGGATGAACCTTAAGGACTATTGCTCTTCCAAGGCAGGAACTTTGGGCAGCAGCTTCCAACTACTTCTGTTTTCACTATGCAAAGAGGCACTTAATTGCTACTTGCATTTAACCCAAGCAAAAACTAATTTTCATGCCTGGGACTGATCCCTAAAGTTGAACCACATGTTTAACAGCTGCCATGAGCTGCTTTCAGTGTAACAATGGGATAGTTTTGGCAAGGTCTGGAGAGGGAGCAACCATGCAACAGGGAAAGGAGGAGTGTCCTCAAGTGCCCTTGTACTGATTCATTTTGGTCCTATATTGATTCATAAGTCATGCATTTTTAAAAGAGCCCTGCTCTGCTGGAAGCCCAGAGCATTGCATTTTTGACAGAAAAATATTGTGCCTAGGAAAATTTCTGTTCGTTTCTGCAACATGTTGATCTGGATGTCTCAGTGACATGCACTTGGGACAGAAATGCTGGGCTCTTGAGCAAGGCTGAGGGCATGGAAAGTTCCAGTCTGCAGCAGGCTAGGCTTGCAGTGCTGGCAGCTGCCTGACTGTGCTTCCAGGATGTCTCTGGGTTGGGTGGGAAGCTCAGGGTGCAATGTCAGTGTAGGGTTAGTGTGTGCTTCCCAGGACAAAGACCTGGCAAGGCTGTGGTGGAGCTTCCCACCCTAGGGAACCAAGCAGTGCCTGTGGAAGGACAGCACTGTGGGAAGACTCTCCCTCCTGCACCTCTCCAAATGTGCATGTGGCTCCAGGGAGCCAGGAACAAATGGTGAGAGGGAACAGGGTTTTTTATTCTGCGACCATTTCTGATCCATAAGAATTGAAGTGTGGTATTTGGGACCTGCTCTGGACTAGGGAAGTCAGAAGGATTTCTGAAGAGGGCAAACCGTGCCCTGGTGTTTTGTTTTTTAATCCCCTCAGGCCTTCCAGATGAAGAAGCAGCAATGAAAATTGATTTGGACAGAAAAGGAAATTGCCCCATAACCTCATGAAGGTAAATTGGTATTAGTCTATGGTCTTTACTGCTTTGCTCCCTACTGCAGAGCAGACAATCTGCAGGTCCCCTGCCCTGGGGCTCCACTTGCCTTAAAGCACAACAGTTCTGAGGTTCCTTTGCTCTCACAAGTGCACTGGGAGAGCTCTCCTTTGGCAGTCATCTGCACTTTGCCAGTGCCAGGGCAATGAAGGGCAGCTGACCTGGTCACACAAGGCAGAGGGATGCACTGACACTGCTGTGCAGAGGAGCAGGAGAGGGGTCTTGGTCAGCAGGCAGAGCACAGGCTCACACACCAGTTCCTGCTTCTTGACAAGTAATTCCAGACAGCGATGCCCCAGCAGCAGATTGTCTGCACGTTTCAAGTGCCCAGCTAATGCAATGTAATTGAAATTATCTTTGCTAACAGAGAGCTCTTGCAAGAAGTCATCTCTCCTTTCCCCTGCCCTGGGTTATCCGTGAGTCTATCAGCAGCTCTTGCCACTCAGCTGATCTGTGGGGACTTGCTGATGTGTGACTCTTGGGTGACTCTGATGATCTCAGTGCTACAACAATCATTCTGCTTCAGGACCATGCAGCACAGTGGGAATAGCAAGAAAAAGGGAGTAGAAAGCCAGATCTTAAATACAAGAATGTGCATTAATTTATAAATGCAGGTATGCATATATTATTTATATGCTATATTTATACAGCATGTCTATGTTTACATGTATTTATATATAATACCTACACTCACTATGCATATGTATATATGTTTATGTATGTGTGTATGTGTGTCTATAGATAGCTATATAAGTACACCTGGAGAGCACATCAACTAGGTGCTCAAATTCAGACTATTTGGACTCAGAGTGCTCATGCTGGGGTTGAATTAGATGAGGATTTATGTTCATCAACTCTTCTTGACTACCCACTTTGCCAAAGAAATGAGAGCAGAGTTTGGCTAGAACAAGTAGGGTTAACTTAGCTGATAAGTCCTCTGAGAAAATCTCAAGCCAAAGAAAGTCAAAAGGGGGTGGAGGGATGGAGGGGAAGATATATGAATGATTAAAGTATCTGAAAGGAAATCAGTAATTTTGAACCGTCAGAGCTGGAAACAATTAGTGATGGCTGGCAATTCAGAAGAATCAATAAGAGAAGGATGAGATTTCTAATAACTCAAAAATAAAATCTGCTGATAAGTTAAGAAGGAGTTATAGGGGAAAAAAGAGGTGAATAGGATACTAAATCTGTTAACAATTTTTGTCAGTGCCAACACTGCCTTGGAAGAGTCACGTTTGTTCTATCACCTCCACCCAGACAATTATAACAATATGTATTCACCAGGCTCTCATGACAGGAGCACCCACCAATCCCATTAGCGCTAAGGAGCTGCTGGCATTTGTTTTTATTTTAATTTATCACTCAGCTGTTTCAAATCATGTAAAGCTAAAACTTGGCTTACAAGTTGTCATTTCCAATGCTAATCGTTTGTGCTTACTGCATATGTGCATGTGTGATATGTATATTTTCTGAATTGTAAAACTGGCATGGAAAATTCACAGTCTGGGTATGAAATGTCCTCTCTGGCCCTTTACTGTGAAGGTTGGTCATGTTAAACATATTGACATACGTTTACTCCCCAAACAGAAGCCTGCCAGATGAAGCAAACTAGCTGAGTCTAGGTCACCACCCCTTTACAAAGGTTTAACAAGCTAACCCAGAGCAGTAGCTCAGATTGTATGTATATAGGCTCACCCTATTCTAAGGCAAAGTGATGATATCCATGTGATTTCCTTAATTTCTCTAGTCTGGTGACACATAGCACAGGCATGTGATAAATTGCATTTATTTTTCACCTTTTGACCTCCTCAGTTGTTCTCTGCCCACTAATCCATTTCTGCTGGGACCGCTTCTGGCATTAGAAACCCCTGAGCAGTGCTCAAACAGCCAGTGTTCAAAAAAGAGCCCTGTCACAGATGGTTTCTTTCTTTCCTTTGTAAACACAGAGTTTCCCTTTTTTATCCTCCTCTTCCAAATTACACTAGTCCAGAAAAGATACCAGTGACTGCTACAAGGATGTTGTAGTTGTGGGTCTGGCTAATCATCCAGAACCATGTCCAATGCTGTTCGAAGTCCTCAGTTGAAGGTACAATTATTCTGGTATAAAAAGCAAATACCTTGAGAAGTACTTTTTCTAGAATGTGGTGGAAACAAGATATATGGTGGCTTGCTCTGGAATAAATATTATGTTACAAAAATCACTCATGTCTTCAGTGCTTCAGAAGAATTTTGCTAGTTTTGGCCCAAATCCTGTAATATGCTCTTTATGGGCAAAAAGTCCTTCCTCATGGACTAACTGAAAGATTGAAGCTGTATTTGGACTGTACAGTTGAAAGCATTCAGCTGCTTCTCAGCACTGATGGGTTGCTTTTCAATTCCATCTAACTTAAGTGTACAAGTACTGTTGTAACTATTATGCTGGGAATTTGCATTCTGTTTGCTCTGGGACATAAATGTGCAACACTGGGGTCCCAGAGCTCAGCACAGAGCTAGGGATGAGCAGTGAGCTCCTGGCTTCTTTCCTCCAGTGTCTTACCCTGAATCATTTTCTTCCTCCCCAACCTGCAGCTGTTTATCTCTTGATCCTGTTATGACAAGGGAATCACTGCAGTTGCAACAAGTCATTTTATGCTCTGCTAGGAACATGAGGAGTAATAGCAGTACTCCAGGTACCAGTGGCATTTTATGTGGTGGGTATGGATTAGGTTCTGATCCCAGGTGAGAGGCTCTGAGAGAAGGCAATTTGTGCACAGCCTGTGTGCTGGTGGAGCAACTGTGTCCTTGGTATGCAAGAGCTTAAGAGACTTTCTATCAACTGTGCAGCAATCTCAGGCTCTCTTTTCCACTCTTAGAGAGCCCAGACTCTGTATGACACCTCTGTAAGCAGGACTTTGGATTTCATTTGCATTCAGATTGACTTCACATGACACATTGTGAGCCTGCACACACTGCAGCCAAGACATAAAGCCACTTTGTCAGTCTCATGCCCAGTTGAATGCAATTTCCTAACTAAGCTGATAAATCCAATTGTTATATTCTCATAAAACCTGGTTTTTTATTTTGGGGAATCAATCTTTACTCATCTGTACAGCAAACACCTGCAAAGGCTTTGCAAAATTGCTTGAAAGAATCACAGGCCAATCCCTCTTTCAGTAGCCCAATAAACAAGCAAAACTCAACTAAATCACACTATTTCTCTGCCTCATTTTCATCCATGCTCCTAAACAGTCTATGGAGTTAGATTCCAGAGTTAGTTTTGTTGTATGGCTTCTCCTTTGAAACAGGCAGTTTTCTTTCTCCTTCAGCTGTTTCCACACTAAAACCAAACCTCTCACCATGAATGCCTTCAGCCTCATCTGTCATTGCCGACACTGACTTCTTTGTTCTTTGGTTCTGCTCTTGGCTTTCAAGCCATCTTCCTGCAGATATCATGGACAATGGACGTTGCATACATCCAGATACTTTCCCATGTTGTTTTTGTCTGAATGGTGGCATCTTATTCCCAGGGATTCTGGCCTGGGGCAGGTATCCCACAGGCAGTCCTAGCAGAGAAAGGCTGAGTCTACCTAACCCTTGTCATACAAGGGAGCAACATTTTTGTAGGAAAAGCTCTTACTTGTAAGAATTTGCGCATGCAGGCTCCCAGCCAGACTAGCACCAATTCTCATTGCATTTAGGGGATGTTTGCATGAGGCAGAAAAACTACAGCATTTTTCTACATACCTATAAACTGGAGCACATTAAGGGCAGGAAATACATTCATTGACCTATAAGGACTTTGTTTAGCTCTGATTTATTAAAGGTCACTCAGCATGAAACTATTAAAAAAAAAAAAAAGGCCATGTCTGAGAATTGTGTTTGGATTTTTTGAGATACATTAACCTAGTTGGTTAGACATAATTTCTTTGGATTTCAGGAATGTATTTAGTGCTGTACCTCACATCAGTGCAATCTCCGTAAGTCAGAAAGCATTACAGGGATGACGAGGCAGAAACTGTCAAAGCAAATGGTTCAGCAGTAGGTTGGGGCACCCAAAACCTGCAGAATACAAGAAAAAGCATAAAATATTCACACTTTTTTTTTTTTTTTAAGCTATGCAAATGTTCAAAACCCACCTGTTGCCCAAGATTTAGAAAATTACTTTTGAAAACTTGGATTAAGTGAAGATTTCTTTTATATTTGCATTGTACAGAGAATAAGTGTTAGGTGCCATTTGGCTTCCCAGGTGAGTGGCTGGTGTTCTGGAGCTTGTCAGTGTCAGGGGGATGGCAGACCCTGCTGGCTTCATCCCTTTGCTCTCTGGCCAGCACTGGGGCAGGCAGAGAGCTGCAACACACCAGCCAAGTGGTTTCTCTCTCCCACGCTTCAGAGGGGAAGTATCGGATTGTCAGGCACAGTCTGGTCAGCGCTCTGCTCCTGGGATAGTGCAACCACATACTGTCCTTATTTGGGCTGGATTGCAGGGTTACAAGCCAGTCCTTGGGGTTTTTTTGCCTTTTAACAAGTTCATTTTGGTGAGAAACTTTTTTCCCCCTGTAAGAAAAAACCCCACAAATATTTTTAGAGCTGGTTAAATTATTTGTTATGAACAGATTGTCCAATGAATTTTGGCCTTTTTCTGAACATGAGTCATTCACAAACTTATTTCAGTGGATGTATTTGTTATCCATAAATACTGAAATATGCAAAGAAACTTCAGTCTCTGGGTTTTCCAGAACAGCTTGGGCTTTTTTATTATCATCTGCTTTTCTTGGTCCGGCATTGTTTATCTATACTATGAAGCACTGTATCATCACTGTACATAGTAATAAAGGACTTTAAATGTGAATGGCAGCTAAAAATATTTGAAGGAATAGAAAATAAAAATGCATCCTTACTTGTGGTAAAAGCCTGTTAACATTGACTTCAGATGTTTTTGTGGACATGGCTGTGGTTGCTGAAACCATTGCAAACACAGAGCAGCATCATTCAACAGATAACATCAAGAAAAAAAATCAGTATATCTAGGCGCAAATTGATTGGGTTGTATACCCAGCAAGAGATCTGGACACCCAAAGTTTCTCCAGGAACAGCGAGTTGAACTCCTGCATAGTACATGAAATAACTCCAAGTATCCTTGTTGGCTTCAAGTTTTCTAGATTATTAGACTTCTTCCTTCTACCCAGACTTAGTCTGAGTGGGTTGGGGCTTGCTCTAGGAATAAACTGGATCAGCAATTAAAGTCAAGGTATGATTTAGGATCTGAACATCTGAGTCTAGTAGACCAAGTTAACTGCCAGACCCTAGAGAGGCCTCAAAGCTAGGATGAAGATGGGGCAACCCCCACTGTTAATACAGGCTTGGGATGGAGGAACTGAGAACAGCCCTGCAGAGAAGGATTTGGGAGTATTGGGGAATGAAAGTTGGATGGAGCTGGCAATGTGCACTCATAGCCCAGAAAGACAATTGTAGCCTGGGCTGCATCAGAAGTGTGACCAGCAGGTCAAGGAAGGGGATTCTGCCCCTCTGCTCTGCTCTGGTGAGACCCATGTGGCATATTGCATCCAGCTCTCACCTCTTCAGCTCAGGAAGGCCTTAAACCTGGTGGAACAGGTCCAGAAGAGGCTCACGAAAATTATCAGAAGAATGGGACATCTCTTCTATTAGGAAACATTGAAAGAATTGTGGTTGTTCAGCCTGGAGAAGTGAAGGCTCTGGGAAGTCCTCCCTGAGGCCTTTTATGTGGGGGACAAAGGTGAGGACAAACTTTTTAGCAGGGACTGTCATACTGGGTATGGGGTAACAGTTTTAAACAAAAGAGGTTAGATTCAGAACAGATAAATAAAAGAAAATTTTAATGATGAGTCATAGAACATTGCCACAGGTTGCCCAGAGAGATGGTAGATGACCTGTCCTGGAAACAGTGTCACAAAAGCTTAGTGTCACAAAATTCAAGGTCAGGTGGGATGGGGCACTGAGAAACCTGACCAAGTTGAATATGGCCCTGCTTATTGTTCAGGGGTTGGACTAGATGACCTTTAAATGTCCGTTCCAACCCAAACCAATGATTCTATGATTCTATGTCAGCAGAGACAAACAAATGTATTTTCACAAAATGTTGGTGGGTTATGGTTAAAGATACTGTTTGGGTCATTGACAGCTGCAGACCTATTTATGTGCCAGAGCCTACACGTAGGCAGGGAGTTACAGCAATGACCATATTTCCACAGCCAAAAATGCCTGTACTCACCCTCATCTAAAGTACAGGCTAATGATCCCAACTGAGCTTTTTCAGCAGAAACTTTGCAGAGGCTGAGGACTTTTGCAGTAAAAGTATCTCTTTGGTGCTTGTCACAAATCCTATTTAAATTGCCAATCCTGACCTTAATCCAGAGCAGCCCCAGCAATCCAGTGAATCACACTGACCACTTCAGATAGCAGGTTTGAAATAGGCTTTTTGAACACTCTACAATTAGCAATTATTTGAGCTTTTCAGATCCTGCTTTCATAAACCCTACCCTGAAACTTTTGGATTGCCCACTTCACCTGAAAAAAAAGTGAATTGAAACTTACTTCAGTGTAGACCAGTGGAACAGGCAAGATCCATCTACACATGTGGCCATGTTTTGAATATCCTCCAACAACACTTCAGTGCAAATAATGTCAAAATTGTTTTATGTTAGTACCTCTGAAAGCTACCCTCCAGCATGAGCAAGGCATATCTTCAAAGTACTAATTAAATTAGCTCCTGTCTTTACTCTTTCAAGCTGTTTTCCTTGATCAAGAAGACTTTCCATCAACGTGCAGCTGACACCAAGCTGGATGGGAAAGTTGATCTGCTGGAGGGTAGGAAGACTCTACAGGGGGATCTTCACAGACTGGATTGATGGGCTGAGGACAAGAGCAAGAGTTTCAATGAGGCTGAGTGCTGGGTCCTGAAGTTGGGTCACAACAATCCCAGGCTTGGGGAAGAGTTTCTGGAAAGCGGTCAGTAGGAAAAGGATCTGGGAGTGCTGGCTGACAGCAGCTGAACATGAGCCAGTGTGTGCCCAGGTGGTCAAGAAGGCCAATGGCATCCTAACCTGGATCAGCAATAGTGTGGCCAGCAGGACCAGGAAAGTGACTGTCACCCTGTACTCAGCACTGGTGAGGCCACACCTTGAGTACTGTGTCCATTTCTGGGCCCCTCAATTCAGGAAGGACATTGAGGTGCTGGATTGAGTCCAGAGAAGGGCAGTGGAGCTGGTGAAGGGTCTGGAGCACGAGTCCTGTGAGGAGCAGCTGAGGAATCTGGGAGTATTTAGCTTGGAGAAAAGGAGGCTCCGGGGTGATTTTACTGCTCTCCACAGCTCCCTGAAAGGATATTGGAGCCAGGTGGGGTTTGGATTCTTCTGTCATGTCTCAAGTGCAAAGGACAAGAGGAAATGGTTGGGCAAGATTCAGATTAATATTAGAAAGGCATTTTTTGCTGAAAGAGTGGTTAAGTATCGAAGTTGGCTGCCCAGGGGCTGGAGGAATCACCATCTCTGGAAGTGTTCAGTAGGCATCTGGATGTGGCACCTGGTGATATGATTTAGGGGTGATTATGATGGTGTTAGGTTGATGCTTGCACTAGATGATCTTAAAGGTGTCCTCCAACCTTGATGATTCTGTGATATACTCTATACAGTTAAAAAACAATAACAACAAAAGGACTGGATTTATATAACAGTTTTATCCTAAAAGATTTTATAATAACATATGTATTGAATTTCATTGATTAAACTTGTCTTACTAGCTTATACATTATTTTTTCTTCCTTTCCAAGGAGTTACATGCAGAGGATTTCAGCATGGATGTAATTGGTGAGTTTATTTTCATCTGCTGGTCCTATGTTCAACCAGGTCTCATATTTCCCTCTCTTATGATTAATTTTTTTTTAAATTTGGTTGCTCAGAGAAGGCAAACGCTAAAGATAAGGTGGAAGGAGTGTGAGTTCGTAATTTTGAAAAATAGCCAGAAAACCAGCTTCGATGAAGAAAAATACACTGGAGGTTGGTTTAACCTTTAGGCCACCCAGTAGGCATCAGAAACTGAAAGCATCAATCAGTGTACACCCAATTTTCCAATTAGGAAATTTTCATCTATGAGTTATTGTTAAACTTTAATAGCATTATAACAATATTGATGCCCTCCTAATAGTGCCCTTAAGGCACAGTGTCTTGCCCTAATCAGTTCAAGGAAACACAGGGAGAAACTGAACTGAAAGACTTTAGAAAAATGGATGACTAGTAAAAGAGCTGACCAAAAATCTTCATTATGTCAATTCTTCTGACATTTGGAGTCTGCCAAGTCAGTTCTTACCTTCTCTGGGGCCTGGGAGTTTAGCATGACAATTAAGGAAAAAAATGCAGTTTATTGCAACATTTGGGCTCATATGAAGGTTTATATTCCATACAACCTCAAATTTCCTCATTTTGCCAGTCTTCTTGCTATAATTTTCAGTTCAGATGAGTGATAACCTTCAGCATCACACTTAAGTCCAGGTTTTTTTATGTTTTCCGTTTCCCTGTTTTCCTCCTCCACACTGTGGCCCACAGCAGGCTACCTGTGAAAACTCTTTGAGGTGAGCCCTTGCTCATAAAACGTGGAATGTTCTTTCTAAAGAGATTATTCTTAATGAGTATTTTCTCCTACCACTGTTAAACATCTTTCTGCTAGAATCCACGCAGTAAAGCAGACCTGTAGTGTTTCATCTTACATGTTGGCATTTAATCATGTATCACATACAAATGTCATGTACCACATTGGCTGGTGCTTCATCCTGCCAGAAATACATTGCTCAGCCTGACTTCCCCAAACCAAGCAGATAGATTCTTAATATATACCATTTTATGTCTCACTTTAACAAGTACCAGTAACAGTCAGATCTTCAGTACTCCCTCGGCGATAGATATCATTTGTGTAAATCACAAGTGGGCAGATGCCAGAACAAAGATAGGTGTACAAGTCAAATTACCTGACATACCCACAGCCTCTGACATGCTTATCTTATGACATAATTGCAGGTCTGAAATTCTGCTGAACCCACTGCTACACCAAATAAATCTTCAGTCTGTGAGTAATATCATTACTACAGATCTTGCTTAGTATATCTAGAATTTTGTGTCTGACTGCTTTAAGGAAGAGTTTGGATGTTTTCCAGGTGACCTGCATACTTATATATAAATGTATATGTCTCTTTAAAGAGTGCCTTACACCGTGAAGCTGACCAGAGAATCTGTGAAAAAGTTAAATTTATTAAGAGTGCGTTGACTGCTTTCTTTAGCTATGTGAAACTTTTATGGATGATCCTTCAAATCTGGCTGCTGGTTAGATTCCAGACATTATATGTACCTATGTATGGTTATAATAACACAGCTACAAGATTTGCTGTAGGAGATATAAAGGGAGTTGTATATAACTGCACACAAATGTCTCAAGCCTGCAGCAGGATGGAGGGCCAAAATCAGGCTCAAATTCTAAACCAGATCTCAGCTGCATTAGCTGCAAACCTGCAGCTTCACAGATTCAGTGCAAATTGCAACAGCCTGGTAGATAGTTTTTAGGGCTTTTGTCCTTTCAATAATCTTAATGTACTTTAAAGGACTGAAATAAACTACAGCTCTTCAGACTGAAGGTTTTATGAAGTAGATGTTTTTTATGAAAGTTTTTTTTTAAGCAGACCAGTTTTATGAAGTAATCCCAGAACATAGACCTTGGAAAGCAATGTACAGAAAACACAACCATTGTACAATGGTCTAGAAGGAAGCCACACACCAATTGAGGGCAAGATCTAAAGGATGTCATGCAAGTTTTGGTGAGTTAAGTAGAAGGACAGTACAAGAATCACCTTGGCCCAAGATGTTGCTGCCAATACCTGATTGCATAGAATTGTGGAAGCAGAAATGTTAAAAAAAAACCCCAATATTTTCAAATTTTCATTATCTATGTGACCATTTAAGTCCCTGTGTATGCTGCAGTAGGGCTAGAATCAGAACTGTATATTTATAATATTTCTTTATGAATGCAAACTATGATGTTATACTAAAAATACATTTCTTGGTCATGAAATATTTTACTTTATTTGGAGATAAAAGGGATTCTTTCAGTCTGTACCTTAACCAGCTCTAATGCTTAGACATTTCCCAATCCTCCCCATCTTCTTGTCTTTATAAAATTATGAAATAATTTGAGTAATTTCTTGAAGAAGTACTTGGAAGTTGTTACATGGCAGAGCAGAAATTAGAAATATTTGGTATCGTGAGGTACTGAAATGATGTGGTGGAATCTTATAAAAGGCTAGTTTTAAGTTCTGGAATAATAGGCAGTCACTAACTGGAGAAGAATGAAAAGAGTAGGACAACAACTTCCATTGCTGAAGTTATTTGAAAGTCAAAATGCAAAAGTAAAGAAATAAAAGTTTGAATTTAGGTAATTTTTTACTAGGTAATGAAACATGTGTTTGGACAATACTCTTGGGCAGTTGGTGTGACTCTTGGGGATGGTTCTGTACAGGTCCAGGAGTGACTTGATGATCCTTGTGGGTTCCTTCCAACTCAGCATATTCTGTGATTCTGTAATAAGGAGACAATCTGAGGAAGATTGTACTCCAAGGTACCAGGTCCCTCACTTGTGGTAGTTCTAGTCTTCAAAACAGTCATAACAAAAGGCAAAAGACTGCTTCTTCTGTTATGAGGAAAATTCCAAATCTGAGATTCAGAGTATTTTGTAGCCCAACAGCATAACTCACATAACAGAAGGAGTTGACTGGGTGTTCCTGGTGAATCCTCAGCAAACCCTCCTAGTCCTGCTTTGAAGCATGTCTAGCTTCAAATTTTGGAATGCTGGACACAAATTTCTGAAGAGCTGAATCTATGGAGATACTCTACAGCACAGACAAAGAACCTTAATAAATTGCAATCATGTAGTGAAAGTTTTAGGTAAGAGCTTCACCACACCAATCAAATAATCTAAGACAAGTAAGGGGCAAAAAGGAAATGTCAGAAATATTTTAGCTAACATTTTTGTAATGAAATTACCAAATACATATCATGTTACTGCATAACCTGAAGCCTTCCAGCTTCAGAGAAAATGTGTCTTCTGTAGGGTTATTGAGAAGCTTGAGAAGCTCCTGCTGCTTTGCATTCACTGTAAAAACAGAGTTGTACCTACACTGCTTCAGATCCCTTTTCTTTTTTCCCATAGTTTTTGGTTACACTGAATGCTCTGACTGCACAGACCAATTGAGCAAATTTTTAATTCTTCCTTTCCTAACTTAAATTCCCACAACCTAATGTTTGTAGTGGAAGCATGAAAAGGCAAAAGCATAAACTTTTTCTTAAAGATGATTGTACATTAAGCAAGGAGTGAATCAGCATTAGTTAACCTTTGCATTGGGGTTCTGTTTGCAGTTCCTGGGGTGAGGCTGATATACCAGCACCAACAAGGTGCTACTGCAGAGGGGGAGAGCCTCCATCTCTTGGACCTGAGTAAGCACACCAGAACAACTGCAGCATGGTCTGTGGCCTCCTCCCTGCTGAAATGCACAAGGAAGATCGAGCTGAACTCAAATGCTTTGTAAATAAGCTGTCGTAACTCGGAGCGAGTTCATTTACACTGGAGGACAGGACTCTCAGGCATTCCAGGACTGGAAATTTAATCTGAAAAGAGCAGGATGCTGCCAAACATGTACTAGTGCAATATGCTTAAAAAAGGGTAGCATTCTAAGATGCTTTTGTAAGATAAGCCAACTTATTGCTGAAATGCCTTTGGGGAAAAACTGGCTTGTGTCTAACTGCAGTTGGACCTTTGGCTGTAGTGGATGGCAAGCTTCCCGCTGGTCAACCACACACTGAGTGTGTGCACCAAATTTTTGTAATGAATGGTGACTACCATTACTGTACTGCCTTTACCAGAATTTGTACCAGACTAAGCCTTCTTCCGGCTCCTCTCAGCTTCAGCAAAGCCTCTGCTGGACTGCTGCCTCCCACTGTGTTGCCATGATTTGAGGCAGGTGTGAATCAACCGGAAAATCTTTATACAGAGAATGATCAGGTCTGGAGAACAGGTCAGAGGAAGAAAACTCAGTAAGTTGGAGTTACTGAACTGGAAGAAGGAAAACTTGTGACTAAAAATATGCCAGCAAATATCCAAGATAAAAAAGGCTTCTGTTGGCCACAAGGGAATAACTTTTTCTTTCTGTCTGTTGTGATTAGAACAAGAACTAATGGACTTACATTGCAGAAGAAAAGTTTTGGATAGAAAGAACAAAATGTTTCTATTGGCAAGGCAATGAAGGCTTGTAACAGATTATTTGGGATGCCTACAGAATGTCCCTTTGTGGGGGGAAATTTAAGGAGATACCAAATCAAAATCCATCAGGATGGCAAAGGTACATATTTCTTCCTGTGTTGAAGCTTTGGACTGGAGTGCATCCCATCTGGAAGGACTTTCCAGGCTTATAATTCTACACTGGAGGGCAGAGACCTCTGTGTGCACACAGGTTTTTGTGGGCTCTCCAACTGGCTCCTGTGGGAGCTGTGACACTGGGCAGAGGATGCTTCACTGGGCATTGCACAGGGCACTTGTGACCAGCCTTGATCCCTCTAGCTCTTCTCCCAAACCTGTTTCTCAGCATTGCTCTGCACAAACACAATCCAGTATGGCATTTCAACTGGAAGCAGAGACCTCCCGGGTTAAATGCCCAGTAGACAAGGCCAAAGAGTTGCTCTCACTTGCTCTCTGTCTGCAGCAGATGGACAAGTTCCCTCCTGACCAGCAGCACAGCGGGGGCATGGAGATGGTGCAGGCTTGCCATGCTGTGACCCAGCCTCCCCTGCAAGAAGGATGAGGTCTGAGCCTTGGTGTTCTCCAGCTGCAGATGGAATTAAACCTCAGACTCCCCCTTGTTGGATGAACTCTCTAAATGCTGTCCTAGGTCACCTTTACCCTCAGTGGCTTTGATGAATTCGGATGTATGACAATGTTTATTAAACATATAGCACCACATGCAAGCTCTGAAAATGCCTCATTTTCTTAGAATACTTTTGTATTAAGTAAGCCTATGTAATTTCCCACTTGTATGTAAATAAACCTGCAAAAGGTTTCCCAGGTTGCCTTTCTATCCATAAATTGAGTGGTGCAGGTTAGGGGCCTAGCCTTGGTGCCTGTGGTTTCTCTTCTCCCCAGGCAGTTTGAGTTCTGCACTGCCCAGCCTTGAAGATTTGTGGGTAAGCAGCTTAGATGTCTAAATAATGTATGGATCTGTGTACAGAGCCTTTCATGTAGAGCCTGTGTTGCAGGCAACAGTAGCAGTCTAATTCAGGCATTCAGGAATTCTGGGTTTGCTCATGTCTGCCACTTTGCTTGTTGCCTTTATGTGATTGTGTGGGTTTTTCCTTGGCAGGAAGCACTGTGTTAGAGATGATGTATTAGCAATGATGCAACTTCTTCAATAATTTAAAAAAATTCCTGAAATTCTTGCCCTTATCTAGTATAGCACACAGTACATTTCAGCAAAGAGCTCCTGGAAGAGGAGCTGGGAGCGTTTGTGGCCTCTTTCCAAGGGCAAGTATCCAAGATGTTCTTCCTCCCCCCAGCTGCACAGACACATATCAAAGGAGCCCCGTAATTGTGGTCTCATGTCAAGAGGCCTCTTGAATACACACTTTGGTGTGACAAAATTCCTAGATTTTTGTCCCAGATTGGTATGGAATAGTCACTTAATACTAAAAACATGGGCATGAATATCAGGAAAGTTTATCTGGGAAGAACGTTCAGTCCTTCCATACATCCACATATTTCACTGTGAGTGTATTTCCTGAACTCAACATATTCATCAGTCAAACTTCACTTCAAAAGTTAGTAACAGTTAAAACTGTCCACCTTTTCCCCATCCTTTTTCACAAGGCAGTGAATTCCTATGGCTAATTTTTTCCTTGCTTTTCATTCTGAGAGTATAATTTATTCCACTATCTTTACATTAAGTTAGTCATGGGTCCAAATCCCATTTATTACTGCAAAAATAAAGTGATGAGAGTACAGGGGGAAATTAAGCAATGAGGTGAATAAACACTCTTCAGTGGTCATGCTTGTGATGCTCTGCAAAGACAAAGCATGAGTCAAGAAGATGACTGTTTATCTGAGCTTAAAGATTGTTGATTAAAAAGACTTGTTTGAAAACAGGCAATGCTTACTAAAAATATGGAATATGATGCAGTGGCTAAAGTGATATAGGACCATCTTTTCCTAGTTCAAGAAAAGTAGGGCTTGCAAAAATATGTACCTTTTTTTGCATAATTAATGGCCTTATTCTCTTTACTTATTATTAAGAAAGTAAATCCTGTCAATTAGAAATAATTTATTTGTATTTTTCACTGTTTGAAAATGAGATACAGAAGAGAATGCAAGGACAGAAAAATAAAAAAGTCCTTTAGAAATCTAAATGGGAACATATGCAAGGTTTCTGCTGTCTTGAGGTCAGCGAGTCAAAATCAGTTTTATTATAAAGAAGCACTAAGGGAGAGGGGCATGTGTTTGTGAGTATATAATCTCATCTCCACCATCTTTTCATCTGCAAAATATGAAGCTGAAACAAATGACAGCCTCCTGACATCTGATTCATCATACCACACTTGCAGTGTAATCAATGAAGAAGGGGGGGTAAGAATGTTAATACATAACAGAAAGAACAAGGTAGGTAGTGAAACCTATTTAGTGTACCCATCAGAAGCAAGAGTAATAGCTGGCTTAGTTTTAAACCCGCAAATTTAGAAAAATGAGTCATGACAGTTTTAACAATGAATGTAAGATGTCCTTTCATGGTAAGAGAAAATATATAAAATACTTAAAATACTTACATGCAGTAACACACTCTATCATCTTGTTTCGTACATTTGGCCATGTAGCTTGAGCTTGCCGCTGGATGTACAAAGGAGGTGTCAACGGCTGACACAAATGTAATGGGAGCAGCAAGAGGCAGAGCCTCAGGGTTACAGAACAGAAATGCACTTCCCAATGAGCTGCAGGTTATTCCAGTAAGGTAAACTGAGAATCAGTCCCTGAATTTTACACAACATTTAAAACATAGAACTCCCACAACTACACTTTGCAGAAGCCCCTCACTGGCTCTACACTGATTTATGGGCCAAGATTAATGATAATATCTTGTCCAGTGGTGACTGAAACCAATGGATATATTCCAGCAGATCCACTCCTCTCTGGTTCAGTTTTGCTGTCTGAGCCAAAGGCTCCTGTATTCCAGGAGAGCCTGCTGTCTTCCTAGTCAAGTCTGCTTTAATTTCTTCCTTGAAGAGCAACGTCTGCCCCAGGACTAATTTGGGGTTTTGATGGTAACAAAGGGTGACCTGTTCAAATGCCTCCATCTGAGAGTCTTGGAGGTTGGAGGATTCACCATTACCTGAGTCTGGCTGGCTCAGGAGGTATTCAGAGAAGGTGTAGAAAGGCTATACTCCAAAGACCTGGATAAAAATCTGTAACTTGCATGCTCCATCCTTTTCTTGATTTGCATGTATGAGCTGTAGCATTATGCACTGTTATAAAACAGTGACTTCCACAATCTTTTGTAGAGTAGGTCCATATCATACACGTATCTGGAACATCAGCGGGTCATAGAGTGACACACTTCTCTTGACCTACCAGCACATCTGGAATGTATAAAGCTCTGTGCTTGTGACAGCTCTTTAAAATGTACATCCTAAATCAGAAAATGTAGAACATTATATATAAACAATATAATGGTTTATTATATGTAAATTTTAAAGAGCATGACATTACTAACTTAACCCAAAGACTTTTCACAGTAAAATGGCAAAACATTTTTCAGCATTTAATTGTACCCATTGTTCTGTTTTCTGAATTCTTTCTTTAATTAAAGGAACCCTTTAATTCAAGTCCTTAAAGTGTATTTATTGTGATTGATAATCAATACAAGATGATATTTTCAACAAGGAAAAAGCACTTTCCATCTGCTGGGATGAGTTAAAATACATTGTTAGACTAAAATATGTCTTGTAGTCACACCCACAGACATGTATCCAGTAAAAGAGGAGAAAACACTTCCTAATGGAAATAAGAATTCTGACTAGAAGTGAATTCAAGTGCACACACCTCCAGCAAACATGTTCTTGATTTATAGAATATAGACGACACTTACTAATATTGCCAAGTTCAACAAATTGTAAGGGATTTCATGTCAATTTGTTAAATGTAACATATTTTAAATAGCGCTTAATGATATTTTTATTTATGCAAGGCTGAATGAAATGGAGATCTGGTTCTCCTTTAGGCTGCAGCAGTCACAGCAAGAGTCAGAGGCATGCATACAAATCAGCAGCAAAGAAACCACTGGTGGGGTGCTTTCCTGCCTGAAGATGGGAATCTGTTCATGCTTATAAGAGACAAATTAAAGTAATAGCACATTGAAGTTTGGCCACAAGTACAGCTGCACCACAAGTGTATCTTTTGGTTCTTGTTTACAGTTCAAAAATGATCCAGTGATGTGCGGGAGGGCTTGTTGACTGAGTTTGAGGTTCCTTGGGCTGAGCCAAACTGGGCAGCACCAGGCAGAAGAGAAAAATGGACAGGATTTAAATTTTTTTTCCTTTTTTTCTTTTTTTCTTTTTAAAAATATATTTGGAGAACTTTGGAAATGCTGGAGTTGTGGAAGTACTGCTGCTTTTCAATATTTAGGATCCAGAAATTTAGAAGTTGTTAAAAATTTAATTTTCACCTTCTTTTTTGTATAAAAAGATACTCTTTGCTTTATTTTTTCGAATGATCATAACAAGAAAGCAGCCCTTAAAAACCTCAGGGGTGCAGTAAGAGTAGATCCAAGATAAAATGTTATTTCAAACCTGGTTTTAGGGTACATCAAAAAACAGAAGTAACATCAAATGTGTCTTGATTTTTTTCCATTTACATATTTTTAACTGAAAATATATATGGATAGCTGTGATCTTCTTCAGCATATGTCACATTCTTCTGTATGTGACACATTTTGCATGGTCAACAGTGCTGCAGATCCACTGCACAGCTGATGATTCACAGACTACTGGCTGCACCCTCAAACAGACACAGTGTACTCTGTTGGGCTGGGTGACTGGGAAATTCCAGCATTTCAGGGGCAATGTGAATGGAAACCAAAGCAGATCAGGTTTTGGTTATGGGAAACATTTTGCAATGGCCACAACCAGGAAATCACGCTTTATTGTCAAAACTATTGTCAAACACTGCTGCAGACTGCCTCTCAATGGCATTTCCAAAAGGGCTGACCGTGGTGGATTTCTGCTAACATGGAGATTAGAAATGACTCCTTAGTTCAGTGATAAAACTGTGAAGCTGCAAGCACGTCCTGGTATGATGAAACCACATTTGCCATTCTTATTTGAACACAGCTGCAACTAGTATCCATAATTCAAATTAAGTGCTATTTAGGAGGGTGTTTGGAAACCCGATTAGTGTTCCAGGATTGAGATTTATTGTTTCCAGATTGGTGGTGACTTTTCCTTTATAGTTTTAACGATTTAGGGTAATTGAGACAAAACGTCAAGTGGAGAATTTAGTATTTAAAAATGTCTGAATAGAACAAGCAAGAAAAGTCAGATTTACTTGGTTAAGCCTGACTTTGCAAGTTCACCTATTTATCAACTTTGCAAGTTGTTTTTTTTGCAGGGTAATGGTGAGTGCCCACATTTGCCTCAGAGGACTCAAGGGTACACCTCTCTGCAGAACTACTGACAAACCAGAACACAGTTTGCCTCAGTGGATGTCCAATCCAGACATGGTCTGTCCTGCCTTTCACACACACCTGGTGCCCAACTGTGAGCAAGTCATGAGGAGCAGGAATCACCTCACCTCCTTTTACACATCTAGAAGGTATCCATGTAGTCTCAACTGGACACTAAAAAGGGGCAGGTAGTTCCTTGGAAACACTTGTTCCATCCTCAGGTATGTCTGAGACAGTCACAATCAATCACTCTTGTGACACCTGTCAAATGAGCCAAATCTTATTTACACCATATTTCACTCTTTGAAATAGCTAAAGACCAAGTCTGTAAGTCTTGATTTTCTCACATGGAGCAAGAAGACCAGCTATTTATTGAACAGGTTCAATCAACCCTTTGACTAAAAGAGTGCTCTGCTCTTCAGTCTTTCTGTGTCTGTCCTGAAAGGTTATTGTAGCTTGAACCTCTGTGCAGCATAAACAAGTGGGAATGCAGATAGTGAGAATGAAATCACTTGCTGAAAATAAATTATTTGTGTAAAAGGCAGGGAAAATCAAGTGGCAGCTGTCAAAGCAATGTAGGTAAGGCAAGGTGTTTGTTGAGGAGCTGTATAGAAGTCCTGTCCCATTTATGGCCCGTGCATGGTACATGGGCAGTGGATTGAACCACATTCACACACACACACACACACTGTTCCAGAAGGAAAAATGGGAATGTGGCTCTAGGTATAGATCTCTAGACAGTTCAAAAAGAGATGCTCTAAAATGGTCTCCCAGCAGTAAAATCATCTGTGCATTGACTGAGGGTAAAGTGTCCTGATGAGGCATAAGGCAGCAAACAGACACAGAAGGAAGAAAAGCTATTGTGCATTCCAAGGGAAACAATTAGCAGAAGTCCCTACTGCAGCCAGAAACAAGAAATTAATCTTTCTGGTATCTGTGTTTGGTTATCTGGGCAAGATGGAAAAATATTAAAATATTCAAAAAGGCAAGTTTGGATGAAAATGTATCTGCAAATCTACTTCCCCTTGCTACACTGGAGACGAATTATAATTGCAAAATGTGTATATTTGTGGTTTACTCCTTGCCCTCTTTGAAAATAATTCAGAAAGTAAATGTGCTGTAATTTCTAAAAAAGAAGACACAAGCAAAAGATGTTTATAAAAATTTATTGTGCTGTTTTTTCCACAGTAACCTTGGGCTGCAACAGTCAATGACATTGTATAAATATTTGTTTGTCGGATTAACATCTTTGTCTGATTTGCAGCCCCATCTGATAGGAGAGGAGAAGGAGTCTCAGCAAGCTCTCCAGCACCATTTCCCCAGGGAACAAAGCCCTTTGTTCAGTCTGGGATTAG
Source organism: Lichenostomus cassidix (assembly GCF_008360975.1). Classification (NCBI taxonomy): domain Eukaryota; kingdom Metazoa; phylum Chordata; class Aves; order Passeriformes; family Meliphagidae; genus Lichenostomus; species Lichenostomus cassidix. The sequence continues at coordinate 129,004,431 of NC_139482.1, forward strand.
TCATTAGCAGATTTTGAAGGTTTGCTGATACTCACCAGCCAAAGATGTGAGAAGACCTTATTGTGGAGCTGGAGTCCCCTGTGAGTGTGTGTAGGAGCTTGGGCCAGGGTGAGGTGGCCAAGAGGGAGGCATAGGCTTTCATGTGTCTTAGTTTCCTCGTGCACAGCTGTGACCAGCTTTGCCAAAATCTTTACTCATGAGTGTGCCAGAGAGAGCTCACACTATAGCAAGCCTGATGCTACTGAGCTGCCACTTCCATCTCTCAAAGGTGCAGTTGTGGCCATTTGAATACTTGCTGGTTTACTTTCCAGGGTATGCTACAATCTTCCTGAGCAATAGGCAACTGCCCACTTCTGCTCTCTGCCTGTGTGATTGAAACTTAAAAGTGAAGGGGAGAGGGCACAGCCTGGCACAGAGAGTCCTCTCTGCAAGTACCTGCATGCAGGAGTGCATACATTCACATCTTCAGCAGTCATTCCCCACTTATCTGTGAAAATAGAAACCTTTGGCATGAGTGTTTATGAAAGCAAATAAAGAAGCTAAATCACACTTAAGCAAAGTGGCTTTAAGTGTGGTGACAGAACTGGAAGGGACCTTGCTGGGTTACTAAGTTGAGTCTCTTCAAGGTCAGTGGCAACTGCTTTTTAGAATACCTTTCTCAGTTTATGAAGTTGAGTTTTGAAAGGCTACATTTTTAATCCTCTATGCCTGCTAGAAGTGCTTTGCAGAGCCTCTTTGCTCATACCACAAGCAATGGTCATGCTCTCTAGGATTTTTCAAGCACTGCTAAGGAGTTATTTGAAAGACAGTTACTTTAAATATGTTTTCTTACTTGAATAGATTATATTTCCGCCTGTTCTTCATGCAAGATTCCCCACTGATTTTGGCTTCACTACTTCTGTAAAGATAACAGAATTGAGTTATTTTAGGCCGGAAATAATCATTCCTCTTTGAAAGAATTCCTTTCCAGTGCAGAAGAGACTTGTTCCTCTAGTTGTACTGGCTAGCAGTTGTGCCAGCTGTAATTTCCCCTGGAAACAAGACCACACAAAACCTTCTACCTCTGCAAATAAACTTTCTTTACTTATTTGCTAGCATGGGAGATGATTGTGACTTGCAACCAGGAATTGAAATGATTGTTTAAAACGTCTGTTATGCAAGTAGTGAGGATGGCTCTCAGGAGGGTCTGGAGTATGGAGGGCATGCTCAAGGCCTTTTGTATGTGCTGCTTGGCATGGGCTGCATGCCTTTTACCATCTCACTTACCTGTAAATCTAGGAACAGGGCTGCTTATACAGTGCTTTTGCTGCAGCCTGAATTTAGCTCTGATTTGTATGCAGATTTCATTAGTTAGCGTAGTTAAAATGACCTCTTGGTAAATATTTTAAGGACTAGATCACAGTGGAAAGAAAACTAAAGGCATATTTGGTTTATAAAGCTGCCTAATTTTCCATCATTTAATGAGTATCTTCTTTATCTCACAACTTATGTTGTTCATCAAGTCATGACATTATTTACTGGAAAGTAATGGCACCATTTACCAGAAAGCAAGTTAATCATTGTTTTCATCCATTTTATAAAATTGACCTTTCATCTTTAGCACTGTGCCTTTCATGAAGCCTTGCCAGAGGAACAAGAAATCTATCTCATCAGACAGCTGTGAGGCATCTGATGTAAGTAAAGGGTGGTACTATCATCACCATCACATCCAGTGATAAATGAGTCCACTTCACAAAACTACCGAGCTGGTGCTGCTTGCATGACGCCAACAGCATATGAATGAACAAGGGAACAAGCTTATGTCGTGGCTTGGAGTTCATTTAGGAATCAGTTTATTATGTGTCTGGCAAGGGTGATAGGGAAACATTCAAGGACAGTGCAATAAAATACATAAATCTGAAATTTGTCTTGGAGACCTTGCATATGATTGCAGATAGATAGGTAGATAGGTAGTGCCCAATAAAAAATCTGAGCATTTTGGGACATGTCCACCTCCTTGGATGAGCCCAAGTCAACAGATCAAACTGTCCACCACCCGTCTCTGAAGCTAAGGGAAACAGAGAAAGTAGGGGAAACTGCCAAATCAGCAACGTACTGCAGCAGTGCAAAACCTGAGGGCAGCCCCCCCTGCTGCGGGGGGAGGGCTGCCCTAGAACCGGAACACGCAGGATGGTCATTCCATGGCCACGAGCTGTGGGGCTGGTCAGACGCGGTTCTTGTAGAAGCGTTGCAGGTTTAGAAAGGCAGCTGTTTGGTTCCTGGTCTGCATGGTGTTTTTATTGAGGAAAACAGGGGAGGAGTGGGGAGACTGGGGAGGGGGAAGGGAAGGCAAGGGAGGGTGCAAGTTCCATATGAGTCCAGAACCAAAGAGGCTGTTCTGGATCTTGCTGGGGATTTTATCTCTAGGGATGGGGGGCGGTCCTGACTCACATCCAGTCAGAAGGGGTCAGGGGGGCGGGGTCAGGGACAGGAAGGACACACGTTACAACAACGTACAGCTTGCATAATCACCTGACAAAGCAGGGTGGTTGTCCCCGTAGCCTGGAGGACAAGGTTGTTTGGGAGGATGACAAGGCAAGTTTTACTTTCCTTCTGTACTACAGCTAAATCCACCTTAACACATGACCCCAATTTCCATGCGGCATGAGGTAAAAATGAGCCTTGACATAAATTGTCTGACAAACACAGCCTGAGTAGGAGAAGAAATGTTAATGATGCAAAGAGGGTGATCCCAATCCTGATGAAGTTAGTGAAAGGGTCTGGAATTTCCAGGCCTACCTGGGGGCAGGCCTTCATTAAACTTTGGACTCGATGATCTTAGAAGTCTTTTCTGACCTAAATAATTTTGTGATTCTGTAAATTATCCAAGAATCTTGGCAGCCTGCCTCATTAGGACTGTTAAGGGAAAACTTCATGGCTTTTACATTTTCTGTTGTTTTAGATTTTGTCTGACCTAAACTAAATTGCAAGCATTACCAATTTTTATCTATAGCAGGAGTTTGAATAGTTCTGCAAGTGGAGGAGTGTACATGTCCAAGTTGCTGGGAACCCAAAAGTTCAGGTTTAGCAGCAACTGCAAAAAGTCCAAAACCTAAAGGTAGGAAATAATAATAGTAAATGTCAATCATAAAGTTAATATTTTCAAAGATATGAGTATATAAACACAGGATTTGGCATGTCACTTGTCCTACACTCAGCTGCCACATCTATATTACTACAGTAGACATATCAAATATGTGGGTTGTCCATTACTTGTCTTATACTGGCTCTCAAGATTGAATTGCTGATGCAATTCAGAAAATGCTAGCTTAATATCAAATGCAATCACTTTAATTATAATTGTAACCTGCATAGCCACATCCAGGGGTGAGGTGATGGAGAAGCTTTGTAGCTGCATGGTCACTGCCCCCTCATATCACACAGAGCATGTCCTGTAGCAAACAAATGCAATGGGGCTGGGGAGGAGGGGATAATCTGCAAAGCCCTCTCCAGATTGAAGTGATAGATAATTTTCTTATAATTAGAAACATAACCTGTCCTGTACACAGACTGTATATTGCTAGTGACTCCAAGAGTTTATGAAGAACTTGCTGTCTCAAGAATAAAGGCCTTCCAATATTTCTTTCTGGATAAAAAATAATGACTAAATATTTAGAATGGAACAAAGTCTCATTTTTCTGAATTTACATTCATGTATTATTTCAACTTTTGTTACAAGCCTAAGTAAATATTTTATTAGACCTTAAGTGCACACCTGAGGACTTGATATTTTGGTTTTCATTGGGAAATGCAAAATAATTATTTTTACAACTGGCTAGAGAGATATAGTACAGTTATTACTGTTCAGGGAGCTGTTTTTATAATGTTGGTTTCCTTACTCAGTGTAGTTATTTTTGTGGGGCATTTTTGGACCCTTAATTGAAGCAGATTAGCTTTGTGTGGTATAAAGTACTTGTAATGGAAGCAGTATTTGCACACAATGTAGAGAACGATGGGTGCAAATTTTAGAAGCCTTAATTTTTGAGCTACTAACATGTGAACTGCATGCACAAATATTGACTGCTTATACTTTCTACCCTGTATACTTTAAAAAGCCATAATTACAATATTTGTGTCATCTATTCCAGTTTACATTTTCAAATTTTGTATGCAAATGCAATCCAGCTGCACAGTTCTGAATAAAAGAATAAGTCAAGACGGCATATACATTCACTATGGCCTATGTTTTAAAATATCTTAAAGTTCTTAAAAAGTGTTGTTTTCATTAAAGAGTCATCCATCCTGGTTTTGGGCTCATTCACTAAGCATTTCATTTAGTGCCTCTCTATCTATATAGAAAATTAAATATTAAATTTATTTAATTTAATGTATCTACATTAAAGTATATTTAATGTAGATATATTTAAAAATATTGCTCTGCCATGCCATAATTTTCCAGGTTATCAGGAGAATTTTCCTATCCATCCTGTGTAGGACGGAATGCTACTACTGCTGCTCTGGCATCAGTGAGGGCTGCTAGTTGACATAGGCTCTGTATGTTATCTCTAGAGACAGGGGCAATGGACAGCTCTTCAGGCTCCTGTTCTGACTTGCCCTTTGCATCATGTTAAAGAAAAATCCAGAAAAGTCAGAGGTCTGTATGACAGATCTCCATCAGCAAAAGATCTTGTACAATTCAAACACATTGTTTCTTATGGTGGTAAATATGTTAACCAATGGAGCAAACAATAAAGACCAAAAAAAGTCAAACATCAACCAATCCTAAGGATCAAAGAGAAAAATCCTGAAAACATCTAAAGTAAAATCCAAGTACTCATTCATCTTTAAAGTCTGTGTAAGTTTTGAATACAGCCATGGCAACCAACTTTGGGACTATAAAGTGGTAATACCTTGACATTTTTGATCAGATATTCAAGTACAGATAAGTGGTCGTGTGGACCATCTTTCTGAAATATGAGACTATTAACTTAGAGCAGGAATTATGTATTTTATCCTTGCTGGTGGTGCCAACAAGTATTTTCAAGCCAAAGCCTGCATCTAAATGAAAGCAGTAATGGTCAGGAAGAGCAGATCTAACTGCATGTATTCCTGGGACTTCTCTGGAGCTTCTAGTCCAACCAGCTGTTTGCTGGAGTACAGCTACTTTAAAGCAATTCACATGAATTTGAGTGGAGAATTAAATGTTATCCCTGGTGCTAGGCAGAATAACAGGTTTCTTACAGTCCTCTAGGACATGAATCCAAGTAGAAATTGGCTCGACATTCACTCAGATCACATAATGAATTACGTTTTGAAACTGAATTTAAAAACAAGCAAACTACTCTGAGGGTGGGAGTACTTACAGACTCATACTTTAATATATTAATTACATTCGTCATCACTTGAACCTAAATACCCTCTACTACATTAAAGTTGCCAATACCCCCTTCCCCTCTCACAGCTGAATATCCACAAGAAATCTCTTCAAAGGAAAATTAAGTGAGAGACTTTCAGAGTCCCACAAGATCCTGGAGCAACAAAGGTGAAGAGGGGAGAGACTGCAGCAGGGCTTTGATGCATGAAATTGCTGCAGTGCTGCAGGAACAGGAACAGTAGAGTTAGACTTAGATGCACTGTTATTGTCTTCAGGAAAGCAGTGGCAGTCACTGCCACAAGACCATCTGTGCTAAACTCCTGCCAGGCACCATGTGTGGGAGAACAGGTTCTTGTGCTGCTAAACTGTTTCCCGGAGCCCATACACAAGACTCCTCATCAGCTTTTGTTTGAATAATTTTTCAGATGACATATTGCCTGTGTCTATTCTTTCTCTGACCCTAATATTTTCCACCTCTGGCCCTGCAAAAGTGTCAAATACTAGACAAGGCTAATTTGCTGTGTATGCAAAACTGAGGAACCTACCCTGCCACCTTAGTAAATAAACCACCTGGGGTCAGCAATTTCCACAGCTTTCTTTGGAATCTCTCTCCCCATGTTTACATGAGAGGCTTTTGGGTAAAAACAAGGGGTCTGGCTGTGTGCATGAGTTTCTCACTCATTGCCCCTGTTCCTGGCACTGAAACACAGCACACTGCTGGGACGACCCTGCATAGGTTGGTTTCTGTGAGACAACATCTCATTTCCAGCAATATCCCCTCCTCTCACAGGCCACCTTGATCTCCATCCCAGAAAAATTCCCAGGGCAAATCCCTTCTCATGTCTGCATGCCTGCAGCCTGCTAAATTCATGTCCTTCCATAAGTCCAACAGTGTAATATGTATCAGTTTTTCTGAGCAGTATTTATGGCTTTAGCACTGGTCTCAGGCTCACAGATGAGCTGGAAGAGCAAAACTCCTGCGCTCCTGTGGGTTTTCTGTCGGTGGTCAGCAAGGCTTGCAGAAGGCTAGCTCTGATAAGGTCCTTTGCACTGCTGCCTCTTACACACATTTGCATGTGCTGTATGTACCCAAGCCTCAGGCTTACAGGGAAGCACCTTCCCATCTATTTAGTCTCTGTCCCTCTTTGTTCAGTCAAGTATCCAGCTAAGAGTGTCCCATAAATATGTCTGTTCACCATCATGTTGCTCAGCTCATATTTACTTATGTCATATTCATATTGCATATGTATCATTCTAATTGTTTCATAATGTTGTATAAATTGGCCAGTATAATCAGGAATGCTGGATTGCATTAAGCAAAGTCTTTTTGACATGTACTGAAATATTAGTTCCATATGATAAAATTCATAAAATACAATCTAGATGCCAATGAGATTAGGAAAATGGGCTCTTTTCCACTTACCTAAATACTGGAAAGATACACAAGTTGTTAGCTTTATATGAAACTAATGATCCCTTGAGGCTCTGGCGAAGGATTTAGGAAGTGGGCAAAAATTAATAAATAGTATATAAAGAGACAGAGTCTCACCTCCCCCCCTTGCACACTCCTTATTATACAACCACACCCTGTGAAGAGCACTGAAACTTTCTGAGGTCAAGGCACAAAGATCCCATGAAACATACTGGATGTATTAACACTGTGACTGTTCATCGCACCCCATACGAAGTCTGAACTGGCATCACCAGCCTGGAGTGCTCCCAGATCCAGGAGCTGCTCAGGTACATAGTTTTGCAGTATAATTCTGAAATTTCAAACATTCAGCTATGGGGGCGAATTGAGGCAATATGTAGTGGAAGAGTGGCAAAAAAAAAATTACCTTATTCCTAATGCATCTGGTCCTGATGTGATGATGAAAAGCACCTGGCCAAAACAGTCCTAAAATGCACAGGTCATGTTTGACAATGTCATTGCTCCTGATCTTCCCATGGGGACAATGGAATAACAGGTTCATGCCTCTCACACATGGACCAAACAGCAGATCTGGCTGGAAGGATTAAAACTCATGAGATACATTGGCAAAATGCCCTTTCTCTGCACTTCCTAGGGTGGTAAAATGAACCCTACCGACCAGAATTCATTTCCATTCATCCTGGGCAAGCACTCCTCTAGCCATTACAGAAGAACACAAGAGTAATATTTGAGGACTTTATAATTGATGAGTATTTTAGCTGTAGAACTAAAGGATCTGTCTGCATATTTTCAAAGACGCAAACCTGATATTTCTTTTAAAGTTGTCTAAGCTGGCTTGGCCAGCAACAGAATTCCACTATTGGCTTGTTAAAAAAAAGTGAGCTATTAATACTTGGGTTATAAATAAGGAATTGTACAGGCAGCTTCCTCATAGTGGAAGAGGGAGACTGAGAAAATTCAACTGGCAGAGAAAAGTTTTAAAAGAGAAGTCAGGGGAAAAGCTTTACTCTTGAGGTAGAGATTTGTTGGGAAACATGTAAATTTCAGTAAACTTTACCAAAAAATCTTTTTAATTTCATTCAAAATCAATGATTCTGAAGAGAAGTCAGTTGCAGCCCCATCTCTCCAACCTGCCTTAGTTCTCCCACCATGACAGGAATAAAAAGCTATTTTTTACCTCAGTCCACAGAAATGAGTCAGTGAAGTCAAGGAATAGCTCTGATGAGGAATCCTGGGCCAATTTTACATGGTTACCTCTTAAAGCAGAATTGATTGTTATTAGAAAGTCAGTGTTATTCCAGTATCAAATAACAGACATCATCTTGAAGGAAAATTCAGTTAGGAGAAACTAAATGCCACAGCTTTTTTTTTTCTTTAACTCTGAGCCATTTACAGCAAACTGTGTAGTGTAAATGTTCCATCTTCAAGGAGTTCTCAGATTCTAGAATACAATCAGGACCAATTTCAACATTGACCCTTGGGCTGATTTTTAAAAAGTATAAATACACATCAAATAGATTTCAAGTCCTTCTATTGTAGCAAATACAATTTCTTTTTAGATGAAAATATAATTAATGTTGCTAGCCCCACTGATCTCTCACAATAGAATATGAGCTGCATATCGATAATTCCATGAAAACACTACTGGAAATTCAAATGCTTATCTAATCTTTATGTTTGGCAACCTACACTACATAACATTGTTGGTACCAGTGAAGCATAGTATAGCATTTACTTCCAAAGGAATTTAAGCCAAGAAAAAGAGTGCCATTTAGTTCAGAGGAAAGATGTTCATACATTTTTATACTTTAAATGACTCCATTTGAGTGCTTGGAAAATTAAAAGGGCACTCAGCCAAAAATAGCTCAATGTAATTCTACTGAATGCAGGCTAAATAAGGATCAGCCTTATCTAACTTCTCAGAGGTACATTAACCAGAGACACTGTATAAAGTTCCAGAACTATCATATGCCTAAAAGGGATTAGGGGATAACCAAAGTGAAGAAAACCAATTTATTCATAATGTGAAACAACAGGTCATAGAAACTAGCTGAAGATAGTTCTGAGAGAGAGCAAGAGCAAAACAAGAGTAGTGTCCATTTGTTTTGAAAGGGATGAAATAGCTGTATGTTGAATCACTGGACAAAATGCTCTGGTTTAGGATGAAAATATTTCCAGGTGTATAATGTGCATAGGGAAAGAAAATTCTAATAATCTGCTTATAGTAAGGAAAAAACAAGGAAGTTATCTATTCCCTTATGACTAATAACCCACCCAGAGGGGCAGCTAAATGTCACACACTAATGGGTTTGGTCCTCCAGAGCAAGGATGGGGAACTCAGCTGGGACCAGAGTCCAGTGGGTCACTCTCCAGCCTGCCCATTTCCTTCTGATGCTGGTACCTCTCCCTGAATTGTTCTCTGCCCTCTTACCTGTCATGTCAGCCCCTGGATGAGCTGCTCCTTTGCCATCACTTACCACAGGATTCATAACTTTACTGATTCTTTACCAGTGGTTCCTCTTCAGAACAGAGGAGAACGGGTTATTTTATTCAGTTGTGTAAAATTCAGCTTTTGCATATATAAGAATTTTCTGTGAAAAGGTGCAGTTTATTTAAGGTTTTGTGTCTACTGATTTAAGATTCACTTGCCACCTGGAAAAACTGGTTACTTTTATACTGACAATGAGAACATGATACTGTTTTATATTTTTTTGTGAAAGACATTTTTTTGCCCCAAAAGGAGCAAGATTTCACTTGTTTGGACTTTCAGACTGACCCATCACCACACGAGAAAATTGTCAGGTTTAACTAATAAAGAAATAATTAGGGAGCCATTTGTTGAGTTAAAATATAGAGAAGCAAGGAAAGCATGATAAGCATCACATTTCCTAATACATAAGCAGCACATTACTAAGTTCTTCTTTGTGAAAGGTCAGTTATTTAAAGGTAAAAGGATACTCCATGGGCAAAAAAGGTTATTTTATAGAAAAAAAATGGGTCAAAATAAAGGTTAAGAAACACTTTTATGAGGCATTACCATACAGAATATGACTCCCAAGTTGGATGATAATTTATGTTAAAACAATACAAAGTCACTAGGGGTTTCTTTTCAACCATGTTTGCAGTACTATTCCTCATCCCTGTAGCACTATGATCAAAAAATGCCCACAACACGAAAGAGCATGGCAGCTCTGTAAATTCAATACATTTTAAAACAGTTTATACATTTTTCTTATATAATACATAGGCTGGCAATCAAGAAAGTAATATTAGCATTTCGAGTGATGAGAAATATAGCAAGAATTATCCATGAAGTAATGATTTTAGTTAGAAAAAATAATACAAATTTCAAAAGCAGAAGCACTTTCAGTATTTAGTCTGATCTATGTATGCCTGTAGGTCTGAGAATGTCAAAGTATCATTTCAGAAAACAACAAAATCTTGGATATACAAAGATGTGTCTTTAATTAAAATGCTTTTATTTAAAGACTTCCATAGTAGAAAACTCCATCATGTGTCTAGGTCAGTGTTAGTAACTCCCTATCCTCCCTTTTGAAAAATGTCACTTTTTTGTTATGTTTGACTGTGTCTAGACCAGTTTCCAACAAACTGATTATTCAATATGAAAAATCACATCTCCACTTGGTAGTTGCAAGCTGTGCAGGTTCTTTGTTTAATCATGTCATGGTCATGTTTGATCTTTTAACTGCAGCTCATATGCAATAATTTACGTGATCCTTTCTCTTTTTCACTGTATCAGTGAAACATCATCAGATATAATTTAACATCAGGTAACTGTAAAGCACAAGGGATCTTTCTTCTTGGAATGCATATGAAATCTTCACTTCTAAACAGGATAAGAGGTTTGCCACCAATTTCAATGAAGTAGGATTTAAATCAAAGGTGGTTTGATACACAAGCAAGGGAGAGAAAGGCTGGGCTGCAGAGGAGGGCCCTCTGAGTAAGTCTAGGCACACATTTTCTGGGCTCAAATGGTTACAGCATTCAGCCAACCATAGCAAATGCCATAACTCTGTGTTCCTTGTTATGCAAAGCCTTGGTTAGCAGGATGCAACTGAGTTACTGCACTGAAGGAATAAGTTAAGTTTTTGGTGACTCCAAGGCCAACAGACCAGTGAAGTAACTGTGAAAGTAAGTGCAACCCTTTTGGATTATGGTGCTATGATTCATCCAAAAGACTCAGGAAGCACTTGGGGTTATGATGAAGATGATGACACAAACAGGCTTTGCTTGATAAGAAGTCATCTGAACACAAGACAGATAGACCCAGCTGGGTTCACACAGCTCTTCAACATAGGACTGAAAGTGTTCATAGTGCTGTCAAAAAACCATTCCATTTTTTTTCTCTGTAATTAGATAGAGTAATATATTAGGAGGAAGGCGTTTCCCCTGGAACAGTGACAACCACTAATACTGAATCTTCAGTGAACCAAGATTTTTCCCAAACCAAAACTACCTGCTCTTGAATCAGGCAAATTATGTAACCTTGGGGTCTCTTCAGTGTCTTCAATGCCCTTTACTAGATCATGAAACCTAAGGACTCCAAGTAAATTTTACTTCCATAAAAATGAAATTGAAATAATTTGCTTCCAGAAATGTTTTCTGATTCTTTTCTAGTCAAAACAGACCTAAACTGGGTTGGGTGAATAGTGCCCATTTGGCTTAGAGGGGGCTAGAGGAAATTAAGAAGAGGAAAGAAGCAGAACACATGGAGCCAGCTCCTGCCAAACTAAAGTGAAGAACACAGCAGGGAGGAGAACAGCCATTGGCAAAGCTAATTGAAAAATCAGTCATCTGAGATTAACATTATATGCATCCCTTGACTTCAAAGAGAAAGTTCTAGCTCCCTTGGAAATGGTAAAACCTGTTTCTAAAATTCTTTTAAACATTTTTTAAAGGCAACATTTCAAATATAAAATATTTTTTCTGAAACCAAATATTTCATTTTATGAATATTGCAACCAAATCAAACATTGTGATGTTCTCAAACCCACTCTTCCTTTTTTTATCCAACAAGAACCAATCATGAAATCCAACCAAATTCACAAATAGATGACTACTTCCTAACTTATTCTTCAGCAAAAAATGTGCTTAATTTTAAACAAATACTGTAATGCCAGGTAACAGGCAAGATTTCTCTCCTGCCCTGTTCCGCATAGGGAAAGCAAGTGCCAGTGGAAAACCGATTTTACTGTTGCAGGGCTTGTGAAAGAGGTGACTTTTCTCACTCTACATAAATAGGTTCTGCTCCCTCCTGGGAGGCTGGAATTTGCAGGCGTTCATTAGTTTATTGGTTGTGACCTTACTCCTGGCTGATTAGGATTTGGATGCAGCTCACTATCACCACTCACTAGATACATCATTTACAGTGGGAATGAAAGACAAGCCAAAGATATTCCTTCCTGGCACTCCCAAATTTACACAGTGTTTTCTGTTTGGGGGAATAAAACTATTCCTTATTCAGTTCCAGATCTCATATGGAGCAGCTGTTTTGGCATAAACACTCAACCTCCTGAGTGACAGAGCAGGAGAGCAGTTGGAGACTCCAGGTAGGGAAGAGGAGGGAACATCAACCATGGTCATGTAGGACCACAGTTTTACAGGACAGAAAACATGTACTAGGCTATCAAAACCAGCCCATTGTGATGGCAAAATACAGTCACTTGCACGAGGGACTCCTGAAGGTCTTCTTTTAGGTCTGTCTACCTCTGTAGCCCTCTTCTCCACATTGTCCAAGGAGCATCCAGAACAGAGGCCACATTTCTAGGAAATCTGTACAGACACTAAGTCAATTCAATGAACACTGTCATCTGCCCTTCTCCAACACAAGTATTGAGCAAGCTCAGACTCTCCTTTGATTGTCTTCTGCTGGTACAGATTGTTGCCAGATATAATCTCTCCCAGCTCCAGGTGCCATGGGGGAAAGTGTTGCCCTGCCCAGGTGTCCCTCATTGCTCACCAGATGGTGGCTGCTGCCCCCACAACTCTGCTGGTATGCAGGTGGGTAGGAAACCTGGGGCAAAACTAATACTCCAGTGAGCTCTATGTGAGGCAACCTTCCTGCTTTTCCCCAGAGAATGAACATTTTCCCTCAGGCTGTTCTTCTTCCCAAAAGCAGTGAGGAATAGATGAGCAGCAGTGGGCAGATGTCTCCTGAGGGAACACCTATCCATGAGCACAGACATGCATGGACAGGTGTGATCCAGCAGGGAACTGAGGAGGCCTAATTTCTCTCTTCCTCTCCTTCCATCTTGCTCTGCTTGGCTTTTCCACTACTGAGTGATATGGTCTCTGTGCAGTACCCAGTGTCCCTCTGGTGCCACCACAATCTGCACAGCACCCTAGCACTTCTCAGGTCTCATAGTGCACTTCTAAGCAGGAGAGAAAAGAGCCTTTTTCTTCATGCACCTGTGTTCCCCTCTGGGCTTCATGCACCTGTGTTTAAGCCACGTACATTATACCGAGCCCTACTATTATTTAAAATATTAATGATAGTACTCAAACACACTAGGGACACCTGTGTCCTTTGCCCAGTCATCATCCCTGGTCCACAAGCATTCAGCCCTGAAAATCTCTTAGGGACAAATGCAGCCAAGGCTGCATCAAGAAATCAATATTACTCAATAAATTGTTGGCTTCTGTGACTATCCTGTGAATTCCCAGTTGCTCTTGCCTGAAGCAGGAGTGCCACCAGATGGGAATAAAGATGCTCCAGCCCCACTGCCTTGACTGCCAGCATCTGATGAGAGACCAAGCGTCCCAGCTGCAGTGGTAAGTGAAAGGAACTGATATGAAAAGGAGGTACACGTGCAGAAACATTTGTTACACACATCACCATTTGAAATGCTAAGCTGGATTTCAACCTCTAGTTAATATGTTTCTTGTGCCTTCAATTTGAAATTGTCCTTATAGAGGGTCACAGACTGGTTAAGGTTGGGAAAGACCTGCAAGATCATCACGTACCTTTGACTAAAGACCACTATGGTAACTAAACCATAGCACCAAGTGCCACGTCCAGTTGTTTCTTGAACACTTTCAAGGATGGTGACTCCACTATCGCCTCAAGCAGTCTGTTCCAATGCTTAACCACTCTTAGAGTGACAAAATTCTCCCTGATATCCCACCAGAATCTCCCCTGGTACATTTTGAGGTTGTTTCCTCTTGCACTGTTGCTGGTTGCCTGGGAGAAGAGTCCAATCCCCACCTGGCTACAGCCTCCTTTCAGGTAGTTGTGGAGAGCAGTAAAATCACCCCCGAGCCTCCTTTTCTCCAAGCTAAGCACCTCCAGCTCCCTCAGCTGCTCCTCACAGGACTTGTGCTCCAGACCCTTCACCAGCTTCATTGCCCTTCTCTGGACTTGCTCCAGCACCTCAGTGTTCTTTCTGAACTGAGGGGCCCAGAACTGAATACAGCACTCGAGGTGTGGCCTCACCAGTGCTGAGTACAGGGTGACAGTCACTGCCCTGATCCTGCTGACCACACTGTCGCTGATCCAGGCCAGGATGCCATTGGCCTTTTTGGTCACCTGGGCACACACTGGCTCATGTTGAGCTGCTGTTCACCAGCAACTCCAGGTTCTTTGCTGCTGGGCCACTTTTCAGCCACTCTTCCCCAAAAAGAAAGGTGAAGGGTTCTTAAAACATACCCCAGATCAGAAATTGCTACATTTTAGGTACTCAACCTGCTTCCCAGATCCCATTACATTTAACAAGTATCCCAAGAAAATATAGCAAAGTGTTCAGACAACTGGTGTATCTGATAACCTGCACAAAGGGAAAGACTGTCTTCTGCCATCATCTGAGGGAGAGGAAATGAGCCAGAGAAGGAAAAGCCCACTCCATGTCAGTAGGAAAGACTCCACAGACTTGTTCTCATGTTACTTGTGTTGCAGGACAGCATGTATTGCTGCTGAAGTAATAGTTTTTGACAGGTAGACTGCAAACTATGCCTGTAGAAGTGTGGTATCATAGTTCTGTTCAGCACTGCAGCTAACATCTATCGCGACAAAGGCAGTGATCAAACCCCAGCACTGAGGTGAGCTGAGGCATCCCTTTCCCTGTTAATCTGCCAAACAGAACAGGTACCAGCATAAGCTACACAAAAACTACCTCTTTCTGTCTTTCCTCACATCATGATCAGCTTCAGCATCTTATGAAGCCAGAGATCAGGAGCACCTCTGCCTCCGTCTTAGCTCCATCACTAGGACTGCTCAAATTCTTATAGAATCACTGGAAATCTTCAGTGTTAGAAGGGTGACAGGGGAGGGAAAGAGATAAATTAGGTGTGATGAACTTCACAAGTGGACAAAGGCCACTTTGCACTGAATGGACATATTTTCAGCAGAGTAGAAGTCTGAAAACTAGAGTCTTACCAGCTTTGAAGCAGAAAAGGCACCTTGTGAAGGTCTCTTGGTCTTCCTTGTGGTCAAGTTTCCATGGCTTCACATATCCAGAGTCTAACTCTGTTAGACACATATCCTGTTTAACAGCCAGCCACATACAGACTCATGGCAATGCCCAGAACCAGTTTTGAGCTATGAATGAGGAGCAGGGCACTGCAGAAGTCTGGGTGTCAGCCTGTGGGAGATTGACTTGCTATTCTGGCATTTCTGTAGCTGTAAACCCTGTAAAAATACATCAGAGGGGGAAAGGCAAAAGAGGTAGATCAAAACTTAGTACAAGACAATTGCTGGTGGTCCCTGTGGTGCCTGATGACATGAGGTTGAAAATGGCTTTTAGTGGGGGGTTTATTTTCTTAATGCTTTGAGGGCTACAGCTGAAAGCCACTACATTTAATGTTAACATTGAGGCTAGAGAATCCATATTGTAGTGATTAGCAGCAGGAACTTCAGAGATGGTAGCGTGCAAGCCAGAGGGAACATGTAGATTGAGTGTAAGGAGACAGCAAGAATCACAGGTCAGCTCTAAGTAATGGAATTTGGGTTTTTTAAACGCATTTCCTCTCTGGTTAGTTTCTGAATTACAAACAAAATCTCACAGGATTTAGACTCTCTCCTTCCTTGGGTTTTGGCTCATGAAAGTCTTTTGCCCTCCTTGACTGGTCTAAATTGGATTATATACAATGCATAATCCAAAGTGGGAAGCAATGTCAACCACATTGATGCCTTGGTTTTGCTTGTTTAAAAATTACATTTCTATTCTCAGGGTTCAGTTTACAGTCCTCTCTCACGCAAATACCCCCTTGTCTCCAGGGAACCATGTCCAAGTGAGGAAGACACTCAAGAAATCTTGTAGGACTGGGCCCCTAGTTGCTTAAGTTTCTTGTGGAAAAAGGGCAAGTTCCTAAATATTTAGCAGAGGTTTTTTTCCCTCTTGTAAAAGAACGCTAGACCAAAAGAAACATATCAGTAAATTTCAGTGCTACTTTTTTTGCCAAACCCTAAGGAATCTGTGAAGAGAAAAGAGAAACAGACTAAAGACAGACATAGGAGTGGACTCAGATATCCTCCCTTGGTCTTTAAGCTCATACTTTGAAATAAAATTGTTGTTGTAGAAAATTTGTATAAGGAAGTCAACAATGGTAAAAAGAATAGGTATGAGAGTATGCCTATAAATTTTCCCAGAAAGAGATTCAGGTTTTGAAAGTATGACAATTTCTGAATTCATAATAACCGATGGAATATACAATACAAACTTGGCTGAGACAATTTTGGGGTTGTAGTCCTTGCTCTGTTGCTGCCTTTATCCCAGAAGGATATTTTTCCCCAGTATTTTGAGGCCTCATGCAAGAAAGGACAATGTATATTTGCCTCTAAATTGGAGAGATATAGGTTTGATAGATGGCCTCTTCCAGAGAGTTACATTCAATGGCTCAATGTCCAGATGGAGATCATTTACAAGTGGTGTCACTTGAGGGTTCACACTGGGACCAATGCTGAAATATGTTAATCAGTGACATAGACAGTGGGATTGAGCATGCCCACATAGAGCTTGCAGGTGACAGGAAGCTGAGTGTTGGAGCTGATACACTTGAGGGAAGGAATGACAACCAGAGGGACCTGGACAGCCTTGAGAAATGGGTCCATCTAAATTTCATGAAGTTCAGCAAGGCTAAGTGCAAGGTCCTGCACCTGGGCTGGGACAAACTACAGTATCAGTACAGACTATGGAATGAATAGCTTGAGAGCAGCCCTGCAGGTGGATGAAAAACAGGATATGAGCCCACAATGTATCCTCGATTGCATCACAAAAAGTGAGGCCAGCAAATCAAGAGTGTGATTTTGCCCCTCTACTCTGCTCTAGTGTGACTCCATCTGGAGTACTGCCTCCACCTCTAGGCTCCCCAGCACATGGACCATAAAAATATTCACAGGGCTGAAACATCTCTTCTATGAGGAAAGAGTGAGAGAGCTGGAGTTGTTCAGCCTGGAGAAGACAAGGCTCCAGGGAGACCATATTGCAGCCTTTCAGTACTTGAAGGGGACAAACATTTTAGCAGGGTCTGTGGGAATGGACAAGGGACAATAGTTTTAAACTGAAAGAGGGTAGATTTAGATTGGATATATAATGAAGGCCTTTTTTGACAATTGGAGTGGTGAGATACTGGAACAGGTTGCTCAGAGAAATTATGAATATCCCATCATTGAAAACATTCAAAGTCAAGCTAGATGGAGCTTGGAACAACCTGATTTAGTTAATGATGTTCCTGCCCACCATTCTATGATTCTATGTATGTGTGACTCTATATTTCAGTAGGATGAGCCAAAAAATGCTCGCTCACTGCACAGCCCTAGAGATGCCTCCTCAAGTTTGTATGTACCCTATTTGGAATAAATCAGGATTCCCAGAAGCCAAAACATCCATTCCTATGACTGTCCAGGACAGCTCCTGTTTGCCAAGTCCAAGATAATCTTATGTAAATACTACCCCCAGGTGCCTGGGATGGTTCAAATCTCTTGACCATCTCCTAATGCTCATTGCCTGGGACAAAATCCTCAGAAGAGAGGACTCCCACCTCAAGCAGTGGATAAGGAACAGCAACTCCTGTGTGAGACACAGGTCTCATGAGCAGGAAACCTACTCAGACTGTGGAGAGCCACAGTGAACAGGATTAAGGCACGTCCAAGAATTTTGGGAGCTGAAAAGGGACATACATGCCTGAGCTTCAGAACTGGGTCCTCAGATCCAATGGGAACACACCGGAGTGCGAAATGGGACTCTGACAGTGCTATACTACTTAGAGAATTTTCTGCAAAAAATGGGGGAAAATTATGTTATAATTCATGCAAAGATCTGTTTATGTGTGGTATTGGCATGGCATGGCATGGCATGGTCCACCTCGCCAGGCACTGGCAGGAGAAAGGGATCCCTGCCAGCTCCAAAACCGAGATTGTAACACCTTCTTCCCATGGGAGACTCAGGATGGCAGCTGACTCCTCCTTACAGCTGCACGAATGGGGCCAGATTTGTAACATACACCTATCCTTCACTTTTCATCCTGACCAACTCCTGGCAGCTATTTACTGAGAGAGTCAATTTTAAATCTGTTCCCCGAACAATGATCCTGGAGAATGCTTTGCAGCAGCCAGCTGCACATGGAGCCCAGAGGTGTTCACAGAGACTAGAGGTGTTCATTTCATGCTGTGAGTCAAGAGTACAAACCATCTTGACATAGAAAGAATTAGCGGCAGTATTAGTTGATCCTCCACAATTTGATGGGATCTTTAAACATCTGATCCTCTGATCCATCAATACCACCAGTTAAAGTATTTGACTTAACAGACTGATCATTAGACTTAATATTAAGAGCGCTGTAGGCTTTTTTGTTTTGACAAAAGACTTGTTTCAAAATCACTGTGCTGTAATTGAAGATGTTAGTGCACAAGTGATCTGGACAACTAACCCTGTCCCAACACACCTGATTTCTACAGACATAATCTTAAGTGGTTTTAACCTTCTGTTTTAAATGGTTTGTCTACCATTACCAACTGCCTAAACCATACAGTGTTTACCTCATTATCATCTGTAGGGATTCTGTTTTAACATATAATCACCACAGGATGTGTATGATCATATGCAAGTGTCACTCCCATGGACAATTTTTTTATCAGCCCAAGTGCCAAGTGTTGGTCTTTGATTCTTCTAACAAATTCAGAAAATCCCAAATCTTTGTCAAATTATGGTTTTACTAAACTGAAGTGGTTTAATCAAGATGCCTTTGTGGATTCACCCACAAGCCACTTCAGGCCCATTCCTGGAGTTGGAGTTGTGGTTGTGGTCAGTGGACACTGAAGTCCCATTGGTATCAATTGAGCTGAAATTGCTGCAGGCAGGCTTGTGCTCGGAGAAAGTGGGAGAGGACAGAACCAGCTGAACACAATTCTGTTCCTCTCAGGAGTTCTAATTACCTCAAGTGGGGCAGCAAGCAACCAAAAAGACCCACACTTCCCCCTTTATTGAATGGAAGGCAAATGGACAATCTGCTTCAGGGTAATGTACACAGGTAATTCAAAAGGAAGTGACTTTGTAAAACTAGCCAGAGCAGGTATTCAGTGGGAACTACCATGTATGGCAAACCTTTATAAATGTCTTCTGTTGATCAGACTTGGAATTGTGCATTCTCACCCTGGTTCCTGAAAATGCAATACTCTGTGCAGAAATACTGAAAGCCCTCATGACTTCAGAGGAGGTGGTATTTTTCAAAAATGCCTAAGCTCTGAAATCAGGGTGATAGAAGAATCTCAGTCTTTGCTCACAGGAAAAACATAGCATCAGTATGGCAGGAGAAGAGTTTTAAAAGTGAATCACCACAGCCTGCACACCACAAAACCAAGAAAAACAGTTTTGTTGGTTTTTTTTCTTTTTTTTTTAATCAGACCAGTTTCATAACTGTTTGAGTTATACACCTTGGCAAGGCTCCAGAACTGTCTACCCATGAGCATGTGGCTCCTGAGGTCAGCTCTACACTTCCAGCTGAGGACAAATCCCGTGGCCATCAGCATGACCGTGCTGATCTGGAGGACACCAGGACACAGATTCCTGGTACCTGGAGGGGGTGAGTCAGTGGGAGCTGCTCCAGCCACCTGGGCAAAAGCTCCTCGGGATGAGTAGGTGCATCAAGCCCAGCCTCATCTAGAAACACAAATATGGGAGCTTGGTTCTCATCTCTTACTTGTGAATCATTCCCAGATTTCAACATTCCATAAGACCTCTGAGGCATGTGCTAGACCTTTTGGGACTCTCTACCATGTAAGGATTTTGAAACGAGGATCCTCTGAACAAGGAAGCTCTGCTGATAGTCAAAATAGACTTATTATCAGGCCAGATGTGTATGTAAAGATGAGAGGAACAGGAAGGAACCTGAGCTACTGTTTGAACATGCTTCATGCACCATAGTCGAAAAAGAATATGCAAAGGCTAACTATCCCCCTTCAAGGCCATTTTAACACAGCTACCAACTCTTTGACAGTTTACTGAAAACTTACTGCAAGCGCCCTTTCTAAATCTGTCAGTTTTGTAAATGTTTTCTGTTAACACAGTGCTCTCCATGACTTGCACATGTCATCTTATGTTCTGCTGTCTTTTCAAGGTTTTTGTGATCTTCCTCCACTTTTAATACAGCAATGACATACTCTATGCAAATGACAGTGCCATGTGTTCTGTGTATCTTTACTGTACACAACTCAGCCAACAGCTGTTTCTAAACCACAGTGTACAATGTATATTCAATTCATGCAAAAGAACCCTGAAATCATTCTTTGTTTTGATTCAGAAATTGCTAGTGTTTGAATTGTGTAATCGCTGTTTTGGAAAGATCTCCCAGCTACTAAATATCTGGTGTTACTGCGGGCAAGTAGGAAGTGCCTAGATTGCCTTCTTAGAATCGATGGCTAAGTTACAGCATTAAAATTAAGAGGGATCAGTGGCACTGTAGACCAAGTATCTTGCAGTAAACACGATCATCTATTAATGTCAGTAACACATACTTGCATCCCATGTCTGAAATAATTACTAAATTTTTTTGGACCTGTAGTTATTCAAGACACAATGAGACAAGAAAAGGCAGAGAGATCCTCCTTGGAAAGTTAAAGAAAGTAATCTAGCCAACAAGAAAGAAAAAACAACTGCTAAATCAAGCAGACATTGCCTACTTCAAAGAAATAAATGTAAAGGTTACTGAAGGTGTCTGTAGTAGAGAACTTGTGACCACTTTGGATTTGTGGATGCTATGAGCTTGAAGAAGCTGACTCTGCATCACCACTGAGGCACCCCACCCGTCCCTGCTCCCAGATTTCTGTTTGGTGCTGTAATTCTGGCAGAGAAGACTCCATACCTCTGCTTTGCTCCACATAGGTGTGTGTACCACACATACCTATAGATATGCCATAGGACACACATACCACAGGATATGCCTGTCTGAGGATAGACCTTTTTTGTCTGGGTTGCTGACTCTGAACTGCCCTGCACCCTACAAGTTAGCTCTTTGCTAACACCAGGACGATTCAGTATTTTAGGACCCCTGAAAGTTAATAGAGAGAGGCATCTCTGAACAAAGAGTCCTGGATCATCCTGCAAAAGACCTGTTGAATTCATGAGTGAATTAGTCAGCAACTTCAGTGTTTAGGTTAGTAACAGGGACAGATTTGCTGTCAGGAAGAGGAGGTGTGTTGGTCCTTCCTTGAAACTGTTCATCACCCATACAGACTGGAGCATCCCCACTGGGTTTGTGGCAGGCACAGACAGGTGTGTCTGCTGTAGCTTGTTGCTAGAGCAGAGGCAGAGCTCCAGACAGTGGTGGTGATTGGAGGAAAAGGACCTGCATCCTCCCCATAACGCAGAAATTGCAGCAGGCAAGACTTCAGCCTTGCCACCTGTGCCATGGCTGCATGGCACAAGAAAGGATTCCTCAGAAAAGTGTGTATGCAGCAGTGTGCACAGGGTTACACAATACGTGCGGACACAGGGCAGGTCATCAAATTGGAAGCAACTTTAATTCTAGTGTTTCCTAATTTTCAGATTGACATTCCAGTTTTGATGTTCTTTTGAACCACTTTACCTGTAGTTCAGATACAGCAAAGATGGAGTTTTAGTCTGCATGGATGTGCAGTTCCAGAAAAAGTTTCAGAAAAGTCAAATTGAACAGAGGAAACATCAGGAGTTAATTTGATGGAAGAATCAGTCTCAAGGCAGCATGGACTCCAGTTTGGCTGAATTAACAGCCATTTTGCCTTGGGTTGCTTTAACCTGGTAATTTAATCTATAAGAGTTAGATATCCTATAAACATTTGTTCATCACTGTCTTTGAAAATGCATTTCTTCACTTCTAATTGGATTCAGTTTTATTGCTGTCAGAAAAAAAACCTCAACACTTAGCATCAGTCAAACAGAATTCATTTTCCAGTAACTCAGAACACTCTCTTTGAAGGTGAGCTTGCTTTGCCAAATCTTTGAACTTTGCCATGTGTACTAATCCCCGCTGCCAATGAAGTGATACGATTACAGACACACAGCTTTGGCAAATTTTCACTAAGACTTTGTCTTGATCAGAGATGTCTAAAGCTTGCCAGAAGAATGTAGAAACATGTAGACTACTAATGGGTTGAGCTCCTAATAGGTGAACTGGGAATTATTTGAGAATGCATATTTCCAAAGTAAGAAAAAGGATTCTTTTCATTTAGTCTTAAATAGAAGAAGTCAATCCTGACATTGCACACTGATCTAGCATAGCTGCCTATCTCTTCCTAAAGCTGGTTCTTCAGCATTCTCTCATTCCCAACAATGTCAGGCTGTTCCCAGAAGGCATTTACAACAGTGACAGTGTCAGGAAGAGCTGCTTCCTAAATTCTCTTGTCACCTATATGAAAATGCCCATGTATCCTGTTGATGAAAGAGCTTAGATAATGGCTGTGAAAACATATCGTTCGTGGGTTTGACTGGTTTTGAGACAGAATTTGCTATTTAACCAAAATTCAGCTTAATAAAATCTAGTTGGTTGGTTGGTTGCCTTGAAGCTGCTCCACGGCAAAGTCCACCTGGGACAGGTGGACTGTCCTAGGACTGAGGATCCATGTGAAAATCAAGCTGCCTTCCCTAGCCCTGACCAGGTCTGCCCAGTTGAGCCATCCATGCCTCTGACACTCAGGTCTAAGGGGCCTATTGTGTCCTGGTAAGGTCCTGCTTGTGCCAGGCCATAAGTAGATGACACCCGAGTTTGCAGGATGCCAGGCTGCACACAGAGGCTGCAGTCTGGCCTGCCTCTGCATCCCTATCTCTCAACGAGACTGATGACACTCTTCAGGAGATAGGGTGCTCAGGGTCCTCCATGCTGCTATGACTTGTTGAGATACTTACACATGTGGTCACTTCTTTCATTTCTTATCACACTTTAGTACCAATGTCAATGAAAAAAAACCCCAGCTGTTAACTAATAAATTCCATTAATATGCATAGGGTGAAAGGGACTACATTTTGTTATTACTGTGCAGATGCCATATGTGAAAGGAAGAAAACTGCTTTGTGCACAAGGCAAGTGTTTAATTCTGGCCTTGTATTTCTACTTGTGTTTCCTGTCCAGCACAAATATTCCTCATTTCAGGCTGGCTTATTCACCTCCTCTCTTTATTCCCTGAGGAAGAACAGCAAAACTTTCTGCCATGAGGTTTGCACCTCTCCTTGGCAGTGAAACCAGAGTATAAGAAGATGTTTCTTCTGCCAATCTCCCCTCCTGCCTGGCAGGAAAATGAAGATGAATCCTGCCACCTGAGAGGCCTTGCAGTGTGAGCACCAGCCTCAAGCAGCAAGTCACCCTTAGTGCTCAGCACATGTGCCAGATGCATGAGGCACAGCTTGAGTCGTGGGCCTCAAGCCAAGGATTATTGCTCCAAAATGGGCGTAAGTCAGCACTGCTGCAGAAACCCAAGCTTCTGACCTGCTTACCTTGGAGCTGACAGTCCTGATGTGCTGGATTATGGGAATTACTCCTTACAGCAGCTGGAGCCTGGCAGGAATGAAAACTCAGCAGGAATTGCAGGTGCCTGTGCAGATCTGGGCCAGCTCACAGCAGCCCTGCAGAGCCGGCAGCTGCAGCAAGGGCTGGCTCTAGGAGGAATTGTCACTAATGCAATATATTTTAGGGTCTCTCTCTCCAGATTCTAAGAGACTAAAAGAAAGGCAGGTGACCCAGTCTGGACAGAAGAAAATGCTACTTTTACTGTGTTGGGTGGTTGTTTATTTCCAACTTACGGCCATACAAAGTTTTGTATTTTCTCCAGTGCTACAGGTGAAAAAGCTTAGACAGTTCTTGGGTCAAGGATGAGAAGTTAGGGCTCATTTGGTGGCCATCTCCAGGACCATAATCTGGATGCGCCATCCCTCTCATTTGCTGGACAACTGAAGTCAGAGTGATGTGTCTATTAACGTGTTTTTTGGGGATGCAATTAATCTCTTTGAGTTCTGCCTTAAGTCCCATTCTAGGTCTCTGCATATTTTTAAGGAGAGATTCCTGAAAAGTGAATGGGCTTAGCTGCAAAATCCAGCCTGGACAGTTTCTAGTTGGTGAGCTCCATGTGAACAGTCTCCTGGCACAGGCATCAGTCCATCATGTTTCCTCCCAGGGAAGAATTGGGATATGCTGCACAGGCCATGGAGACTTTGCAGGGAATGCAAGAAGCTGTTTTCTAAGTCTGCCTCAACTGAGGGACTGAGGGAAAAATGCACCTTCTGACCCAGCAGAGACCAGAAGTGTGGCCTGGCCAGCTGTGTCACTGCTCCATCCTGCCCATGCACCTCATTCCATTTCCACATCCTGAGACTGGGGAGAATCCAGGTCTCAGACTGATACAGGGGTGGGAGAAAACCAAGATCTACCTGGTCCACCAGTTTAAATATGACCTCATCTTGGAGAACAGAAGTCAGATGGGATACATAGAGTTTTTAAGGATAAGCATTACTGCTTCAGAGAAGCTTTACATTTGCATTTAAAGCAATAAGGTGTTTGATTAGGTAGTGCTAATGGTCGAAAGCTCATATGCACACACACCCTGTTGGCCACTCTTTGCCTCTGGGAGCACAAATGTGCAGGAGAGGCATGACCCAGAGCCCTGTTAGCTCTCCAGTCCACCAGGAGACTCAGGTTTCCACTGGTCTGATCCTCACCCATTGCCACCTGACAGCTTCAGCAGTCCCCAAGCAACCATTGTCACAAGAGCTTCTCCCCAGACTCAGGTTTACCAATAAGATCACCTATGCTGAGCACTTCATCAGTCATAAAGTGACAAGAAAAAGCAGTACCAGAAGAAGAAACTGAATTTTTGTCTTGCTACTCTTCACTTTCTCCTGTTGGGTGATTTTTGAGACTTCTTACGTCTTCAAGGAAATAAGACTGAATCAAAAAACTAGGTTCCACTCTTGCCAGCTGATTTTGTCTCAGAACTGTCCATTCAAAAGCCATCTAAATTACCCTCAAGCCATGAGTTTTCCCAGACATACTTTAGAGCTAAAAAGACAGAGAACAGTTCTTCCATTACAAGCCTTATTTAGTCATTTACATGTGAATTTTTGAACTGTTTTCCTTTCTTTTTCTATAGCATTAGTAAGCCATATTTCACAGCACTCACTACGATGAAAGCAGACTGGCAATAGTTTGACACAGGACCAAACCCCATTTTTAACCATCTGAGAGTGTTTTAACCATCTAACACTCAGCTGTTCAAAATATGCAGCAGAATCCAACATTGTGAAGGAAAGAACTCCGAAGTTTTGGGTCCTGCTGGGAAAATTTATTGAAACAGATTATTTCAATACCAAGTCTTCATATCAGACTGGGAGGGAAGAGAGGAGTAGAAGATGAGAAAAGCAGAGAGCATGATCCTAGATTAGCTTGCTTCTGTCCATCCTGTTTCCTAAAACATCCCCTGGAAAGTTGGAGGTAGCTGAACACTTCCATGTTTCAGATATTTTTTCTTCCCTTCTCCAGCATGACTGACTCTGACCAGGGTGAGAGCAGGTCCAGTAGGGCTAGGAGCATCAGAGGCAGACTTCAGCAGGGTCTCTGGGACATTTCTGGGCTACCTGATCTTTAGAAAGGGGTAAGAGAGCAGATCAGAGCATGCATTCCCACAACACTCATTATAACCCATCCTCTATGGTAGACTTCTATTTGGCTGTAGGACTGGTAGACCCCAACCTCTTTAATCTAAGAATGAGGTCAGGGCATCAAGTCTGAACAGCAACACAATGCAAACTGGTTCCCAGCAGACATTTCCAACCTAATTTTTCAGTCAACTGAACCTCCAAAAACACTGTGTTTGTCTTTCTGTACATCCAGTCATTTAAAATATTATAATAGGAGACACTTTTGGATTACAGCTCCTTTTGGAAGCAAATCAAACCTCTTCGCTATTTAAAAATAAATGCGGAGTTGTTTCAAAGACATTAATAATATTATGTCCAGTGGAGATGTACTACACTTTTCAGTATGCCTAGTTTGTACTGACAACAGTTCAAATATATTTATGTTGTCCCATCGAAAACTCAGTAGTTTCAACTTTCAAGAGGATGTTTTTTAAACATCTTGGGTAAATGGAGAATTTGACTTTCTGCCCGGGACACCCTCAGAGCTGCTCCTTACAAAAAAAAGGGGAGAAAAAAAGCAACTAATAGGATAATAAATCCCAACATTTTTCTCTAAACAAGAGTTGTTTTAGTTAAACTAGCATTCACTTCATTTATAACAGCTCCCTACATTTCTTTAGGCTATTGTATTTAATAAAAATCTCTGGACTCATCCATCATTATGCACACTTTACTGATTTCACTTTAAACATTGCTGACTAAAACTTTCATTTATCAAGCCTGTTTTGCCTAGAAGTTGTGGGCTAATTTATTTTCACTTTGAAAGATTCAGTATCTTTGCAATGAGCCCTGGTGAAATCAGTGTCCACCCACCACACAATAACACAAGGAGCCACCAAAGGTGAAGGAGGAAGCCTGGGAGGGAACTGAGCTGGAGGTGTAATGATGCTTTGTGCCCATGGTGCAGCAGAGGCAACATGATTCCCAGGGGATAAAGGAATGTGCAAGGAGAGATGGGGAACTCTCAAATCTGACATTCAAGGGATGTAAGGAAGAAAACCAAGCACAGGGAAGCATCAAAGATTTGTAATTTTGAAGTTTGCCGGTCACATAAAACCAGAAATTTCAGAAACAGAAGTAAAAGCCAGAGTTAGCTAGCCAGGCCAGTAAAGAGTAAGGAGATGTTTTGTCTGAGCTCAGAGATATTTTGGGCTCCTTCTAGCCTGAAAGATGTGGTTTCCCCCATATGCATATCTGGGGACATTCTTCACTTTTGCCTCTACAATATGGTTCCTACAGCACCACACAACATAAACTCCAGTTAGAAAACATGTGAAAGGAAGAAACCTCAGAAAACTTCATCCATGTTTGTTCTGTCAAATGCAGGATGTGGGCCTGAAAGACATCCCTGCCTTTGGCAGCTGAGTGAGCAGAACCCTGTGCTCCCTTCTCCCTACACCCTGAGGAGAAAGAAAACGATGACCAAAACCACAGCTATGCTAGGGTAGATGTAGGAGCAGGAATGGGAAGTAGGCTGTACTGCTGGGACAGAGTGAGGGATTATACTTGCTGGTATACTGAAGAGGCTGTGATGTACATTTTCAGCCCTTATCAATACTACTGGCAGCATCTTGCTGTGTAGCCTTTGCAAGTGTCCTACTGCTGGCGGAAAAACTTCATTAATTTGATTTTAAATCAGCATTGTAAAGAAAGGCTGCATTTCTGATAGAGCCAGTATTGACTGGTTTATAACTTTGCATTACCCCAAAATGATTACTTTTCACAGGTTTTTCTTGTATATATTTGAATTAGGTTGACCAAATAATTTAAAACATCTTCTGAAAAACATAGATGGTTAAATGTAAGAAGAAGCCAGCTTAGCATTAATCAGATAGTGCAGCTCTGCTCTGCCTTTGGGTTGCTGCATGTGATGGCAAGAAGAGGGATTTGCCAGAAATCCTTTGTTAAAATCAACAATTCTTAGCAACACCAGCAGTCACTTACAAGATTTCAAATGTAACACATTCCTCCAGAAGCTTGTCTTTCTTTTATTTTCTTCCATAAGTTTCCAAGCTGACATTTGCAGGCACAATGAATATCAAAAGGTAATTATGAATATCCTACAAATCCTAGGAAAAAACTGGCCAGTGTTGTACTAGGTTGCAAAATAGATGTATTTAGTATTTTATTACCACAAGCTGTGGGGCACTGGTTGTTATCTCCTGCTATAACTCACCCCTGATAACAGACAATGGGCTGTCAAGACCCCACAGCATGACTCATGGACTTATCCTATTGTGAGATGCTCTGCCCTGGATATAACCTGGGCTCTTGAGTGGCGAAGCAGCCCTGTCTACTCGATTCCCAGAGGACAAGAGCTACCACTGGACATTCAGGTGGAGACCAGGCCTTCCACAGGATCACTGCTTCAACCTAACTACTTCATTTGGACTGCAACGACCACCCTAACAGGGTGTCAGGTAGTATCTGACTTTGTCGGCGTTTTTTCTTGTATTATTGCACTTATTTTTAATTTTCCTATTAAATTTTAATCCTGACTTGTGATCGCCTACTTGCTTGTTTTCAAACTAATACAGTTGTAGAGGTAATGTTTTCTTCTGTCTGTTAGAGTGGGGATTCCCCTGTACTGCCCCTTGGTCTGAAAATGCCTCCCACCAAGGCCTTAGGCATGGCCCTTAACCTTGCTATTCACCCATCCATACAGAATTAACACCAGCAGAGCTCTCAGACCTTGCCTGGAGATCAGTGGTGTAAGGTTTGGAAAACACAGCAGAGATGGAAGTTAGTCTGCACTAGTCAGGTATTGCTGAGTGTCCTTCTTCACTATCAGCTCAACAGAGCCGGGACAACAGAGAACCTGGACCCAAATACCAGCTGTTTTTTCAGAGTTCTAGTTTTTCCTGTGCTTGGTGCAGGTCTGAGGACAGAGACATCTTTCCTGACACAGCATAAAAGAGGAGAAGAAGAGAATCATATAATCAGAGAATAGCTTGGGTTGAAAGAGACCTTTGAGATCATTCAGTCTCACTCCCCCTGCAGTGAACAGTGACACCTTCAAGAAGATTAGGATGTTCAGAGTCAGATCCAACCTGACCTTGAATGTTTCCACTTCAGTCTTATCACCACTAGAGGGGCAATGTGGAGAAAGGTCAGTCTCCTTGCTCCAGTGGTTAAGGGTTTTAGGTATATTTCCATGGCTCATGACTGCTTTCTGATGCATGGAGGGAACAGATAAACAAATAGGCCCACAAATGCCTGCCTTCAGAGGATGTTGCCCAATGCAGTTATTTTTCCCACCTAGTGTTTTTGCTGGGAAATTATTATAGAGGAAGGAAAGGACACAGCAACTGCTGGATTTGAGCAATCCAGCAGTTTGTTTTGCAGGTTGTTATGCAGCCTCAGGAGAGGACATTCTTCTAGACAGATGCACAGGACTGCAGTCTGCAAGTATGGAAAGAAAACCCCAACAAATCCATTCCAAGGAAAAGAATCTTTTCCCCTTCTCAACAACTGTGTTACACACAGAAATATGAAGCCTTCTGTTTCTAGGACAGGAGTAAATCCTATATTAAGCAGTTTGGGTTATGCCAAGTATACATATAAAGTAGTCTTTAATTTTTTTTTCAAATTCTGCAAATTTTGGAACAATGAGATATAAAGGTTAAAGAAGTATATAATTCAAATGCAAAGATTTAGCTGGGTTGGCTTTCAATATAATTTGGTAGTACACAACTATTGGTTTAACTTTTGGCAAGTTTCCTGGAGAATCCCTTTCTGTTTTGTTCAGTGACAAAAAGGTAAAAAGATTACATGACTTTTTTTTTCACCATCATCATTTACATCTCTAATAGGTCCTGTTTCATTCCCTTCCCTTTCATTTCTTTTTTTTTAATTTTGTCTTTTTTTTCTTTTTTTTAGTAATTAAATACCCACAAACCTCTAAAATCTCTATTCCTTCTGTTTCCATTATTCCTTTCAACTACATCAGCCATCTGGCAGAAGAAGGGGTGACCAGACATGAATGTGAAATCCTACACTCTTGGTTCAGTTATGCTTTACTACTCCATCATTTTTTTTTCCATTACCTTCCTTCTATGTCCTAACATTTTATTTGGACTCCTGCACCTCTGCTACCTGCAGAATAGAGGTGCTCATTGAGTTGTCCACAATGGTGCCAGGATTTTATTAAGGTTTTTTTTGAGTGGTTGCACTTGATTTAGGAGCTTGATGTGGGCCTGAAAATTTAAAGGTATTTGCCTTCAGCATATGTTGTTCTGCCTCTGTCTGCCTTGAGTTTCATCACCCACTGGACTGACCAATGACTGAGCATTGCAGCTTCTCCCCAAATATCAGCCAACCTACAGATCACAGCTGTCAGCTGCCAAGTTTACCCTTTCACATTTCCCCTTTTTCCAAGGCATTGATACATCTGACAAATTGCATCTGCCCCGTTTGGCAAAGTAGTTAAATATGTGCTTGTTTGCTCTGTTCAGAGGGATGCTTGAATACATGTCTGGCTCTGGGCCAATTCATACACTGGGACTTCAGCACATGCTTAACCTTAAGTATATGCTTAAGTGTTCTGCTGAACAGAAATGGGATGGGTGTCAATAGCAAGAGCTCTTTTTGTTGTCCATCTTCCAGTATGTTAAAAAGCCAGCTATTATCTCTGTTTCATTGCTTCATATGCACTTCCATTGAATCCTCTGTGCTTTAATATAGAATTGGTAAATTTCCTTAACAACACCTTTCACAGGAAGTTTTCAACAGGAAATATCCTCTAATCTTTGCTTATTTTCTAACCTTTTACTTCTAATCTTCATTTTGACAGTAAGTGCAAAGTAACATGAAGCACGCTGGGAGTTGAGCACATGTGAAGGTACAAGCAATACATTTAAACAACTGAGAACAGAAGAGTTTGTTAATCAAACCTCTCATATTTTAAATATTTTCCAAAGAGTGTGTTTCATCCCAGTTTATGGTGAAGGAATTATTTTATCTTGTTTTTTAAGCTCAAAAAAGTGCACTTCTTGGGGAGAACTTCTATGCATGCCAAGGTGTCCCCAGATTTGATATAACTGATTTGACTTCAGCTGATACCTCACAGTCCTTTCTAAGATAAAATAACCAAGGAGATAGGAAAATTACCTCTTTGAAAGGACTCTTTCTGAGTGGCTTTAGATTTTGTAAAGCCCCACAATAGCCTAACTCCAATTTCTATTTAATCCTTTGTCAATCAATGCACTTATTATTGAGAAACCCATTAATTTTTATTACCTTCTCCTATCATATCTATAAGATTGTAGAGCTGTTATTTCTGGAAAGACATCAGCATGAAGACAAATGCTGTCGAGCTCTTTCTCTGAGTAATGCCTGACTGTGGCTCCTATGCACACAAACACCAGACATGCTGGTAACATCAGGGTCCTGCATGAGGTAGACAGCTCATGTAAATCTTCTCTGCTAGGTTGGTGTCATCTGTTTTTCACCCTGTGATAGCATGATAGCAGTGAAAGAAAATGTTTGCATGTTTTTAGCTGCATGCTTACATGGGCCTTTTGGTCAAGCCTGGAGGGACTCTAGCTGGAGCTGTTTATTGTGTGTGACTTGGGTAGTTACAGATTCATGACTGCAAAACAGAAATGGTGATATTTTGTATGGGGGAATTCCTCCTGAAAGCCAAAGGGTTGTATCAAGAGGAGCTGCTCAGAAAAGAGAAATTTCTACATCTGGCAATATTGGATTTCATGTCTGTAAAGCAAAAACGAAATTATGCACATAACAAAACATAAACACGTTGTAAAATGCATTCAGACCAGATTCCAAACACATTGAACTCTGCATGATTTAAGGATGGATAAACTCAGAGAAATACCCCATTGGGGGAACTACAGACTCCAAAGTGACAGCTGCTATCATTCGAAAGCAAGTAATTGTTTATAAATGAACATTTTTCATCATAAATTATTGAATTACATGAAAATCAGATGACTGCCTGCTGCCAAATTTGTTTTCAGTTTCACAAGACAGAATGGAATGTGCTGCAGACGGTGAGTGAAATTAAAAGCTGCTGGTCTTTTCCCACTAAGGGCTGATATTTTCCCTTAGACATTCCCAGTATCTCATAAACCTGCTAAATAGTGGTCCTGGGGAATGAGTATCTAGCTAGATATACAAAATATTTTAGATATATAGGATTTCAGGGAATCTCTGCCTAATCTGAGCCAGTTGTAGTGTAAGTTACTATTTCATATTAATTTTATATTGATTTCTCATTCAATCCCACAGAGCCCCAGCATGAGAACCTCTAGTTCTTGTACGGAAACTATCAAGGTTTTGGGCTTTTTTAAGTTCTCCTCTTTATTCTCTCTTGTTTGAATCATTTGAAAATACACTTTTCTTTATGTGTTTTTGTCTAGTTTCAGTTGAGTACTTGCCTTCCCCCCATATTTTGAACAGGGTGACAATAACCTGAAGTGGCTGTTTCAGCTGAATCATGTCTAAGACTAGCTAAGTGCTCAAATTGAAGATTCCAGCACAGATAGTGCAGAGTTTTCTCTGAGAGAGATGGTGAAGACCAGAGTCCAGCTGATCCTTAACAGCATTTTCAATCTGCAAAGTCCTTCCCTCAGCCAGCTGCTCCATTCACAGGGATGAGTGAACATCAGTGGCACAAGCTCTCTGCTTGGAGCAAAATGCCAAATGTAATCTATCCTGTCCCAGAGAGCCACTGGGGCAGCTAAGTCCTGTAATTGCACCCTTGGCATCAGATCTGAATTTTAAAAGACAGCACATCTGTGTCACATTTCTTTACACTGCTGCAGCAACTGCATCTTCATTGCATCCTGATGTCAGGTAAGCATAGTGAAATCGTGCCATGAGCACATCCCTGCGTCCCCAGCAGAGAAACATAACTGGTCCCTGTCCCAGAGCAGCAGGGGACAATAGCAGGGGCAAGGCAAGCACAACAAGAAAGTGTTCAATCATAATTTCCCGTTAAAACCTTTCAGTTGCTCTCAGACTGTGGCTCAGAGAGCACCTAAACTGTAAATGGTACCTTTGTGGTAAAAAAAATCCTTGACTGACTTTTCTGCTTCTTACTCTTCCAGAAGTTTTTAAGCCATTGGTACACTGGCCACTTGCTCCTTCCTTGTTTTAACTACACACTGTGTAAAGAAATGGGTGCTGATGGATTTGAATCTGAAAGCAGATGTTTACAGTTACACATATATGTGCATGATTTTATGTACATGCACACATATACACATATACTCTCACAGTTTGTGTATTATATCTTTTAAAAGTTGACTTGTTTTTCTGTGTCATTTCACAGAAAAATAACTGCCAAATTTAATAAAATTAAGTCAGTTTTAAGAAAAAAAGTTTATATGTTGTTTCCCCCGTCTGACCTTTGCCTTCATATCCTTCTGTACACCAAACTCTAGATTCACTTCCCTCTATTTGAAAATGGTCTAAGTTGTTGTGGTGGTGCTGCAGGCAGCATGATGAAGAATGGAAAACCAGGTCAGGTAGTAATGCGTGATAAATGGAATTTCCACAAGCTTATTACAAGGAGATCAAAAATCTCCACCTTTACATAAGACTAGCTGTCACACAAGCAAAAATCAAGTGCATTGGAAGCTTTCAAATGTACACAAGGGTGCTTACAGTCTTCCTTTGTTTCTAAAGACTAAAAGCTGAGGTCTTTTAGCCACTTCTCTGCTCCTCCTTTCCTCACTTTTTCTTCTATTTTTCTCCATTATTTTCTACATTAAATTGCCTTGAAGATCACTTTCTAGAGCATGCTCCTGCTGTAAGTGAATTCTGATGTTACTATGTGATACAAGTCTCTTCACAATTCAAGAATTCACCACTTAAATAGTTTTAGCTTGGTGAAAGCTTGTATGTGATGACCCTGACTGTCAGTTGCTTCTGGATATGGCATACAGCTTCTTTTGATGTTTTTTCTCAGAGCCATTTGAACAGATCACCTTGTGATGAGCTTCAGATTTAGGCAAACCCGCTGACTTTCACCAGTAACAGCAGCAGGCCCCAAGCAAAGAAATTCCTGCCAGACTGTGCTGTACAGAACTGGATAAAGAGTGCTTAGTTTCTCCACTGGGAAGGAAAGTGAAGGACAGAAGTGGATTGAGGCTTTTAGTCTTTCTGATCCAGAGATAAGACCCTCATAAAGACTAGGCAAGGTTATCCACCTTGCATTATCAAGGAAAAAAAAACATCTTCAGATCAATAAATTATCAGTCCCAAGGATGACATTGAAGCAAGTGATGACTAGCAGAAACTGCTGTTACTAAACTGCAGTGGACCAAGGGCTATAGAAGTTGTACGTTTGGAATTCAGATGCTTTCACCTTTTCATGACTATGCATGGTTCAGGGAAACCATGTTGTGGAATGTTAGGTTGTGTCACATCAATAGTAATGGACCAGGAATTATGGCATGTTTTATGTTATCATTCATTTAAAACAGATAGTTTAGATTTCAGCCACAAGCAAAAGTTTATATATAATATATTTATTACAAACAACAGTGAACACTTAAGAGCTATTATTTTAAATCTAAATGACATTGTGTTTAGTATCCATTTCCTCCAGCTCTGCAATGTGCAGCCTGTGGTGTCTGTCATCTTTCCCTGGAGTTCTCCTGGATACGAAGTGACAACTTCTCACAAGTTACCAGAAACAGGAGAAAATGTGGAGCCCTGCTCCAATGAGCTGTTTTACATTACAAGAATTTACAATGAGCATCTGACAGAAGAAAAGCAGTGGAGCTTGAGAGGGGAATATCATGCAGTAAATTGTTTGCTATTATCCATGTTGACAATGTGGGGTGGGGAGAACAGTATTTAAACAAAAAACACGTAAGAAAACACGCTGAATGGGTGAGTGGGCCCCTTGTGTACCAAAACTAAATGGTGCTTCTGAAAATCTTGCAAATGTCCACTTTATAGACAACATTGGGTCTGGACATACAGCTTGTGCAGGGAGCAGTAGATGGCTGTGCAGAAGGAAGGGACTGTGGGTCCTCCCTGCCCCCACTAGCATCCATGGCCAATCTCCAGGTCAGCCCATTCAGCTGCTGCTTCTCCAGCCTTTCCTGTGGCTAAGCACATGCAAGTGCAGAGGATACCAAGCCATTCTGTCCCCACGTGCAGGCAGAGACCCCTGTTTGCAGCCCTGGCACAGTGGTGTGATGGTGGCCCATATTTGCTGGGGCTGCCATCAGCAAAGATGTGAAATGGAACATCATTTCCCTGCCCTGTCCTGGTCTCTCACTGCTATCTGCCTTTCCCATAACAGAAAACCTGACTAAAAGCTTCCAGCTTACCTGCTCTTTTTCTCTCCTTGCCTAACACAGACAATCTGCCCTCCACAGCCTAAACCAGGGCCATAGGTGCTAACTGGAGAGGAATGGGTTACCTGGTTCCACCTTACAAATGCCTGCCCAGTGAAACCAAAACCTGCCATTCTGAATTATTCTTGGTTTAATAACTTCTTTGAATGAAGGCAGTAGTGAGTTGTCCCCACCAGTGTGATGGGGCTGTGGTGCTGGGCAAGTCTGAGCAGTCCTTGCCCCCTCGGTGTTCACAACATGAAGCACAGATGAACTGCAATACAATAAGTCTCAGGACGCTGCTTCAAGTGGAAATAAAGCAAGCACTTTAGAGAGTTTTCAGGTGCTTCACATTTTCATTTTCGGCTTTCTACACAAATAAAAAGGCTTAAACTATTATTCAGTCTCCACTCGAAGTATAATTTTGACATTTGGAAATCTGATTTTGTGATCAGAAACACATGTAGAATAGAATTTAGAAGTCAGCAAAGACTCCAAGCATGATTTTATTGGGAGCTTGGGTATGCCCCTCAGAGTAATTGGGATGTGGAATGTGGAAGTAGTTTTTACAGGAAAATAGGGATAAGGCCTCCTGTAGCCAGCCTCAGGCAATGGAGCGAGTAAAATATCAAGAAGAATTCACATTCAACTTGATAATAAGGTTTCCTAGCATGTTAATTAAATGAAGTCTCACATCCCCAGCCCTGTTGTTTCAAACATTTTAAGGCATTAACATTGCACAATAGAAACATAATTTCCCCTCTCTCCAGATGTCTATACTAATTTGATTTTCCTAGCTGTTAGCTTTAAACTTTCTATGAACATGAAAACCTATCCTTTCAGCAGTGCTGTTGTATTTTTCCCCTTCATTCTTCCTTAATACTCATTTTGGGCACTAATTGGCAGCAGTGTTTTTAAAAATAAATTCTTCAAATAGGACAGCTTTGCTGTTTATCCTATACTGAGGCACTGTTTTCCACAGCTTGACTTTGAAAGAAAACAGTGGGAAAACAGCATCCATTTGGTCCTGAGGGTCTGAGCCTTCACAGATAACATGGAGGAGATTTAGGGAGTGAGGTAAAGCCAGAGGAAACCTCATAAATCATATCCCATCTTTCTGCTCTTTAAAGTATTGGCTTAACTGGGACTAAGTTGCTAAAATCCCTTTGGGAATCCTTGGAGCCCTGTGCAGTGGCTCAGGGGTGGATTGAGAGACAGTGACTGACCAAAGCAATTGGGTGTGTGGGGCGCACGTACATCTCTGCGCTGGCAAAATGCTCTCCGTACAAATGGGAGAGCTGGAGCCATGCTGTGGCTGTGTACATACTCTGAGAGAAAGCTCTGCAGCTGGTGAGGGAGGCACCAAGATCCCCTGCACTCAGTCATTTTACTCAGGCATTTCTCCAGGACATGGACAGGGACAATGATCCTGAAGATCATTGTCATGGGTTCAGGGCTCATTTCAAAGCCAGAAGCTGAAAAACTCCACTATCAACTTATTGCCAGGAAAAGCTTTTACACATTGGAGACAAAGGAAAACCTTTCACTGGCAAAACCCATATCATTTTTAGTTAAAAGCTAAATTTAAAAATATGATTTAAAAACTATAAGCATAGATAGTCTTCTCTCTTGATTGGTCCAGAGTATCTTGGTCCTCTTTTAGGAATCATGGTAGTGGCAGACAGGCCAGCATCCCAAGACTGGGCTTGGTTGGGATAGAGTTAATTTTCTTCATAATATCTCATGTGGGACTATGTTTGGGATTCGTGATGAAAACAGTGCTGATGACACAGGTATGCATTAGTTACTGCTAAAAAGTGTTTGCACAGCATCAATGTTTCTTCTGCCTCACACTGCCCTGCCAGAGAGGAGACTGCGGGTCCACGTGGGTTTGGGAGAGCACACAGCTGAAACACCTGAGCCCAGCTGACCAAAGGGACATCCCAGAACATACTATGTCATGTTTAGTACCACAATTGGGATGGTGGAAGCTGATGGGAGCTGTTGTTGCTCAGGAACTCACTGGGCCTTGGTCTGGTGATGGTGAGAAATTGCTTTTATTTGCATCACTTGTTTTTCATGGGTTTGTTTGTTTTTTCCTGTCTCTTTGTTAGTTTTTTCCTCCTTTTTAAAAAATTATTAAGCTGTACATATCTCAATTACTTTTCTCACTTTTATCCTTCTCCCCCTCATCCCACTGTGGGGCAGTGAGCAAGCACCTGTGCGGTGCTTAGCTGCCTACCGGGGTTAAACTCCAACCACCCCCAAATTTAAACTGCATTAATAAAAGAAACCAGAAGCTTGTCTTTGACCCATGCTGTTTAGTTCTCTGCATTCTCCCTCATGCAATTTCGGCCTATACCATGCGGTTTTAGTGAGAAAGCATTTTCCTATACGGATGTGAGCCATTCCATGTGGCTGGCCTCAGAAGCAAAACCAGATTCCCAAACCATACTACTTGTTTCTGTAGTTTTAGCTACAGGTTCAGGCCCAGATTCATTCCCAACCCAGAACAGTGGGATCCCAAAAACTTCATTGTCACCTCCAGCCTGTGAATTCTTCTGGAGCTCACTGTTACCTTCACTCTCCAAGGAGCTGAGGCAAAGAAACACTCAATATCAAGCGTCCCTCTCTCCTCCTAAATTCTTTCTGCACTTTTTACAGACAACCTGACCAAAGTTTTTCCCGGAGTGTTACACATGGCCTAACATGAATCAAACTCTACTTTGAACTGTCTGTCTGTCCATAGCTCTCAATGGCTCTTGCGCAGGCTCAGGATCTGAAGTGCCCATGGTCTGGCACTGATTTGTTGTGGGACAAAAGTATTTTATCCATATCTCTCTTCCAAATTTTTAATCCTAGTTATAAGAGGAGCCCTGTTTACTTCATTTGTGAGCCATCCCATACTGGAGGGGGAATTCCTACAAGCTTTTCAGGCATCTTTCACATAAGATGTAGACATCATTTACTTCCAAATGTTAATATGGATCAGGTAATTACATGGGAGACCCTGTTTTTCTTCCCTGAAGTGAGGGATAAAATCCTCTGTAATACATAAGGATTCAGGTTTGATTCATGTTTTATTTGGAAAAGCTGTGAAAGCAAGGCAGTGAAGTGATTTGTCTCATTATAGAATCAGGTCAGAAGCAAAACCCCAACCCATTCCCTTGGGTTTCAAAATTTTTCAGTCACCTCCTCAAACAGGCTTAGACTTTAATGGCCAGTCTGAAATCATATGGGATCACATGAATAATTTTTTTCCTGCCTAGGCAAACTCTTCAAAGAGAGCTCAGCAGCAAGAGATCACACTTACGGCATTCAAAGGGGTACTAAGTTCAGATGTGATGTATGGAAAATCAGATTTCAGAGAGACTTGTTGGTAAAATAAATTATAATGGCAAAACAGTTAATGATAGTGCTGTCATTAGAAGGGTTGGAGAATTTTTAACACAGTATACAGTACTACAGGCATAATCTCATTAGCATTTTTAAACCCATAAATCTGAGTGGTCTCAGTGAAAAGATGAAGGAATTTCCTTCCACTGTGGTGGTAAATGTCTCATTAAATGGATTAGGAAAGGCAAAGCCCATCGACAGCTGGAACTGGTGAGGGATGTAATGGGCAGCAAAAAGGGCTTCTGCAGGCATCTCAACAGCAAAGAAGACTAGGGAAAAGCTAGGCTCAGTGCTGAATGGTATAGGGGAGCTGATGACACTGAACATGGAGAAAGCTGGAGTGCTCAATGGTTTCTTCACCTTAGTCTTTACAGGTAAGAACACTCTTCAGGAATCACATGGTCCCAAGACCAGACGGAAAGCCTGGAGCAAGGAAGACTCAAGATTGTCCTCAGTGAAGGACAATCAAGGTAAAGAACACTTTAAGAAACTGAACATACACCGACCTGATGGATTCATCTGTGACTGGTGAGAGAGCAGCTGATGTCTTTGTGAGGCCATTCTTGATTTTGAAAGGCCATGGCATACAGGGGAGGTTCCTGCAGAATGAAGGAGACCAAATATCACTCTATATTGAAGAAAGGCAAGAAGGAGGATCCAGGGAAACATAGGTAAGGCATCCGCACCTTAGTCACTGGGAAGGTGATGGAGCAACTAATCCTGGAAACCATGTCCAAACACAAAAAGGAAAAGAAGGTGGTTTGGAGTCATCAACATAGATTTGCAAAGGGTAAATCCTGCCTGACTGAACCTATACTGTTTTATGACGAAATGACTGGCTTGGTGGATGAGAGGAGAGCAACAGTTGTTGTCAACACTGTCTCCTTTAACATACCTATAGACAAACATACTGAGTATGAGCCAGATAGATGGTGGTGATTGAAAACCGGCTGAACTGTGGGTCTCAAAAGGCTGTACTTAGGAGCATAAAGTCCAACTGGAAGCCAGTCACTAGTGGTATATCCCAAGATGGAGCTAGGTCCTACACTATTAATTATTTTCATTACTGACCGGGGTGATAAGGCAGAGTGCACACGCAGAAACTTTTTGGAAGATACAAAAGTGGGAGGAATGGTTGATAAACCAGAGGGTTGTGCTGATGTTCATGGGGTATGGACAGGCAGGAGAATTGAGCCAACAGGCATCTCATAGAGTTCAAGGAGGTGTAAATTCCTGCACCTGGGGAGGAATAACTCCCATGCACCAGAGCATACTGGAAGCTGATCCACTGGAAAGCAGCTTTGCAGAAAAGGCCTTGAGAGTCTGGATGGACACCAACTTGACCATGAGCCAACAATGCATCCTTGTGACAAAAAATAAAAAAGAGCCAACAGACTCCTGCATGGCAATAGGAAGAATGTCACCAGCAGATTGAAAAAGTTGATTCTTCCCCTCTGCTCTGCACTGGTGAGACTTAACTAGATGCTGTGCTCACATCCTTACTCCCCAGAGCAAGTGAGACATGGACATAGGAGAGCAAGTTTGCTAAGGTGTTTAAGGAACTGCTCATTTGTCATATGAGTGGCTGAGAGAGCTGCAGCTGTTTACCCTGGAGAAAAGAAAGCTTGGTGGTAATCTCACAAAACTGATGGGACACAACAGAGGTTTTCTACATCGCTTAAGTTTGCTGATCTGACAGAACATTGCATCATTTGGAACAAGCCCTATATCATGGGTAGACCTTCTCTGCTGAAGAGATACTGGTTTCTGACAAGGAGTCCTTTGATCATGGGGGAGGCCATGTGTATCTTGTCTGTAAGTGCTTCTGGATATGTATATTGACACACTAAGCCTAAGAATACAGCACAGAATTTGACAATGCAGAATATAGAAAAAAAGCCGTTAATTGCCATTTGTAATTTTTGTTTCCTCCTTTTAGAAGAATGCCAAAAGCAAACTTCAGCAGTCATATCCAATTGTGTTATTCCTCATGTCAGTTTAAAATAGTGAGACAGTTTCACAAACTAGATTAAGAATCATATTTTCCATTGCTGCATAAAATTGCTGAAATTGTATAGAAATCTGTATTGTGGATCATAAATTATTGTAAAAACTCTAAGCTATTTTTTTCCACACTGTTTAAGCTACTGGGCAAGTTGTTGCATGAATAAATATATTTCTTTCCACTGAAAATGTAATATTAAATGCTGTGTTATTGTTATAAAAGTTTATCAGAGAGACAAAGATTATTATTCTGACAACACTGTGCACAAGAGTATCACTGTACATTGAATTTTAGTGTGTAATATGGCCATATGTAATGGGCACAAACTGGAAATTCCATTTAAACATAAGACAGGCATTTATGTGCTGTGAGAGTGTTTGAACACTGGCACAGGTTGTACAAAGAGTTTATGGAGTCTGTCCTTGGAGATACTCAAAACAAAAGTGGACACAGCCCTGAACAACCTGCTATAGCTGACCCTGCTTTGAGCACAGATTTGGACTGGATAACCTCCAGAGGTTCCTTTAAGCCTCAGCAATTTTGTGATTTTGTGAACTGCTGTGATTAGACTACACGATGTCTGAAAGGAGAAGCTGCTTGCAAACCTTTGTGCTCCAGCCACTTAGAGCCAGCAGCGAGCCAAGACTGCTGAGAAAGACTTTAAGACTCTTTGAAACTGAGGAACTTCAAAGACTTTTTTAACTGCTGTGGATGAAAATGCCAAGATGAGACCCAGGCACATATGCTGCCTTGGCTTCAGCAGAGGGGGACATAGGACACAGTGCAATGGTGAGCCATGGCTTGGCCCAGTGGGTGATCACATGGAGAAATGGAAGAACGAGATCACCGGGGACATGTAGCAGAGTTCAGGGGCACCTACAGGGTCCTATTGCATCCCATTGCTCCAAAGGTCCCTTCTGGACTGCCACAATCATCTGTGTGCCATTCAGCACAGCATTGTTAGGCTTGCCGTGAGAAAATTAGAGTGAGAATAGCTTTGCTTCCATTCCTAGAAGTTTTCAACTGCCTCCGACGGTATGAAGCCCTGAGCAACCTGGCCTGACCTCAGAGTTTACCCTGTTCTGAGCAAAAAGTTAGTCTAGAGACCTCCTGAGATCCTTTCCAGCCTGAGTTACCTTGAGTCCTACAGGCAGGTCGCACTCAGATTTCCCTGAGAAGCTGGAAGAATTGCAGAGCTACCCAGTTCTGCCCAGCAGTGTCCCCAGCTGATCCCCTGGAAAGTCAGCAGTGTGTTCAAGCTGTGACACTGGCACTCACCTCTCAGGTTTTCCTCTGGGCTTTAGGACATGCTGACAGAG
Source organism: Lichenostomus cassidix (assembly GCF_008360975.1). NCBI lineage: Eukaryota > Metazoa > Chordata > Aves > Passeriformes > Meliphagidae > Lichenostomus > Lichenostomus cassidix. Next base: position 129,046,362 of record NC_139482.1, read on the forward strand.
ACAGTTACCCTGTGGGCAGCCAGACTGAAAGCAAGCACTGAGTATTACTTTTTAGGGACACTGTTCATACCAAACTGCTAATGACACGCTGGATTTGTATTGCTCACCAAAGGGTGGGTGTGGATGTAAACCCCCCAAACCCCAGGGTCTGACTCAAGGAATGTTTCACCGAGGTGGTTGTTTCCTGCTGGCTTGTCTGGGCCTGTGAAGTGAGTCCTGCTGACCTGCTGTTACTCACAAATAGACTTTCTCTGATTATTTTTTGTCTGGGAAAGTTACTTCTATTGTCTCAGCTTATTTATTTATATATGCCAAATGAGCACTTCACTTTCAGTCCTGGTCAGAAGTCAGAAAGGAAGTGTCTTAGTTTTCCCCACCAAAAATCTTGGGCTGCATTCCATGGTGGATGACTGCAGAAAGCTTTCTAAAGATTTAATCCATTTTGAAATAGTTAAATTATTGTTATTATGTGAATCCTTCTCACTCCACTGCCTGCTCTGCTCTGTTCTTCAATATTACCACCATCCTTCTTCCTAGGACCCTACCAGGACCCAGAGTTTATGTATTTTTTCCTTATTCAAACTTCTTCCTTAAACCCTCATGACTTTTGTGTGAACAAAATCAAGTCTTAAAGATTCTGAAGTAAATAGTTTCATTTCCACATGGTTCTGTGTGTCTGTAATAAGATCTTTTAAAACTGTTTTGAGATACCGGACAAAATGTTCCTTGCTAATAGCTGGTCTTACACAGCAGAGGTTTCTTTTGAAGTATCAAGCATGGATACATGATCCTATTTAATGGCAGCTCTTTAAATTGCAGGCTGGTTAATTCTATGTGAATTCTTCTCATCTGTTTCATATTTCTCATACACATTACTGTAAAACAAGCTGTACCCATTTCTGTCAGTGAAACCACTGTCCTAAACTACCATTTTTCTTAGAATCTGATAATAATGGTTGACTTTACCTCAAGAGAAAAACCTACAGGCAAACATGTCACACATAGCACAGTTTGACTAAGAACAGATACATGCCACTGGTCATAAAGGGTAAACACTTAAGACATTTAACCCAGCTGAGCAGTACTAAATGGAAGGCAGTGGTCATCTGGCTTTTGAATCACCTAATTGACATGTCAGAAAATAAGCATTTTATTGACAGAAGGTGATTGCAGAGAAACGTAATTTTTCATTTAAATAGCCAGATACTCCCCTTCCTCCTTCCCTTTGTATTTGCAGTGTGGGGGAACATTTTGTTAAGAAAGGAAAATCACAGTGCTCAGACCCTTTGTTACATTATTTTTGCCTTCACAGCTACCTTCTGATAACGATTTTCCTGACTGCAGTCATCTACAGAGGATTCCAGTGTGGAATAGTTTCCAAATTATGTTTGCTTTCAACTTTTCTAACTTTGGATGCCTTTTGAACTATGTTAGGATTCAACTATCCCTGAGAAACCACTCAAATCTCATGCAAGGCAATGGTAATTCTTGTGCAGTGAAATCACGCAGTCTTACTTCAGTGTAAACCAGGAGTAATTCCACTGATGTTGCCCTTCCAGGTTCTTTTTGGTACCAGCTGCTGGTAGGTGATGGGGAGAAGAGGGTTTCAAAGTAATCCTGTGATTCTTATCCCAGTCCACAAAACAGTTTCAAGAATATTCCAGCGCAGGGCTGTGAGTTTTCTGTTTGCGCTGCATGCACTCCAATTTCCTTCCCTAGTTCTCATCAGCCATAGCAATACCCTCCTACTGGTATAGAAGGTAGAAGATAAAAACAGCTGAGGGCTGCTCTCAGCCCTGACAGGGTCTCCTGCAAGGACTGAATGCCAATGCTGGGCGCATGTACCAATGAGCAACTCTCCCCACGCGAAAAAGCCACTTTGACTTAATCTTTAGCCATACTACTATGAGGGCAGGTAAGAATGACTACAAAGGGGCAAAAGCTGTCACCGTGGCTTTGCAGTGCTTAAGACCCATATTCACACCACACCATCCTAGTCACCTAGCCCTACATCTGCTTAAAGGAGAAAGACAGCTCACCAGTGACCATTAGGGTTGTCTTTGCCTTGTCTGACCCTGCTGTGGTCTGCCATGTCACTGCCTCCCCCATCTCTGGGGCCTAGGGCTGCACTGTATCTTGCCAGGTCCTCAGGTTTGCCAGATGCAGTTGCTGCTGCTTGCCCCAGCACCATGGGCTTCCTTGCAGATACACATGCCGCACAGGATACCTCCACCTGTGCTGGTGACGAGCATCCCTTGGAGGAGAGCTAGACCCAGAGTAAGCCAAACTTTTCTTTTGTTTTTGTCTCAGGAGCCTTCAGTGACTCTGCCCTGGGAGAGCACGAAGAGCAGCAGCTACCATGCAAGAGGGCTGAAGGTGAGGACAAGGAATGAAGGTGACCCCAGAGAGGCACATCTCACCTTTGTCCTGCTGGAAGATAGCTTGAGATCCTGGGGCAGGGCAGCCCTCTAGAGCCCAGGGAGCTAATGCTGCCTGGCTGCAGCTCTCTGGGCAGCCCTGCTTACCCACAACAGCCTAGCTCCAGCTGTTTATAAGCCCTGGTTTTAGGAGGTTAAAGGCACAGAGATATAAGTTAATACAGTCTGGGAGAGCAGTGTGCAGTGCTCTCAGCCTGGAGACTCGCTCTCTGTGGAGATAAAAGCACTGCTGCCTCATACTCTGAAATGAATTTTGCAGATACTGATCTGCCTAGGTTCTTTCCTGAGCAGTACTGTCAAGAGTCTCTGTTGATTAGGAAAGGCAAACTATTTCATCCTTCATACCTAGTTATGATGGCCCAACACAATACCTCTACTGTTGGAAGAAGCAGTGAAGAGCAGCTAAAATGCTTTGCCTTCCCACACAGCAAACCCTTCATTTGTGTGCTGTGCAGATTGGGTTAATGGCATTTATAAGATTTCTTGCCCTTGAAGCTGCTAAGAAATCAAATCAACTTTGGTTTTAATTTTGTTATTTACACACAAAGAAAAGAAAATAATTGAGGCCTACTCATGTTTAGGAAGGCCTAACCCATTATTAAACTCCACAGGAAAATATTTCTCTAGATGAAATGTGAAGCTTTTACATGTCTGGTATTGGACCACAGGTCCCACACACTTTGCTTAGAAGATGAAGAGGAGTTGTTAGTACTATCACCATTCTCCCTGCTCCTTGCAAGGCCTGTTTTAAAATGTGTTGACTCAAAAAGGCCCCTAGATATGTGCTCAGTGGGAATCAAGTGTGACAGTAGCCATGTTGGCTTCAGCACAGCAACTTATTTTTAGGATCACAGTATTGAGCATGAGATTTATTTTCAGAAGAAACATCCAATAATAGAGATGGCTGTTATTTTTCTATTCCTTTCAAATTCATCTAGCAAAAGCAGAAATGTGATGAGTATCTGAGCCAATTTCTATTTCAAGAGCCACTTAAGGAGGTTTTTTCAGCTAGACAAAATAATAGGTTCAAGACTGTGACAAGAGGGTGTGGACAGAGAAATCATTGCCAAGGTAAAATGTAACAATACTAATTAGAGGAAAAACCCTTTAAAATGCCATCTTACTAGTCATTACTGATGTTCATTGTTATGAATACAACACAGTTCTGCTGGGTGATTTACTCAGAAAATATCTGGATGATCACCCTACCCTGGAGAGCTTTGACTCTACATGCTCTCAGGGTTTCCTCTGGAAGTAATATGTTTTCAGAACTGGATGGGGAGTTAGATCATTCATCCTCTTTCCCCCCAACCATAATTCTTCCCCAAAATATGTTATATCCACTCATAAGGAGAAACTTAAACAACAGGTATGTTGGACTGTCACTATAGTGATGTGTGTCACGGAACAGGATCTCTCCTCAGGGCACTTCCTATGCAAATAGACATGTGAACAAGCCCGGGGGGCTATAATGAGAGCTCTCAGAACAAAGATAACTTGATTATGTGTTCCAGATTTGAAACCCCCCAATGACATCACGCCCCCACTTCCCAAGATCATTTGGCATAACATCTGTGTGTAATGCTAGTGTGGTCTTGATAGTTACTGGAGCAAAATCTCAAGTAACATCTGTGGCCTCATTAAGAACCAGGCCTGTTTGCCTTCCTTTAAAAACTACTTTTGGCTTGTGTCACCCACTGATTTGTGACTTGTGTCTGTATTTTCTCTGTTCCCAGTGATTTCAGTAAATTGAAAAGTGTTCAACATCCCTGAACCCTGTAGATTCCTGTCCCATCTCTGATCTCTTCTCACCTGAGCAAAACTAGAAAGAAATGCTTACTGATACAAATCCAAAACTGCGTGATTTCTAGTTGTTCTAAAATATCCCTGCTTGCATTTCAGTCCCATATGTAGCAGGGAAAAAGTGTCTGGGCAGTGTTTCCCTGGAACTAATTATGCCAAATTCATAGAGGCATCTGGGGATTTAATTCCCATTGATTTCCTGGGATGTCTAAAGCTTTTTGTGAATGTAGGCCTCTCAATCTAAGGATGAAAATATATGCTCATATTACTGGTCCTGGGAGAGATGTCCAGCAGGAACCATAGGTTTTGCTTGCCTATGAACTGGCAAGCATCAAGGCATCTTGTTTGGTTTCACTCATTACTTTAAAAAAAAATAATTTTCTCTAGAAGCTCTCTCCATTCAGGAAGGTTTTGTGCACAAACACACAAATAGCTCATCCTTACCTGGCCTCCTATAAAGTATTTCCACTGCATTTCAGGAGAGAGAGGTAGATGATTATGAGCTATGCCATGGACTGTCCTCTCTCTTTCCACCTTTTCCTTTCCTACCACAGGCAATACACATCTCCAGCTCTCTTTTTGATATTATGTCCTATACACCAGACAAACACAGAATGTAAAAACCCAAACTTGTTATTAATTTTACAGAATCTTCTCTCTCCCTCCCTTTTCCTTTTCCATGTCAGGACTGACTGTTGGAGCTCCCCGTGTGGTCTGTGCTTGGGCACCTGGGATAGAAATAAATAAATGTTGATTTGGGATCTCCAGGGTGCCCAGCAACAGCCCCCTCAGTCTCACCAGAACAAAAGACAGCTTTAGTATCTGTGCATATGCAGGCTTCTGAAATGCCAGAGTTAGACCCAGTGACTTTTCAAAACATGAATTGTGTCCAGCTAGGAAGAAGTTTGTATTTGATACTATATGGAATAGCAGACAGTGTGTTAGCACATGCCATATAGACACGTTTGGGCACAGATTCCTCTTCTGAAGCATAATCATGTAGGGAGAGGAAAATATCTTTTATCAGAAGAATTGAAATAATCTAAAACTAGACATGTTTTCACCTACCTTCATGTTTAGGCACTTCTATTACCCATTGACCACTTTCTGGCAGTTTATTTTAATGTCTCCAGGTATTTAAAGGTACACTTCACACACAACACTGTACAGGGTCACAGACAGCCAAACCCCCCGGAAGGCAGATGAGGATGTTAGGCTCCCCAAAACTGGGACTCAGTTTTGGGGAGCAGGTAGACTCCCCAAGTCAAAGACTCAGGCAGCAGGTGAAGCAGCAGTGGAGATGAGTCCTCCATGTACCTCTGCTGTCAATCAGAGGGGAATGATACAATGCTTGGGGAAACGAGACAGTCAAGCAGGGAGTCAGGCAAACCCCTCTGCCTCTTTCTTCCTTTCCACTTGCCCCCAAGGAAATCTGAGCCTATAACATGGACTTGGCATAAACCTGGGCCTAATTTTCAGGCTGTTAAAGCATAACACAGCATGGATAACTCACTGAAATCAAATAAGATGGTAATTGAGACATGTTAGAAATTATCTATCATGCAAGCAAGGAAAAGTTTTTAAAAACTACATGCTGCGTTGCAAATCCATATACTTAGCACACTGTTCAGAGCTCCCAATGGGCAGCATTCTTGAAGAGAAAGGCATCTCTGCAAAACACTGTATACATGACATAAAGAAAATAGGTACTCTCTTAAACAGATAGTTCACCTCCACTATAGCTGGTCATATGAAATCTGGGAACCAAGTTGCAGGCATTGTAGAACTCTATTGGAAAATCTAGTCTTGTCGGTGAAAAAAATCCACCAAAGATAGAACACGGTGTCAGAGGGAACATAAAATTATTTGGAAATAAGCTGTTTCAAATCCCATTGTGAGGAAGAGCAGAAACACTGCATTATTGCTGTTCCACCCCAGGTAATTGCAATGAGCATTGGCAGTATATCAACAGCAGGTTTGTCCCTTCTCTTACAGCTCCATATGAGTTCTCAGAGTCAGAATAACACTGTTGGAGGGGCTGGTGGGTTGTTACATGTGGAAGGAGAAGAGTTGTTCAGGCATGGATCTTCACTGGGACCCTCCCCAGGTAGCACAGCAGTGGCCATTTGCATGACAGGCCCTTGGCAGATGCAGCCAAGGTCTCTAAGAATGGATCCATTAGAGGTTTGATTCAACAGAAAAAGCTCAACACATGTATTTGACTTTCACCATGTCTGCCCTAAGCCTGTCACATCAGGCTTTATAATCAGCTTTGTTAGCTGGATGGGAGAAGCACAGGCTGGGGAGGGCAGTAGGATTGGACAAGAAGCCAATTAAGCAAAACCAGAAGGAGCTTTATAATTTCTGCCTTAAGTCCCATTATACAATTTTTCCCCACTTTTTGTGAAGCCAGTGCAAAATTCTCACTCTCTGTAATGAGTTATGAACTCTATCAGTTTGGTGAGTGAGCTGGCAGAGAGACGCAACCAGCCAGTTTTTCATTTTTGGGCAACTACTAATTTCTAAAATTGTCCACTTGAAGCATGTAATAAGCACGTAGAAGGGAGTTCTTTCCAGGCCCATGGAAATGTTTATACTCCCTCTTCTTCCTAAAATAAAAATTATGGGGCAAGTTCCTGGCCAGTGAAGCTCAGTGTGACTCCTTTGAATTTCTTGGCATTTTTCCACCTTCTACCAAATGAGCATGGACATCCTTAGCTTTTCAGCAAAGTCAACAGAGAAATGAAGAGAAAGCATCATTCCCAGCTATCAACTGCAAACATTTCTTCACTGCTCTCACTGAAAAGCAAGCTGCCTTAAAAAAATGGAGAATAGGCTGTTATGTACAGCCTCAGCCTTCAAACAAGAGCCCACATGGCAAAACTCCATTCTGAATTCTGGGCCTAAAAATGCAATTAATAAAGACATAAATCTGCAATATATGATTGGCCAAATTAGAGTTTTTGCAAATGAGAGATCAGAATTATAAAATTCCTCTGAAATTTCCAGTAACTACATATTTGTTTATAAATGTGGATCTACATGTGTAGAATTTAGATAAATAAATATCTAGCATTTACAGTAATTAGACCCCAAAGAGTTTTGACCTATACATTTCCAGTGAATAACAGAGGTCCTATTAAATAATATATTTCTTCACCTCTGGAAGAGATGACAACTAAAATTCTATGGCTATGGAATATACAGAGATATAGACAAACATGCATGAGTGTGTTTCTCACACATCATCTTCTTAAGACCTTTCATATATTGTATTAAATTACACACTAACTAAGCATAAAAGGAGTATAGTGTTGCAAAGCAAATAAGTTAAAGGTTAATAAATTAATTAAGGACACCACTGTAGAAAAAAGAAACTTTAAAAAAATTTCCAGTCCAAAAAATCAGCATTTCAGATATTCATCCCAGTTTGGAACAAAAATATGAAGCAAACAAAACAACAACCACAAAGAAAAAAAAAACCACCCCAAAAAATTTCTATCACTGCACTTTTCTGCAGACTGAGAATTGTGGTTTTTCATCAACTTTTGCCAAATATTTCAGTTGCCAGTACGAGAGCATGCAAAAGAAAAAGCCAAAGGTCTACAGAAACAGGTGCTCTAGTGTGTAAGAGGCATTTTACCATCATCATCAGTCCTGTCTCCTCAGCCTAGGTCTGTTCCAGCCCCTGCTTCACAGCCATGTACAGAATTAATTCTGTCCAGCTGCTATTTCCCACTCTCCAAAACCTTTACATTCCTCATTTCCTGCCTTGCACCTTAGCTGGGAAGCACTGGGAGAACAAGAGACACACTCCCTGCTTTCCAGTCTGTGCCTGGGGCATCAGGACCTGAGGAAGAAATCTCAGGGAAAGCCCTGCTCCGTCCCTCTCTGCTTCAGCTGGGTTGTAGTTAGGGCTGACAGAATATTTGGGATAAGAACTACCAAACTTTAGGTAAAACCTACACAGATGTGGTAGACTGAATTTTTTTTACAGCTTCATCAAATTTGACCACCTTTTCATGGGAACAGGAAAAGGCATATTCTGAGCCCTTAAGTAATTTTAAGACACAAGAGCCAAATGCAGTAGTGCTAAAATTCACCAGGAGAGTTTCTTTCTTACTTTCTTACTGATAAAAATGTCCAGATCACTTAATTTGATTACCTTCCCAGCTAATTCAACATGGCATGAGAATTTCAGCCCAAACATTTTGGTTCAGTTAAGTTATGTGAGTGGAATACGAACTTATATGGGAAACTTCTAAGTGGAAATTGCACTTACCAACTCTTCCTAGAAAAGCCTGAAAAACATCCCCCACTACTGCCTGATGGAAAGAGAACAAGGAACATCTTAAGAAAATTTGTGATGACCTGCATAATAATTAGAAAGAACAATAACAATATCTGATGATACTTAATGATAACTACAATGCCTCAAGATTGTAAGAGGGGCCCTAGACTCTGCGTGACACAGACACCTGGCCATGCTTGTGTGAGTGCTCTTGAGTGACTCCTTGTGCTGCATCCGTCAGTCTTCAGCCAAGACCTAGGACTCTAGCTTCTCCTTCCCATCCAGGGGCTCAGCAGCTGTCCTCATCCAGCAGCATGACCCCATGCTCAGCATGCCCCACACAGTCCCTACCTCTTCACACCACCCACCAAACCCACATCACCTCTCTTGATGGCAGGAGAGTTGCTTCAAATTAGAAGGCAAAATAGCTGAGAATGAAAATATTTTCTTCTCTCGGTCACAGCATCTCAGTGCAGTGGAGACTGGTCTCCTATCACTGAAACTACAAATATCATGGAACTCCTAGAGACTGCTGCAGGTGTAAAGAGATTAAACCTTGCCCTTTAGGCATTTAGGCATGGTGCACCTTAGGAAAAAGAAAACAAGAAGTATTTGAATTTTTCAGTCTGGGGGATCTTAATCACAATGCACTGTGTGCCTCAGGTGTTCTAGCAACCCCAAGGAGGTTGCCCCATGGGAAGGGGACATTTTTGCATGTGAAAATAACCCTGGGACACATAATCAAGGTCTTTAGGAAAGAGTTTGTTTTGGATATTCAGCTGATGGACTTTGCTCTAGTTATACCCACTGAAGTCAGTGGGACAATGTCTGAATTACTACAACAAGGAGATGACATCTTGCTCCAAGAGTTGTAGATTAATGGTGGTGATAGGATGGGCATCCAAGTTATACGATATAAAAAAGAGGATCAGGAGAAGAGGGGTACACTTCCCAGGTACAACAAGCAAACTCATCCTCTGGCAGCACTGCGGTGAGAGAGGTAAGGACCAGTCATCTCAGAGGAGCCACCTCACTGGAGATCCCCAACTCAACAAGGCAATAAAAAAGGGCAAAAAGGGCTGGATCAGAAGCAACAGCTGAAAACTGCAGGATTTAACTGCTGGTTTCTGCAGGAAGGGGGAAGAGGATGACTGTGGTTACAGCTTGATAGTCTTGTAACAGCCTGCTGCTTTCTCAAATAACACGGAGTGTGCTCTGTCAAGCAGGGGCCACCAAGCACCTGCTTGCCCTGTGCCCACATCGAGAGGCTTGGCCAAACATAAACACACAGGTGAAGAGGTTGAGATGATGAAAGACAATAGACCATTACCAGAGACTTAATGGTGTTGTAAAGGAGATAAATGTCTTTGAAGTAACACCCTTAAAACATGTGACCTTTGGGCTGACCTTTCCTTTCAGATTATGGTATGCAGATTGTTTTATACTGGCCAGTGCAAACAAAGCAAGCAGAGCTAGCATCTCAGCTCCCGTGATAGGAAAGTACTTGGACATCATATCCATCTAGACAGCCTGTTGTTTATTTTAGCTTGCCAAAAGTAAAACTCTGCCGCAATTACTTCCTTTCAAGACACATATCTCACAATCCAAATAAAGCAAGTGTATGATATTCACCAGAATTTCATTAATAAGACCAAATCCTGAAGACCGAGAGCCAAACCCAAGTCAGCCCTCCAGTGATCATAGGCTTTCTCTATTCTAGAAAAGCACTGTTATGACTGTATGCCACTCGAGCAGGACAGTCTGGAGGACTGAGATGAACCTGAAGGGGTCACCGCTGGAAACAGCAGAGATGTTTGCAAGCACAGTGTGTGAGGCTCTGATTGAGGCTGTGAGAAAATAAGCAGAACTTACCCATTTGTCCTTTCCAGCTGGGGGTATTCCAGCATGAATTAGCACTTTTTTCCTACATATAATCACAGCACTGATTTATGCTATTAAGATTGCAAGGTCTTCTAGTCAGCAGCAGCTTTTCTGCTCTGTGTTTGCATGGTGCTTGGTGTAACAATGCTTCAAGCCACAGCTGGTGCCAAACACATAATAAATAAGGGTAAGAAGAAAGCTGCAAATGTTATTTGAAAGGTTGCATGCACACAGTCTTTGCTTCTTTATACACTTTGAGAAAAACCAGAAAACGAGTTTTTCTGAATCCAGATGCAGGAAGCTATCTCAGGTCTGCAGAGGTGAAAGTGGGCACTGCTGAGCTAGGAAAGGAGAGCAAATACTGGCAAGAGAGGCAAGAGAGGACCCTCACCTCTTGCAGCACCCTTGTAAAACAACAGTCAACTTTAAAGAACAAGGTCTGAAGGTCCAAGCCAGCCTAGAGCTGTCTGCTTGAGCAGATGAGACACTGACTGTGCAAAGAATTGCTGGAGCTTAGCGAAACTGGACTGATCTGCACTTTCCCACACACAGCTGGAGGGGCACTGCTGAGAACAGTAATGGGGCAGGGGGTGGAAATGGGGCAATGGTAGGCTGGGTACATGGTGTTGCACCTTCAGCAGCCACAGAACAGACACCCAAGAGACTTCTTGTAAGCCTCAGAATTGTTGTGGAGGAGAATGGGGCTAGCAGACCTGGGCAGCAAAGATGTGTTGCTATGCTTCTTCCCCTTGTTGTTGTCAGACATCCCACATGCAGCTCCTGGCCACTCTGACCCCACTCCTGGAGCTGTGTGAGGAGGCATGAACTCCTGCACCTATTTGCAGCCACATGAATGCAAAACTCGAGAACGCGCCCTGTGAGTAAGCACTGCCTGGGCCAGGGAGCTTCCTGAAATAAAACTCTGCATTGCTGTCCCACCTTCTTCACTGGCTCTGGGGACATGTTGCAGCCCGCTTCATCCAGCTGGCCTGGGGTCATGCAGGGCCCTGGGGCAGGGCAGCCCCGACGGGGAGACCGGGGATGTCTCTGTGGTTTTGCCTGCTTTTATTTGGCCCTGGCTTTTTGGTGGCTCAATAGGCTACAGAAGAGCCTCAGCACCAGGGCAATTCTGGTTGAATTGCTTTCAGAAAAGTGCCTGTGTTTTCAGTTGAATGAAGCAAAGGGAAGGTGACAGGTAGGACCAAGACCTGGGTCCAACCTCAAAATCTTCTGAAGGGAGTAGAAAAGCAACACATAAGTTACAAATGGTCTTTGGTGTTAAATTAGCCCCTGGTCTAAGTAGAGGAAATCTACCGGCTTTCTAAGAAACAAATAAAGGTGCTACATGGATTTGTATGTCCCAAGGACTTGATCCATAATTATTACACGCTTGGTGTGGGTTTTTTCCTGAGTTAGATATTGTTTTTTCAAGCCTTGCCATTTAAATGTCTCCCAGCTGCAAATGGTCAGAGGTTAGCAGAGGGCTTGAAAGGTGGCACCATGTCTGCTTACCCATATTTATGCTGTTCCCTAAACTGCTGCTTTGGGATATTGAGTTAGATGGATCTCAGCCTTAATGAACTTGGCTGCTCTGGAGTGCTTATAAAATACATCCTATGTTTGCATGTCATGGATTTCAAAGGGGTTTGGGTGGGATTTTGGTTTGGTTTGTGCTTTAATTAGCTGCAAGCTTCTGTACGCAGCAAAGCCAGTGGTATTTGCCCATACTGCAAAATCCACCCTCAGACAGAGCTTGCTGCTGCTTTTAACCTTCCCTGTTGCCAGAAGACCTGCTCTGTTTGTGCCATAGCTGGAATCAGAGGCATGGTGAGGGTGGGGGTGAGAGGGGAGCAGACAAGCATCCTACAAGGAGGGCACCTGGGCTGAGGATTTGCTCCTCCAGAACCCAAACAGAACTCGACACTGGCATGTTTTTGACTCTGTGCCACAAACATTTGCTCTCCACAGCACTTTCTTATTTTGGCTAGATGGTATTTATCCACTCCTTGGGAGAGATGGCTGAGACTCCAGGCAGTTTGATTTATGCCAGTTGTTCAATTTGTGACAAATGCTGTCAACAGTTGTTCATTTTAATTACTGTTCTTGGGCCCAGATGTCTCAAAGATGAGCTCAGCACCACATAAATATAATAAATACAGATAATATTAGCAACTCAGCTTCCTTTCTAGGGGAGGAGTGTGGAGCAACCTACTGCACTTTCTTCCCAACATGTCTTTCCCCTGCCTGCCTGTCTTCAGCATGGCACTGGAAGCAGCAGCAGAAAAGGGAGGTGGATTACCTTTCTTTCCTGTTTGCTGGTGGGCTGCTCATGCCCCCTGCTCCCACACTAAAATCACACCTCGATTTGTTCATTGTATGGGTACATATCACTTTGCTCAGACCACACCAGAGAAAGCCCTCTGGCCTCCACAGCAGAGCTGTGCCTGCTCCTCCAGGCTTTTGGCACAAACAGGAGAAACAGCAGAGACAGCAGAGCTCTCTGCCCATCTCTGTTCTCTCCAACATTATTAGAGACCACTGTACCAAAAGGGAAACTATAATCCTAAAAACATTTTAGCAGAACCACCTTCTCAAGGCTTTTGTTCCCTCACTGAATACACAGCTCACTATGTAGAGAGGTTATTTCATGAGAGCTTCATTGCCTTCCTCATCCCAGCTGGAGCTGGGCTCAGAGAAGTGGCCTTAAGGTGATTATTAGTCCCAGGTCATGCATCCCCTCTCACCTGTGCTGGATACCCCATCACTCCCACAGGCTCTTCAACACTTTTTGGGACAGGTCATGCGGATAGGGCCTTCGGTAAAATTCAGGAGGGATGAATACAACCCTATATCCTACCCCAGCTGTGGAAAGGCTTTTTCTCCACTGCTTCTTCCAGGGTAGTGGATGTTGGTCTAAACTAAAACTTGTCTAAAAATGTATCCAAAGCCACAACAGGGATTCCAGTGGCTGTACATAATTAATAAGCAATATGGGTAATTTAATGTCTTTATTCTAACTATCAGCTCAAAGTAAGAATTCTTTCAAGAGCATTAAGCCATACAGGCAACATTAGAACCCAAGCAAATTATGAGCCAAGTTGTTTACCTTTTGAAATCTCTCATATGTTAACTTTGTTCCCTGGCACTTTCTTAATTTTTTACAACTGACTCATGCTAAAGAATTTTCCAGTGTAATTGCAGAAAGCACTTCAGACAGCTCCTGTCTTTGGGTCTTGCCTCCTGTCTCCACTTGCACAAGGAGGCAAATACTGTCCTCTGCCTGGCAGGGGTGGGGTTTTACATGCTTGGCCTCCAGTGGGGTCAGGGTCAGTGCCAGGCAAGTGAAGCCCATCTGAAGAGATGTGGGTGCACTGGGAGCCCAAGCCCGTACTGACTCCGGGTGCTTTTTGGCAGGACTGGTGCTTCCCATCATGGGTGTCTGGGGCTGTGGCTGGGCTCAGTGAGGACACACTTCTGCCCATGGGTGACAACCACCCCGCACCCCTTCCCTGAGCCCTCCACCTCACGGGCCATCGGCACGCACATTCAGAGGATGAAACCTGGAATGTGACACCCTGGGGTCTGGGGCCAGCTGGAGGTGGGAGGACAGAGCCGGGAGCGCGTTACGACGCTTGTAATCACACTGGACACATACGGTTATATTTAAATGCTGCATGTCTGCTGGCTGAGGAGGCCAAGACAAGACTGGACTTGATTAGACATAATGACAAAAATGGACCAACTGTTGCTGAGAAAGCCTCTGCAGCAAAGTATTAGCTCTTTGTTATTGAGATATTACTGTCTGAGGCTTCACTGCTTTCAACTCCCCATCGTTATCTTTACAGACTTCCACTGCACTTTAAATAGGTTCCCAAGTTCAGCTCTTTGCCCTCGGCCATAAATTTAACACACTAAATATTTTCATCTGCTGTAGAACACACCACATTGTGGAACTTGTTACTTCATGGCAAATAAATACAGCTTGAAAACAGGACACACTTTTGAAAATATTTTTTTTGAAGTATAACTCTTCTCACCCTAAAAATGCTAAAAATCAACACTTTTGTTTTCCAGTGTCTGCATTAATGCATATCTTTTATATCTTTTATTATGCAATCAGTATTGACTGTACTTCTCTGTATTTAAACATAATGGATAAAACCCCACACATTTAAATCAATATTTAAATATAAATTCAATTTATTTATTTGCCACTAAAAGATACAATAAATGTATTTATGTTTCAGGCTGAATTTAATATAATGGTTTTGTATATGATTACATTTATCTGCCTGTGTTCATACCCAACAAATACATCAACATATTTTCTGTTGTGATTAAATGCACTTTTATATTATCTCCAATATGCTGGAGTTATTTCTATTCGTTCAAAGGTGCCAGAGGAAAAGTGGATTTCTATGCAAAATTTTATACAGGACTAAATAACCCTAAGTTATACAAATAATTAAAATACATAATTTAGTTCTTTGATCAAATTAATGGAGCTTTTACTTAAGTAAGAGTGACCCTGACAGTCTTGCCTTTACTGGCAACTGCAGTAGCTTTTAATCTTTGTGCATTAGCTAAAAACCTACTGAGAACTCTGTACCTCCACAGCTGAGCTTACCTTAGATTTATGGAGGCAGAGGTAGAACAGGCAAGAAGCAACATGCCTGTACCTAATGGCTGGGGGACTTCACTGAGGGATTTTACATGAAACAGTAGCTGGATAAAAAACAGTGATAGACAGAGAATCACTGAATAATTTAGCTTTGAAGATACTTCTGGAGGTCATCTAGTCCAGCCCCCGCTCAGAGCAGGGTGAACTTCAAAGTGAAATACAACCTCAAGTTAGATCAATAGTACAGGGTCATAACCAGCTGAGGTATGAGTATCTCCGTGGATGGGGATGTTCTTGGGTGTAGAGCTCAGACCAGCCCTGCCCAGATAAATACCCTACAAAAGTCATGCTTTTTGCTCAGTTTCCTGCCAGCCCTGTGATTCCTGGCCGTGCAACACTGCAGTTTCTACAAGGACCTACAGGCCAGAGAGAGATGAGTGTACTTGCCTGAAATGTGGGAATGTGGTTTAAAATCCCCTCAGGCAGAGGAAGCCTCAAACCCTTCCTTGAATGGTGGTCCATCTGCTGTGGCCAGAAATGCCGCCGACCACAGGCTTTCTTGTATTATTGATTCAAGTCCTGTGTCTGTAGCTAAAAGCATTCGGATGCTGCTTCATCCCCTTCCAGCAGCTGTACTCACTCAGGGGAGCATCCCAATCCCAGCCCCATCCCTGTTCCTGCATGGGGGCCCTTGCAGGCCAGTGCTGCTTCTCCCCACGGGCTTTTCACGTTGCTTTGCTGCTGGATTTCTGTGGCTAAGGGGCTTGGTCCGGTGCAAGGAAGGCAAAGGGCACCCACTCAGAGGGAGCTGCCCCCTCCCTCTATTTCTGAATCAAAAAGGTGTCCCCCTGGTTTTAAACACTGATGAAGAGAACTCAGCCAGCAGTGGGGTGCTTTGGGACAAAAGGGTTTTATCTTCCATGTTTGGGGATGGACTCCCTTGCTCGTGGTAGCCACTGGAGAGAGTGCTACTGTTCAAGCAGCAGAGACAGCAGGCTCCTGCTGTGGCCCTGGGGCAGTTCTGGGGGTAGACCAGTGGTGTGGGCATCTCCTTATAAACCCTGTATTACCACCTGCTAGATCAGATCCTACACTGGGTGTAGAGACCAAGCAGCAGCTTTCACCCCTGCTCCAGATGCTGAGCACAGACAGAGCCTCAGCCCAGTGGGACTATACAGCAGCAGGACTTCAATTAGAGGAGATGAAGCCAAAGTGAGTTTAGTGTTCTCAGCTGTACTCCTGATATGTCTCTCAATGGCAGTCTTAAAATACCCATTTATACCTTTCACTTGTTACTCCAGATCTCAGGGGCACACTTTTTGTATGAATAATGTTTAGAAACTGCTTATGCATTTTAAAAAGGAATTAGAGAATAGTCAAAAGAAAAAAACAGATTCATTAAGAAACTTACACGATGGGCAGAAAGCAAAATATTTATAACACATAAGCTTGAACATAGAATCACTGAATCATAGCACTGTTAAGGCTAGAAAAGATCTATAAAGAACATCTAGTCAAATTGCTAACCTATCACCACCACCATGTTCTTCATTAAACCATATTTCATGTGCCATATCCACACGTATTTTGAACAGTTCTGGGGATGGTGACTATGTTGCTTCCATGGGCAGTCTGTTCCAATGCTTTACAACCCTTTCCTAATATCCGATCTAAACCTCCTCTGGTGCACCTGGTGGCATTTCCTCTCATCCCATCACTAGTCACCAGGAAGAAAAGGCCGACCCCCACCTCACTACAACCTTCTTTCAGGTAGTTGCTGAGTGTGATAAGGTCTCTCCTCAGCCTCCTTTTTTTCCAGGCTAAACTGCCCCAGATTCCTCAGCTGCTCCTCATAAAACTTGTGCTCCAGACTCCTCACCAGCTCTGTCACCCTTCTCTGGACACTTTCCAACCCCTCAATGTCCTTTTTTTGAAGTGAGGGGCCCAGAACTGAACACAGCACTCAAGGTGCAGCCTCACCTGTGCTTAATACAGACAGACAATCACTGCCCTGGTCCTGATAGCCATGATATTCCTGATACAAGCCAGGATGCCATTGGTCTTCTTCTTGGGCACACTGTTCACTCATGCTCAGCTGCTGTCCACCAGCATCCCCAGGTCATTTTTTGCTAGGAAGCTTTCCAGACATTGTTCCCCAAAACTGTAATGCTGCCTGGGGTTGCTGTGACAAAAATGCAGGACTTGTCACCTGATTTTGTGGAACCTGATACAATTGGCCTAGGCCCATTGATCCAAACTGTCCAGATCCTTCTGCAGACCCTTCCTACCCATCAGCAGATCAATGCTCCATCTGGTGGTGTCCACGAACTTGCTGAAGGTCCACTTGATCCCCTCATCCAGGTCATCAGTGAAGTCATTAAACAGGTCTGGCCCCACTACTGAGCTCTGGGGTACATCACCTGTGACCACAGGATCACAGAACGGGTCAGGTTTGAAGGGACCACTATGGGTCATCTGGTCCAACCTCCCCGCTCAAGCAGGGACCTCCCAGAGCACTTGGTACAGGACTGTGACCAGACAGTTCTTGAATATCTCCAGTGAGGGAGACTCCACAACCACTCTGGGCAGCCTAGCCTGTTCCAGTGAACCTGCACAAGTAAAGAAGTTTTTTCCTCATGTTCAGGTGGAACTTCCTGTGCATAATTTTCTGCCCATTGCCTCTTGTCCTATTGCTCAGCACCATGGAGCAGAGCCTGGCTCCATCCTCTTGACAGCCTCCCTTTAGATACTGATAGACATTGATGAGTCCCCTCTCAGGTGTCTCTTCTCAAGGCTGAACAGGCCCAGCTCTCAGCCTTTCTTTGTAAGAGAGATGCTCCAGTCCCCTCATCATCTTTGTAGCCCTCCACTAGACCTGCTCCAGGATATTCATGTCTTTCTTGTACTGAGAAGCCCAGAATTGGACACAGCACTCCATGTGAGGTCTCATCAGGGCCATCACATAATCTTGTGCCTTATCCAGATCCCTGATGCTGGCAATGGTGTTTTCTGGACTGACCTTCCCTTTAGAGACTCCCAAAGTAGCAAAGGTTGGAGCACCAATGCAAGTCTTTCTTCCCCCCTACATTTTTCCCACATTTTCCAATAAGGAGTAGTGGGACCAAAACTGTCCCTGTAATGACTTGTACATGTCTAGTTAAACATGGATATTCCGACCTTCTGTAGCTAAAGTACACACCCCCTACCTCAGCCTGCACCCCCACCTCTGCAAGATGCTGAAATCAGGTCTTAGCTTGGCCAACTCAACACCTTCCTCTGCCGTTCATTTGTCCTGTGGCATGTAATGAGTGCTCAAGCACAGAGCTCTACAAAGGCACATCAGGGCTATGTCCATGTCCTCCTCCTGTGCAATTACCTGCTTTGGTTATGAACACCACAGTGATGGTAGTAGTGGAGACCAAGATCCAGGCAGGAAGAGACAAAGCTGGTGGTTTCCACAACTGCCCCCAAGTTCAGCAAGCACGACTGAACACGCAGAGTGCTCCCTCTGGGGCAAGGGGTCCAGAGGGATAATGTTTTGCAGGTGTTTTACAGGGATTAGGTACTATTACAGAGGCATACAGCATATTATATATTATAATTCTGACTTGATATGTTATTTTTATATAAATATGTATTTTATTAATATAGGCCTGTATACATATAAAGTATTACTGTTAAATAGCTAATATTATGTTGATATATAATATCGCGCATATTATTCTGGCAGTGAGAGGAACTGAGACAAGTGTCTCTGAATCTGGGCCATATTCTGCTCATCATGCTTCAGTGCAGCAGAGCTGCTCTGGCCATGATCCTGCTATTTGGGGTTGATCTACAGGGTTCACTCAGTAGAGAATGCAGAGCCTTTCCAGAAAGAAGCACTCTCCTGGAGCACACATCCTGAGTGTCCTTCAGTTCTGTGGGATTGCAGCCTAAAGAATGGGAATTTTGTGCCTGGCTGCATGGTAATTTTGCTGTGGGATATTTCAGAAGATGCTTTTGTTGATCAGAGTTGAACAAGATATTCTCCTTGTCCATGATGGAAACCCCTGCTTTTTTTTTTTTTTAATCCTCTTGAGTCAAGATTGGATTCTCATAGGGAAGAAAACAGTGATTCAGAATGAGGGATTTTCTGTGTATATCTTGTTTTAATCATTCTTTATCTTCAAATGATGAAGGGTGAAATGGCATGGAGGTGGTCTCCATTTGGGAGTTGGGGCCAAAGAGCCAGTGATCAGCCTGGGAGTGATCAGCCCCAAGGTCTGCATTGTACCAGGAGGGAGGGAGGCAGAGAGCAAACCACCCCAGAGCCCACATCCTACAGAGAAACCCCTCAAAGTCCCTTCAAAACTCAGACGATGGTCACACATGCACACAAATAGTGTGCACAATAGCACCATCTGGTGACTTTGGCCACCAGACTGTATTTCCATGGCACCATATTACCCGGGGAACAATTTCTTCTCCAGCACCTGAGCTGATGCTCGCCATGCTCTTTTCAAACATCAAATCAATGATTTCAGTTCTGCAGAATGAAAAACAGTAGACGTGGCAGAGTCTTTCAAAACCACTCCTGCCAAACTCCCATATTTTTGCTGGTGTGATCCTGAATTTTAACATTCCTATGTTTCAGTAAAATTTGGTTTACATTCTCTTTTTTAATGTGTTTGTTAGGTATTTGGCAGATAAAGCACCACCTACCAGATGCTAGGAGAATTCTCACAGGGCAGTTATGAAATGAAGCATTTTTCTGGCTTTCTTGATGGTTTGTTTGCTATCCCTTAGAAGCAATGTGTCACTGCACTAACACACATTTCTTCAGGTCAACAATCACACCCCAATCATGCTCCACTGCTTCTTCCATTGCCACTAATGCAATACTCCAAAGAAAATCTCCCACTCAAGAGTAATCTTTGTGAGAAGGCAACTACGTTGTCACCCTTTTTTGGCCGGTACATATAAAAGTCTTGAAATAAGCAGTAAGAAGACAGAAACACAGCCCAGGATTACCAAGAAGTATAAGTACCCAAAGCATGTCCTCTTTCATCTGCCTCACCTTTTTTCAATTCCTTGTTGCATGAGAAAACAAACAGTGATAGGAAGTTCTTTTTCATACCCTGGAGAGGATTCTGAGTGCCTTGGTTGGTTTGAGGCAGAGCTGAAGTAAAATATAAACAAGTGAGCCCAGAAAACCTCCTTTGCTCCATTAATCCAAAGCAGAATGATTTATTTATGGATTCCTCTTCTCAACCAGCTGAGAGTGATGCTTGCTCATGGCTCTCTCCATGGAACATGCCTCTCCTTGGCTGCCTGCCTGTGCCTGCACATCACACTGCAGACATGTTGGTGACAAAGATACCCCCTGTGCCTGTTCCACTGTGCTCTGCAATCACCTCCTGACTTTTTGTCCTGAGACATCTGGCATATGGAGTTCCTATCAAGGTCCACCTTTCCCAGAGCAGTTCAGGGGCAGGTCTGCTCCAGATTTGATGCAACCTCGTGAGCTTTGGCCTTCTCTCTTTGTGTAGCTGGTCTTTGCTGTACCAGCAAATTCATGGACATACTGTAGAATACACTGTGGTGTACACAGTGTATTATATCCACTGTGTATATATACATACATATACATTCCATATATACATGGAATACACTGTGATGTATTCACTCTACTGCAAACTCATCTTACAAGGATGTCTAATATTGCAAAGTCATCATTGCAATTAAAAATATTACTGAGTACTTGTTAGGTTATTCTGAAACACTGTGCTTTGACAGAACAAGGGGTAATGGTTTTAAACTAAAAGAAGGTTGATTTATGTTAGATATAAGGAAGAAGTTTTTTACAATGGCAGTGGTTAAACACTCGCAGGTTGCCTGAAGAGGTGGTAGATGACCAATCCCTGGAAACATTCAAGGTCAGATTGGACTCCGAGCAACCTGATCTCGCAGAAGATATCCCTGCTCATTGCAGAGGGTTGGACTAGATGATTTTAAAGGTCCCTTCCATCTCAAACTATTCTATGATTATGAGACACAATTGAAATAGCACTCATATTTCCTTTGTAGACGAACAAAGCACATTTTGAGATCTGTCTTATCTGCTGTTTTGATTATGCATTTACTTAGAATTTGATACCCAGAGGAGAAGTATTTGTGAGGGATCATCCAGAAATTAATACCAAGATGCAGAGTTTCCCATCTAATAACATATGTTGGATGTGGTCAAAGAGCTGGACATTCTTCATGACCAGTTTGTTGTCCCTGTGGTTTTGGAATGCCCTGATGCCCTGAAGGCCTAACTCTGCATGTCTAATGCAGATCAGTGCCACCAATTCAGGGATACTCTGGCTTCTTGCAGAGAGAAATCCTCAGATGGAAATCTGTGGCTTCTTCCCCCAGCTGTCATTTTGTCCTGTGCTGAACCATCCCTGGACAAGCAGGCTGCATCTGTTCTAGCAAAATAAACACAGCCGAGGCAGAGCTGCAGCACTGGCACATGGTGGTCCAGTCACTGTCAGCATGGGGCTGGCTAGACCCCTCACCCTGCCCAGGCCTGGCAGTTTTTCCCTCCTCTGCCTGTGCTGTGAACAAAGGTAGAATGTGAAATGGGTATTTTCAAATTATGGTGATTTTCATTTTGTGAACTTTAATTTTGAAGCACTAAACTCTTCACTGGATTTCTTATGGGTGAGTCCCCAAATGCCTCCTAGTTGTGTATTTTTATTAAATTATTTCTCACTGTAAGAGCCTCTGTAAGTAAAGAAACAAGATGAAGTGTGCAACCTTTCTGGCTAGAGTAGAAGCAAGCCTCTACTGGAGAAACAATCCCTTGGGTATCTGTTTTTCTCAACTTCCTTTTCTTGTATAGTATTTTAAAATTAGATCAGCAATTTTTTAAACCCCATTCTTCTCCCCACATAGGCATCATGTCCCATGCACTGTACCAGCACCCTTTCCTGTGCTGAGGACTGCTGAAAGGGCAAATAAGGAAAACCTGGCTGCGAAATATTACCTTAAGCATAATTTGTTTCCCTGTATTTCCTAAGTGTGTGCTTTGTTTCAAAACTTGAGGAAAAGCCAGCTTTTCACTCAGGGAAAAAAGCCTGAGAAGGTGCTCTTGGTGATGGTGGTCAACAAATAGATCAAAGGTAAGATCTCCCTCCAAATGCCTACTGGCTCAGCTACCTGCAGGGGCTCACACCCCAGCATTTCCAGAGAGGAAAGAGAAGTAACATCAACCCCTCCTGCTGAAACTGCTTCACTTGGCGAGGAGTTGTTAAAGATCATTTGGACCACAGGGAGAGAGCAAGCAAGAATGCTCTCAGCCCAAATCACCTGCCCAGAGAGAGACTTTGAGGGTCTCATTTTTGCTCTAACATCTATTGGTATAGTTACTGAAATGGCTATTTAGCATACAACAGTTAACTGGTCATCAGAGCATGACTGCAACCCTCCCCTGGCTAAACTCCTTCCTAGCACAGCAGGTGCAGACAGCACTGGCCCAAACCCCTGGGCCACATGGCTGGAACAACATCCAGCCTAGGAAATATGCCAAGCTCTTGTAGGCTGCCAAATGGAGGTGAGGTGCTCCTCAACAGGCAGGTGCAGAGTTTTAGGTGCCTCAGGGCTTGGCAGATGCCAGAAAGAGTCATGATTTTGGACGTCGATCAAGAGGTCCTTACACAGCATTAACAACTCTCTGAGCTCCTCAGCACCAGGATCTTGAGTCCCAGGCTCTGCTGGCATAACCAGCACCACACTGGCCAGGGGTGTGTGAGCAGCTCTGTGAAGCCACAGCAGCACTGCTGTCCTCTCCCAAGCCTCTGCCTGACCCTGGTTTCTCAAGCCAAGCCCAGTCCCTTAGCCCCAGGTTCCACATTACTTCCATGTCCTCTTGGCAGGAGGCTGCACAGCAGTGACAGCCTTCTTTCTAAGTGATGCCTTCTTTCCTTCACAGCCAGCCCCTGACTCTCTGCCCTCAGGCATCAAGCAGAGACTCAGCTGATGAATATGAGTCAATGAAAACCCTGTCCCAGGTGCACTCACCATCTTATCACCCTTTATTTGTTACCTGCTTCACCCCCTGGTCCTTTAACACAGGGCTTGCAGAGCCTTACTCCAAAGAAATATTCTTTTGGAGTTTTTTGCTAAAGCATTATTGGTGGCATGGCTGTTTCAGAGGAAAAGATGCCGAGGTTTCTGTATTTGGCTGTGTGCTCTCTAATGTGTTTTGTGAGTCTGACAGAAGGACTGGCTAAAAGGGACCACTAAGCACTTGGCAGAAACCAGACATAAGAAGTGAAAGAAGATTCCATGATACAAGCAGAAAAATTCTGAGGTGTGCTAGAAGAAAATGCTAGAGGTAGATGCCAAGGAGAGTGTTTTGCCGGAGGTCACTGTTGCAGAATCACTGATGAACATGTACAGATGATTCAATGTGAGACACACAACTCTGGAAGCACACATTGCTTTGACCCCTTTCAAGGATTTTGAAAGATGAGAATTTTCTCCCCCTCTCCCTATGTGCACCAAGAATATGGCTCAACTCTCAAATCCTATCTTGTCTTTACAACTTTCTCCTAAACAAGTGGATAAACACAAGCTTGCTTCATGATGGAAAACAGCTTTTTTTTTATCCAAGACTGATGTGGGTAAAGTGTTCTAATTGAATTGCACCTTCTCCTTACCATGGAGGTCTTACAGGACTGCTGCTCCCAGCACAACCAGTCCAGACAGACCCCAGGTAGAACCAAAGAGAAAGAGCTGCTGTCAGGCCGTTCTTGGCGGGGTTCTCAGCTTACTTGAATGCCTGCCTCCTCAGGAGCCAAAGCAGGCAGATGGATAGTCCTTGAAGGTGAGCAACAAGACGCACTCTTCCTGGGGATGTGGGCAGTGAGGACATGCTGTGGATATTGGGGTGGTGGCACACAGCAGGTGGGCTTTGAGGGCAGTCTGACCTGTGTGTGGCCTGGACCAGAGCAAGGAATTGCCTCCTGCTGTTCAGGGTTTATTCTGGGTGGGGGGAACCAAGGGGTCTGTTCCTGCTGGTACTTGGTGGCTGCACCATGTTTCTTCGCATATGCCAAGCATCCTGAAATGCTCTGCTCTTTTTTGTTGTTGTTGTTGTTGCTTGCTTTTTTTTCTACTTTGTTTTGGGGAGTGGAGGTGGAGTTTCAGGGTTTTTTCCTCCCCTTCCCCTTCCCCTTCCCCTTCCCCTTCCCCTTCCCCTCCCATTCTCTCCTTTTCAATTTTTTCTTCTTTTTAAGTATCTATGTACAGAAAAATTTGTCTTTCAAAATAAGCTGAAAACTGAAGCAGGGAAATGATGGAAAGGAGAAAGTTCAGGAAAAACTGGGCAATAATTAAGACCTGGTTGAGGGATAAACCATGAACAAGTAAAGGATTTTATACCTGAGTTACATCTGAGTTTCTCACCTGAGTTACTTCTGTCTCAGGGATGAGGGAAGTGTGGTTTCCCCAGTAAGAAGGTTGCATCAGTGTGGCTGGGGGTGATTCCCCAGCAGCTGAGGTTGCAGCAGGGGCAGAGTCACCTCTGCTGACACTGGGTGTCCTGAGGGCCCAGCCTGTCCCCCCAGCAGCATCTCAGGGAGAGCAGTGAAGGTAAGAGGTGCCTTGCTCAGGAGCAGAAATACCAGAAACCCTCCACCTCAGAAGGGGGACAGAGGGGCAGAGGAGAAAGGCTTGTCAATGAGAAGATAGAAACAAGTCAGTTTTCCTCACATTTCTGTTCCTGCAGTATTATCTAGTGAAAAATACTGGCCTACACTAAGCATTCCATTCAACTTTCCTGTCACTAATAACAATAGAAAAAGCAAATTCTTGTGATTTGCTTGTAAACTGAAGTGAGTTCTTTTACAGTGCACCTTTTTGAAAAGTCAGGAAAATGTAGGTTTTATCTAATGAACACTCTCTGCCCCCCTCGCCCCATGCACCATACATACTTTTTGAATCCCAGATAACTCACAGATATCAGTACAAAGATGAAGGTAAAATAGTCATTACTTGCATGGCTAGGGGGCATCTGATGTAAAGTGCATTCCCTGGTTTTGGGTTATGGTTTGTAAAGGAGTGCAGAACACTTTCATCTCTCCTTTCAGCCCATCTGTGGCTTCAGTTGACAGGACAAAATGTAGCACAACAGAGCCAGACAATAAACTATTGTACAGTGGAACAGGAAGCAACAGGTGATGTTTAGAGGAATTAAATTATTTTTGGATCTGATACTGATAATCAGTTTAGGCGAGGGGTATCCAGTGCAAATTTATACAACATTTTTAAAAGACTGGGAGCACTCAAGAAGCAGATAAGTTAAAGTGCAGTATAAATGAGCCATTCATGAACTCTGAGACTTCCTTGCCTGCATACAAAGCACATGAGAACAGACCTTGTTGCCTGTCATCTTGGACTTTTTTAATTAACAGTTGTGACCCATTCTTGTGCAGTTTGTCTGATACTGGTGAGAGAGCCTTGTGACTTTTTCAGAGGAACAGAGAACATATTAACATGACATTTCTGGAAATACAAAAAAATATTGGATAGCATTCCATCTTCAAAAATCTGTATTTCATCCAAATGATAATGTGAAACCTTCACATGACATTCATATATTAAAAACTGAGGCACTGGAAGTCAGTCTAATGTGCAGCTATTTAAAACAGCTGCTAGAGCAATGCTTATTTAATTAATCTTAGCTTTGTGACATCCTGGATATCTGTGAAATGGCTCTCATCCGAAGCCACTTTTTGAGAGTAGATGGACCAGAGGTACCATCACCTGTTCTAGGCAAAAAATGCTGGAATAACAGCAGTGTGGGTCAGTGCAGTTCTCTGCTCTCACAATGTGTGTTTGTTTAGGGAACGCCTGGGTCTGCAGCCCTCGCTGCAGGGCTGCTTGGCAGGACCCCTCCCCTCAGGGCTGTGCCGGGCACTGTCACTGGCCAGGCAGCCCGCGGGGAAGCAGCACTGACGCTTCCTTTACAAGAAGGCAGGGGATAAGAAAGAAAGCAGGCTCCCCTAGTTATCTGGTAAAAGCAATAAAGGGCTTTCTACAGCTGTCAGGATGACCCAGGGAAATCTACCAGACAGCATCAACTCGACCCTGCTTTCTGTCCCAAAGTCAAACAGTTGACATGTCAAAACTTTGCTGTCAATTCCTGCCTCAGCACAGGATCTCTGTGGGGGCTGATCTTCCAAGGTGCTGAGCACCTCTGAGTGGAAGCCTGGAAACCCTTTTATCCTGACAGCAAAATACAGGAGAAAGTATATTTTGCAGTCAATGGGGCCCAAAACGGACTGTTGTTCCCACTGCCCCTGTTTTCACTGTCATTCTGCAGTGTTTGCACTTCCTATAGGTATAATTTCTATAGGGTGTGTCCATCTGAGATGCCCTGTCACCTGCTCAAGGCAAAGCATTAAACAGGAGCTACAGAAACAGACTTTAGCTGAGTGAGGAGCAGCTCCAGCACCTATTCCATCTAGCTCCAAACAGCTATTGCAAATAAGGGGATTATTTGTTTGTGTGTGCTGTTCTCATCAGGCCTGGCCCTAAGATATCATCAGTACATGTATGTGAAGGAAGTTTGTCAGAATTGAGCTCATGCTGTTGGGGATCCTGAGAAATGAGGGGAAATCAAGGACAGATATAAAAAAACCAGCAAGTTTTTTTTCAAAGAATGCAGAAAAAAATTCAGATATTTTCTGAGGATCTGTTGTGCCATGTCTGGAGACATCCAAGAGTAAAACAAGAAGTTTAAATTCTACTTCAAGTGAAAATATTAACTCAAACTTTAACATGGAGCTGCTACCAACATCTTCATTTTATAATATGTAAGGCACACATGCCACCACAAAGCTATTAATTTCCATGCACAGAAACTTTTGAAGGCACAGCACCAGCTGCTTAAATATGTCTATAATTATTCACGCATTAACACCTACTGAATTAGCAGCATTAGCACCTACTGAATCATCTTGTATGTGTTTAAACAAATTAAGGCCGGGATTCAGTAGCACTGGCCTGGGAGGCTGTAGTTGCTGGAGTTATGGATGTGGTGCTGCTCGACCTGCAGAGCAGGTGAAATGTGTTGCAAATGCCTCCTGAAAAAGCCTGCCCTCTAATTGGCAGCAGTGGTGCAACCCCTCAGGCAACGGTGGTTGGCACTGAAATATATTTCCTCTGATTCTTTGTTTTTGTTTCAATTGAGGAAGATTCTTATAACCCTTTCTTTTTTTTTTGGTTTTTTTTTTTGGTTTTATTCCTGCACTCTTCTTACTAAGCCCCATTAGGAAACTCACATTTCTCCATCTGTCTCAGAGCTTATTTTATGTGGAAATATTTCAAAACTCACACAGCTCTTGTTCAGCTCCATACAATTGAAAGAAGTTCAAAGTTGGGCAGGGCACCAAGTCAGCAGACATTAATAACATTGCTTGCAACCATTCAAAACCTGTCATTTGTTAAGTCTGTCCCTCTCATTCCAACAGGCATAAATCATGTGTATAAATGAGTTCCTACCCACAGAGGAGAGCTGATTTTAACATCTAAGCCTGCGCTGTCACCATCAGGATTTTTTCTTTCCACTATTTTATTTTTGAGTCCAAAACCAGAAGGGAGGTGACTCAATGCAAATGCACCTCAGGAACGTATTGAGAAAAGAAGTTAAGCAACTTCTGCATGAAAACTTCAGCTTTTCCTTCTCAGATCTCACATACACATCCAGCACAGCAGAAGCATCCTTCACATCCCACAGTCAGCACCTGCATCAATCAGGTGGGGAGAGGGGCTGCCCAAGGGGAGGGCAGTGGGTGTCCCTGCTGCCCGAGCAATGACAGGGCTCTGGAGGGACCTTCCTTCTGCACAACCTACCTCGCTCCTGCCAGCTGAGTGAGCACTGAGAAGACTGTGTCCAGTGGTGTCCTTCTGCAAAAGCCTTCTCAAATCTGAAGAGAAAGTCTAGACACCACCGCACCAAATTGTCTTGGGGCTGAGGGCTGGTGGTTACAGAACATCCCTCTTATCAGCCCGGCCCTCATCCCTTCCCTCACCCTTCTGCTGCAGGCACCAACATGCTGCTTCCTATGAGATGGCTTCCCAGACACTGGGGACTGATCTCACAAACTGAAACACAAGTAATTTCATTTAAAATGTAAGAGAAAAGCATTTTTATGTGGAGGGTGGTCAAGCACTGGTACAAGCTGACCAGAGGGGTGATGAAGTCCCAATCTTTGGACATATTCAAAATCTGACAGGGCGCAGCCCTTATCAGCCTGCTGCAGCTGATGGTGTTTGAGCAGGGGTTGGACCAGAAGATTGCCAGAAGTGCCTGCCAGCTTCAGATATTTTGCCTTACTGTTACTGTGTGACTTTGTCTCCCAGCCACCCTCAGACACTGTATTCCTGCTGTGTGCCTCCCAACTCTAATACAACTTTAGTCCAAACCATCTTGCTGTGTCCAGAAAATGTCCTCTACTGTACTGTGAGGCAACAGCCTTGAGAGCACATTTGTCCTGGGCAGGAGTGCCTGCTACCCTGCAGGTCACAGGAAGAGAAGAGGCATCCTTCCCTTTCTGTGCATTTCTGTATATTCCTTGCTCATGTCTGGTGCCCACAACTAGAGCCTGGAGACAAGGTTCTGGAAGGATGTGATGCCAAGGGCTGTGCACATCTAGAGCCCTGCAGCACTGTCACCTTCACACACACACTATCTGAGCAGCACATATGGCAGTGAATAACCATGGCAAGTGCTGTCCTAACCACAGGCTTCCTGCCATGGGAAATCAGAGTGACTGGGAAACTGTAACTTTCTGGGACAAGCCATTGCAAAGAAGCTCTTTAGAACCTACTCGAGTTTTTTATGCTCAAGTAGGCCTGAATCACTCTGGCTGGCATTTTTTGTTCATACTCTCACCCATGAACTTGGGGATTTGAGTTTTATTTAATCTGCAAAACCTCCCAAGGATGATTTTTGCTTCAGCAAGAGTTGTGGAATCTTGCTCCATAGACATACTCTCTTTCATATCTCTGGAGCTCCTCAAGCTGATTCCTCAGGGCTTGAGGTTATGAGTAAACTAAGAAAGTGCTAAACCCAATCCTATTTGTCACAGTAAAATCCAGGGACTGTATGACCAACATCCTTCTCAGAGTCATAATACATCCTCTGGAATCCTCATATCAGTCTGTTTCTGTTGATAAGTTTCAAACCAATTAGAAGTTTCATTCAGTCACACATTGCTTGGGGTCCTTCCTTCTAGTGAATAATCTCGTGTAGAATACAGCAATCAGGCTATCAAGAACCTCAGCAAAGCCTTTGCTGATTTAAAATGCTGCACCTGGGTGGCTTCCCAAGATGGGGAAATACTTTGTAGATGTTGTCTTCAACAATTTTCGGTCTAAGACTTGTCCCTTTGCCTTTTTGGGAAACTTCCAGACATTGCTCTCATTTTTTTGCAAAGCCTTTAGCTCATATTTTATACCCTCTTTTAATTCCTTCTCTGACATCTCCAGCTGTTTCAAGTCTTAATTCCAACTGCAAAGTCAATGGGTCTTGTTTTAGACCTTGTCAGTGATTTTTTCTTTCCCTAATTCCAGACAAGTAATTTTGATATCTCCACTGTTTGGTTCTTCTCAGTTCAATGACACCATCAGCTCACAACCCTTTCACCAGGATTGCTTTTCTGCCTGGCTCCTGGATTATGCTTCCCAATCCAGGCAGCACAGGGAGTTCTCCTGCTCATTTCTATTAAGAAAAGCAGATGGCAGAATGAGGGATTTCACTGACGTGATCCCACTCAATTACAAAAATAAAAAAGAGAAAACTTGTTCTACAATCACATTTGGACTCAAAATAGCAAGATACAATTTCTTAGCTATTTCTATCCCCTGTTCCCAGGCAGTTCTCTACTCCAGGATCACATTACAAACACTTCCCTCTGGCTGTCTTTAGCTGAACGCTGCCATTTTTGCCTCCTTTTCTGCTGACCTGGCTTCATTTCTCATGTCATGGTTCTACAACAAGTAACAGCCAGTGGCTGACTACCTGCCCCCAGTGAAACCTCTCTGCCCACACAGCTTCCTTCCCACCAGCCCTGCCTGTTGCCCAGTGTTTCATTGATGGATTTTTTTGTTTTGCTTGTCATATACTCTCAATGATCTTCCCAGTTCTTCCCAATGGAAGTAATGTATAGGATGATTTGTGTCAGTTTGTCTTGTGAGTAAGCCTAGGAATTGTCCCTGGGTAAGCAGTGCCTTTGCCATCAAACAGCTGTAGCCATCACACCCTCTTTTCTACCACATCAATAAAGGGAGAACTGGAGGATACTCTTAACCAAAGGCAGCAGTGGTCTCACCATCTTTTCTCAGCCATCCTGACAGTTTCTACTTCCTTTCTGAAGTTCTTGGGTCCTTGAAAATAATCTGTGGTCAGAAATAACTGATACAAGGGATAAAGATACAGAGGATGAGTTCCATGTGAGAATGAACTCATCAATCACTGTTTGTGGTGTCCATGCCAGCTTTCATGGATATCTTGTGTGCAGTGTTTGCGGCCATAGGCTGTGTTTGGACTGTCTGGGTCCAGCCAGGCCTGAGGCATGGCTGGGGGGAGTATAATGGGGAAGATACTTCTCAAGCATCCCCCAGATGATGGGATAACATGACCACCTTCCATGGCAAGCCACTTCTGCTGGGCCACCCTGCACCCACCACCCTCAAGGGTCACCTAATGCTGCTTCTCCTCATGATCTAGAGCAGAATTTGGGCTTGCTTGGGTCTACCTTGGGCACTAGTAATAGCTCCCAGCTCTTCACTCAGGCTATGTGCATGCAATCCTGGAGTCCAAAACCAGACACTGTCCTCCCCATCCTCCTACTGCCTCCCACCAAGGTGGGACCCCTAATCCATGTCCTACATTTGTGCCCCACACTACCTGTAAAATGCAGGAGCACATCTCATGCCATCCTCATCACTCACCTCCTGACTACAACACTTTTTGCTTTGGCTTCTGAATCCAACTAATTTTCTCCATATGTGTCTATATCTATCTATATCTGTATCTATATCTATATCTATCTATATCTATGTCTATATCATCTATCATCTGTATCTATATCTATATTATCTATATCTATATCTATATCTATATCTATATCTATATCTGTCTATTTATCTATTTATCTATATATCTATATCTATATCTATATCTATATCTGTCTATTTATCTATTTATCTATATATCTATATCTATATCTATACCTGCAAAAGTCGAGGTAGCAACACCAGCTCTGAACTCTGTCAAGGCATCAGTGCTCCCTGGAGATGAAGGACACCTGCCCAACAGCATCTGTAGGAGCCTGTATCAGAGCTAACAGTATCCATTGCCCCCAGCTTTAGATTTGCTGCTTAGAAGTGCTTTGGGGTCAGCTGGGGACCAGTTTGGGACCCTCTGCTTTCCAGCAACCTATTTTCAAGTCTTTCAAAGATAAATATATTCCCAGAGCCAGATGTATGTAGCTTTTCCAATATCTGGTTTTTGCTTTACTCTATACCCTGTTCCTACTATCCCAAAAGATTAAAAGTTGATTGCTACTGTCCTGGGAAACCAGAAGCTGACTGCAGACCAGTTAAAACTTGTTGTTTTAACTGTTGTTGTTTTTAACAGTTGTTTTTTTCTGAGCCATCATCAACAAAGCATTGAGTTTTGCCTGGTTGCAAGGGTACCAGAAAAAGAGTATCAGATGCATACATAGCTTAAATGCCCCCCTTCCACCCACACAGGCACACACAAACACACCCAGAGCAGAGACAAGGAGGAACACTAAAAATCTCTGTAGAAGTATTTAATTTAAAAATAGACCCTACAGCTCAGCTCCACACTGACTTATGTGACAGTTGCCTGTGCTGATTCTTTGCAGGGGTCTGTGAAGCATTGCCTGTAGCAGCCAAACAGGCTGATAATCCCCTGACAGATCCTGCAGGGTTGAAGGACTCAGCACAGTGATTCTCACAGCCAGCCAGCACCACCACTCTGTATTGACATTGGCAGGGCTGCATGGGTCCATCAGAGGGAAACTGGTGACATCATGCAGCCTTCATCCTTGCACGGTGACCCACATCAAAGGCAATTTAATCACTGCCCAGAGGAATGGACATTCTGTAACATACAATGAATCACATTTTGAAGTCTTAGGAGGTCATACACAGCTCCTGGCAAATCCAGTGGAGGAAGGTGATGTGGATGACAACCTTTTGCAGCAGATCCCAGGGAGATTGTAACTGATGATGAACTAGCCCCCTCAAAGTCTGAGCCCTAACATACTGTAATGGCTGGACATGGAGTTATCAGTAGCTCTGCAGGGACACTGATATACACATCATGGTTATCCCAGGTGTTAACCCAGCTCAAGAAAGAAAATCTTACTGTAAATGCTCTTGGTCAGAAACTATTAGGACAGTTAAAGCAGTTGAATATCCATGTTGTCAGATTTAGATGAACACAGCTTGGTACCACAGTGATGTTCTAGGCTGCATTTCCAGTCCTGTGAATCCAGGTCTGCTGGGCAAAAAGCATGGTCCTTCAGCCATGCCTTCCACCAGCAGCCAGCTCCCTTTGCTTTAATGAGGGACCATTACTTGCTCAGCCCTACCTCTGCTCTAGAAGAGCTGTATAATGTCTAATTGTATCTCAGGGCAACTTGAAGCTATGCATTGACATTTAAATACTGCTCTGTGTTGAGCACTGTTACACATATCAATTTTTACTTATGTGGTTACACACACACACAAATGCACACTCATTTATGCCTATAAAATAAAGTGGTTTTTATGATTGGATATCAAAAAAAGGTAAATTAAAATGTGTGTAAGACTCCCTTGTATGCCTATGTCTACAAAATATTAATTAAAAAATTTCAAAGTCCAAAATTTGCAGGGGCATGTATTACCCCTAAAGTTCAGTCTAATTACTCACTGCTAGCTAGGCCTGTTCAGAAAACCATGACTCTATTTCATGTGAAACATGAAGGTCAATATATTTTATTTCTCTGTAGAATTAAATCAAAATACAACATTATCCATGGATGTTGCCATGAAGAACCAGATTCAGAAGATATCTGGTGGCCCCATGGGGTGACCTAGAATCTCTAGACTAGCTGAAGAGGTTGAATCTCAGTGTCTGATATTTCAGATGCTCCCCAAGGAAAGGTAAAATTCCTTCTGGATGTGAGAAACTTACTCAGCAGCTTCATTTATGAACTGCTGTGCTTTAGCAAAATGTTCCACAATTGTATTTTTGGATGAATCTGTGATTCTGTGAAGCATTTCCCAGTAAAAACCTTGTTCAGCTGGAAAACAAATGTTTTGTTCTGGTTAGTTCCGTAGATGAACTCACTGGAGTCACACCTTGTCTGTCCATAGGTACCAGCTCCTCCTCTGCTTTAGTACATCTCTGGGAGGAAAGATCATAAACACAGAAGAGACGCAGCTGGAGTTTCTGGATATCTGAAATTAACTGAACATGTGTGGGAAACACTCAGGATGCAAGTGGATCTGCCTGCTGGTGCAGCTACCCCTCTCAAGTCCAACCTGTGCAAGGCCAAGGAGGTGGCTTGTTGGTCATGTGCAGCCACAGTGTGCCGTCAACCCTCACCAGCTCAAAGCACTCTGGATTCTCAGCATCAGACAACATGTGCAGGTACTTCAATATGCTGAACACAGGACATTTGTGAACAGCTGCCTGGGAGATAGAGGTGAGTGGAGACCTTTGCCTTTTTTTTATGAGCATATTGCAGCTGCTGGCAGGTCTCTGTTCACAGTTGACAAAGCAGCAGAGGAAAACAAAGGAGGGGAGGAGGCCTGTGTCTGCATCTGCAAAGGATTGGGAATCCAGAGATTATTCACCGCAGCTGCAAGCTTCATCATGGGCAACTTCAGCAGGAAGAGTTTTCCTACTTGCCAAAAAGATCACCTCAGAGTGTTTAGCTGTCCCAAGCTGTACTGAGCAAAGTAGAAATGTCATTATTTCTTTGATCAACAGTTCAAAGCAGTACTCGAAATGCTGAGGTTGTTTGCAGACTTGTTTTCAGCTGAACCTAAAAAAGGTAAGGCCAGAGCTTGTTCAGAACTTATAGCTACCATGTGGTGATCCACTCTCCTAACCAGGTTCCAAACAGAAAAGTGAGGATTTTCTCTAAAAACCTGGCAAGTCACAGATTTCCTGAATCAAGTGAGAGAGCTGCTATTTGCGTAAACCTCTTTCAAAGTCCTCGTATGAGTGAAGAGTTTTTTTCTGGTCTGAATATGATCAAATCAGAGCACTGAACTGCTCAGCAGACTCACTCAAATTCCTGTGGCCATCTCAAAGGCAAAGCTGATGGTTTGAGAGGAGCTAGGGACAGATTTCCCATCAACATCACTTTCCCAGCTATGACAGGAAACCATGATGTCTTTATTGTTCAATTGTCTAATGCAGTCAGTAATAAAAAATAATGACTCTCTGTATGTAATACAGACCAAAATCCAGTGATATGCAATTCTGTGCAGTCCTTCCTCCATGTGCCACTGCCAGTTGTGTTCCTCTGCTGTGCAATTCTAAAGTGTCTTTTTCCTATGAGATAAAATTGCCTGTGTGTTTTCCTGAAGATGGTGAGAAGATCTCTCCCATGTACTGCAGCGTTCACTCTCTAAGGACCTCCACAGAAAGTGAACATTGGAAAACAAGCATCTAAGGTTATGCCGCTCTGGGCACTTCAAATCACACCTACCTGCTGCTTCCACTGAAATACTTCTCATAACTCATGTTTTCTACTATGACTGCTATTGGGAATCCTCCCACCCTTCCTTCTCTCCTGTGTGATTTAGCTAGCTTTTTTAGAAAAGCGGGTTTGCGGTAAGTTGTTCTTCTGAGGGCATGATTACACTCCTGCTTAGACCTGGACCCAGTGCTAAGGCCTTCGAGCAGTAAGTACTACCCATACTGCCAGATTGGGTCTGCTATACAGCACATCTATCACTGAGCCCTGGGGCCATGCCCTAGGCAATGATCAGTGCTGTGCCAGGAAGCCTTCTGCAGTTCTGGAAAACAACCTGAGCTACCTTTTGGAGATATGCTGGATAGGATGTATGTTCAGGTTTTGACACAGTAAGTAGGATTTAGTTGCCTCAGCATTGGTCCTTTGGGCTATTTGAGTTGCCCCAGCCAGTCTTACCTGCCTCCAAGCAGCTGGAGAGCAGAGTTTCCCACAAATCCTCTCCTCACCAAACACCAGAGGACATCTTGGTGTGTCAGGTCGTCTCAAGTGTCACTAGATACCTACAGTAGGGAAACTGCACTGGGCTGGTTGGTGCCTTCACTAGGAAACTCCCAAGGAGAGGTTAGAACACAAGTCTAAATTCTTAAATAAAGACTCATGGTTTATGGCTGAGCTACTCATTTTCTAAAATGGTTTGGAAATAGTTTTGTTGTCTGATTTAACTTGTAAACAGCACTGCATCAGCTTACATATGTGAATGTGTATTTTGTTCTCTGTCTGTGTGTCTGTCAGTGCGTGTGTACCAGTTCCAGCACACAGATAACACTCAACAAGTCCCTATAGCAGGTGGAGATAATGTAGGTCTGGCTTGGCTCTAGATCTAGATCTTAATTCCTTCAAAATCAGGAGGTGTTGGGATCTGAGGTTTTGCAGCAGACATAGCCCTGTAAACCTCAGCTTCACCTGCTCCCTCCTTCTGCCTCCCTCTGTGGAATGAAGAGGAAAGCAGGCAAAGCTGACTGCCAAGTGGGTACAACCATGCTCAAGGGGAAAATTCCTCCTAGTCTTTGCAAGGGAGTTCATGTCTATGCTGGTGCAAAAGCTCTACTTACCTCAGTCTTGCTTGTCCTGCTCCAAGGGTAATTAATTGACATAAAATTATCCAGCCATTTTTCAAGTCTTGATCCATTGTTTGAATCAGTGACCTCCTGCAGTACCAAATTCCACAGGTTGACTACATACTGTGTGAAGTAATATTTCTATCCATTTACTAGCCATTAATTTCTGACCTTTGGGAAATATGTATGATCATGTGAAGGATGTTGAGCCATTCATAGTTGTGTGTTGTGTAAAACACATTTGTTCATTTAACTAAGTCCCAAGTTCATTTGGCCCCAACTTGAGCACCAGGCAAGAAAAATTAGCCCAGAAAGCAAGAGAAATAGCAAGAAGCAAGCTGCCAGCTGTTAGATGAGCAAATGGGGAGCTACAGAGATTTCCAGAACCAAATTGTTATCTTATTTATGCTAGCATAAATCTAAAGTAACTGCACTGAATTACCCTGGATTTATCCTTCTGTAAAAGAGATCAGAATCTGACACTCACTTTGGAAATTTCCTTCCTCCAATTTCCATTCTTCCTAGAAACAGAATGAGACACCATTGTGCCACAGCTTTGTTAAATATTTCTTTACAGAAACGTATCAAATAACCAACAGTTCTGAGGAAAAACAAAATCCCTTGCAAAACTTTCAATAATCAAAAGAAATCTCACAGTTTTACAAATCCAGAGGTTGCAATACCAAGAGAACTAGACAGAATTAAATTTTGAACTGTCCTTTGTCTCTTTGGTCCCTACAGCCATCTGCTTCTGTAAAGCCCAGTTCGGGATCTCAGTCAATCTTAGCTGCGGAACTGAGTTTGATCACTGGGAAACACAAAGAGAGAGCAGGAATGGAAGTGTTGCAGATGGAAGAGAAAGAGATGAAGGCAGGTTTGAAGGCACTCTATAAATTTAGCTCCCTTCTTGTTTTTTGCTTTATTTTCTCTTGTCATTGTCCCTTACAATTTTATCACAAGGTTGCTGCAAGAGAGAAGCAAAACCCAAATATTGCAAAAGAAATACAGAACAGGCTAAGCCATTTAATAACATGTTATTACAAACCAGCCTGTCCTGAAAAGAAAATTACTACTTCCCTAATTTCTAGTAAAATCCTCAGCATATTTTTTCTCACACATACAATTTTATTGCCAGGGTGTTTTATGTGAGAAGTGCTTGATTTGCAAAAGTAGTTCTGAAAAGTTTCTTAAATGATTACCTTGCAAAACATTCTGGGATATTTAATTGGAATGGCATCACTCTGTTTTAAAACATTGTAGTGTTAAATAAACTTGACCTGTAGTACCAAAGCACTCGTTTTTCTCCAGCTACCTCATACCATTGAAATGTGTATGTATGCGTACAAAACCCTGACTTTTCCAGCTGAAAAACAAAGGCAAGCCCCCATCGAAAAATAATGACACTGCCACCTTTCCTCTTGTCACTGAGACTAAAGGAGGAAGAGGCTCTGAGAAACAAGTGGCCTCATCTTAATTACCAATGGAAAACAAGATTGAATGAGACAGTTGTTTTAAGTATACAATTGTGCTCTGAGTCCCGATACCACTTCTGAAGTTACAGAGCTCTGCCAACAGCCCCAGCTGGCAGCCAGCCCTGCCTGCCCATGTTCTGGGGAGCACGAGGGCAGGAGTGGGGCAGGGGGATCACAGCAGGAATGTGGGGTTAGGGCCATGGGCAGCAAGGGTAGAATGCTCCTGGGTGACCAAGAGCACTCACCATTGCACAGCCAACGTGTGGATGGTCTCCAGCTAACCCTGCCCTCACAGGGGCTGTGGATGTCTCCAGCTGCCTGCCAGGAGCAGTTTTATAGCCTCTGCAAAGCTCAGAAGGGCAGAGCCCCTCAACTCTTACCCACTTCCAGACTCTGACAGCTGTGCATCCTTCAGCACTGATTTTTTTGGGTCAGAATAGAAGAAGAGGAAGGCGCAGCTCAGTGCAGTTACCCCCATTGCATAACTGTCCCATATGTGTGAGGACCAATAAAACTATTAGCTGCTGGCATCAAGCCAAGAATCCATTAATGACAAACTGGTATCTCTCCAGGAATGTAAAATGTTTTGCTAAATAAACATTGAAATCAGGAAGCTTTCAACCTCTGTCACTAGGTAAAGTTTCATTGTGTCTATCCGAAGGAGGGATAGCCAGGAGGTGGGCAAGAAAACTTCGTTACACTAATAAAAAACTATTTAGTACCAGGAGGAGCTGGTGTGATTTGTTTTACAGTGGTTTACAAAGCACGATGGATGAAGATGGATGCTTTCATGGGATCAACAAGCTGACTAGATGGAAAGGAAAGAAGGTGGTGGTATGTGCAGGCAGAAGGTTTCATCATGCAGGATGATACTCAGAAATCAGCTCACTGCATTTTGTACGTTTTCCTGTGTGGCATCACTGTGCTGTTATTTATGGTTTTCCAGTGAAAGAGACTTAAAAACTGGAAATACAGATGTTTAACTTCCCACAGTTCACAGGAGGCCAGGGAAGTGATCACAGCACCAGACTGACAGAGTTCAAGAAACGTTTGGACAATGTTCTCAGGCATATGGCATGACTCTTGGGGTGTCCTGTGCAGGACCAGGAGTTGGACTTGATGATCCTGATAGGTATCTTCCAACTCAGGATATTCTTAAATTCTATGATAGCTGATTCACAGAAGGAATTCATCTCTTGAAATTCATGAGGAAAAGAAAAAACATTGTTATATGGCTACTTCCAGGTTATGCCATTGGAAGGATTGTGGTGCACAGAAGGTGGGATGCAGGACAGATATTAATAAGTCTAAGGGACAACTTAAATAACAAGCAGCTAAAGACAAAAACACATGACAGGGAATTTTGAAGGCTTTCAGTGACAACACTCTTGTAACAAATCCTTTGTCTCTTCTAAACTCATGCAGAGTCAGTGATTGCAGGGAACTAGTTAAAATATATATGCTGCCAGATAGAACATTGCATAGAGATAAGAGAGCTAAATATGTATTGTGAGGGTCACTGTAAGCTAGTGTCACCCTTCTTGGAAAGAGGGTGGGATATCCCACACAATCTGAAATCTGTAGTGACAATATGGGGTGCAGTCTCAGTGGTGCACCCAGCTCCAGGAGTCCCACCAGCTGTTTCATAGTGCACAGTTTTGTCTTCAGAAAGCCCATGGAGCTTCTCTTGCCCTGCCACCTAGGAGTCAATCTGTCTGTTTGGCAACTGGTGCCCCAAATCCACACAAACTCTTCCATCCAGGTGTTCCCCAAGGAAGGGACCTCTATGGTGGTTCAGAGTCCCAACCAAACTTATAGATTTTCAGCCCTCAGATCTCAGATACTCAGATCTGAAACTGTTCCTGCAGCCTTGAAAAATCTTCTTATGTCTACGGTTCCTGTCCTCTGTAGAAGAAAAGTCCTGTAATTCATATATTTACACCAAATAGTCTTGGTGTTTCCATGCAAACCTGAAATTAGACTGCACAGAGATCAGTCTGAGACTGAAGCAGCTGGATATGGTCTCAGTAGCAGGCTGTGTGTGAAAGGCACCCCTGGCACACTCCCATCCAGCTTCCAAAGCCAGCATAAGAGTCTGTCTGAGGAGAGTGCTGAAGATACAAGAAGGCAGAAGGAGCAAGTCAGCTAGAGGCAATGCAGCTTACCATCCCCAAAGACAGCTTGTTTCTGCCAGGGTGAGGGCAGGAGCTACTGCTTGAACAGAAGCTGAGAGGCAGGGGCTTGTAGGGCTTATACGGGGCAGGAAGGAAAAACTCAGAGAGTAGAGCACAGTCTAGATCAAGTCCTGTGGCTATGGAAATCCTGAGCTACTGGGTGCAGATCATTTTGGTGCACTTGGGGCTAGAGGCAGGGGTTAGCTGAATGCTGACATTCTGTGCTTGAAATTTTACTCCCCCATTTGCTCTCTGTTGGTTTTTACACAGGGTGCTCATCTGCACAGACATGTACCAATTGGCTTGACTACAGCTACATCTATGAGGAAGAAAATGGTTCAGAGCCAGATCCTCAGCTGGAGTAAATCAAGCAGATGTGGACTCAGGCCAATTGAGACCATGCATGAGATCTCCCAGTTTCTCCTCTCAAACTGTTATATTAAACTAAACATAAGATACAGTAGCTCCCTATCTTTTGCCTTGCTTTTGCACACTGCATTTTGTCCAATTTCACATGCCAGGGTAAATACAAGGAAGGTGATCACATGAAAATTGTATCCAAATTGTCAGTGACTCACCCACTCAGACAATTTTAAGAAAATATTAGGTTAGTTGTCACCACTCACTCTTTTAAGAAAGCAGAAGCATAATCCATGAGATTCTGCATAGATACCAGACCTGAAACGTCCTTGTAGCTCTGCACCCCAGTGTATAGGATCTAAGAGCCAGCCCTGCAGGTACAAGAGGTCTGGGCAGCCCTGCCCAGGAGCCACATCTCTTGATGCTCAGTGGTGAAAAGCTCCTGCTGACCCACAGGGCACTTCCTACATGAGACCACCTGATGCTGGAATGAGAAAGCAAAGACCCAGCAGTTCCCCTTTCTGGGCCTTCTGCAGGATGCCACCATGTCGCGTTGAGCCGCCTGAAGGCTGCTGTCACTTGTTTGGCAATATTTGCAGGGCTTGAAGGGCTCTGTGAGGAGCTGGTTGGTGTGTTGCCGCTGCCTTTTCCATCCAGCACCCTGGTGTGAAAGGAACCATTATACAGCTCATTTCAGAAATACAAGAGGATCCCTCAGCACCATGGGCACCCTCCACTGGTCAGGCAAGCCAACCAGAAAGGTGCTTTAGATAAGGAGACACAAACTTCAAGTAGCCTTTGCAGCATGGTAGGTCTTGTACCTGGAAATCCAAGAGGAGCCATGAGTGCTCCAGCACACCATGCCCTAGGGCAGACCATGGGCACTCCCATCATCTGCAGTGCCCAGAAGGGCACCCCACAGCCCAGTCCATTCATCTGAGACAGTTTAAATTGGCTCTTTTGCCATTTTGAGAACTCAGGTGTGCTGCATGAAAACAGCAGCTCTACAGAAGTCTTAAAGCCAAAATCATTTGCATCCATCTTTCAGTGTGGAAAAGGTTGCAGATAAAAAAAATAATACTGGGGAATTTTTCCCCTCCACCAGCTTGCAAATAGTACAGAAGTATGCGCTGACCTGGACTTCCTGACTCCATAGAGATAATCCCTGTGTACAGCCCATCTAACAAGCTGATGAACAATGATTGTGGCATCCAAAGGTGGCCAGTGACTTGCTGGTCTGCAGCACTCAGAGGAGGCTCTTTGGTTTTCACATCTGAACCAAACTAACATTTGTGTGACCTTTCAAAATCAGGGGAACTTTCCATGAAACACACAGGCAGACAAATATTTAGGTCTGCAGAGTTACTGTGGGACATTACATAATTATCACAAACACAAAACTCAGAAGAGACATAGCTGTCCAACATTTGGATAGTGTGTCAACTCTTCACATTAATGCACTTTCTCTATTATTAAACAGAAACATTATATTTCTCCAAGAGCTTGGTCAGAGGCTGGGTTGGATAGGAATAGGTATCCAGCTCCATCATCCCAAGGTATTGATCAGGGCCTTCCTACAACATCTGTGTGCCCTAATTCCAGATAGTCCTTTCCCTATAAAAGCAGCTCTTTTCCATGTCACTACACTGCTCAGCATTATTCCTCCATAAAGGTCATGGAAATCAAAGCTTGTGTTTCCTTCCTGGGTCAATAACAACATGTGCACCACACTTACTTCCCCACCCAGCGCAAGTGGGATGACCATCCACCACCAGCCACTGTGGGCCACAGCAAGACCTGCCACCAACTGCTGTGAGGTAGACTTTGCACAGCTTCCTGCAGCCACTTTATTCCCAGGGTCACTGCACTGCCACACAAAGCATGCACCACTCTTTCCAACTAGGATTGCCCTTCATCATC
This sequence comes from Lichenostomus cassidix, assembly GCF_008360975.1. Lineage (NCBI taxonomy): Eukaryota > Metazoa > Chordata > Aves > Passeriformes > Meliphagidae > Lichenostomus > Lichenostomus cassidix. The sequence goes on from NC_139482.1 coordinate 129,088,206, forward strand.
TGTTGCTTTCCTCACATTTGAGCAGGTACTGCTTGAAGAGCTCAGACCTGCTTTGTTGTTCTGGCACATGAATCATCATCTTCTCATGGGGCATCTGCCACCTTGGAGAAATGACATGCTCACCTCCTCCAGCTTCTTCCCATCCTGAATGGGCAGGAGAGATATCTTTTGTAAAGTCCAGGAACTGGGAAGAGCAGGAAATGGAGATGGCAATGAGCTCTTTGAACACCCTCTTCTGAAGCAAGAGCCTCTCACAGCGACTAGACACATTGGAGAGCCATGACCACCTCCATCAGCTACCCCAGGGTCCCCATGAATGCCTCAGGGGTACATATGAGCCAAAACCCAGAGCAGTGCTCACTACACTTAATAACAGCTGCTGTGGCTTTTTTGCTCACTCAGCATTTAAGAGCAGCTCCATCCCACACATGTCTCTGGACATCATCACTGTTTTGAGTTTTGGTTTGATCACAAATATCCAGAAGTGGAGTTGTGTTGCTGAGCTGTTGCTGGTCTTCTAAGTAACAAGACCTCCTCTCCCCTTCCAGCACAAATAAGAGGAATAAGAACTCTGCAATTTGTTTTCTACCTGCTCTTTTTTGTATTTTTTTTAATTTTACATTTTTATATTGTTAATGAAACTAACATTTTAAAATACAATGGGGTTTTTTGCCCATGGAAACCAAACTTTGCCATGCTTGTGCACAAAGGGGACAGGAATATGTATGGAATATATTGAAAATTGCAATGCATAAAGGCAGAAAATGTGTTGCAATTTCCACACCCTTCATTCAGGACAGCGTCTGTCTTTTTTGCTGTTTTCAGTCGTTATTGCAACATGAAAAACCTTTCAGAAATAGTCAGTATAATTACAGTATTTGCTTCATCAAGATACATCACAGGCTGTCTGCAAAAGGGAAATGCTGAGTTGCTCCAGAGTCTCCACTGTGGGAGCTACCTATGCCTGGCCTCAGGTCATATACATATTTCTCTTCTTCCAACAGCTTTCTAGAAGGAATCCCTTTGAATCTGAAGAACCAAGGAATGGGTTGCACCCTGCCAGTTATGTCAGTTTCGGTGAATTAGGAACCATCAGCGCGCTGGGGAAAAGCCAGTGCAGCTGAGCACGGTGTCTGGGTTTATTGCTCAGCCATGCCAGGCAGGTGTGCTCAGCAGAGGCAGGCACAGTCGCTGCTCCTGGTGTCACTGTCACTTCCCAGGGAGACCCAAGGCACACCAGGAATCAGCACATTCACCTGGTTCCTGCAGCGCTGAGCCTGCCAGGTCTCAGAGCATCTCAGCAGCCCCAGCCACTCCTGCAGTGGAGTGGAACAGTCAATGATTTTGCCAAAAAAATCCCAAAAACCAGGGTGCTGGGGTGAGAAGGGTTGTTGAGGAACTAAGCTTTTAATGAAATGAAAATTTTCACTATATTGATGAAAAAATTAAGTTCTTAGGATTTTGACTTTTCATGTTATACTTGGCACGTGGCATTGAAAAAATGGAGAAGGCAAAGATGAAAAATCACGGAAAGTGATATTTCACCTCCATCCTTGTGAAAGCCTCTTTAATATCAACAGTGAAATTTGCTTCAGTGACATTTTTTCCACATAAAATCTCTTTTATTCTCCTTAGAAAAATGTCTGTTGCAGTGAGAGGGCAGAGCTTTGCATCATAAAAATTGTAGCCATTTTTATGTAAAAATAAGAAAGCAAAGAAAAAGCCTCTGGGGAAAACAGCTTTTTTTGCATACCAGTCAGCCTTCATTTTTGCTATCAGCATTTTGCCAGACTAATCTCTGAGGGATGATGTGGTGTGAATTGAACTAGCAGAATTGAAGGTGTTCAGTGCACCTGAAGAAAATGCAATTCTTGTAGTGATGACAGTGATGATAGACTTTAAATCTGGGAATAGGAAGGGGTGACTAGCATGGAAAAAGCCACAAGTGGAAGAGGGAGCTGAAGGAGGAAATAGCAGATGCCATCATCTCCAAGGGGCCTCAGAAAGGACAACATTCAGAGTGGTTATTAGCTGCACAAGGTTTTGAAAGTAAAACTAAGTGCAAGAGGAGTAGAATCTGCAAAAGAAAAGGCAAAGGGAAGGGTGTGAGAGGAGAGCATTGTTAGCCTGATCACAGGAGAGAAATGGTTATTTATTCACTGTGCTTGGCTGGGATGGAGCAGAGCAATGTCGGCGCCTGGATGGGGTGCAAGGGAGCAGAGCGGGTGACCAGCAGTCAGGGAACAGCAATGGTGAAAAGCATGGATCACTCCAGGGCAATGGTTTATACTTGCTTCATTATTTAAAGTAGGCTGAGGCAGGTAATTACTCATGAGTCTGACCACGAGGCATTTAGCAGTTGAACCACAGAAGAAGCTGTATGCACAGCCTACCTCTGCCTGGCAGAAGGCATAAGTTGATGATTAATACAGCTTAAGTCACATCTCACTTCTCCCATTGGCCATTGGCCAAAATGAGCCCATTTTCCTAAAGGGATAGGTCTGCCATGTACTACTCAGCTCCTGCCTGCTTAGGGATGCTGTGAAATTATGCCTGCCCTTTGCCAGACCATGCAGGACCCAGGCAGAGCTGCAGCTTCTCTGTCCAAAGTCACCCATGGCTCCCATCCAGCTGTTCACTACAGCACCACAGTGATGCTGAGCAAGACATGAGCTGTAGGTGGGTGCCACACCCAAGGGGATATCTAGGTTCAGGGGATCCCTAGGTTCAGGGGATCCCTGTAGACATGGCATGCAGCCCCAGAATCTGGGACTGGTGCCTGGAAGAAGTGCTGCACCCTGAGGCAGCACAAGCTGTTTTCCCTGGGGACAGGAAAGGGCAGAAGGCATGGTCATCCAGCCCAGAAGCAGTCCAGACTGTTTGCATATGTTGGCTTGTCCACATGTACTTGTAGATGTAGAGCTCAGCAATAGCTTTTTTTTTTTTCAGTTGCACTATGCTCGTGATAACAAGAGGCTTAATTTTGAACAGCACTATGAAACCAGTGAAATAGATGTAAGTATTAGCTGATACTCAATACCAGGAATGACCTGTCTTTTATGTCCTCTCACTGTTCTGGTAGAAGCCTACCAGAATGCAGGACACATGTTTTCCAACTCAATAGCAGGTATCCAGCTGGAGAAATGTGTTTCCCTGAATTATAGCCATATGCTATATATCCCACTTCAACATATCATATCATGTTCCATCTGCACAGAATTTGACACTGCATAAAACAATCTGCTTTGAATTTGAATGCATATACTTCCTCACACAAAACAAAACCCTCTAGCTAGGCTATGAGTCTAAATGCCCCAGAGTTTCTGGTGAAGTTTGTGCCACAAGGAGAAAAGACCAGAACCAAAGCTGTAAGGAGGAGAAGGCATTATCTCTGGGATGCTCCATCTGAAACAAATCCTACCTTCACATCAAGGAATTTGTCCTGGTGGTTGCTGATAGTGAACAGAGCAAAACCCAGAGCAAGAAATATTTGCAAACTCACTAGGACTACCAAGCTGTACAAAGCATAATGCACAGGAGTATATTGTCCTGGCTTTCTCTAAGCTGCTCTAAACTTCTCACATCTGCAACAGTGTAGTACTTAAGGGGCAGGCAGCTAGAGAGTAGATTCCTCAGCAATTTCTAGTACTATAGCTCTCAAAATTACAGAAAAAATATGAAAAAAAATGTCATGCATGTTGAAGACAGCCCCTCCTTGCACAGGTAGTCTGCTATGATGCCAATGAGGCAACACGCATTTTTTTTGTTGTTTTTCAAGAAAATGTGAATGTTTTCAAATTGTTTGCCACTATTCTAATGGCCCCAGGTCAATCCCATCTTCTTTGCCCTCTCAGGCATTCATCTTAATGTAAAGAGGCCTGTTCTTCCTGAGATAAAATGTGAGGTCAGAAATAATTTAGAAGTCCGAAAATAATGAACACATCTTCTTTATTTCCTCTTTCTCACTCAAAACCTTTCAGCCAGACCTACAGTAGATGCTTAATGTTTCATGGCTCTGCTGCCTGTTTTGTCAGTCATGAATTTTGTCTGCATTGTCTCCTAGCAGAACAGCCTTTGGCAGAAGTAAATCCCAGGTTAAATAGGTTTTTAGGTTCTAGTCTACAAAAACAAAAAGAGCGAGCAACTGAATGATAAAAAAGAGTCAATGCAACTTCAGCACTGTTAATGAAAATGTTCTGCTTGTAGGGTACTGCAGACAAAAAGGGAGAGGAGTATGTTTTGTAGAATGCCAATCCTAGATGATGACAGTAATTTAATTCCCTCTCAAACAACAAAGCAAACAAACATTTGGGAACTTGTGTCATACAAGTTCCCAAATGTTCATCTTCACTAATCAAAGATGTATGTGAAGGGGTTGATGAGCAGGTATGCTGTACTCAGTTCACAGCTGTGCCAAGGGCTGCTGACACATCCAAGAACTGATTCCCCTCATGTCAGCAGGAAGTTTCTAGTTCAAGATGGACCAGACATTCCTTTGCTTTTATTTGTCTGGTCACAGTAAACTTCAAAACTCCTCTCCAGAGATCCACATCTGAACTAGTATGAAATAAGCAACAAAAAAACCAGCAATGCTAAATTAAAACTCTTGAGGACACAAAACCTAGTTTCTGAGAAGTATTTTGGACTCAGCTGTAGGACACAGCTGGCTGCAGAACATCTGCTGGAAGGTGCAGACAACTGGTTTTAGGCTAGTTGAGATTTGGGAGTTTTTTGGCCAGAACTGGCATCAACAGCAAATTGTGCCTGGTGAATTCACAGAAGCACATTGTTGTCATGTTATGACCCATTATCTGGTTTATGATGGCAACAAGAAATGTTCATCCAGTGCAGGGCTCCATCAGAGTGGGAGTGAACAAAGGGATTCCCTCTGAAGCATGCATCTTGCTGCATTAAGCAGAATGCCTTATATAAAGTTATGAGAGACATTTATTCCACTCTGCTCAGTACTAATGATATCCCAGAAGGCATACTGTCCAGTATAGGTGCTACAACAGGCATCACAACAAAGCCCCCTTTTCCCATTTCAAGAGCAAAATTCAGATCTGTATGTCTCAACTGAGATAATTGCAGATAATTGAGATAAGCGTATAACAGTTTTTAGTTCTCCTGAGTCTCAGGCAGCTTATGATGAAAAGATCTCAGGCACTGTGGCACAGCAACAGAGTTCTCCTTGCAACAGCATCCTGGGAGCTCCACTCTCTCCTTTTCTGATGGCAAGAGACTGAGCAACACCCACCCTGTCAGACATATCTGAAAATATTTTTGAGAGCATACAAAGAAAGAGCTGGCCCTGAGTCTTACACATGTATCTATTGAGCCCAGATATACTTATTTCCCAGGTCATGTTAGTCTGTGGTCAGCAGACTACCAATGATCCAGAAGATGTCAGAAGATGATGTTAGATAATGATCCTTAAAATTGGGCACAGCACTTTTCCTGAGCCCTCATCAGCCCGGATGTCAGAATATTTCTGACCCTGAATATCCCAGTTGTTATACCCTGGAAGATCCAGGGCAACTCAATCATTCTTTCATTACCTTGTATTCAGAGTTCATTTCACTATACAGCCCAGATTCTCTCAAGTAGAAGCATTATTAGCCAGTTTTTTTTATATTTTGCTTGATGTTATCCTTTCTTAAGTGTAATATTTTGCACTTGTTGCTATTACATTTCACTGTACTTATATCAAACTGTCCCTTTAATGTAGCAAAATAATTTTGATTGAGTTACATGTCACTCTTAGCAAGAAGAGCACAAGGCTAACTAGATATGATTTTTCTGGATAAATTCACACTAGATATTTTTATTACATTGTAATTCTGCAGTTGCTATTATAGGAAGCACTTGAATTTTTTGCAGTAATTCTCAAAGTATTGGAGGTATCTGAGACAGGTTGTCTGGTCTGTAGTTCTTGGTACCTTTTAAATCTTCTCTGTGTTCTTAAATACACTTGTTAATATTTCAGAAATTCTTGTGGTTAGTTCTTTAATTATACCAGAGTAAACTTCCCCAGGACTTCCAGCTCTGAGTATATGCCCTTTACTCAAAGGTTCCTTCACTTCTCTTCCATGAGCTGCATTTCAATTCCCTTGCTAGCTCTAAGTGTGTTCAGCCTCTCATACCAAGTGTCCCCCATTTGTACAGATGGTGTTTCACACTTCAGCTCACTCTGTCATTTGTCCTTTGTTCAACATCCCCATGAAGTGATAATCCTTTTCCCTTTCTCCTAATTTATTTTTCTAGTCCTTTTTGCACTCTTTACACTTCAGTCCTTCTCTTTTACTAATCCTAGTAGTGTATTTGCTCACTTTGTGTATGATGGGTTTTTGTCAACAGATAACCACGCAGCTTCTGACTCAGACCCCCTGATTTTCTCCAATGCTGTCCTCCTTGCCAGCAGGATAGGTTCCTTTGAGACCTTTAACTACGGATTTCTTCCAAACTGCCTGTTTTCTTAAGATTCTTTCTCTTTTTGGCTCCTCCTTTCAGAACTTTCCCAATGGATTGCCTGAAGTGAGGAAATCTGCCATACAGGAGTCATTTGGTCTTGCTATCCTCCTCCACAGACACACGAGATCAAATTGCCTTCTAGCAAGTTTCTCTTTATTAATCATATCTATCATAGCTTATCTGGCCATGTCTCCCATAACTGCCTTCACTCTTTAAAACAAAGAGTTGTCCAGACACATTCCAAAAACTTGAGGAACCTCTTGTACTGTGCTGTTGGGTTTTGTTTTGTTGGCTTTTTAATTTTCTTAGAGCAGATAACCTGGTTAGATAAAGTCCTTGATTCCCACTACCTCATAACCTCAGGACACTCCCAGTAGTTGCTCAAAAATACTACATCAACCTCCTCCTCATTCAGTAATCCTTAGTAGACTTTTACTGTTCCTCTGTTTCATCTCTGACCACTCTGTCTTTCCCCTCTCTCTGGCCTTCTATACATTCCTAATATACCAGATAATATTCTTCCTTTTTTACTGCCTCTTCTTCCTACACCATTTATACCCTCTCTGCTAATATTGAAGCACTGCAATTTATTTCACTGAGCTTTTGTGATGCTGATTAAACCATAGCCTTTGTTGTGTCCCAAGACTTCTTGTTCTTCCTGTTTATTCTCCATACTCTTACCATTAGAGTGAAAACATCTCAGATGTTTGGCAGGTTGCCCTTACATTATCCCTTTCATTATTCTATGGCCCTCCTGCAATTTCCCACTTCCACCACAGCAATGAGTTGTCAACCAGACCTCTACTTTTCTTACTCACCTGAGGTCTCTCCTGCCCACCCACTCAAACCCTGCTGTCCTAGGAGCCTTTTCAGTCATTTTGCTCTAGTAATAAAATTCTCACATTCTGGAAAGCAATGTTTTTTTCACTGATTTAAAAATGCTCTATAGGATGGAGATTCTCCTTAGGGTCTTCTTAAAAATTGCTGCAGAAAGTTGTTAGTAGGAAAGCAGTCTTATTGGATAAAGATCCACAGTCCAATTTCAGATTTCTCAGTTCCAGAGAGGGGGTTGACAGCATTCGTAGTTTAAATGAATGCTAGTTTTGTCAAAATGCTAGCACATGGGCAGATATAAAGTCGCATACACTGTATCAGGCTGATGTTGTGCAAAACTAGCTCTGGGTAATACCTTGTGAGAACCGTTCCTAATTCCCAACAGCATAATACACTAAATAGTAATGTATATTAACTAAGACAGTGGTACTTTTCAAGGCTGCAGTCATCAAGAAATAAGCAGATGATGAGCATAGCAGGGACAATATGTTGATTCTCCTCCCTCACAATTATGAACAGCTGGAACATCCTCAGTTTACAATGGGTCTGACATTGCAAAGAAACAAGAATAAATATTTGGAAATCTAATCACATAATATAGCTGAATGCTGACAAGGGGTCCCTGCTCTAGGGGAATATACTCCTTTATAGCACATAGCTGCTATGTGAGAGAACAAATCATACACTATTGATATCTGCTGTTCTGCTGCCCAGCCTCTGAATGATTGACAAGAGTGAAGTTCAGTCACTCATCTTCCTCAAAGCTTCAGATGTGCTTCTGAAGCAAAGATAAGAGGTTATGAAGGAAGATGTTTCATACAATGCAATCAGCTCAAATAATATCTGAGGTTAAACATTGAGTTAAGAATAAACACGCTTACTTTATAAATGCAGTAAATGGACCAACCTCTCATCTACATGGAGATAACAAGGAGGAAGGCTGGATCTGCTCTTTATGGGGAATTTCCAGCTTTTTTCTCCACAAATAACCATTTTCAAAAATACAACCCTCCCACAAATAAATGTAAGAGGGAGTCTGTGGTCCAGAAAGGACCTTACTTATAAAGTAAGGGCTTAAGTCCCATGCTGTTTTTTTCATTCATGTACTCAGAATTTGTTCCAATGCATATCTGTACTTCAAAGATGAGTCAGTGGTTTTCTTGTGCTTGAGCAGCACAGTCAGTGTGATGGATGAATCGTGTAACCTCTGCTGATAAGTATCTCACCATCAGCCAGACCAACTTCAGCTGTCTTCTGTCCCTCATTGTCTATTCCCACAATTTCATAGATTCTGCTCCCTCTTCTGGCCAGCAACATAATAAAAGAATTAATTTCCCCTTTTTAAATGTGATTTTGAGCATGGTAGTTGAGAAATGGAAAAGAAACTTCGTATTTCTTTGGCAGGACAAAGAGATTTGAGCTGTGCATCCACTGTATTTCCATATTTGGATTTCTATAAAACAAAGGCTTGCAGTATTTGTAGTAAAAAAGTTGGAAAAAATGATAACAGGTATTTTTTGTTATATTTCCAATGTACTGGTTATCTCTTGGGGGCAGGGGAGGAGAGAGGAAGGGAAGTGCAAGGAGAGAAAGACCATTGATCAGCTTTGCTGTATCTATTCACTTCTCCCTCTCAGCACTATATTACTCCTTCTCAGATTTGTGCAAAAGAATATTGTAGACCTGAAAAAGGAAGTGAGCAGAGACCCCACCTACAGGAATAGCAGACTTGCCAAAATGGGCTCAGATAATGTTATATTAGCTATAGCATGCAGAGCACATGCTCAGAAAGGCCAGTGTTTTCTCTCTTTCAGTAAGCAAAATCCAAAATGTGTGCCTCCAAAGGAGATACTACAGTTTCTAACTATTTTTGCCTTTTTTCAGGTTCTCTCACTGTTCTTGGAGGTTACCAACCACAAATATTTGGCATAAAGGGCTTTCAAACTTTTTCTGGCCATTAAAGACATCACCAAAAATTCAGCTAATGTAAGAGAAGGTGCAAAGTGCACTACACTGTACATCCAAGACAGAAAAATGCTGCCTCTCTAACAACTTCCTTTGATGGGAGTTTTCTGAGGCCCCCCACAGCTGAACTTAGTCTGATGAAGCTCCCCAAAGCCATGTCTGAGGCAGAGCAGAAAGGACAACTCAGTGACAGCACAGCTTGCCACCAAGCGTGTAAATAATGGGCTTGCAACAGAAGTGATATTGATTTTTACATGGAAAGGAAATTGCATTGAAAATCTCAGCGTATGGTTTTAGCCAAAGCATTGTCTCTACACACAATAATTCATTTGCTCAATAGACAGCAAAATAAAGAGATGATTCCTTCAGCCTTCTCTAGCTGAGAATTTTGTAAAATTTCAGATTTTTACATCATGTTCATTTCCAGTTGACAACATCATACATATCTCGATTACCTTTCCTCAGAGAGTATATTGCAGCCCGTTGGGCATCATTTGCCTGCTCTTTCCCTCCTAAAGAGAGCAGAGGTTTGATCCATAGCAGAAGACTGAACTGGTGTGGTCAGAACCACAACCAAAGTTCACACCAGTCAGAACTGCACATGGTGAACCTGGCTTTAAAATCAAAGCCCTTCTTAAAGCTGTAATTTCCAAATCTACTATTAGTAATGAACTTGAAACACTGTTAAGTACTAGCAAGCAATATTCCTCTGACAGTTGTACCAGCTCTAAGGCTGGAGTCTTCTACAGGTCTCTTAGCTGCTGCTATTCAAACACTCGGGCCCGATTCTGCACTCCTTTGTTCAAGCAGCAGTGCAAGGGAGTGAAAGCTGGTCAGAGAAAAAAGTGTGGGATCAGATCTTGTGATATGGAAATAAAATTCCACTTTCCATGAAAGGAAGCTTGTTTTCCAACACATTCCACAAGGTGAGCAGCTCTTTCAGCCCTTCTGCATATAAGATGAGGCTTTTATTTTTGTCCCTGAGAGTGGGGCTCACAGCCCCCAAGCTGCCTGCACCACCTCGGCACGCATCACTGAGAGAGGAGCCTTCTCTTATGGAAACAGCTACTCATTGAATAGTTCTTCATTATCTAAGAGATAGCCATGAAATATTTAATAAATATATTACCCATTGCATCAAAATAAATATCATTTATAAAACATTCATTGTCTTTTGCTCATCATCATACAGTGTATATTAATGTCCCCAATACAGATGAGATTTACAAACGTTTGCCTGAATTTTTCCCCTTAACGCATTGTCCCACTTACAATAATCATTGCATAAAATGCATAAAAACATAATGCAGATTTATGCCGCTGGCATATATCAAAGATGAAACTAAAGATCTTGTGAGAGTACAAAAAGTCTTCAGACAGGAGGAATGGCTTTAGGTACGCCTTCAAGTGGCACTTGATCCAACTCAACTCTGCAGCATTTTAGAATTAGAGCCAATATTTACTTGAGAACTCAGAATTACTTAATCAAATAATAGAACATATAAAAGCAAGCTGACTTTTTGGAAAAAAAATGTTTAATAATACAATAATAGTTGTAGTATTGTCCAGTAAAGGTGTATTGTAAAAATGTTCTGAATATTAATTTACCTCAGATAACTTTAGAGTTGTAAATACTTGCATTATATTGAGGTAGACAGTAAAAAATTATTTTCTCCATTATTAGCACAGAATTTAAATCTTGTAATAATATCTTAAGGAAATGATAATGTTAAGTAAGGACGAAATATTTGATTAATGCTTAACTCTGTACAACTCAAATATAAACTTTTAAAAATATTAGAAATTATAACATTTCGAGTGCATATCATATTTTGTACATTAAAAAAGAAATGCATGTTGTTCATCTCCATTTTGCACTTTTCAGTCTGTTTAAATAAACAAATATTTACAACTTTTATATGAACAACAGTGCATCCAAAGCAAAATGTGCATTTTAAATTAATGCTCCTGGTCGAGTCTTTTTATTAGCATTTTATATTATTTTTCTCTTCTCTTTTTTATTTTTTTTCCACAAGTTTGTAGCTCTGCAAAACCAGATAAGCCAACAATTCTAGAAATCGGTGGGGAAAAGCCTGAAACTACGAACATAATCATTACATTTAAGAAAGGGCTAGGCATAGCTTCGAAGTGCACTTTCCTCAGGTGAAGCCACAGCTGAAACCAAAGGTGGGAAAGAGAAATTTTACATAAAACGCCTTTTCCAGCACAACTTTTGTGTATAATACTGCTGCAAGTTTCGAGGGCTGCCGAGACAGAGCTACCCAGAGACCTGGCAATGGCATCCTTGCACTCTTCATGAGATCCGAAGGAGTTTCCTTTCCAATCCACCCCGGCTGTGCTTTCTGTAACACTTCGCTCTTCACAGTTTGTCTTTGCTGTCTTAAAATAAAACCTAGCTGGTAATTACAACCTCAAGGAATTCTTGTTCTCTTTTTTTTTTTCCTCTTTCTTTTTTTTCCCTTGGAGGGGCGGGGGGGGGGGGGCCGTAGGCTATTTCTGGCTGGTAAGCTTGCAGGAATGTGAAAGAGAGGGCAGAAATGAAACAGCCCTCTTCAGAGCAACTTCAGAGAGTGGGATCAGTCTGCTCCCTCTCCCTCCCCCGACTCTTTCTGTACTTGGTAAATTGCCTTCACCTTTGGAGGGAGGAGGATAGATCGCCAGATAAACCCCGGGAGAGGAGAGGGGAGCGGGGAAGGGATCGGGCGGGGGCTTCGCCGCCTGCCCGGCCTGCTCGCCCTTCCCCACCGGCAGTAGCCCCACTGCCGTAGCCCCGCCGCCCCCACGGGCGCCACCGCGGAACCCCCGCGCGGGGCCGCCGCCCGCCCCTCCGCCGGTCCCCTCCGCCCCAGCCGCGCTCGGCCGGCCGCGGGACGGGGGTCCCGCTCGCCGCTGCCGCCGCACCTCCGCCGCACGCAGACCCGGCTGCCGCCGAGGGGCGTCCCGCCCGCTACCTGCAGCCGCAGGACTCCACCACCATGTCCTCGTACTGCTTGTACACCACGTTGTTGCCCGCGTCGATGTAGAGGATGCTGATGGGGGTCAGTTTGGTGGGGACGCAGCAGCTGGGCGGCGTGGAGCCGGGGTCCATGGAGTTCATGAGGGTCTGGATGATGGCGTGGTTTGTGGGCTCCAGGTGGGAGCGCAGCGGGAAGTCGCAGACCCCCTCGCAGTGGTGGGCCTCGTATTCCAGCGGTGCGATGATCCAGTCGTCCCAGCCCAGCTCCTTGAAGTTGACGTGCAGCGGCTTCTTGCTGCAACGCAGCCGGGACTTCTTGCCGTGCCGCTTGCCGTGCCGGCTGGCGAAGGCGGTGCGGCGCTGGCGCCGGGCCGGCGGGCGGCGGGCAGCGGGCGGCGGCGGCGGGGGTGCGCCCAGCTCGGCGCGCAGCTCCCCGAGGAGGCTCCGCCGCCGGGCGCGGGTGAAGACCACCAGCAGCGCCCGTTCCTGCGGCGGCCGCGGCCGGCGCGCGAAGCCCAGGCCCCGCAGGTCGAGCCAGCGCCGCGGCCCGCGGTCCGCCGAGGCCCGCAGCTCCAGGCACAGCCGCTTCCAGGGCCGCTGCTCCCGCAGGCCCTGCCGCACGTCGAACACCTCCCAGCCGGCGGACGAGGCCGCTCGCGGGTCCAGGGCGCGGGAGTCCAGCGGTCGCGGCGAGAGGCAGGCGGAGAGCTGCACGTGCGGCGGGGCGGCGGGCGGCGGGCGGCCGCGGGGAGCCCGGCGGAACAGCCGCAGCTCGGCCCCCACCAGCTCCTCCGTCTCCGAGAGGGTCGACACATCAAACACATACTGCTGCCGCCTCAAGGGAGCGGGCGAGAGATCGTCTGCGAGATAAAAATAATTACAGTCAGTTGCGCTCGAGGGGGGATCTGCCGAGAGGTCTCTGAGGCGGGGAAGGGATGCGAGCACCGCCGGCTTGCCCGGCCGGGGCCGCTGCTGCCCGCCTCACCCCCCACCCCCAGCCGGACCGGGACCGGGGAAGGGTAGGAAGAGGAGAAAGAAGGAGAAGGGAAGAATATGGAAAGGAAAGGGAAGAATGTGGAAAGGACGTACGGAAGGACTCGCACCAGACAGGAGACAGCTCTCCAGCACTAGGGGCAGACCCTGTTCCGCGCACATCCTCTGCCAATCAGCCCCATATACACGTATCTATTCTCCTCTGAGAAAACCTTGGACTTCTTTTTTGACACATCGGTGTACAAAGTGCAATGCAGAAGGCAAACCAGGTTTCCCTGAGCTGCTTTCCAATAAAATGTTTACAACCCAGCAAATACAAAAATTCCCAAAGCCCCTGTGTTTCCCCAGAAGCTAGTAAAGCTTGTGTAGATTTCTATAGTAAAAGTGTCACTGGAGCCTCTGTTCAGCAGCCCCTCGCCGCTTTTCCAAACTCAGCCCGCCCCAGATGTAGAAACAGAGACTAAAGAAATATTCTCCCGCCTGTTACTTATCGATATCAAAGGTCATTGCAATTCCTAATCAGTATGTTTCACAACCTCGGCTCTACCTGACAGGTCTCAGGGAACATCCTGCGGGGCAGGAGAGACGAGGGGATGATTTATGCAAACCAAAATCTTCAGACGCGCCACGGCCATGTAAAAATCAATACGGATTAACGTGCAGTTAATCAGTGCGGATTAGCACACTCGACAGTCGCCCTGCGTCGCTGCGTGTCCCCCTAGACGTCATCAGGGAGATGGAGCGTGGAGTGCGGCAGGGACAGCGGGAATTGCTGGGAAAGAAAACCTGCCCCGTAGCCAGGCCACGGGATCCTACGGCGAAGCCTGGCTGCCTGCCGAGAACGTCCCCATCGCCCCGCAAGGAGCCGCCGTGGGGGGCCCCGCCGCCCGCACCGCGCCGCGCACCCACGCGGCATCCCAGGCTGCGGAGCTGGCGCTCGCCGGGCCCCGCACACCCGCCCTGCTCCCGGGGCCGGGGCCGGGCGGCCGGAGCATGGCCGCGGTCGTCTCCTCGCCCTGCACGGGGAGTCAGCAGGGAGAGGGAGCTCCCGAGACGGAGGTTCCCCGTCTCCACGGGGCTGCGCGCCGGCGGGAGCGATGCGGAATCGGTCAGGCCCTTCAAGCGTCCCGGAGAATTCGAACCCAGGCCTTTCACTTCCCTGCCTCCACCTCCCACTGCAGGCTTGTCTGTTTCCTCGCGGCGGGGCTGCTCCTTTTTCAGCGAGGGGCGAGAGGCAGCCCGGTTTTGCATCCCTCTCGGGGAGGGCGGGAGTAGACTGAAAAAACGCGCGCAGAGCCCGAAAAAATGTCGTCACAGTCCAGGTGACGACAACAGCTAGTCAATCGAGCTGCTGAAACTAAAAGTGAAATCTATCGGGAGCTGCCTAGAGGTGCTGGACAGTTTCATCAGCACTGCAAGTACAGACCAGGATTCGGTCCACGAGTCTCTTGTGGGTTTTAGGCGGGGATGGGGGTAGTTCTCCCCTTCACAGGCGTGGGCCGTCGGGGCCAGGAGTTGAGGTGCACTTGGTTGAGGGAGGAGGGTCCAGTAGCTCAGGAGATCTCTGAATCATTGCCCCCTCCTTCAAGGGGGCCCTGGGAGCTTCAGACAGAAGGGGATGAGCATCCCTCAGGTAAGAAAGTGCAGGTCCTCCTCCTCCTCCTCTTTCTCGTCGTCTTCGGGGTTATTTCTGCTTCCAACATCTCTCAGATACCCAGGCATCCGGCAGGGCACAGACGGATCTCCTGGCCCTGCCCAGATGCCTCAGACCTTCCTTCATGTGTTCCAGCGACAGTCGAGGAAACCAGATCAGCGCCTTCTCCTGCCCCTATCCCCAGCTTCGGGGTGTGGGCAGAGCCGGGCCTGGGCACAGATTCGCTTTTAATCGCTCTCGTTGCTTAGGGGATGGAGAGGCGGGTGTCACGCTTGGTTTCAAAGAGAGATGCTCGCTCTCTTTGCTACTCGCAGTCGCCATGGGGTGGGGGGGAGGAGAGTGCTGTCTCCAGGCCGCTCTCCCTCCGGAGCAGACACCTTACGCACACACTTCTCCTTGTCTTATTCTTGACCAGCGCCACGCTCCTGGATACCCCGCATCCCTGCCGGGGTGCAGGAGCAGGGCAGCACTGCACGGCAGACTGAGCTTTCAGGGAAAGGCCAGCCCTTTCCCGAGGGATGGGAGGACACGAAGGCGACAGCGCCCCTCCCCGAGGAGCCAGCACGCAGGTGGCCTGGCGCGGCGCAGGGAATAGTCCCATTCGGGGGTAACATCCAGGCCTGAAGGTTAGACGGGAAGGAAGCGGGGAGAGGTTGAATTCCCCGCATGTCCCCGCTGCTGAAAACGGGTTTTAAAGGCTCTGCAAACCCCTGTCACACGGCGGTGCGGGAGGAAACCAGCTCTGGCACTGTGGGTGCCAATAGGGTCGCTCAGGGATGCTCCCCGAGCAGCATCTTTTGAGACTCCAGTTTGGCGAGAGTTTGGGGCGTTGTACGGCTGGTCCGGGTTGCTCGGCAGCATGGCACGCTGGGCACACGGCCGGTTTCCAGAGATATGTGCTCTCGGTCAAGCGGATCTCTGAGACGGGTTTCAGCAGCACCGAAACTCTGTGCTGGAAAAGTCCCACTGGCTCAGGCAGCTGCCGGCTCCCGTGCCTCTCTGGGGAGGGCAGGAAAAGGGGCAGGGCTGCCGGTTGTTTCAAATAAGCAGCTTTGAATCCGATCAGATAAACGCTATTTATTCACTCTTGTAACCTAATAATTCCAGATGAATACATAATCCTAAACCAGTACTGGCTCTCTCCCAGCGCAGTGGAGAGGGTGGGAAAAGCAGCGGAGGGCGGGGAGGGAAAGCGGGACTTCCGGAACCTCCACAAAACGGGGAGAGACGGGTCTAGGTTGGGGACCCTTTGTTCCAGGGAAGCTGCCGCCTTCCCAGCACACAAAGAGCGGCAGCAGAGACAGCATGGAGACACCCTGGCTGTCCCTCTCTCTCCCTGTGAGCAGTACACACGGACTGGGTCTTGTCCTCTTCAGTTTTCCTTTAAACACAAGGAGCGACTGGGGTGAAACCCGGGGTTTCTAACCGCCAGCTCGAGATCTGCTTTTTTTCTCGGGCCAGTTGAATCTGTCCTTACAGATATCCCGGTTACCGAAATACTTGGTGAGAACAGTAAAGTCATCCCATCTGGGCTGGGGAAAGCCCCATTGCAGAAAATGCACCGGGGAGGTGTGTTTATATTTGTAACGTTAATATAGATGAATGTTAGTTCCGCAGGAACTGTTAGTTCTATTTCTACTGTCCGTAGTTTATTTATTTTTTTTTCCGGGCGAAAATAGTATATTAGGAGCGGGAAGGAGGGACAGAAGGAGGGAGTAGGTCTATCTGAAATTTAAGGATGTGTCAGTGGCCAGGGGGCAGAGAGCAGCCCTACTCCTCTCTGCCCTTCCCGAGGCTCCCGTGCCCGGTGCTCCTGCGGGCGGACTGGGCAGGGCCCAGCCCGGGGGGCTGCGCTGGGCCCGTGCCCGCCTTTCCCCACGCTTTCCTCCACGGTGCAGTGGCTGCGGTTTTAGCATCTTCGAAGCTAAATGAATCACTGGGTTGGGACGTTTCCCTCA
Organism: Lichenostomus cassidix; assembly: GCF_008360975.1. NCBI lineage: Eukaryota > Metazoa > Chordata > Aves > Passeriformes > Meliphagidae > Lichenostomus > Lichenostomus cassidix. The sequence continues at coordinate 129,105,058 of NC_139482.1, forward strand.
ACTCCCTGTGTGAAACCTCTCTCGCTTCCCGGGTCGCTTTCTCGCCGCAGTCTGGGCTTTGAGGAGGGACGGGGGTTAACGAAGGCTACACAAAGTTTCACTTTTCATGGCAGATCAGGTACTGGGCTCCCAGCCAATTCATCAGGGCTCAGATCTTAACTTTACATCACTGAAAATTATACCCAAACCACATTCAAGAAGAATTTTCCCATTCCCAAATTCTCTTTCAAGCCACATTTAAACTCGCAAACCAAAAGCACATTTTCAGTTTAAAGACACTTTGCAGACACTCGCATAACAATAATCTGGAAATTAAAACATATATTGTCCCTAATTGCGAAGGTCTGCCTACACGTTGTCTGCAGAGTCGCAAGGTTGACAGGTATTTCTTTCGGAGCATTACCCAAGCTGTGGAAACAAGGGGCTGACTCTCCATGTGTGGCATTTCTCCGGGTTTCAATTCCACATCTCCCAGCGCCTGCCTCGCCGCGGTTTTTTATTACACCGAGTGATTAGATTTAAATGTATCGTTCGCTTCGCTATCGAGTAACCGAGAAAGACCACACCTTCCTCGGACGAATTACCAATCCTGCCAAAAACGCTAACTAGCTGTTGGAGGATTGTTTCCTTTTTTTTGTTCCTCCTCAGAGCCGGGAGGCACCTGGCTGTGATGTACCTTTGATCACCGCTGTGCCGTACCTTCTCCGGGAAGGTCGCCTGCTCTTGCCCTACTCTCCCGCTCTCCGCCACCTCTGCGCTTCCCACAAGCGACTCTCAGCCCTCGGGCGCAGAGGGACCGCTGCAACACCCGCGGGACATCCCGCAAAACTCCGGCCCTCGGCTGTCGGCATCGTCCCAGGAGATGCGCCGAGGCGGAGAGGAGCTTCCTTAGGGGGTGTCTACCTGCTGTAACAGACCTTAACCCAGTATCTTTCCCTTTCCCCTTTTGCGGCGATTACGCTACCCGGAATACTTCGACAGAAGAGAAATAATTCCTCAGAAATTATTCGTGTTGAAAAAATCGGCCTGAATATTCCCAGCGCTTGGAGCTAAGAAATGAAGCGAGGGGACGTTTTGGAGGATATTTCTGAGCGATATATGTGGAAGCGCTAGGATACAGCAACAGAGCATACAGATCTGGCCATAACAAGCAAAGACTGAAACGTCCCCTTTCGCTCATAAATCAGACTTCAGGCACGGGAGGACTCCTAACCTCAGTTTCAGCCTGCCCCGAAATCGCAAGGATAGGAGGGTTTTCTCCCTTCGACCGTTTTGGGGTTTTTTTCTGCTACGAAGGGAGGAGGTAAATGAGGAGGGCGAGGCTGCCCGCTGCCGTGCCCAGCGCCGAGTGGCCCGGCCTGCGCCGGATTTTCTCCCCGCGGGCTTCTCGGCTGCCGGTTGGGGCCAGCCCAGCTGCGGCACAGCATCTCCCCGCGGGCGGCGGAAACTCCTCAGCTCCAAGGCGGAGAGCTCTGTCCCCCGTCCCCCTCGTCTCCCCCGCCCGCAAAAAAAAAAAAAAAAAAAAAAAAAAAAAAGGAGGAGAAAAATCAAATGCAGCCTCTTAGCAAGCCCCGCAGAATGGTTTCTGGATTAAAATAAATAAATAAATAAATAAATAAACCAAAAAACAAAAAAACAAACCCACGAAAAAAATCAGGACCAGGTCCTAAGTAAGACACCGAAATGGTTTGATAGGCGTTAATTACTCGAGCTGTTAGCAGAGCGGCTCCGCGGCCGCGCACCGCCCCGCCGAGCTGCCTGATCCGCGGAGCTCCCGGCGCCTCTTCCCCGGGCCGCCCTCCCGTCCCGCAGTGAGGCGTGCTCGAGCCCCCGCGCCTTCTCAACCGACAATAAACAAACGAAAAATAAATTAAAAAATACTCCCCCCGCCGACAGCCCCGATTTTCACTGGGAAAAGGCGAGAAGTGCATCCGCAGCCGCCGAGGGGACGCTGCGATCCGCTCCGCCCGCGCCCCGCTCCGCCTGTGCCCCGGGCCCGCTCCCTCCCGCGGCTCCCGCGGCGCGGGGGGTAAAACACCAACCCCCAAAACACCTCCCGGCACAGGCAGCTCGGAGGCGCTGCCCGCTCCCCTCCCGTCCCCAAGCCACCGGCTCCGCGGGAGCGGAGGCTCCGCCGGGCTGGGCCGGGCCGGACCGCTCGCTCCTTTCCCGGGTGCACGGCGGGGATGAGGAGAAGCAGCTCGCTGCCGCGCTCCGGCCGTCTGGTCTGCATTAGTGTTTTTATAAGGGGCTCAAACAAATCAAATACAAGGTCACCAAATAATTAACAGTTGTGAATTCCCTCCTTCCCCATTAAAATACTTCCCTGTTTATATTTCATTTTCTTTCTGCCAACGACAACATTGCCTGGGCAAAGGCGCTGCACAGATTACACTACATTGCAGCTTTCGGTCCACCCAGAAGCCCGCTATTTTGCATGAATATGTTGCACTAGATGAACTTCAAGTGGGATTTACACTCTTTTCTTCTGCCACATGCACAGCCAGGCCATTTTAAGTTTCTGCACAAGGGATCCCCCTTTCGTCCTAGCCCTCTATTCACCACCCTCACGACCCTCATGGCAAGAGCAAAGTAACGATGTTCGGATCCCTGCCCATCCCAATCAGCTGCCTTCAAATGGAACGCAAAACTACATAAAGAAAACGGGGAGGGAAAAAGGAGACGATCTCGACCTATTTCGATTTCCCCGTCCCTTAGCCACGGACTGCAGCATTTCGTCTGCGGGAGCCCTGCCGTGGTCCCGGTGCTGCGGGCAGCTTTGCAGACACAAAAGGGAGAGGCGAGGGGCACTCGCAGCAACCGGCCCTCGTGGCACTCCCTTCCCACGGGAGATCCTTCCGAAAACCGCGCTCCCTCGCACCCCGGCTATTTTCTTTTTTTGTTTGTTTTCGATTTGTTCCCAGTCGTCCCGCGTATCTTGCTAGCTGTGGGATTGCTTGTTTATAGCCCCCTTCCCCAGCTCAGTCCTTTTCTTTTTTTCTTTCTTCCCCCCCCCCCCTCTGCCTGGTGGAGTCCTTGCAGCTCCTAATTGTCCTGCCTTACTGTGGAGCTCCAATGCTGGGGGTCCTGAGGCCAGTGAGAGCACCATCTGCGTTTTAATGAGTTACTTCATGTGCCAACAGTAATTTTCCTACATTCAGCTAGGTCCTGTCTGATCTTGCGACCGTAACAAGGGGGAGCGAGTTGGGGGCGGGAGGGGGTGGAGAAGGGGGAGTCTCAAACCCTTTCCCCCCTTCCTTCTCTCTTTTTCTACCGATGGGGAAAAAATTATATATATATATATGTATTAAGCAGTAGTGTGGCTTCACTACCTCTCGAGCTACCCTGAAAGCGATCTTATTAGCTTCAAGCGGGAAGGGAAGAAACGAGGCAAAGAGAAGCGGCTGTCGGTGTCCGCACCGAAGCGCTCTGCCCCGCAGCCTCGGAGGGCGGTGGGACGGGCGGGCTTGGGACTGCTGCCGGTCAGAGCCGACTGCCGAGCAGCCCGGCCGGACGCTCGCACGCACACGCAGGCACAGCAGCCCGCCTCGTACGGGACGGGTATTTCTCGACAGGTCTAAAAGTTGCTTCGAGCCCCTCTGCGGGCTGCTGTCCCCCCGATATGCTGCCATGCAGGATGGCGTGCGGCAGGTGGGACGGCCACCGTCATATCCCCCCCGGAGCTGCCGCTTAGGTAAAGCGCAGCCCATCTAATTGGGTCAATTTGGGCGGCTATATTGTCTGCAAATGAATTGACAGAAACTCTGCCCCCCCTTCCCCGCTTTCCCTGAGCAAAGACTGTTCATCATCAGCACAACTCCAGCTCGCCAATTAACTGGGCTAGGAGCCCACGGGGAGGTGGGCAGTAAAATAGCTACCACTTCAGAGGAACGGAAGCTCTCTTGAAGTTTTTTGGTGATGTGCCATTGGCTGGTCCACTTCATTATGGGAGACTAGACAATATTTGATATGTTATGACATGAACACTCAATTAGATCACTGAGTTGAAATACTCCAATCAGTGGCTTGATGCTAAGCAACCCTCAGAAGGTCCAGCAGAAGGTCACAGCCTGTGACACATCAAATCAAAATCAATGGGGAAAAGTGAGGCTTTTCCTTAATGAAACCAGGACTTCTGTTAGCAAATCACTTCCCCAGGAGCAGAATCTCACATGCAGCGAGATGAGCTAAATTTGTTAAATTAACTGTCTTTCTTCTGGTTATCAAGAATAAGATGATATCGAGCGCAGCTCCATTTCCTGCGGCTCGCAGAATTAGCACCCCGTTTCCTCTCCAGGGGAGAGTTTCGCTCCGTCAGGGGGAGCGGTCCAGCTCCTTTCTGACGGCTGAATTTTTCAAAATCGTATTTCTAGAAAGCGAGTCCTCTTCCCCTCTACCCCCGCTTTTAACAGCGATGAAGAAAACAACCCACATAAAGCGAAGACGCAGAGCAAAACCCGGTGTTCCCTTTCCGTTCGAAAACGTCTGCGCGCTTCCGACCGCGAGGGGCATGTATTGTGGGCGCTTCCACGAATCCTCCCGAGCCCAGAGGGGCGCGACGGGCACCGAGGCGGGAGGCGAAAAGCCCCGCGGAACTCCCTCCGCGGGAAAGAACCCCCCCGAGCCAGGGGTAGCGATGGGGCAAGGGGCTGAGCCTCGTGTGCCGTGGGCGGGGAGAGGCTTCCGGCTTGGGGAGGCGGTGAGTGGGGTCGTTTAGGGTTCGGTTCGGTTTGGGGCGATCGGCTCCTGTAGCTCCAGGCAGCCGTGTAATTTTCCCGGCACTCTGTTTTGCCTTAAAACGGCTGGGACGCGGCGGGAGGGAGGCGAGCTGCCCCGGCTCCCGGCAGCGGCGGGACGGCGCTGCCAGCCGCCGGCAGGTACACCAGTGCCCGGGGAGGCGCGGACCGAGGGGAGGGTCCTCAGGTCTGGGAGAGGGGAGGAACGAAAGCGCAGCCTTCATTAAGAACCTGTTAATTAGTCTGTTCTTAATGGCCCACAACCAGAATAACGAAAAAAGCGGGGCGGGGGGGGGGGAAGAGGGGGAGTGGGCCGTTTTTACGGAAGGGAAATTTTACCCTGAATCGACGAGAAACGTGCACCCGCGGCCCCGGATACGAGAGATACGACGACGAGAGAAAAGCAAAGGAGGGCACCGGCCAGGGCTGCAGGTCATGAAGGGGTCTCGGGAGCCCCGCGGCACAGACGCTGCCCGGGAAGAGCGAGGGGAAGGTCTGCTGCCCGGGATAGCTGGCCCCGCTGCCAACGCCGGCCCGGGGGTGCGTGAGGGCCAACCTCGCATACAGCTCAAAGGATGAGACCCCGGAGCAAACGTCAAGCCCGGCCGCCCCTCGCTAAGTCCCGGGGCCGGGAGGTACCTGGGCTGCACGCTGCGCCCCCGCAAGCGGAGCCGGACGGTCCCAGTCCCAGCGCTCTCGGACGGGGCCGGGGCTCTTCCAGGTAACCCCGATAACGCGACCCGAGGCGAGAGCAGCCTCAGGCAGCAGATGTTTGCCCTAAGTCATTTTAAACTTTCTTTTTGCCGTGCAGCCGTAGAGATAAGAGCCACCCTTTCTCCGGCGGGTGGAAAGAAACCAGAAGAGCGATATTTAATTTTTTTTTCAAGGTTGAATTTACACCCAAATTCCTTCTGCAAAGCTGGGGCGTGTTTTCCACCACCCTATGACGATTCGGTGAGGAACACGCGTGTTTCTCGCACGCAGCTCTTAGGGCTGCCGCAGCTCGGGTTCAGTGCCGCGGGGCCGTTTGCTTTGAAATAAAGCAAAGCGGCTCCTAATCTACCGAAAGATCTGCACTTTCCTGCAACACCGGGGCAGAGAACAGCACCGGTGATCACCGCAGGGCGCTCTCCACCTCCCCAGCACCAAGCTCCGCGGGACGGCAGCCTCGTACCGTGGAGCGCCGCGGGAAGGGGCACCCGCAGCCCCGGGGGACGGTGAGGGGTGGGGGTGGAGAACTTACCTCGTCCCCTGTCTACAAAACTAGTGATGGTGTTGGCGGATTTGGACGACTGAAAAAAGCTGGCGTTGATGCCCAGTTTCTCCGCGATAGAGTAAGTCCTGAACAGAGACAGCATGTACTCGTGGGGTTCCGCCCGTGGGAGCGCCCGGCCCATGGAGTGTCCCCCTTGCCGCGGACGGTTCTCCCGTGGGGACCGCGGCACTCTGCGGCTGCGACCACCTTTGGAGGAGGTGGCGAGCTCCGAGGAGGCAGGGAGGGAAGCCGGGAGGCAGCAAGGTAAATCCCAGAGGAGGCTGGCGAGCAAGGCGGCGGAGAGCAGGGCCCGGCGTGCATTCATAGCGAGAGGCGGCGGCGGTGGGGAGGAAGAGGAGGGCGGCCCGACGTGCGGCTCCGGCGGCCCACGGAGCGGCGCGGGGACTGCGCAGCGGCGTGGCGCGGAGCGGCGACTGCACCCGGGCGGGCTCGGCCCGCAGCCGCCCGCCCCGCCCCGTGGGTACCGCCCCGCCGCGCACCGCCCCGTGGGGGCACCCAGCCCGCCCCCGCGGGGCGGTCCGCGGCGGGGCGGGACACCCCGTGGTCGGGTGCTCGGGGGTCTCTTTGCTCCCTCCTCACTGTGTACTCCACGCGGGAAGCGGACACGAGGGCCGGAGAGAGATGCCGCGAGTCTTGCTGCCACCTCTCGGGTACCGCTTCTCATCAACCTACCGATGCCGTCATGTGTTCAGGTGCCTCAAACATTCTCCGGTTTTGGGTGTGGGCAGACTCATACCATGTTAATGATTTTACTTGAGGTTCTCTGTATTCCCGTGGCTATGTGCCAGTAAACTTGGCACAAAGCAGGGGTCTTACAAGCAGGAGAATTTGGTGGAAAGTGAGGTGCTCGCCTTGGGATGTGCCAGGGCCCATCTAGCTGACCTGAGGCAGGTCCTGCCACCCATCAGAGAAGGAAGAGAAAGCATAGGAAGAGCCAGAGACCATTCTCCTCAAAATCTGCCTTGACCTGGCCATGGAAAAGGCAGCAGTGGAGCAGAAGCACAAGGATTCAGAAATTCACCCTCCCCTTTTCATTTGGCTTTACAGAGGTGCACCCTGCAGCACAAAACTGGCGTCAGTCCTCCAATGGTTTCATCCAACCACCTGTCTAGGGTTCATGTGGCTTTTCTCTACCCTGTGCTGAACTTTCCTCCTTTCCTGTTCTGATCTCCCACTGTCCACTTCTTCCTACCTCTCCTATCTGCCCCAGCTCTGCCACTGGGGGATTTCCCTCTCATTCCAGTAAGAGGTCATGTGTGTTTAGCTGTGAAAGTTTTGTCCATAGTAAATAAAGGGAATCTGGCATTCATCCCACACTGAATCTGAGATCTCTGACCATGTTCATCCATCACCTGCCGTTCTTCATGCAGGCATACATAGGACTTGTCTTTTTCTTCACTTTTCTCATTTTCTGCCAAGAGAGTGCAACTTGTGCCTGGGCTTTTGGCACCACTCCCACTGCAACACAGGATCACTGAGATGAGGCAGACCCTCACAGGGCATATGGAGCAGGCTTCTAGCCTGGCACATCCCAGTTTGCACGTAGGGTGCTTAGTGCCACTGTGTTCCCCATCTCCTATGGAGAGATGCTAGGGACAATGAGGAACATGAGGGGAACATTCAAAACTAGTGATGAGCTTAGGTTCCAAGTGAACCTGGCTGCATTTCTGCTAGCAAAAAAGATAATTCCAAGACAGGAGCTCACACTGTCCTGCACCACTCTGCACATGGCTTAGAGAGCTCCCTGGTGTGGTTTTTGGTCCAACTAGCACTTCCCCAGCCAGTACCCAAGCCTGTTACAAGTTATGGCTTGTGCCAGGGGCTGTCCCTAGATGGCCATTTGGATGTGACCATGTGGATGTGGGACACATCATACAGCTGGGATTAGAGAATGGGGCCCATCATTGCCTTGACTCCTTTGTAGCAGGATAGATGTACTGCGAGGTGCTGGCAGATGAACTGTGAAGAGACAGGACTACAAAAAAGTATCAGTGACAGTGCAGAAATGAGGCAAGTGTTCTGCAAAACCAATTCCCACTTCATTCCGTCCTGTTTCTTCACCGCCTTTTATTTATTGTGCTTTCAATCCTCCTGCCTATCCTCTGGCTTCACAGACACCCTCCTGACCAATGCCCTCCCTTTTCATCAGCTGCTTTCTGCACTGGGACCTTCCCCCCTCCTCCTGTCCCTTTGGCTTCACTTTTCTGATGCCTCACTTTTGTTACTTCTGCTCCCCTTTGCCACTCCCATCCCTTCTGCTCTGTACTTAGCATTTTGGCCATTTTTTTCTTGCCATGACCCAGTTCCTTCCGGAGCCTTATCATCACTTTTTTGTTTCCTTCTGCCCCTTTTGTGTCCTATTCACTTATTCCATGCTCCTGCCGGCTATCTCCAATCAGCTGCCCAGCTCCAGTTTCTCCTCCGTCAATTTCTGCCCAACCCTAGCCCCCCAGGCTCTTTCTTTTCTCTCCTGCTGTATTTCATTGTCCTATTTTTCTTTTCTGATATTGTTCCCACTTCCCACATCCCCTCCTTGTGGTCCCAAACGCTGCTGCTGCGCGGCTGCCCTTTCCCACTCTCACTCCGTTGGTTTCCAGGATCCCCTCATTGCTCCCGGAGTGTCTGTTCCCTTCCTGCCTTTGTCTCTCGGTCTGTCTCTCCTCTTCCCTCTTTGTTCTCAGCTTTTTCCTCCCTTGGCCTCCTCCTCTCCCAAGGGGAGGTGGTTTCATACTAATGCAAAGCTGCAAGGTCTCAAGAGCAACTTCCATCAGCCTGATTTAGTTTCTACCTGCTGCTTTTTCACGTTTTAACGCATTCTCTGAAATTGACTTGGATGGCTGCTTTGCACTGTCACTTCTTTGTAAGGGGCCTGACTTGAAGCCCTCTGCAGCTAGCAGGGGCCTTTCCTCTGGCTCTTGTGACCTTTCAGGCAGTGTGGAGGATGAGGCCTTTGCTAAGGCAGACGCCCCCCTGGTAGCACCCCAAGACAGCGTTGCTTGCCAGGTGATAGTGTACACAGGCAGTAGTCACAGTCTAAAGCAGGCAGTGTTGCTTTCCAGTCTGTTTCTCAAAGCATTACAAGGCTCAGAGTGTCCCCTTGCCATTTTGGAAGACAATGCCGTTTTTCAATACAGCTATTTGCCAAGACAGTCACTTAAGGGAATGACGGGGTAGGGAACTGCAGGGGTATAGCAGTTGTGGTGCCTCATGGAGCTACAAAGTCAGGTCACTGCGAGGGACTTGAATACATTGAACCATCTTAGGAAGTTTTGACTGTCACTGAGAAAACTGTGTGGAGTTGGACCTGGGAACTGCAAGCAGGAGTGGGTACTTCGTGGGGCAGCATGAGAATGAATCAGTGCCTGTGAGACACTTGGGATCCCTGCTTCAGTGCATGGCAAAGGGTGTAATAATGGCAGCAACAATAAAAAGAGTGAAATAATAGCAGCCACCAGAAAAGAAGAATAGTGTTTTAAAAAATTATTTCCTTTCCAGTTTTCTCAACAATAAAAGTTGGCCAGATTTCAGTTTATAATTACATTATACGTATTTTGTAACAATTTTTTAAATTCAAATATGTTTCTCCAAGCTAAAGCAATTTGGAGACTGCAAAAATACAGTTTTAAAACCAGTTTCAATAATTTCCTTGCACTAATGCACATAGTTTTCACATCTTTCCCATTTTTTCTTTCTGCGAATTTGTTATTCTTGGGAAAAGAAAAATGAATGGAAGCAAATTTGAAAGTCAGGAAGCAGTCCAAATCAAATGTGATTTTTTTCATCTGGAAGTTTAATGGAAATTTCTCTTGCTATAACCATAACATGAGCAGAGATGTTGGGGAAAATGTCAGAGGTTCAAATTCATCCCTGCAATGTGGTCAACCCAAAACATAAGCACCACTCATTTCACCTCTGGTTTGTGGCCATTTGTAAGACTTACTGTGGTGCCTGAAGGACATTAGTACAGAGTTGATCAGTTTGTAGATATTCCTTCTTAGTATTTTTTTACCTTTTTTGCATCTAGGTTGATGCTTGGTTTAACATGAACGATCTATTGTAGGACATTTATTTCTGTGAACTAAAAATCATTCTTTATTAGGATGACTGGAAAATGCACCCCCTCAAACTATGGGCTTTTCCCCACTTTGGCACAATAGGCTCTGACAAGGCTGTGGTTACGCCACATAATCAGGGGGCACGGATTCCTACCAGCACAGCAATTAGCACAACATTTTCCAAAATGCCGCTGTAGTCCATATGTGCTGGTTTTCAGCTAAACACCAGCCTCCACAAGCCTTAGCTTTGAAAAATGGGAATTGTCTTTCAAGGGCCCGGCTTGTGAGGCATTAAATTCCCATCCTTTTAGCCTCAGCATTTTTAGCACTCTTCTCTGCAGTGCTCCTGAAAAGGTTGTTTTTCAGTGCTTCATACTGACAGGGATATTTATTTTTCAGTAGGTATATTTTGATGCAGAGATTGCTTTCATTTCTCCAGATGGATCTTCCCTATGGGTAATGTGCCAGCTCCTCTCCCTGCCTCCCTCCCAGCCAGGCTGGCCTGCTCTTGTTTGAGAGCATCTTCTTATATGGAGCACTAAGGTCCTTCTCTGCTGCCTGCATCCTGGACTATCACATTAGCAAATTTTTTAATTTTTTTTTTTACCACAGAAAAACTATTTTCCTGAGCATATTTATATGAGCATGCTCCATCTCCAAACTGTCAACATAAACCTCAAAAGTCCAAGTAGATCAAGATTTTTAACTGCCAAAACTATGGCATGTGAACTAGGAGGAGGCAAAGGAACATACCCAAACAAATAGGGTTGCTTTAGGAGAGTCCAAAGTACCTCCTGCATTGTGGTCCTCCAAAGAAAGTTCTGCTTCAAGATTTCCAAGCATCCCGCAAGGGATCTGCACATCTCCCAGTGCCCCACAGCCCACAGAGCTCTTCCAGATGAGCCCCCCGTGTTCTGGCTAAGTGGAGGCTTGTGCAGCCCCACAGCACGGGGATAAGCTTTCCCATTTCTCTTCTTTTTACTCCTGCTTTTGCTGGTTAGTCTTTTCACATGAAAAGTCGGGAAAAGGAGCAGGGCTAACCCTATGCAACACTGTTGCTTTTCACAGGGTTTTATTTTGCCACAAACCAGTGGCAACTTTGCTTCTCTGCAAGCTCTCTGCATTTTTGTCACTGTCTTAGATTAGAACCACATTGTCTCTCACTCACAGTCAAAAACTGAATGTATGGACATGAAGAGTGAAGCCACTCCTGCATTCTTGGTGCATCAAAACACATCCTGACATCAGGGAAACAAACTGCAGCGTATAGATCGGGGAAAGGGAAGAAGTTTTCAACAGTGATTCTACTTTCATTTGCTCTGGTGTAGAAAATTAAAATGGTGTAGGAAATTGTTTTTCCTGTTTTGGATAGATTTGATTTTGAAAAAATACCGCTAACTTTGTAAACATTAAAATAGACGCAATAAAGATGTGAAATTTCACACAGGGGATCTACAATGTTTGTATAATTATAAGCATATGGTTACTTTACACGAAGACTCTGTTATACTTTTATTTACTAGTGCTTGGGGAAAACAGAGGTTCTCAAATTCAGTGTTTATTTACATGTATATGGAATGTCACAGTCTCCATTAACTTGTCATAATCTGTATTTCTGTTTTGGAACTCCAGCTATATAAACTGAACCCCCACTCATACCATAATTTCTCATTTGTTCAGCTACTCTGCTAAATCAGACAATTTCTGTAATTTCTAAAGAATGTATATCCTACTGCTGGTGGCAGGATGAGAATGGCTTACCACCTCAATGCCTGCTTATTTCAGCTCTTGGGGGGTAAAAGTGAAAGCTGTTGCTTCGATGCAGTTTTCTTTGTTCTGAGGAATTTTGTGGGACTTTAATTTGTTGTTTTCTTTTAAGTCTGACTTTCCACAAGGCTATGAACTAGCCCTGGAGGGCACTCAGCATTTTTTCTTTGATATCCACAATTCCTAATTTTTTAGGACACAAAAGGAACCCAGATCCAGTAGGATTCAGCCCTCAATTTGTGGGCTGAATTACATTATTGTTTTTTGTCTTTAATACTGAGTGGCCATATGTCTAGGTCTGATCTTTGCTTCAGGAAGTGCAGGAGCTCATACATGCATAGTAACTTCACATCTTAGAAAAAAGGTGAAATAATTTGCAGGGGTTTTTTTTCACTTTTGCCTTCTATGTAAGAATACAGTTTTGATAAACTAGATTTAACTGCATTTGGGGGTTTTTGGAGGGGTGAATGCCTCAGCTCCAGCTTCCAGCTTTGGCTTCACTCAGGCTGGTGCTATTAAATTGTGCTTGCTATAATGAATGATCACAACCACACATTCTGACTGGAGAGGGACTGGGACATACAGCAAATTCCTTTCAAAAGAAGATGAAGGAGTCTCTACAGACTGTGCCTCTGCAGTCTGGCCTAAGAGCACAAAGAAATTTACTTGCATCCTTTTATTTTACAATTCCTTTCTCACTTGTCTCTTTTTCCTTCACTTCCCTCTTGTCACTTCAGCACTGCATGGCCAGTTGGAGCATGGCAGCTGGGTTTTCTCACAGACCCTGACATGACTTCAAGATGTCTTAGTCACTGTTCTGTTACCAGTTTTATCTGACACCTTGAAGATGTGGGCACCAATCTCATCCCTACTCACACTACCATGGGAGTTTCACTGCATCTCTCCTTACTGTTGCTTCTGCCTCATTCCTTGTTTTAGCTGCAAACTTTTCAAGACAGGATCTGCTTCCCACCATGCCATTGCTGTTTAATATTTTTCTTGGTAGGGAAAATGTAATTTTTCCTTACATTAGTTCAAAGCAATCCACCAGTGCTAGCTCTGCTGAGCCCACTGGGTGTTGCTTACTGCCTTCCCAGACCAGGACCTGGAGCCATTTGCCCTAAAAAAGCCCTTCAGGAGCAATGCAGAAGAGTCACTGCATACAGGTCCAAACCAGGGGGTGCCAATGGAATAGCCTCTGGCAAACAAAACAAACTCCTGGGAAGTATAAAATTAATTTTGACCCTTAGCAATGCTTTGATATTGAAAGGAGATGGGCTGCAGCAGTCCTCAGGCTGGGCACATTTCCTTGTCCGGAAAAGTTGTGCCTGAGGATGGTGGCAGGGGAAAAAGAAGCACAGGCTGAACTCTGTGATGGTGACAGCTGTCACACTAATTTCACTCTTTCCCCCCCTTTTTTTGTTTGGTTCACTGAGGAGGGGGTGAAATGCATAGAGAGGAGGAGGAGGGGATCAAGGAAAGACAGGAAAAGGCAAATGGTTTTATATCAAAAGTTTAGCTGTCAGCTGGATCTTCCCTACTAAATAAAGGGACTTGATGTGAATTCTACTCCATCTCAGAAAGCATCCCCACATGCTGCAAGCGATCTTTTTCATTTACATTTCCTCTTCTGCATTTTAAAATCACTGTAATTTTGAAAATCCACTTTTCCTATCCCTGTCACAAGAGCGGCAGGCACAGCAAATGGAAGCTGATGATTTGCCCTGGAGGAACAGTCAAAGTACTTCTCCTAGGGGCAGTGCTACAACACAGTCCCATGGCTGCCAGCTGCCACCAGGAGCTTCCATGGTCCTATCCCAGCCAGCCATAGTGTCCATCCTTTCTCGGTCCCAAATTAAATCAGCTGTTTTGCTCAGTAAAAGATGATTAAACAAGCAGTAAGAAATTATCATTAGAGACTTCCTATTAAACTATGACTATAAATACTAACATAGGAAAGACAAAGCTTCCTTGAGCTAAGCATGTCAGAAGCTAATATTTCCTTTCATGTTGTCCACAAAATGCATTTGTTGACCAAAGTGTTTATCAGTGCTACTTCTTAGGAAATCAACCAGTTTATTTTCTGTTCCTCAGACTGCTTTATATTTAATGCAGTAATGTGGTTACCTATTACATAAAGCTGCATTATTAAATAGATTCCCCAAACCATTTTCAACACCACAAAGGCAAAAACTTATACAAAAGAATGCCAAGGCTCAAAAAGAAGCATTCAACAGCTAGAGCACAGCAAAACTCTCTTGCCTGTAGCACATTTTGTTTCCTTTGCAGCTTAATCATAATTCTGAACTCCTTTATTTGAAATGCTTGTTCTGGGATTAATTAAATCAGCTGGTCTGATTCTTGAGCTGCTGATGTGTACATTTATTCTTTCTTAATATATGGTGGGGTTTTTTCTATATCCAGGAGCAGTGGTAGCAAGCCAGGGCAATGCCAGTGTCCTGTACCAAAGAGCTCTAAAGCAGAGGAATTTGTTGGAGTATTTCTCCTCCCCACTGATGCCAATGCTCCCCTGGCATAGGGAATCACTTCTATATCTCTGGCATGTGCATGCCTGCTCCTGTGAGCAGACACCAGTGAGTCAAGAGGGAAATAAGAGTGATGGCAGAATAAGAATATTAGTGCATTTACAGGAAAAAAAAGTGGGTATGGCCTTCATCCTGGGTATTTTATTTGTGCCAATCAAGCAGCAAAAAAGTCCTTTATAAAAGCCAAGCTGAAAATGTGCAAACATTGTAGATAAAACCCCCCATGCTTGCTGTGGACCCAGCAGAATAAATGTACAATAGTTTGGGAGGTGCTGGTTTGCCTCTGAATTTCTGAAGTCTGGAGAGATTTACTCACATTGGGCCTGAGCCCAAAACCATCCTCAGGCAAGGGGAGCCTTGGCTGGGGCAGCGAGCTGACCTTTTTATTTCGGGGCTGGTCTACAGTGATCAGAATAAACCTGCTGCTATTCAGCCCACATCTCCCTTGCATCAGTGTTGCTCTCATTGTAATGACAGTAATGAGAATTATGGTTGCAGTTTAACTTTCTCATGTGCCAAGGCATCCCACAGGTAAAGACCTGGGTGTATGTACACAAATTAGTTCTTAAAGTTGCACACATTTCTCCTCTGTATAAAAGAAGACCAGGCACTCTATAACCACTAAGAACAGGCTGTCTGAAAGGTGTTTTATTAACTAAAGTTGGGGAAGAAAATGAAACTGAAAAGAATACGACTGCATATTAAACTACATGAAGTGGTCATGACAACTGGGGATCTCAGTATCATAAAATTTTAACAGCTGGATGCAATCAGTGGGGATTTTCTATTTTTCTTTTTTGTTAAGCTTAAGGAAGAAAAAGAGGAAGAAGAAAAAAAAAGAAAAGAAAAGCTTCATTTTACTCAAGCAAGCTTTTTATCCAGCTCAGCTTTCTTTGCTTAATATCAGAAGTTGCCTTTACTTCTCTATAAATCTCGGCACTGCCTGTGCTTAGTTGACATCGTCTTTTTCCCGGGGTAGGGATTCCACAAGTGGAGGTGTTCAATATCCCCAACAGCAGCATGACGAGGAATGGAAACCAGAGAAATGCATGTTATAGGGAGACCTCCCCCGTGTGTATGCAATTTTCAGAACTTACCAAATAATTAATCAAAATCAAATTTTGCCTCACAATTCATCAAGACTCAATTGTGCCTGAAATCCCACAGTAGTTCTTCAGCAAAAGGACTAAGTTCCATGGTAAGCCAGCAGAAACACTTTGTTTGTCTGGGTGTCTTCCATTTAATCACATGTAATCTCAGCCCCGGCTTTCACTTATGTACATTTCTTTTGCTTTAGCACTGCTTGTTTCTTGGTAATGACAACACTTGCCTTGAGGTAGCTGAAGAAACATTTCGCAGACTGAGTTTTATCAAAACTACAGAAAAAGAGGGCATTACCAAAAATAATATAGTAGACTTCCTACCTCTGCAAAAAGCATATGTTTAAAAAACAAGCTCGGAATTGCATATAATTTACTGGAATTGTATTCCTTGATAGCTCCAGTGAGGACTGGCTTATTTGTCCAGGGAGTAATGGGATATTATTCAGCATAAGTGAGTTTGATGGCTCTCTGTCTGACTTGTATGGCTTTGGTCAGGCAACCTTATAAACAAGCATGTTTCCTCAGTTTGTTGTTATTTCTGTGTCTGTTAAAATGCAAACCAACTCCAAACTTCTGACTTCACCTTTCTATGTTTACATGTGCATTTTTGTTTACTAAAATAACTTCATTTTCAATTTACTGATGGCTCATGAAGGCTACAACAGCATCCACACATCCGAAGAAAATCTGCTTCTCTTGTTGCATTTTCATCCTCTCCAAATCCCACTTGTGTCCAAAGTCACAGGTTTCCCAGAACAGAGGTTGCATTCTGGATAAACTCCTAAGCCCTTGTTTTGAGGACTGTGGATGGGCCTTGCCTCTCCTGAGGGACTCAGCTCTACACATTTGTACTGAGGGTCAGAGCAAGGCAGGATGGAGCAATGAGGCTGCAAAAGGAGATGTCAGCCTGGGGAGTTTTCACCTTCAGTTCTTCCAATTCCTTCAGTGGGTTGCCCTAAATAATGTTTTCCATGTTCTCCCACAAAAGTAATTTGGAAACACCTGTACAAGGGCCAAAATAAACACTAGCAGATGGTGTTTGGAAAATGTCATGTGCTGCCCTTTGCTGAGGTGCCTGGGAAGGGAGCAGAGCACATCACCTGGCAGTGCCTGTGTCAGTGAGCTGTGGAGAAAAGTGATGGGCAATGAAATGTTGGCTGGGCTTGGTGACTGCGGAGACCTGGGACAGGGACCTGGCCTCCAGTTTTGGGGGAACATGTCTGGACTATGAAGGACTTCTAAGTGGTGGGCTTGCTTCAATTCCAAATGCCTGAGAACTGAAGTAAGCCCTTGCCAAGTGAAGCTGCTGCATGTGCTTTGAGCAGAGATGTAAACTCAGAGTCACCAGCACAGCTTAAATGATCAGAGGGAAGAGACAAGAAACATGCTTGCCTGTGGAGAGCCGGTTAATAGCCGGTTCAACCACGGCGATTGAACTACATTATGTATGAGGCACTGGGTGGGGATAAGGCTTTGTTTCCCAAGAGGAATTGCTACTCAGGGGCTCCTCAAGAGGATCACCGAATCATTCCATGCATCACTCCAAATGAACTAGCAGCACCCAAGTGAAAACCCGGGCAGTCTGTGAATGAATATGAGTGAAAATAGGGATCGTACTGGCACCTGATGGGTGTCACCTCTGAGTGACACCAAATGCTCTCTGTGGGAGTAGCACTTAGGCTCCGAGCAGACTTTTCCCCCTTAAGGCCAAGACTTGAGGTGTGCACAGGCTTGGCGGGAGACACACGGACAGAGTAAGGACTGTGCTCCCGATTCCTGACCTCCTCCTCGCACCTCCTGCTCACGGGCGGCCGGGAGAGCCCGGTGTGCTCCGACGCCCGGCCGGGAAAGCAGCAGGGGCAGCCGTTTCCTGCGGTTCCCGGGACAGCGTGCGGGCTCCGGTGCCGCTCGGTGCCGCTCGGTATCGCTCGGTACCGCTCGGTACCGCTCGGTATCGCTCGGTATCGCTCGGTACCGCTCGGTGCTGTTTGGTACCGCTCGGTATCGCTCGGTGCTGCTCGGTACCGCTCGGTATCGCTCGGTACCGCTCGGCTCCCCCGGGCCAGCCTCGCTCCCTCCTCTCCCTCAGGGGCTGGCGGGCCGTGCCCGGGCCGACAGCGCCACCTGGCGGCCGCAGCGAGCCGCACCGCCCGCCCCGGGGAGCCCCTCCCCCCCCTGCCCCGGCGCTTCTCCCGGTCGTGATTCCCGTCGGGACAGACAGACAGACAGACAGACAGACAGACAGACAGACAGACAGACAGACAGACAGACAGACAGGAGCGCACCGCGCTCTGAGTGCCCCCGGGCGCCGCCCTGACACTCACACGGACCCTTTCGAGGACGGGCCCTCAACTTTGTCTCCCTTCCCTGGGCGCGGGGCTGCCCATGGTGTTGTCCTGCTGGAGAGCCTCCACTTCCCAAAAATTTCTGACCTCCTTTCCGTGTTCATTTGTTCCACATGCTCATTCCGGTTCCCAACGCAGAGGCCTGCAGACTGATTTTCCCATATGATGCTTGCCTTGCACTCTGCGAGGATCCAGCAGGGATGACAGCACAGACATGGAGTTACAGAGAGCATTCGAGGTGAGGGAACAAGAAATTAGAAATTGAAACAGTGGGCATAAAACCTAACTCAGACAGCACAGCAGGATGATGAGATAAAGGCTTTTCTCATAATAATGAAGAGGAGAAATGCAGATATATGAAAAATTGAAAGTTGTTTTCTTACACTTAGCATAAGTATGGAAAGATTGAAAAGTTTGGAGAGAAGCAGCTCAGAATATCCTGGTGCATGGGCGTTGGCAACCTGATGGATGCAGCAGCTCAAGGGACTTTGCACCTTTGCTGCAGGTGCTCCCACAGAGAATACAAATTTTCCAATGATTCAGGTTTTTTTCCATGTCCTCACAGGACAGCTTTATAAACCCTCTGTGAGCTCTGCCTGAGACTACAGGCTCACAAAGGTACCCTGCAAAATGATAAAGCCAACATGAGCTTCAGGAGCAGTTCTGTAACTCATAGACCTGAAACACATGGGAACATATTGTCATGAGGCTGTGCTGGAGCCAAACCATGCCCTGTGCGTCACTCACCAGTGTCAGAAACACCACTTGTATTTCCAGATTACTCTTTGCTGCAAGTGTAAGGAGCTAGAACACAATTATGGCAGATAGAGTCATGCTATGTTCAGTTTTGTCACCTCTGCTAGATAGCGATGATTTCCATCAAACCACCAAGAGGCAGACAGCCCAAACAGGCACAGTAATGTCTAACAGAGCCTGTCTGTCTGCAGGAACCCTACACAGGCTTAGCATCCACACAGTCTGTGCGATGATACATATGGTTCTGCTGCTCTGCTTGCATGGCCAGAACTGGTGCAGAAATGAGGTTCTTCCATAGCACCCGAGCCCTGCAGGTTCTTGTTTTTTGTTCCTTGGAAAGTTTTCTTCTTGATGTAGAATGAACCTGTAATGATTTTTCTTTTCTAACATGTACATACATTCTGTTCTTTCAACTTATGAATGTAGCAGCCTGCTTTCCATTTTCACAATGTGTTTTGCCCATGAACCTAATTTTCTTGTCAGATGCTGAGAGCTGCAGAGGCACTTGGAAAGTTCTTGGCTCATATGCACTGCCCCAGACCACACCTTCTCCTTGAGGAATTCCCAGGCTTTCAACTCGAGACTGTGATCTCTGTAAACCCTTGTCTGTGATGTCTGAATATTTGTAATACTTCTCATTGTTCAGGATTTAGCTTCATCCAAGTGCATGGGGTGACTTGCCATTCACCAGCAGAAATGTTCCAGGCTTCCTCCAGCAAATTTTTCTCACCTCTCCAAGCTCTCCCGTGGACACCAGCAGGCTGTCAAGGAGGGCTAGGAGAAGAAAATCATGGTCCCCTCAGAAGTCAGTAGAAAACTTTTCATCTGCTTTTGCTGAGTCTACGCTGTGCCTTCCCTGCTTGGGCAGTGCCCTACCCCAGCCCCCAGTGAGGAGTCTGGGCTGTCCTTGCTGTATGCTGCAGCCCCGTGAGGTGGATGCTGCCGTGGCCAGGCAGAGGGTGTGAACCTCGCTCAGCGCTGGGGTCCTGCTGGGTCAGCCCCTGGCCATCTCTGCTGGATCCACAGAACTGCACGGCTGCACATCCAGAAGGGGTTTGTGGGTGGAAGCAGAGTGATCACTCTTAAAAACACTTTTCTCTGGGTGTGAGAAAGATGAAGTCTTCAGATTGTGCCTGGACTCCTTGGTGTTTTGTAAGCTTTGGCGCAAGGAAAGGGAGAGCCTGGGATTTCCAGTGAAGTCCGTGGTAATAAATAAGATTTAAGACTAATGGAGCTGTAAGAACAATAATTGCAGAACTACGTGCTGGTAAATTTTTATCACACAATAATACATATGGCACCAGCAAAGAGAGTCTCTTATTTCTTTGCTTAAGCATACAAACTACCACACATTTATAAAAGCAACCATTCCTATTCTCTTATGCTGCTTGGAATATGTTTGAAAAGCACATTCAAGTGTGGGGAAGTGTCCAAAAAAGTTGCATCTGTCTCGTTTATGACTGACAGGAAAGGCCAAGTAATTATCTGAACTCCTGATGGGACAATTTTGTTCAGATGTATTTTGGGGTCAGGAGGCAAAGATTTCATCAGAGAGAGTTCTTCAGCTTATGAAACATACAATGTGTCCAAAACAAGGTCTGAAGTTGATTAGACATAAGTATTCAAAAGGAAATGATTTACATGGCAACCCTGGATGTATTGTCCTCTCAGTAAGATCTGACCCAGCAAGGCTAAGATAACTCACTTACAAAATAGGGCTTGTGGACCCAGTTAGGGAAATCTTTTTTTTTTTTCTTTCCCCTCCCCCTGCCACCCTCCCCCCCATTATAATGCTTTGCAGGGAATTAGTATATAAATCTTCAGGAACCAGGTGGAAATGTAGGAACAGTTCCTCAGCCAGTGTAAATGAGCATAACTCCACCAACTGTGCTGGAAAACCAGTGCGATGGTTTCTGGATGGGCTGACAGGTTTTGCTGTGTTTGGATACTATTTGGCAGGTGCTTTGAAGGAGGCAGCCCAGGTTGCCCAGGCAGTTTACAAGGCTGCACATGTGTGTGGCACGTGCTGCATCTTTCCCTCCAATGCAGCAGATGCCACACACATGCACAGCTTTGTCATGGCCACTGCATCCAGGGGTCTACTCAGGAGAAAAGAAATGGTTCTCTTGTCACACAGGGCTTTGCCATCATGAGCATTTTGGGGATACCTGTTGGCACTAAGAGGCAGCAAGAGTGCGAGGATTTATTCTGGTGTTCTGGTACAGCATTTTTCTCTTCTTTATTGCCCACAAGCCATAGAGCCTGACTGCCTTCATAGCAAGAGAACACACAGAAAGTATTAAAAAGATTAGTTGCCATTCATGTTCTCTTCCTTCTTTTTCCTGTTACTTTTTTTTGGAGGGGGGAGGGATGGGGGGGTACTGCAGCAGACAAAGCAGTCTGTTTGCAAGTATTTAATCCTTGGTGTGTTTAAACAGTGTTTATTTCTATGCATTCTACATTTTTGTCTTCCAGTTCTGGCACGCACATAGAGTTCACGGTGAAAGACTGAGAATGGCTATTTTAAAATTCGAACAGGTTCACTTTTTAAAGTTTTCTTCTTACAGGTGAGACCTCTTTCTCACACCTTCTTAGAGGGCTTTTCAAAGGTCCCTCATGCTTTTAGCAAGACAGGCTTGATGTCTCTGGAAGATTTATTATGAGTCACAACTTAATCAAGGAACCAAGAAAGATTCATTTTTCATGCAACTTGTACAGCATCATCACCTGAGAGGCTCAGCACTAGTAAATCTTGCTGGCATACTGTGAAGGGTGATTCTGAATTTTCAGAGACTCCCCAAATGCAAACTGAAGGGATACACTGCTTTATGTCTCCTTCCAAGCTGAAAAGAAATATGTTCGAGAAATAAGCCCTGTAGATGGTAATTTAATTTGGGGCAGATGTGCCCGACAGCTATGACATCATCCTAAAGCAGGTCTTTTCTCTTCCACTCCTCCCCCCCAGCTTTACAGGAAAGATATGGAACATAAAGGGATTTATCAGGTGTCTTATCACAAATGTGCTTTATATCCTGCAGTGCATCTGTGAGCTGCTTCTCATAGGTAAAACCAGCTGTTAGCTTTGAATCAGGACAAATAAACAGAAAAAAAAAGATTTTGCATGGGAAGGAATTTCCAGTAATCATGTATGTTGTGGGAAAGAAGAATAAAACCAAATATACATCTCATTGGTCTCTAAGCATGTGATTTCCTTCACTGTCAGGACTGTAGGCAAATTTGCTTTCATCTGAAAGTGAATTCAGCTCTACATTCAGCAGCAAGCAGTGCTGTTCACTGGGAACCTGGAAAGGCCATCTTCAGCTGAGAGATGAGGCTCCATCTGTTTGATCACCAGCACCTCTGCTGAGGCAGCTCATGCATGTGGACAGGAATGCTGTCTGTCACTGTGGTCTCAGCTCTCTGAGCTCCCCTCCTCAAAACCTTCAGCCACCACCAAATTAATTTAACATGGATTAACAATTTCCATTATGCCTGAGGAACACATGGGTGTCAGAAGTTAGGTGCCAGTGACCTGGGAAGTACCCAATTGATCTAAGTACCTCTTCGGAGAATACGACCCTGGAAGCTAAATCACAGCCCAGGAACAGGTGGATTTTTTAGTCAGAAGTCCCAATTTAGTTGTGTTTTAGGTTACCTAGATCTTGCTCCTATTTCATACCAGAAGAATTATACCAGAAGGAAGAAACATGGAGCTTTGAGCTGTGGCAGGCATAAAGGAATCATGTAGCATGCTTTTGTAGGTGTAGCATGGAATGATTTTTTCTCCATTTTCCATAGGTGTACTGGGAAGCATAGAAATCTCTCAGGCTTTTTTTAGAGTTTTTTATGGTTCGGGTTTTTTTTTTAGTGTGGAGGTCTTTACGTTTTCAGAGAGCACTAATGTCCAGTCTTCTGACAAAAATTCAGAGACCTCTTGGTATAGCGCAGCTTGTAAAGGCGAACATATAAAATACCTCATCACTTCAGCCAGTGCTTGTGCCTCACCGTGCTGAATGTGCACCCACTACATGACAGAAAAAACCCTGTGCTTTCACCACACAAACCCTGCATGTTTTCTTGGGTACAGGGGAAAAGTGCCTACCGTGAGGAGAAAAGCTGCTGGGACAAGAGTATTGCTCATCACTGCACGGCGCTTGCTGGGAGAACAAGATGTTCTGTGCTGGTGCTAATAAACCAGGGGAAGATTTTCATGTCCATAAAAGCATAAATATCTGTCTAAATGAAAAAGGAGGAAGGAAAAATGCTAAGTGAAAAAAAACCTAACTTCAGTACTTACTCTTTTTGCTCTTTAAATATCTGCAGCCAGCAATGCTCGTGGGGAGTGCCAGGAATACAAAGAGGTCAAGGAAGGGCGAGCGCTAGCAGTCTCAGCCTTTTCACACTTCTTGCTGCTGAATCATACAAAACTCCACATAACTCCACATAGCCCTGTTTGGGGCTGTGTAAGCCATTGCCAAGACAGTGACATCTTTGGGCCAGCATACCTTTCCAATGTGGAGAACTGCATTGACCATTTGGAGGGAACCAGGGGGGGCAGGATTTATCCAAACATAATAGAAATTGTGTATCTGGGGGAAAAAAAAAAAAGATAGATCAGGATAAAATTAATTTTTACTGCAACCATTTATGTCTTGGCTTTGTGAAAAGTGTTTCAAGTCATTGCCTTTCTTTAGGAGGGTCAGGAGGCCAAGTCCAATGATAAATACAAACCTCTGAGATCATTATTCCCTTCTTGGACTTTAACTGACGAAAAGCTCCATTCTGTTTGGCTGGGCTGCAGTCCAAAGCCCAGTGACCACCCTGCTGCAGCAAAATGCTGAGTTAGGGTATTCTTGAAAACCTAAAACATCACTTATGCTTTTCCTGATAGGAAACAGATAAAAGTCCGCTGTGTCTCTATCTGTAATTGTCCATACCCTTGCAGTCCTCTTCCTCTAGGTTTGATAGACTCTTATTGCAGTTGAAGGGTGTAGCAGTTGGGGCTCTTGGTGCCAGCAGAGGTTTTAGTGCCAGGATTTCACTCCTTGAAGGCAGGGAAGACTGGCTGCTGGCCAGGCAGCACGTGGGCAAGGCTGCCTTAAGTCCCACTTGGGCTGAGCTTGTGCTGCTGGCAGAGCAGTGACTAGGATACCCATCTTGGTGCTTTTTAAAGGTGTCCACCAAAATCTGGGTCGAGAGTATCTTCTTCTTCAGTGGTAGTAGCAACATCAATAGGATTTCAGTTAAAGTAACATTTGCCTTGTTTTAATCTGGGATATGAGTTCAGTGCATTTCCTGAATAGTCTTCAACATTGATTTCCAGTTGTCCTGTATATTCAAACTGGAATATTTCAATGTTAAACTCCCCCTTGCTTCTAAATGAGGATGAGCATTTCAGGACAAAAAGAAACCCAAACCCCTTAAACCTATCCACCTCCACTGCAGTAGGTGAAATTTGCTTTCCACAAGAATTCCCAAGCAAATTATGGCAAACTGCCCCAACTTCTCTGCAGCTGCACTGGCAGGGGGCCAGCAGGCTAAAGGCAGTATCAAATTGAATGTAAAGGTGTAATATACATAGCCCAGAGCTACCAGCAGAAAAGGCTCTGTCCTGAATTCTGTGGCTGCAGAAGCCGCCGTGGCACCCAATATACACACAGCCCTGGGCAAAAAAGATGTGTACTAAAAACTATTTGTCTCTTTCCTAACAATAAAGTTCTGTCACTCCTGGAGCATCCTCTTCAAGGTAGAGTCTGAAAAGCACAGACAGCTTTCTCCTGTGCTCCCCCAGGAGGATATTTCTTCTCCCTCTGACAGATCCTCCACTGAAGGAGGGTTCCTCATGCATGTGAGGGCTGCATGGAAATGCTAATCCTTTCTTGAATCAAGGTGGATGTTTCTTACCTTAAAATGATAACAATCCCTTGGCCTTTGTGGGGCTGTGGGTGCTGCCGCTCTCACTGCTGGTTACCAGAGATGTTGGGTTTTGGTTTGGAGCACCTATGTGCAGATGCAGGAGGAGAGGGAAGGAGCCTCAGTTCAGGCTGCTCCCTGCAGAGGACACTGCTTTGCTCTCCTCCTTCCCTTCTTAGCTGTTTCCTTTGGTGCTTGGTGCATTGCGGATTCGCGATCACTGCAGACCCCAGCACTGATCAGCAGAAAAAGACAATGTATTTAATAATCTGGTTTTTTACCATTTTAAAATAGCAATTGCCCAACTGAGTGGGGCATTTGAGTGTGTCTCCCATGACTGTCTCATACAGACAGCTAAGGCAAGATGAAATCATTGGTCAGTGGGTGCACAAGTGGTTGGAAAACACGCTGAACTTATCATGATTTGTCATCAAACTGAAAATTCATTTTTAAAAGGGTCACCTGGGGTCTGTTCGGGGACTGTTTCAGTTTGATATTTTCATTAGTAACTCAGATAATGGAATAAAGTATGCTTATAAAATCAGCCCATCACACTAAGCCAGGAGGATTGTGAGCATATTGGGGCCCAGGATTAAAATTCAAAATAGCTATGAAAAACTGGGGAGGTTTTCCAGAATCAACAAATGGAACCAAAGAGAGATACATGCAAAGTGCTAGGAGGTCAAAAGGACTCGTATTGAAACTAGGAGTGACCAGCCAGGCAGCAGAAGACACCTGGAGGTAAACACACCCTGGGTGACCACAGTGACACCCACGAGGGTACACATGGGGATGCAATAACTAAGAGCTGGGTGGCAACTTAATGGCATTGGGAACTTCTCTCCTCAAGTGTTGCATCCAGCAACTGGATATCACCTTTTAGGAAAGACATAAATGAAATTACAAAGCCCTGAGAGACCATCAAGGATGTTACAAGGTTTGTAAAACCTGATCTGTGAGGAGAGATTGAAAGATCTTGGAGTTGTTTAGTCTAGTGAAGGGAAGATAGATAGGTCCAAAGGGAGCAGGATAACAGCCTTCAAATTCTTTCTGTAAAGAAGATGAAAATCTGTTATCTTTATATCCACTGAGAGTGGACATAGGGAGTAGTAGATTTAACAGGATGCAAGATGGATTTAGATTAGATAGTAGGACAAACTACTCGGCTATAATCAAGTATAAACTCAAGATCAGGCTGCAATTGTGAGCTGGGGGAGTGCAGTCATTAGAGGTTTTTAAGAACAGATTAGATGAATTGCTGTTGTAGACAGTCTATTACAACTCTTCTCACCTCAGTACCACAAAATAAGACACAAGGGTCCTACCTTGCTGGTACTGCTTTATCTTTCCCTGCAATAATTTGCTGGAATTCTGTAGGAGCTGAAGGAGCTGTGCCAATAGCTCTTGTTCTGCTGCTCAGGAAGCAGAACAGCTCTGTCAGGAGGAAAACCCAACCCTCTACAATGGGACATGTGTGAGTACTGTGGCTGGCACTTACACAGGCATTAGGCACAGCTGCATGCTTGTGCTTATAGAGCAAGTCAGTGCAGAGCCCCACTTCAATTCAAGCAGTCCTTGGGCTTCCTTGCTCAGCTGGATCTTCCCTTAGCACATCTCCTAAGGCACCCAAAAGTAGAGATGAAGTGCTTCTCCCAAGTCTCATTCCTGATGTTTTAGCAGATTTGGTCCTTGGAGGCAGCTCTCACAGGCACCATTCTAACACCACAGGACTGAGTTATAAACTGAATCAACCTCCATGACACAGTTCCTAATTAAAGGGAAAAAAATAAAACATCAAAGCTGCAAATGGCAAAGGCAACCGTACTGCTTTGTACATTGAAACAACTGTACACCTATAATTCATTGTCTTCTGACTTCCCTTCATTTTTTTCCGTGTGGTACAGCCTGTGCTAAAATATGCTTTAAAAAGCAGATGGCTAAACAAGATGTGCAATCTGCTTATTATTATAGTTTTTACCCCAAGCTGTGAATTAGTGCCTCTTCACTGTGACAGTCTGAGATTATTCAAGCATATAGGTTTGTGTTCTAGGAAACAGTAAAAATTGTCTACTCAAAGATAAATAATTGCTTCTTCTTTAGAAGCACTTGTTATCACCTCCTCATACTGAATATTTTTAGTACTAGCAAAGTATCTTCTTTTCAGCTCCCTTGAGACATCTGTTCTCCATATGGTGGACTTGCCTCTGCTTACACAGCCGGTTTCTGGGAAGGAGTCTCCTGGTATGACAAATTGGAATTATTTCCAGGTCTTCAAACACTTCACTAGTTCCTGACTTGTGTAATTGAGCCTAACAAGTTCTGCAGTACTGTACATGTTTTAATCCCTCTTGCCTACCTAATTTTTGTCATATTACTTCCACTGACAGCAAGCTGCCCTTAAAACATCAACACCAGGTTGTCGGCGGCAGAGAGCCACTCAGGAGCCAGCGCTGGTGCAGAGCCCAGCTAGGGTACATCAACCCACTGTGGCATGCTGCTCCTCTGCTCCTTGAAGTAAACCTGCTGGAAACAGCATGGTTACCCCATCCTTGCCATGACCATGGGGCTGCCTGCATGGGAGCACAGCCTCTTTGAGCATGTGAGCCAGCTCCTTAGCACTGTAACTTGTGCAACAAAAATGGGGCCACCCCATTACTGCAGGCTACACTATTTGCTTCCTGTGGTTTCTGTGGAATGAAGACTCCTACAATCAAACAGAAAAGAGACAGCATTTTTTCCCATTGGTTTGACAACAAATGCCAGAGGATGGATCAAGAGATAAAAAATAATCACTCATGTTTGTATGTTACGCATATATCTGTAGTTACCCTCTTATTCCCCACTGTAGCCTGTGATGTATGGGTACTCTCTGACCTTGAACTATTGAAATACATTTCCTCATGCCTTATTACAGAAACTGCCAGTTTGAATTTTTCTAGAAGCTGTTACAGTACAAAGAGACACAAAGCTCTGTCAAGTAATTCATTCCACACAACATGATATTGCAAGTAACAGTAGAGGAAAACCACACAGATGATACTTCAAGAGCAAGACTTTCACAGAGGACCAGAGGAAGGCACTGAATATTGATACTTCTGACTCAAGGTGTTTGTGTGTTTTAATCACACTCAAAGCACCTGTTTTCCTTCCATGTGTTCAGGAATCAGGGAAGTGCCACAGCAGCCGATGGCAAGAAAGCTGTGTGCTTGGGGCTGAGCAGCAGCAGTGTGGGGAGCACTCCACAGCATCACATCCTCATTGTGCTGAGCCCCCAGCATGCTGCTGGATGTAGGTTATACTGAATAAGGGATGATTTCATCTTGCAAATCTAATGCTTTTAACTATTCACACACTATTTTTTCCAAAATCCATAGCTAAAACTCCAAGGATACAATATGTGGTCATGAGAAATGCATCTATCCATACTATCTTTTCCATGGTAAATATTAAATCCTTCTTAATCAGAAAGAAGTCAGTTGTTTTGGCAGCAAAGTGCCACATATGAAGTACCTGGAGAACAGGGAAGTACTCCAGATCCTACTGAGAATAATGGGGGCAAAGTAAAAGCAGAATAACCCACATGAAAACTAACACGTGAGAAAAAAAACCCAACATTTCTATTAAATTCTTGGTTAGTGGGAAACTAACCTACCTGTCTTTTTATACTTTAAATAAGACCTATGGAACAAAGATTTTGCTACTTGCAAATTAATATGTGGACTTGCTGTTTTGAGATAGCTCAGAAATCTGTGTTTTGTGGAGTTACAAATAAACTTTGCCTATGAAGCAGCAGATAGGGCACATTCAGCAAGCATGTTATTGCTTAGCTTCTGCGTAAGAGACAGTTTCTGCAGCTAAACAATATTAAATGTTGCAGTAAATCACTGCATCATTAAGGACCTAAAGGGCAAAGATGTGTCAAACTGAGTATGCTGCTTTGTCTCAACTTTTCCTGCATCCAAGGTTACAGCAGGACAGTTCAATGGCACGTTCCCAAACACAGCCACTGCCAACATTTTCTTAATGGGATTAAATTGTGCCTTGTTACTGTACAAAGACACATTTTAAGTGTTCTTGGCCATTTATTTGATGTATGATTCTCTTTGGCTGAATTATTAGCCTGGAATTGTGAATAGTAAAGTCTTTATTTCATTACTTGCTGTAGTTCTCCTAAAATTTATCCAATTAGCAATAGAGATATTAATAGAATGGAGAAGTAAAATGGATCATTTAGAAGTTTTCCCCTTCTGTTGGTATCTCTATCAGTAATTGAATAAATACTGGTAGAAGTACAGCATATTGATGGACCTACAATTAAAAAAAATTTAGTTGATACACAGCTGTCCAGAGGGACTGTCCTGAGATGACACCCTGCCTTGCAGAATCAGAAGGAGAGGAATACATGACAGCAATATTACCCTCAGCTAAAACAAGGCACAGGCTTGGAGGAACAGGATTTGGAGGCTGGGATGGGGATGGACATGGAACTTCTCTCAAATTGGGCCTCTGGTACCTTTCTGCTGCAGCCAGTAGAACAGCAGGGATCATCCCTTCAAACAAAGACATCCTTGGGCCATGATATACATGGCAGTCACAGTCACAGCAGATTAAAGAAGATGAAAATATTTCTGGTTGCTGCAAAGTCTAAATTAAGATGTAACTAAAAGGCAGTTTTCTCTCCCTTGAAGCTGGCCAAGAAACCGCTAGAGTGGCCCAGGCTCTTTCCTCTCATCTCAGCAGCAGCACAGCCTGGCTTCCCTGCCCTGGACCCCTGCAGTGGGCACTTCCACCAGGTCCAGGAAATCCTGCGAGTGCTGCCTGTTGCAGAGGTGGGGAGGAAATCAGAATGTTGTCATTAGATGGGTTACATGTAGGTATCATCTCCAGGCAGGTGACACCCGTGCAGGACCCCAGCCAGCAGCACTGCAGACCTCTGCATTGCCACAAGTGGGTGGCTCACCAGAGAGCAGCCGTGTGCTACAGTCTTACAACAACCACAGTCGGCATCCACTCGGACACAAACACTTTCTGCGGAGTTGTTAACATCATAAAATATGTTCTACAATAATTTCTGAGAACTCCACACTCACTATGAACACATCACAACTGGGACTCCACTTCTGCAATTGTCCTTTGCTTGCTAAAAATTGATTTATTAAAGACTTGATCCTGATCTGATTTCACAGCTATATAATTCCACTGCTATGACATTATCCCAAAAGACTTTAAAATACAATACATAAATGTGGAAAAATTAGGAGGATTGCCAAATGGTACATAGGCAGAACATCCCTGGATTTGATCTTGATGCTGAGGACCATAAGCCTGATTCTCTCCTCTTGAAGACAGATAGAAACTCAGGCATTTGTATATTGCAATTGCAAGGGTAAATATGAGAGGTTAATTAAGATAACTCTACCACAGATCAATGTTGTCTTTCATTTGTTTATGCTCTAAAAACCTTTCAATTTCTGTGCATAATCACCATGGGTGAGCACTGGTGACTAACTGTTCTTTATAACGAAGCACAGTTGTCTAGCTCCTTCCTACAAAGGAACAAGTCAACACTACCCAGGTCTGCACTGCTAACAAGGACTGCACCACTTCCAGTGCAAAAGCCACCATTGGTAGAATTGAAACAAATTTATGGCAAAAATGAAAACATTTATATTTTAACATCTCCAGACTTTATTAGGTGTTCTTTATACAGTCATCTGGTATGTTTAAAGAGTGAGCAATCATATAAAAGGAAATATGGTCATAACTGATTGAAGTAATAAAACCCTGAAACTAAATAACATCTCATAACTCATTACATAGCATATATTAGATTTCATTACATCAGTATATGACTTAGTAGTAAATTCTCCTGTTGGTCATAAACCTCTAAAGTGTTGTCATCCTGAAAAATGAAATTAAAAAAGGGAAGAAAACAATGCCAGGACATTCCGGTGGTGCTCATACTGTTACAGAACAGCCCCACCTTGCGTCAGGGTGAGCTGGCCTTGCTGGATGATGTGTTTTTCCCCACTGTTATCATTGTGACCAAGACAAAACCACCCTCCACATGGGGCACCGGCATTGCCAGGTGTTCATTTCTGCGTAGCTGACCTGCTGACCTTGTCACCCTTGTGTGCTGATGAAGCCACATCCATCTCTGGCACTGGGCAGCTCTTTCAAAGGTGGTGGCTGAGCACACCTTCCCTATGCACCTTGGTACCAGATGCAGAGCCATGGGCTGGGTGCTGTGTTCCCTCTGCCGTGGCACTGGACAGTGTTAGCTGCTGGCATTGCTTGCTGCTCACCACCTCAGGCAGGGCACGTGGGAGTGGCTGCTGCCCACCCAGCCTCCTCACCCTCACCATGTTTTCAGCAGCCCTTGTTCACAGTCTGATATACTGCTGAGAGCTGGCAAACGTAGCTCTGTCGCATGCCCTGGGCTACAGGGAGCTGGACAGGCACCCCAACTACTCACCAGGTGGCAGGCTGGACCCCAGTGGGACCATGATCTAGGGCTCTCAGAACTGACCTCGGAGAGGCAGTTCACCAATTCCTGTTACCCCAAGGAAACATCAGCATGGGGGATTTCCAAAATCCCCTCTCTTTCTAAGGCTGAAGTATCTCCCCAGCACTCAGGTTGCTGAGTCCCAAAGGCTATTCAGAATGCTAGTGCCTTCCAGCATCCTTCAAAGGTCTGAGCAGAGGGTCACTGGTGACCTGAGAATGCTCCACAAGCCCTGTGACCTGCTCGTCTGTTTAAGGGAGGTAGCAGTCACCCCCAGTGAGGACAGGAGCTGGAGCTTATTCCTGACATAAGCTCGCCATGCCCACAGCTTCTTTGTACTACAAACAGCAAATGCTTCAGAGAAACTGCACAAAAATGGACATTTGAGCTGAGGACAGGCTCTGGTAAGTGTCTGAGCCAGCTACAGCGTCAGGGACCTGCTCCCCATCTTCTTGCAGCTCCCAGAGTCTTGAACTCTTGTTCTGCTTCAGCACAGCACCAACACCTCATCTGGGGCTCCATCCTCCAGCTGCACAGGCCAAGTCTGAGCAGGGGACCAGGCCTGTGGCTGGGAAAGTTGGTTTCCCCCAGGACCAGCAAGGTGGCAGTTTTTCTCCCAGGTTCCCCCCTTCCATTAGAGTGTTAGGGCTGGCATCTTCTGCCTCAGGATCAGATGGGCTTCCGCTAGTTAGGTGGGCAGCAGGCCCCTCATTCCAGGCTAGGAGATTCTGCTAAAATGATTTCTGAGCAGATTTGCTAGGATCACTCCACAGCAAACCCCTTGCTGCAGGACTCATTTCTATGCAGCATGCCATAGCTCAGGCCTAAGATCGGCTCTGAGACATGTCCATGATACTGATCTGGCAAAGCCAGGCAGAAGCAGAGACTATTGTGGCTCTGGGTGTCAGCTGTTAACAGTGGATCTTCTTCTCTACAATTCTCCAAAAAGCTTTTTATGTTTTTTCCTCTGAGAACCAACCTCCCCTCCTCCATCTGACAGTTTATAATTACCCAGAGCAAGGGATCGGCAACCACACCATTTGCAACATCTGGGAGATCTTAAAGCAGATCCCAGTCCAAGCTGCACTGATGTAATTGTTTTGCTGGGTGAAGGATGATAACTCTCCCCGCTTATGATTATACTTCTTCAAAATAATCCAATGGTTTTTTTGAGGCTCACTTATTGTCAACACGTGCTTTAGTGTTTTTAAATGCTGGGTGGAAGCAGCTGGAGGAGAAGTCCCCTTTCAAAGCATACCTCCTCATGTTCTTTTTGGAGTAGCTTGTTCAATAAGGCTTTAATGGCTGTTTTGGACATGTCCAGACACACCACTGGGTTTGATATACTTAGGAAAAGCTAAAGATGGAAATTCATGAAAGAGATCTCCCACAGCTTGAGAGGTGGAGGTGACCACACCCCTCCTTTCCATGAGAAAGGGCAGGAGCCTGTGACCAGATAAGAACAAAGCTGTGTGAAGCCAGGCACTCAGCTATCCAAGCTCTGTACCAAGAACCAGCTTTGCAGAATGGCTGCAAACCTAAAAGTTGCCCAGAAGAAGATGCTGCTTCCAGCAGTAGTCCTTGAAGATCTGGGTAACAGAAGGGACGATAACAATGTAAATGTGAACTACTTTGTGCAAACATTAAACTACAGCCCTAAATATCTAATCTGTCATAATTGCATCACCAGTCATACTGGGAATAGCAGCCTCTTTGTCAGACAGCAGTATTTCTGAAAGGAAATATGCTCTGTTACTTTTTCCCAATAATTTATTTTATTGCCCTTTTTTTTTTATTGTTGCTTTTTGAAAATATGTAAATAAAGCATGTCCAGTTGCTGCCAGTGCAGACCCTGGTCCTGACTCTGCCCTGCTACAGCCTAAGTGCTCCTAGGCAGGGATGACTGCCTCCACAGAGCTCTGAAATTATGATCTCATCCCTCCTCTGGTACCTTGGCTTTTGCAGTGTGAGGAGCAGGGCTGAGCCAAACCTCACCTGGCAGCAGGATGGATCTTGCTTTTTATCAGAGCCACCTCCACACTGCCACAACAGCCTGGTGAGCTCCAGCAGGCAAGCTGAGTGCCGAGCATTGCTGGGAGCCTACTTGCACATTGATGGAGTTTTCTTCCTTCTTCTTCAGGATGAGAGACTGCAGCCGAGACACATGGAGAACTTGGAGAATTTTTTGTTAATTGAAGTAAACCAAACAGTTCAAACTGCTTTTATGACTATTTCATAATAGTATCTTTTTAAGCTAATACTCCACTGGGGAACGCAACTTGCAGACAGAAAACCCTCTGAAGTGCCTTGAAGAGATCTGAGCTTTGGACTCTGAACTTTGCTGCTTATAAACAATCATTTCAATCTGCTAGGCCGCAGTGGGAGTATGAGGCTTCATAAAAGGGCTTAGGTGTTGTAATACTGAGTGCAGCAGTGCTTAACTCTGTGTCTCACTATCCAGCCTCTCCTTGCAATCCAGAAGATTTAGACACAAAGAACCAGATCCATGCAGGCCAATGGGGAACCACTTTAGGAATGGCTGAGGAGAGCACAGCCCAGCTGTGCTGAGTTACCTCCTTCTGATCGGGTTTCAGGCTCCAGATCCTTTCCCAGCAAAGGAATCAAAGCAGCACACTCTCATAAAACAGCAGCAGCAATTCCAGCACTTGCTTAGGCTTTGGAAGAGAAAGATCCAGTGCTCCTCTTTTGCTGCAGAGATGTGAGCACCCAAAAATCAGACCTACCCTGTAGCTGTGGGGGCATCTTCTTGAAGATGTTCTGGTTCTTGGGAAAGAAACAGGTGAGACTGGGCCACAGGAGATGGACACTTAGGCCATGTCCAGGCACCCTGGAGGCAGGGCAAGGACACCTTGGATTCCACTCACAATAAGGTTCAATGCATGATCTTTAAATATTCTGTAGGGAAAATTTAAGCCTCAATAGAATGACATGAACTTGGCAGTCCCAAAGTTAGGACACACAGGTGTTACCCTCTGCAGTGGCCTGAAAAGCATCCTTGACTTTGTCTGACTACCCCATACCTCTCCGCATACTCATACTCAGTGGTCCTATTTCCCAAAATGCATTAAACCATATGTTTGCACATAAATGCATCAACTCCACCTCATCCTCACCATGCACCCCCAAAGCAGGCAAAGGGGATTGAGGTCAATTTATTTTCCTTATACTTCCTTCAGATCCCTGCACATGGTTTCCTAATCCTGAGTCTACCTTAACCCCCCACCCACTCTGCATTCCTCACTCAAGCCCTTGGCATATCTCCATGATGCAGTGCCAGGGTTCAGGTACTCCAGGAGAGAGCAGGGCAGAAGCTGGTGGACAGTAATTGCCTGAGCACCCAAATGCCTCTAGGCAGGTGGAGTCAGGCATTGCACTTACTTTGAAGCAGCTCATAAACCAGCCTAGAAAGCAGCTCTGGCCAACCAATTCGAATCATAGTTTCTTCTGGTACAGTTTATTAGATCTTTCATAGCAGAACAGTCAGCCAAAAGGACTAATAGTCCCACTTGCACTCCAGAAAATATGTAAATATTATCTAAAAATACATAAGCATTCACAGAGGAGGGAACTGTGAATCCACACCTTTTGTGAAAGAAAAGGAATTGAGCCCACAGGCTGCCAGCATAAGCAAGCATTAAATCACCAGTGAGCAGAAGGCATTGAGGCTCCTTCTCCAGACATGTCTTAACACACCCCTTGCCAGAAAGGCAGAGGTGCAGATGCTTTCTGGCACCTTGAGACATCAGACTTGCCTGTCACTTCATCCCAGCAACACCAGCTGATGTTCTGGGTGAGTCAGGAACTAACTGCTTGATACTGAAGGAAGCTTACAGCTCCACATGGCCTGCAGGGGAGTTTGAGAAAACAGTTTTGGGATCCGGCCCCATTCAAGGGTACTGAGATGCTAACACAGACTGTTTACAATTAAGTTCGTGGCCTACAGATTTTTCAAGATGTTAGCCCTTTGCGCAGTAGACCAGCTAAAAGAGGTGAAGTGAAGAGACCCTGGTGTCACCTTTCTCTGTCTGTTCTGCTGCTCAGGGGCAGCCCTTGCCCTGGCCACAGTTTCAGTCTGTAAAACTGAAGCAAGCACTGTGGGGAAATCCTGAAGGTCATCTTTGACCTTTGCTATCTAGAGAAAAAATTCCTCAAGTCAGAATGTGTTTACCATATTAATGCTAAAACACTTCTATTATAACGGCAAGCACGATGTTTCATCAAAATTCTTATGAGATTTGTATCTGCTGTAGCTCTCCTTTGGATGGAAGTTGGATGTAAAACAAGCATATGTTTCTTGTTACAGTGCTGAAAAAAGTCCAGTTTCTGGGTTGACTGATTCAAAATTTAAAGAAATCAGTCTGACATAACAAATATGATCTTCAGCAGTCAAAATGTATTCTTATATTTCAGTATGTATTTAATAAAAGAACTTCAAGTGAAGCACAGGTCTGCTTAAAAGTGATGAATAATTCAAGCTAAAACTGTCATCAAACTGCAGGATTAGCAATGTTAGCTCAGACTTAATTTTGCACACATAATTTGGACATAGCAAACTACAACTACAAAAATACCTCAGTAACTTATGGAACCCCTATAAAGTTTATATTCAAAAAAGTACCTATAAAATAAACCCCTATAAAGTTTATATTCAAAAAAGTAATTAAAAATTAACCAAGATGAAGGTTTCAAAATCAGGAATAAGGAAATGCAAGATTTGCTGTTGCATTGTGCATGATGATATGACCTTAAATTGCAGGTTCACATTTTACCCAGTAGGCACTCTTCTCATTCAGGAACGCTTTTCAGTCTTCTTCACTGCATGACTCAACCGTACTTTCTGAAAGTACTGGGCACAGGCCACAAATATATCATCTTCCATGTAAGTATTTTTGCACTTCCCACCAGAGGAATAAGGATTGTGAGAATCCCTGTAAAATTTGCTCCTGGTACCACCACCTGTAGCAACCACTGTGTCTATGGACAAACACCAACATTTAGTATTTTTGGAACAGATGAACTGAACCTAGACATAGATGTGATTACTCTGTAATTCTGTAGATGTAGCCCCAAGCACCAAGATTTTAAGCACTTAGCAAACATCTTTCTGTGCTTCTGTGAACCAAGTGTCTTGTTGCTTAGTATTACAGAACCTTGTGACAGAAGAAAGAAATCCCAGGTCTTCAGAATGCTCTCTCCCAGCAGAATGCTCTTTCCTTCATCAGACTTTTCACCTCTAGCTATTTGGCCCCCTTTACTGTTACTAAGCTTTTCCTTAAAATGAGGCAATTTTGCAGATAGCAAGCTAATGGCTGCACAGGCTGGGATCATTCCCAGAGGGGCACACAGCCTGAACAAGGAATATGGCAGGATCCCACAGAGAGATGGACAGGTGGGATGGAATCATTCCAATGAAACTGCAGATCTTTTTTTGCAAGTCCATTCCTTCCAATCCCAGATTTTTTAAGCATAAATGTGAGGATTCAAAAATGGGAATCATGCTGACTCTCCAACTTATCACCAGCAGGATTCATATCTTACATACAAGAAAACTCCCTTTTCTTCTGGCTACAGATTATTACCTATAAACTTAGTGTGCACGAAGGTGAACACCAGAGGGTGAAATATGAAATATCTTCCAAGCTACTCATTCATTAGCCAGTAGCAGAAGCATATGAATCTTGCATCACATATTCTAAAAGAGTTTGGTCTCTAACATAAAGCTGCTACAGCTCCTGGTTCCCAGGCAACAGATATCACTTTTACACCAGCCTCCTTCCTCCTTATTCCTCACCATTTTTAGATACTCCTAAACGTTTGAAATACACACCCACTTCTGCCATAAAGTGGCAAATAACATTTTCCTTACTAATAGCCTTTTAAGATACAAATAGACAACAGTCAGTAAATTTTTCAAAATACTTCGACAGAAGTCTACTGCACATTATGAAAATTTAAAGTTAAAAATTAACAATCCAAGTTAGAAGCATCTGAAAACTCATCTAAATGATGCCTCAGTGAACAGGCACGCTCTTAACATGGCTTCCTTTTTCCTCTTCCCCTTGAGCAGCCATAAAGATCACTTGGAAAGACTCTTCTACTACTCACCTGATTCTCAAGATGTTACCGTTGAGTGTAAGAGGGTCAGTGATTTCAGATACTTTAGGCAAACTGGAGAATGGCTGCTTTGCACTCCACTCAAAGGTCAGTTTAAGTGCCTGATGCCAACAAAGCCCTTTTGTCTATACCAAGTAATTTTTGAGACTTTTTTCTTAACCCAAACCTATAGTCAAATAAGCAGGCACTGTCTTTCTACAGAATTCTAGGTCTTGTAGAAATTTGACCAGCTATGCTTTTCAAGTATTACTTTCACTATATAATTAAGTCTTCTAATATAATTCTAACAGATAATGAAATAGTTCTAATTTCATTAGAAAACTAGACTCTAATAATTCCATAAAGAGAAGTGTGAAACTTCATGCCCTATTTGTCTCTTGGAAGAAAATCATAAAGTTCCCAAAAATACATCAAATTATGTATAATTCAATCATTAGATTTTACTATAGGAGATAAAGGAAACCTCAAATTCTTAACATAATCTCAGCACAGACTTCTATGGAATACTGGCAATGCAGATACTTTTGCAGAATTTTGTTTCACCGTATCAGGCTGTGAAGTTTTCAGGTAAGTATTTCACCCAGGCACCACTGTATCCATCCCACATCTGTAGGGGACTTTAGCAAGCAGGTGAAGGTTAATAATAGCGATGAGAAAAGCTAAAAGCTTCTAATCCAGTATTTTATTTATCTGGTCATACCAATTCAGAACTGCAGATGTGGTTTTTTCCTTTTTCTTTTGGTAAACCGAGTGTTGCATTTGGCAGACAAGCATTCTTAACAAAATGGAAAAAGCAAACCTTGAGACCATCATGCAAGATTGTGTACTTCATACAGAAGGTCATATGACAGGCTTTGAACTTCATGTCTAATACCAGTATCTGTCTGAAATGAACACTACCACTGAACTATGGAAGACTAAACTCCAGGTCTTCAGCCAGTAAAGGCCTTTTCTGGATACCAATCACTAAAAATGAGTATGCTTTAGGTGATGACAAAAAAATACACAAGAAGTTAACTATGCCAAGAGCTAGGCTGTTGAGAGTACATCAGAATAGCACTTTCACTCTTTTAATGAATAAAAAGTCCCAAAAAGCTGAAGTGAGACAGTCATTATGGTTTACATGAACATACCTTTTAAGGCTTAACAATGTATATAGTGAAACATTTCCTGTTTTATGACAAAAGAATAATCTGTATTTTCCATTTTTATAATACACATCTGCTTAGGAGCACAGAATAACATCAAGTCCTGGTTCAATATTGTTGTCTACAGTGAGAAGTGATAAATGAATATCAAATCCTTTTTAATTTAAAAGAGCAACTAGCACCAAGTGCCTTGAACATTTCTTACCTAACCCTACTACTGCAGAAAACAGCTGTATGGTGAAAAGAGTAAGAATCAAAAGCTGGAATGAAGAGTGCGTACCACTAAACTAATATGTAATGTATATGCTCACAGGAAAGATCTGAACATTAGCTTGTTAACATTTAGAAAGAACTCTTCCAAGATTTTTATAGTTTGACATGTTTATTTTAGCTGGATGACCAGACTCAATGAACAAGCTGAAACAGTATTCCTCAGCCTCACAATTGCCTCCCTGTGGACTTCTACAACCAAATGTTTAAAAATATCAGAAATACATGGATATTTGCATGAAGTAGTTCAATAGTTACTTCTTGTTCCATGCTTCCCTTTCATGTCTTTCACGGATTACTTCTTTTAGGTATGGTTCAAGATAATGTTGATCCTAAAAAAGAGGAGAATATATTTAAACTTACAGGGAGGTCTAGAAACATCTTAAGTCATTCCTACAGACTATTTGTTTCTCACTCCTCCCCAAGTTTGACTAAACACCAACCTATCAAGAAAAAAAGAGAAATCCAGCCTTACTTACCCTCAAAAGGTAAACTCTGTATCCGCCAAGTCTGCAGTGACAAATTCTCTACTGCAGCAATCACTAATTCTTAATGCCTCATCAACTAACAGGCAAAGTGATGCTTCCAGTTATGCCTTTAGAAACAGTGATTTTTTCACAGATACTCAAATGTACAAGATCCACTTTAATTAGTTTAAAGTCCAACTATAGTAAGGTACAATATCCACTTGATGTAGTTCAAAGTCCAGTGATAATACTCTGGATAATCTCCTTTTGAGCTTAACTTCTAACCAGCCTTGTAAACTTGTATTTGATGGAACATCCTGACTGTGTTTAACATTTACAAACCAAACTGCTGTTTGAGGAAATATGCAACCAGTTATTCAGTGCAGCAATTACCTAAATATGACCTAGGAGACCACAAGAAACAGCCTCTGCTTATTCAGAGATGCATTAATACCTTTATACTCTCCTATAGTCAAAAGTTTAACAACAAAATTCCTCTCTGCCTGATAATTTGGAAAAAGCTGAGGTGGACAGTGATGCAAAGTCTGTGAATCAATTCACTACCAAAAAATAAAATTTAGTTACATCTGACAAGGAGAGTGTAGTTTGTGTTTCAAGTTACAAGATGACATTTATTTTAATGCAAGATTTCCCTTCAAATTATTCTTCCTTGGCACCTTCATGATTAAAAGCTTTGGCTTGAGATTTTCTGTGAGATTAAAAAATTAATCAGAAAAGCAGGAGACCTTTTGTAAGAATTCCAAAGCTACTTGCACTGTATTTCTTTATCTGATAGCTTAGAAGAAATATTTTGTCTGAACACAAACTATGTGCTGTGACTCTGAGCTGGAGGTTAAGCTTCTGCCATCTTGAGAAAAATCTGGTAATTTCTCCTGAAAAACAGATTTTTAAACAGCAAGCAAAAGGGTTTTCCAGAGGTATTCCATGAGATACTGACTCATTTGCTCACTATAAAGAACATGTAAGCATGTGTCTTTTTCAGAGAACAAAAATCCCAAAACCACCAGTCATAGCAGCATTTAAGTCATTTAAGACCTGCACCTTGGAAACAGTCCATACACATACCTCTTCATACTTCACCCACTGGTCTTTCGGAAGGATCTGATGTTTCAAGCTTAAGTCCAGAGCTCGCTTTATGCGAAATACTCTTGCATTGTAAAGAGGTTCTGGAAGTCTCTTCAATGCTTCTTTTACATCATCATCTTCATGCAATGTATCATCTCGCATTAACCCTGACCCAAGAAGAATTTACAGTATCACTGAATAAATGTTCTTCAGTAACATGCAGAACTGACATAAGTAAAATGGGCAAAACACTTCCAATGCAAAATTATGAAGAAAAAGTAAACCAATCCAGGAGAGCCTCTAACTGCTCACAAAGAAGATGCAATCCTAAACACTGACTTTCACATACTATACTTTTTTTTTTCCATTTTCTTAAAGAGGAATAAGGAAAATGGGTATTTAATTCAATGTGTTTCCTAAGAGTATATATACACAGAACAAAGACTTTGTTGAATCTAAGGCGTGGACTTACATGCATCTAATTTAATATCTCTACTTAAGATGACTGTCTAGGTAAAGGGTTTAAGGGCTCTGAATCCATTAGAGTTGGTCAGCCACAGATGAGACTCCTTGACTGCTGAAGAATTACTCTAAATTCCCCTATTCATAATGACCAGATCTCTGCTGGCTATACAAAGCTATAAAAACCAGAAGCTGTATGTTGGTGCAGGAGTTCCAAATTAGAAGCTAAATAGGGAGAGGCACCCAGTCTTCTCAAAACCTAGAACACTCCCACACCTTCTGTGGAACAAAGCATTCTTGAAAGTCAATCAACCTTTCTGTAAGGTTCAGTATTAACAAAATAGGACAAAATATTGCTTCTGTAGCATTCCAAGATGATGCAGATTACTACAACACACTTAGTGACTTGTGGTTAAAGGTTTTCATTTCCTGTGACTGACTTGGCAGTAGTCTCTCAATAAAACAAAAATTTCTTTTGAGTCACATATTCTTAAATTCAGTTTTGTAATTTATTTCAAAGGCACAGGGAACATTGCTACTAGTTTAATCACTACTATTTAATTTGGTACTTCTCTGATTTTTTACTTGCATTTCCAAAAAAGCAGCAGAAGTAAGAATTTCAACAGAGAGGCATCAAAAAAAGGAATTAAGCATTGCATCCCTGAAGGAAGGATCTAAGCTTACTTGTTTACAGTTTTCTTTTTGTAATTTTTGCCTAACCTCCCCAGGGCTGGTATATTAACATCCTTTAAAAGATTTGCTTGTATTGTGGTAAGCAGTAAATTGCAGTATCTGAATATTTAGATTCTTGTCATCCAAGAACTGTTCTGCCATCTAAACAGCTGAAACAAACTCTGAGTAAACTGAAGACAATACCATTAAGGCAACCTCTCTTCTTAAGGAAGCCCTGTTTTGACACCTATTCCACCACTGTGCAGGCCAGAGGGACACCAGCTGAAGTTATGGTGACACAAAGGGCAAAACTAGCTATAATTGTTTTTGCACTTTGGATACTCTGCATAAGTACTGCAGATAGGCTGATTACTATCAGTGGGTACCTCTCCAGCTTCAAGGGCAGTCTTTGGGTCAGACACTGGCCAGTGAAAGTGACTCAGTGGAGAAATGTAAATTATCCAGCTTTCAGGACTACTTTGTGAAAGTTTTTTCAACTACCCCAGCTTGGCCTTAGCTGTTATAAGTTAATTCTCTGGAACATAATCAAACACAGATATAACAGAAAAGGTATAAATCACAATAATTGAAGTTATTGCCAACCTTTTCCCCCCACAGAAGCAGTAGCTAATTTTGATCAAAAAGACATGCCAAACTGCATGTTCATATGCTAGTTACAAACCATAACTAGTTCAAGAACTGTTCCATTTGCAGTTTTTAAAACTCAGAGAAGCACTTACCAAGTTTGTTGAACCCAGCTGCATTGTAGTACCACTTGCGAATCTTGTCTATCAGGCGACCACCTCCTGCAACTGAATGTGACCATCATCAGTTGCAGAGCAAGGTAAAATTCAACATTTACACATTACTATGGCAGTACACAAACATTTGCTGGCCTCCTTCACTTGCAGTGATCTAACACTGCAACAAGTTTGAATTTGGTCATACGTGACTTGGCCTCTACTTCTCGGTATCTCCAAACTGACACTGAACAGCTTGTTACCTACAACAGTTTGACCCATTTCACTAAATTTGAACATAGGGCTGCTTTAAGACATGGAAAAATGCTACCAATTCCTTGTCAAAGACAGCAACAAAACTTTTAGGCTCCACAACACTTACATAAGCCAAACC
Source organism: Lichenostomus cassidix (assembly GCF_008360975.1). Lineage (NCBI taxonomy): Eukaryota > Metazoa > Chordata > Aves > Passeriformes > Meliphagidae > Lichenostomus > Lichenostomus cassidix. The sequence goes on from NC_139482.1 coordinate 129,147,434, forward strand.
CACAGTGCTTACATAAAGCATAACCAAGAGACTTTTCAAACAATTTATCTAAACTCCCCAGCTTTCACTATGGGTTTTTGTGACTTCAAGACCAGCATATTATTATACCGTTAACCTTCTGCTCTCCTCTCCAGATATTTGAATACCATTCCTTTTTCAAGGAGCTCTCAAAGTCAACCACACAATCAACACTAAAACCTCAAAAAACCTAAATTAACAAACAAACAAAAAAACCTTCACACCGAATACAGCACGTTCATCTTTCCTTAAAGGTGATTTGGGATGGCAGAGGTGTTTTTACACATAATCAAGTACCTCAACAAGCGGTCTAGAAGCCCACGAACAGCACAACACAGGCACCGAAGCGCAGACAAGCTGTTTTATGTGACTTTTGGGCCGTTTGCCTTACCGAGTCACCCCAAAAAACCCCAGTGCCCTGTGTGATGCCAATACGTCATTAGAACACTATCTCAGCAGGTTACTTAGTCACTCCTTCGTCCTTTAGGGCCTGACAAGGAATAACCTTAGACGAACCACGAGCGGAGTCGCTATCCGCGGAGGACAGCGATCCCCGAGGCTCCTCATGAGCAGCCCAAGGACTTCTCTAGTGCTCCCGAGCACTCTCTGCACCCAGAAAACCCAGGTATCGGAGCCAGGCTCCCTGCGCTGCCACGGGAGGGCCGGCGAAGAGACTCGCCCGGCGACTGCGGCAGCGGCACTCGCTGTCCCCGTCAAGGGCACACGGTGCACAGCGGCTCTGCGGCTCCCCCTCTCCCTGCCACGGCCCGCCTCGCTGCTCGGTGCGGGCCGGGGGGAGCCCAGCGCCGCACGCAGGCCGGGAACGAGCCCAGCCGAGCTGATCGCAGCCCGGCCGAGCCCCGCTGCGCGCCCCCCGCGCCCCCGCCGCCTCACCGGACGCCTTGGCCGCCATCTTGAGCTCGGCGCGGCGCGCGGCCTCCTGGGTAAGGCGCGGGGCGGAGCGAGCCGCCAATGCCGCCCAGCGCCCGCGCATGCGCCACGGGGGGCAGCGGGGGGTGCTAGGTAGAGGTGGGTATTAGTTTAAAATAATAACAATAAAAAACTTAGCTTTGTAAGGCACAATAAGCAAACCATCAATCGGTCCCGCCGAGAAGCAGAAGCCTATCTGTGCTGAGGCAGTGCAGGGGCAGGTGCGCGGCTGTGCGTTGCGCGGCGCAGATCGCTGCCTCGCCGCAGCCATGCCTGCAGGAACGCAGCGCTGCGGGAAACCAACTGCGGCACGGACGGAGCGCAGAAAGGCGAAATTGCCACTGCATTGCCTCTTTCAGCCCTGACGCCTCCAGAAAGGTTGGGAATTCTAGGCCAAAGATTTCTTCTAAAGATTTTCTTTTTTTTTTTTTATCGTAAAGCCACAAAGTTTTTGGCATGATGCTCAAAAAGTTCTTCAATCCTCTCTTCCATTCCTTTTTAGCACACCCATTAAAGGTTTGGGGTTTTTTTTCCATTCTTCGTCGTGTTTCTGGGAAGCTATTTTGGCAGAAGCTTGTGCATTTAACATTTCGAAGAAAGTGGCTTAGCTCGGGCAGCAATAATTTCTACATTTAAAAATATTAAAGGAATTTAATGCTCAAAGTTTGAGACATTCAAAATAGACACACTCTGATATAATTTCTATTACAAAGGTTCATCAAATACAGAGTAGTAAGGCTAGTGGAGCAAATCTGGAAAAGTTAACTCAAACATTATGAACCCACATACTTTCTATTAACATTTTTACTATAAACATTTTTTACAAGATTGTTATTAGTATTTAATACAGTTCAAAATCCAAGTAAGCATATTGGACTTGGATACTTTTATTTAACAGGAGGAAATGGGGGAAAGTGCTTAGCCATCACATTTCAGCCACCATGAAATGTGTTATGCATTTCCACCAAGAACAAGTTGATTATTTAATAGAGGAGTTCAAGCTATCATCTCAGGCCAATAGAATAGGAAACATGAGGAAAAAAGACAAGAGAGATCATCTCAGATATACATTGCAGACAATGAATGTGGTTTTTCAATGTGTTTCAAGCACTTCTTTTTCAACTTCTTAATTGGGATAAGAATTCATCCAAAATGATAATCCAGAGATCACTACTATTCTCGTTCTTCAAGTGTCTCTTTAATCTTACTTTTCCTATCTCACAGAACTCTGCCATTATCAAAAGAAAAACAGAAGAATCCATTTGAATTTACCCTTCTGTTAGTGTGCTGCATCATCCATTTTGAATTAAGTTAATGATTAATTATAAAGCTTGCATTGGTAGCAATCAACATATTCCCTCAAACCTTCTGAAATATATCTTTAAGTTACTATAAATATTACTGTGAGCCTTTAAATCCTACACATTTCATAAAGAATGACTTCTTAAATGAGTAATTAAAAAGTTAAGAGACCATAAAGGGGAGTAGTTTTATAAAGTATGTTTATTTCCTTTCTACTACTTTTTTTACATGTGTTACAAATTAAAGTGTTTTTAAGAAATTTTCGAAGTCCTGCATAGAAGCTTTGGCAATCTCTGTACAAAACACCTCATCAGGCAAGGATACCAGCTGATCCAGAGAGATGTAACTGGGTTGTGCTGGGTCATACTGGGCTCTTCCCAAGAATGCAAGAAACATATGCCTCTCTCTGATTCGTAATAACTTTGAGTTGAAAACCTAAGAAAGAAAAAAGGGAAGAATTTTTTAAGGTTGTCTAAATTTCAGACTTGGAGGTATTGAAAAGAAGAGCCTTTTTTAGACAAACTGAGGATCTAGCAAGAAAAAAATAATACACTTATTTTCCTTTAATTTATGTCAGACACCAGGTAGGTTACATTTATATATAAATTATCTAAACTGTAAATAAACACTTCAAAACAATATGCTGACATACACAACAGAAAACAGGGAGTGATACAAAAAACCTAACATCCCTGAGAGTTGTTTCTATATAACAACTCTATTACTTTTGTGTAATCATAGCCAAGAAAGTGGAGAGAGAGTTTCAGGAACAGGGAGCATTTTGCCTTTAGCATTAGACAGATTCAAATGAGCATTGTTACAAGGAAGAAATGAAGAAGTGACCACATGGCATAATACAAACAAAACGAATGGCACAGTGGCAAGGGCAAAGGTGAGTGGATGTGGCTCCTGTCATCATGGCCAAAAGGCACAGTGTGGTGCTTCAAAACAACCATGTGTCTTCTGCTGCACAGCAATGCCTACCTTTGAAGATATCTGCCACAAAAAAAATTTTAAAAATCTAGACAAAGGTGAGAACAATGGATGGAGAAACACATGACATCAGCAGAACATCTAAAAAGAAAGGAAAGTGGGGAAGACAGGATGCACAGTTAAGTCTTAAAAGCAAATGAAGTTCTAACTTAGTTTCTAAGCAGTACAACTGAACAGAGATGCTGTAGAAGAGATAATGGTGAAAATGTGAGTGCTACAGCAAGCAGAGATTTTACTAAAAAAAGACTACACTGATGAAAAGAATTCCACAAGGATGCAAACTAATTTGAACTAGGAAGGTTCAAAGCTAATGTTCCTGCTCTGCCTTCCTTGAATTTTAAGAGGGAGTCAGAAGACAGGAGAAAAAAAAAACAAACCACTTAACCACCATTTATGGAGATAGCTCACAGAAAGAATGTTTACAAGAGCAGCTGTAACACCAGGGAGAATTGGACCAAAAAAACAACAAAATCCTGTATGCTTCCTATTTTCAACATTACTGTCATTCAGGACAGAAGCAAGTACAGATGGAGACAAATATGCATTTCTGAATGCACAAGTTAAATGCCTGACCAAACACAGACTGACGTGCACTACATGTTATCTTGGAACTCACAATTTTTGAGGGTGAAAGGGAAGAACAAGGAAGAGAGGGAGTGACTGTGCCAAGAACAAGGAATAGAGGAAACTCTCCACTTACCCTTCCAAACAAAGGGAAGAAAAATAATGAGGTGAACCACCACAAGGCCAACAATAAGACAACTGAGAAGGAGGTGGGAAAAACTTGTGGCCACTTACAGATCAAGGAGGGCAAAGTGACACAGCAAGCATCCTTGTTAAGCAAAGATATATAAAATAGCAAGATAATAAAAATCCTGAGGAGTAGTTTTATTATCCCATATAATTTTGGCTTTCTAGCCATTTAGATTCTCTACTAGACTTGCTTTAGAAAGAAAATTATTGCTATTCAGAAGCTGTAATTTGTACTTTCATTTTTGCCTTGTAAGAAGATAGTGCAACTGCATGTCAGCATTGAATGAAGAGACTAACACTTTCAGCTTTTAATTTGTGAGGAAGTAGCAGTAATGAGGAGGTAGAAAAAACCCCCAAAATAGTAATCAGGAAACTAATGTATTTTCAATCCTGTGGTATTTTAGCAATTGCTGCAGAATAGGAAGGGCAATGAGAATCTGATTGCCTAATGCACAGAACTTCTCTTACCTTTACACTTTATTTTCAGATCCTAAAATCTCTAAAGCTTATTTTTTAAGTAGACAAACCTGAAAGAACTGTTTATATGCATATATATATATATATATATATACATAAAATGTTATCTAATGAACAGATCTTCTGCATAATCCGTCTTCTCTTGTGTCTCTTAGCTAAGATTTTAGGACGAGTAAATCCCCAAGCAGGCAGTAATCTCTCTTACATAAATACAGAAGAGATGAGCATGACTACCTCTGTTGAAAACCTAAAAATTCACAATACTGGGGGGAGTGATTGCACATGTGCTAAGGGGAAAAAAGCAGCACTTCCACACTGAAATCCTCAACGATTTCTGGATTGCTAATAAAAATTACCCCAATTAGAGTAAAAGCCACAGGCTAGTTGAAGAATTCGCATATGTCTTGGACACAGCAAGGTTCCACTCTCAGCACATTAGTGAAGTGGCTGTGACAAGAGCACCTACAATTTATTCCCAGATTAACAGCTCACCTGAGGAAAGCGAGTAAGCATGTGGTGGGGAATGCCCATTATGTTGTGTAAGTAGTCAAATGTCTGTTTGAGTCTCTTTTTACTTGCAGTTAAAATCTTGGGAGTTTTATACACTATCTGTTGAATTTCATTACGTTGAAAACCAAGTTCAATTTCACAAACCTGAAAAAGAGCACAATTTTATCTTCACAAGTCAGCTACAGCAAACTTAGCTTATTTTAGTGTGCCACTGAAATAAACTAATGCTAAATTCTTCTTCCCTTTGTCACACAGCAACAAGAATGCAAACCACAATAATATCTGCCACTCCAGTTCTTCTCAAGTCAGACAATGCAAATTATTTATCATTCTGGATTAAAGTGTAATTTGTTTATAGAATATCCCCAAAATAAAGATGACTTCTGTGAATGTTATGTATTTTTCAGCTTGTCTGAGATATGAACAAAAAAAACATGTCTCCATGTGTATGGCAGTTACAGGCATGAAAACTCTCCCCTAAGAGTCCTTTATCATTTTCAATACCAAGCTGTCAAGAGACTTTCTTGTGGAGCTATTGAGCTCTGTAAAACACACCAATCAAATAGCTAGCGCCTACTATTGCTAATGTGTTACCTCTTTTGCTAATGCATCCAAGTTACATTTTTATGAGAGGGAGAATAATTTCTAGTCTTCAATTTAAGACTGCTGAACCTGAAAGAGATGTGTAGAATATGTGGTGTATTCAATTTATTCTACAGCTCATTAATGTCTAAAATAAGATATCTTTTTCAGAGACTGCCTTGACTTCAATTATGATTTCCCAAAAGGAAAACACAACACATTTTTTCAATAAAATCATGAGCACTCCTCCCAAAGTGCAGAATGGCAAGCAATTCATTGAGCTGTTGAGAAAGAATTCAGCATACAAGAGTGTCTGTTAACTCAGTCATTTCTTCTATCCTCCAGTGACACTTAGAAACAGCTTGTTTTCAGTAATGAAGCGGGTGTGCTTGCCAGTCAACATAACCAGACTTTCACATCAAACTAAGGTACTTCAATTAGCAAAAAGGTGGTGCTTTTGTTTGTCCAGTTTGATGTACCAAGACTGCAGCTCTTTTCCAGAACTGCTTGTCAAATACAAAGGGGAGGGCTTAGGATCTGGGTTTTGAATTTACCTTAGGACTTACAGATCCTTACAGGGAATTGTTTCTAGAGGCAACTAGAAATAAAAACATCAGGTCTTTCAACTCCTGGTTTTTCCTTCTCTACTTCATAAATATTTGTGCACCACACAAAATACCAATCAACTAAAACAGCATTCAAGTATCAAAAGCAGTGTTTGCACATTAGTGGTATCTTCCATGGACCTGAGTTGGCAGGGGTAACTTCCTGCATCAAGACACAACCTGAGTTAACACCCCGTGTTAAATCACTGTAGATGTAAAGTTGGGTCCACTGTAGAGGTAATTGTGGCAAGGATCTTGAGCTTTTATCTTTCATTCTATGATGTGGAACAGCTCCCTCTTGACATGATCAGTGACCTCAAGTGTAAGTTGCTTTGACTGCATTCAGTGTGACAGCAAACATATTTAATATTCAGTAACTCTCTAGGCCACACATGCTAATATCCTTACTGTGGGAGCCTCAGCAATACTCAACAATGTAGTATTCCCACAATAGGCAGTGGTAATGCAAGCTTTCAGGTTTTACCCTGTCAGTGAATCTCTAACTGGGCTTGATGAAACCCTCAGAGGATGGAATAAGCCATCCTTCAGCTCATATAGTCCATGCCTGGTATCTTATGACAACCAGTATCAGCTACTGTACTTGTTTCTAAAGGACAGTCCATTCAGAATAAGGAATACAACCTGATCACTTTTGAACTGTTGGTACATGATTTCACTTTCCCAGTACTGTCCTCCCAACACCAGTTTAGGACATACAGGTCTGAACAGATTCTGAATCCAAACTCCTGAAATGCTTGAGCTTTTAAGAATTAGTATATTCCAATAGGGAGGACCTAAAAATCCTTCCTCTCTCTCCCTCTCACACATTTTAAAAACAGAGGTGCTACACTGTGTATTTCTTGGTAGACAAACAAGATAGTCACACAGAACTGAGGATCTTAAAAACACATTCATTATAATAATGAATCCCTAGCCTGTGGAAACAATGGGCGTTAAAAAGAAAGCACTATTAATTAGAACAGTCTGCTACTTTCCAGTCTCCTCCCTTACCACACGCACATTTCAGATTGCAAGATTTCTAGTGTTTAATAGTTTCAGAACAGTGAGTCTGTCTGAAAATCATACATTTTGATTCATAGTTATTTGTTATAGGATAATGGAATTTCACAAATTGTTACACTACATCATGCTGTTTGGCCTCGATGGCTTTACAGCAGAATAATTAAACCAATACATAGTTACATTTTCAAAAGGGAAAGGAGTCCCCATGGGTTTGAAGTTATTTACCCAACAGTTGTTAATAACGACCATCTGCTATCAGACAATAGGTGTCAAATGCACATTTTGGCAGACTAGTTACCTGCCAGGAGAGAAATAATCAACTGCACATTTCTTGCTCCTAAATACTTATGGACAATCCAAGTTAGCAAAAAGACATAATAATTAAGGGGGGGGAAAGACAGAATATTTTTCTACTTATAAAAAAATGGGTAACAATTTGTGTCATCATATAGCAACTTTTGGCAGGAAGGCACTACATCAGAGTAGAAGACAGAATAAGATAATGCTCCATGTATTGGGTAAGCTTGCATGCAATAGAGGAAGGTAAATTGTTTAACAAAATCCTCAATTATTTTATATTGCCACTAAAATTATTTAATTAAACCCTTTCTGTGCACAATCCCCTCCAGGAATTTTATCTTTTGACAACTCTTAAACTATATGGATACACAATACACTTTTAATATCTCTTCATAAGCTCACCTGAAGATTTTCTTTTACAGGTTCTAATTTGCCAGTCAGTAGCCTTGGAAGACGAATTACTAGATCCTTTGTCTACAATCAGAGAAAACACACAAAAGAAAGAGTATTACTGAAAGTTTGTTTGTAAATTTATCTGTGAAAGAAAGATCCCATATAAACTTCGTTTTTTTCAAAGAGAGATGAAGAGAGATGTATTTAATTTTATCTCTACAGCAAAGATGAATTTGCATGAAGCAGCAGTATATTAAGATGCAAAATGTTACTGAAATATATTCATTTGGAAAACAAAAAATAATGTAATTGTTGTAAAGCAGACAGGAAGAGTGAGTAAAAGCATAAATCAAAAGGAGAAAGTATGCTCAAGTGCCCCATTTCTCTCAGCCCTCAAGTTGTTTCTTCCAATCTTTTTAAAAAAAGTAAACAACACACTATCTGATAGAGGCTATAAAAGGATTTTTCAGTGGCAGTGGCGCTAACTTCAGGATCTGGTCAGACCACAGTATAATGGCAATACAAGAAATTACTCCACATTCCCTAAGGCATCTGATTACTTGTAATCCACTCTGAGTACAAGATAGTGACTAAACCCTTTCCCAAGGAAATATCTTACTTCAAACACAGAAAGGCCAGCAACAGGCACTCTAAAAGCTACAACTGTTCAGCTAATAGAAGCCAATAGAAGAACCCCAGATTCCACTTGGAATTTGACATTCATTGCAACCCCCACCTACTGCAGGACACAACTAACACTGCCCGCTTACTCCAGCAATGTCCAGCTACTACCTCCCCTGAAGATCCCAAAGCAGAGTGCTGAATATCCGCTAAGCACATATTGTGGTACACACACAGGAGCAAACCCAGGGGTCATTCTTGGTGAGCTGAGCATATAGCATTTATCTTGATATGATATTCATAGATTAAACTATTTTTGAAATGATGACTTAAGTATGTTACAGGATCTTGAAGAGATGAAGAGAACCAAATAATTTTCCAGAAGTTGAAAAAGCTGCTGGGTGCTTCAGTAATTCAGTCCTCTGACCCACCTCAAGTCATAAAACTGGACATACACATGCTTGTTTGACAATAACCTGTAGCAGGTCATCTTCAGAAACTATACTTCGGGTCCTGTGAATGTTAGGTGTCCATATCACTTCCCTGGACAGTTACCGTCCTGTAACCCTCTAGTGACATTACTGATGATAACATGTTTGTTGATAACCTCCAAACACTTGGAGTATTCATATTGCAAAACCTTACAACTGTCATTAACAAAATACCTAAAGACTTCAGTCTTTACCTTTTTTACACTGAGACCAAGTTCATTTTTGAAGAAACCCAGTCTGTTATCCAGTCTTTCCACTGAAAACAACAGCAAATATGGAGCTCTTGAGACCATCTGAGCAATTTCTGCCTTACCAAATTTTTTTGATTTTAGGTAAGCCACTCTAGAAAGAGAACAAAAACAAAATAAAATCCAGTGATGAAAATTTTATTGCCTCCATTTATTCAGTACTTGCTTAAATTCCTCAGTGATATCTTATAAATGGACAGATGTTCTAGCATTAACATGCAACCCTGCCAAAAATAATTAGGGTGAAATCTGCAGTTATCGTAAAAGCAAAATACCCTCCCTTCCAATTAATTAGAAGTAAAATAAACCTCAGAGCAGAATGTCAATACTGAAGACAGATTTTAATTCCTTCCAGCTGTACTTAAGCAGATAACTATGTTAACCTATGTTTAACTACCAGCCTGTCTCCTAGATTGCAAATACATTAATAGATCATCATAGGGTATGGACAAGAAGATATATACAGCCTTTTGCTATTTTAATGAATTCCATTTCTACTGCTGAAAGAATAGAGTACTATACCTCATACATCCCATACATTGGCACTGTTTTGCCAATAGCATTGGAATAGAAATATCATACAATGATGCTATGTGTAGAGATATTGTTGAAAAAGACATTTCTATATCAGCTGAAATTATGTTTGCCACAATAGGACCCTACTTTCAGTCACTGGCCTAACGAGTAAGTAACAAACATCTGGTTGTCAGAAAGCAAAAGAAGTTGACTAAAGTTTTGATGTTTAACAGAGCTTGCTTGCTTTCTTTCTTTCCAAGTCAAAACTTTTTCCAAACTTTGTTGAATTCAGTGAAAGTGAAATCCTATTTCAAGTACTGTTTGCAGTAGATGATTACCACAGCTCCCAGAAAAAAAGGAATGAAGAGGGGAAATAGAGCACACAAAGTAAAGAGAGATGATTAATCCATGTAACACCATGTACTAAACTACTAAACTACCATCTGGAGAGGTTTCCTCTGGTTATAGATGACAGTAATTGTATTATGAGAAGTATCTGCAGTCAGATCAACTTAGAAAACACAAGAATTGGTTTTATCTGGTGGCAATTAAGATATTAAACGGATTGCAGAATACTTTGCAGAAGCAGATATTCAGCAAAAAGCAGGCTCTCTGTTAAAACATGTCTTGTGGAGGAAAAAGACATAAAATTGCCTTCCACTCACTACAACTTCCCCTTTTCCACAAATCCTCAAAAATGAAGTTATCACAAGCCAAAATCTTCCAGACAGAAGATATAAGAACAAGCTCTAGGGAACCAATTCTTAACTGAGCAGGCATCCCAACAGAGAAGGTAGCAGCCTAGGCTCCAGACAATGACAATGGAACTGGCACAGCTTTCAAGCATCCCAGAAACAGCTAAATGAGCAGATTCAAAATAAAATATTTCCTTTGTCCTGACTCCACTTGTTTTTTGTTAACAAGTCATTAATATTCACACCTAAAGCATTCCTTCCTGGAAAGGCAAGAAACTTAAAAGAGGAATGGCAAGATTGTAATAACTTAACTCTAGAAACTAATATATTAAAGGAACAAAACTATCCAACCTGGGCAAATGCTGAGATACATCTGTAAGTCCTGGCACCAAGGTTAGCCCTCCTTCTACTACAGGGGTCAGCAGTTCTGTGTAGCATGTTAACAGTTTTAAGTCATCATTAACACCAGCATAAAACAAAGCATCTGGTGCAGCTGCAGTACAGACACTGATTTGCAACTGTCAAAATTGTTGGGAATTATGGAATGTTTTGACTTTTACAGTGTTTATCTGAAGTCAAATGCCAAACCTATTGAAATTTGTGTTTTGTTTCCTGGCAACATGGAATCCATAGCAATAAAACATTCCAGAGTGATGTAACCAATACCATGTCCATCTGCACCGAACTGTTTATGCAAAGGTGATACTCAGCTTTCAAAAGACAGCTATTTGAGACACACTCACTTCACAGCCGTTACAGCACACTTACTTTAAAGCTTGCAGGAAAGCACTCACCAGTGTCAAACTTACTGAAGAATCATACTGCAGAAAATTAAGAAGAAATTGGATTGTTCTATTTAGCCCCTACTTCACTAACCAGCCAGTGCCACAGGACTGTCACTGGAAATAAAATCTGATTTCATGGAAGAGTTAGGATATTTATCACCAAAAAAAAAAAACCCAAAAAACCAAACAAAAACCAAAAGCAAGTAAACCCCCTCTCTTCACAAGAGCGCAAACAACTCTGATATCTATACTCAAAACTACTACTGGAAAATGACACAGGTTCTTTTTGGATATTTTTTCTGAAAGGCCACTTACTGTACAAGTTAGATGAGGGGAAGAACAGAGGGGAAAGAAGTCAGCTCCATGTTACACAAGAGTCTACTCATATGCCTGTTTCTAAATATCTGTCTTTTCAGAATTCTGTCTCAGGCAGAAATGCTACTAACATGCAAGAGCCAAGATGACAGACTTTCTTCTCTGGAATTTTTGAATACTGGGAAGTTTTGAGTTCATTAAAAAATGCATGTACACGCACATGTAAATTGTTCTGAAAAAATCTATTGAATTAGGAGTAATGTTACAAATAAAAGTCCATTTTAAGGACTAAGGAACAGTTAGTTTAGGGCCATGAAAGTGCAAATGAACACACAAATTCATTCATTGTAGTGTTGTGTTGAGTTTCAGCTGGACAACAGGAAAAAAACATCACCAAAACCTCCTACTGCTATTAGATGTAAACAAAGAAGAGATCTGGTCTGCTTCTTTTACTGCAGAATTCATGAGGTTTTGAATTGCAACTGAAGAGTTTAATATTGTTCTACAAATTTATGTAAAGCCCCAGGGATTTAATTTTGGAATGAAAGCTGACACAAGTAAAGCAAGTGGCCTAAGATGGCAAGCTCCTTCCTCTGTGGCAGAGAGACAGGGATGGGCAGTAAAATTTGGTAATAGACAGTTTTCAGGTGGATCAAGGTGTTGACTTATGATATCACCACATTAGTGCCAACAGATGGGAAGGCACAAGAACACGGAGCCAGGGGCTGAGTAAGAAAGAAGGCAGCAGGCAACACAGGTTCCTTCAGACAAGATTAATCCAACTGGGAAACCAGATCTTCAAGCCAAGGGGCTTAACACCCTGCTGCTATTTGAAAGGCTTACCTGGTTTCTAAAGCTTCCAGATCTTCACCAAGGATGTATGGATTTTTGGTCAGGAATGGTCCCAACTGATTGTCTTCTATACCCACATCCTTAAGAAACAGAAGTATTTTTTTAATATCTTTTTCAAAGTCCAAGGTCAGTAAGAGTTGACCTGCCTTTTGACGTTTCTCCACTTTGGATAAGTCAACTCCTACAACAAACAAAATTAGATATTGTTTTAATTAAACACAGATCCTGCTTTCTATGACTGTTTCACAAAAGCATGTTGGAATTTATAGGATTACTCAATTTTTTGCAGTGATTTAGCATACTTTAATTGCTCAACACACTAAGGTCACAACACCTTGTATTTTGTGGAAAGACTCCAGATAAAATAAGCAGTCATTTTAGAAGCTTTTGCTGAGTTTATTTATTGAAGGAAGACATTTGCAGTGAATCCTACATGTGCCACATGTAGAGACCTACTTTTGTTGCACAGAAGTATGTATGCATGAAATTTCCAAATCCGTTATAAAAGGGAAGGGGACAATTTTGCAGTGAAGTGCAAAATGGGGATAGATTTCCCCCTCTCAAATATTAATTTCTCTAAACCTCTTCCTAGTCTTCCTTGCATGTTTGGGCAACAAGGTAGTCAGCAACCTTGAACTCAGCTATCTCTGTAGTCCAAGTGTTTTTTGATGGGAAGTAAGGTTCTCTTCAATCCCTTCCCTTTTGCCTCTCCAGTTTGCTGTGCCTCACTCCTAAGATTTTTGATCTGAATAACATTCTGCTGCTTTTTGCCACTGGTCACTGTTCCTATTTCCAGTTTACAAGGTAACTAGTAAGTGCAAAGCACAAATGACAGGATCTCCAAAGCTCCAGTCACAGGCAGACTACACGAACAAAATCACACATACCTAGGTGGACAAGCTTCTCAAGGGTTTCTGAGTGATCAACATAATCTCGGAGTGTGGAAGACTGAAGTGGGACAAGTGGATCTGCAATGATCTGTACAGCTTCTTCCTCAGAAATCTCTTCCAAAGCAAATGAAGGTGGGATGTCATCCCAGTCTAGGAAACAAGTACAGAAAACCCAAATGCATTTTGTGAAAGACAGAGCTGCTCCCACCAGATGCTATAGAGCTCTCTTAAAATTAATTTCAAAATGCAGGAACTCTGTGCATGCAATAAACAGCCAATCTATTATTTGAAACATAAAAACACAGACTCTACTTCAAGTTTTTGTCTCTGTTCCATCTCCTGGTCACTGTCCATCAGCTTTTACTCATATGGCCGAATCTGTGTGTGGTGCCCAGCAAGCCTGCTTTCAGTCTGCTGCCTAGACCCCTGCAGACAACACATCACATCACCTTCTGGAAAATGATTGTCTTTCATGTCTTCACAAATGCATTATTGCCTGATCATAGCCAGACAAGAGGCAACTGCAAAGATTATTTTTCATAATCTGATAAGCCCACTGCTTTGTGGCTCTCCTGAATCTGATGTCTGAAATGCAGCCCTTTTAACTTTCAATGTATTTCACAGCCAACTCAACCAAGCTACCATGTCTTATCCATTACAGAAAGGCAGCTGGCTGCCATGATCTCTAATAGCAAAAGGACTAATTTCCTACTCAGTAAGGTTTCAAAGAGAACATCATTATGCTTGCTTCCCCTTATGTGTTCCAAGTCACAGAACTCACTGTCTTTAAAAAAAAAATTCTCTAAACAGATCTATTTTTCCATTGACAGGAGCTCACAGCAGCAAGATGAAGGCAAGATTGCAGGCTGGCTACTAGCATCCACCTCAATCATCAGTTTGATTACTGATGAGATGCCCTGATTATGAACTCTTCAGAAGGGGGATTTTCTGGGCCCTGTACCTTTGCATAATGGCTTCGTAGAGACCAGGGTAACACTCTTCCATGTCAAGAAAACAAAGGCACACCAGAACTACCAAGACAGATTCCAAAGTAATTAGGATGTTCCTAATGTTCCAGGAAGAGTTACACAGACTAACTCGATAGCTGTTCAAGGTCTTGCCACTTCTTTTACTCACAGCCTCAGAAACGAAAGCACAGCAAAACTCTTTTCAGCAACATTTATATATTAAACAGGAACTCTCCAGGAATCATAGGAGTATCAAGTGTTTCCTTTCAACTTGTTGAGGATTGAACCAGTTTATAATAAGATCCATTCCAGAAGCATGCATGTCTTTTATTGACACTTTAAGGCAATAAAATAAATATTATTTAATTTTTTGTATAATCAATATAAATTTATTTAAGGCAATAAATAAATAAAATTTATTAAAGGCAATAAAATTCTACAAGCACCCTCTCCAGTCAGGCTGTAGGCAGATAAAAATCTAGCATGTGGATAAACTGTATGGCAGGTACAGATACACACAAGCTGGCTGACCCATCATTCTAGTGCAGCACTGTTTCACAACCAGCTACACGCAGAGATCTCCGCTGCAGCTCTGAGACACCCCAAAAAGCAAGCTCTGTACAATCCCAAAGCAGAATCTGAACATGCAAGGCTGCTTAGCAATTCAGAGCAAGTTTCCCCAGCATACCCGAAGTATTTTGAAAGGATGGAAATTTTAGAATCCTCGTTTAGACATAAAAGTAGGAAAAAAGTGAGTAAATTTCCTCAGGGCAGCAACACCAAGGCGACGTTGTATTTATCTCCTTTGCTCAGAAGACAGCTGGACGAGCATTTCTCATCAGGGCAGTGCTTAAGGAAGCTTCACACTGCTGCCTCCTGTTGTTCATCCTTGATCACTCACACGGCCGTGCTGTGTGAGCTGCTTCAGGCGCGGAATCTCCCAGCCTCGCTCAAAAAAACCCAAAAAACCACCAAAACACCCCAAACCCTTTCGTTTCTACCAGCACGTATGTGATGGAAAGACAAACTTTTTATGCAAAGTCCTTCAAACTGCAGCTCCACGCCTGCATTTCTATCCAAAACATTATAGATTTTATCCTACTTTAAAGGTATTCTTTGTATGCCACCTGAATAAATATCTGAATTAACTACGGAGCTAAAAAGAAGTGAAAGTCAGGAACTCCAGATACGTATTTTAGGCAAACAGGACAAAAAATGAGAAGGCAGCTGAGGTTAAACAGCACCATACTGAAAACATAATTTGGAGACTCGGGAGAAATGGTATCCCTTAAAGCCTCTTACCTTCGTCCAGTACGTTTGCATTCAGATCAGGTAATGTTTCTGCTTTTGCTTGCTCCTGTTGTACTGAAGGCAAATTACTTTCGGGAGAAGAGAAGGATCCATCCTTGGCGCTGTTGGGCGGGGAACAGCTTCCTACAGACACATGCCTGCATGCCTGCAGTCTCCACAGAACAGCCTTTCCAGCAGGCAGCACGGTCTGAGCGGGAAGCTCACGGCAGGCCTGTGCGCTGCTGCCGCAGCTCCTCAGCCGCCGAGGAAACTCAACAGCACGGGCCGTGCTCAGCAGGCAACGCCAGCGGGAGGCATGCCGAGCCCACACAGCCATCATCCTCCTCAGCACAGCATCCTATGGGAGAGAGAGGGTGCGGAGTGACACAGGCACTGCCTGCCTCTCCGTACAGCCGGGAGCGTGAGTCCCCTGGGCGTTACAGCGATTCCTCACTACAGAGCACCAAGTGCTGCCTTAAGGCTTTAAACGCGCGACAAACGGAGGAGCTGGGTCTGAAGGCCACCGCCCGCCGCCCTGCATGACACCCGTTCCCTTGGGAGCACGGCGGAAGCCCAGCCAGGACCTCAACCCTCCCGGGGGGACGGGGCCCTCCGCGTAAAGCCGTCACCGCACACTCGCCACAGGGCGGACAGGCTGGGTTGGGCCGCGCTGGCCTCCCCTCGCAGGGCTACCCACGCCGGCTGCCGCTGCACACAGCCTGAGGGAAAAAGGGCAGCGCCGCCCGGCTCGGGACGAGCGGGACCCGCAGGACCCGCCACCGCCTCACCTGCGCTGCGCCGCACGGCACGGCACGGCGCGGCGCGCCCACGTGTGTCCCGCGCCCCGGCCCAGCCTGGGCGACACCATTCGGGAGGAAAGGGGGGGAACAAGCAGCAGCGTCCTTCGCTCCGCTCGTTCTAGAGGAGCGGTGTGGCTCCGTCTCCCCCCCCTCCCGCTCTCCGTTGCTCCCTCCCTCGCCGCGTGGGAGCGGCAGGGCGAGCTCCGCCCCTCGGCGCGGCGGGCGCGGCGCTGCCCCGCTCGGCTCGCTCGGCTGCGCTCGGCGGGACGCGGCGAGGGCGGGCGGCCGCGCCGGTTCGGGCCGCGCCGCGCCGCGGAGCCAGAGTTGAGCTGAGACGAGGGGAGAGAGCGGGCGAGATGGCGTCGTGCGTGGGGAGCCGGACCCTGAGCAAGGACGACGTGAACTACCGCCTGCACTTCCGCATGATCAACGAGCAGCAGGTGGAGGACATCACGTTGGAGTTCTTCTACCGGCCGCACACCATCACCCTCCTCAGCTTCACCATCCTCAGCCTCATGGCCTTCGCCTTCACCAGGTGCGCGGCCGCCGCGGGGAGCCCAGCCCCGCCCCTGGCTGCCGGCATGCAGGGGATTCCCGGGGCAGGGCATGGGGAGGGTCGCTGCCCGGCCCCGGGGCGAGCAGGGGCAGCGCAGCTCCCTCCGGGCCGGGCCGGGCCGGGCTGTGCCTGCGGTGCTCCCCGGGCCGGTGTTACACCGCCGGGCTCCCGTGCCCCTGCTCGGCAGGCCCGCGTTGGAGAGCGGGCATCCTCCCATCTCCATAGCGCTGATGATCATCCCCACTGCGTTTGCTGGGAACTTGTTCATCGTTTTGTGCATCTCTGTGGAAGTCTCTGCTAAGATGCGTGTTTGAAGGAGTTGCCAAAAATGGGCTTTATTAGGCTATGAAGCAGCCCCGCAGTGACATCACCCCAGTAGATGATTTACCAGCCGTGCGGTGGATGGAGTGCTGTTGTGTGGCATCACTTCTGTACCCCGCACTGTCCATGGCCAGTCACAGGTTGGCTCAGGCCCTGGCGCCGATGGCATTAGCCACATCCTTTGCGCCACTGGAAAGGCTCTGTGGGCATCGCCCCTGCAGGCATTCATGGCAATGCTGCTAGCAATGGAGAGGTTTTTTCGGGAGCCTAACTTGAAAACAAAGGGTGTAGCAGTGCAATCTGATGGGTATCTTTCGTGTTTTTTGAAGTTGTGCATACTTTTAATTGTCTCCTGCTGCATGTGAAGGTGATTGCATACTGCTCCTTTAGCCTAAATTGTAGCCTAAAATGTAGTCTGTAGGCAGTGATTCCTGAAGAGTTTTGGTGAGGTAGTGCCATGTGTTTTAGGCTCATTTAAACTTTTGTGGCATTGTGTGTACGCTGTCACGGATTTTAATGGTCTTGTGGTGGTGAATCCCCCCTTCCCCCTTAAAAGTGATGTTATTCATTCATGATAACTCTCCATTTGATGTAAGAAAGTCACTATTTGTGACTAGGCCTGATAACACAGTTCAGTGTGTAATCTTATATTTTATTCTAAGAATTCAAACGTATAATTTTTATCAACTGTGAAATAATGGCTAAGCCTGGCTTGAGTTGAGACAGGAGCATAAGGAAAAGTAAAATAGTATAACTACAGATAGTCTGAGGTGTGCCTTTTCTCGTTTCAACATGTGTATGGCCCCAAGGAAGATACTTTTGGTGAGCACATCCCTAGCTCTACTTGGATCCCTTCTTAACTCCAAAATCAGAGACATGTTTCAGTGCTCTGCTACAATGTTTAATTACAGACCTTTGCTAAAAGTGCTCCTCATGCCTTCATCCTCTTACCTGATCACTTTTCTCCTGAAGGGCTAATTTAGGTCAAACTTGTGAGTCACTAAGAGATTCTCATCACAGTGTCATTCTGAAGGATTAATAGAAATGATTGCTCACCTTTGGGGAAGGAATTTTGGCATTAGCTCTTTCAAGCAGAGGATGAGCCAAGAAGCAATTTCAGGACTATAGAGTCTTCTAGATGCTAATAAAATTGATTCACTTCTGGGATGTTTGTTTGCATTTTTCCGGGAGGATTGCTGGTTTGTCTTTCCATTTGTTTTGCTAGCTCTCTTTCTGACTTCTTCTGTTTCGTTTTCTTCCCTCTATCTCTGCCTCATTTCCTGTGTTTAAATACCAGTTGACTTCTCTTTAACTCTTCTCTATTTCTGCTCTTCCTGGGTTGTGGAAGACACTCTGATTTTACTTTCCCCTCTCCCCTTTCTGCTATTTCAGACTATTTTAGGAGTTTAATAAATCTCCTGAGTGATACAGAGTGCTGCCTCTGTGCCTTATTTGGGACGCTTATTTGGTCCAAACCATATACACTCTATGTGAAACTGGGGGAGAGGAGATACTTCCCCACATGCTTTTACAGTCTGTGCTGCCAGGTCTGGTCTTTCTGTTTCCATCAGCTTTTTGCATTGTGTCTATACTGATGGTTCATTTTTCCACTTCCTGGGCACAAGGCGCTGTAGACTTCCCAGTAAGGTGTCACAAGTGATTCTTTGCTTCCCCTGTGCTGTCAGTTGTTCCGTCATTCTCCTGGGCAGTTTGTTACGTGGGGGATTTTCTATGATATATTTATGCTGATGTTGTGAAGTAAAATTTATTTTTTCAGGAACTTCATCACAGACAGAGGAAATTCTGCTTCCCTTAAAGTCTTTGTTGTCTCTTCTATAATAGTTTTGTGTCAGAAGTATGTGGAGGGTTCTGAGAAACTTAGAAAATACTTTTCCCTTGTATGTGGTAAGCCATACATAACATGAAGTCCTCCTTAGGATCACTGAGAGCAGCTTATACTGTCTTTGAGCTGATAGATGAAAGTGAAACTGAACTTCAGGGAGCAGTAATCTTCAGCTATGATGATAATAATCCAGAAAGAGAAATGTGTGTTTAATTTTTCTGTGTTAAAGTGGGGAATAGAGGGTATTCTATTCTTTGAAGCACATCCTTCTAGTGCTTCTGACAATGGCTGTAGTTTCCCTGGTTGTTTCCTGCTGAATGAGCCAGACATAGCTCCTCTGCTTCTATCCTGCACTCTTGGGGCAGACATATGGAGTGGCTCTAGCTTTCCCTGTCCTCTTCCACCCTAGATAGAGGTATGTGGCCTTCTCTGAGCCCAGAGACAACTAGCAGGAGTGAGTGCTGGAGGGGATATTTTGTGGGACACAACAATAGAACTGAGGAAGGTGACAGACTAGTAGCTTCTGGTATGAAGTTGCAGGGGTTTGTGGAAGCAGGAGTAAGACCTATGAGGATGTAGAGCTTTTGTCTTCCACGTCCCTTGATTGACAGAATTGATTAAACTGGATTATTGTGTATTTTAGGTTTGGTTGATTTTAGGGAAGATATTTTTTCTCCCTCTCCCACATTCCAAAGTTAGTGTCCTAGCTATTTTCTCCTCAATTGAGTATCCTCTTTTTTTTTTTTTTTTTTGGTGATGTAGTAACTTACTAGTTGACATTTTTGTAATGTGCTCTGGAGAAGAACAGGATCGAGATAAAGATTATGTGGTTATTATGTACTTTGTTTTTTATTATTTCTTCTCCAAAAAGCCACGGAATTGAAAATGCCCTGATAAAGTGGGTTAAAATTGAGAGAATTTTCATCTGTCCTCCCACGCAAGCAGTTGAAATCTTAGTTTTGCTGCATGAATGCTTGTATTTCAACGTTTCTGGGGCTAAGTGAGGAGATGATTTAACACATTTTCCCAATTGCAGCCTGTTGTGATTGCATCTTTCCCTTTGGCATTCCCCAAAATAGTTCTTCCAGGTAAACACTGTAATTCTTATATTAGCTAATGCACAGCAGCAAGTTTCTTGCTTCCACTTGTTCTTACTTGCTTCTGGCGAGAAGATTGGGTGTCTGTCCCTTGTGAAATATATCTGCAAGCCAAAATGAGATGCCTTGCCACTCACTTGGAATGAAATGCAGTTTAACACTGCATACACCTTTGTTGATTTTGGGGGGAAGTGGTGCCAACATGACTAGGACAGTTTTCCTGAAGCTGAGTAGTACTCAGAAGCCTGATAAGCAAAGGTGAGGACTTTTCATCCCACCTGGTGCAGCAATTAAGTAATGTGATTGCAATGTCTTCACTTCTTTCTTGGCCCTGATGAATTGATGTGATGAGACCCCAGTTATTTGCGCTATCTTAAAAAAAAATTTAAAAAATCATTATTTTGGTGGCAGCCATTACACCACGTTCCTGTGTGTTATTTGCAGATGTTAAAAGAGGGATATGGTTTTGCTGTGTGAGCCATCAGAGCCTGAGGCTCTGGCTAGGAAGTGCACAGGATGGCATAAGGCTCTTGGGATTGCCAGGGGGGCCAGACTTAAGCTCTGGAACTTGGGGTTTATAGCTGATACAAAGTGTCAGCCTGTGCAGCATGGCTGTGGAAAATGACTGGTAAAGCTGGACTCGGCTGGTTTTAAAAAAATTCTGTGGGGAGTCTGTAAGGCTTGCAGAGAAACCATTGGTGTTTAATGCACTTCTTCCTGCCATACAGTCAAACTAACACAGTGCTTAAATGCCTCACAGTGATGAAAGCCTGCTGTGGAGCCCTTATGGTTCAGTTTTTGCGGAAAAGAGAAATAATTTGGCTGAGAGCTATTTTGTAGCTGCAGCAAGTATCTAATTTGGAGAGCATTTATGCTGTCATGGATTCTTTCTGTCACGGATCCAGAAATGTGCCAGATGCTCTGTCAGGAAGAGCTTTATACCTTTAAAATTTGCTGAGAAGTTTTTTCATCATGTTGGGAATAAATAAAGGAATATACTAAAATGGATATACTGATCCTAAGTATATGAAAATTCCCCAGGTAGTAAAACTTTTACTTCAGTTGTAGTGGGTGATACATTATGAAATATTCACTATTTATGCTATGATAGTCTGAAGTTTGTTCCTATTTGTATTACTGAAGTATCCCAGAAGCTGTCTGCTGGTTAGAAAACTTGAGTGAGGGTTATTTTGTTGATCTTGCTACCATAGTCTACCTGCCTGAAAAGAAAGAGCTTTGTCAAGCTTGCCTTGGCATTCCAAACTGAATTCTTAGGTCTCTCTTTTGGCCATAATACAACAGTAGCACAAATAATACCTTATAATATATCTAGAGCTTTGGCTTAATAGATAGTAAATTGATATTTTTCCTTGGGTCTTTTAAGTTGTGCTGTGTCTCTGTTAGAGATTCTAAGCTGTATATTCACTGTATATTCATTGTTTCCAAAGACTGATTGTAGTCATTATTTCTGCCCTCATCTCGGGCATTCGACATTGGGGATAGACAAAGAGAACTGAAGGGTATTGCAAGCAGCACCAAAACACCAGAGAGAAACCTAGGAATTGCATCCAGGCTTCCAGAGGTTTTAGTTTAGGTCTTTTTGCTGTGTAAAAGTACTTTTGATCATGTTTCTATAAATATTAAAGCAGGAATATTTTTTTCACCTTATGTTAAATTTAGTCATTGCTTCTACACTGACTTCTAACAATGCTAATGGTTTGCATGTGTTTATTAAATATTTAACCCTCTTGTAAGAAAGGGACACCCATGAGTGTAGCGTGAAAATCATTGTGCATCACACTGCAATTACTGTCTTAACTTGTTACATAATGAGCATGCATATTTCTTACACTCGATTTCCATGTATTCTTTATTTAAATAATGTATCTTAGGAGCTTTTTTACTTCATCCGTATAATGTACTTTAACACTGTGTTGTCTGTCTCTTTAGGGATGATTCTGTACCAGAGGATAATATTTGGAGGGGTATCCTCTCTGTGATTTTCTTCTTTCTAATCATCAGTGTTCTAGCTTTTCCTAATGGTGAGTAAGGTTTACACAGTTTATACTTCATGTTTTTGAAATGTGAATTTCTTTTTTTTACTTACTTTTTACTTTATGTACTATTTTTTTTACTATATTTACTTTGATTTTTATTTATATACCAATTTTCAGTTTATTTTTTCTTTACTCCTTTGAATTCCTTTATATTAAGGAGCAGTCAGAAAAATGGATTGTAGTCATACTGAGCAGAGATAAGTGTTATTTATAGCTTATTATTTATAGTCGGTATTTAACAAGGAAGTCAAGTTCTCAAAATCAGTGTCCTATTTGCAGATGTGCAGTTGCAGCTCAGATTGCTAAGTAATGATGCTAACAGACCCTTAAATAATGTTTAAGAGGACTCTGCCTCAATGTGTTTTAACAGAAGTGTCATTCTAAAAATTCTGAGACACAATACCTTACATAAAGCACCTTTCCAGAAGATAGTGATAGAAATGGTTTAAGTTGCATTACAACCACATGTAAAACCACAGAAGGTTAAGCTGGACAAAAGTTTTGGTAGTTGTGTGAAGAGCAGAAAGTGCAAAAAAGTATGAAAGTTTGTGTATCACTTAATTCTGTGGAATGAATGCTTCTACCTAGTTTGTCTGTTTTGGTTTTTGAATTTTTACTTGTTGCTGTCAGCAAAATCATGATTCTTGGATCAAGTCTAAACTGCCTCACAACTGGCAGTATTTGGAGGAAAAACAGTGATTGTGTTCAGGGCTTCGGACTGCAGAGTTGGGATGTGTTTTTCCATATGTTAAAATTCCCTTGTACACACTTTTCACAAGGTGCTCCCTGAAAAACTGAATGCCAGAGAAAAACAAGTGTTATGCATTCAGTGGTGAAAGAGTGGTTTGCAGTGTGTGTTGAAAATATTTGTTGAGCCACTTCTTACTACCTAAATATATGACTCATCTTTAGAGGTTTTCCAGTTTCACCAGACTTGCCTTGTATGCTCTTTACATTAGCTGAGAGGTTTTTAATCTAATCAATCCATTTCATCGCTGGCTCTAAAGTAAATAATACTAACACTGGTAAAGAGCATAGGTGTCTTCCTTCTAGTCACCTATATATGATGCACAGTTTGGAAATTTCAGGAGGCCTGTTTGGTAGCATTTCACGTTGGTCTGAAGGCTAAGCACCATGTTTCTTTGAAATTTGTATTGGATGTCTTAACTGGGAGCAAGCTGCAGTTTGGAAACCAGGTCAGGACATCCTCAGGTGACACCTGAGATGTGGTATCTGCTGAACAAACAGCATGCTACTTTTCTGGAAATGACTCCTTAAAAGTAGTGAAAAATTTTGTCTTCGTGCTACCAATCGGCAGTCTCCTTTTTCCACTCTGAAAACTGCTGTTACTTTTTTTTTCTTTAACAATATAGAGCTCCAGCTTTTAGGTGTATTACATAGTTTGATGAAGAACTGCTCCATGCTCTTGCCATGTACTCATATGAGATATACTCAAAAATAAATTTTGTGGTTCTTACTGTCTTCTAATAACCTTTTCGTTTATTGTCCACAGGACCCTTTACACGTCCCCACCCTGCTATATGGAGGATGGTTTTTGGTAAGTGTGTGTTTCTGACTTTTGCATTGAGTTCGCAGGACTTGCCATTTTAACTTTCTGATGAATGGGACTGTCATGAAGCATAATTGTGTATCAAACTTGTGTGAATGTTACTTCCCTCCCACTTCTGAGCAGTTGCTTATAATCTATTCTTAGTTATATTCGGGATTATCATTGTAGTTACTCTGTGTCAGGATGTTGTAAATGAAATCACCAAAAAGGGATCATTCTTTCTGATACTCTGTTTTAATACTGTTTTGTGCTTCTTTCCCCCACCTTTCCTACTGTCATCTCTTCCAACCCCAGCTACTACATAGACTATCTGACTTCTAAATCCAGTTGAGTAGGTGGTTTCTTTTCATTATTGGCAAAACATGCTATTACATTATATGTTTATTAAATTGTTTCATTGCATAGCTTAATATTTATTTCTTGACATGTATATATTAATATTCTTATCATTTCATTAAAAGTACCTGTTCTAAATACCAATAACATTCATAGTTTGGAAAATAATTCTATTAGGTCCAAAACTAACAAAGTGAAATCCTGCTCCTTAAATATCTGCATTATACAGTAAAAACATGAGGAATTTTATTTCCAAGTAATTCAGGGTTCACAGAACATACGCTAGACTGCACATTTGATTATTTTTAGGGGGACTGAAGGTTTCTCTCTCCTGCCACCTTACATCTAAAAATAAGTAGCTTCCCAAAGTAGCTGATTACTCATCTGTTGACATTGAGAGGATACTGCTGATTAGACAGTACTTGTTAAACAATCCTGCTTCTTGTGAAATTTGGGAAACACAGATCCTACTGCTCACTTCAGGTTTCAGCACATGTAAAGTAAAAGGTCATTCTCAATGCTGATACTGTCAGAGCTTGACCCCTGTACTTTTTGGAAAAGGCTGCATGCAAAATCAGGAGCAACATTTTTCTCTATGTAATTCCGCTTCTTCTGGCATGGTTCATTTAGCTGTGCTTCAGTTCGCAGACCACTTTGGTAGATGAAGGGCAGGACTGGTGTGTCCTCAATATTTCTGGTTGCATCCTTGCCTGCAGGCTGTGCTTCCTTTAGTAGGGTGACATCTGCTCACCTCGTGTTTCTGGGAGGGACTGCAGAGGACCATATAGATACTTCCTGTTCATGTGTGTGTCTTTGAGCAAAAGTTGCTTTTTGCTTTTTAGCATACACTGGTGACTACCAACATGTGAGTCCTGGTTATAGTTTAAAATACCTTCTTAGAATTTCTGTAGTTTATTTTGGGTGGCAGATCCTAAGTTTGTTCACATTAATCTTTCTGCCTTCCATGACATTGCTGCAGGATACAAGTAAGTTAGGCTATGGAAATAGTGTTAATACGCCTCTTCCAAATGTGGTCTTGGATATCTGTGAACTTGTGAATAATGTAAAGATATGCTCCCAACAACAGCTTCACCTACCCACAGATCTACACCTAGGATTCATGTTGTAATAACTTAAAAAAAAAAGAAATCCATATTCAGACAGGAAGGAGAGAACTGGTATTCCCAAATGCAATAGTGTCTCATAATTTATAATGTGAAAATGAATAATAATCATATTTATCTTTAAAAGGTTCAAGCAGCAAATTTTTCAGCTCACAAAAAGCTCAGATATGCATTAGTTTATATTTCTATATAAACTCTTTATTGCCAACAAAGCTCAGAATTGCCAGGTGGCATTATTAAATTGAGCTTTATGTTGAAATCTGTGTAAAGGTTTAGGGAGCTGCACTGGTGAGACCAAGAATACTTAATACAAAGGTACAGGGCTAATGCAATCATGGATCCGAATGCATCTGTTACCAAGGAGCTTCCTGATCACAGCCTTGTACGATGTGTGTCTAAACTGATTAGACTGATTTTGCGTTGATTAATTCATGCAGTTGAACATGTATCGCTTGTCACAGGAGGGGATATGAAGGGCTGAGTGCTCAGACATTGCCATCTGACTTGTGTCTCTTCAGCTTTTCTGCATGTAGCTGCTGCATATAGGAATTCATTTGTAGAACAAACGTTTGAAAACAGCTTTTTGGACTTTCTGTTCCAAGCAGTTTTGTGAGTGAACATGATTTTAAAACTGAATCTTTTTGCAGGTCTCAGTGTGCTCTATTTTCTGTTCCTGGTGTTCGTGCTCTTCCTTAACTTTGAGCAGGTGAAAGCAGTGATGTACTGGCTGGACCCTAATCTTCGATATGCCACAAGAGAAGCAGATATTATGGTATGTATCCATGGCAATTTATTGTACGTACTTAATGTTTTCCATGAGTGGGAAGGGATAAATCTGAATTTGCTGATGTGAGCAGTGTCAGTTTGTGGCTATACTTGGCAGAATCAACAAGTCCTTTGTGTCAGCTACTACTTACTTATATTGAAATTGACTGGAGTGAAAAACAGTCTTCTCAGTAGTTTTCTTTTTTCTAATGTAGGTATTTGGATAAGTGTGCAGTTGGGAATATGATATACATTTGCAGTGGATTCCTTTTGGTAATAGATAAGAGCATTGATACTGAAAACAGAATTAGCCAGGTGGCATCTGAATGAAGCCTGTATGATGTGTGTCCCAGATCAGGTTTTTTGATGCCACAATGCTGCACTCCAAGAACTTTGGTCTTGCCTTGTTGCTCTGAGCATAGTACATTACTGTCATACTATGGAGCATGTGGAGTGTGTGTATGTACAGCAGCTGCAGGACTCTGCTCCCTTCCAGTCACTCAGCTGAGCACTGATGCTGTTACCATTGGGAAATTATTTCCATAAACCATAATCTGGAGTGGCATAGAAAGCCAGGCTTGTTCTTCTGCTTATTGAGCAGCTTGCAAAGAATTTTTCATAGAGAGGACAATTCCCATGAGGTGGGAACATGAACACAGAGAGCTGAGGCTGGAAAAGGAGGCTTGGGAGAAGGGTGTGAGTTATGTAGGGAGGCAAACAGAATGCAGTGTGAGCAGTTAGGCACCAAGCATAAGAGGGTTACTGCATGGGGAGACAGGAGTTGCCAATCTTGCCCTCCTCACTGTCGCATCAAATTACTCCTCACCACCTGACCAAAATGCTCCTTTGGCCTTGTGCATCTGCCCACCACAGTCACCTGTTGTATTATATGTGCTCTTATAGGGCTCATGCCTCATGAGTAGGGAAATTGACTGATTGTCTTTCACACGTGGCAATTTACTGCTTATGCAAACCAGTGCACAGCACCTCATCAGCAGTGGCTGCAAATTCCTGCCCCATAGCACATAGGGGAATGGAAATCTTTACAGTGCAGTAAGCTTACATTAGTTGATTGATAGTAAGGGCTGCATGCAGGCTCCTTACCTGGAAAATTGGATGCTTCAGGTATTGCACCTCAGCCTATCAGCAGTATGTGTTGTGCAACTCCAGCAAGAGTAGGGCCGTGACTTTGGGCTCTGCAGGAGACCTGTGTTGGTGGAGAGGTGTGGGCAGCCTGCCCTTAGGATGGGGGGAGGACACATGGCTAAATGGAGCCCCAGCGTCAGTGGTGCTGCTGAGTGACAAAAGGGAGCTGAGACAAGGAGTCTGTTGGTTTGTCAGATTCACCTGGTTCTCCTGTCATTTAAGTTAGAAATAGACTCTGATTAGCGGAGGTCTGGTATTACTACTGGCACAGAACCACAGCACAGCAGATTCCCTGACTGTAGCAGTCAGTGGAAACTTGCCCTGTACTACTTTACAATCCTGATATTTTCATTAGAAGTTGGAGTTTTTAGAGTCCAGTTTTAAGGAAGGCTGCAGCTTGGTTGCTTGCACAGGACTGGCAAAGTTGCTTGGGTACAAAAATAAGTTCAACGCATTTCACTGTATGGCTGGCAGAACTGCAGCTGGAAAGATGAGATAGAGAGGAAAAAGCCCCAGGAAAAATAAAAGCTGAAAAGCAAGAGCTCTGGAAAAAAACTTACTTTTGGGGTAGCCTCATTGTGTTCACTCCTCATAGGTATTGTGTAGCGAGGAGCCTGCACCTTCTGTGGTGCATTCCATGCGTCTCATACTGGCATATGAGCCAGTTTGAGTTCTCTTGGTGCACTAAAGCTGCAGATTTTCCATCCTTAGAACAGGTGGTGCACCTTTCTCTGAGTGAGCAGCCACACAGGTGTGCATGAGAAAGCATCAGCAGTAAGGGTTACTTATGGTAACTTAAATAACCCCTAACTGTTGTCCCATAGTGGGACTTAGCTGCCTGCTGATAGAAGGATCTGTGTGAAATTGCACATTCTTCTCTTTGCGATGGCCGGGATTTAAGTCTTTCTCTGTTACCTCCTTTTCAACTTGATCAGTGTTCATTTGTGCAGGATTAGCAATAGTTTTGGCCTGAAAGAATACTTAGTTCAACAGCACTGAGCAGTGCTGTGTTGTCGCCTGCAGGTGGCAATGTGTTTTTCGGGAGGATTGAAGAGCAGAGATTTTTTAAAAAGTGTGGTTTCCTGTTAGGAATAGTTCAGTTTGTGCCCAATGACGAAACAGAACCCCACAGTTGCAGCCTCCTGATGGCATACAAGTTCTTTTTCTTGTTGGGCAGTGAGTTCTAGCACTTGCTGTACAGCATGAGACAGCCCAGTTCCTTTGTCACTGGTGACTAGAATATTAATTAATATTTTTGAGGTATCTTATGCTCATCTATGATGAAACAGTTGCAAGTTCCCTTTGATCCTTTTTCCTAGGTTTTTTTATTCAATCCAGGCCTGTGATTGAACTTCGATGTGAATGGGTTCTGGGAAATGGCTTTCATTAGGAAAATAAGAGACAAAAGATATTCAAGTAGACATTGAGATGAGTAATATTTCATCAGAAACTAAGTACCACACAGCATAAATATGGGGAAAGGTAGTTATTTCAAATTGAGACTCCAAAAAAAGGCAAATAATTATTTTCTGGAGTATTGTTTGCTCATTTTATTGTTAATGATTTTACTGGTTTTGTTGCTTGTCACTTACAAAATACATGCTTCTTCAGATACCAAGGTCTAGTCTATTTCTCTTTAAATTAGAGCTGTACTGTGATGACACTGAGTCTTAATACTGGAAGTTTTCTGCCAGAGTTTGGAAGGCTAAGAAAATGAAATCATGCTAATTTCAACATCCATATAATCCCAGGCCTGTTGCACTGAGTGGAAAGATGTTTCTTCTTTCTGAAGTTGTGTGTTGATGGAGTAATTTTGTTGGTTTTTTTTTCCTTTTTGTAACAGGAGTATGCCGTGAACTGTCATGTTATCACCTGGGAGAGAATCCTCAGCCACTTTGATATCTTTGCTTTTGGACATTTCTGGGGCTGGGCTATGAAGGCTTTGCTGATCCGCAGCTATGGGCTGTGCTGGACTATTAGCATCACCTGGGAGCTCACTGAGGTAAGCTACTCTTACCTTAATTACCAGCAAAGGTATGAGATGTGAATTGTTCTTGGGGGAAGTGTGAATGTTACTAGAAGGATGACTCTCTAGTTCTCAGTATGGATTTACATTTTAAGTCGTATAAACCAGATGCTATGTAATTGATGCAGCTGAATTAGCAGACAACAGCAAGCTGGATTTCAGGTAAGTGATTTATTAGTGCTTGAATAGAAGGGAAATTTAGGCCAGCCTATTTGTGTCATTCATAATTTATTTTTCTGCTGTTATGGGAATCATGCTACTTTTGCTACTTCACATATTTCCTGATTCAGAGCAACTGTTCTCCTTTTTAACCTTGCAATATCTGTGATCTACTGCCATGGTCCCTTTAGCTCACATACAGCAATATCATACATTGTGTGTGGTCATGCATAATGTACAAGTTAAATAGCATTGACGGATCCTCTCAATGTAAACACCTGAACTTAGTCTTTAAAATTAGTTTCCTGTAGAGTCTTGAGAGTGCTTGGCTTATCTGACAAAGCATTTATAAGTCAGAAACAAAGATAAGGATTAATTTGTCTAAAATTAAAATTTTGGGTTTGAAAATCCTGATGCTGTGAGGTTGCCCCTTCAAAACTTGTTTTTGTTGTGTGGCATTGGAGGACACTGTGTTTTCTAAGTGATTTTCGAATTGCTTAAAACTGGGATTTCACAAGTACCCATTCACAAAAAAACAATTTACCTAATTATTATACTCATTTTTCCCTCTGGAAAAGAATATATTAGGATTTGTTTCACTCTTACTGTTCATTGCACAACCCTTGTCTTCAATTTGACATGGCATCAGGTGTCTAGTATTCGCGTTGTTGAAAGGCAGATTATTGGGACAGACAGTGTATTGGAAAAGGTTCAATGTACAGATATATTATCATCACTCAAATGGATTTTTGATGAATTAGATAATTCAGGAGAGTTGTTAGAAACCTCCAGAAGTATCAGGGCAGTTACACAGGGATTTAGCTGAGCGCCTCTTAATTATTAATTATTAATGGTTTCAGCTGACTCCCTGTTCTGAAATGGGAAACTTGGCTCATGCTCCATAGTGTTGGCTTAAAGCTGGGATTCAGGCAGACCTTGGTCTCTCATTCTAAGAGAGCAGCTGGAGAGCCTTAGAGATTGTTGGGCTCTGGGTTTTGCTGCCTTATTATCTGTAACTTCTGGTGTCTGCCTGGATCTGACTGACATTTGTAGGCTATTGCCCCTCTCAGGTTAAATTAATTAAAAAGATGAAAGGGATACTGTAGCAGGATAATGAACAACACTGTATCACTTGCGTCCTGAAGAGAAATTCAAATTTCTTTTTTACAGGTTGAAATTCATATAGCCTTGTCAAAGAAAAGCAAGTGGTTTTGATACAGCTTTGCAAGAGTTTTCAAAGGAATTGAATATTAGTCACTGAAATGTACTATAAATGGGCCAGCATTCATTCTTACTGTATACAGAAAACATTCTACTTGTTCCTTTTATCAAATATGATTTTTTTCAATACTTTGTTTACATCTCTTAACAAAAGATACTTTATTACAAAATAATATCAATAATCTTCCACAGCCACAGTGTATGTACATTAATTGACAAGAATTGTACTGTTTTTGTGAAGATACATTCTTCAGTTTGCTATGGTTTTTGTTAATTATCTCCTTGAATATTGCAGAAGGACTGCTTAACACGTGGCAGTCTTGATTTCCTGTCCATAGGTAACTTTTCCGGTCTATTATTTGGATTGAAGTGATTTTTCTCATATAATAAGAGAATAAAATTATTTTTTCTTAAAGGAGAAGGAGAGGCACTGAATCCATTTCTAGCTCTTGGTAAATTATGTTTATATCTTGCCTTAACTCTGGCCAGTTGTTCCACTCACTCCATCAGTAGAGTGGAATGTCCTCTTAACTTCTTGAGCCATTCTTTATCAAGTATAGCAGCAAAGCTTGCTCTCTGAAATGTTGTTGAACTCTTAATCTTTTTACAGTCACTAAATTTCCTGAAAATAATAAATTAAATAGAAAAATGAAATAAATGAAATAGAAAAGTCTTAAGTCCTGAGTGCCACCATGCTTTAGTAGTGACAGCTTTTACAAATGCATCCATTTTACTTGCTTCATCTTGTTGCTAGTTTAGAAAACATACTACTTAAAACTATATAGCAAAAATGAAACAAAGATTTCCTTCAGTTTGTTTTTTTTAAAGCACAAACCACTTTATTTCCTCCAAGAAACGCAGTAGTTCTTCTTGTTTCATACATTCCTATTAATGTATCATATATCACCTTTGAGAGGCCAACAGCTGCATGATATCCTTATATATAGCATAGCCTCAACAGGAAACAGTGAGAAGGAAACTTCTGATGTCTTGTTTGGTTCTGTCCAAGGCCTTATGAAGTTAATGAAAGGATGTCCATCGAATTTCAGTGGCTGTGGCTCATGTCCTTGAAGTATGCTGTGTACTGAAAAGCTGATTTTTGAATATGTACTTAAAAAGTGAATTTATATTAATTCTTTGCTGTTCCTCACCCAGAATCTTTTTGCTGTATTCTGTAGCTCTTCTTCATGCACCTTCTGCCTAATTTTGCTGAATGCTGGTGGGATCAAGTTATTTTGGACATCCTGCTTTGTAACGGGGGTGGCATCTGGTTGGGCATGGTAGTTTGTCGTTTCTTGGAGATGAGGACCTATCACTGGGCAAGCTTCAAGTAGGTCTAAATTAAAGCTTGATAAACATTGTTTTGCTTGTGTAAAAATAGCATGGAATCTGCCTGTGCTAACAGTGCTGTAATTTTATTTTAAATGTTAAGTATCAATCTCATGGTAATGTTCCCATACAGCATATATTTGTGAATATGACTATATATATAATTTTATTTTGCAGTCTTAAGTTACAAGCATTGGTGACAATGGACAATACAAAATAGCAAAGCTATTTGCATTTTTTTATTTTTATATTGCATGTTTATTCTTCATCTTTGTATATTATTTTGTATACATAAAACTTTGAGGAAGTCAGGGAGAAAAACTAATTGGGATGGTTTTCTCATCATACATTTTTTTAACTAGATTTGGGCTTGCCTTGGTTATGCATTAATGTGGCAATCTGTCAGCACTAGTTGTAGTTGCAGTAGAGGCATGGGGTTGATTGTACCTGTGCTGTGAATTGCTTTACATCATTGCTGACCCTCTAAAATAAATGGAGTAATTGTAAAATAAAGAGACATTTGTTCTGTAAAAGGGCAACAGCTTATGACCTAGTAAATGTCAGTTCCTAGCTGTCCAGGTGTCATTTCTACCATAGTTTTTTGCCCCTCTCCTGCTGTCTTCCCTTCTAGTTGGTAGTAAGCATGCTTATCTGCACATCTAGTGATATAGATGAAACAGGATCAAGTGCAGTGAATGGCTTTGAGAGATGGAAGAGGAACTCAAACCTTGACTTCCAAATTTGTACCCTGTGTGAATTTCTGTACTGCTTTCTTTTCCTACTCATAGATTTGTTAATTACTCTAAGAACCATCCAGCCTTTAGTCTCAATTCAGTTTCCTGCATGTCTATCAGAGTTGATGGTCCTTCTGTTTTCAGAGAGTTCATTGAAAGTTAAACAGCAGACTGTCTATGGCACAACCAGTCTTTACTGTCTTTGTGAAATAATTTTTCCTCATGTTCTTTCAAATGCACAAGTCCATTTTTCTGACCTTTAACATGAAGGTGCTGCAATGAGAAGCTTTACCTGTGCCCTTTTAATTTCTTTTTCATTTCATTTAATAAATACAGATCTTAAAGTTTAGAAGATTCTGCCTAACCTAAGGTCTCTCCAGCCTAGGAGAATACAAATATTGGAAATACCAAATCTGAGTCTTTTTTATTTCCTTTTTTGTCCAGAAGAGCCAGAGAAATAACGGTGAAAACTGACTTCTAGTCCTGCTAGTCTTCCTTCAGAAAAAGGAGCTCTGAGTTTTTCTTAGGTTCCCTGTCCTTTGGATGCTATTGCTCATTGGAATTTATATTATCAAAAGCAAGAACCAGTAATACATGTCAGATGAACCTCCATTAAAATCCCCTTTAAAATGGAATTTAAAAGTTTTTTAGCTTCTATCAGTGCTATCACAACTCTCCAGGAGGTCCACATGCATCTAATATCAGAACAGCAGGGTTTATGTGTGCTGGAAGTGTAGTATTATTAAACCTGTGGAGCCAGCCCCCTGTACAGTTAATGCATAATGAATCTGATAGATTCTTGAAGAATTGATGTCAGTGAGCTCTAGAACAAGGAGTATTTGGGGTAAGAGCAGTGGCAGCATAGGCTGGGAGGAAATAACTAGATTTTCCAAGGAGGTTTCAGAATTGCAATCCTTGTTTCTTTGTGAAGAGAACGATAAATGCATTTTGTAGTTAGTTACTGAGTTATTGACTGAGGATAGAGAAGGGTGAATTTTTATAGTGGAATACACACCCTAACTGAAAAGCTTAATATATTATTTTTCTGAATTCCCCCTTGCCTGGTACATAGTTGTGTCTGTGAAGATTTCTGCTGTCGATCAAAATTTATTTTTCAGAAACATCAGTAACAGCCCTGTTGCCTTTTTGTTTTTTCCTTCTGGCATATTCTTTGTATTTACTCCAGCCATTATTTTTTTCCAGGGACATTCACACAACCACAGGGAAAATCAAAAGGGCTGTACTGCAGTTCACCCCAGCCAGCTGGACCTATGTCCGCTGGTTTGACCCAAAGTCTTCATTTCAGAGAGTGGCTGGAATCTACCTTTTCATGATCATTTGGCAGGTAAGAAATAAATTCTGTGAAATCAAGTTACTTGTTGGCTATGTTAGACTAAAAAATACTCTAATGAGATGTATGTCTGTTATTGAAGTACACAGTTGAATGAATTGATAATGCAGAATTGGTCAGGGCACTTTCATGGGAGTTATATGGTAGTTCAGGAGTGTAATTACAGAATCTGTGGAAAAAGCCAAATTATATAGAGTGTTATACTGACTATTGGCAATTGACACAGATTTAAAAACTGCTAGACAGGGGGGTTCAGGATGATGTATTTTTAATTTATTTTGGTTTTGTTATGTTGATGTGGGGAGGGATTTTTGTTTGGTTTGTGGGGAGTGGGTTGGGTTTTTGTTTTACTTTGCTTTTTTGGATTTTTTTTTCCTTTCTCATTGGCTGTTGAATGGATCAGCGATAATCAGAATACTATCATTGATCCAGCAAGATTCTATAATACGTCACAAATGCTTCGATAACTTTATCATGCAAATAAAACCAAAACTTTTTTGAATTTTTAAAATTTCTTTATTTAGTTTTTTAAAGGAAAAACATAAGTATTTGATATAGCTGTTTTGAAGTTTTTTATTTTTAGTATTTGTATTAGTATTAGTATTCTTCTCTCCCAAAATTGCCTTGGTCATTCATACCTGATTTAGGATATGCAAGTTATCAGAAGACTTCTACAGTGTGAATTAGTGTCTGGTCCCTTAATGAGGTTGTGGAAAGAGAGCAAATACTTTCAAAGAGGTTTCTGGGGAAGAATTCTTTGTTTTACTAGTATATCACTTGTTTGTCGTAGAGCAGGAATTACTCTTTCAATGTTCAATCTAACCAGCAGAGTTATAGTAGTATATAAATAGATTTCTTTCTATGTTTTAGTTTCCATATCAATCTTTGCACATTTTCTGTACTAAGTTATTAGTTGTTATAGAAGTTGAACACTATTAACTAGCTTTTTTTTTTTTTATATATCTAGTTAACTGAGTTGAACACATTCTTTTTGAAACATATATTTGTGTTCCAAGCAAGCCACCCTTTAAGCTGGGGAAGAATTCTCTTCATAGGAATCATTACAGCACCCACTGTAAGGTAATTTTTTTTTGCTTCAGTGTTTTTTTCAGTTTAAAGTAGCTTAAATTCTAGGCATCCAAGAACTGCATACAGTTTGTGAATAAGTATGGCAGATTTCACAACATGAATGCTTTTGCCACCATGAAATGCAAAGCAATCATCACTTTTCAATGAAATGTATTTCCTGACAAACTAATAAGGTAAAATGTACATAAACATCTGTGTTGCCATAGGGATGCAGAACCAGTCTGTTCTTTCTCCTGTTTGTGTAGCCTCTCCCTGTTTTGTGAGTTAGCTGCGTTATCCTCGAGGACTGCATGGGAAAGTATTCAAGTTAATGAGTCAGCTGCTCCCAAAAGTGGAGGAAAAATAGAGCTGTTGGTTTTTCTAACAGCTCTTTATTCTGTTTGTCTACAGGGAATATTAGCATGTTTTAAGAAAAGATTGAGCAGTAGCTTATTGTGAGAACAGAACAGTATATATGCAGCATTAAGAGCTGTGTGGAAACATGAATCTGATTTTGGTGATGTGTGCGATTTTACCTTGTTAGCAAAGTCCCTTAATTTTCTTTTTTTTTGCCCATACAAAGTTGTAGGTGGACAGAGTGCACACAGATCTGAAGTTAGAAGCAGAGAATTCCCCATTCATGTACAAAGTGATGCAGTTAATGGCAGCCATGAACTGGTTTATTCCTCAGATACTGTTGTTAGTGTCTTTAAGTTATGTGTAGTGATTTCACACTATTAATTAAATCACACTAAACACCCCTTGAGCTCTTGTATAGGTGGACTTCTAAGTTTTTTTTTTCATTGTATCACTTGGACACTTGTAGCAGTCTTTATTCTTTACCACTCTTACTGTTGAAGTAATAACACTTGTCTTCCCCATCTATCAGTGGAAATCAGAAACTGAGAACAGGAACTCTGATTCCACTTCTTTGGAATTCCCCACCTCTAAATTCTTAAATTGCTGCAGCATAGAGAACAGAGCAGAATGGTCTCCATACTGCTTTCTAAATAGCAAAAAATTCTACTGTTCTTGAGAGGAAAATATGGCAGGGGTTAGACCATTCAAACAGGATATGGAATAGCCATATTCTTTCAAGATTCAAACCCACATCTCTCAAAAAAATGTAGTCCTTAATAAACAAAAGACATACTGTGGAATAAATGAGGGATTATCTAATTCTCTTGAAGCTGTTTCACTTTGCCTCTAAGAATTGGAGACTCAGTGGAGAGGCAGGAGAAGAATGTTGCTAGCCTACTAGTTTGGGGACTTTCCCAGTCCTTGCTCTCAGGATTGTTTTCTGTGTTGTCTCAAGCTATTTGATATATATGATAATCTGTCCTACTAGAATTGAAGCCATCTGGTAGACATCCAGAATGATTGCATGTGAATTTAACCATCAGCACTTCATTTTCACTATAGATACATCTGTAACACGAAGTTGTTTTCTAAATGTAAATATTCTGGGGACTGTCAGCTTCACTGATGAATTTTCTTGCTTCCCTTCTCAGGCAATACTATGCTTACCTCACAGACACACAGTGCAAGAGAGTGGGAACTCAGTGCTGGGTGTTCGGGTAAGTGTTCTTGCTGCATTCCTGAAGCACTTGGACAAGTGTTAACTATGGGTCCAGCACAGGAACAGGCAGTTTCCATGAAGCCAGTCCTTGTCTTGGGTTGGTGTTGGTTTTGCAAGTTCAGTGGAAAGGAAAATCCTGAATTTGGAGGTAGAACATGGGAAGCGATGGAATGAGTAAGGACAACAGAAGGAAGCGCTAGGAGCTGCTGGATAAAGCTAGGCTC
This sequence comes from Lichenostomus cassidix, assembly GCF_008360975.1. Classification (NCBI taxonomy): domain Eukaryota; kingdom Metazoa; phylum Chordata; class Aves; order Passeriformes; family Meliphagidae; genus Lichenostomus; species Lichenostomus cassidix. The sequence goes on from NC_139482.1 coordinate 129,184,297, forward strand.
CTTCAAAGTAGCATTGGGCTTTCTGTCCATATTCTCAGTCAGGTGAGAAGGACAAAGCTTTTGCCTCTGCAGCTTGCCTTTGCTTGGTTGTTGTGAGAGTAATGTTTCCTGACTGCCAAGGTGGGCATTGCTGCTGTTAGCAGCATCACAGCGGAGGACAGTGAAACAAACCACGGTTATCCACTATTTCTATAAGTGCACTATGAGCCATGGTGACCTTGGCTACAATCTCCGTGTCTCTTAGAGGACACCTTTAAATTAAGAGTTTGCTGCTTCTGAAAAATCAAGGATTACAGAAACAATCATATTTGGTTCAAAGCTCTCACTGAAGATGTTAATATACGTGGCAATAAATAGATACCCAAATATATCTGTACAATTGCACAACAAGAACTGCAATGGAATATTTATTCACCCACAGTCTGATCTAATAGTGGGAAGTGTGCATGGAATAAGTATTCTCCTTCATATTGCTAACTTTCTGCTAGAAAAAACACAGCATCACTAGGAGTTCCTGTTGATTGCTGAAAAAGAGGAAATCTTCCAGTAATTTAACTATCTAGAATATAATTTCTGAAGCAATTAAAATAAGTGTATAGAATATTCATATCTGTGGTAACCGAGACACTTCTAAAGGCACAGATTGAATTTTTAACAGTCTAATTATGGGTATAATTTGAATTAGTGCATTTCATTAGTATGAAACTGTTTCTTTTCAACTTGAGATATACCCTTGCATCACTCTTTATAGATGTACAGTAAGTGATGTGAGGCATGAAAAAGGCCAATGCAACATCCCTGCTGAAATTGCACTATTTTCATTTAGATGAAGCCCTTCAAAAAGGAATATCTGTTACGATGTTCAAGACGATTCTGATTGAATAAAAACTTGCTGTATTTAGTTCTATGGAGTATTCTCATCACCCTCCAGTATGCCACTAACACCTTTCACTGTTAGCATCCTTCTTTCTCTTGATTTACTGCTTCATAAACTAATAGCTGTCCTATTGTAAAATGTGCTTAACCCAAGTATTCTTGACAGGGATAACAGAGAGAATGTATAAATGCAGGGCAAACAGCTGTATGGTTTTTTGAGTCCTTATTGAAAATAGTCTATTGCTTTTTTTATACCTCTGAGTATATTGTAACCCTATGTTTGTTCCCTGATGGTGGTCTTTCTTTTCCCACTCCTATAGTTTGGTTTAATGGCTTTTTTCACTCTGCAGCTGAATCAGTAAGAATAATATAAAACCAAGAAAGAAAAACAGTTGGTGACCCAATGGAGTAATACTGCTCTCAATTTTTTTGCTAAATTTTTTTTGCATCTCATTAATTTGTATATTGGTCAGTTGAGGTGTTACTTCCACAATTTTAAGTTTTGTCCCCACTCATTGTGCTGCAAGTCACATTAAACAGTGTACAGCAAAAGCTGTAATTTATTACTTGCACAAGGACCATCTCTACAATAACAGTGGTTAAGTCAAGCACACATCTTTCCTATACAAATTAAATTTATTTCCATGGCAGACAATAGAATCTTTGGATTCATAAACAAGTGGTGGACAAGACTTCATAGCTTTGAACCTGAAAAGATATAAACACCTATTATCAGGGAGAGAGATGGATGCACTTTTTTTGATTCTTTTAATGTCAGAAAGGAAAGTAAAAACTTCATTTTTCCTCTCACGTTTCTCCTGAAATCCACTGATGCTCTAGTATGGATCTGGGTTTACTGGTAAACCACACCAAATTAGTGGATTCTTGGAGAATTTGAAATGTTGTTTCATTTGAATTTTCCCATATGTGAAAATATGGGAAATACATGTAAAGCAAGCAGAGGTAGACAATTGTAGAATTTAGAATTGTTGTAAATTTACATCTAGTAGAGAAATACACAAAGCACAGTTCTGGTTCATCCAGCAAGGGAGTCTGTTGGATGTCAAGCACGGAAAAGAAATTTATATCTGGTGAGAGCTGAAGCATAGTGGTAGGTTCAAACGAAGATTCACAGCTATTGGCACACACTCCCTGTTCCCTGGAGCCCCATGGAACAGCAAACTGCCAGTCAATCACTTTTTGTGTGCTGTTTATACTGAAGAAAGTGTAGAAAGAAAAAGACATTTTTAAAAGAATTTCAGTTAATGGTGGTGTCATGGAGGTGTGTGCTCACTAGAGGGTGGTGCTTGTTTAGAGCTGACAGTTTGGGGTCTAAGTTGTGAACATGTGAGTTAAGTCCTCAGTGTTTTTAACCACTCTCCCCCCTGCTTCCATTTACCCGCAGGGTAATTGCCTTCCTCGAAGCTATTGTGTGCATAAAGTTTGGACAAGATCTTTTTTCCAAAACACAGATACTGTATGTTGTGTTTTGGCTTCTCTGCGTGGTAAGTGAGATTTCTCATGTGAAACATAAAGCATGACGAAAGCATTGAAAGAATCTAAATAGCTTCCTCTCTAGAACATTGGCAGCAGGGGATCATTGTGAGGGAATGCTGGTAAAGAGCTTTGTGCACATCCTAGGAAAAACAAATGCTAGATTGCTTAGAGCTCACTTTGAGGGGACTAGAATAACTTTTTCTTATTTCTTGACATAGCAGATTACTGGTGCTTAACAATGAAATAAACACTAGTTATAGGGTGCTTTATCTTTATGAGAGATGATGTCAGTTCGATTGAGCCTAACTTTGGTGGTGCTTGCTGTAGTGCCTGCTGGAAATGAACAGGAGTTAATGGATGGTGTTAATAAGCAATGTGTGTTGTGCCACACTGAAGCCTTACAACTACATAAACAACCCTGATTTATCAAGCAAATCATTCTCACTAAGCCTGTAACTTCCTGTACTTCAGTGTGATTACTGCAAATGCAGCATGAAATGCCCATTTTATAACAGTAAGTGGACATTTGTCTTGCCAGACTTGTAATTCCAATGCCAAACACGTTTTTCATGGTCAGTGAAAAATAAGGCATTTATAATGGACTGACACATAAATATTTCTGCCTTCTAATTGGGAACACAGTTTGAACAGGTGATGGGAAGTCAGAATTTATTGTTCTCTTATTTAGCATGATGAATTTATTCCTGAAACTTCAGAGGAGAAAAGTATTGAATTGCTTCTCAGATCAGAGCACCACAAAACTAGACATGTAACCTGGCCTGAAGCACAGGGCAGGAAGAAGGAGAATTCAGTTTTCTCCCAGGCTGGTTGTTCCTGATAATATTCCTACAAGTGCCTACCAACTGCCTTTATATGATGACTGTACAAAGTATGGACAGAAATCCTGCAGGCAGTGTTCCCTGTGGGTGATCTGTGTGTATTTTCCTGCTCCCATTGAGACTTGTTCTGCATACCCCATGGTGGCAGAATCTGCGTGTAGCTTGAAGTAGATGCACGAGTCTTACTCATCCTGACAAAAGATGCAGGGAGAAACAGAGCATGAAAGTCTAAATGTGACATCTCCAGGGACTCTGAGACCTTGAATCAGCTAGGAATTTAGAAAAAGTTTTACAGATTTTTTTTTGTTTGTTCTTTTTCTTGTCCTCCCTTGTTTAGGCCTTTACAACGTTCCTGTGTTTATATGGTATGGTTTGGTATGCTGAGTACTACGGCCATCGTGAAAAGGTACTTATATAAAAGAAGCCTGGTTTTGTTTTATTCCAGAGTTAAAACTGCAAAGCTCCTAGATATTGGAATTCTTTACCAGAGCTAGCATAAATGGGGATAAGGGGGGGGATGGTCTAGAGTGTAACCGAAGTCAATAGAAAGAACTCTGAATTCAGCAGGCCTTGGATAAATCCCAAATTACACTGTGGTTTCTAAAGAACGCTGTCCTCTTAGTTACTCAAAATGAGGCTGTAATTTTAGCAAAGCATTCAAGGGTGAATGGTTAGCTAATGTTCCCATTGTACAGGTGGAATGCTAGGGGAATATTAAGAATACTGGGTTACACAACAGATCACATGGCAAGTGGTGAGTTCTTATTGTATCATCTATGTGGTGCCTTCTAACTAGGAAGGGAAAAGTCCCAGGTACTGTCTGACTGTTTTAGAGGACTTCTGCCACAGTTTGTTTACAAGTCCAGTTGCAAATGGGAGGAGTACTGATAACCAGAACCACCAACATCCCAATGATGTGTCCTTGTTTTTGCAGACCTTGTCAGAAAGTGAAGACAGTCCATACAGTCCAGATGCTTCCTGGCTTCATTCTAAATTCAGCAGAGGTATTGGCACTTCTGTAGCTGTATTCTTGAAACGGTATTTCTTGTTAAGGCTTAGCACAAGAAAATGAGGCTTGAGAAACTTACCTAGCAAACAGCTGGACTTGTTTTAAACATCCCTGCAGGAGCAATGTGGATAAATCATCTGCTAGGCTATTTTACTTTACTGCCTTTTTTAGTTCCGATTCTTGGAAATGTATTTATTTTTTAATGTATCAACTGATTTTCTTCCTGCTGTTACTCCAGGCCGATAGTGTAGGTGTAGGGCATTATGTATTTCATAAGCGTTGTGAACAGGTTTTCTCTCTAAACATTGCATGTTTGATTTGAAACATATGAACGTGAACTCTACACTTCCATTTCTGCTTGTAAAGAAATAGCCAGCAATGTGCCCTGGAGCTTCTGTTCTTACTGACACTTGCCTTTTCAGTGCAGTGCTGATGGTCCTAAGTAGCTTTCTCTGCACTAAGCAAAAGCAGCTTCTTTCTGACTTCTTTTCCCTATACTAGAAGTCAGTTATATGCCTCCACCATTGGCTTTTTAGTGGGCATGATTATTGGACAAATACCAAGATTCACGTCCAGAAGTTATCTGTCAGAGGTAATGTTCCAGGTGTTTGTATAATTAAAAGTATTTCTTATTTATGATGTGCTTGAAAAGCACCTACAGCAGATGATATTTATATTTCATACGTGATTTTTCTGGATGTTTATTCTCAGTTTAGTAAATTTGTGGACTTTTATATTTTGGAGACAAATTTGCACGCAAATGTTTTTCCAATTTATGTATGCTGGAGAAATCTGACAAAAAAACCCTTTCTCTGTAACTACCTGTTATTTCATTAATTACAAACTTTGGCTTGTTTCACATTTTGGTCTTGATTCTTGTTTTGGTCCCCACTTCTCCTTTTTTTCACAGAATCAAACATGTTCTGTCATATGAAAGACTGAAATCTAGAAGAATATTCTTAAAAGATCCTTAAAAGACCTTACTTGCATAGTTCTTAATTTCTGATAGTAGTACCTGCCACTAAGAAAAATGTGGAGGTTTAATTATTGATATGATTTTAAATGGAAGATATTTCACCACTATACTCTGCTATAGCAAACTCCATATTTTTTTGGAGGGGGGAAGAATTTTACAGGTATCTTAAGAATTGCTTTTTAAAAATAGGCCACTAGATGGAGTACGAGTATCAACCAATTTGTATTAGCCTGAAATAATCCATATGTAAACACTGTAGCTCTAAAAAGCCTTACTGTCTTTCAGATAGGAGCTTGACAATGTCAACTATATAAATATGTATATGTATTAAATAAATATTTATTTCTCAGCAGGTGCTGACAGTAGTCCACCAAAACATTCAGTCAATAGTGAAAGCCATTCATCTAGAAGGAGGAATCGACACTCCAAATCAAAAGTATCAAATGGAATTGGGAAGAAATAAGAATGATATCTAAAGACATCCTACAGTGTGACCAGAGGTGACAAAGATCATCAGACCTGGCTCTGAATTACCAAATGGAAGATCGACTCTTAAATTAAAGTTTAAAAAAGGAGGTATTGAAGAAAACAATGAAGATGGAGCCACCAGTGTAGTGCAGATCATTGCCTGATGACACTTGCCATTCTCTGACGCAAATCTAGTTTCTTCAGCATGTGGCACCAAAAGCTCATGAAGGGTATACTGGAAAAAAAAGTAGTTTTATCATAGCAGGTACACCCTGTTTTGTGTTCAGGTGTTGAAGTTCATTTTTAGTATCTTGGTTGAGGATTTAAACCCAAAGTTTAGTAAACTGATAGTCAGTTGGCATAGTTGATTGGATTTCTGTTTGTTTGGTTTACTGTGTTTATTGTTTTCTAGAAGAGTAATCAACCCTTTGACAAAAAGCAACTCTGCCCTTCTTTCTCAGTCTCACAACAAAACTTTTCCCTACAACTGTTAGTAAGTATTTAAAAAATTCATATTTCTTGCTTTTATTTAGAAGCTCTTTAGGCCTTGAGTCAGGGTTTTACCAGGAAGGAAATGGGTCTAGGTTTCTTGTAAAGGATGTGAAATTGATCTTCAAACACAGGGTTTTTTTTTGTTCTACAGTGTCCTCCTGCTTGATTCATTCATTCGAATTTTTTAAGTTTGAATTTTTTAAGTTTTTAAAATACATATATAAAATCTCCTTCATAGTTGGGGGCCGTGCATCCTGTCCTCAGAGACAGGGGTCACATTATTTCATTGTTTTTCCTTCTCTATTGTAGTATGTTTTGCATTTTCAGGTGTAAATATGTCTTTTTTTCATCTGTGCCACATTGTATACAATGTTTCTTCCTACTTCCTTCTATTTGCTACCATCCCAGCTGGACCCAGAAATCCTATTGTCTTCAGACTGATATCAGAAACTCCTTTGAAGGCTCAGATGCCCTACTGAGCTTGGTGATAAGGCAGTTTTTCGCTGAAGCTGAGTTGCTTACTGTCTCCATAAACACAATTATTTGTGAAGACTTGCTGTAGTCTTTGGTGTCTGAAAGGCAGCATGATGTCACTGTGATATACCCCATTGCTTCAGGGTTTCCTGTCATGCATCAGATACTTCACAGCAAAGTCACTTTTTCTTGCAGGTTTTTTTTTTTTTTGAGAGGGGTGATTTACTTTTTGTCTGGGTGTTCATTTGGGTTTTTTTAATGTATTAATTGTGACATCTAGCAAAGTGGATAATTCTCCAGCAGTGAATGTAATGATTGAGTCAAGAGGTAAGCAATCATGAGCAATCAGTTTCTGTATTAAGTTATCAAAATGTTTTAGTGCCAATTAAATTTTGGAGTTTGAGGCGTTCAGAGGGGTAGATAGCTTAAGCAAGGATAAGTAATACCCATTAGTTCCTTAGTCTTTATGAGAAAATGGGATTTCCTTTTTCCTTGACTAATGTTACTGTGATTTGCCACAGGCTAAGTACTAAAGAAAAAACTCAGCAGAGACTTTATACAAGTGTATAATACTGTAAATAGAAGAAAGTATCCCATGTAATCCATCAATTCCTATGTGCCACAGAATATCACTGTTTTCGATGCACTTAAGTGTTGCTGCTGAGCTCCTCAGAGGCCTTTAATTTCCTACCCTGCTTTTCAATCAAACATGAAGTGTACAGTTTGGAAAGTAATGTAGTAGAAGCTGCTATATCATCATTGCTGCAGTGACATTTAATGTTACACGAAAAAATCTATTAGGAAGACTTTCAGGCTCTCCTACAACTACTTGGTTTTCATTCATACTATAACAATTCCATATACTGCCTTTGTATTTGTAATGTACTACATATTGATGAATGTATTTGTAGATTTCTTTGGATACTGAGACTTGTTACTTTTTTTTATTTTCTTGGTTAAAAACTCAGTCTGTATAAGACTGAAGAATGGCATTGTAAATTTTCTATTGATTCAATACCAAAGCAAGAGATTTGAAGTCTAATGGTTTAAGTATTTTAAGTACTGCGGTTTTCAAAGGTGAGAGCCTATTTTGTACTTGCTAGGGGTATACACACCAACTATGTATACAAAGCTTACATGTGTAAACAGATGCTGAAGTACAACATCTACCTGCCTGTGGGGACAAGCACACATTTTGTAAATGCAGACCTGGTGCTCACATTGCTGAACTGCACCCTAAAAATAGAAAGAGAAATATTGAAGTGTCACCTCATTGGAAGCTGACGTCTGTATACTATTACGATAGCTTGGCCTTGAAGAAATGTTGTTTGACAACACCTTTAAATTATTTTCAATTAAGTATTTTTGCTTTAAATTTTTGGTTTTGGTTGGTTTTCTTTGGTTGTTGTGTGGTGTTTGGTTTTGGGGGTGGGCTTGGGAGGGTGTTGGTTTCCAGGGTTTTTTGGTTGTTTGTTTTGGGGTTTTGTTTTGGTTTGTTGAGATTTTTTTCTTGTTTTACTTTAAAAGAGAGATGGCTATGGAGAGGAGAAACTTAAGTAAACTATTCAAGCTGCTTGGAAAATAGCGCTTTGTCTCCTCTATCAGCAGTGCTGGCTGGAATTCACATGTGTTCTCATAAGTCCTCCACTGACTGACAACTGTATTTTCAGCCCATCATTTTGGATGTGAGCTTTGCACTGGAAGGCATTGGAAAGGTGCTTTTGATCACTGCTGTAAAATTAGTGATCTCGATTTTACCAGTTACTGTGCTGTTGCTGAATTCTATATGTAACACCTGTAATGACAAATCACTGAGCTGTTTAGCACAAGCATCCATGTGTGAGTTTGCTGCTTGAACAGTGTTTTGTAACAGTCATGGCTGCACTATCCTGTATTTAACTACTTGTTCTGTCACAGCCTCTCATTCCTACTTTCCTGCTTCCGATGTTCTTTCCTTTCTCTGTCCTCTAGTGATCTCCCCTGCTGCTATGGAGAGATTGGAATTGGCCCTCCAGAGGCTGTCCATCAATGTCAGTCATTGAAGGGAGGCTAATTCGAGGCAGCGTGGTGTAAGCAGAGGGTAGTGGCAAGAACTTTTAGTAGATTAAATAAAAATTGAAAGTTTTAAAATACAGGTATATGAACCAGGGCTCGTGTTGAGTACTGAATTCCAGTATTAAAGTTGCTGCATAGACCATACACCACATCTAATTAAATATTTGGAGTGTGGTTTCAACCAATTATTTTGTTACTCTTCTGTGAAGATCATCACTTGATGTTCCAGCTATTAAAACTTTAATTTTTTTTTACTTTGTTATCACAAGAGGACACAGATGTTACCACATATTTAATAGTTTTTGAATATAATTGCTCTGTACTGATTGCAAAGTATTGTATTTTGCAATAATTGAGTAAATCAACCCATGTCACCAGTATGTGTGTTTGTCTGTACCTGTAAGGCATAGTGGATGGTTATATACTGCCTTTAGAAGCTATTATGTTTTATTCAAAGTAAATGAATTTTGACAAATGCAGTGGTTCCTGAGCACACTACAGTGCACACTAAGGTTTTGCAGTTTATTATTTTGGAGCAGCAGATCTGATAATATGAACAGTTACATTATCTCTTCTGAAGTTTTTCTAGTGTACAGGATAAGTCTTTGTCTTAATTGTTCTTTTTGGATTTTATTTACTGTTGGATGGGAGGTTTGCGTTGCAAGATGGTCTCGTGACAGACCTTCAGAGAAGAAATGAGGCCTCCTGTCCAGGGACTGTAGGACAGGCTGTCAGCAAGTAAACAACCAGTATACAGGTGCCACTGAGTGTCTAGAGACACTTTACTTTGCCTTTCACTGCTGACAGTCCCTACAACAGCAGTGTCCAGTTTTGTTATACCTGAAACTATTGTGAGTTGTTGTTTGCTCCTAGGGCCAGATATATGGTTTGTAAAGCAGCATGGCTTTCCTTTTCTTCCTCAGTTCCTTCTCTATACAGGCATTGAATGCTGAGACTTTCTGACTTGCAGGGAAGGGCTTTTCTTCAACATGACTTATCTTTTCAAATACAGATTTACAGAGAAGCCGTAAATTCTGAAGTTGTAGTAAAGTTAGGAATAGCCAGGACTTAAGCTTGTTCATAGTCTGAGAAGAACAAGAGTTCAGTTTGTAAATGTCTTCTGAGGGGTGGGAAAGTACCTGGTTAAACAATTTAACCTCTCTCAGAATACTGCTTACTACATTGGGAGGGGAATCTTTTCATTCTTCATTAAAGCATTAAAAATACTAGGAAAAAATTGGAATAGTGGAAGAAACTTGGTTTAAGTAACAACACTTGAAAAATATGCTCCTTTATAATCATGGAGCTCTACTACATTTGAAGGATCAATCTTCATGTCTTGGTTGTTGCTGTTGAGGATGGAGCTTAATCAGCAGTGTCGGTCAGATGGGCCAGGTGGCTTCATTAGTGCTCAGTCACCCAGTGGCTCAGGTTGCACACTATTAAGATCATATGATTTGGCACAGACTGGAAGCTGGAGCCAAAAGCTGGTATCATGATTGAAATAGGTGTTGGTGTGCCTGCTTTGGTGTCTGCTCACATTCAGCTGCATCCTGTTAACACATGCATGGGCCTAAGCACTACTCTCCTGAACCACCTGTTCCCTCTGGTATATGCTGGAGCACTCTAAGAAATACACAACTAGGTTTAACCAGAGGTTTCTGAGCTGATTTTGGGCCCTGTGTGGTCAAAATACCTCTTGCAGTTCTCTGGCTCCATCTCTGCAGGTGCAATGTACTTTCTTACCTAACAGCACTGTTCTGTTCTCTGGAGCCATGGCAGGGCCTCGTCCTAATTCAGCAAATTAAGGTAGTTCCCTAAAGGTGCAGTTTCCTGGTTGAATGGAAACGTGTTTTGGACAAACACCCTGCACGCATTACTCACTTTGCCCAATTCCTGACCAGCCATGCAAAAGCACATACGTATTACTCAAAGTAGGACTAGAAAACCACAAGCTCTTCATACAGTGGGCTGAAAAGCACAAGGACAACCAGCCTCCTGGCATATGCCCAGCAGGGTACGTGGTCTGTTATCTTTATGCCTGCTCACTCGTCTGTCAGTGCTGTGGCTGCAGGTGCACCTCAGGTGCCTTCCTTCCCCTGTGCTGCTTTCATGTGTCTGAGCTCCCCCTGAAGCCAGCTGATAGTCAGGCTCTGCTTCTTCCAGCTTTTTTTGGACTAAGTGATTGATACACCTTTCAGACTTGTCAGCAGAGCTGGGGCTGGAGGGCTTACCCTTGACAGTGTGAAGATTGTGAGTAGGCTTTCAGGCTTGCTCACATTTTATATTGTACCAATCAAGCCAGTAACCTGCTCTATGCATATGCATAGTGAGAGCCCTATGCATAAACCATGAGGCTGGCTCTAGGAACCCAGTTTGGGTCTGGAGAAAGTACTTTTTGACTTTTTGTTTGTTTCTGGAGGATTCTAGATCTGCTGTTGCTTTTGGCAATATACAGTTCATTATCCATCTGAAGAACGTCACAAAGAGTAGATCCTGCATAAGTCTTCTGCTGTATGTTTGTCACCTCTGTTCACTTTGGACAGCTGCTCAGCAAAATTTGTCAAGTTCCTTCATACTCTAAAGATGAGTCCAAGTCATGATTATCTCAAGGGACTTTGGAAATTTGGGGCATCAATTTTTATTTACAGCTCCTTCCTGTGTCTTTAATTTGGACTATATCTTCTGTTTCCATCATCTCTCAGTAAAGGACCAGAACAGGTCTCTCATGCTTGGATTTTTTTCTCTCACAAGGAAGCAGTCTTGCCCTCAGCACTCTAAATTATATTATGGTAAGACTAAGTGAGTTTTTACTTCAATGCAGAAAGAAAAAAAAGCAAGTGTGGGAAAGAATGTAAATTATAAACATTGAATTCCTATAATCAGCAACAATGTAAGTACCAGACTATACTAAGGATACACATGGGTTCAGTTTTCATAATTTTTGAGGATCTCAGTTTTCAGATGATCATGAAATAACTGGATAGCTTATTTAATGTTTTTAGAGTAGGAGAATTTACAGCAGCAGCATTCCTATGGCTGTGATCCAAAGTATGTTCTACAACTGCTGTGCCCTCCAGTATTTTAGTGGTTCTTGCTCAAAAAACAATGCATAAAATACTTGTGTGTTTTTGTATATCTGCATATAAAGCTACCAGATAAACTTTCTCATAAAAATGCTCAGAGCCTAGTTCACTACAGTCTCTGTGTCAATGACTACAGAATGCCTGAACTTTGGAAGCATCCAAGTCTGTACCCCTGGAAGCTCCAGGAGGGGTAGGCATTAATCTCAGTTGCAGCCCCTAGGTGATGCTGTAACACAAACACACAGAGAACGTGACCTGGATTTTCAAATGTTGCTTCTAATTTTGGGCTACTGGCTTTAGCCACCCTGGCTCGGTTTTGGAGATTTCATAGCTCCCCTTGGCTTTAATTACAGGTGCCATGTGCACAGTCCTGCAAAGTGCCCATGTTGTCAAACTTGCTACAGAATAACCAAAGCAAAACAAAATCAAATTAGTAGCTTTGAGAAGACTTTTAATTAGTGCTAAATGATAGTTCTAGTCTTTGGAGAGCAAGAGTGAGAGACTTCTGTTCTGGTTTCCACCATACACAAACTACCAATTTCTTCCTGAGTACCTTATCCATTTGAAGGGAGGACTACTCTCTCCAGAGGATCTTTGGGATGAAGCTCTGGGCAGGGTTCTTCTGGCTTTCCTCCTATTCCTGCTGACCTTTGTGTAGGGCACTGGGCGGGACAGAGTGACTGCTGTTGAAAAGGTGGTTTGGTTTTTGCTCCCAGGAACTCAGCTGAACCAGGGCATGATCTCCAGTTGCTGCCTATTCCCTTGAGTGTGTGGCTGTAGCCATGAAGTTGTGAATTTATCTCCTGGCTCGGATGAGCCTGTCCCTCATCGCTGTCAATCTCTTTGGGACAGGGAAGCCACTGGGTGCAGTTGGTTATTGCTTCATATATTTGTAGCTTAGAGTTTTGGATGGCTCAGAGTATATATCAGCAAGCATTCAGAACTTCATACCATCTGCAAAGAATTCCCATTTTTCCATTAAGTGCCATTTTTTTCTAAAGATTTCGAAAATCCTTCTGGTCACAAACCTTGTCAAGGCACCCAACTTGTACCAGTTACTACAACTTCTCTCTGTTAACACTGAGATGGCTCTTGGGGGGAAAAAATAATTTAACTTATATATGGTCAGCTGGAAGAAGAAATTGCAGCCCTCATTCCTTGCAGGAGAAAACAGTGTCCTTGCTCTTCTCAATCTGGTTCATGCCACTACTAATATAAGTAAGCCCACATTGGTTTTTTTGTAGCCTGACTTCAGTTTGTTCAGCCTGACTTAATGGAGAGGGAAATTAATACACAGAAAAATATCGCTAAGAGAGATATATTTCCATTAATCAAATAAATAACCTGAAAGAAAATCAAGACCTTTTGTTACATTAGCTGAGACATTTAGGGTTGGATTTTTTCTTATTTATGTGCTGTAAGGGTTGTAGGTGATGCAAAATTATGTTTATAACTATTTAAATATTATTGTTTCAGCTCTTTTGCTGACTTTGCCATATTTGGCTCCCATATCTGTATCTCTGCATTCCGGTTGCCCACATTTAAAATACATCTGGAACAGCAGGACAGAGGTTGGGGTGGAGAAACCAGATAGAGCTGAATTGCAATTTCCTGGTGACATGTTCTCTAAACATCCCTAAATATCTTTTAGGGTGAAATGTTCCACTCGGTGACTTCAGGTTTCGGCAGCACACGCTGTTCATTCATTCCCAGTGCTTCTCACAGAGATGGTAACATGATTACCAGTAATGATCTTTCATGGTGTAGAGGTTTTTTTCTCATACCACTTCCATGTTGAAGAAATTTCTTTGAAACAATGCATAGGACATTGCAAACTTGATGGGGGGAGTGGCCAGTAAGTTCATGTTAAAGAATAGAAATGGGGACAAAGGGTAAGTCACTTGTCTACATTTCCTCAGGAAGCTGAAGACAAAGAGAAGAGTAAAATCCCAGACCTTTGGTTTCCATGCTGTTACCTGAAAATTACCATGGGACTTCCTAAAAAAGGGCTTCTGTACTAAATCCAAGAATGTAATCCACATCGCTTAGTCCTTAAAAATGAAAATAAAATGCTAGATGGAACAGAAGCAAGGTGATACCCCCCTCCATTCTTACATTCTGATCTTCATTTCATTTTGTTTCACTGGCTGACTTGAATTTATCTACCTTTCTCAGTGAGCTTTTATGACCAATACTTGGCTGTTGATGTAAAATTAGGGTTTGCTAAAGGTGGATGAGCACACGTAGGGCAAAGTAGAAGATCTTGCATACAAACTGGGAGAACTCATTGAGAGCAGCCCTGTGGAGGAGGACTTGGGCATTCTGGTGAATGAAAAGCTGGACGTGACCCAGCACTGTGTATTCACAGCCCAGAAAGCCAAACATGTCCTGGGCTGCATCAAGCACAGCGTGGCCAGCAGGGCAAGGGAGGGGATTCTGCCCCTCTGCTCCATTCTGGTGAAACCCAACCTGGAATGCTGTGTACAGTTCTGGGGTCCTCAGCACAAGAAAGACATGGATGTGTTAGAGTGGGTCCACAGGAGGGTCATGAAGATGATCAGAGGGAGCATCTATCCTATGAAAACAGGCTTGAGAGAGCTGGAGTTGTTCAGTCTGGAGAAGAAAAGGCTTTAGGGAGAAGCTTATTGCAGCTTTCCGGTACCTGAAAGGAGCCTATAAAAAAGGGATAGCAACTTTTCACATGGGAAAATAGTGATTGGACAAGGGGGATTAATTTTAAACTAAAAGAGTTTAGGTTTAGATTAGCTATTAGGAAGAAATTCTTTACTGTGAGGGTGGTGAACTGGAACATGTTGCCCAGAGAAGCTATGGATGCCCCATCCCTGGAAATGTTCAAGGCCAGGCTGGATGGGGCTCTGAACAACCTGGTCTAGTGCAAGGTGTCCCTGCCCACAGCAAGGGGGTTGGAATTGGGTATTCTTTAAGGCCCCTTCCAACCCAAGCTCTTCTGTAATTCTGTGATCTTTGGATCTCCAAATTGTGTCAAATAACCACAGTATTTCAAGCAACTGCTGAAATATATTGCTATAAATCACGTGGAATACCAAACACTGGAACATCAATTTTCTCTCTTAAGACCCTGATGTCTGTGGAGTCCAAAGCTGGGATGAGGTAGGAGTCTGACTATCATCTCTTTCTCTTGGATGGACAACTCCAGAGAAACCTGTTTGCTGTGGTTTTGTGTGCCCAGGCATGCATTGCCTTCATGCATGAAGAAACTGTAATTTGTAAAAGTGGATGGTTTGGTAAAGCCCTGCCACTAACACCAGGACCTTAAGGCCCTCTTGGTTTTGCATTTATTGTAATTGCTGAGTGAGCTGATCTTCTTTGCCTCAGGCTATTTTCCCTGTTTTGTTATAGCAAGAATTAAGGAGTTGATGACCCAAGTATCATTGTATCAGATTAAAAAGTTTCAATTTCTGCTTTTTAAATACTGTTCTTGAACCAGGCCACACCCTGCTATTTGCTTCCATCAGCCATGCTCTTCTGCCTTGACACATCAGAAATCTTTCATTAAGGACTAATTACTTTTTGAACTTGATGAGAGGATAACAGCCATTTTAAAGTGAAAAGGAAAAGGAATTAAAATAAAAATTCTTTCTGAGCTGGGTTTCTGGCTCATCTCTATCCCTCCACCTAACATGGTCCCACAAGGCTTCAGCCTCCAGCAGGTAACAGAAGTGTTCTGCTGACAGTCTGGATCAGCCTCTGTTCTGCTCCCCTAACAATTACTTTTCACTCCTCTCCCTCAGCAGCCATATCACTTTCACTCATGCAGCCTCTCCCAAGGCAGGATGGGATGCTTGGATTCATCTCCAGTTAAAACAATGGACAGAGGAGCCTTAATTAGGTGCAGAGTCCCCCCACAGGCTTCCTTGCCAGTCAAGAATATTACATAGGCACCTTCAAAGAGCAAGAGAAGTTGTAGGTGGTTTAATCACCCTCTGGAGTTGCAGGTGACCTCCAAAGGAGCCTCCACTGGTGACAGCAGGCGTGTAGCTACACCAGCCTTCACATTGCATCACCTCCTGCAAGCACCCAAATTACAAGGGATGAGTCCAGGCCCATGCTGCCGTTGCTCACAGCATGATGCTGTTCTCCAAATGCAGAAATAATCTACTTCAGCAATGGATAATTCTGTCTGATGGGATGGGAATTACGTGTTACCCCTCTTCCCGATGGTGTGCTTTTAGGATGCTGCTGATACTCTGAGCCCTCTACAGCATAAAAAGGAAACTAAGGGGTCCATGCTGGAATTACATTCACCTGCTTTCTTACAGTACCTGCTAAATTCCTACTAGTGTGAGATGAAATATTCAGCATGGCAAAAGATAAGAAACAAACATTTCTTTCTTTCTGCTTTCAACTCTCCCAAGCTGTAACTCATCTTCTCTGGCTTCCTTTAGCTGTTAGAAGAGGGTTAAACAATCCCACTAGGAAGCAGAGAACTTTATCATAGCTAAAGAGGATTAACGCATGCATAATCCCCTTACAAAGCCACTTGCCTTTAAACTCCAGTGTGTAAAAATAAAAAAAGGATTGGATCAATGTTATTTTTCTTATATCTAATTCAAGAACAATACAGCACATTAAGTAATTAAAATGTTCACCTGTAAGGTGCTTACAAGCAAGGCTGCTGGAAGATATATAATTAGCTCCAGCTAGCTGCTTGCTTGTTTACTTCCGTTAATTTACCTAGAGTGGGGTCTTTGGGCTTGGAGCTTTATTTAGAAAACAGATTAATATTGCATAAAGTAGTGCAGTGATTAGGCAGGGACCAAAGATAGAAAAACAGAAATTAGATCATTTACTGAGCCAACATACATGCTAATTTAGGATATTTCAGGTCCTCCTTGTTATGCCATCTTCAGTTACTGGCAATTTATCTTTTGTCAGAACTACAGTTCTTAAATAGGTTTGGTAAAATCACCCCAAACATTACAAAGTTTCTTGTGTTGTCCTTTTGCAGAGGACCTAGTCTGCTCTGCCTGTCTCTGCACATGACATACAAAGCAGTAGGTTTTCAACCTTCTCTAAAGGAAAGTGTTTCTCTCTTTCACTTAGAAAGATGCAGAGCTGTGCATTCCCAGACTGTGAGAGCATTCTGAAAACAAGGAACATATCAGGACTACTATCTGTACCATTTTCGTGGATGCGTGTGAAGGGGTGAAAAGCAGATTTTTGCCTGGTTTCCCATGCCACCTCTACCAGACCTCTGACTGCCCAAAAGCCAGGGGCTGTGGGTTGACAGACCATGGCAGCACAAGACAGACAGGGACCTGAGTGGATGGCATGGGAGAGAATGGCAGGCTGCAGTTAACAGCTCCCTTGCCATGAGCTAGAGGCATTGCTGCCCATGGGTCAGGAACGAGTCATTTTGCATGGTTTTTATAAAATGTCTTGAAAAAATCTGGCAGCACCAGGAAAACAAACCTTGGGAATGATTTGCAGTTATTTATTGTTTGTCTGTGTGAAGGGGTGACTCTGCAGAAGAGCCCACAGTTAGTGTTTGTGTTAGAGTAAGACATGTGGGAGGCTGGAAGATAATGACTGACACCGGGGAGGAGGGGGAAATATTATTGTATTGATGTTATGTGAGCACTGTAGAGGAAGTGAGTCTTTAAAGTGTGAAACCTCCAGCACTGGAAAAGATAAGCAGTGCCTGCAGAAATCAGCTTGTGGGATCTGTTCCTCTTGCTAAGCTGCCTTTGAAGATTGGGGGGCTGTTTTGCTTTCAGTACCCTCAGGGAAGTTTTCCCTCCTTTCTAGTCTTGCCATTGATCTGAGCTACACTCCCAGATCTGTAGGTGTCTGTACTCCAGTGGCAGGCTGTGATAAAGCCCAGTGGGTTTTTGCACAATATAAATGATTGTACCTCACCTCCCTGTAGGTCTCGAGTTCAATGGCCACAAGAGACTGAGCCTGTCAGCAAATGAACCCTTCATGGCTTCTGCTTTCTTAGTGAAGTGTTGGTTTCATGGCTCCTGACAAGTGCATCTTGATATAAAAATCATGTGTGCAAGTTGACTCTTCCCCCTCCCTTTTTCTTTTTCCCATGGAAAACTTTTCTTTGCTCTCCTGTATTTATTCTCTTGCTTAGGGATCAAGGACTAACCACATGCAAGCCAGCTCCCTGCCGAGTCCAGGGCTCCACCTTCCCTCTAGGGACTGCGTGTGCTTTTAAGAAACTGCTTGATAGTCAAGTGGCCTTGGACAGACTGAAAATCTGGACAAGCTCCTCCATCACCAAATCACAGAATCATTTAAGCTGGAAGGAACCCACGGGGATCATCAAGTCCAACTCCTAGGTGAATCATAGCCTGTTTCAGCCTTTTCAGCTGTCAGCAAGCAGGAACCAGATGTGAACAGCTGCTGGTCTAGGACAAGGCCACCAAGGCTGGGGGAGTTTTACCAAAGGTAGATCCATCCATCCATGCATTCATCCATGCATTCATCCATCCAAGTGAATTCTAAGGCTAAGTTACTCAGGTGACCTATTTATGCCCACAGTTTACAAGCTTTGATTCAAAGGACGAACTAGAAAATATACTGTCCTGAAGATGTTCTCTTTTAAACCTATTTTTCACTGGGGAAGGGGAGGGGGAAGTTGCTTGATGCAGGGTTGTCATCTGGTCCCTGTGACACTTGACTGCTATCACAGCTCAGTATCTCCAGCAACATGAGACCTACCAGCTCAGCAGGGATCATGACATCAGCTCTCCCAGCCTATAGCCACACAAACACCTTTTTCTTGTAGAGCAGCTGCTGCCTTCCCAAGCAGGCCCAGCCAGAGCAGAGGAGGGAGCCATGCCTTGAAAGCCTGGGAGCTCCTGTCCTGCACTGCTCTGGAGTTTGCACACCACCAGCACTGCAGGCTAATACAGCCCAGCTGCTGCTCCTGCTCTCAGCTGGCAACCAGGCACACCTACAAAGGCAACTCAGGCAACATGCACAGGGGTGGAAAGAGGACAAATCCCAGATATATTGTTTCCCCCTTCTTTTCCATCCCTGAATCTTTCTTCTGGCAGCCTGTGTTTGACTGATGGTGAGTCCACATCAGCTAACCACAGTGCATCCTGAGTATCTCCAGCTATTCCTTGACGAATGGTGAAGAAAATTGCAGAGCTTGAACCTCATCAAAGAGACCCTTGGTCTCCCCTGGGCTTCCCCACGAGGGCATGGAGGCAATGAGTGGCACACTCAGCCACTGTCACACGCAGATGTGTCCTCTCCAGCCTGGCACACACAGCTCCACATCAGCAATGGGGAGTCCTAGCAGGGAGCCCTAAACCAGGCTTGAGTTATCCTCTAGGAGTGCAACAGGGTCTTGTTGACCAAGCAACAGAGCCAGCTACCTCAGGGATGGGCAGAGGTGCTGTGAGTGCTACGAGCAGGTCAGGAGGATACCAGCTCCATCAGAAGTGCCTATGGGAACAGTTGAGTTAAAGCAGGAACTTGAAGCCACATCTCCAGATGACAAACTACAGACCCTGAGAGATTGACTCAGAAATGGGACAAAAGGTAGCAATTGTGTTTGTTTGCCTCACTCTCTGACTTCACCCTTCCTGTTTCAGATGGGTCAACTTGACCTCATTTTCAGATAATATCTTCAGATTTCGTGGAGCCATGATGATGAAGTCTGGATAAGTAAGAGCACAGAGGGCTTTCCTGGTAGGTTTGCAAATGTATTTGGGATTTGATTTAATAGGGTGGAAAAAATCTTCAACTGTATTTCTTTCCCCTGGTCCTGGAGTATGGTGTTTCCTTTACAAATCTTTCAGGCTGCTGGCAGGTTGCAGTGGTGTGACCAAAAGGGCCAGTACAGGAGTGCATGGGGCTGTGGCTGGAGAAATGTGATGTGGGGTTTTCCATTTTAGCTAAATCTCTTCCTCCCCAGCAGGGTTAAAGTTAACTCAGCTGTGCAAACTAATTTATATTCAGCTGCATGTGGCTATAAATGGTACTTTTTGTTCCTGACAAATATGAATATAGTAATTGCTCTGAAAATTCACCATTTCTCATGAAAAATCTTCCCCCTTGCCATTTGTCTCCAAGATGTTGAATTTTACTTGGCAGATGGACAGTGCAGGAGGGTGGCCAGGATGCGTGGGAAAGAGTGAGTGCCTGGGATATGGGGCATCCTCTTCTCTTCTGAACTCTTGTGCAAGTTTTACTCATTTAATATGGTGAAATGCAAATGGCAAAAAGAAAGTGTTCTTCCAAACTGTTGAGGACAAAGGGAAGACATCCTCCACTGAGACAATGGACAGAATAGTGGGTGATACAGTCCCTGACAGAAAATTTGTTTTGTGTTATTTTCCACCTTGGAGATTGGATTTCAATAATGGAGCTGTCAGGACTCAGAGCTGTTATTCAAAGACATAGTGTATTTTTTCAGCTGCCCTTTCTGTACTGCTGGGTCTTTACTCTGGATGTAATGGCCTGGCACACAGACTTTCCTAACTAACTGGAAGAAAGCATCCACATTCACTCAGCTGGTGGTTGTTACCAAAGAATACCCATCATGCCCAATATGTCACAGGACTCATATAATTTTTAATAGCATTAAGAGAGCCATATCAAACACATCTCTCAATTACTCAGCAGTTTTGCCACTGCATAACAGAGCTAGTTGGACTGTCTCGGTTGTTGGAAGTTGCTAGATAAAGAGTTTTTCAAGGATTTGAAAATTAAGTTTTTAAAAGCTTTCCACTCTCAAAATCAGCAGGCTCTGGCACCCTCATTTTTTTCTGGAATTATTATCTCTACCCTGTAAAAACTATAACATTATTTACATAATGTTATTCAGATAAACCCATCTAAGAAATTTCTGCTTGAGCTCAGGAAATGGAAAAACTCTCCATGTGAATATTTTATGCTGTAATGTCAGAAAATACATATATGTAGGGAGGTGTGAATATATGTGTGAACAATTGCATATCAATTCCCTTGCTCTGTGAGCTGGGAAAATAATGAAGAAAAATTATTCGATAATATTATGCTGTTGGCCACAGAGCTGTTGCTTTCGGCACAGAAGAGCTGACTTTACATTCTGCCTGTTCCCAAACCCATCACATTAACCACAGGCACAGAACTGAGGAGCACAGGAGAAATGGAAAAGCTATTCAAGAAGCTGGCAGTTGACAACGGGATCTTGAAAAATTATTTCCTTGGACTCAACTAAATTTCTTCTTCCCCATTTCCAGACAGGACTCTGCTAGGAGACAGCTTGGTTCTCTGTGGTTGAACCAGCTGTTGAAATCCCAGCCAGCTCCTGAGTGAGTGAAAAACTAATCAGAAGCTGCCTTCAGCAAGCTTTGTTTTCCCAAGCACCGCTGTCTCCTCACTCATGCAGAGTGCTGCCCATCACCAAATCAACAGGATCTTATTCCTGCTTGGCTCTCAAGCAGGTGCCTCTGCCTCCTGGCCCCCTGCTATGCCCTGAATACCAGCCCCCTGCCACTGCCTGTTCCCCCATTCGGTCCCCTCAAGCCATCTACAGCAGTGAGAAGTTTCTTAAGCTCTGATAGCTTGCACACTAGATTTCTGCCAGCACAACACTGCTGATCCAGGACCAGAAGCACTTGCAGCTCTGACAAACAGCACATCTTTGACCCAGAGACCAAAGGGCTAGGAGGCAGAGCCACCTGCTCCAGGCTTTGGTTTGATGATGGGCCCTGTATGGTCTGGGCAGGGAGGTGGTGGTGCTCAGGGAAGCAGAGCTTACTGAAGGCAGTTTCTGATTAGTTTGTAGCTCATTCAGGAGTTGACTGGGATTTCAACAGTAGGGTACAAATTCTATTCAGAAGACCTCACTGTCCACAATTCTGTCCACTCCTTCGCTTTAGCATTAAGTGCATGTGTGCACCTTGAAGACCAGAGCCAGCCCTGGTTTCAAAGGCTGAGGCAGAATTCAAGCTCTGGAAGTACAGGCTCTCACTCCCATTATTATATTTTGGCAATCCCATTCCCACGTCCACACCTTTAACCAAATGGAGGATACTCCAAGGCAGCAGTACAACAATGCATGTCTTCTCTCTGCACCACTGCTTGCAAGACCAGTCTGGATTAACAGGGGCTGCTGTTCCCCTGCTTGGCTATCCACCCTTGCTCACTGTGTTGGTGTCCCCATCATGGCTGAACAGGGCACTGCAAAGACACCCCATCTCTTCCAGCTGCACAGAGCCAAGCACAGGCTTGTCTGGTTCTGCTGCTAATTGTGTGGAAACTGCAGAGATGCTAAGGCTGGACACGTGCTTTTAGCAGTTTAAACATAAGCCTAGCTGGGGCTTGCACTGAAGTCTTGGCCCTGATGTAGCACCAGACACGAGGACACCTGTGGCTGGTGTACCTGGGCTCCTCCTGCTGCAGAGGTGGCCCCAGCTGGAGCCCTCCAGTGGTCCTTCTCTCTCACATGTGCTGCAAACTCTTCTCCGGTGATTAGATAAGAGGAATTGCCCACTGACTTTCATTTCAGTTGTGCGTGACTGGATCAAAGGATGTATGCTCTCTTTGCTTCAATTACACATTTTAGTCTAATGTAGTCCAGATGGCTATTTCATCTCAGCCTTTATATTTATTCATGGCCTTTCTATTTAACTTTCCTAAAACAAATACTCACTCGTAGGCGTATATTAATTCAGGGAAAAGAGCTGCCTCAATCAATATGTTGAGGTTAAGTTTCTATACCACAATAGGTCCTATGTACATAATTTCTATTTTTATTACCCCACTTCTAGCCTCAGATATATGAGCAATTTCTTTAAAGTGTTTACTTTGGCTTTTTTCCAAATTTACACAAATTACGCCTTCTCTGATTATTAGATTTACAATATGCAAATATTCTTTTATTGACCTTTTAGTTAAACCCTTCTGCAAACTTTGGCTGAATATTAATAAATTTACAAAAATACCAAGGAGCCCAAATGTTTGCCAACATGATATTGCACCATCTCTGACCGCAGTGTGCCTGTCCAGCAGAGGATAAAAGTTGTTGCTGAATTTATGTGCAATCTTGCAACCAATGTGTGAACCCAAAGAGTGGAAAAACTTGAGAGCCCAATGAGACAAAAGGTTGTTGCATTTACATTGTCTTTTAAGCTGGATCTGCAGGTTGGGTGCTGTAAGTTGGCCCAGAGGCTGCTGGTGGAGAGCCCAAGGCAGTGCCTGGCAGGAGGTGTCCGAGGAGGGGCAGTGCCTGGCTCTGGGCTCAGCAGGAGGGAGGGGACATGGGAAGCCACAGTTTAATCTATCTGGTATTTGATTTGGGCTCTTGGTCCGTGTCTGGATAACAGGATTGCAATTCCTCCTGGTAAGCTTACAACAAGAACATCTGAAACTCAGCTGCAGCCAGGCAACAGACTTTCATTTTGGGTTATCTGATTTTAGCTTTGGTGATTAGCTGCCCCATTGTCACCGGCCAAATCTAATTGTCATTGTAGTTTCTCTTCTGGAGCCAACGTGTGTTAATGTCTTACAAGCTGGGTTTTGCTTCACACCTTCTCTTCTTAAGTAACCTCTCCCAAACCATTCACAAACAGAGGAGGTGATTTCAGACCTAAGCATGAGAAAAATGGTAGCAATCACTTGTTAGTTTTTCTGTTGCATAAAATGGCCACAGTGGGCCACATTTTAACACTGCCTATTAATATTGGCTTGAAAAATTATATATTTTTTATATTTAGCATCCTTAATATAAACATTCTTTTCATGACCTGGGTTAGATGAAGTTTTCCAGAACCAGATCCTATTCAGCATTTTACACTCATATTTTTATGTGTGAGTGACTGCTCCAGAAATCAGTGTGAAACTGGGACAAGACAGGTCTCCAAGTTGCATTAAAGATTTTTTTTTGTTTGCAAAACAGTTTCCTCCACTGTTTGTTTGATTTAGAATAAAAAAAAAAGGATGGTGAAACAATTTATGACAGCTCTTCCCTCCCCTGCCAACCCTGTTAAATCAAAAAGGCAGTTAGAAAAGTAGAATTAGCCGAAGCACAAATCCTTAGCCAAGGAAGAAAAGGAGATAGCAAATGATAGTATGAAGATAAGTATTTTGTAATGCCACTTTCCTTTTGGCTGGGCTTCTACACCAAATGAAGCTTTAGGTTTAGATCCATAACCCAGCTGCTCTCAGAGAAATTATTCCAATCTTTTCTAAGGCTAAAAGCAGAAATAAAATGCGGTGATGGCTTGGAAAGGCAGATGAAAGACAGTCTGCTCTGCTGTTCGTGGAGGGATAGCATTTCTAACACCACATGTATATAAAACAGCATCCACACAGTGCTGCTCAGCAGCCTTCAGACCTTCCACCCGTGGGGACCCCTGGGGAAACCCTAAAAAGGCAGTTAAAAGGGCTCTCCCAGTCCATACTTCAGAGAAAACCCCAAAAACCTCCATGTCAGAAACCAAGTGCTTTCCAATGAAATTACCTCAGACTAATTGGAAAAGCAGGAACAGTATGCAATTGCCCTCAATGCAGTGGTATTTAGTGTTTGCCTGCACAAATTAAAGTCCACCCATGTGTCAATATTTCTCCAATTTCTAGGCCACTGGCATGCTTGCTCATCCCCAGCTCTGAGCAGCTCCAGCTGCCATGGGCAAGCACACCCTGGCTGTGACTGCTGGGATAGATGGAGGCAGGACCTTTTCGGCTGGGTGTCATCCACACCAGCCTGTGGAAGTTTCCAGGTCCCTAACCTGCTCCTATCCCACTGCTAGCCATCCTGAATGAGGCATCTTGTTAGTATCCAACAGCACAGGTAGGACTGGGGTTGGCCTCCAGTACTTGACCCTGGGCAGTATTTTTCCCTTCACCTCGAGCCTGTTCTGCTCACTCCCATCGATTCCCCATCAGGAGTAGCTGCCACTGGCAAAGAGCCATAAATCTTGGTGGTAACATGTACAGAGATGGTGTGGGAACGAGAGGGAAAAGAGGAGAGGATATAGGATATTCAGGGGTTAAGAGACAGTCTTTCCAAGGAAGAACAGGCAGATTGTTTCACTCCTAAGCCCCTACTGGCAAAGGTCTCACTGAAGAGCCTTGGCTAGAAATTCAAACTTCAGCTTGGTTTCAGAGTCACTGTGCATACCCTAGGCAGTGCAAATACTTTACTCTCAGTTCCTGTGGCTACAAGAATTGTTAATTAGACAGTTTTCTGGGTAAGCAATAAATACAAGTGTTACGATAAAATCTGGCCACAAATTTGCTGGTTTGAATTTCTGTCTCTTAAATAACATCTTTGTGAACATGTTTTCCAGATCCCTTCCCAGACTTCCCCATGCCAAACTACCCAGTACTTTGGAGGGTGTAGGCTCACACCCTCATGGGCCAGCACCATGGGAAGTCAGCACAGTATTTTGGGTTATTCTCAGCAGTCCCGGCATTAACAGCCGAAATCTTCTGCAAGAATTAGGATTGTAAGTATTTTATGGTTCCTGCACCCACCCACCCGCACACACACCCACCCACACACACCCCCACCTGAATGATCACACAGAATTTTCATAACCGTTTATGGTGTTGAAAAGAGGAGCCAGGTTTCTTGCTGTTTACTGTTATGCACATTATCTCAGGTTCACTTTCCTTTATTGCTGTAGTTTTCTTTCCTGTGTTTTAACTGATCCCCACAGGCCGTCTTTAGCCAGATTACTGACAACTGATTTAATCGGTGTTATAGGGATGAACTCTGAGAAGGTCTGATGGCACAGCATGAGCTGCCTGGAGCAGGAAACCAGTTGTAACATACCCCAAGTAATTTTCCTTTTCTATTTATTTTTATAGTCTTCAGTGATTATGCTCTTCTTCATAAATGGATTGATTTTGGACAACAGGATGCTACACTGTTTTGAGAGTTTGTTACTGTTTTAAATAAACACCACTGTAGTACCAGGTGGTAATTTAACTCATGGCTGGAAATCAAGAGGCCATCAGTCCTACACCCAGCTTGGACAGGCTGAGTCAAATCTTTTGGGTGCTTCTTAATGGAGTAAGATAGTGTGAATGCAGTGCTGTGGAGCTGGAAACAAAGCAGGTCATTAGGAACCTTGGGTAGGGTGCTGGGGAATGGACTCTGCATGGGTCAGCTTGCACCTGAGGCAGGTTTGACTTCTTCTGGCAAGGCTGGAGTGCCTGGGTGGAGTGATCTATGAGGGTGGCTCTGAGTCAGTGGTGCTACCAGCTCTTCTGGCATGAGATCAGTGTTCAGGAAGCATTAATTTTAGCAACAGAACATGACTTTGTGTTGAGGGGAAGTACACAGAGAGCTTTGAGTAAAAAGCACATGACTACAAAGGAGTGTGATTACTTCCGAATTGTGAAATAAATGAAAGTGGCTTGTGTATTGTCTTTCTGTGGTGCTGCTTATAGACAGCAGTTGTACAGCAGCACTTGAGTTTCCTTTCTGGAAATACGCTGCAGACCACAGGAAATTGCTAAGTCTAAATAAATGGATTTATTAACTAAATAGGAAAGCTACCAAGCCCGGACCCCTTGTGATCACATTTCCCAGTACATTCTGGTAACTGTTTGAAACTCAGGCAAAAATCCTGAAAATCCAAATAGTAGAAGCCACATGGACTGTGCCTGGCTTCAGCAGAAGTGCATGAGGATGTGAAGAGCAACTGAAGCATGGACTCATGCAGCCTTAGATATCTCACCCAATCTTCACAGCATGGGATCTCAGATGGCTCTGACTACACAAAACTTTGGATTGCAGCTCTTCTCCTTGCCATTTTCTCAGTTACCTTACCTTCAATGGAGACTAACTTTGCACTACAGAGATAATTGCTTCTGGCAAGTTGGAATGTGGTACTTGCCATGTGCCAGAAATTGCTGCAGCTGATCATGCCTGCTTCTGAGATCCCACCAAAGTTACTTGACCCATCTTGGAAACACTGTAGGTAATGGCAGG
This sequence comes from Lichenostomus cassidix, assembly GCF_008360975.1. Taxonomy (NCBI): domain Eukaryota; kingdom Metazoa; phylum Chordata; class Aves; order Passeriformes; family Meliphagidae; genus Lichenostomus; species Lichenostomus cassidix. The sequence continues at coordinate 129,211,001 of NC_139482.1, forward strand.
ATTCTATTAACTTAATACTGCCCTGAGAGGAAAAAAAATCCCATGGAGGCAGGCACAAGATGCTGACCACAAGACATAATGGAAAAATATCATGCTGAAAAAAGAGTTGGTTTACGGCCATTTGATTCATTGGTTTCCTCTTTGGAAACATAATATAAGTGGAGAAAACTACCTTAGAAAGAGAAGAGAACTAGGCAATACCCATAATCAGGAATAAGGAGGAGCCTTTTACTGCCAGTGTGGGCAATGATTGATTAAATACCATCATCAAAGGTTAATATCTGAAAACAGTACTGGCCAGCATTTCTGTGACTCTGTACAATGTTCCATGAGTCAGCTGTTTGGTTCTGCCTGTCATCCTCTGGGAACACAGCTGGTACCATACAAATGGAAAAATACGGAGCCTATAGCTTCCTAGGAACTTCCAGGTGTCTAAAAACTTGCCCAACAACTCACTGAAGTCCTTTACTAAAAGGATCAAGCTCCATCTTAAATCTCATCAGAGATTTTGTCTTATTTTGTCCCTACTGCCCAACTAGGATGCTGACCCATGACCTCCATATCTGTGGATGGCCAGGTAAAAATTTACAGAGAGAAGCTGCCCAGGCCTTGCTTTGTTAGGCTGAAGGAGCCAGCCCCATGCATTCCTGTCTATTAAGAGGAGACTGGGACAGCCAGAAAGCCAGAGGGGTGGAAATGCTCTTCAGGAAGCTTTTGAGGTGTTATTCCCTTCATTACCAAGGCCAAGGAGCTGTGCAGCTGAGCTGCTCCTGTCCTGCTCAGCTGTGCTGGTGACACACACCTGGCTCTGTGCCATCCCATGAGCACTTGGCCGTGGAGGGCAGAGCCAGCCCTGTGCCCTGTGTCACTGAATGAGAGCAAGTGTCTGACCCTGCCAGGGAGGAAATGAGTTCAGGCCTTAAAGACAACAGCGGCAGGTCACCCTTCCTTTGTGGAAGGAGCTTTGATGTGCAGTTTTGATATCCTGTTATCTCCCTGTCCAATTAAGAAGCAAGGCTAACAAGGGCTGTCCTGCAGAAGGCTGCTGGCCATCGCCTGAGCCACTGCACTGCCCAGAGGCACAGCTCTGGGGATGAACCCGAGGGGACTTGGCTGATGGTCGCTAAAACACCCTGCAAAACCCTCCCAAGCCAGCCTCTCCAGCAACTTCTTAAAGACCTGAATCTCAACATAAATTTCAAGGGGCAGTTGAATCACTTGCAATTTTGTATTACAGCCACGTTATGCTTGAAGGCTCAAGTGTCCATGAGAGTTGTTCAAATGCTATTTTTTCTTCAACAAAGGAACCCTTGATACCAAATGAGTGACTATATCCCCCATGTATGCTGTTCTGTCTAAATATGGAGATATTAGTAAGCATTTGTTTTCATTGTCCGAAAAAGGAGGAATTGCTATTTCGTTTTTTTCCCCTGAATTTTAATAGAGAAGAAAAAAACTTCTGGATGAGGACAGTTTTTTATTTTCCCAAGAAAAATGACTTCTGTGTGTGCAATACTGACCTTGCTTCAGCAACAAAAATATTCTTTCAGGATATTTTGATGATGTCCCCTGGGGAGACATCATCATCAGCTGTTTTCCAGATGTTTTAGTCTTTCTTAATCATACTCTTGCACTAGCCACGAGATCTGATTCAAAGCTGAAGAACGTCATTCCATCCGGCTCAGCTCCTCTGAGTCCCCAGGAAGTATTTGGGTTTTGCAGCTTACAGACATGAATTTAATTAAAAGATAAACTGAAATAAATCTATTTACATTGCAGTTATGCATATGACACACCATTGGCAGTCCAGAGCTACCAGCATTGCCACTAGGCGATGTATGTTCAGTTTATATCTCATGTGTTTTATGCATCAGGTTGAACTTTATAACTCTGCCCTGGGGAATGCAGGATGCCTTGCTATCCTGAATACTTCCTATCATCAGAAAATGCTGCCCACCTCTCTGCCTAGGTCATTTATGAGTCTATTGATCAGCAGGTCCCAGCGCAAACTGCTAAAGTCTCTCAGTGACCTTCCTTCATTGGGAAAAGTTGTGGTTTGTTTTCTTTCTTGTAACCAAGCTTGCAGCTGCCTGAGAGCTCTGGTGAGGAGTACAGTCAGAAGCCTTTGGTCAAGAAGCAAGGTGGTCTGACTCTGTGTATCTCACAGAGTCTGTGCACAGTGGTTCCTCCACCAGCTCCACGGCGCAGGGGTCTGCCTTTACCCTAAACACCAAACTTTGGCTTTTAGACTGAATATCTCCATCAAAAAGACTGTTTTCCATTGCTCCACTCTCTGTGTAGTCATATATTCCTGCACATAATAGAGGTAAACTGCTCCTTAATCAAAACCATACCCTCTGCATCCATTTCCTATGCTATAATAATAATAATAATAATAATGACTTGTTGTATATTTCTGTTCTTAAAAGTAAATTGGCTGTGCATGTCTCAGGGAGTTTTTGCAGGGCCTAGTTTGGGGGGTCCAAGCTGTGAATGAGGCCCCTGGGTTCCCCCTGGAAGCCTAACATGGAGATGACAGCCCTCTGTGCGACTGGAATCATGTCTGCTACACACATGGCCATCCTGACATTTTTCTTGCTCCATCCAGGGATGTAGTCTCCAACTAGCAAAACAAAACGTGGGAGAATTTTTGAAAAATTAAGATCTGACTATTTTTTGCAAAGAAGCTTGGGGATTTTTTTGAAAAGTAGGTTTTTTGAAGCTTAAGGATTTTTTGAAAAGTAATTTTTTCCACTTCTTTCTGTAAAAATTGTAAGGCTTTCTTTTCATTATTCTTACATTGTTTCTCCAGGAATCTTTGTTTTAAGGCATCAGGTTGAACTTTATGTTTCTTTATGGTTTTTATGTTGAACTTTATGAACTTTATGTTCAATTTCATGTTGAATTCAATTAATTTCTCTTGTTTTCATTCATAAAGGAATGAAAATCCTACAAACACCAGAACATGGCAGACCTTTGTGCAGAGTGGACATATCTAGCTTTGTACGTACTCTTGCCCTTTGTTAGCTTCCTAGAAACATATCAGCCAGTATTTTTTTTCTTTCAGAAGAGAGGGGGAAAAAAGATCCTGTTTATGTGGATGATGAAAATAAATATTTTTTTAATGGATGCCAAATGTTAGGCTAACAACCTTGAGAGCTTGATCACACCTCCCAGAAATGCAGATGAAGGGAAAACTCTCTAAGAAGATTTGTCATGTTTTACTCTGGATTTTCCCAGTAATCAGACTCCTGGGATTTGCATTTTTGGGAAGAATGACGTGGTGTTGCCCCTTGGCTTCACAGAGCCTGAGAGTGCATGAGGAGTCCATTTGCCAGACTGAAGACAGAACTTACCAGCTCCTTCCCACTTTGCTGTCCCCTGCCCTGGTTAGAGCACATTAGAGCAATCACAAGTCATGCTGAGGTCACAATGCCACCAGCACCCCAGGTTAATCCCAGGATGAGCCCAAGGCTCGTTATTAGCCTGTTCTGAGCACACACACTATCAAGGTTTCATCCTCCCCAGCCATCTCATTGTTTCTCTCTCTCCAAATACAAATTGCCAGCCAGCTGGGATAGCAGGTCTTATTTTGTGTCCATGCCTCAGCATTTTGCTTCTGCACTGTACTGTGACCCCATCCATCCTTGACCTGCCCATGACAGACAAGAGGGAAGAGCCCAAACATCAAAATTCTCAAAAATGTAAGGTAGAATAATTATTCTTCTGGCATTTATTTTTGTCTACTGTCTACCACTGCTGTGGGAGAAGTCCACAAAAGTGAACAGCAGTTTAGGTGGCTTATGCAAGCCCATGGGCAGTTCCTGTCACTACTGACCCATCTTCAGGGGCTGCAGAGTCCCACAGAGTCAGAAAGGGAAGTTTTCCTGATATGAGAATGCTTTAAATTGTTTGGGCACCTGATCACATACTTCCAAAAGTCTCGGTTAGGGGGAGGAAGAACCACAAAGCTTAGGATGAGAACATATACATTGGAAAGTAAGAATTGCTGGATCTTTTTTTTTTTTTTTTTTTTTGCTTTTGTAAAAGAAGCAGATGCAGGTAAGTAAAAAAAGGAATGTGGATTCTAATTTCTTGGTATTTGATTATTCAAGGGCACTAGAAGTGCAGCAAAAATCCAACCTGCAGTTTGGCAGAGTACTATACCATTATCCCATAGGAAGTAAAGACCATTTATTTCAGTGCTATCTCTTCCTGGTTTATAACTCCCATGTAAACTTTATGCAGACTTCACAGAGCAGGTCTGTGGCAGGTTCAAGGACTAAGGTCTTTCCTGTACAGTTACATTAAAACAAACCTCATACTTGCCAGAGGCAGCCTCCAGTTTGTTTTCATAAAGAGGAAGTGCAGTGAACTTCTTCATGGAGACTTCACTTATGATCTTCCTCATTTTATTTTCCCTTCATCTTAAAATAGATCTTTTAGGCTGAAAGTTGATGGTTCCACTTTGTACATGGAAAGCATAACAGAATGGTGTGAGATGAAATGTAGAAGCTAGCCCAAAATGACACAAGGAAGAAAACATCTTCATCTGCAAATGCTGAACCAGTCAGGATGTGAAAATCATTTCTCTCCTTCAAGCTGAAACAAAAATGTAGCAGAAAATATAATGCCTGGGTGGCATGAGTAAAAGTCCTGGGATCAGCTGCTAAAAAAAAAAAAAGGGAAATTGTTTAAATATATGAAGTTTGTCTTAGGAGTTGTGGGAGGGCAGAGAGGAAGGAATCATTTGCTAATTGTGCCTTCCATTTCAGAGGTTCTCCTTATTTATTCTAGTCACATACATATGAACTCTTTTACTATGGAGAGCTGTTTAGCCTGCAGAGAACCACATTTCAATGTGCATGCATTGTCAAACCACTATAGGAAGAGTGTTTAGTGAGCAGCTAATGACTTCCTTAAAAGGATAATACAGTTAACAGTTGAGAGGATGTACAGCTAAATATGGCCCTTGTAAAACTTAGCAGATTCCATTAAAAAACAGACATGCAGGAAGTGTCTAGTTCCTATTAGAACTGATTGTACACAGTTGCATGGGAAGAAATAAATTTAGTGTACAGAATTTTACATCACATCCTTTGAAAGCACTGAAATTCTCTGGGGTCTGCAAATCTGTGCATCTGGTCCACATACACACACATACACACACAAACAATTAACTCGTGTGCAATTACTTTAAAGGAAAATGTGCATCTAAAACTCAGAGCCTGAACATCCCAAAGTGAAGGGCAACATCCTACTGACAGCAGCAGGCCTCCATTTGGTTGCACCTGAACCTGTAAGTTAGGATCTCCCCTTATGGACACTGCACTCACCTGGAGGGAATCCAGGTCCGGGTAAAGGAGGGGGAAATCCATCCCTGTACTTGCTAGAAAAACAATTCCATTTTCTTATTTTATATACCTTTCTATTCTGAAAATTAAAACAGAACTAATGATAAAATTTCTTTCATTAGATTAATCATTTATTATGAATGGCAATTATGTATTCAGTCTTATTCAAGATAAATGATTTTATGGGTCTCTGTGTTTATTTTCAAGGTATTTTCAAGAAAAAGATCTGGAGCCAGAATCATTTAGCATTGAAAGGTCGCTGTTCACAGGAACCTGAAAAACCTTTCTCAACTGTATTTGAAATGATTTTTTAATTCATTTGCAAGGACATCAGAGAATCGATTTGCCTCTAGCCACAGGCCTGACGCCAGTGGGTAAAGCCAAGGAAATGACCCAGAGAGCATCAAGATAAATCCCTGATGAAATCCAAGGCAAAATTGCCTACCGGAAACCTAATGAACTGGACTCTGAGGATGTTCATGGACTCAAACAAAAGCTTTTTCTTTCCCCCAAAAGACTCAATTTCCATTGACACAGTGAAGCTTCAAGCTTGTACTGTGAGGATGCCCCAGCTGGGTTCAGGACATTAGGAAGGAGTGAAGTTTCAGGCATCTGAGCAGCAACGGCTCTCGCTGGTTACTTGTGCTGCTCCACAGGCCACAGTGGGGACAAGACTCATGTGGGGCTTCCTTGCTCCATACTGCCCTGTGGTCTGGCAGCTGAGGAGTGATCAAGGAAGAAAATGTTTAAAACACGTATAGAATTCATTTAGGTTGGAAAAGACTTCTAAGATCATAAAGTCCAACCATTAGCCTGGCATTGCCAAGTGCACCATTGAACTAAATGCCACATCTACATGTCTTTTAAATAGCTCTAGGGATTGTGGCTCCCCCACTCCCTGAGCAGCCTGTTCCAACGCCTGACAACCCTTTTAGTGAAGAAGTTTTTTCTAATATCCAATCTAAACCTCCCCTGGCGCAATTTGAAGCCATTTCCTCTTGTCATATAAATTATTACTCAGAAGAGGAGATGGACCTGCTCCTCACTACAAACACCTTCCAGGCAGTTGTAGAGAGTGAAAAGGTCACCCCTGAGCTTCCCTTTCCCCAGGCTAAACACCCCCAGCTCTCTCAGCCACTCCTCATAGAACTTGTGCTCCAGACTCTTGCCCAGCTCCATTGCCCTTCTCTGAACACACTGCAGTCATTAGTGTAGTGAGGAGCCCAAAACTGAACACTGAACTGAATTCAAGGTGTGGCCTCACCTGTGCCCAGCACAGGGGGACAATCACTGCCCTTGTCCTGCTGGCCACGCTGCTTCTAATCCAGGCCAGGATGCCATTGGCTTTTTCAACCAGCTGGGCACACCCTGGCTCATGTTGAGCTGCTGTCAACAAGCACCCCTGTGTCCTTTCCACAGGACAGCTTTCCAGCCACTCTGCCCCCAGACTGTAGCACTGCCCGGAGTTGTTGTGACACAAAGGCAGGGCTCATCACTTCATCTTGTGGAGCCCCATACAACTGGCCTTGGCCAAGCCTTGGCCCTCCTACCCTCCAGCAGATCAACACTCCTACAGCCAAATATCCTTGAAATGTCTTACTCTGCAGCACCCTAAAATAATCCACTTCCTTTGGTGCCCAGTCCATCATAAAGAGAGAAATTAAAAACTCAGATTGGCAGAAGATAGCAGCAGATATCACGGAAAGAGTCCTTCTTTGGCAGGTTAATAACAATGTATCTCTGGTAGAAAACATGTTTCATATTCCAAAGAGAAAATTAAACCAGTGTGGCAGACAAATCTGGGCCCTCAGTACCAGTAAGCAAGAGGGAAGTGAAGAGTGTCACTATTGCAAAGAAGAAGGTTTAAAAAATGAAAAGGACTTTTCATTGTGAGGCCTCTGTTTTATGTTGTATTTTTATTACTACAGATGGTTTTGTGGAGAATATGATGGCTATCCTGCTGTGATGGAAGAATTACATTCAATTTAGAAGCCTGAATTTCCAGTCCACAGGTTTTGAAGGAAATAAATAAACAGTTTCACACAGGAAATGAGCAGAAGTGTCTCTGTGGCACACAGCATTTACACATCATTGATTTGTCATCTGATATTTAATGGACTACCTTGTGTTGAGAATATGGCACTGACATAAACTTCCCAAACAGCACTAACAACCATCTTCTTAAGAGCCCATGCAAAATGAGTGCAGTCCCCAGCTTCTCTTGTCACATCCCTTTTCCAACTCCACTGAAGTGCTTGGGCTAACAGCCGCTCTACCTGTGACTTTTGCAGTTTGTCCAGAGCTGGAGTGATACACTTATGTTTTTCCATACATAAAAATGTAAGCAGGTTATAGATGTGCTGCATAGAAACCTCTTTTAGCCACAGAATCTTCACAGATGTGTTTCTGCTGAGTCTGAGTCCAAACCCCTCAACAAGAGCTAACTAACATGAGCTGCTGCACAAGACAGAGACTGGCTCTGGTGGGCCTCTTGTAGGGCTGTCACCAACCTCTTCCTTGCCCTTCCCAGCTGAGCCAAAAGATCACTAATATTATTATTATTAATACAAGAGAAATCCTAGCACATAATAAAAAATAATCTAATTTGCCATATTTGCCCAAGATGTTCGTGAAGGCTCAGGAGTTTCCTGCCTCCTCCTTCCCAGAATTGTTATGTCTGGTGGGATTTAGGTTCTTGGTCCCAGGGCAGGCAGCAGCTGCCCAGTCTCATGACCTGTGAGGTTTACCTGCTGTCATTGGGGAAGTAAGTTCATTAGCTCAGTTCTGTAACATCACATCACATCATGTTCTCAGGCACAAGATCAGCAGCAGACACGGTTATCTCTGGAGCCTTCTCAGGCAGAGTGGCTGTCTCAGGAGCATTTCTTCCCCCTCCTGGGGTCTAGAGAAATTGAAACTTTGCACACCCAAGGCAACATCCTCAAAGAGCCTTAACAAGCACTCCCAATCACTTTCTCCACTTTCTGTGCAGGAGATGTTAATTTTCTTTCCAGCTGATGGTTTGTTCACCCCGTTGGATAATTTTCTGTTGCTCATGTGCTCTGAGCAGGGACATGACAGACACCTCCAGGCTTATGACATGCTCTTCACAATACCTTTGATGGGTGGAGAACCTCTAGTGTCCCTTTTGTTTCCTATGGTTCCATGTAGGGCAGTGTGGCTTTTCCTGACTTGTACCATTTGGTGCTGTTTCTGTGTCCAACCCCAGGTCAGGCTCCCCAGATTTTCTGCCTGATGCCTCTTTTCTGACAGAGCTCTTTGGTGCCTTCTCTGGCTGCAGGACCAGGTCAGCCTGTCCTCTGTAAAGTTAATTCTGCATTGAGTGATTTCCTTTGCCTGTCACACACTACACAGGAGGCTTCCAGCTCCCTATTACAAATGTCTTCAAGACACAAAGGACAACAAGTCCTCTCAGTAAAGATGATCAGAAAAAGATGGGAGAGGAAGGGTTTTTCTTTATAGCAAGGAGTGAAGAAAGTAATCACAATTGTCAGATCTGAAGTGACTTTTTCTCACAGCCATTTTTTTACATGAACACAGTGACAGGTTGAGACTCATGAAGTTATACAACCACACTGTTGCATTAACACCACCAAAGAGCCATCAACCACTGTCCTCTCTGTAGCAGTGGTGGATCTGGGAGGGTCAGTCCTTCAGGAGATGCCCGTGTTACCTGCTGGCAGCAGGAGCTGAAGGAGGCAGCCACAAGATCACATCATGTCTTAAGGTCACATGCATGGGCCAACTGCCTGAATGATCCTTAAACAAGGTGTAGGATGACCCAAGACATGTAATCCTATGGAAATCTCAAGTATATCTTCAGGGGAAGGGTATTTTCCAGCAGCCTCAGCAGACAGCATGGGTACTCATCCTTCTCCCAGACTAATCCACCAAGATTGTCCTGAATACCCCCACAACTCACATGGGCACTGAGGCCAACACCTCTTTAGCATGTCACCTCTGTTATCAGGCCTCTTTTACCTGTGGAGATGGACTACACCATCTGAGTCATTTTGCAAAGCTGTGAGACCACAAAACACTTTCTAGAGGGCTGTTTCCTAAAAAAAGGTCCAGCAACAAAAGGAAGAGGCAGGTCTCAGCCAGGTTCAGGACACCTGTGCTGGTCTGGAGAGTGCTAGGTGTAGGCAGGCCTGGAGGTCACATGGAGGCCTTGTAATCTTCTCTGTGACTTCCTTCCGTCTGTAGCCAGCCACAGTGGATGAAGATGTTGATTAAACCAGTTGTTGCAAAGCCAACAGAAAGCAAACAGCTCATCTGAGAGATCATTATCCACAAAAGAGGATGAGGAGTGGAAAGTGCTGGCCACTGCTGGTGATCTGCAGGCCAAGATCTGAGAGCCTGGCACTGAACCAGAGCCTTGCTCAGTTCCCTGATGAGCTCTGGGAGGAGGAGAGGAACAATGTCAGAGGTCTCTCCCAGAGTGTCCAAGACCCAGATCAACATGCCACCATGAGTCTCCACTGGCAGTTCAGTTGAGAAGTAGGTTGGAAACGTAATGCAGCCACAGACCTTGACTGATGACAGATGTGTTGACTGTGCATTAAGTGTGGTCATCTCTTCTGTCTTCACCTTACTATTATATTCTGTCTCTCTTGCTTGCAATCCCTGAGTAAAGCCAACTTTTGTTAGAGAGGGAATATAAACACTTACTTTTATGCATATAAATTCAAGGCCAAATCATGTGGCCATAAAACTGGAGACAACAGGACATACCATGACAAGCAAAGAGATGGGACTCCCACTCAACTCCTCAGAGGCCCCTGGCTGCTGAGAGGACTGAGGGGCAGGTGGCACATCCCTCCAGCCACCCTCAGACATGCCCCAGCACAGCAGCAGCACCAGCCCTCAACCAAGGGTGGCTGGGGCTCCTCTCATTGCTGCAGCCACCTGGCCTCAGTGTCCTGAGCTCCTGTGTGCCCAACTCCTTGCACCTGAGTGTGGGCAGCAGGAACAGTGCTTCACCTTCAAACTTCAGAGCACAGTCACACAAGGAGGTTGAGGGTCTTTCTCAGGCCACCACTAACAGATTCCTCCAAGAGGAAAATAGCTGCAGCAATGCAACCCAGAGGCAGATCAGCCACTCAGGTGCTGCAGCAGCACCTCTGCAGCCTGTCACCCACACCGAGTTCCCAGGGAGCACATCAGTGGTGGCCCTGGCTAATTACTGGTGACATCCATGCTTAGCAGGGGTCAAGCCCTGGCCCTCTCTTTCTCAAAACAGGTTTAATAATTATTAACTTCAGGCTGGATGAGGAAAAAACAAATGTTAACTAATAACCTTGATTTCCTAGTACACACAAACCCCGGGTTTTTAAAAAACATTGGCTCTGCTTGAATTTCTATTTGCCTGGGAAACACTGATGTGATGCTTTACCCCCTTCCTGCCGTTTTATACCAAGGGAAGGACAGAAAATCTGGCATGATGAATCAACAACACAAAGTGAAGTCACAGATGTGCCCTAGTCAGTGGGTATGCGGCTACACTGACAGAACCAGGACTTCCTTTCTTCCTCTTACCTTATGAATTAATTTGCCTTCATGTCAGCTCACTTGTAACTAAACCAGCTTCTTTTCATCCTATTTTTTTAATGATGCACTCTGCAGCGCTTCGTGTAGCCTGAGGGGCTCGAATGGCATGTAAATGGATATTGCCCTGCAAGCTGCACTCTGCCATACAATTGCCATCGTCTCTTAAGTCTTAAAAGCCTGGGCATGATGTGAATTACAGGCTTTTCTTCTCCATGTGGGGCTCACAGCTTATAGTCCTAAATTACATTTTGTCAGCCTGTTGTCAAAGCAAGATAGAAGACCATTAAAAATAAGCTGCAGTTATATAAGTGTTCATGAGTGTCTAAATATTAATGTCAGGACTTTGCATAATGGCAATGCTCTAAATAATCCTTTTTAGCCTTTGTAGTTTAATCTTTGTTCATATTTTATCCATTAGTTACCTCTAAATAGCATGGTTCTTTTGATAAGTAAGAGGCTGTGAATAACATTTATTGAAATTTCAACATTCTTGTCTTTCACTGCCACAATCGGAAACGACTGTGTTCCTGGGGCCACTTGGTCTTTGGTATTTTAATTGCAAATGAACTACAAAACCTGCATTAGTTTAAACAAAAAAAAAATCCACAAAAAACCCCAAGCCCAAAACAAAACAAAATTTAAAAAATCAAAAAGCACACATCTCAGTGCTCATCTCCCATTTCTATCTACCATCTGCAGAGGTATCTGAAATCTCAGCCCACTCGCAATTATCACACTTAATTTGCACCACTTTTCTACACAATGTTATTTCCTAGCTTCTGAAGCTTACCAATAAAATGCTGTCTCCATGACAAGGTGATGAGATAAAATGATAAAAAGCAGGAGCTGAAAGCTTTCCATACTGTGCCTAACTAGCTGCCAGTGTCCACAACTGATTTGTTGTGTCAATGAATTGCTGGTTGTGACTGGAGGCCCCAGCAGTGGGCACCATGGATGCTGCAGCATCCAGCTGTGGAAATGGAGGGTTTCATTTATTTTATGTGATCTTGATATGGTACAGTCCTACCTTACCAGGGCTTTCACTGGAAAAAAAAAAACCAAAATCAATACCTGAATGCAAGGGGTGTAATGTGCTGTAAGCATGGTTTTGGTCAGGAAATATAAATTCTATAAATACTCTAGTCCTCCCTTTCTCAACAAATGCAATGAGAATCTTATTGCTTCAGTATTTTTTAAATATATAGCCAACTATATCAGCTGGTTATAAAGTTTTGAAATTTGTTTCCAAAATGCTCAGTAATTCTTTTGTCAATTTAAATTGCACTTACCCAAATAAAAGTAAACAAGAAAGAGGCTTTGGAACACTACAAGAGGTCTTCCAGCAGGAGAACTGTTACCATTTAACTCACTCTATTACCACTCTTTAGGGCCACAGCCTTTCTCATGTCCCCCCAGTGTCAAAGGAATGCCATGCAGACAGCTGAGAAAAAAAAGTTAAGGAATTCCTCACCATTAGATTTGTGAACAAGGTTATTTTCTAGGTTGAGAGAGTCTCATGTCTGAAGATCCTATTGTGCAAGCTTTGCTGCTGTGGTTGGGTTCTAAGAAAGATCTGACATGGGTAGAGGCTGTTGAGAAAGCACTGAACACTGGTGCTGAATGATTCATGGTATCACACTGGAGCCTGGTGCAGAAATAACTGCTGGTAGCAGAGAGCATCCCAAACTCTGCCCTACAAAGCAGATCCTACAGTGTGAATCACGTGGGAGTGATTTTCTCTCCTCACTTCCAGATGCTAAATTGCTTAAAATGTTGCTAAAAATATGACTATTGCCTAATATTACCCTTATAAATAGTCTTTCTGCAATATCATCTTGCAAGCTGTATGGGGAAATTCTCCCACCCATGTGACATATATTTGATAACTCTTCAGAATCTAAATATTCCAGTGGAGGCATTCACTTTCCCTATTTTAAGCACATCCTTCCTAGTTTGGTCAAATGGAAGTGAGCATTAGATCATTGACGAGGTGAAAAGGAACCCTCAAAAAACACACCCAAACCTTCACTTTTTGTTAACCCTGGAACCTGCTGATGTGGGGAGGACTTGCAGGGAGGATGCACTGCCAAGGTTTGTTTTTCCACAGCCTCCAAATCCTTCTGGGCACTGGAGCTGCTCAGCACTCAGCATGAAGAGTTGTGGAGCAGTGAGGGGGACACAGCACAGGGCATTGCTGCCCAGACACAAAATGCCTGGGATGACTATCACCATTTCTTGGAAATACCCATGTGGAATAGCTGGTTTTATCTAATATCAAAGCTACTGTTGATGATAATAACTCATAAATTTTCACTCATATTACCCAGACTCTCCAGAGCACTCCAGTGTCCTGAATGAAAGCAGAAATAATTAGGTACTACTGCAGTGTCTAAATATTATTTGATTCTGAACACCAGCTTCAAGGAAATTGACAATCAAAATTCAGCTCTCTAACCTTTTTTTACAAGGATTTTCGGCTGCTAACAGAGTACTAAATCAAGGCAGCATTTAGAGGTTCTGTACAATAATGGGTGACAATAAACATTTCCTCAAACTTTGCAGAGGGGTTGCAAAATTGTGTATTTTTACAGTAAACACCTGGAAACTGTTTGTGCATATGGTATTTGCACAAGGTTAATATTTTCTTTTTCTGTTTTTGCATCCACATGTGTCCCTATACAAATGAGAATGTGTATACAGACACATGAGGCCAGTTGGCAAAAGAAAATCTACATTTTTAATATATTTTTTAAATATCCTGGGAACAGTGGAATTGTCTTACTGACATTTTGACAGTATTTGGACCACTATTCATGCCTACAGAAATTCCATGGAAGTTGATGATGAGCTGTAGAAGAAATGTCTCCTCACAGCAGAATAGCATTGTTTTCTGTCTGCTGTTCTCGCCACTTCTCTTTAAAACACTTCAGCCATCTAATCCAGGATCAGAAATGACACTGTGTCACTTAAATTGCCAATTGCACAAAACAAGTCCTGAACAGTGAGGGGCTGAAAAAAAAAAAAAAAGTTTGTGCATAACCCATACACTACAAATCATGTTCAAGCAATTCAGTGTCTGCTTACAAATAACAAATGCTTTTGAAGAAATGGGTGGGAGCTCACAAGCTGACCTGCTAACTCCCACCCAGGACAAGGGATTCATGTACTCCCACAACATCTACTTTATTATCATAGAAAATTGGAATGCAGTACCAAGGAAATACTTCTAGGGGAGTCTGCAGCGACCTCTGTGTTGCCTAATATTTTGAACTGGGCGAGGTTTTTGCAGTAATTTCCTATGAAGCCGTGATATCACTCTGATGTGCTGCTTCCTTGGGGAGCAGGGCTGTGAGAGAGGGGATGGCCAGACACCATGCAGTCCCACACAGCTGAAAGTGGAGGAAGGATCATGCTCACTCCATGCTTTTGGATGTTTCCAGTGCTGTGTAGGATGTTTTGCCAGGAAATGCTGGCAAAAGGTACCTGGAGATCTTTGCAGGAGGCACAGGGAGGGATGGCAAGAGAGGAGGGATGCAGGGAGAGGTACAGTGGTGTGGGCATAGGAGGAAGAGCTCTTGCCCAAGCAAGGGCTGAGGCACTGTACCCACACCCGAGACCAGGGAAACCACCTTACCACCATGGCCTGCAAAAAGCATACATGAAGATACATGGAGTAGTTCCTATTTTCAGCAGCTGCTGTATGCATGCCAGAAATAGGCTTTTAGCTCTTTGCTGGCTTCCAGTTCAGGTTAACCAAATACAATGAAAGCCACTGCTGAGTAAAGGCAGAACTGGAGAGAGATGCAAAGGGCTGGAAGACTGTAAAAAATGAACGGCATCCCTGCCATCCCTGCCCTGCTACCCAGCAAGAACTGCTGCACAGTATCACCAGGATTCCACCAAGTACAATCACTGACCAGGCAGCACATATTTTCCACCTCTCTAAGCAAAAAAAAATTTGCTATTTTCTCTTTGAAATCCTTGGAAACTCTGCTAGAATAAACTCTCTAATCCTGTTTGAACAAGTGTGATTTTATATTCTCAGTGTTTGCTTTGTGTTGCATTACAAACCCCCATAGCCACTCACTTGAAAAAATGCTTGTGGCTCAAATACATTGAATAGTCAAAACCAAACACTGTTTACTCGTCTGATTAAATTAAAAGCATTTTATTTAAAGTGTTTACCAAATCTTCTACATGTAATAGGGATTCACTGCAAAGCCAGAACAACGCTTTTGTGACTTTTTGAAATTGTTGCTGAGGACTCATGGTAATTTGATTATGTTAGCAAGACTGTTTAAAAATTCAGGAAATTGGGTCTCTTGTTCAGTAAAATGAAAATAGGTTGTAGAAAAGAGATACTCGGGCACTAAATGCTACAAGACGTTCTGTAAATTGCCAGATGTTCCCATTCAGCAAACTGAACATAGTGAAACGTTTTGATTGAGGATTGCAACATGCAGTACAGAGTAATCAAACCTCCCTCAGGCAATGGGACAAAACTCCTTGTACCCTACTGGAATTATTCAGTGTAGTAAATTCCCGTAATCTCTCGGCTCAGTGCATGGAAGTGCCTCACACAACCAACTCAGGTCACACGTTTAGGGTTTGTTGCTTTGGGTCTCATCATCCTGTGCATGTGCTTGACAATAGGTATTGGTTCTGGACATATGCTTCTCATTCAAAGTCTGCCTGTGTGCAAGAGCCATTTAAAATTAAAATTACTGTGAAATAACTCCTGAGGAGTTTGGTTTTGTATTGGATTTTTCACACTTGGGGTACGTAGAACCGCAGTGGAAATCCATCCGTAGCAATCATACAGCCATATTGCGAAGGTAATTCTGAGGCACAGCAGCTCTAGTGGCTCTGGATGGCTCTTTCATTTTGTTTAATGGTCAAAAGGAATTTTGGTGACATTGCTGAGGTTACACATTCACTCTTCTGTTTTTTAAGGAATGCCACAGGATTGATCCCCGAATTGGAGGGCAAGACAGATGTGACCTCCACCTCTGACCTCCCTTCCTCCAAAGAACCCAGCTGAGTGATGGTCAGAGCAGCAGCCTGCCAGCCCAGGGCAGCTCTGCCACCCTCAAGAACAGGATTTCCTGAGATTCTGAAGCAAATTTTCCCACTTGCCTGTGTTTCAGTTTTCACAGCAGGTATACTGAGACCCCTGGCTCTTTGGCAAAGATGTATCACTGGAGGAACAACAGGAAGATTTGTATTCAATAGGCACAGCTGGAGAAGATGCCATCGAACTGTACCCATTGTGCTTTTGGCCCCATTTGCTCCTGAGATAATTACAGAGCTTCTGAAATTGCTCTCCACCAGTACAGCATCGAAGGGGCAACACCACGGGCAGAGGAGTGTCCAACATGAGAGCTGCAGTGGTTCAGCTGCTCTCCTGAGCCTTACCTCAGGGACTGGTTCTGGTACCAGAAGGCAAGTGAGGACTATCTGAGCTAGATCAACACTGAAATCCAGAAACCACTAAGAAAAGGTCATTTTCCCCTGAGATAGCTGTGGCCATGCCTGGGTCTCCCTTGAACCCTTCTTGCTGGTATCAATTTCCATGGCTGGCTGAACCTTTCCCTCCCCACAAGTATACAGATTTTTGGGAATTTCTGCAGGAAAAAATACACTGTCCCTTAAATCAGCATGCCAGCACTTGTGCCTTCCTCATCTTCACCATGGTGTGAGCAGGCATTTCTGTCCCCAAATGATGCTTGCCCACTCTTTATAATCTCAGTTTCTACCTGTTACTCACTCACTTTTGTAAAATTTATTGTCACACAGATGTGAACCTCCACCCAATAGGTCATAACTCTGATGAAAATCCCTACACTGTTTATACCTCCCAAGGGTGTTTCTGGAAACACTTTCATCAGCAGCATATTTAGGATCCATTTCAGGTTTACATTAAAAAGGCACACCCCTCATCTATTGCATTGCCACTACTTGGTACAGCTTTCTAATCATCTTCAAAGAGCTGGTCCAGACTAGAAAAATGTGAGTTCACTAGTATGTAGAACTTCAACAGTACATAGAACTTTAACACTTTCACCACAAAGCTGTAGCACAGTGAGGTTACTTTATTCTTTTTTGTTGCTGCCATAAGCCCACTCCTGGGAGAGGTGAGCAAGCAGAGCAGGCTGCAGAGAAGAGCAGGAGGCTCAGTCTCCATGGCTGTGCTCATATTGTGCTGCACCATGGACCACACAACACCTGGAAATTACAGAGGCATCAAAATGCAGCAAGAATTTGCCAACACAAGAGTAGCTGCATGTTGCCATCACAGAGAGCTAAGGGTGCAGGAAGCTGCTCTTGGATGTTGATGTGAGGAAAAACATTATTGTGAGGCATTTGTGGAGTTCAGCCATGCTCTCTCCTGCCATTGACACCAGCCATTCAGCAGGTTTGGGAGTTTCCTTAGAGAGAAAGGACCCACAGTCATGGTTTGGAGAAGGACTCCCTGCAGGGGCTTGCTGGCCTCGTCAAGTCAGATCCTCAGCCATCTACAGCTGGATGAACTGAGTCCACCTTAGTCTTCCCCCTTTCCTACCTAAACCCAACACTGATCTTGGCAGTAGCTCTTTCTGTGCAAATCCCTTCAGCTGCCAGTACCTGAGGGGGTTGAAATCAAGCTAAATGGGCTCATTCAGCTTTATCTTCTCCAGGCAGGAGTAACTGCAGAGGTTGGAGATGCACTATCTCTGCCCAGCACCATGACACTGCGGACTCAGCACTTTACAAAGCCCTTTGAGGGTGTTGATTATATGGTGCTCCCTGAGCACAGAGTGATATACACATGGCTGCTCATTGGTGTGATACCAGAACACCAAGAGACAGCAAATTGAATTTAGCCTCTTAATAGCATTTATTTAGATTTGCTTTAGTAATGGGCAAGAATAAGGGCCTAACAGCCCAGGAGACTATAATCCTTTTAGACATTCAAGCTCCTCAGCAGAGTGAGGGGAATCTTCAAATGTCACATAAAAGACATGAGAGACTCAGAATCACAGGAAATGTGGGGAATCCTGTTGCCTCTGAATGAGGCAGCCCGTGATGGATGGCTCAGAGGTATTTTCCTCTCCTGTTTTTTTTTTTTTGCACTACTGGACTGAAGAACAGAAGTCATAAAGACAGACTGAACTGGCATGAAAATTAACTTTCTAATAACTATAACAAGCTGTCTGTCTTTTCTAGAAATTCTGTGAGAAATGAGAGATTTTGCTAAATCCCCACCTTGACTGTTAAGGCTTGAAGACTCAGTGCTCTAAGCTGCTAAAAAAGTATCAAATCCTTCAGCAAGAGATTTATCAAAACATTTAAATGAACTCTTTATAATGTGAAGTGGAGCTAGTATCCTTGATAATATGGTTTCTTACCAAGTTAAATAATAATGTAGGATTTTTGAAACAAATAAACTCTTGCCGTCTACTACTGTCACTGTGCTTTTTCATGTCAGGAAAGTTCTGGGGATTATAACTGGTGAAGATTTATTTCATTGTGTACTTCTGAAGAAAAATCCACGTTAGAAAACAAGGGTTTGAGCTGTGGCAGATGGTGCTTTTCTGAAGAAGAAATTAGTGTTTAATAAGGATTGTAATAGTGCAAACCAGATGTTAATCTCACATTTTATCTTTGAAAGGATTTGGGAGGATGCCATATAGATACATATGTGCATCACAGATCTTGAAAAAATACACAACTGGATCCCCAGGGGCTCATTAAGGGAGGAGTAACTTTCTGTGAGCCATCACACTCCACTGAAAAAGCAAGGTCTGTTTAAACTGTGACTAAAGATCTCCTAGGAACTCCTTTTCACTTTTCACATGGACAGCAGCAGTCCAGAAGAATAAGGATAGCAGCAACCTGGTTTTCCATAGAAAATGGTGACTCTAGTTTCATCAAGTTATTTTGGAAAATAATACTTAAATATGGAAGGAAGGCTCATCAAGAAATGCTACTCTTACTGGGCTTTCTCTAGTTCTCTGCTGGGAAGCAGAGGTGAGTTCCTAGCTATTCATACTGTGACTTCCAACAAAACACAAAGCAGCAGACACATTGCTCCTGCTACATGACAGCCTTTCAGCCTTCAGTGAGCTGTCCCTATTTCTGCTTGTGCAGTGGAGAAGTGTTCCCACTCCTTCTCCCTCCACCTGCAGGTGAGCTACCTGAAGGCTCAGCCTCACAGTAGATGCTCCTGGCAGAGCAGAGGCCTGAGGTCAGAGCTCCCAGCATGGTGCTGAGATCTTCCAATAAGACTATTTCAAGCCACATGCGGCTGTCACTCCCCAGCCTGTGCCATGGACATCTACCCACAGTGACACTCGACCTCAGCTGGCTGTGGACAGCACAACTGTGCCTGTACTTCTGCTCAGGCATGAGACATTCCCTCCATACACCCCCAGGGCTGGCTGGAGTGTGAGTGGCTTCACTGGCATTGGCTGTAGAAGATCATTATCTTGGCCTTGTTTCCCATTTGCACTTGCAGAAAACAAGGCCTTCCTTCCAACCAAGATTCTCTGCCTTGCTATCTTCACTTAGCAAAAACCACACCTTGCTGTAGAAAATCAGCCATGGATTGATAACTGTCTACACACCTGGGAAAAATACAATTAAAAATGCACGTGCCCAATACTGCAGCTGCAGTGCAGCCCTGCAGCTGCTCCCAGTTCTGGGAGCAGTGTCCTGGGACAGAGGCACCCCTGCACCCCCTGGAAAGAGTTACTCCTTTGGCTGGGCTGCAGGCCTGGCTCCTCATGGGGTGGGCAAAATGCAGGGGTTTTGTCCTGGCAGCACCCACTGCTGCTGAGCTGGGAGTGAGAGGAGCTGGAAGCCCTGTAGGAAGAGGCTGCTCTTCCAGCAGTGGCTGCTGACCTGCTTCAGTCCTTACTACTGCAGCAGCTAGAGCTGCTCTTTATTCTGGTTTTTGAAACAAGGATTTTATCATAGCATTGAAATAATGATCAAGAGGCTATGCATTTTAGTTAGCTCTGCTATGATTACAAGTCTCTTTCCTTCAAGCCAACAGGAAGACCAAGTGGGTACATGCTCCATTATGTTGAGGAAGCACCTCTGAGTTCCTGCTGCCCTCCTTTTTCACATCTCTGCAAGCCTGCCTCAGCATACAAACAAATTCAGAAAGCAAGGATGCTCAAGTTATGTGAGGCACACTGGAGAAGCACACAGGAAAATATCTTACCTTAGAATCCATGGTGGATGTAATTGGCAGGATGTTTTTTCTGGGCATGGCATTTGTACTTCTGCATATTGCTGGGGCATTCAATGCCATGGTTGTTTTTGCAGTCAGAGATCAAGGCATACTACACGAAGAAGTCTGCAATATAAACACAAAAATTACATTAATTAATAGGTTTTTAATTAAGAGAATGAGATAAATCTTGCACATTTGAGTTGTTTTATAACTGATTTACATAAATTCCTTTGCTATTAGTAAGTTGTAAATCAATTAAATGTGTCCACACAGAGGACCTGGTTGACATAAAATGCAAGAATGATTCTCATATTGCTTGTACTTTCATTCCAGTTCAAGGTCTCCTAGCAGTTGGGCCAGACACTATCCTGTAAACAACAGGGTTATCTTTCTCAGCTTATTGTTTTCTCATTACTCAGATACAAAACTGAACTACTGTCATTGAGTTCTAGAGGAAATGATTAAGCTTAAAATGCTCTCAAAAGAGCTCATGCTGAGTTGCCTCACCTTGCAATTAGAGCAGGTGAGGAGTGCACATGAATGATTATTGACGTCTTCAGAAGCTCAGCTGATGCAAGGTTAGTTACTTAACTCAGTTATCTGCTGGAGCCCTTGAACTAAAATAAAGGTTATTCTCACTGACAGCATCTTTTGTGTGTGCAAAAGCACAGGAGAACTCATTAAGGACTTTATTCTTTGAAATTCTTAGGAGTTGCACCAAAACCCTGCGGCTGCTAAATGTGTCCTTCCAGAGCTGGAATTTAATGAATTTAAAATGTTGCTCATTACAGAAAATAAGAAAAAAAAAAAAAAAGAAAAATCATTAAGTGTCACCATCTAACATTAGTGAAGAATTTGGAAGGCAAATAGATTTTTTTCTTTCAATGTGAAGATATATGCAAGTTTTTCCAGCTTTCCTGGGGTGCTACAGAAGCATTGCATCTTGTACTGTCAAGCAAATCCTACTTCTGTAAAGAATTTCCTAAGAGCAAAAGAGTAAAAGCATCTGGGATCCCAGAGTGAGGTTTACTTTAGAGAGGCCACACCAATATTCAGAGCCCTCCAGCACAGGCTAGGAACACAGACTCATTTCTGACCAAGTCACAGCTGGCATTACACCTGAAAATCAGCAACATCCTCTACCTCTTTCAGTCTCTAAGGCTTAAAAAGGAAAACGTGATTCTCTTTCTAAGTGCCTATTGCTGTTAACATGGGAAAGTCATACCGAATTTTGGCTAACTGGTCAGAACTATAGAAACATCCCTCTGTGCTCATTCATTGCAGATGTGGCTGTCCATTATCCTTGTTCCTCATTCATGAAACATCTAAACAGAAGCAACAATCTTCCTTGTGCCTAAAGAGCTGTTGTAGCATTTCAGGCAATGTCTAAGCAGATAATTTAAATAGCATGTGTGTTTATGATTTTCTTGGCTGCAGAAGAGCTCTTCTTCACCTTTGTCCTGGATCCTGTCCTGAAGGATTCCAACACCATGCAGTGTCCACTGCAAATTATTGTGCTGGCAGGGCCTGCTACTGCAAGCCAGTGTGCAGAAGAAGGCACTCACAGAGCAATCCCAAGGACACACACGTGGGAATATTCAAGGGACTTCTGTTGCTCGTATGGGTTGCCATTAACAAACATGAGTCTTTAAAATAAAGTTTATGACTGCGCCTACTACCCCACATAAAGAAAGAGGGGAAGGAAGAAAACACCCACCGCCTTTGTCAAGGTGATAATTCCCACTCCAATGTATATTAGTCTTTTTTCTCCCTACTGCTTGCATCCTTCTCCTTCCCTCCTATCCTCCCATTTCCTTCCGCCACTACAAAGCCCTTCAAAGATCAAAGTCATCATTGGCCATGAGTTTCCACAATGTTTCTGCTTCAACATTGGCTGGGAGCCAGCTGGCATGTGTTAAAAACCATCATCAGAATCTGTTTAATTACTGTTCCCAATACAGTGTTTTAACAAAACACTGGAACGGACACAGTTCCAGCAAGCTGATGCCCAGTGAAGAGACACTGCAGCAGTGCAGCCATAACTTTGATGTTTGCTGTTTTAATTCTTTTTTATTCCATACAATTAATTAATCCACTTTTTGGCCTGTTTTAAAAAGATGCCTCTGCAAGAATAGTAGAAGGGTATTGCTAAGATTTTCCCCAATTTAGTATAAATTTACTATTAAAATAGGTCCTGTGTAGATTTGGATTCAAAATACATCACTCATAAAGAAAGATTCTCTTTCTACTATGTTTCCTCAATCTGTGACCTGTTGCTGGATAAGGATACTCTCCTGGCTAGCCTTGGAGCTGCAGGTTAATGTGATGATCAGCTGCTCTGGGCAGTGCCTGCAATTCATTCACTTGTTAAATTAAGCCCATTGTGGCTGCATCTAAGATTTTTCTCAGCCTTTGATATATGTCTTGACTTCTGGTCCTGCCCAGAATCACTAGGTGGTTCCTCCAGCACACACCTTCTCTGGGCTCTACCCGGATCCAGGACCACATGTTCTTGCTAACTCAGAAAATCACAGGCAACAGAGGCCAGGTCAGCCATGCTCCACAAAGACAGTGGCTGCCTTCACTGGATGTTGTACATTCATGCTGTGCATCTCCCTAGCCAATGGGACACAGTTCCCTTCCCACCACAGTCTCAAACACCTGCAGTCAGCCAGCCTGGGCACATGCTGCCTCAGTGAGCAACACAGTCTGACTCCAGGGTGCTCATGGCTACCACTACCACTGTAATAGGACAACCAAAACCTCCACCCTCTTCAAACTGAGCAGCAAAAGGGGACACCCTTCAGGTCAATCTCCACATTGTGTCTAAGACTTTGCACCTGTGAGCCTCTGGTTATCTTACGTGGTCAGACTTGATCTCCTTGAATATCTCTAGGTGTATCATCAGCACTATTGCCCAGAATTATACCACAGGATTGACAGCTGCAATGCTCCAAACCAAGTGCAGCCAAACCATGGAAACTCAAAGATTACATGGGGTAGGATGTTGCGGTTTAGAGGATGTTACAGCAGACTTTACCCTAGAGCTTCTCTACCCAGCCCGGTTCAGCACCTCAGTGCTTCAAACCCTCTGTCCCAGGGCTGGACACTGCGCTCTCACCGGCCAGGGAGCCATAAGGCTAGCTCTGGTCCGTCTGCTTCCACAACCGGCGGTGATAAAGGAGGCGAGGAGGGTCTATGCGTTGTGTCCATGGAAGATGTTTATTCGCATGGTGCAGCAGAGGCCAACGACCTCCCCGAGGCAGAGATGCCTCGAGGGTGAAGGCCTCACATGCTCAGCACATGTGGAGCATAGACACACGTGGAGCATAGACAGCAAGATGGCGGAGGGTAAGGGGTTTTATAGGGAAACAGAGAGGGGCAGGGACAGCACACAGCCCCAGTGACCTCTGGGTACAGGGGAGGTACAGGGGCGGAGTTAGGAGTACAGGAACCAATAGGGGAAACCTGAGGGAGTGGCCAGGGCCACGTGGGGTTAGGGTACAGGAACCAATGGGGAAAACTGGGGGCGTGGCTAGGACTGTGTGGAGTAGGGAAGGCAGGACAATAGGTGACAAGTACACTCGTTAAGAAAGGGGTGTGGGGAACTTGCAGCTATTATCACAATAGTAGGATAAGTCTGAACTATCTGGTAGTGGGAGAGCATCCATCCCAAAGTGCAAAGGAAAGGTGACAGTTTCTGTGACTGTGCCACTCAAGATGGAAATTACATCTGTGAGGCAGCAGCACCATTCACTGAGAGAAATAATTGGAGCAATCTCTGGCCGATGCACAAGTTATCCCTCTTTTGAGGAGTGAAACTGTGTTCTCATGACCACTTTGACCATGGCTATACACCTGTTATGCTTCTTGTCACCCACAAATTTGAAGTGCAGGGGCCCAGGACTGGATGGCGATGACAAGGCAAGTCTTGCAGCTGAGGACGCTGCTGTCCTGGCAGACGTGTCCCGCAACTGAGGACATTGCTGTCCTGGCAGAAGCATCATCCCATGAGCCAGAAAACCACTCCTGCTGCTCTGCAGTGGACAGCCTCTTTGGCAGCTCGAGGGACTGTGAATAATCCTTTTGAGCTCCTGCCACAGTCCCAAAGTGTGATCAGTACACGATGACGCCAATGGCATAGTGTGAACCATCTCCTGCTTTGAGTGGCTGGGTTTGAACAACAGTGACAAGAAAGAGCTGGAATGTAAGGGACATTCAAAGGGCTCTCTTCTTCACACAGATCTTGTGACAGGAATATAGTCACCCCATCAGATCCCAGGAGAGTGTTGCACACAGGTCATGTATTAGGGACATATTTTCATGGCATCTTCACCTTGTCCCTGTCTCGTGACAAATACACTTTCTTGTCCTGCTTCCCTTGTCCCATCACACAGCCGGATGTGGAACAGCCCTGAGAAGCCTGACTCCTGGTCTCTTGCCACAAGGCTTTTGCCCACACCTGGAGCAAATAGCCTGGGGGGAAAATGTGCCTTCAAGACAACTATGATGCTGGACTGGAAGCCTCAGCATCCAAGGTCTCCCAGTAGGATAGGTGGCCGGGGCTCACAGCACTCTCCCCTGTGACATGGTCATTTTAATAACTGCTCTGTTGCTCCTTCTTGCATACTAATATGCTTCATCTCCTCCATGGTGGATTTAATAGAGGGTTAACTGCTCAGGGCTTTTGCTCAAAAAGACATCAGACTCTTCAAATCCTTGGTCACCCTATCTCAGCAATTAAGGTCTGAAAAACTACCTGGGGATTATCCTGAGGATGAGGGTAAAATCTTGGCCTTGGAGAGATCAAATGAAAACTTTACCATAGATTTTATCATATCCCTGGAGTTGGGATTTTCCCCAGAGATTTCTTGCACCTTAACTGGGTATTCTGTTAGAAAGACCGCACATGGTGCTGTCTGGTGTTTAACTTTTCTGCTTCCAAGATTTGCTTGACCTAAGATGAGAGCTATGAGTGGAGGGGAGGAAGGGGAGACAGGCTGGGCAGGAAACAGAGTCCAGTGAACTTCTATAGACCTTAAACAACTGCAGTTGGCTGGGATTCAGTATGTGAGATGGACCAAGGTTCAGGGTGATTTATTTTAACTGGAATTGTTTCACCTCTCTGGATGTAATGTGTGGGGTTGGCTCTCGCTCCAAAAGCAAGTGGCCTTCTGAAGAAGACTTTCAAGACGGTCTTCCATTTATCTGTAGTGCAGCATTTGCCTTCTCCACATTCACAAATTTGGAACTAATTCTCTGTATGACATAGCTTTTAATGAGTTTGTCTCCTGCATTCTGCAAAGCATTTCAGATACTTTGCTGGCATTTTCTCTTTAGTAATTAATGTCTTATCAGTGAGTTTTGCAGAGAACAATGGCCTGATTCTCCTCCAATGCTGTGTTACATCTCTGTAGCTTCTCTGACTACAAATGAGTTACTCCTGCTTCACACAGGGGCAGATGAGAATTAAGATCTTAAGCCTAACACTATTTAATCACATGCTTTGAACTAATTTTCTCTCATTCAGAATCTGTCCTATGCTTGCAGCCCTGCATAATTGCCATTTTACTGTCATTAGAAAGCTGGTCATTGATGAGAACATGTGTACTAACTACACTTTGATTTAAGAAACCCGAAATGAGGGATACTCCAGCCAGGGGAAGCCCCACACTGCATCATCTCATGGCAGTAGGTGGTGGTCCTTCTCACCTGGGTACCAGGCTTCCCCTGGAGATGGTTCTACAAGCTCTGAGGGACAGTGGCTATAACTTCATTTCACCCCTATTAAGCAGCCTTTTCTACATACCTGAGGAGTTTGCAATTAGACTAAAAAAATAAAAGCCTGCTGCAGGAAAATGAAGCTTTTTCTTTAGCACGAAAAGTCCAGCTGCATTTTCTTTTGAAAACAGCCAGACCATAGACTCCCTTGTACTGTAGACTAATTTATTTTGATGCTCACAGGATGTATATCCTGAAACTGGAATAAATATGCTGAAACATGCATAACCTGGACACATCTTTATTTCATTCTTTTGGCTCTGGATCCAGTTCCATCTTGAGAAGGTAAAAGCAACACCAACAAAGAGAGAAACAGAAATGCAAAAACCCCAGGGAGCTGTGATAAGGCTTGACATAGACAGATACTCACTTGCTGTTGGAATATATGTTTATTTAAATATATGTTTGTATCTGAACAATAAACTAGGAACAAGTAAGAGGTAGCAGATACTTTTTAAAAATACTTTCAATAATTACAAACAAATCTGTACTAAATTTAGGATTTTTAGTGAATTAAATGGGCAAGTACTTCAGCATCTGTTTACTCCCATAAGTTAGGAGGTGACAAGTGGTGTCGGCTAGTTCTGGTCATTTTTTCATGTGTACAAGCATTACTCATATGAGTACAGATCTTCAGGGCCAGACAATAGAAATTAGTTAAGTGGGACATGGGCATCGTATATTAAGAACAACATTAGGAAAATCTTTGCTATAAAAACATTTTATCTATAAAACAAAGTGCCTGGAGTTGAGAAACATCAAAATTAAGGTTGGTCTTGCAAATAATGCTTTATCACACCATCCATAATTATAGTTGTCTGTGTCATTGTCCCCATAGCTTTAAACTTCTGCAACAAAATGCTGCATGGATCTTACTGACAATATTATCTCTCATTAAAAAGCCTGTTGTTTATACTGATCAGCCAATGCAGAACATTGGGGCTGACAGACATCTTGCCTTTGCTATTTGCTGACAGCAAAGGAAGTCGGTGCCTTATGTCTAGTGGTGTAATTTAAAGATCTGGAGGAGAACACAGTTGTTCAATGATGGACAGGTATCATCTTTTCTTGGTCAGTACTGTAGTCTTCTCCTTCTCCTCCCAGCCATCCCAGACACTACATGGTTCTGCTTTCCTCCCTTGCTGCCCTCATGGGTATCACCTACCATGGGTTGGATGTCCTGGCATTTGCCCCTCTGTGCCAATGTCTCCCTCCACCCTCACTCCTGTCTTTCTCACTCCCCATATCCTCCCTCTTCTTCAGTCTCCAACTCTTACAACCACCAATCCTCTCTTTATTCCTCCACAAGGAAATCAAATTCCCCTTTCATCCCCCTTGCTGCACAGGCA
Organism: Lichenostomus cassidix; assembly: GCF_008360975.1. Classification (NCBI taxonomy): domain Eukaryota; kingdom Metazoa; phylum Chordata; class Aves; order Passeriformes; family Meliphagidae; genus Lichenostomus; species Lichenostomus cassidix. The sequence continues at coordinate 129,238,276 of NC_139482.1, forward strand.
CACACAGCAGACCTTGTCTCACAAGTGCCAAGGGGAACTCTACAGCCAACCCTTTTATTTGGAGACCAAGCACAGAAAGATTTCTGTGGCTCTGAGTTGCAACATGTCTGGCCTAGATGGGACTTTTAGATGTCAGAATTTAACAAGTCTCTACTGAGCGTGTACAAACTGCAAAGACAGTAATGCTTAGACATGGTCTAAAGCTACAAATAATTTCCCAAATGTGTTGAAAAGAAAATTTCTGGTGTTTGGTTGACTCCTTTTGCCAAATTTTTGTGCCTTCCTTTCATGCATGGAGGTAAAACATCTTCTCAGGAAAATATTGGAGGGAATTTGGATTACCATAGACAAAATAACATACTTTCTCCTAACCTTGCTCTTGGAAACAGATGCACCATTCTTGATAAAACTTGCAAAACAAAAATAAAATGAAACAAATGAAGTCAGCTGGAGGTTGATACCCAGTATAGGAAATTTCAGCTTGATGCATTAAACTTTGGCAAATGTATAAGAACCTGACAACAAGATATAATAATGAAAAAGTGTTGGGCAATCACTGCAACTCTAATTCATAACTCCCACACATTTTAAGATAATGGAAATTACTCATGTTCATCAGGAATTGAATAGATGCCTCTGTTATTACTTGTATTATTCAGTTAGCAACAGCAGCCAAATGTATGTCTGACTTTCATTAGCTTGAGCAGTATACCTGGCAGTATTAAAATCTATTTCAATTCAACCCTTCTGTATTTTTCTCCTGATGTACTGCATACAAACCTTAACCATGATATCATCTTTTGGGATAATAAACTAAATCAACAATGCATTTCATTTGCAGAGATCATCACATATGAGACACTTTCAGGTATGCAAATGTCTCAGGCAAATATTGAGCCATGGCTCTAAATGAAACTTTCAGAGATAAAGAAATATCTTTTCTATTTTAAAGGTACATTTTGTCCTAATAAAAAAAAAGGGCAATAGCCTTGGCTAGAATTGTCAGACTGGTAAATTTTACCCTGTTCAGGAGGCCAGCACAAAGTGACACTGGGTGTCTTACAGCAGTTAACATCCAAAGACAAAGCTTCTGAACCCAAGACAGAAGTGGGTTTTGGCCAAGTTTCATAATTTTTTGTAGTTCTAGCTGTCAGCATTGTGTCATTCACTTTACTTACGGTTCTTGGTAGGCATAACTGCCCAAAAGGAGATTCTTAAATCAGCAAGGCACTTGGGGCATGTGTTTTGCATTTAAAAGATTCAGCCAGTTGCTGAATAGCAGGGGATGAGCCCTACTCCAGGAGTGCTGCCAAAGCTGGACTTTATTGCCAGGTGTAAAGGCCATCTTTGAATCTGGATGAGTGACTGGTTCAGATGTTCCCCTCCAGGAAGGGATTGGGACTTTCTGAAAGTAACTCTTTTGGAAAGCACAGATGACTCCAGATCTCCCTGCTGCCCTGCACATCCACCTCTGCATCCCCTCACTGGAGCAAAGCCCCCAGCCTGGGTGCACATCTCTTTACATTGATACTCACTCCTGCTGCACTGTGACAAACACAAACCAGCCCCGTTTGCAGGCTGCTTCTGGATGGTTTACCCAATCCACCATTTTGTAGGAGACTGTGGCTTGTGCTCTGACTGTAATGCCACTTTTATTTTATTATTACAGCTCCCTACCACTGTACTTGTCCCCAAAAAATGAACAAAAAAAAAGTTTTGTCAGCTGCATGTTTCTGTTGTCAGTTGTTGCAGGCCAAGCTCAGACTTTCTGCTGCATTCATGTAAAGCCCAGCATTATAAACCACCTTATAAACCCCATAGAGCCCAGCTGTGCAGCCCCAGTGGTGCCACAGCAGACACAACAAGCACTGGTTGCCCAGCGATGCCCTTAGCTCCTGCTGCACTGTTGTTTCAGCTATCAGGGATGCCTGGTTTTGTGCAGACATGTTTTGTACTTCATATCTAATGAAAATAAAACTACAGATAGAATAAAAATCAAATAACCTGCATACTTCTGTGATTCAGAAACTGCATAGAAAAAGAGGCCTCTGGATCAAAGAGAAGCAAGCGTGTCTCAGGGTATTTCAGGAATGGTTAGGGGAGCTACCCTTTGGAACAACAGCCTGTTGAGGAAGGAATCATGTTCATGTAATTACACTGTTAAGGACTGATGCAGAAAAGAATCATTCACTGACGTTACCAAAAATTGCTTGCACCTCTCCAGTGGTTCAATGGCCCCATGAGTACCAGTCCCATCCCATCACATCCCTGAATTCAGATTATAACACAGAAATGAACACAACTGCACTTAAAAATATTTACTGAGACATTTTTATAGAAGAGATGAGCAATTCTATTGTTTTTAAATTAGAAGCATAAAATTTGGGAGTTTGGTGATGTGGTAATATATCTTTTTAAACTGTCCTACCAACACATTTTAGCCAGCTTTTTTCCAGATCATTGCCAATGTGGGTTCAAACAGATTTAATGTCAGCTACTTTTTTCCTTTTCACAGGTTCTGTCCCTCTTTGAATAAGTTATTTGAGAAAATTTTCCACCTCTTATGACCTTTGAATGTGATGCCAAGGCTATCCCATCCCAGCACAAACACAACCATCAATCATTTACATAACAAACAGCTCTGGCCAACACCACCTTGTCACCCACTGCAGTGTGAGGCTCAGGGCTGTACTTTGGGCCAAGCGTTCTCAACCACAACTTGTATTATTGAACACATCTTAATGGAGAAATGGCATGATTAGGAACTCTCCTCCCCAGGCAGATCTCTTTCCTTAGCCCTGCTGCTTGTGCAAGTCACCTGCAGGATTTGCCATGCAAAAATGAATGCTTAGGAAGAGCTCCAAAAATTGTGATGCACACTTGTCCTTAATGGTGCCTTGGCAGCCATAGGCTGGAAAACGTTTTCCCAAGATTCCCAACTTGCTGGACACTCAGGTCTTTTCTGTAGTTGATAACCACACAGTACATACTACACATGAGGTCCTCTTTTATCTTTCCAGCATATAACACATTTTGAAAAAGAAATAGCCTTTGGTGAAGTTTGTCTCTTAATCCCACATGAATCCCACTTCTGCCTGGTTTGACTCAATGTCAGTGTGGTGATTGGGTGATCTGGGTCCTTTGAAGGGCTGGCGTGACTCAGGGAGACACAAAGGCAACACAGTGAACACTGCCTGACAGTCTGCATAAAAAATGCCCAGGCTTGAAGCTGCTTCTCTATGGGACTATGTGTAGAAATGCTCTTAGTGCTGCACGGTGCTTCCAGCCAGAAGACTGAGGAGTGTGGGGAGGGAGTAAATGGGACCCAAGACAGTATTTTGTTATATCTGTGAACTACAAGGTTTATTTGTTTTATATTCTTTAACCCTCATGCTCATTTCTATCTTTTCAAATCATCTGTCTGGCTTCTGATCTTTAGTTCTGCTCCTTCTAGCATCAATATGTGTGTTTATCTTCATGTTTGGCATCAATATCGTCTCCACAGAGGCTTAAGGATTTGTGTAAGCATTTGGAGGTTTTGCAGGTCTTAGCCTGAGATCCTTCAAGGGCACTGCCCATAAGTACACCGGTGGTCCATGAGAAGCCCATTTGCTGCCATCGTCTTTGCCTGAGGAAAGACTTCTCTTCACTTGTTGCCAATGATATTTTGATCTTTGATAGATTCTGCCAAGTATGTAAAGCCCTGATAATCATGGATTGTAACACGAAAGTAAAGCTGAGCTTGGCTTATATGTCAAAGACATGCCTGTTAAAGAATGCTAAAGAATGTCAAAGAATGCCAAAATAATACCCTACCATAGTAAATCACCTGCCCTTCGGTGTCTGATAACCCTGAGGATGCTTCGCTATGCAGCATCTCTGTCTTCACATTTGCTCTTTTATGTTACTTGTTTCTAATGTGGTGTTCTGTTTCCCTACTGTTAAGGAATGCTTTTTCTGGTTTCCGCCTTGACTGGAGGCAAGTTGCAACCTCTTCGTCTCTCCCCTCCCTGCAGACTGGGCTGCCTGTAAGACCCCATGCCTATGTGAGGTCCTGCAGATTTTGCCCAAACGGAGTTTTACTCACTTGGCTTCACTGTACTTCACTCACCCACATCAAACAGTGCTAGAATTGTTGCTTAGTTGAATTGAAATCCGGCTGCCTACAAAGGAAGAGGATATGCAGAATCAGGTCTTAAGTACTTCCAAGACACTTTGAAGGAGGGAGAAAGATTATATTAAACAATCTGTTTAATAGAAGGAATATATTAAACAATCTGTGTGTGTGACACCAACAAGGAGCAGACCACTGAAAATCTGGTTGGATTTCAGTGGGGAATGCAGACTAAAAATCAATGACATGGCATGTCTGGAAGGTGGATCCAGAAATAGCAAGTGTGGTAACTGCTGAGAGGTATCACGTTCCTGAGAGTGGGTTGCACACAGTCAGAGCACTCCAGGCATGGCCAGCCACCCCTCTGGGGACAAGGGGACAAGGTCCTGCCGTTTCCCAGCACAGTCAGCCACCGTGCCCACACTGCACAGGGATCGCCAGGGATGTGTTTGCCTGGGAGAGGCTGGGAAAGTGATGAGTGAGGTGAAAGGCTGCTTATGCCAGATTATTTTATTTTCTTACATGGCCATGCCTGTTTTGATAGGAAGGCAACCAGACTGGGAACTGGAGGTGGTTGGGATCTCAACACCACCCATCGGCCAAACCTTCACAGAGCACAGGGTAAGCAAAGTGAAGGGCATGGAAAAACATCTGCCTGGGAAAAACATCTGCCCGGGGTATCTCCCTGGGCTTTTCTTGCCCTCTCTGGGCCCAGGGTCCTCTGAGGATAGGTTTTGCTCAAACAAAAGAGACCATTAATGGTGCTCGTGACCATTCGATTAAGGCTATAAAATGCTGTTCGCTACCTTCTGGCTTAAATCACCAGTGGTAGTTTGCAAGTGAGACTGACATATTTTGCTTTCCTGGTTATTGCTCCTTTCCCGTGTCCAATAACTGATGTAATGTATGCACACGATCAGTGGTGGAAACGTGCTGGCATCGGCAAGTGGATCGGGCTGAGGCTCCTAAGCTCTGCAAAACCACCATTTTCCCCAGCTGAGAAATACCATAGACTAGTCGTAGCAAGACTTCTTGTTTTGGTTTCTGGAGCGCACATTCTTGGTGCTGTCAATTCCTGCACTACTTATTTTGAAGGCATAGCTTCTGGATCCCCGTAACTAGCTACAAATCGCAGTCCTCTCCGACTTGCCGCCCCTCGCCCCTAAAAGTTTCTAGTCTTCTTGTTGAGGGCGAAAAGTCTAAAAAAATGAATCCCGAGGCAAAAATCTGAGTGGGGATTCAAAATGAGCTGGCATTTTTGGGCTAGCCCCCCTTCCCGTGATTTTTGACCCCTCCATTTTGCTTTTTTCCGACGCTTGAAGCTGCCCCGGCGGCGGAGCGGGGCGGGTGGCGCGGAGCAGCGCTGCGAACCGCGGCGGCACAGCGCGGAAAGCACGCGGCCACATTTCCCTGGCGAAGGGGCAGCCTTTCCACGTCCCCGCTTTTATACGGGGCCAGCCCTCTCTCCGTCGGTCCGCGGCGCTGCTCATGTTTTCCACTGGGGGGGAGGACGGGAGAGGGAGACCGGGGCGGAGGAGGAGGAGGAGGAGAAGGAGGAGGAGGAGGAGGAGGAGGAGGAGGAGAAGGAGGAGGGGGGAAAGTTGCTTGAATTTGCGAGGGGCGAGAGCCGGCGGCGGCGGCGCGCTGCTTCTTTCCACTGGCTGGGGGAGCTGCCAATCTGTGTTGTAATCCTGCAGGAATTTCTGCGGGGTTTAACTGGGAGCCGCGGCGCCGCCGCCGCGCACTCGGAGCGGAGGGAGGGCGGCGGAGCCGGCAGCGCGCAGCCTGCAGCCCGGGCGCCCCAGCGCCGCGCAGCACCGGGCCCGCCGGGCAGCGGCGGAGCGGAGTGCGGAGCCCAGCGGAAGGAGCGCGGCGGGCCGGATCCGGGGCCCCGCCGGCTCTGCCCCGCGCCCCTCGGGCGCCGCCGAGCCCCGCCGGCCCCCGGTTTCTCCTTTGTGCCCGGCCCCCGGCGGCCGCCGCCGCGCCGGCTCCGCGGGAATAATGCGGGGCGTGTGGCTGGCGCTCACCGTCAGCTTCGTGGCCTGCGCCTCCGGGCAGCCGGTGAGTGCCGGGGCGGACGGGAGGGGGCGGCGGCAGCCCCGCGGGACGGGACGGGTCGAGGGCTCGGTTCCGTCAGCCGAGCGCGGGGCGCGCAGCCCGAGCACTGCCCCGTGGCATCGCCGCCCGCCGGGCACTGGGCTGGCTAGGGGGGGCATCTGTTGATAGTTGAGCGCTCTGCAAACGGCAGGAGCCATTCCGTCCGTACCGCCAAGAAAGAAAAGAGAGGACCCCCTCCGCCAAGAAAAAAACCAAAATAAACCCCGCGAAGCCGAGCGGACCACCCTGCCAGAGCGGAGCGCCCTGCCGCCCTCCAGCGAGCCTCATCCGAAGTTTGCCGCGACGACCCAGCCGCCGGCCGGCCCCGGAGCTCCCCCGGTGCCTCTTTCTCTGCCTCCCCGGAGGAGGGGCGGCTGTCCGGCGGCCGTGGGGCGCCCGAGGGGCGGCGGCGCGGGGCTGGGTGCGGGAGCGGGGGTTTGTACCCATCCCGGAGCAGCCGCCGGGAGTCCCCGCGTCCGAGCGGCCACCGAGAGCATCGCCGCCTTCTCCGGCTCCTCGGGCGGTGAGGCGGGAGCGTCTCCTTGCGAAATCCGCCCTTCCCGGCCCGTTGCTAAAAGGAAAAAAAAAGGCAGCAACCCTTGGCTGCGTGGTTCAGGAGCTCCCAAACCCCTCGGACATGCCGCGCTGCCGCGCCTCTGTGTGCGCGGGTGCGCAGCGCTGCGCTCCTCCCGGCCAGCCCCGCTGCCAGCTCCGCGGAGCCCGGGGAGCTGGGGACCGGCCGGCCCTTCCCCACGGGCTCGCCGCGAGGTGCTCGGGATAATGCCGCTGTTTACACTTTTTCCGCGCCACCAGGGTCTTCACTAACCGGGCCCTGTGCTTAATGCAATTAGCTCTGTTGCCGGGATTTGTACCTCTGGGAAAGCCTCTCTCCGGCGAGCGCTCCCACCCTTCCGCGGCAGGAGCGGGCGAGGGCCGGCCAGAGGGGTTTGGTCTTTTCCATCTGTGGATCTGAGATGGTCTTGAGGGAAGGGGTATGCAGATGACACTGAGGCAGTGTTCGGGCAAATGTTGGGAAATGATAAATTGAGGTTTCAATATGAAATTAAAAAAAGACCATTTAATCCAATTAAAATGAGCCGCTTCAGTGAACTAAATAATGTCACTAGCTTGGGTTAACTTTTGAAGTTCTCTAGCTATTGTATAAATTAGCCAAGTCACAGCCTTCATGAAATCTGGCTCATCATTAGAGATTTCTAAGGATACAATTACAAAACACTTTTCTTGCAGACTGATTGAAAAAGGGGGTGGGTAGAACACCGACTCTTGTTTCCGCTAAGTGTAACTGTGCTTCAGAAACACCCTTGGCTAATGAGGTACAATATACTTTAATTTTATAGAAATGCTGTTAGTACAAAGTTGGTGGAGTAGCTATTAAACTGCCACGGTAATTAGTTAAGTATTAAGTTTGATGGGTTTTTGCCTTAGGATGAACACACTGTGGCAGTGTGAGGTGGGTTGTTGGGGCATACTGGGGCAGTGGGGAGAACAAGGTGGGGGGAGCCTGCCTGGCTCTGCTGCAGCGCCCTTGCTGCTGCCAGAAAGTTGTGGAGGGACTGGAAAAGTAAAAGGAGGTTGGTCTTTTTCCTTTTCTTTCACCTCCCTTCTTTTTCCTTTAACTGTGCTTGGCAGCAGCTTCGTGGTCTCTTAAGATAGGATTTTGTAGACTGGTCTCTGGGAAAAGACAGATGCCAAATCTGTCTTCTCTGCAGAAGTCTGTCCTGGTCATAAGAGGAATGAATTCTATATGGATGCTTAAAAAACCCTTACAACCTCTCTAGAGCACGCACAAATTGATTTAGCTCCAAATTTCTTCTTTGTTAGATTCTACTATTTATTGCTATTATCTAGGCAAAACTTTAAGGTAAAAATCTCGTTTCTGAAGAAGTAAATTATCCATGAGTCTTTTGAGCAGAGGAGGGGGAAGCTGCAGCAGATTTTTTTTCTTAAAGCAGTAAGTTGCCTGTGTTTGGTCCCCATAGCCAACAGACATTTTTATTGTGGTGGACTGTGTAGATGTTGGCACTTTTTAAAGAACGTCCTGGAAGTGAGACTTGCTGCTGAACCCCGGGAGTGGTTTGTCGGTGCTGGGTGTGTGCTCTGTGTGCCCTGATGAGGGCTGTCACACCTCCGCTGTGCCCTGCTGTGCCATGCCAGCTCTCCCGGGGCAGCAGCTGCTTCAGGATGGGGCTGTGATGGAGAGCGTGAGAGAGAGCCCAGCCTGTTAGTGCCAACCTGCACATGCTGGCAAGCTTTACCCACAGCAGAGCTGGTGGATTGCAGCTGCAGCTTGTGGAGTGGTTTGCTGCCTTGAGTGCAGGGTGCAGTGAGACATCACATTAGAGTGGGGTCTGGTAATGTGTGTGGGTCTGGAAGGACATGGGGGATTCACCCAGGCTTGGCTGTATGGCAAAGAAATGCTTTCTAGCTACCTTGAAAGTTTCGTGGTTTGCTTATAAGAGAGGGAAAGACAGTGACATGAAACTGCTGGAAAGCAAAGGAAAACTATGAGTGAGAGGCCTGATGTGCCTTTTGAAAGGTTGAGCCCAGTCCTGATGATGTTGGGAGTCAGCTTTTGCTGATTTTAATAGCACCAGAGAGCAGTGCCGGGTATCCAGCTGTAGTTGTCAGCTCCCATTCGGAAGAGGCTGATAAACCTTTCCATTTCATTCTAGTTTGCAGCCGTGGGATGAGTGGTTTTCCAGGGCTTGTGTGACAATCTGATCCTCTCTGCATGCCCAAGTGCACATTGAGAAACTTTGCTGGCTAGCAGGTTGTGCTGCAAGCTGCAGTGTTATGGTGCTGCTCTCCTCACAGAAGGTTAATTGCATCTCTCCTCAGGAGGCTTCTGGAGACTGCTTCACATCAGCAATGCATTTGTGTGGGGCTGGGTTTGGGACTTCCAGTGAAACAGACCATTGGGGCATCTCCTGACTTGTCTTGCTGTTTCTTTTGTAAGCATCTGACGGCGGAGTCATTGGCATAAATGTAATCATTGAAAGATGATCCAAGGGTAATATTTGGAATATTTTTCAGGAGTATTTAATATTTGAGAAGCATGACGCAGTAATTTTCCTACATTTGTTTCTAATGGTTACGTTGGTTTGGGAACTTGGAAAATTGACAGTCTATTGGAGAGGAGGAATGTTGTTTTTTTGAAAAGACAGACTTCAGAGATAGTAATTAGAGGAGAAGGAGGGCTGGAGAGATAGCTGGTATTTTAGATTTATATGCTGTGTGTGTCTCTCCTATGTGTGTTAAATTTCCTTTGTCAAATAAGTTCCAAAGAAATGAGGAAGCCTTTTCAGTCTTGATTTATTTCTTTCCACCTCCAATTCACATGTACTTCTTTTCACTGTAGAATTAATAAATATTCGTCCATTGCTTTTTGTGGTTTTGCAACACTGGAATCTGCCATGGCTGCTTCCCTTGCTCTGACTGAACGTTAATGTTCTGCCGTCCAACAGCTGCCTGCACTGCCATGCACTGGAAATTTCTGGGGAGCTCTGGGGTTTCCCACTAGTCTCAGGTATTACAGGTCCCCTTAGATGGATGTCCTCAGGAGCTACTTTTTGGAAATGGGTTTCCCTCTCAGGTTAGCTTATCTTTTAAAGAACAGATGAATCTTGACCCAAGATCAAACACTGAAGTTCCTCTTTTTAATATCTTAGCCCTCAGGTCTGCACTGGAACTGACTTAGTTTTCAGGCCTTGAATGCAGAGATGTTTTCTCTGCATTTTTTCATAGATCCTTATTGAGGAAGTAGATGAGAGCATCTTCTTCAGGAACAAGTCAGGACAAATGTCTTAGGGTTTGACGTTGGGTGCTGTTGTTGTGGTTCTTGGGCAGATAACACCTCTGTGGTAGGTTTGAGACAGTTACTGCAGCCAATGGAACAAAGATGATGGACTTCGGAGAGTGCACAGTAAGTCTGGCATTTTCTTGGACATTTGGTCGGTCTAAGTCATTGTAATCCTAAGTTAAGTGTAATGTCAGGATGATAAGATAAAGGCCTAATTTCTTGACTAGTAGAGGTGCAAGTTATGAAAAGTCACATGTCAAACACACAGCCTTGATCTAATGCCTCCAGAGGGGATGGTGGAGAGCTACCTGCCATCCGTGGTGGGGAACGTGGCATTTTGGCAGGGCATCCTGAGCTTGGAAAAGAGCCTGCAGAGGAGCCAGTTGTTAGCAGAGCTTTCCTTTTGCACTGCTCTTTATGGCAAGTTAGCTTTATAAAATGTCAAGCAGAGGCATATGTGTGGCATTTATTAATTACATTTTCTCACCAAATTGACTTCTGCAATTGAGCAGTTTAAACATTTTGCTTATGGCAAAGAATTGCAGGCTTTAGTAAGGCTCAATGGCTGAACAAAGAGCTCTTGTCTAGTTATGGAGAAGTGCTGTTTTGTCTTCTGAATAGATTTGACTGACTGATTTTTAACATAAATGTTGTGTTTGAAATTGGCAAGTTTATTTGAGGCCTCATATAAGACCCTACTTGAATCTGAGTCATAAAGATGCCCTCTGTGGTGCCACATTTGAGAGAGGATGCACAAGTCATGAGCGAGTGATTTGGTCCACATTCAAGTCGCTTTGAACTCTATATTTCAGGAAGCATGAGAGAATTACAGGAGGCTGTTCTATGAGCTTGTTGTTTGGTTATCTTCAGTTCATGCTTGCAAGATGGTAATAAATTGCTGTCTGTAATCTTTTCAGGACTAGTAATTTATTTGTAGGTTACATGACACTATTCAGTGATTTGGGAACATGATTTCTTCTGCTCGCATTGAAGTATAATTTTCAATCTCTTGAGTAAAGACTGCATTAGTGTTTGACCCCGTAATAATGACAGTTCTCTGTATGTATGTTGTTTTCTTGATTAGCTCAGCCCTGGGGGATGCTTTCAAAAGCATACTAGACATTTAGGCAGAAATACAGAATACATGTAATCCTCAAAAGTACTGGAATACTGATTGCAGTAGGAGAAAACATAGCATTTAACAACCATTTGCAACAAGCGCATTTGCGCTGAGCAAATTATTTTTGTTGATGTCTCAAGCAGGGGTTTCATTTAAAGTGAAATAATGACTAATAGGATGCTGATGAATCTGCAGAAATTGGCCTTGTCTGTAGATAGGCTATTAGAGTCTAGTGTCATGTAAGCTGTGCTTAACTAAAGCCTCAGCTGGACACTCCATCTGAAATCACTATTTTTAGTTTATATATAAACAAGTTCTTCAGAAATCTCCCTTCTAAGCTAAATTGTTTTGTTCCCAAGGTGAATTGATTTGGGAAAGTTCAAACAAAAATCTGTTTGGCTGTGTTTGAGTTGTGAGCATGAAGATAAATACATTGTACCTTTATTAGTAGGAAGGAGACAGAGGGACTTGCAGAAGGTCAAACAGCCTGTGGTGTACACAGGAACAGAATCAAAATGTTCAGAAGCCAGCACTGCGATAAACAGCCAGAATATATTGTCTGTATTTAAATACTATGTTGTCAGACATGTTTTGTTCCTGTTTGATTAACCATAATAAAGCATAATTTTCTCTAGAGGTGCTTCCACACTAATGGAAGTCACTTGTCACTTTTCAGATCAGTGTGAAGTGACCCATCTCTGTTATTTGAAGTGTATTTCAGAAGTGTGACTGTCTGGTGTGTATGGAGAGGACTGACTATCACAAAGCTGTAGGAAGGAGTGCTGCTAAAGTAATATAGCGTGGGAGATGAAGTACTTCCCAGGGAGCAGCTGGGTGGATGACTGGTGTAGCCTCAAGACTAAGGATGTTTCAAGAGAGAACAAAAAATATATCATACTTGCTGCCATGTGAATAAATAACCTAACCAGGTCTTTGCTCTCCCACCTTCCCCAGGATCCTTTCTGGTACGTCTGCTTGTGTCCTTCCATTAATTATACAAGCAGAAGCAAGCTTTCCTCTTTCTCTGGGCTGAGCTGCATTAATTCCAGCTGTGTTGGTTCTTCAGTACCTGCAGGAATAGCTGGCTGGACACAGTACCTGGAGGGCACAGCCAAACGCCACGCACTTGATATCTTTTGGTTTTAAGAGCTGAGTCCAGTTTGCTTTTTGGACTGGGGTCTGCAGGGGAAGGCTAGTAATGCATTTGAATATGTGATGTATGTCACAGGCTGTAGAGGTGAGAGATGTCCAGGAGACAGATTCGTCCTTTGGTGGGCTATTTATCCATGCTCACTCTGGATGTGGAGGTTCCAGAATCAATGTGTCACTTAAACTGATTACCAGGTGAAAGCATCCACAAAGCCCTTCCATTCAAATCCTTGTCAAATGCACTTCCATGTTCAAATATGCAGTCACTGAGGTGTGATATTAGTGGTGTTCTTATTATTTAAAATGAAAACCTGCAAGGGAAGCCAAGTGGAAACATGGAGGTAGTTCAAAGTAGTGGAAACACACCATCTTTAGGACAGCTAGAAATTGAGCTTCTGTTAAATAGAAATTTGTGACATTGCATAAATAAAAACAGATATGGCTTAGTCCTATAAATAATAATAATGTATAATTCCTACAGCAAGGATGTGCATAAGATAATGCTGCTGAGAAACGAGATTCTGAGAATTTTTGTGGAAGGCAGACTGCAAAACCTTCAGTTTTTGGCTGTGGGATTGACTCTTCTCCCATTTGGGAGCTCAGAGGCACTTGGTACTTGCCACTGGTGGCAGTGCAAGCACGAAGGAAAGTTTTTGTCCAGCAAGGAGAAGGAGCATCCATGAGCAGGATGTGTGAAATTTGATTGCGTTACTTATGGTCTTGTGTAAATGTCATTGTGAGAAGCTGTAAATTTCTCAAGAACTGCTGAGGCAGTGTCCGAAGTTAGAAGATTAATGCTTTAGAATAATTGGTGGCTAAAGCATCTGTAGCATTGCAACTCACAAATCTCCTTCTCCATGGTAGAACAAGGAAGATGGCTAGTCCCAGAGATAGATAGACAAGTTCTTAAAGTGCCCTGTATATATTCTAAATTCTTGTCTTTGGTGAAGCTGTTTATGATTTTGCAGACATGTGCTCTTTGATTATTTCTCATCCATGAAGGCTGATCTTTTGGAATGTGACATCTAAAATGTCATGAAACGAAACTTCTTGGGGTACCTTTGAAATTATGTATTTGCAGACCCTGTCTTCCACAGAGCCTTCAGCACTGGCCTCTTTCCAGCTGTTGCAGTTCTAGCTTGGAACATCTTTGAAACTTTGTGTGTGTGTGTGTGTGTGTTTTCTGTATAGAACTATTCTACACAGAGCTCTATTTTACATTTTAATTTAAAATACTTATTTTAATTTTTTATACTGTTGTGTGAGTATCTTTCAACTGTCAGGAAAATAAATGCCCCACAGAACATGCTTCCCAGTTAAATAAACAACAAAATTGGTCTCAAAATTGTATTAATAATTTTCTTGGCCTGAATTAGTGTGGTAGGAGCAACCTCTCTGACCTTACTTACCAGGGAAAAAAGCCTTAATCAGAAGATACTTTTTTCAAATGATTTTTTTCTTGTTTCTTCACTTGTAATTTAATACAACAGTTTCATAAATTTCCTCCCATACATGTAGGATTTGATCCTCAATAACTCCTGTTGATCCTCAGTAGCTCCCGTAGATGCTTTTGGTTTGATTCTCCAGCACAGCCTTTTCTCTGCCCTCAAAGCCCTGGTAAGGATGACAGGCATGGTCATGACTGCAAAATGTGAATGAGTTGGAAAAATTTTGGCCTAAGGAGAAAAACTGGGAATAGTGGTTAGCATAGGTCTGTACCTGACCTGACCAGGCTGGGAGGTCCCACCAGAGCTGTTGTGACCTGAGTGCACCCTTGCCTCAACAGAAATAATCTGTCCATGTTGCAATTGAATTTGCCTTTTTATTGCTTCTGACCAAAATACTTTGGTGGTCATGTCTGTCTGCTGCATGGAAATATGCCATATGTCTCCAGAAATTTCCAGAGAGTTTGGTGAGTGAGCAGGGGATGGGTGACGAAGCTCTCTGGCAAGCTTGGAGATGGTTTTTGCTCTTCTGGTAAGAGCTGAGGTCCTTCCTGGGAAATAGTATAGAGCACCTGTTGTGTGCATGAGGGCATTGGAAGAGGGAACAAGTCTGATAACTGACTTACTATGTAAGAGATACATCATTTAGCAGCCTTCAATAATGAAGACTCATGATTTGTGTTTGGATAATGTTTTGATAGCTCAGTGTTGCTTGATGGTCTGAATGTGCAGGGTTTGAGGGTGAGGCAAGTAGGTTCCATGGCCACATGTTAAAAACAGCCGTACCTCCTGGAAGTGTGCAGGTGCTGGAGGAGACAGGACCTTGAAGTTGAGTTGACTCGTTGCCTCCAGTCATGCTGCCTATTGCAAGTGATTTTCTCCCTGGTGCTGTTCAGCCCAACCAGCCATGCCCTGGTGAAGAGCAGGGCTGTGTCTGAAAGGGGATCTCTTTGCCTTTGGTGGGGCTCAGGCTCAGTAATAAATAGCCTTTCTGCTGCGGTGGAGAGGCAGAGGTGTGCCTGTGCCACCATGCTGGGGCTCACTGATGGAGGGAGCTTCTGAGCTCCTGGGAACACGGGAGCATTGGATCCCAAATGGTTAGAGACAGTAATCTTAACAGCGTTGCTGTGATGAAAATGCCACTTCTTGTCTGTTTTGCAACTATAAGGCATTAGAAAAGGGAAACTGTCTTCTTTTGTTTCTATTCTTACAGTAATTCACAACCTGAAAAGCCTATTCTCCCCTTGACTGGTTTGGGTTTTGTGCTTACACTAATGTTGCTTTACCATATCTCTCCTATTTAACCAAAAGCTGGTGACTTGGCATCTTGATGTAGATCTCTTCTGGTGGGCACCTGAATTAGTCTTCTGCCTGGTATGACACATAAACTGTCATATACTGAAAGCCAAAGTAATTTAACAATGATGAAGATTTTCTTACTTTTTTTTTTTTTTGAGAACTACGAATATTGTCTGTGGGTTAAAGAAGTTTTCTGGGCTTGTGAATATTTTGTAATGCTACTGACTTCATGTGCCAATATTTATTTTTTGTGGGTTTTTTGTTGGACCTTCTCTATCTGCACTGAGAGAATTAGGAGGCTTTGGGTTAAGACAGAAGAAACCCCCAAACCTTGCTTTGGGGAAAAAAATTTGGTGGTTCTATAATTTACTGGTAGGAGTCTCTGTGATGCTTCTTTGCCATTTCTTGTTGTTTTACGTAACATCTGAGTTTTACATGGGTAAATGTATTTGACTTGAGGAAGATAGAGGAGAAAATTTCCAGCAGACACTGTCAGTTAAAAAAAAGGGAGGTAGGATCTCTTGCCATGAAGGTTGTTGCTGTGCAGGCAGAGATGGCACAGTTCCCACGTTGTAGAGTAGTTCACATGGCATTTCTGTATTTGTGATCAGAGATGTAGGGGTCCTAAGGGAGGATTAGCAAGAGTATTTTGGGAGATTTCTCTGTGGCTTCCTAGAGATGCACAGAAAAAGCTAATCTCTCTCTCTCTCCCTCTCTCTCTCGTTATTCAATTCAGCTAATCTAATTGGAAAACCTCCTTAGAGCAATCTCTGACAGCTAGCTGTAGCAGCTGTACAATTAGTAGTGTCACCTAACAGGAAAGCAAAACAAGGAGCAGTAGGAAAGAGGAGTAGGATGTTTTGGTGTATCTTAACAACGCTCCCAAGGACCAAGCTTGCTAGAGTGAATTCAGTTGTGAATTTTAAGAGCTTCAAAAAGCCCACGAAGAGTCTGAATTTTTAAAGACCTAAAATTTTGATTGCCTCAATGAAGTAGTTTTGAGGTTTGGACATTGTTGTAGGTTATTTATAGATTCATTTATTAATGAAAGTTTACATGAACATGACTGGATATGGAACTGGGGGACTCTATTGCCCATTCCTCAGGGTGTGAGCAGTAAAGCTGAGCAGGGAAAAGGTGCAAAATTACCTGCCCTATATATCTGGGGACATTTCTTTGGCCTTTGCCCTCCCAGCTTGGCTACTGGACTGTGTTTTATTTGGGGATAGCCCTGAAGGCCATCAAGAGCAGGAGCTGGCTTGGGGGAGAGCACCAGCCCCATCAGGAGGTGAAGGAGTCATTGGCAGTGATGTTCCCTGGTTTCACAGTCCAGGGCTGTACATAGGCACAGGAGGGCAGAGGCAGGTTTGCATTTGAATCAGCAACTTTGCACTTCACAGCTTCACATCATTAATTACTGTGATGCTAATACCAATTAACCATATCTGAATATTCAGGGAGCATTTGGATAAGAGCATGCATTGGGCAAGTCATGATTCATGATGTGTGCAGAGTTACGTGGTTGTCATATTTGAAATGTGTGACCTGTGGTTAGAAAGGATAGGTTTTGGAAGTGCTATATAACCGAGTGGCATATGTCAGGGACTGGAAAATCTAGGCTATTTATAATTATCCACAGGTGGAGAGGGAAGCAGCAATGCATAATACCAGTAATAATTATCAGCAGTATAGAAGTTCATCTCTTAAGCCGTTGGGTCTAATGCACTAAAAAGTATTTGATCTGAAGTCTGGCACAGCCTTCAAATGGAGCTGTTCAAAGGCATCCTGACCTAATTTTGCTGCGGAAGTGTGTGAGCCTTTCTCATTCCCCTAATTTCTTGCAGAAGGTTTCAATGATAAAGACTTCATCCTCTACACGTGCATACATTTTACTGTGGCGATTTTGAATGAAAGCAGCCCTTGCAGGCCAGGTGGTAAATATAGCACGCAGCTTAACAGAAAAGATGTTCAGTTTATCAGAGACATGTCCTCCTGTGTTTTGCAGTTGACAGTTAGCTTTCCTTAAGACATTTTTTTTATATTCTGTATCTTTTTGTGATTAATTACAAAGTCTGAAGTTCAGTGCTGGCTCTGTGAGTAAAGGGTTTGTATTACGCTGAACTTCTGTTTTAGTGAAAACCTCTAAAATGTAAAGTAGCTTATAAATAAGTTTGCTTTCTTTTCCAGGAAAATAAATCATTAAATTATAAGGCATTGTCCATTGTAGCTATGTGAATTTATCAGTTAAAGTTTATAGCATAAGTGCTTTGACTTTCCTCTGGATAAATCAAAGCAGACATAATTACATGTCTTAATGGACTTTTGTCTTCAAAAGAAAATGGGGAAAAACCAAGTTTATTTTCCAGCAGTGGCCCAATAGGGTGTACTGCAGGGATGGGTAGTGCTCTGTGTTATTGTCTGTGTTGGTGTAGACTGTTTTTATCAGAAGATGAAATCAACAAAGCAACATAAACTGAGGGCTTTTAAATTCTGTCTGACGTGTCACTCGTACAATTTCTCATGCCATTATCACCACAGTGGTGGTGTAAGACTGTCAGTTTCCTACCAGAAATGTTGGTTTTTGTTCAATGTGGTGTTTTTTAACTTCTGCTAGTGATATTTCTGAGCAATACTGCACAGTACATGGTAACTATAGTGCACTTAATTGTAATTTGTACCTTAAGTTACTTATTTGCTCTTTTTCTTTGCAATCTCTTGTGCTTCCAACCTCATTAGACTGATTTTTTTCTTTTCCTCCTGCTGCTTTTGTGCTATCAGGCACAAAAGGTAACTGTTAGCATTGGCACTGCTGTTCAGTCTCATGTTGCAAGCACAAGATCCAAGAGCAGAAGAAAAGGTAGATGAAAAACTGGGCCAGCTCTGGGCCTTTGCCCACTCTCAGGAATCCTTCTGCTCACTCAGCTCGCAGCAGTGAAAAAGGGAGTGGGGAGGAGTTGGTTGTGAGTGACCAAAGTATTGGCAGAGCTGTTGGCAGGAAGGGGATGCTGGACTGCAGACATGTCTTGGCCAGACCTTAATTAAAGGAAAAATGTGGAGGTGACTGGTTTGGGCTGGAAAAGCATTGCTGTATCAGGGATACTAATTCCATCTTTGACTCATCAGCTGTGCCTGTTTGACAGCACTGGAGCACACGAACCAAGTGTTTCAGCAGACATGGATGATTTGAGCACTGCATCCATCCCTCATCCCCTTTGCTTTTTGGAAAGTGACTGTGTGGAGCCAGACGTTGCTGCTTGGCATTTCTCTCTGTTCTTTGGATTTTTTGGGAAGACTTCTGTGTTCTCCTTTCTGACTGCGGAAGGATGGGAGTGATGGGTGCAAATTACCCCTCCTCTGATTTACAGCCTCACTTCAAAACTTATTTTGTGCAGATCTCCATTTGTCTGTTTAAGCGATCAGTAACTGTGCTCCTCCAAGCGGAGGGGGAGCCGTCTGAAGTTGGGACTAGTTGAAGTGTCAGATTACCGAGGGCACTGTAATCAAGGTGACAGCTGCTTTCCTTATGCTGTACTGAAACAAAATATCCCAAACCATTCAACAGAGCCTCACCAAATACATTAACCTCGGTGCTTCTGCTCTTTCCACAAATTGGTGGATTACTTAGCACTCTTGGCTAATGAAATACTGGAGTGCTAATCTCTCTCCGTGGATACCAGAGGGGAAAATGTTGAGTGTTGCTGCCCCAGGAGTGCAGACGTGTGAGTTAATGACCACACTGGGGGCCTGCAGTGCAGGGAGGGGAGCAGTTTCTCCCCCTGGAGATGCTGAGCCTGGCACGGGGAGGGCTGGGATTATCTGTGGCTCAGCAGCTGCTCTATGGATGCGTGCTGCTCCATACCCTGCGCGGTGAGTAACCTGTTAACCCAACCCTGTCTCCCTCCCACCTCTTCAAGGTATTTGCACTTGCCCTTAAGTAACCATTTCTTTCTTTGGCTGCTTAAGCTGACACACTTTGACATACTCAGGGGTGAAAAATGGGTGGTGCTTCTTGAAATAGCCTTGATGTGCTGCACAGGAGAAGCCTTGTTTGAGGAGCAGGATATGCGACTCCTCTCTGAGCTCTATTTTTACCTCCCTTTTAATAATACCATTTTATTTTATTTTAAACAAAATCTCATGTGGGTGTCAGCCACAGAAACAAACCCCACAAAAATACCTTGCTGAGGTTTGGGTGGTTTATTTTCAGTAATGAAGGTTAAGCCTGTGTAGGGAAGCAGTTTATGTGGAAGAATGGGGTAAATAAGACTCTTAGAATATGCTGGTCCTGGGCTTTATTGTGGGACTTCAAGTAAAGTTTTGGGAATCATCATCTGGTACAAAGGCTTTTCTTAATATTCACCCCATCAGAAAGAGTTAGTGTTTGACCTGCCAGAGACTTACTGTGAGAGCAGTCAGAGGGCTGTAAGCTGTGGTTTCCTCTGAGGCAGAGGGACCTTTTCTGTGGCCTCTGAGGAAAGGTCTGCTGTGACAGACGGCTGGAGAAGAAGGGAGGTTGAACTGGGAAGCCTGAATCTGTAGAGACAGCAGGGATGAGAGACTTAAAAATTGCAGGGGGTAAAGCCAAGAAAAACCTTCTAATTGCTGAGCTGCACTGTACAGGAAGTGTAGCTTTAGCTGTTACATCCAACTGCCACATCCCCTTTCTGGTTAGGAAAGGCAGGGAGAAGGAGTGAAAGGACTCTGAGAAAATCATCTGACTCAAACTTGACTCACAAGTTTGATAAACTCAAACGTGACTCAGGTTTGATAAAGTGCACTGGGAGTTTCACTTTTAGTGGATGGCTGTAACAGCCTGAGGCAGATGGAGCTGCAGCAGGAGGGAAGCTGGGCAGCCTCCAGCTGCAGGGCTTGCAGGAGACTTCTTCCTTGCTCCCTCCATGCAGCCCTCCTAGTCCACTGCAGTGCCAGTAAGACTGGAAGGTTCACCTCCCCTGACCAAAGAGCCTCTCCAGCTTATGGAAAAGCACATCTGTGTCACTTCATTTGTGGTCAATGACATGAAATGTTTCCAGAGTCAAGAGTGTGCTCTGAGCAGTGCTGGTACTCCAGTCAGGGCAAAGAAACAGGATGTGAGTGAAGTTATTGGTAGAGCATGAACTTTGTGTTTTTTGGGTTGCAGCTGCTCGGCTGTTTCAAAGCACCTGGTTTATCCTTTTATCTTTTCTCAATCACACCTAACTTGAACAAAGCCTGTACTCTGAAGAGGCTCTTGAAAGACCTTCATTTTGAAGTGGAAAAACTGCTCAGTAGTGAGAAAGCATGACGATCTGACAAACAAGTTTGGTACTTCATAATTTTTGCTCTTGGAAGGTCTGGAGCTCAAGGTGCCCCAATAAAAAATCCCCTATCAGCAGAAGACTGGGTGATGAATCCAGGCTCTCCTGGGGGACTGTTTAACCTGAACCTTTGCAGTAGGGTGGCTGGAGTGTGCCAAGACCCTGCTTGTGCAGGAGAGATCCCACATGCCTCTGTTGTCCAAATTCTTGAAGTTTTTTTGCTTTAAAATGCAAGTAGCATCTGAAACTGTAAGGCTGACCTCCTGCATGAGGTGACATCTTCTTCCAGTGGAGAAGGAACAAACCAGGGAAATTAAAAGAGTTGTTTCAATAAGAATTTTTTAGGGCTGTTTTGGGGTTTTTTTCCCATAATTATTTTTAATCCTTTTCTGCTGGCAATGTAAGAGGCATCAGAAGAAGGCAGTGTGTTCATTAGGTGTGGTGCAGGACTTAAAACAACTGACCAAAATGAACAGGCTTCACTGGATGGTCACTGAGTACATGCTCTGGAAATAACTCCTCCATTTTCTCTTGGGGTTTGGAAAATGAAGGGAGACTTTCTTTTAGCTCTTCTACTTATTTAAAATAATATGCTGGCATGCCAAGCAGAGCAGGATTTATTTTTTTTCTAATGGTCAGAGAAGAAGCCTGTGATTTAGAAACTCTGGCAGTCTTTGAGTCTTAGTTTTCTTGCATTTGTATGCTTGTGTTTGTATGCTAGGGTGTTCACAAAAGCATAAGTAAGTGTATTTTTGGGAAAGTTGTGAAATGGATGACATTTTCCAAAAGGACAGTGTGTCATTTGGCAGTGTCATGGTCAAACAAGTAAATATGTATTTTGGTAATAAGCCTAATTTTGAGAATATCTATGGATCTGCCCTGTCACACCCTCCTTGCTGTGATTGCAGTTCCAGGCAGTCTTGGAAATACCACAGATCTCAAATCCAACTAGTTTTTTCCTCCATATTTTATTAATTTAAATTACTTTTTAATTCTGTGGTAATGGCCAGATTGATGCACAGAAAATAATTACACTGAGTTTCTAGTAAAATTAGCACAAGTTCAGGATGAAGTAGCCTGGAACTCCAGTGGTAGTCTCGGCACTTTCTGTGAGAAAAAGGTACCAACTTCTGTTTGCTTTTACCTCTCAGGTGAAACTGCTGCTAACAGAGATGGTTTGGGTGTTTGTATTTCCAGTGTGGAAAAATGTCAGACTCTGCTGAAAATTTTGTAGAGGGGATGGTGTAATGCTGTGTTACTGCTGCTGATCTCTTGTGTGTACAGAGGGCATCGAGAAAGTCAGATGGAGAGACACAAGGAAAGATAAGGAAAGAGCCACAGTGTGACTTTACATGCTGAAAATCGTTCTGTGACTGCGCACAACTGTTAATTAATGCCATTCCAGAAGATTATGCATGTTTTGGGAGTGGCTGCCACAATGGATGGGAGAGAGGTAGCTTTCCCTGAAAAGGAGGGAAAACCTTGAAGAAAATCCATGCGCTGTAACTTTTGATTCCTTTTACTTTTGTTTTGGTTGTTCGGGGTTTTTTTGTCTGCTTTTTTGGTTTTGGTGCTTTTTGGTTTTGGTGTTTTTTGGCTGGGTTTTTGTTTGTTTGTTTGGGTTTTTTTTGTTGTTGTTGTTTTGGTTTGGTTTGGTTCTTTTTGTGTTTTGTTTTTGGTTTTTTGGTGCTTTTTTTGTTTTTTTTTTTGTTTTTTTTTTTGCATGGAGGATGCGACTATAGTTATTTCCTCGCTCTGCCCTGTCCAAGAGCCAAGGGAAGCACTGATGGAGTGTGAACAAGTACCTGGCATTGTCACTCACAGCACAGATGCCAGAAGATGAAGGAGCTGACTTGTCTCACCAGTCCCTGAGCTGCTCACCTCCTCCAAACCCTTGCTTCATCAGGGAAGCATGATAGCATTGCAAGTGATGTTGTGAGAGATGAGGGAAGAGGTAACAGTGGATTTATTTGTGGGACTTCAGAAAGATGATCCACAGAAGTGGAGGTGCTCTTGTGAAAGCAGAGGACCACCTTCACTAGGAGTAATGGGACAGAGAGGCAAATTGGAGCTGACTGTTTGGGTGGAGAAAGCACAAATACCTCTTGTGGTATTTGACATCTGAACTGATACCAAAATGTATATGAACTGATATGGCTGTCATGGCAATACTTCAGCATAATGTAAGGAATTTCTAGCTCCTTCTGCAACAACAGCAAATCTGTATTTTACCTGTTTTATCTTTAAAAATACTCATTTTTCAGGGCTTTTAACATATGAATTAATCAAGTTAAAATCTATGCATCACAGTGCATATGGTTAAAACATTCTTATTTATATGGTGAAAATTAGCTAATATTTTAAATAAGCTATTAAAACATTTAGCTCTTACCTAATAAATATTTATTAGCTAGTAAATATCAGTCGTTCATGCCTGATGAATGAGGTTCTCCAGGAGGCAGCTTCAACTGGGAAGGCATCTCTCCTCCTGCCCTCCCTGCCCGGATCTACATGAGGCAATGTCTTTCCCACCTGCTGCTTTTTGCTTGCTGTTGGAATGTCCCTTTTCAGTGCTTGTCAACGGGTCTGGATGGAGATGTGGGTATCTGGCACTTCCCAGCACTCAGAAAGGGGTCAGTTCTCCAAGACAAATCCTTTAAGAGATGTGAATTCATTTGTTTCTCAGGGAGAGTTGAAATGGATCATCTGCTCAAGCAATGCTGTGGTTTCTCCTGGTGAATTATGGTGAATATTAGGCATATCAGAGAGCTGAATTTCTGAACACATTTTTCTTTTTCAAGTGTGTTTTAAAATATCAGTATATTCATCTCTGAAGCTTAAGCATTGACAGGTGTCTTTTTAGGGCCAGAGAGTCTTTGTGGAGAGGGAAGTACGAAAGCAGTACTAAAGTGAAGCATTAGCCTATTTGGGATTGCTGTTCAGCTTTAGTGTCAGAGGATGTCTGAGTGTACTACAGATGCCATTTTCCAGAAGATTGCGGACCATATGAATGCATATAGAGTTCAGGCTGGAGTGGACAGGATTTTCTACAGGACAGGAAAACAGTACTTGATCTGCGTGTGCTACGGCTGTTTGACAGCAAAGGCAAAAATCCATTTATATGTGAAAGGCAGGACAAAGCAGAGCCAAAAAGGTCTTGACCAGAGTTGTATTGGTTTGTTTCTTAAAAAACAGCAGAGTGGGGACAAACAAACTAAAAGATCAGCCCCCAAATTTGAACTGATTTTACCATGATCAGTGAAGGCCTAGCAATCTAGCCTCAAACAACAGCTTGGGATGTGCTGCTGGGTCTTTTGAAAAGAAATGATTGGTAAGTGGTATTTTGCTCATGCTTTAAGTGGCAGTTTGCTGTAGTATAGCCTTGAGGAATCAAAACAAGTTAGGGACTTCACTTTTTCAAATGTACAGTTTCTATTGCCCAGCAGTTGAGGGATTTGCACGCATCAGCATGATCTGCCTGGATTATGGAGACGGATTTAGTTATATACTTCTACCATATAAAAAAGTCAACGCTTCTTACTTTATTAATTTCCTTTTCAGTCCGTGTGTTCTGTGTGAGGTTTTGCTTCTTTTTTTTTAAGAGACCGCAGCACATGAAACTTCCAGGATTAAAAGTAACTTTCAAGGGTGTAATTACTAGGCAGTTCTCTGCTGCATTATACTTGATTTGTAAACTGTAGCTGTCACTGTGCAACTGAACTTACCCTTTGAATGAAGCCTTATGTACCACCAGAGTTAATATTTAAACCAAACCACCAGCTTAAAATTGGCTACCCATTACCCCAGTTACATTAAATTAGAAACTCTCGTAACAATGTGAGAAGGTTCTTGTTTTATAGCATAAGCTGCTTTCCCACCCTCAGGCAGCAAACTTGAAATAGTTTAAGTTTTTTGCTTGAAAAAAAATAGAGTCCAGTCCTCCAGCTGCACATGGCCATCTCAGCACCACAAAAATAGAAACTGGTGCTATCCCAAATGCATAATTCATCCGGTAGCTCTCAGGCATTCATGCAGTGCAGTAAGTGGCAGTGGCTCGTTCTTGGGCGTGCTGTGGGTGAGCAGCACTGGGGCCATGGTGCCTGTGGTTGTGTGCCTGTTCCCAGCTCAGGCTCTTCCATCTTGTGCCCCAAGGAGGATGTGGGCAGCCTGGCAGCCTCACCAGGGTATTCAGGAACTCCACTGCTTTTGGGGAAGTAAAGGCTTACAGCCACTTAAGCTAGGGGGAGATCTAACCTGATGATGTCTTGGTTGAATGCAAAGAAAAAAGTTGTAGAAAATGAATGAACCTCAACTTTTCTGGTATCCTCTGGATTAAAATATATTGATTCAGACTTTGTAAAACATGGTTATGTTCTGAATCTGTATAGGAAAAAGCAGTTTTGTAAGCTATATAACTGCTGTGTGATGTATTTTTTTTCTTCCTTCCCTTTTTCCTGCAAACCAATATTTGTCTCTTGCCCTCCATCACATCAGTGTTACTCTAATTACTACTGCCAAAACCAAAGAATTGGGATCAAGATGGTGCTCAGTGTTGAGTATTAGACAAGCGCAGCATAAAGTGGCTCATGTTAATAGCATCCTTTACCTTGTCTGCTTCTGAGCAAAATTTACTAGAGCATTTACTAATTTCCAATGGGATACTTACTATTGCTTTTACTGTTGGTTGTACCTGAGCAAATGCCAATGACTTCAGTGAAGTTTGTGTTGTAAAAATGGAGATCTTATTTCAGAAAAAAAAAAAAAAGCTAGAGCTTTGGAGACACTGAAGGATGGAATAACCTCAGGTAGGAAGGAGAGTATGGAAAAGCGTTATTGTTTTCCTTAGGGAGTGAAAGCATGACAAAGATAGCTGACCTGTTACTTGTTTTGATAATAAATACATGCACATCTATTTCTCTACTACTTTGATTTATAGAGGAATAAACACTGAGCAACAAAAATAACTATGGTGTGTCAGAAAAGGATAGAAGTTTAGGTGGCATCTCAGCAAAGAAAGGAAATACTTTGAAGTATGTCCTGTAAAGGTGTGTGGTGACAAGCACACAGAGCTCTTCATTCATTGCAATGCCTTTCAAAAGAAATTTATTTTAAGTAGACTTCAAGAAAGTGATTCTTAAAAAAGAAAAGTTCCTTGCATGCTCACAGCTCTCTTCATTTTTTTTCCAAGCCATTTTCTGTGCCTATATCTCTGTGTACACATAGGATGAAGATTTAGCAGAACTTCATTTATTTAGGAAAGGAAGGTGCATTGGTCATGCCTGGTATCCATCGATAACTTTGATGGATGCAGAGAAGTATTGTCTGTTTCATGGTTATGGCTTAATTATATTAATTCCCAGACTAAGTGGATGTTTGAACTGGCAAAAGAGCATTCAGAGAATTGTGACCATCTTAATTTCCCAGGTACATCCGTAGTGCTGGCAGTGGGCTGGACAGCCCCCTCGCCTGAGCCCCACTACCAGCTTCCCCTGGGCTTGTGCCCCAAGCCTCCTTGTCACCTCTGCAGAGGTGGAGGAGGGCTGGGGTGGCTCGGAGGCTCATGGTTCTGCTGCCAGCTGTGTCCTTGCAGGGGAGCAGGCGAGCTGGGCATGTGGCTGGGAGCCCCACACTGCCCCATGGTTCCTGAGCCTTTCTTCCTCCTGTGGCAGGGGGTCTGGGTGGCCCTGCCATTGGCATGTGATGGCCAGGTTGGATAAACACTGCCTGTGGATCAGGGGCCATGGCTTGGCCATGTGGCATCAGTAACTGAAGCCAAGATAAATTAGGACACTTGAGGATTTCAGTCATCAAGGGAGAGAGGTTGAAATGACAGTGATTCCTTGAGCAGGAGTCCACCTCTATTAGTGCATGAACTTTGCTTTGCTGGATGATGGTCTTTATTTTGCTGGGATTTAGGAAAATCCCAGTCTCTATTTATGACTGCATGATGCTGAAAAAAAGTCATTTGGTTGCATAACACTAAATACTGGTTGATCCATTGCCTCACTTGTATCTCTTCAGCTTCTTATGGTTGTTGACCTTTAAACAAAACTTTGTGTGTAACTGACAGAGTTTGTGTTGTGACAGGTGGGCTCCTGCTGGGCCTCATGTTGGATGTGTGCAGTAGGTGCTGTCTGGAGAGGCTGGTGTTGACATTCAGGTTAGATGGATCCCAGGCATTACTCTTTTGTTACTCTTGCACATATCTAATTTTTAGGACAGCTCAATTGTTGGTGATGCTAAACAAAAAGATATTAGGAGTTTAAAGTACAAGCACTTACTTGTATGGTGTCCTAAAGTATTTTGGAATTGTAAATAAAACAAAAAATAAAGAGAACTTGTATTTTCAGAGCAGTTCTTTATAGCATGAATTAAAAATTTTTAGAAAGCAGATTAGATGCAATTTATGACTTAAGCACATGCTGTAAGTTAAACACACTGAACAAGCCCAGATGGGGTCCCTGGTGGGACTCCTTGTTGTGCATAAAATGAGACATGAGTGAAGGCATCTGACAAAGGTCCAAGTTCAGAGTCACAGGTGCAAGCTCTAATCCAAACCTGATAGCAGGGCATAGGGCCAAAACAGACCAAATATATTCCTTGGAGGGTTTGTTGGCTTTATTAAATTGCTCCATGAAGTGTTTTCACAGTTTTGGATTGATCCAAGACAGGCCAGAGCATGCTCTTGTCTGCTGGAGATCTGTTAGTTTATTTTTGAACTTACAAAATAGTGTAAGCAATTTTAGTGCTCTGGAAGGAAGAGGGAATGGTACAAAATTCAGTGTAAGCATGGAATGGTATGATCACTGAGACTGAGATTGCGCAGGTTGCTTTATTCAGTGTCGTGTCACAGTGAAAAGACGGAAGTAAGGCAAAGTCACGAAGTGTTGAGAGGAGCAGCTGAGCAGGAGGAGCTGATAAATGCAGAGAACAGGCAGCTGGCTGCTTGCAGGTTTGTCCTAGGAACTGTTGCTTCCTATAAAAAATAAATCAAATTTTATATACCAAAGGCAGTTTACGTGCTGTGTTTGGCAATAAAAGTTAGGAATGCAGCTGAGGGGGATGCAGATCACTGCAGACTAACATGAAATTATCTCAGTGGAAAAGATGAGTAACGCCAGAAGAAAGTGCTGTATGAGTGGCTCACTTATTTTGGTCAGCCCTTGAGAGAGGAAATCAAAATGACAGAAATTTGTGAGTCTTAACAAGTCTTCATTCGAAGAACGGATGTTTCTTCTGTGCTTCACATGAAGGAAACGAGTGGTTGTCATTGCCTGTGTAATTCTGTTAACTCGCCATTCCTACGTGTGACTGAATTAAAACATGTGTGTCATGTTCCCGTTTCGGTTCAGTAATACTTTCCATCCCAAGCTCTGCTTGCTAAATATTTGTGAAGCAGTCATGCTTTTCTTGCTTGAAAACTGGCAATTGCCTGCTCTTCTCTCTTCCCAGATCCTCAGCCCTGCCCCAAACTCAAATTACTAAACAATGTAGGGATGAACTCTTGGCATCTTGCCTGTCTCTGCTACTGCAGCACAGGCCTGGCTGAAGCCCAGGTTTTTGGATGGCCACTGCCTTGCTCGTGCTTGAGGATGCTGCTTGGGACAAGATCAGTGGATGTTTGCAAGGGCTGGAGTCTCACTGTGCCATCTGGGAATCTGCAGCTGTAGACTTTGGTCTACCATTGAGTTGGCCAAGTCACACCCAAGTGTAGGAAATGGTGCACAGGAGCCTCAGCAAAGCTGCAGAGTGGGTCTTCCACATCCATGTGACATGTGACACGGGCTGAGGCCTTCATTCTGCTCTTACATATTCACTGTCCCTCGAAGTTGTTCATATTTCTGATTCTGCTGTTTCCTACCAGAGAAGCCTTGGTGCCTTGTCCCATGTAGATCAGGCACAGATGAGCTCTAGTTTATTGAAGTCAAGATTTTGCTTGAAACTGTGCTCACTGCTGTGTTCCTCTGAAGCTGGTTGTTCTGCCCCTGGACTGGGGAGCTGGCAGGGTTTGGAGGCACATACTGTTCAGTGAGTGCAGTAAGGTCATACCTCTGAAGCCCGTAGTCAGTTCTGCTCTGTTTCAGAGGATTTGGCTTTGTCAAATCCTTCTCTCTCTGCTGCTAGGCCTGACAGATGAATGTGATTAAAAATAGATCTGGCTGCTAACTGTTCAAATTCCCAGGTGGCTGAATTTTCATGTAATAGGACTTTCACCATAATTTATCCTCTTGGGGTGTATTAGAGATGAAAAGCTGTCTTTCTGCAGTCACTGTTTGATTCATCATGTTTTGTTTCTGCAGTTGCTCAACCTTTACATCATTCATCTTTGCTACCAGGTTGCTTTTGCTACTGTAAAATTTGAAGTCCTCTATTGAAGAGAAGCTATACTGAGAAATTACCCCTTTATTTCACCTGCCCTAGTGTATCCTTTCCCTCCTTTCCTTGTCTCTCCATTTTTCTCATTGGTGTGCCTGTTGCTCCCATGGCTGGGTCTGTCCTTGGCAATGAAGGGCTGCTCTGCTCCTGAGGCTGCCTCACCAGCAGGCGAATGGGAGAAGGAAAAGTAGAAGTAACTGGTATAGGCTACATGGCAAAATGTTTTTTCTCTTTTTGACAGACCTGCTTTATTTGACAAATTCTGGCAGCCATGCTTTGGGTGTGGCTCTTGGGGAAGCAGATTTCCAAATTGTGTCATTGTGGTGACTTAGCTGGTACCCACTGTTGGTATGACCTCTGTTTGTCCTTCAGAGTGTGTAACACCTGCTTGAGTACTGCTGAGAAAAGCAGAATAGGCAGAGGAAGTTTTTCCGCCTTGCCTTTTCCAAGTGAAGCTTCAGCTTTGGACCTCTTTCCTCTCAATTATGCCATGGGAGTGCACCTCAAAAAAGGTGTTTTGTGAGTTTGGAAGCACAGTATAATCTGCAGTGTGGGATTTCTGTTAGCATGTCACCTCACTCTGCTTCACTGGCCTTTTGAAGAACTTGACAAGGAAAGTATAATTCATAGTTTATGACAGGTTTATGTGGAAACAACAGTATTTTGCCTCCTAGTAGTATTGTCTCCTATTTTTCATTCTCTTCCCATAATTCAAATTGCTCAGTTTTAGAAAATGTATGCATTATAAATTAGTTTTGTGTTTCTATATCCCTTACATATATCTTGTGGGAATTTTTTATAAAATATACCTTTTTTAACATTGTTAAATTTCTATAATTTTTTAGTGTTGTGCAATGCTGAAGGAGCATTCCTCCTGTTTCCTGAAGCATCTTGCCTTTGTTAGTGTATAATGTTTCTGCAATTCATTAAGCTTTATAAGTTTCTTCGTAGTGAATGAAAAGAATTGCAGGTATTTCAGGAATCTATGAATAGCTATTTCATAATAAAAGGCTAATAAAGAGGGGAGCATTTTTTTTGTGGTAATCTGAGTTTCAAGAGAGGTGAGTACTGAGAGCTTAGTGTTACAGCCTGCTTGCTAGAACTTGATACTTCAGCTGTGTAAAAGAAAGCTGTAGTCTTCAATGAGATTGCAAAGAGATAAAAATACAGATCCACGCTGTGTTAGAGTATTTCTTGCCACAGCACTGAGTGAGCACTGAGGTCTCTTTATCTAAACCATAAGTGACAGCACTGTTGCCTTCAGCATGGCCAAGAGCTAAGATAGAAGGAGAGGGACTGGATAACAAGTCCCATTTGAGTGCCTGTAAAAAGTAAACAACTAAATTACTCGCAAATTCTATAGTATGGTACAAGTCCTTCTCTGTTAAAAAGCATTAAGTAATTCTGATTTGGAAAGACATCTCAGGATGACCATTTTACTTTTTAGAAAAGGAATTCTTCCAGATTGTTTTGCTCTGTGTAGTGAATTGTGGTAGCTGCTGTGAGAGCCCTTCAACCTTAATGCCTTCCTTTTAGGAAGTGGTATTGGTAATAGGAAGTTGTTCAGATTAGGTTATATCAGTGCCTGGTTTCTGTCAAGCAGCTTGGCAGGAATTGCTGCATTCTCTTCTAATAAATTCGTTCCTCTAATGGCATCTCTTCCTATACACAATCTCAGACGAGATGCTGTCGTACAACTTTTGTTTCATGACTGTTCTTAAGAGCATTGCTTTTAAATTGTGGAGGCTTATTGTGCTTCAGTTTATTTATGTTTCATTTTTAAGCAGGGGTTCCCTTGAGCTAGGTACTCAGTTTTACTTAAGGCACATAATAAGTAAGTATCAGATGTGGATGATTGTTTTACCAGCTATGGATTTTCACAGTATAATTAAGGTTAATGTTTTCCTAAACTTATTTGGTTTTGTATCCTTTTCAATTTGTGTCCAGTATAAAAGATAAGTTTGTATGTTACCTCTGCTCTAATATTTTTTTTTCTAATGTGATTTAATTATTTCTGAGAGACAAAAAATTCCCTCTGGTTTGGCTTCAGTGTTTCAGCAACCTGTAACCTTAGAGGAATATGCTAAAGCCTGAACTTTTTTTCCTCTCATCAGTGATTGTCAGGAGCAAGTTTCCATAATTTAAGGCTACCTCTCCAAGGGCAGTAGTATTACCTGTGCTTTGGATCAGCCCACACAAGGTGGGGTGTCATGGTTTAACCCCATCCAGAGCCAACCACCAAGTGCGATCAGGGAGAGAAGCTGAAGGGTAAAACCTGGAAAACTCGTGGGTTGGAATAAAGACAGTTTAACAGGGAAAGCAAAAGCCGTACATAGAAGCAAAGCTAAACAAGGAATTAATTCACTACTTCTCATAGACAGCCATCCCCAGGAGAGCAGAGCCCCATCGGGTGTAACAGTGACTTGGGAAGACAGATGTCATCATTCCAAACATTTCCTTTCTTCTCCTTCTTCTCCCCACTTTATTTACGGAGCATGATGCCATGTGTTACAGAATATCTCTGGTCAGTTTGGGTCACCTGTCCTGGCTGTGTTTTCTCCCAGCCCCTCGCCACTGTGGCATTACAAAAAGCAGAAAAGGCCTTGGCTCTGTGTTTAAGCCAGCAATAACAAAAACATCACTATATTGTCAACCCTGTGTTCAGCACAAACTTGAAACACAGTCACATCCTAACCACTGTGAAGAAAAGGAGTTCTATCCCAGCCAAAACCAACACAATGGGTTTCATTACAGGTGCTGAAGAGGGGACATCTCTCAGTCAGTAGTTCCAACAATAAAGGTGGTTTCTTTCCTGCTGCCAGAAGCACCCTTAGGATTTCACTGTTGAGGAAAGTTATCCCAAATAAGTAAATCTAAATTTATATGTAGTACTTACGCTGTATCAATTTTAAAAACAATGTCCATTCCTTCCTTAAGTAAGAGACATTTGATATAGTGCTACTGGTTCAAGGCAATATCAGGAAGACACAGACAAACAAACCTTGCCTGTGTTTTTGAAAACAGTAGAAACATTTAGATGATGTCTTGCTTTACACAGGAAATATTTAGGCCCAGATAATAGAGTTCATTGAGGAAGTTTAAATTTGAAACATGTTTTCTGCCTTAAAAGGGCAGAACATAGAGTAAGCAGCTTGCTAGCGACTTCTAGATACCTGGGACTGTTATTACTGCAACCACAGTTCATGGCAAAATGAAAGAAATTTAGAAGTATACCAAGTTTTCTAAATGTCTAAATAAAGATTTTTAAAAAAATTCTAAATTTCTAAATAAACATTAAAAAAATGCCACTCTGTTCCTTCCCCCACGCCCCAGCCTGTGCTGTGATCCTCAGGCTGTTGTGAGGAGTTTGTGTATTGTTTTCTGTTCATCACAAGAGGTACTTACATTTAAAAGAAATTAAAAGTCCCCGTGGGAATGGATGTTCTGTAGGAAGCTGTCAAGGCTTTCTAATTGTATATGCAGTAAAGCTTACTTGATACTGTCACAAAAGTTAATTGCTCATATGTTTAATTTAATCACAGAATTCAAGCCTGTAAAGGATCTAAAATCTGGGACTTGTCCTTTCTTGGTGATGGCTGGATTTTTGATAGGAGTTTTGAGTGTGTTTCTTTTGTGTGTATACGTGTATAGAGCTTGTTTGGTTGTTTTTTTTTTTTCCCTAAAATTGTCCTTTTATCCCCTTTGGAATTATTACAATAAAGCAAAATGCCTATTTTTAATAGAAGTGAATGAGATACGTTGTACAGTCATGCTTGTTATTTTGGGGGGTTTTTTGACTTCCTGTACAAATTAAATTCTACATACCATGCTGTAATGTGTTAGTAGGCAGTCTGATTTATGGTGGAAGAAAAATACCATTGCTAGTATTTTTGAGAGCCTGGGAAGGAAGGAAATAGGTAGCATTTCTGGTTGGTCTTTAGTGGAGTGCTCTGAAATGCTTGGACTTCAGTCAAGAGAACAAAAGCCCTCTTGTTGGTTTATGTGGTTTTGGGGTGTGCCTACGCCCTAAAAATGTCGTAGTAGGATTTATTTTGGAAGCCTTATTTGGAGCTTTCATCGCCACCTTGATGAAGAGAGAGCTACTATCAACTCCCCTGTCTGGCCAGTTTCTGGCTTAATCCAGCCAAGACAGAAACATCAGTAATAATGCAGCAGTCTGGGCAAATTCTGCTTGGACCTGTCTTTCTGGCCTTGAAGAAAGAATGAGATGTTCACCAAGATTTTCTGCTAATGTCTGTGTAAATATGGCTGGTGATCTGTACAATGGGAAACTCTGGAAGATCTACGTGTGTTTTAACAAAAGCAATTGGTAATGCTTCACTTTGCTGTCTTCAGCAGCTCACCTCACGTAAGATCCAGTTCAGGATCACAGCCTTCAAAGTCCTTTTTAATGTACTTTTCACTATGGGAAAGGGGAGGAGGATCGTACCTTCTGCAAGAAGCCGTGGCTGATGGAGCAGCCTGCACTGCACAGCCTCTGACATGGACGTGTTGGAGGCAACAGGGCATGAGGGGAACTTAGTGATCTGTAGGAAAGCTCCACAGGGAGAGCTTAGACATGTCCCTTCACTGGTGAAGGAGCTAGTGCAGATTCTCAGGATTCTCTTCCAGATTCTCACAGCAGCAAGGAGAACCAGTTTAGGCAAATCTAAGTTGTAGGGAAGAGGGTGAAGATTTGGGTCCTTAATTTTCTAGTTGTAAAAAAATTGTCTAATAGATTTGTTTTACAAAGACATTAGTGTTCTTTTCACTTCTGTAAGCAACAGGTTACTTAAATTAGCTGTGAAGATTGGGAAATTTTCTGTACTTGGCATTTTTAGTTAAAAAAGGCAACCTGATGGGGAAGAAAAATTCTGAGTGTAGGTCTTGCATCCTGTATAATTGTCTTACACACAGGGGATGCAGAAGTCTAGGTTGACATCTACTACTGTGAGGAGCATCTGGGGATTTGGCTCTCCAAGGCTTACCTTACTGTGCAGGAGTTGCTGTCACTGAAGGGTGACAAGCCAAACTTTGTGTTATAAAGCTGAGCATTGCAGAAGTGTTTCAGACATCTCTGCAACTTCATTCAGGGTCTTTTGTCTTGTATGCCACACACCAGTCCTCCTCCTTCTGCCTGCATATCCAGCCTTCCCAGCATGGGACACAGAAGACAAATAATCTTAGCGTTTTGGTGACATTTGAGATACCTTCTGGCACTGGGAGGTTCGCACAGTGCAGTCCTGGAAGGTGCGATGGGACCGGCAGGAGGCACATGTCCATCTGGAGCAGGAACTGGGAACAAGGCAGTGTGCCTGAGTAATCACACGCAGTGCTATGTGCCTGTGTTTAGGAAGCTCAACAAGACTCCCCTGGCCACAGCTATTAGATTTGCAGTGATTAAAATAGGATTTTGGGCACAGAGCTCATCACAAATACTTGCCTAAAAGTAGGTGTCTCTAAAGCTGAATGCCTCTCTTTAAGCCCGGCCCTCTGGGCAATTTGGGCTCTCCAGGAATGGGTTTTAAAATCTCCATGCTTGTTTGTGCTTTTTCTCTTTTCCTTTTTCCTATCGCTGATGAACAGTGATGGTACTTCAGCCTGGGGCCAGGAAGCACGCCAGTATCCTGTAATTGCCTCTCAGACATGTGTTGGGAAGTTGCTTTTGTATAATTGTCTTGTTTTGTTCTCGCCTTGTTTGTTCCCACAGCCTCCTATTACATTAGGACAATCCGTCCCTTTTGGAAGGTTTTGTAGGCACTGTAAGGTAATTTCATCTGTGCTGACCAGGCCACCATTGTTTGTAAGTGCATTATATGCAGGTATCCTTAGGGGATTTTCATACTGCGTGGGCATTTATCAGTATCCTGGGTCTAAAGTGAAGAAGGTGGCGCAGCAATAGGAACTGGAGTTCTGTCTTATACTGAGGGAGTAAGTTCTTATTGTCTGCAGGTAGAATAGGTGTATAATTGCAAGAAACTTCAAGCACTTTCTAACACAAGTACAACTCCCTTTTAGAGGTTGGCCTTAGGTCAATTTTTCTGGTATTCTGTAACTGATAGGTATGCGAGGCTCTTTTACATAGACGAGAACTGTGAAT
The DNA here is from genome assembly GCF_008360975.1 of Lichenostomus cassidix. Lineage (NCBI taxonomy): Eukaryota > Metazoa > Chordata > Aves > Passeriformes > Meliphagidae > Lichenostomus > Lichenostomus cassidix. Next base: position 129,273,093 of record NC_139482.1, read on the forward strand.
TTTGAACTGGTTTGACTGGTTTCTGTCCCATGGCATGATAGATACAGGATGCTTAATTTTAAACCTTAGTAGATTACACTTCATTCTCATTGCGCATGAGAATATGTAATAAAGCACACAGTCTGCAGGTTTTACAAACCATTACGTCCTTCTGGGATAGTGCAAGTGTGAATAGTTGTGTGTCTTGTGGATTTCAATGACTGTATCACAATGCAGCTACTCCTTTGGTTTCCATTCCTCCAAGTGGGACACAAAAAGTCTTATTTCTAAAGCATTATGTTCAGCATGCATTCTCCTCTACACACTGGATGGCATTCAGAATGGATCTGATATATGTTACTATTGATTTCATGACTGTACAGGGTAAAACTAAAAACTTGAGGAGAGTTACAGTTCTCCAAGTGTGGAACAATATAGTTTTCATAGCACTCCACAAGAAGCAGAGGAAGAGGTAAAAAGTTTACCTGGAAGTTTTTGGCATGTAATGCTGTGCTAATTATCCAGCAGAATTGGTTTTCTGTACTGCCAAGTCTGCACATTTAGTTTCATGACAGTGATGTCCAGGTGCATATATAGCTGAAATAGCTGCTGTTGTACATGGCCAGAGGAATACAGCTGCTTCTTGCTGAAAGAGCTCTGCAGTCAGGAATTATGCTGTGGTTGCTGTTTTCCCCCTTCCTTATAAACTGTCCAGAGAAATGAGTACTTGCTGTTCCAGCCTGGGATGAGTCTCCAGCTTGGTTGGGTTATACTGTGTCATTGCAAATGAACAGAGGGCTTTTTTGGAACCGTCAGTTGCATGAGTATGCAGCCCCAAGTCATGGGGTTTGGGTTTTTCTTAAGCGCATCTCATGGCAGCTCTGAGATACTGAGGTTTCTTTCTGAATCTTGTAAATGTGTTGCTGTCACAGTAATTGTTCCCTTGGAAGACACAGATGATCTGCTGGTTTTGCAATGTGCCTCTCTACCATTATTGCAAAACTCATTCAGACCTACTGGAACCTGATGTAATACATGCTTTTTCAGTCAGAGTTTGACTCCCTTGGAAAGACTGTTCAACTGTTAACTGAGGAGTGTGAATTCAAACATAAGATCAGGACTGTGAGCAGTGTGCTGGAGAAGTATACCTCTCCCCATTGATGTGTAGGAGGACCTTTTGGTCCTAAGTTTAGCTACTCTGAATTGAAGTAAAGGTAGGTGCTTGAAATACGCAATGACTTTGTCACCCCACCTCCTTAGTCTCATCTGAGAGTGCCACTGTATTAAAACTCTGAATTGGATAAACCAGGATGAGGCCAGTGGATTCAAAATTTCATGTGAAGTCTATTTGTAGTGATTAAACCTAATTCTATATAGGTATTGAGAGGGAAAGGAATGTGCATGACTCTTCAAGGACTTGCTTTGATTCTTTGTCTCCCTGTGCCAAGCAGAGGTACACAGAAAGTAGGAGTAGATGCAGATAACATTGGAAAAATGTATTAAGTTTCATCCAAGGCTTATGTTACATTTCAGGCTATGGCACTTTTCATGAGGCCAGCTGAAACCCCCAGCCCATGTAGGAGATACCACTGAGGTTGGGGGACTGCAGTCAGCAGCAGAGCTGAGTGAGGAGCAGTGCCCATCTTCTGAGCTCCTAGTCCAGCCCACCATGCTGGGCACCTTGTAGACTGTCAGAATTTATTGATGAATAAATACATGGGGCAGGAGCTGCTTTTAAATTAGTTGTCAGCTGAGACGTGTGACTGCAACCACTGATAGCCCTGTTACGGGGAACAGTTCCACTTTTGCCACACTGAATTGAATGGTGTAACTAGTGTGTTTGTGGGACAACCTGTCTGACCACTTCAGAAAAAAGCAAAGGTCTCTGTCACATGAAGCTTGGCATTGGGACAGGGGTGAAGGTGTCACCTTTTTGGTTCCAAAGGGGCAAACAGGTGGTGGGTGTTAGTCATGCTTTATATACCATGTGAGAGAGAACTCTGCAACAAACTGTGCACAACAGAATTAAGGAAGGTGGAAAGGTTGAGCATTAATCCACTCTGGAAGCTATCTCTTGCATAAGAGGGATGGCCTGGGCCTGCTCACGTCCAGCTGAGGAAGCAGTGTAATCCAGGTGTGATCCTGTCACAAGGTGTGCTGAGCCTCTGGGAGCTCCCTGTCTTTAGCTCTGGCCTCATTCCAACCTGAATCCTGTGCCTGGGTCAGAGTGCCCACCTCTCCTTCTTGGCCTTTCCTGCTTGAATGGAAACACCTTCAGTTTTCTTGAGCAGGGAGGTCAGCTGCTGATCTGCACAGCTTTTGCTGGCAGTGTCTTGTGTAACTCCCTAGAGCAAGGGGCACTTAAATGTTAAGCAAAATGTGTCAACACAGATTGCATTGTTAAAAGAAGTAAGCCTTTGAATCCCCAGCACCGCAGTCTTAATCCTGCAGTTATGACAACATCAAGCAACAAGTCTGAAAAAGATGTTGAGTTTGATGCTGTTGCTTTGGGTGTCTTCCAGCTGGAGCAGCCAGACTCCATTGGTGGCATGGGACCACAGCTACATCGTGTGCTTGCTCTGAGCACCTCTCTCCTCAGGTGCTGAGGTTTCTATGAGGATGAGGGCTCTGATGGGTTACTCTGCTTTGCTTTGGCAAGTCCTTAGGGTATTTATTGCAATGGTGCATTCAGAGGGGAAGTAACATGCCATAACTGGATGTTTCACGGTACTTTCTGTGCTTTGCTTTGAGAATAAAAGCCTGAGACTTGACGTGTGCCAGGATCACTGTGAATGCAGACTGAATCTGTGTTTAATTCCTCTTTAGTGCTGGGGTATAAACAAGAAGTATGTGCCCTAGAAATTCTTCCATCTACTTGCAGAGAAGCAGTAATAGAAGCTCAGCATTGAGACTGATTGATTACTCACAGATTATAGAGCAGAAATTGCAGACAGTTTTACTGTTTAAACACTGCTTGGTATTAAACCACTTTTATAGCAGACTGGAAATGCAGATGTCCATTTAATCTGTTTGGCTCCTTCAGTGCTGCATAATGTCATGAATGACAACCTCCTCCAGCAAAATGGAAATCTTCAGCTGTGTGATTCAGTGGGGTAGGCTTGAAAGTCAGCGAGAAGCTTGATCCTTTTAGCAACAGTCAGTGACATGAGCTTTAATTTATAGATGATAGGCCTGATTATAAATTGCTAATGGGATATCCTAAGATATATGGGATACTGTGTATCTTGTTCATAAATCAATAGTGACTATTAAGTTAGTTTCCTAAGATACTGTAAGATGGAGCAATGGTGTGAGGTATCCTGAATGATCCATTTGAATCTCATGTATTGATTTAAAAAGAGAACAGACAAAAAAAGCAGTACTGTTGCACCCATCCCTCAACATAGTCTATATGTACTGAGGTTTTGTGGTCAGATCTCTAAGTGCCACTTTTATCCTTTTTCTCAGCAAGTGCTGAAGGACTGCTTTTGGCTGTTCCCAACCCAAGTGCTTTCCATTGTGTGTTACCTCTGGAATGTGGCTGTAATGAACACAGAGAGGAGAGCAACACAGCCCTCTCTCATCCTCACAAAATGGGGTTTCAAAAAACCAGGTCCTGGTGGCTGGCCAGTGCTAGCTGGGCTTGCATTGGAGCTGCCACAAAGCGACTGGGGACAAATTCGTGTCCAGTGGGTGTGCGCCTGGAGATAGCTTGCTGGAAATTTCTCCCCAGCTCTCTGATGACAAAATGAGGGGTTTTTTTCTCTCTGAATGCAAATGGTGTGCCACTTCAAACTGGCCCTGCTGGGAAATTAATGAAGAAAACACTGCATTGTCTGTAAAAGCAGGCTCCAGCTTGCCTGGAGGGACGCCTTTGGCTCCCAGTGCCATTTGCTGCCTGCCTGAAGCTGGTGGCTGCTGAGATGGTGCCTGTGAGGAGCAGCAGCATTCCCAGCGCCAGTAGCTGCTCGTGCTGTGGGCAGGGGTCAGGTGGGATGGACCTTTTCCTCTCTTTTCTGCTCCATGGCCTGCCATAGAAAAGGGAGTGACCTCCAAAGCAGATTTTGACAATATTAGACCTGCAGAGCATGGCTTGGTCTTTCTTTTTAAAATTGTAAGCCACCTCTTGAAGGACATGGTGTTTGGGAGAACATAAAGAACAAGTTCTGCCTCTCTGGGAGGCATCGAGGCTCCTGACATAGCCCTCATTCCATAAAGTGTGACCTGAGGTGTTATCCCACCACTTTGCGCTGTGTTTTATGTCACTTTTTTGGTGATGTTCTTCATAACAATTCATTTTTCCCCCTTCAAACTAACTTAAAAAGAATGAAATGGAGGCTTGTTAAGCCTTTCAGTTGCACACATCTGAGCTGTAAGCCAGCAGTAATCAGCTCTCCCAGCCCATTAGAGGCTTCCTGGGGGATTGCTGTGTGTGGGCACATGTAATTAGTGGAGGAAGGACAGTCCCTGTCAGGAGCTGGGCTGGGGCTGTGGTCTCCAGAGGGGGCTGTGCTCTGTCAGGCTGTGAGGTGAGCAGTTTCAGCACAGCCAACTCAGGAGGTCTCAGGATATCTTGATAAAATTTTTTTTTCTGCAAGCAAAGTGCAGCTATGTATTTCACTGGACAAGTATAATTAGTTTTGGTGGGATGTGTCCAGTACGGACTCGTGTTTTTTAAAGAAATGAAATGTGTTGGTGACTCTGCTTTATCAAACGACAGTGGCTGTTGTGTTCCTCTGCCTATTGGTCTTTGTTTATTGTGTCATTATGAAGTCAAATGAACTGACATGACTTTAGTTTTCTGCAGAAATTATCCTTACTTTCTCAGTCCTCAAATGCTTCGTGGTCATCATGTGCCCCTCTTCAGTTTCTGTCCCTGAGAAAGGCGTGGTAAAGTGTTCTTCTGATCTCTTCTGTCTGGTCAAAGCAAATAATCAAATGGTGCCTTCCATGATGTAACATGTTTTAGTTGCCTCCTTATGTTTTTCTTCCTCGACTTATTTATTGATAATTTCTTGATCTGATTTGCTCATGTATGTTTATGAGGAAATCTGCTTTACACACTTCATGTCCTGCGCTTTGAGGAGAGGTGTATTCTTGATCACTCCTGTATGCTTTCTATTAAAATTACATTACATGAGCATTCTATACATCTAGCAGTCTAGATGCTTATGTTGAAATGTTGCTTCATGTTGCATTGCTGTCTTTTGAAAAGCGGTTCTTGGCCTCTGTTTTCTTGGATGTATGTATGCAATTTCGTTCTAGTAATGTTGCAAAACTATTCTGCATTGTCTTGCAGTGGTCTGAATGTCTTGCTGTATGGTTTCCCTAAGCAGACACCTTCCCTATTTGTCCTTAGATTTTTTTTTTTAAGCTCACAGAACCTAGGGAGGTGAGCAGGTTTGTGCAAGGTCAGGTCTGTTAAGCAGATGACATCTATAACACTTAGGCTGATGAAACCCCTTTTTGCTTGTTCCATTTCTCAGTGCTGAGTGACCCTTTTCCTGAAGCAAACAGAACCAGTATCTAAGAAGCTTTCTAATGTCATCAGTGTAGCAACCTTTTTTATTGCTTGCAGAGAAAAACGTGTGGTTTGAATTAAAGTTTTGTTATTAATCTGGGGATAACCTTGCAAAGTGCAATTGCTTTAGACATGTCTGCAATGAAAACTTAAGGGAATTTGTCCATTTGATTGACAGCTTTATGGAGCAGATTATTTGCTGTATTTTTGAGGCAGAACTGTTGGAAATAAGGTGCAGATAATTGGAATACATCTGCACTTTATCTAGAATAACACAGGGTGGGCAGGTTACTTATTAATTGTGTCTGCTACTTTTGCCAACCTTTAACCATGTTAAAGCAGAAAGATGTCAGTGCTGAGTTAGTTGCCTCCATAGGACATTGGTTAAAGGCTGTCCTTGTGGTACTTGCAAGCATTACAGAATTGATAACTTTGAAAACATTTATTCTTTCCGTTCCCTCCACAAAGGACAGGTTTAACAAGGAACTAGGAAAGTTGATACAACATCCAGAAATAAAATACCACTAGCAAAGACCTAAAGTTTAAATCTCTTTATTTTACTCTTCTCCCTAGGCAGCTTCCGTTTGTTATCTTGGCCCTCAGCTGAGACTCTAGTTATCAAGTGTGATACAGAAGTTGGTATCAAATCTAAATCTTCTCTGTGCATGTGTGGGTGGTCAGCTGAGTAGATTTTATGATGTGCCCTTGGATTAAAACGGGGTAGGTCCTAATAGTTCTGATGGCACCAAGGGGTAGTATGGGCCACTGGGCACACAAGCTTTCAAGATACGAAGCTTCAAAGTACATGCAAGAGCTGCTTCCTCAAACAGGATTTCCTCATAAATATTTTTGTAAGTAGAAAAGTAGAAGAAGCATGGATGTGACTGCTTCATTGTGGCTGTTCATAAGTTACATCCAAGGAAGACTGCTGTGCTAGCACTGGCCTTCTCTGCTGATACCTCCAGGCACAAGCCTGTAGAAGACCATGAGATTGCTTTTTGATGTATGCTGATATGTATCAGGTTGAGATTTGCTTTTCCTACCATGCCAAAGAGCTCTGATCCTCAACATGGAGACCTTTATCTGATAAGGGATTTCAGAATAGAGCAGAGTGCTCAGGGTTTGAGTTGGAAGTATGGGAAATTTACCTCTCCTTACTGTTCTCTTCCTCACCTCCCAAGCCAGGTTATGTATTTTCTTACTCAGTAGGTAAATACACTTGCCAGGTTCTGTTTCTCTGCTGTATATATATTGTTCAAACAAGGCAAAAGAATGTGCAAGTTAGAGAGCATGGTCCCAAAAATACATGGATTTGGACTGTTTTGTCTGCTGTGCATTCACATTGCCCCCTCTCAGGAGGTGGCTCAGGTGCATGGAAGGATTCCTGGCAGCAGGGCAATGATCTGTAAGGTATCAGAAGCATATCAGGAAAGTAGAGGAAAAAAGGAAATAAAAAGAGAATTTGACAGACCTCTTTCTGGTGTCTGCTTCATGCCTCCCTTTTTTGTGCTGTATTGTAAGCAGTGCTTTCGCAATAATACAGACAAAGCCTAACAAAGAGACTTGCTAGCTGGCAGAAAGTTGTTTAAAATAACTTACTGAGGATAAAGAGGCTGCCCAGGTCAATAATGCTGTGAAATCCTCAATGTGTAACAGCTCCAGGAGGTTTTGTAGGCATATAGATTTTAAAAGCTTTAGACTGTTGATAAAGCAGTAAAGATTGTAGAGTGCTGCTAACCTTCTATTGATGGTGCTGGGACAGCTATGAAGATTTGAGATTTGGCTATAGAAATACTGAAATCTTTGTTCCCTCCAGCAGAACTGTGATTTAAAGTATGAATGCTAGAAAGAAAGAATTGTTCTTTGTTAGAAGATACTTAATACCGTTAAAGAGTCTTTGTTGTATTTTAGTCTTCAGTCAGATCTATGACTGTTAAAAATGCTGTCAAACAACTTACTTGTCTTGCTTTCCTTTGAATCAAGGGAAGTAGATTTATCAAATGCAGTGTAATTTATCCCTGCCTTCATTATGAATGTAATTCTTTTGGTGCTAATTTTATATAGCATTATTTTTAAAACATCTGAAAGTGATCAATATGAAGCTTACTTCAGTTTTATTAAAAGAAGTTGCTCGTGATAACTGGGAGAGATTGTTATCACTAAAACATCAATTAAACCAACAGCTTTCTTGACCATGCTTTAAACCAAAAAATTACATGCTGTTTGAAGGTGGTCCCTTATGCAATTCCAGCTGCAACTTTTATTTTGAGAAATTCCTTTATCTTCAGAGTGTTTTGATCTACATTCTGCCATAGCCATGTGCACAGCTCAAAGAGAGGCAGTAGCACAAGGGAAAGAAGCAGGAGCTGGGGTTGTGGTAGAGAGGGGAACCTGTGTAGGAAATCCACTGCTCGTGGAATAGCCTTTTAATTTTACCTTTTTCTGCGCAGTTTCAGCCTGATGCTCTCCATGTACATTTGGGTATTTAAGAGCAGACATGTTAGCTGGTTCTCCTCAGGAATATGAATGCTTATTAATTGTTACAGTGTGTGGAAGTGCAGGTATGGAAGTTCACAGCAAACTGCCTCACCAAGGCTCTGCCTTGCTTTGTCTTGCTGTGCAGTTGACATGGGCAGTGGGGAGAAATTCCTAACAATATCATTGAAATTCTCTTCTAGTATTTCTGCTCAGTATATCCATCTAGTTTCTGAATGCAGGGCTGCATATGTCTTCAGAGGAAATTTTCCCCATGGCTCCCTTGTCCAGTCTCATGCTGCACCTCAAGCTTCAGGGAAACAGCAGGAAAATCAGAGACAGAGGGAGGGTAGGAGGGAAAATCCTTCCTTCGTGCCTCAGCCCCAGCTGGCTAGGAATTTGTCTGGCATTGCTGGCAGGATGCTGTGTGTCCCCCCAGCACAACCTGTCTGCTTTCTTTGGCTGGGGAGCCAGGCAGGTCGATGATGCACCAGTTCCTTCTCCCTAGTGGAAGGAGGGGAGTCGTGCCTGAAGGGCAGCATACCAGACAGAAGACTGCTTCTGAAGCCCCATAGCCTGTACAAGCCACCCTATCTCTGATTTCACTCAACTGCTTTTATAGTGGAAGTTATTAGAATGCTGTTTGATCCCATGTGAAGTAAACTCATTTCTTATCTTTGTAGGCATCAAAGAGGATATGAAAACCAAGCCTTTGTAGCAAAAATTCAGTTAAGTAAGATGGGATCAGAGTGCTGAATCCAGCAATTTAGTCTTGGAAACCAGTGAGATGAGTTGACACCTGGAAATAGCAATAAAATCATCTTTGTTGTCTTTCTGTTTGGGGATCTGGAATACAAAGAGGTATCTTACATGGATACTGGTGTCTCAATGCTGTCTGTGCTTGCTGTCAGTGTCTGAGAAGACTGTACCAATGGAAAGAGTAACCATTTATCCTTCTGGTGGCAGAGACTGGCCAAATTTAACCAAGTTTTGAATTTACCAGTACTTTTAACCCAGGGCAAACTAATCCCCTACCTCTGTGCTTCCAGCCACCACCCAACAGGTTGGCAGTACTTACCTGAATAAAAGAAGTGATTGTTTTGCTGGACTGGAGAAAGAAGTCAGCACATTCAGCAAGTTCAGGCTAATGCAAAATTGACATTGATCTGTAGTTCAGTTTGCATTTTGCATCATTATACAGTATGACTTCTGAACTGAGTATCTTCTCTAGTAGCACCCAATGTAATAAAAAGATGATGATTTTTGGGGTGAGTAATTTTTCTTGTGTTAAGTGCCCAGGCTGCTTATTCTGTTGTAATGAAACTGAGAGACCTGGTACACAGGTATTTCATTTAAGCATACTTACAGCTTATTTGAGCTTTAGTTTCCTTAACTAAGAATCTAGAGAGCCTGGGATATAAATGTGCTATCACTAGCATTCCTCTCAGTTCTAGAGGATCCAGGATTTCTCTTAATTTAGTGGAGTTTATCTTCTGAAATAGGTTGCGTGTGTTTGTGGGAGGGAGGGAGGTTCCTGCAGCTAATTGCTACAACTGCACACAATTTTAGAAAGATCAAGCAGATTTGTAGATCTACCAGTAGTCATTTTTCCACTTCTGGGGAGCTTTGGTGGGATGTCATCAGGAATCCTGGTGGCTGCAGATGTCCACTGAGATACTGGCAGACCTTGTTTAATGAGTAAGTTCCTGTTGAATAACAGATTATGCATTACTGGAAATGTGCACTCCTTAAACTGTGAAGTCTGATTTCTCCTCATCTCTGACAAACTTCAGTTGCCATGCATAACGTTTGCTGGCAGTATTTAATTGCTGCTTAATGTAACCATAATAATATAGTTGTTTTATATGTAATTTTCCTGTTTATGCAAAAGGAATGTAATTGATTGAGACAGTTTATTGCTAATTCTTGCTGCCAGTTGCAAAAAGATCTTAATTTAAATGATTACGTGTTAGTTGACTCTGAGTTCCTCACATGGGGTTATTTTGTTGAAATCCATGGGCTGGAAAGGAATCAATATGGGGCTTCTGAAACCTGGTGGAGGTTTGCAGTGCTCCCACCACGATTGATTACCACTGCTTTTGTAGGGCTTTAAAAAGAGCAATCTGTATTAAAAACATTATTCTTTGGTATGAACTAGAACAACTCCAAATAGGTTTCCATGGGGTCTGCCCTGCAATTTGACCACTTCAAGGGATTGCAGTAATCACCAGTGGGCCAGGGCACTGAGGCAGAGGAAAGGCTATTAGGTGGGGAGTTATTGGCATGCATGCCGAAGAGGTTACCCTGGCAGCTTTAATCATTCATCCACACTCTCAAGAGGAGGGAGGAAAATATAAGTGTTAGTTCTTCTGATTGATTAGCAAAAAAGGATCAGTAAAGCATGAAAGGAGAGGGGAGGTGTGTGTGGAAGAGCCAGTATGTGTTAGACTTAAAAGCACTGACTGGGGCAGGTACTTGCCGTTATGACCTCTGCACCAAAAGCTACCTGCTTCTCCTTTTACTTTCAGACTTGTGACTGGTGATTCAAAGACAGGCTGACCTCTTCATTCAGCATTTTCAAAGGAGTGCATTTAGCTTCTCAGTCATGGCTGTGCCTTAAATTTGACCTGTCTGCACACGGGCTGATGTGTCCTTAAAAAAACTGACTAGCATTTTGAGCTGTGACAATTTGCATGGTGGTTTTGATCCTATTTTTAGGGAAACCAACAGATGCTTTTTGGAAAGTGCGCAGAAAATTTCTGTGGTAATTGAGATAAATCAATCTGTGATGCACATTGCTGGCTGCTGGCTTCTGTTGCTTCTTCGCCTGTATATTACCCTTTAATATTCCAGTCTGCAGTGGCACTTTGGAAGCTGATGCAGCTGTAGCCCCTTTAAAGTAGTTTCCCTGTTGTATCGTGCCTACGTCAAAGGCAGAGTTGAAGAATTAACCGTCCTTTGCACTGAGTGATGGCTTGGCATGAAAGCTGAAAGGGCTTTGAATCTTATAATTTGGGGATACCCAGAGAAACTTTGATATTAAACTTCTGCTTCTGCATGGGAAACAGGAATTGATGTGTGCTCTAATTGACTGTTAAGCAGTCTTGAGGTTTTGCAGGTGAAGGAGACAACTAAATTTCAGTGTTCGATTTTGGGTTTCATATACAAAAAATGACCATTTGATGTGGAGTTAGAGAACATCAAGCTGGAGGCTTCTCATAGACAGCACTGTTTGACTTGGTTGACATCAGATTTGGCAGGCCCCTCTATAATTTCCAAGTATCCATTTTGAAGTTGGAGTAGGTTTTATGTGGTCATGGAATTAGGAAGGTCTCTCAATCCTAACCTATAACCTGTGTACAACTGCTCTTCACTGCAGTATAGTGGTGGCAAAGATCCACAGAAGTAGAGATTGGTTATGGCAGAATATTACTATTACTGTAACTGGATGAAGATACAGATACCCTCTGCAGAGGAGAGGATGAAAATATCTTTGGAGTGGCATAACTATGGTCTCCTTCAGCTAGCAGTCCTTTAATACTACTCATGAGTTTAAGCCTAATTTAATAGCCTAGGAAGGCTGTAGGCTGATGTGGATGGAGACGTTTGATCTGTCCTTCATCACAGATCATGCGTTTGGTACTCTTGTTCAAGGACAGAAAGCTCTGCCTCATCTTGCTGCCATGCTTGCTCATCTCCCTCCTGCATCTTCATACAGCAACCTCTGTCCCACCATGGGGAAGACAATTTCTGGATAAGGAGTAAAGTTTGGTCTCTTTTTGCGTCTAGTAGATAAATGATACACAGCTGGAAGTCAGACACTATGAAAATGAGTGGAAAGATAGAGGCTTATCCCATTGGAATTCATCACAAACAGAGGACATTTATCTTTCTCCTCAAGACAGGACAAGCCTCAGCTCCAGGCCAAAGACCTGCTAGACAGATCTGTGAGTCTTTATAATAGGAAGAAAAACATGTTTTCAAGTAAGGTTAAACAAGTTTTCCTGTTACCATTTTAAGTTCTGTTATCACACAATGTACCATAAGGCGTGTAATTGCACATTAGGGAATATTTCTAAAGGCACAGATGACTGTTAGAAAACAGGCACATAAGTTTCTGTGGCTTTGTGAAGAGTGTGAACTTAAACCTATCAACTGCAGCACTGTAATTTCTTTGGTGTGTGACTGTAAGTGAACAGTAGCTGACGTGGTGGTAGTTTGTTGGTGTCTCCTTGGATGTGGTGTGTTTTTGTCAGTGCAAGCCATGACATAGACTGCTGAAATGCCTGACACCAGCAAGAGTTTTATTAATGCTGTCCCTGTCAAATACGCCTCTGTTTTGGTAATTAGTCTGGCGTAACAGATTGTGTGCATCCTAAAAGCCAGCATATTTAGACTCTTGGCTCTGACATGAGGCAATCTCTGTAAATCAGCTCTTTTGGTAGACTTCTCTATTGTTGCACACTAGCAGTAGTAGAAGCAGTTTGCAGTACTTGTGTTTATTTTGGGCACTCTGCCTTTCCTCAACAGCCACGAGTGGTCAAAACCTTTCTTTATCTGTCGTGAGAGATTGGAGGCCTAAAGCTATAGTTTTGTGCAGCATCAGGAAGTTATACATGAGGTACAAGGAGCATGAATAATCTTTCTGGCAGGTGCTCCAGCCGCAGTAGTGGCTCTGTTCTGCACCATACAGGATGACAGCACCACTGCTGGCACCAACACCATCCCTAGAGGCAAACTCTTACTGCACTGGTAGGACACCCATACAAAGCCAGTTTGCTTTTCCACTCTTACCTGAGGAAGGGCAGCAAATATCCTCTGAGATTTTAAAAATACCTGTGGAAGCAAACTGTCCAGAATGAGTCACAGCAGTCAAGGCTTGTTATTTAATTGGCCAAAGGCAGCAGTGAGGAAGGTGGTGGTATTTGCAAATCAGTCCAGGCAGTTTCTATTGCAAGGCTGGGTTTCACATTGGGCATGCAGATGGGAACGAGGATTGGTGAGGGTTTTAAGCCATTTCAAAGTAAAACTGGAGATGGTAACTGTCAGAATCATTTGAGGGAGATGAGCAATACAGATACTGTCTTCTGTATAAAATCCTTGCTCTCAAACTTGGAAAATTCAATCTGGGGCTTGTTGTTACAGAAAGAATATTTTGGCTGTGATCACAATGACCCAGACTGTGGTACAGGGCAGCTCTCCTGCAGCCAATACCTGCTGCACTAATACCAGCATGGTACAGGCAGGATGGTTTCTCCAAGGAAGAAAATGGGGAGTCCTTAGAGTGTTGTGCTTAAATGATGTCACCAATTATTAGCATCTTATTTCCCAGAAAATCTCACAACCATACCTCCCACCACCACTTTGCTGAAGGCTCCGCCATGGTTGGCACAGTGCACCTAAGGTGGGGTTTGCTGGAAGACTTTGTCCTGTGAGTCCTTAAAAGTGGGCAGTGTCACCTTGAAAGGAAATAATGGGGACTACTTCTCTACTTTTCTGCTGTGCCCAGCTGTAGGGCATATCAGTGAAAGGAAAGGCAGACATCTGTACTAAGACAATTAGTGGTAAGCATACCTTATAACAAAATCCTTTGTCAAAATTACGTGTTTGTAGCTGGGTACATGTGGGCAGCATAGGAAATTGCAGACTGAAGGAGCCAGCAGAGGCTCATCTCTGAAAACCAGTTACATGATGAGAAATGGATAGTGGATGCTCTTGCTGGCAGGTTTCTCTGGGAAGACGTGGTACTTTGAGGTGGAAACCTGATTTTGAAATTTTGCACTTCATTTTTTTTGTTAAAAATCATGCCTCATTCCTGGACAAGGTTAAAACAAACTCCTAATGGGACAGTTTCACCTTTCCTGGTATGATGAGGGAAAGCAAAGAACTAGTGAACAGGGATGGGAAGACACCTGTCAGCTTCGAGGTCAGCAATGCTGAGGTCTGTTAGGACTAAATCCTGTTGTGTGGCAGATCATAGTTCCTTCTGCAGGAAGCCTCGAGGGAAATACAGCTTCTTCTCTCAACTGCCTGTTCTCCAACCTTCAGTGGGAACCTCTGCAATGGCTCCCAGGCTTCAGATGAATGCATTCACATAGTTAGCTTTCCAAAAATGTAGTGTATATGAAGAGGAGGTCACTGTAGTGAGCTCAGACTCAGCAGCTGAGCATGCTTTTAAACAAGAGTATATGAAACTGTACTATGTGTTAATAGAAGAGAAAATCTGATTTCTTTCTCCTTCTTACATGGGAGATCTCTGCCTAATCAACAGCTGTAATGCTTGCAAATTTTCAGAGGCTTCTGGCTTAGAGATTTGTCATATAACATCAGTCTGAAAATATTAGTCTTTGGTTCTCTGCATACTAAATGGATTCTAAAAGAATTTCATCTAGGGGAAAAGGGAAGCAAAATATCATTAGTAACACAGCTGCAAACCTCAAATTCTCTGTCCCGTGCATATACCCGAAGACAGAGAACAAAAATTTGAGTTCATCTGTAAATAATAAAGTGTTTCCTTCCATATGTCAGCTATTCATTGCTCCTGTGTCTGAGTTTCAACAGCCATGACAGCCATGGTAGGCATTACTCCTTCATTGCTGCTCACACCAGCTTTCTTGGCTTCATCCACATGGCATAAAAGTCTTTAATGTCTTACTCCTAAATCAGCCCCTTGTAATGGGAGGACTGAGAGTAACAGCAGGACTGGAAAAGGGCATAGCTGTGACAGGGCACTTCATATTTTTTTCAGACTAAGTTCCCAAACCTCCCGTTGTCTGATGATAGTTTTCAATTTTTTGTCATTGCAATTTTGATGCATGATTTATGTCTTTCATGAGATGATGAGACAGGAAAAAGGTCTTTTTCCTTTTTTTTCTCTCTCATGTAGTGTCAAAATGAAGGGTTTGGGTATATTTTTTTTAATATGTCCTGGATGATCCCAATTTATTAGCTTAAAATTATTTTAAATGTAAGATTTAGTAAAGTAAAGACACTGAGATTTCAAATTCAACATATTGTTGGTATGGAATGTCTTCTGTCTAGTACTTAATGGGTGCTAATCTACACTATTTCCATGTGATTTAGATTTATGCCAGTGTAGTCAATAACCAGGCAGGAATCAGTGATCATTGGCATGTAGCATGTGAAGTATTTAGGTCACAGGATTTTGCAGCATTATATTCTTGGAATAAAAACGTAAGTGGGATAACAATGATAGACGAGAATGCAGTCTCTGTCAAGAGGTAACGAGCAGTTTTTGTGGCTTCAGGGCCAGATTAAAGGGCTGATAACAGAGACATCCTTGCCTGGTGTTCCTGCCGTTTAAATAGGTCTGAAAATAAGGCTGTTACATAAAAGTGACATGAGTGCTCTCATTTCAATTGTTAGCCACAGGAAATAGTCTCTTAAATATTTGGCCTTCATAATACCTAAAAATAGTTTTATGGAACTAGAATTTGCAAACTTCTTTTATTTTTCCTCTTGAATATATTGAAATGCTAGTACAGACCTTTCTGTGTCCAAGCCTACTGACAACAGATTTGTTTTTCCAACTTGTCTTTTATGAACATCCTGGAAGTAGTCCATGGACCCCCATGGATTCCCAGCTGACAAGCGAGAAAACATTTCTGGAACAAATACTAAACCGAGTTTATTTGAGCATAGCGTAGCATAAAACTGTAGAGCATGGCTTCAGTGCTTGGTACTGACTTAAACACCATAAAGTATTATTTTGTTTTCATTGTCTCTCATTTTTCTAAGCTTAATCTTCACAGAATTATTTTTAATGGCTGTGGGGTTTTTGTTAACTGTTGGGCTTTTTTTTTTATTCTTACCCTCAAGGCAGTTTTCATTCCAAGTGGCCTAAGGCATCTCTGTGTTTCTGAGCAACTGGGATAAAATGTGCAAGCTGTGGGTGTGGAGGGGGTGCCTCTACCCTGAGTCTACTAGCCAGCTTGCAAAGACAGTGCAGTGAATGCATTTATCTATGCAGATGGAGATCTTTAAGCTAGAATGTGCTTTGTGCCATTGGTTTGAGAGGGTATTTGTGTCCTGCCCAAGATCCACCAGACAAGAATCATTTGTACTGAAATGGGCTGAAGTGAAGCAAGGGGCTCTGGTCAGAGGGGCTGCAAAGCATCTTCCTCAGGTGGAGCTTCATGTCCGGTCTGAATGCCTTTGGACTTCACTGTGCCATGTGTTTGTCCCTATAGTAAATATTGTACTGCTTCTGAAAGACTGTGGGGAATAGTTTGCTCATTCTGATGGATTTGTGGCATCCACAGTACTAGATATTAAATAATGTTTCTCATTGTATTCTTTGCATTCTCAGAATAAAATACAACGGATTGTTGCTGAAAGCTACCCAGGCTTCTCTTCATTTCTCTTCCTCTGTATTCAGCTGGTTTAAATCCTGAGAACATCTCAGCATAGTGAGAAATAAAAGTTTTTGGCAGCTGAGGAGACATAATTCATCGAAAGAAAGGGAGTGAACATGATGGTGGGGAGCCTGGCTGACCAGGCACTTGCAGCTTCGGCTGCGTTGGGTTAGGTGCTCATCTGTCTTACAGAAACTGAATTGATAGAAGAACTGTCATGAGTCATTTCTGTCTTCTCTTGAGTTCTGTGAGGCTGGAAAGAGCAAGAAAGCAGTGTTGGTTGTTTTGAGGGGAGAAGGAGAGTGGGTGTTTTGTTTGGTTTTTAAATCTTTTCAAAACAAAAATCAAACTTTTTTCTGAGTTTGCTTCAGAAGTTGGAAATGGTCTAGAGAAAAAATTTATTGATAAATTCATACTTTTATTTAACACTAAAAATTCTGGGCATGGCTGTGTGATGCTTCCGTTCTCATGAAGACTAGTTTTCATTCTCTTACTTTTGAAAACTATGGCTGTTTCTCACCTTTGCCAAAAGCAACTTCCATTGTTGGGAATTTCCTACATGTAGATCTTCACTTTTTTTCCCCCAGCTTAGCATTGAGTAACGTTCACTGCCTCTGATACCTTTTGAATATTGTATGCCTTTTCTTTACTCACAGCCAACCATCTGCATTTCCTTTTAAAAATGTTTTGTTTTTTCCTGCCTGATATTGAGGAGTGGTCTGTTTTGTACCATGATTGTGTCTGAAAGTAAAATAGGGTGAAGTGTCTTGGTCCATTGTGGCAGCTGGATCAAGGGCAGGATATTTGTCCCATGACAGGGAGTTGTTTTCCTATGCGGAAACAGTCTCAGCTGTGTCTTAATTACAATACCACCTATACACTTACTGAGGTACTTCATGACTTCCTTTGGAGACGTCTTTTAAAGGAATTAAGTTGTTTGATAGTGACCAGACATCATCTTGAATTTCTGCTTTGGACTGCAGCCAGTTCCAGGCAGACCATGTAAACTAACAGCAGCAGTTCAGAGAAGGTCTTTCTAAGCTTATCTTAAAAATTAGGCACTTCCCCCCCCCATATATCCCACACATAAGAGCGGCTATAGGAGGAGTAGACTTTGATCAATATCATGTTGGGTTTTTTTTTCCTATCTAGAAGAAAACCAGGGTAATGGTGTTTTAATTCAGAGCTGTTCAGAGAAGTGTTAGGTACCCCCTGTGCAAAGATCTTTTACTCTGAAATACACTAATAATCAGGATGGCCTTGCTGCTTTCCGTAAAGGATAATTTTTTATTGTAGATCAAACTGAAGAGCAGTGTTTTGCTGTAAAGAAGCTTTAAACAGGAATCTGTTGCCAAAAAAAAATCCTAAAAAGAAATCACAAATATCTTTAACAATCTAGACCTCTGGGGAAGAAAGTTACCTTGTAAAGTCAGATGTGAGTCTTTGCATACAGGAGTTACCCCATTCACAGTTTGGTACTCCTTTAGGGAAGCTACAGTGACTGTTGGGTAGAATGAAAGGGGCAGTCAATGTCATGCAGTAATAAGCTGGAAACATTTGGGACTCAGAGAAGCAGGATTGAGTGCTTATATGAGATACTGAATAGATGACTTTTGATACAGCATTTTGGTATTTATGTGGGGTTTTTTTACTTAAAAAGTCCACTTATAACTGTCATGTTTTCTTCAAAAAGTTGTGACAAACAGACATTGACAGAAGTGCTGGGTAAAGTAATAGGAGTAATATTGTCAGGTACCTTCTCAGCCATCCAAGATACTTGACTCTCCTGAGGAAGTTCTCTGTTAAGCACAGCTGCAGTAGAGGAAAACAATTCCTAGTCTTTCTAAGCCTGAAATGTAAATTTAAAAGATGACTGATACCTTGTTATATTTTGAGCTCATTTTAACAGAATCTCTCTTTAATGGGGAAATACTTGCAGACATAGAAATGTGGTGATAGTCACAAGAAACCAGACTTTCAGCTTGTTGAAGATGCAATTAAATTTTAGGAGAGATGTATTCATTTAGGAATTGGAGCACGATGCTGTTTGATCTGGTTGGAAATGTCATAATACTTAATCAATAGCACTGTTTTAGAAACATTTGTATTCTGTAGTCCTGGTTGTTCATTCTAACTACTAGAGAGTTTTGTGAGGTTTGGCGTGATTAACCTCTGAGATAGTTTTGGTACATGCTTTTGTTACTTTTCATTTGAGATCAAATGAACAGACTTCATGTGACAGCCTATAGATTTGTATATTTGAGATCCTGACAGAGGGTTTCAGTCCTGGGATTTGCCTCTTTCTTGTTACAGAAGCTCTGCAGAGTATATTTGCAAATCCTATTTATTCATTCATGCATTTAATGAGATGAAGTGTGGTTTTCATTGTGCAGCTTTGGATTTTTTTTTTTGTAATGTAATCTTTACAAATTTCTTTAACAACTTAGATGAATGTGTGGCATGAAATGAAAGTAGAAACTTCAGTGTGCCATCACCAACTTAGAAAATAGAAGTGAAGATGAAGACTGCTGCACTGGAGAACTGTTATCTTTTTAACCATTCCCTCTTATCTGTTTTCCAGAGAACAGATCTGACCTCTGATAAAGATTTATACCTTGACAACAGCTCTGTTGAAGAAGCATCAGGCGTCTATCCAATTGATGATGATGATTATTCTTCTGGGTCAGGTTCAGGTGAGACAACGTGTTTCAAATTGATTTTGAAAAGTGTAAGAAGTAATTCAGTTATTTGAGGGAAATCTGTGCAGTTTTCCTTTTTGAGCTGGAGATGATACTTTCAGTGAGTATCATGAGTGCTTTGCTATTTACAGAGCACTGGGCACCCCTGTGGGCCCAGTTCTAAGTATTAACTTTCTGCTCTTTTCTCTTACTCCTTAGTTGCGTCATTTAACTGTGTCATTTTCTCTCTGCTGGCTCTCTCCTTTCCCTCTGATTTCTGTGTAGATCTCCCCGGGGTTTAGAAATAAGGATTAGAGAGGGCTTAGTTCTCCCATGACATAATGCTAATTTAGCATTCTGTAAGAAAACATAGCAGCAGCAATCTTGTTTTCTCTTATATGCAGTCAGGTTCATGTAAACATAGTGTCCATAGTGTACCTCTTTTGTTGTTGTTCTTTTGCATTTAGAAATCTAGATACTGCCAAAACCATGAGTTTTCTCTGAGGAAGTTACATCCATATAGTGAATAAAAAAATTCTTAAATACAACATACTGAGTTCTCAGCCTTAAACACTCATTAGAGACATGGAGCTAGCTCAAAATTTTTCAAAAAAAGTGCCAGTAAAACCTCATTAATCATTTATCTTAGAAAGTCTCTTTGAGGATTATCTTCTAGACTAGCTTTGGAGAGTCCAAATACTAAAAGCTAAGTGCAGGATTTATGATAGTTCTGGAAAAGACATTTCCTTATTGCTGTGAGTATTTGCTGAGCTGTAGTGGAAATCCCATTTGTTTTACAAGTGTGTTACTTGTTTGTTTGTTATTTTACTTTTTTTAAATATGTCTTTTGATGCTTATATATATTTGTGTACTTTTAAAGGATGAACCCTTCTTCTAGGACCTTGTCTGTGTTACCTGTAAGCCACACTTAAGATTTTTCAGATGGATTTTTGTCTTTATTGTATTTTGGTGATTCAAAGATATGTTAAAATTAGGTCTGCAGATGTCTGATTGTACTGCCAGGCAAATCCAGGCCTATCTTCATTCATACCTGAGTGACATCCTGTGTTTTGGGAGTCCTCTGTTGGAGCAATTTGACACTGTGTAACCAGAGGCTTAATTGGACCTCCTTGATGTAGACTTCTTTGAGGAAAAAATTTATATTTCATTTAAAAAAAAAACCTCGTGAATTGGTGATTTCATTCAGTTCCTAGGACTGTCTCAGGGATATTCTGATCTCCAGGAAAAACATGCTTTCAGTCAGCATCCCATTCTGTCATGTCTTCAGATGCTGGTGACTTTGTAAGCTTCAGGAAAGAAGATAGGTTGACAATAAATAGTTCTATGAAGAATGGTCTGGTGTAGTTTTTCCACCCCTCTGTGGTGTTTGTCTGTTTCTAATATGGAAGATTCAAAATGCAGACCTGCTTTCGAAGTGGAAAAGACTACACAAGAACTGGCTTCAGATTTTGTTAACCCACAGTTCAACAAAGGAAGTGTAGGGTACTGCACCTGGGGAGAAATAACCCCAAGTGCCAGCACAGGCTGGGGGCTGACTCAGCTCTGCAGAGAAGGGCCTAGGAGCTTTGCTGGATGACAAGCTGACCATGAGCTGGCAGTGCCCTTGCAGCGAGGAGGGGCAATGGTATCCTGGGGTGCATGGGGATGAGCATGGCCAGCAGACTGAGGGATGTGATCCTGTCTCTCTGCTCAGCCCTGGTGAGGCCATATCTGGAGTGCTGTGTCCAGTTCTGGGCTCCTCAGTACAAGAAAGACAAGGAACTACTGCAGAGGGTCAGCAGAGGGGCACAGAGGTGATGAGGGGTCTGGAGCATCTCTTTTATGAGCAGAGACTGGGGGAGCTGGGCCTGAGAAGACTGGAAGGGGATCTCATCAGTACCTATTAATACCTCAAAGGCAGGTGCCAAGAGGATGCTGCCAGACTCTTTTCAGTGGTGCCCAGTGATAGGACAAGGAGCAATGGCCATAAACTGAAACACGAAAAGTTTCAGCTCAACATGAGGAAGAACTTCTTTACACTGAGGGTGGCAAAGCATTGGCACAGGTTGCCCAGGGAGACTGTAGATTGTTCCTGTTGGGAGACATTCAAATCCCACATGGATACATGTCTTTGTAGCCTGCTCTAGGTGACCCTGCCTTGGTGGAGGAGTTGGTTGGATGATTTCCAGAGATCCTTTCCAAGCCTAACAATTCTGTGATTTAGAAAAGACAGAAACTACCTCTAGATTTCACCAACAGTAGCACATTGGCTTTCTCTTCTTTCTTTTCCCGTGCTCAGCCTTGAGCCATGGGTGGAAGTTGGAGTACACTTCTGCTGTCTCTGGCAATCTCTGTTCTTTCCTACAGGAAAACAGGGAAAGTCTCAGTGTAGGCTGAGACAAGCTGGACTCCCCTGCAGAGAGCTCATGTGACAGTACCCAGATCTAATATTTTTGAACAAAGCAAAAAGTCTTTAGTTCAGGGAAGCAAAGTAGCATCCTTTCCACCCTACTTCTCCTGTGTTTGCTGCTCTTTGTTTTATGTTGAAAATGCCCTGCAGATGTACCATTGATCAGTTTTTCTCATATTATGTTTAACCTGTCTCCCTTTACTTGATACTCAGTGATGTAATGTTTCTAGCAGGAAGAGCCTTCCCACTCAAGATTGGTTTTCTTGCTATGTAATTCTAGTCTAAGCAATCAGATCCAAGATGACAACATTGCCGACTCCTTTCTGTGCTGTGAAAATTGTTAGCTGCCACCAGGCCTGTGGAGATAAACAGGAATTGTCAGCACCACCATTAATGCCCTTGCAGGTCTTCAAGCAGCATTAACATGGACAAATGTCACTGTAGGCATGACACATTTCAAACTAGAAGTTGGCTGAGGGCTTTTTGTAAGGAGTAGCAAAGGTGATGGTGTTCTGTTTTTTTCTTTCCCTTCATAGCCTCTTTATTCTTCATGTATGTTCAG
This sequence comes from Lichenostomus cassidix, assembly GCF_008360975.1. Taxonomy (NCBI): domain Eukaryota; kingdom Metazoa; phylum Chordata; class Aves; order Passeriformes; family Meliphagidae; genus Lichenostomus; species Lichenostomus cassidix. The sequence continues at coordinate 129,295,093 of NC_139482.1, forward strand.
TTAGTGTTGTGCATTTGTCCAAGAGTTGAATTTGAATCCATGGGTCACCAGTTTCCAGAGGAGCCATGCCTGTCTCCTGATTGTCGTTTATTAACAGTAGAAAATCCACAGTGATTTAATGAGTCCATTGTTTCTTTCTTGTAGTCTCTGTCTGTGAGGAGATGCTTCAGACTATCATCACTCTTTTTAGTGTTCGTGTTTTATATAGCATAATAATAAGAAATAAAAATAGTGTTCCAGCCTATGTACAACTTGAAATGCTTTTATAACTATTGGTACTTTTTCATCTGGCATAAAAGACTTTAACTGAGCCTTGGTCTTGGAGATAAGTGAAAGTAGCTGCTAAGTAGTATGACTACCCATTACATTAAGGAAAGGGACCATCTCTGTCAGATGTATCTACAAGTTCTTTGGAAAACTGTCTGTCTTGTTCTTGTGTCTCCTCTTAAGTTACTCATGGTAATATATGTCAGAAAATCATGCAGTTTTTTCTTCCCCTTCTCCTCTTCCCCAACCTAACATTTCTCAGTCAATGGCAGCTTGAGTTGAGAACATTGGCTGAGGATGAACTGTGTGCATTCTGACATTGTGACTGGGGGCTGTTCTTGGAGAAAAGTTGTGGTGGGGTTGGAGCTTCTGCAAGAAGCACAGGAGCAGATCTGCTTTGGCTCTTGACCAAAAGGGAAGCTGACGTTGTGCTCCAAGGCCAGCACAATGGGATGGTGTGACTGGGAGGCTGTGTGCCATGGTCATGGGGCTGGGGAAGCTGGGGGCACAGCTGCTCTGCCAGGTGCTGCACAGGAGCCAACACAGGCCCATGGCTGACACTGGGTGCTCCTGGCCCATGTGGCAGCGTGCCTGGCAGACACACATCTGCTGTGCTTCCCCTGCCATGGTGCAGGCAATACAGCAAGTATTCATTTTCCACTTGCTACAGTCCCACTCATCAATGCCTTCCCTGTTGTCTTGGAGGGAGAGGTTCTTCTGTCCACCTGCTAAACCAGCCCCAAGCATGCTTCATGACACTGACTACCTGGTTTTCCAGGTCCTCTGACATTAAAACCTACTGTGATACTGTTTGAAAATGTGTTTTTGATGCACTGGACAGTATCTTACACTTCAGTATAGTTAGGACTATTCCTTTCCGTCTTGCTTCAAGTTTTGTCATTCCTTTTTTTTTTTTTTTCCACGTGTGAAAGCTATCAGAGATGCGACATCCTCGCACTGTGTCTATTTATTTCAGCTGCAGTTCCCTGACAGAGCAGTAGTATTATGTTTACAGTGTCATCTCTGTGTGCCTAACACTATGGAGATTAAGGGTTGCATTGGGGAGTTTTCAGTGAATGGAGGTAAGTCAGCTAAAAATGTGTCATTTTGGTGGGTGTCACATTGCTGATAAAAATGGAAGGTGTGAAAGAGATGGTGGTTATGTGTGTGCCCACCTTATCACAAATTTGCTTGTGGTGCTGGTACTCCCAGAGTGTGATGTGCAACAACAAATAAAGATGCCAGAAGTTAGGGTGAAATGATTGATAGGAAGTGTTAATCACTGGGTGTTCTGCAAGTAATTGTGCTAACTACTGTATTTTTCTACCAAAAATATTACTATCGGTACCGTAAATTCTACTTTCTATGCAGTAGTTTAAGCTGGCACAATCTTAATTTCCTGACAAGTTTCCTCAAGCACTAAGAGTGTTAAAGAATATTCTCATTCCTGTCTTCCAAGGGTGGCTGATAGACACATTACTGCAGGCTATATTAGATATTTCCAGTACTAAAGCACAATTTAGAGCTGTTTTGACCACTATGAAGACAGCAGTTGAACATCCTGAAGAAGTTACAGTGGATAAAAGATGGTGTGTGATGGTTGAGAGCTCTCAGCTCTGTCACAGAGATGGCTATGGGTTTAATTACTGCAGGGTTTTTGTGATGACTTCCGTAAGAGGGACTCAAGGCAGTGAATACCCAGCAACTGGCCAAATCCAGAAAACACCTATAGAAACAGTGATATTTTCCAGAGGAAGAAGTAAGTTCTTACACTCCAACAGTTTCACAGTATTCCTCTTAACAACCTACTTGGAACTTACGCTCATGACACTGTAGGCTTTTTCTTTCCAATCTTACTAGGATTTGGTGATGCTCTTTTTTGTGCTTTTTAGGGAACATGTTACTGTGTAAAATGCTGTTGCTACATTCTGGAGAGGACTAGTGAGTGTTTTTTTGGTCCCTCAGTCCTATTTACAGGTAATTCCAAAAATGCTACTGTCAGTTTAGCAAGGGAAGTGTCTTCTCCTTGTTTAGATCTACTCCATGCCAAGCAGAGACCTGTTTAGATAAGGCTAATTAGAAAGCAGGAACCGTGAGGATGTGTCTGAGCCAGTACCTGAATCAGGCCTAAATGATAGTTGCTTCAACCTTTTGGGGATTGTCAAGATTACCCTGAGGCTGTATGGAAGAAAAGTTGGGTACCTTTAGTGCAAATCTAGTGACTAGTTCCAAGGATTAGATTAGTCACCCATTTGTTGAGAGAGCATACATCTGCATCCTCCTTAGCCAAAGAGGTTCAGACCTGTAACATTCACCACTTTATCTGGCAGACACAACTATTGCCTGAAGCAAAGGTGGCATTTAAGGACTTGGAGGAACACTTGTGATTAAATGGGACTTTTCATTTCATGAAAAGAATAAATTACATTTCTGTACTCTCAAAGTGTGTTTTATCAGATCTCTAATCTGATAATCAATTTTAATTTCCTTGACTGTGAAAACTTTGTGTAATATGGAGGAGCCTTGGAAGGTAAAGTAGGTTGAGCTATCCAGTGGGCCATTATTTCTCAAAGAAAACTCTTGAGTCAAAGCCAGAAAAATTTTCCTGTTGGATGCCTTTCCTCACCTCTGTTTTGAAGCAGGATGTTGATTTTTTGATCTTTGAGTAGCATTTCAGGAAAATACCCGGTTCTTGTTGTGAGGTCTTCATTCTGGAAGTTGTGCTGTAATTTTGGTATCTCTGAAAGTTTTTTTCCCTGGCATTATTCTGTGCCAGTATCTTTAATGTAGTACTTTTTGAAACTACTCTAAATTTTATCTTCCACCATACAGAGGTTGTTTTAGTTATTGTCTTGTTAATGCCCCTCCTTTCAATGCCAAGTGTATGTAATGCTCGATCATGACTTCAAAACATCATTATTGCACTCATATTTTCAGCCTGTTTTCTTTCTTTTAAAAAATAAATTAAAAAATTACTTTGGAATGAGTGAGTCATACTGTTCTGTTGTAAGAGTGTTTTATTTGTTAGGAACTATTCTTATGCACATTTGCTAGATTTATTACTCAATAGTTACTTGGGTAACTGGTGCCTGTAACGAGCAGAACACATTGAGATTCCTAAGGAGCATTCCAAGAATGGGTCAATTCTTTTTTTCCTCTTTCAGGCCTTGCTAATAATTTAGTCTCTTTCCTGTGTCTTCTTCCTTTCACTATCACTAAAGGATATTTATTAGACATGTCCATTACCTTATTCTAAAGGAGCCTTCATACTCCAGCAGGGCTTTGAATGTGGAGGAAATTAAATTTAAGGAAATCTCCAGGGAGATTTTTGTCCTCTTACTCACTTCAAAAGAAAAGGGCTTCTGAATTATGTGGAGTTTAAAACCGTGTGAATTCCTAGTGACTAAAGTAATAATAATAATAATAATCGTCTTCCTGTAGATAGAAACTGCTTAGTTTTTTAGAGTTCAACAGACGTGATGTAGAGGAGAAATTTTGTTGTTGAAGCAGTATGTTACAGGCAAAAACTGTTCAGTTCATATGATTGAGTAAGGATAAAGAAGTTTATTGATTTACTTATGATATGTAATTAAGTAGCCATCACTGAACTATACTTTTAGCTTAATATCAACAGTACAACAGACAACCACAATACCTGCCATTTACAAAATGGTAGCAAGCAACATTAAATTTCTAAATCACTTTCTGTAACTGATCCGATGTGTGCCACATGCACACAGACACCTGTCTCACAGGCCATGGGTGTGCAAGCTCCCCTCATCTGAGTGTACAGGACCCTCTGTCCACACACTCTTGCTGTAGGAGACTTGCGTACCTCCAGATGAGCCTGGGCCCCACCACCACCTCCTGCCACCCCCAGGAGGAGACCCTGCATGCCAGGGTGTGGGTTCCAGGGGTGCCCATGGTGGCTCTGGGGAAGCTGGAGGTAGATGCTGGGGTATCCACAGGGTGGGGGGTGGCACTGCCAAGCTCCAGCAGAACCCCTGATGCCATGGGACCTCATCAGTCCCCATGGCACTGGGGTCTGCCCATGTCACACAGCCCTGATGGTTGCTGCTTTCACTCCAGACTTTCTGCCCCTATTGCAAGTGTTAAAGCTTTTTTCATACCTGTTTTCGGGATGGGTTCTTCTGTTTGAAAAGTATCATGGTAATTTCCTGGCTGCTACTCATTCCAGCTGATGCACTCCCCTCTTTTTCATGAGATCACTTGGGGAAAATATCCCCCTGACAGTTTGGGCACACTTGCACTCACAGCTTTATCTTAGAAGGCATTGTCATTTAGGCCCCTTGCCCAGGGGTGGGCTGTGCAAGCACCTCTACCTTGGTGTCATAATAAAAAATGTAGCTAATCTGGAAAAATTTCACAGGTCAATGAAGTGTTATATTTTGTCTCCAGGTGCCGAAGAAGATGAGGATAGTGCAGTCATAACAACATCCAGAACACTTCCAAAGCTACCAACAACTAGTGATGCATCCAGGGCTGAGACCACCACGGTGAAAATGCAGACCAAGGTGCCTGCACAAACAAAGGTGCGTGGCTGGAGAGCAACACCTTTCAAAATGGTTCCACTGTACTCTGTTGATGGCTTGATGTTAAGTCTTTTATTTATATGGATTAAAAAGCACCTCCAAACTTCACTTAATGCTACTACAGCCTGCTAAATGACCTACAGAGCTGTTCGTTTTCATTCCTACTAGAAAGTCTGTGTAGGAACATCTGGATTTCACATGAAAGAAAAGAGAGATGCAAAATAGGAATGTATCACAATACACGAGACAATTTCTTGAGATACCTTTGAGTCTGAGCTGTACCTTTTCTACATTTCTCAAAGTGTTGTTCAGAAAATCTGTGTGAAATTTCTCTTCTCAAAGGAGAATGCTGTATGGTTTGGCTGTAGTTTGAACACTCAGCAGGTTCTGTTTAGTATTTCGTTCTAGCACAGTAAATAATACTGTCTAAGTTACCCACAAAGGTGCTCTGCATGTAACAAATCTGATGTGTTAATTTCAGAGTTATTGCATTCAGAGGCTGTTATTCTGATAAGCACAGGCAATATTAACGGCTGTTTGCTAAATGTACTTCCGGAGGTTTTAAACTTATGGGTAGTGTTTTTCATTCTGACATCCTGACGACAAATAGATCCAATTACAATGTCTAGACCAGTTTTCTGTGCTCTAAAAGCTTCCTATGTGTTGTTTTAGTCGGTATTGTGCAGTATGTGTGTGGAGCCACAGCCACGTGATTGCCCAAAGCAGGCAGTGACTGTGCCAGCTTGTGGTCTGCCCCCTCTGGAAGCAATACTCAGTTTTCTCTTTTGTGCCACAGTCACCTGAAGAAATTGATAAAGAGGAAAGGCCTGAGATGGATGCCAAGAAAAAGAGCGATGAGCCAGGGGATGACACCGATGTGTTCACTCAGAAACATTCAGAAAACCTCTTCCAGAGAACAGAAGTTCTGGCAGGTGAGGCAGTGTTTGCCAAAGTCTGTCTTAATAGAAATAAAACAGAAAAAACCAGAAGGGATCCATATCAAATAATGCAAACTCAACATTTGAATTTGCTTGGTAGATTCATGGTATTAAACACATTAGTACTAAGCACATTCATCGTGGGTAGCTAGTAGTTGATTTGATGAGAGTGAATTGGGCATCTTGGGGAAATATTTAAAAGTGAAGTCTGTTGCTAATTGATTTCATGCCCAGAAGTTGAATACTGCCGGCTGAGTATCTGGAACTTTCACAGCCCAGAGGAGGAGCTGGAATTTGATTGATGCTTGCAATGAAGAAATGTATTTCTCACTTCCCAAGAACATGTCTGGTCTGTCTGTTACAGATGAACACTGACTGGGAGGAGCTCATGGCAGGCATGGGTGGATGGAAAGGGATGGATAAGCACATCCATTAGGGTACAGAGATCCCTTAAGATAAAGAGGGTCTATTTCTATGCATAACCCAGGGAGGCACAAGCTGGCCACCAGTTTTCACTACATGTGAGATTTTTTTTTTGGCCTAAGGACAGTGTTTACAAGTGTACTTTTCCCCCATGTATTTGGAAGGGGAGTTGGGAGCCATGAGAGTCACACAGTTCTGGACTTCTTAGGAACATCAAAATGTGAAAAAGCCTTAAATCCACCTCAGGGGAAGTATGTGAGTTTGCCCTTAAAGTCTGATTGGGAGCTGATACTTTCATACATTCACAAGTGCATCAAGTGTTCTCTCGTATTATTCACGAATACGAAGTTTATTTCAGCCTAGAGTCAGAGTGAAAACTGACAGAGAATAGGAAAAGCGTATTTCTTAGCTAGGGTAACAAAATCTTCTAAAGCTGAAAATGTAACTGTTGAAAAATGAGTTTGAAAGACAGCTTTATGCTCTGGTGGTACTAGTGGTCTTCTTAATTGAGGTTTTGAAAAAAAAATTAGTAACTTTTTTAGAACTGCGGGTTGTTGAATCTCTGACTTATAAGTGGAATGTCATTTTAAATGATTGCCTTCATGAATGCAAACAACCTTTCTGACAGTATATTTCAGGATACTAATAATGAAGAGAGTTGCATAATGGGAGCCCTTTCCTGCAATTTGAAAATAATAGCAAACTCATTGTGTGAGATGAAAAAGAAGTATGGTGCTAAACTTGTTTTTCTCTGGCATATTGTGAATCTCTGTTTCTTTGATTACAGCTGTTATTGCTGGCGGAGTTATTGGTTTTCTTTTTGCAATCTTCCTTATCCTGCTGCTGGTGTATCGCATGAGAAAGAAGGATGAAGGCAGTTACGACCTTGGTGAACGTAAACCATCCTGTGCTGCCTATCAAAAGGCACCTACTAAGGAGTTTTATGCATAAAATTCCTATTTAGTGTCTCTATTTATGAGATCACTGAACTTTTTTAAATAAAGCTTTTGCATAGAATAATGAAGTTTTTTTTTCATTAAAGAGCCACTATGGCACCTTTATGATAAAACCCCATTGTATTTAAAACTTTTCACATATTCGTTTAAAAATGTAAAATTAAAACTTAACATTTGCAGTGTTCTGTGAATAACAGTGGCAAAGCATTATTTTATAAAACCATTGATGTTCACTGAATGATTTTTAAAACTTTATGCATAAATATAAAATAATGAAAATTATTGTTTTATCCTATGGTTCAATGAAAGTTGTTTAATTTTTGTCAGCATGTCTCAGATTGATCTTACAAGTTAGTTTTTATTTCATTAATTTATCTGTTTCCAAAAAATGCCTTTTTGTAGTTGTCATGGTGCAATTTGTCTTCAGATAATTCAGATAACAGTAACTTTTAGTGTAAATGTAATTTTTCAGCTATGTAAACTTTACCCTCCACTTTGTATAAATTTAAGTGTCAGAATATCAATTTTACACTTTGCATTGTTTCTCAGCATACCTGTAGCTTCAGTGAGATTTGTAACAGCAAATTAATGTGTAAAATTGGATTATTACTACAAACTGTATAGTCATATTCTTACTAAACAAATCTCCTGTAAGGAAGATTTGTAGTAAGCTACTGACGGACCTAAGCAAACCCAAAGACTCTAACAGTATTTTGAGAAGTTGCTGCAGATTTCTATGGCCACTGTATTTGTTAATTATTTGCAATTTGAAGGTACAAGTAGAGGTTTAAATTTTTGTTCTTTAAAAATGCATTTAAGTTGTAAACGTCTTTTAAAGCCTTTGAAGTGCCTATGATTACATGTGACTCGTTGCAGACTGGTGTTAATGAGTATATAACAGTAAAAGAAAATGTTGGTATTTTATAAGCACAGACAATTCTAATGGTAACTTTTGTAGTCTTACATGGATAGACATAATTGTAATTTGGGAACATAAACACTACTGAATAAATCATGTGGCCTAATACTGAGAATTCCATTGTGATATACTTTTGTATGTTTTTCATTTTATGTCTATTTGCTTACGTTGTAATGTCACAGAGTACATTTAGTAGATCTTAAAAACCCAGACCAAACAAAGAAAGGCTGTTGATCAGGGGGATCCTCACACCAGATTTATTGCTGAAGTGGCAGAGAAGAGTGGGAATGTTTTAAATCTTGCATCTGGTGTATTAGTTGTGAGACATTTGACTTTTTCATTATGTGTAATAGCAGTGTTCACACAGGCCTGTCCTTCCTACAAATGTTTTCCCTACTGTAAAATTCAAAGGAGTACCCCAGTTCATTTACTGTGTGTATTTGATTTGTTGTTCGGGTTTGTTTTTTCCCCGGCCCTTTGGACAATTTTGGCTTCTTCTGCTCAGACTCCAGCAGAAGAGTTGAAACAAGTGGAATATCTTCATAAGAGAAGAAAGAAATATTCCGAGTAGAAGAGAAAAGTCTCTGTTGCTTAGACCTTAGATAGGAGCTGGATAGAGGGACACAGGAAGAAGACGATAAGTCTGCCTCCTTATATTATGCTTTGTAACAGACAAATGGCTTCGTCTTCTGCTCTGCTGACCTCCTCATTTTTTATTTTTGAGATTTCCAAAATACAGGTGTTCAGGATGTCAAGCTGAAGTGCTTCTCGGAAATGGCAATGTATTGTAAATAAGATCTGGTTGCTCTTCAGATAAGAGTTGCGCAACTTGTATTTGTTGCTGTCCCAAGTTCAGTGGTCATTTAGGAACAAATGAATGCTATCATCTGCTAAAATATTTAATATATTGCTTTTTACTTATACTTAACTGGCAACTTTTTCAAAGCCATACAAGTTCAGCAAGTAAAAACAGGGTAAGAATTTAACAGGTATATCTTGTGCAATATTTCGTGAACTTCAGTTAGTAAAATAACTGCTTGAAATAACTGTGCCAAGTAAAGAAAATTTCTGGCAAATGCTATGCCACTGCTGTAAAATAAAGCATTTGTTAAAGTGCCAAAATAAAGTCTACCATGCCTAAACTAATACTTTATTTGTATAGTCTGACATACAGTTTTTTGAAGCCCACTTTGCTTAAGGTAGTAGACCTGAATTTCTTTTAAGGGTGCAATGAATATTGATGTAAGTATAGCTGTAAATATTAAACACCAGATAAACTGTCTCCTTGTTCATAAGCAAATTGGTAATAAGTAGCTGTTTTGATTTTATTTATGTATGTTAGACTCTGCCTCTATATCTACTGTAAAGGCCGCTTTATCCAACGTAGACATCTGTTGTAATTATGCATACTACCAAAATTTGCTTGTCTGGTTCCTCCTGCATCTGTTTACAAACAGAAGCAATGGTAAATTTTGAGCTTTATTTCACCGTTTGCCTTTTTTCCATGCACATTCATTATCCACTCTGTTATATGCAGAAGACATTTAATGCTTCAGCTGTGTACATGGACCTGAAATACTGCAGTCTTCCCACCCTCCCTAACAAAAACCTAAAACTTTTGAACATGCAGTAGGTGTGTTAATAGGATTTATCATCTCATGATCTCTTTGCCTTTCTGCTTTCAGTGCCAAACCATACTATTAGGGAAAAAAATCTAACAGAGCTGTGATCTTGGTTATAAACATAAATTCAGTTTTCATCAGTCTGAAAACCAGTCTGATGCAGACGCTTGACTTCCAGCGATGCTGTTTAGAAGAAATTGGCAGCTGAATGTGTGTCTCTTACACTGAGGCTTCCTAGCATGAGTAGGTCTTCGGTTTCCCTTGCCTTTTGTTCTCCCCTTCCTGGATGTGTTTCTAGCAATACTCTGGCTGCTCATGGATGTTGCTGGGCAGCTGGGAGTGTCGGTGCCAGGCTGTGGGTGCTGCGCCACCTGCCCACAGCTAGCGATGGCTTTTCCGAGAGACACTTGGCTCTGCTCTGCTGGAGCCACTGTAGCAGCTCTGGAATTCCTCAGCAACCTGATACAGTGTCTCCTTGTGATTGATAGGCTCTAGTGTTTATCAAAATGCCATTTTGCTTTGATTTACCCTGGGTCATAAATAGTTAATTCCTCTTAGATTCTTAGTAAAAGAAGCCAAATGCAACTAATGTAAAGCTTACATTGAAAGAAGGCTCTCACCTTTGCTTTATTCATGGCAAAATAACTTTAGAAGTTGAGTACCTGGTTCCCCTGCCTGCCACCTTTATGAGGGAATTGTAGCTCATGTTTACAGGCTGTGTAGTTAGCTTTTTCTTCACTCTGAGCATTGCACTTCATTGAAATAGGCTAAATTAAAATAAAAATTGTGCTCTTGCATCTCCTAACAAGAGTAGTGTATTTGTAACTTTGACTAGTTGTTCTTTTTTTTTCCTTAGAGTCATGTATGGAAATGATGGTGGAGTGCAGTCTTAAATGACAGATACTGTTTTTAAGCAACATATGGATACAGGAAGCGTTTGTAAGGAAACAAGTGTCCAGATAAACATTAAATAAAAACAATTGGAGTGAGGCAGGTGATGATATTATGCTAAGTATTATGTATTTGGCTTAAGTAAGCAATTGAGAAAGGAAGAAGAATCCCAGGAGGAAAGCTCTCTATGGAAACTATTATAGATGGAAATAATATAGCAAACTTTTTTAAACTTGCAATCAGTTATATTTGTTAATTATCACTTTCTTAATCAGAGTGGCATAATTTCCCTTAAGGAAATGTTTGTTGTCCACTTTTAATGAACATTAATATTAATTTTGTTACATTTAAGCTCCTGGTGGTGTTTCCCAGAGCTCTGAACCTTGGTGTGAAAACTCCATGCTGTGAACCTTTAGAGTACTGCCTTTCCAAAACTTTCATCAGATTGAGCAAGCACAACTTTGCTGTACAGTTCATCTGAGTAAAGACACAGCTAGTGTACCACTTCCTGGCATGTCTTCTGGTCCTGGGATGGTTTGTGGCTGGAGCAGAAGAGCAGTGTTAGTAAGGAGGTGGAGCAGGAGAGGGGGATGCTGACATGTGCATTTGATTTCCTCACAGCTCTCTGGCTGACCAGATGCTGGGTTCAGCTGTGTGGGTGGGAGGGCGGAGCTGTAACCCAACCCTGCCAGGGAAAAAGATGCTTTGCTGAGATTTCTTCCTCTGTGAAGTAAAGTAAGTTGTATATTTTTGGTTTGAAATCAAACAAATGATAAAATTTAAGCTCAGTAGAGCTGGAAATTGAGATATGGGAGTCTGCCCTGGCCCATGTGAACCAATTTCACATGTGAACCAATTTCACATGTGCATCAGAAGAGCCGAGTAGCTGCTTATGTGGGTGGAAATCTGAAAATCCCTCTGTGTATTTGCAGCATCTGAGTTTAGTTTCTAGTTGGCATGAGGGGGAGGGGACAGGGCTCATTTAGAATGGACAATAATTGGGGTTGAGTGGAATGAAGGCAGGAAGAGAAACTGTCCTGACAGCCCCTGTTTTCCACTGAAAGTTACAAGGTGTTTTGCTTTCTTGATTTGTTACCATTGCACTGAAATTGTCCTTCACAAAGAGAATCTACAGACAGGAGAGTGAGCAGGTGCTGATGTCATGGCCTGAGAGACACTCCTGGCTGCACACAGCTTCCCAGCACATCAGAGATGTTGCCAGTCACAGCTTCTGCTGGCTGCTTGACCCTGGAATTTTTGCCTCAGCGAAGCGGGTGGAGCACCTGCAGGGAGGACCCTGCACATATGCTGCTGCCCACACGAGGTGCCGGGAGGGTGGCAGGAGGCAGTGACTGGGTGCTGTGCTGCAGTTGGAATGGTCTGGGTTGTCTTTTGTCCATGGGAGTTGGGAAGAAAGGGATGAGACGGGTGACGGGCTTTGCAGTCAAGACATGCTACTGAAGTGACTTTACATTTCTTTCCCATGCATGGAAGATATCAAGCTTTCACTACACTGGACTCTTTTAGTATATGTTCTAATGGCATAGCTTGCAGAACTCTTCAGTTCTTTACTTCACATTGCACCTTTAAATTTGTAGATGTAATAGATCTGTAAAATGCTGTAGTTTGAGTGGGGCTGAGAGTCTCTGTCTCTCATGACCAAAGGTCAGGTCTAAAGAATTCCTCCAGCCTGGCAGTTCAGCCCTGGCCTGGAATGAGAGGAAGTAGGAATGCTTGTGAAAAACTTCCAGAAAAATATTGCAAAACCTGTAATAGTTTGTTGAAAATAAACAGAGCTCAAGTTCTCTGTAGGGGGTGACTTTAATTAATTTAGATTTCTTCTGGGGCATTATGCAGGTTTTTTTCCCATGGATTTTTATTTGATGAATGCAGAGGAAGCTTCTGATATTTTTCTATGTTTAATCCAAGCGCTGACGTATAAGGAACAATAATTCCACCAAGCAACCTACTTGAAGCTTATCTAGTGGTGGGAAACTAAGCTGAGTGGAGGAAAAAGTTCTGTGTCCTAGTTACCCACCCACCTTGTATGGCCATATGTGGTCCTAGAGTATAAACAAAGTTTGGTACCCATTTTCCTGAGTTCCTGTGGTGGAATAGGAGCTTTCTCTAAATGCTGCAGTTCCCCAAAGGATACCAAAGAGAAATGAGAACAGACCTTCTTTTTGATGTTTTTGTGTCGTAACCCATAATACCAACACTCATCTCCTTCCTACTCCCCTTTCTAAATATAGCACCGGGGAGAAGTCAACAACCATCACACTAAATGGTACTGAAAGAATGTGAAACAGCCCAAAGTTCAGTTTTCATCATTCAGCTCTATAATTTTCAATACCACAGAACTAACACAAAAGTCTCTTGTGAAAGGAAGAAAAGCAGAGCATGTGCTTCCTTCTGGACCTACCCACAGTGCCAGATGAGTGAATGCTGACTTGGCAAAAGTCTTGGATGGCAGAGGGAATGGCTTACTGCTCCTCAGACCAAATATCTTGAGTGAAGGACCGTGCGTTGACATGGTGCCCCACTGCCAGGCTGGCAGCTGTGGCACTTCCATGCTGGTGAGCCAAGACTTCAGGAATGGTTCTAGTGAATCTTCATGATCTGAGCATTATCCCACAGGAAAACCTTCCCTGAGAATTGCTGTAAGCTTAAATTATTGACTGCAATCAAAGCAGCAGCTATAAACTTGTCTTTAAATCATCAGCTTTCACCCTGTTTTGCATGTGCTCAGATATTTTCCTAAAGCAAATTAATTCCTATTGGTGGGTAAACAAGATGGCTTGTTAACTCACAATTTATTTAATTTTTACGCTAAATTTTGCTCTGCAGTAGTACAGACTATTATCATATTTATACTGTTACAAAGTTTAACTTCCCTTTTTTTATATTTTAATTTTTCATTACGTTATGTTAAAATGGTAAATAACTATTTAAATACCAGCTAATTCAGTTTATAGCTTTTATTTGTTTCAACTTGCTTTTCAATGTAAATTGAAAATTCATTATGAATGCATAAAATTAGCACTTCTTATAAAGTAAAATATATTAGGCCCATCAGAACAAAGATTAGCAAAACTATTTTGACTATAATGCACATGTAATTATTGTAACTTATTTATTAGGCAGAAGATAGTGAATTGAGTAATTCCAATCACAATGTCTGTTAATACTTTAGAACCAGCAAGTCTCAGATTGTCTTCTTTTTTCCCCATAAGTTGGAGGAGTACAACATTTCTACTTTTTGAGCTTCTGAGTGTGAGGTTTTTTTTTTAAAGGCCTGAAAAAAATTATACTCACAGAAGAGCTCTCAAAGAGTTTAAAATCTTCTTTTATCATCTCAAAAATTGGTTACAGGTGCCCAGCCATGTGACTTCTCCCAGTTCACAGTTTGATTTTTGTAATAGCTCTGGCCATAGAAATCATCAATTTTTTTTTCCAGTCCCTGCTTTTTACAACACACTTTCAGCCACTAAAAGCTAAGTGGAATTTTTCTTCAGCCTTCCCTAATGGGACTTTTAATGTAGATTCTGAAATTCCATTGCCTTATTCAGCTCTGGCTCTTCCACGAAGTGCTGCACCTGTCCTTAAAGAAGCAATATATTCTTTTAGACAATCTCAGTATATAAACTTTTCAGCATGTTTATCAAAACTTTCAAACTGTGATCAGACAGACTTTGCAAATTTGAATAAGATTCATGCCATCTTCTAAATATATACCATAGAGGATTAGGATTCCAAAATTTTAGTTAGTTTTGGAAGGAACTAGTCGCTTTTTTTTTTGATGTTTAAGTGATTAGTGCTTGACCTGAGCAGCCTGTTCAGAGTCTTGTAGTTAAACCTAGAAAGAGACAATGGTGAAGGCTAGGTCTCAAAACATGAATCCACCCACTGACTTGTGTCTGTGCTCAAAACGTGTCACAAAATAAAACACACCTCACTTCTGGGCCTGACCAGATGATAATAAGCTATTTTAGCACTCAGTTTCTGTCCATCTGTCTAGTATCTGTCACTCCAAGAACACTCTCCTTTCCAGTAAAATGGCTGGCTGAAGCTTACCAAGAGAAGTCACACTCCTGCTCAGCCTCCCATCTGCCTCTGTTAGATGGAGATTTTATGTTCATCCTGTGTGAACACTGTAATGTATTAACAGAATCATAGAATGGTTTGGGTTAGAAGGAACCTTAAAGATTATCTAGTTCCAACCCCCCTGCGCTGAGCAGGGAGACTTTCCAATAGACCAGGTTGCTCAGAGCCCAATCCAGCCTGACCTTGAACACTTCCCCTGATGGGGATGGGGGACTGTTCAATACAGTTCAGTTCAGCCCAAGTCCAGAAATAAAGGATGTATTTTATCTGCATTTTTAAAATTATCCATGGATTTAAACTTGTCTGGGACAAATATGGGTTGAATAAGTGAAACTTGGATTTTGAGTAAGTTAAACCTGGGTTTTATCCTAACAAAAGTATTGAGAAGAATAAAGGTAACTAGCTCTAGGGGTGAGAGTTGTTGAGAGAAACTATAATTTAATTGCTTCATTGTAGGAAAGCTCTTTAGAGCAATATTTAATGTATTTTTAATGCAAATATATGATGATTGATGTCAGACATTTAAATACCTTTGCTTTGTAAACCCAGGAATGGAGGGAGACCCATTGTATGTTGCTGGACCAATTGCTACCTGAAAACTGAAAATCCATAAGAATGCACAGGGAATGCTCCTTGCACATCTGGTTTTACATCAGGTGCCCATGCTCTGTTCTCCATCCATGGCAGCACAAGTCACACAGTTTATAAGGAGATTCAAGTGGGAACACATTCCACCAATTTTTACCAAAACCCTGTCTGTGGTATGGCAAACCTATTGCCCCTGTAAGAAAACTTGTAGAAAGAAGTCTACAGGAGAAATTACCCTGACAGGCTATGTTTTACTAGCAAGTTTTGCTGCCAGAACTTCTGTGGAGTCATGAGTTGCTGACATTTTTATGTCCCTGGAGCATGTGTGTTCACCATGGCTTTTTTGAGACGCTGTAACAGCAGAAGGGATTGCAGTTGCCAGGAGTTTGTATACAGTGGCATTTTGCTACTGGCTATCTTGGCTGGGGTTATTCAGAGAGGAGATCTCACTTTGGCAGGAGAGGACTCATTTTGTTGGCTTGTATCAACTTTTGTTGGCTTATATCAGCAATGCATAGAAACTTGAGGCAACTAATGCTGACTTTTGACAGCAAACGTGCATTGCTCTTGGCAGCCCATAGCTAAGATGTGTCCCAAACAAGTATACCCCACCAACCCCCTACTGGCAGATGCTCTGTTCTCGCCTGATGATCTTCTCTTGATACCTGGAAAAAACAAGTCTCTGACACAGCAGCAGAAAAGCAAACAGAGTTGTGTAGAAAAATACATGTTTTGAGGTGCTTGCTGTTTTTCTTTCACAGTGACCTGACTTTTTTCCCTGTTCTATGCATTACTAGGATATATTTATTTACTGCTAGGCTGCATAAATGGAGACATACAAGTCAGGATCAAGCTTAAACACTTCTTCCTACAAAGAAGTGAAGAACAATGATTCTTTGAAACTTAGGAGGAATTATTTTCAGCTCCTTTAACTGAAAAAAAGAGAAAATAAAAGCTGAAGTTTGCATTAATTAGCAGTCCCTTTTCACCTGCCTACAGTACAAAGCAACAGAGAAAAACTTTAAATGAAGAAAACATCTTGTAATGATACTGAAATCCAATGCGGTCCTAGAGGAGCGTTTTGGGAGACTGAGTAAAAAAATAAAGAATGCAATGCTAAAGTAAATAAATGTCATAAAATAAAAATTGAGACCATACTCCTTAACAAGGGGAACTGGTATATTAGTAATTCCTTCAGTCTGGTACAGTGTGCTCTCACTTCAAACACCTTTTGTATTTGGACCTGTGCTGGCAGCTTTACAAAGGAATCTCATACTTTCTTCACTCCCCCTCCCTACTTTGCATAATAATTAGTATGTGAATATGCTTGTGATTTCTTCTTATTATTTTAATACAGTCACATTTTAGAGACTTCAATAAAGTTTGGAGGACAACCAAAGCAGTCCTTGCTCCAAAAGCCATGCAGTCTAAGTGGAGTGAAAAATCAAAGCACAGCAAAGTAGCATCACATAACCCCCATTCTGGGAAGGGAGAAACAGGTGATTGTCCATCAGGAAGAGGTTCAGGACCCACTCAAGCAGTGTCCTGTGCCTAACAGCACACTCCACCAGTTGCTTCATATACTGTATAATAGGAGGTGAAAACCTCCAGCAGCAAAAGGTGTCATATGTACTCATTTTAGGTTGAATTTCCCTTTCCAGTAGTTAGATACCAGCTTACTCCTTGAAGCACCAAGCTACAAGCAGATAATTTTCATTATTTTTGACATTCATGTATATCCAATCCCTTTCTTTAATAGTAAGTTCTTTACTCTGACACTGTTTCTATCATTATAATCACAGCAGTCTTGTAAAGATGCATCCATACAGGGACCTTCAAGCACCTGATTGTCTTTATGAGTTAAAGAATACGCAAGATGGATGACAAAGATGATTTCTGCATGGGGGGGGCTAGGATTTTGCCCAGCATAGCAGTCTCTACAGTCTGTGAAACTCCTCAGCTCCAGCCTCTCCTTGATTTATAATTACAATCCTGTGTAGGGAAAACCAAGCAATCCGAAAGTCCTGAAGTTGCAAATAAATCTATGTATTTAGTGAATAATGCAAAATAGAGAACATCATGTAAGAGATGGATGTATGGGAAATACCTTTCCTGAGGCTCAATGGGTATTGATGTGTTTCAAACCTGTAAACAGATTTGTGCACGTTGCTGGCTGAAGAGGAGTGGAGCTCTAGGTTTTGTTGTTATGCCTTTTTACTTGCTATTGGCACTCTGGCAAGGACAGCAGGAGACTACAGCAGTGAGTTCTCTACCCTCTGATCTGGGATTAATGACAGCCACATCAAGATATCTCCATCCTTCTGACTATTTCATGAAGGAATAAAAAAGATGGCCTATTATCACTCTCCTTTTGACTTCTTGGTATAGAAGGATTAACAGAGGAAGCTGGTTAAGGAACAAATAATGGGAAGCCAGTTGGGTGAAGTGATTTAATTGTAAAGGGAGCAAACTTTTATAGGGAATGTGTGACAGTGGTGCAAGAGCACATGGAAAATGGACGAAGTATGAGGAGACTTTCCTGCTGGCTGCACAGTGGAGCAAAGAAAAGAAATCACTCTCGTGAATCAACCAAAATCCTAAATTCATATACTGCAAGTACAATTTTACATGACCTTGTTCATGAAGACATGTCCTATGTTCTCTCTTGCTGAAAGTGAAAAGGAACGCTGCACATTAAATTCCAGGTGTTGTGGGTACAACAGCCAAACTTTTGAGTATGGACTATTTTCTCTCATGACTTTCAGTGACACATTTATCACATTAATCACTGTATAATCTCTTTCCAGAGATACAGTACTAGATAGACACAGCTTATAGGGCACTATATGTAAAGAAGATACAGAATGTGCAGGACAGAAGGGGCTAGACAGGCAAATCTCTGACAGCCTTTTCTTTGTGTAACATTTTTGTTGAAGCAGTTATTTTGTTACCCTCAATGGAACAGGACTGTTAAGGACTGGGGCAGCTTGAGAAAGGTATTGTTTCATACCACCAGCATGCTTCCTGATCTGTATTGCAGAGGACTCAGCCCCAGCTGCAAAAACATACCATTCAGATTCTGTACTGAAAAATACAAGTGAAAAAATACAAATGAGTCACCTCAAATAAATAGGTGGAGGAGTCAGGTTGGCAGGATCAGCCATTATCTTACAATAATGTGTTTCAAACCCCTCCTCAAGGTACACACCCATGAAGCTCATTAGTATAACAGTCATTTCACTGAGGTAGAAAGTGCATGAATATTGGAATACTGTTGAATATTAGAGGGAAATTCTTCAATGTCTTCCTGCTACAGTAGTTTTTTGGAAACGTACCAGGGGCTTTGATCCTAAAAAGCCTTACCTCTAAGCACCTGGGTAGTCCCATTGACTTAAACAGAATAAAACGAGAGCTTTAATTCAAGTGTTTGCAGATTAAGACCCATGTTTGTATTTTAAGATCTTATCTACAGAAGAAATTGCACTCATTTACCTAAGTGTTTTTATAAACACACCTTTATTTAAATCAGTGCAATGTTATTTCTGCAGGCAGCCACCATCTGAGGAGCAGTGGCCCTGCCTCAGTTCCCAGCAGTGTGAAGGCAGGAAAGGCTCTTAGACAGCTGCGAAACATCAATGAACTACACAAGAATAGCCATGGTCTAAAATACTCAGGAGAAGGGTGCTGCCACTGAGCAGCCAGCAGGAAAGGCTCCTAGTGCTTCATCCATTTTCCGTGTACCCTTGCACCACCATCACACATTCCCTATAAAAGTGCAATCTTTTATAGATGCACTCATCACAGCATCATAAAATGGTTCAGGTTGGAAGAGACCTTAAAGACTATCTCGTTCCAACCCCCTGCCATTGGCAAGGACACTTTCCACTAGATCACGTTGCTCAGAGCCCCATTCAACCTGGCATTGAGTATTTCCAGGGATGGGGCATCCACAACGTCTTTGGGCAACATGGTCCAGTGCTTCAGGACCCTCACAGCCCCTCGCACTCAAGCTCTCACTCCCCTGGAGAACCCGGTGGTGGCGGATGATGTTTTTCAGGCCTGGGGCGGGCTGCGAAGCAGCGGGCCCGGGGGCGCAGCGGCCGACTCGGCCCCTCCCAGCCCCGCGGCGGCTCCTCCTTCGCCGGCCGCAGCCGCCCGGGGCTGAGTGAGGGTTGTGTCGGCGCTGCTGCCCCATCTGCACTGGAAAGGTGCGTGTTTGCTCTGCCCACCGCCTCATCCGTCCTTTTCCTCCTCCTCCTCCTCCTCCTCCTCCCCCTCCCCGCACAGGGAGTCCCCCCGGGCTGCCGGCGCCCCTCGGCCGGGCTGCAGCGCTCTCTCGGGAGGCTCCGGAGGAGGGGCACCTGGTCGCCATTCCCGGCGTCCCGGCGGGGCTCGGCCTCGGTTCCTTGTCTTGCTTTAGAGCCCTGCAGTGTGTGCTGCCTTTCCCCACCCCTCACCCCTCCCGAAATGGGGCCTTCGGCCGCTGGGCCACAGCCCCGGCTGCTCCCGGCCCTGCCCAGCCTGGCAGCGAGGTCGGGACCACCTCGCTGTATCCTCTGTTCGCCCTTTGCTGGAGGGGTGACTGACCCCAGCATGGCCACACTTCAGGAGCTCCGACATTTCATCGCGGGACGGTGGAAAAGGATCTGGAAGTGCTTGTCGACAGCTGGCTGAACGTGAGCCAGCAGTGAGCCCAGATGGCCGAGAAGGCCAGTGGCATCCTGGCCTGTTTCAGAAACAGTGTGGCCAGCGGGACCAGGGTTGTGATTGTCCCCCTGGACTCGGCAGTGGTGAAGCTACCCGTCAAATACTACATCCAGTTCTGTAACCCTCAGTACTCAGGAAAAACACTGAGGGGCTGGAGCGTGTCCAGAGAAGGGCAGCAGGGCTGGTGAAGGGTCTGGAGCACTAGTCCTGTGGAGCAGCTGAGGACGCTGGGGTTATTTACCCTGGAGAAAAGGAGGCTCATGGGGACCTTTCCGCTCTCTACAACTACCTGAGAGGAGGTTGTAGCCAGGCGGGGGTCAGTCTCTTTTCCCAGGTAACAAGTGTCAGGACAAGTGAACATGGTCTAAACTGTGTCAGGGGAGTTTTAAGTTGAGCATTTGGAGGAATTCCTTCACAGAAGGAGTGATTAGACTCTGAAATGGACTGCCCAGGGAGGTGGTGGAGTCACCATCTCTGGAGGTGCTTAAGGAAAGACTGGATGTGGCACTTTGCGCCAGGGTCTAGTTGATGTGGGGGTGTTCGGTCAGAGATCGGACTCAAAGATCTCAGAGGTTTTTTCCAACCTCATTGATTTTGGGATTCTTTGACACGAAATCCTTACTAACCCTCTTGTTCCTCTCAATTTAAAAACAAATATGGACTCGAAGTTGGCAGTCACGCAGTGCCTGGGGGATGCATGGTCACCGTCAGACAAGGCATGATGCTCTGCCTCAATCCTGAAATGAGCAAAGTTGACAGCAGTCACTGACCACAAGCTACATCACTGCAAAGAGATAAACCCCGTAATTACCAGACTGGGTGCATTAGATATTTAATTATGCTTTACAGCACATGTTATAGTGAAGAGGTCCCAGCATATAAAACGGTGCAGTGCTTGAGCATAAGAAACTGGTAACTAGTACCCATTAGGTTTGTCTTGACAGGTCTTTATTCTTCATAGACTACCTTTTTCAATTTGATGTAAAAGGGAAAAGTACATAAGAGAATAATTTTTTTAAACATATGCAATTTTTATATATGTGAATATGCATATACATATTTATGGAAATACTAAAATACATAAAATGTATAAATATGTACATATTACAAAACTAATATATAAAATATAGAGAACATATCAAGAAACATGAAAAAAAGTGAGTTCAGTGGGCTGAATCAGATTTGACGAAGGAAGCATTATATATGAAGGAGCATTTTGAATGTAGTGGTTATATCTGCCAAGTTGTAATTGTGCTCAGAACTACAAAAGAACTCAGAAATTTCAAAAGAAATTCAAGATACAAGTACAAGAATTCTGTTTGTGTATTAATTACTTGTTTCGTCCTTCAAACTGCAATATTTTGAGGACCTGACTTTCATAAGTGCTGCCTAAGCACCAAAAGTACCTTCTCAGACAGTGCCATACCCATAAGGCGCCTAAATCCTGATGTTTTATTAAGTGAGCCCTAATTTTCAAAATTTTGACTGTCGTTTTCACTCTACTCAAAATTGGATTAGTTTTTACTGTTTCTGGAGGTAGTTCTCTAGAACTGTTGTAGGATGGTTGTAATCTATTGATTAAAGGGGAGTATGTGAGTGTTTCTTCTTACAAAACAATACTTGGTGTGGCTGTAGAAGAGACTACATAGTCTATACTACATAGTCTACACTGTACTATAGTGTGAAAATGAAATAACTGCTTATGTCTTCATCTGTCTGTAATGTATTTCTCTATTTTAGCTTGTGAAAATTTGTAAGATTTAAGTTAGGGTGACAAAAGTTGGCCTTGATTCTGTTCTGGTTAATTTTCTTAGAGAATGAATGCTTTTATTAAAAGTCTTTCTCATGCTTACCTACTGTCAATTCTTAAAATCAACCTTCCAGTCTTGTCTGCTGCTCCCTCTGTTAGATTATTATTTTTAATAAAAGGTCAAACCCTTATTTCCACAAAGAAACCCCACAAAGCCTGCTATGAGAGTTCTTATGCCTCTTGTCTCCTTTTAAATTTTGTCTAATTCCCTTAGACATATCCACCCTATCTTGGATAGCGTCTATCTGTTGTCCCTTGCAATCAGTTTTACTTTACCCAAACTTCTGTCTTTCAGATGAAGTCTGTGCAGATAAACTTGGATCAAAGCCACCACAGCTTTAGTGATTCATACAAAGCCTTTGTCTTACCTGATCTTGTTTCTTAGTATTTAAAATATATATAATTCTTTGAACAGCAAAACAATAAGATACTGAATCGGATAAGAACAGATTGCAAATCTGGGCTGGAGAAGAACAACCTGGCATTGACCCCTGTTGGGAGACATCTGTTAGGGAAAGCTCATGTAAATTCGTATTTGTTTTATAACACGGTTTTGCAAATACCTGCGTGTCTTTAATGCTGATTTGAGAAAGGAAGCAACTTAGAATATCTTATTGTTGATATAATTGCACAGACTCATAATGCACATGGGATTTTTTTTATGTATTCCTGCTATATTGTATAAAACTTTCTTGGTTTAGGATTGAAAACTTTGCCATGTCATTTCTTCCTTTTTTTCCGACTGTGGGAGGATGAAGATGAAGGATGGCAGTACATCTAAGAGGTAGCAGCTGCAGGGGTGAAATATTTTGCCTAAAGAAGTACTTTGTGGGTAGAAATGTACGAAATGATTACAATCTTGAAGCTCTACAGTTCTTTCTGTTCTGTCTCAACAGGAAATATTATCTGTCAAAAACTGCATTGCAGTAATCTTTCACTTTTTTGTTTCCAAATGTCTGCAATAATCTCAAAGTACTGAAATAAATGTAAGTTCTTCCTTCAGTTGACCCCAAGTCACTTACATTTTCTCTGCAATGGCAATAGTGAATTTTTAGCTTGGATTTGTAATCTCTTAAATGCCAATTACTGCTTCACTATTTATGACAGAATCTGTGAAGAATGCTTTGCTCTTTTTTATTTCAGTTTTACAATACAGGAAAAAATTGTATGTCAGCTTGAGAAAAATGTTAACCTTGTTAGACTGTAGTTTTAAAAAATGATAATTTGGGTACCTTGATCTTACAAGGGACTTGATTTCTGATTTTGAGATTGAGAGAAGGGACCAATGGTAGGAGGTTTGCTTTTAATTTATTTATTTATCTACCTATTTTTTTTATTTAATGGAACATCTTCAGACACCTGGCTCATTTGGATTCTCTTTTTTTTTTTTTCTGTACTGGCATTAATAATAGCAGTATTTTCTCAGACTCTTTAAGTCTAAGTAACATACATCTCTTCTATGAATTTTCTGCACAGTGGGTGAGAGAAAAATGTGGAAATCCCTTTGGTGCTGTTGCTGCCAAAAGAGACTTGATAGAAGTATCTAATGAACTGACATGTAGATTAAAATACATCTCTAAGAATTTATGTATTTTGGCAAAATGTTTTACTGGACTATGCACTGCAATCAGAGGTATGGCAAAAGACCTGTGATCTTATAACCTGACTTTGGAAGAATACTAATGCTGTTTTAAAAAAGGAAAAATACCAGTCAAATTTATCTCTGTTCTCTAAGATAAATTTTAAATCAATTATCATTATGTTATAGTAAGAGGAGGTTAATGCCAGGTCACCTATCATAGATGTTTCTTACATCATAGGAATTATAAACAACTAAGATTATTTTAAACTTGCCTGAGTGACCATCCTGCATTCAGCACAACAGTGAGAGTTTCTACAAGCTCAGGATTTGCCCAAACCTGATTTATGACACCACAGATGCAGCATCTTTTCCAACTGAGAATTGTTGTCACCCTTTTAAAGCCTATTTTAGTACTGATATGAGAAAACAGTTCTGGTTTTAAGTCTATTGTTGTCTGTGTGTTCTTTGAACTTTTTTCTTTCTTTTTTCTCAAGTTGCTGGTTAAGGTGAGTGAATCTTCTACTTAAATGTAGTAATAGTACATTTCCTGCTTGAACACTCTGTATGAAAGGGAATGAGACCACTCTACTGCCCTGCCCCAATTTTTCTAGCTTTCATCTGCTACATGTAGATTAATATACTGTGCCTTTAATTTTTTGCTACTGGTTTTTTTTTTTTCCAGAGGAGGCACTTGACTCTGAATTTACCTAAAGCGAGTCCAAAGGAATTTTGTGTTTCAAGTAGCCCTACAAAAGGGGCTTATATATTATTATGCATATGCCAATAGTAATTTGGGAAAGAAATGTTCTTTTTTGAGGTCTTAAAGTATGATCTGACCTAATAGGCTCCATTGAGAAAGCATTCACTATTTTGTCTGTTACATTTGCAGGCCAGAGCATAAATTTGATTTATCTTAAATGGTTTTCCCTTCTACTCTGCACAGGTTTTGATATTAGCATTTCTGATTCTGTTGATTTATACTATTCTGGATCACAGGGCTGATCTTCTAGTTCTCTCCCTGGTCATGTTCTCCTGTACAAAACACAAGTGCTCTTTTGTGGCAGACTGTGAAACACTTCTTGGAGTTTTAGTTTAATGAAAATCTTTATTACTTTGGAAGCAGAAAGAAATGTAAGTTACTAATTTCTTTAAGACTGATCATATGATCAGTCTTTAAGATTGATTCTGTATGCTGCAGTGGGCTATTAATATTTTCTCCTATGACAACTAGGTAAAGCAGACAAGTACATCTCAGGTAATCTGTTCAGTACTGCTGAAAAATACTCAGAGCAGACAATTTCTACCTCAGCAATGCACTGTGAGATACCCAAGAAGGAAAACAAAGTCAGCTCAATTTTAATTACTTGTTCAGTTTGGTTGTTTTGAATAGCGGTTGAGTTAGGAATCTCTAGAGTTTTTCAAATGAAAAAAAGTCTCAGGAATAGGCTTGGAAAATTCTATGCAGATTCTGGGTTACTGCCCTTGTCTGTTTTACCTGCAGCTGCTGCAGAGTTTTCCAGCCCAACCACCTGAGAGGCCCTTGGTCAGCCATTCTCACCCAGGTGGCAGTGGTGGTAGAAAGAGCAGAGCTGTCTGCTACTCAGAGTGCAGGGACTTGGGCATTCCAATCTTCCTCTGAGTAGTACATTTTCATTTTCTCTTTAGCAGTAACCTCCTGGTGCTAATGCTCATTATTAATTTCTACAAACAAAGCAAAAATGTTTTTCATGGATTGGTTCTTAGCTGTTCATATGGACAAGGTTCTGATGCAAGTGAATGGCAATTTGAAGGGCAGCAACGACCATACCTGGGATCTAGATGGACTTAAGCCACAACTGATCCAAATCTGTGTCCCACTTAGTCCATAGGCTGGTAAAATACACATACAGTGATTTTAATATACATTGCTACAGCAGCTTGGGTCTGTGATTTGTGCTTCATTTTGGACTTAGGCCTTATAGCTGAAGAGAAAACTTGCAGAAAGAGTGGTAGTGAGCAGAAATGTCTCTCTGGCTGCCCTTCAGAGAGTAACTGAATGAGGGCAGATGTGCTTTCCAGCAACTGATGCCGCCCAAGTCGGCAGATACATCTAGCTTTGCAGTTCTCTCTGGTGTACACTACAGTCATTAAGAGACCTGGCATAGCCAAATGTAGTGTATCCAATACAGATGGATTCTACTGGGCTCTTTGGTAGTTGTACAGTTTTGAACTGTTCAAGCAAATCTGGCGATGAAAGAGGCTTATAAATACAGAGAGAGACTTTATAACAGGGCATGTTGTGATGGGACAAGGGGTAATGGGGTAATGGTTTTAAACTAAAAGAGAGTAGAGCTTGACTAGAAATAAAGAAGAAATTTTGTGTACTGAGGGTGATGCAACTCTAAAACAGGTTGTCCAGAGAGGTGGTAGATGCCCCATCCCTGGGCACATTCAAGGTCAGGTTGGATTGGGCTCTGAGCAACCTGATCTACTTGGAGCTGACCCTGCTTGTTGCAGGGAGGGTTGGACTGAGTGACCTTGAACATATCTTCCAACCCAAACCATTCTATGATTCTATGGTGACTTTCCTGAAAATCCAGAACATGCAGCCCAACTGAGCAGCTGAAGACAGGAATGGGAGCATAGGAAAGTTCTTTTGAAGAATCTTATATAAAAATAACTATTGGGTGCTTTTCAGTATGCAAACTCTAAATAAGAAAAACAGATGCTTACTGGATAAATAATAATTAGAGTAGGCACCTGTCTAATGCTACCACCCAAAATTAGCAAAATGAGACACGCTGTGTTACACTGCCTGTCCTTACAGACAAGTGATATAGGAAGGATGGAAGTCAGCTATTTTCCCTGGAAAACATTTTCAGCCGTGGTGCAATAACAGCTGGGCTGCTTGCTGCAAGCATCACTGCGACTGTGGGTAACTGTAAACTCAGCTGCTCTTCTGAAAACAAAAGGTAACTGCTGTAAAAAAAGCCTTAATCTAGGAATTAATAGGATTAACTGGAGAAATGTAGGCTTCTTGTTGACCTTGCCTGCTCTCCAGGTGTTTATATATAAGTACTTTGTACTCAACAAGTAGGACTTGGTAAACATGGATTAAGGAGTGTAGGGTTATTGTTGCCATTAGTGTGTTTCAGGGGATAACTGGGAAGTTGTCATAAGGGAGCAGGACCAAAACGTTAAGTGTAGCCACATGTCGTGAAATCATCATCCTGAAAGGATCAGCACTTAGACTTCACATGAAGTTACTATTGCTCTTTCATTCAGAAGTATCTTTGACTTCTTTACTATTTTCATCAGTTGCCTCTGCTTGCAAGCTGATACATGTGATACACTTGGTTTCCATTTTAAATGATCCTCTAATACCGGTTCCATTTTAACTTGGAATTGCATTTAATTACTCAGAGACTGACATTTGCAACATCTGGATTTACTGAAGGATGCAGAGGGTCCATTTTTAACTCACACTAGTAAAACTGGAGTCCCAAATATTAGACAGCTCTTTACTCATGCTATGGATAAAGGCCTCTGAATTTTACACAGTTATGACTGGGCAAATGTGTGGGTTTGAAAATCAACATTTATAGGTAAATCAAAGTAGAGTGCTCCAAGTTTGTTTCTGCAAAACTTTGTCTCCACAATGGTTGGTCTTGTGACTAGAAACATTTTAAGGCTGTGTTCCCAAAACTGTGCTTGCAGAAGGCTATTTTGGAGGTAGGATCAAAGCCAGAGATGTCTTAATTCCCTAAACTCCTTGCTCAGTTTGATAGCACTGTATCTAAATATCAATTTAAAGAGTTGTGTACCAGGCATAACTTGGCCAGCAAAGCCAGGAGGAGTTTGTGGCTGTCACCTGCAATAGCAGTTTGTAGTTGTAAGGCATGTTTCTCCCAGTGTGTCTGTGCAGTCGGTAGCACTGGGAACCCTGATGATAACAGGGATGTGTTGGACATTTCGTGAAAAAAATTAATGCAGATATATGTCTGTTGTCATGGCTGACTTTTTTTGTACTGCAATAGCAAAATGGTTTGATAATTTTTATCTTTTAAATAGCAGTAAAAAGTAATTAGAAGTTAAATACAGAATCAGAACTGCCTTATGCATGGTAACTGTAGTGCTCCATGATCAAATATGTGCTGCACTGAGGGGTAGCTTTGATGAAAAAGTGGTGTTAAGAGTTTTCTTCCACATCAGAAAGAGGTCTGGTTTTGCTAAATTATTTCTGAAAATTGGCCGAAAACCAGATTTTTCTCAAGCTCTTTTAAGTAAACTGTATTTATCTTGCTAGCAGTCTGTTACATTTGAGCTTTTAAGCTTTTCTTTTTTTTCTTCCTTCACATTTCAGTGCGTTCTGCAGTAGGATGGTGGCCCCAGTTGTACATTGCCACTGAACTGTAGCGACTTGTTTCTGATGTTGATATGTTGGAATACAGTGTGATATTTGAGTATCAGTATTATGCTCTAGTGAACATGATGAAATCATAAATTACATACTTCATAATATATCTCATTGAAATTAATATCCTTTCCCACACTTAATATAAGTAAAGAAATATGTGCATTATAAAAGTAATTTTTCTGTCAATTCTAATGAGAAAATCGTGGTCCTGCATTTTTTCATATAGTTGTATTTACAAATTCATCCTTTGTTGCTATGGAAGGGGAAGATTCACGGGGTGTATCCGACAAAAAAGAGGGGAAAGACTAATATATAAGTTCTTAACAAATCTAGCAATATGTTGACCAGATTTCTCAGCTTCACAAAACCACTTGATTGCTGTTTACTGTAGCAGTATGAGGAACTTACCTTTTCTTGTGACTGTAGAGACAGACTGTATGAAAAAACCTGAAAAATGAAAAAGATACTCAGAAAAGTTACAGTTATTTTAATCAGGAAATTTTGTTTATTAATATTTTTAAATATCTTATATACAGCATTGCTGAATGATTATTGACTTAATTTGGAATTGTGCTACTTATAGTCTGTACATTGGGATCAAAGATTTATGGAGTAAAGCAGCTGAAATGGCTGGATACTTCTAAAAATGTTAGTATTGCCCTTTTTTGGTTTTTTTTTTAAGTGTTTAATGTGTATAACTTTCCTCTAAACTTGTTTACTTAAAATGAAAAATTTTGTTCCATATACAAAGCAAAAAGTGCTTTGTAGATGTGTTGTCATAGAGGCATATTATTCTTGTCATATATGAAAATGCAAAGAATTTAATTTCTAAGTTTCTAATTCTGGAGTGGTATTATAATATACATGTAGCGGCAAATATCTGGTGTGATTTTTGTTAAAATTCATTAGAAAAGTTGGTCTGTTGCACTCCTGTTATGCATTACATAATTATTAACTAAGGTTGCTTAATTTAGTGGTTTGTTTTGGCCAGTATCGTGACCCTTAGTAGGTAACACGTAGTCGCCTTTAAAACAGATTTAGTTGTTGGAAGAAGAAACTCAAAGTATTCGTATTTTCTGGCCAAAATCTAGAGCACCATAGAGCATACACGTTCTGTAGGACTGAACAGCCTTCTGCTGGAACACTGCTTGGAGGCACACCAAGAAGTGCCTGTGAGTGCCAGATGCATTACAGTGGGATTCCTTTTGGCTTTCACAGGAGTGGCAGATCAACTTTTGACAGTAACAGCCCTGTACTGACTGTTGCTAACAAAACTTGGTTTGCTCCTATTCAGTGTCTGTCCATCAATTTTAGCAGCTTTTGCTAGCCAGAGATATGGATTGATCATTTGCTTATGGCTCATACCTTCTGTCATTGGCTTCCTCCTGGTGGGAAGATAAGTTTCATCATTTGGCTGGATGCAGTTTGCCAGTCTTTCAATAAAAAACTCAGAAAGAAAATATTTAACATCTGATTTGTGGGAATGATTTAACTTAATACAGGGTATAAGATGTCTTGTTGAACATGTTTTCAAGATGAAACTTAGTTTAGAATTTTGGGTGAGAGAAGTTTAAGCATTGGGCCTTGATGGCAATTCTTGTCCTTAGTGCTCATTAATTTGTGGCCTCTTGTTTTTCTCTTTTGGGTGCTTTATTCTTTTTCACAGCCTAATTCATCTCCTCAGATGAGAAAGTACAGAAGAGGTTGTAAGAGAAGATTTCTGTGGTTATTCTGTTGCTTCAATAAAAAGGGAGTGCTTTTCACCTGTAGGAAAGGCTGAGAGAAAAATACGCAATTCTAAAGAGTTTGTTTCTTGGCAATTTCTGAATTTTGTGAAAAGATACAAGATACCTGTATTGCATTTTACACTAGGGCAATAGTTTTGGCTTTGAACAAAGTTGAGCATAAGAATACCAGTTAGTGTAATTGCAGCCCTATTCTTGTATGTGTTAATTTAATTGTCCAAAATAATTTTCTCCGTCCTCCCCTCAGTTGTATTTCAACACCATCAGCTGGCTTTAGCTATATATTTTGGCATTTATTGTAATATGAAAAACACTGTATTTTGGTGTCATGGTTTCCTAACCATCTTCCATTCTTATGTATTACTGTTCTCTTCAGTTCTCATCTAAAAAATCCGACTAAATTTATATCTTTGCCTCTGAAAAGATAATGTACTCCCTTTTGAGAACTGTATTTTGCATGCTTATTAAGAAGAATGATATCAACTGCTATGTGGCTGAGACATTGTTCAGTGGTTATGGGTTTTTTTTGTTATTGTTAACTTAATTTTTGTCTGGGCCACACTGCTTCTTAGAGAAGTAGCTGACTGATCATTTCTGTGGCTTTGCTGATACAGTACTCTGCACATGGATATGGTTGTGATTCGTCAGGGTTGTTGCCATCCATTTTAGCAGCAGCTACTGAATAAAAATATATCAAGGTAGCCTGTTACTATTCTGAGGATTGGAGGTGAAGAGCGAGGGAAGAGTGGCTCCTTTTGCTACTTCATTTCTATGTTAAGCAATAGTACTTCCCCCATACTGACTATAAATAGGATATGAACTTCTGCCAAGTGGGGAGCTATGACTGCAGTGTCTCTTGGAATGTTTGGACTTTCTCAGTCTTAATAGTTAGAGTTCTTTAAACTTTTCACTTCCTGTTCTGTCTACATAAGTCAGTATCACTACTAGAGCCTATATGGTCATAGGTCACACTTATCTTTTCAAGGATTTCAGTGTATATCTTCAGTTGTAGAAAATCAGAATAGTTCTGAAGTTGGTAAAAGTAAGACAGCGTAGGTGTTTCCTTTGGTGTTTTAGACTTTTTGGTCCAAGTAATAAGATTATCCAAAGCCTTATATACATGTTGTGTTGTACTCTTCTTTACCTTAGTTTTACGTGTAAAGAGGCTAATTCTAAGGACTTTGTAATGTAAATGATAGTTTTGACTGTGTGTGTTCCCAAACCCAAGATTTTCCAACTGATTAAATGTTCTCCCAGACAAGGAATTATGACAATTCTGGAAAAGAAGTCTTTGAGGAATGTCTGCTTTTCTGCTTCACTCTTCAAGATCATAAAGCTTGTCTTTCCCCCCCACTTCCCTCCACCCCACCCCATCCACCCTTACTCCTTATCTTTATAAGTGATGTAAGAACTCCATTACTTTATTTTTAGGCAGAAATCTCCTCCTCATTTTGCAAGTTCACCTAGCCTTCCAGCCATCCTACTCCACAGCTGTCACAACAAACTTTTTTCTAGTGCTATTAAATATATCAGACATCACTCTGCAGCATGTTAGTTTGTTACCCTGGGGCTTTTCAGTCTATTCTAATGTCATCAAAACCACTGTGTGATTTCAAGGTTTCTTACATTCCCTGAAGGAAAATCAAATGGTGGTTAGGAAACTGATAGATACTCTGCAGATATAGCAGATCTCTAGCAATTAAGTGGTTAATATCCTCAGTTTATTGTTTTCATTCCTCATTTCCCATAACCATGGCTCCTGTGAATTCTCTGTATCCTTTTGTCTGTATTTTCAACTGGGATTTTGGGAAAACTTTGCCACACTGGAGAAGAAGCAGTGCTCTAGGTTTGTTTATTGTATTTTTGTGCCCTCTGCTCCTCTTTCTGTTATCTGATTGCTGTAGACAGTGTTCTCATCTGAGAGATTCTTTTGTCCTCTTTCTCTTATTCTTTTCCATCTGTAACATTGAAGTAATTTATGTTGTAATGATTTTAATGGTGGTAACAACAGTTAGCCTGGTTAAAGATTGGGTGTGCTCTTTTTGTATATAAGAGCACCATTAAAAGATGAAGATCCTGATGAGCTTGCCCTTTAGAATAAAAGACAGCAGTTAGGTACAGACTAATGGACCAGACAATAGGTAGGAGCATCCTTAAAGTAGCTACTAATAAATGTATCTTCTGACACCCTTGGTGCTACCTGCTTAGTATTGTGCTGTAAGTTTCATTCACTTCTGTATTTATTTGAGCTGGAAAAGACTTATTTTCTGCCTTTAATTTCTCTTTTTCTTCTACATACTTAGAACCTTTCTCCCTTGATTTTTTAATAATCCTTTCAGCTCATGTCTCTTGTCTCCTTTCATATTCTGAATCACAGATCTAGTTTGAAATACATCTTTCGAGCTCTAGTCCAAACTGCCTTTTTAAGCAGGGTTGGCTGCAGCAGGTAGTCCAAGCCCATGCCTAGACAGGTTTGGAATATGTCCCCATATGGACATTTCACAACCTTTCTGGGCAACCTCTTCCAGTGTTTGACCATCCTCACTGTAAAAAAAAAAAAATAGAAGTGCATTCTTGTGTTCAGATGGAATGTAATATGTTCCAGTTTGCTTCCATTGATTCTTGTTCTGTTGGTGGACACCACTGGAAAGAGCCTGGCTCTGTCTTCTTTGTTCCCTCCCATCAGGTATTCATACCCCACTGATGAATCCCTCCCTGAGTATTTTCTTCCCTAGACTGAACAGTCACAGCTCTCTCAGCCACTCCTCATAGGATGGATACTCCAGTCCCTTAATCATCTCTGTGGCCCCTTGTTGCCCTCTCCAGTATGTCCACATCCCTCCATACTGGGAAGCCCAGAAATGAAGAAATTATCCAGATGTGGCTTCACTAATGCTGACTAGAGGGGGAAAATCACATCCCTCCACCTGCTGGTAACACTCCTGATGTGCAGCCCGTCAGGCTGTTGGTCTTTGCCCACATGAGGTTTAGCTGACTCATTCTATGCCAGCTCCTTTCCAGCTGGGTATCCCCAGCCTGTCTTAGTGCATGGGGTTAGTCCTTCCCAGATGCAGAACTTGTTGAACTGCATAAGATTCCTGCCTGCCTGTTTCCTCACGCAACCATCATGTACACATCTACTCCTCCCAACTTTCCTGTCATCTGAGGCCACAGTCTGTCCAAGCATCCAGATTTTTAAAGGAGATTTATAAGAGCTCTGGACCAGGTATGGACTTTCAGGGATCACCACTAGCTACCATCTTCCAACTAGATGTCATGCAAATAGTCAAAATCCTCTGAGCCTGGTTGTTCAGTTGATTTTCAATCCACCTCACTGTCTGCTCATCCAGCCTATACTGTATCAGCTTCCCTGAGACCTTTATGGAGACTGTCAACTGCCTTACTAATGTAAAGGGAAACAAATCCACTGCTCTCCCCTCATCTACCAAAGCCAGCAATTTTGTCCTGGAAGAGCAACCTGTTGATTATGCAATTTCCCCTTTGTAAATCCATGCTAACTATTCTGAGTCACCTTCTTGTCCTTCATATCAAATCCTTGCAGGATTTTTCTCCTGTCTGCTTGCCAGACCTTAATGTGAGGCTGACTGGTCTGTAGTTGTCTACATCTTATTTCTTGCAGTTCTCAAAGATGGGAGTGACATGACATAAATATAATTGAGAGTGGCCTCACCATGTCATCAGCTCTCAATATTTGTGGATGCAACCCATGAGGCCCCATGGATTTATATATATACAATTTGTTTAAGTGCTCCCTAATTTGGTCTTCCTCACTCCAGACTTTCCCTTTTAAATGTCCTGTTAGGGTTTTGCAGGAAAAAAAATCTCTCTTACTGTGAACTATATTCAGACCATCCCTTCTTTCTGTGAATGGATCCATCCATCCTTCTGGCTGGATGCCCTCTTTCTGCTTCCTGAACTATTAAATGCATTAAAAATTTTTGACTGTCCTGTTATTTTTTTATTAATTTTGCTGGCACTGTAATGGTAATTTGCTGAGTCTTAATTAGTCAGATGTGCAAAAATAAGTAATCTTTGCCAGATGATTTGCTGGGGTGATAAAGTTGCGGAGACCAGGACAACAGATGTGTGATTCTTTCCCTGGACTAGCAGTGGAGTGATTCCTGTATTGCAGTCTGAGTATGATGTTATTTTACCTAGCAGGGAAATATTTCAGATAGCTGCTTTTGAAAAGATTTTGCTGGAGTATTCAAGGAAAACACAATAAATTACATCCCTATTTTTGTGTTCTTGACCAGGGTTTGTATTCAGTTATATTCCTCTTACAATGCATTGGCAGGTAGTGAAATGTTGTGCAATGCAGAAGTATGTTATGTCCACAAAAGTTGTGGAAACATGCCTGTTCTCACTGTTCAGTGACAAATTCCTGGAGGAAGTGTATCTCTTAAATGCAGGTCCTCTGGGGCAGCCTTTGGACTGAGGGTGCTGCTGGTTTTGAATGAGGCTAGGAAGAAAAAAGGAACGCATTCCTTAGTTAAGGGAAATGTGATAATTGGAGTTGCATTTCTCCACTGAAAAAAATGCATGACATTGGTAGCTGAGGGCTCATTGAGGTGGCCAATGCTAGTTAAACAATCCCTCTGTGTAACAGCTAAGTGGATCAGCTTTTTCTGGTAGATTTTGCAAACTCTTAAACAAACAAAAGCCCAAACCTTAAGTTTATGAAACTAAGTCTACAAAGTTGTTGTCTGACTCCATTATATTGCATGCTTCTTTGTGCATGATGAATTTGGCAAAAATCAGGGAATGAGCATGGTCATCCTGAGAAAATTACTGATGTCTCTAGAAAAGGATGTCTATGAGCATGTAATTAACTGGTCCAAAGGGAAAGTACATGGAGAAAGTGCAGAGCATAGCAATAAAAATACACCAATACCCTCTGTGTAGTATAACCACAAATAAACAGTAACTCAGACTATAAAAGGTGTTTTGCAGTTCTCAGGCAGTGTCCTGAGATAACCCAAGTCTTCTGCTCCTGGTTGTGTAAGACCTTTGCCCTGTCTGTCTCAAAAAGAGAGATGAAATCTCTGGGATAGATTTGTCATTCACAGATGAAATCATAGATTATTTTTTTTTGTTTTGCAAAAATGCTGCTTCACTGTGAAGAACTTCTTACTTCCTTGATCTCAAGCTTAGGGGACATATGAATAGTTGAGAATAGCTTAGTATTCTCATATTGCTAAAGCTATTGTTTAAATTGCTGTTTGTGAAAAGACCCATAAAGGCCTATGGAAGGCTGGCAGTTTGTGTATGTTATCATATGAACTAGGCTTGGTGACTCCAAACGGATTGCATGAGTTTCTTTTGTGGGTATTGGGGTGTTTTTGTTTGTTTGTTTCTGAATTCTGGTGGTTTATATATCCTAGAAATGTGGTTAGTACTTTGACACTTTCTGTGTGTTATTTCTGCATTGCACAACCAGTGTTTCAGATGGCATCTTATGGGTGCATGCCTGGTGGGTTATCCCCCCTTTTTGGGAGCTGATCAGAAGCTCACATAAATGTTGTGGGCTGCCTCTTCTGTTTCCATTGACAATTCTATGCTTCTAAGTGCCTGTACACTAATATACACAACATGGGGAATAAATCAAGAAGTTAGAGATCTGTGTGCAGTAGCAGAGCTGTGATCTTGTTGGGATCATGGAGATGTGGAGGGATAGCTCACATGACTGAAATGCTACAATGGATGGATAGATGCCCTTTAGGAAGGACAGACTGCAAAGAAGAGATGAAGTTGCCCTTTTTTTGTGAGAAGACAGCTGTAGTGCTTGGAGTTTTGCCTGGGGATGGATGATGAGCCAACAGAGAGCCTGTGGATAAGGATTAAAGAGCAGACTGTTATGGGTGTATGGATGACTGTAGCAGCTGTGTGCTCTAAGCCACCTGATCAGGAAAAATGAGTAGATGAGGCCTTAATAGCTAGAAATAACTTGTCATTCACAGGCCTTGTTGCTCATGGTGTACTTTAACCATCCCAATATCTGCTGGAGGGTCATCACAGCAGGTTATAAGCAATCCAGAAGGTGCCTGACACAGGTTATAGAGAAGCCAGCAAAGAGAGGTGTATGATGGACTTCGTACAAGCAAAGAAAGGCTGGTTGTGGTAGGAAGGTCAAAGGCAGCCTTGGCTGCAGTGTCGATGAAATAATGGAGCTCAGGATCCTAGGAATAGGTCAAAAAGCAAGATCAGAGCACTGGACTTCAGGAGAGAAGACTCTGACCTCTTCAAAGACCTGCTCGATACAAGTCCTGTGGAATAAAGCCCTGCAAGAAGGAAGAGGATCCAAAGAAAACTTGTTAATATTCTGGCATGGTTTAGCCCTAGAGAGTAACTAAGTACCATGCAGACACTCACTCATTTCCCCCTCCCACCCCTTAGTGACATAAGGAGGAATCACAGAAAAAGAGGTGCAAAAACTCATGGATTCAGATAAGAACAGTTCAGCAGATGAAAAGAAGTATTATAATAATAATGATGATAATAATATAAATAAAACCCATGAAAAATAAGTGATGCATGATAGAATTGCTCACCACCTGCTGATCAATGCCCAGCCTTTCCCTGAGAAGTGATCAGTCCCTTCCAGTCAACTCCCCGTCTGTGTACTGAACATGGTATGGAATATCCCTTTGGCCAGTGTGGGTCAGTTGTCCTGGTTGTGCTCCCTTCCAGCTTCTTGTGCAGCTTCCTCACTGGCAGAGCATGAGACACTGGAAAGTTCTTGACTTAGGGTAAGCACTACTTAGCAACAACTAAACAAAACATCAGCATGTTATCAACATTATTCTCATATTAAATCCAAAACACAACACTGTACCACTTACTAAGTAGAAAACTATCTCTATCCTAGCCGAAACCAGGACACTGGAGGCATTGGATCTAAATTGCTCTTATATTTTTAGTACAATAGAAAGTACTTTCCTGATTATGAAGATAGAGATTAAGAAGAACTTTTATTCATGAGTAGTTTAAGGAAAGCTTTCATCCGGATGTTTTGTGTAAAGACATTTGATTTGGCACTTCTGAAAAGTCCTGATCCTAACAGAAAGGAGATACGAAGTTCCTCCTGCATGGGAGCAGTGCTGGGTTTTGATTCATTGAAGAATGTGTTTATTCAAAGAGATGCAGCATTCCAAGGATATATCTAAAGACCACAACAAAGATTGTGCCCAGTGGTCTAAGTATCTTTTTCATTTGCTTTCAATAACTCTGTCTTCAAGTTGAGTTTACTTTCCTGCTAGTTCTGATCAAAGCATTTTCATGATAAACTCATTTCATTTCATTGCTGTCTGCCAATCCAAATAACAAAAAGTATTGCTGATAGGTGCATGATTTTTTTTAACTTTCTTTTTTTTTTTCTTTTTGCCTCTCCAACAGGTCATCTGTTGAAAAGAAGAAAGAGAAAAAAATGAAATATTTATTCTTAATATGTCTCATGAATTTATTACACCAGTACACTGGGAAATCTTTGAGAAGAGATAGCAGTTACCTGAAATCATTTGAAGACATTAGAAAGGAGATAGCTGGCTATACTAATATTACTAAGGCTATTATTGATCTTGCTGTTCATGGAAAGGCTCAGAACAGATCCTATGAAAGATTAGCAGTTTTTGCTGACACCATAGGACCTAGACTCAGCGGTTCGAAAAACTTGGAGGCAGCCATCCAATATATGTTCAGTGCCCTGCAGAAAGATGGGCTGGAAAATGTGCATCTGGAGCCTGTGAAAGTACCACACTGGGAAAGAGGAGAAGAGTTTGCAGTGATGCTGGAACCAAGGAATCACAGCATTGCTATTCTGGGACTTGGGAACAGTATTGCAACTCCTCCAGAAGGTAACTCTTCCTTTTGGAATTACATATCACTTACTTTTTAACATCAAACTGTACCCCTAACAACTTCTGTCAGCAGACAGCTTTTGTCAGTGGTCAAACTGTGGTTTTCTTCTTGCTGTAATAGTTCTGCAAAACAAGGTGCTATTTTCCTGGGACTTTTCTGTATGGCATGGCTGTGAATGATGCAGTTAATATTAATACAGTTTGGTTGAACAGGTTGTAAAATTAGAGTTGATTCCTGAACTCTCCATTAAATCTGTACCCTTTTGTTAAACACTGCTGAATCTCATTTGCAATGATTCTGGTCTTCCACTGTGTTTGGCAGGAGAGAAATTCTCCATGAGGTGTCAAGTTGACACATGATTTCTGCTTTTCTTCATGTGCCCTATCTTGCCAAGCTCAGCCCTTCACTCCAGTGAAAAACAAGACAGTAGGAAAAGGAACTGAGCTTGGAGAGTTTAAGCCCCTTGCTAATCGTGGCGATTGGTATCTGTGTCCTTTCCTTCTCTTCTCTGCCTCATGCTCACCTTGGAAAAGTCTTTGTCACTTACCTGTTACTGAACTGTGTGTTGCCTTTTAGTTGATCATGTGTGATATGTTACTCAGGAACAAGAATAACCATTAGCTGCACTCAACAAAATTCTGGTCTTTTAACCCCCCAAATATTAGCTTGCCTACAGAGAAAATGGTTTGTAAGATTCTCTTTTTGTACATATTGATGTGAGGCTTTCAGGAATGTTATTTAAAGGCCAGATGAGAACCTTCTTATGTGACTGCTCTCCATAAAAAACAATATACTTATGCCTAGACCACTTCAAAATCATTTTTATTCCTTTATGAGAAAATAAATTTAGTTTAAGAAATAAAAGGTAACATGATACTCATAATTTTTTTATGAATTGTAAACTTTTGTGATAGTGAGCTTTCTGTGTGAAATGAAACAACATATAAGAGCTGTTTTGTTTAGAAAAAATATATAGCCCTTCAAAATGCAACAAATAAAACTGGATAATTTAAGATATGCTTGGAATAAATCACTCTTGGTTTGCAAAATTGCTGCTGTGAATTTTATCTGAGATAGTTCTGTCATATTGAGGTAAACATGTATAAAGTGCAAAGCAACTCAAACTATTCATATCTGTTTGTCCCATGATATATGCAAGGTTTAGTGCTTTGATAGGAGAATATTTACAACAAAGTTTAGGCCTACAACTTCTTTTGCATCCATTCCAGTCCTATTCCTGTAAAGGAAGCTAAAATTATAAGGTCTTTTTTGGTGTTTAGCAAGTGTTGCTGAACCTGCAAAGAGAACCTGTAATTTAATTTTGACAAACATCTTTCCATCCTAAGAAGTCTGTTTTTCACTTCTCTTTCTTAGTTGTGTAGTTATTTGCACGTCTGGTTTTACTCCTAGGTTTGCCTTTTTTTTTGAGAAATACTGAATTTACATGTTAAAAATGCTCACAAAGGCTAATTGTGTCCTCCTTTTTCATCTTGAAAGATATGACTGTATTATCTAGTGCTGGTTTATATTGAGTAATGTTCAAAACCCCCACATTATTCTTTTTCACAATTTTACTTTCCTCTGAGATATGCCATGTTTCTGAATGGGTGTATGTGTTGGTGCTAGAAGACTTCACATCAACAAGATCTCTCACAAAAGGCTGGGCAGTTTCTCACACTTTTTGGAATAATTTTGATTAAATTACTTACCTTCTGACTCTCCTATATTTTGTGCCTGTTCTGATTTCTGCTGGTGTCATCTCTGTGCAAGCTGTGACAGGTTTTCATGCTTGTGAAGGTTATGTGGGGTAGCCGGTCCCCGGTGAGCACTTGGCTCTTGTTCTTCCTATCCTGGATCATCCTCCTGGCTGACGGAAATATCTGGTAAGAGCTGCTCGTCACCAGCCTCTCCAGGCAAGAGAATTGGAAGGCATGCTGTTCAGAAAAGTGCCTGTCCTAAGACTCTCACTCATACCAAGCATGGAATAAAAAATTTGTAGTTAGACTATTAAAGCCACTGCCTTATCATTTCTGAGGATTGTCACAGTGCCTTATTACTAAGAATATGGTACAGAAGGCTTCCCCAAATTGCATCAGAAATAGCTGAACAATCTCCCTTAGTGAGGGATCATCAGGAGTTCTGATACATCTTGTTTTATCCAGGAAGCTGTGGAACTGTGAGTCTTTGTGTAATCAAAATAGTGCAACTCAATGAGAGATGCCTGATGCCTATTATCCTGTCGTTACACTACTGTTGCATGGGATCAAATTAGGGAGATCTACTGCTGCTGTGCTGAGTTTTGGTAGAGGGATGTTTTAAAGGCTGAAGACTGTCCTTCATATGTTGGCTTATGATGGTTCTTTGGTTCCTTCACAGCTGCCTCTAAAGTGGACTGTGCAGAAGATCCCTGAAGTTGTTTAGTTTGAAGTTGCTTGATAGTTACTGTGTGTTTTCAGTCAGTATTCCTATCAGGATATGCTTCAGACTCCTCAGTTTACAAACCACTCTCTGTATAGCCCAAACAGATCCCTTCCTTGATACTACTGATTACCTACTTAGAGACAAAGGACAAAGCTGGTTGGACTTTTTCTCTTTTAAGGTCTAGGGATGGGGTTAAGATGAGAGGCGCTGACTCCCCCATCCCAGCAGGAGGTACAGGAGACCATTCCTTGCTTTTCATCTCAGTTATGTCCTGTATTCCTCCCCTCCCATGATATGGCTCCAGCCTTGTGACCCAAGAAGCTAAGAAAATGGGAAGCATTGGCAGAATCTGAAAACTTGGTGCTGGACTTTGTGGCCTTTGGTTCCCCCAGAGCCCCTTCTCAAACTCAGCACTCCAGCCCAAGCGCTGGAGGTCTCTTAATTAACATGGCAATAGCCTAACAGCAATTAGAAACCTGGCTTTGGATGTTGGAAATTCAGGGTTTATTTTCCCTTCTGTCCATGGAAATTCAAACCAGTGCTTCCTAAGCGTGACCCAATGACTAGAGCACACGCTGAGGTTGGTTACTTTCCATTTCAGCATACACCATGCGAGTGTGGAAAAAATCCATAGTCCTTCAGGGCAGGAACAGAAAGCCCTAAATAGTAGCAGTATTTTAGCTATGAAGTCGAAGCCAGCACTGACTCCAGGATACTAGGAGAGTCTCTTCCTGCAGGTCTTCTGTCTAACTCAGGCCTCTGGCATTGAAACCCTATAGGGGTATGAACAGAGCTTTCTTCGTTTATTTGATTTGATGAGATTTGCCCACTTTGGCTCAGATACAGAACAGTTGGATGATTTGCAGGAGGCTTTTCAGTACCTTGTGATCTTGTAGATAAAATCCTGCTTTCTTCTTCATGACTGGGAAATATGCCAGAATGTCAAGTTTCCAGATGCCATCTGATTTACACAGCAAAAAATGAGAGTACAGAAAAGATTAGATTTTTCTATTGAAGAGGAGAAACCCCAACATTCTCCCTCTCCAAGTGTATTCCAAGATATGAAGGTGTTGGGTCAAAGAGAAAGTTTTCACTTCCTTTGATCTCCTTACAAGGAGGGAGTAACTTTACTGCCCGCTTTAGTAACAGGGAGAGAAGAAACATGAAACACAGAGTGACCTGGATTTCCAGAAATCAGCAGAGACTGAAAACAGTCATCACCTCGAAGAAATGGATTCTTAGGTAACAAACAGGATTGAGTGTTAGAAAGTGCTCACATTTGGGAGATGGCAAACTGGAGATTTACCATATTTAGTCAATGTCCTTGACTCATTTTCAGTGTTGCAACATTGGCAAAAGATAGATATATATATAGAGAGTGACTGTGTTGATTTCTGGCAGTACTGATTATATCCCCCAAATTCTGAGGAAAATAGATATAATTGTTGCTTTGAGAATCCCATAATTGAAGGAAAGTAGTAGTTTAGCAGATGTTTGACCATAAAGTATCAAAGAATTCATTTTTTGCATGTGCTTTAAAATGCACTTTTTTTACCCTGATGGGTGGCCCTGCCCTTTAATTTTAAAGAAATACTGACAAGCAGAACCAACTTCAGAGCAGCCTGCCCTGAAATGTCCCCTCGAAAAAAGGAACAGTCTCTGGTTTTCATGTACTGTTAGTTGCAGCAAAACTGAAATAATATAAAGATGATGTATTGGCAGACTTTTTCGTAGTTTTTGTGTTCAGGTCGTGGGTTTTTTTTTTGTTTAACTGTCAATGTTTGGACCAGCTGTGCTCTTAGAGAAGGTGATAGGAGTTTTGCAGTTAGTTTATATGAAAATAGTTCCAGTCTGTTATTTATAAAATGGGGATAATTAATATCTTGAAGTTGTTGGCATGTGCTGTTGTTGTAGGAACACCATTTTATTAAATCAGGGATGTTGTTGAAATAAGCAGTCTGGCTCCAGTTCTGGCTGATGCATTTTACCCCCAGTGTTGACCATCCTCTTTTCTTCCTCAGTGGTGAAGTGGATTAGGAAATTCAGCTAGATAAACAAAAGGCCAACAAAAAAGCTATTTTTAGTAGGATTTATCCTTGCGTTGCCAGCACCTTGTATGACCACTGATCTCCTGGAAGAAAAGGTGATCCTTCTGGAGGGACTTGGGTATCCTTTTGATGAGGGGTTTGGTGCTGAGAACAGGGGCTGGAGAGAGTCAAAAGCATGAGAGCACAGTGCAAGGCAAAGCCCTCCTACCTTCACTGGACCCCTCTTTTTCATGTGTGACAAGCAATTGATTCACATCTTGAGACCATGAGCCTCAGTATTGTGTGCCTGGATTGTTTATTATTACTTAGAGCAGCACTGCTTGTGGTATGGTCATTATGGAATGATGACTTTTTTCTTGGAATGTAAAAGATTAGATCTGTGAAGGACCTCAGACACTGTGGTGTTCTGTGGCCCAGCGTCTGGGTTAAAAGTTAGTGCAGTAGCATTTCAAAGATTTAGAGTAGGAATAGCTGCATGGCTTTGAGGTGGACATGGGGAGAAAATGGGTTCCAGTCACTACTTTAATGAATGGTCAAGAGAACTGTGAGGATTGCCAAAGACAAAAAATTGAATTTTCTGGTCTTGGCCTTTGGCAGTGCAGAGTTGAGGGTTACCTCAGGGATATTAAGGCCAAGCTGAAGCTAATGAAGGCAGGATTTGAATATGATTTTCTGCATGTGTGGGGTATGCACACACGGCTGGATGGCACTGTTACCTTCATCCCAAGGGATGGCTGGCAGTGACTGGCACCTTGACTTGCTAAGGAAGGAATGGTTGTCCTCAGTATTTCCTGCCTTGAGCACCTGTGTTCTCAGAAACTGATTTTTGTGGATCTTGGTTTTGGGTGTCTGATTCTCCCCATCCATTGAATAGCAAGCTTCTGCTCCATGCAGGGCTGCTCCTGGGAGAACCTAACTTGTTGTCCTGCTCTTCTGGCATCCAAGGCTTTGTGCTGGGGATTGAGTCCAAGCCCTTTTCTCCTAGGATTTGTGCTGCACAGTAATGTACATGCTCTTGAAACCAAACTGTTCTAAAGAGATCCAGTACTTGCTGGAAATTTTAAGTCATATTTGTAAAAAATGTAACTATTATATACTGTTTATTTTTCTCTGTGTTCTTAAGGAATAGTACAATATATTTAGTCTCTGTGCAATGTATCAGAGCTGAATAGCCTCCTATCCTTTTGGATAACTGTCCTATGTAATTTTATTTTCATGGATTAATTCTCTTTGCTGTTCTACAGAGTAGTAAGGTCACATTTTCTTAGAAGTATTATTTACATTTTACATAATCTTTCTTCCTGATAAAACCATCTTCTTAAGTTCACAGTTTCTCTAAAATATTTAGTATTTTCTTCATATTATAATTCTTATATTAGTACATACTTATATGTATTGACAGAACAAATGTGTTTCTAGGTGTTAGAATATTTCAAAATTTCTTTACATGCTGATAATTTTTGAGTGAGAAAAAAGAAGTGATGATATTAATCTTTCATTTGCTTCAGCCTGACATGAAGTCTTAATTGGATGAGGTCATTAGAGACAAAGAATTTGGGTTTATTTTTCTCAAAATCTAGTTGAATTTTGTGGAGCATTGAGGGAAGGCTGAACTAATTCCTGGAGAGTGCTAGAAAGCAACATGTTTTTAAGATAGGTATGATAGCAATTGAGGAGGAAAATGTTTTCTGAGCTGATTTTAGAGGATGCTGAATTTGAAAAAGGATCTAATGCCACGTCGCTAATCATACTTAGCTTTGATGAATGTATTTGTATTTTCCCTCCGCTCCCCAAGACCTTCTTTCCTTTGACCTGTCCCAACAATGACCTTTTCTCCAAACATATATATCTACCTTTGTATCCTGTGACCCATGCAAAAAAATTCTAGGTTCTCTGTAACTCTATGAAAGAAGCTACCTTGCAAATTGGCACAAGACAGTGCCTGTGGGCTGTATCTGAAAGAACCAGGGGCATGGTACTTTTAATCTGGAAAGATGATCAAGTCTGAAGGACAATAGGAATAGACAGGCTAAAGTAAGAAAAGCTTGGGGCTACTGCCTGCATGTGTTTAGGGTCAGCATGGAATAAAGTACACCTTATTGAAGCAGCTTCTGGGCTAAATTAACTTTGTGGGGAGAGATGAAGCAGAAACATGTTGCAGGATATTGCAGGAGATGAGGTATGAGTGTGGCCTAATATTGCTGGTCTGTGAGGCAGGGCTGTGATCACAACGTGAGTTTCAGGCACTGCTCTTGTGGTGTGTTGTTGTTCCTGCTCCACCATGAAGAGCTGTCTTGATTTCCTGTCCTGATATCCTGATGCCTGATTCTGATGAAGGGGGAGGTGGCATTCTGTCTCCCTCTTGCTCTCATGACTACAGAGGCCAGGACATGTTTCAGATACATCTCCTCCAGTTTCAACATTTCCACTGCCATCAGAACAGTTAGATCTGTCGTTGACTTTTTGTGTTGATATTTCAGGTAGTGTTTATGCTTGGGATGAAAAATTTTAAATATATAAAACACAGGGAAGTTTTGCGGAGACTTAGTTGATGTGGTTTCCAGCTTTGTTTTGACTAGGCTTAAAATGACTGTATTTTAATTATTTGAAGCAAAAGTTGCCCATCAGCTTATTTATTTGATGGTGGCAACTTAAGTGCATGTGGATCAGTAGCATCACTGCTCCATGGTGATTTGTAGAAGAAATCATAATTCTTACTCTACTGTGAACTAGATGAAGTTTGGGAGGTACATAGGAGTGAGTTTTTTGCTTGCTGCTATTGAAAAGAATTTATTGTCAAATTAACGATGACTGCATTTGGCTTTGTAACTGGGTCTCCATGGTACTGATGCTATTACCTGGATGACAAAAATGAGACTGGGAGAAACAGGAAGAGA
Organism: Lichenostomus cassidix; assembly: GCF_008360975.1. NCBI lineage: Eukaryota > Metazoa > Chordata > Aves > Passeriformes > Meliphagidae > Lichenostomus > Lichenostomus cassidix. Next base: position 129,339,838 of record NC_139482.1, read on the forward strand.
ATAAAGCCATAGTTAAGCAATAAGGAAATTGGTATCCAGTAAGATTAAACAATATACAAATAATATTTCTTTCTGGGGTTACTAAATCCTTTTAATATCGTAATAGATTGGAACTAACTTTATTGAGTTTCTGTGTGTTTATGAATAGAGTGTTTCTAGGATAGTAATAAACAATATATTCTGCATGAAATTTCCTTGATGTTTTAGTAAAGATTCACCAGTTTTAAAAATCTGATTATAGGGTGGATTTTCCCTTTTTTCTTTCTATTCCCTGAAACCTGTTACTAACACAGACAGATGCATATCTCTAGATACTAAAATTACTTAAATATTGGCTGCAGTTAATCTTGGGGAGAAGAAATTACCTCATGAGGAATCCCCTTTGAACCAATCTACTCCTTGCATCATTGCTGGCAGGTAAACAGTTGTGAGGAGGTGACTCTTGCAACAGAATTGTTCATGCCGGGAATCAGACTTCTTATATATGGCAATGTTACACACAGCTTATTTGCTGGTGCTTTCAAAATATATGCATGTATCTAAAAATATATACATGTACGTGTGTGTGTGTGTGTGTGTGTGTGTGTGTGTGTGTATACCACTGGACTTTATGCAGGTAATAAATAGTACTATTATCAGTCTTGTGTTCATCCTGCCTATGACTGATTTTAGATTGTTAATGCATACCATGCCATTTATTTCAACTGGCAGTGTGATCATCAAAATTGTGGCATATTCAAGTTTTGAGATAAAAACATACATTTCAGTGTACAGAGGACTTCGTAAAATACAATTTTGTTGGTAATTGAAAACTGCCTGCTTGTTCCCACCATTAACACCCTTCCTGTATCTTAATTCTCAGAAACAATAGGGTACAATTTGCTGTTTAATATGAGAAATGAGAGGAAACCCATAGCACTGCCTAGATTCTTTTGTTCACTCACCCAACCCAACAATATATTTCAGGTGATGAGATCAAATAGTCTTCAGCTTTATACACTCAACCAAGTTTATGATGTTTGCAATTCTGCTTTTTATGATTCATGCCCTTTACTTAGCTAATTCCCCAAATACTTTGTATTCATCTCCGGACTGTGTGGGTTATAATCTTTATATCTTGAATTTAGCAGGCAATCTGTCTCCCTGCTAACATGGGGTTTCTAAAGAATTCTGTTCAATAACACACAGCCAATAATATAATAATAGGCGTAAGAAAGAGAGACAACATCTTTGTTGTAAGAAGCAGAGCCATGAGGCACTAAATTGGTAGGAGACACTAGGGTAGATTTCTGTTAATTTGCTTAAAGGCTCAGTTAGGTGAGACATTTCCAATTTCTAAAGGAAATAACTCATTCTCCTTAAACAGGTAAACTGTTGGGGTTTTTGTTTCATTTCTCCTTTTTGCACAGAAGGTTTAAGGGTCATTTGTGTACATGTGTCCACGTATTTATTTAAGATAAACATTGCTCTTGTCATTTCAAAGAGTGTGAAATACTATAAAATGACACTAAAATGCAAATGAGTTATTGAATTAGTCAGAAGCTACACAAGAGTGAAATTTTATGTTATTATGGAAAGCACTGTAATTCATGCTTTATGTATATCATGCTGCCATTATGTTAAACTTGCAGAGAGAACCTTTGCTTTGTTTTGCTAAAGAATGGCTTTATTTAGCTTCTTTTGGGACATTCAAGGGTTGAGATACTGAGCTAGAATTTGCAACTCTGTGTTCGTTCCCTGAGCTTTAATTCCCACAAATTCCCAGTAATTCTCATTGTACAAACTCCTGATGCCTGTCATCTAGGAATGGCCACAAATGCACTTCACCATAATATTTCTTAGGAATTATAGATACTTGCTAACTGTCTGTAGCTCTCTAAAAAAATTTTCAGAGTTGGTGTTTGTTCATGTGTGCATTAATGCCCAGAAGAGTGATACTTCTCGCTTCCCTTGACGAACAGTCACCAATACGTATATCCTTCCAGTGCCTGCTGCACGATCCAAGTGGAGCACTGGGGAGAGCTAATGTGAAATACAGATTGCAGTATCAGCCTACTGAGACCATGACTTCTCTTGTGGAAAATGAAATTTTGCAGGTACCTGGCTTTATTTCCAGTGGCATGGTTTCACACCCAAAGTGATCCTGTTGCTGGGATGTTCCCTAGCTAGGCAGCTGAACCTGCCATTCATTATCAGTGTCTGGGGTCTGTTAGTGTGCTCCTCTGCCTGCCAGCAGCCACCTAGTAATATGTCAAGTTGATTCTTTGGTATGCCTCTCTAAAATATTGCCAGGGGTTAAGGTAAGGATCGGAATAGTTAAAATTTTTATGCCTCTCACACTGGGTTATTTTTTTATGTAAAACTCACTTTTGATGTAGTAGCAGATGCCTATTGAACTCTTAGTGGTACACTCTAATAAAACCAAACTTCTGTGGAATGCTTTCCTTAAGGTTTTGAAGTGTAGTTTCATCTTCAAGAAGCCATGAGCGTGTGCACACTGATGCTGGGAGAGATTACCTTCGTATTTTTCTAAGAGTTTTTCTCTTGTATTATTGTCTCAAATACAAGTATTTGAAATCCTCTGAATAATTCTTATTCCACACATGCAAAAAATCTACCAACTAAATAAAAAAAGAGGACCTTTTCAAGGAGAATAATGTTATTCTTAAAACCATGCTAGTTTAACTTTATTTTGACAAATCCTTGCTAGAGGATTTGTTATTTTCAGTTTTCACTGGTGTATTTTGAGACTTTTATGTGAAATGGACAACCCTAAAATTTCAGGGATCCATTACTTCTTCTATAATTAGAAGCAAAGTACCACCCCATGTTGTTAAGCAATCTCTTCTTATCTCTGTAACCAATCAACAAAATTGAATTTTAAGTATTGTGGTCATTTTAATGAATTACTGCTCAAATACTGTGAAATATAGTTCCTCAATTAATGTCCTTAAAAGTTAGGATTCTCTGGCTTATCTGTAGCATACTTTGTTTTTTCAAGTAAGATAATATAGCAATTTAAAACTATTCAAACTATTAAAAACAAATAACTGGGTGGGATCTAACTTACCATGTGTGAATAGTCCTGCAGAAGAACCTGCCTGTGTTTTCTGTGTCGTAACTGGGAAATGTGGATTCCTGGAAAAACTCCAAGAAGGAGATCCAATAAAACTGTTATATTCTCCTGAATTAAATGTGAAGATGCTATTATTATTATTATTATTATCAAGCATAGTGCAAAATTTGTTGACACTGCAGAGCTTAAATTTAATTTCATTTATGGATTAAATAATTTTATAAGAGTTACAGTCTAAAAATACAGGCTTCCAGCTGTCTTATGTTAAGATAAGTTGTTTAGCAACGTATCAAAACATTTCCATGAAAAGATTACTATCTTTTTTTTTTAATTAATCCCATAGGCAGCTTTTGCAAATGTTTTTGTATTATAAATTATTACAATGAGGCATTAAAGCACATGCAAAGAACAAAATTCCCCCCCATGTATCCTCCTTGCCCTTCAAGTTATGTTTTAATATCACCCTGATAGCATGGTTTACAGAAGTGTGTGTACTTGATCAGGGTGCTATTACATCTATGTAGTACTGATCCCTGATGAAGGATTTCACAAAATCTTCCTTTATCAGGAAAAGAATTGATGTTGATTTCCTGAGTTCTGCACAGTCTGTGCTTTTCTGTCTGTTAGAAGTGTCCTTAAGAGCTATAAGAAAGCAATGCTAAAATCTCTGTAATACTTTCTTTCAGGAATTACAGCAGAAGTCATAGTGGTAGCCTCATTTGATGAACTACACCAAAGAGCTCAGGAGGCCAAGGGGAAGATTGTTGTCTACAATGAACCTTTCATCAGTTATGGTGAAACTGTGCAATACAGGGTACAGGGAGCAGTGGAAGCTGCTAAAGTTGGAGCAGTGGCATCTCTCATTAGATCTATTGCTTCTTTTTCTGTTCACAGGTAAGCATTTTTCTCTTTTCTTCCTGTAACTCATGTTTCAGTGTTAGCTCACATGTAATGTCTGGGCAGGCATTTTTGTTCTCTAGGACCTTAATATTGCCATTTACAAGTGGGTGTTTGGTTTTGAAACTGTTGGCTTCACAATAGTTCTTTTCCCCTGTGCTTTGTCATTCTTTCAGAATGTTTTCATGGTTTTTTTGTTACTGATCCAAATTTTGTATATTTGTTTTAAAAACTTCCTGCATTCTCAAGGCTGCCATAAATATTCTAAGAAGAACCAAAACCAAGTATCTTTGGTGACAACAGTCTGTCAGTGATGATATGAACTGGTCATTCTGTATGTTTGACTGGAATGTAAATGTAGAGTTACTCTGTATGTTTGACTAGAATGTAAGTGTACAGTTTTTGAAGGTATTGCTCATTTTCCTAGCATGAGGCTGACTTGTACTAGATGAAGGAGTAGACTGCTTTGAACATAATTATGTAGTACACTTTAGCAGCAAGGTTTGCAATTCTCACACAGCTTTTTAAGTAAGGTATGTGGAAATAATGATTTTTTTAAAAATGTAAATATTTTTAGATTTCTTAGTACATTATTTGTTTATCACATGTAGCATTGCATTACTGAAATGATGTATTTTAGTCTTCTGGTTGGCTACAGAATTTCTTTTTTATCTGGGAGTTTTTTCCAACTCTGAAAGCTTACACTTAAAATTCTTGTCTGTTGTGAAAAAGACTAGTTCAGGCACAGAAAGGAATTGGAGCAGGGTCCAGCCATATAGTGAAAGGCTGATAGATGCACACTGTTCTTTAACACAGTGTTTTTTAAGTCTTGCACTGGTATTGGTGAACTGAATGCCTGCAGTGATCTTTGTGTAGTAGCCTGCTGGCTGTGATGGGAGTTCTGGTAAGGAAGGCCCAGACAGCAGAGCTGGACTGAGGGCTGGAAACAGGACAGGCTTATCTGCCTGCACACCATCCTGTCCCTGACCTGCAGCCTGGGCAGGACTGACAGGGGCATTAAGTGATGCTAGACACAAAGCTTGACTGCCTAAACTGTAGAGCTGTGTTAATAAAATCATCTACATAAGACAGTATGGAAGGCATACAGTTTATAGTGTGCTTACAGAGGTGCATATTTGGTAACATTCTTTCTTTGGCAAGTGCATGTTCAGAGCAACACAGATTGTTTATTCCTCCCTCTAGCTGCCCAGTAACTTTTTACCCACAGAGGAGTCGCTGACAGTAGTTAATCTGTCCCTGAATGTGTGCCACAACATAACCTGGACTTGTGTTCTGTTTAGGTAGCACCTAAACCTTTTGATCTCTGCTCCTAAGTCTTCTTTCTGCAGAAGTCTAGGCTGGTAGGTGGAAAGGGTGATAGAACTTTGGGTCTTTCTTGGGCTGGAACTGAAAAGTGGCTTGGGAGGCATTTGGAGGCATGCTTGGTTACACTTCTTCAGAGACAACATGAGTGGTCACACCTCAGCAATATGAGAAGTGTGGAAGCATTCCCATTTGTAATGCTTCAGAGAGTCAGAGAAGTCAGTAAAGCCAACTCACTGTATTGGAACACATGCAGAGAACAGCTCTGCTGCCACTGTAGTCATTTGGTAGCATTTTTATATGCTTGTCCTGGTTTCAGCTGGGATAAGAGACCATTTTCTTCTTAGCAGCTCGTACAGACAGTGCTGTGGTTTGGATTCAGCATGAGAATAATGTTGATAAGACAGTGATCGTTTGGTTGTTGCCAAGTAGTGCTTACCCTAAGTCAAGGACTTTCCAGTGTCTCATGCTCTGTGAATGAGGAGCTGCACAAGAAGCTGGGAGGGAGCAAAGCCAGTACAGCATATCCAAACTGGCCAAAGGGATATTCCATACCAGAGGATGTCATGCTCACTATAAAAAATGGGGTGTGGGAGGTGTGGGTCTTGTCTGGAGGGTGCCAACCAGTTCTTGGGAACAGGCTGGGCATCAGTCAGAGGGTGGCGAGCAATTGCATTGTGTATCACTTGTTTTTCTTGAGGTTTACTTATTTGCTGTCAAGGGGGGGGGTGTAATTAAAATTATAATTTTTATTATAATTTTTTACTCTATTTTTCCTGCTATTTAACTGTTCTTACCTCAGCCCATGAGTTTTTGTATTTTTTTATCTGAATCTTCTGCCCATCACACTCAGGGAGATAATGAGCAAACAGCTGCATGGTACTTAGTTGCCAGCTAGGGTTAAACTATGAAAATGCTCCACATTCCCCTAAAGAAGTCAAAATTACCTGTTAAAAGTGCTTTCTGAAATATGAAGCACTTGAATTCAGATACTACCCAAACCTTTACTAGTGTATTTCTTGGTGTCCAACAAACATGATGTTTACAATGTATTTTCTAATACTTAGAATTTTCTGATAAAGCTCATGATAATGAACAGATAGTGGAATGTGTTTCAGAATCAGTTTTATTAAAAAATTATATGGTTTCAAAATATCCTTATTTGATATCATCAAAAATTATTACAATCTATAAAGATTTTCAGATGATTTGTCCTGTCATTAGGTAATGGTGCTGTGCAGAATTGTTCAACTGAAAGTGACTGTTTCTTCTGTTTGCCAGAGTATTTATGGAAGTGCATTTAGTGTGTAATGAAAAGCTTAGAGATGAGGTAGAGATGGAAGGTACTGGTGTTACAGGCGTTTCAGAATTGAATGGAAGTTGATGCCAAATGCATATTTATTTAGAAGTATTGAATTCTTAATTGATACTGGGAGCAGAGGTGTCCCTCTGCAGTTCCCAAAAGCAATTTCAAATTTAGATGCTGCCACGAAGTGTTTTTTCACTAAGTATACTTTCTGTACTATGTTAATTTACCTTCACTTAGGGTTTTTTAGGATGTGGAATGGATTGGTTAATGTATGTTTTCCTATAATACAGAAGATACTCACATCTAGTCCATCACTTCTGTTACTCAGTGATGACTAGATCTGTTTCTCATTTTTAAAGAACAGGATTTGCTATAGGCAGGATGGATTTTCTTATCTCCATGCATTCTCCTATGTTTTCTTCTAATCACCAGCAGTGTGTCTACTTTTCTGTCCTACTAGTGTGCTGTGCTGTATGTACTGTATGCTGGATGTGGTGCTTTTTATCAGCCAATGTCTGGGGCACTGTTTGTTCAGGTCACTTGCCTTTTTGATTGACTGATGGGAAATAACTGCATAGTGTGTTAGAAGGGTGAGAGATGAAAGGTAAAAAGCTAATAAAAAGTTTCTAAATGTTGTGAGTCTTGCTTGCATTCTTGCAATTTGTATGGTGCTGCATTGTCAATCAGAGCCTTTATTTCTTTGGCCTGTGTGTTTGCATGTTCACTGATACTATGAATAAATGACAATGGGATTGTGGAGTTTTCCAAAACATCCTGGAAACATCTTAGAAGAAAGTATCCTCCTCACACTGCACTATCCCACTTTCAGGTAAATGAAAGGTGGAATTTCACAATTTCTCCTATACAATATCAAGTTTGGTTTATGGGGGTTTTTTTGTTTTATTTCTTTGTTTAAAGGAGTTTTTTGTTTGTTTGTTTTTCAAATTTTTCAACCCCTTTTTAACAGGGGCTGCTTATTGTTATTTAGTTCCTCTATTTGCTTGAACAATGTAAGCCACTTTGTGGCATGATTTCTAGGGGATCTTGCAATGTGAATAATATTGATAGGTTAAAACTAGGTACTTTCTAGTAGGTTAATATCCTAGGCTTATTAGGGCTCATTATTAAAGCTTACTGACAAGGCAGAATTAGTGAAATCACAACATGAATTAAATCACTGTTCTGTTTCTGGTAACTTGATGGCTGCTCCTTGTTCCAGAAATGGCAAGTGGCTCCCACATTGTCAAGGTAAAAAGTGTGAAAGGAATCTCCCCCCTTGTCCTATCACCACAGACCATTGTAAAAAGTTCCATCTTTCTTGTAGTCTCCGTTTCCCAGTAATAATTTCCTGAAGTGCTGGCAATTTGGAGGTGAAATATTTAAACATGGATATTAGGTGACAGAATACTGGACATGGATATTAAGGGTGACAGAACTATTTATAAGGAACCTTCTCGAATAACACATATTATTGTAATAATTCAACAGAATCTATAATGTTTGGCCTTCTGTAGAAATCTGGGTGCTTACTTTTTTCTGCTTTAATATCTTAACTGTACTGGGATTAATGATATTTTACCAGTTAAAATAATACATACCCCTACTGTTGTGTAAAATAAACTGATGGGTGTTCCCAGTTCATAGTGGATGTTTTTCACAGTGAAAATACTCAGTTTACAAGGTATGGTTGAAGTTGAGTAGTAATCTGGATTACCAATCCCATGCTACAACAGGCAGTGTTACTAAAGAAATAGTGATGACAAAACTATTTTCTGCTACCATAGGATTGCTTTTTATTAGGATTGCTTTTTATTAAATAATCAAAGTGAAAGAAGATAGAGTAAAAATGAAGCGTTTAGCTGTAAGGCTTTTGAAATTATTTGATTGTAATTAACTGGCTATAAGTCTTTGGGGTTTTTGTTTCCAGCTGTACATTTTGAAACATTTTGTAAATAAAAAGGTATCCTTTTGCTAATGAAATGGTCCAGTATTTTTTCTGTGGTGAATGTACTCTTATGAATCTAAAACTTTCTGTAAATCCTTCTGTTCTTCAAGAAGCACAGATTGGACAAAGTTGTAACACTGTATCTTGTAATAATAACTCCTTTAAGGGCTCAAGAAAGAAGCAAAATTGAATGGTTTTCTGAGAACTCAAAAAGGAAGTGCCCAAGAATCCTCAGGATAAGTGCCAAGAGCCCTATTATTATGGTTTTTTAGATGCTGCAGAGCAGTCTCTCCAATATACAAGAAATTCAATGGGGAATGTATTACAATGCCAAAACAGACCAAGTAGTATTTTGACACAATCTAGAGGCTGTTAACAAGGACACATACTCAGTCAAGCTCTTTTCTTTTTGGACTAAATTCAGCATCTTATACTTACCTGAAGTATTTTCCTTCACTCTTTCTTTCCTTCTTCAGTCTAAAGGTGGTCAAGACACACCACCTGCTTGTGAAGCTCCAGTAACTCTAGTCAAAACCTTAGTCTGCATGAAAGCTGAAGTAATGAATGGCATGGTGCAACTCAAGATTTATGACTGAGGTTGCATAGATGACCCATGTCAGTGCATATGGCACAGGGCTGGTTTATCAAATGTATGTGAATTTGAAAACCATTTCTTTTCCATTGCATTTCCATTATGTTAATTTTCCCTCTTTGAAACCTCAGTTTATTTTGTCCTGCTGTGTATAGTCATGTATACCTTTTTGTATAGAAATAGTTTTCCTTTGTATTCCTCATTGCTTGTTAGGTCATTCCCTTCTCAATCTGGCTGACCATGTGTGTGCATTAGTGGCATTTTTCAGCTCTCAGGTGCTAGCAACAGGGACTTTTTGCCACATCACCTCTTCCCTATACTTGGTCTGCTGCATAGAGTTCCACATAAGAGAATTTCTTGCTAAGGAGGTCTTCTTCCTTTCCCTAAAACTCCATGTCCAAGAAAAGTACTGGCTCATTCACATCAGTAGTGACAGACAGATTCAGCTTCCTCTTCTTGCTCTGCCATGTTTTCTGAATTGTGGGATGGCATACTAGTTTTACTAGGATTTCTTTTGCTTTTTTTTTGGCTTTTGTTTAGTTGGTTGGTTTAGATGTTTGGTTTTGGTTTTAATAGCAAAGAGATTCATCTAGGCTTTAAAATGAAAATTCTGTGTTTGAAACTCTATCCTTCTGTTGCATCCTGAGCCCTGAAGGCTCCTTTCCCTCCTGTTCTGCCCCTCCTTCCACTATGAATGCCAGTATACCTTATTTTTTGCTACCATCTTAAGACTCTTTCTTCTTGTGACCCGTTCTGCTGTCCATAGAGGGGAAGCAGTGGCATGCTGAGTAGGCAGCATCTTCCATCTGCTTTGCACAGGCTTGGGGAATGCACAAGGCATGAGGGCATCAGGAAGCTGTGTGATAATTGCAGAGATGCAACAGTAGTGTTGTAGCATGACTGAAGAAATCAGGAAGTGCCATTGATTATTTGTGAGCACTTTTCACTTATGGGATTAGATTAGAAACAAGAATTGATCATAAGAAACATCTCAATGAGAGACTGTCAAAAAGCAATATCCTGTGGCAATGGGATAGAGCAGTATTGTCTCCTGTTCTACTAAGGGAGCAGGAAACAAGGATAAAACCCTTATTTGTGGTCTAACAAGGGAAAATAAGAGCAGCCTGTGTTTTATGAGTCTTTGGGGAGTTTGTAGAAAGATTCTAGTTATGTTTTATAGCATTGTGCATGTTGTCTTGCTGCCTTTAGGGATATGAATTGGTGGTGCGTTGTGGGGCTTGTTTTCTTGCCCTGCACTTAGAGGCTTTCCCTCCAGGATGCCTGTAAATGTTGTTGACTGACAATTCGTTAATTTTTAGTTTGCTTCCTATGTTCCCTTAAGGCCAACATGCCAGACTAAATTCTGCAGTGCAGTCTTTGTGCTCACTGTTGGGCAAATCCTAGCTGTCAGAAAGAGAACTTGGAAGTCGTTAGAAGAAATGGAGCCTATGTTTTAGGAGATGATCATATTGTACAGTGGGTTCTTGCTTTTTTCACAGTGATTAAGGAGTCAAGTTTCAGGTAACTTTGTAACAGTGAGAAATCTGTAGATGTTTCTTCAGTCCCAGTCTCTCTCTTTGGCTTTTGCCAAACGTTTTTCCCTCGTTTTGCTTTGAACTGCATAACTACTCTGGATTTTGGTCATTTTGGGGTTTTTTGGGTTCTTTTTTTTTTTTTTTTTCCCCAGTAGACAGGACTTTATGTGACATCTGCAATCTTTGTGTAATTTCATACACCTGGCATATTTGTTTTCTTACAAAGTCACTAACATGCTGATGAAACTATCAAGAGCTTTCTCTACCTCGCCCTAGCTTTGACTCTTTCTGTTCAGGAATATGTTCATGTAATTGTGAAGAGTTTCATCCGTTTTGTGTCTAATCATACAAGCAGCATCCTGTAACTTTGGTAGAAGTAGGTAAAAGGCTCATAAAATCTTTCTTGATAGACTGTGTTACCCAGAAGGGTATGTGAGCATAAAAGCCCTATTGAAATCCTAGCTTCCTCTGCAATAACTTCCCAAGACAAATCTTTATCAATGTAATATTCCATTGGGTTTTCTCTTGTTTTCTGGACTAGCTACTCTCCTAACATTACTGAGTCATACATTTTGTTGGTGGCAAGATTGGCCATCCATATCATGGTTAACTCTGATATTGTTTGAGTACTGTGAGCACCCACTGATTAGTTTTGGTAAAATCCTGAAGTTATTAAGTTTTATTCCACCTCTGCATTACTGGTTCATGTATATAAAGACATTGAGTTTATAAAACTGCCAAATCATGGGTTTCCTGTATTGGTCTATAAGGAGTTAGAGCTGTGCTTGCTGTGGGTTGAGCACCAGGAACTTCAGCAATTTCCTGTGATTTCCTGTTTCTCTCTGATCAGCTCCATCTTCCTTCAGTGCTGCCAACCTCTTTTGAGTTTGTATGAGTTGTGGTGCCTATGAAAACCCTGTTAGTAAGTTCAGAACCCTCTAACATGACTGTAATGTCTGGATGTATCAATTTCAGGTTGGTTTTAATGTTCTCACAATACTCGGTTTTTTTGATTATACCAGTGTCTCTCAAGTATGTGGTGATCATAAATGTAGAGGATTGAAGGAAAACCTGACAACAAAAAGGCAGATAAAGATTACAGAGAGGGATCTGAGTAATACAGTGCCAGTGAAATAGTTTCTCAATCTGTGTATTTATTTTCAGCTGCTGATAAGATCTGAGAAATATGTGGACTGTTATTTTGTTTCTCTCTAATTCTCCATATTTCTTCTGTAGAAGCGCAGTAACTGAGGACTTTATCTGGAGTGTTCATATACAGAGCACATGAGCATTTGGCCCTGGACAACTGGAAAAGGTTAAATAGTACCAGAAGGTTTGTGCCAGAATGCTACAGAATTGGTGTTTGGGGTGTCCTAGCCTAATATTCTCCTTTTTTCATTAAACAAACAAAAAAATTAAAAAGAGAAAGAGAGTAAAGCCTCTTTCTTCATGTATTCTAGGACTACTTTCAAGTTACACAGCAACTCACTTTTGAAATTTGGTCCAGGCAATGCTGAAACAGCTTGTACAGAGGTCTACTGTATAGTTCACCTGCCTGTCCAATTTTTTCATTTTCATGTCTTTTTCCATTATTTTATTGGTTTTCCAGTTTGTATTTCCCACTGAATATTGTCTCTACTTCCTGCATTACTCAAGATACTTTTTCAGAATCTATTTGGCATTATTTTTAATTTAATGATACTACTAAAATTTGTCTACATATTGCAGAACCATTTCAGATAATATATATATAGAAGTTTTTTTTAGGAAACATGTTGTGTCTGCTCTAAAGCACCCGAAGTATCCTTTTCAAGGTTTACTGCTGATTTCCAAAAGTGAGCACAGGTTTTTGCAGGAACTTTGGCTGGATTTTTATGCACATATACAACATAATATTTTGATATATAGCTTTTTACTTATGTAAAACAAAGAAGCAACCAAATATAGGTGCCAATTTTAAAATATATTTGATTGCTAGTCAACTGTTAATACCCATAATTTCTGTGGTTAATGCCCCAGACATGCAGAGGATTTGGAAATACTAATTCCTAATTTTGTTTTGCCTTGTTTGCTTAAACATGTGATGAAATGAGTATAGTTTATTCCAACATATTATGATTTCTCTTTACAAGAATGCTTGCACTGTTTTTCAGAGGGCAGGGGGCCTCTTGTTTCTGCTGTTTCTTCCACTTCCCACACTCTTACTTGTGGCTTGTTCATATGGTAGGATATTTCTGTGTTATTTCATTAGGTATTGTCTTCCCATAGGATAGCCTCACCCTACTGTGTTATCTTTACTACAATGTATGTCAGATATTTAAGTATGATTAGCTAGATCTATTTGTATGATGAAACCACTTGTTTATGGCACACAGATTTTGACTTGTGTTTTCAGGAAGTCAGAGCCAATTGTTCCACAGTTGTTTAGAATTGTTTTCTCGATGTAGGCTGGTTTTGATGGCCAACACTAATAATGGGCTCTTCCTGTAGAAGCAATGTCTTGTGCCTCAGAAATGTAACCATTTCAATTACTTTAATCCTTTTCTCCCTTTTCTCAGATTTGTTTTCCTCTTCAAATCCAATCAGTCACCTGCATTTCTCTTAATGTGTCCATCTTGTTGCATCAAATACTAATGCTTTTGTCTTGCCTGCAGGGTAGGGCTAAATGGTGAAAATCTTTCTCCATCTGGTTTATTAAATGAGAGGTGCCAACTCCTGTCTCTGCTCTGCTAGTGATGCCAGCTTTGATTACTTGCCTGTTGTCTTCTCCTTCAGGCATCTTATACTTTATCTCATTTTGTTTCTATATTTAGGAGGCTGGTACAAACCGCAAGCTGTAACTTTGTTCCCTTCCAACCTTTCTTTTTAAATCTGACTTTGGTTAGGTATTTATAGATTGTTCCAACTAGCTGGTTGGGTGGCTAGGGTCTGTGACTTCTGCTAAACTGTTTCACCTTGCCTGTATTTCCTGGTCACTATCTGCATTACTTCTGCCTTGGCTGTCTGATGTGATTACTACAAATATCCTGTGAAACACAGGGAGGTTGTCTTTTATATGCTTCTGTTCATTATTATTATTATTAAGCAGGACAAAGGATTAAGCAGGACTGCACTTCGTGGCTTTTTAATCCATTGTGAATACAAAAGAAGAGCTTTCCTTCTAAGAATAAGAATCAGAAAGGAACTGCATCATTTCTGACATATTTTGATTTCAATTTCTTGACATGAGTTTGCTTGTGGCTGTGAAATGCACAAAAAATGCCTCAACAAGAACTATTGAAACTATGTACTATTTATCTCTGAAAAGTCAAGATTGATTTGAGACATTTGTGCATCTAAAAACAAAAGATACTTTTGTCAGACAAGGGAGAATAACCATGAGAATCAACTAAACCCAAGGATCCTGATGTTCTATTCATAACTCTGCCTTGTGCCCCTGTGGGATCTTGAGCAGCTCACAATCATACTTCTTTTTCCGTGTTTATAAGGAGTGTTAATGTTTTTTGAGTGTTATTTAAGATAACATTTGTACATTGTTTACTGTAAAGAGGACAACATTAAATGTCAGCTCTTCTAAACTGTTTAAGTAGTCAATACTAGATTCTGCAACAATTTGCCTGTGCCAAAAACAAGTAACAGTTGTATTACCATGTAACAGTGGGTGACTACTGCTGATAAATAATCCATTATATAACCATGGGGGTTTTTTTAGTTTGTTAAATTCTGTTAGATTTAGATCTGTGGGAAGGCTCTGGCAGGAGGTGAATGACAGAGAACACAGCTCGTTACATTGGAATATCGTATTTTCAAATCTAATTGTTTAAAAATAATTAGTTAACTGTAATTCAAAGGATTTGAGTTCAATTCAGTAATAACTCACCATGAGAGAGTTGAAGACACTGAAAAGAGCATGAAAGAGATGGAATTTCATGAAAGTAAAGGGCTTTTTCTCAGTAAGAGTTCTTTATCATCAAGAACAAAATAAACTTTAGAAATCAGGTTCTGGTCTTCAAATGTGATTTTACCAAAAATCTGAGGTTTGGAAAGATTGAATTCACAGGAGAGATGTAAGGAGGTTTTAGCTGTTCTTCCGCAATCTGTGTGCTCCTTGCACCTCTTTGGGAAGAAGTTTGTGATCCTTCTTTGAGGGGAGTCTGTGTTTCCCTCTGAGTATCTCTCTGCAGTCTCTATAGAAGGAAAGAAAAATTTTCAGGCTGCAGTTGCTGTTGGGGGGACATAGGAGTGCCAGAAATTATGTGAAGGGATCAGACAACTTGAGTACGTGGTCTGTATCTCCATAAAGGGCATTAGAGGGATCTATTTGTTTATGCTCAAAGACCTTGAGAAGGGACTCAACACTGTCCAGATGCAGCCAGAATCCTGGGCAGTTGGGTTCATCTGAGAGACCATCCAAGGCTGTAACTCCACAAAACTATGTGGAATTTTTCCTCTCTTGCTTAGTTTATAACGCTGACAATCTAGGAAAACAGAAATGGTGTGCTGCCATGTCTGAGAGAATGCTAACATTTCAGTCTTGTCAGAAATGCAACGTGAATAGACAGACCCATGAGAAAACTTAAGCAGAGCTACTTGGAATAACAAGTGCAGCTGCAACTTATGTTTTTAGAAGTGTAACTCATTTTCAGTGCCTAAAATTAGGTTTCAGTCATGTAAATCTTTGTATGTCACTTCTCAGTGACAATCAGTTATGGATTCCTTTAACCCTTTCCCATATAGAGTGGTATTTTTTATTCCGTGGATATTTTGATTTACTTAATGGAGTGGCTTAAGAGTTAGTGAAAGGATGCCAGAATCCAGACAATTGCAATAAGATGACAAGGAATTGGAAAAAACCATTGGAAAGCATCCAACTTAGGTGATGCTTGTCCATAGAAGTTTCCTGAGAAAGTAAAGGAGAATTCCATTCCATCCTCTAGGGTCTTACACATAAGGTGTCTAAAGCTTTTAGTTTTGTTTAGCTTTAGTCCAAATATGTTTATGGCAGAAATTCTAGCCACAAATGCACTATTATTTCCATCTCCATGTGAGCTTTCAGGCGGACATTACAAAGGTTAACAGGGAGCAGGTATTATGAGCTGGGCAGTTTGATTGTCAGGGTTTCAAAAGGATGTTCCTAGACAGGTCTGTTTCCCCCAAATGTTTGACAAATCATGAACTTCCAAATCATGAACTTCCAAGGAGAAGTTGTTTTATCAGCATTTTTGCAGCAAAGCTGCTCAATAGTTACATAGCACTGGCAGCAAGAAGTTTTACCATGTGATTTGAAGTATATCCTGAGTCACTTCAACCATCAACTGTTCATTGCAGGTGAACAGTTCAGTGATTAGATCGGGGATCAAGCTGTCCCCTTAGAACAAGTTTTATTAATACTGGTATTAATCAATGTATGGACTACATTACAAGATTCACCTGCAGGTCAGTGAAACTTTATCTTCATGTCGATGAAACTATTAGAAGTCCCCTTTGAGAGCTGTGTGTACAAAGACTTTGCAAACTGCAGGTGATCTTTGGGCTGCACTTACAGAAGAATTGCTTTAAACTATGTGATAAATAGTTATGAATTGCACACATTCCAGTTTGTTCTGTAGAATTCAGAATCAGTTTATAGACAAGTTATATTTGAAACAAGAGCAATTTCCAGTGAATAATTTAAGTAACTCCATTACACTTACACAGAAGTGTAGTATAGAGTATTTTAGAGGAAGAAATTTTAGCTTGACAGCTGCAAAGTAATTCAGCCTTTGTATATTAGCTTGTAAAACACAGTTCTGTTTCTAAAAATTATATTATGCACTTCTTTCTAAGTAGGTATAATTTTCTAGCAGATTTTATATTTATATTCTTCATGACGTTATATACATGGCCTCAGTGTTAGCATTAATCATTCACAATCAGGAAGATAATTTTCTTGCACAGTGTACTTCAGGGGGTGGGGGAATAATAACTACTTAGCATCTGAACATTGGGAAGAAAATTCCCACGTTTTATTCTGTTACTGTCTTGCAGTGCTGCACTAAGCGTGCTTCAATGTTTTCGTGTATTGAGCCCTAAGGCTGTGGGGTGTACACGGGGCTGAGTGCAGGTGACTCCTGCATGTCTCTCCTCATGGAGGCTGCCTGAACACATGAGTGAGACCCTGGACACATGGGTGAGGAGGAACTGGGGAAACCTGTGACAATCTTCCTCTCCTGGAGCTACCAGGGGTGAACTTGCAGAGCTCTGGCATTCTCACAACTGTCACTTTTCAGGTAGTCTGGAATTCCATCATGTCCCTAAACCCATGCCACCTCAACAATTCATCTGATGTGACTGGCTGTGTGCCTGTATCTCTTGATTCAGGTTCAAAATCATTGGTGTGTTTTAATTTATGTGCAGACTGTAAAAGTGATGATCATTATTGTACCAGCCTCCAGCCTGGTAATGAAAGAAAGCATTTGTGTAGTGAAGATGTTTCAGAGTTTCAGTTTTCTTCAGAAAATATAGCGGCTCAACTGGACAAGTGTCTTGCAGTGGCTTTTAGTTTGCTCATTGCTTGAAATTGAATGCAGTCAGTCCCTTCACTTTCTTCTCATATCCAGTTAGGTTTTAAAGTCTTCTCCCCTCTTCTCCCGCCCCCCTCTGTTGAGGTTAATGGACATGTTTCCGTGGAAATTGGAGTACTCACAAACAGAAGAAAAGATTGCTAGATTTCTCCATTCCCTGTCTTCTATTTTACTTCTGGGATTTAATTCCATTCTATCTGAGGTGATAATAACTATGCTATTCTACTGCCTATTTTTTACTTTTAAAACTCTTCCCTTTAATCCATTGACATAGTTGCCTTTGGTACTGTTCTGTCTCCTGCTGACGTCAGAAACGTGTTTACCCCTCAGTCACTCCCATTCCTACCGTATGTTTTTTTTTTCTAGACTGCCCTTGTATTCCTGTTGATACCCAAGCCTTATTTTTTTCACTTTAAAAATGTATCTCCATGAGGCTTTGTTTGCATTGCCATGGCTTATTGAAGGGAGAAGGTATTCCTAAATGCATATGAGTTTAACATAGGTTCAGATTTTATGGAGGACAGTGTCCAAAGAACGTACTTCTCTGAATGGTGTATTGTTAGAAGAAGGAAGGAAAGAGGAAAAGCACCATCCACATCCCCTGTTCTGTGAGTCTCAGACTTTCTTCTGCCTCCTTTCAGACCTTGCTCTCCTCTATTTACCTCAGTGGTCAGCTGATTACAAGGGAGAAGTTTTATGGTGGCAGGACCAATATCCTCTATCCCTGCCCTTTTCCTTTAGCTCTCTGAATGTTGGCTGTGCATTACCCTTTGCCATTACCATCTTTTGAAAGGAGGAACCTCCCTGTACTGCCCCATGATGTATATATTGAGTGACAGGGGAGGTTCATGTTTCTGGTGTGTATGTATATGTCTGTGTATGGGAGAGCTTGCCTCTCTCTGCTGCTTCCTATCAGTAAGGAATCAGAGACTTGGAAGGACTGATATGGTACCCTGAGAGCTCTAATGCCTCTTCACGCCTATTTGTGCCTGATAGTTTTGATGAAAGAATTAATTATAATAGTGGAAAACATCATTAAATTGAGATGGTATGAAGAGCAGATCAGTATTCTAGACAACTAGAATATTCTAGACAACTAGCTCTTAGTTTGCGTTTGTATTGCTAGCCTTGTGATGACTCTTTGATTTGCTGCTTTCCAAGTAAAGAAAGTGAGGGGGGGGTGTTGTTTTGGTTTTTGATTTCTTTTTTGTTTGTTTGGATTTATTCATTTCCTCCCTGTAGGTATAAAATATAACATCTGTTCTCAATGAGGTTTTTAGAATTTGTTCTGTGTGCACTGGTCTCTGGTAGTAGAGGGGGTCACTGAAGATATAAGGCTTGTGCCCAAGGCTGAGAAGCTAGGGATTCAACCAAAAAATCAAAAACAAAGACTATGAAGCCAGAATCCTTGCAGCTGCTGGCAATTAGGATTATCAGTGGTGTTCCCTCCAGAAGGTACTCTCCTGCAGTACCTATGGTAGTGTGCAGCAAGCAGCTGCATTCTCACAAGGCAGGGGTCTAAACACAGCAGGACAGAGCTTGGTGGTTTGTACTAAGCAGAAGGAGGCCAAACAGGTGTATAACTTATACAGTTCCCTCAAGATGTCAGCTGCTGGAGAGTCATCATCGTCAGGTCTGTAAGATCCAGTGAGTTTCTTTTTCTGTTGAAGAGCAGCTCATGCAAACTTCCATTTCCTACAGATGCTTGGAAAGCTTTTCTACTTTACCAGCAGTTGGATAGTCCCAGGGTAGAACTCATTGATCCTCATTTGATCATTTTACTATTCAGAGTTGTTTTCTGCTTCGTGTTTGACAAACCATATCTAATCCATGCTATTTTTTAAAAATTCTGTTCTTATTGGAGAATTCCCTTGGTGCTTGTGTTACTGAGTATTATAATGAAATATGAGTATATACGTGTAAGTTCCATTCTGTAACCTAGGACATATGTCATTATGGCAAAGCTATTATGCTTGTTTGGTAAAGCCTAATTTTATTGAGAGCCTAGCACTCACTAGATGCAGTTTTCTAAATGTTAATTTAAATTTAGTCCATGTGGTAACAGAATAATGCTGTGTTCTTCTACAAAGGGAATTTTCCTTGGTAAAGCTGGTAGCTTCTGGAGCCCTTCTTACACTTCATTACACTTGTGCTGATGCTGCATCAGTTAATGACTGGTGCAATGAAATCTGGAAGAGACTTGATGGCTGGATTCCAGATATTCTAATCTTGGTAACAGACTACTATTTTATTTAATTCCTTACTTGTATAGTATTTTTACTTCACAGTTTCCTAAAGTTTTCTGTACGTATTCCTATTTGGTTTTGAATTTGACAGACTTGATATCGTTTCAACTTCCTGTAAACCAATAAATCAAATCCTACAAAGACACTATAAGAAGCAAACAAAAAGGGACAAATGATGACAGAAACAAAAAATTAGACTGAATTTATTTCTATTTTGTCAAGTGGTTGTAAATGGGGAATAGTCTTGATTTTATTTTTATCAACCTAATTCTTCTGAGAAGATTAACAATACTTTTGACATTTTGACTAATTGCAATTACAGTTTGGCCTCTCTATCCAGATAATGGTGCGAACCTTGGAAGAACATACACAGTTGGAGTGCACACAGGGGCAACTTGTTTCATAAGGACTTTGTGGTGTTGTAAAAGGGGACTAACTTGCATGGAGTTCAGGCTTTGCCATGCTGCTCCAGATGCAGAGAAAGTTACAGGAGTGAGGGACTGATGAATAGCTACTCTCCATAGCTGACTGTGAAAGCAAGATGTATGGTTTCCCTTCTGTATTGCTACAGTATGTTCCATCACTCCCTTTCAAGTGTAAAGCTTTGTATGTGAGGGGATTTTCTGTGATATGCAGAAATACAAGTGAAAAAACAAAAGCAAAGTATGAGGAAGATATGTGCCTGTTACCGAGTTAAGGCTGTGATCTTGCTGTGGGTATAGCTAGTGATTATTGTAGTCGTGGTTCTCTTCAGGAATGTATCTTAGGATTTAAGTCAACATTAACAAACTAGCTGATCTGATACAAACTTTTAGTTTACATGTGATTCATACAGTGAATATTGCATGGGTCCTGTAGAAAATAGGTGGTCACATATGTATTTAGAGTCTTGCAATGTGTTTGAATAAGCAAACTTAAAGAACACTGGCAATACTTAGACAACATTGATTTTGTATTTCTCAACCCTAGATTGCTTTTGGAGGTTGATGTGAAGAATGGTGCTTTGAGGGTGTGTGTATGCACATTATGGCTGAAATAAATCTTTGTAAGCTTTTGTATAATCAAGTTTTGATTGGCTGGGTTTTGGGGTTTTTTTTCCTTTTAGCCATGTTAGAGTTCTTGTAATGTCATGCTTACTTCTCCCTTTAGGAGATTGCTATCGTTTCCCAAGGCTTCAACTTGCGATCTGTTTTCCATCAGAGCATCCAGTTTAGCTTGAAGCACTGGTTCTTACACAGTTTATTTTTCTCTGGGCATTTTAGCTTATCTTAGAGATAAGGATTGGAAGTGCAGGAGCAAAGTAATGAAGCATGCAAGGTCAGGTACCACAGTGACAAGAGTTAGAACTTACCTGACACCAGCAGCACATCTTTTCATCCACATTTTTTAGTTTCTCCACAGGTGATTGTTTTACTCAGATGAGAAACTAACTAGCTGCTTTTTGAGTTTTTTATCCTCCCTTTGCACTTTAGTGTAAGATAGAAGCCACATCTGTTTCTTGCCAGTCATTTGACATGTAATTTTAACAGAGAAAATGTGCCTTTCTTTTTCGCCTTCTCTGTGCCTTTATTCATACCATGACTCTTCTCTCAAATACTTTCCAAGATGTGAAATCTAGGGGTTTAGCAAAAGCAAAACCCAACCAATTCATTTATCTGAATCTTGTCAGCTGCTGAACGAGAATGTCAAGACCAAATGACTGTGAGTTTGTATTAACATTGTTTTCCATTAATAGTTTAAATATGGATGTGAGGTAGTTCAGTAGATCTAAAATCAAAACAGGTGCTTTTGTTAAGGAAATAAAAAATAATGGAAGAACTACTTACCATCTCTTCTGAACACCAAACTATGGTGTTGGTCTGGGTGTATCATATATTAAATGGCCTAATTACCCTTTAAGTTTTGCATTACCCTTTAATTTAGGCTTTGTTAGATGACAGCATTTTTCAGAGAGTGTGTGTTTGAAGCAACAGACCCTGACACCACTCCCAACTAGTAGTGGGAAATGCCAGAGGTTCACCTTGCTTGCCTAGAGGTGCCAATGTTGTAAAGTTGAATGCTGATTCAGAGTCAGGGTTGCTTTGTGATCGATATAGCTGGTTTTATGTGATGTTTTCCTTTCTTTTCCTTTTCAAGGTGCAAGGAATGGTAAAGGCAAGAGCCTTTTTTTTTTTTTTTTTTAAAGTAAGATCCTTTGTCTTTTCAAATAATAGTCACAAATTCATTTTTGTTCAGACTCAATGAAAAAAAGCTTCCTCGACCCACCTTACTACTCCCTCCCCCAAAAAAGAAATTATTTTTCCTGAACTGCATCCTCTTTGTCCTGTATTGAGCCAGACTCAGGAATGTTTCTCTCCATCTGTTACACACAAAGTCTGCTCTTAATATCTATTTCATTTAGTTAATTCTTGCGCAGGTCTTGCCACATGGTCAGTAGCCTTTCCAGTTCTTGGATATCTCTGCATAAAAGGCACTTAATTTTCTTTACTTAGGTTATTTCTTTTATGTACTGTTTGTCACTTTATTAAGCAATTTATTATGTAGATGATATACTTAACATATGGCATGTTTTGCATGCATGTAAACTTTAATCAGGTGCATTCCAGGATTCTTAGTGTCTGCCACAGATGTTTTCTGTGCAAGTTCATCTTGTAGCATTAGGAATATGCAGTACTGTGTTATTGCTTTGTGTCTTTGTACTGGTAATGCTTAGGGTCCATTTCCCTTTTTGTAGAAATCATTTGGACAATTGTCCATTCCTGTCAGGTCCTGGTATCATCTGAGCTGTTGCTGGCTCTGCCTGCCGGTGCCAACATGACTCAATTTGGGTAGTAGGGTTTACTGTTGTAATCTTGGCAAAGCAGTAGTTTGAGCATACAAACGACACTTCTGGGTGACTTCAAGGTTTATATTTTAGGCTAGCTGGGTAAATTTTGTACCTGCAAGCATTCATTCACTTGAGGTGTGTAAGCATGTGTGAATGATAGCGGCTTGTCAGAAGCTTTATCCACAGTTGTGGTGGAACATCAGGATGGAGCATCTGAAAGAAATGTAGTTGCTGCTTATATTGGAGAAAAAAATAGTTTTTTCAGGGGTTTCTTTTGTTGAGTATCTGAGAAATAACATGGATGGTGAAATGAGTGATAAAACTTGAATTACTGCAATTCAGCATACACACCATGTTAGTACTAAGACAAACTTGCCAGAAGATAAAGGTGAATGCATTCATTTAAAATGAGAAGAAACAAACAGTTTTTGCTCCATTTTTGAATGTAGGATTTGGGGTTTTTTTAACATTAGTATATAAAATTGTAATCTCTTTTTTTTTTTCAGTTGGTTGTTTATTTTACATTATTTGAAAAGTCCCTTGGTTAACATGCTGGGTTTATCCCCAGACACTCAAAGAAATATTAAACATATGTAGTAAGTTATCTCAGTTTAAAAGTGGGGATGAGGGTTGCCTTTTTTTTTTTTTTTTCCTGACAAAGGGAAAGGGGGAAAAAGAAAAAAAAAGGAGATCTGAACTTATAAGTCTATGTGAGTTTATCCCACTCAGGGAATGTTACATGGCACAAGAGATTCTGAGTTTCAGGGTAAATGTTTTTTGAAAGGTGAGCTATGGGTCACCTGAACTGCAATGCTGATGGGATGAGGCACAGCCTTTGACTGAGGTTCAGCTGTAATTAACTGGGTGCATAATCTCCTGAACTGTTGCCACTTAATAAACAGACCTGTCTATACTCTGAAGCAGCTCCTGTAAGACCTCTGTAACTATTTTTTTGTGTTTTCATGTCAAGTAAAACTGTTTTTTAGTATTTTCATGTCAAATAAATACATATACATATACATATCTACTCTGCAGGTTATGCTATTGATTACAATATGACTTATTATTGAGAAGGATTTATTCTTCTACACAAATAGAACTGAATAATCGCTTCCATTTTACCTAATCTATAACTTTACAAACTAGATTTCTTCTTTCTTCCTTACAGTATCTCCTTCAGGAATTAAGTGGATTGTTTTCCAGTTTAGAAGACTTACAAACGACCCAATTTTTTTGTTTGTTTGTTTTTTGATTTTGCTGAACTGTATAAAAAAATGTATCTGCTACTGTAAGAAGGTTCACAGGTGAAGATTTTCATGCATTGTACATAGTTCTGGGCAACTGGTTTTGGGTGGCCTACTCGAGCAGGGGGGGCTCGTCCAGACGACCTCCAGAGTTTCCTGCCAACTTCATCTGTTCTGCAGTTCTGTTATTTGGAAAAGAGTGTTAAAATTTAGTAGTAAATTTTAATTTCATTACTTGTCACAGGAAAAAAAATGCACTTTAGGCAACTTGTCACAGGAAAAAAAAATGCACTTTAGGCAACCTGTTCACTTTTTTTCTGGTAAAGCTGTGAATAAAGTGTGGTATCAATGCATGTCAAAGCATGGCAATGACCTAAGTGGAGCTGACAAAGAATAGATTTCTAGACATATCATAGTAACAGTCAGATATTCTGATTAGTGTAAAAACACTTGCTGTATTTTATCAGAAAGCTTATTAAAAATTGTAGCTATGTCCCTTTTGCGAGTATGGTGGAGATGGTCATGAATGATTCTTTATAATAATTGCATGATAATGCTAAAAATATTACAGAGCTAAGTTGCTAACACTGTGTTTTTTGGTTTTTTTTTTAACAGCCCACATACTGGGGGGCAGAGCTACCAGGCTGATGTACCCCAAATTCCCACTGCTTGCATCTCTGTGGAAGATGCAGAAATGATGTCACGAATGTCTCTCCGGGGCACTAAGATTGTTGTGCACCTGAAGATGGGAGCTAAGACTTATCCAGACTCTCCATCCTTTAACACTGTGGCAGAGATAGTTGGAAGAAAGTACCCAGAGCAGGTAGGTGAGAATACACAAAAAGAAACTTATTTTTTCTTTAAAATTATGAAAAAGACAAATAAAAAGAAGAGCCCTTTCTAAGAAATATCTAAAACAAGTAACTTTTATTCACACACTCTTCCATATTTCAGACATCTCAGCTTTTCAATCTTTTTCAGGTAACAGGTTTCATGGCTATTTTTAGCAGGTGCTGTATGTGAGTTTAGAATAAACCATCTGCACCACAAATTCTGCTTGAACATTAGTTAATCTTATATTGTTGGTTTCCATTTAGAAGACTTTTCATCTTTCTTTCTTTCTCTTTTCTTTCAACTTCTTAGCTAAAAATCACACAATCTACACTCATGGTGCTGAAGGACTTGTGCCTGGTACAAGGTCTTTGTGAGCTTACAATATGAAATTACTTTTCTGGCAGTGTATTTTATTGTGAAAATGTTGATACAACTTCAATTACAGCAGCACTAGAAATTGCTGCTAGAGTACCTACTGAGCCACAATGCTTTTTTAAACATTGTACTTTTATGGCTTCAGTGGAGAAGAAGAATGACTATCTCTGACCTTTAAACCAGTCATAGCTTTTAAAAGATTTTATCTTTTCTGAGATGATATTTCTGTATCTCTGGCTTGTGGTGTCTAGAAATCCTCAGTGTTAGCATGAATGTAGAGTTTCAGCAGCTTCATGACTGGGTAGGGGAAAAAGTAGCTACCCTGATAGCTGATTAGCTTACATAACATCACCTGTGAGTCTAGCATCATGAAACACATATTTACCAAGTTAAATGCTCTGACTTCCTAATTAGGATGCATTTAATTTAATTGTATGTCATCCGCATTTTTAACGATGTTTCTAACTAGTATATAGGCTATCTTTCCTGGATTATGTTTGGTGTATTTCAAAATTTGACATTTCAATTCAGGTTTTGAAGTGTTCAAATGTAGACTTCAAAGATATGTTAAGGTGTTTGCCTCTACTTGATTTTCTCTTTGCTGTTCTGCTCTGTTTCTTTAATTAATGAAGTGGATTGGGATCTCTTCACTACTTCCACTGAGCAGCTAATTTTTTTAAACACTGGGTAAAGGCTTATTTACAAGCCCCCTGCTGATGTTAATGGAAGTGGTTAGTGGACACACTGAAAATGTAACCAAGAAACAGAAAAATAAAACAAGTGAATGTTTAGATTTTTTAGTACTCAGTTCCTTTTGGAGCCCTAATGGGCGCTTCACCACACTCATTCCACTGTGTTACTCTGGTAAAAATGGGAACCTTCTAGCTATTTAGACAATAAAATACATTGTTGATCGAAACTCTTACAATGCCGTCTATGCCAAAGTATTTCAAAATGCAGTACAAATCCAGGGGAAGAGAAAGGTGCCATTCCCACAGGCCAAAATTTCAGTTTAAGTTTTGAATTGAAACAAAAACAAACCTGAAACTCTGAACTCTGGGTGAGAAATCAACAGTGGGTGGTATTGCTCTTATAAACGTCTAAAGCAAAATAGTTTAAAATTTGGTTGAAACCTGTGAAACATAGTTGGTCACAGGTATAGCAGCAAATTATAACTTAAACCTGTGAAACTTTAGTTGAAAATGAGGGTTGCTCTAGGACACTGAAGAAGTCTGGTGAAAGGTGATTCAGCTCAAGGTGTAACTGAACATTTAGGTATACTTGTGTTTATCTATATATTGACCAGAATTTATTAGACTGCTTGATTTATAAATAATTCAGTAACTCCTTCAATGAGATTTTAACATATTTATTAAAAATAATCACCATGAACTGAAATAATATTTGTCTGACAAGCTTATGTCACAAGTAATATTAATTATTATTACTAAAATCATTTAAAGGAGAAAATAATTTATTTTATTCTTACCTGTTCAGGGTTTTGGGGTTTTTTTTGTTGGTTTTTTTTTTTTTTTTGCTTTGTTTTTTCTTTATTTGACCACTTTTGCAGCATATCCAGCTCAGTTCCTCCTTTTTCAATCATTTTTCCAATTGTTTTATGTGGATTCTTTCCCATAGCAATTGGGGCTTGGGAGGTAAAACTAGAAACATGTTAAGGAAAACAGAAAAAAAGTAGTTGACATATTTTTGTTATATTTTCCCAAAGGTTTGCTATATTTTAGACTTAGCATTTTGAAAGTCATTGCTGCTGCAAGCAATGTTGATATCATCCAAATAGATACTCAGAATTGTTCAAGTTGCAAACCTTATTTTAGGCACCTGTGCTTAGCTTAAACACATTAGCATTTCCAAGTAACCCAAAGCAGTAAAAGAAATGTGATACCTACTTTGTGAAGCTTCAAGCTCTCAGGGATGCATTCATCTTCAGAGGCAATGACGTTACATGAGCGCACATGTCCTGTGTCTTTTTGAGGCATCTCTGTACCCATTGTGCAAGTACTTTTGAAAAAATTGATCCACTGGTACTTCAGGTTCCCTTTCTGCTTTATCTTTCTGTTTGGCCAGCCAGTAGGCAGTAAGCAAACATTCCAGCTAAAAAAAAAGTATGGTGAAACCTACTGCCAGCTGCAATTTTGTGGTATCAAGTTTTCAGATGGTGTAGAAAGCATTTGAACAGAAAAAGGAAATGGATTTTGTCATGCTATCAGTAAAGTTCAGTGTCTCCCCAATGTCTCTGTTCTGTTTATAATTGTATTATTCCTTCTAAGTTAGGAAAGGACCATTCTCCCCAGACAAGACTCTTCCTGTGTCAGAGCAGGTGTGATCATGTGTGTTCAGAGCAGAGATATCCACCACCCTCATGAGAGTTGAGGTCCTTTTTTAGTGCCTGCTCAGGCCTGATTAACCTCTACCTGCCCAAAGTAGGTGAGCCTGTGTCTATGAGATAATGAATTCAAGATCAACCTTTTCTTCATATAAACAGATGGGAAACAGTGGGACCAAACATGATATGACTTGTTGTCCTGGCAGCCTTTCTGAGCTTGGGATCCCATTCTCACGGTGCTTAGGACAGCAGAAAGAGTAGAAAACCTGTGGTTTGTGGGACTTAACATATTTAAGCCTGCATGACTACTGACAGTTGAGCCAAAGACTTTGTGAAATGACAAAGGTATGGTAGCAGGACTTGCTGAGGTCCAGGCCATTGCAGATTAGAGACATTTGCAGTCCATTTCTGACTTTTATCTTGGAGGAGTACTTGAACACTCCATTGTACCCATGCCCTTGCTGTTACCATTCTTTTGTGCTGTATTGTGTGTTGGTGAGCTGTTTTATTTAAACTATGTAAGCTGACACTGGAGACTGACTGACTGAGAAGTTCACAAGTTAACTAATGTGGTTTTCATTTGAAATTCAGGCAGAGCTGGCAGTAAAACATGTTTGTCTTCTAATTTTAATACAGATGTAACATGATTGGTCTTAAAGTGCAGCAGCAACCGTTCCCATCTCTGGGGAAATGCTATAAATAGCAGCTGTTTGTTGTTAATCTGGCTTCAATGTACCTAATGTGCCAAACATGGAACCACAAAATATGTGATTAACTGAAAAGGTATCAAAGTGGATAAAGATAAAACTCTTCTACAATCTTGATTTTCCTTTTGATTACAAAAGTGTCGTTTTGTACTGTGTATTTCTGGATGTTCTGTGCTGTTTTACTTATCCTACAGTTACTAAGTGATGGAAAAACTGTTTCCTAAGTGCCCTACAAAATACATAAATTTAATGGTTGCTCATTATTCTGTGATCCAGCATAAATACTTCAGAGCAGAAACAGAGGAGCTTATAAATGGCCTTTTCAGAATCCTGGAGAGCTGTTCCAGGAATTCACTCAACAAGGCTTTTTTGCCTCCTGTTTTTATGGAATGCTGTATCTACAGCATGTACCGTTCAAAAAGTGTCTCTATTTTGAACACCACAGGCATGAAAGTCCATTGAGGAATGTACTGTACCTTAGAGCCAAGATTGAACTGTGCTTTGAAAGTGGCAGTCCTAGGGATGACCTGAGAAACAGAGATGCTATGGTAATAGCATAGATTGTGAGGTTCTTTACCAGTCTGTGATTGATGTAACAGAACCTGTTCTGCAAAGGAAATAGCTGCTTATTTACTTTTTCATTTTTCTTCCCTTCCAAGTTTCAGAGATCAGCCTTCTCTCAGATTTTGGGATACTGGGCAAAGATCCAGGGAACAAGAGAACATAAAAATTGTCCAGGCTTCTGAGCCTGTTAGGCATTCATGCACATAGTGGAAGAAAGAATTTGTTGACCAAAAATCCACCCCAACCCCAAGAAAAAAATATCCAACACAAAACAGCCAGATTTTCTGAAGACGTATAATACTCAGTGCAATGTTGTTCTATGGTCTGGCATCAGTTCTACATATGTTAACAAAATGTCTATCCATTAGCTCTTTGATGTGGCTTCCAGATATCCCTATCCTCAAAGTAAATCATGCATACAATAGAGCTTTGAGGAGAAATGTTTCAAGAGCCTGATGCCATCACGTTATGGCTCCATTATCACATTTTCTCCATGTGGATTGTTTTGCTATTCATTCCAAAATGTTGAAGGGTTTCTAAGTACACTTCTGTGAGCCTCTCTCCTGTGACTGTAAGCTGATGCCTGTTGCTGCTACAATTTAAGTGAATTTGAAAGAATTAGAGGATTATTATGGAGATTGGGCTTTGAAAGTTTTGAGGGTGCCAGCCCATTACTTCATGACAGTGAACTGAGGGGCAAGGAGAAGTAGTAAAAGAAATGGTAAAAAAGAAACAAGAGAAAGGGTGAAGAAAGAACATTGGCATTGCTGGGAAATGTATTTTCTTTGAAGTATTTCTGTTGATATTTGCTGAAATAAGTAGTACCTTCTGGGTGTATTTGTTTTATTAATAACTGGCTTTGTACTATTAATTGGGGGGGCTATCTTTTATCCTGTGCCTTGTGGGAGTGGCAATATTGCTGTCAATTGTTCTTAAACAGAGGTCATGATGAAAAGTCAAATTAATATGAAACTGATATGGAGGATTTTTTTTTTGGTAACATGACAATTTTTTAAATTTATTTATTTATTTTAACTACCAGAAGGCCTATCAGGTTTTAAGACTAAAGTCCATGCTGAATTTTGTGGTGTAAAGCTTGGCAAATATTTTAAAACTTTAATTGCCTATTTAAAACCCAAGAACTGACTTGAAAGCATTTAATTCTGCTACAGAGAACTTGGAAGTAATTTGCCTTCTGATTAAATGACCATTGCACCCTAATGGAATCATGTTTTTTAGAAACTTTGGTATCTGAATCTGCAATAGCTACAACTTAAATTTCATTTGTACATATAGGGTTGATGTTGTTTAGGGGCAATGGTTGAAAAACTTTGTTCTACTTAGAGGTGGGCATCTGAAATGTTGGTGTAACTAGTGACCCCATTCATGGCTGAGGCAAAGAGCCACAAGGGTCACATTCTTCTGACCTGTATAGCACTTCCTTCCTTCTTTATATGTGGAAGAAAGATTCAAAACTACTTAGGTATTTTCACAAATTATTTCCCTGATATAATTTTTATTGAAGGAATCTGTTCAGGTTCACCAGTGGAGTGTGACCTTTATGAAGTTCAGGTACTTTCCAAATGATCAGACCATGTCTGTAAGTGGGCAGGTGAGAGTGGGAGAGATGGTCAGGTAAACAGTCTCTGCTGATCTTGAAGACACCTGAAGCTGCTCTGTGTCCCAGCTTGGTGACAACAGAGGAGAACCAAGGGATGTGCTCCGCTAGGTGCAGGCAAACCAGCAACTCTTTGAAAGGGTTCTCCTCTTGCCAGCTGAGGCACAATTGTAGTTATTGCATATAAACCATTGCAATATGTGGGAAAAATATATTAGCTTTACTGACCACCACAGTGAGCAGCACCTTCTTAGATTATGCTGACTCAACTCACTGACGTGCCACTGGCAATGTCCTAGGTTTCTGCAGCACCAGGGTGACAGTGACAAGGGATGAGGATGTCTAGGTGGCCTTCCTCACTAGAGTCAAGTGGATTTGGGAAGAACTGAGTGATGCTGTCACCCTACTATACATGTTCCATTTCTATTCTCCTGATGTAAATTTAGACAGTGAGCTTTCTGCCTTCCACCTGAGCTTGGTCACAGATATCACCAGGTACATGACAGCTGGCTGCCCACCCCAGCCCCTTTCTTTATTTGAATCTAGATTGGTTTCTGCCCAAAGCTGCTTACTGGACCTTTGCTCTGTGCACTACTCTTCAGAGTGTTTGGTTGTGTTTTACATCCTAAACTGCAATCAATTAAATTGTGAGAGTAAAAACTAAAAAGTAACATTTGGACTGCTTGTTCTGTTGGCCAGAAAATTCCTCAGAGCATGAAGTTTTTTAGTCCTTTTGATGGTGTGAGTATAAACAGATATGCTATAATATTTTTTCTTTCCATCCACTCCTTTGTCTCTACTCCCGCACAGCAGTTTAAAGAATTACTCTGAGATTTTATTTCAGCAATAATTTACAAATACACATAGGATTTACAAAATGGCTGTGAAAGCTTTTTTCCTCCAAGTTGAAAAAGTTATCTTCTAAAATTTCACTGCATCTTTCTTGCATTCTGATATGCAAGAATATCTAAAGGGTAGTCCAGGGTTTGGCAGATGTAAAACTTGTCTGAGGCATGAAGTAAGAAACACCACAATATTGAGGAGGAAGGAGGAAAGAAACAATATTTTTCTTTTCATTATGAATAAGTAGGTGCCAGAAAGACTAGTGCCAAGTGTCACAGATTAGTCTCAAAACAACTGCTCTCTACAGGGGTTGTCAAATACCTGTACTTGTATGTTTATATTCGTTAGCTGCAGACTATATACTTAACCTTCTACAATAGAACAAGGACTACTAAGGCCTTGTCTTTTCATGAATACCATCCCAAAAAAATACATATTGTCCACGCAAGTCTAATGAAAAACTTCTTGTCTAAGAGTATGTGGGTTGGATGTAGAGGGCTGTTCAACACAGATTCAGAGATTGCCACATAAAGGTCCAAGGTGGAAAATCTGTCTGTGAGATTTTTCATAGTGGACAGAGCTAACATTGTTGGTAGAGTGAAGGGAAATGCTAAAAGAAGTGAAATGTAAAATTATCAGGTTGGGCCTGAGGTGAAAAGAGGGAAGAAGTTGGCCTGCTAAATCACACTGAGATACCAACAGTAGGGTTGTTAGTCTAAGAAATGTGTGATTGCAGCAGCTGAGAGAGATGGTGACTCAAGGATGCAGAAGAGTATGTAGCAGAATCCATAGTTTTGATGGGCAGAGAGAGTTGGTGAAACATGGAACCAGCTGCTGAATTCTGGGTAGATTTGTAGGATTTTATGCATCAGATTGCTGCTTTGTGAGAACTGGGAGTGGGGAGAGATGCTGTAAACAATAAACTGACACAGTTGGTGTGGTGTTTAATAGAATTATTCTCAAGACCTTGGTTTGCTAACAAAGTACATGTTTAAAAATATTGATATAATTTGTTCTTTTTCTTTTTAAAATACCATTGTTATGTAGTTTATACTTTGATCTAGAAGGCCCCCAAGCTTCTGAGACGTTAAAGGTCTTGAACTTTGACAGTCTAGTTCTACTGTAAATGTAGTTGGAATGATGCAAAAGTAGTTACTTTGGTTTGACAAACAAAATACCCTGTAAAACACATAATACCAGTAAAATCTCTTCAAAATTCTTGTTAATAAAATGTTAAAACTCTTGTGAATCTGGCAGGCATAAATCTTAATTAAATCAAAGAATGAGTTTTGTTCATAGAGTTTCTCAATTATTGTCAGTACTTATACCAACAATATGTCATGATGTAATATATAAGTTGTCTAGAACTTCAATGTGCACAAATATAATTCTAATTCATTGTAACAGGTAAATAGAATTTTGGACAAAATCCTGGTTTACATGGTTGACTCTTTTCAATAGTATTTGCCAGAAATGTAAACTAAATTATGTGTTTAGAACTGAGATCTCATTTTTTCTTTACTGAAGTCGCAAAGGAAGAAAAGGGCATTCATATTACAGGGCATTTAACAGAATATTTATTTTGTATTACAGGTTCTGTAGATTTGCTTCTTTATACGTGCTGAAAAGCATATTCCTCACAGTCTGAATTTGCTTTTCACATTTGTTTTTATTCTAGCATTTATCCCATAGACTAGTTTACAAATTTGAACAAAAACATACTGTGTATTCTTCTGGTATTTACATTAGTCCTTGAATCTGATTTCTTCTATAGTGTTTGAACTTAGAGCCATCACAGTTTACAATGTCCTGGTATAAATTATTCAGAAAAAAACCCAAACCCTGTGTTCCATTTGATTTAATCAGACATTTTCAGGTAGAAGGTGAATGAAATAATATAATGATGTAAGGTGAAATAGTCGGAAAACAATATTGCATTAGAAATTGCACCAAATGAGTGGGGTTTTTTTCCCTAGAGTCCCTATAAGAAAATAGAAGTAGAATTCACCATGTATTTTCTATATTTTCATGTGGGGAAGGATATTAATAGTGTCTCACTACTTCTGTAATTCTGAGCTTTTTTTTTTTTTTTTAATTGTATACCGGGTCTTATGATCATAGTTCTTAGTTTTACTTTCAGTGATGTCAGCTGGACAAAGATTTTTCTCATCCTCTTCATGTCCCAAGTTTAGTATGCTGCCTGTGTGAGAAGGTACTTCATGAAATAATGTTCTTTCACTGTAATGGAATTTGTTGCTGCAAGATGTGTGTATATAGATTTACATAAGATAGTTTTAGGACACTGACTTCTGTGGCATGCTGCTCGGCAGGGTAGAGCATATTCTACCATTCCAAATGGGAAATCTCTGTCATCCAGCTTCTTGCCAAGTGAAAATTACCCAGGACTGAAACGTCATGTCCCCCATCCTGTTCTTTCACCTTTCAAATAATCAGGAAGAGGACCTGAGGTCTCATTATTCTTTGTGAAGGAAAGGAAAAAACATATCTTTAACTGCTGACAAGTATGTTCCTCTCTGTCTTATCTTACAAGCAGATAATACAGCTCATGGTTTGTTCTGCTTGTATGACTTTGTTCCTTGGCATTGTAAACCTGAAGTCTTGGATTTGTGCTCTCCACTTCTGCCTGAAGTCCACTGACCTTAGCTTATATGTTGAAATGCTCCAGGGATCTGTTCACTTAGCTGGAATTGATGTTCAGATGATACTTTATTTGACCGTCTCTTAACACGTTCTGCAAGTTGTTCTGCGGGTCCTTCTGGAAGACTGCAGCTGTGCATATAAATAGGCTGCAGTTAATAACCCTATTTATAGTAAGCCCAAGTCTGATGGTTTTTTCTCATTCATTAGATTTTCCAGCCTTCAAATACGTTCAATGTAATAATTGGATTGCACCCTTATCCACTAAGTATGGTACATTTACTTTTTCATTTATTAATTTGGCAGTTTAATTTAAAATTGCCTAGACAAATTTAAGTGCATATTTTCAGGAAAAAGATAACTAAGTATAAAGAAATATAAATAAGCTGTCTTTGATGGATTGGTTAAATTTCAACAAAATTGGTAAGGATAATATTCTAGATTATATGAAAATACATAAATTTTATATCCTTTCATCTGTGGACTTTGTTATGCACACAATGTCCTGCTAGGGATCAACATAACAGCCCTTGATGCTCTTTCAAAATACCCAGCAAGCCTTTCAGAGTGCTTGAGAATGTTTCCAGAATGCTCCAAGTCAGCAATGGTTAGGACTCAAATTACTTCAATTTTCTTTAATCTCTAACAGGGTTTCCAGTGAATTAAGGACAACTTGGGCTAAGTTCACAGTCACACTTCATTGTGACCTTCTGAATCTGGTGGCGACTGGACCGTGGTGAGGGAATGTGATTACAGGTATTGCCAAGGTCAGAAACGTAAAAGTACTAAATACTCTGAAGAAGAAAGCAGCAATTCAGAATGGTCCTGGCAAATTCATAGGAATCATTCATACTCATCAGGATGAAATGGGATCTGTTTTTCTTTAGGAAGCAAAAATTTAATGTACAATGTGCCCCTGTCAAGGTGCCTCATACAAGATCCTTGACCCTATTCCCTGAAAGCAGTTGTAAAATACTCACGACTTAGCAGGCATGGTACAAATTGTATGACAAGGTTATATCCAGCTTTGCCTTGGAAGAGCTGCCCTGCCCTGTAAGAAACCATATCTGAGACATATTCACAACTTGGGGAGTTGAGGAGTCACACTTGAAGAACATGTTTGTGTAGGGACAAGTGGAGGCATTTAGACAATCTTCCATGAGTGCACAATCTCCTGAGCAGGCATCTGTCTGTAATTGCTGCTGCTTGTTTCAAAAGCCTCTGCATGAAAGAGATGGCTTTGTTTTCTAATTATCTATGTAGCCCATTTAAAAATCTTTTAGTGACCTTTCAGTGTAGGATTCTGCAATATCACAAAGCACAAATCTTAGTTATTTAAGATCCAGACAATAATACGTAGTTCGGAAAATACAGAATTTGCATGTCTGACGATTTAAATAATTTGCTGTTAAATTCAATGTTGGTAAAGTGTAAAGGAATCCAAGTTTGTGTTGAAAGCACAAAGAACTTTTCCTTTTTGTTTCTAAGAAGAAACTTTTCCCTAACTGGGAAAGGCTGTGTGTGTTTAAATGTAAAACAAAAATTACTACCAAACCTTCCCCTGCTTAACTGAGAATCACTTAAGGCATTTAATTAAGATGATCTCTGAAAGCCACTATAATGTTGAAGAACGAGCAGCTAGCTTGCAGTAATTTTAGCTGTTAAAATCTAGTGGCATTGAAACTGTATTAATTGCTATAAATAGTTTTAGTGGTTTGAACAAATCTTCTTTGTCTATAATTGCATTTTTATTTAAATATATATCTTTTAGGAATAGATAAGGATTTCTTCTCTCAGGGTGGTACAAAAAGATACTAGCATATTTTCAGTAACTTAATTTTACTTCTTTGAGCACTTTAAAAATCTATTGTTAAATCTTTGTAGCAGAGAACCGATTTTTTTTTCTTTTCCCTTATCTGAAACCACATATTTGATTATAATGTGAATCATAATTGCTAATACCAATTTCAAACTGGTCTGTTGAAACAAGCAGAACCAGAGATCAAAGGATTATCTGCCCTGTGTTCAATAAATACAGCATGTTGCCTTATGTATACTTGGGATAAGACTGACTTGGGGTATGACTGTAGTGACTCAGATAATGTCGTGTCTTTTCTGTTGTGTAACTCAAACCATCCATCTCTTGTGGTGTAGAATAAAAGACATCTTTATTTCCTTTTTTTTGATGAACCAACTGCAGATATAAACTCTGTCAGATGATCATTCACAAAAGTTATTTATCTGAAACAATTAGCATAATGTGCAATTGCTCTAAAACTGACCTACTGAATTAATAATTAAGAAATCTCAGTTTATCCAAGGTTCTGTAGACAGTCCAATGAAGAACTGCCATTTTTTCAGAGCTCCCTTCATTTCCTTTCTAGTGTCTCAGGTTTAATTAAACCTTTGCCTCTAGAAGAAAATAAAATTATTTCTGGCAGAGGTTTTACAAACATGCATCTTTAATGATTTTGTTCTGCAGCTGAAATTGGAATTGACTGAATGTGTGTATCCATACATAGGATCAATATTTTAAAAAGTGATAAATATAAAATGTTTATCACAATCTTCTTTGAGCCTTGGAAAAGGGATCTTTTCACTCTTTGTATTAATCCTTTCTGAGAAAAATAAAAAGGAAAAATGGTAGCATAAATAGATAGCAAAATTAACTCAAACTGTGTGCAAAGGAATGAAATAATTCTACACACTTTTTCACACGCATAATAAATGACACAGAATATTTAATTGTGATTAATAAAACCACTCCATGCGTAATTTAACTATCACAAATTTACAAATCCAAAGCACATGTGAATTCAAGATATCATGATGTGATCTTCTGCTTCAGTATTAGACCAGGAGTTACAACCTTTACCACTGAAACACTACCCACACAGCAGATATTGTGCTGCATTGCACTGATGGGCATGCCAAATTTCTACCTCTCTTCCCCTCACATCCTATCATCATAAACCAGCAGCCTTCCCCAAGATGTAATCTACACCATCTGGCTTACTGCAGTCCCTTTTTGAAGTG
The DNA here is from genome assembly GCF_008360975.1 of Lichenostomus cassidix. Taxonomy (NCBI): domain Eukaryota; kingdom Metazoa; phylum Chordata; class Aves; order Passeriformes; family Meliphagidae; genus Lichenostomus; species Lichenostomus cassidix. The sequence continues at coordinate 129,376,374 of NC_139482.1, forward strand.
GTGTGGATTGTCTGTCCTTCTTCTCCCATTTGGTTGAAATTAAATGCAGGAAGAATTGTTTAGCTGTGTGCTACAGCCAGATTCTCACACTGTGGCCTGCAGAGTACCAAATGATGGAAACCTTTTTGGTGGTCGACAAGATGAGTCAGCTGGTGGGCAGGCTGCAGTTTTGGGAAGAGGAAGGAAGTGCTATACAGGTCAGAAGAATGTGACCCTTGTGGCTCTTTGGCTCAGCCATGAATGGGGTCATTTTGTGGGCCAGGAGCACATTTTTGAAAGAAGAGCTGTACTGAAATACCCATTCTGTTTCTTGTTGTCATCCTTATTTATTTTTGTGATGCTTTAGCTGTGTGCCTGCTCTGCTGTTCTGGTGCTGAGTGCCTGCACATGTGGTGAACATGTCTTCCCCAGCTCCCCCAGCTGGTTTGGGCAGGGGAGTGCTGACTCTGCAAGGCAGGGTCCTGGGGAAAGGCTGTTGTAGGCTGGGAGGTTTCACTGTGTGTTTCTAAAAGGATATCTTCGGTTGACCACTTGGTGTAATCTGTGCAGTGCTAGCCATATAAGTGAGGCACATTTATTTTGACTGCAAATTTTAAGTAACTGCTCTCCAAGTTCAAGGTGACCTACAATGGGTTGCTTCTCCTACCCAGTACTGTTATCTCATTTCTAATTTATGCATTGAAAAGAAATGGGGGAAAGAAGTATTAAGAGAAAAGTTTCTACTTTGGGGTATTTATGCATTAAAGTAACTCCAAATGAACTGTGTGTGCCAGCTGCTATTCTGTCTGAACCTCTCATTCACAAGCAAAACCATGGAGGTACTACTCAAAGGCTCCTACAAGCATGCCTGGCACAATTTAGGCTTCTAGAACTAGCACTGTCAATGTCCAGGTCAGCTGATAAGATGCCTGTGTTTCAAAGCTAATGGTTAAAAAAGAGACAACATTCATGGCTTCCCGAGTTTTCTGTTAAAATGCTTCTAGTCCTTCCTCATGCAGTGCCCGTGAGTGGCGATGAAACTCCTGTTGTTCAGTTCTCTTTTTCTGCTTTTCAGTAACCTCAGAGGACTGTGGGGTGAACCATTAAGACACCATAGACTCAGGTACCAATAATGTATCAATAAGACAAGTGTACATATCCTTTCTTCCTCACCATGTATTTCAACAGTAATAGGACCAAAATTGTACTGGTCTGGTGCTTAGATGAGATCAGTTCACAAATGAAGACCAGAAGACCAAGGTGAACTTGACAGAAGGGAGCTCTAGTGGGACAAAAAGACATGCTGAGACACCCACAAACCTGGTATTTCTGTATTCTACTGAAGATATGTACCCTATGCTGTTAAATTTTATTTAATTGTATTTAAGATATTGATCCTTTTTTACTGACCTTGAATTTTATGGGCCTATGCTATCTAAAGACACAGAATGAAAACTTTACAGTCAGTAGGTATTATTTTCTTGTATGATGGGCCACCTTCTGATGAAGCTGTTGTAGGAGATGTTACTTCTAAAAGTTGGTCCAAGCTGTAGAAATAAATTGCTCAGGAAATAAGATTTTCACTGACCTTTTGTTTCAGAGAAAGTCAACCTTCTTTGACCTCACTTTCTCTGCCACAGAGATACAGCACCATGTGCATCTGTAAACAGTGTTTCTCCAGAAAGAAAATAAACAAAACTTTTAGAAGACATTCCAATATGTGGTTTTGTCTGTTTGAAATAGATTATAGGGCAAACAGTATATGACTACACTGGGGAGTAGTCTGGCATTTGCAGCTCCTCATGTAAAGAAGTGTATGTCCATGGTGGTAAACAGCCCAGAATAGCCATCCCTGCAAGGGTTCACACACAGGACCTGTCAAATAAGAGAAACCCACATCCCCAGTCCAAGAATGCAAGTTCTGCTCTTGGTTGAAGGAATTCCTTTGCCTGGGGATTCTCTTGGATTTCACAGTCTTTGCAGATGCCCAGATATTCATGATGCTAGTAAACACTGGCTTAAGCTTATTTTGCTGAAAGATACAGTAGGCCAGATCCATGACTCATGCTGATCTGTATATTTTTTTTCTTTCTCTCTTTCTTTTGCTGGAAATTAAGCAGCTTTTCAAAGATTCAGCAAATACCAAATAGCAGCAGCCTGTGGGCTAAGCTCCCATCTCATTGTACTGCTGACTGCAGTAGTTTTCTGCTGAACAGAGTCAAGATCTGATGTTAGTACCTTAACTTTAATGTTCTACAATACTCCACTGTCAGTTTTTAAATTTATTGTTTCAAATCTGTACAGTTAGATTGTCTGCCAGTGGACACATAGGAGATAACTGCCAGAAGAGATGAATATAGCTGATGAAGTGCATTCTCCCCAGGAAAAAAATCAGACTTCATATCCATTTATTAGAATTTTAACTTTCTTTTCTACTGGCATCCTCCTTGTCCCAGCCAATCAGTCATATGAGTGAATGAGGTTATTTCTTTACTTAGTCCCAGGAGAAGGGAAAAGACTACTCAGAGATTTCTATTTTTACATTCATGGGAATGTGTTGGTACAATGATTACGGGGATCTTAGATGCCAATGGAAATGTCTTCTAAATTTATTTGCATTTAAAAAAAAGGAGCATATGCTGAATCCTCCTTTTTTTTGCTGAAAGTTTTGTGTTGTACAGTCTGACTGCATACTTAGAGAAAAATCTTTGGCTGGAATACATGTTCTGCACTGCAATATGAATATTTTTGTTCACTAAAACCTACTTATTCCAAGAAGACTTGGAAAACTTTGGGAGAAATTTATGCTGTGTAAGATGCTTTGTTTCTGGGCGTGATGGTGCACAAATAATATATATCTGACATACTTGAGTATGGAGTTACATTGTTCTTGGCAATCCAACCAGGAAGATATTTAGTGAATGTTGTCAGAGCTGGGAATGGACCAGAGTACATACTTATAAAACAATAAATTATAGCAACTAATTTTTCCTTGAAATGATAATCCATCTGAGTTTCTTAGTAGAGATTTTTTTAAAACTATATGTAATATCTGAAATTACATCTGGGAACTCTGTTTTGAATATGGCTTATACAGCTATTTATTCAAGAAGCTGTGCAGAGGATTAAGTGCAATGACTAAATCCAGCAGGTTCCCTTGCTTTTTCTTAGGGCGTGATTGGTAACCCATGCAGTGTTCTTTTCAGCATTATTCTGCATTAATTGAACATAATCTCAGTATTTAACTGTATAGACATGTCTCTTGAAACCTGTGACACTGTTTTCAGTTTTTTGCTGTGTCTTGCAAGAATGAAAATCCTGTAAGTGAAAGTAGATTTGGAATATTTGATTTATTGTCTTGTTTGAAAGTGTATGTGAAAGAGCTTCCCAGTGACGCTGCACTCAGAAACTGTAACTCTTCTAAAGATAAAAGAAATTGTTGTAATCCTTTCACTAGTTAATTTCTACATGCTGTAGATGGATTGCTATGTATCCAAGGAAAATTGCTCAAGGGTAAAAGAGTTTATGACTTCTATTCAGTGCATTTTGTGCAGTAGTTCCTAGGCTAGATGGAATGATTAATAAGTTACTGGTTTAGTAACTTGGAGTGAATTACTTTAGCTGTATCTGAATTCGTAAAAAATGATGCAACTACAAAAATATTTTTTTACAGAGAAATTAAATCTTTTGAACAGTGCTTTCTGCCCTTGACTATCTAATGTACCTTTTTTAATGAAATAAATAATTTTACTGCTGCTTAGAAGGGGACACTTGACATATCATATAGAATTCAAACATTGTGGAGCACTAGACTTATTAAGATGCCACAAGTGATTGTGCTGGAGAAATCCATCCCCTTCTTTCTTTCTAAATGAGGTTTAGTATTGGAATTGTAGTATGCTCCTGCCTACCATTTTGTGCTGTGACAGCAAGTCTGCAGGATCAGCTCAGTGAAGTGGAACCTGCACCCTGTGAGGCTGAGCAGTGGGGAGAATGAAGCCGAGTGGAGATGCTCAAGACCCAGTTGCACCACTATAGTTATACCCAGTCTGCCCCTGTTTTATTTCCTAAAAGTCCATGGTATTGACAGTATTTCCATGAAGTTTGGAGAACTGAGGTATATTCTGAGAAAGCAGCAGTTAGATTACTCCATGCCAGACAGTCTTGCACCTGGAACATCACACTGGTTTTAAAGCATATTTTTGAGCCTTATTTATTTTTCCTCCCTGAATTAAAGTGTAAAGTTTCTCTGGCAAGGGTATAGGTCAAGTGTTTCATGATTCTTACTAGACATGCCTAGGTTAGAATAGCACTTCTGCCATATTTTCCCATCAGAACACGAGGCATTCTGGGTTTTATTTTCCTAACTTGGTTTGTGTTTTGTGCTGATCAGGTTTCCTCTAGGCTTTTAGACATCTCAGCTAAGTTCTTTTGTATGTACAGAATTCTTTACATTTATACAGGCATGTTGTTTAAGGGGAGGGTTTGAGCATGTTTTTGTCAGTAGAAAGCAGACTTAATCATGAACTGTGCTTTTGGTGATACTTGGAGCGAGCAAACAGAGTTCATAGTTCACACAGTTTACTTCTGTGTTCAGCAGTTCCGGCACAGAAACCAAACAGCCGTATCTGTTTAGACTGCCTCCATTCTGCTGAGCCTTTGTAGCCCTGCCAAAGTTCTCCACATCACTGAGCCTCCCCATGAAAACCAGAGACCACTTCACTTTGTTAACAGGGCTGAAAGCCACTCACAGTGTGGCATCTGGGGAGTGAAATTCTTTCAAGAATGAGTTACACTCAACCAGTTAGAGTCGTCAGAGGAGTAAATCAAAGAGGTTATTTGTTTTGACTGGTGCCTGATTTGTTTTTGCCAATATTATGCTCAGTCAGAAAGTTTTTAAAAGCCCCTTAATTAAGTGTGATATTTTTATAAGCAAAAAACAGGCAGAAGAATCTGGTTTAGCTTTCACTGTGTCCTCCATGCAGCAACTTTATCATCTGAACCATACTGGCTTCTTTCTGTTAAGTCTTATAATGAACAATAATCATGCTTTAAAAATTGGGTGAGAAGATTACAGTTTGTATAATAAAAGGCTTAAACAGGGGGCAAAAGATCATACTTATATCTAAAAATCTGATCCTGGGAACTGCTCTGCTTCTGTAAATTGTTTATAAAGAATTAAAAACAAAGTGACAGAAATGTAGATGCCATGATATGAAGTGGACAAAGCAGAATGATTTTAGGAAAAAAAAACCCACCCTTTTCTTGTTTTTCAGTTTTCTCAGCATTTGAAAGGAATATAAATGTGATGGAATATAACTTCAGAATTATTAGCAAATATCCTTACAAATAACCACTGAGGAAACTTCATCTCATCTCAAAACTGTTTTTAGCAGGTTTTGGTTGTAAAGCTACTTAAGGAGACTTAAGGAAAGAGAATAGGAATGAACTATTGTTCAATATGGTTAAAGTTGTTAAAAATTGGGCTGATATAGTAAATGTTACTAGCTCAGAATTCTTGCTGTTGAGCTATAAGTTATTAATTCTTTGATTATGACCTTAAGAAACATTCAATTGAACTAGTTAAATAGGCTATATAATAGCAGGTGAAATTTATGAGGAACTGCCACTGTATAATCTTTGCTAAAGAGATTTCAGGAGATAAAGCAGGTAGATGTCTTTATAATTTTATCATTAATATCAGATTGGTTGTACATGTGATGAACTGGAAACATACTGAATCAATATTAAGGGGTAGTATTTAGCTAATTATAGTGTTTATATCTGGCAAATATTAACACTATGAGTCCTGCAGGATTCAAAGTAGGTTTAAACACTTATGATAGCTTTATTAGATGGGGTAAAATGTTTTTGAGAGAACATTTGAAAATTTGATATTTACCCAACAGCAGGCCTGAAGGAGAGAATGGATTAACTTTAATCTGCAAGTTAAAGATGTGATGGATGCCAGCTCTGACCCTAGATGTAATATATAAATGTATCTATGTGAAACTACCATGTTCACTCATTCAAGATTGTGTGTTTCAGAAATTCACTTGGCAGTGAATATTTTTTAGCTTATGTAAATTTTTATCAGAACAGAAAATGTTTTGAACAGGGCTCATAGGTGACACTTACTGACATTTTATTTGCCTGTTCATTATGATAAATGTTTGTAGTGTGTTAGTTACAGCAGCAAATAACAAAAAAGCTTTGTCCTCATTGCTACTTCAAAATCAAATGTGGGGACCAAAACCTCTTTGCATTCACTGGAACAGGCACTTGGACTCCTTTATTTGGAGGAAGTATTTTTTCTGAAAGTGATCCTGTTAACTTGGGCAACTTCCTATTTTATTAAATAAGTCAGAAGTTGGTTGCATTTTAACCAGTACTGTGAGTTTCATCACACTGAATGTTGGTGGTGACACCACCTGTGACCTTGACTGTTCTGTTCTTCCCTCCGCCGCACCAGCTGCAGCTGTGACACAGCTCTGCCTGCAGCATTTTGTCATCCTTGTCACTTTTTAGGTTCAGGTCACTGAGCACCTTGTAATAAGGACTGGTAGTCTGAAGCTGATTAGATGTTCTAGAGAAATGTATGAAATGGGTTTATTACTTTGACTTTAGTCCATGTTGCTGAAAAGGTACCATTTGTGCTGGTAGTAGGGTGGAATTTCACAGATACTGAAAACTCTGGGGTGCATTTTCTCAGTCTTGAAACCCAGATACAGTTATGAAGTTACCTTCTGTGGGAATATTTGGTACTTGCCAAACTTACAGTTCAATAATAAGAAAAGGAGACTGAGCTGTGTTCTCATCTAGAACAAGGAATATAATTGCCCTCCTAATTTTGTTATATTCAGATATCTGTAGTTGTACCCTTAGTATTCCAGGTTTTCAGGACCCTTAAACAGAATTACAGGGAAGTTACTCTACCAAAGATTTTACAGCTGAAACTAGGGATGTGAGAAGTGGATGACACATAGGGAGCAATTAAAATACTGCTTTGTAAAAGGTTTAGAAGTACAGATTTTAAAATAAAAGTTCCAGAAGTTCAGAGCAAGTACAGAAAGCTGTTTGACAAAGTGGGGGAAGCTGAGGGATTAAACTCACTAAGAGGATTTTGAGGCATGGGGAGTGACATGGTTGGGTAGTAGAAAGAGAAATCCTTTACTCTGTCATGTTTAACTGTGGAATTAGGATTGTCAGAAAAAAAGGAGGTTACAAAGGGGAGGGAGGTAATGAAAAGGATGGAGGGAGGTGTGAATCATGGTATGTGCACAGGGAATTAAAACAAGAATGACTTCACAGGATAGCAAGAGAGAGAAAACCCAAGTTTTTAAATCCTGAGAGAGAGAGTGAAATGAGACATGTCAGATAATAAATTTGACAATCTCTACCTATTCAGCTCTTGTAAAATGGAAGTCTGTTCTCAAAGCCAGCATTCCTTGCAGGCTGCTCTGGGTCCTAGAGTTTTCTGCCAGCTGGCCTTCTTGTGTGCTCACAAATTCTCCTCTTCAGATATTTTTGATGGTTGCATCTAGATTGAAATTCTTCAAATGTAGTATTTTTTCATCCCTTTCTATGACTAATATGTTCAAGAACAGGTAGTTCTTTTCAATCACTTCTTTTCCCAGGCTAATACAGGGGTTTTCTGAAATAGAATTGCCTTGACCTGCCACACCACCACGTAATGAAATTGCAAGGATTTGTTGCAGTTTATGTGTCTTAGATGGGACTTCATCTGGAAGTTCACCTTTAGCTCCAGTTTTCAATCCTGCAAGGGAATAGTATTGATCACTTTCAAGGAATTCGGTGGAAAGAACACAAAATGTAGGCACAGGATGGGGAACAATAGGAAGGAATGATTGTAGAGCAATTACATGTTTCTGTAAGTGGATTGGTAGGAGTGGAGGAAAAATGACTGCACATAACATGAATAATTGCTAGGGATAATCTATGCAGGGAATATTAGATGAAAGATCGTGGAAAACTTCCTGACCATGACATTTAGCTGTCTACAGAATGGCTGCTCACTTAGCTCCCTGAGTTTCCTTGGTTTATGTTTAAATATTTCAAATGCTACAAAATACTGACAAAGAGAAAAGTTTGCTGTCATATTGCATCTCTTCTGCCTCTAGTTTTTAGTCTGTTTTTGTTAGTTCCACTAGCTTATTAAATGAACTTCTACTTTAACAGGCAGAACAAATTCCAGTGTATGAAAAAATTACCTTTGCTCAGCTGTCTTGTTACTGGAGAGGCCTTGAAACATGCCCAGTCCAGAGTGAATTGTGGGCTGTCATATCTAAATCTTCAGGCTTCTGTTGGGAACTGTTGCTTGTTCTCAAAGCTGATTTTTTTTTCCTTGAAGTCAGTGGTTTTGGTTTATGCCCAATTAGTGAACATGACAGAAGCATGTCAGAACTAGTAAGGGATGCTTTCATTTATTTAGCATGTGATTGTTTCCATGGCCTGGAAAGTTTGGGAGAAAAGCACAAAAGAGAAACAAATTAGTTTCTAAAATATCTGCATATGCAGCCTGCAAAAGAGTGATGATTTTAATTTGATAATTGCCCATTTATGTAGCAGATAGTGAAAGAGCCAAAGGTAGCAGTGGCAGAAGTTACACAGCTGTTGGGAGAAGACTCATTGCAGCTGTCTTTATAAAACACTTCTGGAACTGGCTGAACTTCTGCTGGCCTTGCATTTGCAGCCTTGTACATCTTTGATGCTGCTTTGGTATTCAAAATGTGTAGTTTAGTATGGTTTTCTCTTGCTCATCCAATCCTTTGATCACTTCTGTTTTGATGGAAATTGAAACTAGCCTGGACCCTTTACAGCAGTTCTCTGGAGATGATGACTTCCACCTTATGAAATAATCCATCTTTTCCCAATATACATTTTTGGGACCTGCTTTTAGAGCTCTTTCAGATGCTTCATGGTGTAGTAAAATCTAACTCCCAAGGCAAGGTATTCTGCCTTTTTGGGTGATGTTAACAGCGACTTATCCAAAATGCATACATTTTGCTGAGTTACATGAAAGCTACAACAAAATTTTCTTAAAGACACTTTGTCCAATTTGGGGATAAAGTGGGATTTGTTTGTTACATTCACATCTAAGCTTCTCATGGAAAAGAGAGATTAATTGCCTATCTGCTGTCTAAGAAGTGTTACATCATGAGGGTACTGAAAATTTGAGGACATTTGCTAGACATTTGTCCTAATTGCTGGCTACTTACATGGAAAGTTAATGCATGGAACACATTATATAAACCAAAAGAAATAATATATACTGTGAATATTGTTTGTTTCAGAAGGATGCAGCCAGACTAATCAAAACTATATTGAAAGTGCATTAGCTGTAAGTGTTTAGACAAGATCCAGCAAAATGTTCCTTGGCTGCTGTAGAGAAGGCTTATATGCAGCTTCAAAGGCTTTCACACAGGGTCAGAGTTTCCTTGTGTCTCCCTTCTGTAAAAGCCATGAGTAAAAAAGCTGTCTCCTTCTCTGCTTTCCTGATCTGGTTATATGAATATTATTCCTTGCACTGATGTCCTGAATGCATTGTATATCACCTGTGTTATGCATTTCCTTTCACAAAATTTAAGGGGCTCCCACCTTCAGCCATGTTAGTCCAAAGAAAAATGCTTTAGATTACTGTCCATCTTTTGCTCAAACTTTATTTTTGTAATCTGTAAGCACCATTGCCTGCTGCCTTTGTGCTTTTATTTGTTTATTTTGAAAAAGCTGTCAAAATTTGCATTTTCTTCTTTTGCTGTAGGAGATGTTATTTAACATGCCATCCATCACACAATTTAGGTGTGTGGCTGGTGCTCATTTGCTACACATACTGTGTGAGATGTTTCCTTCCAGCAAGCTCTGGGAGAGGAGGAACTTCCAACCAAACCACCAGGCATACAGAATGGTTTCTTTGTGCCTGTGTTTCACATGTCCCAGATAATAAAGTTAACTAGTACTTTCACTTATAAAGGATGCCCAGCCAAAGCTCCAACACTGAAAATGGTAATTTTTTCTAAGTAAATATATACAAATAATAATAAAAAAGTTGCAACCCAGTTAATAGAATGTGACCCTTGCAGAAAAAAACCCCAAACATCAGACCATGTTCTTGTTTATTGACTTTCTACCCACAGAATATTGCTTGAAGTAATTCTCTGCAGAGACTCATGTTTCTCTGGCAAAACTTGCAGTCTGTTGTGGTAAGCATCTGCATTTTGAGAGGGAAAAGCTTTTTGGAATTCAGTCAAACTCCATACTGCACCAAACTAGTGTAACATGCAAACAGTGCTATTTAATCAGTAAGTGACTTTGCACAGTGATAGGATGAAGAAGGGAAAATACAGGGGTGCTGGGCATGTCACTAAACACAATGGAAGTTGTTGAGGTGTAGGGATGAATTCTGAGAAACTAAGTGAAATTAAATAGTCCTTGGTTATAGGTTAAAAAAAAACCCAAAAACCAAAACAACTTAAAACCAAACCAAAGCAAACAAACCAACCAACCAACCAACCAAAAAGAGCCAGAAACCAAAAACCAACAAAACCAGACACAGCCCCCCAGGCCCCCCTCAGAATATAGTCCAGACCCTGCAGATTACATGGAAGGGAGAATTGGCTCACATATTAATTTCTTTAAATGTCTCTTGCATCATGTGTTGTCTGGATTAAAAGGATTTATGTTCAAAAGGTCTTTTTCTCCTATCTCTAAGCAAAATACAAGTATATGTTCACCAGAATTTCGACCACTGGTTATATGGTCACTGTTAAATACTCCTGATGTGATAGTAATATACTTAATAGTTTCCCTTCTATTGAGACCTTTGGAAAAGCAGTTCTCTTGCGATGGCTGATCAGCATGAAGAAAATGCCTTTAAAATTTATGATAGTAGTCTGGAGTCAGGAAATACGATTTAATATCCAGTAAATTGTGTGTTTATGGAAAGTTGTGTGTAATGTTCTGGATTTAGAGGGAAGGCAAATACTGCAAAAACAAAATGTGGAATCATTGAGGGTGAATTCTTCATTTTACTTTATCATGTTTGCTATTACTTGCCTAGGTAATATCACCATCAGTATTTCCCCTCAAGTATAGGACAATGTACTTTTCTGGTTTTGGTATAGTTCTGGGCTCCACAATGTTACTTCAGAAAGACATTTGCTACAAATGTCATGTGAAATTGTAGTAGTGCAGCAGCCCGAGGCTGCTGATCCCGAGTCCCAAAACATAGAGCTCCATCCCGTACAAGCGGATGCCTCTCCTGACAACATCTCATGGGACTCGGAGGACGCCGGGCTGTAGGCTGCACTCTCCCTCCCTCCAAAAGTTTGTGTTGAGTTTATTGGTTCTAAGTTTGCTGTCCCCTCCCCTGCTCCTCCCCTGTTGCCGCCTACCCCCAGAATGTTCTGTTGCTGCCCCGCTCCCATTGGTTCTGTGTACTCCCCTCCCAGTTATACCTGATTTGCTCCCTATGATGTATTCCCTTCCCCGGTTGGTCCCGCCCCTGATCTCCGCCCCGAGAAACCCCGTAGCCCCCCTTAAAAGGTTGTGTTCTGCCTGCGCTCGGGGCTGCTCGGCTCAGCAACCCTGTTGCTAGGGGAACCCCCTCTCGTGCTTCGCACCGGGACTCCCTGCTGAGCCGCCTCGAGGGCTCGAGTGACGCACCTCCCCCGCCTGCTCTCCTCAATAAACTGGTGCCTTGCTCGCCTTCGCCTGTCTGGGACTGCTTTACTCCGAGGGCATCCGGCCCAATTCGTCTTGCTCGCGCGGCTGGCACTGGCCATTGCGCCGGGGTCTCCTCGACCAATCGGGCGACCCTGAGGCAAACCCCACTGCCGCCCGGCAGCGGCTCGAAGGATCCGGACCGCCTGCCCGGAGAGCCTGCGGGGTCTCTCCCTGACCGTGCAGGAGCTCCGAAAAGCCCGTAAGGGACCAGGAGCGGGAAGCGGACTCTCATTAACACTTTAAGAAATGAACTTTCATCTTGTAACACTCTATTGTATTTTGTTTGGGCATGCACTTTCTCATATTGAAAAACATGTGCCTCTCATTTTATATATAGGTTGTTGTTGATTTAAGTCTTTCATGATCTAAGATTCTGAAAACTAAAGATTCAATAACTTGTGGGATATTTAAGGATAATTGAAATGTTACATTTTCTGGTCAGAATGCATACACTTCATACCTGAAGAAGTATGGCCTGTTATGAAGTACTGATTATGAACAGTACTTCATGGAGTGATTTCTGGTTTTCTTCTCTGTGTCCTCCATGGTGGTGAAGTTGTCAATAAACAGTCTCTTTGGCTGAATAAACTGAGAGGAAAATGGAATTGAATATTGGAGAGGCAGGAGAAAAGACTGAAATTGAATGATGGAGTATTTTTCCAGGAATGTGATAAAATCCTGCATTTTCACTATCTCAGGTTGCCAATTTAGGTTGCCTTTTCCCCTGTGTCATTACTATGATTATTCATTTTCCTGTCTGTCAGAGAAAGTTAGTATGATTGAGCCTGAGATGGGCAGTGGGAGAGGAAAGGAACATCTTGAGGAAAGAAATGTTCTCTCTTTTGATTTGCTTGGTAGCCACAGTGACCCACCAAAGATGACTGACCACTCACACCTGTCAGCTGTGCTGGGGTCCAGATTCCACCCTGAAGTTTAAAAAAAATGGGAATGGGGAAGATGGGAGGGAAATTTTAGTTATGACCAGGTACTTGAGCTTTTGGAAACCAATGTGTACATACCGGTGCAACTGATGATCAAGGTGGTCTGGAGAGCTAGCAAAGGAGGGTCTCCAGGTGCTGTAATGGCAGCTGTGGTAAGGGTGGTGTGTGGAGATGCCAAGACAACCCAGTGCTGGAAAATCATTGGCATTCTTTCGTGCAACTTTTGTTATTGTATGAAAAGTCTGTTTAACACCCACCTTTTGCGAGTACAGTTCCTGTTCAATGTACCTTGAGGTTTTATTGTGCTTTGTTGTTCTTGAGGAAACTCAGGTCTCTCATAACTACTTAAAAGCTTTTCTGCAACATATTTATAGCCTGGTTTTCTGTCCTGGTTTTGTTTCTCAGTGTTTCCTTGGGATAATTTGAAGATATTGCTTTCTTAGTACGAGAATCTGCTGTAGCTCAGTAAAGATTACTGTCAAGGCAATCTAGAACACTTTTTTTGTAGGTTTTTGTGTGTGTACTCATTTGTACTTTCACTGGTGACATGCACAGAGCAAAGTACATTACAACACCAACAGCTAAAATCTGTTTCAAGGGAGCAGTTTGTATCAATTTCTTCACCTCAAACCTATGCTGTTTTGATGATACTGGCAACAAGTCATGTTCTCTTGACACACTTGAATTGGAGTCACCCTTTTCTGCAGAGTTGTGGAAACTTTTTATCTGCAGTTTTCCCTTTACCTCATTTGACTTCTTTACTGTTTCTACTAAATTCTTTCCTTGTGTATTTACAAAGAAATGAAATATTAGTTAGCTTTTCTTTTATAAAAGCATGTTTATTAGAACATGTAGACCAGCTGAATCAGTTGAGGTGTTTGCTAGATTGCAAAGTTTGTAGGCAAAGTCCTAGAAATATTTCAGTTCTGTGTCTATTTTCCTTGTATTTCCTTCCTCATTACAATTATAATGGTGTAATTAGGATAGATTAGTATTGAATGTCCTGCAGCTGGGAAGAGTAAAAGTTAATTACTAGAGTGAGATCTGCAACTACAGCCTGAGTTATGTGAATGTAGGTAGTTTCAGAAAATGAGCATGCAACTTATGTGCTTTGGGGCTATATGTATTTCAGAAGGACCCATTCTTTGGAGTAGCTTTCTCCAAGAGGATGTTTGACACATTTCAGTATGGCAGGAGTAGCAGCCTGCTAGCAGAATAGTTTTGTCTTTTTTTCATTCTTAGTAATAGAACAAGTTAATTTTCATTTTGTTTCATTTGTAAAATACGAAATCCAGGTGAACATTTTTGCTTGCTCTTGAAGATCAATCAAATAAGTGCTCAAACTTCATGCTTGTTCTGGCCTTACCTTGCAATCGACATTTTTTAAAAGTCATAATTAAAATGTCCTCACAATGTTGTCACCTTTGAACAAATTAGTGACTCAACATTCCCTTTGGTCTGTCCCTGTCTTATGTGGTTAAAAACTGAACTGTCTGCCTGAAGAATTCAGGCTCTTGAGAAGAACATGATAGACATAAGAAATGCTGGCCAGCATTCAAGCATATTTTCTTCTTTCGACAGGTATGAAGCATCCAAGAGTGGCTTGGAAAGTCAGTAGTAAACTGTGTAAGACATCAGTGGGAGGAGAAGAGTTCACAGATAACTACAGGTTCCTATCAGTTATTTTGAAATTGTTATTAACACTAATATGTGGGAATAAAAATTGCTGAATACACTCAAATAATAAAAAACATGAACCAGATTTTTCATGCAGTTATGTCTGATAAAAAAGACGAGAGTGGATGGATTAGGAGAATCTTGTTCTTCGTGTCCCTATTTCTCTCTGTGCAACCTTGTCAGAAGTTTATTTAAAGGATAGAATAAGGTTTTTTTAACATTAAACTATTAAAATATTTAAGCAGGTACAGCCCTGATAAAATCTTAACTAAACATGCCTTTCAAGCTTATTAATTCAGGACATGTAATCAGTTTTGTGTAATATTGCGATAACCATTGTGTTTAATTTTGAAAGTTAGTGACACAAAACCTAATAAAATTAGAATAGGAGCTGCTGAGAACAGTGCCTGAAGGAGAAATTAAATTCATTTCAACACAAGGAGATATGAAATGAAGTACAAATAGAACAGCAGTAATAGCTTTAGTATGACACAAGGTTTCATTAAAAATCCAACTGTTATTGCATTCAGTGTCAAGGTTGTGGAGACTGACTGAATATAGCGTCTTTTTGATGCTTATCTTAGAGGTTAGACTAATGTCTAATAGCAGTCAGTGGTGCTTGCCATCTGGTTAGCCAGTGCTATGTAGATATCAGAATTTCTGTGAATTCCTCTGTCATGTGTGAAATTGGGGAATGCAGGGATAGTTAAGTAAATAAGTTATTTCAACTTGCAGCCGTAGGAAGAGAAACTAGAGGGAGGTGACATTGGCAATGAGACACACAACCTTTCAGATAAAGGTCAAGGATTTAAGTCTAAGGTGAAGTGACAGGGAGTATTAGTTAGTACTGACAGATTTTGAGTGGCCTAGGGACATAAATTTGATGTTAAGTCCAAGTAGACAGAAACCCACATCACACAAATGCATCTGTGTAACATGGATCTAGCTGGTGTTTCGGGTGTTTTTCTTTCTGATTTCCTCTCTGTAGCTGGACATGGGGGGAAAAAAATCACAAGCTCAAAAAGTTTCTCATGCTATGGAGGACATGAAGAAATTTACACCTCTGAGAATGTCAGAGATGATACCAACCTGCAGCCATTCCTTAGGCACCTGATAGAGAGGAGGTGGGGGGGGACCATGTACAAAGCACAGCTCAGTTTGATTCCAGAGTGTAACTGTGAGGACAGCTCTCCCACTTTTTGGAGGAATGCTGTAATCACTCAACGTGTTCCTTCTAATGAATACTCAAATGTTTCACATAAGCTGAACCAATTCCAAATGAGACAATTTCCATTTTCTGGTCCTCCATCCATGGTAATCACACTATTGATTTTGGGAAAAGGCAGGACAAGGAACCTGCGCATCTCTTCCCTTTCTCTTACTGCAGTTGACTTGTTTTTCACATTTCTACAGGGCTTGTCCAGAGCTCTGAGTTTTCCATCTTCTTTCCATTCTGTGCAAGGGAAGCACTGGTTTGTGTCTGGCATAAAATGATCAAATCATAGAATCATTTAGGTTGGAAAAACTCTTAAGATCATTGAATCCAACTGTTAACCCGGTAGTGCCAAGTCCAAGACTGAATGATGTCCCTAAGCACCACATCTACCTGCCTTTTAAATACCTCCATGGATGCTGATTCCACCAGTTCCCTGGGCAGCCTGTTCCAGTGCCTGACAACCCTTTTGGTGAGTAAAATTTCCCTACTGTCCAATCGAACTCTCCCCTGGCACAAGGTGAGGCTGTTTTCTCTTGTCCTATTACTTACTACTTGGGAGAAGAGGCCAAACCTCACCTGGCCACAACCTCCTTTCAGGCAGTTGTAGAGAGCCTATAAGGTTCCCCCTGAGCCTCCTTTTCTCCAGGCTAAGCTACCCTATTTCTCTCAGCTGGTCCTCATAAGACTTGTGCCCCAGACCCTTCATCAGCTCTGCTCTCCTTCTCTGGACACTTTAAATGTATGCATTAAAAGACAGTAACAAGTAGCAACCATACAGAGCCCCGGCAAATCATGCACTTGAACTGTCTTTGAGCCTTGGAGTAGGCCAGACATCTCAGAGTGCATATTGCCACTATTTTTTCCTGCTTTGTCACATCTGTACTTTGCACCAGGCTTACCAAACTCCCCTGCACTCCAAATGCATTCCAGAGCCTTTGTGTTACTGCATCCAATAAACCAAACCTCTTTTAACTCAAAGCAGAAATTCCACTCTGGAAATCATCCTGACAACAGTTGTCTCAGCTGGTCCTTTGCAGACATTGTTTGAGTTTTAAAATCAGCCTCTTCTCTATCTTGGTGAAAACTTGTGTCAAACATACTTTAAGTTTCACAAGAGTGTATAAACAAAGAAGCTAAGGACAGATAAACATGAAGGGTGTGCTATTGCTTTGCATCAAAACTCTGGTGTTTGGAGATACACTAGTGGGAACTGAGTAGGGAAATCTGTCAGTGTTATTTGCAAGTATTAGCTCTGTCTTTGTGAATATGACTTTGGTAGGTACTAGAAATTGTGGACTGAATTTTTGTTTGTGTAAAGACAGACAGTTCCAGTATTTGGTACATAAGACAGGGGTTTCAAGTATCTATATCTCAGTATTTTCCATGAAAGCTGTCATAAATATAAGAATAAATGTCAATCTTCACTGTATCCCTTCATAATAAACAGTTGGTAAGTCCCATTTTACTGAAAAAAGATGAATACAATATAATGAACTAATTTGAATGTAGAAATGGGAAATAATTATTTTCTAAGACCACATTTAAGCCTCAATAGAAGTCCTGTTTTAATGATCAGAAACAAAAAGAAACTGAAGGGACAACCATTGGTGAAAGAAGACTTGTAATCTGAAAATTATGTTGATACTTTGAAGACATGTTTCATACAATATATAAAGCAATTATTTTAAGGTCAGTGTAAGAGAAAGTATTGTTTTTTCATGTTGCAATCTAAGTAATGTCCTGTCTCTGTGGATTCTTGCATCAGTTTATAAAACTATTAGAAAATAATTGCAAATTATTTAATAAAATGGATTTCATACCAACTTTAATTTTTACCATGATTTCAACTTCTCTAAGTAGAAAAGAGGTATTTTGTTTTGTGCTAGTAAAATACTATATTGAACATTACAGATTACTTTATCTGTCTGGATCTTGAAGGACATACTGGGTTTTGGTAGAATTGATTTCCAAGTTGTGTTCTGCTTTTTGTATCTCTAATGAAATTTCCTGAGCCAAAAGAAATGTGGGTTATGTATAGATCCAGAAGAAAATGCAAATTACTCTTTCTGGAATCAGTGTCATAATTACAAAAAGAGACCTCTGGAGATCATGTAGCCTGAGCCTGTGCTCAAAGTCAGGTTGTGTAGGGTTTGGGTTTTGGATATCTTCAAGGATGGAGACCCCACAGACTCTTTGGACAGCAGTTCCAATATTCTACAACCCTTGTAGCAAAAAAGTATTTTTCTTATTTTTAAGTGGAATTTCTTCTATTTCAGTTTCTGCCTGGTGCTTCTTGTTCTGTCAGTGGGCACAACTGACAAGAGTCTGGCTCCCTGTTCTTTACATCTGCCATCAAGTGTTTATACATCTTGATGAGATCCTGAAGCCTTCTCTTCTCCAGTCCCAGCTGTCTGCCCCCTTTGTTGGAAATGATACAACATTTAAATTTTTTAAACTAACTTTAGTCAGGGCTTTGTTTGTCTTTGCCCAGGGGGAAGGGAATTGAAGTTTCTTTTCAAAAGGCTCTGTTCCCTAGGCAAGGCCTGATGAGCTTAACGTCTCCATGGACTGGGAGTTGCCAGAGGATTGCAGTGAGCATTGAACCAAAGAATTGCTTTGGGTTCATATGTATAAATATGTGAAAATCTGATAAAGAACCATGTATGATGGAATGATTTTCACTGCACAACTTGGGCAATATGTGGATGAAATTATTTCTATTGCACATCCTTGCCAGAACAACATCCTGGCCACAATAAAGTTATACCTTAGTTCTCTAATACTGAAAAGATGTTGTTGGAGAATTTTTGTTTTTCCCGCAGTTTCAGTGACATCATCATCTTTGTGGTCCAATATAGTCATGTCTTTCCTGTTCTGAGAGCTCTGAGCTGGACAGAGCACCCAGATGTGTCTCTCCAGTGCTGAGTGGTGAGGAAGGATCACCCTCCCTGACCTGCAGGCAGCACTGTGCCTGATGCAGCTTGGGTGCCATTGGCCTTGTTTATGGCACAGGCACACTTCTAGCTCCTGGTCAGCTAGCTGTCTACCAGGACCCTGAGTTCCTTTCTGCCAAGCTGCTTTCCAGATGGTCCCCAGCATGATCCTTGAAAATCTGCCACCTTTCCTGCACTCTTTTTTCTCTCCAGCTTTGTCTCCCATAGGATTCTTATGAACAGGTCCTTGAGCAGACTAAACACTACTTTCCCCAAGATCAGAGCTCATATTCTGCCATTTGCCTTACTCCTTCCTCTCAGGATCCTGAGCTCCACCATCTTATGTTCACTGCCAACCTTCCCATTCCCAATCAGCTCTTCCTTGCTTGTAAGTATGAGGTCTAACAGAGCATCTCCCTCATGGATTCATTTCACGATGGGTTCCTGCAGTTCTGGGAATACCTGAAGTTAGTGCTGCATGGAGACATTTATTGTACAGTCTAAGAGGGAAGTAATGTGTACAGGAAAGAGAAAATGTTATGTGCACATTAAAAAAATTAGTAATGAATAATAAGGATCTTAAAAATACCCTGTAACAAATACAAGGATAATCTCAGTAAAAATTCTGAGAAAACTTGTGCAGGTGCCAGGAATGTAGGATAAGCTGTAAAAATAAAGAAAGGGTACAGCAATCAAATGAAAGAGTAATAGAGCATTTTAGCATTTTAGACAATGAAATCTTTTGGGTAGCAGTGTAAGAAGTGGCAAGAACCTGACCTATGTGAGGATTTGTGGAGTAAGAGGGAGGCATCAGAAAAGCCTCTGTCACAGGCTGTGAACTGTGAGAGGAGGAAGTTTTTGCCATCACAGCAGAAAGGTGAGGAGCCACCATCCACTGTAGAGCAGCAAGGACAAGATGCACAGCTAGCTCTGATAAGTCATTGTGGCTGTAGAAGTGGGACAATTTGGGGAGAACTGATTATGTGATCAACAGTCCTTTTAGTTTAGGTAATGGTGAGGGACAATGGTGTGGCAAGACGCAAAAATTTCATTTCCGTTGCATTCAGCTGGTAGTGATGAATAATAAAAGCATCTGGAGGTGTGGCTCACAAGGCAGGCTTGTGAGCTGACAGCATTCAAAATCCAGTTTGACTTTCGAATGCTGCCATGAGGACCCAGTGGGGCACGTTTTCTAAAACAGCTTGTTGGTATTAGAAGAAATATTTTCGTAAGAGAACATCGAAACAGTTTGTCCAGAGAGGTTGTGGCATTTCCATCGTAAGAAATTTCAGAACTTGAGTGGACAAAACTGACTGATCAGATGTAAGTTGATCCAGCTGTGAGCAGGATGTGGAAGTTGATGCACAGTCAGAGGTCTCTTCCAACCTCAAGTATTCTCCAATGCCTGGTGTCTGGCATGGGACATAAGTGTTAGTTTTTAAGCCTCCTCTCTTACAGTGCTCTGCTGTTAATATAGCCATCTAAGGATTGTTTTGACTTTCTTGCATCAGCAGTCTTCTTGGGGAATTTGTAAAGTCAAGTCTATTTTCTTGAGGTCAGTTGAGAGGTGGCTACTCAGGATGGTTTTCAGGACATTTTAGGTCATTGGAATGCTCTAAGGCAGTGCTAGTGAGGCATAGTTCTGGCATAATAAAGGGCCCCTCAGTGCTCTCAAGAGGAAACAATATTTGTATTTTTTTGAGAAAAATCTACTATTTTTACAGTTTTAGAAAGGGGAACTTGCTAGTAATGCATAGTATTGCAGTATACAAGTAGGACAGGCTTTGTAAATGCTTCAGTGAAAGAAGTAGCATTGGGCATTAGTGTTTATTTTAGCTGAGATTACTTTTGATATCTGAAAAAAGGAATTTCAAAGACAAACATTTGGGGATGTTGCTACATCTGTAATAATGTGGAATCCTATGTATCTCTGAAGTGAAAAACATATAAATATATATAGTTTAGATTAGAAGAATTATCTACTATATATGTAAGGGAAGTCTTCCTTTGGTAAGTGTAGAAAAGAAAGAGCTTCTCGCTTCTTTCTTCACATCAGCTCAGATGCCATTGCAGCTTTCCTACAGAGGTGTTGCAGAGATTCTTTGCTGATCTTTGAACTAGAAAAAAGGCAGCTGCAACATCTTGTTTATGCAAGGGTAAGTGATATTTCAGTGATACCTGGTTTTGTTTAGAGATAGTTACTGTTATGATTTTTCCTCTTAAAACTTGTAGATGTGGGTTGAAATATATAAAGTCCGTATTTTCAAAAGAGAATATTATGAAGAGTGGTATTATTTCTGAAATGTTACAGCTCAGGAAATGAGAAATAAGAAATGCTAGAGAATTTAAATATGGAAATACTGTCTTAAAATCAAACATTTAATATGAAAATGGTCATCATTTCAATACTTGGTTATCTTTTGAATGCTTATATAGTTTCTATGTCTTGTTACCTTTACTACAATTCCCTTATCAGTAATAATTTATTTTCAGAGTAATTTTCTCCTTCACTGTCATACATGCTATAAATGATATCAGCTCATGCTATTTTACTACTCAGTGGTTTTGAGATTCACTTCAAACAGGGAGGTTTGATTGCAGTACTTTCCGAGAACACTTTAGTTTCAATCACTTCTACAAAGCAGAGACTCAACTTTAAAGAGTTTACTGTATGTTGTGACACAAGGGCTCTTTGAAGGTTAATCAGCTTTTTAGCAATAATAGGGTTGGATTCTTGTGTGACTAAGTGAGTCACTTCTGTTTCATGTGCAGATCTATCATTTAATCAGAAGCCTGGAAGTTAAGACTTGCTACACTGCATATTAAGTAGAAAAGACAGTTGTTGTTTTAATAATTTTTTTTCTTTCTGAACTACACTGTATCTTTAGGACTGTAAATTAGTTGAGACAGCTAGACTGATTATTTAAGAACCATTCCTAATGTGAATAAAATCTAATAAAAGGAGCTGTACAGTGGAGTCATATTATTTGGACACCAAAGCTAAAAACTAATTTGAAGAAATATCCTTATATATACAAAATTAAATCCACTAAATGTAGTAATGTTCCTGATTTACATTTAGTGTATTATTTAATCCAATTGCAGTTTAACTGGGGGCAGCTAGTGTTTTCTTAAAGGCAAGTACAAAAACACACAAATCTTTTTAAACATATTTGTAGCACAAAACAAATGTTTGGGAAATGGTCAGAGTAGCTCTCACAAAGAGTTTTAACCAAGTAAGTATTTTTTAACCATTGAATATCTCTGATATATCTGATACAGTTCCGTGCTTGAATTTAGCTGTTGAAGTTGATAAAATTATACACAACAAAATAAGCTTCAGTTTGAACATTACTGGACAAAGTATTTTTCTTCTGGTAGCAATGCCCCAACACATCTTAAAATACAAGCAAGTTTATATTCAAATATATACATTATATGTATATTCTTAGCTTACATGTTAGTCTAACTCTAATCCCATGCCATATAGTACTATGTTGCTGTATTCAGTATTCCGTGTTGCTGATGGGCACTCAACTTTGTCATCTTGTCTTCCTCAAATGTTGGAATGCTGAGCTTGGCATAATGGCAGTGTACACAAAATACAGTGTCCCAGCAAGAACTGTTTAAATGGTTATCTTTATAATGCAATGCTTGGGAAGTTTTCTTCAAGTATTTATCCTACTGTTGGAAGAGCTGGTTTGGATTCCAGAAAGGCAGATGATGTGTGATGTGTTTGCTGCAGTCAGTGTGGTGCTACAGCACACATGATTACAAGTTCAGATTGTTTAGGTTTCGGAAAGCCTTTGGTGGAAGAGCCAAGGGACTGATTTACAGAATCTTGCTGCATTATACAAATTAAATAACTATTGTAAATATTTTAAAACTTGAGGAATGTTGGTTTGCACACAGGAATGAGATTCTGCCTGGACATGAAGTATCAAGTAAGAAGAGTTGATAACTAGCAAGCTGCATTTATTTTGCTGTGTAACTTGAAGAGAGAAAGGTCTGAAGTGGAGTAGGAAGAAAATGAGTCAGGGCAAAAAAAGCCAGTTGTATACCAACACTTTATTCCATTAAGAGGACATAGATTTTTACTAAAAAGGGAGAAAGGAAATAAAGTCTGCAGACTAAGAAGTGCTTTAAGGAAGGATGCTGTGAATACTGGTGGCAGCTTTGCTATGTGGGTAAACAGTAGAAATCCATACTGCTTGGTGTTGCCATTTTCCCAAATATATGTGCAAGCTCTACTGTGGATGATGCTAATACATCCTAAAACTGCAATACCATATTTACTACTCTATATTTGCAAACCTCTGTGTATGAAGACTTTATTTAATCATAGTTTTGAAAGCAAGTTAAGCATGATGGGTTTAAATTTAGTCCTGCCAGCTGTTTTATTTGCCCACTACTTAGGTACATGATATGCTGCCTTTCTTTTTCCCTTTATTCTCATACCATTAACACAGTGAAATGAAGAAAATCTTTAAATCCTTATAAACTGAAGCCATCTGGTTGTTCATAGATGTAATGCTATCCAAATGTGTAAATTACTAAAAATGTACTCCCTTATACTTAGGAGCACAGGCCTGAATTTGGTGCTGGGTTCCCATGTCTGAGAAACTGGGATTAAGAGTTTTTTAGTCATGGTTTATTTAGTTCCATAAATTTTGTTGGGACTGGAGAAGACAGGAAATTGTGAAGGGAGTGTTTGTGAGAATAAAAAGAGTAATGAGTATCTGGGGAAGGAGAGAAATTATAGGCAATTTTTTAATTGGATTGAATAGGACATCCTAATTCTTATCTGACTTCTGTTTTCCCCTGAGTTTGGTCCAAACACAAATCAACTTTATGTAGTGTTTATACTTGTCTGGTAATATTGCTCAAATACCCCTGCACTGGCAGGGGATTCATGCAAGGAAAATATCCAGTTAAATAATGTAAGACTTAGCTGTGGTACTTATTGTTTCAGATGGACTTACTTAGAAGCAAATGGGAGAAAGTGAACCACAAAAATTTGAATGGAAATGCTTTGCATGAGTTTCCAGGTAATTGTGAACTGGATGGCAACACTGTAAACCTATGTTGCCCAAGGAAACAACTGACTTCTAACATTATTTGACTGAAAATGTGTGTGAAGAGTTGAAAAGAACAGTCTAGAGCCCTTCACTGTTCAAGCTTGATGTTTTGGCATACAGATGCTTGGAGTTTGAATGTGTCGTGACTAAAGATGCTTGATGTGGTTCTAATATCCTGTTTAGCTCTTGGTCATACCCCATGCAGCACTACAGGCTGGGGACAGAGTGGCTGGACAGTGGCCAGGCAGGAAGGGACCCTGGGGGTACTGACTGGCAGCAGCTGAACATGAGCCAGCATGTGCCCAGGTGGCCAAGACGGCCGATGGCATCCTGGCTTGTATCAGCAATAGTGTGGCCAGCAGGACCAGGGAAGCCCTGTATGCATTACTGGTGAGGCCACACCTCAAGTGCTGTGTCCAGTTAAGGGCCCCTCAACTTAGGAAGGATGTTGAGATGCTGGAACAAGTCCAGAGTAGAGCAACAGGGCTGGGCAAAGGGTCTGAAACACAAGTCCCATGAGGAGTGGCTTAGGGAGCTGGTGTTGAGGCTCATGGGAGACCTGATCACTCTAAAACTGCCTGAAAGGAGGCTGGATCCAGGTGGGGGTCTGTCTCTTCTCCAAGGCAACCAGTGACAGGACAAGAGGACACAGCTTTAAGCAGCACCAGGGGATGTTTAGCTTGGACATTAGGAAGAAGTTCTTCACAGAAAGGGTGGTTGGGCATTGGAAAGGGCTGCCCAGGGTGGTGGTGGAGTCACCATCCCTGGGGTGCCTAAGAAAAGACTGGATGTGGCACTTAGTGCCATAGTCTAGTTGTCAAGGTAGTATTTGGTCATAGGTTGGACTTGATGATATCAAAGGTCTTTTCCAACCTAGCTGATTCTGTGATTCTGTGGTTCTTTGTGTATGTGATGCTTGTTTAAGTTTTCTGTCCTCTTGCAAGCTGTATTCCTTATCTGCACTGTCTGCTGGAGGAAGATGTAAGAAAAAATACTTTTCACTGTTTTGGATAATGGAAGTTATTAATATGCTTTTCTAAGAGAAATGTGTTGATAGGCAGATTCCATCAATAAAGATCCTACTTTGTGGACCCAAACCTCTATCCATGAAGCCCTCTTCATCCGTGGAAGGTAAAGATGAATGATGGCTTCATTACTCTTCCATGATTCTTGCATTACCTGATATACATCTGTCTCAGAGGGACACAAATTAACTCTGCGTGGTGGTTTTCACAGCTTAATACAAATGTTATTCTAGATTAAATGAAGTGATTGAAAATGTTGTTTACAGTTCTTTCCTAATGTTTAGTATTTCTGATCTCTTAAGGTTGCATAGAAAGAAGCCTTTGCCTTGAGTTTAACTAAAATGAGATGGACATTTTTAAAAATTTCTTTTAATCAAGCAGAAGGTAGTTCATCTGCACTTTACGAAGTTGTTGCTTGACAAATGAAATTGGCCTGTGTGACTATATATGGGATGGGAGATTATTTTTTAGTGGCAAAAACCATCCTGTTTAGAAAAGGATAACTCTATGATGTATGCAGATGTAGGTGAATGTGTTGTTCCTCTTCCTAATTTTCTTGGGTTTAGAATATTATATATCTATATATGTCAAAGTATTTCAATATGCTTTTTTAAAATCCTGCACATGACCTAAAGGCATCCAATAGACAACATCATGCTGATGCAGAAGGAAACAGAATAAGAAAAATAAATCTTAATTTGTCACGTTGCATGAAAACTCTCTTATCCTAAATTTATTTTTGGTCAATTTGGCAAATATGTATTGCTGCATTTGTACTGTCCTGTACAGTTGCTTTTGGTTTCTCAATGTGTTTAAAACAAATACTTATGCTTACGTGTACTTCCAAGCATTGCTTTGCAAAGCTTATGTTCTTTTGGCACTTTTATAAGGTTGTTATGTGCAAATATAAGTTATTAGTTTCTGTGTAGATTTGGAGCTGAGAATCACATAACAGATTTGAGAGCAATGTGGAAAATGCAATAGTCATATATCCTTGATAGCTTTTTCAACTGCCTGTGTTATTAGCCCACCTATACAGAGTATTATAATGCTATTATTTTGTATTACTTTAAATAATACAGTGTTTAGACTTATTTTCAAAAATATTTCCATTCATTGCTCAGACACATTCTGTCTACTTAAAGACCAAGATAAACACTGTGGGTTTTGTTATTTTATAACTGTGTCTTATTTTAAGAATGTCTATGGCTATCCAGCATGATCAGTGAAACTTTCATTTTTGCAGCTGCTACAAAAACATGATAGTTTGAAAAAACAACTGTTCTGAAGAAATTGTCACATAGAATTACAATGGCTGTATTTATGCAATTGCTCTTGGCAACAGTTTAAGTAAATTTAAGTCAAAGTTCATCCATTAAATTAACTGACTTTCTCAGTCCACTTGAACCTTGATCTGTTTTGGTGTAATGTTCTGGAGTTGGTGAAGATGCTTTCCAACTGAAGTCTGAAACCCCAAATGAGATTACACCACCTTCTTCTGATTCAGAATTTCCTGCTGTTGCAATGTGTGTTGTTCCACAGAAATGAGGAGTAATTCCCTCTCAGACGCTCTGTTGAGATTGCTGCCAGGGAACAGCGTTAGTGATGTATTCTTTCACTGCTAAAGACAAGGCATCACTTCTATTGTAAACTTGTTTCTCTCTCAATGAGTTTACAAACTTGTTCTAAATAATTCACTTCATCTTGAAGCTCTGTTTCCCAGGAGACAAAATAGTTATTTTCTTAAAACCAATTTTTGCTTTAAGAACAAACCAGCCACACAGCAGTTTTGAAGCTGTGGAATAGACATCCTTTATACCACAGACAACTGGGTTTTCACTCAGAGCCTTTTCTGTTATTTTTTAAAAAAAATTATTATTTGTGAATTCTTCATTGAGGGGAGCTGTACTGAGTCTGCATTAGTTGGCTGCAAGGTGTGGTGGTGTTTGAGCTCTCTCCCGCATAGGCAGGTCGCAAAGGGGCTGCACGTTCATGAATGAACACAAAGCAGAATTCTTTCATGCATTGCCCTCATCACCAGCAGGTGGGTGTGTGTGTGTGTGTGTGTGTGTGTGTAGTCCTCCCTCATAAGAAGGCAAAAAGAGCAATGAGTACCACAGTGAGTGTTTCTCTTGTCTGCTCTTGTTTCAGAAACGCTTCTAACTCCAAAGCTGGCATTACTGTCCTCAGGTGATCTGGTTTCAAGCTATGTTGCTATTGTAGCAAAGGGCTGCTACAAATTAAGAACTTCCACTGCAGGGTAGTGTCCCTGGAAGACGTGCTGCTTGCAATCTTTTGTGCTGGCCCTCGGAGGATCATGACATTAAATCTCAGCACAACCCCTGAGAAATTCTTTGCAGAGGGGTCTGCCATCCAAATTTAAGTGCTTTTGAAGGCTAGGAGGTTTTGGAATAAAGATTGCAGCATGTCTGTCTTCTACCACGGAAATCAGTCTGTGCAGGAAAGCAAACACATGTTAAGGCTGGATAACCAGAAGAGAGAGTTGAGTCATGTGAGAAGGGAAAAGTAAGATGCTCTTCAGATGTTGGTCACAAGCATTTCCTGCTTCTAAAGCATGACCATTCTATTTTTTGTAACACACACATTCATAATTATCTCATACTGTATTCTCTAAATTAAAGGGAGTTTGGTGCATTCTGGTTGGACCCATGGCAGTTCAATGGGTATGATTAGTACTGTCTCATGGCCCTTGTTTAATACTATGGGTATTTCACTTATGTTACCTGAGTTTGTGTTTGGTTGGATGAAAAAAACACTGCTGTGTGATGAGTACTTGATACTTTTTATCTTTCCATGATCAGTTAGTCCATTAATTTTAATAACCAGTGAAAACATACATACATGGATTTATCTCATGTGAAGAAGAAAAAAGAGATCTTCATGTTTGGGCCCCAAGTTAGTTCCTTACAATGTTCATTGCATACTTTACAGCAGAGACTCTTGCCCTACAGGAGTTATAAAAGGAAAAACTCATTATGTTCTCATTTTCAGTTCTAGACTAGTTGTCCTGTGATGAATGAAAGATGAGATAATATGCCAGGACATCCTCATTACTTAGGGAGAAAAAGGTGGCAGAAAGAATTAACGTTTTTCACATTTTTCTGGATCTTGTGGGAGTCCCGTCCGTGGGTGCCCCAACCACCCCGGAGTTCGGGGAAGGGAGAGACTGCGGGAGAGGGCGGGGCCCCGAGGGAGCGCAGGTGCTGTCAGCAGGTCGGCGAAGCAAAACAGGAGATGCAGTCCAGATTGTCGGTGCTCCAAGAAGGGTTTATTAGGGTAAGGGGTGAGGGGAGTTGGAGGGGTCTCGGGGCATCGACAAAATGGCCCCGAGCCCTCTTGTACAGTAACTTTTATAGGGGGAGGGGAAAGGGAAGGAGGAGATTTGGGGAACAAATGGGGAAAGGGGGATTTCTGAGCGACAAATCATATATCCAAGGAAATAACAGTACTATAAAAAGAAAACCAACCAAATAACTGCTTAAACACGAACAAAGAAGAACATTCTAGAATCATAACCATATAAGGAACCAGGGGAGGGGGAGAGAAGTGGCTGTCACCTTGTCAAGCCTGGGTGCCTTCCAACTGGCCTGGAGAGCAGGGGGTCCTGGGAGTGTACCAAGCCCAGGATCCATCCCCATCTCTTTCCCAGGGGGTTGGGGCACCCAGGTGAGCCATGAACACTGCAGCAGGATCCCGCAACTCTGAGACTTGTTTGCCACTAGCTAACCAGAGAGTGGGAAGCCCTTTGTGGGAAGCCCTTTGTGTATGGCCACCTCTGAGCAGGACACAGGTCAATGCTCCAGGGTCTCCTTCAGCTTTTCCTTAGTGCTGAGTGGTCATAGGTTGAATGCTTCCTGCTCTTGTTTTTGTGCTGTTGCACCATTTTACCATACTGCCTGCCTGGCTCAGAGGTTTTGTCCCTCCCTGAGCTTTCCATTATAATCATAGATCCATCAGCCCTTCAGCTTAAGGCCCCGTTAGGGAGCTGTCACACATGTGGTATTGGTCCTATGCTGCTTATCAACATTTGAAGGGTTCAAATCTGAAAGTGGATGTTTCTGGAGATGCCCATACTACTATTCTCTACTATAGTTACAAAACTTTCTTTGCAGAAAACCCACCTGGGACTTGCTACCATGTTTTACAATATCCTTCTGACTAATGGAACTATAAAATACCTTGTCGTTGTAGGACATAGGGGATCCAGTCATAAATTACAGATCCTCTGTGACAAGTACCATAGATACATAATGAAGCAAAAACCTCTGGGAATGCTTCAGTCTAAGTTCTTTTTTTTTTCTTATGCACCGAAAAATAGGATTAATCAAATTTCATGCCTAAGGGCTTAAACAGATGGAATATGAAAGAAAATTTCACCAGTCAGCAGTAGTCTTGCATCTCCAGAAAGCATGCACTTTCTTAATGTACAAGATAAAACCTTTCATTTAAACATCTCTCACAGCTTATCTAGTTTCACTTAGGCAGTGGTTTGAAGTAGTAGAATCCCAGATTTATTTCAGCAACTAGAGAACAATGTTTTAATTTTATTTGAAATGTTTCTTTCTGCCCATTCTAAACTAAAATGCCAACTTTATAACAGAATCATTAAAATGCTTAAATGCTAAATAGAATTTTCTGATTCAGTGTTTTCATGTAGATATGTTTTCTCATAACTGCTTTTCCAGGTTGTATTGGTCAGTGGACATCTGGACAGCTGGGACGTTGGGCAGGGAGCTATGGATGATGGTGGTGGAGCATTTATATCATGGGAAGCATTATCACTCATTAAGGATCTGGGTAAATTTTTAATTTTAAAATATTTTTAATGCATTATGTTTCCAGGACATTTTGTATGATATCTAAACTGGATTTTATATTTTACCCATGTGTCTGAGCACAAATATTCATTTTGTCTCTATATCCCCCTAAACTAGTTCAAAACAGACAAAAGTCTGTTATTGTTGAATAGATATCCAAGGATGCTTTGCCCCCTTCATCAGTTGGAATCTATTTTTCCTCCTTATTCCCTTTTTCCACAAATATAACCTGTGGTCCAGGGGAATGCCCAACATATTCGTTAGAAATTAAAATTAGCTGCTGCTCCTGCTCTTAGCCCTGGCAGACTTTAAATAATAAACTAGCTTTCCCTGCTTCCCAGCAGAAGGATTTGTGCACTTCAACAATCTCAGTCTTTCTTGAAAAGCTCTTTATACACAAGCTCTGTTATGTGATTAGCTGCTTGCATCCTACAGTTGTGAACATCAGACATCCCTGTGAGTTCCTTTATTTTGCATTGTTTGAACCTCTAATCTCCCATTTTCCCAGCCTTGGAATGATTGGATTATCAGTCTGTAACTAAAACAAAGTGTATCTGTTTAATTATTTTGTTTTTTAAAAGCAAACTAAATGGAATTCTTCTATTGAGAATCCAGGTGTACTCCTTCTTTTAGTGTTTTTTAATAGTTTTTTATGACACTTGGAAAATTGTCTATGTTTCCTCCACCTTCAAGGGAAAAAAAAGTTATTCTGCTGTGTTTGCTATTCTGTTCCATTCAGAATAAACTGTTCTGTGTTTCTCAAGGGCAAGTTCATGGTGGTATTGTATAATTCTTATTCACTGGCTTTCCCTTCATGCATGACTGAAATGCATCACTTTCTTCTTGTTCAAATATTTGATTTCCTCTGATAGTAGGCTGTGTGTTTGCTGTGCAACCTGTGGTGAAATGCTGTTCTCTCAGCTGGGAAATGCTGGAGCCTTTGCTGATGCCCTCTGTTCTGGGCAGCTGCTGTGCTCAGCTCTTCTTGCTGTACCAATGTTCTGCAGGAACATAATGCTGGGAGAGGACTTGTGGCTCTTCATATCTGTAGATAACCAAGGAGCAGAGGGCCTTGCACAAACTGCCCTCCAGAGCAGACTGGTTAATGCAGATTTTATATCTTATTATGCATATAAAATCTAACAAAAAAACCACAAACATCAAAACCCCCAACAGACAGCAAAATAAAAAAAAAAAAAAAGAGGAGATGGTGTGAGAAACAAATTAATGGCTTGTATTTACAATCAATCCCATAGACTGCGTTTTGGATATGCATTTTTTTTGAACTGTGGAGAGTTTGTTTGATATCCTTTTGGACCCTGATAAATTTAGTCTCAGACTAGTCCACCAAATACATTTGAAATGAAGATAAGCCAACTCAATTGGCTCTATGCATGTGTAGAAATTTTTACTGTGTACAGTGAGTCTTAAAGCCATGACGCATTGTGTAGCCGTAAAAACAGTGTCTGCATTTACCAGAGTATAACTGATCTTAGAGCTGTGGTGATATGATCCTCAAGATGAAATGAGCATTCTGAAATATGAATTCTAGAATTTGAAGTTTATATTGTGTAGTGAGAAATAATGCCAGTACTTCTGCCATGGTCCTTTGGCTTAATGAAAGCAATATACTATTACACTATTGAAGCAGCTTTTTTCAGTGGTGATCTAATAGCATTTTATCATGATATCACTGTGACTCTTGGACATGGCTTATGGACAAGATACAAATTATGCCTGTTAATTCGGATTATGAAAATTTCATGTAATACTTGAAAAAATTGTTATAGTTTAAATGCAATTCCATACTTTCAACATAACCTCCTCCCAAAACCATTTAATAGCTACTGGCTTAGGACCAAATACATGAAATTAATTGAAAAATCATTAAAATTATGGTTTAAGATGGTCAGATTGTTTAAGCAATGCAGTTTGTTTTCTTGCCTCAAGTAAAATTTTAATAGTTTTTGCTTTTATTTCTAAGTAAAACAGTTACTTAATGTGTTAGCCTTTATACTTCCTCATATTTCCTGAATCTTCAGTGTTAGCTTTTATCTTTTTTAATTGAGGTGGCAATATCTGTACCATATTGGTATACTTTTTTCTTTCTGTCTTGTTTTGCTTTGGGGTTTTTAGCATTTCGGATGCCATAATATTTACATGCTCCCCACAAGGATATGTACCAGTAGCACAATCTGAAGTAGTTTAATATAGTCTTCAAAACTTCAAGTATTTGTTAGCATTTTTTTTTTCATTTCCATTTTGACTTCCCATGTTGTTTCTTTTTGAGAGAAAGGCAATTACATGAAGGTCAGACTGAACTGAAACTGATTTACATTATACTAGTACTACCAGAGAGTGGAATAAAACTGTTTAATTAATGTAAAATCCCATGTACACATTTAAAATTAGTAGTATCTTAAAAACATAGGGCTGATTTTGAGCTGCTGTAGTTTTTGAACACTATTTAAAGCTATAACCATTTGGTTAGCTCTGGAAAAGAGAATAGCTGACAAGTGGAAAGTTTCAGTCTGTCTGAATACTTTGCGTCTAATAGCTGTAATATCTCTCTGATTGTCTTCCACAGTGGGATGATGGGAAGGGGGTACCTGCTGGTGCTGCCATTCCCTCTCCTCCTCCTTCAGGGAGGAAGCACAGGCAGCAAATTCAGAGCAAATGCTGACTTCTAGATGGTTATAGTTCAACAAGGTGAATCTTGCTATGCTTTCTGTGCAGGTGCAATTTCACTCTCAAAACATGCCCTTCAGCATGTAGTTAAATGTCAGCACCAGCTTGTGCTCCCTTTAGTACCCACACTGGTTGTAGGCATCTCCTGACCAGAGTAAAAAGAAGTGTTTTCCTTATCACGTTCTTTGTATCAACTATACTCTCATGGCTGCTTGCTTCGCTGATAGCTAATCTCAGAAAAATTCACCAACTAATGGAGGTACTGAGTATTGTTGTTCAAAGGGGTCTTTTCTCACAGTTAATAATGAAGTTTAATGAAGCACAAAGGGAAGAAAAACATGAATTAAATTCTTGAAGCTTATATATGCCACTGATAGGCAAGATCTGTGGCAAGCTTCTTCATGGCAGATGTGCTTAAAAATGGAAGAACTAGAAGTGTTTCCATAGAAATTGTTTATGTGAAGAAAGATGAACATTTCAGCTGGTTATTGCTCCTTATTCCCTTTACTGGGAATAAAGATGTTTTTAGAGTTGCTGAGGCAGTTTGTGAACTGGTCTGAACTGGTAAACTCCCTTTCCTTCAGGGAAGCCAAGGCTGTTTTGATTAGCTGAGGATTTCTGATGCTTAAGAAATTACCCTTCATAACTGCAGTCAGAGTGTCCATGGCAGTAAACCTGTGCAATGTGCAGTTTGCCTCCCGTGATGTCTGGCAGCTGCTGCCCTGCCCAGCCCTCTGCAAGTTTTAGTCTTTTGATCTATTTTAACTAAATTTGATAGAGGCATAAACATATTTAGAATATGAAGTTCTGATATACCCTTGTCAAATGGGTGATTGAGAAGGGATGGGCAAGTGCATTTATGTCCCACCTGAGGAGAGGCAAGAAGAAAGCACTTTTATCCTTTTCTTAGTATGCAAACACCTGGTTACCAGGACACTTGTAGCATTGTTGTAATCACCACTCTGTTTGGTTTTAATCTGTCTGCAAACTCTGTGTGGCAGATAGCAAATATCTCTATGGCAGTTTTGAGAGTGTTATTTGGGGTAATTAAGAGATGATGGGAAGATACTAGAGGTGTTTTGTTAGAGGAAAGGCTAGGGGTTCCCATCTTTAAGCTGAGGGAATCCATGGAGTGTTGCATGAGCTGTAATGTGGTGTGATGACAGCCTTTGGAAGCTGTAGGAGAGACAGCACTCAAGCGAATTGGGGCTTTCTAGTTTACAGAACAACAGCTGTGTTGCCAATTACAGTCTAGAAACCTCAAACCCAGCTTGTTTTCAGGTTGCATTTATAATACTAAGATTTTGCATTCATTAGTATATGTGCAAAAAATAACACCTCTGGAGCTGGCCACTGCCATTTGCCTAAGCATTTTCGTGTTGGTGTGGTTAGAGCTCTGGTGTCATTTGAAATGACAGCTTCTCATATCCCTCTCTCACATGAGGTTTACAAAAGAAGCTGCTTTTCCAGTTGAGGTGAAAGACTAGCTAAGCAGCTGCATATAGAGTATTACCATAAAATCACACAAAATTTATTTTGGTGCCTAATTTTGTCTTTGGTTGGACAGCCTGTGGGACTTGATCCTCTTTTGTATGTTGGTCATCAGTTTCTGTGAAGGAGATATTTGTTCTTCTTTCCCAACATTTCAAGCCTGCAGCTGTTCTTCCTTGGGAGTCACACTTGTGTACAGTGTATTTGAGCAAGAAGCAGCTAGTATGTACCTAATGGTTTCAGAGCTTGAGCCAGGGCTGCCTCTTTGCTCCTAATCCAGCTGTGCTCCTGTGTTGCTTGGCTGAGGGGCATTTCCCAGCTGAGACCACAGGTGTTCTGCCCTCCTCAAGCCTTGCCAAAGCCACCTCACACTCCAGTGTGGGAAATGTGGGAATGTCATTGCTAATGGGAGCTTGAAGGAACTGGATAACGACAATAATAGAGAAAGGTCTTTAGAATGTGGTTTTATGGCAGTGCCAGGTTTCCAAACATAGTATGTTAGGTCTCCTAAAAACAGTAGAGGTAGCCTACTGGAGTTAAAAATGCAGTCAATTTTGATGGATGAATTTCACTACTTTCTTCTGAAAAACTTGAAAAGTGATAACTGTCATGCCCCTTTTTAATTAAAACAGCTGGAAATGAATTTTTTCCTGTTGAGAATAGAAACTGATGGGGTCTTTTACTTGACACTACAGTCTAATTTATTTTCAGGGTCCCATCTCTGCTAGCACAGGGGGAATCAAACAGTCAACAGGTTCTTTATTCACATCCCAGGTTTCTTTCAGCAACATTTACCCACAAGCTATCTTTCAAGGTTCAGAAACATGTTTTCTGCTTTTTTCTGGCTGTGCTTGGGTGTCTCTTGCTTCACTGCTAGTCACCTCTTGGTGCTCTGCCAAGCCCAGAGGTGCATATCTATCCAGGAGCTACTGCTCAGTCTGGGGACATCTTCAGAAGTCAATGGCTGAGCTGTGAATTTGTCAAATGACAAACTTGTCTTTGTTGCCTTCAATTGCTTGAACTGCAGGCAGTGTAAGGTGTTGCCAGTTCATGCTATCTGAACTCCTGCTTCTACTGAGTAGTACAGACTCCAGGAAAGGCTACACACTGAAGACCACTCTAGTGGTGGGTTGTGATACAGAGGAAACAGTTCCCTGCTTTTGCTATTGTGTTGTGCACTGAGCTCATGTTTGGTCATGTCTGCATGCTGCCTTAGACCCTGCTTGGACTGTGCCTCAAAGTGCTTCTAAAAGTCCTGTTCTTTCACGTAAGAAAATATTTGCTATGGAGAGCTGCCAGAGCCAGTGAATACCAGCAGTCAAGTAGATGAAGTGGGGACATTTTCCTCTTTCACACCCAGGGTAGAATGGTGATGCCATTGCTGCTAGAGTAGCTTGATGAAGGAAGGATGATTGTTGACAAAATCTAGTCCCAGTCATCACACCTTTTACACAGCTTTCCCACATTCCTAGACGATGATGAAACGTGAAAAAGGGAGAAACGTATGGGGATAGATGATATGTGCAGTTTCCCCTCATTGTCTCTTTGCCAGCCTTAAACTGAACTGGGGTTTCATAAATCAGCTTTCCTATAGATGCAGATATGGATCTGGCACAGTCAAATTTCTGTTTCATAGGAAAAAAGCACAGAAAACTACAGAAATGTAAGACTTTTAAGTCTTTAATTGTAACTATCTGAGTTACTATTTATGTAATTCATAAGGAGACAGTTTTTCCCCCTTAAAACTTATTTAAAATTGAAATTGTAACTCTCATCTGAATTATACCCATGACTAATGCGACTGGAAAACCATTAGACAGATTTTTATACAGTTTATTGTAGTCTTTGTATGAAGTTACATTTCTCCAGTCCAAATTCACCAGCTAATATATGAGGACTAAAGATATGTTTTATTAAAAATATGATCACTGGAGTAATTCCTTTTCTGCTAGTTTAATTGAAGTCATATAAATGCAATTTTAATGTGCTTGCAAAATATTTTGTTAAAAATTTTTCTGAATTTCTTGTGGTGGTGTAGTTGTTTGCTGCCTAGGAGATATGTTGTGCAACATAATTAAATGACTTCTACAGTTGCTGGGTGGTTTTTTTTTTCTTTAATCAAATATGTCTGATATTAACTTCTTGTTCTTACATTCTTTTCACTTTCCCAAAGCTGAGTACTTTATTCTGACCTTCACGTTTTCAATTCTATTAAATCTACTTGGTATGAAATATCTGCACATGCTGTTACACTACAAATGCATTTATTCCTTCTTTTTAACATTTGGTTGAATGCATATTTGGCAAGTACTTAAATCTTCAATTTTCGTACTGTGTTGACATAGCAGAGGGGTGACTGCAAAGATAAAAAGTTGTTAATCTGGTGGTAAATTTAAATATACAGCACTTCATAGCAATTTTACCCTCTGTCTTGTGGACTGCTGCTTCTCTGCAAACTTTAATTTACCCAGAAAATTCAAGAAAAAATCTGAGCTTTGATTATCTATAAAAATCTTAAAAACCTGGCAATAGTAGCTGTTGTGTGTTATTGTTTTTGGGGTTTTTTTCAAATCTCTAACATGATTGGCATGAAATCCTTCCCAATTGAAGTAAGAGGCATCTTGTCCTTGCTGTCATTTTTTTTTAAGGTATAAATTTTCAATATGGAGACAGAAGTCTGCCTGCTGCCTTTTCTGACTCATCAGCTCTCAGAAAAGTCTACCAGATTTGCTTTTTCTAATCCAAAGAGCAGAGCAGCAGAGGCAGAATACAGACCCACCTCTCATTAAGATCAAGCCATGGCTGATACTTTTAATCCCAGAGAGTGTGGGAGTGGGTCCCCACATTGCCTTTTCTGCTCTACAATTTGATGAGATCTCCAAATACCCTTAAGGAAGAATGTGTACCTAAAGAGGTATGTTTTAAAGGGGGACAGTGTTTTATTCCTTTTGTGAGACTTGGAGAACACATTGACAGGACCAGAGCAAGGCATGGGGTGGAGGAGTTCTCTGCTCACTCTGTGCTTTGCTGTTTTACACAGGCAAGTATTGTGTTTCCTTTTCTTCTCCTGATTTTTTTTCCTTTTTTTTTTTGGTACCCATGACTTGCAATGCCTCCATGACACTACATGAACCAGTCCTTTGTTTAAAATCCCCTGTGCAGACAAGCACATTTGGCAGTACTTCTCGTCTGAAGTGCCCCTGAGCTGTGCTGCCAGGTGGCAGGAAGGTGTCCACAGAGAAACCCTCCCTCTGACACTGTAACCATCTGACTTGCAGCCCATAGCACCAGGTTCTGGGCTTGGCTTCCCTCTTCTCCCCCTCACCTCCCCAGTCAAAAGGCTTAATCCCTGTTATTTTTAGTTACTGGACTTGCAAATCATTCACAGATTTCCCCTCCAGTCTTGTATACCCAGCTCCTTCCTTGACATTTCCTCTTGGATATTGCATTGCTTTTTAAAAATAAATCTATCTAAAACCTCTCACATTTCCCTTCTCCACTCTTCTGTAAATATGCCCTTCTGTCATAAGATCGTCAGCCTCCCTAAAAACAGGAAAAGAAAACTGCTTGCATAATCTCAGTGTCTTGCTGCACTGCTGTCAAGGCTGCTGGTGCTCTGCAAACCCAGTCCTTCCCTAGACTGCCTCACCTTGGGCACTGCTGTCCCCCTGTGCCCTCTTTGCAGGGCCCTGTCCAAACAGCTGCTCACAGTCTGTGCCAGTGGCAGTGTCGTGTCCTCTCAACCCCCAAAACTTATTTCTGAGCAAGCTGACAGCCCCAGGCGAGACTGAGCTGCAGTATCCGGCTTGGCTCATCACTCCACTTTCATTTCCCTCTCTCCAGCCCCAGACCTGACCATTTTCTGTCTTCTTCCTGCAATGCTGCATCTCTTCTCCTCCAGACCTCATCTCTCTTTACTCCAGACCTTAGAGGCTGTGAGGTTTACTTGCTTCCTAGTGCTATTTTTTTCAGTGCTTTGTCCTCAGTGCTGCAAAAAGAATCTATCAACAGACAAAAATCAAGGCGATTGCACTGCATTGACTGATTTAAGAAGAAAAGAAAGGCAGTTTCCCAAGCCAAAAGCTGTTTCCCATGTCTAATTTGAGCTTCACTAGAGATTTAGAAATATGTTAGAGTCAGGGTTTAAGTAGTACTAAAAGGGGTTTTTTTCAGCTTGTTTTTTGAAGCTTTTAACTTTGAAGCCCTACAAAGAAGGACTTGAGGGTGCTGGTTGGGAGAGGGTGGACATGACCTGGCAGTGTGAAATTGTAGCCCAGAAAGTCAAACATGTCCTGAGCTGCATCCAAAGCAGCATGGGCAGCAGGGTGAGGGAGGGGATTCTGCCTCTCTGGTCTCCCCAGCTGAGTACTGCATCCAGCTCTGAGGACCCCAAAATAAGGAGGATGGGGACCTGCTGGGGCGAGTGCAGAGGAGGGGCATGAAAATGATTAGAAGGATAGAGCACCTCTCTTATGAGGAAAGGCTGAGGGAACTGAAATTGTTCAGCCTGGAGAAGAGATGATTGTGGCCTTCCAGTACGTGAAGGGAGCCTACAAGGAAGATGAGGAGAGTCTATTTAGAAGAGCAGGTAGTGACCTGATTAGTAGCACTTTGGGTTAAAAAGCATCTTTAAAGGTCACTTAGTCCAAGCCCCCCGCAATGAGTAGGAACTGCTTCAACTCGATGAGGTTGCTCAGAGCCCTGTCCTGTCTGACCTTGAATGTTTCCAGAAATGGGGCATCCACAACCTCTCTGAGTAACCTGTGACAGTGTTTCACCACCCTCATTGTAAAAACCATCTTCCTTAGATCTAATCTGAATCCACCCTCCTTTAGTTTAAAACCATCACTCCTTGTCCTGATTGCCACAGGCCCTGCCAAAAAGTCTGTCCCCATCTTTTTTATTGACTCCTTTCAGTTACTGGCAGGCTCCTTTAAGGTCTCCCTGGAGTCTTCTCTTTTCTCAGCTATTCCTCATAGGAGAGAAGTTCCATCTGCCTGATCATCTTTGTACCCTTCCCTGGACCTGCTTAAACAAGAAGCCTGTTAGCCATCTATACATCATCTTCTTAAAAAATACTTTATCTTTGTGATCCTCCTCATCAGTCAGAATTTATGTTTATAAAGTGGGAAAATAGTTACTGAAGGAAATTTTGTGTTTATAGTACTAATCTCTATTTTGATTAAAAAAAGATGATTCAAGTTCTCCTTCCTGACTTGTATGCTGTCTTGAGACTGAAGTGGGTTTATTTTTTTGCTTTACATGTGACAAACCATTATGATTTGTCTCTACATGTTCCAAAAAATTCATTTCAGTTTTGCTGTGTGGGAACGTTTCAATTCTATCAAGGATGAGCAAGACATGTAGGACATGAAATTTGGGTCTTACTGCTGATATATATCTATAAATGTGAGCAATCTATGATGATTTAAAAGAAACAGAAAATAGAGTAACTAAGACCTGCACATTGGTATGACTGTAGTGTTTGTGGTATCCAAGGAGAATGAAAGGATAGCAGCCACTCCAGAACAGAGGGAATGTAATAGCACAAGGGTCCTGCTGTGCTTGCTATAGATGTATCCTTAGTCATGGATCGACGATATCGAAGTTTTTATTTCATTCTTTAACTTAGGAGTCCACATGCCCATAGCATCTTTCATACTTGTGATAAACCATAAGAATACAGAGGCTGATCAGCAAAATGCACCTTTGATTTTAGACTATAATTTGACTTTGTAGACTGTGATTTTATTTCCCAGTTAAGGGTAAGGTAGAAGGGGGAAAAATGCTGATACATTTTTCTAAAATTTTGGAGATTTGGAAATTCATCTGTAGGTTTTTTCTTCTGATAGTCTCTTCTATGTATTAAGTTGTACAGATAACAAGGAAAGAGGCACCATTTTACTTGTGTAACAATTTTTCTTCATTTAAAAATTGTCTACCTACCCCTCTACATGTTACATCCATCATAAAACATAGTTTTCTAGGTAAAATTGCTATTTTACCATGTCTTTTCAATACATGGGCTGTGATCTGTAATACTTCTGATTTTGTGGGGATTATACCTTGCTTAGGGACCAGTAGAAGCAAATCAAATAAAAATTTTTTTTAAAATGTAACTTGAATAGAGTACTTCATTTTTTTAAAATAAAAACACACATTGAGAATATTTGTAGCAATTTTACTTGTGAATACTGGATTTGTTTGCTGTTCCTTGGTCAGATTAGCTCCATTTTTAATAACGGGTAGATAAATACTTATCACTGTCAGATTAAGATGATGAGGAAATTAAATTTTCCTCTGTAGACTTTGTTTATATTTAAAATAACTGCCTCCAGAGCTTACCTTTTTTTTTTTTAAGTTGCCCATTTAATTTCAGTAGAACATGCAAATGAATTTGCTGACAGAAATCTGTGAGATGGGAAGAGCTGATATAACAACTCCAGGAAAAGACCAAAGCTCAGCAGGGCCTTTTTATTTCCCCAGCTTTAATGGACAGATGCAACAGGGCTAGGGAGGCATAAGAATCTCAAACGTCTTCTCCACAGGTGAGCCGAGATCGTCTCAAGGCCCTGGAGAGCAGGAGCTGAGCTTACAGCCCATCTGAGCCAACCATGAGGACCCTGATCACTGACCCAAGTCCCTCTTAGGGCAGCAGTAGCAAACTAAAGCATTTTGATTTTTGCCTGGGAGGAGCCAGGAGATGCTTCTGCTCTGTCTTAAGTGTTTCGTGCCAAAGCTACTCTCACAGGCTGGTGTGGTAGGCTGGAGATTGGACTTTGCGTTTGTGATATGACAAATAAACCACCTTTTTCCACTCAAACTATGGTGCTGCTGGAACCATACTGCAGGACTGGCCTCTATGTTTTATACCAGCACTATTTCTTCTTTACAGCCACCTCTTCTAACCAAGCTGCTGACACCTTCGGGGTTATTTGAGACTTCAGTCTTTCTGGCTTCAAACTGATAGCTATTTTATTATCTCAATTTTACCTCATATGCCATCTGACTAATTTGAAAAGCAAAGGAGGCTAATCCTTTACTGATATGATTTAGGAGAGCAGGGAATCCACTGGCAGGTGTGCAGGAGGTTGTCTCTAAAGTAATGGGGTTTGACAGCTTTTCTGTTTACAGTCAGCAGATCAACATTCAGAAAATACACCTTTAAACTACTTGTATGCACTTCATCATGAAATACTGCAAAATACAAGCTCTTTTATTCAGATTTGCGGTATTTTTTCTATATTCTGTCTTCAGTTCTGAGGATTGCTAGAATGT
Organism: Lichenostomus cassidix; assembly: GCF_008360975.1. NCBI lineage: Eukaryota > Metazoa > Chordata > Aves > Passeriformes > Meliphagidae > Lichenostomus > Lichenostomus cassidix. The sequence continues at coordinate 129,417,260 of NC_139482.1, forward strand.
AGTTTCAAGAAAGAAATCTTCAGATCATATTCATTGTGTCAAAAGAAAAAAATTAATGAAGGTCAAGTCTATTGGCAGCCATCATGGAGTTCAGTTAGGAAATGAAATAAGTTTTGGCGGTGATACTGATAGTATTTCTCAGCACAGAAGTGTGTGTGGTACTTTATGCTTTATCACTTGTGATAATCTTCTCATGTTTTTTCTTTATTTTTTTCTCTAACATAATTAGCATTCCACTGCACAGAGAACAGTTTTTTCTTTATCTCTTTCCTGTTCCATGCTCTCGAGTTTCTCTCAATGTATTCATTTATGAATAGAAACAATCAAATAAATGGGGGCAGCAACTTCTATCTGATCAGTTCTGCCATGGCAAAAATGGTTTCAAAATCTATCTGAGAACTTATCTTTCTAATTGTCCCACCACAGCAAAATACAAAATGGCTTCATGTTTGCCTTGTTTCAGAAAGTCATGCGTATGTTAAGCAGCCGACTGTATTTCAGATTCCAAAGTACAGATTGTTGCTTCTCATTTCTCTGATAAAAAGCAAAATAACATTACATAGCTCCTCAGTTCCTGAAATGGATAAACATTTCTCATAAAAATCCGGCAGCTCATTTTCAATTAATTGTAATAAATTAACCATGACAAAGCAATGGTAGTTTTCATGAAAATTTGATTTGGATCTGTTGCAAGCAGACACACATTACTTATGGCAGACCACCACTATGGCAGAAGCATGTGTTTCAGAAATCTATCAGGGTAGTTACTTTCTGGTATGGTTTTCAGACACTTACAGTAAGTATGTCCCTGAAATGTGCTTGTCTTGTGCTACTGCAATTGTAGCAGTAGCTACAGCTGCTTCCTTCTTCCTCGTGTGTGTTATCTCCCACACCCCAAACTTTCTCCCTAAACAATAAAAAAGTATTACAGACAGAAAAACCCACACTTTATATAGGTTGTATGTAGTTTGTGGAAACACAGGCTTTTCATCTACTGGAGGCTAGAGACCAATGCAAAAAATGCTCAAATATATCCATACTTAGTATTAAAAACAATATTAAAAACTGTGTTTTAGGACTTCGCCCAAAAAGGACTCTGCGCTTGGTGCTATGGACAGGAGAAGAGCAAGGAGGAATAGGTGCCAAACAATACTATCAGTTGCACAAGGTAAATATGTCTTTTCATCATTTTCTTGTCAACACTTTTCTCTCCAGTGTTGTGACTTGTATACTATTTTTGTCAAAATGTTCAGCTTAATATCTAACCAAAACCAGTGATTCCAGTTCTGCCTGATAGTATATTTTCTGGTTGAATCATAAATGTAAACCTAATTATTCATTTAACATTAAGCAATGTGACCACACATGTGTGTTCCGCTTGACCTAAGATACTCTGTCACAAAAGTGTTCTGAAGTAGATATTTCATTATGATATCTGCCATAGCTTTCAAACACAGTTAACCTTCTAAGAATGAATGATGAATGGTCCACATATGTTTGCAATATAAATTAATTTTGTTTGCCTTATATATTTCTGCTTCATTGCATTTTCCCATAATATTTTACAATGTAAACTATAAAATAATACAAAGACAAATATTTGTTATTTTACCTTGATAGTGTGTAATTTATAATATTTTGCAAATTGTTAGTTTTGTGGGATCTGGAACATCTCAAAAGGTTGATTTCTGATGATGCAAAGAACAAGCAAACTCTATGACTTATGGCTATCAGGATAAAAATATCACATCTGTCTCTCCTGCCAACAACTGCCATTTCAAAGTACATCATTAGATAAAGGGAAGTTGCCAAAACTATTTTGGAGATAAGTCTTTGGAATATGTGTGTGTTTGGGGATTTTTTTCCACAGAAAAATTATGCTGTGCCTGAATAACTATTCTAAGGTAATTAGAATAGTTATTATTTTTCCTAATTAAGTAGTATAACTCTCAACAACAGTTAATATATCCAGGCAGAGACAAGGTGAGCGCAAATGTGCCTAGGAAGTTACCTGCTCTACAACTGTGTGGAAGCAGACTTACAAGCAATTCTTAGGAGCATATTTTTAATGCTAAGAAACCTATCAGAACAAATAAATAGAAACCTCCCTTTGAATCAAATTGATTGTGATGAACCAAATTAGATCAGCTTGCATCTTCAATAGAGATGTTAGAGATAGGTTTAGAGTAGTTGCAGTTTTCTGTCTAATTTGTGAATAATCAATTATTTCCCACTAACTGGTTTAATATTGCTAAGAGGTATATTTAACTACCCATATATAATGTTGTACATCCTTGTATCTCCAAATTATAGGGATAACTCAGCTCTGTCATTTATTTGGAAGAGGTACCCAAGAGCTTTCTTTCTAAGCTTCAGGGAACTGACAGGTTGCAGTTGCGTATGTGTTAAGGACTCTGAATTTACCACTGGTACTCTGATATTCAGCATGATTAATAAGAATAAAATATTTTGGAATAGGTAGCACAGGAAAGAGATGCTTCTTATATATAGAACTGCATTTTGGAGGAGCTGGAAGGATGCTCTGTGCCTGATGCACACCACCCATCAGAAATGTATCTGAAGATTTACCTCTGTAGATTTCCATGCTGGACAAGAGGATCCATCCTATGGTGGTGATGTCAGCAACACATGAAATTGTCTCATGCATGTCTCATCTTTTGCCAAAATGGCTTCATTTCACTGTTGTCTCAAAGATTTATATTCAGAAATAATATCAAAAAACAGCCCTAAGGATCAAATAGGGAAATATAAAGCAGGCTGGGTGGTGTTTACAAGACATTTGGTTACTTTGCTTTCTAAAAAGTTGAGACAAAGATGCGTTTCAGTTCTTGCTCTGCTGGTGAGATTCCATCTGGGTGTTGTGTTCTGCAAAGAAAGCCCTGTCTGACTTAACAGTTTGTAATTTACATGGAGAATTTAAGCAGAAATTACATCCGTCTGTTGTTTGTTGTTCTTGTTTCCCCCCTGCCATATGATCTGGCATAATTATAAATTGATTTGACTATAGGATGTTGCATTACTCATAATAATGAAATAAAGTTGATTAATACTGTACATTAAATTTAGCATGAAAAATAACTTAACCTTTTAATGATTTACTTGCTCAAATTTCTGGCAATTAGGATAGTATGGCACACACATTGCTTGCTGATGGTAATGAGTACAAGTTAAATAAGAGTGGTATTTAAAGATGCCTTGTTAAATGAAATACAGCCTGTATGACTCATCTGCATAGCTGGACTTATGAGTTTAGTTCACTACAAACAAGTAGAAATATGAATGCAGTAATTCAGCACAGGCAGACATGGATTTCCTTGACATTGTAAATTACCTCCTCATGTCAGTGGAAATGTGGCAAGGGAGAAAAAATGAAGACAATATAGTACTGGACAAGTACAGATACTCTTGTTTTTGTCACTTATTTATTATTTCTTTCAATTTAAGTTCAGGTCCTTCTTCCTCACCTGTCATTGTAGGTTGTCACTGCTAGAAAGTGGATAAGTTATTGCAGAAATAACTGAGATAGCAGCATAGTGGTTTTACTATGGTGCCAATAATTAACACATATCCCTGCGTAATAGCATCATTTATAACACTCCAGTTTTTCTCTACATCCCAGTATTATAATTTCTGATTATTAAAGCTAGTGATAGGGCATATTGGCTGTTCAGAGCTTTATGAGAATATAAGAGCTGCCACATTGTGCTGATCAAAAGCTCTAGTGCTCTAGACAGTCTAGTGCTGTCTCCTTTTCCAGATAGCATCCGGTAAATATGTGCTTAGGAAAAGCATATTTGCCAAGCTGCAGTCAGGTGAGGCTCAGACACATACATTGCTCACACAACCATGCTTTCAGTGTATCACATGTTTTTTCTGGAGACCATCACATGGTCCTTGTCCATTGTTTTCTTTGCATGATTTTTCTAAGCCAAGAGTTGAAAGCCCTGTATCTTCCAGCAGTTTCAGTGACTCCATTAGTGCAAGGGTACCTGCCATGCACCAGGATGCCACAGAGCACCTGCTCAGTTTTGACCATAGGGTAGAAGCCTCTCAGGGGAATTACCAGCACCTTTGCTCCCAAAGGAGATACCTGCTGAAGTGCTCACTGCTTTTAGCTATTAGCCAATAATTAGATTTAATCTGAGACTAGAAAAAAGGTTGATTTTCCTTAACATTAAAGCTCCTTATCCTGATAAAGAGCAGTGAAATTAAAGGATTTAAGTGCAAATCAGACTCCAGAGCTTGGAGTTTGACACTACATCTGAAGTCTTCTTCCAGTGCTTGGTGTTGTGTGACCCAGTTGCTGCATAGGGCTCTTATATACAGACAATACAGTAAATAAATTCAGAATCATTAAACATTGCAAGACAACTTTCTTATACAAATTGAATGGAAGAACTGAAGGAACATTATTCTAGAAGGCCTCATGATGCAAGTCTTCAGTATAGATTTTCCTACAACCTTTAACAATGATACCTGAGTGCCCTCAACCAGAGTTAAGTTTTCTGTATGTTTACTTTTGCACTGTGTTCATGAAGGGAGACATATATGTAATGAAGTGTCTGTCCTCATTTTCATTGCTTTGGAGTAGATTCTGTGAAAGGTCTGTGTACCATGAAACAAGGTTACAGTTATTTACCTGGCTGAATTAAGGGACTATGAATGACTGATACTATTTATTTTGGAATAGAAGTATTGCATAAATCTCTTGGGAAAGCAAATGCATTTTGTAATTATAAGACTAAGAGATCCTAGGCCACATTCAAATTTACTTTAGTAACTCTGTTGTGATCACTGGAGACATGAATATGTTATGAATTTAATTCAAACCCCATTACAGAAGGCATTCTTAAAATATTTCTGCATGTTTTTATTCCTATCTTAATGATATTTACAATACTTACCTCTCTTTCTGGTGCGAATGCCACACAGCATTTTAATTTTTTATTAAAGGTTTAACGACATGAAAAATATCAATCACCAGTGTTTACTATGGTTTCTTTTTTGTATTTATTACCAAGATTTGATATTTTGCTCAAACTGTGTCTGCATGAAAACAGGACTTTCTAAAATACTGGATTTTCTTTAATATTAGTGTAAGTACTCTTTGTTGGAACTCACATGAGATTTCTTTTGTGATTTGCTTATGAGCTGTTTTCTCTGTGAAGCAAATATCCAAAAAATATCATGTCACTTTCAGGTGAATTGATTCTTCCCCAGAAAATATTGGCTCCTCGAAACCATAATTTTCAGAAAACTTTATATCCTGCAATACCAAATACTCTGGTGAAATGTAAGACATGAATCTGTATCTGATTTGAACCAAACACACCCAGGACTTTAATGAGGGTTCTTTTATCCCAGCAAAATGTGTTGACCATTAGCCTTTTGACTGTCCTCAGGCAATATTCTCTGTAATCAAAAATTATGTAAAATTACTGCTGCCTTTTTAGGTCACTGATGTCCTGTTTATCCCTTTCATTGCAAAGGGAGAGAAACGCTTAAAGAGTGAAATGTTGAGTTGCAAAACTACAGAAAGAAAGTAATTGCACTGTATTCTCCAGTATTACAACAGGCAGTAGCACCACTGATTGTATTAAGCACAGTAAAGAGAGCATGGTCACAGAATTAAATTGTACACCAGTTCTAGGTCTGTAGGAATACATATTTCTTAGTATTTAGGAATCAGATTCCTTGTGAAAATCATGGGGAAAGATTTTGCTAAAACACAAACCCAAGTTTATTCCTTACACTGCCTGAAGCATGGAAGACCCCAAATCAGTCATGACAGCGTGTCTTCTGGATGCCTAGTCTTCATTCCATGCGCACAAAATTCAAACATGTCTAGTGTTAGAAAAACTTTTCTCTGTGCATCTTTCCTCTCTTTCTCTCATGCAAATAGCAGAGCTGCCATTTGAATCTAGTTGTGACATCCTCTCAGGATAGCTGGTCCAGTGCATGCTCCAGGCAGATTCACCCCACCACAGGTCCTTGGTCCATTGGGATGTTCGATTTTAAGAAAGTTGGTCTCCTTCTATCCAATCTCCCTGCAGCTGTGCAAGATGTAGAAAATAATGTATGTGCTGTGATAATATCTAAGGTGTTGCAAATTTGTTTTCACTTATCTTTTCTTGAAAGTTGTAGAAATACTCATTACCTTCCTGAAAGAGTAAACATAATCTTTGGTTAAAAGATGTAAACTACAATTTTTAATTTTGGCAGTATTGCCTATTTTCTAGTGGAAAGCTAAATCCTTCCACAAAAAAGGAGAGTGGTGGGATGGTAATTCAGAGTCATAGACATTGTTTTGATACATTTGTATTTGAGCAGTAAAAGGGCTAAAGTTATGGAATGTTTTCCAGGAAGACCACTTCTCTTTTATATACCCTTTTGTCAACAAAAAAACTCTCAAGACAAGACTTTAGGCATACCTTACTTAGCCTGTTGCCGTGTTCAGAGCTGTCTGCTTTTCCTTGTCTATCATCCCAGGGGAATTACAATACTGAATGGTCATCTCTGTGAGTGCTGGCAAGTCATTGTAGAGGAAACAGTTACAGTATTGTACAAGGCAAGACATGCCAGTAGGATGTTTTACTGAGTGAGATGCTAATAAGGACATGACCAAATTGCTCCAGGGCTGTTGAAGTTACTGCGACTTATGTCATTGGCTTCTCAGAGATCAGAACTTGTAACTGTCATACAGAACAAAATGTTAAACCTGTAGACTTTTTTACATACTGCTTTTCCATAAAATGTGGCAGAGGAATATTTTACAGTGTAACAAAAGGATAAGCCTTATTCATACCTTGTCATCTAGCAAAAATTGTGCTAATCTTCAGCTGTACAGCAGCTTTCTCCCATATAATGATGGGATAATTTACAAAAATGAATAACTCACAGTGTTCCTGATTTTCCCTGTCTTCATTGAAAAAGAGTGTAAATGGTATAATCAGGCTTGTGGCTGGTGGTTATTATGCCTTCATGCTGGCACATCTCTGCTTCCTAACAGCTGTTGTGTTTTTTCTCTAGTTTCAATTTATACTATTTTGCTTCATTAAATTACCTTCACACTAAACAGCAACTCAAAATTACAGTACATCATGTTTATATATTATTAAATACTTAGAGGATGTTATTTATTTGTTTTTCCTTTCTTTTCTAGCTGTCACATGCACTTAGGTGTTTCCAGTGTTTTTTCTGGTGTTTCCTGTAGTCTCAGTTGCCAGCCTAACAAAGCTGGGTGCTGATTTAAACCTCCTTTTAGTACTACAGGAGGGATGACTATCAGTTCCCTGTGAGTTCAACAACATGGTTGTTGCCATGCTATACTTGTTTCCCAACTGCTCTGAGACAAACACTGGCATACAAGTGTTGTTCTTTCTTAAAGTTAAGTGTAAATCAATAACAGGAAGGTGAAAACACAGTGTTAGATTAACTGATGTCCCTTATCACTGGAACAAATGAACCATTAGTCAAGGACAGTGCTTTGTCATTACAGGCTTTAGTATTTTTCCCATAAAGTGGTGATTTTTCTCTTTGGAACAAAAAAGAAAACCAGTAAATGAGCTGTTGGACAAGTAATACTATATTTTAAACAGCCTCAAAGTACTGACAGCTTTTAGGATAGTTGTTCCTTCCATTATACTTTCAGGTATGTCCCTGCTTTAGCTGGATAAGAGGTATTGCCAGCAGTGACTCAAAGGATCAGTCATGAGATGCTGGAGTCTAGTTTAACATCTGCTAAGATTTAACAGTTGGGATTTTGACTGAATAAGTAGCTATTGCAGAGTATACCTGCTTGGGATTGCCAGTGTCTATCCTAGAAGGGAGATGTACCAATAAAAGTACCAGTCATACATATTACAAGGGTTTGTTTTCTCAGTTGGAAAGAGTTTACTGTAATTACAGGCCTGTCATTGGTTGTGACTCAGGGTTCAAAACTGGGCCCAGTATTGTTTAACTTTTTGTCAATGACTTGGATGAAGGGAAGATGCCTCCTCAGCAAGTTCCCTGATGACACAAAGCTGGGAGGAGTGGCTGACAGATACCCCAGAGGGCTGTGCAGCCCTTCAGAAGGACCTTGACAGGTTGGAGAGAAAGGAACATTCCGAAATTCAACAAAGGCAAATACAGGTGCTGCACATGGGGAGGAATAACCCCAGGCACCAGTACAGGATGGGGGCCAACCTGCTGGAAAACAGCTCTGTGGAGAAGGTCCTGGTGGACAACACGCTGTTCATCAGCCAGCACTGTGTCCTTGTGGCCAAGAATGCCAAAGCTATCCTGGGGTACATTACGAAGATCATTAGCAGCAGGTTGAGGGAGGTGATCATGTCCCTCTGCTCAGCCCTAGTGAGGCCACATCAGGAGCACAGCATCCAGTTTTGGGCCCCTCAGGACAAGAGAGATGTGGAGGTCCTGGAGCAGGTTCAACGGAGGGTGAAAAAGATGATAAGGTGAGAAGACATGACTGAGAGAGGACCTCATCAATGTCAATCAGTGTCTGAAGGGACGGTGTCAAGAGGATGGAGTCAGGCTCTTCTCAGGGCTGCTGAGCAAGAGGACAAGAGGCAATGGGCAGAAACTGATGCATGGGAAATTCCACCTGAATATGAGGAAGAACTTCTTTACTTGTGCGGGTGCACTGGAGCAGATTGTCCAGAGAGTCTGTGGAGTATCCCACGCTGGAGATATTCAGGAACTACCTGAACATGATCCTGTGCCATGTGCTCTGGGATGACCCTGCTTGAGCAGGGGGGTGGGACCAGATGACTAACTGTGGTCCTTTTCAACTTTATCCATTCTGTGATTCTGTGATTTCATGTTATCAGTGTTTTGCTTTAGAGATAACAAGTACTTATATTTTTAGTTTTGCTTAGCAGAGATAAAAATAGATTGTTTATAGAGAAAACAGAAATAATAGAACCTAAAACTAAAAAATTAAAAATAGGAGTATTGGCAAGAATTGTGCCTAATTGTGTATTCAATGAAAATAGAATGCTATAGAAATTCTATTTCTATAGAAATAGAAATTTATTTGCAGTATTTATTGTAATGTTCATTTAAAAATTCAGTTGAAGAGCTAAAGATGACATGATAAAAAGAGGTGACCTCCTCTGTGACCAAGTCATAAGAAGGTAAAGGATAGAAATCTGTTTTGATGTTCTTAGAATTAGGCAGCAGGTTAAACAAACAAGTTTTAATTTTCTGGTACATACCAAGAGAAGCGGCACAGTATCAAGATGCAGCAAATGAGATTACTTTCTGAAAAAATATTGCATGCTGAGCTTAAAATGCTTATTTAAATGGTACGTTCACTAGGAGAATGACTGAAGGAAACAGCTGAGCCTGCAGTTATTTTTTAAAATCTTTCTGGTTTGTTTGCTGTTCCCTTGAATTAGTCAAGAGGCAAGGTATGGTCTCACCCCACATTGTTAGTGGCAGTTATTCTTGCATCATAGATGGCAAATGATGACAAAGCATCTTCACTATTTTCAAGCAGTATATTGTAAGCATGTTTTCCAGCATGTGTTTCTCTGTGTGAGTTGAAATGCCAACATGGCTGTACAAAAATGAGAATGGGGAAACCAACCTAACTTTTTTTAAGACTGCAACTTTGAAATTCGATGGTGAGTAGTTTTACAAGTAACCCTATCTTCTAGTGGACCAAATAGGGAAAAAGCTTTCTTAAGGACACATGGTACTGTGACCTGTGACCTGTTTCTTTTTTGTTCCCCAGTGAAGTCAGTTTCTCTCCCTAGGGTGTCCTGTTTTCGTGCCTCTCCAGCACATTCTCTGAACTGAACAGTTTTCTGACAGAACAACATTATGGTGTAATGTATTGTGGGTGGTTTGTTTACTCAGTTTCATATTAAAAACACGTGCAAACATTTATGTGAGAAAATACAACTGAAGAGTACAGCAATGCTGTAATACTAGCAGTATATGAAGTTTTGGAACTTGTGGATTCTGTTGTTTTGAGTGATAAGTGAGATGTCTTTTAGGTACCCACGTTGTTCCCATGCTCACTATTCTCTGCACTTCACTGCCCTGAATAGTCCCTTCCCCTGGCCTTATTGCTTCTCCTCATTTCACCTGCTCTAAACATGGGCAGAAGTCCTGCTTTGGAGACTCAAACAAAGAGGCTGAGCACCACAGCATCATATTTATGCAGGGCGCACTACTTAAGTTAGCTCTCATTGGCAATTCAGCAGCATACTGAAATGTGTGTTGTCTTTATTAAGTCTTGCTCCTCAGGCATGTGATAAAGAAGATTTCTATTTTGAGACATTCTTTCTGTTGTATCTGTAACATTGGAGCATCACTGGTCCCTTTTAGCCTGCAGTGTGCTTTCCTTGGCCTGCTTCTCTCCCACTGTATTCAGAGGGTCTGTGAAACATGATTTATGTTGAAGCTCATGACCTCAGGACAGCATTTGATGATAGGCCTAGGCACCACATGTGGCCTAATTATTTACATTTAATCTTTTGCAAACGGGAGATGTTTTTCACTGTCTGAAAATGGTGATTGCCAATGAGGTGACAAGATTGGTTATTTCCACTTTGATTTCTACTAGCTGAATGGGTGGACAGATTGCTTATCTTAAGGTATTAAAACATTTACAGTTACTTCATCATGAAAACGTTTTATAATAAATGTTTTAACTACTGGATATATTTCTAAGTTAAACATAAATAGCTCTGCTACATTGGAATTGTTTCACTCAAAAGATAAAAATTTTGGGAAAGTGTAAAACACAGTTCCTGGCAAATTCTGTAAAGGACTTCTGAAAACTTATGTGAATTATTCACAGCCAGCTGTAGTACATATTTGGGCTTATATACAGAAAAATATAAAAGAATTCTTTACTGAATTGTAGGCTTCTGTGTGCTGGTAATGACATGGATCTGTTACTCACTGCTATCACATATCTCATGTAATGATTTTCTTGTAAAAACCCATGGCAGCCATAAAATTCTGGAATGAGATCTGGGCATAGGAGTAAAATCTGAAGTAAGTTCTTTTAGTCACACTCAAGATGGTCTGAAGTATAGCTTTTTTTCGGCCTAACATGAACATTATTTGTTTTATTTTGAAAGAAAATTATGTGCCTCTCAAAAAAAAGTGAGATCTTCCTTCATGTAAAATCCCTAGGTATTTCATCCCAATTAGACCTTTGTAACTGAGCAATTTGAGCAAATATGGTAAGCAAATAAATTGCTAATTGTTGCTCTTTTAACTAAAAAGGTACTTCTGAGTACACACTAAAAGCAAATGTTATTACGCTACTTGTACCCAAAATCTTACCTTTCATGTTTCCTGTGAGCATTTACCATGGAAGCACAAATTTTCCTTAAAACAGATATTATTCCTTCAGGTCCGGGGCAAAAAATCCTCCAACTGATATCTGAGTTGACTATGTGGTATATTGAAAATTGTGTGTTTCTGAACAGGTAGCAGCTGGCTCTTTAAATGTAACGTCCTTCACTGTCTGTGAAGGCTTTGGATGCCTTTAATTTTAAAGCCAAAGGACTGTGTACCCTCTCCACTGCAACAGAATTCCAGAGTTTCAGGTCTGAGAAGAAAGGGAGAGCTGCAAATGAAAACTGCAATATGGTAGTGATGGCTTGTTGCGGTTTAGAGGATGTTAAAGCAGACCTTACCAGAGAGCATCTCTACCCAGCCTGGTTCAGCACCTCAGAGCTCCAAACCCTCTGTCCCAGGGCTGGACACTGCGCTCTCACCGGCCAGGGAGCCATAAGGCTAGCTCTGGTTCGTCTGCTTCCACAACCAGCGGTGATAAAGGAGGCGAGGAGGGTCTATGCGTTGTGTCCATGGAAGATGTTTATTCGCATGGTGCAGCAGAGGCCAACGACCTCCCCGAGGCAGAGATGCCTCGAGGGCGAAGGCCTCACATGCACAGCCACATGTGGTGCATAGGCATGTGCTGTATAGACACGCATGGAGCATAGACAGCAAGATGGCAGAGGGTGAGGGGTTTTATAGGGAAACAGAGGGGCGGGGACAGCGCACTGGCCCAGTGACCTCTGGGTACAGGGGAGGTACAGGGGTGAAGTTAGGAGTACAGGAACCAATAGGGAAAACTGGAGGGCGTGGCCAGGACCATCTGGGGTGGGGAAGGAAGGACAATAGGTGAGAAGTACAGTCATTAAGAAAGGGGTATGGGGAACTTGCAGCTATTATCACAATAATGGCTTACCTTTCTGGGGGGCACTTCAGAAGTCTTAAAGCAAGTACTTGGGGACAGCAGACCAGTTGTGTTGTGGCTCCTACAGAATATTGGTGCCCCAGAACATAACTTGGACTCTTTCAGCATTTTCACATGGAAAGATAGATCCCTTCATTTATGCTTAGGTACACATTTTCACAGGAAGAATTTCTCTCCTTCCTAAACAAATTTGTTGTGGTATGCTCACATTGACACCTAGAATCCAGTACATGATGCCAGCTAAAATAACAATCACAGCACAATAACTTCTTTTCTTACATGTTTAGGAAAATATCTCCAACTTTGACATTGTTATGGAGTCTGATGAGGGCACCTTCAAGCCATCTGGACTGGGTTTTTCTGGCAGTGCTGAAGCCCGGGACATCGTGAAAGAGATCATGACTCTGCTGCAGCCCATCAATGTTACGGATGTTTACGACAACGCGGATGGAACAGACATTGCATACTGGATGAGAGATGGGGTGCCCGGTGAGTGTCCCCACTGCCTGACAGGGGACGCTGCTCTGCTGAGCAGTGCCAGTCAGATGGGTGGTCTGATGTTCTGAAAGTAGTAAGAAATGCTTTCTCCCAGGGAGTAAAATCTGCTATACGTAAAATGTGTAAATGTTAAAAGGTGACCAACAGAAATAGGACATAAAGTGCATTTGAACTGCAGTTTAATAATGGTATAGATTATACGTAGAATAAAATGCCTAAAATCTTCTTTTCGGCTTTAAGGATTTATAATAATTAATCCCAGACTGGTGGTTTATAAATAGTAAACCAAGGCAGAGGGGAATTCTCAAATGCAGAAGAAATATTTTTTTAATTATTATTATTTTTACTTTGAAATTCAGGGCTTGTTCACTCTGTTTTATATGCTAGAGAAACAATGTTTTTGAGGTGTGACATTAAAAAAGTTATGAGTCATTAAGGTGTGATAAAATTGTAAAATTCTGAAAAGTTTGAAGTAGTTGAGGGGTTTTTTTGGAGGATTGTATCTGGCTCCAAGTGAGAAGCAGCTTGTTGGCAAAGAAGCTTGTTAGCTGTGAGAGAGATCCTGGCAGCCCCCCCATGCAGGAGACCCCACACTAGCATAGACGCTTTCAGAGCACAAGAATCCCAACTGGAGGCCAGCCTGGGTGAAGCCGTAGTGAATTTCCATTTGAATAATAGTAGAAAGAAAAGTTTCATAATGGTATATTAAAAAAATTATGATTAGTTTTAAATTTTAAGGTTCTTTTTCTGCTGTGTTTTATGACTGCAGTAGGCTGGCACATTTCTCATGTTAGTTTTACTACTTGCTACTATATGCTTAGAATCTTTTAATATTTTATTAACCGCCTTGTTTTTTACCTTGTGGAAGACTATGAGTCATGGAATATATTATTCTTATTTATGGTCGCAACCCTTTGCTTCTCAGTCACTTAGGGTGTACAGAGATACCATAAAGTTGACTGCTTTAATAAAGGAATGGATGTCTAATTTTCAAACCAAAATATCTATGCTGGGCAAGAAGTATGGATGAATGAATATTATTAAACAGCAAGGGATTCATCTTTAGCTGCTGTCCTGCTTTCTGGGTGAACTGGAATCTGTTTAGTACAATGCCATGCAGCTGTGAGAGTGATGTGCTGAGTTGATTTGAGAGACTGTAAGCACTACCGAGAGGCTGTGGCCATGCATCATCCTCCACAGCCTGGAAGTGCCTGTGGGAAGATGCCTGGTCCACAATTTCAGACCAACATATCTGTGTTGTAGCTGGAATATAAGAATTCACCACTCAGCCTATGTTTAGAAAATGCAAAGGTATTGGGATTATTTCCTAGGTAAGGTCCTCAGGGGCTTGCATTGTGTTTCTCATCTGAATTTGACAGATTATGTAAGAAGAGAGAAAAATTTAACATTCAGATGCCTTGTTTTCAGTTGATAATGTGAGTGGTGCTTGTGATGGGTACTGAGCTCTTGTACACCACTTCTTATCAGCTGTGGTGCACCTGGAGCATAAGCAGCTACAGCTTGCCATGGTGCTCTTGATTAGTCATTGGGCTACTCAGCAGGAGCAGTGGAGGAAAAAGCCCTCTCCCATGGACATCTGCACTCCTCAGAAAGCATCAACTATGAAAAATATAAACCATATGCTCACCATTGGGAAAGTATGAATACACCAGAACCAAGACCTCAGTTTTTAAATAAATCTGATTTGGTTTCCTATTAAGAATTTGTGACATTAATTGATGGTGAAGGGGTTTTTTCCTGTCTAAAGCTTTGGTTCATTTAAGTTCCTGTTAAGCAAATAGCCAAGTGTTCTTACAGCATAAAGGAACACTGATTCTTCTTTTCTTCATCAAGTCCCAGTGAGAAGAAATTAGCTCCACTAAAAGAATTTCGTCTGCTTTAGATTGTATTTTATACTGTTCCAGGGAAAAGTCTAAGACATCTTCTAATCTTCATGCCTTGTCTGAAGTATTCTCCCTGCTTGAATGAGCCTTTATGATATACAATAACATTGAAACAAATTGAACACTCTGTAACAGCTTTTATAATTTTGTCCAATTTAAACAAGCAGTCAAGTGTTGACACTTCATTAATTTTATTTAAATATTTCTTGAAAATATACTTGGTGGCTTTGTTTCTGCAACAGTGAGAGAAAATATGGTGTACTTCTTGAACAATAAGAATTTTCTGACATAATTTCTCTAGAATTTTTCTCTTTTTCAATGTGAAATAGATTCTGGGATTCACCTTTTTAGATGCTATTAATATTCTACTCCTCCTGCTCCTTTTGGTCTGAAAGATATACAGAGGGCAACTGTGTGTGTTTTTCAGAGCTGTTCATAGCTGAGACAGGCAGACTGTGGCTTCTTAATCTCTGCTATTTCCTGCATGTTTATTTTTAATGGACATGCAATGAAATATTATTTGTAATGTTAGTCAAATATATGTGCAACTAAACAGCAGTGATTATTGTGAGATTTTAGGATGAGAGAGGCCACAAGAGTTCAGAGTCCTTTGCAAACCATAGACTGAAGCTTATATAATACCTCTAAAGCACAAGCAAGGTGATCTGCACCAAACACAGCACTCTGGTGCTTTGTGGGTGGAGAATGTTAGCAATATTTCTGTCGGTGGCCTTTACTTTGGAGTGTTTTGAGAATAGTTCTGTCCAGCAGTGGGGAATGTCTGTAGTTGTGTTTTTGTACTGATAGCCAGTTTTCAGCTACTGGAAATAGTTGTGTAACATTTGTTTTGCTTTTTCATGAAGGATAAATCAAATGAAGGGGGGGTGGTGTTGTGTTTTAGGATGTGATTTTACAGTTTGAGGTGACTATTGAGTCTAAGACTGCTCCTTTAATAATTATGCAATTATCTTCCTCATCCTTCTTAAGGGTTCAATTCCATTTTCTTTTTCATTAGGGACATATCCAGACTGTGGCACATAAAGCTGTTCCTTTGCAACATTAAATCCCAAATTAAGTTTGGCTAGAATTTGCAAATATAGGTGGGAAGATAGGTTGGTTGGGTTTATTTATTTGGTTTATTAGCATCCTTTTTCATAACAGGTTTCTTCAGTGTCTGAAAGGATTAAAAAAACAATAAGCAAGCCCTGCTAAACGAGTGCTAGAGTATTCTTGTTTAAAAAGTGAGATATCTGATGATCACAGGTACTTGATGGTGACCAGGATGCTTCAAACGTGATTTAGACCAAATTCCTAAAGTCACAGCCCTGGGTCTGGATCAGCCTTCCCTGCAAGCCATCAGAATATGAGGAGGGGGAATGAAATGATTCTATTTGTATTATGGAATCCAGTGAACATTAGTTCAGCTTCAGGTTTTTGGGGAGATGAAAACAGATGCTCCCCAATATTTTCAAAGGCATGGCTTTTGTCCTGAAAGTGACACATTGTTTCCAGGAAAGCTGGTTCAAGGGTGCTCCTTTCTGCTTGACAAGGTGGTATCTGTGGCTACAGTGCTTATGATGGGAACACTTGTCTGTTAGGAACTGAGCTGTATTTGAGATCAAGCTGACCCAGGACATCAAACAACTCCCCAAAGGCATGTTTCAATTCCTCTTTTAAAAATCACCCAGTGGCCTAAAGGTGAAACTCCTTGTACAATGTCACTTTGAACCTTGATGGTTGGTTGTGTTTCTCTGTCTCCACAGTGACTTGCTTTTTTTGTTACAGTGCATAAAAGGAAGAACTGTTCTTCCAGAAATTAATAAGCCCATAGTTCATCTAATTTTAATGTTCCTTCAGAAATTAAAAATTCATTGCTAACCTAATCTATTAGTCATTCAGACGTAGCAAGCAAATACTATAATATATCATTTTTCTCATTTTTATATTTTCATCGTGCTTTTTTATTACCTTCATCTAAAATATGCTGTATTTTGGCCTGAGACACTGGATTTTGACATGGATTATTTCCTTTCTTATTATGTAAGAGGTTAAATTTACCCCTTTTCTGGAGCATGCTGCCCTCTCTTACCACCGTCGCCATCATCCCTGTAGCACCAGACTCCAGTGCAAGCCTGCTGGCATGCTGGTGCCAAGCCTACTCCTCTGCTCCATGTCAGCCAGGGACATGTCTGAGAAAGCAGTGGAACAGGAAAACTCCCTGACTTGAAGTTGCCAGCTGGACATGAAGTGACTAAACTCTCTTTCCCAAATTAAAAGTGAGTAACCTCTGTTCGCTCTTGGCTGTGTCAATCTTTGGAAGTGATATTCCACTGTGAAGCTTGGAACGCTGCCCCTCAGACTACCTGTTTTTGTACTGCCCACAGTCTTGGGCAGCCTCTTTGGAGCCACTTTCTAAGCTTCTTTTTATTTCCAAAAGAATACAACCAGAATAAATATCAGATTTACAGTCTAGGGCTTCATAAACCAATGGTGAAAAGCCTTTGGCTTGGTTCTGCAGGGGTAAGGGGTGTTGACAGGGATGTTTGACAAAAACCTTCCTACAAGATGAGGGAAGGGGAAAAAAATCCTTAAAAGTAGACATTAAACTTAACTTCTCCCTTTATTATGCAGCATTTGCATCACCTGTGATTTGGGATGTTTAGCACAGGGAATCACATGTAGAGCTCCAGTTATTTGACAGAGTAATAAATTCAAGGCAAAGATCTCCTCATGAAGCAAAAGAGCTGGACAAAACTCCTGCACACTGCTCACAGAATTAAGCTTTATGGATAGTTTTAAACGTACTTAGGTAATTTTACATATTCCACAGGTGCTACACTTTTATATTTGCTGAGTTCCCACTTCTCTGGACGTGTTGAGCACAGTGCCAACATCAGCTACTACTGGCCTGATTTATTTTCATGTGGAAATGAGGCATAAAGGGTTTATGGTGTACACACATGTCTTGCCTCTGTCTTGATCTCAATAAGTCAGAGATATACCACCACTGTTGTCTGATAATTAGGAATGTTGTATTGCTTTTTCCAGGGCATTCCTTTCCTTTTAAATATATTATTTTATCATTCATAAAGGAAATATGGTGAATGAGTATGTTCCACTGCAAAAGCCAAATCTTTTGCAACTTGGGTGGTATTAAATTAAAGCATTATGCTAGGAGAGCAATTATAATTGCTTGGCACTTTATGAACCTACTGTAAGTGCTAAGGCTATTAGACCCATTTAAAATCTTGATTGCAAAAAGAACTGTGTGTATTAATCTGTAAAATAATTCATCTATTCTCTAATTTATCATTGTTCCAATAAAATGGGGTTTTGAAATTAGAAATTACTCTAGAGTAATTAAATAAATTTAATATGCTGCAACTTTTTATGAAGGTGGATACCTTAAAAGGCTCATAGTTTAACATAGTATCTCAGTTTTATTAGCCTTTCATATGACCTTCTCTATTTTTAATAAAGTTAATAAAGTCTTTGAGACTAATCATTTAATGAAAGGAATAGTCCATAACTTATGATATGTTTTCTTACAAGCTGTGCTATTAGACTACCAGACAAATTTGACAGTACTTTACATACAATTCCTTCGACCTTTGTTCTGCTTAGGCTAGGATTGTTTTGGCACAATTGAGTATTGTCTACTTCTAATAATTAACAGGAAGCATCAGATTTGCAAGGGGTTTTTTTGTTTCACATAGACTAGACACAGACCATGCAAATATGAATCTAGGATAGTACTGTTGGAGAGAGGGATGGAGCTGGGCAATTAGGCACTGTGCCTGAATGCAAATTTTCCTGGTAGTTTTAAGAGGGCTTTTGTACTCTATATTTCTCATTAGCAATTCAGTCTATTTGAGTCTAAACAAACTCAAAGTGGATGACAGCAAACTCCTTCTTCCAATAGGGTTAGTGACCTATAGAAGCACCTTGCAAACTTAGTGAATTCTCTGTAATTTTGAATGTGTAAAACAAGACTTTGGCATCCTTCAAAAAGTAAAGGGCAATTCAAGCCAGAGGGATGAGCTTGATGCAGTAGATACAAGTTGAAGCCATGTGTTACTCAGAAAGTATGATGGTAATGGGTTTTCCTGGCCTTAAAATATCTATGAATCAGCTAGTAAATATTACAAGCATTTTCCATAATGAAATGCTTCTTTCTCATTTAAGCCTCACCCATTTTAGACTAGATTTCTGAATGTCAAAAGCTCTTGTCTTTGATTTGTACAACATTTAGATAATCCTAATTACAGTTACAAAAATAGAACTGTCATTAACTTGCCAATCCCAGAAGAAATTCAAACTGTGGAACCAAAAGTATTTTCACAACTCTATCATACATTGCTGAACTTCTAAACACATTGCTGAATTTCTTATTTTATTTCTAGGTATTCTCTTTTCTGCAGTATCTGTGATACAGTTTATTTGGCAAAGTTTTATTGGTGGTCACAAGTGAAAAATTACAGCACATGTGTTAAGTAGCTGGTATTCCATAGCTCTTAAATTTGTTTTTCTACAAACTTAGACAAGACAGCTTAAAAATAATCTTATACTAATATTACAACAAATTAGTTTGAAATACTGACATTCTGATTGGCTTTTAGGATCCTGGAAGAAGTAAAACTGTTCCAATGCTTTCAACCCTGTACTAAGATTATATAAGCTCATTAATCTAGCAATGAAAATTTAAATTAAGATGTGTAAAATAAAATCATAAATTCTAATGGTTCGTGCACTTTTTGGCTAGTGAACTTCTTTTTCTTGTTACTCTTCTTTCTTTGAACATCAGTAATGTTGAATTTCTTCTTTCCTTTTAGATACTTCAAAAACTTACATGAGGTGGATTGGCGTAAATGACCCTGTTATTAAATAGGTTCTTCCTATAAGCATATGCAATTCCTAAATATCTCAAAAAACATCAATAAATTTGCTTCTGCAACTCAGTACTTTATTAGCAGATAATACTTTATCTCAGAAAAGAAAAACTGAAAATATCTGAGGATCTCATTCAGATTTGGGGTGTGGTTGTTTTTATTCTGGCTGTGCCTCTGAGAGACATCTTAATTCTCTATTGTTTGGTGCTTAGGAAAGCTTAATTCTGTTTCTATGGGTGGGAATATTCTTTTTCAGATGGAACTATTTGTCATTTGTTGATCCTAAAAAAACAAGTGTTCTGCATTAACGCACAGAGCTCAGTGTTAACATTTTAAATAGGCATTTCGGAAGTACAAGTTATTCAAGCCTTCTTCCTAGAACTGTCCCTGGCTTCAGTGAAGCTTATGCAAATAATGAAGTAAACAGAAAGAAAAAATTGCAATAAAAAAAGAGTTTAATCAGAGTTCTCTAAGAAATTTGAAAATGCTTTCCAATGGAAAAGGGAGGCAGTAAAATAACATTCTCTCTACAGTTTTGGTTTTTTTTACCTTTAGAAATTTGACTGTGTGAAAAATAAGACATGGAAGACAAAATGAGACATGTGGAAATGTCGTGAGATTTCTCACCAAATGTGTAATGATCTAGAACAGTTGTTAGGAACAAGAGCAGAAATATCTGTGGATTCATAGATTTCATTCCTGGAAAACAAACTGGAATAGCATCAGTATTAAAAACTGAATAAAAATAAAGCATTCAGTAGCATTCCAGGAGGACCACATGTAAACTGCTCTTGATGGGAGGGACAGAGGTTAAATGTATTAAGGTCTGGCTTGCATCTCTCCAAGTACTTTCCTATATGAAGTCATATGATGAGTGTTTCTAATAGGATTCTTCAGGGTTTGCTGCATCCTCAACTATTTAGAGTTTCCATTGGTTTGGAGTCAAGTTTACAATTACAGCACAGCACAGCTGATGTAATTGCTATATTGGAACGATAAAGAATGACAAGAACAAGCTGATCATCCAGCCAGGCTGATTATGTCTCCTCTGGCCAATTTGTTGACACTTTTCTTGTTCTGGAGTCACAAAAGATGTAATATTTAGAAAATATCACTTCCTTGGACCCATTGGCTGCCCTGTTGTTAAAGGGGCCCCTCTATTGCCTCATTGCCACAAGGTTTTGCTGGTGCTTCTTGCACAGCAGCTCCTGTTCTGAAATGCTGGTGCACCTCCCACCTGTGCTGTGGCCGTGGGTTCTCCTGGTCCAATACAGGACTTTGATTTTGTCTTTGCTGAATTTTCTGAAGTCCATGTCAGGCCACTTCTGGATTTTGAGCTCTGAACAGCAGCTCTGCCTTCCAGCATAGGCAACTGCTCCTTCCATAAATTTTATGAAGACACAGGCTACCCCTGTCATCTGGATCATTGCTGAGGGTGCAAAGGGTGCTGACCTGGCATGGACTCCTGGGGGGGGTCACACCACTCATTACCAGCCACTAGTTATTCCTCAAACTGTTGATGGTGACCCTCTGAGCCTAGCCATCCAGGCAGTCTTCCACTCAGTTTTATTCCACTCCTCCAGTCCAAAATTTCCTGGTGACTGAGTTTTTCTAGTTTATAGTTCATAGAATCATCATAGGATTGTAGAATGGTTTGTGTTGGAAGGGACCTTAAAGATCATCTGGTTCCAACCATATGCTGTGGTCAGGGACACTTTTCACTAGGCCAGGTTGCTCAGAGCCCCATCCAGCCTGGCCTTGAACATTTCCAGGGATGGAGCATCTGCAACTTCTCTGGACAACCTGTGCCAGTGCCTCACCATGCTCACAGTAAAGAATTTCTTCCTAACATCTAAACATACATAATTTCAGTTTGAATCTATTTCCCCTTGTTCTGACACTACATGCTCTAGTAAAAAAATCCCACTGCACCTTTCTTGTAGGCTGCCTTCATGTAGGCCACAATTAGGTCACCCCAAAGGTTCCTCTTTTCCAGGCTGAACAATCCAAATTCTTTCAGCTTTTCCTTATAGGAGAGGTGCTCCATCCCTCCAGTCAACTTAGTGGCCTCCTCTGGACATGCTTCTGGATCTTGCTGCTTTAATTTTACAACAGGCATATCATTTGCCCTTTTTCAATCATTGGGGTCTTCCCCCAATTGCCACAACGTTTCCTAGATGATAGAAAGCAATATCTCAATGGCATTGGCCAGCTCTCCCAGGCAACCCATGCAGCACCATTAATTTTTGTTTGCCCTATTTAGCTAAACAATCCCTAGCTTCATTTTCCTATACCATGAGCAGTACCTCTTCCCCTGTCTTCCCAATTCTGCTGCCATGCAGGGACCTCAGGGTATATAATTTTAAGCTACAGGAATTGCTTTCTTAATATTCTTTCCTTGCTTATTATAGCCATGGTAGCAAATAATATATACTGCTTCAACAGCAGTTCTGTCCCCCAAACTTCTAGAACTTTTATATGAAAGGAAGCCATAGAAATATCTTGGCTGACTGTGCAGGGCACACTGGAGATTTGAATCAAGTATGATATTGATTCAGGATCAGAAAACTTTTTATTGACAGAATTTCAGGTAGTAGTCAGAAAACTTGTTCCATCCTGAAGCAGCAAACACAACACACTTTCATTTCCAGGTGACATTTAGGTGTAAATGTCTGAGGCTTTTGAAGAATGCTTTTGATAGTAGCCCAAACTGAACAAATACAAAATTCAGAAATAATTTATAAAGACATCTTCCTCCAAGGAGGAAGTTCAAAATTATTTCAGTGGCAGCCTCTCCAAAACATTTGTTAGCATTTATAAACTACAGAATGGGAACCCTTCTAAATGTCTGTCTTCAAAACGCATTCTACAGATTGGGTCTATAATGCTACTGAACATCTGAAGAGCAGAATTTATTGAATACTATATTGGTTTGAAAACAAACCAGTGAGAGATTGCAAGTCATAATTAAAATTTATTAGGAAAAATTAAAAATAAGTGAAATAATACAAGAAAAAGCACTGACAAAGTCAGATACAACCTGACACCCTGTTAGGGTGGTGGTAGCAGTCCAAATGAAGTAGTTCAGTTGAAGCAGTGATCCTGTAAAGGTCTGGTCTCCAGCTGAAGGTCCAGTGGAAGCTCTTGTCCTCTGGGAACCCAGTAGACAAGGCTAGCTTCAGTAGCTCTAAGGCAAGATTATATCCAGGTGGGAATGCTTGGCTCCTCCCTCCTGGGTGGAGCATCTCACAATAGGATCAGATAAGTCCATGAGTCATGTGGTGGGTCCCTGATGGCCCATTGTCTGTTATCAGGGGTGAGCCATAGCAGGAGATAACAGCTAATGGCCCACAGCTGGTGGTAATAAAATACTAAATACATCTATTTTGTAACCTAGGACAAATACCAATTTATTTTTTGCAGAAATCCCTTTCCAGTGATATTATATGTGTTTTCATGCAACGATTTCAGTCAATTCAGACATGGAGTAGACCACAGAAAAACTCCTAAGTATGAAAGGAATTGAATATATATTTGTATTTTATGTTGGCAAATCCTCAAGAATCATGGGCTGCATAGGAATGCAAGAAAGAAGGTACAGGGTCACTGTTCTGTCTCTGGCATCACCTGCCATCACTGAACAATTTACAGTTCCTCAGTTTCCCCAATGATAGCAGTTACCCGAAGGTTTCTTATGAGTTACCTTCTGTCTGTAAGGTGCAATGAAGAGGAAGGAGTCATCATTAACTTCCTAATTAAGTGGGTCCATCTTGTGCTGGAATCATCAGGCCCTGCAGCTATTTAGCACAAGAATAGCTTCACCTGAGTGTTGTAGATGAGTGCAAAGAAAAGAGCAGCCTAAGTGGAAGCATAAGCTTCTTATATATGTATTTTAGGGGCACATAAACAAATCTGTCTGCAAGGACAAAGCATGAATCTCAACAAGAGAAGCAGTTTATTGGAATTCTCCATCAAAAGAGCCAGAAAACCCAATTATGATTTACTATACATCAGGGCCAGTCTGTCAACAGCTCTCAAGTGTTTTCAGTGCCCATGGCAGAGCTCTGTCCCAGTTGCCATGTGGGGCCTTGGAAATCCACCAAAGAAAATAGGCACTTTTCCTTTTGCTTAGCTGTGTAAACTGGATTTTAAAACAGTTCATTTCCATTAATGATATTAAACCAAAGTAATGACATTCTGGGATAGGAGAATTTTTGTAGTTGGACAGAATTGCTACTGCCTTGAAATTGGTATTAGTGCTCCAGTCACTATTACTCTTGAACTTGGAACCACCAAAAAAAATGAAAGAGATCGGGTCTGACAGAGCAGCTCTCACTGTCTAGCTGTGCTACAGTGTGAGAATCATAGGCTGATCATGTCAGGGCTCCAAGATCCTGCTGCAGCAGCTTGTTTTCTTGCCCTGAACAATTTTAGCCCTTATGACTTCAACTAAGAAACTGATTTCATTGTGTAGCTAAAACTAATCGGCAAGTTTTAAACAGCTTAATCTTAAAAACAGCCCAAATTATGCACATCTTTAATTTTAAATCCCTAAGATATGCTAAATGGGAGTCATTGAGAAAAAACCTTAATTAGTCTGCCTGCCTCTTCCTATAGTTCCTAATTACTATGGGTACTTTTCTTGTCCACCAACACCTGCTGGCTAGATTTTAGGGCAGATGTTCTTGTGCAGTCATCGTTAAAAGCACATGCATTGGATGCTGTTGAAGCCTCCAAGTGCTCTGATTTTATGTCTTTTATTTCAGGATGCTTGGGGGGAAGAAGGGATCATCACACAGTTAAAAATGTCATTTGCTGTCTCTCTCTTTTCCATGCAGCTTCTCTCTTTCAGTCAGACAAATAGCTGCCAGGAAATTTGTTAAGAGTAAAATGATTTTGAGACACAGTGCTTTGAGACAAGACATAGTGTTTCTGAGAACATTATTTTGGATTAAAATTTTTTTCACTTAGTACACACTCAACCCAGTGACAATTTCACTATCCTTTAACCTGAGTAATGACTTGAAGTTTCTAATTAGAGAGCAAGAGGGAAGGGACTGCATGTGGTTCAAGGGGCCTGAGCTAAGACAGTTCGAAGAAACTCTGTAATAATTTACCAGGTGTGAGAGACCCTGCCTGCTGAGCAGCTCTCCTGCCACTCTGAATATGGGCAGGATCACTGCTTTGCCCATGGCTTGTGTCAGTCCTCCCCAGCTAGATCTCTTTTTGTTTCACCTCCCTGAGCTCTGCGAGTTGTGGCTTGGCCCCTGGCCCCAGCCCTCATTACATTTACCTGGCCAAAAACATCTGTCACCCAGTTTTAGGTGTAGAGCATTGTTTTTGCAGAAAAAAAGGTTGGTCAGTGTTCAATATGTCCCATTATGGATAGCATTATTCCTTGCTTTTGCTCGTTTTTTTGGAACATCCTCTTTTTCTTTTTGATTTGCAGTGTGTTTTAATTCACTGAGATAGGGAAAAGTGTGATTTCTTTTCCACTGTTTCAAGGAGTGACTGTTTGGCCATTCCATTTGCTAAAATAGATAGTGGTAAAGACTCTCTGTGTGCCTCATCTAATTCCAGATGAGCCTTGGGCTCCCAGTACACAGCACAAGAATCTAATTATTGAAGTAATTATTGTTGTCTTCTCTACTGCACCCTATTTTCCAAACCCAGAGCCACCCTCGGAGTCACAGCAGTGGACCAGGCTGGCAGTGGTGGAATGTAATGGCAGTCTGTCAGCCTGGAAACAGTTTGATTGTACTTACCTGGAACGAATTACTTACTTAAAATCTCACTTGTGTGTGTTTTGACCCTGACAGCTATATGCAACAGGGGTATTATTCCCTTCTTTGCTCAATGCATTCTAATTTCAATGGCTGCATTTCTGAAAAGGTGGTGGTTTTTCTTCACCTTCTGTGTAGAATCTGATAATAGCTAAGGCTAAGGTTAGACTACCCAAGACTAATGAGACCTACCATTTTTTCTTCTTTTGTGTCAGTCCTTGTAGGAGTGTGCAATGGAAACTATTCAACCAATAATCATGCACAATTATTTTTGCAATGATGGGCCTTAAAGCAAGTAAAATCATCCTGTCTTTCTTTTGTTACTATCAGATGCCTGTTAGTTTTAAAGTGAGGATTTAAAAGTGAAGTGAAGATGTCAAAGTAAAATAAATATCGGCCAGAGTGTAAAAATTTTTAATTCAGGTTATTTTAAGGTAAGACTTTTCCAGTTTGACTGAGTAGTTGTTGCAGTCCTTTGCATTTATAGCGTGCCATTCTATTTAGAAAGTGTGTATTTGGCTCCTGAAAGGTTTTAATTACATGTGGGTGGGTTGGTATATACACACATATTTATTTGTTTGTTTGTTTGTTTGTTTTTATTTATCTACTGGTTTAAAAGAATCTTAAATTTATGTATTTGAAAGGAACCAATAGTCTAATGGTATTCTGGTTATGAAAACTTGCATTTGGGGAGCATGTCTTTCTCCTGTGAAAGGCAAGCATAGCAATGCAGAGATTAAGGGAGTTTTTTAAAGGAATGTATTAAATTCTAGCATCTTCTATTATAATAATTTTAATAATTTGATAATAATTTGCTCTGGGCTGCTAACAGTCATCATCACTGCCTCTTTTTTTCCCTTTGCATTAGTCTATAGGGGGTATTTGAACGTAGCATCATAAACAGCTTTACAAGAGTGTGCTTGTGCTTGATCTCTTTGATTAAATCCAAATTGAAATTACTTCAATTTGCACAGTTGTAAACATTTCTTTAAGTTTTAGCATGGACACAATATATCAGAAGGATGGTAGGGAGTATTTAAGCTAATACAGGTTTATTTGCTTTTTATTGTGTAGGGTTTGGTCACTGTTATCAAATTATCTGCATTTGTTGCATGATATGTAAAACATTGTGCCTTTCAGAATTGCATATGAAATTTCTGTAAAATTATACAATTTTAAATGGCCCCTTCAACAGTTTTATTCACAAATGGTGAAAAATATATATTGATCCTTGATTTCTGCATAATTACGATGTTTGTGATGGAGCTAATCAGATTGTTTCTGGAAGAGGATTTTCAAAGCTGTGCTCAACAGCTTGGCACTCATGGCAGCTGGACTCACTAGGGCCTTGTTCTGTTTCTGTAAAGTTTCACCCAACCTCTCTTTGCTTTCCATGCTTTAAATGAGGCCTTCAACCATACAGATTTAATTTGAAGAAAACCAAAGTAAAGCTCAACTTTATAAGAAAACAGCATAGTAAAACAGAGAATTGCCTTAAACCTGTGTTTAAGGCAAATGCTATTTGCACTTACTGATATGACTGAGGATCTTTCATTGAAAGCAAACAGGTTAAACTTTCAACTTAAAATTAATTGTCAGCTTCTTTTAGTGTTCTTCCTAAGCTCATATGACTTTTTTTTTTTTTCTCTTAATATTAGCATTTTGACAAGTGTATTTGCTCTGTGGCAAAATAGCTATCACAGCAACTAAAATTTACAGGTTGGAAGAGTCATGCAAGTTAGGGACATTGCTTTATTTGCTTTGTCTTCTTCTAGGATTAGTTCTGCTCCGTGCATTAGCCAGAGCCCACATACAAATAGTGATACAAAGCAGAGTCAGATCAGGTGTGAGGAATTTCTGTACTTCCTTACTTTAAAGGCCAGAAATTCTTCAATTTGCCCCTTTCTTTTCCTAATGAAGCCCAATGTCATTTCACAGAACATTAAAACAGTGAAAGGTTCTGAGATTATGAACAACAGTGTTGCAGCAGGTGTCTTCACTGTACTTTAATTATTTTTATCTTTTTTGTTTTTGTTAAAGTGTGTTGTTCCTTTGTAGTTTTGCTGACAAAAATATGCAATTTGTTGCTTAAAATGTTGAATCATATTAATTCCTGCTGCTTTGTGTTGATCATCCTTTAGATAACATGATTTTAGACCAGGACAGAAAGGCTTTGTGGTTCTCTGAACCCTAATCCTAATGGTGGCTTGCAGCTGAGGTGCCCAGCACTGAGAGTGGGCCAGCTGAGAAAGGTGTGGAGGGAGCAGTGTTGGTGTAGTGCTGTGCTCCCTTTCACATGCCTTTTGCATCCCCAGAAAGTGTCCCTGGACCTGTAGACTTTGTGGCTCTCTGAACCCCAGCCCTAAAGACTGAAAACTCCTGCATTTGGATAGTCCTGAACCTTACAATAAGCTTTGAACTTTGTCTCAACAGCTTCTCAGCATTTCTGTTACTAATGAACTAACTAAATATATACTGGTTTGGAGATCAAATGAAAGAGATATTTCATCACCAATATCTGGAGCATCTAACGTGTTATGAAACAACTTGTTGGTTTAAAATTCAAGTATGCATTACTCAAAGTAACCACAGATATTTTGAAGGATATTTTATTGTTGTAGGCTTACTGTATTCTTCCAGCTGTGTCTAATGGTTCTACATCTAAAATCCACCATGAACTTGAAGATTTTGATAGTCTCAATGGGGTGCAATAACAGAGACAGTAAAACCATTGCTCATCCTGTGGGTGTGGTTGAATAAATGCAGATTTGGTTTCTGTGATACAAAATACTGCAGACTTGTAGTGTGCTTAATATGTGTTTTACTTAAATTAGGTGACTGGTTTGGTGTTTTGGGATTTTTTTTCATAACTAGTCAAGCACCAGAATGCTCATCAAATGGCTCTTTTCACCACCATCTCGGCAGAAGGGAGCTCTGCTTAGTTGAGTCCCATGAATATTGGCATTTCTAGTTGGTGACTACTTGCTGAGAAGACTCCTACAGGAATTTTGTGATCAAACATCCAGCTGTAATTGGATATCTAATTAGCTAATATCTAGGAGGGAAGGCTAGAGCAAATGGAAACCTGTATATGTCCTCTGTCTCCAGCATCCTCTGGAAAAGCAGACCTAAAAGCTTTAAAGTGGTTTCTGTGTTTGGCTTAGGAAATATGTCCATTGATTCTAAAATACAAGGGAGCTTCTTGAATGGATTGAAAATGTAAATGAATGCAGACAATAACTATAAACAGAAATGCTACTCAAAATCTAGATGCATGGGTAATTTTCACCGTTCTCTCTCCCCACATGTGACTTTCAAACAGTCGAGGGGGTGTCTGCTTCCAAGACTTTTCTGGGGTGATTTTGGAAGTTGCTGGAACAGGCTGGAGCAAGGGTCTGGCCTTAGGTGTTAGCAGGAGGCTCTTTGGCAAGCAGAGAACATTGAGGAAAGCACTTCAGTAGTTTGGGTTTCTGAGCAACCTTATAATGTCAGCTACATGCTGCAGTTATACAGAGAGGATAGAGACACAGAAATTAATTTGGTCAGGAGAGATGATTTAAATGGGTCCCAGTGTTCACTTGGCCCTTGTGTGTGACATTTAAAGCTTAATGGCATTAAAATAAATCACATGCTCAGTCTTTAACTGCTTTACTGAGTTGAGACATAAACAAACACATGAAAAAGAATTCTAAATTAGAGAAACTGCTGATTTTGCAATGACTTTCATTCCACTTACAGTGTTTAAAAGAGAATGCAAAATGTAAGTAATTTATAAATCCAACAATCAATTTTAAAACTATCAACTTTTGAAGTAGTCTCTGCATAACATATGTATGCATATATGTAATTTTAAAGAAATCACAAATTAAATAAATTATATTAAAATATACACAGTACGTGCAAACATAAACAGGCATGTAATAGAGGTACATAATCCTTATAAATTTATATGCCGTAAGGAGGGAATCCCCTAACCAGGGATATCTGTAATCCACTTAGCCAGGGTGGTCAGCCAAAACAGAAAATACAAAAGTAATTTAAGAGTCCATTTTGCTTTGGAAGAAGGAAGTCATGCCTCACCAATCTAGCAAGACATTTTCAGAAGAGTTTGTAACCATTTTTGTAGCTGGATCTGATCAGTAAAATACAGTTGAGTCTTCAAAAGCTGCTGGATCAAAGACTAGAAGTCTTTGTGAAGTAAGAGGTATTTTCCTCCTTCATGGTAAATACCTGACTTTAAAAAGGTAGAAATAAATTGTTGGTCTTCTTAATGGAGAAAGTCTTTATTAGGCTGCCCAGTCACCTTTTTTTTGTCACTTTGGATGTTCACAAAACTCATGTTAGCTGTAAAGGGAATGAGCAACAAGAATAACAAGTTGGCAAAGTTTGCTTCAAATATTTCATACCAAAACTGAAGCTGACTGTGAAAATGTGACAATAATCTTATAGTAGAAAATGCCTGAACAATACAACAGCCAGTGACATTTTTGTGTCAATAATTGCAGAGTGATGCAGTATAGGAGCTGTGTATACAAAGCAACAGGATCCATGTTATCTCAAGAATGATCTGGGAATCACTGTGATAATTGTCTGAAATTGTCAAGTCAATATCCAGGGATGGTAAAAAACATCGTGTTTCATGGAGCTGAGGAAGGAAGGGAGAAAAAGCAGAAAGCATCCACAGGACATGTGTTGTGATATGCTGCAGTCACATCACGAGTCCATTCACATGCTGGTGTCTGCAGCCAGTATTGGGTCTCTCACCTCAGCAACAGTGAAACACAATTAGAAAAGGGAGAAGAAAAGTCACCAGAAGCCTGCATCCTCAGAGATATTGAATCACTTCTTCATGAGGAGAATTATTCAGCTTGGGAAAAAGCTGCTGAGTTAGGTGTGATAGAACTGTATTAAGCCATCAGTGGTATGAAGGTAAATTAAAAACTGGAGGGTGTTACTACTGCAGCTCATGAAGTGAGAACTGTGCATGAACACCATGCATTGCCACATGGGAACTGTGGGCAGAAGTGTAAATATGTTCAAAAATTAGTGATTAGTGGGCCTGTGGAGTATCTCTCAATCCCAGATAGTGAGCCTGCGAGAGGGTCATGTTTAGGCAGTACCTAAAGCTACACAGACTAAGCCACAGAGACTTATCCTTTTCTCTTTTTTATTAAAAAAAAGAGCCTTGACGATTTAAGATAGAGGCCGGATGGGTGGAGGGAGAACTTCTAGTGCTTTTTACTGTTGAAGTTTTATTTGGGGTTTTGTGGGTTTTTTCTCAGTCAAGATGCGTTTAGCATATTATTTTAGAGTCCAGTCAACCTGTGATTTGTGAAGTAGATCTGCTTCCTTCCCTGGGACCTCATTTCACAGGATCTCATGAGAGTTTAAGTTGGATACCCAGCTGCCACTCATTCTCTTGTGCAATAAGTGAAAGGTTAACGCGTTGCAAAAGTAACTGTGATAATCCTGAGCTGTAATTTAGTCTGTTTAGTTATCCACAGGATAAATTCTGAAATGCATTAAGCAAAACAAGAAGTAATGCACACTTCATATTGTCTCCCTTATACTGTAGTGTCATTTAATTAGTCCCTGAAACAACCAGCTGAAAGCTTTCCCTCTGTCTTGTTTGAATCATGAATTTTAAAGACTTTTGAGAGAGTGACTCAGGAGGTGACACAGCAGGGCTTCTGATGTTATTTATAAGCTCTGCACTGGAAACTATTTCAGTGTTGGTAGCCATGAAACTCAAGCAACTTAGCCTGTAATTTCATCATTTGAGACTAAATGACAGGAAAACTAATGCTGTCAGTGCCCTACTAAACAGCATTAGCATTCTCCATTGCCTCTGCTGACTTGAAAAATGGATAATGAAATAATTGGCATTAAAGCCAGCTGCCAGCTACAGGTTATCCCACAAAGGAAGAGGTCAATATGAGCACCAAGATACATGCAATAGATGCCTGCAATAATTGGGTTTTCATTAGAGTAATAGCTCTGCAGACTGCGGTTAGCCAGGGGCAGTGCACAAAACATCTGTACAGCACCTAAAACAAGCAGTCAAGCACTCTATGGGGCTTACAGCAACAGAGATGCTGAGGCACAGACAGAGCCTTCCAGCTAGCTCATCCTAAACACAGCTACCCTTGCAGCAGATTTACTCCCTGACCACTTGAGATCTGTGACTTTGCCGGGGTTTTGCACAAAACTAAAATAAAATAAGAAATTGTGTTCCTGCTCCTATCTTTTATCTGTTTTTTTCCTTTTGTAGGTCTTTGGCAAATATCCTTTGAAGGAAAAAGTGGAAGGAAAATGTATCTTCCTACCTCTGCCCTTAAGTTTTGACCTTTCAAAATGGTGGGGCAGCAGTGCTCCAGCTATGAGAAGGGAGAGGTTATTGATTCTATTACTGTGAGGAATATGAGTATGTGAGGAATAGAATGCTCTTAAGATTTATGCTTTCCTGGTACATACCAGTTTTTAACTGCATAGAAGATTGTGGTGTGTCCCTTTGCCTCTTTTTTCATTATTTTTAAGTACTTGATGTAAAAGAAAAGGACATCTATTTCATCAGATCTTGCTTTATTTTTAAGGCATTATGGGTTTTTAGCACATTCCTGAATAGTGTCATTGGCATTAAAAAGGTCTGAGATTAGAATAAACTTGATAATTAAGTGAAAGAATTTTTCTTGTTTCTTAAAGAAAAAGCAGAAAACAAAAGCAATCTTTAACAGATAGGAAAAAAGGAATATGTCTTTTATAGCCAGGGAAATCACTGCAGAAATAAAAATAAGGTTTCAGATCAGGTATCTGGTATGTTGACATCTTATTACAAGCAATACCTTTGATAGCATGTAGGTTTGTCTTGATGAGGAGGTAAAGTTTGAATAGATACTTGGAAGATACAAGAGAAGCTCATGTTATAACACCTTTATATTTGTAAAATTTTGGAAACACTGAGCAAAAGATGCCTGGTTAAGTAAGACATTTCTAACTTTGCTATTGCTTTACTACCATACAGCTTGCTTAGCAGGGCACTGGCCTAAGCTCAGAATTCTGGCATCTATTCCTTTCTCAGCTGCTGTGAGAAAATGAATGTGTTGTTTCATCTCTGCATGCTTCTTTCATCCTTCAGTCCCTTTTGTCTGTTTAGAGTGCATGTGCTTCTGAGCTGGAGTATTTTCTCTTTGGGGAGGTGTATATACACTGTGTAAAATAATGGAGTGGCAATTCTGCCAGGTCCTCTAGGGACTGCTATAAAACAAAACCTGAAAAAGTTACATACTTTTTTATAAATCATTAGCATATTAACTTCACTGTATAAGGCAATGTACATGCAGAGGTCAGTATCCCAGAGATCTAACTGTAATATTGAAGACCCAGGACACCCAAGAGAGGTTATACAAACAGTGGGGGTTTTCCCATTGTATCTGAAAGATTCATGGAATAGCTGTGAAGTTTACTTGAAAGCAAAGACAACTGGGAAGCTATTGATAGGGCTCTGTAGCAAACCTGTGCTGACTCCAAGACTCACATTTGACTTCCTTTGGCAATTGAATGCTATTTGGGGTATAAAAAGAAAAGAAAGAAAATGGAGGAAGGAATTTAATGCAAAATATTTTAAGATGTAAAATTACTCTGAAGTTGCTGCATGCCTTCCCCCTTGAAGATATTTGTATTTTATGGAAAGTGCTTTTGTAATCATTCTGATAATCATTATCTGTTTTTCCAGTCATTGTTTGCACAAATGAAAATAATTTGAGTGCTTAAATACCTGGCAATAGAGTTTAATTCTAATTATGACTTATGACAGGAGTGCTTATAAAGGCAGTAGTGCCTGACAGAAAGACAAAAGAGCAGTGGTCATCACTGATATGCTCATTACTCGTTTTGTGGTTCATGCACCCTTTTACCTCAATAGCAGCATCTTATCTTCTTAAACTGGCAATAAAACCTTGTGTCAGACAGTTTACTAATGTGTGAAGAATTGGTGTTTGATATGAACATGTTGTAAGGCAAGTCAATGTCCTTATCATCAGCTAATTAATATTCACATTGGGCCTTTCATGCTAAGATCAGAAGCTAGAAGGGATGGACTGTTTTCAGAATCCCTCAATGTATGTGTGTGTGTATTTTCATCAAGATACCCTTACACAGCTGATTACTAAAAACACCTTGTCAGTATGAATTACTAAAGCAGATGCTTTTACCTGCCTTATGCAGTGCATTAAACCATGTAGGAAATAGCTGGCAGAGAATCATGAAATGAGTCCAAAACATGAAATAACTTCAATTGCAGAATTTGTTTACTTTGTGTTAATTCTAAGAGATGTCTGAGAGAGCCAAGGCACCATGGGCTAGAGTGCCACAGAATGGTTGAGCTTGGCAGGCTCACTGGAGCTCAGCTAGTCCAACCCTGCTGCTCAAGCAGGGTCAGCTGCAGCAGGTTGGCAAGGACCATTTTCAGTCAGGTTTTTAATATCTCAAAGGATGGAGACTCTGCAGCCTCTCTGGGCAGCTTGTCCCTGTGTTTGACCCTGGGCCATCACCAGTGGCACTAGATAGCTGCTGATGCAGTAACAACTCCTTTAAACTAGGCACCTAAACTGTGCCAAAGAGGGTTTTTTGCCACCTTGTAATGGTACTATGAATTATCTTAGTATTATTTCATCGAAGCTGTAAATTGTTAATTTTTTTCAATTTTTAATTTCCACTATTTGTGATGCATTCAAGTAATAAATACAATTTTGACAGCAGTTTTTAACACTCCCTGTTTTCATGCCACAGCACCTATTCTATCCAACTAGAAGTAGTTTCTCACTGATTTCCTTTTTGGCCAGCTGTGTTCCTCATGTGACTTGTATCACTGCAAATGTGAACTGAAAAAGGACAATTAAAGAGGGTTGTTTGGCAAACATTCCCTTTTTTCTCTATGGCTGCTCTAGAGATGCAGGGGAAAAAGCAAAGTGCATAAAATGTGACAGTGTAGCACCCAGCCCATCTCTTGTTTTTCTGTTCAAGTATTGGTTCCACCTGGAAATCAGAATTAGGTATGTTGTACACACCTACATAACACCTCCCAACTGAGGGTTTTTAAGTACTTAATTAAAGGTTACAAACTCTTTCAAGGCTGTATGCTGTCCCCTTTCTATGTGGCTAGCATGGACATGAGTGAATAATTTATAGGTCTGTGAGCCATGGCTACTCCTCTGTTTTACTCAATTCCTTGCATATGTAGCTGGTAAAAATAAGCCCTCATTTGTTACTGACGGTTGTTCCTGAGACAAATGTTACATAACAACAAAAACAGCAACAACAACAAAACAACAAAAGAAATTGTGCTCACAGCATTGCTTCTTCCGTTAGATTTTTAGAAAAGGGACTGTAGGTTCCCATGGACTTTACTGAGGTAACCCAACATGACTGCAGTCTGCAGGGCCCTGCAGAACTTCCCTCTTCATGGTCATCTGCAAAGGTTTGTCTCAGCCCTGCATGCATTTTCTGGTGAAAGGGCACCATTCAGTGTCTCACGGCAGCCTGGCGACCTCTGGCAGCACCAACGTCTGCAGGCAGCTGACATCAGCATGGAGGAGTCTCAAGTTTGAAGCAGGAGACTTCCTTGCAATGAACATTGCTTTCAGTCATATCTGTGCCCCTTCGTGTCCAGAGGTTTGCATGAGGCCCTCAGCTGTCAGCTGTTCTTGTGCTCAAAGCCAAGAGCACGGATTTTCACTTTTGTTTCTAATTACATAGGATAAAACTGCTCTCTTAGGGTCTTTTCCTTAGTCTCACAAGATGTTTGCAGGTCACTGGCTTCAATGCTAGCCCACAACATGAAAGAGACAGCACAGCCCGTTTGAGAGCCTTTTGATATTCTCACTACTCACACATTCTGATGTTTCTTGCACAGTAATTGCTTGATGTCAAAGTGGATAATTGTCTGGTTTATAAAATCAATTTAGAGGGAAAAAAAGTTCCAGCATTTCAGAGGGTTAAACATGACGAAGCAGGGATAAAGTGCTATTCTGTAAATCCATAGTTACTCTGATTAGTGAAATTTTCTATGACAAATTCTGGGCAATTTTTGTCTTGAGTCTTGCAGAAGTGTTCAAAAACAGTAATGGGTTTGCCTCAATGGTTTAACTTGAAATGTGTCTGCAGTCTATTAGTCAAAGAATTTATCATTGTTCAATCCTTTTATGATTGCATATATTTAAAAGGGTTCAGAACAAAATTTTAGAAGTGAATATGAGTTGACATAAATTTAATGCTAAAATTATTGGAACATAATTCAGCACCTGTAACCTGCCCAGTGACTTCTGTGGGATTGCAGTGCTTTAAGTGAGGAGAAAACAGGTAATTTAAGAACAAGAAGGGCCTCGTAAAATAAAATCAATCACAATACTGTGTATAACCTTTTGCTATAGCATTTGGTCTTTCTGCTTATCATCTCTCTTATGAATTGAATGGAATTAAAATGCATTAACTTCCTATTCCTTCTCTCTAAAATAGCAGTGAAGTGAGCCATCCAAGTCAGTCCCCATTAAAGCAATAGAAACATGCCTGTTATCCACAGGGAGAGCTGGACTCTGTTCTGAATGACTATATGAGTGATCAAAAGATATGTATTATAGGAATGTACAGTTATGCTGTGGGAAATTTTGCTTTCATTCTCTTCAAAGGCTTCAGGCATCTCAGGAAAACCAAGAAAAATCATAACAGTAAGCCTTAAGAGCACACATGAGTTTATCAAAGCCCTCGTCATCTGATACTGATTTCCACTGCATGTAAAAAAATATATGAATAATTTATGTACTTCATCTTTATAATCAAACAATCCTGGGGTTATTCCCTTCTTACTTGGCATGGTAGGAGTATCCTCAGTCTGCGTTTCTGCCTGCAGCCCATAGCTCTTACTTGTGAATCCACACCAGTGCATGTTCTCTGGGTTTATTGACCAAGAAAGAAGTGGGTCTTGTGCTAAGTGGGCTCTTCCCTGGGAGCTGTGAACCTCCTCACACCAGTCAGGAAGCAGGACAAAGAAATCAATGCAAAGGAATTGCAAGCAGTGAATGAATGTGCTGGGGGGGAAGTATCACATTTACTTACTTTCAAAATTTCATATGGAATTCTGTTAATGGTGGAATGATTGTTGATATTACAGCAAAGCTGATGGAGGCTGATAAAACTGGAGAAGAGGCAGAGGTAAGGAACTGGGAAAGAAGGAAATTCAAGGGAACAGGGGCATAGAGAGGGTCAGTGGGCACTGGAGCAGAGAATAGCCAGGGTTACAATCCTCTGCCAGCATCTCTGCTGCAACTCCCGGTTGGGTAGCAGCTTCTTCAGCTCATCTTGGCTTTGGTCTGCCTTGAGTGATGCCTTGCAAGCATTTATTTGTGTTCCCTGAGCCCACCTTGGGGAAAAGTAGTCCTTTCCCTGCCCATCTGGTCCCAGAGGGAATCAGTTGTTCCTGAATGGGGAGAAGTGTGACTTCACTCAACTTGCTTCAGCCCCAGCTGATGAGGACTCGACTGCGAGAGGAATGTAGTCCTGGGGCACCTGGGTTGCCCCAGGTTATGGGGAAAATTGCTCTGAAACAGCATATCCTTGTGATGTACAGGGGCTCAAAAGCAGAAGCAAATTCCAAGGTGTTCCTCAACACAACAGCAACAAAAGGATTCATGACTCAGTTGTAACTCATCATTGGAGAACAGGGGAAGCACTGCTGTGGAGTTTACTGTTGGGATTTTCCTGCTTGAATTCTCATAGTTTCAGAAGAAAATGGATGCATACTGTTGCTGAGGAAACGAGCCCCCCAGGGGAAGGCTGGCTTTTCCCCAGCATGAATTTTTGCTGCCTCATGCTCACTCAAGTCAATTAACCTAAAACCTACAACCTGCACATGGCATGGCCCTGTACAGTTATTATAGCTCAAATATATTATGAATTTTATACAGTTGCATGTGGATTTGATCATAAACAGCTCAGGAACAGATTCAAGTTTATATTCCTCTTTAAATATTTGTATTCCTATAATGGAACTTTGCCCATTTTTCTCTGTAGGTGCCAGCTTGCATAATGACATCAGTAAATACTTCTGGTTTCATCATTCTCAAGGGGACACAATGACAGTTCAGGATCCAAACCAGATGAATCTCTGTGCTGCTGTTTGGACTGTTGTCTCCTATGTAATTGCTGACATGGAGGAGATGTTGCCAAGGTAATAAAACAGCAAGAAAGAAGATTTCTGTTCTTCAGTAAAGACTGTAAGTCCACTAATGCATGTGGACTACAGCTGTGGTAAATTCTGTTAACCTTGATTTTGTGCTTTATTGTTATATCCATTTTACTCAAAACACACTCTCTTTTACACATTCCTGTTTCTTTTTGCTGTTTTGATTTCTTCCATTTGTGATTTTCACTTAAAATGTCTTTCTTTAAGTACTTCTTAAATTTCAGATGAAGATATGATACCTCTTTGACTATGATATAATAATCATTTGTATGTATGCACAGTGATCCTGTGCAGCAGGAAAAATACACCAAATAAAATTTTTGTGTCAGAATAATTAGTGTATTGATTTAGTGTACATGTTTACTGGTTTTGTTTCTGTCTTTCATTCTACGCATTTGAATAATGTACAATTAACCAAACAGCCCTTTCTTTTCACTGGTTTAAGGTAATACTGTAGTTTCTAGAAGTTTTCAGATGATAGGACAAATTAGATCTGTTTTAATGGTAATATATGGTAGGAGGGTCAAATAACAGTCAAAATGCTAAAATAGCATAAAAATTTCATTCAGGTAGGTCCACTTTTAAATCTTAGGAAAGGTTCACCTAGGGCTCAGATAAACCAGGACACAGAGGACAGGAAGCCAACCAGACGACTCCCAGTTCTCCTGTGGTTTTTTTGGCACTTCCTCATGGAAAGCCATGCATGTCTTTTTCTTTCTCATGGAAGACTCGCCATAGTGACAGGCAGAGAATTTGGTATGGCAGATTTTCTGTGAAATGCCATGTTTCAGGAACAGCACACATCTGTGATTTGTGACCTTCAGTACTTGCCAGCTGATATCCAAACGATGTGTAAGAGCAGATTTTGATTCAGAATCCTGAAGCCATTCCAAGCTGCCCCTCCCTTGAGGGATGGTCTCCCCTGCTGAAGCTAGGCAAGATGATGCTGGTACATATTAACTTTGATGGAGGGATTAACCTGGGAATTTGATTCTTATGTACTTTTTTGGTTTGGGGGTTTGGTTTTTTTCCTTCTTTACTGAGTTTATGAATATTCAGATGAGTTTCAGGCATATCCATGGAGAAGATATAACTGGTCTTGGGGAGTATTTTAAGTCGTATGATTTCTGCTCATATCCTTGTGACATGATCCTTGTTTGTGATTTTAAATTTTACAACAAGTAAACTCAGTGATGTGAATAACTGCTGCAATATAATCAACACCAAACAACTAATGTTACGAACATGGAGTATTAAACCAAATAGCAGGCAGTCCCTAGTGCTGTTAATCAGTTCTGCTGTTGAGCAATAGCTGAATAAGGAGCAATTCATTTTTATAGAATTCATAATCATGGTATCTGTTTACTGTAATAATAGCTGTTTTCCATCAAATTTATTAACTATTTCAATATTCCCTCCAAATCTTTTCAAGAGCATAAAAGCTGCCTGGAGATACTCTGCTCTGTCTTTTTAAAGAAACAATAAAGTTAGCAAAGATTTCCTCTGCTTTCAAGGCGTGATGTCTACGTTCCTTATTGGCTTGACAAGAGCATAATTGGTGGTGCTCACCACTGACAGATCCTCAGCTGTCTCCAAAACCAGTCTTTTGTCCTTTACACAATGTTACTGACTGTTTCCTGAATTGTATTCCATATTGTTTTCCCTCAAGGTATGAGACTTTGTACGTCAGAGATTCAGAAGGATGTTCTGTGAAGTTACCTATATTGTTGCAAATCTTAACCCATACTCTCTTGGAAATGGTGTTTATTTGTGTTTTTCTCTATTGCTTTAAGTCAAATGGAAAATCTTTGGAGTCAAGAATACTTCTCTGCAGAGGAGAATAACACTACAAGTGTGCACATGGCACCACAGCACATGCCAAGATGTGCTTGTTAGCTCCTAAGTAAGAAAATTACCTATTCTCCAGCCAAAAGCAATACATCTATGTAAGACAGACAATAAAAATTAAGACCATGATGCCCCTGAGGAAAATTTAACCTTCATGTCAACTTCAGATACACAGTCCTAGAGAGAAGCTTTGCAGAGCAGTTTTGGAAAAAAAGTGTTCAAAAATCAAAACTGCCATCTTATTTTTATAGTAAGAGTGAAAATAAAAATATTTGATTTCTTAAATTGAAAAACAAAGATTCTTTTTTACTTGTAAAACCAGATTTCATTAAAATAAGGCATTGTCTCTGATTCACCCATTTTTTTGCTGTTCTGTATTAGTTCTCAGACTTAAAAGTTCATCTGTCCATAGTGCTCTCCTGATAATTTGCCTGTTCAGATGTACCTCAAAAATTTCCAAAAACAAAGAAATGCTAATAAATTTCTTTTCTTTCCCAGTGGGATTTTGTACCATCTGTGCAATAGCTTATCTTTACCACTGCTCAGTGTAGCAATTATGCTCTTCCAATTAGTGGCCATTAAACATGTATCAGTTGGTCAATTTTCAATTCAAGAGCACATCTAAGGTGATCCAGGTAAGCCAACACAACTTTGCCTTCCACTGACATGCCACTATGTTGGAGAATCTTTCTCAACTTTTAATTGAGAAAGTAGTATCTGAGGATGTTATTTATATTACTGTGATAATATAATGGTCACCTGCCATAAATCTGTGTTTATCATAAGTAATTTGATGAGTCAAAGGGACTGTGGGTACATTTCTCTCCAATAAAAATTTGGGGGTTTGCCTGCAAAGATCTGTGAGCTGAGAGCTGAAAAAGATACCAGCACTAGTATTTAAATATAAGTCAAAAATTTAAATTTCAAATAATCATTTTCCTCAAGGTATTACAAATCTCTTGCATCTGCTGAGAAGGGAGGCCCCTGGGTAGTCTTCCTTTCAGCTACAACTCGAAGGTTTCACATAGTTACAGAGGGACGAGGCCAATACATAATTCATTTACCTGACTAGACTATTGCACAAATGCTGATGAAAAGTCTGTTTTCAATACTGCATAATGTAATGTAAGTAATTTTGCCAGTAATAGAAGAATTGCAGGGTAGATTTGCTTTTGTCCTTCATTGTGCCAAGACAATACTGACATTTCACTGTCTCTTTGAATGATTCAGTTCGATGTGTTCTCACAAGATTTTTAGGTCCCTTAAAATAATTGAAAACAAAGAGAGAGTTGAAGCAGTGCTGATTCTGCTGCTCCATTACAAACATCCTTGGCTGTGTATTTAGTTAGTATGCTTCCCCCATAGCGATTTGAGACACTTCCATTTACCATAAGTAAATATCAAACTGATCTTGATATCTGTATCTGTCTCATGAAATATACATACCATCTAAATGTGCCCAAATGATTAATTTACTGCTGTGTAATGATTAGCATAAAAATCTCATCACTACACAGGATAGAAATGTTGCCACTAATTGCTGGTTGGAGTGAACAAGGTTTTCTGCATAGAAGTTAATAATGCATTGCAGCTCTTGAATGGGAAAACTAAGACTTTCTGGGAGAGAAGTTTTTTCCCTTCTTTCCTGCTAAGTGATAAGAGACACTGATCATATATAATAAAAAGGAATTGATATAATAGAAGTATATAACAGAGTAGAAAGGAACTTACACCTTTTGTAATCTTCTGTCGACTGCAAATGCATAGGAGCACTGTCCACACATACACTGTAGTCTTCCATGGTCATCACTTCTGG
Source organism: Lichenostomus cassidix (assembly GCF_008360975.1). Lineage (NCBI taxonomy): Eukaryota > Metazoa > Chordata > Aves > Passeriformes > Meliphagidae > Lichenostomus > Lichenostomus cassidix. The sequence continues at coordinate 129,458,483 of NC_139482.1, forward strand.
AAACTCCAGCCTTTTTGTACAAAGGCATGGCCAGTTATGGGCCTGTGATTTGTAGCTACAAGTGTTTAATAAGTACATTTTGCTGGCACCTAATTAAGGTTTTAGATGCCTCTCAATAATTGTGTTTGCGCTTGGAGGAAAGACCTCGATGGCAACCTTATATCCAGCTCTGTGTCTAGCTTGCAGTTTGATTTCACTTCAGGACAGATCAACCTCCTTCAGTTTATGTTAAGTCTATGTCTTCCAGAGGTTTTTTTATCTTTCACTTTCTTTCTCAGCACTTGTACTGTGGCTTGGATGTTAGAAATTTCTAAGTGACTGAAAAAATCTGTGTATTTTGTGTGTTAGGGCTCAAGAACTGTGAGATGCAATTGAAATGACTCTCGAAGAGCAGCACATAAGCATATGGTAGAGACCTCCATCAGGGCCAACACTTGCCTTTATCACTGACCTCTGTTACTGGCAGAGAGAGCTTTGTGATCAATGCAGTGAATTTTTATCACCTGCCATGGTTTTATATATAACTATGTGAAAATCAGTCTTATGAAAACTAAAGAGGGAAGCTCTGGAGGAGGTACCACAAAAATCCATGAAAAGAACAAGGTTATACTGAATCAGGAACTGTGGCTTCAAGTACCAATATTTCACTCTGCTATGCTGTGTGAGTTGGGGAGCATCATCTAAACTTGCCTCAGTTCCACTGTTAAGTGTTGGTAGTGGTATTTGGTGTAGCCTGATTTAACAGCACTGTGTTAAAAGACATGATGCAAGTAAAATGTAAGTTCATAGTAGAGGTGAGGTTCAGCTGGAGGAGAGAAATGAGAAGTTAATGCCTTCCAACTACATGAGAATTCACCTGTAGAATGTGTCTTTTAGTAATTAATGTTTACATTTACAGTACTTGCATTATTCACATTATTTGCATTTACATTTGACATGAAAAACATAACAAAATAGTATTTCTGCTTCCAATACTGCAATTTTAAAATAGACTCTGGGCTATCAGGCATATCAATTTTAAACCAGTAGTACTTTGCATTCAGGAATGACATGGGACAATTACCTGTGTGAAATGGTCACACACTCTCCCATTTATACATATAATTTCACTACTTTGAACTGTCACACACATACTAAGTATGTCACGGAATCACACACATACTAAGAAGGCCACACACTGGGGCAGTTTGGGAAAAGAAAATAGGTTAAATTATTTCCCAACAGTCATGCAGTCAGTCAGTCCTAAAGCTAAGTATAGTTTAGTTCCTGTCTCAGCCAAACTGTGCTGCCCATAAATGAGTTGCTACTTTCCTTTTATACCACTGAGATAACTTTGAAGCTGAAGTTTAAAATGTTGTGCAAAAATGACACTTTCAACTGATCATATGCAATGTATGTGGACTGAAACTTTGGGAATGTCTTCAAAACTGATTGTACTGAGGTTCTTTGTGACTCCAGTGATAATCTCTGGAATACTTCAGCTTCAGCTTTGTGAATGGGATTATGCAATATGTTGTTTATTCAAAATTGTCTATATATTTTGCTTTTTCCAGCGATATTATGTCAGTGATACAGCTGCAGAGAATTCATATCATTGCCTGTACCTGAAAGCAAATTTCCCAGCTCTTTCAGACTTTGTAATTTTTTATTTTGCTTTAAATTTCTGTCACCAGGACAGAAGGGTATTAAGAATTTTAATATGATACAAAATGCAGAGGCTAATGAACAGGTAACAAAATAACCATATTTTTAATAGGGTGTCATGCTGTTCTCTCTATGGCTATTATCAAGCTTCAGCTCATCAGGAAGATGAGTATAATACAAGGAATTGCTAGAAAGTGAGTCATGAGACATTTAACCATGGAAAGTTAAATGCTGATGCTTTACCCCTCCAAATCATTCACTGCAGAAGCAGAGAAAGCTATAAATACATACAAGAAAATGCCTGCTCATCTTCAGCAGTGATTCCCAGTGCTGAGTTCTGCGTAGAAGATATTTTAAGCCTTTCTAATGTAGCCTGAACCCTTAACATGAAATGTTGAGAAGCAAACACACTTTAGTTGTGAATTCCTACGTTGGAAGGATAAGTACAAGCAGTAGAAGCAGTAGAAGAAATTACTTAAAAATTTGGTCTTAGATCCATTAACCCCCACATACAATGAAAGTGTGGGGGGGTTAATGCACAAATACCTTCAGTTTGTTAAACAGCTGAACTTAGGTCTCAGCCTGTGCAGTTGTTGGAACATCTTTTCATTCCTCTCAGAAACAGTAGTGTCTTCATAGGTATGAGAAGATAACAAATGAAATAATTCAGTAGGTTCTGTATAAGTACCGTATGTATTAAACAAGCCTATCTAAGTTACAAAAAATGTAACTTAGATCAACATTTATCAATAGGAACTAACTTTTAAATATGAAGAGAGGATTCATTTCCAAGTTGTTAGAAGAAAACAGATATGATAGAAGGAAGTCCAGACTTTTTCTTTCCATACAGCAAAATCTCATATCAGGTTTTCCACATAGTGTGTTTGCTAGAACTCATAGGAGAAATTAGAGAGGATGTGCATAGCCTTCCTTGTTGAGCAAAATCCCAACAGTGTTTGCTGGCATCAGCAGAGGCTGCTCCACCAGAGAGTCTCTGGTTAGGGGATTGCCCATCCCCTCTGTGGTTGGTAACACTGGGTGTGCTATATTCCCAGAATTATGTAAGCTTGAATTTATGGGGTGAGTATCAGAAGCATTTATGGGGAATATTCTGCAAGAGTGTGACACAGCTGTTCTTGACACCACATCTTCACGGGACAAACAAATAGTAAACCAGCTGCTGGTAGCTTAGCCACCCGCTGAGCCCATCAGATTCCGTGGGATGTGTGATCACTCCAGGCTTCACGGAGAGGAAAGAGAACTGAAGATCACTGACCAGAGTCCAGGTGTTTGGTTGACCTCTTTCTATACAAAGAATGTAGGATAGCCATAGAGAATCTTTCTGCTCATCCTGTGGGCACAGTGGCCCTTTGTAACCACAGAACTAGAATGAGAGAATGTTCATGCCTGGTTACTGTCTGGAGGTGAGTATTTCTTTTTGCTCTCCAAATGATTGAAGTTCAGGAAGAGCTTTAGGTCTCAAGCTCTTTTTTGCCTCTCAAACTGCAGTATTTGTATATCTTTTGGACTTGGATTTTCAATGGATTTTTAATACATAACATTGTCATCACTGTGAAATCACTGAAGTCTCATACTTTTCATGTTCCATATCTCTGCATTTCAGAGCTGTGTCTAAACAAGCAGCAACAGTAATGGCTGTCAGCAGAGTGCTTGACAATATCTTCAAAGCAGAAGAGCTGAGTAAACATTTTCTGTGTGTGCTCTATTAGGTGTCAACAGAAATTTTATCCCTTCCTCCGTCATCTGTGAAGTGATGGAGGGGGAAAATATTACCTCTCTGTAATTATGCAACAGTTAGTGTTAGAGTAGCTGCTACAATCCTTCTAAATCGGTTTGCAGTGTAAGATTATATGAGACATCAGAATTTGGCAAACTTCAGGGAAATCGCAAATGTAGCAGTGTTGTTTATTGTGCAGTGTTTATTCACACAGTAGTGAGTGATCCTTTAAAACAGAAGTGTAAGTGGCTTGCAGTATTTGCAGAAACATTCTGCTGACAACCTAAATCTTTGGAAGATTGCTGTTAGCTTATTGTAATAAAACAAAAGTGAAATTAATACCTGGGTTTTTTTTTTAACTTACCACTTTTAGATTCCTCAATTGAAAAAAAAAAAATCATCTCAGCTTAAAATAGCTATAGAAAGTGTTCCCAGGGGTCCTTCGATTTACACTCGCTTAAAATATGAAGAAACAAAGATTGAGGCTCCAGATAAGCATTGGTCAACTGAGTAGGAATTTCTTTTAAAATATTTGCAAATGTGGGCAGATGGCATCGGGGTGTTCTGCAATTTAACACAGCAAGCAGTTATATTAGACATTTTCTCTTTCCCAGCGTTATCCTGATTCTGACAAAACTTCTCCTGTTGCCATTAATCTCAAACATTCTAACAAGCTCTAACTTTACTACCATGCTGTAAAAGTTTACTTTCTGGCCACTTTTTTTCTACCTTTGAATAAGCTCAGTTTAGTGGTTTTAACCTAAGACAATAAACCAAGAACTCCCAAGTTCTAATTCTGCTGTGGTAACCATCTTGCTGGGTGGTCTTGGCACACCCTAAAGGTATGCCTTCTGTGTGGACTGAATTTGTTAAAAGGAAAGAAGGAAAGAAGGAAAGAAAGAAGGAAAGAAAGAAGGAAAGAAAGAAGGAAAGAAAGAAGGAAAGAAAGAAGGAAAGAAGGAAAGAAGGAAAGAAGGAAAGAAGGAAAGAGAAAGAAAGAAAGAAAGAAAGAAAGAAAGAAAGAAAGAAAGAAAGAAAGAAAGAAAGAAAGAAAGAAAGAAAGAAAGAAAGAAAGAGAAAGAAAGAAAGAAAGAAAAAGAAAGAAAGAAAGAAGAAAGAAAGAAAAAAAGAGGGAAAGGAAGAAAGAAAGAGGGAAAGGAAGAAAAAGGGAAAGGGAAAAGAAGGCCTATTTCCTAGCCTGAATGCAGCCAGAAGTGTGGGCCACTGTTTTGTTCTAATGAGGTGTCTTTCAAATTCATTCACAGCTGAAAACAGCGGAGATTTGGGCATTTTCTAATTTATGCTCCATAGGTGAATTAACCTTTCTGGTGAATAACACTTCAGCTTGGCTGAAATATGAATACAGTTGTAGTCCATCTTCACTGGGGCTGATCCACAGTTTTGAGTGGAAAAGACATCAAAATTTGTTGGATTTTTGACCTCAAGACCAATGAAGTCTTAGAGTTGTGGGGTATTTTCTGTTCATTAAAAAATGAACACTCTGCACATGAGATTGCAGATCTTTCCCTTCAAAGTTCTGCAAAGAGACTTCTAGAAAATAACATTGAGGAGGAAAACTAGAAAAGGTTAGTACAAAAACTGTCCTGCATTATAGTACCATGAGCCTGAAAACAGGGAATATATTCCAAACTTGTGGAAGTGTGGAGTTTGTTGGGGTTTTTTTCTCCAAGAGCGAGAGTTAAGATAACTGCAAATTTTAATAAATTGTCTAATTTTTTCTTAATTCAAAGTCATTTTCTTATGGCTACGGGAAATATGCCCTATTGGAGTCGACTTAGGCAAAATTCAACAGGAAAGGTCCCACCCCTCTTCATTATCCTGAACAGAAATCTACATGAATCTCACATATTCTGCTTCTTTACCTGATGCTTACTGAGCCTTTAGTACAAGTAATTAGGAGTTATCCCTCATAAAACAGTTGGAAGCTATTGAAATGTCAGAGGATTTCCCTCCATGTTCAGTTTTATTACAAATTCATGTGCTATCCTCTCAATTTTGCTTAGTGGATACAATTAATGACACTGAAGACTTCTCAGGGTATAAATTAGAGTTTAAATTTGAAGTCATGCCAGTGGCTTAAAGAAGGCAGTTTACTGGTAACTCAGTCTTCAAACTGCACAATATATCAATTATTCACTTTCTCATCTGTCAACTCTGGCTCTAGATTTGATATATGGTTTAAATGGCATCTCTTCAGTAAAGGAAATTGCAACAGAACTTAGTTGTATAAAACAGTTCTTCTTTGCACTTTAAGTGAAAGACCTTGAAAACCAAAACTGTCTTTTAAATACAATTGCCCCCAAACATTTTTCTAAATACTTCCTTTTAAAAGTCAGTTTCAGTTTCTGTCCTGAGTAGTATACATATTCACAATCCACACAGATGAAAGAAAGCAGAGCAGGGAGGACACATTCTTCTTGCAGGCACTAATGTTATTAAAAAGTAGTGATAAAAAAAGTAGAAACAGCAATTGTGTACAATAAGTCTGAGATGCTGATGTTCCAGGAATGAAAAACAAATTCTTGTCTTGTATTTAGAAGAGAAGAAAACTAAACATCTCTAGGGAAATGGGATGCATAGGATAAAATGCCAAGAAATACAAATGGTAAGATGAGAAATTCTTACTATGCCCAAGGAAGGTAAAGTAGTGCCAAGATATCTGAATCACTTAAATATTCTGGTAGCTGGAAAAAAAGAAATGAGAAGCTGAACATAAAAATGCCTGTATTCTGTACAGCTATATAAAAAGTAAGAAATTCATAATCCAGCAATCCCTGCAGTTGCCTCAGATGTTGTTACAGGACCAAGCGCTGGGCCATGCTGATGGCAGGCTGGGAAGTTTAAAGCAGCTTTGAGCAAACCTGAGCCAGCTGGATGGAAGAAATGTATAATTTATGGGTTCGTTATCCTTCATCACCCAAGAAGGTGAAAATTGACTGATCTCTGTGCACTTAGAATTTTAGTTCAAGAGAAATTTGGAACAACAGTCCTGATAGGAAAGAATTGTTGGGTGAAGCTGTGGTTGGAAACTGCAGTGTGTATCACTGCTTTAGCATGGCTTTTCATCTTTCTTTTTCCTTTTGCTAAGGATTGTTTCATGCAGTCAATGCTGTGTCTTTTGTCAAGGTTTACTTTAAAGTTTGAAATTGACGGTCATCCCATGATTTCCCCTGAGCAAGTTTTCTGTGCAGTGAATCTTCTGTAAAAACTTCTGTAAAAACTTCTTTGGAGCTTGTAGCTTGCCAGTGTGATAACACCAGCATTCAATGTGCTTGTACAAATTTCATGCCCTGAAAACTTGCCCTTGAGTTTGTCTTCTAGGAGAAAATGATGTTCATGCAACTGGAGATGTTGATTATTTGTATTACATACAAGGATTCTTAATTGCAGAAATAAAGAAAGCAAACCCAACAGTTCTGCTGCTACTCCAGCCTTTTTGAGGTCGATGCCTCTGTGGAACCTCAGCAGCAGCCTGGGAATAACAGGTGAAAGGAGAACTGCTGTGTGGAGAGTGTAGGCAGGGCTTGCCAGTCAATTGCTGTGCTGTGCTATTTGCCTTTGGTATGTCACTACAAATTCAGTATCCCAACATCACATTCACAGAAGCCTTACAAAAGCCAAAGGGCATTCATGTTTCACCTTCCTTTATAAAGGATGTTCTGAAATGTCCAAACTTGCCTTCCCTCCCTGCAAAGGGCTTTATGTGTGTAACATTGTTGTCTAATACTATACGTTGCTATCTAATACATTAATGTAAATAACAGGAATAAAATCCCACCAAAAATTGTTTTTACACTTTAATCTTTAGAAGAAATGATTGTACATTTTTGTACATGATGGAACCAAAGGTTCTGCACAGATAAATTGAGACATTTTCTGGCAGAGGAAAGTGTGGTTCCATGAGATAAAAGGAAGGTGTATGTTTTCTTACTACTGAATTTGCCTGAAGATATATCTTATAACAAATTTGCCCTTAATGTTGTGAGGATCCATAAATTCAGGTCGATTTAAATAGCCAGCTAATCTGCATTTTAAATAATGGTTTAGTTAATAAACACAAAAAATCTGATAGCTCTGATTTATCAAGTTCTCTGAAAGTCTCTTAATGTCAGTTAATAAAAATAACTTCTAAATCAACACTTGAGTTTCCTGGAAGCCAATGGAAAGTCATTAAATCAAAAGTACTCTAATGCAAGCTCATATGCCTGAAAGTATTCAAGCACTCACATCAGGACCACTTTGTGTCTGGGGAAAAAGATGATCAGAACTTCTGTGAAGAAAAGCAATGTGTTACAACACACTAATTTCTTCAAAACCAGACTTTTCACAAGAAACTGAAAATCATTCCCTCAAAGTAACTATATTATTGGCACCCTTTTACAAAAAGCTGCATTTTCTCCCTAACTGGCAACAGAGGGAAAGACTGTTTCATTTGGTCTTGAGAAAAGCCCACTACTATCTTTCCTTTGTAATATGTGAAATGAAAGGACTGTACCTGGCACAAAGACAAGCACTCCTGTGAATGTTCTGCAGATTGTTTTTCATTGTATTGTTAAAAGTCTTTATTTCCAACCTGTCCCCATTTCCTAGACCTGACTACCAAAGCCCAACGAGACCTCAAACCAAACAAGGACTTAACACAACAATAACAAAAACACAAAACAAAAACAAACAAACAAACAAAAAAAAACCCCCACAACTGTATTTTAGGACTTCAAAACACTTTTCTTTCCTCTTTCAAGCAGCTATTTATTTACCTTCAAACACAGGCAGCCTCTAAGCTGTTGAAACTGTTTATATCGAGACTCCTCTCCATCCTCATCTTACATCCCCATCTTCTGAATGTTTGATATTAACCATAACATATTTATGCAGCTTTGTGGTGTTTTGTTCTGGTACTGGTTTCATTAGCACCTAGAAAGGCTCTTGAAGTTTCCTTTTCCAGAAGGAAAATATATTTCTGTATAATTTTCTCCACCATGTTGATTCCTTTGGATTTAGATGGTGACAGTCTGCAAACATCCCTTTAATCCTGACTGTGTCTTGGGAGAAGAAATTAAATATGAAAAATTAAAAAAAATAAATAAATCAGAGAAGAGTCTGTCCCTTGAGATTTCCCTATAGATGAGTGGGCTGTTTCTCTTGGCTTCATGCAGGAGGTATGGTGGAAAAACCATAAAGTTCCTCAGTGACTGTAGGTTGTTGTTACATGTATACCGGATTTCGTGTAAGGGCACAGGAGGGTTAGGAAACCTGGTAATGAAATAGATATTAAGGCACAAAGTTGCATTCAATATGGTTTCATATTTTACAGAGAAGACCCTATAATGCATTTTATGGAGTGCATAAAGCTGGCAATGTAATAAATTCAGACATAGATCTTAAATGCACACAGGTAGGCTTGCTCCACTCATGCCCAAATTCAAGTACACTCCCTATTAGATCTTCTACACACAGGATCTTGCATCAGTGGGGTGTAACACAAAGCTACACTGACTTATAGGAAGTGGTATAAAATTATACTAATGTTTCTCAAATTGAAACCTAAGTGAAGCAGATTAGTTTACACCACTGAAAACAGCCACTCATTACTGAAATCAGTGTTTACCCAAGATGTTGCACTTATTTGCACAGCAAATTTTAAGTTAATGTGAAGCTTTCTGTTACCTGATAAGCTCCCTAAGTTTTTCTGCTGCTACTGTGCTCACAGTCTGTAGCACTGGCTGCCCATTTTTGGGCAGGTGTGCTGGTGTTTGATAAGGGTAAAACAATTATACTATGGCAAATAGTGTTCCAAAACTGTAGCACTGAGAAAGTGGTAGCACTGAGAAAGGACCACTGGCGCACATGCCCATGGCCTGGGCTGTTTCTGGAACAAGAAAAATTGATCCCAACATTATTTCTGAGGGGATCATTTTGAAGTGTGTTGTTTTGGCATACAGGCCTTCAACAGCATCCAAGTGACTTCTTGGATGGCACAGCTGTGGTGAAGCAGGGGTTTGGCATTTGCACTCTCCTGCTTGCATTGCTGGAAGTGGAAACTCTCTGAGAGCCCACAGAAAGTGTGCAAATGCTGTTTGCACTGCGGGCAGACTGCCACAAGGCTCAAGGGCTGCTGAATAGGACTTTTCATGCTTCTGACCACGGAACTTTTCTTTCAGTAGGAAAGCTTCTGCTGCTTCTGTGGCTGCTTTGGCTCCACACAGGGGTGCAGTGACAGCAGTCAGTCTTCCCCTAGTCTTGAGATAACTTGTGTCAACACTGCGACAGATCAGCTGGTAAAGTGTTAGTGTGAAGTGCACTCATGTGAGAGACCATATCAATCTACTCTTTCATAATCTGGAAACTATTCCTTGGCATTGTTTCTTCTCCAGCACTGGTAGCAGGTTCTGCCCTGTGCAATTTTGTACACAGAGAACTGGAAGTGAGTAGAAACACATACTTCAGGTTAATCTTTGTTTACTGTTTTGGTTTTTTAATAGGAAAACAGTTACACGTGATCTTCAGGGACAACTCGTATGATATCAAAACAAATAAAGTTTCTTTGCCGCTGGAATAAAAAGATCTGGGTGTGAAAGTATTTCACAGGTCACACCAGGCTGGGAGAAGAGGGATTTACTGAGAGCCACGTAGAGAGAAACCTGTCTAGCTCTGTTAAACCTGTGTTAACAAAGTGTATATTAAAGTGCTCTGTACTTGTAAGATAATGTTGTAAGATTTGGGTTTGTTATATCAAACACATTAAATGGAAAGCACAGATTTTGCTTGCAAATGAATATTACAAAGGATATAATGGTTTTGATCCTATTATAAAAGTCATTAGATGTACAAAGGAGATATCTGGAGGCACATTCCTGGTACATATGTAGAGGGGTTGTAAAGTCTAACAAAAATCAGATCACACAATTCAAGAAATTACTAATTCCTTTTAATTTAAAGTCAAATCCAAGTGTTTTGTTAGTGAATAAAAAATAAGTTTATGCTTCTTTTAATGTATAGGATGAAAGTAGTTGAAATCATGTAGCAGATGTTTTGATTGAGCTAGCAGGCTTTTTTTCAGGTGTAAAAGGCAGTGTACCCAGCAGACAGAGTAGCTCGTGGAAGAAGCGAACTGGTGGGGACAAGTGCTGTGAAAAGCAGTCAAAACAGGGAGATGGAACTGAATTTATTCATCTGGTTAATTTAGTCCTCCCAAGCTACAGACTCCTGTTTTCAGGTAAACAGAGGTGTGCTTTAAGAGCCTTTCTGTCTTTGTTGCTCCCTGTGTGAGCAGGAATGAGCTACAGAGCATGGCAGAGCCTTCAGCAGCAGTCCTGTTCAGCTGGACCAGCACCATGTTTGGATGGTTTTTCACACACAAACAAAAAGGAGAGAATTTTCTTTCTACCTTCTGCTTGGCTTTCTCATATCGAAGTTATTAAGGGACATAAAAGGAACAGCTCAAAGGACAATTGCTCACTGCCAACAAAAAGAAAAATGAGCTGCAAATGACAGCTGATCACAGTGTTTAATAAAAAATTTCCTTGATTTTTTATTCTTATTGTGCTGGGTGATAGAAGCTTTGAAAATTGCAGAATTTTGTCGTGTTTCAGTTTCTTTTACAGAACTTCAGAAAAGGAACAGAGCAGACCCCTCCAGGCAGCTTTGTCTCCCTTTGCCAAGAGAGGACTGTATCTCCCTGCATCATCTAAGAATTATTGCATTGACAGCTACTAACACAATTCTTCAACAAAGAAGCTTTCCTTAATGCAATCCCCTAGAATTCAGGTATTTTCAAAATCTGTCTTTGTTTTTGGATGGCTTACACATTTGAAAACGATTTTGAGGTTTTAATTCAGTCAAAAAGCAACTGAATGCACTGCAGAAATTTGCTTGGCCTGTGTAGCAGTTGGAAATACAGGCAGATATTATTGGAGATGCATAAAAATATGTGCACCCAAATCTAGGCAGTAATTGACAAATGAATGCCAAATTCTTCAAAGGAGAAACAAGCAGTATTAATTATAATTAAGTAAATAGACACAGTGTGTGTTAATAGTCCCAAATGTTGAAAATTAGCTGGAATCTGGTGTACAGAGTGAATATTTTTGGTTGACTGGCTATGGCTTATTTCACAGTCAGGAATGCCAAGCAACTGACCTGGTAAAGGTTTTTGTCCCCACTTACCCTGTCCAACTTCTGACAACATTGTCTGTTTGTTTGTTCATTTGTTTGTTTTCCACAGCTCTAACATATTAATTCCATTAGGGAGGTATTAAAAATCTTGGCAGAATTAACCCAATCATGTCTTTTCATAACACTCCTACCAAAATACATTGAAAGTTAAAGTAATTTGAAACAATGAACTTTCATCTTTTCATCTTCTTCCCACAGTTGCATTCAAAAGTAGAGTAGAACTGCAGGTCCTAATTATTGTAATAAGCTGTAATTCAGGGAGATACCTGTGAGTCACCAGTAACTCTGTTCCCTGGTACAGCAAGTCTGTGGATATATGTGCATGTAAAAGCCATGCAGGAAATCCAGAGCTAGCAGTATTAAAGTTGTGAAAGCAAGAAAACACAAATGATCATCCTGGGGCTGTGTTTTGTGTTCTTGCTCTATCAGGCAACCCCCAATCCAGACAAGAGTTACATACTATTGGCCAAACCTGTAAGTGAGCAGATCTGATATGAGCTTAACTCCCAGTTTGCAGCTGACCTCCAGAGCCAGCCCTGGCTTTGTCACTTGGACAAATATTTCAGTAACTTCAGTGGGACCTTACCCTAGCCTTAGCATCAGGCCTTGTGCTTTAGAACTGAAACTGAAGCTATAGTTAAACATGCACTAGCTGTTTGTTATTGGGATTTTTTTTTTTAAACTAACACACAAGAAATACTGATTAGAAATCTAAAATGCCATCGATTTAAACACTGTTTTGGGAATGAGTGAAAATAAATTGCAGTGCAAGCTTCACACTGTGTACTTCCTGACTTGCATAGTACACGCCTATAAAGAGAAATTGCTGTGGAATGACTTTCTGCAAAATAGCTCTATTTTCATGTGTTGTAGAGGTTCATCATCTCCTCTTCCTGGGCTGTTACTTTCCACCCATATGAATCCTTTTCAATTCGTAATTTCAGCGGGGTCCAGTTCTAGTTTTACTTGTCAAGATACTCCCTTTTTCTGAAATGGTCTGTTAGTGAAATATCCCTGCAAGATGATGTATAAATTAATTAACCTGATATCAGCTCATATTCTTATGTACAAATGGATAAGTTCAAGGCTGCATACCCTGTATAGCATAAACATCCATAAATGGATGTAAGAATTCAGTTTGATTACATACCAGTTCAAATAGCAAAGATGTTACAACTGGACCCCGTGGACATTTTGTGCATGAATCATTTTCCTTTTTTCCCCCAAAGAAGGATTTGTGAAGAGAACTCATTTTCTTTTAATGTTTGGAGGGGAAGGTAAATCCCCCAAACCAAACATTTATGTATTTCTACATTTGAGACTTAAATGGGGTTTATTCTTTCCTTTTCTTCCCCCTATCTTTCTTCTGACATTAAATATGACAGAGTAAATCTTTGGTCTGTGAGATTCTGATCTCTTTTATTCCCCTCACTAACTTTTCAAACAATGAGGAAGTAGAAGAGAAAGTTGAAAGGCAAAACTCCTCGATATGATCTATGCTAATGCATTCAGGAGACAACTCACAAATGCATTTTCAAACTTTTTTTTAAATATATTGGTGTGTGGTATTTTCTTTTTAGATGTTATATTTCCTTGAATTTTTCCATTATATTTTTTCCCTTTGTTCAGCTCACCCTTTTGACAGTGTCTTGAAATATTGAAAAATAGCCTAGCATTAAATTATATTACGGTAAAATTACAAATATAATAGAGTATATTACCAGTACATTTAGAATTACAGCAAATCTCTGAATTTTAAACTACATTTCAATCATATTTATAGTTGTGATTTGAGTTACTTCTGATAGGTTATACTTTTCCCTGTTTGTCATCATGTGCTGCTTGTTTGCAGCCTGTAATTACCAGGTATGTTCTGCTGACAGGTGGATCTGAGAGCAGAGCAGTCAGAGCTGATGGCTGCCTCTCCAGTGCCTGAGCAGCAACAAATTCAAGCTATTCCTGTTAACTTTGCTCAGCATCCAATTCACTGTCTATTTTGACTGAGTGAAAAATATCCAAAACCCCTGTCAAAACCCTCTGCCCAGCCTCTCCTCCTCTCTCCCTGGACTCCCTCTGTGGGCAAGCACTGGGGGAGAGACAGCACCTGACTGAACTGCCTTGGACTAAACACCTGCACCCTCAGGTCATACCAGGACCACTCTGACACAAGCTAATTCCTGGGTTTTTAAAGGATCTGTGCCCTTTGTGCCCATGGTGTATTTCCACAGATTTCCATTGCAGCTTACAGATTTCTGGTATAAGTGTAGCCTTTTATAACCCTTTTCAGTTTAACTCAGAAAAACAACCCACATGAAAGGCTGTGTAAATTCCTTCAGAAATACCACTGGATCAAATGAAAAGCCAGAGTGTTGATTTATCCTAAAGGTGAAACAGGAGAGGGGCACAAGCTGCCTTCCCATCCTTTGTAAAAGGTGCTGGGCACAACCTCTTTGCTTCAGAAGGGCTGGTCTCACTACCACTGCCACCAGCAGAGGCAAAGTTTTCAGCTACAGCTGCTCTGGGAACTGGATGCCTTGTCTCCAAGTCCTAGAAAACTAAGGAAGACATTCATGAGCAGGGATAGCGCCTAGAGGACTGAGCTAGACCATATCCAGTTGAGGGCAGGCAGTGTCCACCCTGTCCTTCTGGATACCACCAAGTCCCTAGCCTCCCTGGAAAACCCTTCTCAGTGCTCTCCTTCCCAAGTCTCTCTTGGCTCAAGGAGTGGAAGCAGGACCTCAGCAGCATTCCCCTCTGTCTGGACCTTAAAGGCAATTTTAGTGCTGTCTCAGGTGACAGCCTCCATCCATACCCCTCACCTGCCACTGCCTAAACTTGTGCTTATGTTCCTGCAGCTTTGCACAAATATCTGCACTGTGCAAGATAATGTCATCCCTCAAACCTTCAGTTTCCACTGACTGACCAAAGACACTGCTGAGGTTTCAGCTCTCACCCCTCTCCAGCTAGCAGCAGGCCAAGAGATGGTACATGCCTCTCCTCCACCTGTTGGCTTCACCAGTGCTGAATCACCAGAGGTGTGGAAAAGGAGACCTGTAGAGCAAGGACATGCCAATTGTCCAAAACTTACTGTCACCCACAGAGGCCATTCTGTCCACCAGAGAAGAGTAAACATGGAATTTGAGATGAGATCACCTGTTCTGATCATGTACTGAAGACCAGGTTAATCAGTGCTTGGTTTGAGATCAGACAGCCCTTTTTGTTGTATGAATACTTAACACACCACTGCAGTTTCGCGGCATTTGCGTTGATCAGAGGAATGGGAAGGGAAGGCCAGGCTATCTCAACAGGCCTCAGAGATGCCAGAAGGAAGGTCCATATGCAAACCTAGCTGCTGTTGGAATACTTCAGCATTCTGTCTCCAGTTTAATCACAATCAAGGCTAGGGACTGGTGGGCAATTTGCAGAGCTGGCCATCTCCTTTTTGTGGTTTGCAGGCAAAACTCCACTGAGGTACCTCGCACATGGCTTCTGTGGAGCAAGCATCACCTGGGCCTCCTGTGTGGAGGTGGAGGGGACACTTTTCTTGCAGGCAGTAGGCAAAGGGGAGGTTGAAAAGGCAGAGTCTGTCATAACACCCTCAAGAGCATGGTGAAGACAATGGGTTTTGTTTGGCCCCTGAGGCACTGCAGAGACAATCTTACAGCACAGCCACAGCAAAGCTGGGCCAGGGTGTGGGATGTGGCTTTGGGGTAGGGTGGTGAACACTTGAAAGGATGGGTGGGACACATCATGGGTTGGAGAGAAGCTGAACAAGTCAGAAACAAGAGCCCTCTGTTTTCTTAGGACTGTTACAAGTTCTGGAGGGCATGAGCTCCTTTGAAAGGCATCTTGCACTGAAATGCTGATCAAGTATTTTGGAAGTGAGCTAAGCCAAAAACTACTTCGTACTGGGAACTAGGAAATCCTTATTGACAGGTTAAATTTGTATTTCACTGCCTATTTTAGCACCCAGATATCTCATATTTTCTTGACACATTGATAGGGACATATGGATGAGGCACTGGAGATAGAGGGAGATGCAGGGGGGGAGCTCAGCCAGGTGGCCAATGGAGCTGTGTTCACTTCTGCTCCAGAAGCAGAGCGATGAGGCTTAAGCATTTATTACTTTTAGAAATGCACACTATATTTATTTCATGTCTGTAGGATGCCAGGGACCTTCACTGTCCTGTGAACATTACAAGTGGTGGCTGTATTGCTCTGCCTGAAAGGTGGGTTGGTTATTTACAACCAGAAGTGATCATGAGGGATTTGCACCACCTTTGAGAACAGTTGAGGGTTAAGTAAACAATAATTTATTATCCTAGTTCTTCTTTGATATAATACGTAATTGTTTGTTGCTGTTTAAAGATGTCTTTCAGTAATATTATTGGTGCAAGTAGATTCAGCTTAAAACAGTCAGTTGCTGTGAGGGAGAGCAATGTAATGAAAAGCTCTGGTTTGCCTGTCATCCCAGCACTGACCGTGCGAGGCAGCTTGAACGAGGACATCCCCTGTCTCTGGCACAGCCTGATGCAGCAGGAGATCTCCTCATACCAGGCCTTTACCTGTGCTCCTCTGGAGACACTTTAGCCTTCATCATAAACTCCATGGTTGTGACTCTCCTGGGAAATGGAGAGAAGGAGACCCTGCTCTCCTGAGCATCCCCTAACCCAGCAGGGACAGAGCAGTGGATCCTTCCCTCTAGGTTCTGCCAGGCACTGCAGTATGGTGGTGCCCAGCCTGAAGTCCAGGGTCCTACTTTGGGCTAACAGGGGGAATTCTGGGAACAGACCAAGCTATCCAGGTCCTGGCCAGCTGCCCTGCACTTGCTTCTCTCTGCTCTGTGCTGTGCACCAGGCAGTGGGGCTGGGGCTGGCAGGGACATCTCTGTGACGGCCACCTGCCTATGGCTGAGCCTGGATTAATTTCTGTGGTGTGACATGATCCCTACTGACCACACAGGGGCCATTATTAGCAACATAGCAGTTAATCCTCTTTCAGAGATGGGAATAGACCTCTGGATGAGGCCAGAAGGCTGCAAACTGCTTTTGAGCATCTTCAAGACGAAAAATGTTAAATCAACTGCTGTTATCTGCTGGTAAGCAGTAAGAGGATGGAGAAAGAACATGAAACAGGGAACGCAGGGAAAACTTCTACTGGAGTTAGTTGGAAATGTGTGAGAAAATAAATAAGCGTGGTGTTATAAAACAACAGATGTATTGGGGAGTCCAAAGCCTAAAAATCCCTTCATTATCCAGTTTAAGGCATCAAAAAGCTGTGGCTAAAATGTGAGATATCAGCCTAACAGGTCTGTTTATACAGACTTCTCTAAATAGTTCTCCAGTCAGATCTTTTGGTTCTGCAAAATCTTTCTTTTTCCCTTGTGTTTTGATTTCTTTCTTCTAAAGGACACACTGCCATTTTCCAATCTGTAAATAAAACTCACTATGATAAAGGTCACGAGCTCAATCTCCAGGAAGAACTACCCTGCAGTGAAAGGTAAAGCCCATTTGGGGGCTGCTAGTGCTGCCCCTTGCATCCACTGATACCAGGGCCTGATGGACACTGCCCAGACCCCTGCATCTGCTGAACTTGCATCAATATCTGATCTTCCCCCTACCATTATCCTGTGCTGCAAAAACAGGACTTTTGGAGATTTACTATGGGGTCAGGAGAGAGTATCATGGTGGGCAAAACTATAGAGCACCACCAAACCAAACCTGGGCTTTGGCTGCTGTGGTAGAAATTGTCCCACATAGGTTGGGTGTGGGTTTTGCTGGCTGTGTATGGTGCATGTGTGTTTATACTCAAATGTCTTCATCCCTCTGCTCAAAAGCCAGCTCCATTGCCAACTCCTGCCTGAATTCCACAGGAAATATTTGGTAAATCACATGCTGACATGTTTATCTTGTTAGCTGTCAGGATGAGTTAAGTGTGAAACCTGAATGCTATCATTCAGCTTGAATGGAGCAATAGCTACCACTCATGAAATCTGACAGAATAAATGTATTTTCACACATGATTTTTGTCAGACTCATATTAATCCTTTGTTCAGCTGTTGTCCTAAGTGACTTTAAATAGACCTGTGCTCACTGGCAACCCCAAACTCCAGCTCAGGGCTCACACGGTGACTGTACACAATCCAGAGATAACAAAGTGATACTGTTTCCTGCTCATGAATGGCAGATTGAATTAGCTTCTGCCCTGGCAAATATACATTTACATGTCTTCTAACATCTAATTTCACTGAAGTGTCCCACAGAAAGCTCATATTTGGGCTTTTAACACTAATCCAATAAAAAAGCAATGCAACCATTTCAAGACAGTTATGGCATCAGCAACCCCCTGCCTGCTTTCAGGCAAGCATTCATGGGAACTCCTCGAGGGAGTTCACACAGTGTGAGAAAATAGCGAGTGCATTGAGCCTCATTTCCATGGCACAAATATTTCAGTGTGTTTGAGTACCTCAGAGCTAAGAAATCTCTGAAACATCAACATTTAGTTTCCTGCTTGATCTAAGCTGGCCTCGCCCGAGGCAGAGGTCAATAACATACAGCTTCGTTGTTTGCCAGAATTAAGAATAGCAGAACTTGTCTGATCAGCTCCCTCTCCAGCAATATCAAAGTGCCTCATTCACATTAAAAAGCATCAAGCTTTGGCCCATTTCCCTTCTGATACTGGCAGAAGTGCCAGCAGGAGAGGGAAAGGGCAGATTGAAGGTTTCTGCATCCCTAGTTTGTTTTGCTCTTTGCTTGCCCTAGTGGTGCTGGCATACCCCATCCACAGCTGGAGTTTGTAAAGGAATTGCTTGAACCATTCGGTGCAACATTTGCACATGAAGGAGTAAGGCTCTCAAAAGCTCTGGCCAGAGTTTCTGAGCAGGTAAGGACAAGATTAGTTCAGAGGTCCATGCAATAGGATAAGGTCTGGAAATCAGCACAAGCTCTGGAAAGACAGAGCGGTCCTGCAGCTCAGAAAGGAACATGTGGCACATCAATGTGAAACAGCATTGATGAAACTGGGGCTCTTAGCAGTGCTATGCTCTATTTTAGCAGTGACAGACACGCCAGAGAGAACTTTTTTATCATCACATCACATTCAGAGCTAAGAGTACAAAAAGCTGAATCAAGGGAGGCAGAAGATGGTACTGGGACCCATAGCTTCTCTCTTTCCATACTTGCAGTATCCTCTGTGCATTACGTCCTCAACTACAGCTGCCTCTCCCTTGATCCCTGCCTCCTTTACTGTGCAGGGTGAATGATGCTGCCTGAAGCTGCTCAATATTTACATGCAGAGTTCAGTGTGTGGCCTTGCTGGCTGTACCACACAGCCCTGACACCCTGCATCTCCTGGCTCCTGCAGCACATGGGGCAGCAGGAGGCCAGCAGCTCCCTTTGCTTACATTGCCTTAGCCCTTCAGCTGAGTGCTGAAGGAGGTGGAAGGGAAGGATATCTGTCTTTGTTAAAGATCTTGCCCTTTTGAAATACCAGTCGATGAGAGGAGAGGCATTTATTTAGGGAGGGGAGCTTTGCTGGTTTTGTTCGGAGTGTTTTTGTATCGAATGATATGTCAGAGAAAAGGGGAAGGTTCCTCCTGCTCCAAGGAGAGCATTCATGGGAAGCAGAGTGCTACAGGAAGCTCTGAGAGGCTTCCCACCTTCACCCACTTCAGTAAATCCAAGACAGCACTGTCCCCCACATCAGTTGGATTTAAATTAGGGTAAAGTCCTGTGTAACCTTGCTGTGGTAGGTGACACCACAATTACCTCTTGTCCCCTTTTTCTCTCTGTTCTCAGTGAAAGGCAGTCAAATTATTTAGCTCAGCTTATGAATTGCAGGACTGAGCAGCACCTGCAATTTCACATCATTCAAACTAGCTTTTATCTCTCTTGACACAAATGCCAGACCCTCGTGTGCCCCTGAACCGGCTGCCGGCAAGAAGCTGTGGCTGAGTGAGTTATGCCAGTGATCCTGAATTCTGTCAGCCAGCACAGGCTTCCCGGGAAAGAGCAGGTTATGTTGGGACAGGAGAGGAAATCTGGTGTGAGTATTTATTTTTTTAAGCTGAAGGGGCAATGGTTAAAACAGCTGCCTGAGCCCAGGTCGATTCTCACTCAAGATTCAGGGTTTTACCTGGAATAAACCATAAACAATAAAACCTGTTATTTCACAAAGCTCTAGTATGACTAATACATTTGCTCTCCTTTTCCAGTGGAGAAGAAGATATACAATTTGCTTTTGATATAAAATTTTTCTTAGGGAAAGATTTCCCCTTCAGTTGTGTTTTACTTGCATTTGTCACATGCCTTTTACTGACAGAAAATTCTTCTTTTTAAACTGTACCTATTTTCTTTCTTTCTGTTCTCATTACTTATTCAGAAAGCTCAGAAAATCTTAGTAGAAGTACAGCCAGTTCACTGGCATTTGAAGAATGAGCATCTTTCCAAGCAACCTAACATCTACATTTTCATTTGCAATTTAAGCCAGAAGAAACAACCTCCATCTTAAAATGCAGCTCTGCTTGTTCTTTTACTGCTCCATGATTAAGACACTCCAGAGCCTTGGCCCAGCAGGTCTTGCATCTTTGTACCACAGCTCGTTTGAACAGCACCAGAGGGATGTGGCCCCTGAGTCAGACCAGCCCCTCAGAGCACACCAGAAAAGGGCAGGTGTTCCTGGGTGTTTCAGAGAATTCATTCTCCACCAGGAGAATGTGGCCAGGCTGCCAGTGCTTCTCCGGGGTAATTGGGGCATCTTCAGAATCCCATGGTGTGGCTACTCCACCTTGAAGGATGGGTACAGGGGAATTCCCAACACGTTCAAAAAGTTATTTTCCTACATTACTCCACACTCTGCAGCTGTGTGGTTCAGAATTAATCCCAGGGGCAGGCATGCATTTTCATTTCTTGTTCATAAATACTGTCAGCCAAAGTACTACGTAACTAAAAAGCACAACCAGTACAGAAAGGGGAAGGAGGATGTTCTGCTGTTGGGGAGGAGGCCGACCTCTCTTTTCCACCTTTAAATGGCACTTAGTTGATTTCTTCAGCTGTTCTTTCCTGTGTCTGCCCTTTTAAGGAGAAACCCCCAGTCACAGGAGGCTTCTGAAGGACAGAAATGTTGTCTTGCACAGCCAGGGCTTGCACATCTTCCCAACATCTGAGTGCTCCACTCTCTACAAGACAGTGGTCCAAATACTGGCCTTCTGTCCCAGATTCTCCAAGCGTCTCCTAGTTTTGAGTCTCTTGTGCTCAAAATGCATTTTTTCTCTAAAAGAAACAAATCTGTGGACTAGTAGTGGATGCACCCATGAGGGAAGGGCTGCATCTCAATGTGCACTTCCAGCACAAGGGGAGGCAGCCTCAGCAACATCTCGGCAGACGGGTGGGTTGAAAAAGTCATCTTTGTTTCCTGAGCAATTTGTCCAACCAAAAGAAAAAGCTCCATTTGAAACTTGTCAGGCCTTTCAGGAAAAGCTTAACCACGCCAAGCAGAGCTTTTGGAGACATAGAAGGAAGGCTGGTGAGCTGGAGCAGCCAAGCACTGCCATTAATACTCTCAGACAGCCGTGGCTTCAGAGTCACCTCCCACTTCTTTGAACTGTTTTGCTGGTGCTGAAGTTGCATCTGCCTAAGATAAACTGTGCAGTCCTGATCTAGCTGTGGGGTCCAGCAAACTTCAGAGAGAAGCTATTGTCATGCTCTGTCACATTAATCGAGCTAGCAAGTACATGATGCTGCCAAAAGTCCTTGCAAAATATACTCTAATTAGACAATTTTACAAAGCTTACGAACTGGGGGGGAGGGGGGAGAGAAGGGGGAGAGCTTGGGGTCTTTTAAAGCTACTGGATTATAGTATCTCCTAACAGAGCAGTTAGGGTTTAGCATTACAGTCTTGCTTAGTTTGCTGAATCTGGCCTTTGGGCTAATCCGTCAGCTGCTGTTAGCTTATGCAAACTGTGCAATCAGAAATATGTGGGTCATTTTCATAGAAAGTCCTAAGCAAGAGAAAATTATCCATTAAATTTACATTTGGTGCTCCCCAAACTGATAATTGTTTTCACTAGCAGCCTGTGGCGTGAAGTGCCAAGGCTTGTACAAATGTGCTCTTGAACAAATCTAGGGAGAGACCAGACACAATGAAATCCCAAGCAGTGAGTTCAGCCAAGACCCTCAGTTTCTGCCCACAGCTCTTGCAAAAAAGATGCTCAAGAATATGTGTCCTGCTGCCACAATCATCAGCAACAGCATGCAGGCACATCCTCAGTCCGTAGCCGCTGTAGGAATCCCAACATCTTTGCTTTTTACTTTGTCTTTTTTTACAGGAGCTTCTCTTTCTCTTTTAATTTTCTTTCTATTCTTTTTCTTTTATCTTTTCCTTTCCTTTTTCTTTCCTTCCTTCTTCTCTTTTTCTTGCACTTCAATCTAAACATAACAGGCAGATCTGCACTCAATTTGCTCCCATTTCCAAAGTATGGGAAGATCATCATCTGCTGTTGTTGCCAGTTTTACTTCCCTAAATTTCTTTGTATAAGGCACAAATGGCATGTTAGATTTGAGGTTTGACAATACTGTAAGTATTTCCTTTCAGGAAAAAAAACCAGAAAACACCGAGCTCCCAGCATTCCCAAATCTGTAATGTTTTTCTGGGCAATTAAAGGCATTTAGTGAGGGGGAGGGTTTTGAAAAGAGAGCTCACCCTTTGAAAGACAGCTGCCACTACTGGTGTTCAAAGGGAAACTTAACAAGGAGTTAATAATAAATAAATACATACATACATAAATAAATGAAAAAACCCTTTTTTTTCAAATCAGGAGATAGTTGATTATTTACTTAGCCACTGGGGACTTTAAGCCTGTGAGAAACCTCTGATGTTTTGGAGACACCACCAGGATAACACCTGGCTCATGGAGGTGTCCCCAAGGTCACTGCTGGCCCTTTGCTGCCATGGGTGGCAGAAACAAAGCCATCCTGCAGGAGGACATGAAAGCTGTCACCTGTTTACACCACAGGTTCACTGGGCCTGTGGCCAGGCACTCCCAGAGCACTTTGGGGAGTAACCTGACTTTGGGATTGTGCTTTTTTTCCTGCTTGTTTTTATGCACTCAGTGTACTCTAAAACAAGAATCTCCCACTCTTTCCTGCACTGGACTATCACCCACAGCAATGGGCAGGAGTCCTGCTTTGCCTGTAAAGTGTCACAAAAACTCTTCCAGAAATTGCAGCCTAGCCCTAACATGGGTTTCAAACAAGTGCAAAAACTCTGGATTCAGAGTAACAAATCTTTGTCTTTCTCAGAGTGAAGGAAAGATGTTCCCTGAACTGCTGTGAGTCTAACATAACTGTGCTCACTCTTCCTGTCCCACTGCTGATAAGAATTACCCCATGTTTGTCTGTCCTCCTCTGCATCTGCCTCCTGACCTCCCTACCATCCCAGCACTGCTTGGGTTTGGTTTTGGTGGTGGAAGAGCCTGCTCTGCTGGAGGCAGCTCTGGTGTAGGGCTGGGATTTTTCAAAGCAACCCAGTGCCCACTCTTCATCACCATGTTATGAATGGATTTGCTAAGCTGTGTTCTCTCTCCTTGTTGCCCTTCTGTAAAGCTGCAAAATCATTAACATGTTAATCATTTTCTAAATTGGAAAGGATGTTTTAATTGAATTTGCTCTCCATGTGGATAAGGAGAAAGAGAACAGTATTACAGCAGTTAGGAATGAAAGGCCATTAGCTCTTGCTTTTACCCCTGGTACATTCACTAAACATAAAATTGGATTCCACCTGCTGGTGGACTGGTGGCCATAGAGAAGAAAGCAATATGTGTTTTCAGCTGCCTTCACAGACCACTAGCTTCATTGCGATGAAGACCTAAGACACCCACTGAACAAACTGGAGGAGAGTCGGCAATGAGTGAAATAAAATGATCTTCACAGACAATGGACCTAGAGCCCTATGTTTGGGAACCACTGGCTTTGTGTCCTTGGTCCTCCTCTAAACTAAGCAATGGTGATCTCCTGGCAGTCTCCTGGCCATGACAAGGAGGTTTGAGTGTGAATTAGGTCTGATTTGGAGCAGAAGTCTCCAACAGCTTCAGCTGTCCCTATCACTGCACCACGAGCTTTAGTGAAGGCTGGACATGGGCTCCTGGAATTGTGGCTTTGCAGCATCCCTGTCCCAGGGCTTCGTGTGCAGCTGGCCTGAGCACTGTGCTGACGGCAACGAGCTGTCAGTGTACTTTATTATTTCCATAAGCAACTAATAATCATCCAGTTTCTCTTAATTCTGTTATTTTCAGGGCGCAAGAGGAACATTAGGCAAATAATAAACTTCTTATGAGTAAGAAGGATTAGAGTCAAATGCTCAAACAAAGGACTGCAGGGATTTAGGAGAAATTATATTTTTCATTTTTCTTTTTCCCACACATAACCCCAGGGCAACAATCTCAGACAGCACATTTTGCAACTTTAAAGGAGCTTCAGCAGTTTTATTTCATCTCAAGTGTGGTACAAGGAAAACTTGCGAACAGGGACCCAGACAAAGCCATTGAAGTTCAGTTCGATCACGTGCTTTGCAGAAAAACTCTGTGATACAAAAGGGAACATTTTCAAAATCATCTAAAAAATTACATTGGAGTCCTACACCATGCTGGGAACCTGCCCTTTGCAGCTACATTGTGGCTTCCATACTGAATATTCCATGTTCATCTG
Organism: Lichenostomus cassidix; assembly: GCF_008360975.1. NCBI lineage: Eukaryota > Metazoa > Chordata > Aves > Passeriformes > Meliphagidae > Lichenostomus > Lichenostomus cassidix. The sequence continues at coordinate 129,482,762 of NC_139482.1, forward strand.
GTTGCTGGTGGTGGATTGATATAGAATTATGCCTCCATAGCTGAGGAGCTTTCAGTTGTCATACATGTGTCAGCAGGAAGAGTAACAGCTATCACTTATACGTGACAGGGGTGAATGGAGAATGATCTGGGATGACAATGAGTTGACAAACTAAGGACTGTGGAAGTTTTGGAATGGGCATTCACACTTCACTTACTGGTGCCAGGTCTCAATTGCCATTCCTTCTCCTGTCCTGAGTCTTTTCCTTGCATGATCCTGCCCAAGAGAAGTCCAAGGGCAGCTGCTTAATAGCACAAAAGCAAGCTAAAAAAGTGAAGAAAGAGTTTGAATATGTCCTATCCTGCCAAAAGGATGAGCTGTGTTCTGGAAAAGGAGATGCAGGATTGCCAGCAAAAGAAAGAGATGGAGTAGATGCCTTCTTTGTTTTTCAGAGTCCAGACTGCCTTAGTGCTTTTCTTCCTGCCTTTGCATAATGGTACTGGAAGCCTGAAATGCTTTTATTACTGCTGGAAATGCTAAGCCTGAACATGGGAGACATGTGGGACAATGGAGGTACTACAGAGCAGAAGCTGTGAATGCTGACACCAAGTGAGTTGCCAAAGCTTGTCATGAATAATGTAAGAATAGCTCCAGTCCTTTTCCTGCCCATGTGGAGAGATTTGAATGAATTCAGTGCTAATGTGCTCTCTGAGAACATATGCTGCCAACTGTATTTTCATAGGGTAGAGTGGGAAAACTTAAAATCAGCCATCAAAGTTAAACTGCTTCCCATTTCTCTGTGAGATGGTTACTGCTGAGCATAAATGTGCACAGGATAAAAAGGCCCCTTTTTCTGGGCAGAACAACTGCATGTAACTTGTCATCAGTGCGGGATGCTGATGCTGCAGTGAGAACTCCTCTGCATCCCCCCTGCTGGCACCACTCAGTAGGGACGATATTCACAACCCCTGTCACAAACGAACCGTGAGCAGCACTGCTGCTGGTGCAGAGTGCTGCTGGTGCACACAGAGTGCTGCTGGCACAGCCACAGCTCTGCTGCAGCACACGGCAGGCGCCCTGCCCTGCTCCGCTGGAGGGGAGAGAATGGACAATGGAACGAAATGGAAAAATCAAGGAAGACTAAGGAAGGTGGACAAGATGTCATCACAGGTGACTGGCAGAACAATGTTTGGGCTACTTGCTGTCACAGCAATTAGCCAACTGCTCCCAGACTGAAGTACCCACATTCTGGCTGTGCAGAGGATCAACCGTGTTTATGCAGTGAGACCCTGCAGTGCTGCCTTCAGGGTGTGCTGCTGACACAGCACATGCAAGGAGTATTGAGGCTGGCAGAAAAAGGTGGTGCTCTCCCTCATGGTCCCATGGACACATCAGAAACTTCTGAATATTCACCAGCCAGGTTTTCCAGACAAATTATGGAGCATTTGACAAAATTCAGCTTATTACTTCTCTCACTGACTAAACACTGTAGCAAATCCCAATCAATTCACACAGTTTAAGCCAAATCAGGTTTGGAGTGGTGTATTGATTCTTTAATGATGTGTAATGAACTAGCAGTCTTGGACAATATGTTCAGGATCAATTTCAGCCACAACAGAGAACCACAGTCCAAGCACACTTGGTAACATGCAGCTACAAATTTCTAAATTACCTTCTGTAACTGATCCAAACCTGCAAACACACCCAACCCCCTCCCAGGCTGTGGGGATCACACAAATCCCTCCTCATTTGGGTGGGTGGAACCGCCTGCCTGCACAGGGAGCTGTGGGTGCCTCAGCCCTGTGCAATCCTGCCCTGTCCCATACCCCTGGCACCCCGATGTGGGTGAATAACCCACTCTGGGAACTGGCCCTCCTAAACAGTGTAGGTTCCTTTGGTGCACCCATTCTGAAGGGGACATTTTGGGATCCCCAAGACATCTCTTTTGCCAAAATCTGTTTTGCAATGTGGACTTAAGATAATAAAATTAAGGTCATTTTTTGCATGTCATTGTGCAAAATTATTTCCTAGTTAGCACAACTGTATAACCACTAAGAAAGCCTAGAACCACTTTGTATTCAGGCTCTTGAGCATTATAACAGAAGTGGAAGGGTTCATCAAATGATCTACCAAAGAATAACACCAAGGACTGCTTTGTAGCAACCCCTTCCAGCCTCAGAGGGAAAGTTCTCTCCGCACTGTCCAGTGTTTGTGATTTCTTTTTCTTCTGTTTTGGTCGTACCCTAAAGTAGTCTCCATGACACTTGTGTTACAGAACGTTACTGCTAAAGTGAAAAATGTATCTCTGTCTGCCAGAACTTCAAGTTCTGTTACTGCAACACGATGAGCTGGAAAGAGTTTGCTCATTTAGGACATGGTGTAGGGCAGTAGATTGTTGTGTGTCAGCACACGTTGTGCCTGTTTAGCTGCGTGTTGGTATTACAGGCTTCTGTGGAAAGTCATCTTTTTAATGCTCTCTACCCACATTAAGTATGAGAGTCTTACTCTGAAGGGGTAAGAAAGCAGAGCCCTCACCACCCCAGAGAGATAAGAGCATTGCATTGTGAAAGGATCTGACCCATATAGATAGAATTCCTTTCATCATTCATTTGTCATCTTTACAGACCCCCATTTTCTGCTAATAAGTGTGTTTTCAGATGCTGAGCTATGGATTATCAGCTTTTAAGCTCTAAAACCAAAATATATTTTAATAGGTTTTAAGCTCTGACATCTGATTCTTCAGTGGGCCCAGAGTCAGAAAGTCAAACAAATCAGAGCACAGCTCTTTCTGCAAAGATGCTGAGTTGAGGTTAATGGAAACAGCAGAGCTTGCAGTACATGTGGACTTGTCTTGGCCAAGTTCTACAGCTTGTTAAAGTCAGTGGTGGTGGAGAAGAAAATCACCTGATCTCTAGAAAGCTTCAGCTCACTGTGCAGAGTTTATTTTAGAAACACTTGCAAAAGTCAACTCAGCACACTTTAGTATCGAGATCTCCATCTTGAATGAAGAATTTAAGGGTAGTGAATTTTGGAACAGAATTAAATTTTACAGGATGATAAATCATGCTGGAACAAAAGCTTGAATAAGCACTCCCTTTTCCATAAGCTTTGTCTGACTGGGAAACAACTTCTCTGTTGTTTTTAGGGAGAAGGGTTGCTTAAGACCAGTGTCTATGTCTCTAAAAGCAAACATTTTACAAGAATATGTAATTAATTAAAATAAATTTTAAAATTCATTTAAATCTGTAGTTCACCTAATCCTGGGTTTGCTCCCAAGAAGGCAGGGGAGGCAAAACTCATTTTGTTTGTCTTTTTCATTTTGACTCCTGTGGGCTAATTGCATTGGAGAGTCTGAAGTAATTCAAATAGTACCAGGAGCACAGTGGCTGAAAAGCATCATATTTCACAGACAAGAAGGAAGAAATTCACTCTAGCCTTGAGTCTTGAGGGTGGAAAAACCAAGAGAAATTCACAGGAGCCACTCCACTATAAACATCTTGACTTGTGTCTATGCAGTAATAGATGTTATATTTTTTTTAATAGGTACAAAATTTGAAAATGTCTTTCCTTGTATTTTGAAGAGAGTACTTGTTCTCCGATTCAAATGAACTAAACTAAACAAAATATGTTGTCATGAGGAGGTAGATCAGCAGTTTTATTAAATCATTTAAGATTTGTACCAAGTCCTAGTCTGGGATTTAAGTGAAAAATATATTTAAAAGGAGCTGTTAAATTGAAGTCTGAGTCTATAGATGAAGCATTGTTTTACTTCTTAGGGAAAACATCCTATATTACAATAGATTTTTTGACCCTAAATACTTTAGTAAAGTATTTTGTGAAGGCTGAAAGTTGCTTTCCAAGGAAAACCTGTAGTGCCCTAGTATCGGACAGTGCCAGAAATACAAAATATTGTTAAAGCATACCTTTGGTTTATAAAACATTGTTGCTTTATTTCATTCAGCTGGGAATAACAAAAAAACGTATTTAACTCACTGCCTGAAAGTCAGTATCTCTAACTGTCCTGAAAGATAATCTGATGTGGTTTAAAAATCCATGCCTTGTTTCTGCACCAAAACTTGATTAATTCTACTTGGTGAAGATTTCTGTCAACCCTATGTATAAATGATTGTCTAACCAGAAACTCTTGGCAAAAAAGTTTAAAATTTGCCTTTGGGGTCTCCCATACAGTAAACATAGAGACTTTCTGGTGATGTTAAATATACATCATTGCATGATGTATTGATCACTGCCCATGAGTTACTGGGCAGGCGGCAAAGCCTTCTGAGTTTCTGTCTGCACGAAATGTGCTGTGTGAACCCTTTAGAATGAAGCAGGCCCTGACACCAAATGTGATCTGAGCATCTGTGACATCTTCACTTCAGGCTCAAGCTTCTTGCAAATCTTCCTCATGCATCTTGTTAGGACAGCTAACATGTGTCTGCATTAGTTCTGTGCATCTTCTTAGACTGAAATGCCACCAGCCTAGAAAAACAACTTTGTGTTTTATGACTTGCACTTCTCTTCACTATGAGGCCCTTGAGTAATGCTTTGCTTTTGGGTATGAGTGAAAAGAGAGGAGTTCAGAACAAACTTGTGAGGCACATGAAGGGATGCTCTTGAGACTTTTTAGTCTGCTGACATTAATCTCAGACAACTTGCTACAATAACAACTTGATTGATGAAGATGCTATCAGCCCTGGAGATTATGGGGCTTCTCTTCATTCCAAAATGCAAACTGGAATTTCTAGCAAAAGGATTTCCAGGATGGACCCATTTCTAATTTAAAGTGAGCAAACTGGTGACCATAAATAGTCCAATGGTACATGGGTGATGAATGACTAAGCAAGCATACTGTGGTCTTTATATGTATAAAGTAAACTCAGTACTCTACCTTTTGATTACACAAAGAGCAGCCCTATCCCTCAGCATCATAATAACTGATCATACACTTAACTGAAAGAAAGAGCTGATAGTAGTCCTTCTCTCTCAATGATCCAAATATCGTATTTCTCAAATGTTCCAAATACCTCACTTCCCCCAGGGCTTCAGTAATACTGGAATTCATTTGCAAACAGAATCCTAGTTATAAGCCTTACCACCAAATGCTATTTACAGCAAAACAAATATCCATAATAAAATGTAGAGAACTAACCAAATTCTAAAAGGGAATAAAATTTATTACACAAGTTAAAAATAGCAACTTTACAGAGTCCAGATTTATCTAGTGATGTAAATCAATTTAATTTAGTAGGATTATGTGTCAGAAATATAGCCTAATACATCTAGGCTTACCAAATGTTGATACTTACTAAAGACCTAATCTTTTGTTAATTTTCCTGATGAGTATTAACAAATTCTGTATTACTGTGAGCTATTTCTTGTGTGCATTCTGTGTAGAATGCTGAATAAATAAAACCTTGGTCTTTCTCTTAGGGTTAGCTACCTATTTATTTCTGCTTTATTTGTGTGATGACACAGAATGCTGGCAGCAATATAGACAAATGGTAAACATACTTCTCTAAATAATGAAAACTAATGTGTATCATTCACAGCAAAGAAAAGTACTTTTTTATGGTCTTACTTTATTTTTAAAAAATTATATGTGTTTCCTGACATTTATCTGAGACAGAGAGAACTGTTTGAAAGGACACATCTAGAGAGCTGAGTGATGTTCAGTGAGAGCAGGTACTCAAGGGGTCCCCTGCAAAGGAGTGGTGTCCATGCTGGAATAACACTTCTGCCCAATTCCACCCCTTTGCTGCAAAACCGATGTGGTGTTTTCAGGAACCATGTTTGTGTCCCAGAGCAGTGATTAAAGGCTAGTTGCATGTGCCGGGAAATGGAAATCTTCTGTTACCCTTCTCACTAAAGAAGTTGTTTCTGGCATCTGTTAAAAGGAACTGGTGAGCTCTGCCCAGGTTGAAAAGCAGCTTACAAAGCAGCTGGATGTGGTGGCTGAGCAGGAGGACGAATAACGTGTTCCCTGCAAGGGATGTGAACATCAAGACAACCTACAGAAACCTGTAACAAGGTTTCAGAAGAGTGATGTTTCTTTTGATTAAGAGCTAAATCTGAGGGCTCTGAGACTGGAAAGGAGCTGAATAGATGTGATTTTTGTCCATTCTACTTATGAGAAACAACTGAATCTAATGTCATGGGTAAAGCTGAAGGGAGCCAGGACTCCTTTGGTTGTAAATTCAATTCCATCTCTAAGCTGGTCAATAGAGGTAGCTTTCCGACTCTGCCAGATAATGTTAAGATTGAAGTAGGAACAGCAATATAGACAGGGTTTGGACAAACGTATTCATAGTGATTAAAAAGCCCTTTATTTGCAGTCTCTTGGTTGTCCTTTGACAGTGACTCACTCTGGAGTCTATCAGCCAAGCTGAAAACCTGGTGAGACCCATTAGTGTCTTCCAGTTGCTATCCGTATTGTTGGGGCCCACCTCTACCCAGAACAAGTCAGAGAGTACTCAGGGGGACAGTGTCAGACCCCAGGAGCAAGGTAGACCTTCCTCAGGTTGGTGTGAAGCCTGATCTGCACTCCCCTTCCTTTCCCCTGACCACGAGCAGAGTGAAGCTTATGAGGTGAGGTCAAGCCCACAGAGAGGTCCTCTCCTATTACCCCAGGAAAGTCCCAGGGAGGTGATGCCTTTGAAATATCATCCTGGAGTTGCCACACAGGAGAGGGCACTCCGTTGTTGTGTCTGACCACTTTACAGTGCTCTGTCAGGCCTAAATAGCAGCATTGATGGATTGTTGAATGCTGCCTCCCCTGCCCCGCCAAGCAGCCTGCTCCAGTCCTACCTGCCTCTCTGGAGCTGGCTGCAAGGACTAGCTGAAGGTCTGGCAGCCTAGCTCTGTTATCTTGCAGTGGTACAAGTAGGTATTTGCCTCCTGTGTGGTATGTGACAACCTTAACGTGCTCACAGCACTGGCTTTTTCCTTCAGTATCACTTGGGCTGGTGGGATTAGTAATAGCTGCATGGCAAACTTCACCCTGCTCGTTGGGTCTTAAAAGGCTGATGCTTTCTAGGTGGTTAGATACTGTCTGACATGTTGCCCTGTGCTACTTGGTTAGATTTTTATTCTGCAGTGATACAGGCAATAATCAGCAGTACAGCTACTTCACAGCTTCAATCTTTCACCACTTATCTTCTCCCAGAAAAACAATTTGCACATCTTTGCCCAGCAGATTTCCCCAAACTTACCTGAGAGCGTTATCTGTGTTAAGTCAATACACAACAATATGAAAATTTAAACAGAAAGACATTTTCCTTGCTATTTAATTTGAGAAAGGGGAAACAGGGTTATTAGATAATTTACAGTACTCAGATTGGAGGGCAAATCAATTCTTGATATAAGTCCATGGTTCAGCAGCGATGGATGAATTCCGCCTAGAGACAGGCAAAACTGTTGATAAAGCTGAACAGCCAGTGGGAGGCTAGTCGTGGGTTTCAAGGTGTGGGGAGAAATCAGTGTCCAGTTGCTAGGAGATAAATGCCTAGCAGACCACTCTTCTGAAAAGATGAGGATGTTTTTCTTTTGTTTTAGCAAATACAATTACATCTAACAAAGCAAAAACGTGCCCGCACACACAGCTTGCTCTCTTCTACTGCTTCTCCTGACTAAAGGATTGATTATTTTTCTTAGCCAATCTTCTCTTTCTTGTTACTCTCTACAGTTAGTGAAATCTAAGCAAGAAAATTGTAGTGGCTGAAGAGGAAGTTTTTTGTGAGCAATAGAGACCAGAGCATTGCCAGCTGGGCAAGGGAGGGGATTGTCCTGTACTGCTCTGCACTGGGGTGGCCTCATCTTGAATGTTGTGTGCAGTTTTGGGCACCACAATGCAAGAGAAACATAAGGCTATTAGAGAGTGCCCAGTGGAAGGCCTGAGGGGAAGCTGAGGGAGGATGCTGAGGCCACTTGGTCTGTTCAGCCTGGAGGAGACTAAAGGGAGATCTTGCTGCAGTTACAACTTTGTGGTGAGGGGAAGAGGAGGGGCAGACACTGATCCATTCTCTGTGGTGACAGTGACAGGATCCAATGTAATGGCCTGAAGTCAGCAAAGGTTTAGGTTGGTAAAAGTTCTTCACTCAGAGATTGGGCACTGGAACAGCTCCCCAGGGAAGTGGTCAGAGCACCAAGCCTGACAGATTTCATGACGTGTTTGGACAATGCCCTCAAGCACAGCGTGTGACTTTTGGGAATGGTCCTGTGCAGGGCCAGGATCTGGACTTGAACATCCTTATGGGCCCTTCCAACTCAGCACAGTCTGTGATTTTGTGAAAATAAACAATATTCTTCCCACTGTGCCAGGCATTACAGCCAATCTTCAGCACAATGTACATACATTTCAGTGTACATACAATTCATATATGTGCTTCTACTTCCTTCATTTGCGGGTAGAACTGAACATCAGTCCTGAGTTGTTTGAGCTGCTGCCAATAGTGGTTTAAATCCCATTTTATTTAACTGAGTGGCCATTTAACTGCTACAGCATCCTAAATCTATTAATCTATTCATTTATTAAGTAATGCATTAAGTGGAGCTGTTCAACATTGATCTGATTAATGAATTTGAAATAATTCAAAACTTATTATAGGGAGAAAGAAGTGGGAACAAAATCAAGGCATATGCTCCAGTTCCTTATCTCCTTGCTTGGCTTTCCCCACGTGGTCATGGGACACTGTGCACTGCATCTGTCTCTTCCCAAGGGTATGCTCTGGGAGGTGATGCCTGCAAGAGGTGCTTTTTGCAGGAAACTCCATACATCTCCTGGATTCACCTGACATCCTTATGTCCAGCTACTCATCTGTTTTGTCACCAAGGTTAGGGTAGCAGGGCAGCTCAGCCCCCTCCATTCCCCCCAAGAGCTTACCTGTTGTTTGTTAACTGGTCAGATAACTCAAACAGGACAAGCTGTTTCGTTGTGAGTTATTTTGCTGCCGTGGGGTTAACGCTAGTTTGGCATCTCTCAGCTGTCAATAAACATATTCCTGTTGAAGTGAGATGTGGCAAGATAAGATGGATTTCTGACTGACATCCACTCACTTTACAATTATAAAAGACACACCAAACTTTCACAAAGCAGAAATCTTGTATGTATTTTCCTGAAATGTGTGGAATTTCTCCCCTGAGTACGGATGCTGCTTCACAGTTACTCCCCAGGGGTTAAGTCAAGGAATCTGTGTACATTATCATCATTTTGGTTGTAAGTTAAATTTGACTCTTAATCAGAACTACTTTTTTTTGCTAGCTTTAATATAGGTACCTTGATATAGAGCACTGTTTTATGCTATGCTGTAATCTACAAGTAGTTCTTTAGTTTTATCGTTTTAGTAAGTAGTTCTGATTAAGATCTTTCATCTGTTATCTCTTGGCTATCTAATAAATAATTCATTTTTATAAATAGATCTGATTTGCCATTATTATAACTTCCAGGCCAGAGTGACTCCTTAAGTTTAAATTGTTGCCAAAATGGGCTGAAGCAGGCCTTGTCAGCAACTCTGCTTTTGCAGAACTTCCCTGGCATCTGCTTGAGATATAATCCAAAAGCAGTATTTGACTTTCTAAACCAACAAACATTACTATCTCTTTTTACAAAAAGGCGTATTTCTTGGGCACACTTATAGTTCAATGTGGAAAATGTAATATGACAAAGAGCAGCAATATGCTGATACTTCTCCTTAGGATATAATATGGCTTAAAAATTCCTTTTATATCTTTGAAGGCACAAATGTGCCTTGATATTGCTATGCTATTGAACCAGCTTCTGGTTCTTTGTTCTGGAGTTCATCCCCAGAAATAGCCTCCTCATGTTTCAGGCTAAGGTTCACAACATCACTGGAAACAGCCTGCTGATATGGCAGAGCACTGTCCATCAGAGCAGGAAGGGGGTGTGTTGCTCCTCATGAAGCAGCTCTGGCAAGCTGCCTTGGCAATGTGCAGGGCTGCCAATGATATGCAAACATCCCTGCACCATGGCCTGCTGACCCACTCCAAAATGGTGGGTCGTTGCTCAGGAGTTTGAGTCAGAATCTCAGATGGACATGGGTTTAACCTGCTCAGATGGGTAGTGGGATCAGCTAAAGGGGATGAAGGCTATGAAGGAGGGAGAGGGACAGCCCTAGGAGGGACCCTCTCCTCATGCCATGACCATTGCCTTAACCCCTTCCTTAGCAGCAGGAGCAAAATGGTTTTGCAATAGCACTTAGGACTGGCTTTCTCTGTGTGTGTCTCCTCAACCACATGCACCACCCCATGCTTCCCCAGCAGCTGCATATTCCTTTGGCCTCTCCCGTGCCTCTCTCGTCCCTCTCCCATCCTTGTCCAGCTCTTTCCACATGTCAGCTGTTGCTTTAATGATTCCTGCACAACAGTAAGGCAAAATCCCACCTAAATGAGGGACACAGCTGCTGACAAAGGAAGGGAGGATATGTTTATGCTCTGTTTGGAGTATATTTGCTAATACCCTAGGCTTACAGCTCAGCTTTCACTGTTGCTGTCATTACCATGTGGACAGGTCAGCCATCTGTGCCCCCAGGCTCCACCATATATCCTGTGCTCTTAACCTCACCTGCACTGGACAGAGAGGTCCTAAAAAGCACTCCAGAGTTGTGTGCTGGGCCCAGGCAGAGCACACACCACCATAAACCAGCCCAACACCCCACATCCAGCAGGCCGAATGCACAGCCTGGCTCATATTTCTTTGTCCATGCTCCAGAGGATCAGCAGGAAAAGCTCTCATTGTAGGAAAGAAATGTGTTAGCAGTTTGCCCTCAAGCATTCTGATGGAAGTCAGCTCACTTACATGGTGTCAGTCCAGCCCATGGCAGAGGTGTTGTGTCAGTGGTGCTTAGCATGCACTGTCCCCTGAAGAGGGACTGGGCAAGGTCCAGGAGAGGTTCTGTTGGTTGGCATGGCCAGAACTGGAGCTGCTGAATATAAGAGTTAAAGAGTTATGGGCAGCTGTGGGAGAGTGCTCCATGCAAGCCCAATCCATATTCTTTGTTTTTACAAATTAGTCCAGATGCCCCTTCTTTGAAGCTGTTATGGCTCCCACCTATATCTGACTGAAATTTCTTGCATAGAAAGTTTCCTAATTAAAATAATTTATTATATTTTTCCAAGTGGAAGCTGCTAATTCAAGTGAAAACATTTAGATTTTTTTGGGAAATTTTTGAAAACAATGGCTTAGTTTTAAATATTTACAGCATTAAGCACTTTCAGCTCAGGAATAAAAAAAGAACTGCTTTAGCCAAAATGTTTTTTCCTGATTTGAATTCATTCTTAATTTCCTGAAGAAAAAAGAGATGCTTCATTTGCCATTTTTCACTTTACACTTCCACCGAGAGAATGTCAGTTTTCCAAATAGCTTTGGTTTTTCTTCTGAGAAATTGTCAGACGTAACTTACAACTTACATTAAACTCTCATCTTCAACAGACATGATATAAGATCCTTTAACTGTGAAAGAGGAATTGGTTTTGCCTGAATTACAAATATATTAGAAACACTTTTCTCTTGCTTCTGAATCCAGTACTTTATATCTTATTCAGGAAAAAATATCCAACTCACATAACAGAGGCAGAGCCAGTGTAGTAACATCATTATTTAGACTTGAGACGACCAAAGGGGATCAATTTTAGGCAATCAATTTCCAGAGCTAATAAATATTGAAAGTGTTTTTAACAACGTATGGATTCAAAATTTTTAGAGCTTTTCATGCAAAACGTACGTGACTACGCTTCAGCTCTAAGACTTCTTTCCCTGAATGTCCTGGTTGTAGCAGACCCAAAGACCCTCAGTAGGAATTCTGTATGCCTTAGGTCACTCTGTGTCTTTCATGAACATACCCAAGTCTCATGACTTCCCTTCATTTACAGCAGAGATTCTTATAACTCTCTATTCTCTTTCCACTCCAGCTGAAGCTGTAATCAGTGGTTGTGATGACCAAGACTTTTATTAGCCTAAATTAGACTGGCATATTTCTCTGCTTTTTCTTGTCAAGGGATTGACAAACTTTTCCTCAATTCCCTTTTCCACGAATGAAGTCAGAGCAGCAGGAAAAACCCCAAAGGCATTGAGGCCAGCCACGCTCCTGGGATTGCTGTTTCCATGCAGATACACTGGGATCTAGAAATGCCAGTCTAACAACACCAGAAATATTTTAACTGTCTAACACGCTGGGACCAGTTTCAGCCTCCTGTAATTCCCTCTGCTTAAGTCAAATTACTCCAGGGTAAATGTGGCTCCCAATAATATGTCAAAACAAGCTGTCTGGGTTCTAATATCTACAGCCTCTGGAAAAAATAATAAAGGAAAAGTACTTAGAGGAAGATGACGTATATTGTGGCAGCTACTTTTGCTCAGGAAAAATATCCTAATTTATCAAAATTAATGTGTTTATTTAAGATTACTGTATCCTAAAAATCTAGAATGAAAATTTCCCAATCATTTTTTTAAATAACAAAGCCACTGTTTTATGGAAAATTTACATGGCCTATAAAACTACATTTTCTGGAAGAAGGGGGGAGATTGTAGATATAAAACCAACAGGCATAATTAGAAAAGAAAAAAATCAGCCTCAGAAAAAAACCCGTTTCTTCAGGAAACAGAAGGTGCTTCTGAGTATGGGGCATTTGCAGGATGGGAAAAAAAGGAAAAATAAGACCTTGTTTCAGCAGAGGCATTGATCTTCTGCTTGCCCAAGAGGAAATGGCAGGTTTCCTCAAACAGGTTTGTGTTTAGACACCAAACAAGCTGAAAGGGACCCTGTGAGCAGCCTCTGGTATACTGGATCATCCTGCCCTGCTGGAAATACACATCTCAGTTGGCAGCTCTCTGAAGACATTTCCCCTTAAGAGAGCAGGCAGTCCTGACATCCCAAAGGGTCTGTGAAAGGCAGTGGCTTTCCCTTGAAGCCTCGGGTTGGCAGGATCTCTGGCAGAGCTTTAGAAGTCATTCCCTTTCACCACTGGTATTGGAAGGGGTTGCCCTACAAAGACAGCAATTACACAGGTTCCCTGGTGAGCAAGGGCCATTCAGGGATATATTCCTGGAAGAGCAGGAATTATGGACACCTTCAACCCACCACAGGAACAGCTCAAACCCAACCCATCTGCATGCAGATTTTCCGCTTTTGGGGATCTCACGATCACTTATGCCTGCAACATTACATCACTGAGCTGACACCGGCCCAGGGCCAAAATGCTCGCGGTTTAACGTAATGAGACATTACTCTTTTGGCTTCAGTATAGTGATGACCTTGAATGATGGCAGGACTACTAAGCTGCAGAGCGTTTATGTGCGGTTCTAAATCAGATTAACATTTGCTGTGTATTTGGGTGTTTGGTAATGGCCCATCATTTCACTTTCCAAAAGGGAACAGAAAGGGTCAGGGCGATTTTCTGAAGAGCACGCAAAGTGATAAACTCAGATGTGGTATGGGATACCTGCAGAGAACATACTGCCCCAGAAACACTATACTTTTGTATCAAATCCCTCCTTTTGAAAGCAGACTTCAGAATTTTTAGTGCATCAGGTATATCAGAAAGACAGTGGACAGTCCAAAATAGATACCACTCACAGCTTAAAATATTTGGCAAATCTGCCATCAATAATAACTCTCATCTTGGTTGTGAACAGCAGTGGTTGTGCTTAATTGTTTAGGTTACAAAACCTTCAGCTCAGGTCTTGTGTCTTCAGAACCTTTTTCTTTTAAACAAAATCTGCTTGGTGATTCTCTGGCCATTGCTGCAGGATTGCCCTTCCAATGGCAAAAACAAAATGAGTTTTGCTGAGCATTGCTCAATTCTCAAGACTTAAAGAGCAATAATTGTGTTTTGCTCCTTATAATGTGATGTGCTATATGACTTTATGCAGCAATACATCAGAGTGAAAGGAGACCCAGATAGCTGTTGTCCTTTAACAGTTAAAGGTCATGCATAGCAATCCCGCAAGTGATACCTGCATTTCCCATGGGAATTGAGCAGGCAGTTTGATAAGCTGTTCTGCAAAGCATCCTAGAGCTTTCAGGGAAAGATCATGTTTAATTTTTGCAGTAAGGTTATGATCTCAGGAAATTACAGTCCCAGTGAACTGAGGTGTTGCGGAGTTTTAATGTCCCTGCTGTGTAAACAGTCCTGAGAGGCGTTGTTGGGAGCACCAGTAGTCACTGCTGCTGGCTGGTGTGGCAGCACAGAGCACAACTTGGATTAGTGACCCCGTATTTGAATGATGGGGGCAGTGGAGACCTACAGAAGGTGCCACATGGGCCTCTTCTAGTTGGTGTTGGAGCACTGTATGAGCTGTTGGCTGCCTGAATATGGCACCTTCTCACAGGAAAGGACAAAAAGACAGATATTTATGCTTGCATGCTCCAGTTACATTGGTTGCAAGCTTTCTACTTTGTATTTATAATGGTGGGAAAAGTGCAACACTAGAAGAAGATCAGACTGAACCTGAAACTGGAACTACACACTCCTTCATGCCCTCTGCTATTCATAGCTAGGAAAATGCCTTTTTTTCCTGAAAAATTTCAAACGGGATGGTTATCTCTCCTACCTCTACCGTTTCCACTTGTTGCACCTGGCCAACAGACAATCCCAGCACACTGGCTCCCAGCTCAATAGAGGACAGCACTTGACTGATACCAACCAAGCTCCCAGGGAATGGCAACTGTTCCGCCCAGCCTTCAGCTCTGCTGAGCAGAAGGATCTGGATTTGCTCCTCTGTGTCGTATGAGTTAGGCAGTTTTTTAAAAGTTCTTGATTCAGACAAACATTTTTTTTTTAAGTAAAAAAAACCCAAACCCCTAAACATAAGGGATCAGACAAAATTTTCTGTGTCTTAGTGCGCCATTTGGATATGTACAACCAGTAGTGGCTCAACCCTTTGTCTTCTTTCTTTGCCTTATGCCTTCTCTTCTATATGTACCTTTTCAGGCACAGCAACTTTGTCATATGTGTTATTGCAAAAATTGCTACCCTAGAATTTTGTAAAAGGAAGATCTGGAGATGAAAAATCTCACTAAATAAAATTCTAAAAACATTTCCCATGAAGTTTTTAGTTACCTTCCAGCAGCTCTTGACAGAACCAATTCAGTTCCTGGGAATTTTTTTTTAACTACATAACTTATTGCCCAAATGAATGGTAAACTGGACACAGGAAAAGGAATGACTTGAGAAAGATTGATTTTTATGTTGCAAGAAGGACGTATAGATACGCTTCCATCACTCACGTACCCTTGAAAGAGTGTGATGGACCATGTGCAAAAGAGCAGATCTGGGAGGTATTTCATCTTGCCATGTCACAGGGGTCACATACTGCTTTCTTCTACCATGAAGGAATGAACACTGTTAGCTTAGAGAAAACAGTGCTGTCAACCCTTTTTCCTACATCCATCCCTTCTGTTTCTATGCAAGGCTCCTTAAATATTTTTTTTCCATCTTTTCTACCTGGTCTTCTACCTCAGTTTTAAAGGGGGAACATATATATCCTACTAGCTCTAAAATGTAAACAGCAGGCAGCACACAGGGCAGCCAAGCTACAGAGGTAGAGAAATCTTTCTGTGTCTGGCTGATCAAACATTTGTATGACTAAACTCAAACTAGGTAACACATTGCTTTCTCAGAATACTGTAGCTCTCCCTTGCTGCCCCTAGCAAACTTTGGACTCTTCAGCCTTTCACATGCAACTCTTACTTTATTTCTTTTTAAAAAATGCTGACACCTGCTTCAACAACAATATCTCCTGGGCCACCAAATGAATGAAAGCTTGGTGAACCTAAAGCAAGTTAAGATTCTTGGCTTGAAGGCAGTGCTAAATGTAAGTCAAAGATCTCAGGCCTAACCAAGCTGCTGCAGTTTAGCTCTCTGTATTTCTATTGCACTACACTCTTGCAGTTTTCATTTCAAAACAGACTTTTCCCATCACAGTCCAAATTTAAAAACAAAATCAGAGTTTTCTTGTTAGAGAATTATGGAAGTGAGGATATTTCTCTCAGGCACAGAAAATCCTTCTGCTGGCCCCTTCCTGAGCAGGGAACTTCAGAGGAAAATTTAAAATACCTCTCTCAGTTTATTCCAGGGTCTGTGGTCATTTCGGGGGTCTTTACGAGGATGCATGAGCTTGCATAAGACCTGCAGCATCATGCCTGAGCTTGAAGCTCTTCACAGGAGCTGGGGAGAGGGTGTTTAACATCACACAGCCACCCTAGGCAGCTTCTGTTGAGCTTCAGTGTCTTTAGGGCTCTGTTTACAAAAGAGCGAAATCCCCAGTTTCCAATTTGAATGCCACTAGTCATTTGTAACCTTAGAAAGCACAGTGTAGCCAAACATGAAATTTGCTCCTTTCTCATTTCCACTCCACCAACCCCCCTCTTCCGCTCTCCTTTGAACTATTCTCACCACTTGCCAATGTAGTACAGCTTGTTAACTGCCTGCCATTCTGATTTTTCACAAGTTTGCCACGTTGCAGTGACAAGACCATGTCGGGGCCCAGATGCTTCAGAGTAAATAAATAGCACATCTGGGATTTGGAAACGGGCCGGCTCTATATTATGGAAAAAGCTGGTGTGGAAACACATCCAAAGAATACACAGCTGGAAATTGTTAACTTTAGAAAGAAAGGGGGAAAAAAAAGAAGAAAAAGGAGACAAAAGCTCAGGCATTACTACTGCCTGAGATCTTGTGCATTATAATTGCTGAGAAACAGAAACTCAGTTTACACAGCAGTTAAATTAATAGCATTCCTGAAAAATTGATAGTTTATAATAATTGACCTCAAGCAACATAAAGGCAGCACAGGGTGGGAAGCTTGACTCCTCGCTGTCTGGCTTTCTTGGATGTGTTTGGTAACATCCCAGCTATTTCACAGGCGAGCTGGTGGGAGGATGTTGGTGGTAGAGCGATGCGCCTGCCCTTCTGGAGCCACGCTGCTGAGAACTGCAGCAGTTTCCCAGGCCCCCGAGCAGCCTGTGTCACGCAGGGTGTGCCTGTCCCACCAATGCACAGTGGAAGGAGCCTGAAATGAAGTGCTCACAGCATCGCTGCCGCAGGCAGAGGAGCAGCACCCCTGCTAGATGATTCAGGAGAGTGAATCAGCAGCAGCCACAGAGGGAGCTGCTCTCACCCACTCTCTGAGCCAAAATCATGTGCTGCTTCCACCGAAGGAAGAGTTTCAGCAAGGTAAAACCAGGACAGGGGAGGCAAGAAGGAGCCCAAAATAGATTGAAATTGTAGCTTTGGACTTTTTGTTTTGGACAAGGATCTCATTAAAAAAAAATAAAAGGACAAGCCTAAGCAACAAAGCCCTCAGACAATGAAACTACTGTGAGCAATTATTTTAAGCACTGCTCCAAGGGAGACATGCATCACACAGGAAAGCTCCTATTTTTCATATGGGCACCAGTCCTCATGAGAGGTATCGATGGAACGCTAGAGGCTGCCACAGTCCCCATGCTCAGAGACCACCTCTCCTTCTAGTAACTCTTTCATAGCTTGGAATGATCCTCTTTTTCCCAGATGAGAAAAATATTGATCGCAGCTCAGAGCCAGGAAAACCAAAACACCAGGTATCCTCTGTCCTAAGGCAAAGCAGCAGCCTGTGCTTCTGCGGTAGGTTCATCGCACATCAGAGAGAAAAAAACATTTTTTAACTTACTCCTTTTTCCTTTCTTGTTTGCCAGGCTTCCTTTCCCTGGTACACATTAATTTGGTTTATCATTGCATAAATGGAAAATGGAGTAATGGAGCAAACCCAGATTTCTAGACCAAAATATACCAACTTGGGCAATTTTGAATCCATTGCTGTCTGAGCATAAAATAGAGATAATCTGCAGTAGTGTTAGGTGATGTTTTCCTGTAGTCTTGTATGTTTAAGAAGCCCTCTATCCTGCCAGGACAGATGCCATTTCATTTTCTGCATGCCTCATGGTGATGCCTGAGTATTTCCTAGCATTTATTTTATTTACCCTAACAACACTCTCTTTTCATTTTACAGTTAAGAAATATGATATTTTGGCAAAATCCTTAAAGGATTTTGGGCATAAGAACCTTAGGACTGTCTCTAAAAGCTTCCTGAGCTGCAGACATAGGAGTGTGGAGTGAAGAGATGTGTTTGGTGCCTCTGTCCCTTACACGGAGCATGGGAAGGGCAGACAGCATTCCCTCTGCAGACAGCCCTACCCAGGTTTCTGCCATGCCCTCATTTGTCCCTTATTTAACCCTATGCCCTTATTACCTTAACCCGGGTTAGGCTGCAGACAAGTGCTCGGTTGACTGCATGGAGAAGAAACCTAAAGCCTGAGGCTAAGAACATGATATTTTGAGAGTCAGGGTTGCATCAAGCAGACTGTGTTGAGCATGCCCATGTCAGTAAGCCAGGGGTGTTTGCTTGACCTGCCACAGGCTGTTCTGTCCTTTTTCTGTGTATTACTAATAATGCCAGCAGCAATTTTACTTTTCACCATGGTCCTTTCTTAGAGCCCCGTGAAGAGCAGGCATTAGCTGCTCTGCAGACACACCAGGTCATACACCAGGATATTGGGCTCAGTTGGGTAATTAAGAATTAACTGAAAGAAATTATATGGCCTGGGCAATACAGGAAATGCGTACCATAAAACAAATCTGCAAGAATTTCTGAAGCTGTGTTAATCCAAGCAAAACAAAATAACCCACAGAAGGCTGGAGGCAAGTCCTGGCTTCCCAAACACTCAGTTCCCTCTTCCTCAGAGCTGTTTTCAAAGTGATCATGCTCATTTTCTGCAAGAAAGATGTGAGGTACTCACCCTCAGGAGAGGATGTAGGAGGAAAGTCTAGAGAGGAGAAGACGTCTCCTTGCAATCTATGTCCATTTGATCTCACTGCAGCTATTTCCTTGGCAGCATGGTTTTAATGGTTCCTCTTAAAGGGTCCAGGCTCTCCCTCAGGGAATCCAAACCTAAGTTCCATGTCACAAATGATGTAAGCTTTATATTACCCAATATTCACTGAGAGAGAGCAGCTGTGACTGTGGCACCAGGAGGATACTCCTGCCCCAGCTGCAGATCTGCAGCCACACGGCAGCTCAGCCCGGGGTTAACAGAGGAGCTGGGAGCTGTGTTGAGGAGCAGACAGATACTGTGGGTCAACAACTGGTTGGACAGCTGGTGCTGACTCCATGGATTTCTACAAACTCTTTGAGAATCAGGAACTTTGAGGGTCAGTCAACAGGCTGGCCAATCCAATGAGAGTTCTTTAAACAAGGCCCAATGCAGAAGGAGATGATGACACACTGCCAGGTGAGGAGCAGGTGGACCAACCTGCTGATCAGAGGATGCATAGTGATGTACACAGTGGAGACCTCATAAACACCTAAACAAGGGCAAAGGGAATCTGCCACTGCATCCTTCCCTCCCATGGCTAGTAGGAGTAGGGCATGGAAGATATGGTCCTGCTGCTGTTAGATCAGGCACTGCAGGCTGAGCACTGCCCTTCACACATGATGGGCGGTGGTGAAGCTGATGGGTCTCAGTCTGTCTTCTAGGGTACCCCCTTAGACAGTCAGCTGTGGCATGCTCGCTCTGCCTTGTTGCTGTAGGAAGACATGGAAAGCTGAAGCACAGGTTAGGAGTGTCAATATGTGGTGAGCCAGAGTAACAGGGCATGTGTAGCACCATGCTGGAATCCTGTCAGTATCACCACTTCCTGGCAAGGGAATTGCCTCTGATCCTTGCAGGGGGTTGATACGATAGCTGTGCCAGGGATTTGCAGGATGGCATCACAGCCTGCTGCTCCATAGCAAATACTTTGTCAAAAATTGTTGGGTGCTGCTGAGTTCAAAGGACTGTGAACACCTCTTTCTCGGTGAGTAGAGATGCCCAGAAGGCAACACAGTGGATGAGAGGTTACATCTTGAACCAGTGTGAGTGAACATGAACACCCTCAGTTACTCGCCAGTTGTTTGGCTGCTGGGGCCAAGCTCTGCTCTCTGAAAAGAGGGGCCTGTCCAGGCTGTGTCCTGCTTCAGTACCTAAGACCTCAGGTACTTCTTGTCCTGCAGCTGCTGTAGCATTTTCTCCTCCAGACTGGGAAGTGTACGAGATGTCTTCTCCATGGCCCAGAGAAGGAGGGCAGCTGAGTGCTGGGCACTGTGGGAGACAGGGGACAGACAGCAGTGCTGGCAAGGGCACAGTGGAGGGAAGCACATTGTCACAGTGAGAGCCAGATGTGCTTCAGAGCTGTGTGGAGAATGCGTGGGCTGATGAGTGCATGAAATGCCCATGCTTGCAAAGACTGCAGAGGAGATGTTGTGGATGATGTGCCCTGTGAAGCACTGGGGTACCTGCTCTGTGCCAGACAGCTCTGACCTTGACTATTATGTACACGTGCAGTTTGGCAAAGATCTTGGTGGGATTCTGTGCTGTCGTCACAAAAGCCAAGAATGGATTTGATTTTCCAAACAATTCGTTTTAAGGAGTAGAACTTCATCCATCAAATCTTAATTTATTTTTATTTTGTAAATAATTCTTACACAATGACAGACTTGATTTTTTCCCCGTGAATCCTCACATAGTGACAATAATAGTGTTACTTGGTACAGCTAAGTGTAAACAACTGAATAAAAGCCCAAATACAAAAATCTGTGACTTTGGTAGAGCTAGAGTTCAGCTTAGAGCCATCTAGAAACTTCAGGGCTAGTTTTACATTAGTGATGCTTCTTCCAGATGCTGTTTACAGAGGTGGTCCACACTGCATGGGTCTGTGTGTGTTTCACAAAATGAACTACAACTCTCCAGTGAAAGCTTGAAGTTTGGAGCAGTTTGCAGCTAGTTAAACTATTGAAGAAAAACAAAAAGCTGAAGTCACAGACCCCACAAGCAGTGGGTCAGTGCCTGTCAGTCTCAGCTTGCCTGTGCTTATTTGAAAATATGCCTTCAGCCCATATGGCTTTGCAAGCTTGTTTGTTTGTTTGTTTGTCTGTTGGGCTTTTCTTCTTGTTGCAGCACATTTGTTGCTTCTTAAGGAAAATATGACTTTACAATTAGTACATAATGGAAAATGTTATTTCAAGCATTTCCATGTGCTTTCAGTTTAATCTGTTAAAGATGATTTATGGATACACTGATTGTTTCTACTAAAAAGAGCGAGGTCCCTATTTCTAAGTACTTTGGTTATGTACAAAGTCCAGTATGGTGTTACTGTCTGAATAGTCTTTTAAAGTATTGCTTTTTTAAAATTTTTTTTTAAATGTACTGTTTATGGTGTTTCGTTTTTTTAAGAGGTTAGGTTAGGACTTGTGTGAAATATAGACAAACTAATTCTGGATAACAAACCTCAAGTTTTCTTGAGACTTGATTCCCTCCTATCTTCTCAAGATGTCAGCACAAAACACTCTACATCCCTGAACTTAGCCACAGAAGGTGCATTTTGTCTCCTCAGGCTGTAGGCTGAAAAGCTTGGAATAAGGGTCAGCAGAGAGCTGGGATCATCCACTGCACTCCTCTCTGGAGGCTGCCAAGGTGGGAAATAGGTGGTACTTCACAGCTTGAGAGCATTCCACAAAAATGCAAAATCAAAGTGCCTGTCAGAAGCACTGAGCATTCCCAGTTGACTGGAAAATGGCTAATCTTGTCCCATTTTACAAGAAGGACAAGAAGGATGGAAATTACAAGCCTGTCAGTCTCACTTCAGTTACTGGTAAAATTACGGAGAAGATTATTTTGGGAGGTAATGAAAAACAGCTGAAGGACAATGCAGTCATTGGGCACAGCCAGCATGGCTTCATGAGAGGAAAGTCCTGCTTGTCAAACTTAATTTCCTTTTATGACAAGGTAACCCCCCATCTGATCAAGAGAAGCCAGTGGATGTAATCTCTTTGGATTTCAGCAAAGCTTTCGATACTGTCTTTCTCAGGATCCTTCTGGACAAAATGTTCATCACACAGCTGGATAAACACATCATGTGATGGGTGAGCAGCTGGCTCATGGTTTGGGCACAAGGAGTTATAGTGAATGACCCCACTGTCACTAGTGGGGTTCTGCAGGGCCCCATCCTCAGCCCAGTTCTCTTCAAAAACTTTATTTAAACAGCATGGATGCAGGACTTGAAGGGATACTAAGTTTGCAGATGATACTGAATTGGGAGGATCTGTTGACACCCTTGAGGGCAGAGAATGCTTGCAAAGTGACTTTGACAAATTAGAGAGATGGTAAATCACCAACTGTATGAAGTTTGGCAAAGACAAGTGCCAGATTCTGTACCTGGGATGGGGCAATCCTGGATGTACAGACAGCCTGGGGAATGAGATGCTAGAGAGCAGTGCCACAGAAAGGGACCTGGGAGTCCTGGTGGATGGCAAGTTGAATATGAGCCAGCAGTGCCCTGGCAGCCAGGAGGGCCAACTGTGTCCTGGGGTGCATCAGGCACAGCATCAGCAGCCAGGCAAGGGAGGGGATTGTCCTACTGTGCTCTGTACTGGGGTGGCCTCACCTTGAGTATTGTGTGAAGTTTTGCACACCACAATATAAGAAGGATATAAAGCTATTGGAGGGTCCAGTGGAGGGCACCGAAGATGGTGAAGGACCTTGAGGGGAAGCTGTATGAGGAGCAGCTGAGGTGACTTGGTCTGTTCAGCCTGGAGGAGACTGAGGGGAGATCTCATTGCTGTCTACAACTTCCTTGTGAGGGGAAGAGGAGGGGCAGACACCAATCCCTGCTCTGTGGTCACCAGGGACAGGACCTGAGGGAATGGAAGTAGCATTAGAGGAGGTTTAGGCTGGATATTGGGAAAATGGGATTTTCACCCAGGGTCATGGTTGGGCATTGGAACAGCTCGCAGGGAAGTGGTCACAGAACCAAGTCTGACGGAGTTCAAGCATTTGGACAATTTTCTCAGGCACATGGTGTGGTTCTTTGGATGATCTTGTGCAGGGCCCAGAGCTGGACTCAATGAACCTTTTGTGTCCCTTACAACTCAGCATATTCTGTGATTCTCCGATTTTAGACCCACAGCTTTGGGGCAATTTTCACACGACCATTTGACAGGTTACATCGATCCATATCTGGCATGCTCGAACAACTGAGACTACATTGTTCCCCAGAGGTTGACCAGACGCTGTCCTGGCCAAATAAAATGGTCATCCTTGCCAGATTTTGAATATTTTATGTGTCTGTATATTTCTCATCTACAGTCCTCCATTCATTAGCCTATGTTGAGTGCCAGTGTTAATTGCTTTCTCATCCCATGCCTGTGAGGTAGGAGAGGTCATTGCAGGCTGCATGGTGGTCTGCAGCTCTTGTCTGGGTTTCTACCAGGACCTTTTTTGGATTTCAGGAATGTACATTTCCCAGAGACAATCTGTTAGATTCTTGTGAAGGCTTGCAAGGCTGTGTAGGTCAGAATAGTGAATCAGTTTCCTCAGCTGGATAATTAATTTCTGGTTTCAAAATTAAACTTTTCTCCTGTTTCTCTAACATTTACATGTATTAGACATCTGAAAATTTCTTGGATCAACACAAGCCACTTACTGTCATTGCATGTTAGTTCACCGTGTTATATCTGCACCTGCACCATCTATGAACCTATTATATTTACTTTTCACCTTGACTTTTGCAGCTTGAGATGTAAGTTTCTCCTCCTGTTGACAACCTGACCCTACTGCTGAATGGCTTTATGAGGACAGTGGTTCAGCTTCACAGTGAACTTCCTGTTTCACAAGCATGGAGTTATTAGAGATTATATTCACTGGCTATTTTTCTTCAATAGTTATAACTTTTCTTCAAAGTTATATTTAGAAAAACTTTGAAGAAACATTCAACTGAAGGAATAGCGTTTGGCGGGGGGGGGTTGTGTTTCATGTTCTAAATAAGAAAAAGAAAAGAGGACAAGCATTATGCTAAAGTTGAATCAAAGTTGAATTTGGGGTACTGGTGAAATTAACTGAAATATTTGCTTATAATCCCAAATTTTCTAATTTTGCTGAATTGTTTAACTTAGGTTATTCCATTTTAATATTTCATAATACAAGCTGAAAAGTTTCATTAGGACAGTAGCTGTGAGAAACATTATAGCCATTCCAGATACAAATGCTTCACATCAAAATTGTTCTGTATTGACAGCTTTATTCCCTCCTGAAGACTTCTTGTCTTATAAAAACTTTCACCAAACTAACTCAACTCAAAATCAGACTCACTGATATTTGCTTTTTTGTATGTTCACTACTAATTTTTTTACATATAATCTCTGAGGAATATATAAAAATATATATATAATCTCTGAGGAATATATGTAGCATCTATGATATATACATATATATAGCATCCTTCTAGCAAGCATCTTGGTACAGAAAGTGTTTTCTGTTAACATTTTTTTTCTGTATCTGCTCCCATTAATTCCTTGGTAGGTGTTAAAAACCTTTCTTTCTGTACTGAAATCTTGCACTGAGCCCATGATGTTTTCCCACAAAGTATTCAGTGTACTGCTTTTTGTGATTAGCACTGGTTTTTGTGAATACTTCCCTAATCAAAACAAATGGAAATACTACACAAAACCACTGCCAGTAAGGAACAGAAAAATTTGCTCCTATATCTTGCCTGTTCACCACAGGAATGAAGTTCTGTTTTAAGGGGTAACTGGCTTCTGGTGCACCAGGCAACTCTCCATCACCACCTTGCTGCTGTCACTGGGGCATTGTCAAACATGTTTTGAACACTAATTCCATTCCTTCTGATGTTCTTTTTCAAAGGGAATACTTGTTTCTGGGCATTTTATTTTATTTACCCAGTCTTAACTCTCTTCTTTTTAATGCTTATTGGTCTATGTTTGCTTTACTTTCTTCTTTCAAGAAAGAACACCCTCTTTTTGATCTTCGGGTTTGGTTTATTTTTTCAGTCAGATATTCATATCTAAACTGGAATGGACATCCCTATATGGTGGAATATTGGTGGTTCACTCTTGTTGCAATCTACTGACAGCAAGGCAGTTAAGTAAATATTTCTGGAGGCTATAGGATTCCTTTCAACTGGAGGAGAACCCTTTCTTCCGTACAAAAATAAAGAAGGAACCAGAAAATCCAAGAAGAAAGAGGGAAAATATTTTCTTTCTTGCTTAGTCTAAATATATATTTGTGTGTGCATGTGTGTGTGTATTATACACATACACACACACACACACACATATATACATGGCATTTCTCAAGGATTTCTGTGCTCATGGAAGAGCATCTTACAAAAAGTTTCCACAGTCTGTGTCCTTTCAGGACATACTGAATTCTGCCCTTAGGAAGGACAAACTAGCAATGTGTTGAGATGCAAACTCAGTCACCAAGCTCTCATTTCCATATCTGGCAGTGACAATACCTTATTTTCCTTTCCCTGATACACTGATAAATAGTCAAGATAAAGAAAATTATATTCTGAAGAGTCATTCCTTGACAAAACCCACAGTGTCTTGTATCCCAAACTACTCCCTACTTAAATCCTTTCTCCCCTTTTAATTTAGCTATATCCTCAAGCCCTGAAAATTTAATTAAAATAGCTTGGTACTCTGAAATTTCACTGGTCTTCCTGTACCACTAAAGGGTAGCAGGATGTTTAAAGAAATGCAGTTCTGTGCTTACCATGTATAGAGATACTAATGGGAAACTAGGAATGAAATATTTATTGAAAATCATGCTCATTTTTTCTCTCTTGTAATGTTAGTATTAATATCCTTATCTCTGTACCTCATAGAAAAATACAGTATAATACAGCACCACTAGCAGCAGGAATACAACTGAATACCACTTGAGGACAGTTCCAGCCTCCCCCTCTAAAATATGGCCAAACTTGCAGAGCTACAGGGTCAGGTTTGATGGTGTGGCCTTTCTGGACACCTTCTTCACCTCCTTTTCCAAAGACTGGCCCTATGGGCAAGGACAGTTTTGTGTGTTTCCACCCTCCTTTCCTCATTATCCATTTTGGCTACCTCCTTTCCTTCAGCAGCTTTCTCCTCCTTCCAATAGCTCTCTCGCTTTTTGTAAGGAAAAGTAGATACATGAGGTGCAAAATGATGACATTTGCTAGGTTACCTGTGAACATCTGGAGGAGGCAGTATTTGTGCAATATCATCTCAAGACAGTCCAACAAGGTACCAATTTGCTGCTCTGTGGTCTGCAGCAGGGCAATCTTTACAGACCCACAATTCCTCTTTTCGTCTCTCCCTTGTTGGTCCCCTGGGTACCAGTGGTGATGTTTGACACCATTTCAGGGTCAGGTGTCTCCCCAGGATCCTGCTGGGTGAGTGGGGCACCATGGTCAGGCTACTGGGAGAAGTGCCACAATACTTACCTGGCACAAAATTGATGGGGACAGATCTCAGTCTCAAAAGAGCAGGTTCAATTCAGGATTACAAGCAGAGATTTGAATCACCAGTGAAAAAGAACATCACACTCCAAACCAGTTTGAAATGCTTTTTGCTTTTCCCCCACTTGTTTGCTTTTTACCCTGCTCAAGAACTCAGTAGAACTCATCCATTCAGTGAATGCCAGGCAAGAGCCACGTCTCAATCCACAGCTTTGCAGCTCACTGGGAAAACTCTTTGTAGAAGCATATGTTCCCCTGAACTGAAGTTATCAGTTCCAAACCATACTTTGAACCATTCTGGCAAAAAAACCAAACAAAACAAACCCTTCAGAAAAAGTACTAATGCCAGGCAAGGTGCTACACTACACAAAGATGCTAGAACAATAACTTCAGGACTTGGGAACTGCCCTTTAAATGTCATGGGACATTAGCCCAAAACTTTTATTCAGATTGCAATACCTATCTTGATGAAAAAGGGAAACCCAATGAGAGGCAAAAAAACTAATAAAACAAAATAAATTCAATGAGTTGTTCCTCCAAGCTGATCACACATCTTCATAGGTAAGTCTCTGAAAGCTGTGGACACTATAGCTGGTCTTTCTGAAATCAGTGAAACACACTCCTGCACACACGTCCATGTACAAGCTTCTGTTTTCTGCTGTATGCTGCATCTTTTCGCAGTATTGTGACATAAATATAAAAAAAATATTATGTAATGAGTGAAAAACTATTCCCAGGTCATTCCCTCTCATTCATGAAGTTGTTTGGACACTTTCAGCCATGAAAGAAGCAACACCTTGCTCTGCCTGCTCAAAAAGTCTAGAGCTGTCAAGGTAACAGAACATGGGAATTAGCATATTGGACATTTGATTTCTCACCCCTAATACACTGTTGGTATTACTAAATGGAGTGCTCATAGGATTGAATATGGTTACTTTCTCACATAGCTTTCTCCTTTTCTGAAGATTGAAGCATAAGCAATCTTAATCTACAGTTGTTCAAAAGGAAGCTATTTATTCTTGTCAGAAAAATCAGAGAAAAGAAGACCTGAAGAAATATTAAAGTTGTAAAAGCGTTTGATCAACTGGAATGAGATAAACTCTTCAGTCTGATGAGAAGTCTGGAAAAACAAGAGACTCAGTCTAAAAACTAGGAAATTAAGAGTGAAAGGGGAATTCAGGCACAGCTATTTCAATCAAAAAGTAATAAGCATGTGGAATAAATTATTGCTAGGTGAAGCTATTGAAGCAAATAAGAGGAATGAATTTGAAAGACAGCTAGACATCTTTATGGAGAGAGCAAAAACTTCACATTTTTCCTACTTATATTGTTTGGGTTAGATCCAGGACTTAGTGTCTAAAAAAAGGACCTAGGAAGACTTTAACTGCTTAAATTCAGAAATATGTCAAAAAAATCACAACTGACTACTGCAAATGCTGGAAACTCGTGGGTTACACAGCACCAAACATGTTGAGACCTAGGACAGGGTCTCCATGTCCCCCAGGGCTGTGTCAGTCCATCCCAGAGCATGGTGCTGGCTCCCACCCCAGTTCAGATTTGAGCCAGTGTTCCCCAGGGGCCTGAGGCAAAACCTGGTTTTGCAGCAGGCCAAATGCAAGTCAGGGCACCAGGTCCCACACAAAATACAATAGCAGCTGCCATTTGACTTGAAAATTATGAGAGGTATAGTGCTAATCTCTACCATCTTTGATGCAGTTGTTTGAAAATAGCATGGTGGGATGAATGTGGAAGATCCTAATGCTTTTTTTATTTTTCTGGATGGGACTGAAATCTGAATTTACTGAATATAAGAGGAAAGGGTGAATCCCTTTTCTCCAAGGGGGTTAATCATGCAAAGAACATTTCAGACTCACTCAATCAGAGAAAAAGAAGTTGCATGAGTATATCCTGCTATGTGGGCTGATGGGAAAAATTCATGTACAGTGGTTGCTCTTTCTCAGGATTGTTGCTATTTTTTGTATCATACCATCTGGTTCCATTATTTTTATTAGTCTGGGGTACTTCTACTCTGGCTGATAAAATTACTCTTATCACATTTACAAGTCTTCAAAAATGCTCTTTTCATTATCTCTCGAGCAGCTTCAAGCTGCCAACAGAGGACACCACAGGGAGACTGAGGTGGCTATGGCTCACGATCTGGAAGATATGAGTGAGCTGGGCAATGTAAACTTCAGATCATAAATACATGTTGGGCTCTGACTAACATTTACAAGAGCCAAAAAGAGACCGTGGGCTTGATTTCAGAAACTTTTAGGACGTTTCAAGCTGTCTGCAAGATGTCCCCTGCTCTCCCCGCTACTCCCCACCCACTTAAATTGCAATCATATGTTATCAGAGTGACTCCGAACAGGCTAGGACAAAAAACCATCTTGTCTTTCATTGAGGCTGAGTCATCCACCACTTAGCTGTTGGGACAGATTTTCAGATGGGTGCTGGGATTGCATGCACTGTGCATCTGAAACAGATCCGGAGGCAAACAGAGGCAGATGGAGGAAGGTGGGAGAGGCTGTGTGCAGCTCTGCAAGGCTGCCCAGGCAGGATAGAGGGTCCCAGGAACACCCTCCTGAGAGGGAGGGAGCATCCCAGGGAGGCAGCACCCCATTCCTGACTTTCTATGACTCAAATTCCACTATGTAATCTCTGCAAGGCCACAAGTGGAAAGTCAAGTGTGCAACTGGGAGCTATTTTGCAATGAGTCCCAGGTGCTGAGGGAGTTAAACCTCTCTAAGGTTTAAACTGTTTACATACCTGCTTGCCTTAGTGCTGAAGAAAGGAGAAAAAAAAAAAAAAAAGCACTTTGGCAAGATTTGTACTGATAAGAAAGTATCCTGTTAAAGTCGTACTGATAATCACTCTGCACTGATTTTCTGAATTAACTCTGCATGACCCAAACAAAATGTGCTCAGTGATGTAATTGTACTGCGCCCTAATAAGACTTTCTCCTTTACGTCTAGTTCAGGGGTCAAGTGAACACTGTTAATGCTGTGGAAAACAGGGCAGGGGTAGTGTTGGAGTAGGGCTGGCACCTGGCTAGGAAGGTGATTGGGTCATCATCGGGAAGTAGGTCTGGGGATGCCTTGACTGAAGAAAAAGGCAGAGGCTGTTAAGAAACAGAGACTCATCTGGTGAAGCAGGTGGGCAAGCATTCCTGCCAAACTGCAAAACACAGCAGGCTGCTATTTTTAAAGCACAGAGTGTAGTTATCATTTGGAGGAAAGGTGAGATATTACTTCTGAATCACCCAACTTCCGTTTTGTTTCTTTTAAAGAATTTGTGATGCTTCTATATCTGAATTTCTGTTACAGAATGGTGAGTGAGTGCTTGTATGAAGATCATGGCTTACATAGAGAATGCAGAGGCAAAAATCTGCTCATATCTAATCCTGGCCCTGAGACTGATACAAGCTTTGACCTTGAGCACATCACTTAACCTCAAAGGAACAACTTGAGGATTCATTAGCTGGTCCTTGAGGAGTGCTTTGAAGATGAAAAAAGCTTTAGAAGTGGCAGATATGATTATGTGTCCTGGGACCTGGAAAATTTCAATGTTTGTATATATAATCATTTACAGAGTATTTGCTACATAAAAGAAACTGTAAATTTTGCTGAAAATTGCTGGATTGAAGATAAGAACTGCCTTTTCCAACTGAGAGGATTTTTCATTGCAGTCTTTCTCTTCCTTTCCATAAAGCCTTTACAACATGAGTCTGGGATGACTTGTTTCACTGGTTTCAGGAGGAGCAGTTGCATTGGTCACTTGTTGGTCCGCGAGTGCAAGGGTGAGGGAGAAGGTTTGCAGGGAATATGTTCCTGAGCTACATGGTTCAGGTCCAGAGCGTGGGCTCATCCCCAGCCAGGAGGTTAGGTAGGCTGTGTGAGGTGTATTCTACAGAGACCCTGTGAAAGAGAAATGCAAATCAGCACTCAGCAAAGCTTCAGTGCCCTGTTGACAGCAGATATTAAAGTGAGCAAGAGCATGGAAGTGCTGACTGTAAGGAAGTGGCTGGCTTCATAGGTTTCAAAGGAAGATTATGTGTTAGTATCATATTACGATTTCTCCTTTGAATCAGCTTTCAAAGAAGAAAGCAGCTGCACAGAGCTGATCTAGGCTTTATATTATAAAACAGATTTGTATAAATGTATGAACAGGTTTAGGTGGCATATCTTCGACACAATGGGACTGAACTCTAATTCAGGAGGTGTCTCACCTTCACAGGTCCTGCCTTTCCCTACATCATTCAAGTTTGTGATGGTGCTATTGACAGCAGCAGAATTAAGTTTGTGTGCTGATAAAAGCAAAGAATTGTCACAGAAGGGGTAATTATTTACGGGTATCCTAATCCAGCAGTGAGCTGGGCGAGAGCGTGGTATCGATTACCTTGCTGAGCCGGCATCCCACTGACAAGAAAGATTGTGGTGCTCTCAGGGGCAAAGCTTCCTTGTGCAGATTTTAAAGATCTATCAAAGACAAATTTGCTTCTGGACCATGTACTCTTAATGAATTTTTATTATTGTTGATACAGCGTGCCTGGTGTCTACAGGCTATGAGTGCCCAATGGACTTGAGCTTGCTGCTTCCACATCAATCAATTTCAGGCATGCTTTCCCCTTAATCTGTGTGAAATTGGCTGGCTCAAATCCTATATTCTCCACTTAATCAAATTGCTTATTGAAATCAATGGAGATTCTGACTGAGTAAGGACCACCTTTTTTGTCTGATCGCCTCTGCAACAGTCATGTGCGTTTGCATATGTGAAATAAAGAAGGCAGAGTGTAAAGAAATGGAAATAACACAAGGATGTTCAAACACACAAGGAACAAAAATAAATGGAACTGTATATTCAAAAGGTGAGGACATTGAATATTGCTTCTCAACGAGACTTTTTCAATTTTTTGCTTGTCTGACAACAGCTGATTTTCTACGGGTTCAAGAAACAGGGGGAAGAAAAGCAAGAATATTTTACATACCAGAATAAAATGCTCTCTTGAACATGTAAGGGCTTTGTTTCTCACACCAGTGTGAGTCCTTTCTGCCTCCAGAGAATCCACTCAGAAGTGGAGCATCAGGAGCTTCCAGTAAACAGTCATTTGGGGATCATGCTGGAAATGCAAAGTTGCAGTTAGGACAAGAAGGCATGTTCATGTTTGAATCTAAAGAAAACCTAAATTGCTGTACAAAATGGAAACAATATCTGGAAACTCCTCATGAGGTTCTTCAGTTGTCTCTCACAGTATTTTCTCACTGACCAGCACCATGAAAAATATCCTGCTGCAAAGTAAACTCTTTTTTCTCCCCATATTGTTTGGAAGACTTCTTTGTTTCCCATTCGGCACTAGGAGAAGTGTTTGGGCTCTATACATCCCTGTTCTCATCCCCAGTCCCCAGATATCCAACAGGTTGTGAAGTGCTCTGCTGAGGAATGCTCTCAAGCAGGTACCCACTCTTCACTTGGGCAGCTCCCAGCACCGTGGGACTCTCAGCCTCTTCAAGGGAAACAAGCAATGGAATGAGAAGTACGGAGACCCATAACAGAGTGAGGTTATCTCAGCTTAGCACAAATGGGAATGTGTGGGAGAATCATATTGTGCACCGCAGGATCAGTGAGTAATCCAGCATCTGGCACAAGCAAACAGTAATACCTGATCTGGTTGGAGAGAGAACCGAAGCGTGGAGAACATCTAATTATCTGCACTATCTTTAGAACATCCAAAATATTTTTGTACTTCCTATTACCTCTGTAGCAGAGACTTCATTTTTCCATGTAAAAGATTTTAATTACATAAAATGCTCAATTAGAACCTTAATTTCCATTTTAGAAAATAAATGCACCATGCAAATCACTCTTGCTCTAAATTTCTCAAAGTGTCCTCTCAACCTTTTCAATAGATGCTCCCAGTTCTCTTCCCATTAACAATGTCTATGGAGGTCTTGAACATCAGATTTATTACTGCTGCTCTCTGCAGCTTTATTTAAAGGAGAAAAACCCAGGTCCTCTGCCAGGCCTTCCTTCTCTCAGCTTCTCCCTTGAATATCTTTCCTGCAGACATCCTGGAGGACAGCCAGACTGCTGGTTGGAGAGGTCTATGTTATAGAAACTGATTTTGGCAGTCAAAAACTGGATATGTCATAGTCAAGTTTGTATGAAGCAAATCTAGTATAAAAGGAAAGCACCCACTCTGGACGAAGGTGGGATCATATGAAGCAACCAAGATTACTAAGAGTGGGATAAGCAAAACTTGGCTTTATAGAGGTGGGGAAGTGAGTAGGGAAAGGAGAGGGGTCAGAAAGATAGAGGACTGGGGGAGAACATGATGGTTTTGGGGGCAGAGAGAGGGAGGATAGGGCAGCAGGGGCTATGGGGTCTGCCAGAATGGAGATGAATGCAGCAGGAATAAGATCCAAGAGGGCTTCCAAGGGCTTGGGAATGTGAGATATATTTGGAAGCTTAAATACAGCTCCTTGCTGTGGGGCAGAGAAGTCTCCAAGAGTGGATTGAAGCATAGGACAGGCTAAATGACTTGGAGTGAGGATCCAGAATCCACCGGCAGATTTTTATATAAAAAACTGTGGTTTGACCACACAGACACTGCCTTTTTTCAGCAGATACAGAATCTTGATTTTAAAGTTCATACTCACTCTCCAAATCACTTTTGACTGAAAACATGCAATGGAAAAAAACCCATAGAAAACTCATCTTTACCCTTCTTCCACAAGCTGTTGTGCTGTAGCTACAGTCACTCTAGAAATCTGTGGCCACACTACATGCCAGCTGAATGTGTGCTGCAACATTCTTAAAAGAATGTTGCAGCATTTTAGCAGCACCTTTTGCTTGGCTCCAGCATCCCACCTCCCTGAAGAGCTACCATCCTGGACAGAGGTTAATCTGTAGTGTAGTTACACTACCTGCAGCTGGCTTGCAGTGCCGGTATCTCTGCCCAGGGCTGCACTGGGTGGGGCAGATGTCCCCTCCCTGCTGACAAAAGGCTGGGCTCAAGCTGCAGAGGCTGGCAGCATTGAGGTGCTGGAAGTGTCTGTGTCCACCTGCCAGCAGGGATAGTGACAACAGCCAGGGACATCGATGGAGAAGATGCCAGAGATGACATGCAGCACCAGAACACCTGTGATGGTCTCAGCAAGATGAAGCCTGATGGAGTGGGCAGTCATAACAGAATGTCTGAAAACAGAAACCTCTCTTTGTGAATGATTGTGTGGTATCTGGGGAAAAGTTCAAGGAAACATATGAAAAGTAATGAATCCTAGCTAAAGCTCTAGGCATTATTGTAACACCATGTGTTATACTATTGAAAGCCTCTTGCTGTGCAAATCTGAGAGCAGTAGGCATCAATCTGTTTGGGGATGAAATTATAAATAAGCAGATAACCAGTACATGAATAAAACAAATGGAAACCAACCTGTATATCAAAGGAATCTGTGACAAGTGACATAATTTCGCATGGGTGATTGGAAAAAGGAAAGAAAAAAAAAGCCAAAGAAATTTAAAGTAACAAGATGTCAGGCAAGCTAGAGTTGAATGCAGTAGGATAAAACACTTTCTTGATGTAATATCACTGCCTTCCAAGGACTTACACCTGAGACTGACTTGGCCCTCTTATTTAATTACATGCTGATACACCATCATGAGACCTCATAGGAAATCTTGCAAGATCTTGTGATAGATATTAAATTAGCATGTGTCTTCACCATAAATATAATCTGATAAAAAACATTTCATGTGTGTAAAGAAGCCAAGTTTGAAAAAGAATGTTTCAGCTATGGAAAGAAATAAGATCTATAAAATCAGCCATTGTGGAAGAAAAGCAGTATATGATCAGATATTTTTTCTTTGAAAATTTAGAACAGAAGGGGGGATATGCATGATATGCTGGTAGACTTATCCCCTACACAACACACAGAGTCTGATTGAAATGTGGACGCAGTTTCTCAATTATTTTAATGTGAGCTACTGTCCAAAGAACTTAGTGATGTCTGGTCTTCTACAGCAAGCCAGTTGTTTCCATCTCCTCCCTTCTGCTTGCCCCAGGGTCTGTACAGCTGGAGCTGATCCAGCCTAAAGTACATCTTCTCTCTCAGGTATCTTCTGAATGGAAGCCATTGCCACAGCTGACTCCCAGAATGGAGGCAGGAAAAAAGACATCACAGATGCCTTTTTTGGTGAAAGTCTGCTTCAGTACTTGTGTCAGGGTCCCATGGTGCTGTACCAGAGGAGTAAATTGACTTTTACCTGGAGAGCTATAAGACACAGAGAATGACTTCAGGGGAAAAAAAAGATGAAATCAGGACAAATAGCTTCTAGGAATTTCTCCTTTGCAGTCTACCCATTAGGAGCATTTAAAGATCCCTAGACCTCTCCCTTGCAAGCTCCCTGCTCCTTGCAAACCTTGGCAAGACAAGGCAGCAGGGGCTACTCAAGGCTGCGTGGTTTCAGTGCTGCTGGCAAGCAGGTCTGAGTTGAATCCTGAATCCTAAACAGATCCCCCGCCTTGCAAAGCACTCTCCTTGGCAGAGGTGAAAACGACACAGGGAGAGGAGCATGTGCTCCACACCAGCATTGCTGGTGAAGCCCATGACCAGCAGGCAAAGGACAGAAGGGTGACCCTTTAGATATTTCTCTTCATTTTTTTTTGTTTTCTGTGAGTTTAGTATTGGACAAATGCCAAACACTTGAGTTGTTATCCAAACTAGACTTTCAACCCTTTCAAGCTTTTCTCATCAACAGGGATATAACTCCTAACAATGGAGATAAAACGTTGACTTAGCTTCACCAAGAGCAAACACATAAAATAAATAAAGGTACTGTTGAGTTTCTGTTGCAACCTGGCCAGCTCCTAGTAGGAGGGCAGCAAAGGTTTTCCACAGAGTAAGCAGTGAACCAGTTGCTTTTTCTGATGCGTCGTACGATTGCATAAATACATTCAATCTTATTGGAACTCCTTGTAAACAGAAGAAAAGCAAACAGCAGGGGTGGGGTGGGAAGGGAATGTTAAAGGACAGTGACTAAGAAAAATAAATGGTAATTGCTTTTAAAACAGAGAAGAAAGGAGTAGACATAACAAAACTATTAAACATGCAGTTTCATACTCAAACATCATGTTCTCTTAAATGAGCCTACCTTTTTACTTATTTTTTTCTCATATTCTTGTGTTGCTTCTTTATGATTTAGTCATTATGAAATTTGTTCCATTATACCTCCTAAAGACATAAAGTGAGAACTCCAAAGGGAAGAGCTGACTTAAAGTTTGGAAGAAAGCTAGGTGCTTCTTTTCTCTCCACACTTACAGCAACCATACAGGTTTTCCTTCAAGATTTATTTCTGTGTAAAACAGAAGTCACCCACAATCCATATTTTCTTATAAACTGGAAAAGAGAGTTCAGAAATCTAGGATGATTTCTGTGTCTGGTAAGAGGAATGCTTTGGAGCAGCTCAAGTAGATCCAGTGAAAGGTAAATAAGGTGTTTTTATTAATGCCACGTATGCTGCCATAGTGATATAAATCACTGAATAGGGCCTGCTTTGGAATTCTGAAGGCAAGAGTCTCAGCTGCAAGTCCAGAATATCTGATAGGATGGAGAAAACATATTTCCCTTAAATCATCTCAATATCATATTAATATATTTGGCACATTTTAGAGAAACCTCTGGGTTTCTCTAAATGCCAGTCAGTTTTGCACAGTCCCAGAGGTCAGGCCAGGTGATGGCTTTCTGAGGCTTTGGAACTTCCAGGTCATGCTTCTTCTCTCCTTTGTGGGAATTTGGAAGGGCACAGTTCAAAGCTCCCAAGCTTTAATACCCCACCTGGAAATCACTCTGCCACAGCTTTGTTTTCAACATGCAGGTCTCATGTCATCTCTTCCAGGATGAACAGTGCAAGGGCAGACAAAGGGCAGTGAGGCTCCCAGCATTCATCCTCCAAGATTACAGTGTTATTTTCTCTGTTATGTGATGTTCGAGGTCTGGCCTAGCTGACTCTACAAATAGTTGCCTTATCTGATTGAAAAAGGGAGGCTGAATTTGCTTTCAGGAGTTGTGTCAATCTTCCCTTGAGCTGTGCTGTATGGTTTACCTCCTGGGGAATGCTAAAAGAGCCTTGTTCGGCTGCTCTCCTAGAAGGGACTATGAACCAGGGAATGGTTTACCTTGAAGGAAGTGAAGACTTAGTGAATAATTTCAGTTTTTAGACATGATCAAGTACCTAAGAAATTATCAACAATTGCTCCCTCTAGGTTTCAGGACAAGGTGATGGGACAGCAAAACATGACTGCTGGGAAAGAAAATGATGTCTTTGTTAAAAGACCTGAGTTGGCCTGATCACACTGGGTATCACATATTCCCTCTTCCTTACCATGAGTCTGCATGATCTCCTCCTGAAATAAGTTTTTGGGATGCGAGACACCACAAATGCAGATTCCGAGAGGAATGAGACAGTGAAAAGTACATCAATATGATTTCTTATGTTGCATTAAGAGCAAGGAAATTTGGCAGAAAATAAACCTCCTCATGTTCCAGCTGGTCCTCAGAGATCAGAGGGACTGGATAGGGTTGGATTAAATTCTTATTAGAACTAAGTGGGCACTGTAAGTCTGATGGCATTCAGTAAAGTCCCAGATGCACATATAGAGTGGGTTACAGTGTAAGTCTGGTCTTATTCACAATCAGATTCATAAACAGTGCAGTTTACCAATTCAACACTGTAACTCTGATCAAGTTCAATAAGAACCTTCACAATCCAGCTTCATGAAGAGTGTGGTTTATTGGATCAACAGATTACAGATTCTTGTTAGATTAGAGGTGATAAATTCACAAGATTTACAGAATATAAGCATGTAGCACTATGTACAAGTGTTCCTGGGTATACTCCGATGCACTCAGAGAAACAAAACTTACCAAAGAGACATCTGTGCTTTGGGGAGGAGAGAGGAGCAAGCCCCATCTGCAAGGTGGTCATATTCTCATCCTCTGCCATGAAGGATTTCAAATGCTGAATTTATACTTTTGGGAGAAGTGGAGGTGAGACTGTAGACAAATATTCTGTTACTGCTGTCATAAATGTGGGGGCAGGAAGCCACTTTACATCTACTTGAGGGACATCAAGAATTACAAAGAGAGAGAGTATAGAGGTTGTGGGGTTTGTTTAAGGGTGGAACAGAACCGTGACACCTTCATATCACTTCCTCTGCTATCTGGCCAATTGCAGTGACAATGCAGCCCAAGGTATCATCCCCATCACAGACCATCAGGCCCACAGTAAGCCCTTCACCACATATCTCATGGCATGCCTCATGACTGTAGGTCTTATTCCTACACTCTCATAGGTATTATCTTAGTTGTTGGTGTGAGGAAAGATATGTCAACTAGGATGGTGTTAAGGGAACTTTTGCTGTTCATGGTAACAAAATCAGGCAAACTTTTAAATAGTTTTTTATATAGTCTTTTATTCTTCTTTCCTGCACTTTGCCTTTGAAATCAATTTTCCTGATACAGTTCTCATTGTCATGATTTGTATACTCATTTGTGGTTTTGCCAGTTGCAAAAAAAAATTATTATCCAAAGTTTTCTACACCTTTTTGCCACGCATGTCCTTATTACATAAGTAATAAATTGCTCTATCCTTTTAAGGCCTTCGTCTGTTATTAATAGATTTGTTTTATAAATGTAATTTAAAAACCAGAAGATTCTTTGTACACATACTCACCACACAGGCTCATAGTCTCCAAGTCTCTACACAGGAGAAATATCACAGTGTTTAAAAGAGTAATTTTCTTTAAGAAAATATATAGAGTGATCTTTCAGTATTTCTGCTTCAAGAAGGGTTTGCTTTGAAATCCTGAATACATACTAACACATGACTGGTGTCTACTACACTGTTTTGAACTTCTACAAGAAGTTTATAAAGGGAAGAATATTAGAGTTTTAGATCTGATTTTAACCCCATTTTTACAGAAGGAAAATTAAAAAGCTGAAGAAGAAATTTCAAGGGCAGTAAGTCATTGTAAATTGTGTGTGTGAGAATAAGTATACTGCTGACGCTGTGCAACATGGATACCCTTCCCTTATGCCATGAGTCAGATCAGAGCTGCACCCTCTCTTCTGGGTTCATGTTAAGGGTTACCTGTAAGGGTAAGAACCTATCTAAGCTAATTGAAAAAGAAGCAATGTGATTAATGACCAATGACATCCATCAAAAGAGAGAATACTCTCTTGAATAATTAAATTTAGAGTCTCCACACTGTCATTAATTATAAAACACATTGAGCAAATTTAGCTTTGAAAAATTGCTTTGACAAATTGCATGATTACTTTTTGTAATAATATATGCTACAGAAACCATATATTCCAGAAATGTTACTATCAAGCACAGTGATACCCACACTGTAAGAATTTTACTCCCATCCAGAGGAACTCCCAAAGGTCAGTATGCCTGTGACTGAAAATGTAGCCCCATTGCATTAATCAGAATTTTAACATTGACTTCAATGGAAACATGCTTTCCCCATGTATTTTCAGAGGTAATTGAGCCTAACATGATGAATAGACCATCTGTACAGTCATGAATCTTAGCCACAGAAAACATTTAGAACTAATAGAAAAGGAAGTTGTAAGACCTTTTTGAGCCAGGCTCCAAAGCGTTGATATTTCACTGTCACAGGTAATAAGAAAGAACTTGTGATATCTAGAAAAAACAGATATTTTTAATAAACAAAGTTGAAAAATACTCAATTCTTCCTAGAACGATTCAACACACTGGTAAAAAAAGAGCATGATTCAATCCCAGTAAAGTGCCTTCAAAATACACGTGTGTGTCTGCATAGTTTGGCATGAATTATTGCACGTCTTTTCCATAAAATACTCCAGATCACGAAAAGAATCTCCATTTATTTGCAATTCTAAATCAACAGATTATTTATCAACCACATAAATAAAGGTGATTCCACAGAATAGCAAGATGAAAATATCTGTGGTTTTTTTATTTCTATCATTAACTTCTTAATTTTATTTTCTTAATTATAAACATTTATTCAAACATTTATATGACTTATGGGAGTATCTTCCTCCTATGAGGTGCTTATATTTCTATAGGTTTTACTTTAGAATTTAATTTGGATTTTGTCCATTTTTGGGAGGAACTTGTAATGGGACGATATTATTTTTACAGACATGTTAAATATTAATCCAACCAGCACATAGTTTACATTATTCCAAAATAGAGCTTCCTGAAGGGAACTACTACCGTTTCTTCCGAGAGCACTTTTTTTCTGACTTCCCCCAATATGGAAAAAAATTTCACATGAGCATATTTTAAGAAAGCTGCCCATATTCATAATCTTTTCTATTTCTTGTCCTGACTTCTGTTTTTGTCCATCCTGAATAGTTATTAAGGACTAATATTGCTACCATTTTTTAAATTCCTCCATGCAGGCGGGCAAGCTGGTTGTAGTTAGGAAAAAATTATCTCCTTCTCTTTTATGTCAAGACCCTTCATGCCATTGTGGTGGGGCAGAGGGCTCTTGGCTGCATCTCTAGAAGAAAGCAGGGCAGTACCCAAGTGGCTGCAGAAGAGCCCTCTGGGGCAGAGGCAGTCCTGGGCTTTATCAATCCCCATGGCAAACAGGGATGCAGTCTCAGACTGCAGCTGGAGAACACCTGCTGGAGAAAGCAGCCATAGAAGACAAAAAAGGCTGGCATGCCAGCAGGAAGTGGTAACATCACTGAATATTGCATTAAGAATCACTAAGGGGAGCCCAGAAGAGCAGCAAAGTGTCAAACATCTGGAAACACCCTAAAAGTGGCTGAAGGACCCCTGAGGTGTGGGAGAAGAGGGCCTGGAGGTTGGAAACAGCAGGGGGAGGACACTTCATGAGGGCACTTGATGCCTCCTTCTGTGACTGGGAAAGAGACTCAACATTGCTTTCATCATCTGTGCAGGAAGGGATGCCACAGGCAGTGCTGGCTCCGTGCTTTGTCAGGCCAAGTGCTGGGCTGGTCATGGCACCCAGCACCCTGCCAGGCTGCGGCCTTCCCCGTGCTGCTGCTTGCCATCCATTCGCAGCTCCTGACTGAGGCATTGCTACAGGGTCTTCTCAAAGTAGAGTGCACCTGCACTGAGATGTTCCTATGTTGTCTCCTGCTCTGTGTCAGGCAGTGGTGGAGCTGGGTGCTGTAGGATTGCCTCTGCCTGGGAGCAGCCCTGGGGTTAGGCCTCAGCAGCTGCTCCACCGCCTTCTGCTGCCAAACCTCCTGTCCATCCAGCCATGGCTGTACGCAATGCTGCACTGTGCTGTGGGCAGCTCTAAATATTTCCTTCCTTGTGGCTTCTGCCTCTCATGTGTCCCACAAAAAACCAAAATCACCATAAAACCCATCCTCCAAAAAGCCATCCCTTTCTCCCTGTAGGGTCCACCTCTCCTGCTGGAGAAGGTAGTTAAAATATGTGTAGTAGTGGATAATATTAAAGGGATATAATACCCCGCAGCTTTGCAACCTTACCTTTGTAGATTATATCTGAATGTTGTCAGTTGTGGTGTATTTTTTGTGAACCTGCTACATTTAAATATGGAGCTACTAATTTGAAGAGTGGAATAGGTGTTTAGCAGTGCAGGGAAACACACATAACTGACACCTGCTTTATACAAACCTCACACTCCATGTACAGGCAAAGTTACAAAGGAGGCGTTTGTTGAGATCTTTGTTTTTATTACATAAACACTTGGAGAGGAGAAAAAACAGCCTTGAAGGGCTCATTTGGAAATATTTTTAAATATCCTGCAGGCATATAAATTTTGGAAACGCCACAGCAAACTGCGGCTTCCGTATTAAACATACAGGAATGGCTGTGTTTAAAAAATATGTAGGCTGTGATACAAATCAGCATGTGTCAGGAAGCTAAAACTTAGGATCGTGCTAAAGCCTCCCTCTTACCTTAAGTCCTGGTTGCTCAACACAATGCAGAGCACAACCTTCACTACGTCAGTCACCCAACAATGGATTTCCCCTCAAGTGTTTCTTGCTGCCATGAGAATTTGTGCCCCAACTTCAAAGTTATATAAGCAGCTGTTTCTGTGTTTATGTCTGTAAAAGTTTTCCCAATATTAAACTGGAAGTGCAATCTGGTGGTAGTATGTATGGAGACATAGCCTAATAAGGTGGTAGTCGGTCATTTTTTAGAGTAACCAATCCAACTGCTTTGAACTTTTTGTAAACAGATGCTTGAATGTACCATGGAGCTGCTGTGGCTGAAATCCTACTGTAAATATTGTTTTCTCACTGGAGAACATTGCTAGGTTTGCAGTCACAGCTAAGATGTTACTTGGCAATAAAATCATCATCTGAATTACAAT
The DNA here is from genome assembly GCF_008360975.1 of Lichenostomus cassidix. Lineage (NCBI taxonomy): Eukaryota > Metazoa > Chordata > Aves > Passeriformes > Meliphagidae > Lichenostomus > Lichenostomus cassidix. The sequence continues at coordinate 129,524,439 of NC_139482.1, forward strand.
CCAATGTCATTGTATCATCTGCAACATCTGTAGTCAGGATATATTTGGCATTTCAAGGTTGGGAGGAGGGAGAAAGCATCCTCAATAACACAGCAGTGCTGGGGCTTGGGAAGAGCCACAGGAGAGTTAGATTGCCTCCAAACACAATGCTGCTTTCAAATGCTTATTGTGTGGTGGGGAATGGCCTCTGGAAACTATTATTTTAGAAACAACAACACAAAACATCCCTGTTTTGGGGAAATTTAGGACAGTCAACTGTAATTGCAGGATCCATAAAGGAGTGCAAATAGCAAATCATAGTGATAACTGCTGAATGCAAGGGAGCAGTGGTTTCAGGCCACGCACAGCAAATAAACAAGGCTTCAGAGGCCCTTCAGGACAGAACTGTGATTACCTGTGCAGGAGGGTAATTGTAGAAGAGGCTGCGCCTATATTAGGCTAAAACATAAAGCCCCATTCATCTTTCACTATTCTGCCTCTGCACAGGCTGCTTGCTCCTGTCCTATGTCTGAATCAAAGGAACTAAAGGCCCAGTCCTGTTCCTTTGGATTTATTGCTGCAGTGGGATTTCTTCCTCCTGCAGTCAAAGATAAGATTTTATTTTTGCTTGAGGCTCTTAGATCATAAGGCTGGCTTTGGGCTCATCATTCTGTGTCAATCGTGCCTGTTGCTCACTCCATCCTAATGAATAAGAAGGAAAAGAGAGTGACTTGCAAGCCTAAACCCAAAACTGTGACCATTCCTCATTAGTGATTACCATTAAGGTATATTGAGCTTCTCTCCTGACTCGAGGAAAACAGTTATTATCATGCTGTTTACTTCATTTTCCTGATGTCTATTTTGAGTGGCAGCCACAATATATATTTTATAAGGCTCACTTCATTTTTGACCACTATTAGCAAAAAGAGAATAGCAGAGCATGTACAAAGAAAAAGAGAAAGGAATTTCAGAGAGTCAAAATTTCAGAGAGTCAAAATTTCAGAGAGTCAAAATGTCAGAGAGTGAAGATGAGAGACTCTCCCCGATCCTCAGCCATGCTGCTGTCAAGCAAGAGCCTGATATATTGCCGATTTTTTAAGAAATTCATCTATAACCCTTGGGGTAGAACATCTCTGCAAGCAGCTTGAGTCACTTAATCCACATATGTTATGCTCTTGGTTTTCCAGGCATACCAGAATTAAAAGCATATTTTATACTTATTTTCTACTGAGCCCATTTTTTTTTTTCCTCATGATGTTGCTTGGAAGATGCAAGCCTCCAAAGCTGAGAGAGCTGGCAAAACATACCTACAGAGGTGCAAAGATATTACAGCATGAAGAAGAGAAAATGAAGCTCTGACATAATAGATAAGGGGGGAAATGAAGATGTTCCTTTCAATTAAGCATGTTTTTTGAATAATATTTAATGTTTTGCTGCTGGGTAAAATAGCTTAATTATTTCTGATGCCTGTTGACAGCTGCAGGAGTGAATGAATGGAGAACAAGCTGCTTTCTCCATAATGCCCAGGTAAAAAGAAGATAAGAAACAGTGATAGCTCCATTCTTCACAGCTGTATTTTTTCAGCTGAAACATCAGGCTGAGAAGGATAAAGCAAAAGCCGGCTTGTTAGTTATAAAAGGATTACTAGGAAAGTTTTATCACAAATTTTTTTAATGAACAGCCATCAAGAGTACCACCCTAGCCATGAAGCTTCAAGGAACTTGCAAATCCCAGCTACTTACAACAGTCCCCTTCTCCCAGCATTCAGCTGCATAATGTTCAGCCTTACCTAGCAAATAAAAGTTAGAACAAAACTCTCAAGTAATTAAGATATTAAATGGGAAGACTAGCATAGGAGGACTTTAGGAAGTAATAGGGTTGATCTCTTCCTAAAGTATAATCATCTTTATCTATATTATTTTCAGTAAGTGCTTCTCTATACCCAATGTAGGGAAAGTCAGGGGTGGACATCTCACAGCTGGCTTGCTGCAAAGCAGATTTTCCCTAGTCACCTCTGTGGTAACTCAGTCACATTGCTTCCTTTCCACTCCCAATTAATTCTCTTCTTCTTCAAATAAACTTCTAATGTACCTAGGGAATATTTGTGGCTAGCACAGGTCTTTCCCATGAGAATTCCTTTTGTGTTTTATAAATAAAGATAAGGTTTGGATGTTATTAAAACCAGTGTCCCAAGATCTGGACGGTGCAGGCCTGGCCAATCAGGCCTAGGGGGAGGTTTCTGACTGACCAATCTGGGTGACCTTTGAAAACTCTATATATATGATGAAATCAAAACAATAAAGGTCCTTTTCCTTCTTGCCACTGAGAACTGGGTTCTTTACTCTGCTAGCGGCTCAACAGCGACAAATATTAGCAACCGCCCCTCATGCTTCTCTGTTTTGGACTACATTTTACCCAATCAGTCCTGAAGCAAACTGCTGGTCCTTCATGTTGGTCTCTGCCAGCTGTCTCAGCCTCCTGTCTGAGGGTCTCTTGCACTGTGGTATCTCACAGCCCCCTGGTAATGAATTCAGCAAAGAGACCTGCTTATCTAAGAGCTGACACTCTGATCTGTTACTTGCTGTTCTGCAAAGGGGAAAGTGGCTGTTTAGTATCTGTGTCCTTTATCTCTCCTTTCCTCCAGACTCCAGAGTACTTCACCATGCTCTTGTTACTTTTGATGAAGTCAGGGCTGAGGCAATGCATATGACACTGATGGTGCACATGCAGAGAAGGTATTCTGATTGCTGCATTTGGGGTCACTCCATCACACACCGCTGCCACCTGCACCGAGCAGCCTTGTCGGGAGGGACCCTTTCTCTGCAAGCACTTTGGGACAGTGCTGCGAGGGACAGAGCTGCCTGCATGGTGGAGAGGTGCCAGCAGCAGAGCACTGCTGGGCAGCCCTGCTGTCTGTGAGCAATTGTGGCTCTCATGGGGGAAGATTCGGTGTGAAGTCACTGCCAGCCACCCACCACAGCAGGGCCTTGGCAGCTCTGCCCACAGAGATGCAGCTAGGTGCAGGAACCTCCATTGTTTCCTTTGTAATGATGTTATGCAGTCTCAATGGCTGTCAGCATGGAGGAAGTTGCAAAAACCAGGAAACAAGATGGGCATGGATATTGTTTATATATGCATGTGTGTACATGGTATTTGCATATTTCTTTCAATTTAGGGAGCTTAGTATCTTTAATGAGACCAACTTCACTACAAACTAGTGGTGTTCTTAATCAGACAGTAACTGTGTTTTTTTAACCTGAAACTCCTTTATACTTATCACATTCCCTTGTTCTGACACTATAATAAATTAAAAATAAAAAGAAAATATGGAAGTAGATATTTGAAATGTATTACCTTGAGTGTATCTTTTTCTCTATGCAATTTTGCTCAAGTATGACTGCGAAGGTACACAGGGCATCCAATAGGCTGAATGGATGCTTAAAGCAGGATTTAATGTTTGTGGGTTTGTCAGAAATAGGCAGTGGTTCATAATGAAAAGACTCAGATTTTGCACTGCATTGCAATCAGATGAATGGCCTTGAATGAAAAAGATGGCTATGAAGCTCTGCAGCGTTCAGGGTAGCCTAAGTTCTGTGTTCTTATAGTTTTATAATGACAATATATTCTTAAGACCAGCTCCAGTAACAGAAGCAATGATCTCCTACCTTTTCTGAATCAAACATCCAGTATAACTGAATTAGAGCTAGATTTCCATCTTCTATGCATATTATATATTTTTAAAAGGAATGTATTGATGAGAGCTCAGTAATTTCATAAGTAGTATCTCTATGAACATAATATTTCTGTTAATAGGATTTCATTTTCTCAGATTAATTGAATGTCTTCAAGTATTCAGTGTGTGTCTTTCTCATATTTTAATTCTATAAATGGACTGCTAATCTCTCAGCATTCTCAATATTTTGAATTTTCAAATAAAGCCCAATAGATTATATTGTAGTGAGCCTCCTTCCTGCTAATATAAGTATGTAAGTATTTCTGCATGAAGATTTGCTTGTGAGATTTTGTGTTTGGTATCTACTCTTAGACAAGCCTTTGAAATCCATGCACATACCAAAACACAAATGTAATCTTACAGTTATACCCACATATAAAATTGAGCAATATATGTAGAAAATAATGCATACTCAAAGGTATGTTGATCTTCAATGTTATTTGCAGCAACATTTTTCAACTGTCACCTCATAACTTTTGAGAGCATTTGCTGATGGAAAGCAGGCAAGAAGCAGAGAAGCAGCATGTTTTTCTCTTTAGGGTGCTTTGGGGTGTCACTGACTGGCTGGACATTGGCAAATTTTGGGGTCAGGGCCAGGCAATGCTAGCCCAAGGAAGGGACAGGGAAAAGTCTCCCCTCAGCCTCTGACCTGTGGCTGTGCCAAAGGGACCAGCGGGTGACAAGAACAACTGGTGGGTCTCAAGGGTCAACAACAGCACAGACTCCAGCAGACTGCATTTTTCTCTAACTCAGTAAGTTTTCATGATCTGGAGGCTTCATTATTGTGATGCAATTTTCATTAATAGTCCTTTTTTCCTCTAGTTATTTATTTTAATGGCAGGCAGATTTTTTTCCCCTCTGCCAACAGAACGTGACTTACTCAGAGACAGGGCAACAGAACTTGCATCAGGAAGGTTTTTGAGCAACCCCCTTGATAGCAATAATTTTCATTCTGATTGAGCTCTTATCACTCCTAAAATTCGCCTGCACTTTCACTGCTATCTATTTTGCTGGTGGATCTGAGTTAGCACTCGAGCTCTTTGGGCTGTCTCTGCCAAGAGCAGAGCAGCAGGAGGTCCTGCACACCTCCGGGCTGAACGTCCTTGTGCAGCCACCTGTCCACAGCAGCTACAGAGGCAACCCCCAGGAGCTCAGCTCTGAAATCAGTTGAGTCATCAAATGAAGCTCTCTAATTTGGGCCTGTGGGTCTCAGTGCTGGCTTTGTTAGGTGATGGACTGTATTCCAAATTGCTGGGACCCCAGCACTGAAGGTGATCTGGCTGAAAGACAAAGTCTATTATTTAAGGTTTATTGCTTAATATAAAGCTATACTTCTTTGGAGAGCTGAAATTACATTTTCTTCCCAGTCTTGTGCTTTGGTGGGCTTCATGTCTGTTCAAGGTTTGGTCAGTACAGTTGTCAGGGTTCTGTGAGGTTACATTTGTAGATAAGACCTGAAGAAGTAAGTATGAATTCTTCTCTTTGCACATACCTTTTGAAACTTTCTCCTTTCAGCCTGTCAGACAGGGCAATTAAGAATCCAGCTTTACCATCTCATTTGATTGTATTTGGCTTGCAAAGGTGTCTCTGCATTCACAGCATCAGTCAGTGAAGGCCAGTAAATAATGAAAAGCTGCTGTCTCTGGATCAGCCCCCTCCAGGTGTCTGGGATGTCAGAGGTAGGCAAACATCTACTGGGGTCTTTCTGGAGGTAGCATGAAGAGCCAAGAGGAGGCAGGATGTGTTTCAGGGTAGCATTTGTTTCTGTTCTCCAGGATTTGCAGCCCTTGTGGGCTCCCCCAGAGCAGAAGGCTCACTTCAGTACAGACAGTGCATAAAAGGACGAAGAACTGATAACATCAAAAGCAGTGTGGAGGAGCAAACAAGCCATGCCAGCATGGCAACATCACTGCACATATATATTGTCTTCGGAGGCTCGTGCTCTGGCTCGTGCTCTGGCTCGTGCTCTGCCACAGCTCTTCAGAAACTCCATAGGAGTGCAAAGACCATGAGGAGTAGCACTGCTCTATTTCCAAAGTTCCTTGCCCAGTGAGTCTATGATGGCTGTATTCTTTGGCATGTGGAGTACAGGATGTCTTCACCTTACTGCGGAAACGGTGAGGGCTGAAGGCAGAAGGCTATGTTACCAAAGACCTGCTGAGTTTAATGAGGTGCGTAATCAAGCATCTGGAATCCCATGTTCAGTGTGTAATTTCAAACAGAAGTTAGTATGCTGTTGGAAAATGTAACAGAAAACTCCTCCCTTGAAGAAGCAGACACATGGTTGATTCCCATTTCCCCTCTCCTTGGGACCAGGTCCAGAGTCAAATCCCAGTTCTCCACCCTAGGGAGTATCACAGCTCCTCCCTGCGTGGCTATTCACCCTCTTGATTGTCCTTCATGAACATGTCATCTTGCTTCCCCAAATTCCCAGTATTTCTACAGACATTTTTACATTCTGGTATCCTCTTTCCAGGCAAAAGTTTTAGGTATATGCTCCTGGTATGGGATTTTCTATGGAAGTAGCTAGCCCATCTGTGCTCTTTGGGCATTTCTGTTCTTTGCCTAGTGGCTCTGTGTTGTGAACTGGCACTGTTGACCATGCTGGAGCTGGGACCAGTGGCCTTGCTGAGTCTAAACCTTTATTCCAGAGCTCTCCTGTCCCTTATTTTGCCATGTCAGACAGCAGTTTCATTGGTGTCCAAGTACAAAGTGTTTTTTCTACAATAGTCAGTCCTCAGAGTAGCAGTTGACACTGCAAAGTGTCAGCACACTGAGCAGCAAAGTATAGCCATGTCTATGCACTCAGTACCTTGCTGCTTTCACATCCCTCCTGAATGCTTTCTGAGTCACAGCACTCTGCTTAAATGGAAATAAAACACAATAACAGGAGTCAAGCCAGCAGAGGCAGGATGGCTGCAGCACAGTGCCTGTCCTCAGCACTGTGTCATGGATCAACAAAAGCGCCAGGCAAGCTCCAGCTGCAGATGCTTCACCCTTATCAGTGAAGTGCATAGCAAGAAGCACTTTAATTTTCCAGATGCAGGGATTAATTACAATTTTGCAAAGCACTTTGCCTGGTCCAATGGAGTACTCCACAGGTGGAGAGTATGGAAGCGGAATAAATAAAAAACACCAAGTAATTTTTCTTAAACAGGGTCACTTCTCTGATCACAGCCATACCACTCCTTTACACTGATTGTCAGCTTGGCAAGGCAAACACATTCCTCTCTCACATGCTCTCCACTCACTTTGTCCCTCCTGCTAAGCATCTGGTGCAGACAGCAAACCATAAACCATCCTGTGTCTGCTGGAATTCAGATGCCTCAGCCTAGTGACTGGTGCAGAAAATGGAATGAGCACCTTGCAGCTCACAGGCATTTGGGGTCAGCAAGCTGCCAATCCGCTGTCTTTGGAAAGCAGAACACCATGGCTGCCTGGTGGGGAAGAGCAGACGTAATTGCAGGAAGTCAACTAATTCATGCAAAATTTAGCTAATCATTAATGGTGGGGTACACAGCCATTCTTCTGCAGTGCTGAACAATTACTTCTAAGTCATGTTTAAAGGCTAGCATGTAACAAGATGTGTGGTTGAGTAGCTGGAGCAGAAAGCATCTCACTGGGTGAGCTGATTTCTGCTCCCTTCCTTGCCCCTACTCCTTCAGCTGAAGCAAGTCTCCCTCCCAGGCTGTCAGGATAGTGTCACTGGTTACTGATAAGTATGTTGCTACTAAAAGCAGAAATTCAAAGGATCAAATCTGGCTGGGGTTTCTCTCACTAGATGTTATTGCAGTTCAACTCCTTTGTGCCTGTGTTTATCCTGGAGAGTAAGAAACCCAGAGACCTGACTCTGAACAGGGACATTACCACGCTGATCACAGTTGCATTCAATCTCTGTTCCTGTTATGAGTTATAAAGATGCAGAAAAAGGGTATACCTAAAAGGTGGGAGATCCAGAGTACGATCTAGCTTTGCCCCAACACATTCCAGTTCTGCTTTATCTCCTACTTCACTTTTTCAACTGCTGCAAGCACAGTTTGGTGTGGGGTGCTGCTGGATGGAGAGAGAGATGTTTCCTTCTGACTAATTCCTATTTCCCAGCAATAGTGTTCAGAAGAAGAGCTTGGAAAAAGAAGCCAGCAAAGAACAAAACAGTCCTGGGTGTTGCAGGATCTCGTTGAGGGAGCACTGAATGACAGGGAGAATCATGAACATACAAAGTTTGGACACTCACACAAAGATGAAAACTTCGTATCTCCTCTGAGTGTCTCAACAGCCTACATCCTACTATAAGCAGCTCAGCTCTCCACATGTGTTTGTGCCTGTGTATGAAGTTTCATTCACATTCAGTTGGGGTTTTAAGGGGTTTTCTGTCTTCTTTCACAGGAAAAAATCCTAAAATTATATCTTCACTTGACAATTGCATTAACAAGCACCTGGCACTAACTCAACAAATATGCTGAAAGACACCAGTATTTAAGTCACAAGCAGGTAGGATATGACAGTGCCTTTCTGCTGGGTGCCTTGTTTATAAAATCACACAAATACTTCCTGGGGAATAAATTATCTAGCCAATTTCCTCTGCTTTCCTGTTTGTAAATTGCTTCTAAGTAGCTCATGTTTCTCTTGAATGTGCTTTTAGTAAATACATCAGGCTATGGACAAGCAGTTTATTGTGACTGCTTGCTGTTTAATACTCAAGCTGGTTTCATTCATTTTAATTTTATACAAAAGCTATTTCTATTTTCTGGATGGATAAAAGTACCACTTTCACACCAGAAACCAGAGGCTGGTTTCTGGTGTGAAAGCTCATTCCTAGAAGTGCCACATTTGTTTGTGCCTATTTAATAATTTTCATTTAAAATCATTTCTTCCATGAAATAAATCTGTCTTAAGGAGTTCAGTGACCCCAGTTTAAAGGCTGTGCAGACTCCAGTAAACAGTAGATGAAACTCCCTTGGAGATTTAGGAATGGTTGTTTATCACCAAATCTATACATTCATCTTCATGGCCTCTTTGGAGCCACTTCAGTGCTCCACGTAGCTCTCAGGAGTCTCAGCCTGAAGCACAAATGACACCAGGCTGGAACAAACTGAGGGCTGGAACACATTTCTGTGTGTGGAAAAGGAGCGGAGAGGGTATAATTCCCATGAAGATGGCTAAACCAGACCTTTCACATTCACAGGCTATCCCAGCCCACTGAGAACCTTTGCTGTGCTATCTGGAAAGGATCTGGCAAAGCAGCCACTGCTTTCAGTAAGACCTGACCCATGCAGGCTCACAACAGAACCTCTCCTGTGTTTCTGTCCCAGGTGTTTACAGAATAGGTCAGGAAGGCTAAATCCTTAGCTCTCTCCTTCAGAGTTTGTTTTCTTTTCCTTACCTTTCTAAGTAGACAAAGCAGCAGCTTCAGCTGCCCCAAGGTGCCTGTGGACACTCTGTTCTCATGGAAGATATTGAATGGAGCTCCTTCAGGCAGACTGGCTGAATAGGAAGACCACAAATGATCCCGTTAAAATGTATGGTGTAGGTGCCCTTTTGCCATACAGCTCAACCTCCTTCACAAATATCAGACAGATATTACAGTACAAGAAGAGCCTGCTAATTAGTAGACACTGCAGGTGAAAGTGCTCCTGTAGCTGCCCTTGTTGACCTGGCCCATTTACACACACAGCACGTTTAACATCACAGACCTGAGCTGCCCCAGCAAGCAGTGCCACGTCCTTCCCCACTGGACCATGTGACCCAGTGATGTGCCTGCTCCGTTATCCTGCAGGGTGCTTATGACAGCACTGAAATATGGAGCTTGGAACTTTAAACCAGCCACATGGGCTAGGACAAGATTTTCCCTGTTGCTTGTGTGAGAGGAGGTGTAACTATAGCAGTTGGATGTAAACTGATCTGCAGCTTCAGATTTTCACCAGAAGCACCCAGAGGTTCTGAATGCTTCTGAAATGTTGAAATTTTTGCTATTTCATGTAGCTGTTTGGAAAAAAACAAATTTTTATAGTGTTGAAAAATATACTAGTTCTAACAATGTCTAATCCAGTCATCCCCAAAACTTGTTAAACACAGCAACCAATGTCCGAGAATATTTTAACAAGAATGTAAGACTATTCCTTTGAATAAAAACTGAATTGGCTTTATTGGTATTCGTTAAGCCTCTCAGCTGCATTCCACAAACATTTGTGTTTACCAGAATGCTTGTAAAAAGGAAAAAATGTTGTAAACATTCAAGTGAATGTGGATTTATACAAAAACTTTTGCCTTCAGAATATTAAAGTAGCTGCCTTTAAATGTCTCCCTTGATTTAGAAGGGATCTGCTGAGGGAATAAAAATATTGTATAACACTAATCATCAGTGGCAAAAAAAAAAAGCCTAAATAACCCCATTGCTTTTGGTATACTTATTCTGGATTTATAGACATCTGCTGAAACCAGATCTGAGCTTTTATTTTTACAAGCCTCTATTTTTTTATCTAAAATGGCTTTCAGAGAAAATGCTTTGAATCAAGTTCTGTCATGTTTGTTTGTTCTGTGCTTTATAAAACTGTTAAGAATGATTTAATCTGGGCATGATCGTGGGACTGAAGATAATGTAATAATAAGACTTACTAAAATCACATCAGAGAAAATTATGTTATACTGTGAAGTCAGGAAAAAATGCTACTTTATCTCAGAAAATGTCTCATTTTCAGTGAAATTTTCCAGAATGACAAGTATCGACTGATGTGGTGTGTGGACTTGCATTATCTGCAGCCTCAGCACTCGTCCCTGCACTTCTTCTATGGGTCCTTGGGTCACCCTACACCCACTGGCCTCTGGGTCACCCTACTTTCTCCCTACTGTGATCCCTTCCAGACTGGATCAACTGTCTGGAAACCTTACATCATCCAGGAGCTGTAGCTACAGGACATCTCAGCATTGCTGACTTCCTCAAAAACTGGAGACATTTTCTAGCCTTTAGGGTATGAAACCAAGATGTCATAATCTCTGCAAGCCACAGTTTTTCCAGTGGGAAAAAAATCCACCCAAGACAGCGGCAAGCCACAGAACCTATTGAGCCCTTGGTGTGGTATCTGGTCACCCTTGTGGCAAGGAATCAGCAATCCAAAAAGCTCTGGGAAAATAAACTCAAGCTTTCAGTGACTGACCTGTCTTAGATGAGGCTCCCTCAACTGACTCAAACTCCTGGGGAACAGCAGGAAAGCCCTTGGAAATGGGGATGCAGACCAGGAATCCTTAGGAGAAAGTTGTCTCAGTTTCCTTCATGAAATACAGGCCAAATGTTTCCAGCACAATGAGCATCTGAACCACTTGTTCCACAGGAAATTTAAAAATTTCTTAGGATTAATTTTCTTGATTTGGAATAAAGTTTTTTACTCTGGCAGAGTTTCACACTAAATGTGGGTATCCCACATCAAAATATGAAAATCATATTTTGATCAAAATATTCCTTTAACAAGCAGTTCTGGAAAACAACACTCATCCTTTCTTCCTTTTCTCAAATTTCCTTATTCTTGTCTGTGACCATAGATAAAATGGTTAATGTTATGCCTATGCTCCACTACTAATTTTGCTGTGTGTCTCTGTGATAATGGTATCACAATGTGAAGAAGGGATTACATGGCAGATTCAGAGATTTTGGCACCAGACATCTGCGTGACTTTATGGCATCTTGAGGAAAGTAGCTTACAAGCCTGACTGCAATGAGCAGGTTTGCTTCAGGTGACAGACTACAGATTCTGGCTTCCTTCATGAGAGCTGAGAGCACTTGGCCATAAAGTGTACAGAATTTCCACAAGTGTTAAATTTTCTTAACGTTACAGGCCAGGACACTTGACTACAGACTGAGGTGCAACATTTAACCTAGGCTCCTTTTCTGAGTAGCAAAGAGGAACTGTGGAGGGAAATCTCTAATAATTTTGTTGTTCAAACACTGGGAGGAGAATGATTGCTCATATAAGTCATTTTTAGAGAGATGCAGTGTGTGTGCCTACGTTATTGCTGGTCAGCGTTATTGTCTGGTCCATGAAGATGCCAAATCCAGAGCTCACCTTCTATATTCCAGATGTGTTGATCAAGAAGGGAGATGCTGAAGAAATGGATTCTCTGATCCTGAAGACCAGGAGCTGGATTAATTCACTGCACTGTGATTTCCACCTGGCCACTAGAAAAACAGCCTGGATTAAACTGGAACTAAATTATCTACCTGTCTTTCCTGCACTGGTCATTGACCATGCTTTTAAAAAGACAGCAATTGTAGAGAGTTAGTCGCCACAGCAAGAAAAGCTACAAAACAGAACTCTGCAATGATCCTTTTCCCCGAGTTAAAGACTTTCAATCCCTTTATCAAAGTGTTAGCAATTCCCATTTCTAAGTCATGGAAATAATAACTAATACTGAGTAAAAATAATTAGAAATAGTTAATCAAAAGTTAGAAAATGTGGTAAATAGCCACTGGCAATGATACTTCTGATTACCTAACTGTGCCAGAACAGGCAGTTAACAAAGCTACTACTCCACTGATTTCACATTCCCAAGTGAAAACTGTAGCAAATACAAAATGGGTCAATGAATAGCACATTATTAAGTTTCTTTGGAGAATTTTTAAATCAGGTTCTGTGGCGTGTGACTGCATCTATATATTCTTTAGTGGCCAGGACGTGCCATCAGTTCAGGAGGTTAAGGCAAAAACCCTGCCCTTAACCTCAAGCCATTAACAGTTGTTTGATTAACTGAATCATGAGGGTTGGTTGTGCTTTGGTGAGCTGTAAACAAAACCCCTTGTGTAAATATTCACTCAGATAAGAAGTAAATTCACTATGGCTGCATTTCTACCATTTCCACCCAGTCGCAAGTGCTGTAGCCACACATTTTAAACTTGAAAATGTCATTCCACAGACAATAAGCAGTCACCTTTGTAAAGATATTTTTCATCTGACCAAAGATTTGGTGAAAACTAGTCGAATTATATGGTATGTCACAACATGTAAACTTTGAATATGCAAGGTTCAAAGAGCTTTTCTGTCTAGAAACAGTGTGAGCACTGCAAACCAATTCTATCTGTACTTATCACCACTGTGTCCATGCACGTGGCCTCCATGGGCAAATCATGTCGGGAAGTCTGAGCAAGGCAACCAATGAAGCAAAAAAAGATGTTTCTCATGAGAGAATCTGTTTTGCTGGCAGTCAGCTATTTCTGATAGAAATCTTGGTGGGACTACATCTTTGAGAAAGATTTGGCTACAGAGAGGGGAAGATGTTTTTCAGTATCTCTGGGAAGAAGTCTGCATGGAAGGAACCACAGAGATGGGTATAAGATTTTTCTTACAGATTAAAACCATTGTCCCAAGCACCTCAGTACTTTTTCTGCACTTACTAAATAATGCATGAGACTTAGCAACAGTACTGGGAAGAGAACAGCATCCCATCCTGCAACCTCCCAGATGCACACTGTGCATGTTAGGAGAAATAGCTGGGGATCAAGAGCTGTTGGTTTGCTCTCCACACATTAAATGCTCTTCTCCTTCTATACGTTAAACGCTTTGATTTCCTAATTGGTTTAGGAATGACATGGCTGTCAGATAAGCCATGGGGCTTTGTCTTTGAATTTCCCATCTATTCATTTTTAGCAGTATCTTGAACTACTCTTGCTTTCAATGCGAAAGATAACTTACTTGCAAATTTAAGGAAGCAAGACTGAAAGTTAAAAAACAAAACAAATAACCACCTACATTTATATATTTCTACTAGTTATTTGCATTACTGTAATATAAAAGGATAGGGGAAAAAGGAAGAAATTACTGGTTTAATCTAAGCTCTCCATTTATATAATATCAAAGTTAATCAAATGATCTCAGTAGGAATTCCTTCTATAGTCTGCCCTTATTACCATTTTAGAGTTACTCTGCAGGAATTCTGCTGTTTTTCATCCTTACTCAGAGGCAGCAGGTTTTTTTCTGTCTCTGTGTACAGTACCACTTAATAGATTGAGGATGTAAGGAATTTCCTGGCATGTAAACAGAATAATGTAGGAGAGAGAGTAGATTATTACTTTTAATACATTTCCACTAAATGCACCTCAATTCTTACAGCATTTTGATTTCACTCACAATTTTCTGTCTGCTAATTCCTGATAATGTCCTTTTCCATTTCATTATTTTATCCTGTTTCTTTCACTTTTCTTTTGACCTTTCATTTCTTCTTGACTCCTTTGTGTTTCAATGGTATGCCATGATTTACTTCTGCCCCTAGTTCCTTTCATTCCACTCTCCTTTATTAACTTTTGCCTCTTCTTTCTTCATGTTGTCCTTCTCTTTGTCCTCTCATCCTTCACTTTTTAGCAAATTGCCACATTGGTGAGAATTACTGGCGAAGATTAGAGATGTATGTCCTTCGAGGATACTGGAATTTATCAACAATCAGGTCTATGAACAAAAGCCAGTTTCTATACAGAAAAAAAAAAAGCTGAAACGTTAGGAAAGAGAGTATTATTTGAAGACTGGAAGTCAGCTTAGGAGTCAAGGTAATAGGCTCTACTTTGGCTATACTACAAGCTTGATATGTGACCTTGAGTAAATTACCCAACCTTCATCTGCCAGGATGAGCCATTTACCTACCTGCTAAAATTACCATAACAATATTTCTGTCTTAGGAGTGCTGCAAAGTTTAATTAAGCTTGGTAAGCACTCAAACATTCTTCATTTAGTAAAATTACCATCATTATGCATTAACCCACCATGACATTTTTCAGGCAGTAGTTGCCTTAATTTCTCTGTTCTAGACTTGAATATAACAGTATCCTTCAGCTACATTTAGCCAATAATTAAATGGTTTTGGAAAATATATTAATTAGAGCTGGAATTACAGCAATTGCTTGAAATCCCACAAATGCCCTGAACAGAAAAGCAGCTACAGAACTTACCTATCTCTTCTCCGTAACACACAAGTCCAAATTCCTCAGCTGACTGCATATATCTGCTTTCACATGCCTCAACACACCTTTCTTAGCATAGGACATGCCTCTCCAAGGGGCTCAGATGTCATTTAATTGCTGACACAAACAAATTCAGCAACACCATGTGGAAAAGGCTTCTCTGAGACAAATTTCCCCCATGTAACCTCTCCAAAATTACCTTAAATGTGATGGGATGCCTCAGCCTCCATGGCACACCTGTGCCACCTTTTTCATGATGGAGATTCATCTCAGGAGCAAGACAGCAGCCAGCAGCCTGGCACGCTCGCTATAGAGGACATGGCAGCAGGTCATGGGGCTGTGTCACCCAGGCAGTGGGGATGCAGGGCTCAGTGTCACCCAGGAAGTAGTCACAGAGCTGTGTCACCCAGGCAGCAGGGCCACAGGGCTGTGTCACCCAGGCTGTCCGAGGTGGCCAGGAACCCCCCGGCTCTGCCTGTGTAGCTGTTTTGTCAGCAATATTATAATATATGGCATAATAAAGAAAATTATAATAAACTTTAGCTTCATGTGAGAGTCAGGATAGTGGCAGCACTTTAAAATTAGGCTTGATTTCCACACTTTGTCTTGTATCAAAATCTATTCACAGTAATTAAACTACACATCAGAGGGAGGACGAGATTTTAACACAGCTTTGCACAAGGATTTTGTGCAAATGAAATCCAGTATGTTCCTTTTTAGCAGAAGTGAATACGCCTCTTTTCATTTATTTCTGATACAAATGTGGACTGACATTTTGTTCATAGCTAAATCACACCCCTCAAGATATTTCCAAGTTACTTCTTTCCACAAAGATCCGGATAAGATCTCATTTCTGACACTCTCAGCTGATATGGCTTTCTTACAAATCCCTCCTCCCTGAAAAGAGAAGCTAAAGCCTACTTCTTCTATGCATCTCAAAGGGAAATTCAGTACCTTTTTGTCTGACTGTTTATCATTTCTTGCAAATACTCAAATCCATTTCCTTTGGAAAAGGTTTGTCTTTGTATGACAGGCATACAAATAGGTTTTATTATAGTACTCTATTCACTGGTGCAGCTTAGCCCGGAGATAAAAAGGAATTCATTTTCTAGATTTTTCCCAAATGTCAGCTCTATATTATCAGAGTTTTTAGCTCAAGAAGAATGGGCAAATGAAAAAAAAATATGAACCAATATATTATATCTGACTTCATATTAGTGACCAAGAGCCCAAATTTACCCCCCAGTGAACTGAATCAAAGCAGAATCAGGATTGCAAGATTAGGCAGAAAAGCACCAAGTCATCTGAATTTCAATAATGCTAACTTAGACCCTGCAATCTTTTAAATATTAGTGGCAAACCCCACTTACTGACTTGACCATACTGCTGTGTATGCCCTAAAGGTCAGAAAAATTGGATTTTCTTTTCCCTCCCATTTTTTTCTTTGGCAGTCTTTGACATATATATCCAAGATTTTTTTAAAAACCGAAAACAAAAAAATATCTTTATCACATTAGGGCACTTCTACCCCTGTAAAGCAAAGCAGCCTCTCATGACAGTAAAGAATCAGTAGGTAATAATCTCCTGATTACTCTCTTTCCCCTTTTTTTTCTGCTGAGACTTGAAGGAAACCAGTCAGTGCAGGAGCCTCTTCAGACATGATTGCTGTAACTGCTCTTGCCATCTTGGCCATTACCTGTCAACATGTGATTTGGTTTTGTAGGACTCTTATTCAGCTCTGTATAATTAGGACCAGATGCCAGCTGGTGGCTTCTTTCATGGAGGATGGCTATGATGGCCCCTCCTCTCTCCCTGTGTTGTTCCTGCTATGGGAAACTTATCCCCACTTTCCAAATTTTTCTTCATGGTAGTTTGCCTACAGCTCAAGATACTTCTTTTAATTGTGCTGACTGGGAGGTATTCCAGCAGTATGATTTGTGCACCAGAGTGGTTTAGATGTGTCAGCAACTGCAGAGGTTGTGCTGATTATCAGAGAGAGAAGATGGGTAGAAAGCTTCACATAGTCAATCAAAGTCAAGGTAAATACTGTTAGAAATGGAGTAGCAAAAATAAAACAAAAACCCATACCTGAGGGTTCATACTGCCTGCTTCTTCCCTCCCAGTGTCTCATCTTCAAGAGCTGGACTGAGGAAGGATGAAGTGACTCCTGGTGCAGTGACGGGGCACCATGTAGCTCATGGCTCCAGGAGCATGTTGATCCAGGCGTGGACTGAATGACTGTGCATGCTGGGCAGCTCACAGCTCCTGCTCTCAAAATCAGGCATAACTCCTATCTTATTAAAGCACTGTATGCATTGCTCTCTTTCAGCACAAAGGAGATATAAAATGACACTCCCAGGAGTCCCTTCTTGTCATCTCACTGCTGAACTCCAGAGAAATTGCTTGAACTACAAGTACAAGCTTAGTATAAGTTTAATTGACTGTAATGGACACAATGTACACAAGCCCTTGTTCTTCATGGGGGACTTCAACCACCTCGACATCTGTTGAAAGGACAATACAGCAAGGCACAGGCAATCCAGGGTTCTCCTGGAATGCACTGATGATAACTTCCTTCTCCACGTGGTAGAGAAGCCAGTGAGGAGAGGGTCTGTGCTGGACCTTGTTCTCACCAGCCAGGAGGTGCTGGTGGAGAACGTGAAGCTCAAGAGCAGCCTTGGCTGCAGTGATCATGAAATGAGGGATCCTTAGATCCTGAGGGCTGTGAGGAGGGTGCACAGCAATCTCATTACCCTGGACTTCAGGAGAGCAGACTTTGGCATCTTCAGAGATCTACTTGTTCGAGTGCCATGGGATAAAGCCCTGGAGGGAAGAGGGGCCCAAGAAAGACTTTTAATATTCAAGGATCACCTCCTCTAAGCCCAGGAGTGAGCTTCCCAATGAAGAGGAAGGCAAAAATAACAGGACGCCTATGTGGATAAGCAAGGAGTTCCTGGTCAAAACTCAAACACAAAAAGAAAGCCTACAGAGTGTGGAAGTAAGGACAGGTCATTTGGAAGGAATGTTAAGAAATTGTCTGAGAAGTCGGGGATCAGGTTAGGAAAACTAAATACCTGATAGAATTAAATTTTGCCAGGGATGTCAAGCTTCTGTAGGTATGTTGGCAATGAAATAAAAACCGGGGAAAATGTTGGTCTTTTTTTGATTTTCGGTGAGCTAGAAGGTTTATAAAATATTCTGTTTTCTGACAAAGAATACACAGAAATTTGCATTTAAAACACATTTTTAGAGTTGTTTCTGTTGTCTTTGTTACTGTATCATTAGAGCTAAAGTAATTTTGATTTTGTTGTAAGGAAGCAATGGAATCCTTACATGCCCTTTAAGCTATTTGTGTCCTTTAGCTTCTCTTTCCTGTCAGAAATTAGGAAGCACTGCTCTCAGAGGCTCACAGGTACAGGTGAAAGCTCTCCCACACAGGCCTTGTCCTGTTTTGCAAGGTCATGATGACATGGTGGACCTGGAAAGAAGGCACGAGGTGCCTCCAGATACTTAGAGAGACAGATGACTAAACAGGCTGAAAAAATCTGAGAACATTTCTCAGGTCTGCTCCCAAGAAACCTGAAATCCAGGCAACCCAACACTTTGGGTCATACTGACGATCTTTGTTTTCTTTTAAGTGTACTGAATGTGGTGAATAAGACAGTGCTGCTGGCTAAGAGTAGCACTGTCTGCTGAGTGCCTATCTTTTATAAACATCAGCATTTGAGTCCAAAAAATGGAAATGCTTCAGACATGTGGCAATACTCCAGTAGGAGATTGTTATGCGAGCCCTTGAGTATAACTCTGTATGTACCTACACTTGGAGAAATGGGAGGCAGAGAAAGAGACTTTTAAATGTATTCTCTATCATTCTCACTCTTTATAAAGTCTAATTTGTAAAGGATCATTGACCTATAAGTCATTGCTATAACAAAGTTATGAAATTTTGATCAAGAGGAAGCTATCCCTGAATAGCTTTCAGACTAATTTGTGGCTTTTGAATTTTTATCGACCATTAAAACACCAGTTAAACTTTTTTTTTCAGAAAGTTCTACCATTTTTGTCAGCTCTACTTTTGAGTAAAGTAAATGCCTCCACTATTTATTCTTAAGGCAATGTTTGTGATGAAAACATAAACATATGGACTTAGATTCTGCATTAAATGGAAAACTCCAGAAGTTAGGCATGATTTTGAAAGCTCAATGAACCCTATTCGGCTTTTATACTGCCCTGAGCTGTGCACAAAACCCAAGTACTAACCCGAATTTTGCATTTCAGTAGATGACAGTATCTAAAAGTGTCTAACTCCCTGTTGTGAATCCATGCAGCTAAGGACAGAAAATTTTAAAAAAGCCTCTCATTGCATATGATAGAATCTATTTGCCTCATAATTGTAGTCCTGGTTCTATAAAGAGACCCCCAGCAGTTGCTAATTGCATCTAGAAACCTCATTACATTACACCAATTGGATTTTTAATTAGAAATGCAGATGGTAACTCATTTATTACTGTTGTAAGATCCAACTGGGAAAGAAATTTCAATTCGTTTTGGATGCATTCACCTTTTGGATGCTGGAAGAGAATGAGGAATGAGAATGGTAAAACTGTCTTTCAATAAAGATGTATTATTGCACCAAGGCTGAAGGTCACAAGAAGTAAAAAGAAGAAGCATCTATGAAGCCAGTTTCAGAAAAATAAAGAGCCCTACAAAGAGCTCTGCCAGGATAGTCAGCTGGGAAATTGAAAAGTGAAAAGGTAGCCAAAATTATTTTTTGGAGTTATTAATATTCCCTTCTCCATTCTTTTGAATGGAGAGAATGATGGTGAGCATCTCAGCCTGCAGTTGAAATTCACTTGTGCCTATATTACTTTTCTCACTGTACAGAAAAGAAGACCACAATGTCCTTTACACTGACAGCACTATAGAGCCTGCTCAGTGTGTACTGCTGTGAGCTGATATGCCCAGGGCTGATCCCCACCCTGCTCCTGATCCTGCCCATGGCAGGACCCAGCCGTCTCTTGATTACACAACATTCAGAGATTGGTGATGACAACCCAGACTGTCAATTTTCTCTGTTTGCCTTGTCCTTTCAGACTGTAAATTCTTCAGGAAAGTGGCTTTCACTTTCCGTGTGTTTCCTCAGCCTGGAACGAAGCAGACCTTGACGCAGAGCAAACAGGCAGCAAGATCAACCACTACAGCATAACTCTTCTCTCTGAAGGTGTAATTGCTTATCCCCCTTTTTTTTTGTTCAGCTGAGGCTTCTCAATTCATTTGTTTAGTTTAGGATCATTTGCTCTGTTTCTTCCACTTGTATGCCATCAGGAAACAGAGAAGTGTTATTCTTTCACTGTGATGAAATCACTTGAAAATAAAATGCCATTAGCTGGTGTCAACCTGAAGAGGCCAGCGCTATCAGCATTTTGGTTACGTGGTACAGCAGCTGAACTGCTTCCTCTACAGACACGTTTGTGTGAATCTCTGTCAAGTGGTCCTAAAAATATGTCTTCTTGCCTACAAATTGTGTGAGCACAGAGCTAGTCTCAGATCAGAAAGGAGTAACACAGCAACAACAACACAGATTCTCTCATAGAGTCTTCTGTTATCCTTCAGGAAAGTGTAACCTTTCCTCTTCTCATATTTTTTTGACAGTAATGCCACAATTTCTACTGAGAGTTTGAGTGTTTAAAAATAATTAAAAGCTTTTACTTCAATTTATAATGTGAGTTATTAGAATTACTGTTGTGCTTTCAGAAATACTTACAATCTTTTACAAGTAAATGTCAGAGCCTGCTACACATTATTCTGGATAAGTGAATGGTTGCCGTGGTTTCTTTCTATGGAACCAGAAAATTAAATACAGGCACTAGATAAGGAGCTAATCCTGCTACAGATGGAGAGAGAGCATTTTCTTTTCTCTCTGAGTAAGATGGGAGCAGGAATAGCCTTGCTGGCTTCCAAAGAGAGTATCCTTTCGTTCTTACTTAGGCATGCTACTTCACATCAGGAAAGTAGAAAATGCCATATATAATTTAGCTCACTTGATGAATCCTGTTTCAAAATCCTGATGTTTGTTGCTTTAACATGAGCAAATTTAAACTATCCAGCCTGCCTTTTCTTATTATATTTTCCATTTTTCTTCCCCTAGTAATAAATAAATTAATAAATAAACCATCACTCAATCCAACACAGGTTCTTGAGTTTTACTGAAAGCAGTCTTACTGCTAAGATACTATTTTGCTATTCTGATAAAAGAAAAATGCTAAAAAAAGTCAAATTATGAACTTCTGGAGCAAAGTCTGTTAGCATGAGCATGGTAGTCATGCTAAATTTTGACAGCTGTATTCACCACGCTATTTGTCAGTTGTACTTGAGGAGCTGCAGATCAAGGAGCCTCTCTCCTATGTCCTTGGAGCTCAGAGGTGATCAAGGTAGTACCAAAGAGTATCAATTGCCATCCAGACCAGCTTTCCAAGGGGAAGAATGGAAGGTGAATGAAAAACAGGAAGAAAGGAAATAGCACCAAATGGAAGATTGCCCTTTTTTTTAATTGTATTTTCTATTTCTTTTGATTTGCACAGGGAGGACAGACTACAGTGGGATGATCAGGGCTGTGCATAGAAACAGGTTCTTATCTGTAGGATCACCGCTCCTCTTCACAGAAGTCAGCAGGCAGTGAAGGGCTCAGGAGAACTCCAGAATTGACTGCTGTAGGGTGCATAAATCTGAATGCTGCCTTGGAGAACTGGGCTGGTGCAGCTTTCTACTTACAGGCTAAGAGACTGCATGATCCTCATTTTTGGATACCCCGTGTGAAACTCTGGGAGGCATAATGAAAAACACAGAGATAAACTATTCCACATTTAAAGAAATATGTTTTAGAATCCTAACAAACATTGAATTGCATTTTTCTAAAGCTTCTGCCGCTTAATAAACAAGCATGTTTAGTAGCCTCTGTTGTGGAAACTATACACCTTGGACCTAGAGGCTGCATTAGCCATTTAAGAAGAAAGACATGGAGTGCAGATAAGTGGGTATTTTTACAGATTCGTCATGCCTGTTGCCTTGATTTCCCAAAAAGGCACCATTACAAAATACACTGTTCTTCTATGTGCTTGTCACAAATATCATCCTGCATCAATGGAGTCGATCCATCAGCTAATATCTCTTTTTATCTCTGCACAGCTCAGCAAAAGCAATAAAATATTGAGTGCAGAAATTGCTATTGAGTACATACATATCAATTGTTAGTATGTTGCTTTGCAACTGTGTATCAGGGTAATTTTGAAGATGTAACAGATTACAGTGTAGTTTAAAAACTCACTGATGCATATTGGCTTGAGTTACCGGCAATAAGTGGAGAAAGGGGCTTAGCTCAGTTGCTACTGTGCTATCTCAGCCACAAAAACTAGAAAAATGTGAATGGATACCTTTTTGGGGTACCTACCTCCACATATACAGGGCCCATAACTGCAGGTAGGCAATCACATATGGTCTTTTTCTCTACAAGTTTCAACATCAGAACAACTATTTTTAACTTTGGAGGAAAGGATCACCATGGAAACATAATGAGGTATGAGAGTGATCTGACTGATTGACAATGTTATAGCAAAAGAAGATTGACATGAAAGGCAGAGATAAAATTCATGCTGTTCTAAGGCACAATTTCTCTAGTAGCTGAATCATCTGGTTTCAATTTTCAGGCACTAATATTACATCAGATTTTCTTGTCCTTATTCAAGAGGAATGCACTGCAGAGGTCACATTTTCTCTCTGACATGTTGTCAGTCACAGGCATGGCAAAAGCACTGAGGACTTTTCTGTTTAAGTAACAGAAGGATAAGACCCAAAAGAAAAGATTTATGTCTTTGTTCAGTGCAACCCTGCTACAAATCTGTGTATTAGTTTGATCTTATAAAATTACAGAATCATTACAGTTGGAAAAGACCTCCAAGGTCATCAAGTTCAAACTTTGACTGGACAATGCAAACAAAATCGTAACAGTAAGTGCCAATTTCAGTCATTTCTTGAACATTTCCAGAAATGGTGACTCCACTACCTCCCTGGTCAATCCGTTCCAATGCTTAACTACCCTTTCAATGAAGAAATTTCTCCTGATGTCCAGCCAGAATCTCCAGCACTGCTTGATGCTATTTCCCCTTGTCCTGTCACTTGTTACCTGGGAGAAGAGACCAGCTCAACCCCTCCTGGCTACAGCCTCCTTTCAGGAATTCATAGAGAGTGATAAAGTCCCTCCCAGGCTGCCTCTTCTCCAAGCTAAACACACCCAGCTCCCTCAGCTGCTCCTCACAGGACTTGTGCTCCAGACCCTTCACCAGCTCCACTGCCCTTCTCTGGACTCACTCCAGCACCTCAATGCCCTTCCTGAATTGTGGGGCCCAGAACTGAACACAGCACTAGAGGTGTGGCCTCATCAGTGTGCTGAGTACAGAGGAGCAATCGCTGCCCTGGTCCTGGTGGCCAGTCTATTCCTGATCCAGGCTTGGATTCCTTCCTGGCCACCTGGGCCCACTGCTGGCTGTCTTCTCAATACTAAAGCTAGAGGAAGTTTTTCCCACATTTCTCTATGGAAAATCAGGAGGTACTTGTAACCCTCAAATGCTTTGCAAATGCGTTCTGGTGTCATCAAATTTTTCAGTGCATGGAAAGGTCAAGAATGTAAAAAAGTCTTGGTAGAATAGTTATTTCAGCTGCTCATTTGGAAATTAACTTCTGGTTTGGAATGTCAAACCATTTCATTTTTGCTTATAATATACTCATAGCATTTAAAGAAAATAGTCTCATCCATAGTGAATAAAATACTTTGTTCCGTTTGAAACTGTATTTTTCATTTCCTTGTTCACATTAAAAAACCCAACTACCTCTGACTATTTTAAATTTAGCCTGATCTGACTGCCTTGAACGAGAAATGTAACGGAAAGAAGTAACTATTTCCATTTCTTGAATTCATAATTTCAAGTGCAAACCTTTAGTTTCTGCCCTTGCTATAAGGTAAATGTATACATCTTATGAAAGCAAATTCTTCCAGTCTCACATGAGAGTTGTAACTTAAGAAGATGCCTTAATTTCTGTGAACAGCTAAACAGGGGACTAATGCTATTAATCTAGTCTGTGATCTGAAATCTTGTAAAGAGGGTTGGTTTTTCCTGTTTGCTCTGAGCAGCCAGCTCAGCCCTGGCTCATTGTCCCATGGCTCCCTCTAGCTCATGCCCTTCTGTTTAGCCACTGACTCCCTCATTCACTTAAAAAAAGACTCCAGCATATGAGCATATTTTTCTTCATTCCAAAGTGTTTCCTTTTCTATTTATCTATTGACCTATTTTTACTCAATCTACTCATTCTTCTGGATGCACTTGGTACATGCTAATTCTCTAAATTGGCTGAGAGCTACAGCTGGCATAGGCAGAAACAAAGTTCAGGAACCCAATTTTCAGTCCTTACTCTGTGACTTTAGGCCAAAGAGTCTGATGTAAAGTGGTCACAGGACAACAAAATAATCACTTTTAAGACAGTTCAAGTATGACAGTGATGCAGATGTTAAAATAAGAGCTGACCACAAGGGTCCTTCATGACAGTTTCTGTTTTCCTGTTTAACACCAAGCAAAGAATAAACTCCCATTACCTCACTGAAAAGCCCATAGGGAGCAAAGGCTGATATATCAACTGTGGATATTCAGTGGTTTATTTCTGTGGTATTGAGACCTATGGGATAGTGCACATTCTTCCTGTAACAACGCCTTCCTCTCATTCTTGGTGCCAAGTCCATCATTGTGTGACTAACAGTGGAATGACTTGTAGGGGAAAGGCTTGTGGCTGCTCTGTGTCTGATCCATGTCCATTCTGTCAGGAAAACTGGACAGAATGCACCCTATGGACTTTGCAATGCAGCCTCTTGGGAGCGCAAATGGATTTTCTGCTCTCTCACTAATTGCTGTACCAAAGAAGAACCTAGAGTGGGAATCCTGGGGTAAATCTCATTGTTAAATGGGAGCACAGCAGAAAGAGCTGCAGGGCTTCTACAAGGCACTCACAGGACAATGGGGAAAGAAGAAATAAAAATAGGGGAAATAGAAACACCAAAGCAAAAATGATTGTACAGTCAAAAAGTATCCTGTGGGAAATATTTATTTACAGAAACTGAGGGAGAAGATTGGTCATAACCAGTAACTGTGGGGGTTCCGTCCGTGGGCACCCCACCACCCCGGAGTTTGGGGAAGGGAGAGACTGCGGGAGAGGGCGGGGCCCCGAGGGAGCGCAGGTGCTGTCAGCAGGTCGGCGAAGCAAACAGGAGATGCAGTCCAGATTGTCGGTGCTCCAAGAAGGGTTTATTAGGGTAAGAGGTGAGGGGAGTTGGAGGGGTCTCGGGGCATCGACAAAATGGCACCGAGCCCTTCTGCACTATAATTTTTATAGGGGGAGGGGAAAGGGAAGGAGGAGATTTGGGGAGCAAATGGGGAAAGGGGGATTGAGCGACAAATTATATAACCAAACCAATAACAATACCATAAAAAGAAAACCAACCAAATAACTGCTTAAACATGAACAAAGAAGAACATTCTAGAATCAAGACCATATAGGGAACCAGGGGAGGGGGAGAGGAGTGGCTGTCACCTTGTCAAGCCTGGGTGCCTTCCAACTGGCCTGGAGAGCAGGGGGTCCTGGGAGTGTACCAAGCCCAGGATCCATCCCCATCTCTCTCCCAGGGGGTTGGGGCACCCAGGTGAGCCATGAACACTGCAACGAGTAATGACCAGTCTGAGCATCAGAAACACTGCAAGCTGCCAGCCACTGCAGTAAAATATGTTGAGCAGCTTTGGGTGAGAAAGTCTCCTGGACATGTCACAACCCATGGCTCTCATATATCCTCTTCCCCAGACTTTCTACAAGCAAGTTTTTAAGGAACAGGTTTCAAAATGCATTTAGGTACTTACCAGCCAAGAGCTTGGTGTTTAAATACACATAGAGACCTGAGCTTTAGAGGCAAACATTTAAAGCTTTTCTGGCACCTCAAGACTTTCAACAGTACCAAGTTACTTAGTTGCCATTGAAATCAATGGGAGTTCTTGGCTTTTATCCTCAAAATGAGGAAAATAATAGTTTAATGAACACGGTTGCTAGGGTAGCTAGAGATACCAAGCTCTCCCTTTTTGTACAGAAGCAGGCACACTCAATTACGTGTCTGTCCTGTTAATGCTCTCTACCCTGTTAATAGCTGGCAGCTTTTGCCTTGCCCTTAGGGGCCTGTGACCTCATTGCTGGGGCAGAAGATGCCAGGCACACACTCCTCCTTCTTCATCAGCTCAGAGGGGCCAGATGTGCAGCACAGCAGCAACCAGCCAGTTGTGAGTACCTGAGGTTACATCAGAAACAGTGATGCCCCAGTTTATTCATATTTATGATTCATATTGGGAACTACTATCATTATAACAACATTCAGGGACTTGAGATTGCATTAGCTTTTTTTGTTCCCACTGGCTGGTGTCACCCATATTGATGTACAAATTAAAAGTAACTTATGGTTATTGAAAAGTCTCTGGGAGACATTTGGTGAATTGATTAAAGAGAGATTCTAAGGGTTATTTCCTAGACATGTCCTCTGGGCATGAAATTTCTTTGCATTCTCAATGGTGAAAAGTCATGAAGAGATTTCTTGCTACAGCTGTGCTGTGGCCCCGTAGGCTGGCACCTTCCCATATCCTGAAGAGTGGTGCTACATCTTGATGAATTAAGATCTCACATAAGGTGTTTCCAACTGACATTTATGAACAACAGTGTTTTACAGACATATGGGAAAAGATGAAAATTATTAGTATGAAGTTTGGTTGGAACTTGGCAATTTATGTAGATAAACCTGGGTCTTTCAGGAGCTTGCCTGCTGCCAGAATGAAAGAAGAAATGTGGATTGGAGCTTCTAACACTCATTGATCATCCAAATCACAATTTTTCCTCAGGGAATATTTTCAGCCTGAAAATAGAATATCTACTGAAAATGCCTCACTGATACTAGCTCAGTACTGCACTGATTTATTCAGTAGGGTACTGCAGAAAGTAAACGGCTATTATATTATGAATTAATTATATAGCCTAAAGTGGATTATTGTTATTGTGGTGGGTAAGAGTAATTACACAACTACTGACTGTGTGTTTAGATGTAATAGGCTACATATTTGTTCTGTTTCAAAAATCCTAGTATTTTTGTGGAAATATCTAGTAACATCTCTAATGTTAAAGGAACGATGGTTTTCAACTGAAGGAGGGTAGATTTAGATTGGACACCAGGAAGAAAGCTTTAACAGTGGGGTGGTGGGACACTGGAACATGTTGCCCAGAGAAGTGTTCAAAGCCAGGCTGGATGGGGCTTTAAGCAACCTGGTCCAATGAAAAGTGTCCCTGCTCATGGCAGGCAGTTGAAACTTGATGATCTTTAATTGTCCCTTCCAGCCCAAACCATTCTATCCCTCTATGATTGTACTGGATGAAGTTTCATGTATAATAGGAATAAGAGGAAAAGCAAAAGAGCAGTGACACTAGAAGTTAACTCAGAAGAGTGGAGTATGTGAAAGCCAGCAGTATCACTAGGGCAATATTCTTAGCAGGATATGCATGACATAGGGTGATGCAATAAGTTTTTGAATGTTTTCTCTTGCCATGGGTATCAGAGTATTAATGAAGTGACAATGAATAAAATATGTGTAACTATCTAGATTGTAATTTCATGAATCACTATCAGCAGAGGAAATGTCTGCTGATTGCCAGGCAATTTCATCCTGCTTTAATGTACCTGGTTATACATAGCAGAAGAATATTAACAAAAGAAACCTCAGAGATGAATACTTGGATGAAACATCCAAATACTTCATGCAACAAACGGTAATCACTGTTTATTGATACAAGTACAATTACTTTAGCTCAATTCTGTCCTTAAGCTTATGTAAGAGTGTCGCTGTTGAGCCGCTAGCAGAGAAATAGAAACCCAGGTTCTCAGGCAAGAAAAGAGAGCTTTATTATTTTGATTTCCATATATATAGACTTTTCACAGGTCACCCAGATTGGTCAGTCAAAAACCTCCCCCTAGGCCTAATTGGCCAGGCCTGAACTGCCCAAATCTCGAGACCTTGTTTGCAAAAACATCCAAACTTTATCTTTGTTTATAAAACACAGCAAAATGTTCTCACGAGAAAGACCTGTGCTAGCCACATAAGAGGACAAATTAGGTTGTGATCCTGTACCTGAATTAGCAACACTGTGGCTTCAAACAATTTGCCCTGGGAGAAAGGGAAGTATTGATAACTTTCCTCCAATCCCACACTGCTTTCACTGGGAAGGAGTTCAGCTGAAAGTTCAGTGGTCTAGCACACCCTCCAAACATTCTGGAACTGGCTTTATAAATATTCTCCACGTCTGGCACTTGACACCAAAAGATGTCAAAGAAATCTGATGGGTCATCCTATTCTCTGAGTTACATCTCACTGGTCATCTAATTTGGAAAATCTTCTATGGAGGAGTAGCAAGAGGCATGTCCTTGATCTGATTGATGTTCCTTCTGCAGCAGAAGAGAAACAGTTATGCTGGGATGTAGTAAGTGTACCAAACTACAGCTCCTGATTGTTCCTCCTGAATCTCTTAGTTCTGAGCACAGTTTTTCTCTCCCTTTTTCATTGATACCCATCCCACCAAGACCTCATTGTGTGGCATTGCCTCTTCATCGTCCTCTCTTTGGCCCTGGCCAAACTATTCTTTCTCAGAGGGTTCATGGGAGATCTGGTGAATTGGCTGGAAATAGGCACTCATACTGCTGCATCACTAATCAGAGCTTCTTGGGTACTTTCTGGGAATGGCTGATGTTGTTCAAAGTACTATTCTTGCTGTCCCAACTTCTGTGTTTGACCCTTAGGTCTTCTGCTCCTCTCATCTCTTATTATCATTATTCAATCTTAGAATAATTTGGTGGTTTCCCTGCTTTTTATTTTCCTCTAACCTCTCCCTTAAAAAGAAAAGCTTCCATTTTTTTAGCAACATTGTAATGTTTATATGTAAAAGGAAAAAACAGGAAAAACATCTTTCATAAGCAAATGCTTAGATAAGAATGAGAGTAGAACAAACAATATATGATGCCTTCCCACTAACACTCTCCTCACTGGCAACACTTTTCAGCTCAGTTTTTATTTCAATATTTAGAAACATGCAGCTGGTTTCACTATCTTTCAAATATTTGTCTAGTCTTCCCTTGCACATAAAAAGATTTATTCTATCCACAACATGCCTAGCAAGGAGTTCCACAGATCTGCATCTAGTGATTTTGTGAACAGTCAGATCCTATTATTTGCTGTGAAACTACACTTTTTAGCTCTATTTCTAGCATGTAAAGAGACAGTGAACAGTTAAAACTTTTTCCTTGTGGTGATTTGGTAAAGCTTATTTATATTATTCCTGAAAGTTGTTATTTCTTCATAATGAAGTTTCAACAAACTCAGTTGTTGCTTTTATGGGAGTTCTCTGTGCCTTTGATTACATTTGTCGCCCTCCTCTTAACCTCTGCAGTCCTCATAAATCCTTTCTTTTGACATGAATGTTTGATTTTTGTTTTCTTAACTACCATGAAGCACTAAACAGACATTTACATGGAACTGTCAATCATAATACCAAAGTCTAGTTGCTCCTAAAAGCAATGGTCAGCCTAGAGTCTTTCTATTAAGTTAGAATTGCTTTCTTCTCCACACAAATCACATTACACTTATGCATGCTGAATTTCATCTGGCCTTTTATTGCCCAGCTTCCTTGGGTTGTCATCTTTTTGCAGCTCACCAGGCTGTGCTCATCCTTACTGTTTTGAATACCTGACATCATCAGCAACCTTTGTCACTTTGTTGTTGTAACTGTGCATCATCAACAACCTTTGTTGTTGAGTTCTTTCTCCAAATCATGTATGAAGTTGAACAGAACAGATTCCAGTACAGATCTCTCCACTGATGACATCACTCTGCCACAAGAGATGGCCATTTATTAATCTCTTCCATCTCGTGTGTCTCAGCAAATTATTCATTCCACGACCTTTCAATTTATGCAAATAATCACAAAGTAGAGAGAAGGATTGGTGGAGTTAATTGAAAAACTATGTAACTCTTGCAGAAAAACACATGAGAAAGAGCAGGCTGTGTGCTCTCAGTCCAGAAAGTTGATGGTGTCCTGGGCTGTGTCAGAAGAAGAGTGACCAGCAAGAGGGACGTGATTCTTCCCCTCTACTCCACTATGGTGAGACCCCAACTGGAGTTTTGGGTCTAGCTCTGGGGTCCCCAGCACAAGAAGAAAATAGACCTGTTGGAGTGAGTCCAGAGGAGGACCAAAAAAATTACTGAAAGGCTGAGATAGTGTTGGGATTGTTCAGCCTGGAGAAGAGAAGGCTCCATGGAGACCTTATTGCAGCCCTTCTATACCTAAAGGGGGCTCATATGAAAGATAGGGACAGACTTTTTAATGGGGCCTGTAGCAATAGAACAAGGCATGGTGGCTTCAGACTATAAGAGGGTGGATTCAGATTAGATATAAGGCAGAATTTTTTAAAATGAGGGTGGTTATACACTGGCACAGGTTGCCTGGAGAGGCTGTGGGTGCCCCATCCCTGGAAACATTCAAGGTCAGATTGAACACAGGTCTGAGCAACCTGATCTGGTTGAAGATGTCCTTGTTCATTGCAAGGGCGTTGTACTAGAGGACCTTTAAAGATCCCTTCTAAACCAATCTATTCTTTTATAAGAAAGAAATGGCTTTGAAAATTGCTATTTGTCTTCTTTCACTTGACTATTTGAACACATAAACCAAAACCACCTTCCTTTTTCTAAACTGTTTGTATCAAATCCAGTTCAATTAGGAATAAAATGTTATAGTTTTGAGGATGTGGAGAGAAATTGAGTGCAACAGAGGACGAGTTCTTTTCTGTGAAGACACTCTCCATCAACACTTACTTGAAAACAAAAAAAAATAAATAAATAGACCAGAAAAGTCTCTGTGTATTAAAGAAACAAGTACTTCTCAAAAAGTTCTTCCAATATTAAAATCTCTTCTCACAAGAGACTTTTGGAGACATTCATTTCCAAGACTGACACTGATGCACAGTGAGCAGCTCACACACAATAAAATGTGAAAAGACACACTTACCAGAAACTGACATCAAGGACAGTGTTTTTAAATCAGTCCATAAAACCTGAAATTCAAGCAGCAATTTAAGTTATTCTTAAATTGTTCTAGGACTACAGAAAAGCTCTCCTTGACTTCTATCGCTACTATAGAAACCAACTTGAATGAGCTTGAGACAGTGCAAATGTAACAACTGTGATTATAGCAAACCCAATTCAAACTGCTTCAGAACAGTATGACAAAATAAGGTTTTTTTAAAAAAAATCTAAAAAGTGTCCAAAAATGATAGGTGGAAAGACAGATGTTTTAAATACTTGTGCATGGTGAGTTACATGCTTTTGCAGAGGTAAAATGATCCCCTCTGACTGACAGGTTGTGTCTATACAGTCAAGCCTATACCAATTATGTGTCCAGATCTTCATGAATATTTAAACAAACTCATATTTCCTTTCTTTTCTGAATGAGATGTGGATAGTTCTGCTGAGGTTCTTCCTCAATTCTCAAAATAATCTGATAAGGCTGTTGGAGTTGCGGCCATTTGAGACCTCCACTTTTCTTCATTTCTCAGTATGATAAGGAGCTGTGACATCTGTTACAGAGAACAGCAACCCACACTGCAAGTCAAAGACTAAAGATGTGCAACCAAGCTTGGGACAATGAATCCATACTCTCATGACTTGGTATAGGTCTGGAGTCTAGTGGCTCTCCGCCCAAGCTTGGTGTACTCACACATTGACTAAATATCAGTCTGCTCTCTAGCAACTGATATTTGAAGGTGAGAATAAAATAAGTATTTATTGTGCAAAATCTCCCCAGCCCAAAGTTAAAGAAACTCAAATCACAGAAATTCAATTAAAAATGTATACAGAGATTTGCACTCACAGGTATGTTCAAAAAAAGTAACTATTTACCCAGTTTGATGTCTACATTAATTTCTTTGTATGCAGTCTAAACTTGTTACATAACAGAAGATTTGTAGAATGTATTTACAATCGATTATTTATATATTTAGTGGGAGTGTATTACTGCCAAAGGGTTGTGAGATTTCAGGCAGTAGTACTACCAAGTAGGTTTTGTGTCTGCCTTCAGGAGGAACAAACAATCTCAAAAGATTCACTTATCACCATGATAAGCAAGAGAAAAGGAGTTTGATAAGTTCTCAGAGTGTCTCTGCATGAAATTATCAGGCCTTTTTAAATCTGAATCCCAAAACCAGACTCCTAAAAGTATCAAGACTGAGGGCAGCAAAGAAAACAGGATTCAGAAGGTGGTGAGGATGCCTAGGAAAGCATGGCCCCGTCCTGGCAGACAGGATAGCAGACAAGGCTTACATTTCAAATTGAGGGTAACCCTAAGGGTACACAGATGTTGCTCTCAACACTAAAGGCTCCCAACACTACACATAACAGCAGGCCAAAATCTCAGGAACCTAGGTAAGAGACAATGAGTAAAGAGTATTTAGTATAATTAAATTACATGGTTTTCTGCACCTCTGACCTTTGTTTCCAATCTAAAGTCTAGATAGCATGTGTCATCTTCTCTGTATTATTGAGCTTGTCTAGTGCTCAAAGCAAGATGAATGAAAGAAATGCATCTCCCAGAAGGCAGTGGACCCAAGGTAGTATGGATACACAGACTCCCCAGCCCATACCCAGAGAAATTCTGAGCAAGGAGGTTGTACTGAGACTGCTTTTTGCCAGGTTGCACTGCCAAAAGCCAAGCTGTGGGAAGGCAGAAACTGGTGATTGTTATACATGAAAGAGACACTGAAGGACGCTACACGATTCAAGAGTATCTCTAACTACAGACCAGCACAAAACCTGGAAGTTGCCCCTAATCAACAAAATTGGAAATCCCTGTGGTATAGTTGATCACAGAGCTTGCAAAGCAGTTGGGAAAAGCCCCTTAGAGGTGCTTCTGGAAAGCAATATTGAGCAAAAATAAAAAAACTGGTGCTCAGCCAAGAAAAATAAATTCTCTACATCACAGAAACATAATTCAAAGCATGCTGTGAAAGAAATTCTGTCTAGAAGGCAAGTAAATATTATGTATTCAAACAGTGTTATTATAGACTAAATAGCAACACTGATGTTTGAAAAGTTTGAATTGAAAGAAGCAACAATCCCCTCCTACTTGTTTGCTTTTAAAATCAGAGATAGATTTGATAGAATCTGATGGTATCAAAGAACTGTTTAACAATAGGAGATCTTTTCTTATCTAGCTGCAAAGAGGCACATCCTACAACAGAATTTGAATATTCTAGGCATGCACATGCTAATGAACAGATATGCAGACTCAGAAAGTCAAGATACAGTTTTCCAATTTAATCTTGCTGACTTGCAATGGCTCAGAGAAGGAAAAAGTTTTCTTTCATAACCATTACTTTGTATTTGCACAGAATAAACAGGTGCAATATTGACATGACAAACTAGAAAGCAGGTGTTTTAATTAAAACAGCCATAGGAAGGATCATTTGCAATGTCTCAACAACCACAATTAACTGATCTCTGTGTCTCACTCTTAATGGAGCTCATTCAGAAAGAATCAGAACATTTAGAAAATGCTGTGAGTCAATTACTTTGTATCTGCTACCTTGTAGGGTTACTGCAGAATATTCATTCTGCCTCCAACATAGCTTAAGTCAACATTAGAAAGCCCCCAGCACTGTAGCCATAGAGTTAATTGTCTTGATTCACATTCAGGAGTTATTTATTATGCAAAGATCTGAACATTAAGAAGACCTCCCTGTGGCAGGTAGGTAGTGTATAGCTTCGAGGAGGCTCCATACCTGCAGAGGAAAATCACCCTCAAGGGCTGTGGAAGCATTCTACCCCCATGTCCAGGGTGCAGTCCACAAACCAGTGTGGTCTTCACAGCCTGTGGGTCTGGAAGGTCCCTCAAGGATGGTTCTATCTTGGGCTGCTAGGGATTTCTCCAAGTCTGCAGCAAAAGGGGGAGAGAATAGTCTAGTTCTAAGGACCTCACAGAAGGACTGTGGCTCCTCCTTACACTCCAAGCATGGCTAATGGTGGTGTGGGGACAAGGACTTCTGCCTGCCAGGAAACAAGCATAGAAGGCATTTTAGAAATATCTACAACAAAAAGAAAAATTATCATTATTCTAATGTTTTGTTACTAAAAGTGACAGTTTGTCCAACTGTATTTTTGCTCAAAGTATCCACTGTTTCAGTTGGTCCCAATTCAGTTTGTAGTAAACAGGATTTCGTGCCACAAAACCACCATCACAAATACAATCCCAGTATGGACAAATTACCATGAAGACTGAAATAGTAACGCTTTCTGAACATTGTACTTCTATTAAATAGCTAATTCTGACAACACTGTGTGACAGCAAAATGGGCATGGAAAGAGAGCCTGTAAGATTTAAAAACTATCCCTGATGAGAATTGAGACTATGAGTTCAGATTGATGAATGGGGACACTTTGCCTAGAGATGCTGCAGTGATTCAGCCATGATCTCTCCTACTACACCATCTCCTAGGAACTCTCATCTCTGATGCAAGGAAAAGTCAGCTCTCAGTGAAGCAGCAGAAGAACTCCAATTGTTCACAAGATGTGTAATAAATATGATGTCAATAAACTGACATTCAATTTTTTTTTATTTTACTGAACGTCTCTAGGCTAGCAGTGGCAGCAATCCCACAACTAATACACAGGCTGGAGATTCATGCAGGGAGTGAGGTTGTATGGATAGCTGGAGACAGCATTATCATAGCTGCCCAAAAGGCAGTCACCCCTACTGCAAAGCAAACTCTGTAAGCCAGGCTTTCATAGCTGGTGCTATTGCTTATCAGGTGGGAATAAATACTAAGGAAAGTTATCATCTGCCACCTTAGTGCTTCTGGTGGGATGAAAGGTGTCATTGCTTGGGAGGTTATCCTTGTGAGGTGATCATTTTAACTTTCCCCACACTTCCAGTAGGAGCCAACAAGGAACAGAAACCTCATCACCACCATACCATGCTCTGCAGTCTTTTTTGTGAATTAAAGCTTCTAGCAATCCTGCAGCATGCTGCAGCCAATTAGGATCTGATTTTTCTGACAAAGTTATCACCTGCACTTCCCATGGGTTTCAGATATCCTTCAGGCTGATTAAATATTCTTCCTACAAGAAAGGGATATTACAACTAAGTTAGGATCTGATTTTTCTGACAAAGTTATCACCTGCACTTCCCATGGGTTTCAGATATCCTTCAGGCTGATTAAATATTCTTCCTACAAGAAAGGGATATTACAACTAAGTTAATATGTTTGGACATGGAACATTTTTCTTTAAAAAAAAACCCACCCCATATTTTTTCTGTTGATAAAGCAGTAACATTCAGCTGAAAGCATTTTTATCCAAAGTATTTGATTTTTTCACAAACAAAGCCAAGCTCTCTGTGGGGTAAGTTCTCTGTATTTTATAACCAGCTCTGATTATCTGATGCTTGCCTTTTCTGAAAATGTAGTATGTTCTTTAAACACTTTTTTCCCCATAAGTATTTCTGTTACACTTTAAATTACTTTCCTTTTGGCTGCTTTTTACTATCGAGTTCTCATCACTCGTCTTGTTCTCATTCTAGTGCTGAAATCCTTGTCAAAAACTTCCATAAGAACCTTTTATGTAGCCCAAACATTTGTTAGCCTGTGAATCTCACTGCTTTTTTTTTAAACCAGTGCTGCCTCATTATCCCTTTCAGCTGTGCAGTCTACAAGGTTCTCCCTCCTATTAGAACAGTGCCTCCTAGATTACTGCACCCTCCTAAATCAAATGGTGTGATTTCCCTCATGTTTTTCCATCACGGATATTTGTTAACAATCACCAGCACGTGACATACAAACCAGAAACAAGCACATTCTCTGTGTAAGGCTGTAATCTTATAGACATGTTGGTATTTATCATTTGGTAGTGAGCTTGTGTCTTGAATTGAATGGGACCATTCATGTGTATAAAGTTGCTCCACATGCAATAGTTTGCAAGATTCTGACCTAAATATAGGAAACAAATATTCAGATTATTTGCAGGAGAACTACAACATGACCACTTGCTTAGGCTGACTCTTTCTCCTTCCATATTTCTTCTCTCCCCATCTGCCAGCATCTCATTACAGCTACTCTAAACTCCTTTCTCCTTGTGCAGGCTGGCTTGCAAGTTCTGTGGGATTTCTATGAGTTATCTAGGTGCATATCCAGGACAGAGACACTTTCAGCAGCTTGGAGGCACCTTGACTTTTTTGTTCTCCAATATGTTTGAGAACTTTCTGAACACTGTAAAAATATTGACAAAGAGACAAGACCTGGACACAGACCATACAAGCTCCATATATTTTCCAACCATACATGCAGCAGCTCAGAATACTCAAAGGAATACACATTAAGGATATGCATAAGCGACATCTTTTGAATGTCTCTGTTGAAACAAGATCTTATTTATTCCCTATTAATATTGGAGAAATTTAATTTGAAATTACAGATCAGCAAGGTACACCAGTGAGCACTTATATGATCAAGATGCACCTTATGGTGCCAGCTTACTTAGTCTTTAGATGTTTACTTTGCTTCATCTGCATATCTGACACTATGAGAAAACACTTCTTTGTTTAAGAATTATGCATTAAGTGATAGTGTCCAGATAGCAAGCACAGGCAATGTACATTGCTAACACCACCCAGTGACTGATCAACCATGTGCAGAAAAAAATTTCAATGAGGACAGCCTAAGAGAGTTGGCTTTTCTGGGTTGTTCATCCCAGAGAAGAGAAAACCTGGGGAAAGTTTATTGTGGCCTTCAATACTTGAAGGAGGCTTATAAGGGAGATGGGGACAAGCTTTTTAATAGCGCCTGTAGTGATAGGACAAAGGGTAATGGTGTTGAACTAAAAGAGGTTAGATTCAGACTAGATATATAGAAGTTTTTTACTAAGAGTAAAGTATGTGGACAAAGAGCATGTGTGTGTATGTGTATGTTTGTCCATTACTGTACCTCTGATTAGACTTCAGAACTTCAAATAAATAATATGATTCAAAAGGTAAATCATTGAATAAAATACCTTCAAGTGCACCATTTTTTTTTAATGTAGACAAAGCATTCTCTCACTGAGAGAAGATGAGCTCAGTACAAGGATCTTTTAAAGCACCCTTGACACAGCTGTCCTTGTCACAGTGTTTCTTTTATCTTGAACTTCCCTGCATGTAAAGCAAAACATCTGCTTATGGATGTTTCATCAGTAATGACACCTATAACTATTGGCAATTACTCTTTTTCCAGTCCATAACTGTTTGGCATTTATTTTAAAGGTGACAACCTTAGAAAAAGACAAAAATGACTGATCTTTTGAGCAGGCTCCAAATGTCACATTGTGAAAGATGTTGTTTTATCATCAGCATATGGCATCTGTCTGGGCTCCTTAAGGAAGTCTGTAGCTGAAAAATAAATGTTCTCTAAGCAGGATCTTTGTGTCTCCAGCTTTTAGGCAGCTTTGACTGAAACACCATTCTGAACATTATTTACCTTCAACTTAATTTGATCCTCAGGAATTTACACGTAGTTTAAAGTTTCAGAATAAATTCCTCAACCAACTCCTCATTAAATTTACTTGAAGGGTTCTTTTATGATTAAAACAAGCTGGTTCCCAGACGACTGTATCTGCACAAATGTACACATTAGTCTTCAAGACTACCCACATCCTGGTACTGTGGTTGCTTGTGTTTTTTAATGAAGAGTGAAGTCCACAATATATATGCTGTACCAAGAATTAGGTATTTTCAGTATGCTACCAGATAAGGAATTTATTTGATCCTGTATTAGGGCCATCTTAATTTGAATTTTACATTTTGTCAAAAAATAATTTTTTTCCTGAAAAAATTATAGTTTTAGTTGTTAATGAAACAGGGGCAGAAGAGCAGCTGAACTGTGCAGTGATGGATGCTATGGTAACTAGAGCAGGTATGAAAAATGCTTTCATGCAGAGTATTTAAGTTAGAAAAATTCTAACAATAGAGAGCTAATTAGCAATTTAAGTACACACCTTTGACTCCAGAAGTGAAGGGCTCTGGAATGCTAGCAGCTGATATTCCTACAGCTTAGGTGAAAGTGCTTTCAATTTGTTGTTGGTTGGTTCACTGCAACTCAAGGTATACAAAATTAAATTCACGTAAGTTTTTTGTCAGTTTCTTCCAGGATAAATTCAGACTTCTGTAGCAAAAATTTCTGCCAGGAAAAGAAGCTGTGGCAATGGAAAGAAGCAACCAGCCAGCCACAGCCACACCATCCTTGGTGAGCCAGCTAGTGAATTAAGATGGCACTGCTTTCAGGGAAGAGCCATGAATATTGAGGAAATGATGACTTAAATGTGTTCACCTAGTAAATGTAGCCTCAAAATTTTCTAACTTACAAATACATCTCTAGCTTTGGAAAGTCAAATTTAGTGTAGCAACATAGCTCATTCACCTTCTACATCTTCTCCAAGAAGAAGAGACCAGTTAAACTGGGGAACTAGACCTCAGTCCCCTTTATATGACATATATGGCCTCTTGGGGTGTCTTCAGAAGTGTTTGCTTGCTTCTGGAAAACATATAACCCCTCCATACCTTCTATGACACATATGCCTTTGCATTTTTTGATTCCTTTAGTGCTTGACTTTCAATATGTGTTGGGCAGCTATCCTGAGCTGATATCCATTTCAAGCTTCTTCCAAAGAATACAAATCTTTCATCTCCTCTAGAGAGTAAGGGCACGAGTCAGTATTATTATCTTTTTTTTTTTCATATTCCTGTGAAAGAAAGAGAAATATTGATTTCTGTTGTGAAGATCAAAAAAAAACCCAAAAAACAAAATACAAGGAAAAAGTAAATTCTACCACTTTATGGCAGAAGCCCACAACACTACTTAATAGGTCATAAATGTCACATCTACAGGCACACTGCGCTTTTGATCTGTGCATGTCCATCAAAGCCTCACACACTGAGTGTGGCATGGAGACAGCAGCTCCTCTTGGCAAAGACAGTGCCACCAGCACACACACACACATACACACTAATTTTCAGATTTCTTAGAAGAGTTCTCTTGATAGATAGTCTT
This sequence comes from Lichenostomus cassidix, assembly GCF_008360975.1. Classification (NCBI taxonomy): domain Eukaryota; kingdom Metazoa; phylum Chordata; class Aves; order Passeriformes; family Meliphagidae; genus Lichenostomus; species Lichenostomus cassidix. Next base: position 129,563,325 of record NC_139482.1, read on the forward strand.
TAATGGCTTGGCTGAGCTACTAGAGATGCCTCAAGCTGGGCTTTTTTCCATTTCATTGCAGTTCAAGGTATAATGTCAAGGCTGCTTAGCAATTTGCAGAATCAGGGTACTTTGGCATCTGAGAAGCTGAAGGTTGGCTACAGATTATGGAAGTGCCCAGAAACCAAAGGGTTAATCAGGGCAATATCTGAGAAACATACAGCTCCACTTCACATTCATGTCAAATGATGAGGGACTGGGATGATATTTTTAAAAGAAAACCTTAGAAAATACAAGAAATGTGTGTAGTCTATAGATGCAGATAACTATGTAAACAACTCTTATAAAAGGGAGAGCTGATTGCTATCCTCTAGCCTGAGTAGTCTGCATCTACAGTGGAATGGGAGGAATTGATCAGCAAATCATGGAATGTCTTTTTACCTTTGCTATAAGGCTCTAAAACCACTTTCATTACTCCTAGATTACAGTGAGTTGGTTCTCAGTGGTCCTGCAATGTTATAGTAATCACTTCCCATAACATGAAGCAGCACAACCCAGAGCAGATCAGCCTTACACAGACATTTGCTATGCTAGCTGAAATATTTGCTTGTTCACATCAAAGTCACAAGGAACCATTCTATAGTTAACATCTCAACAACAACAAATCACTGGAGTGTTTTTGCAGAGTTCATGTAACTGCATCAAATTTGGCCTAATATAAAAGACTATGGAACAGAGGCAGGTTTCTACATGCATCCAAAGCCCCTATAAATTAGATGTTGACCTTTCGCTTTCACAACTTCAGAGACTATTTTTTTAAGTAGCCTCAGCAGCTACTTTCTTTCTGAATAAAATAAATGTTGTTTTAGTTCTGCTCCCAGGAGCTGCACACTGTGAAGGTGGTAACAGCTAGTTCTCGTGACAGTGAATAAAGCTGAATAATTAAAATGGCCTCTCTGGTAAGAAAATGTAGGTGAGAGATGAAAACACAATTCTTGATCATGTCCCATACAGAGAGTACATAAGAGTCCAGTAAATTGATCCTGGTTTCTTAGAGCAGCAACTTGATTTTTAGGAGCAAATGGCTTTAAAGCACCCTTTCAATTTGTGTTTGCAGTGGCTCAGGAGCATGGAATGAAGGCCAACTGAGAACCTTTGCCTTTCTTTTGTCTCATTGCTGTTTTACCACTGCAGCTGCACTGAGCAAGTTACAGTGTTGAGAAAATGCTGTTTGATAGTTAGGGTTTCCTCAGGTATTGTCCTGATGACCTGACCTCTTTTGCAGCTCCGGCTGAAGCAGAAGACCTTGAGTACATAGCACTGGCACTCAAAAGAACAGCAGAGCATGTGTGGGTTGACAGACCACTATACAGATACATGCTTAGAGCTAGATTAAATCAGAGCCTAAAAAAACCAAGAAGCATACATAGGAGGTCAGACCCAGGATGGCAGACATCAACGATGATGGTTAGGGACAGCATCAGGCAAATTCAGCTTACACAGTAGGTGGGGCCTCTCCAGCAGCAGAAAACTGCATCTCACCTTTCTGTCCTTCTCCCCACATGCTGAAGTTTGTGGTCACAAGTTGATGCTTCCCTGGAGTATCTGTGAACCTGTTACCATGCTCCAGCTCTTAATGGGACAGAAATGATGACTTCCAAGAGCTGTGAGGCCATGAAAAATCAGACTGGTGCACCTTTATAGCCAGGTGACCCTCCAAAAACAGCTATTGAAATGTAGGACAGCATAGTCTCTCACAAGTCATGGTGACACTTCAGTCCCTCACCCCCTGTGGTTCACATCTCTGGATTGTTAGCCACGGTTATTGAATCCATCTGTCACACCATAACTGTGTACTGGAAAGAGTGGAAAAGAGCCAAAGAACTTTTCCAGAGCTGTAACACAAGATATTAAGGAGTTCCAGTAAGAATCCCCTAACCCTCATCTAACTGATGTATGAAACCAATATAAAAAACATAGGGCTCACAGTAAACCCAATATATGAAGCTGCAATTTGCTTGGGCTTGTTTTTATCAGCTCACTATACTGATCTCTTCTTCATTTTGCTTTTTTTTTGTCTATATGGAGATGCAGAGATTTTACAAGTGTGTGTTTGGGACACCTCTTGAGGCAAGGCAAAATATTTGCCTCCAACCTTGCCAAAATAGAACGTGAACTTTGCTTCAGGGTGTTTTTGTAAGCATCAGCCCACAGTCATAAAACTGGCCAGCGTTCTGCTGGTTGTATTTCCGTACAATCAGGTCTCTCCTCTGGTCCATGGAGTTTGATGCCATGGGCCAATGGCAGTGACATAGCTTGGAGCCTGAGGCACAATAGCTGTATTAACAAATTGACACAAGTATAATGTCACATTGACATCTCTCACTTGCTCTCAGTACCAAAAAAAGTACCTTTCCATGGCTTTGTCCTGTGCTACGTAGATAGAATAGTTTGTTTGTTTTCCTTATTTTCTTTTTCCAGTCTTCCTGGATTGAGTTTTTTCTTCCCAAGATGATTTAAATCTAAAATTCGTTTCATGTATATGGGAGAGGTTTAGTTGTGCAATAACACAGTGCTCCATTCCTTACTTAGGTCCATTGTCCAGTAACAACTGTGGGAGTGCTGCACGTGCACTGACTGTTGGATTGGCCCCACAGCTCATGCCGTATAAAAGGGTCTGTTCTGCAGCATTTATTGGCTGCTACCTGCTGCTCTGCAGCCAACAGAAAAAGTGGAAAACACCAGGACATGCTCTCTTCCTAGTAGAATCCCAGTAGATTTGCATGAAACAAAGTTGGCTTATAGGATGTTGTAAAATCCATGAAATGAATGGCTGCTGTTTCTGTAGAAATATTTCATCAATGATGACACATGAGCAACATAAGCACTCCAATTTCTTTAGACTGTACAATATGGAGGCTCCTAACTTCTTTTGAAAACACTTCTATTAATCAGTCTACTTAGTGGACAGGAGGGAGATGCTCAGTATTTGCTTTGCAAATCTTAATACCTTTAAATTAACTCTATCCTTTGATTAAGATACTGAAATATTTTCTTGAAGGGAGAAACAATATGTTCGTGGCACCAAAAAAAAATGTCTGTTATTTTTATTAAATTTTAATATTGGTGAGCCTCTCAGATTAAAGTACTGTTGATACCATAAATACCACAGTGGTCCTTTAGCAGGTCAGCTCTTCATGCTCCTGTGCCTCAGGAGCCATCTGTGTTTGTCAGTTTTTGTCATTAATTTGTCAAAACGGTTTTTATTTCTAATCTTAATACAGTCTCTTAAGGAAAAATCTTTCTCAGAGGGATAGTTAATCTGATCTTTTATCTTAAGCCAATGTTTTTCATTCCATTTTCTAAGCAAACAAAAGGTCAATAAACACTTATAAAATAATGAAATGGTCTCCATGTGTCTTCCTTGAAATCTCTACATGATCTTTGGATACGATTATGTAGGAACATTGCTAATTTTATTTGCAGCTCTGTCTTACCCTATTTGAAATGTTTCTTAAGATACACCTTGAATTCTCATGTTTGGGAAACTTCAGCTCTAAACTGCATTACAAGAAGACTACCTCACAAATTACAGTATTAATTAAGTTCTAGCTACAAGCTGGTTTATTCACAAATGCCTTTCTCATGTTTACATTCCAATATTGGAATATTATTCAAATTTTGTTATCAATCAGAATTTCATTACCATATACTTTGAAAAAAACTGCTTCTTAATTAAAAAGTCCAACCTTGAAAGCTGAAATTGGTTTGTGTTTGCTCTATTTTTCTCCCCCAAATCTCAGTATTCAAATTCAAATATTCTCTAAAAAGAACAGCCACATACTCCTTTAGCAATATCCCACTTATAAGAGAAACTCCCTCAGGTGTCTTTGCCATTTACATTGCAGTTGATTCAAATCTTGATTGTCAAAGCTTGGAAGAAAAATAACTTCTCTACCAAGGGGAGAAAATACCCCAACATTTTGTGTTTATCCTTTCTTATAGGTTCTTTAAAGAACTCCTCCATCTGTCAGGACAGGATGCCTACCTTTGGACTAACCAGTTCTTTATATTTATACTTATAGGTAACGTATAATCCTGGTGTCAATAAATTGGTGCCAGTAGAGGGTAATCATTGACTACTTCACTTTTCTGTGCAGGGCTGACTACTTTGGTGGTATTATTAAGCAGAGTCTCTCCAAAGTTCTTTCAGTTTTATGTTTGTGTGCTGTTCCTGCTTTGACATATTAAATCTCTGACATCACTGGGGTTTCTATCCAACACAATCGTCTTGCTGAAAACAGAGGCCTGGAACTCACATTTGGCTTGTGCGTGGCTCACTGGATGACTTCAACTGTTGCAGAAATAGTTTATGTATACAACAAGCAAATGTTTTTAATGAGAAACTGGAATAAAATCAATACTGTAGAAGGAATTTGAGAATGTTCATCATGTTGTCTGTCAGCAGTCTCATTTTCTTTAATTCCTTTATTAAAACCAGCTCTTAGTAGCTCATTATATGACATAATTTGGGTTAAAACACAACCCACATTCATCCTGTGGCCAAAGAGTCTCCAGAGGAAGCAGAAGTTGTATAACTTCACTTTGGAGAGAGAGGAGCAGAAGAACAGTGAGATAGCATAGAGAAAGTCACAGTTCCCTTCCTAATCCTATAGCTTTGTCACATGAAGGCATTTTCTATGCAAGCACGTGCTCTGACTGTGCAGTAAATGAGTACACAGCTGCTCCTCATGTAGGAGGGCAAAGGTTTAATCTTAGAAGTTTTCCCCACTGAAGCTCTATACTTTCTTTTCTTAAGATTAGATGGATTTCATCCTTAGGTGAAGACTAGCACTTCATGAGTTCATTCTCTACCATCTGGGAATACAAATCCTTTCACACTGGCATTTGAGTAGCTTTTCAGTGCTTTACATCTTTTAAGCACTTGAGAACTAATCCCATCCTCTCTATGCAGCTTTGTGCGCTGGATTATCTGAGGCAGTGGGAGAGAAAGAGTCTCTCTCACGGCAGGATGGAGCACCCTGTTGGCCAGTCTTTACTCCCTGGTGGGAGGGTGAAGCAAAGCTTTCATGCAACTTGGGTCTCTAATAGTTCTGCCATTCCTATTACCCTGAAGCAGCTATGCTCTGAGTTTGAACCAAAGTGAAACTTCCTTTAAGAGCACATCCCACGTCTGGCCAGACTGTCAACCATAGTCTAATGCTTCCATGTCTCCAAATGTGGCTTCAGCTGTTTTCTGCAGGGCAGCATTGGGCTATTTGTCCTGCATGCTGACTGGCAAGCATCAAATGCTCAAGCAAACAAGTACTGAGTTTTAATACAATTGTATTTTGTCTGAAGTCAATCGCTCTAGGAAGCTTTGGGCAATCAGAGAAATAAAAAGAACATGTGGAGGTGGGCCTAAAGACATTTTGGCTGTAGTTGGTGACAAATCAGATATTGTTAGACTCACTTTAGATCAAGTATGTATTTGCTGGCTTCTGGTCTTCTGCTCCAGGTCCCATGGAGATATGCCATCATGACACTGACAACTACCAGGAGCTGAGGACAGCTGGCATCAGGAGGTGGCGGCAAAAGAAAAAGGGATGCTTTTAATCTGGGAATAAAACCAAAGAACTAGAAATAAGAAATATCAGAAGACTAGGAAGTTACCACAGTTGGTCAAAAAAAGAGAGCAGCAAGAGAAAGAAAATCTGGCAAACTTCAGGTAAGAAAGTGAGAAACCGTTCTCTCCTTTTACAGTCATTTTGAGCAGGAGAAAATGATCCTCAAAGGCCAAGGAAGAAGCTTGGTGGTTTGGGGAAGTGCAAAGCTGGTCTAATAGATATTAAGTCCCAGCTAATCTGGGGACCATTTTTTTCCCCAGGAACAAAAGCAATGCTCCCCCGCAGTCCCAGCTGGGCTGAGCCCTGCCTTAGTGCAGCTGACAACCAAGCCATTAATATTGTTTCTCAGGGTAAATGGATGACAGCAGTGTATCATCCTTCCCTTGGTGACTCTTACTTCTGGCACCATTTGTTTCCATTTCATTTTAAGGTCAGTATGAATTGTCTCAGGCACAAAATGACTTAATAATGAAAGTAATAAAATTAAATAATGTTAAAATAATACTATAAACTTATCTTTTGGTGATCTGACAAGCAAGGGAGACTTTAGATCAGAGTATCCAATAATTACTTTTTATAAATATACCTAAGCCATTTCTAAGTGTAAACTTGCAGATTGTACAAGCACTCAGCAGTCCCTTGTAGGCTACAGATTCTTATCTTTCAAAAAATGTAGCAAGGTTTGCTGCATGAAACTCTCAGTTTAAAGACTGTGATATAACTGATTGCTTTAATATAATTTTCTACCAGAATGTTCCATGGTACACTGTGCCCTGAGATAGCGTCTGAAAGTGGTTGTTTGGGAGAGGTGTAGGAGGATCAGGATTCATGACTCTATGGCAACTGAAAAAAAAATAGGGTCCTAATGTCATAATAAAAATTATTCCCTTTGATAAGCAGTTCCATTTGCACTTTGAAACTGAGAGCAAACGGAGAAAAATAGTATTTGGTATCTAAACTATTGGTACAGGGAGGGTATTTCACACTCTGATAGCAGAAAGCAAACGTGAAGGAGAGGGGAGGGCAAGGGAGAGGATCCCTAAAAATTTATTCTTTAGAAGTACATGGACTTCCTAGCCAGAGACATGACAAATCACATCATAGGCAGTGAAGTAATTAACCCTCAGCATCATAAGGAGGAAATGAAGGCAGAATAATATGGGGAACACATCTCTTGAAGCAAAAGAGCATGGCAGCACTTCAGTCAAGACTAAGAACTGGGTCTGGAAGGGATTAACAAATGGACACTATAGGAAATGATTTTCCAGAGCTGTGCTCATTGAGCAGAATCTTACGTCTACATTAAAATGTGCAAGAAGTGCTGTCATTTTGCACAGATGACTACCTGAGGAGCAAAGGCCAGGACAGTCAGGTCTTTCATTTGAGATGAAAGTTACAGGCAGGAACAGAAGAGATCTGATGATCTTCTACTAATGTCATTATACAAGTGTTTTCTTCCACAGAAGAGCATTAAGTAAATTCTCACAATTAACTTCTATCCTTCTCATAATAACCAGTGAAAGCCTATTTTAACTAAGCCCAGCAGTAAACCAAAGATGTGTGTATACAGAGTAAAATTGCTTCTTCCCTTTTTTGCATTTACAAAAAGACCATCTGATTCCAATGATAATCAGCCACTCCACATGATTCCCATTAGCTCTGTCCATGGAACACCTGAACAAAAGCCAAAGGAACTTGGACATGTTCCTCATTCTGCCTTTTCATTATTTTTTTTTCATCTAAACATCTGTTTTCCCATGTTGACGTATGAGCTCATAACTTGCAGAACAAAGACAACCCATGCCTTCATGTAGCAGCATGTTTATGTAGGTAGCACTGGGTTTTTCTGACACTTTCTTCATATCAGTTCCACCCTTTAGTCTGTTGTCCAAATTCACTGCCACATTGCAAGGAATGAGCAAGAGGCACCAAATGCTTCTTTAGTGGGGAAAGTTTTTCAAAAAATAACCAGAAACTAAGGCATAATTTAATGAGGGATATTGGTTAAATATAGCTTTATAAGGAAAACATGATGGCGATTACTTCATGAATAGCAATCCTATGACCACTATCACAGATCATGTCTATTTAGCTGCACAACACCATAGCATTTTCAAAACAAATGTAGTACTTGTGCCCTATTTTGAAGCTTTTACATTTTAGGGCCATGATCCTGTAAAAATTTGCACTTTTCACAGATCACAGGGATCTCTTGCAATACCCCATGCTAAATATGTGTGTGCAACAGCTCAAAGGACCAGGGCCTCTTAAACACACTGTATCCAAGATCATCAGATCCTGTGGAATGTCTCACATATGGAAAACTAGGAAAAGTGCAAGTGCTTGCAGATTCAGGAAAAAAAGATGAAAGATAAAAAATTGAGATATTACAAAATAGCATACAAAGTAGAGTTGCTTTGGACTGTAATGCAATTTGTGCTAGTCCTGGTGGTGTTAGCTTTTCTTTGTTTACAGTACGAATGCTGTAACCCCCTTACATATATCCAAAGTTGAAATAAAGTTAGATTCAATGTTGAGCATTTAAATATTTTTAAAATTTTAACAGTTTACAGTGTTAAAGTTTTTTTTGCATTAATAGAGTTAATATTCTCCTTAGATTAGAGTTAACATAAACACAAATATCTTAATTTTTTTCTTCAATCCTTCTCAATTACATTAGATGAAACTGGAGTATTGAGATCAAGGAAGTGGAAGGCAGAGAGGGAGAGCAAGATGATAATCAACACAGGAGTTGTAGCAGGAGGAACTTGGAAACAAATGAGATAATGAATACCTTCAGATTAAGGTTAGGACAGTGAGGCAGTAAGAGTATGGATGCACAGATTTGTGGCCATTAATACAGAATACCAAATGTAGCACTGTGTATTCCTCCAGTAATGTAAATAGAGAGTCAACAAACACTCTGTCGAACAATGTCAGGAGTGCAGCACCTGGCTTCAACGAGAGGAAGATGCTGTGGACTGGCTGCTGTCAGAAGCCATAGGAGGACACCGGAGGACACCAGCTCCAGCACCAGAGAGCTAAGACTTAAGAAAGCTCTTGCAGACCTTTCTGCAAGGCACAGAAGTGGGTTGGGGAGCAGCAAATGGGATTTCAGCAGATTTGGGGGGTTATCCAGGATTCTTCTTGTGATTATTCATGCAGAAATATTTTTCTCACCTCAGCTCACTTTAGGGAACCTGTACTTCCCATCAGGGACTTCTAGAGATGCCGATTTCCATAAAGTTTACTGTTGGAAGGCTGAAAATTTAACCATATATTACTAGCATGTCATAATTTCAAATATTAGCTGCCACCACCCCATCAGCTACAGCTGCCCATATATCTTTACCACCCAGGAGGAAAGCTCAAATGCCAGTTTTAGCTGACTCTGGTCCCATAGGAAAGACAAACATTAGGAGCAAGAGATTCTTAAATTAGATTTACATAGAGCAGATACAAAGGAATTCAGTTTGTACCTTCTTTTGCCAAGCGGTGTTTCATTTGAGATAGTACACGCAGAGAGGAAGCATTCATGCTGTGCAGTTTCATGGGAAGGCTGGAAAGTTGGGATCCCTGTGTGCTGGACAAATGGGCTCACCTGGAGAGTGACTGACCGTGCTGTCAGTTTTTGACTGATTCAGCCCACGTGGCCAGCTGATGCCAATCCGGGCAGGAACAGCCTTCTCAAATACCTCACAAATACCTGCAGCTGTGGTTTTATGCCTTCTCTTAGAGAGGCGCTGCACTGACACACTCTGCAATGCCACAACAAACCAGGTTGGGGAGCTAAAGTAACACACAGCTATTTGCATTCTCCTCTGCTGTTTTCTGATAACTTGGCTTATGGTCCCATTCCCTCTGAGAGGGCAAGGGGTATCCCATTGTAGTGGTGCTGAGTCTCTAGCAGGTCATCAGGCTACACAGGAACCTGCAGCATAACTCACCAGGGGTAAATGTTTTCAGTCTAAACACTTAAGAAGTCTTGAATAATGTATATATAACTGTAGAAATGTATTAATCTGATTGTAGCGGCCCCTGCAGAAACACTGTTAGATGCTCCCTCTGCCCTAGGAGATGTAAAACACAATTTGGGAGAAGACCAAATGATAAATGGGAGAGGTAAAACATTAAATACTAAGAGCAAATATTTATGTAGTAACTCTAAGCAGCTAAAGCCTTAGAGATTCAAACCAGATTAAAGATTAAGAAGAAACACTTTGTAAAGGTATGGACAATTTGGGAAAAACAGCTTGAACAAAAATAGTGTTTCATGCACTTCCATGGTTCCACAGATTTGTATCATTCCTAGATGTTCCACAGGTTTCACATCTGAGATCCTCCTTTAAAAAGAATGTAAAAAAGAAGCATAGTTCCTTGCATATAATTCAGAAAAGATAAATGGGTTCCTTTGAGGGGCACACAGCAAATAAGCAGCCACAGCAGAGCAGATAGCTGAAGGAAGAGCAGTGTTACAAGAAGGTTACCTATTAAGTGCTTTCACAAAAAATTTACATGCACTGAAACTCAACAAGTTTTACAAATCTGTTTTCATGCTCTGCATTTATATTTAGGGCTGATTTAAGCTTTTATTTCAATTATAGAAGTTGTAGTACAAATTCATTCCCATAGTTTTGTTCCAACTGCTCTGATTTGATTTATAAAAAACCCCCACCATAGACAATGAGTATCTCTCTCTGTTCTTTAAATAGCCTTCTGTTATGTGCACTCAGAGTGCTTCACAGTTATACTCACAGCCCTATTAATTAAGAAAGTGCTGTCATCCTCAGCACGGGGAGAAACCAAGTTACTGAGAGATAGACCTTAAAATTTTGAGGTACCTATCTCCCATGAGAGCTTCCAACGAAAGGAAGTGTGGGTGTCTGATGATGTAAGTGCTTTGCAGCATGGCTGAATAAATTGAATCATCTCAGGTATTCTAACAAAAGTGGTGTTCTTTCTGCAAGCACTCATCTGGATTCAAATTGGATTGTTCATAATATATGTTGAGTTGTAAGAGGTTCCAGGGTCTCCTTTCTCTATCCTTCCTTGCTTCTGTGTACACTCAACCTGGAAAATGTTGTACCAAAAGTTACAGTAATGTGGGGATATAGGAACTTCATGCTTTGGAGATCTCATGCCCAAATAAACTGTCCAGGACATTATTAAATTCCAGCCAATTTTATACATCAGATAATAGAAACAACTTTATGTGAAGTTATCCTGATTATAATCCCACAGTGAAACTGCTAGCATTACTAAATCACATTTCAACCTCAACAGTTCCTCTTACTGTTATTTTTCTGCTATTTTCCTTCATGCTTTTGTCGGTATAGACACTTAGATGTGAAATTATGAATATGACACTTGCACCAATATTCATACTAAGTCTGGCTTACATGTTTTGATTCAAGAAGAAAGCAAATCTATGCCTCCTAAGGTCAAGATTCTCAGGAAAGGATTGTTGTTTCATCTGTTGGACAAAATCATTTACGTGTCAGCCTCACAGCACCTACAGCAATGAACAAGGCATGAGGAAAGATAAGCAGAAGTTTTTAGTCAATCAGCCTTTATCTTTTTCCTCATTTTTTGTCTTTCTCTTCTTCCAGATGCATGAAAGGGAGAGCACACAGTGGTTAGTTCTTGACAAACCAAATTAAAACCCAAGTTGATCTCCTGATCTTTATCAGGACAATGACACAACAGCACAGTATGCTTAGAGGAATGAAGGATAATATTATGTAAATATATATACATGCTCCTGAGAAAACTATTTATGACCAAGAGATATTTGCTTCCTATGCATGATAGAAATCTTATCATGCAAAAAATTATACTATGCAAGCCCTATAGTGCATTCCCTGACACTTAGGTTTCTCAACTGCACAGATAATTTATAAATATTACATTCTAAATTCTAAAAGCTAAATTCTTCTTATTCATGGTTGAAGTCTAACAGTGCAATGTTACGTACTGATATAGGTGCCACTAAACACTTCATGCTGTATTTCACACTGGCATGAAAACTTGACTTTTCAAAAAGTCATACATTTTCTCCTGGACATAGTTATCCCTGTTGGGTATAAAGCAGGAGCTACACTTGCTAGTGGACACTTTCAGTACCTGCCCTTGGCATACTGAAAATTCGCTTAATTCACAAACAAATTCTGAAAGTCTCACTCATATTAAACTGCCTTCAACATAAATAGGTGTCATGTTACTCAAGCTTATACTAGATAACCAATGGAAAAATGGTCTTACAATCTCTTTTCGATCCTTCTGATCTATGGAATGGCTTCAACATTAGATGTGGGTAAAACTCCTACCAACATACTTATCCCATCACTAGTAATAACATCAACAAAGAATCAGCTCGCATTAGCTATTTTTCCCAAGATACTTGTTATCACAATAAAGAAATTGAAGACCTGTTTACTTCAAGGTATTCATGAAACATTTATAGTTACATTCATAGAACCATATTAAGCAACTAGGCAATATTTCACATTGAGAGTGAAGATGGTCCCTGTCCTGACACAAGCTGATCATTGTCCAGAGAGTGTTTCAGAGGAGAAATGATAGAAACAGGCCTGAGGAAATGTTAAATAAAATACTGGAAAGAAATAGCTTCCTAAAGTATCATATAAACAAAATAACCCAGCCAACTGAAGAAAAAGAAGCTCAACTCCCAAGTGACAAAAAAAAAAAAACTAAAATAAAAATTTTTTTTTAAGTTACAAAACTTACTAGTTTCCTTTGCGGAACATTTTTAAGGTACCAAGGAAGAACAGTTCTGATCTTCTTGGCTGAACAGCTAATGAACAAAATCCTAGATGGTATAGCATCTCCTGTGTGGGAGTTTGAGAACTTTGATTCAGAAAGTGTCAAAGAAAAATAAGAATGGAAATCAAATTTTATATAATTTATAAGTAAGACAGTCTTTCATACCATAGCTCATATCTGGAAAATAACTCAGGATCTGCAGAAGAGGTCACTGAATTGTGACTTTTTGCAAGTATCAAGCTATTTTCTACTATTTCCTTTGTCTTGTCTTTTCCCAGTTCGAACATTTTTCTTAAGCAGTAGACAAATAATAACAGAATGGAGTACATTGTAGTACTTTGTAGAAATTTGTACATTGTAGAAATTAGACCTCTCCATCAGCTAGCCTATTTTATGCTTCTTGCACCATAAGGTGAACTTTACTGTAACTTCTCTGGCTCTCTGAACTTATATAAAGGATAGAGGGAACTAATGAGTACAGCAGGATGAATGGCAGTAAAAATAGAGCAGATGTCCAGATTTACTGTAAAGAATACCAGAGCTTTAAATCTACTATAAATTGTCCAGACTTGTATGAGTTTCTCCTGTTACAAAATGCCCAAATGACTACAAGACTGAAAGAATTCTGACTGATTAATTCACATTATCAGTGGCAATTCATGTGAGTCAGTAAAAGGAAATATTAGTATTCAAACATCATTGATACATGCTCAAATGAGAACAGTTTCTGCTATTTTTGAACAGCTAGATCCCTAATCATTATTTCACTCTATTATTTTTTTTGTTTCAAAAAGTACCCCCATAATGAAAGAGAAGCATACTCTAGGGATTCTATACTAACTAAAGGCATAAAAATATGGCAAACTTTAATAATGCTACCTAAGATTTTTTTAAATGTGTGTGTCTTGAGAATCAGTTATTCAGGTTTTAGCTCCTGCTTTTCTTGATGTTCCAGGTCCCACGGCTGCAGTACTGATCAGAATGCCAGGATTACATTGCATAAGCAATATCTGCCATCTGCTGGAAGGATATTTTCAAGCACTGATGAGGCAGCATTGTTTGATTAGGTGGCCAAATAGAGAGAGATTGAACTAACAATATTCTAGAAGTTGTTGAGAAATTGAAACTCAGTCTGCAGTATAATAAAGACCTTCACTTGCTGTTTACTGGTGGAGAAATGAGTCACAGAAGAAACAATATCCAGAGCAACCTAATGGAACAGGACTAGAGACTTGATCGAATTCCTAATCCCCTTTTTGGTATGGTATCCCACACTGCTACTACTGTTACCGCAGAAAAGAAAGGGGGGGGAAAAAGGGAATCAGGAATACTAGTAAACCCCACAAAAGCCTATTATCTATTCAAAGCTTTTTAAGAGTACAATCTTCCTTTATCACTCTGCAATTATTTGCCAGAAATACAGACTACAGCAATACCGTGTATTTGAACAGAAAAGGGTCTCAGTCTTCTTGTTTTATGCAAGAAGTAAAGCATTTAAGTTAACCATGATGATGAAACGTTTTAGAAAGGAAATCAAACCCAGTGTTCCTGTAATGGTATTATAGATATAGATGGCTACTGTCACATGCATATGTACTGCATACAGATAAATTTTCACAATAAATATCCTTGGGATTTTTACAAAACAGTGCTATTTGTCTGTGCTTTTTAATGCTCTTGAAAGTATTCCATTAGGCTTCAAATTTATATTTCCATGATGTGAATGAATGGAGTGAAACGCTGTAATTACCTGAGCTAACAGAAATTGCACATTGCCTTTGCTACTCTTTGGTAGCAGCAGTACACTACCTGATTTGTTAATACATTAGTGCACTGTAGTAGGACTTGTAGCACCATTATGACAATTATCCATCACTTCTGCACCCACTTCCCTCTTATCAGCTGCGTATAATTTTGCCGCATATGAATAGCTCAGTCTGGAATTTTCCATGCTGGATGTTTGCCTCTGAACAATTTTGTAGAAAACTTCAGTCAAAAGCTTTCAGCTGTTTCTGAAAACACAATTAAGGGGGAAAAAAACCCATGTTGTTTTGAACATGTTAAAATATTCTGGCAGCCTTTTATTTGAATACTTGTAGTACATTCATCTTTTGGTACAGGGACTTCCTGTTTGCAAGCTGGGTGGCCTATTTGTCAAAGGTAAACTTCTTGCTATCCTCACAAAATTTTGTCAAGGTTTGTCCATGCTATAAACATTGAAACCTTTGCACAACAGAAGTTTTCAGTAGAGACCCCAGTACTTCCACCCACTCCAGCCTTAGGCTGCACACTGCTTTCCCCACGTTTCTGGCTCCAAGCTGGTATCATGGCTGGCTGGTCTGGGCCTGTGGTCAGAGAATTAGGATACACTTTCAACAGCCACAACACTGAGTCCTAGTGGTATGGCAGAGGAAAAAAGGGGAGTTGTCCAGGACAGAAATGCTATGGCAATTGTGGGTGGTATGGTTGAAGAGAGGCGTGGCGTGGCGTGGCGTGGCGTGGCGTGGCGTGGCGTGGCGTGGCGTGGCGTGGCGTGGCGTGGCGTGGCGTGGCGTGGCGTGGCGTGGCGTGGCGCAGAAGGTGCAGCATGAGAGAGGACAGCTGGGATGGGTTGCCAAAGTGCTGAGAGCAGTGGGATGGAAACAATCAGGAGAAAAGGCTGGGGTGGTTAGCTTGAACCTAGTTCAAGATGGGGTTGAGATGAAGATCTAGAAGACTGTGAGAGTGAACAAATAGGCTGGCAGGAAGGAGATATGAAAGGGAGATGGATTCAGTTAGTGATCAGATATGGTGGAAGTAGTGGGAAGTGTCTAGGAAAAGACACTAGAACAAGTAGCTGAGGGCAGATGACAAACCTAAAGGATAAGACTGGAAATCATTGTGAGTGGGGAAGCTGAGGAAGAAAGACTAGATGAAGAGTTAGGAGAGAAGGAAAAGTATGGGTAAGACAAGCACAAAAATGTAAGAAGAATGAAAGGGGACCAGTCAAGGAGATAGAGTGGGAGTAGATCTGGGATTTAGTTGGATCAGAGATTTGTACTGGCTTGACAAGTCTGTCAGACTAAGAATTCTCAGCCATCATTTATTTCAAGACTCCTCAGTCAATATGGGACATTTGCCTCAGTGGACTTTCTAAGGCATGGACTGTTGGCTGGGTATCCCCAAGTGATGTCATTACACATTATATTTTCCTTCTTTTTCATTCACTGATCTGCTCTGATGATGCATTTACTATTAGTGTAGTAAAGGAAACTGATTCTTTGCTGGCCAAAATATGCTTTTGACAGAGGTGAATGAAGAATTTAATTCAGTAAACATACCACCTATCAAAGACAATCTGTTTTTATTTGGCTATATCACTTCCCTTAGGAAGGCTGTGCATGTGTGTGTATGCATGCATTTCTCTTAGCTTACCTTTCCTTCACAAAGTGGGAGGGAGGTATGAAGGGGAAGACAGTGATCTATCATCTCAAATTATTGTAGAGGTGCCACCTTCATTCTTCCATGCTGCTTTAAAAATGAAGTTCAAGTATTTCCATGTTTCTTCTGCTACGAAGAGAATTGAAAAGTATAAATTCATATTTGACGAGCCAGCACATTGAGAACTAAAGGCTGAAGAGGACAAGATGTGTGGGCAGAGCTGTGGGCAGCTGGCAGTGAGCGCCAGCTGACTGGAAGTTGCTGCATTTCTTGCACTGGGTAATACGAAGATCCCACTCAGTCCCTGGCCATACACTTACTTTGTTGAGAAACCAAATCTCAAGAGCTCTTCACCAGTTTACTCATAATTTTTGAAGACCACATTGGCTTCAGGGGCACTCCACTGATAGACTGTTAGTAATTCATTATTTTTGGATTTTCATAACCGTGGTTAGAATAGAAGCTATTTTGTGACTTTAGCAATAAAGAGATGTCATTTTCTCATGCAACTGAGGAATGGGGAGAAACTAACACAGGCATGCTGCATAATGCCCCTATTCACTGAAGACTGTAGTGAGAAGGCTCAACTTCATGAGAGTAAGAGGAAAAATGCATATGAGATTAAAGGAAACTTGGTCGTGTATAACATTATGTATGAGTGGATTTAGAATAGCTAGGTATCCATTGCTCCCCAAAAAGCTGCATATAAAATATCTAACGTCCTGTAAAATGCATATTTTGCCAAGTAATCAAAAAAAAAAGGGGGCGGGAAGGATTCAAATCTTTTAAATCGTTAAGATATTTAAAATACTTAAAATATTTAAAATTTTTAAAATATTTGTACCTGGAGTATAATTTGTATACTTTTAAAAGAGCCTTCCTTACTATGACAACTGATCTTAGTCTCTTTACACTGTATTCAGAGCAAATATGAAAGAACAATCCATATAATTCAGTGACAGACAAGGGAGTCTTTTAAACTATGTGAGTGATGTGTGTACTTGAAGGCTTCCATTGGTCTCTGGTGGCAAAGGTTCCTGGACATCAAACCTTTCCCAAGTGGTCAAAACCAGTTTTTTTTAAATCTAAATTCTAGGATATTTTCTCTCATCTTTCTCAGTCTACCCATGCCTGTTCCTTTCTTGGGTTCATGTGAGTGCAAAGAGTGGTATTGCTGCCCAGTGCCCAGAAAAAGCTGTGCTGTGCAACAGCAGCTCTCTTATGTGCTGCAGCTAATTAGTGACAGGAGGAAAAAAATCAGAAAGAAAACTAATGACATCTTTAAAATACTCTTAATTTTTTTTTTTTTTCTTTTTTTTTGTAGGATCAAAAAATTATTTCAGTCTCCTGGATTGGTGTCAGGAAAACAGAATCCAAATCACACACGTACACTTCAAATGTGGAATACATTTATTCCCCATGCATAAAATTCCATCACCCCCCCTTCGCCCCCCCCAATCTCTTAGCTGGCAACACTGAGGCAGGGCTAAAAAAAACATTTTGAAACTCACTTGGAACTTGCTGCTGCCTCTCTGTAGCCCAGTTACTGAATGTTTGAGCTTAAACTCAGAGACACATGCCAATACAAAAACCCATACTGAGTTCAGTGGGATCACTTGTGACACTTTTCTTCTTGGTGTGTGATTTCATGGTTTTGGCAAGTATTTATGCCTCTCTCTCTCCATTAATAAGCATTTCAATTCCTCGGTCTCTGGGTAGCTCATCTGTTTAAAACTCCTCCCACTTGTTACCATAAGGCCAAATTTTCAAAGCCACCAAAGTGCTAAAACTGGGAGAGAGGCACAAAAGAGGTAAGGACATGACAAAAATATTTCAGGAAGAGGGCACCAAGTACCTGTGTGGAGAATTGACTGCATGTGCACAGGATTCAAGATTTCTGTGTGTTGTGCCTGTGAGCACGGATAACATGACCAAGGATTATATGATCACTAAATATTTCTGAACCGAGTAGAGGGGATAGGAGAAACCTACCAAGATTCCTCATAAAGGAAGTACAGCCTCATGGACAGGAACTGTCTTTTTGTTGTTTGTACACTACACATATTACCAGATTTCTCAAGGGAACCCAATGAACAATACACAAAATAAGCAAAAAAAAAAAAAAAAAAGCAGCTGAAGAACTTAGACAATCCAAAGTTCATTTAAGTAGCTAAATTGTAGCCCACTTTTTATTCCATTTTAAATCTGCACTTGCAAGGAATATTCAGTAACACCTAATGTTCAAGATGTGCAAGTCTAATGTGAATTTTACCTAAAGACAATATGAATGGAAAAGACTACATTTTCAACACTATCAAATTGCTAGTACTGAGCAAAAATGCAAGTGTGATCAGCACATTCCTCAGAAAGCAAAAAGAAGTGTGAAGTCTTGCTATTCTTTTTGGTGGCTTCTGACTGAGAGGATTAATGCAAGGAAGGCATGGTGAACTACACCAGTCCAACAATCGGTCTTTTTTCTCGAGATGCTACTAGCCTGGTTTTTCTGTTGACTCCACAGTGCAAAGTTTTCCAGGTAACCAGCACCTTTTTTCAATGCTGGATAAAGCTGTTGACAGTCTTACAGCAGACAAAACTCATTAAATGGATGCAAGTTTGGAAATATTTTTTTTCTAATGCTTTCCTGCAGCATCTTAACAACCACATCCATTGCTCCTAATCAGTTACTTCTTGTTAAAATGTCACATAACTGATTAGGAATCCTGATAATACAAGGAAATAAGCCATTTTTTGTGTCATTATTACTCTTAATGCAGCTCTCACTTTTGCCTTATACCCTAGAATATTGCTACCATGGCCTGTGAAGGGTGCACAAGGGACCAGATGAAGGTTGTTTTTTTAGCCATCCCAAAAAATTTTCCAACACTGTAAGTCTCAGGCTACTGTTCATTCTTCTGATTTGTCCTTCTCCAGTACCACAGCATCTTTTCCCCTCTCCTGAGGATTAAACTACTCTAGTTCTCTACTTCTTCAGAAGACAGTTCCAAAAGCTGTATTTCTGCTGTAATTTTATTGAGGCTTGGATAGTTATCAGTCTAGACCGATATTTTAATCAGGATGGAAATGTGCCAGGTACTCCCTAGCAGCCAAGACTGATATGAGACCTCTAAGGAAGAGCTAAAAATGGAGTACACTAAATCAATTTTTTTTCCTTATTTCACTATGTTTTTTCTGAAACTCGTACAGCAGATGGAGCCTCTTTCTTCCTTTTCTCAGCCAGACTGATCTATTCAAGTGTTTGGGTCCTCACAGCTGTAGCAAAAAGCAATGTTGCAGAGGTGTCCCAAGGAATACATAAAGGGGATGCCAGTGTACATAATCCCACCCCAAAAAAAAGGAAATGATGCATCAGAAAGGGTATTCACTTGCCCTGTACAGTTTCCACTTGTTGCATTAAGAGCACAGAAATTTGACAGAAAATAAACCCTTTGTGTTCTAGCTGGTCCTCAGAGATCAGGGAAGCTGGGTGTGGCTGGGCTTAATTTCTGATTACAGCCAGTTCAGCACTCTAAATCTGGTCATGTTCAATAAGAACTTTCAGTAGCACAGTTTCACAAGTAGTTCCATTTTAACAGTATGACTCTAATTGAGTTCAAGAAGAATTTGTGTGAGCATGGATTCATGAATAGTGTAATTCACCACTGTGATACTATAGCTCTGACCAAGTTCAATAAGAACTTACATGATCCAGAGTCACAAATAGTATGCTTTACCGAAGAAACAGGAAAACAGGTTCTGGATTGACAGTGGTAAATACACTAAATGCAAGAGTCAATATGTGTAGCGACCAAAGGGATGGTAACAGAGATCTTTCATAAATATGTGTGTGTATATATATATATATACACATAAATAAATATTCCTGGGTCTGCTCCAATACAGTTGCTCACCTAAAGGCACCCCTTTGGGAAGGAGGAGATACATACTCCATTCACTGGTCCCAAACAAGCAGAGGTGTTTCCTCCCCCTCTCTTATCTTTTTTCTTTCTTTTTCCCCTTCTTCTATACAATAATTTTTAGCCCATCCCAAAAGGAGGGAACAATTACATGTTGCAGGTGGGGTTTTGGTGACTGTGATAACACGTAAGGGCATGTTCTCTTTTCATTTGCATTCTTACAGGGGTGGAAATTAATAAGCAAACAGGGCTCAATGATGGTCTTGGCTATTTTTGCTCAGAATGCATAGCTGATACAAAGAGTAAAATAAACACTTCGGTCTTCCTCCACCTTCAAGAGAAGCAGTAAAGGCCGTCTGACATTCACCAGAGAGTTTTTCATACATACCTATCTCCTTAAAGGACCAGATCTGTAGCATGTCTTGTTTTGCCCAGTGAGAGGGGGAGTGAGGCCAGTGGCTGATGTGGAGGCATGGGTGCTGTTCTGTGCTTCACTGGAACGACTTTGGGCAGTGAGGGCTCTACTTTGCTCTAAATATCATTCTGTTGTTAGGCCTTACTCGAGCCAGGCGCACGATAAGCAAGAGGCTCAGCTCATGTTTTTCCCAGCCAGCCTCATCAATTCTTCACCAGCTTAAGGCAACTCTGTGGCAAGTCTGACAATTTATGATAATTTAAGATAGGATAAAAAGAAGATGTAATATGCACATGGAGTTACTCTCATAAAGACTAGCAAACATTTAAACTATATCATATTTTAATTATAGTTTTTTATTCAGTTATATATTATAGCATTATATGTTTAATAAAAAGAAGTATACAAGAGTGAGTTACAGGGACTATGGAATTAGAAAAGGGCAAGAGTGCAGGCATAAATCTAGAATGAAAAACACTGCAGGGTCATCGGGAATTGAAAGGTCTAGGAGGAAGGTAAGTCAAATCAGAGGACAAACAGACGAGGTTGCAGAAATGGCAGTAAAGAAACAGGGCCAAGAAAAAAGGAAAAACTCCTAACATCCACTCTGGAGTATGCTGTATGTTATTTCTGCCCTGTAAAATAAATGAACAATCTGTTTTGGCCTTTTAGAAATCTCCTTTCACCATTACTATTCAAATGATACTGCAAGAAATGCGTATTTCACAATTCATCAGAGAAAACTCTGAGAAAAATGGTCACCATAAATAGAACTACTCTAAAAGATTAGAAATTGCATGCAGCCGTTGGAGGCACTTTGGCACCTGCATAACTGTATCACCTTGAATTTTAATAGGAATGTATTGTCTTGCAAAGAAATATTATTTCTTCCCTAATGCACACAGACTGCTGATATACTGAGAATATTTTCTTACTATTTTTGATTAGAATTCCCCAAAAAATATCCTACACTTCATGAGAGGATTCGAGAGTATGGTTTTAATACAGAATGACTATTGGAAACAGAATGACTATTTTAGACACAGTAAAAATGGAGGAGCAATTGTTGAGTAGTCTGCATAAATGACACATAAAAAACCTAATTATCATAAAAACTATTCTTTAGATTAGAGGATTTTTGTTTTGGTTTTTTGTTTTTTGGTTTTTTTACTTCAAAGGGACTTTACAAATAGAATGGGGAAAAAAAGAAGGCAAGGGGACATGCAGAATTTTCTTAAGGTCAAAGGCCATAGTGTAGTAAGATGTTCTGATGGCACAGACACAGAACAGCTACCGGCAGAAAGCTGGGATGCTGCTCAGAAATTCAGTGTGCAGTCATCAGTGACTGCATCCCACTGGCTCATGATCATGCAAATGCCTTGAAAACACCTGTGACTTTTTAGGTCTTCCCTTTTTTTAATGAAACATGCCTGTTCACCTCTTGGAAGCTACAAAATTTTTCTTAAAGTCCAACACACAGAAAAATCAATTAATAGTGAATATGGTAAAATGGAACTGAAGGGAAGTGTTAATGAATTTGAGTCACACTGATGAATTGAAGGTTTAGTTGAAAGACAGGGTGGAAAATTTATAGAGGTTGCAACAGTTAAACTTCTTTGCAATAAAATATTTCTTTTCAGAAATGCCAAAATCTCTAAATTTTTTTTCAAAATAACATCTTCTCCTTTTTAAAATAGCTAAAAATAGAAAAAGACTAAGCAAAAGACATAACACTAAAAGAAATGGGGAGGGGGAAATATGCTTCACATATTCTTTGGCTAAAATTGGTTTTGCCTTTTCAAAAAGGAATTTTTGCCTTTGTCCAGGTTTAGCTTTCAGCCCCAAGTATCTGTTTAGTTCCAAGCTTTCTTTTTATTTACATGCGGATTTCAGGCTCTAAAATCTATTTTTTCAGTGTAAAAGTCACTGTTTTCTCAAGATTTTTCAATACTTACGGGGC
The DNA here is from genome assembly GCF_008360975.1 of Lichenostomus cassidix. NCBI lineage: Eukaryota > Metazoa > Chordata > Aves > Passeriformes > Meliphagidae > Lichenostomus > Lichenostomus cassidix. The sequence continues at coordinate 129,585,423 of NC_139482.1, forward strand.
TGGAGCATACGCCTTAGAAGAACATTCAGTTTTGGTTAGCCTGGAAAAGAGAAGGCTAAGAGGAAATTAATTACCATCTTCAGCTAACTAAAGAAGAGTTGTAGAGGAAACAGCCACAGACTCTTCTCAGATGGACACAACAAAAAGACCAAAGGCTGCAAGCCACATCACAGGACATTCCAGCTGCAGATAAAGGTAATATTTTTCACAAGAGTGTGGTTAAGCATTGCGGTGAAACTGGAGAACCTGAAAAATCTCCACTCTTGGAGACTTTCAAAACCTAATTGGACATGGCTGAGCACCCTGATCAAACTTCAGCATTAGCCCTGCTTCATGCAGGGGATGGGAATACATGGATCACTCCAATTTAAGTTACTCTGTATTTCTAAATGTGAATGTTTTGCTTAGCAGTGCTCTGGTTTAGATCAAAATACACAGAATGATTAAGTAACAACTACATGACTACCAAGAAGCACAGGTCTGGCAGCTAATGCACACATTTCATAGAAATCCAAGTGGTATTTCACGCTCTACTTTACACTTTCAGGCTGAGCTTGGCCAATGTCTAGGAGGAAATTCGCATCCTGAGCTTGGTTTGGACCACACCAGCTAACTTTCCAACCAAAATTCAGGCAGCATGCTCAGGATATTTTACATTAAGTACTGTTGATGTGGTTTGGCTTTCTCAGACCTACATAGTCCTTATGTGTTGAAATATTTTCATAGATCCTTACAATGCACAGCAAAGCATGCAACCCTCAAACTCATTCTGTAAAAACTCTCTGGTAAGCTGCAATACAGCCCTCATATTGTGTCCAACTGCTTGACCTAAGAAAAAATTTGGGAAAAAATAGCAGTTATCTCTTAGGGTCATAGGAACATCACATGGTACCCAAACGAAACCCAGAGGCACAACCTATTCAGTATGGACACAGTTCATCAGTTAAAGCAGTGGGTGTGAGCCAGAGTGTGCCACCCCAGGGTCAGGAACTGAAACAATCCCTGGGATTGTTTTATTGAGCACCATAAACACATACACTATAGACAGTGCAGTCTTTCAGGGAGTCAGGGTTCGATTAGTTTTAAATGAGGCTGAGGTTTTTACACTATAGAGGAATAATGTCACTCTGAAGTATTTTTTAAAATCAGGAAAACTTTCTTTTCCTATTTGATTTTCTAAAAATTCCAATTTGTATGTACATTTTTCCATTAAGAATAATTAAGAATGCCAAATCAAGTACCCAAAAGTTAGGAAATACCATCTCTAGGATTGACAGTTCAGACCAAATTCATATATGTTCTATGTATGATCCACCATTTCATGATTGACTAGTGGGTTTTTTTCTCCTCCCATGGGACTAAACAGCTTCCCATTGACTAAAAAAAGGGATGGAAACCACAAGATATCCCACCTCAGGCAAGGGTTTTGGTTTTCTGGGTTTCCAAGAGTACAGGTGCCAAGAACAGGTCTCTTCTGTGGTAGAGCTCACAGCCAAGGGTGCCCAAGCTTCACAGCACCCTGCTACAAGAGCCACCAGGGAGAACAGGACCAGACGAGGCTTCCTGTGGGTGCCTAGGGTGTGCTGCATTGAAAGCTCACTGAAAGAGAGACATTTTGCTTTTTGACTGTCAATTCCCTGAGCTGATTTAGTATTTTGGAATATTTCCATCTACCTCTGGGACAGAATGACAGAAAACAGTCCAAGCCTGCAACAAAATTATTTAGAGTAGGACATATATGAACAACCAAAAGAACTTGAGCATGTCTACACTGATGTCCCTGCAGTTTCTGACAGCACAGGACAGTGAGCAACACAGACTGCAGTGCTACAGGCTAAATGTGTAAACGAGCCTGCATGCCTGGATTCTGTAATTGTATTGCTAATACATGAACCACGTGGTTTGAAGTTGGTGTCATTTCCATTAACAGCAACCACCTCCTGATTAAAATGGTGTATTAGGAAAACAGGCTTGTCTATTAAAAAAAAAAAAGTGAAGATTCTCCAAAGACACATATTACAGGAAATATTTAATGTACACTTAATACAATTTCATACAACCAGTGATTTGAGCTAATAGGCCTATAATTTGGTGTTTGCTTTCCATTAATTCAAGGAGTTTTTTCTCAGCTGGGTAGCAAGTCTTTGCATATTTTTTTTTCTGTGTTTAGGGCTGATAGAAATTTGAACGTGAACAGTGTGCCGAAGTGTTTTTCACCTCCCAAGGCACTCATGAGCTCTATCAGTCATAACAACAACTTAGCTTTGATGACTAAACACTACTTATGTCAAAGGTTTAAGGAGAACAGACTTATCCATCAAACAGGGCATTAAGGTCAGTATTTTTATCAGAATGTTTCTACATTTGAATGATATGGTTATGCACAAGGATGTGAACTATAATGAAAAATAATGTAAAACTGAGAAAGACTTTGAAGAATACATTACTCCTTAACAGTGAATCTTGATTTAGGATTCTGTCTTAGCTCAAAAAGCTGATCATGCCAACAGGAAATAAAAATAAGGTGAACTTTGAAGGTCAGAGGGACATGGGTTACCCATATAAGTGAACCATTCCCTCATGAAATAAATCCTTCCTGAAGCACTGCATCAGAAAAACTGTAACTGTTTAAAGTCTTGCTGAAATCACTGACCACTGAGAAGAGAAGGCCATTGAGCGTTAATCCAGGTCTGCCAGCCATGTCCCAGGTGAACAAGCTCTCAGTATTTTTTTGCAACATACACCTTCCTTCAGCAACCCCCTTCAAGCTTCTCTCCTAACTGAGTTCTGAGCTCTGTCTCTCTCCCAACCCCAAATCTATGTGGTTTTGGGGACTTAGCCCCAGCTACCCCAGACACTGTGTTGGCTGAGACTTTGAATTCCTAGCTGTGACTCAGCTAAACACGTCCTCATGTAAACTGAAGCACACCACAAGACTTCAGGAGAGAATTCTTTTTACACAAATGCTCCCTTCGGCAGCCCTTTTCCAGGCTTAACTGGACTAAACTGGACCTTCCACTCTTTGTGTGTCTTCCAACTCTTATCCCAAACCTAGGTGTCAGGTGAAGTCTAGCACAACATTCTGAAGACATAGCCCAGGTGAACACGTCCTCCGGGAACAATTATTTTTACCCCCTGTCCCTTCCTTCGCAATCCTTTTTCAATCCCTGACCAAATGAAGCACTAGGCTTTCTCTTTTTTCCCAAAGCTGAACATAACAAGATCCCTAACTATAGGTTCAGGCTGAGACTTAGCCTAAAGCCCCTAACCATCAACCAGATGAGAAACTTCCCTAAGAATAATTCTTTTCTGTCCCACTCCAAATGGGGATTCACACTTGTTTCCTGTCCCTAAGCCTAACTGTAGCCACAGCTCTAACATCTGGTATCTGCAGAGACCAGCTCAAAACCCTAAGCCATAGCCATGATGAACAAGTTATTGTAAGAGAATTCCTACAGCAAATCTTTTTATCAAAACAGAGATCTAGGCTCTGCCTTGTTAAAAGTCCAACTTAGTCTAATGCAAAGGATGGGTTGAGCCTTAGCTCCAGATCCTGAACTGGCACCCAGATTAAAAAGATTTCAGGGAAGAGGTATTTTTGCACCCTACCCCTTACTCTGGCTGCTCCTTTTCTGCCCCACACCAACTGTAGATATAGGTTTTATCTCTCCCCCAACCAGGTGTGTAATGTTAACATTAGCCCTAATCCCAGATATCAGCTGAGACTTCCACAATTGTCCCAGCCATGGCCTGGATGTAAAATGTTTCGGGGAAGAATTTTTTTCATGTCCTACCCTTTTTTGTCAGCTCTTGGTAGCTCCACACCAAGTGTATCTCTAAGCATCATGACCCTCATTCTCCTAATCCAATCCTTAATTCTAAACCCATTCCTCAGCCTGGAGTGGGCTCAAGGCACCCAGCCATCACCTAGATGAGCAATTTCTCAATGAAAACTCTGTCTGCAGATTACTCACCATTTTCCAGCTACTTGTTAATGTTTGCCAAGGATGGTGATTCTTGGATCAGGAACATTTTTGTTGTTGTTGCTTCCTCCTTTCACAAAAATAATGAGTATATAATTTAGTATTTTCAGTGAATTATGTACTGAGTTCACCTTAAAGCATCTCAGAGTCATGATCCATATAAGACAACAAAATTGCTTATTGTTCAAGATTTTTTCAATTTCCTGTCACAACAATCTTGAATGTGTTTTGTTGGGATTCTGCTTATTCAACTGATCAGAGGCTTCATCTGCTTCTGCTCTATCCAGCTGACTTCTAGTCTAAAGCATGTCTACAGCTGCAAGACACATGGCTTCAATATTGTTCAAGATAATCATAAAAACCACTTGAAATTGGTATTTTGAGACTGTAAAGCAATATTTAGGTTTTCTTCATGTCATAACAAATGGCAGGTACAGAGTTTTAAATATGGTGGAAAGGTATTGTGTAAGGTATATCTACTAGCTGCTGTGGTAAAACAACAAAAGTCAACAAAAATTACATTAAAAAATAAAATTAATCTTTGTCTTCATTCTTTTTGGTTTTGGCATTATTTTCTCTTTTGCAATGTGTCATTCAATCTTATTCTATGATCTCTGGGAGAATGGCATGAGAAAGATTATGCTTTATATTAGCATTGCTGGAAGAGTCCTTGGGGTAACTTTGATCTGACCCATTAATACAGTTGAAGATTAATACTAGACCAATATGTGTCAAAATTAGGTCCAAAGAAAACGTTTGCTTTGTTTGATGAGTACTGTCAAAATAGTATATTTGTTCCCAACAGTTTTAATGAGTCACACTATCTTTCTTCAAAATATTTCAATGAGTCATACTATTTTTCTTCAATATATTTCAATTTCCTACAAACTGTATTCCCATTTATGGCTCTTTCTCACCGGTTCAGAATAAAACTGTTTATTCCTTTTAGATTAATTTACTTTACCGGTCGAATCAAACCAAAACTGGCTATTTCCAGATGCCGATCTACTCCCTTTGTTCTTTTTAGGACAAAAATGTATTTCCTACAAGAGCTAGGCTCTTCACGATGCTGCCACTTGGTGGTGCCCCGGTGCTGCAGTGAAAATCATCGTGTCACTCGCTTCGATTGTGAAATTCAGCCCCACCAGGTTCTTGCGGTGCTTTCTTTAAAATGAACAATATCTACTGTTCTATGGCCTCAGTTAAAAAAATATATATAAAAACACAAAACATCCACTGTAGCTGAATGATGCTTTCAAATTTGGTAGGCATATTTTTTCATTTAATATATTTAAAACCATACATGATGACTGTTTTGTCTCCTCTATCTATATAGTGCAATATCTTAAACAAACTTCTTAAAATACTTACAGAATAATTTATTTGGGATGTTAGGGTGGCTGAAATGTGCAACAACCAGTCGCAACAATGATAGTTAATATTTTCTGATAAATGTAAACAATCTATGCTAAAGCATCCTTGACTAACTGATCTCCTTCTATGGCAAGGTGATGCACTTGGTGGGTGAGGGAAAGAAAGGCTGTGGATGTTGTCTACCCGGACTTTAGTAAAGCCTTTGACTCTGTCTCCCACAGCATTCTCCTGGAGAAGCTGGCTGCTCATGACTTGGTTGAGTGCACCGTTTGTTGGATGAAATATTGGCTGGATGTCAGGCCCAGAGGTGGTGAATGGAACTAATCCAGCTGGCAGCTGGTCACTAGTGGTGTTACTCAGGGATCAGTACTGGGCCCCGTTCTGTTTAACATCTTTATCAATGATCTCGACAAGGGGATCAAGTTGACCCTCAGCAAGTTTGCAGCTGACACCAAGTTGTGTGGGAGCATTGATCTGCTGGAAGGTAACAAGGGTCTGCAGAGGGATCTGGACAGGCTGGATTGATGGGCTGAGGTCAATTGTAAGAGGTTCAACAAAACTGAGTGCTGGGTCCTGCAGTTTTGTCACAACAACCCCATGCAGTGTCACAGGCTTAGGGAAGAAAGTCTGGAAAGCTGCCCAGCAGAAAAGGAACCGGGAGTGCTGGATGACAGCAGCTGAACATGAGCCAATGTGTGCCCAGATGGCCAGGAAAGCAAATGGCATCCTGACCTGTGTCAGAAATAGCTTGGTCAGCAGGACCAGGAAAGTGACTGTCACCCTGTACTCAGCACTGGTGAGGCCACACCTCGAGTGCAGTGCTCAGTTCTGGGCCCCTCAGTTCAGAAAGGACATTGTGGTGCTGGAGCAAGTCCAGAGAAGGGCAACGGAGCTGGAGAAGGGTCTGGAGCATGAGTCCTGTGAGGACCAGGTGAGGGAGCTAAGGGTGTTTAGCCTGGAGAAGAGGAGGCTCAGGGGTGATGTTATTGCTCTCTACAACTACCTGAAAGGAGGCTGTAGCCAGGTGGGAATTGGACTCTTCTACCAGGAAACAAGCAACAGGGTAAGAGGAAATGGCATCAAGCAGGTAGCACCAGGACAGGTTTAGATTGGATATTAGGAGGAATTTCTTCACAGACAGTGTGGTTGGGCATTGGAATGGGCTGCACAGGAAAGTGGTGAAATCCCTTAAAGTATTCAAAAGGTGTGTGGATGTTGCACTTGGGGATATGATTTAGTGGTGAACATGGTGGTGCTGGATTAATGGTTAGACTCAGTCTTAGAGGTATTTTCCAACCTTTATGTGTCTCTGATTCTGTAAAAGGCTGATAAAAAAGAGAAAGCATTATGACTTTGAATTTTAAAAAAAAATCCTCTAGAAGTATAAATGTCTACAGCTAAATTCTGCACCTGAAATTTTTGCTACCTCTACTTCCAGCAATATCCTTTGCTCCAAAAGAAGTGAATTGGAAAAGCGTGACTTGATGCCACTTGTCTGGTGGTATCATTAAAAAAAAAATTAAGACTTAGAGGCAATTTGATAGTACTTTTCTAAGGAACTTTGAAAGCATTAAAAACATAAATACTTGCACGTAAGAGATATACTGACTTTACAAAATAAAGTGAAGTTATGAGTACAGAAAGCAGTGTACTGCTTAAACAAACTATTTTTTAATTTACTACATTTAAAAATTTAAGTATCCCATGCAGATTTCAATGCTTCAAACCACAATATTTTTCTAGCAGGCTACAAAAGAGGAACATACTATACAAGTTAACTGCAGATGGGAACAATGGGACACGATATTAATTCCCAGCAATGTACCACTGCAGTTATACTTTAGTCACTAAAGCCATTCAACACGCCAGCTCTGAGGATCTGACCCCTCAAATCCTGCAGGAACTCTGGACGCTGTGAGACAGATTTCTGAAAAATCAAAACATGTATTTGGGGTCAAATTTTTAGGGCTCATTTTTGAAGTTGATATAGAAATACAGTCTGGCCTTTGTAAGAACAAAACAACTCCCACTGTGATACACACCGCTGCATTTTCATAAAGCTATTTAATTCAATGTATTAGCCCAATCAGTGGGAGTTAAAATCTTACAAAATACAGCTCATAAAAGATATCTATACTGTATTACCTTGTTTAGTATATTCAGAAATAACTAAAAGCACACGGATTTTTTTGGGCAGCATTTTCAAATTCTGTTTCTGCAAAAGAGATGGCCTTGAGGGGCCCCAATTCCAGCCTCTGAAGTCTGACGTGGAGGAGCATCTACCTGCAAGTCCTGGAGGCTCCTGGCACTGCCCCGGGCTACTCCTGGCCACTGCCACACACACCCCGGCAGTGAACGAACCCACTCCGGAGCTGTGCCGCTGGTCAGCGATGATTCCTGGGGAGATGTACCCACATTCCGTGGGTCTGGGGAGGTCATGCTGGGGCAGGGACACCTCACAATGTGCTTAGGTGGCCAAGAAGGCCAGTGGCATCCCGGCCTGTACAGGGCATAGTGTGGCCAGCAGTACCAGGGCAGTGATTGTCACTCTGTACTCAGCACCGGTGAGGCCACACCCCAAATCTTGTGCCAGCTCTGGGCCTCTCTCCACAAGAAACACATTGAGGGGCTGGAGCGTATCCAGAGAAGGACAACGGAACTGGAGAAGGGTCTGGAGCACGAGACCTGTGAGGAGCAGCTGAGGGAGCTGGGGGTGTTTAGCTCGGAAAAAAAAGGAGGTTCAGGGATGACTTTATCGCTCTGTTGAACTAGCTGGGATTGTAGCCAGGTGGGGGGCGGTCTGTTCTTCTAGACAACCAGTTACAGGACGAGAGGACATCGCCTCAAGCTGTGCCGGGAGAGCTTCACTTTGGACCTGAGGAGGAATTTCTTCACAGAAAGGGTGGTCAGACATTGGAATGGGCTGCTCACCCCGTAGGCGTTTAAGGAAAAACTGGACGTGGCACCTAGTGCCAGGGTCTAGTTGACACCGTGGTGTTCGGTCATAGGTTGGACTTGATGATCTCAGAGGTCGTTTCCAACCCCGCGGCATCGGCCGCCCCCGCCGCTCCCGCCCCGCTCGCTGCCTGCCACGTCGAGATCGCTGCCTTCCCTGCCGGCACCGCCCTTGGCTGGGCCGGGCTGGGCAGGGCGCGCCGGGGAGGAAGAGGCGGAGGAGGCGGAGGCGCGGCCCGCCCGCCCGCGCGCGGCTGTGATGGCGGCCATGGCGGTGGCGGCGCGCTGCGGCGGGCGCGCGGCGGGGCCGTGACGTCGCGCGCGAGGAGGAGGGCGGGGAGGAGGAAGAGGAGGAGACCCGGGCGGCCCCGGGGCTGAGGCAGCCGCGTCCCGCCGAGGCTCCGCTCGCGTCCCGTCCCGTCCCGTCCTACCCCCACCCCCGGTGCCTCCGGCTCGGGCGGGTCGGCGCGGCTCTCCCGAGACCGCGATGCGCTCGGCTTGAGCGCGCCCTCGCCGCCCTGCTCGGTTCGGGCCTCTGCGGGGCCGGGGACCGCGATGGCTGCGGGGAGCTGGCAGGAGGCGGCGGCCGGGTGTGCTGAGGAGGCGGCGGCCCGGGTGCGGGACGCCTTGTCTGGCGGGCTGGGGCTGCTGCGTGCCGAACTGGGCCTCGAACTGGGCCTCGACCCGCAGGCGCTGCCCACCTGGCTCGCCCTGGTGGTCCCGGCCGCGCTGGGGCTGCTGTTGCTGGGGCTGCTGGTGGCCGCGGCCTGCGGGAGCGGCCTCCGCAAGAAGCCGGCGCGGAGCGCGGCTGTGAGGAAGGGTGACGAGGCGGCCGGCGTGGGCCTGACGGCCGGCGGGGGCCAGGGCAAGGCGGCGGGCCCGAGCCCCGGGCAGCTGAACCTCAAAGGCGACGAGCAGAAGAAGAGAAACAGGAAGAAGCTGCCGGAGAAAGCGGCGCGGGTGAGAGGGGAGCGAGGGCCGGCAGGGCAGCGGGGGTGAAAGGCTTATTGACAGCGGCGGGACGGGGCGGGCAGCGGCACCCGACCGGCTCCCAGTGGGAAGGCGACGGGGGCGCGTCTGGCGAGCGGCCCCGAGAGCGGCTGCCGCTCCGCAGGCCCTGTCGCCGGTGGGAAGGGTCTGAGTGCCGTACGGCTCCCCCCGAGCCGCCGTGCGATATTTGCTTGTGGAAGGAAGGGATGGGGGGGCCTGACTGCTCTGGAGCCGTCTCGTGTCGTCTGAGTTATATGGTTGCTTTGAAAACCTAGGGGAGCAGCGCTGCCACAAGTAAATTACGTGTTAATAGCCTTGGCTGATGAGGAAAAGGTTCGCTTTTTGGAAGCATTTTATTGTAAGCAAAAATTATATTAAGGCAGCTATTACTGTTATTATTCCCTGAATGCTTGCAGTGGTAGCAACCAGTAGTGGAGACCATAGCATGGCTTAGAATCTTAGAATTTCAAGCCAGGAGTAGTAGTCTAGGCAGGTAAAGACTATTGGAAGCAGCATTTTAAGCCTTTTGAATGCTGTGATGATTCAAACTTGAGTAAGCTCTTTGCTTTTTATTTTCAATGGAACTGGTTAGTGTCAATGTTGCTGTGAACTTGCCTCAATAGGAATATGTCTGATTTAGTTGTTACAGTAAGGATCATCTCCTCTAATAAGGAAATCTGTGTCTTAGCAACCCCTGAAAAAGAGCTCATTTCTGTAATTTATATATTTTTTAAATCCTCAATATGTGATGTGGGAACCTTCCATCTTTGACAGTATGCGTCCACTTATGAGAAAATTAGTAGAATGCAGAGATTGTCAACTGTCCTTTTAAAGCTTCCAGTTGTCACAGTTTTGGGGCTTGAAGGGATTGCTTCTATAGCTTTTATATTGTTAGGATGTTTGTAATCCTATTTATGTCCAAATGGATTATGGGAATGAAAGTGTAGTAGATGTCCCCTGCCTGTTACAACTGTGTCGTATAATTATATCTTGCTCTATAAAATCTGAATTGCTTCCCTAATGACGAGAGAGAGACAATGGATTTGTGTCTTCATTTGAGTCTGTGGCAGTATTAAGATTTGAGAAGTTTGAGGTTTTTTTTTTTAATAAGAACTTAAGGTTAGAACATCTTAAACAGAAAAAAAAATTATATGCCACCAACCTGTCTTTGGACACTGAACTGCTAAAGTTGTTTCTGGAAGTTGCAAGAGACTGAATGCTGAGCACCAAGAAGAGGAAACATGATTCAGAATCTTTCCAGTGTAACTAGGTTCTCCATTTTGGAGAAGGCATGCTAAAGGTGTAATTTTTTTTCAGTCTTGAGAAGCAGATACTTCAGTGTTTAATAAATATGTTATGCCTTCTTGACAACAAAGATTAATCCTAGAAAGTATTTAGATTTTGCTTGATTTATTTACTTTAAACTCCAGTATGAAAACAAAGCATAAGCTCTTGCAAGTCATTGCCTAAGACATTAAAAATGCCTCCACAGAAGGTAGAGTGAATAGGTAGATATCACGGTTAACTTGACAACGGTTTGTAATGTAGGGCTTCATAAAAGCAAACTTTAGTAATTTTATGTAAAACTTAACTAACTGATATTTTTGGTGAGTATAAATAGTTATACTCTATTGAGCATTCTATTTACCTAGGCACAGAATAAAGTTAAGGCAGTGTAAGAGCAGATCGTTTTGTAATCAAAAGAGCAAAGTAATTTTTAAGCTGTCATTCTGTTTTGTTAAGATTTTAAAAGTTAATTTTGTAGTACTTTGTGTTCATTATTTCCATGGTGAGATGAAAAATATCCTACCTTTCTCCAAAAGGAAACGAACAAATTGAATCATTAACTGTAGTGCAAATAAGTTTATACCAGAGACAAATTTTAATAGGCCTGCCTCGTGCTCATTTTCCAAGGTAAGTTTAGAGAGACCAGTATTAGCATGTCCCAGTGTTTTCTGACTTACATTTGCAAAATTCTCAAAATAACATTGTAAATTTAAAGATTAAACAAAAATTCTTACTGACTGCTGCCTGGTCATTTTCATCTTGTGGTTTTGTGTGCTGTGATGCTAATATCGAGGTCTGGGAGGGAAAAAAGAGTAAGCCTATTACCAGTAGATTTACTACAGGGCTTGCTATGCCAAGATCTAGATTTCCATTGCGGGTGTTTCAGAAAGCTTAGAGCAACTGGTCTGTAGCATTAAGAACACGCTACAGATGTCTAATTAAAAGCTATAGGGTTACTTTAATACAGAATTACTGAGCTCACTGTATGGTAAGTGATGTGTAACACTCATCAATCAGGATCAGAAGTGTTCTTCACTGTAACTTTTCTGAGGAAGAGTATTCATTGCATTTTTTTTTCTTGCATGCAGCTTTATTCAGTACCTGTGTAAGTAAGGTACAACTTATCTCATGTTTTTAGTAATATGGGTTTCTTTGAGTAGTGCTGTGTTGACTGAATACAGTAGTACCAATGAGATTCTGTTTATTTACTTGCTGTGAACAGACTGAGAAAAAAATGGAGCTGAAACTGTTTAGCATTCATTAACATTACAGTTTACAGAGCCAATTCTGACTTTCTCGGGCTGCTTGGAGCAAGGTATCATGGTGTCTTTACATCAGATTCTGTGCAGTAAACCTGATGAAGCTGCTTTTTTCTTTTCTCATTTTTATTTTAATGCCTGGAAGAGGCAGAGCTCTTTTTCTCCTAAAACAGAGTTCTTTGACCCCATTAAGATTTTTTTTCTGTCCAAAAAACTTGCTATTTAATTCCTTCCTCTTCTGAATAATTACTGTGCCTCTCTCTCCTACTTCAGCAGAAAAAGGTGAAGCTGTTCTTATATGGTTTCTGTGCAATCTGCCAAACACCACAGAAACTTGAGGGCTGCCATCTTCTGTGCTCTGCTGCCGCTTTAGAAAGCCATTCACACCATCTATTTGTAGATGTGAAAAATACCAGATTGACTGTGTACTTCCTATTGTTTGTCATACACCTGGAGAATAAATGCTACACACTCTAGTAAAAGCATTTGCATTCATTTGAGGAAGTTTCATATTTTGTCTACTTGAAAGAATTTTCTGGGCTGTGGCTGTTTAGTGCTTATTTGCACTTAGGAATAGATTGTGTAAAGACTTCATACTTTCAGCTGATACTCCTGTATTGATTTGTATATATGTTAATGGTCAAATGGCAAAAGTAGGGCTGTAGGATTCTTTAGGGCTCATAGAGAAAATTGCTTAGTTTCTTTCTGAAGAGAGGCTTACAGAAAACATTGGTAAACAGATTCTATCGCTGGCCAAAGATATTCTAAGTAGAGATATCTTTATAATGTGTAACTGAGGACTTTGGCTTAATACAGCGTTGTAAGATTGAGGTGATAGCAATTTCATTAATGCTGTTTGATTGTGAAACTGAGTTAGCCTTTGCACTACCATTTTTAAAGAATATTTCTCATTTTGACAGTCTAAGCAAAACCTTTTCTATGTTTCGTATGTCTTAACACCCTCATATGAATGTGTGTGGTAAAACATTTATTAAAGTATTGGTATTTTAAGGTTCTCAGGCAAGTAAAACATTCAGCGATCAGTACTGTTACTGAACAGCACTATTTCTGCCTATTTGTTGCATCGTGCCTGGCAGCTTTAAGATGAGGGTAAAAAAGATGGCAAATAATAAATTGCACAGTTTAGAATTAATTAATTTTGTCAGTGGGTGTTTAATATATTACCCATAAAGTTTCAAACTTTGGGCTGTGGTGGTCCTTTTAAAATGAAACATTTCTGAATACTGTAGAAAAAGTTTTTTCTTTCCCGCTTCTGTTGCTTTCTTTGGTATATCCAAAAATGGTCACATGGATTTTGGTTAAAATTCTATGATTCATCTGTGGGCAGATAGTAAATGTGGAGAGCTTCCACTTAAAAGGAGGGTGTTACAATTAAGGGATGCATTTCTCCCTGAATGTATCAAAGTGCAAATTCTCAAACATATTTCTAAAGGTTGTTGTTTACATGATCAGATGATCAGACAGCATTTTGGACAGTCATGTGGATGAATTTTTCTAGAGGGTTCTTAATGGATATGAATTAGTTTATTACTTCAGAGAAACAGCTGAAGGGTTTTTTTTTTAATTAAAGATTAAAACTTCTATTTATTGAATAGTTGGGAGGGATAAAGAAACTAGTTTTCAATTAAAGGTATATATGTAATAGCAAAGAAGCAAAGCAAGTTACAGAATTAAAAAAGTTAGTTGTCTGTAAACTTTCTTGACACAAGTCCAATACTAGATGCATCAAATATGTTATCTAACTCTACTGCTAAACAGATTCTGGAAAAAAATAGAGAGGCGCAAGAACTGAGTTTTGGCAACGAGTTATTTTCAAGATTGAATATCAGTTCTTTGGTATCCCTGTGGAATTGAGTACTGTGGACTTTGTTGAGAAGACTCTTTAGAGGGAGTTCCTAGACACAGATTTGTAACATATACTTCATTTTCAAAATGCTGAGGGAAATGTACTGCATCTTAGATATGAGAAGTCTAGTTTAAAGCTGGTTGTTGCAGGAGAAGAGGGGTTAGGTGACCTGATCTTTCAATTTCTATTAATAGTTACTTTGAAGAAGTTGGCATGCTTGCTAACTACAGTAAGCAGTACTGTGTTATGCACTGGTGAAATCATGCCAAGGGTGGTTTGTAAGTGTAATACAATGTGGCAAGACTTAAATGCCTGTAACACTTAAATTGAGGATCAGATCTAATATTTGAAGGAGAAGGCCACACGAAGTTGTGATACAGCTTTTGTTTTACTTGAAAGCAATAAGGTTTGTGTGATGCTGAGTTAAAACAGCTTTTGGGTATTTATTAACAAAAAAATAACTAAAGGCAATAGAGCTTGAACTTTATTTTGAAAGAATTGCAGGAATTAAAGCAACTTTTAAGTAGCTATTTATGCTTATTTAGTTTTCAGTCGTTAATTTATCCGAGTCATTCTGAATGTGAGCATTTGTGTGGTGACATTTATGTGGACTCTACCAGATACTATTCTTGACAATTGTTTTTCACTAAGGGAACTTAATGGCTGACAGTAGTATAATATATACATATTTTCATCTTTTCTGCAGTTAAGCAGAGTAACTTCAGTCATAGCTTTTTGTTAAAAGTTACATTTTAGTATGGGGAATGTATAGGCTAGGGTGTATGCCTTTGCTGTCAAATACAATGTTAAGACTCATTTAATGATTGTCCAGAGTTTTAATTTTATATGTTGAATCATACATGCTAAATTTCTTTGCTTAATTGTGTCAGGGGAAATGGTAGACTCATGTAACGCCTGTAATCAAGTCTGTCTGAGAAGAACAATGGGATGTCGTGCTTAGTCATGCTTCATGTTTGATTTCTAATTTCTGTTCTACTATGAAGTTTGACTTGTGAAGGAAGTGAGCTTCAAGGGTTATGCATAGATAATTATTAGAAAATTACAGATGTTTGATCAAGGTAGAAATACTTTTAAAAATTAGTCCTGTTGCTGAACTGCTACAAAGTGGTAATTCTGTTAAATTTATTAGATAATTCGTGGCACTACAACTGTAGCTGGTCTGAAAACTGATTCAGAACTTAAAAAGCTGGTAAATTTCAGAGATTTACCTTTTGTTATGAAATTCCTGGGTTCAGTAGGAGTGAGATGAAATGAGAAGACTGTTCTCTTTCCTTTTCCATTGCTGTGTTTGGTAAATATAGAATTGCAGTAGATACTTCGAACACCAATCCACAATTTGGTCTGCTTTATTCAATAATCTTATAAGCATTTTTCAGTCAACAAGTAATTACATTTCAGTAATAGTGTAACTTGAGCTTTGTTTCACCTGCTTTCTCCAATTTATTTTATTATTTATGCTTATTATTTACACAGCCTAATGGACGATCTTTCCTTGATGTATCTGAAGATGAAGTAGTACAAACTGTCCGTAAAGACAATGTAAAGCAGCCTGTGGACACAGAAAAGAAGAATGAAAAGGTCAGTTATGGATACAAAGCAACAATGTAAAGTTTGGTGTATCTTATTTCAATATCTAGTAACTGTATTTGTGATTTGAAATCATGTTACTTACATGACAGAAGAGGGCATATTTCTTACTGTGAAGAGTAGCATATTTCTTACTGTGAAGAGTACTAATCTAATTTGGAGTTGGAAAGAGCTAAAGTAGTATTTTCTTAACTTCTGAGAAATGCCTTATCACAGCATGTTTATCAAGTAAACCCCACTCCCAGCCCCCCACTAAACACTGGTATCTGTGTTCATCATGTGACAGTGTTAAGCCTACAGAAATAAAGTTTGTGTTTCATCTTTGATGGCTTCTATGGAGATGCAGCATAATGATAGTATTGTTAAGTGCTTTGTAAATGGTCTACCAATTGAGGGACTACTATTCAAAGGATTAAGAGCATGTGCCTGCTTATTTCTTTTGCCATGGATGTATCCATTAGTAATTAGAGTTCTTCATTTTTGATGACATATGTGAGCTTTGAAGTCTGGAGTGAGCTTTTTGTTATGCAAATTAAACAGCTACATTAAAAATATCTTTTTAAACATTGATCTGCAATGTTATCTAAAAGGAACTGTACTCATGTCAGTGTTACTTTTTGAACTGTGAGGACTAGTATCTTCTTGTCTTATCTTATAAGCTATCATTTATGGGCAACATGGATATACTTGATAGGCTTTTGATAATTTCTTTGCTTGGCTCTTTTACTAACATTGTGCATGAAGTTTTCCCACTCTCATTGTTTTCTGACTTACTTTCTTCAGTAAAATGCTTTCGTTGTAATTATACTGCAGAAAAGTAAATGACTGTTTGTAACAGAAACACTTTGCTGTGAGGGTGGTGAGACACTGGAACAGGTTTCCCAGAGAGGCTGTGGATGCCCCAACCCTGGAAATGTTCAAGGTCAGGCTGGATTGGGCTCTGAGCAACCTGGTCTAGTGAAAGGTGTCCCTGCCTATGGCAGGGGGGGGTTGGAACTACGTGATCTTTAAGGTCCCTTCCAACCCAAGCCATTCCACTACTACTGTAATTTCTTTAGCCTATTCAAGGTTTAATAAACAAACTTGACTACCCTCTAATAACTTATTTTGCAGTTAGTATTTTGGCTAAAATACTAACTTGTATTATGTTACTATTTTGGCTAAAATTTTAGTTTGCTGAAGGGCTTTAAACATTTTTGGCATTGGCAAATTGAATGACTTTTCTGTGAAACAGGTTTGCCTTAAAATTTCATGCTATGTGCCTCTTTCTCTGCCCCATGTTTTGCATATCAGATTGACTTTGCTGGGTTTTTTTTCCCAATAACAGCACAGTTTGAACCTGAATGAATAACTCTATTTGCAGGTTTTCAAGTAGGCACAGTGTTTAAATCCTAAACTCAACTTCACCTTAAAATTGCAAACGTACTGATCTGAATTTTAAAATGTGAAGTTGAAGCTGCAGCTCCAGGAAAGGAGTACCACTAAATGGATACCGATGATTATTTGACTTAATTGTGTTTTCATATCACTTTGGGGGACTGTGAGCAAAACATGATTGACTTAGGAGTAAATTGCTACCCTTCAATTAAAAGCATACTTAAGAACTTTCTTTGAACTACAGGCTTCTACTTATTTGGTAAGGCTTCTCAGGCCATCTGTTATATTTGTAACATTATAAACCTGCTAAGGTTGTAAGGGGTCCTGTGTATGTGTCTTTGTTACCGTCTTTGGGATGGATGGTATAAGACAGTGGCTGTGATTAAACTTATATGTATGTGTGTGTACATAAATTGATACATATAATCCATGGCCTGAAGGGCAAGGTTATTTTTTTGTGCTTCAGAGTTGTGAATTTCATGCATGTTTTTCTGTCTTGTGGGAGGGGAGGCTTTGGGTAATGGCTGGACTATGGCTGTTCACAGGGTTTGTGATTCTGCAATTAGTGACTTGCCACAGTACAGGGGGTTTTTTAGTGTTTAGTGTAAGGGACTGTTACCTAAGAAGTGACTTTGTGGATGGGACTGTGGGATGTTAAAATGTCATTGTCCATTCTGTTTGCAAGCACATAACTGCTTTGTCTTGAATACTAGAAATAATTAGTCATCTAGGGGTCAGGAAGAAAGGTTTATTTTTCTATTGTTCTTGCATGGAGTACAATGCATCTTAATGACTTAAAACATTTTGGCAGGCTTGCTGAATTCCTCATGTGCTCTTTGGCTGTTGGCAGAGCCAACACTGGCATCTTTGTGTGTTGCAGAAGGTGATGCTCTGAATGCTTAGGCTTCTGCAAAGTGACCGACCGGCTGGCTTGCTCTGGCTTTAACATCTCTTTCTGTTACAGTCAGTTTGTTACTGAGATAGCAACTGATATAGTACAAAGTTTAGCAGGTAGTGAGTAAATCGGATTAAAATTATGGTTCTGGTTTCTCAGAACAGGGTAACACAGTTTAGGAAAGTAAACACAGTTTCAAGATTTGAATTCTTCATCTTTTAAAAAAGTATGTTAATCATGAACTTATTTTTAAGCTCTTAAACTTTGATGTTTTCATGAAAAGTGTAAAATTTTATGTCAATACTTGCATAGGAATTAGTTATTTAAGGAAACTGAAGTTACAGTTTGGAAGAGTAGTCATCTTGAACTGTTGTCTGTGACACTGAAGTAATTTCAGGTGCTCTCTTAGTGCCAGAGGACAGTTGGGTAGTTACGGCTTTGTGGATGGGAAATTTTAAGATCTCAAGTTCCAGTCTCAGTGTAGCTGCAAATCAGAGACAAAGGTACAAACTTACTAATCTTTCCTCTGTTTGAGCTTCAAGAGGCAATTTTTAAATAATTCTAACTTTCACTTTTTAATTCTTTCCTCAGAATGTGCTGTAGTAAATGATTTGATTTGTTTATATTTTTAGAACCAATTCTTCTCAGGTTGCTTTTGAAACCAGCCCTTCTCCTCTGGAGACTTTTCAGAAGTTAGCTGGTATGTTGTAAAGGTAGTCTGCTGAGCAAGTGAGAATTCAGTTTGGGTGCATCTATAGCTTGGGTCCCTCCCCTAGCACATTACACGATCAATTAACTGTTCAAGTCAGTTCCCTTAATGTTATAAGTATGTTGACACAGCATTGCATATAAGCAGTGAATTTTTTATCATCGCTGCTGCACTCACAAACTGTACTGTTCTCAGTACTTGTATTGAAGCTACAGATTACTTTTGGGGCATGGAACCTCACTAAGGTGTGTGAACTGCATGCCACTGTGGGGGCCCACAGAATACCTGCAGCAACTGTGGTAATAATTCAGGTTTTACCAATTCTAAATTCTAGAGAGATTGTTATAAACTTCTTAGACATTTAAGACTAGAAAACCAAATAGTGGGAACTCAGGTATACAATTAGCGATTCCTAGTCTGACTCTGGCAGAAGTATGTATTTCAGAAAGACATCCAGCATTCTTAGAATATTTCAGAGACAGTGAATAAGCGAATAGTTCCCCTTTTAACATTGGAGTGGATAACCATATTTCTTTTTAAAGTCTTGTTCTATTTCATTCATGTTTGTATGGTAGTTCTTATATCTTTCACTAAGTTGAACAGCTTTTCAGCACTGTATTTTCTTTTTAAGAAGGTAGTCTATATGCCATCACTTTAGCCTATCAAAAAAGATTGAACTCCAAGGTTTCTGCAATACATTCTCTCCCAATATTTTGGGTTTTTTGCTCAATATTATCTTTTCAACATTCTGTATTGCCACCTACTGAACCAAAACTGTTTGCCGAAGTAGTCATGTATGTTCCTATTTGTTTAGCTTTGCTCTTATATTCAAGAAGCCATAACTGATGAAACCTGGGGGGGAAAATGTTAATGTATGGGCTCTCATCACAGCTTATGTTTTGCAGTAATTTCAGAGCTTGAATTTTCTTACCTTCTTTTCAAAGGAATTATTGGCATTATTTATTTCTCCATATGTAACTTTATTCTTGCTTCTGCACAAAACAAATTTTGACAGAGTGGGATCTGCCTGCTAAACAGTTCATTACTCTTCTGTGACTGTGACCCTGCCAGCATAGCTTCTTCTACCTGGCTTTGTACTTTGTAGCATAAGTAATGTTCTTCCTACCTGCCATTTCTATGCTGCATAAGTCTTTCACAGAGGGTCGTTTGGGGAAAATCTATTTTAAATTTGTTTCTGCTTTTGGGGGGGGGAGGGGATTGTTCTGAATCATTATGCCAAGTGATCACTAAGCAATTAAGATAATGTTTTATTTTTATTCTAGTCAAAGAAAAAAAAGAAATCAAAGGGAGATGCTAAAACGGTTCAGGACATGTCTCGTCTCGATGGAAAGGAAGTTGATGAAGGTACTGAGCACAAACATACACAAACTGCAAATATTTCAGCTTAAATGCTGTTTAAGATTTACTTGTGTTTGGTTCATGAAGAAACTTAAAAAACTCATAACTCCATAGTCACAAATTGTCTGGAAATCTGATCTTTGAAAGAGCAGTATGTAGTAATGTCAGCTGATTTATTTAATTTTTTTTTTTTAGGTACTCTTACAGAAACAGCGAGGTTATGGATAGTAGGGTGCTCAGGTTATTCATGTTTTGCTCTGTGAAGCAAAGTATTGTCCCAGAAAAATTTACCTTTGGCCATTTGTGTGTGTCTTCTAACTGCTGTTGAAGCTGATTGGTTAAACTGTCCTCAGAGTTCAGTTTGATATGATGCAAGCTAAAAATCTTTCCTTCCTCTGTGACTGAGTGATGTTTTCATTTGGGTTGTGTTTTAGGAGCCTGGGAAACAAAAATCAGCAACAGAGAGAGGCGTCAGCAGCGTAAGCGAGACAAGGTGCTGAATGACGGTGGCTCAGGAGAATCAAATCTCCAGGGTATGGAAAATACAGTTACTGTATCCATTGAACAGCTGATGCCTACACCATCACTTCCAGTTGGTCTCAGAAAAAATAAAGGTATGGTGCTTGGTAGAGCTGTGAACGTGTCCTAGAAAGATAACTTCACCCAAATGCTTAAATAGTGACTCTGTTATGGATGATAGGTATATTTGGAGCTGAAACTCATGAGGAAATTATTTCAAGCTGTGGAAAAGTACTTTCTCATTGTGCAACACTCCCCCTTTTTTTTCCATATTTTTGGGGAAGTTAAGGAGAGTGTTTTGGAGTAAATGGCTGAGACTCTGGCCTTTATCCACACTGGTGCACTGTTGGTTGCTGCACAACTGCATAGGCATGTCCCTGTTCCTTCATTTATGCTCTGTGACTCTTCCCCTTTTTTCCAGAAACTTCAAAGGCATCCTCAGCACTGCTGCAGGCAGCACCAACTCCTTAACTTTTTGAGTGCTTCCTTGTGGGAAAGTTAGGTCCCTGAATTTCTCTTCAAAGATCATTCACTGCTTAAAATGTAGGCTTTTTTTTTTTCCAATGTAGATTTAGTAGTATCCTGTACTAAAGCTGTTCATAATGGTAAGGCACATGTGGCTGAGATTTTGTAGGCAGTTCCTATAGCTGAGGATGCAATAGATATGGCTGCTGCTGTAACAGAAGAAAAAGATTGCATGGGCTGGTTTAAAGCGTGTTTAGGCACAGGAATTCATATTTGGCTTAGACTGAGAAATAGATGCTTTAATTAAATGAAACTTGATGTTTTAACAAAGTGACAGAAAGACCGAGCCTAGCAGCTGCTGTATGTTGAAACAATTTATTGAAATTTGTGTGCCTCACCCTCCTGTTTTTTTGACAGTCATTTGCACCTTGACTGTGTAATTATTGCCCTGAGGACTAGAGCAGGGTTTCCCTGTTACCTTTTTTTTCCCCTGCCATTTACACAGAGCTTCAAAAAATTGTAGTTCCAACTGTCTCTATACATTGTTGCTAACCATAACTACTGTAACCTCTCCAGTCGGAGTCTATTATGTATCATGTTTTTATGTATCTTATGTATCACCTTGTTTAAGACTAATCTAAAAAGAATTCAGCTGTATCTAGTGTTTTCGTGGTAAAGTAAAAGCTAGAAATAGTTACAGGTCAGTAATACTTAGAGCCACCCTTTGCTTGAAAATGACAAGCCTGTGTTTTAGATTTCTGCTCTTCATTTATTGGGAAAGTAGCTGAAGTTCTTTGAAATCAGCAGTTACTTCATTTATGGATCTAAGTCAGTGTGACTTCATTCTGTCTGCAACATAAACACAAATAATAAAAAATCGAGCATTTTAATTTTATTCTTAAATGTTCTGGAATTGTCTTAGTTTACTGTGAGGTACTAATATATTTCTTTTCTTTTCTTAAAATATTAGTAATAGATGCTCTATCAGAAGATTTTTACAGGTGTTGCTGCTTGAAAAAGCTTCATCTAACTTTGTTTCCTCTTACTTCTTAATCAGGTGATGCACTTTTGAATGCACAGATTAACAGCTCTAAACCTGCAAAGGGGGAGTCATCAATTCCACAAGGTAAAAAGTTTTCATTATTGGGCATCCTACGTAACTAGAGAAGTATTTTACAGAAGTGAAAACAGCAACTGTCTGTGCAGGATTTTGAGCAGCTACTGACAAGGAACTTTACTATACGTCTGGCTCTTTCAACTATGCAAATGTTATACTTCTACATTGCAGTTACTTCTTAAGAAGTTGAAAACAGTCTGTAACATGTAGAAATACAACTCAGTATCTAGAATTTTCAAACAGATTACCTCTTACAAAAATGTTTATGTACAGAACAGTAACGTGTATTTTTAAACTCTGCTGAAAAATTCTTAATGCTAGCTTTTCAAACTTACTCATTTCTTTGTGTTAATGAATTATTTGCTTAAGGAAAACCCTGGTATAGATAACTGCAAAGAGCACACAAGTCCTGGTTATTGTTTTTACTAGTTTTAGATTGTATACACAAGTAACTTAGTTCTTTACATGCTCCTTTGAGATGCATAAATACAGTCATTTTGAAAGTTCTTAAATATAAATGCATGTTTATAAAAGAATATACTTGATATATGTCACACACATAACTTAAAATATTTGACTAATGAATCTTAGCAGTTTTCTAATAAGGAATACTGCTGTAATAATACTTGAAGTAAATTCGTTTGATGTAATGAAATCAAGATGGTTGTTTCATATCATATAGCCAACATCAGTTGTGTTGCTTTAATGAAAAGTAGCTAGTGTAAGTAAGCGAGTCAATAAATGAGTTATTAAAAGCACTCAGATCCAGCAAGTTAATCCCTTTGCTTGTTTTTGAGAGCTTTACTTCACATGCAGACTTCCTGTACCATCACACAGATGGGGGGAGCTGTATTCTTCAGCGAAACCTAATGGGGGGACAGGAGGCTATAATCAAGTTTCAGTAAGGGTAAACTCTGACAGGCCTCAAGGAAAAAAGTTCTTTATTATAAAGTTCAAAGCATCTCTGGGCAATCAGCCTTTATGGTTTCCAGAACTTCCATAATGTAGTATAATGTTGAAGTTAGCTGTGCATTGAGCAGAAAGTGGGACTAGGTGACTTTGAGAGATCCTTTTCAGTCTTAAGTTTTCTGTGATTCAGTAAAAACTTGTTGGTCATTTAGAAGGTAAAGTTTTTGACAGAGTATTATAATAAACAGAGAGTAATCAAGCTCATGCATCGGGACCTCAGTTGCCTTTTTGCGAGGTTGCAAAAAGGTTTTTCTACCAACTACAGTCTGGATTTTGTCTGTTCAGTATTCTTCTTGTTGCCTTTCCCTAAGACTTCATATTACCCTAGGAGTTGACTGACAGGAGCAATGCTAGTGCTGTGGAGAAAGGGCAGTGGTTTTTGTACAGCAGTGGTGACCTTACAGA
The DNA here is from genome assembly GCF_008360975.1 of Lichenostomus cassidix. Taxonomy (NCBI): domain Eukaryota; kingdom Metazoa; phylum Chordata; class Aves; order Passeriformes; family Meliphagidae; genus Lichenostomus; species Lichenostomus cassidix. Next base: position 129,608,561 of record NC_139482.1, read on the forward strand.
TGTCTGTGTTTGGAATTGATTTGTCTGAGAAAATCTAGTTATATCTCACCTAATTAATTCTATGTCAGTGAGGCCACCTTGTATTGGGCATGTTCATGCTGCCTGAGCTACAAGTTCATTTGAGAAATAAAATGCTTGGTCTGTTGGCATATGATATTGACTTGTGCAGCAGGGTTTGGCTTACTGTTTTAGTGTCATGCTTGTAATATACAAATATTTCTTAATTGCTTTAAAAGAGCAGTTTTTTTGGCTTTGCACTGCACATAGAAAAAGGTAATTTGATATCCAAAATGCTTTGAGAAAGGTTTGTGATGTACAGTAGGTGAGGCTGGGTGTACTAGCACTTATATTTTGTAGGGACAAAAATTTAAACTTTTATTATGATTTTTGTCTCAATGTACTGCTGACTTGTGGAAGTATACAGTAAACTTGCAGTGGCTAGTAATTTCTCATCACGATCACATGTAACAGACTCATGCAGTGTTGTGGTCTTCTACCTTCGTGTAACATGAAATATGTTACTTATAAATTATTTTGAGTGCTAGTATGATTTTTATCTCTAATTGTGATGGACTCTATGGTAATGAGTCTGTGGTAGTAACTCTGTGACTGTGCTCTTTGTAAATCCTATGTAGTGTTTGGGAAATATTATCTAATACTTGAGAATTTCATCTACGTCCTGCTTGGAGAACTGCTGCATACAGTTATGAAACAGAAAATATTCTCCATTTAGTGCATGGGCTTTTCCACAAGTCATCACCATACTCTGTAAGAGAAATTAGCCGACAGTGTTGAAAGCACCCTCCCCACCCCTTTTTTTAATCTTAGAGGCACCAGTTCACCAATACATCAGGCCTATAAAGAAAGGGATAAGGAAATAGAGTGCAGTTGGTGCTGTTTTTCCCTCACTCTTCAAGTCAGTAGGCAGATGGTATATATCATCTGAACTGGAAAATCAGCTGAGACAGAGCAGTAGCTCTGTCAGTGTCACACTGGTGTAGCAAAGCTGCTGTTCATTTGGGGTTTTTTATTAAGTGAGTGTGCATGTAAGTGATATTTTAATTCTTCATCCAGTTCTTATTTTAAGTAATGTTTTCATTATTTTATTCAAGTTTCTTCAGGATTGAGTGAAAGCCATACAGTAAATGGGGGAAGCTGGAATGAGAAGTCTGTAAAAATCTCCTCGCAGATAGGTGTAGGGGAGGAGAAATGGACATCTGTTCCTTCAACTGCAGCTGGGAAGAGGAAGCCTGAGACATTGGCTTGGGGCCAAGACACTGGAGATGCTAATGGGAATGGAAAGGACTGGGGTGTACCCCTGGTGGGCAGGCCCTGGAAAGAGCGTTCTTTGTTCACTCCTATTGGTAAGCTATTTTGAAGAACTTGCTTCATGTAAGCATTTTTACAAAAATGTATTTTTTAGTAGTCGATCTCTGAAATATTTTTGTTTATATATTAAAAGAATCTTGGTGTGGTCTAATGAAATGGTAACTGAACTCTTTCTGTTTACTGTAAGTTCTGATGGCTTAGCATCTGTGTCTCTGTGTACAGTTAAACTGGGTTTTTTGAGTGTATCTGACAAAATTACTTCTGTGAAGGAATTCAATGTTTTATATAACTTTCATAGAGTTCTGAAGATGATTACTAAGCCATTTTGAAGTGTAACTTCTTTTAAATAATGTCTTAAAACCCAGGTTGTAAGTCTGTTCTGTTGATCCAGCATGATCAAATCAACTGTGTTTGGTTTTTGCAGGTATTTTTTAGGCCGTAGGCATAAAGGTTGTTCAGTTCTTGTGACATTTAGTGTTATGCAGTTCTTCTCATTAGAAACTTTTTTAGTGTTCAGTACAGCTTTCTGCCTCCATCACTTGTGCTGTCCATCGTAATAATGGAGAAGAGATTTCTTGTTTTCTCTGTGGACAACAATTATTAACTTACTAGTCAATGCTGTGACATGGCCCTTCCCACTGTTTGGTCTAAGTAATCTTCATCTCTTCTGGAAAGCAGTGTGCCTTTGTAGTCAGCAGTGTTACTTTATCTTGTCTTAAACCCCAGCCAACAGCCAAGCCCCACGCAGCCATTCGCTCACTCTCCCACCAGCAGGATGGGGGAGACAATTGGAAGGATAAAAGCTGGAAAATTCATGGGTTGACATAAGGACAATTTAATAGGGAAAGCAAAAGCCATGCATACAAGCAAAGCAAGGAAATAATTCTTTACTTCCCATGGGCCGGCAGGTGTTCAGCCATCTCCAGGAGAGCAGGGATCAATCACGTGTGACAGTGTCTTGTGAAGACAAACGCCGTAACTCCAAATGTCCCTTCCTCCTCCTTCCCCCCACTTTATATACTGATGCCACATGGTAGGGAATATTCCTTTGGCTAGCTGGGGTCAGCTGTGCAGGCTGTGTCTCTTTCCAACTACTTGTTGGGAAGACAAGCCCCAGCCGTGTTGCTGCCTGTGATACAGGAAGTGAAAAAGGCCTTGACTGTGTGTGAGCACTGCTCAGCAATAACAAAAGCATCGCTATATTATCAATCTTGTTTTCAGCACAAATCCAAAACACAGCCCTACACCAGCCATAATCTGCAGAAGTCTAGACCTTTTATTTCTCTGGCATATCTTGAAATGGAGTTCCTAAGGCTAGATCTGATACACCCTTGGAAGCTTTACTGTTGCCAAGTAGAAGCAAAGGGTTTTTTTTCATGTTCTGGCTAGATGTGTTCTGATATATATTCTAATAAGGCAGTTCTTAGTGGCTGTGACCAGCCTTTTGTTGGTTTAGTTACTGAGATACATCATGTCTGACCAGGCTGAATTGCTTCTGGTAAAATGACTAATTTTGTGGGTGAAGGGGGAGCAGTGAAAGTCTTTCATGATGACTTGACTAATGCTTTCAACACTGTCTGTCACGATGTTATTGTATCCAAGCTAGAAGTGTTGGAAAACTAATCAGGCCCAAGGTAATTTTTAGAAAGTCCTACTCTCCCTGGAGGCTGGTAACAAGAGGAATATCACAGGGCTGTACTTAAAACTGTCCTGTTTATAGTCTTTGTAAGTGACCTGGAGGAGGCAACCTTGTCATTCACATCCAGTTTCCAGATTACACCAGACTTAAACAGGGAGGCAGGAATCAGCTGAAACAGTCCAGATCAGGGATCCCATCCAGAAGCACCTAAACCTGATGGAATAATGGGCGAACAAGAAACCAAGGAAGTTCAGTGAGGACAAATGTGAAGTGCTGAATCTGGGTTGGAAGCAGCCCTGGCTGGATATTGACTGCCTGGATTGCAGCTTTGTGGACAAGGGGTCTTGGTGGGCACCAAGTTGAATATGAGCCAGCAAGGGACACCAGCAGTATTCTGGGATGCGTTAACACAGGAGTCAGTAATTGGGGGATAGTGTTTGTCTAGTTTTTGGACAACATTGGGAACACCTGTCCAGTTTTTAGCCCCTTCTCCAATTAAGTAAATGTAATTCTAAATAAAAGCCGCTAGTAGTTTTTATTTAAAATCACATTATAACTAGGTCTTTCTTTGGACACATTACCACCACTGACTATTTCTGCTTATTTTCTGCCTTACATTTAACAGTCAAGTATGCCTTCATTTTTAAGCAGTGTCTCCTATTTGTCAAAAATTTTTTGGAATTTCATTCTATTCTTTAACATATATATATGTTTAAAATTTACTCCAAGCTGTGTTCCAGCTAGTGTGCTTTTTCAAAACTTAATGATTGCACTAATGGGAGGAATAATAGTATGGGGCTCAAAAAACAATTCACTTTTCTTTTGTGAGAAGTTTATATATAGAAAAGACTGTAAAGGGAAGATGATCTTGGAAAGCTTGAAAATTGTTTCAGGCTGTGTGTTCATAAAGTCACATCTCTGTCAGCACTGATTAACACCCTCAGTTGTGTGAAAATGTCCTCATGGTTGGACCACTTTTTCTGATGTGATTCATAATTAAATAGTTGCATTTTCATCATTGCCAGCAGTGTGTGAATTTTTTTGTTTCTTTTTTCTCCCCTTCCCCCACAGCTGCTTGGAATGTGGACGCAAGGATTAATACCTCTGAACAGAATTCTACTTCTTTCTCGTCATTTGGATTAACTCCTGGAGTTTCTGGTATGTGTGCCTTTCGAAAGATTTTTCCACTCTCTTCTACTCCACCAGGTGGAATAGAGTTTGCCAAGTGTTACTAATATGCATTTTCTCATTTTTCTTTGAAAATATTACTGTAAAGATGTGAAAGACACTTGAAAAGCTATTTTGTTGTGCTGAAATTATGCAGTAAAGTAACTGTTTTAAATGAATAATCAAAAGCTAGATCAATCACAGAGTAATAGTAAGAAGGTTGGAACTAGAGGGGGTTGGAATGAGATGATCTTTAAGGTATGTTCTAACCCAAATCATTGTATGATTCTGTGATTTCTTATTTAGCCTTCCTGTTTGTGTGTTCAGTCTAAATGATGGGCATAAGGGATTGCTCAGTGTTACAATGTCTCAAGTTAGAGATCTGAAGATTTCTTTCTGGTAAAGCCCATTAACCCCAGTCTTCTGTGAGGTTTGTTATTTGATGATTCAGATTTTTCCCATCAAGGGGAAAAACTACTTGTAGATTTAGTACTTGAAAAACTGCTTTCAAAATATGTTCCATAGGCAGGATTTGAAGTCTTGAGGCTTTTCTTGGTATGACAAACGGAAATGCTGAGCTCTGGGGTTTTCTTTTTTGAAGAGTGAAATTGCTATAGAGTGCAAACCTGGCTTCATATATAAATCTTGTGTGCTAAATAACTAACATAAGTCCTGCAATGATTTGTTGTACAATAAAGGATCGTATGCCAGATTTTCTGCTCTTCCTTACTTACGTGATGAGCTTGGCATGGGATTTTTATTTTCAGAAGTAGCTGGTCAAGTGCTTATGCACTTTGGCTATATTTGCTTGTGTTGTAGTTTACAGGCTTTTAACATTTGAGCTCAAGCTCAGTGTCCAGAGTCTTAATGGTACAGAAAGTTTCAATTAAAAAAAAATCCCAAGCAGCCACCTGAATCCAAGTTCAATCTCTAAGCTAAAACTTTAAAAAGTTTATTAGGATGGTAGACTGAGATAAGGTTCAGCTGCAATACCACCATTTCAACTTTGAGAGAAGTATGGAAAAGTGAAGTATATTTGTTGTGTTCAATGCAACTTAGCCAACAACGTTGTAATGCAGTGTGACCACAAAAGAAATGAGAACATGCCCGTGTTTCTGTCATCCGAGGTATCTTTTGCAGAAGTGTATGTAACATAGAGACCCAAGTCCTATTTAAACTGAATTCAGAAGTGTTATACAGTAATATGTAATTTCTTTCATTCTTACAATTAAGTTTTTGTTTTACTTTTTTATGAAGTGGTTTCTGTTTGTTTTTTATTTTTCTAAAAACAATGATGTTAGATGTGTAACACTTTCTGTTATCATGACTGCTATTGGCCTTACTGTTGTTCCTTCTGCTGCTTTTATGTTCTTGAAAACTTTTACTTTAAATGAGAATTGGATTCTTAGTAATGTGTAATTTAATTGTTTGATCTGCAATGTAATTAGTGAAGTCTCTTTCTAGTAATCTTTTCTTTTAAGCTTTTCCCTGTAAGAATCCTTATAAGGCTTCTTAGGGTAACAATTGTATTACCCATAAAATTTCATTGTATTTTTCGGCTTGAGGAGACTGCTTTTACTGACCCTTCTTATATCTTTTTATCTTCTTTTCATTACTTTGTCTTCCTTTTTCAGCTTCTTTGTTTTCTGAATATACCTCATGCACAAGAGCCTACTAGTTCTTCTGTCCTTTGCAGTCCTCAGAATCTGGCATTTTTCTTTGAGCCTTTTGTCTTCCTTTCCTACTTTGGTTTGACTTCTTTCCCCAAGAAAACTTCAGGAAGCTTGCTAACTTACAAGTACAATTTTATTTCTTCCCTTTCAGGATCCAACAGTGAATCGGTTTCTCAGGCTGGTACTTCTGATTTTCAGTGGGATTTAAGTCATGCTCAACCCCCTGTTGATGACGAATGGTCTGGGTTAAGTATGTTCATCTCAAATGTTCATTAACAAAATGTTGTTAGTAACTGTTAATGTGTAGCTATTTATATTAGCTACTTGTATTGGACAGTGGTGGGTGCCAGGAAAAACCTGGAATGTTTGACTTCTGTAAAGCTAATGGACAGTTGGAAGGAATTAGGAAAAAATATTTTGATTAATTCTGATAGAAAATGGTTAATTTTTAGGGAAAATATTTGGATATCCAAACTCAGAAGTGAGAGAGCTCATGCATTTTAAGGTAGTTCTGGCTTTTGCTAGAAAAATCTTCGGAATAAATTAAAACAGTCTTGCTGCAAATTATGAGAAAAATCTACTGCAAGTCTGCAAGATATGTATTTAGTAGATAGAATTTGAGTCAGTTTAACATGTTTGTACCTTACTGAAAAGTTAACATGACATAAGGCTCTTGTATTTAATCTAAGTTGCTTTTTCATTTAGCAAACATCAGGAAGTTCTTATGTATATAGGAAGCATATACAGGGTAGAAATAACTGAAATTACTTGGTAGTTGTAGTGAAATTGGTGTTTACTCCCCAGTTTCTCATCCCTGTTTATGAAAAAGTTTAGTGCATCTCATTAGGGAATTGATCTGAAAAATTGTTCCAAAAGTTGACAAAAGCAGCCTTGCATGTTACCTTCTGTCTAGGAACAACTTCTTGCAGTTAAGTGAGTGCAAAATTGGAATAGATTGATGCAGTCCTTGACTCGACCACTGTTGGCATGACTGCTCTGATACTAGATAATTTTGAAACTTACCTTTTGTGTTTTATCTGGTTTAAGGATAAGGGAAGCACATTTCAGTTAACCATTTGAAAGTCATCTGTTTTACATTTTATCAAAAGCATAATTGATTCACATATCTGAGCATAGAGTGTTTATGGCTGAAGCTTCTGTTAAATAGAGAATTTTGTCATAGTTGTCAACAAATTGAAGGATATACTAACAGAAGTGGGCAAATACAAGATTAGGCCAGTGTGATACACAGATACACCTTACTGCTTTATTCGGATCAAGACAAGGAAAGGATCAAGACAAGGAAATTAACTATGTACAAATACTGCTAGTTTTCATTATTAATAAGAATGGATTTTTTTCATAAGCAACTGTTGACAGGACAGTAGATAAGCTGAAAAGTGTTGAGTCATAATTGCTTTTTTCAAATCAGCAAATTTTAGCAGCTGAAGTAGGTGTAATTAAGATAACATTTTTATTAGAAAAGTTTCTAAGTATTTTATTCTAACAAATCTTAGGATCTCTTAGTGTATTTTTGGCTTCATAATGTTTGCCAGTAAATTTAATTTGGTTTATTACTGCTTTTTAGTTTGACTTAATTTTCAGTTATTTGAATTGAATCCCACCATAGTTGGCAGACCAAGTTTGCCTCTTCTTCAATTTGGTATAGACTGGGGGTAGAAATATTTGTCATATTAATGTAAATATGAAATGGAAATGGGATCTTTTACAACTTACTCTGTTTTAAAATTGGCTTGCTGTAACTTTCTCCCAGTCGAAGACTTAGTTCTTTGCTTCAGATAGTTTTAATTTTTATGTAACTGACCCTTTAAACCTATCATTCCATCATAAATGACCAATAAATTAGAGAATGGACTTAAGAGTCTTAGGAAAAATAGGTTGCTAAAAATGTCAGTGTTGTAAGATTACTTTTGAATGAGTAAGATTTACAGTTGCAGATATATCACTCGTAATGGCATCTTACTAAGGTAAGATTGATCAGTGTTTAATTTTTTCACAAGCAAGGAAGAAGGTACTGAGAACAGTTTAAGATAGAGAACGACTTACTTTTGTCCCTCTTCATATAATTTAGAAAAATACCTTGAAGCAATTGCATCTAGCTAGATGCTGCTGTGATTAGGTTCTGTAAAATCACTGTCATACCTGTTACTTTAAAACGTCCTCCACTTACTGATGAAGTCCTTACATTTTTTCAGAAATACAGGAAATTACTATTATATCTTGATATGAAGAAGTGGGTTTATACATAAGGGTTTTTTCATTTTTAAACTGGAAAAGGGCACCTGTAGAGTAAGGCAATATTCCTGAAAAAACTTTTAATCTTTGTAGATGGACTTTCTTCAGCTGATCCAAGCTCTGATTGGAATGCACCAGCAGAAGAGTGGGGAAACTGGGTAGATGAAGAAAAAGTTGCTTCTATTTCTCAGCGTGAAGAAAGATCTGACACTCAGAAGGTAAAAGGTGGTATTTTCTTCTTAGCTCCAAGACTTTGTCCTTACCACTGCCATTTCTTAAAGTAACCTGAAGACTAATAAGTGCAATTTCTCATGGCTGTTGCACTGATAAGAGTAGCACAACTGTGTTTGCTGTGTACACAGAGAAGGAAAACACCAAATGTTACTGAGAGGAGAGAAGTTGCTTAGCTCCATGTTAAACCTTTCTGTCTTACCATAAATGGTAAGGATTACTTTATCAGTATAGACTGAGAGTATTTAGATGTATTTTTACAAATACTTCTTGACAATATTTAATTCTCAGTATAAAAACAGCATTCCCCTGCCACCAGTGCCTGGTGCTCTGTTGCATTTTCCATTCCCAACTCCTCTACTAGATGGCATGTGAAAAATGTGGTCTTTCTAAAATGAACTGAACAGAAAAGACTGTTCATTTACACTTGTACATGCAATTAAATTCCTCATAGCTATTAATTTATGTTCCATTGTCATTTTAAATGCTAAATACCTTCTCCCATCTGAAGATTTCAGATAAGGAAAGAGAAAAAGCAGAGCCAATTCTTCAGAGTTCTACAAGTGGCAAATCCAAGAAAAAGAAGAAGAAAAAGAAGAAGCAGGGTGAAGAAGCTAACTCTCCTGCACAGGTAAAATCTTAATGGTTTAAAAGGCAATTGTGAGGAATTCACAAAATTGCCTTATCTTTGGATATTAGTCTCTTGAACGAAAATTATTTTAGGGAAATTATTTCTTTATGGGGTTGGATTGTCTTAATATTTTTCCTCAGGAGTTAAAGTAATTCTTCTTTTACTAGTATTTCCTTAATTTGTTGTATTCACAAGTCGAACATGGGATAATTTGTAATTTTGCTGGATTTATGAAAAGCACGAAATACATGAAAAGTATTTATCCTGACTTATTTATTTTCTATCAAATTGGGATTCTGTACCGTAGGGATGCTTCCAGGAGGAACTGTCCTCTGCATGGGAACCCTTGTCATGTCTTTTGAAAGACAGCTGCCTTGGTGAATACAGCTTGTTAGGAGAACGAAAGAAATGGAAGCTTTCTCTTAAGCTGTCTTCAAGTACAGTTGTGTGAGAACGTAATGGTTTTCTGAAGTACTGTTTTAATTTGCTTTATGTGAAATGGTAAATCCCAATGCTCCCAACTCAGTAGGTAGAGCTACTCTGTGAGTCAGATTTCAGTGAGGGAAAGAATATTTTCAAACTGAGGATGGTTGGAGTTTTCTGTGTTACTTAAATAACTTTTGAAGAATTACATTGAAACAGATTCGTAAAAATAGCAAAAGCATATTGACTTCACATGGCAATTGAATCATGTTTGAATAGATGAAAACAAGTACTTTCCTAATGGGAGAATTCTTCTAATGACTTATGATCTGAATTCATCCTGCTTGTGCTTGTAGTGACAGCCATTCATAGTTTACATGCTTTACAAAATTATCAATGTTCAATGGAATGTGACTAGATAAATTAGAGAGAGAGGGAAAGCAAAAACTTCAGTCATACTTGCTTTGGACTTGCTTTTATGGTTATCTCACTTTCAGTTTATTAAAAGAGTTCTAAAACATTCAGTTCCTGTTAGATAAAATTTTATTTTCAAGTTGTCTGTATACAGGTGGAGCTTCCCTTGTTTCTTTTGAGGCAAATGCAATCTGGGAGCACTAGGGCTGCAGCTTTTTTGTAATTGAAATCTGTTCTGGTCTCAGCGATGACTCTAAGTGTAAGTGAAGATTAGTAGGTTATGGTTAACAGGTGTTTGTGAGTGTCCTACATGAATCTTAAGGTCAATGAGAGCATTCTGAATTTTTTTTTCCATTGCTTGTGAGCTGCCTTTTAAGTTATATATGTCAAGTGGAGTCCTACTTTCTATATTAACCTTTCTATATTAACATGATTGGATTTGTTTATTCTACTCATTGGTCTCCATTCCAATTTTGTTAGTTTCAGTCCATCAGTCTATGATGTCATCGGTTTACAGATAAGAATTTTTTTGTATTAAATTTTTATGTAAAATCGGGAATTTTGCTTGATAGGAGCATACTGAACTGCTAATACATCACAGAAGTAATTCTTGTTTTAACAGTTCAGTAATTTAACTTGCCAGTCCTACTTCAAACTCATTTAAAATTTGTATATTTATCCTCTGAAAATTGAAAATGTTCATTTAAACAGCTTCATGTTTCTCATTGATTATACTTAAATGTTCACAGTCATTTGTTGACTTCAGTGTTTGTCAAGGCAGTAGAAACTGAAGAGCTTGGAGTAAGCCAGTATGTGTTCCTTCCTGTCAAGAATCAACAGACTTAGGCTGTTTGTGCATTTTCATGAGGTTCCAGTTGAAATAAGTGAAGGAATAGTGTTTCCAATTTAAAATAAGACACCTCTTCACTACCACAGGATTCTTCTAGTGCCACAAACAGGTGTAACTACTCTAATTCCACATTGAAAATTAAAACTTTATGCTAGAGTGTGTTAAGGAGTAAAGGTTGAGACTGTTGGATACTTTGGATATATTTTCAGTTTCTGAACTGAGGTTTATTTTGCAGACTTTTATGGCAAACTAAACTGGGTTACAAAAATATTAAAGTGTAATAATGATAGAAAACTATACAGGTTAATATGCAGAGTTTGCATTTTGAAACTTGTAACAAAGCAGAAAACTGAAAGCAGTCAAGGAATTGTGATACTTTTGCAAAGTGTTCAGAGTAAATTCAGTTTAATATCACTTTCTTAAAATTTAACAGGAGTGTGAAGTGTAGCTCATGCTGAGATTGGGTTTTTTGTTAGCAAATTGCATGAAGAGTACTGCTTTCTGAGCTTTATTGGGTTCTGTGGGTATTTTTTTATTATGTTGTTCTATAAATTTTGAGTGTTGGCATAGGATAGTATGAGCCCACTCCTTTAATTATTCTTTTTGATAGATTTTCTTAGTTATAGAAGCTGATTATAGCAACAAAACTCACTCACAGGGGAGAAGAGTCAGAGCTTCAGTGCAAACACAGGCTCTTCTTTTTTCCCCCTCCCACTCCCCTTTTTGTAGGATGCTGAAGAACTGGATAGAGAAGCTGGAGAGGAATTTCAGGCGGATACCTCAAAAGTTCAACCACAGCAGGAAAGAGCTTTTTTGAAGACCATAAGTACTAGTGAACCAGCTAAGGTAGGGATGCAAAATTTGATTTATGTTACAATTTGATTAGAAGTGCTCAAGTCCTTTGAAAAATTATTTTGTGTAGATAAGGTTACAGTAAGAATACTGTTTCCAGCTGTATGTTTATGAGTGTAAAGGTAATTGAGCCATGGAATTTTAGGTAGATGTCAGTTACAAGTTTAAAAAAGTATGTCTACTCTGAAAAGCAGTATCTTCCAAATCAGTAGTCACTTCCTTTACTGGCAAGTTACTTTCTTGTTGGAATATTCAAGCAATGGACTAAAACTTTGAAATGTAGAAACCAAAGAACTAATAGGTCTGAGCACAGGACTGGTAGCATGTTCTGGTGTTATGTTGCAACAGAAGGAAGTTTTACTAACTTAATACATTCTAAGTTAAATGCAGTCTAAAATTGATTTTTGATAGCAATACTAAGCTTAGTGACGAAATAAGAAAAGGTGTTATTAGAACCAATTTCCAAACTGACTGTCTGGTTCAGCTCACAGTTGAAACATATTCTAGGGAATACAAACTCTCTTTGAATCTTTATCCAAATAACCACTTTCTTAGATACTGCTACCCTATGAAGCATCACATTCTAGGAGGGTATAAAATACTTAATATTTATAGTGGCATTGATTTTTTTGGCTTCCATAAAGAGTGACCCTTACTGGTGACACAGCAGTTTGGTAGCAGAGAGTATACGCCAGAATACTGAGTTCAAATTTTTAATTGCTAAACATTAGTTTCCTAAGAACAATGAGGTCTTAAGAGTCAAATGAAAAAAATAGAATGAAATCTTTTACAAGAGGCTTCAGGTCACCAAATAAAAAGTACAGAAATGTGTTGAATATATCTTGAAAAGCACATTCAGACATACTTAAAGCTTACTCTAAATATCCTGCATCAAAGCAGAGCTTTACTACAACTATTTACTACAACTGATTAGTTTAGCTCAACCTTTAGTCAAGGTTAGCAACAACTGCCTGTTCTATCTAGTGTATTATTGGGGGTTTTGGTGGTTTTTTTGAAGCTGTGTTTGAAAAGGCATGTGCCTGTGTATGCAAGTGGCTTTATTCCTGGTAGTGTGAGTTTGTTTTTTTTTTTTTTAACAAGGGGGTTTTTTTAAAGCAAATGCATTGTTTTATTTTAGGCACTTTAGTTGAAAATGTGTAGACTGAAAATTTGGATTTTCACATCAGGGGCGAGGTGGCTTGATTTCTAGAAAAAGGCATACTGGTGCTTCCTGGAAGACTATAGCTTTTTCTGTTCAGAAATCTAAATTGATTTGAAAAATACCTGCAGTTAGATTTTTTGTTTGTTTGTTTGTTTTTTGTTGGGTTTTTTTTGTTTCTCTCACAAGCGTTTGGGACTGCTAAAATACAAGTCCAGTTTCAGTACACTTTGCTCGATGCTTTACTGGTAATAATTATACTGAACTTCCTAGGTGGTTTGATAGCATCTCATGTAGACCTACACTGCACTATTGTTGAGGGGCTTGAGAGCTTCTGTTACTCTTGAATCTTAAATTCAGTCTGTTCATATGTGTGTCTGTGTATAGCTGTGTAAGTGGTAACTGTGAAACAAGTAATATTCTGTATTAAACTTTTTTTGAGGGCAAAGCACAAAACTATTACTAACATTCTCTGGAACTGGAGTTGATAAAGGACAGCTTGGGAATTGTTGTATCTGACAGTGCAGATGGTCTGTCAGTCTTTATCAAGCTTCCTTGAGATCAGATTTGGCTTCATTGTAATTTCACACATGCAAAGACACCTTCCATTATTGTTTGACTTGGCTGTTGCAAAAAGGTCTAGAGACAGTCTGTGACTGATGTGTGAAATGGATTACTTGAGTTCCCAAGGCAGGTAATCTAGTCTTAAGCAAATGCTCCAAAGTCTGAGAATGAAATATAGGGAAAAATAAACTGAGTACAAGTAAGTTATTCAGTATATCCTGAGAAACATTAGAAGTAGCAGAACATTGAACCTTGTGTTCGCCATCACACTATCTGGTGATGATATTTCTCCCGTGGCTATACATTGGGCTGCATTGAAACCTTCTGGATTTTATCAGCAGGCCCAAGTTTTAAATGCTGCATGTACCTCTATCATTACATTCACAGTAATACTGCATTCTGTAACATTCAAGCTGCAACATGTTTCTTAGCCAACCCATGAGAGCAGAGCTATAATTGAGTTGCTCTACCTGCTGGTGAAGTTTGATTGTCCTAACAAAACGGATACCAATAATTACCTTAATTTATTTCCTTGCACGGGAAACTTTGTGTTCTCTTATTTTGGAAACTACATTTCAGTTTGTTACGTTCACTATATTTATGTATTTGATATTTATCACTGTATTTATGTAGCTGATGACTGCTAACCATTAGATAACATTAGAATTGGCTGAGTTTGGAATTCCTGTAGGACAGGGCTTCATTTTATCAGCATGGTTGATGTATAAAAACATTTGCAATTACTAATTTTTCAGTAGACAGAGAAATACTGCAATTATAGATAACAAAAAAACTTGTTTCAGTCAATGTGTAAGGGCACAGCAAACTATTCATGAAAGGTTAGAGAACTGCTGTCCTTGAAATTCATGTCTTGTTTTTTTTCAGTCAAAGCTGTTTAATTTCTTGCTTAGTGTGATACAATTAAAAGAAATTTGTATCCTTTTGTTCTTTTGGATATTCTGACTGCATTTTTGAGATGCTTACATTATAGTGATGGAAACAGTACAAACTGGTGACTATAATGTAGGATCTGTACCTCTGCATCCAGGGATATAGAGTTCAGTGTTTGTTTTTCATAGTTCAAGGTCTTTGCTGTTGTGACACAACTGCAGCTCTGATTTCTTAATAACATCTCGAAGTTTGGGGTTTATTGCTTGGCTGAGACACTGTGTTCTAATGCATTCTTTTTTGAAGTCTTGTCATTTGGTGACTTGCTGTGGGGTCTTATGTTTTTTATGTTCTGATTTTCCTATTGGAATGCCAAAATGGGGTTTTTCTGTTTAACTTTAATTACAACAAATGCTACACACTAGGCTACAGTTACATTTTGTCTCTGTAGTGGGAGCCTTCAAAATTTTCTAGATAATTGAAAAATACAATTACCTCTTACTTGGCAGTTATTTCTGCAGTCATTTCCACTGAAATACTTGCTGACCACTCTTACAAATACTTGTTATTCTACTATAAGCACAGAGAGTTTTTTGAGCACTTTATAGGAATGACTGGAGATGCTTTTTGTTTGATTTGTTTGAATTTTGAGTTATCTATTTGGGCCTGTGTAACTTGTCTGTTTGCGTTGCAACCAAATGCATACATGTCACTGTTTTACATTTCTGTTGAATATTGTAGAATATTTTTAGGATCTTGGTGATTTATGGATTGGTCTCCCTTTCTTTGCATGTGCTGTATTCTAGGAATTAATTTGTGTCATTTATCTTTGCTTGTATGCAATTAAAAATTTTGGCACTAGATGGCAGTCACAGTATTACAGCCTCCATTTAAAATTTTTAAGGATTTTAATATTGTCTTAATTTTTCAATGCCATCTTCTCAGCAGCTGCTAAGTATACTGCCAAAATAACACCATATAAGAGTTTTTACTTTTGTATAACTTTAAAAACTTCTGGAAACTTTTTTTTGTTTGTTTCTCAAATAGTCTGAGGAGGCTCCTTCGCTTGCTGTTTCTACTGAGCCATCTGTAATTGTATCAGAGAGCAATTCTGACAAGATTGCTTCCCAAGTGCCACAGATGCTGCAAGAGACAGATGTTTCTAGTCCCAGTATTAAGCAAAACAGTGTGCCTCCTCCACAGAGTAAGTATCTTCCAGTACAGTTTTTGTCTGAATTCAGGTTCTACATTTTCCCCATGAGTGTAGTCAGAATGCTTTGCCCTGGGGGTTGAGTTTAAAGTGCCATGTCAGATACTTGTGTATCTCATGTATATATCTTGCCATATTTTTCACTTCCATTAAAGGACCTTGATGTATTTTCATGGTGAGGAAAAATTGGCTTCGTATGCTTGGATGACTGAAAATGTCTGTTGGGCTTGTCCAGTCCTTAACAGACATTTGGATGTATTCCTCACCATCGGGACTGGAGCTCCATGCTGTGACAAAGGAGTTCTGCCAACACTGTTTCAAAGGGCTGCTTGCAAGTCTTCAGTGGAGAACAGATGGTTACTGACATTACAGTTGAAAGAATATTTAGCTACCAGAAAATTGGGAAAAAATACAAATAATTCAATTTTCAGCCTACTGAGGACTTTTGATTTCTCAGTTTAGCTCATTAGCATCTTTTTCCATATACTTCCATGTAATCATAGAGGCAAACTGTTGTTTATTTGGGAGTAAAAAGGTATTAGATGATGGACTCTTCTTTTGTAGTCTCACAGCACATACCTCAGGCTTAATTGCTGCAGGTAAATTGTTTTTTGAAAATGTGCTGTGCCCAAAAATGTCAAACCTAACCTCTGTTGTACTTAAAAAAATGCCTGTACTCACAAGCACTCGAGTACTTGCCAAAAGTACTCACACAGTAAAACAAAATTTAGAAGGGAAGTCAGGATTTGAAAGGCATTGCTTAAAAAAAACTGTTTTGATTGAGATTTTTAATAAAATTAATAAATACTGACAATCTGTAATAAGTTCCTGGCTAAGTGTTGAAGTACTGAATGAGTTTGTAATGACTGCAGAAGAAACATGATGACTTTATAAAGTCTCAGCTGCATTAATTGGCTTCTTGGTTTCAAATACATCAAACAATGGAATCTTTCAAGTCAATGTGGCAACTTTGGACACATTGTTCCAGTTCTAAAATATGCAATCTTTTGTGATTGATTCATACCTCGGTAATTGAAAGAACATCTCTTATGTTCAATGCATACAGTACTTTACATGTTTTATCACTTTTGGCAGCCAGCATGTTTTAAAGCAGTCTGTTTTACTAAGCACGTAGTGCTTCTCTATTGGATTATGGGTTCCAATTCCATGTAACCACATCTTTACATAGTTCATTACTTTTAAAAATATTCTGGTATAATCTAGTAAAAGTGAGCATTTAATGTCAATTGCATACATGTACATTATTTCTAGTAGGCCAGAAAATAACGGTGACTCTACTGTAAATAATACATGTGCAAAACGAGTGACCTTTGCTGTGTATCACTCTGTGTATTTGTGGGATAAAAAAGGAGGTTGAAATTGGCAAATGTTGGCTTAGATGCATTTTAAATTAAATTATTTGGGAAAAGCAGGTAAATAGAACTTCTAGTTGATTGTTCTGAATTACTTTGTAATAATACAGTGTGTATTATCCAAGATCTTAAATCAATTCTGTGTAAATGTTCTCAGTCCTAACACTGTAGTTATGTTTTGTTTTTTAGCAAAGTCTGAAGAAAGCTGGGAATCCCCCAAACAAGTTAAAAAGAAGAAAAAAGCAAGAAGGGAAACGTAAACTTCCTGAGATGGACATGTGTTGCTGAATATTGTCATGAAGATTATGCTGTTTATGCAATAATTTGTGAACATGTACAGAATTTTATATAAATTTCAAACAATTTTTAAAAACAGAACTGCTGTGAACACAAGCATCTTTAAAAAGGAATCAAATGAAAGTAACTTTATGATATAACAAACAGAACATGCTACATTTGAAAGACATTCTGAAGAGTCTGTTTTTCCAACTTTTGGAGAGAGATCTTAATTTAAAAAAAACTGGTTTTACAACACAGTGCCCTGTTTACAACAGATTATACTCTCATCTACAGCTGCGGATAAAAGATTAATTTCAAGGAAGGGTTTTCTGTAAAAATAATTGTCTGTACAATAGTGGGTGTTTCTTGCCTCTCTTATGAGTGATGCAGTAGAAGCACAGAATGTCAACCATTTGAATTTGTTTCATGCCTAAATCAAAGTGCTTTGATTAAATACATAATCTGCCATATCTTTCAGTAAGTTGGTTAGCAAATCTGCTAGCTATTGCAGGAATCACAAGTGCAGATCATTAACCATTTGTACAGTCAGACCTTCATGGTTTATTATATGAAGTTAACACAATAAAACTGCTTTGGGTTAAAAGTTTGAGAATGTGATTTGAAACTTGAGTATGGTTCATGAAGTTATTTTTATAATGTCTCTTACCTTACTTGAATTATTGAAGATAACAGTATATTTTTAAGAACGCAGTAATGTGCATAAAATTGGTTTTCTTCTTCATTCGCTACAGTTCTTGGTTGATTCAGAATCCCATCTAAAACAGTACTCTTTCAACTTCTAAACTCATGGAATGAACTGAAATCAAACGTTTCCTTCCCCTAACACTTGTTAACTACCACACCCAATTCTGTTATCTGTATTACTAAAACCTGAACAAAGCAAAGTGAATTTTTCACTCACATTGTTTGGATTTCAAAGATCTGTTGGAGAACTGAAGTAGCTTCAGACAGCTTTAATTGACGTTGTCAAAAACAGTTATCAGGAACACATTTTTTTACTGCCTTAACCTGTAGTATGTAGAATGTGTCTAGACTTCTGGACAGGAGTTAGTGTTTTTATATTAAAAAAATCTAAAAATGATGCAAGTAAAGCAGTTGTAAAATAAAGACCATTTCCCGCTTGAAACTGTTAATTAAAAAGGCATTGAAGATGTGTTGTCATTTTCAGGCACTGAAATGACGTGGCATTGAACTGGAGATGTGTTTGTGTCTGTTAGGTACGTGCTCAGCCATGTACACTGTAAATAGTCTTTGCAAAAATTGGTTTGAGAAGGATGGTAATTTAACATCACCTGGTAAGTTCAGGTAAAGAGCCAGGATTCTTTTCAAATTATTGACTTCTGGTTTTGTGGCACAAACAGAATTGTGAACAGCTGTTACATGTGGTACTGATCAACAATCTCTTACTGTAGTCAACTGCAGTTTGACAGTATTGCAAGGCAAGAGCAGATAATGCAGCAAGCTGGGTTTAATTGTACTGAAAATGCACCTGCTAATGGAGAGCTTTCCTAATTAATGGATACTAACTTGCACAGGTATTAACTCCTGTATATCAGGAATGTGACACTCTAAATTGATGTGTTAAAATAAATTGAGCATATTGATGGTATTGATTTATTTACTGGGAGGGAGTAATGTTTAAGGGTGGTATTTGTCGAGATTCATGTAAAATAAATTTAGAACTGAAGTACAGCTTTTCAAGGAGTATCTCAATGTGAACATGAAAAATAGGATATTATGAAATCATGCAGAGTCCTTTGCATGTAAATAATATTATAATTTTACTTGTCTTCATAGTAAAGGTTAAAAAGAATACCCTTTTGAATTGAGGTTTTTAATGTATGTCTGAAATGTCTGTTTCCAATCTGTGTGTTATGCTACAAGCCTCTTATATAGAAAATACAAAGATTTTATGTAATGAAAGACTTTCACTACATAAATTCTTTTTTTTTCCTCTTGAATATAAAATTGGTGATATTTCTGGGTTAGTTGAATAGCTTGTCATTCTGGAAAAAGAAACAAACCTAGTTAAAAAATAGGAACCCTGCTAACTAACTGCTACTGCTAAGCAGGGTCGTATAAATACATAGCCTTCCTTTCAAAACGTTAGCTATTTAGCAGCACCTCTTACTGTTTTCTTAATGTGCAGTTTTGATGTCTTAGAAAACAAAACTTGCTTTATTTGACATTCATTAAAGAGGCAGTAACTCTATATCATATTGTCTATAAATAGAAACTTGGTTATCTATGTACTGTCATGTTTCTATGATTCAAGCGGTGGTTAGTCTTAATGATACACTGAATCCAGACTTTGGTACTTGGATAGAGCAAAAAACACCATTTAAAGAAACTTAATCTTTTTTTTTTTCTTTTTTCTTTGGGTTCCTTTTTCTGTTGTTGAATGCATGGAATGGTTTCATAAATCCAATATGTTGTTTTTTTCTAAATACTCTGGAATTATTTGTATGTGTAATTTAAACTTGTGATGATGTGTAATTGGATAGTCATGGCATATTTTTATTTCTTTTGTGGGGAGGGAAAGGTGTATGGAATTCATATGTGCTTGTTACAAAGGTAACTGTGCATTGGTTTGGAGGGGGTGAAAACTGTATTTCTGATGCCCTTTTAGAAGTCTAAAGAAAAAGTGCAAGTGAAGAGCACTACTTTAATATTTACTAAGAAAGAATGTACATATTAAAAGCATTTCAAAATTTATAGAAATATTGCTAGTACTGTTGTGTTGTAACTGAATTGTATCTCATTTGAAACTGGCCTATTAATACATCCTAGCCATGGGATTTTCCTGTGAATAAGGCTTTTGGAAAGTGTAGACATCCAAGTATATGGTTTACGCAACTTTCATCTATTAATTATCATAATTAATAATTATTGTGCCTTTAACTCAGGTAGGTTGCCAGTCAAGATTACAGCTGTTAAAAAAATTAAAGTCTCTCACAGACACTTGTACCTGTGAGTCTCCTCCTGGTGACCATTGAGTAAAAATGAGCAGTTCTTTTTTTTCAGGCTAGTATTAAAAGATTGTTCTGCTGTAACTGGAAGGAAAAAAATCCTGAAAAATTTAATTACTTCTTAAAATATTCTGCTAAAATATTTTACTGTTAAAATTCTGAGTGAATTGCTTCATTTAAGAATAAAGCATCAGCCAAATGAATTGTGGGGGGCAGGGGGGAAGGACCAGTAAGGGGTGCATGACCAATACTTCTTAACTTGAAAGTAATGTGGCAGCACAATGGATTTTGCTCACTGCAGGACTAACAGAACAGCTGTTAGTTTGGACGGACGTTAGGAGCAAGGTGGGATAACTTCTGATTTTTTTTATGGGTGGAGGGTGGGAATTACTGTTGCCTGTATTCTGTATCATGTCATTAGCGATTCGTGGGTTGTTCCTGTTGAAATTTGGTTGAATTACTAAAATTGTCTGTTTTCCATAGTGGGTCCCTTCAGTTAAAGAAACTATTGAACTTACGCTCTTAAATTTCTGGCAATTTGTACCAAGTTGAAGGTTTCTGGTTCACTGAAAATTGGTTTTTTTAAACGGAAACTGTGATGTCTTTAGTATTGGTGTATTCTGAAGAATGCATTTAAAACTCTTAACATGAAATTCATGGTTTCAACATTTCATACAATAATCTTAAAAAAAAAAAACAAACATGCTTAGGAACATCTGCAGCTAAAAACAAACATATTTTCTGTGTTATTTGTAGCATTAAGTGATCTCTTAATTTGGCTTGGTATTTTTAATTCAGTCCATAACGGGGTAAGTCATGGATCACTCAGAACTGGGTTTGCACAATGAACTCAAAACTGACTAGTATGAGATGGTTCCCTGTTTTCTCACAGATAGCAAGTCCTTAACTAGCAATATTTCCACTTAGCTGTTCAGTAGGCTCTGACTTTAGGTGATTCCTTATTTCAAACACCTGGTGAAGTATAAATCAACTATGTTGTTACTGAGAGGTGAGGGGTTTTTTTTCAGAGGCTGTTCTGACAAAAGGCTGCCACAGTTTGTTTTTCATGACTGCTGTTTCCTTGGCCAACCTTACCTATGTAGCTAACAAAGTCACGCCTTGAGCTATATCTGCAAACAAAGCTCTGGATGGGAGAGAATTCCTCTGTGATGTGGTTCTGTAACTTGGAGTCGCTCTCAGCCAGCCAGGCTTTACTGTGTCTTTTGAAGAGGCATGGGGCCCGGGAGAGCAGTGCCTTTCTGAGCTGTAGCCGGTGAGCCAAAAGAGTAGGAGCTGTTAGAGCTGCTGCTCCCTCTGCTGCTGAGGGGCTGAGTGGCTGGGTGCATAGGTAAGGACATGTGCAAGCTTTGCTTCTGCTCTCAGAAGTCTTCAAAGGCATTATGAAAGATCAGTAACCTCCTATTTTCACCTGTATACAGAGGCAGTTATTGAATGTGGAAAATACCTGCAGCCATGTCAAATTACTGCAGTTTTTTCAAGAAGGGGCATCTTGAAAAATTCCATTCCAGGGAAATCTTTGTGGAGGATAAAGACGTAATGAGTGCTGGGTCTTTTTCAAGAATGGTCTTCTAAAAGCACAAAACAATTCATCCCCTTTACAGATACAGGATGTACGTGGAGCAAGAGCCCCCTTGATTTAACTGCGAGCTTCTGAGTCTGCTGAAAAGCAGAGTGTACCAGTGATGGAAATGTGGATAAATACCTACTGAGAACTGCATGGACATTTCCAGAGTGTGCAAAGACACAATTGAAAAAGATTGGCTCAAACTGAATTTGGCCAAGATATCAAAAAATACAAGAAAGGGTCCTTTGGGTACAGAAATAACAAGCAGAAACAGAAGGGAAATACTGTCCTATTGATAAACAGGAGAGGAGAATTAGTCAGTGGTAATGCTGGAAAGGCAGAGATTCTCAACACTTCCTTCGCCTCTGTCTGCACCAGCACTGCTGGGCCCCTGGCCTCAGGACCAAAAATCCAGGCTCATGCAAACACAGGTCCACCAGTGTCAGTGAAGGAAGAGTGGGGGGTGAGCTATTACAGGAGCTGACATTGCAAGGCTGCTCTCCATAATCATTGGGAAGTTGTGGAGGTCGGGGAATTTCACAGAAGACTGAAAAAGGATAATGCACCCCTGTCCCCAAGAAGGGCTTAAAGGAGGATCCAGGGAATTTTAGGCCCATTAGTCTCGTTTCAGTCCCTGGGAAAATTATGGAACAAATCTTTCTGGGAGCTGTCACAAGTCAGATGAAGCATGGGACTGGGAGAAGTAACACAGATTGACTAAAGACAAATTTAGCTTGACCAACCTGATCACCTTCCATGACGAGCCTGCTTGGTTGGTGTGGGGTGGCTGCCTGCATTTCTCCAAGGCTTTCACTATGGCTTCCCCTAGCCTCCTCCTGGAGAAACAGATGTGCTACAGGGGGGATGAGTGCTCTGTGTGTTGCTGGGAAGTGGCTGACAGGCAGCACCACCCAGAGGGTGCTGATGAATGGCTCCTTTTCAAATGGGCAGCGTGGCATGAGTGGAGTCCCCCAGGCAGCAATGTTGGCTCCAGCACTGGTTAATATCTGTACATGTGATTGGGAAGATGGGATCAGGTGTACCATGATGAAGTTTCCCAATGATACCAAACTGAGTGAGAAAGTGGACATTTTGGAAGAGAGAGCCACCCTGCAGAAAGATCTGGATAGGCTGGAGAGTGCTGACAAGTATCTGATGAAGTCCAGCAAGGGCAAGCATAAAGTCTTGCACGTGGGAAAACATAACCCAGGTGTGCAGAACAGGCTGGGATCTACCCAGCTGGGAAGCATCTCTGTGGAAAGGGAGCTGGGGATCCAGACAATCAGATCAATATGAGCAAACAGCACTGTGCTGGCAAAGCCAACAGGATACTGGGCTGCACCCACAAGGGCATCCCCAGAAGAGATCATGAAGTCATTATCCCACTCTGCTCAGTGCTCATCAGGCCACACTGGAATACTGTGCTCAGTTTTGGTCCCTGCTGTGCCAAAAAGATGTGGACAGGCTGCAAGAGGTCCAGAGAAGAGCCACAAAGATGATCAAAGGACTGGGAAGCCTGTGACAGGGAAAGGCTGAGAGAACTGGGTTTGTTCAGCCTTGAGAAAAGAAAGCTTAGGAGAGACCTTATCACCATGTTCCACTATTTAGAGCGAAGACGGAGACTCCCTTTTTACAAGTCACATGGAAAAGACAAGGGATAATGGGTACAAGTTATTCTTGAGGAGGTTCCAATTTGTCACATGAGGAAAATTTTTCACAAGGAGAACAATCAGTCATTGGAATAATCTCCCCAGGGAAGTTGTGGATTTCCCCAGCATTGGAGACTTTTGAGATTTGGCTGAGCAGCTTGCTGGGCTATCTTGTCTAGACTGTGCTTTTGCCAAGAAAGGTTGGATCAATTGATCCTTGTACTTTAAGAAAAAAACAATAGCACCACCAAATGCCATAAAGCTGGCCGGTTGCACTACTGTATTTTTCAGTGCAGAAAAATTATGCATGGAAAATAGACTGCTGTAAAATTCTACATGACTGCTTGCTACCTGTCTTTCCATAAGTGGTTTGGGTTTTTTCCTGTGCTATGTATAAAATGCATCTCAAAAATTGTATTTCTGTCAGTCAAATTCTGCAGTTATCAAGTTGATTTTGTCTAGAAATTTGAGACTTTGACAGGTCCATGTGGTTTTCAAAGACTCTACTGCTTTAGGTTACTGCAGTATCCTTTTCATAACCACCACCACGTGCTTTCTGAATTACAGAAGAATGTAATCCATCAGTTTTTACTTTTCTGATAGTGTGAGGGGGAATAAAACCTGTACATTCAGTGACAAAAAAGGCTGTACTCTTGTCCCAACTGAGTTTTGTCAGGGGCAGTTTAGGATAGGGCAGCTGCCTCAGGTGCTTGTTTCATGTCATCTGTTACAAGTAACCCGGCTGTGCCAGTATCATCTTTCATTTGACTTCTGAAGTATGTTGTTCCAGTTTTGTGCCTCACTTACCCTGGCCTTTAGCTTTGCTGCAAAGTTAGAGTTCTTCAACTGCTTTGAAACTTTTTCAGGTAAAACTGAAATGAACTTTCTCCATGAACTCTTTGCGTGCATGGTCTGAGTAACCACTTCAAGAAGAAGCAAATCTGCCATTTCATGGTGACTCTGGCAGAGCAGTGGCCAACACCCAGCAGCAGCAATGCCAGCTCACCCTCACCCGTGCCTGCCCTGCCCTGCCCTTCTGACTCGCCTCCAGCAGGGGCAAAAGCAGCTGTGAAATCAGGCGAGGGCTATGGTGATATTTGAGAGTTGTTCTTACTCTCTGGTATTTCTGCTCTAAGTCAAGCCCGTGACCTGTGTAGAGTAGAGTTGATATTGGTGTT
This sequence comes from Lichenostomus cassidix, assembly GCF_008360975.1. NCBI lineage: Eukaryota > Metazoa > Chordata > Aves > Passeriformes > Meliphagidae > Lichenostomus > Lichenostomus cassidix. The sequence continues at coordinate 129,632,901 of NC_139482.1, forward strand.
ATATTAAGTATGAGACTCGCACAACTGTCTTTAACAGGTGGGGGTCTACCTTCATAGATACTGTCTGTCACCATCATGCCTGGATGATTATTTTTAAAACATTTAAAAATCTTAATCATAGTGGATATTTTAAATATTTTCTCCCTTTTTGCTGGAATTCTTTTCTGCATTTTCCAGGGATGGAGGTTCAAACAGCTGTCTGCTCTGAACTGATGTGATTATTTAATCAAAAGAAAATAACAGGAAAACCTGTCTTTTTAATAAACATAATATTACTTGGGCTTGACCTGGGTATTGAACACTTTTGAACAGTAGTAGTAGTAGTAAAAAGTATTTAAGTGCTTTTCTGGAGTGGGCTCAGCCCTTGATAGAACTGAGCTGGCAAATCAATACTGAGCTGTTTTATATTCATATACTACAGACATGCAGTTCAAAGTCATCCAAGTCATACAGCCTGCTGTTGACTGTGGAACTTCTGTATTATATTTTAGGAGTATGTCTTTTTCTGTGAGTCCTTAGTGGGCATGCAGAACAGCAAATTTAGTGATTGGTTTTGTAATGATTAAAACACTTTAACTTATACTGCCTTGAATATAAAAAATACTTACAGAGATGCATAATTGAAGGGTTCCAAAGTCTGGCACAGATAACTGAGAGGGGCAGTCATATCCAAAGATTTCCATGTGGTTTATATTTCTGTAGTCACATCATGTGAATGATAGACTATGGTCAAACTTAGTCAGAAGTCATGTGTGTCACATAAGAAGATAACTTTATGCCTGTTTCACTTTGAGGCAGAACATCAGTTGTGCAGCACAAAATCAACATGGGAAAGCAAGATTGCAAGTGCTTCATTTTATATTAATAATTGCATCACTAAAAATCTTGACTTTGCACTAGTGTTCCACTGGAATTTGTCTCTGTGCTGCCAGAGAGCATCGTGCTGGAACACTTTCTTACCTTAACACTAAATGTAATGTTAACATCTCCTGTGAGCACCACACGTTATCTTTCACAGTGTTTCAGTCTGCTTTGTGTTGCTGCTGGGTGGAGGACACGATACAGTCTAAGGCCTTAAACTCTTTGGACTTAATCATTCCAAATATTTCCTGAGCAGTCCACCTCAAAGAAGGTAGTTTAACTGAAGTTTAACTGGCAAAGAATTCCTAATTGCAAATTTTTGTTCTCTTTTTTTCTTACGGCAAATCAGCAGCTCAGCCCTGCTCTAAATGAAGTGAGCTATCAGCAGCGTGTTCTGTCAGGGCTTTAAGGATGTCTCCATCAGCATCTGCATGGTGAAACTCTCAGTGAGGGGTGCTGCCTTACAAATACAAAGCTATCTTATCTGGCAGTTAAGTGGTTTAAAGGTTTGTACATGTTAAACTCAAGAAGGAAGGGGACAAATAGGCAGATTTGCATTTTCAAGCTATGTTTGGGTTTGGAGAATGTCATGCTGGTGATCAGTGATTTTTACATTAAAAATTAAAAGAAAGTACTCTCCAAAGTGACACATGTGTATCATTCTGTTATGCAGAGATGGGGTTTCTAAATGCTAAAACTAAACCTCTTGTATTCCAAAGGTTTATACATAGATGTTTGACACTAAATTTGTTGCAGTGGAGATGACGAGTTAGAACTGTGTCTTACTGCAATTACATTTTCTCTGTGCCTTTACTAGTCCATTACTGAATACCACTGAGTTGGGACATCTCTGCAATGTTGGCTCAGTCAGGATTTCCCAAAGTTGCCTAAGGCTATAATCAAACATGTTCAGATGTGCATGCTTACAAAATGCTTTACAGTCACAGTATAGTAATATACATTGATAACCTATACTGGGACACAGCAGAATGCAATGTGATTGTGAGACCTGCTTTTGAAGTAATATTTATACTGCACTGGGAGATCAGCTGGCAAGTAATGCTATTTCAGTAGAATTATATTGGTGTTTATTACGTGATTTGCAATACAAAAAAAAGAAAAATTAGAGATATTATTTAAACTACCAATGTTACTTCTGGCATGAGGTATCTTAGGAAGACATTTTGGAAGAGACTGTGATGAAGAGAAACCAAGGGTATCTTTGATTTTTATAGTTAGGAGAATAATAGCAGCCTTGATCTTTTTTCCTTTAGAAGAAACAATATAAAATATACAGTATTGGAAAGCTTCAGTCTCATCCCCCACACACATACACATGGTACTGGTGGCTCCATCTTATGTAGTTTTAAATCTAGATTTCATAGCTGCATTTTCTAATACACACAAAAGATTTATAAATTGGAACAAGCTTAATCCAATTAAACTTTCTGCACCATCAGCACTGTACAGAAGTGTTTCCCTTGCTCTTGAAGTAGTAAAACCATCAGTGTTGTATCTCTGCACTTCATGAAGGACATACCATGGACCTGTAATTACTTATAGTGTATATAAAAGGTGTTACATTGCATGTACAGTACTCACAGTTTGCCTCTGCAGAAAAAGGCACATATTGGCTAACTACATTTGAATTGCTATCGTGTGCTCAGCAAATCAATCCTCAAGGGGATTCAGGACAGACAGCTGAAGGGGACAAATCCAGCTGATATTTCACAGTATAAAGCCAGCAGCTCCTATGGCATGCTCTGCAGGCTTGGCTGGAGAGCAATTGATCTTCATTGGTGACTCTGTAAGAAGCAGTGGATGGGTAAACAAGCAGAGGATGTGACACTGTGAGAAAATTAAGGGGGTTTTTTTAGCATAGAAAACAATACATGTGAGACTGGAAGTTTGTGTAATTCTCTGTGGCAAACGTCTGCCTGCGGTAAACGCTGCTGGGAAAAACTGGATGGCATGCCTTGGAGTTTGCTCAAGAGTCCAGCAGACTTAGAAGAGAGCAGGAAAAGAGGGATAACTCCACAGATATTCAAAGTAATGGTGTTGACACTTTTCAGTTACTTTAAAGTTGGTGGTAGCTCAAAGCTCCAGGTTTTGGCACATTTGGTTTAATACATTAAATATTAAAGTGCACCTGGGGGAAAGTCTAAGCAGTCTCCCAGGTAAAGTGGTGAGTTACTGCTTGAAACGTGACTGGCATCTAAAAATCTGAAAGTGGGAAGTGTTTGCTGTGTAAGTTACAGGCAGTAATAAATTACAGTTATGGAAGATGTGTGGTTTTAATTCTTCTTGACTGTACTTAAAATCAGTATTGGTTCTCAAGAGAGTGAAAGAACCTGATTTACCACTAGACTGAGATTGTTGATAGAAGACAAAATGATCATGACTTCTAGTGGATATAACAAAAAAAATCCAAACAAATATGTAAAAAAACATGCTTGATGAGCATATGGGGGGGGGTAACATCTACATTCTTTTATATTAAAAGGAAAAAAAACAGGTGATCTTTTACAAGAAGGCAGAAAACCCATAATCGCACAATGAAGAGGGGAATTAAATCTGGCAACATTCCCAGTGTTGAGCCATACTCAAATGAATCCATAAATTAAACATTGACTAATCTAACTAATGGAACTAAAAGGAAGTAAATGCTATTTGACGTATATTAGCTTTTCTTAGAAGGTTTGCCTCTCCTATCAATCAAAGACCTGTGACCTCTCTGACTGCAAATTCAACACAGTGTTAAAAACTGTCACTGAGATCTCCTTTGCTCAAGCAATCTGGCAAGCAGTGAGACTCTGCTGGCAGCACAACAACCAATTTATCCAACAGCCCTGTCTCATCCTTGTATGCTGTACTTTATGTTCTATAATTGGCTACAGATTATGGATAAAATGTCCCAGTCAGTTTAATACTGTTTCTAGCATAAGCATTCAGGCCAAAAGACCAAAAACCCTCCAAGCATGACCTTCCACTGGGTTGGTGTAGTAAAAGGTCTAGTGTGAATCTGGGGCTATCTTAATCTGACTAATGAAGACGAACAGGGGTACAATCCCAATACTGTGTCCATTGATTAAATGAATACTCTTATGTCTGATGCCTGCAGTTTTAAAGGCTTATACAAAACTGTTTAGATCCCCATACTAGTGAGAGAAGCAATAAACATACTTAAAGGACTGAAAGCAGTGTCTGATGAGCAGAAAATTAATATATCAAAAAGACTTGGGAGAAGAGTTTGTGTAGAGTAGAAATTATTAGGATATGATGTGCTAAACGGCTCATCAGCCTAGTGGAGGAAGAGATTATGAGTTTTGGTTGGATACAGGACACCTGCACTTAACAATTTTGTTGATAACAGTTGCAATCAGTGGTAGTGTCTCCACTTCTCAGTATCTTCAGGCATGCTGAGCCAGCAGGGAGAAAACTGGGAGAACTAAAGCTATTACAGAAATTTACAGACTTCCCAAGGCCAAAGGAGAGAGTTCTTTATTGTTAACACACTGGAAGAGCCAGGCTGTAACTCCAGTGTAAACATCATCTGCAAGGCAAAACGTGAGCCTCTGGCAACCCTGTGCAAAAGTGCTTAAGAAAGAACAGCACGGGCAAGGGAGAGGAGAACGGGAGGAGACACAAAAGAGCCACATACTTTTGGAAGCAGGCAGTCCATGTTGGAGCAGATACACCTCTGAGGAGACTGGAGCCCATGCAAAGCAAATTGTGTCTGAGGAAAAGCGTCAAAAACATGTTACCAAATTGCAAATCTGCTGCCAAGAAAATAATTAGATCATTGCCCAACCTATTTTTGAGGCTTCTTATAAATGTAGCACAGATGATTTCTTCTCACCCAAAATGTTAAAATTAATCTGTGAGGCTGGCATGAATGAGAAGGCCAGAAGAAAAAAGAGCTGAATCTCAGTGTATTCCAGAACTTACTAGCTATCTTGTGAGTCCTGTATCTTCAGAGCAAAATTGAGAGGCTTTCAAGTCAGAAAAGCAGAAAAAGGATGCAGTAAAACAAGCTTTTCCTTGGAGAACATTTGAGCTCTTGGCAGGGCGACACATCAAAATATTTTAATGATATGTTTCTTAAAACCAGCAACTTTAAAGCAGAATTATGAAGCTGTGGCCCAAGGCAGCTAGGGTTACAAATACCCTTTACCATCAGGAAGGAAAATGTGTAAATATATAAATTTTCTAAGATATTAGAATCCCTATCTTCTATAAGACAAATCATGACAAAATATCCCAGTAGTGAGCTAAAAAATTCCAGGCATTTCTCTCAAAAATTTTTAAATATTTAAACAGAACTTCTAAAAGAAAGAAGAAATAAAATAACCCAAACACCAACCAACTAACCATTTGTTGTCCATTGTTTGGTACTGAAACACAAGAATTTGACTAGCTCTATGCAAGCAGTTGCACATCAAGCTGTGTCATTGCAACGGCTCTCTTACAGACTCTGTGTTCTGAATTGTAACATGCTGGAGAAAAAAAAATGCTTTTCTCACTCTGATCCTTTTTACACAAACCAGGTGAATGAATGACCTCTTGAACCCAATTTGAGTCATAGCAGCAGTCCTATTTGATTGCATGTTGGCCAGTCTTTGTGGCAGAGGGATCGTGTCAGACTTTCAATGGAGGCTTGCTTCTTTTAGAAAGTACAGGTGTTTTTGAAACTTCATTGTATTAAATATTTCTATGGCTCTGAATACTTGAATCATTTGCAGCCATCCTGAAACACAGGTTCTGGAGCCATCTGAACAAAAGGACTCTTAATAGGTCTCTTTACTACAAAGTCACTTTGCCAAAGTTGTCACCTCCCTGTGCCTGAGGACAATACTCAGACCATGGTTTCTGGACAATGTTTAACCCTTTTCTTATCTTGTCTTAACACGGCTTAATACAAAAAAAATTTACAATGTCTTTGTTCACTCTGGAGCACGTGGCTAATCCTGCAACCAGAAGATGTGATTCCCTTGAACTATCCTTTTGTTTATGTGCTATAGGCAATGCTGGGCAACAGTGGAATTGAATTATTCAAAGCCAGTTGAACTATGCTGCACCACCTCTGTGGGCTGTGAGTACAGATAGGAGGTGGGAATCGCAGACAGTTGCTAAGCCCACTGTCCTCTTCCAGCAATCTTGTTCAGACAGGTATTCAAAGGGTTGGGAAGTATCAATACCAATATTAGTGAGCACTAGAAAGCGCAAGAAAATGCCAAACGGACCAGCTTATGCTCTGGCAGGAAAGAGAAATTGTCCCTGCAATGAGAAGATCACGGGGGAGACGTGGCGAGGACAGAGCAGAAGCAGTGCACAGAGTACACTGGGTTTTGTTTAACAGCTTGCAGCACAGAGAACAGTTGGCAACGAAGCAAAGTTGGGCTGTGTCCCTTCCCAGCTGGCTAGCAGAGCTCTCAGGCTGTGCTGTGGGGAATGAGCGGCTGCATGAACTGAGTTTAGTGATTTGGAGCTCCGCTGTGGTAAGGAGGGGCAGGCGGAAGCCAATGAGCCTACATTTCTTCTCTGGATACATCCCACAGCCTTCACGCTGACCAGCGGCTGAGCAAGGGCGTGCCAGGCTTTGACCCTGTGCAGTATTTAATTTCAGCATTGAATGCTCCCTTGGAAAAAAATTCTTATCATATGGATCCCACTGGAAAGATTATCTACTTTTTCAGCACAACTAAAACAAGTGCTTGTAAGTAAGCCTACTTACAAGTTGATTCTTTGTTGGTTCTCTTGAGTTTGTCTCACTTGCTGAGCAAGACAGTGATGCTGATCCTGTTGAAGTTTTGATGTACAAAGATGACAATCTAGAGTATCTATTGCACCTCTGGGAACCTTGACAAAACCCAAGTGTCATCCAGTTCAAAAGTTGCCCCTGCTGCATCTTAAATGATTTTCCACCTGATCCAGGTGGAAGATCAGGTATTCTGAATTCACAGCCACCTCTGTAACAAGTGTTTGTCATTTCTTGTTTTATAAGGTAAAGTGAGTGACATGGAAGTTTGACTTACAGAGGCTGTAATTGAGGAGGGTCTGTATCTGTGGCAACGCTCAGGCTCTGAAGTGTCTCCCACTACCAAAATCTTCCCAAGCAAACCAGATACAGCTAGTTATAAATCAGGAGTGTGACATGAAGGCTGACGTTTCCTGATCCGGCATTTTGAATGGAAATTAATACTTATACAGGAAACTGCTCCGAAGTGATTAGTGTTCACCTGCTTATTTTCCCTTCCTTTTCCTTCTGAGAATATAGAGGTTAAAGCCATTGATGGGAAACCATAAGCGAAAGCAGATATGCAGTTAATTTCTCCTTACAGAGATGAGGGCTGTGCTGGGGGATATTATAAGCAGTGACTGCCTCTCGCAGCTCCAGGACCTGGAGTTCCTCCTCCCTGGCTGCTAAAGCCCAGCTTGTGCCCATCCCAGGCTTAGGGATGCAGCTGCTGCTTTTCTGTTTGCAGCACAGAACCCCAGCAGGGACAGCTGCACAGATGGGCACAGACAAGGTGCTGCCTTCATCTGTGCTTCTGACATGCAGCACTCACAGAAGACCCAAGCACAGACCAGCTGGTCCAGCTTGATGCTTGCAAGCAAATAACACCCACCCACCCACCGGGCACTCACTGATCCCCCCAGCAGTGGCACTTGCTCCTTACAGTCCCCACACACAGTGTGGAGAGCGGAAACTATGCAGAAAGGCGCTTAAGAAAGCTTTTATAAGAAGTAAGAGTGAGCAGGCTGTGTTCGGCCAGACTCTGCACATGATTGACCTCTTTTATACCCCTTTCTGTCTGATCCTCCCTGTGCTTCTTCCTGATCCCCCTCCTCTAATTATTCCTTCCAAAGTTTTGTAGGCTCCCTCAAACATCCCAAACCCTCCTGTTCTTGTTTGCCCCTTCTTATCAGTTACAAACTCCAGGTGACCCTGTCCAAAGCTCTTCAATGGCCCATCAATCAGTAACCTGACACTTTTGGGTTTTGTCATTGTCTCCCTTGTCCGTTGTCCACCAGGTTTGCAGCTGTGTCTCCTTGTTTATGGAATCTCCCTTAATTTATTGCCACCTTTGCGTTCAAAAGGTCAGGTCCTTGGTCAATAGCCTTCATGAAGTAGATGTGCTTACCTTCCACAAGACATACATGCAAGGGCTTCCTCTCTAACTTTCCTACTTTCTGGTGCTAAAGGACAAGGTGTCTCAAGGTTACCAGTGAGATAGTCCAGACCCCATGCTTTGTGTTTTTCCTCTTGAATGTTTGTTTTGTCAATAGTGATGTTTAGTTTTATAAGAATTTTAGTTTCATTTTTGAATATGAACCTTGAAAATATTTGGCTTTTGCATAGAATCTAGTCAAAATTACAAATTCATTGCTAAGTGGCTTTTCGTTTTATACACAAAAATCCCTGCCAACCCCCTGAAAGTTTTATAAGGACAAACTAAGAACAGAGGTTATGTAAAGTTCCTACTTGGAGTATTTTTAATTTAATTTACTATAGTGGCCTTACAAGTAGGGATAAAGCATAGCTAGAAATGCTTCTCTGTGCCAAGTTAGCTTTTATCTTGAAGTTCCTGTTCTGTACAGATGTATGTATGAAAGAATGAAGAGCCCCAAAGCAACCATATAGGGAAGCATTGGAGTACTTTTCAATGCTATATTTTGATGATAAATTGTGGAATTTGGTAGAAAGCCAAGATGGATGGCAGTAAATAAATTATGCTTAGGGTCAGGGTAGACATACAGACCTCCTGACAGGATTTTCTTCATTATTTCCTCTAGAGGACAATGCAAGCCTCAAATAATAAAACATGAAAAGTCAGCTGCTTGGTAGGAAGTTTAGCTCAAATTTGCATCCGTGCTTGAATATGCAGGATTGGGTCCTTCCTCCTAATGATGAGTGTCCTTCCCACACCCCACCACCATCAGGGCAATGAGCATAATGTTGCCTTGGGTATCAGTTACACGAGGAAATTCCAGCCACCTCAACAGCAGCAACTTTGGGAGCGGATTAGGAGGGCACTGTCAAAGAAAATAAATGTCATGGCTTCAGAATTTGGGGTAAATTCATAGTATTCCTTGACCTCCTCCGATATTATCCTCCCTTATAGAGAAACGGAGTTTATTTCTGCAGCTTTGCCAGTCAAGAATTGTGAGCTACAAGCTTTGCCAAGGAAGCGCCGGGCCGGACTCGCCCTCAGCGGGCTCACTGCAGTGCAGCCGAGCGCGGCGGGGAGCATCCCCCGGAGAACAGCCCTTGCACGGCACCGCCGGGGCTAGGCTCGCTGAATTTCCCGGGCTTCGAATTCAGAATCCCTCCCGTGCTCCGGCGCGGCTGCTCCGGGCTGCTGCTGCGGGCGCAGGTGGCCGCAGGGGCCGCAGAGCCTCCTCCTCCCGCCCGGGCTGGGCCGGGCCTTGCTCTGGGTCCCGCCCGCCGTGAGGGGAGGCCCCAGCCCGGCCCCGCCCCGCCCCGCGGAGCAGCGCGGACACTGAGCGGAACGGCGGAGCCCCGAGGAGCCGCGGAGATGTTGAGCTCGCCGTGGGCGCGCTTCTACTCCAACAGCTGCTGCCTCTGCTGCCATGTCCGCACCGGCACCATCATCCTCGGCGTCTGGTACCTGGTGAGTGTGCCCCTCTCTCCGGCCGCTCGGCACCGGCTGCGGGGGCAGCCTGAGGGGCTGCTCCGTGCATGGGGATGCCGATGGCAGCGGCTCAGGCTGCCCAGGCGTGTTTCAGAAGGAGCCGCGTTGTTACAGCAGCGTGGTGCGCAGGCAGCGCCGCGCTGCCCGGCGCCGCCTCATCCCGGCGGGCACGGCGCTGCCTGGGCTCTGCCGAAACTGGGGCATGAGGCATGTGCGTGATTAGGGGTCGGGGCAGCGGGGCGGGAGATACCCTGCACGGGCAGGCTCGACAGGGTCTGGAGCAAAAAGCTGCTGTGGGCATGAAAATGTGATGAGTGAAGACCCCTGGAGTGAGGGTTTTCCCCCAAACTTCGGGGCGGGCAGACTGCAGCACACGGGCCCCGCCGGTGCATTAGCAAGGCTGCCCGGGCCCTGGCCACACCGCGCAGAAAATCATCGTTTGTAGCCTCTGGTCGCTGCTTCGTGAAGTAATCGAGCGTTCTTGTACCGCTGTCCCCTGCGTGGCAGGTAATCGTTTGGCAGTAGTGTTCTGGTCTGCCTGGCAGGGAGCTCAAACCTTCCAGGCGGCTATTCGCAGGTACTAGAAAGACATCTTTCCTCTGCCGGGGTTATAGAACATCAGTGAGGAATTGACCCTGGAGGCACCAGGGTTACCATCAGAAAGCAAAGGCTGTTTAACACCCAGTTATTTGGCCCGGGGAGACTTCGGTGAGGAGGAGCCACATTAAGCCCTCAGCTCCTCTCTGACAGTTGTTTCTCCATCCCTCGCAATGTAGGGAAAGCAGTTTTCCCAGAGCTCGTCCTGCTATAGTCGCAGGGTTTGTAGAATAAAAAGAACTGATTGTTTGCTGTAGGTAAGGTGGATGCATTTCTCAGTCTGCTCAGTCTCTTGCTGTGAGGAATCAGTCTCCGTGTGATGGCAAGGCTGTGCAGAGCTGTTTGCCAAGCATCATTTTTCAAATGATTGCAGACGGAAGCAGATTAGACCCGGGCTTATTTGCTAACTACTGAAATTCTCTGCAGAAGCAAGTGAAAAATGCAGGGCTGGCCTCCACTGTAGGACAGCTCATTAAATTAATTCAACCAGTGTAATAAAAAAGCTAGGTTGACATTTATATCCTAGAAATCATATAAAATGTTCTATATCCTGTAAAATACGTATTTCACCACTGAGAAAATTGTGCTTTAGTGGAACCATTTCTTGCTCCTGCTTTAATAAAATATGGTTAATGGCAACATCCACAGCCTGTAGTATCTACAATACTGACAGTATTGTAAAAGATGCCTCTCTGCCTGGCTGCAGTGAAGTTTTGGTAAATTGTAATATGACCTGAAAGCTTTTGAACATGTCTTCTAGGGTGCTTATTATTTCTTTCTGCCTTCAGCTGAATGAAACCTTTTCACATTGGCTCCACAGAGACAGGGATACAGATATTTTAGCTGTTCAGCAGACCTAAAGTTATTTGAGGAAGATGGAAGTGCATCACCTAGGCTTGGATAAAAAGAAAAGCCTGATAGCTTTTTAGACTGTTACCTAATCTGCTACTAGCATTTAAATACCAGTGGGACAATTTCACATAGTATTTTACTGCAAAATCTGTTTTTAAATTTCCTTTCCTACAAGCAGGTATCTCGTGATTTACAGCTCTTGCTTCTTTCGCTTTCATAACTTTTTCACGGTGGATTTCTAAATTACTTCAAACTGATACAGTACACATTTCTTTCTGTGCTTTCTTCCCTATTGGAGTATTTGCACATTAAGAATAGACATTTAGATGCATGTAAATAATAAGTACTAAACCTTTTTGATGGCTTATTATGTTAGGAAACAGTAAGTAAGGAAGAAGGAGCTTCTTAAAAGAATGGCCCTGGTTGAAGGGTCTGGTTGACAAAGTCATATACAAAAATACTCATTTTGGACTCAGAAGAGCAATTATGATTTGGTACCTTGTGCTATTGAGGGTCTACATAAAAATAGATGTGCTGGTGACATTTTTCTTCTCTGCATGCATTTTGGGTTATTGCATTACTGGAAACCACATGTGAGCTGTAAGCATTACCTCAAAGTTCAAACAAAAACCCTTCTGATTTTTTGCCACACCAACATGTATTCTGTACACTCTTTGCTCTTATTCTTTACAGGAAATTATTTGAGGAAAAACATCAATGTAGAGAATGAGTAGTTTTCTTCATTTCTGTTGCTTCTTCATTTCTCCCTACCTGTGATGTGTAAGTTTTATTAATTCCATGACTGTGAATACAATGATTCAGTAGTAGAGGCATCTGAAGGAGGAAAAAACAGTAGCTTAAAAGTGTTGGCAGACTTTGAACACAACATTTTCACGTGTTGAACCAGTTTTGAGTTAATATAATTTCAGGAGGCAGAATTTCATGTCTGAGTAAATGTGGAAAAAATAGTGGCTGAGATAGAATTCATCTTCCCAAAGCAACACTTTCACCACTGTGCTGTGCACTGGGAGCTGGAAAGGTGTTGGTAACACATCGGTGTTTTGGCTACTGCTGAGCAGTGCTGGCACAGCATCTGCACTGTATCCCAGTATTCCAGCCCCCATCAATAAACTGGGGGGCTCTTTAGTTTTAATGTTTTAACAGGGTGTTCAAGGTCCAACAAATAGTGGAGAGAGTGGGAAGCTGAGTGCAGGTGGAGTCATCAGTGCTGCTCTTGAGGGTGCTTTCCCACAGAAGTAAGGGCAGTGACAGTGTGCTTTTCCAACACAGGCAGAGCAGCCACAGACACTTACAATGGTCTGATAACGTATCAATAGCTGAGAAATAAATATTTAACTTTGCTCTATTTTAGAACATAATGGATCTCAGAATGCTAATTTTTCTATAGCTCTTGTGTTTCAGTAGTTTCTTCCTGCTGGAGCCATCGGTACTATATAACACACCACTGCATGGTATTGCAATATAGCGTAATAATGCAATATACATACTGTCACAGAGCACTGAAGTACTGAGGTGTAAAAAGTAACTTGTAAAGGTTGGAGTAGCCAGGGGAAATCTCCTTAAAAGAGTATCTAATTGGGTTGCAGAACAGCCCACGCTTCAGGAACTAGTGTGCTGCCTTGGGGAGGAAAGCTTAACAGGGGGTGCTGCAATGTTTAATACAAATTATGCCGAGGATTACAATGGCAGTAATATGTCTGTCTGGGGGTTAATATTTATTTCAAAGCTGAGGACCAGTTTGGTTTGGCTGGTTATTAATTTTTGGGGTTTTCTCTCTCTGAGATGAACTTTACACTTCTGTATAACATGAAATCAGAGGTCACAGTAGCAATACAGAAACATTTTGAGGCATAAAAGTCTTACAAATGTATTAAAAAAAAAAAATTGAAATTACTCATTTCCAACAGCTTAGTTTTGACACTGTGCTGTTCAGGGCAGTGACAATGCTGAAATAAGCCACCTTCAGTTCTGATCTCCCGCTGGTGCTGGAGTCTGGAGGAAAGCTTGCATTGCTGTTTCCAAGTGACCCAGTCAGTGCTGGTGAGTCGGAATAACAGCACCCCTGTCAGTGACAGCATTTATAAACACAGCGTGTCTTCTTCCTGAGGAAATGGACTCCACTTTCTTTGTCTAAAGCACAAAGAAGGAACAACATCAGATGTGCTGACAGTGTCATGGAAGGATTTTCCACTCTCCTGGCAGTGGCAGTGCCTGTGGTGTTCTGCACGCCCTGAGGATCCACTGACACCATCTGGGATAATAGGAATTCTGATTATTTCTGATTGACTTTGGTGGAGAGAAGGTGAAATTTTAAGGTATCAGTTAAAAAAAAAAACCAATAAAAGAAGGAGCTTTCATTTTTTATCTCTGTGTGCCTAGTGCCTCCTGCTACCGCCCTCAGTGCAGCAGTGCCCTGGGCGCAGGCTGCTCCTCTCCATGGTCCTGCAGTCCCCCAGGAGCCCCAGAAGCCATTCCCATGCCTGGGGAGCCACTGCCCTCTCTCTGCACTCCCTGTAGCCCTGACAGTGAGGGGCTAAAAATAAAAACTAATGGAAGGCTGAGAACCTTCCATTAACTTTTATTAACCACAAGTTATCGAGTTGTGTGGCTCTCACTGGAGGATGTGTGGTGAGAACATAAATAGAGTGAACCGAAGCTTTTAGCCAGGGTGGCTTAAATGTTTGAGCTGCTATTTGTGGAAAGATCAGCATGAATTGCTAGTTGAGGCATTTCAGTTCTGGATTTTTCTGAATATATTGTTGAAAGCAAGTGTAATACCTCTCTCTGTTCCCTATCATTTTTTAATAAAAGGATTGAATCCTAATGATGAAAAAATGTACTGGTAGTAGGCTCTAGATTGTAAAGCAAAAGAAAAGCACAGCTTGTTATGGTCTCACTGATTTAAGATTGAACACCCTAACAAGTGATCTGATATCCAGAGGAGAATGAAGGTATATATTTTGTGATTCGGCCACATTTATTTCCTGGTATTTTTCAAGCCTCTTGCAAAACATCATGTATTGCAATGTGCTTAAATACCAGTTAGAAGATTTCAGTAATCTTGGCTTACTTGGCAGGGGGTACAGATCAGCAGTGACTGCTCATGTAAACAAAATATCCTTATACTGGGATCCTTCCAAGCTGTTCGGTCTGCACTCTTGCAACCTTTACGCTGTCTGAGACTACTCACATCAGCAAACAGTTGTAGGTGAGGGTCCCTTGAACAGGGAGTAAAGGCCTTTTCAGGGAAAAGAAAGAATTTCTGTGATGAAGTTCTTAATTGTTTTCAAACTTGTAAGAATCAGGAGATTTTGAAAACTGAAAAAGGAACTGAAGTTATGAAATGGGCAAAATTGCATGATTAGAAAGCCTGATGTGTTATCTTAGGGCCAGGTTGTGGGAATTATCATTAATAATAATATGAGGCTTTGTGTTTTACTTAGAAAATTAGCTTGCTTTGTTTTTATATGGAATGAAGTGGGCTAAAACAAAATGATTTCCAACTTAATGTCTGTATGAAGGGTCATAGTAGCAAGCACACTGAAGGCTCAGTTTCTCCATATCATCCAGGGATGTCGCTTCCCCTGTGCTAGTGTGATAGAGCTGGGGGCTGGATCAGATTATCCTGCATGCAACACTACCTTTCCCACCTCCAGTGACTGTCCAGTACTAGTGGCCCTGGGGAAAGAAGTCTTGCAGAATGGGCACTCCTGTGGATTCACCAAGTGGTTGCTCCTCCATGGCCCAGACCTGGGCTGTGTATTCAGGGGAAGGAGCTGGGTGGTGCCAGTGACATCCTAATTCCCATCCCTTGGTAGGAGACGTAGTGTCAGCAGCACATGAAACTTCTCCACTAGCAAGTGAAGGTGTCATAAGGTGAAATTACTTGAGACTCTCGATTCCTCTAATATAAATGGCTGAATTGATTAAATGTTTATGTCCCAAGTGCCATGTCTGTAAAATGATCATTAGTTTTTCTATTGTCTGTACTTCCCTTCATAAGATGAAAGACAAGATTGTGGGAAAAAAAGCAGTAACATTCCCAAGTAACTCATTAGACTCTTCCTGTGCACATGCTTGCTATTGAGGAGAGTGGAGACAAAACTTGGAATTCATTATGAATAAAGAAAACTTTGAGTCTTACTTTCAAAGGCTTGCCTGATGATTGATGTACATGTCGAATATCCAACTGAGACTGGAGTCAGAGAAGGTTCAGGGTATATCCTCTTGGACTGGATCACATAGATTTCATTATCTTCAAGACTGGGGAGAAAAAATTACTGATTCTGCACTCAAATATCTGCTCAGACTCTGTATGGTATTTTCTTAAGAACCTGAAACCTCACATATGCATTTTAGGTGTGTCATAGCAAAGAATGAAGACCAATATAACAGTTAATAGCTTCAAGAATGGCATCAGGAGAACTCCTTAAAGAACTCATCCCTACTCTGCACAAGCCCAGGTTGGTTTCTGCAGTCAGGACCTTATCCCACCTCCTTTCTCCAATTCAAGCTTCAGGTCATCTTCAGTTGAATTACAGAATAAAGGAACATATGGGAGGAATTTAAATTGCACAATCAATAAGATAGCTTGCAAAGTCCTAATCACTCACCTCTGTGTGACAGAATCCATCCCTGAACAGGCCAGAGAGGTTATCTGAACAAAGAATGGGTTCATTGGTACACCATATGCCAAGTTATCTGTGCTTTCTGCTCTGAGTGAAAATAGCTGGGTTTGCAGGTTTCCTGTGTTGCAGAGAGAAGTAGAAGCAGCATTTTGTTAATCTTCCTCAGACTCTGTCATGCATCAGTATGTTTATTAACAGTGTTTTTCTTGCACAAACTTTTTAAGTCATTGGAGGGATAAAATTTCTTGTCTTTTAGGTAGTCTTTGCACTTACTGAACTGTTTATTAGTCTGTAATACAACACAAGGATTTATGAAAATGTCTTTAAGCTCTAATCCCCTAATACAGGCAGTTTTTCTTATATCCCCAAATACCACAGTAGGATATTTCACAGTGTGTAATCATTGCAGTGACAGCTGATATCCTGCATCAGTTGTCACAATAATGACACAGTTGTCTTATCTAATCAATACAATTACCTGTTCAGAAGTTGCAAGCCTTTGTAAAATACCCTTTTTTTCTTACTAAGGCCTTAATTTGGATAATAAATTCCCTCCACTGAGAAAACAGATGGTTGGTTGTAAGAGGAGCAAGTTTACATAAATGCTTGTTGAAGGAAAGAATCCATTGAGAGTTCAGTATGCTATAATTACATTTAGATTTTTATACAAAAAAACCGTGAATATATTTATAGAAAGGAGAGGAGGTATTATATTAATCAAGTAGAATGTGTTTGGAAGTTCTGTTGAAGGTTAGTATGTATCTCCTAGTGAGCCAGAGGAGAACACATTAAGCTTCCTAAACTGATCGTTGATTAGACTGACGTCAGTGAAAATGCAATTAGTCTTACATATTCTTGGACATATGGAACGGATGTTGCAAAATAGCCAGGAATTAATTTCCTTGATTGCTTTCTTTTTCTCTTGTTTTATTGTGAGGCTTATGCTTTGACTGTAAAACTCTGGAAGTTTAAAGTGGCCGAGGCTTGAAAATGTGCAGGGCACTTTATGTGCTGTTCTTCAGCAGGGCTGGAGGTTTAAAGCCCCAAATCTCCAAACAGCAGAATAAGAAGCAAAACCCCACACTTGTGTCTGAAGGTGTGAGACAGTGCTCCTGGTTGATGTGAGGTGACTCTGCCAGGGAGGCATCACTGAAGAATTAATATGGACTTGAACCTAGTGCACTGTTCCTGGACCTCCTGTGGGTCAGCTGTTTTTCAGAGAATAGTCTGCAGCCAGCTCTAACTACTGTCATCCTGGTACTCAGCCTTGAAAGATGTTTTGAGAGTTCTGTGACTGCATTTCATTTTGTTGCTGGCATGTGCTGAGCAAGGCCTTATTCTATCCAGAGATATATTAAGCTACTTAAAACAGACAGGACAAATGCTTTTGGCAGAAACACAGGTTTGTGGGAGATATTCACCTTGGAGAGATGCATTTCCCAACAGTGAAACAGCTGTGGCCAGACAGGCAGGATATATGTGATCATGTTCTTTACTATTTCAGTAATTATCTGTACTGTACCCTCCTTCCACTTCCTTGCATAACTAAATCCCCCCTGCCTCGGGTTGCTTAGAGCTTCAAGGGTGCAGTCACTTGTATGGCTTCTGTGGATGTTGCCTGTGGTGTCTACATAAGAATGATGGATCAATGATTTGGTGTGTTTTGGGGTTGGTTTTTGTTTGGTTGATTTTTTTTTTAATTAAGTGATCATATGAAGCTTGCTCCCAAAAGCTGCAGCACAGTCCTCTCACCAGTGCAGTGACACATGTCCAAAGAGGCTGGAGGGGACTCTGAGCACAGACAGTGTTGTGGGCTGCTGTGGGTGAGACACACAATCTGCTGGCCAGGGCCAGTGCACACCTGGGCAGTCCAGCCCAGGTAATCGGCCACAGTGGTGTTGCCTGGCCCATCCTCTGTCACAAGTCCACACAGAAGTTTAGATCTGTGGGAGCTGCCACAACTCATATCACAGTCACACTTCAACAGGTCTGCCCTCAACCTTTTGCAGCCACCTGCAAGGCTCAAACATGCATTTTTGGAAGTCAGAGACAAATGCAGAAATCAAACAAATCTCAACTGACCAGTTGAACAACGTTTTTTCTAATAAAGTTTTATTGCATACCAATTCTTTGCTAGCTCTCTGCTGCGTCGTGAATCAAGATGAACTTTAGGAGAAATTGTGAGTTGATCTGGCAGTGATATAATTTGAACATGGGTATATGTAATTATATTTCCCCAGAGGTCTTGCTGGGCAGAAGACCTCAGTAATCATTTTTAGGACTTTGCTTAGATACAGGTTAAACTTGCTTTAAATACAATGGAAAAGAAAGACGCCACTGATAAATTTGGATAGAAATAGCATATTTTTTTAAACCAGGAAAGGACTAAGATTAAATAATGTTATGATCCAGTTATTACAGTTATGAAAGAGATGCCTCTGCCCAAACTAAGGTGCAAATGAGACCATATGCCAAAGTCAATAGTATGCATTTTATTTAACAGCAAATGAGAGGGAGAAAGAAATAGGAAAAGGGAGGGGGGAGAAGAAGAGAGTGACAGAGAGACAGATTAAGTAGAAAATATCACCACTCCATGGATCCTGATGGTGTCCCATTGCTCCTGTTCTTTTGGTCTTCCTGGTGGTGAAGGTCCCACAAAACACCGAGTTCAAGGGCCAGGTGCGAAAGCCCAGGTCCCTCCTCTGCAGGGAACAAGTTTGACACACTCTTGCAGCAGACTCACGATCTGTTGAATCTCCTTGCATCACGTGCAGTGCTGTGGTGCAAGGCCTCAGGAATGAGTCTGGAGAGCACTTCGGGGGTCTTTGATGGATTGTGACACCTCCTCAGCTGCCCCTCACATGAATATCCCGTGGCTGTGTCCTTCCCGGGGTGGGGGTTTTACAGCTGAGCCAGTTTTGTCTGAGGGAGGATGGGTGTTCGCCGTCTCTGACCTGAGGTTATGCCACACACGCAAAACTCTCCTCCTCCCCTCTTGGCCGGGGGGAAGTCTGTGCAAACCTGGCCTCAGCAGTGAGCCTGAGGGCTATGGGCTTCCCCCCCCCCCCCCAATACAGCTAGAGCTGATTTTCAGGACAGCTGCTGGGTTTGGCTTTCTTGTGGATGCATTCTTCATCCTCAGCCTTGTTTACTTCTCCCTAGACCTGAGATAACTGGACAATAGTGTCACCTTTATCTTATCTCACATTCCCTTAGGCAGCTTAACTCACAGTTGAAGCTCCCCTCAGGAGGCATATTCAGGGAGGGGAGGGCTTTGGTGGTTGCAGCTTCTTTGTACAGTTTTGCCATAATGGGCAAAAAGACCTTCATAACAATGTTTGAGCCATGAACCATAACATTTCAGTTTCTCACAAATATATAACAAACTCTATCTCTAGGGAGGCAGAAACCTCTCATGTGCATATTACACAATCTGTCCATCTATTTTTTTGTAATAAATTTAATCATTAGCATATTTCATTAATAACAGACCTCTTGTGGTTTGGGTTTTAAAAAAGCCTGTTTAAAAGCTGGCAGTAGTTGAGTCATTTGTATAGAAGAGCGCTGGTAAATTATTCTAGACTTCCTATATCAATTTAATCAGCATTGTCTTTCAGGTTCAGTGTTTAGTGTCATAGCAATCAAAGTCAAAATTACGAAATTATGCATAAAGTCTGATTGAAATATTTTATGCAGCTTTCTCTTATATACTCTCTATAATGTGAACTTTGTAATATGCTAGTCTGAGCCTGCCTGTATGGTTCTTTGAATTCTCATGAGTAATATATGGAAAAATAGCAATTAGAATTGCACTCTACCCTGTCTTCTCCAAATTAAAGAATATAAAAACCTAGTTGCTACTTCTGACTTGACTAATGCTCTCTCCAGTGCAGTATTTCAGATAGCAGCCAGAACCATGCTTTGAGAAACCACCCAGGGAGAAAGAGCCACTTGTGCAGGGACAACTTTCTTTTATTCTCCTATTATTTTAAGGTTGGGCAATCACCTGAAGCAGAAAGGCTTGCGTTTTGTTTTTAAAATATTTTGTTATACAACCAGACGCTTGCCTTTCCTTGGTAAGTAGCTCGTCCTTTTGTGTATTCCTTCAGCCTTTTGTAATAATGCCTGATAATGAATTTCACTGGTCAAAGGAGTGAAAGATTCCCTTTTAACCCAGGTTCAAGTGTCTCTCTTTCAGCTTCCCTTCAGGCTGTTTTGTTTCATTGGATGCAAAGATAATTTAGTGTATCTGGGTTTTCTACCTTGGCCCACTCATTGAATTGTGCATCACTAACACATCTGCAGCTTGTCCCCGAGCACTGGAAAGTTGAAACATTTTCATTAGCATGAAGCAGAAGGCTAACACAGCAGAAAAAAGAGAGAGGTATCTATTCTGACAGCCAGGGTTCTGCTCCTCTATTCTTGGAGTTAAAGCCAGTGGCTGTGGTGTGCTCAGAGGTAGCTCTTGTGCCCTGAGAGGGAAAGTGATTGAATCACTGCTCTGAGACTTGTCAAGGAACTTGGGTACACAGAGGGGACATCTTGTTTCTTATTCTTTCATGTTCTCTTTGCCTGCTCTTCCAGCACTCAGCTTAAAACCTTTATTGATAAAATTTCCCCCTTGTTTCTTCTTTAGTCAGAATTCAGAAAAAGCCCCCAATGAACACCAACAAACACAAAACTTTGCCTAACAGGGGGAGACAAAGAACAGATAGAAGAATCTTCCTATACAGGGCAATAAACCTAAATTCATTATCTACACTAATAGAGAAGGTTGGGAAAGAAACCCCAGATAGTGCAAATCTACACTGAGTTATTGAATTAAATCCTGAACCTGATTTTTTTTCCTTTGTAGAGTTCTTTTGTCCTTTTGATCAACAAAAGTGTTCTTGCTTTTATTAGTATCTCCTATGCTAAAAGAAAAAATGAAGCAAAAATTCAAAGAACATGCCTAGTGAGAAGGCAAAGGTAGATGGGGAGAATTAAAGACATTGAGATACTTAAATAGACATTTTCCACACATTCTTGCTTTTTCTGATAGGGACACTGACTTCAAATAGCCAAATGCTAGAAAATACTCTTCTGTTTAGTTTCAGGGAGCAAAAGTAGTTTAAGACCGGTGTTTTGTTTCTATCATTTCTATAGAGAACAGGTACCTAGACTCATAAAATTACCATAAGTTTTTGGAGACAAACAGAGGGTTCTGCTTGAGATTTTCTTCACTTTTACTAAAAACATTTAGGGTTTCTTGCTGGCAAAATCAATGTCCTTGGTGATTTGCTTCAATAATATCTCTGTAGAGGACAACAAACTAAACCATGCCA
The DNA here is from genome assembly GCF_008360975.1 of Lichenostomus cassidix. Taxonomy (NCBI): domain Eukaryota; kingdom Metazoa; phylum Chordata; class Aves; order Passeriformes; family Meliphagidae; genus Lichenostomus; species Lichenostomus cassidix. The sequence continues at coordinate 129,653,841 of NC_139482.1, forward strand.
GTTTTGTGGGATATTAAAAATATACTAGAACTGTGTGTGCCAATTCCTACATAATACTGAGCCTCTCAGTGTCATGAAACCAGCTCTCTGAAACTGTAAAAAGGGTCACAGGCAGGGAGGTAGTTCTCCACTAATGCCGAGATTTAAGGAGTGTGCTTAAGTGGAGCTCTCTTGAGTTCAGTGAGGCTGAAAACAGTCACAGAATTAAAATTGTACGAATGTCTTTCACCACATAGCACAGAGACTGCTGCATGCATGGATTCAGTTATAAATGGAGCCCTCAGTAGACATAAAGCTGGGGGGTGATTGTTTCTTTTCACTGTAAATATAGATATCTCTCTTCACTGCATTAGAAAGTCTTGGGAGAGCTGTGGTAGAGTATTTATAGAGGGGACCCTGTAGACTTCAATAGAAACATCACTGTATTTTTAAAGCAACTGTATTGATTTAAGGTGAGGTTAAGATTTCCTCTTCTAAACTCCTTTATCAAAGCTATTTTATTTTGACTCTTGACTGTAAGCTGAAATGAAGCCATTGTAACTCCTGGCAATTCTTTCAGTGTTTACAGACATTTATGTAAGTTGCTAGTGAGAGCAGTTCTCGGTCTGCTTTAGTTAGGAATCATCAGTAGATCAGTGTTAAAGGCATGCTCTTAGGAGCTACTGGAACTAATTTTATTTTAGATAAGCTGGGATAGATACCATGCAGCTGCATTTCTACAAAAGGTCTGAAATAACAGTGGTATTTGTTTTCTGATCACCTGTTGCTGCAGTGGTTTCTGACACCTCTCCTCTGCCTTTTATCCCCATGGGTTACCATGGTTCACTGCTGACTTCTGGAACAAATTACATGGAATAAAGGTGACTCACTCATTGATGGTAGAGGTCTGAAATCTTAGTGCATTATATAGTTTTTAATTGCTGGATGCTGCCTGTAGAAGACATGAGGTTGCATCCTTGCATCCCAACCACTGGACATTATCTCTGTCAGAAGTGGCTCACATTGTGCATGAGCTGCTGGTTCTCTATCACAGTGCAGGTGGAAGCAGCACCAGTGGTTCTCAGTGCCAGTCCCAGTCTCATCACCTGCTGCTTCACTTGTTCATGCCTGCATGCACCTTCCCTCACTCTGTTGTTGCTGTTTAAAGCATCTTCTACTCAAATCTGAAATTATGTTTTGTAAGCCCACAGCAGGAAATCCAGTGGCTGCTCCAATATCTAGACTAGTTGTCTTTTCCATAATATTTCCTCTTTCCCCTTGGCTTCATACATTCTGTGGTATCTATAAACCAGTTATTTCCCTCCCCTTCATTAATTAAAAATGGATGTATTCCATCTGGCTGCCAGAGAAGTAAGATTTTGGGATTTAAAAATAAATACTATTTTATTTCCATATCAGAATAAGAGGACAGTTGGGCATTTCTAGGACTTTCTGTTGGATCTTTGTCCAGTCTGTTGTTATGGCACTCTGAACACCATCCTGCAGCGACCTAGCCCAGGATAAGAACTGGGACTGATCATGGAGTTCACCAACAGCCCCAGCAGGGCAGGTGATAAACCAGGGGGGCCAACCAGAAATAAAGAGGGCTGGGATCAGGGCCACAGCTGGAGACAAGCTGCAACATGCACTCAGAGTGTCCACCCAGGACACATGGCTGGAGACCAGCATCCTGTTGTACCACTGGGACAGAGACTGATGACCCGAGGCTGACCCGGATGGGGTCCTGGGCAAGAAGCCCTCCTGTTGAGTCACAGGGTGCCAAAAGGAGACAAACAGAGGGTACGCGGGTTCTGCTTGAGATTTTCTGGTTTTACTAGAACCATTCAGTTTTTAATTGCTTTCTAAGCTCTTCACAGAGGAGTCTGGGTATGGCTGGATCCTGTCTTATCCCCAGACTTTGCCAACGGTTTATGCCTAAAGGATTATATAGGTATAACTGAATCTTCATACAACTTTGTCCCACAGGATAAAGGACAGCAAACCAGATATATTTAAATAAACATATATTATTTTTTATTATTATAATGTTTAGACAAAACTATCTTAATCAGATTTACTACACAGTATAGGAGCTATAACAAATATTATAGTGCACCATGAAGCAATATTGAAGCAATTGTATTAAATCTAGTCAAAAATTATTAAATTATAATAAATTATTATTAACTGAATAATGTTACCCATAAAAATTACCATGGGCCAGTTTCCTTCATTCAGCCTTGAGAGGTAATCTTGAAAGGCATCCTCACTCAAGGGAGAAATCTCCACACATGCACTTCAAGAAGGGGTATGGTGCAAGACCCTGCTGTTAAAATTTGGGACTGGGTGATTGACTGACAGCCATTGTGTCTCCAGGCCAGCTGCGTCAGCTCAGCAGCTTTAGATAAATTATCAGTAGTGTCACTTGTTTGTTCCTTTATCTGGGTATTTTACCAGGTCTTCGACATTTTCATCTCACTATCAGAATGTTTAGCTTCGGGATTGAGTCAGCCTGGCTTCATCATTATTCAGGCAGCATGAGTCCCCCTTCTTCATTGACCACTGATAGCTTTGCAAATAGGGCACTGTTTGGGTTATTTTACCCCTTTCAGGGAGAGCATCTTGCTACAACGCCACTGCTGTATGGTCATGGACATGTTTCAGTTTCTCCATCTGTAAAAGGAGGACAGTGTGTCTCATTGGGAAGGTTTAGGGCTTAGCTGCTTACTGAAGCTTTGCATAATTAAAATGCTTTCTAAGCATTGCTAATTGGTTGTTACACAATTTGTTGCTGAAATAATGTAAAACATCTTGAAGGAAATTCTGCCCTGTCAAGAAGGCTCCTTTGCTTTTCCTAGAATGGAGATTTCAACTCTCATGCCAACTGCATATACCAATAGGGAATAATTTTTTATGCTCTTGTCCTTGATTGTGTGTCCTTGGAAAACATTACATCAGTTTTCAGGCACACTGAATTTACGTATTAAAGCATTTTTCAAAATTCAACAGTCACATCACTTTCAAAACAAAAGGAAAACCCTAATGAACACAATACACCCAACTGTGCACATATTTCTGGGAGAAAGAGGGAGCAAACAAACACATGGTGTATTTCACTTGCATTGCTGACAGCACAGCTGGAAGGTGCTCAGGTGATTATGAGAATCTCAAGAGAACAACCTGATAGAACAGAAAAGTGATGCACTAAAGAGCATTAGAGAGATTCCTACTGACTGCAGCAGACTTCAGATCAGGCAAACACAGTCTATGTCTTACACGAGAATTTAAGGCAATGCTGACAAAGACATAATCTGAACCAGGACATATCCATAAGGAGAAAGTAGAGTGCATAGGTCAGTATTTTATGAATTTTCCTGGCTATATCTGTATATATAAAAAAAAGTCTTTAAAATAGCAACACTCTATACATTTATGGTTTCAGATTGCATGGTTATTTTGAGTACTCTTCTTAGGTAACATATGTATTACTGGCTTATGTCCTCTAGCTTTCCACAAAGGGGTATAAAACAAGAACTAGATTGTGATATATGTAATTTAAAACCCAGTAGGATTTATGAAATGTAACTTCGAATCTGGACAATTATCTGATGTCTTCAAAGCCAAAAGAAAGCCAAGACCATTCTACAGCATTCCCAAGACAAAGCTATTTAACTGTTCTATGTAAAAATGCAGTAATGAAGATCTCCAACCCCCTCCAGACAATCCCCAATTGTTTATTTTCTTATTATTTAGCATGCTGTCTAACTTAAATTTTCTTTTGATGTAATTGAGATCCGTTTACCCACTGGATCTGGAGGAAGGTCTGTTGCTTCATTCTTTTCCCTGCCTTTCTGCACATAAAAGACTGAACACTTCCCTCTACCTTTTCCTTGCAAAGCAACCCCAGTTTTTTCCCCTCTGTCCTACATTCCAGGTGTCTGATTACCCTGTGTTCTGATGCAGGATCCTCCCCAGGGCTTTTCCTTGTACATTTTAGAAGGACTTTGAATCCTTTCTGCAGAGGGCCACAGAGGGCAAGTGGGAGGATGGTTTATGCATCAAATACCCAAGTTTCTGCTGTACTGCTCACCACCATGGAGCCACAAAGATGAGCTTATGGGATTTCACTGAGTCATGTCCAGTTAATTCACTGTCATACTCACACTCCTTTCTGAGCAATTGTTGCCAACTCAGTTGTTTTACCTCATCTTCTTCTGAAGTTCCTCACAAATGTGTTTATGCTTTTTGGTGCTGAATTGTGCTCTGTGGTCTGAATTCTGCTCTGGTTGGTCAAAATAATTTTAATCTTATCTCCCAAAGTGCTTACAACTTGGCATTGTGTGCAAATTAGAGAAAGGTAGAAGTCATAAGTGATTTGAAATAAGAAGTCTCTCAATGATACTGTCAAACCCTAATCAATACATCTTCTGTGCTGGCTGTGAATCCTTAAATCCATGACAGCTGTTCTTTCAGTACAGCTATCCAGCTGGCAGCTCATTCACCTTCCTGCACTTTCAACCAAACCAGGTTTTCCTTGCTCATTTTGAGAATCTCATAATGTCAAAAGATGTGCTAAGATGCAGAGTTGGTATCTACTGCTTCTGTCCTGTCCATAAGCCCTCTTAGTCTGCCAGAGAAGGAAAATTAAATAAATTACAGTTTGTCCTTGACAAGCCCATGGTGATTGTTACTTGTGACCATGTAAGTTTGAAGTGCTAATGGGGAGACTGCTTGATAATCTGTTCTTATTTTGTTCTTAAATCTCACAGTCTAGCTAGAAATTTATTATGTGACCTTCTGGCTTTGAAAATGCATAAACTGTGCTTGCTCTTTCCTAGTCTTGTGGACTCAATCTATTCTCAACAGTTTTCAAAGACTGCTAACAGATCTGGTATCAGCTAAACTTGATGGGATTTGCCTACCAAAAGGCATTTATCTTACCTGAGAAATTCTCTAGCCTGTTATGTCTTGAAATAACCTATGTTTCTACACCTTCTTGTTGCTGTTAGTAACCTGTGATCAGATTAGAATGACTTTAAAGTGCGAACCAAAGCAATAAAAATCCATTTTTTCAAGCACACTGTTTTCAGCTTTCTTCTTTCCATTTTCTTGTTCACCAGTTATCTCCCTAGTTCTGTAGAGTAAGCTTTTAGCCTGGCTGCATTATTTCATGCTGAGCATGATTTCTGCAATTAGCTCTCTTCACTTCAAAGTGATATGAGCATTTTGTTCAGATTTGTTTGAAAACACAGCTCTTGGCTACCTCTCCGATCCATTTACAGCTCATACTTGACAATCCGCTTCTACTGAATCACTTGATACTATATTCTTGGCATTGAATTCACTTACTGCTTTTCATCGCCAAGGCCTTGGTGGATGTGAATGTCCCTCTGTACCTTATGACACAGGAATGTGAGCATCAGACACCAGGATCACATTGCCACCTCCTCCCATCCCCCCGGGCCTCCTCATTTCACAGCTCACCTAAACGAGCTCCTCATTGATGGGCTCTTAAACACAGCCCTTTCCAGAAACTGAGCTCCTCTTTGATCATCTAGCAATTTCACAGGGCCTGTCCTCAGTTCTAGTTCTGCCATGCTGATAGTCCTCGATTACAGCTCCCGTTTGTAATAATCTTACAATGACTGGTGTATGTGCTAACATGTTTAATAATCTGAAAGAGCAGTGGTAACTTTTCTGGTGTGGAATAGAGTCAAAATGAACAGAGGTAATCTACATTTAGTTTTCATTTTCATGCTATTTAGGGAAGAAGTAAGTCCTGTTTATACCAACTTAGAGAAACTAATTGCAGTGTTAGTTAAATACTACAGTTGTACAGTTAGATAATAGTCTCTATCATAATTGGTGTGAAACATGGTGGGTATGTGCTGCCCAGAGGTTTTTCATGGATTACTTTCACAGACTGATCCTTTTCCCTTTTTCTTCTCTGTAGATTATAAATTCGGTGGTTTTGCTGATTCTGCTGAGTGCCCTGACTGATCCTGATCAGTACCACCTGACTAGTGCTGAATTAGGGGGTGAATTTGAATTTATGGATGATGCCAGTAAGTACAAACTCCATAATTACTAGTACTCATTGCTCCAGCATTTATGTAACTGTCCTATCATTTCAGTAATTATTGTCCTTTTAATTATTGCTTCACCTTTCTATTTTACAGCTGCATTTTTATTGTGAAGGGTGTCATGGCACAGTTCAAAGTTGTTTCCTAGTAGTAACGTTATCTGCCACCTATCTGTTAGTAATCAATCCATCTGCTGTGCTGTGTCCTGGCTTGACAGGGAGATGTATCCCTGAGCATGGTGCTGAAAGCACCAGGGGAATTTAGCAGGACAGAGGGAAATATGGAGTCTGCACCTCCCAGCACCATGTCCCAGTGTGCCTGCACATGTACAAGAACCTACACTGCTGTTGATACAGCTGAGTGTGTTCATTCATGTCAGATGTATTTACGCACCCCCCCCCGTGTGTGTGGCATGACTGACACAAACCTGCTCTAATATGCAAATAAAATGCAAATAAAATGCAAATATAAATAATAACTGTACAGTCACAGGCATATTAGCAATAACACAAGGCAGTTCCTTCTCTCACTGAAAGGCATCATAGAAAAGCTTCAGTATAGTTTCAGGGAAGGGTAAGATAGGCCATTTATGTCTCCTGCAAAACCTGCTGTCCTTTGCAAATGTTTCCTTGTTCTATAACGTTTCCAAGTTATTTGATGATGTTTGTTGATTTAACTGTTGAATTCCTATCTAGTAAAGTTTTCCCTCAATGTGATTTTGATAAAAATGTCTGTTTATTTTCATTTTTGCTCACAAGATGGTTACATTCAACATTTCTCACAGTAGTCTGAAACAGGTCTATTGCTAATGACACTAATGTCTTTCTGCTCAGAATCCTCCCCATCCACAGCTAAAGGCTCTAAGTCCTTTCCTCATTCCTACTGAAGTCAATAAAAATATCAATAGGAGAAGCAATAGCCCCACACATGAGAAAAATAATTTCCCTTTGTTGTGTCAGAGCTTCTGGGTGTTGTTTAATGGATGCTTATTTCCACAAGGTCTTAAATGCAAATATGCCTTGAGGGTCTACATTGAACTAATGATAAGGGGTGATTGCTACTTTATTGTGTCTTCACTGAAAAACCACCTACAACTTCCGACTAAAAATCTTTTTATATAACTGGATTTAAGAAAGTAAGGACCATAGTAGATACAGATGGGCTCCTAGCTGATTCTGACATATTAAAACTGACTGCCTTGTCCTAATTCTCAGAGATTAACCTTGGTAATGACTGTCTGTCAGTGTAGTTTTATATAGCCGACATCAGAGGCCTGCCAGTGCCCAAGGCTTTAAAATTGTAATTCTGTTTTGTAATGCAATAGCTGTCAGATCAAGTACATTGGGGATTTCCATCTACACTCGAAAATTGTATTTTCTGTATATTTTTATCAAGGCTTCTGAAGTGAACCTTCCAAGACTGTGAAAGGCTGGCTTATGGGCCAAGCGACCTCATTTCCATTTGGAAAGGGAACATTTCACAGGCAGTTAAATTACGAATGAACACTTGAATTAATGTCTCCTTTTATTCTTTGGCTCCCTCTAGTTTGGTGCCTTACTGAATAAAGGCAGTTGAATCAAGCTACTGACTTTTATGGTTACTGGAAATAGCTGGCAGGAGATAATTTATTTCTTCTTCTCTTTAAAAATGACTATATTTGTTCAAATGCAATGAAATATTTTATTATGAGTCCACATACTCTTCTCTTTTCTTACTTTTAGTTGTCTGTTTTGAAGAAATGCTTCTCGGGTTAACTGCATTCCCTGAAACCATGTGTATGAAATACAGGAAGATACATAATTTTTTATGCTAAAGAAGCATATCTTGTTGTTATCTATATGTGCTTCTTGTGACAAATAATAATGATGCAAACACTAATAGCCATTATTCTCATTACTATTGATGCTCCTATCAATAGCAAGCAACAAAAAATGCAGACACAGAGTTTACATGTAAAATTTGTCACTCCCTTTCTCTCCCTCCTCTGAGATCCCTCATAAAAGATCTGAAAACATCATCTGGAAATAAACTTATCAGCTGAGTCACAGTAGTGAAATGAGGTTAATGACAGGTTTCCCTTGACTTCCTAGAAACCAGGATTCCCCCAGTATTTGTTTTCGGATTTCTTTGTAGCTGTGCCTGGTTTATGGAAAATTTTCAATTTTCTGTTCCAGAAGTGGGGAAAAAATCGTGCCACCTGCAGAGCCTTAACTAGTCTAGTGCAAACTGCTTGAAAATACTAGTGCAGCGTTGGTTCTAATTCCAGGATTTAGTATGGTTCCAAGCATTACCAGAGGCTCCAAAATACCTGTTTGATTAGGCAGAGAATTTACCTGAACATTTAGAAAAAGCTCTAGGCTATTTTCCCTTCTGTTTTAGGAAAGGAAACAAGGGGGGGAAAAGTCTGCCAAGATTTTACCATGTGGCAGATGGAGGTACTGGAAGATATGAGTGTGTGTGGTTTGTCTGGCTCTCCAAGATGTACATCTGGGAGCTGGGTAAAATGCTGGGCTTCCTTCTGTGCTGGATATTCAGCTGAGCCCATTTGGTCTCATCTTTCTTTTTATTATTTCCTGTGGGAGTTTAGAAGCTGGACTAGGAAAAATTAGAAACGTGTGAGCTGCTCAGTGTAGTACTGCTGCTGTTAAAAGACTAATCATCTCTGAGCAGGAGATGGAAAAGCCCTATAATTCATTTTGACTTCCCAGAGGGTTTCGCCTGAGCCTTCTGCTCAGCTTCTTCAGACACACAGACCATCATCCTGACATGCTAAAGCCCAAACAAGCAGTGGGTGTTGCTTGGTTTTGTTTACTGTCTTCACAGTGTCAGAGATGTGTGTGATACTTCACAGACCACATGACAACAAGGATTGAAGTCCTCTGTGTGCCCTACAGAAACTGAGGAGAGCTTGGACACTGATAGCAACTTCGGCCAAAATCTGCCTGTGTCCCTGCCCTGGGATGGGCAGAGAGGACAAACAGAGATCTCAGGACAGGGGAGAATAATGTGATGATCTCTGCTGAATATTACATTCACCCAGGACTTAAAAATACTATTTCAAATAGAAAAATTTGAATAAACGAATCTACAGACAGCAGGCTTGGACTTCTGCTGGGGGATAAAGAGATGTGGTCAAGTCGGCACATTCCTGCCCCAATCCATCAACACCACCCATGTAGTATGAGTCCCAAATATAGGGAGAGGCAAAAAACTAGATCCCTGCCCAGCACAGGGATCAGGGCAACATCTTCCTCTCTAGTTTTATTCTCTGAAATAGATGTGCTCAAAGACACAGGACTTCTTTTCCTTCTCATTGGCCTGCTGTCTTTCCCAGGGAGAAAATGCTGCTGCTGTGCAGGTTGTGACCCAGGAGGCTGCACAGCACTGGCAGCAGTGGCATCAAGGTGGAGGAGAGAGCAAGGCAGTAATCCTTAACTGGCACTAAAGAGGCCGTTGGATAAATAAGGCTGGGAGAGTGGGAGAAACTGCCTGAGGATTGCAGGCTGCTGATCAGCAGCTTTCAGGCCCCTGCTGTCGAAGCTGTGAGACAGTGATTAACTCCAGAGGGCTGGGGCAGGTGATGAGGATTTGAGATCTTCATCACTTCACCCAAGTCCTGGCTCAGGGACTGGCCTTGCTGGCTGCTGCTCCCTGTCCCTGCAGCACCCACCATCAGCCTCCTCCTCAAGAGGGGCAGGGAAGGCAAGGAAACACTTTTGAGGTGGATTCAAGGGAGCTCCAGCTGCAGCTTGCTGTGCACACAAGCACCCCATGGCAGGAGCTCTGCCCAGCCCCAGCAGCATCTTCTCTCCAAAGAGGCAGGAAAGTAGGATGTCACTGCAAGGTATAAGAAGAAAAAAGCTCAGCTGGTTTCTTGAAACCCAAGGAGCAAACCCAAAAAGCTGTCTTGGGCAATAGTCTGGATAACTCCTTCAGCAGTGCGAGTACAGCCCTTCTATGCATGGATGCCATAGAAAGCCCAGCATGGCTGGAAAAAAAAAGTCACACACCGCTGTCAGCTTCTCATTTAATGTGCTGCATATCTAGTTTCATTCTGATTAATTGAAGCTGACACAGCTCAAAAAACCCAATGAAGCCTTAAATGAGAAAGAACTAGCTTGAGCCAACTAGGACATGGCACTGCAGAACACAGCTTGGGAGACACTGGAGACAGGGAGCGTGAGTGTGTCAGACCAGAGCCTCAGTGTCAAGTTCATCACCGTTTGCTGGGCTCTGGCTCTGAACCACTACTGCCAGAGTCACCAGCAAAGCGGAACCTGTGACTACTGCATCTGCTGCAAATGACAATGGCAGCAGCTTCCTACTGGATGCAGGAAGTAAGTGATTGGGATCAAGAATAAATGCATAAGCAGTGCCTCCAAACTGATGATCAGAATAAAAATATTGATCCAAGAGCCTCTTTTACAAGAGGTTCAATTGAGGTTAGTGGCTACAGCAGCCATTTTCACTTCTCTCCTTTTCTTTCATTATCTCAAGTGTACCTGGTCTATTCAAAATAATTTTGATTTCATAGGATGTATGTGGGCAGCCAGGGTAAATGGCCACACAGCTAAAAATGTCTGAAGAAGCTGCAGTACCTTTTATTAATAGAGGTATATTTTGTGGATGCTTCTTCCTCTTGAGGGTAGAATTCAGATCACTTCTAACAGCTTTAACAGTTCCTGAAAACCTAGAAACTGGTCAAGGTAATGCAACACAAACACCTGCACTGGCTGTCTGGATTCTCTACACATTTTACAAGGAGTAGGAGATGCCTTTGAAGAGCAATTTGGGCTGCATTGAGATGTCATCCCTCCCTGAATGATGAGCAGGGAGCCCAGCTGTCTCCTGATGGCATTTTGTAGCACCCACAAGCTGAGTTGCAGGAGGCCACTGTGGAGGAAGCAGTGAGTGCCAAGGTGTAGCTAAACTCACTGTTGAGTGTAGGCCCCTCTCCTGGGTGGGAGCTGCTTATTTTGACAGTAAGACAAAGATACAAGTATTTTTACTATGAGAAAGGACATCTGTGCTCCAAGGCCTTCTCAGACTAGAGACTGCAGTGGTTTGAATGTGCTCCTCCAAATGCCAGGAAAGGGCACTTTATCCTTTAAATTTAATGAATTAAATTAGGAAGTAGCCTGCCATAGGACTTCTTCTGTGGCATTTGAGTCTCTGTGCAATCATAAAGACAAAATTTGAGGGCAAGAGAGAGAGAACAAGAGTCCTGAAACCCAGGATGTAGTCAGTGCTCTGGAAAAGGGGAGACCTGGGTTCTGAAGTCCTTAGGCCTGCTGTTGGTAGGTACAGTGCCCAAAGAGCCTGTAGCCCAGAGAACATAAGAACCTCTGGTGATGTCCTCACCTGCCAGCAACAGTCTCCTCTTGCTCATTTTTCAGCCAGCTTCACAAGTCTCAGGTTCCTCTCTGCATCAAGGGCCAGGAGAAATCTGGATTAGTGCCATCCAAGGCAAGGTTTGTTCCCTCAGGCACAGGAGGATCCAGGACTGGGTCTTTTGTCTTCTACATGGATGATCATAGTGGTAGGCTGGAAATAATGACAGACAGGACTTAGTGCCTGTCCTTCTCATCAGCCATGACCTGGGTGAGCCTGCACTGCTTCCTGGTGGTGGTAGGTGAGACCTGTCCACAGCTACCAGATCAGGATCTTTCAGAGCCATGGGTGAAGGCTCCGGGGCTCCTACCCAGTTTCTGATTTTGATGCATCCAGGGAGTTGGAGGGACTCCCATGCAATGGGATGCTCTTCATTATGTGGCAGAGTTAGGTTTTGTGGCAACTCTGTGATCAGATACCTATCTTTACACTTTGAATGCTTCCATAGTCAGAGTAGTGAGCAGCCTCAACACTGTGTTTGTGCATCTCAGGTCCACCAAGTGCCTCATCAAGACAAGTAGTTTAAATGCACCTGGTGATAGCAATGTAAACAGCAGGTACCTCACAGATACCAGCAGAGGTGGGATCTCTAAAAGCCATGTCCTATATACCTCACATCATCTATCCTCTGTGCACTGGCTTGACCTCAGAAAAATAGGCAAAATGTTACATTGTACTCCCCAATTTACTGTAAGGTCAGGTTCAGAAATTCACTTCTGATCTCCTGACACTAGTCTGTAATGATATCAACGGAGGTGCATATGAAAAGCATATGTAATTTTTCCTCCAGGATCTCCTTCCAGCTGTTCATGGCTTAGGAACTTCTTAAATCTTATGAAAAGTTAATTGAAAGCTGATGAGCAGTAGAAGAAAAAGATAGGAGTCCTATAATTGCTGCAACCAAAATTGTAAAGAATATTTTCCTTCCCTTACTGCTTTACCTTTCCTGACAGTTATACATCTTCATTTACAAATATCTCTGTAGTATTCTTGGTTGAAATGAAAATTTTCAAGACGTTATTTCTGCACTAAGATGCCTTTATCTGCCAGTTTTGCTCCTTTTCCAGTCTAGAGACATATGAGCAATGGTATGCAGCAGCTGTTGGCAAAGAAGCAATCTCTAGTGCAAAGAAAAGTGGACACATTCTGACTACAGGTCTCATCATCACCAGTAAAACAGTCTTGTCAAAACTGTTCCTGATTTTTGAAAATCCTTAGAAAAATTAGATGATTTGTCTCCACGGCTGTAGTGGTTTGCACAGTGTTAGTGTAAGTAAGCACAGTGTAATGCTGCAGGCTTGCACAGGCAGAAGCAATGTCTGTGCTTCTTGTATTCAGGAGGTTCTCCACAAAAGCCAGAGATTTCCTCCAGCTATAGCTGAATGATGCACCTGACCCCATCTCCACCCATCTCCCACCATACCCTTTGAGATGCTCTGCACAAGGGAGATGGCAGAAAAACTGAATGAAGCTCTGAATCTATCTGCAGTCATCAACGTGTCTCTTTTCCAGATATGTGCATTGCCACCGCGATTTCTCTCCTTATGATTCTGATCTGTGCGATGGCTACATATGGCGCATATAAGGTAATTCATTATATTTGGTGGAGACATGAATCAAGTGAACTACACAACTCCACAGAAACAAAATTAAGCAAAATGTTTTCTAACAATTCCTTCTTTACTTGTTTAGCTGAAAATTGAGTGGGGGGTGGGGAGAAAGAAAGAAGAGGCAGCAGAACTGATTGCTTGGATTGGTGGTACCCCAGGGGCCCCTGCTGCAGGCAGCAGGACTGCCGAGTTGTGTTAATTGTTTGCAGTTTCAAATATGCGGAAGCTCTGGGCAAATTGTGAATTCAGAGAACTGATACCTATCAAAATTAAGGGATTTTTTCCCCTTTCACCTCCGAAGCCTGTGGCTTGTTCCAACATTAATGCTATTATTTAGAAAAGTATTGTGTGGTTTCTAAACATGCTAGTGTAATTTGTTGTGAGAGTTGCACCACACATATTACTGCAGTTCAGCAGCCAAATTGCCTTGGCCAACCTTTCTGGCTGAATGTCATATTTCTTTCAGCTGATTTAATTCTGCATAATGTCAAATATTCATTAGATTCTTCTAGAAAGACATCTATCCCTCTATTTTAACTTATGGCTGATGAGTTTCTTATTTATTTCCTTTTTAGCAACATGCAGCTTGGATCATCCCTTTCTTCTGTTACCAGATCTTTGACTTTGCTCTCAACACGTTGGTTGCCATCAGTGTACTCGTTTATCCCAGCACAATTCAGGACTACCTCCGTCAACTGGTAAATCACTTCATGTTCACAAGCTTTTGCAGGCTTTAGGGAAAAAACTCTGTAGGATGCAGTGTTTGTCTTGTATTTCTAGTCAGTGGTATCCTTCTCATACAGTTCCTGAGATGTTCTCTCAGTCCTTGCCAGTCTGAATTCAAAATCCTTGCAAGGTTACATTACTGCATTACTACTAACTTACTACAATATTTGCAAAAAGCTCTGAAGTTTTGCAATGACGTCAAAGCTCTCAGCACCATTCATTTAGAATGAGATTCATATTACAAGACATAGATGATAAAAAATTGCTTTTGCATTCGTTGTTTTCATATTCAGTTATTCAGTGGCTTATTTTTGGTGCTATTTCAAAGATATTTTGTTGCTCCTTTTAATTTATTCAGTAGGTATAATACATTTCATTAGGCAGGAGTTTGATTGAGTGTAGGTTTGGTTTTGCTAGAAAATATTTTGGATTCTGTCCTAGGGACATTTAGAGACTCTCTTCTTGTTCTGCTTTGGCCAAACATCTATGGTCAGTGTTGCATCAGTGTACAAGATATGATCACAACCCCCCAGAGCAAAGACAAGAGCCCACGCCTCTGTCTCATCACAGGACCACGTCCCATGTCCAGCAGGGCTCACGTGGAGTCGCAGAGCTCTGGAGAAGCCAGTGCTGCAAATGTCTCTGAAAATCTGCCTTGAGAACCTGAATACAGATTAGCTTGGCTGTGAACTTTGTTGTGTGGACGGAAAGCTGGCTGGTATAAATAACAGGTAATGAGAAACAGCAGGCAGATAAGTAGCTGCACAAATCTGCAGAAGAGGCAATGTGTCAATGCCAGTGAGAGCTGGGATGCATCAGGAGCCTGTTATCCTTCATCTTACTTAACACCCACCTGCATTCACAGCTGACAGAACACTGGAAGAGTAGCAGAGGAATAAATCAAAAGGTTCTCAGAGATACAAGTGGAAAAGAGCAGATTATAGCCATGGTTTGGTGAGTGCTAAAACTGGCACTGCCGCTGCTGGAGTTCTCCTGCCTGTTCTGTGCCTACAGTCCCTTGCTGCTGCATCGGTAGCAGCCATGCTCTTGTGGCAGGACAAGCATCTGTGTGGCTGCAGGAACTCCCCATGCTTCCCAGAGCATGAGTCGTAGCCAGGTTTTGCTCAGTCTTGGTCACTGTACAAGAACATAACAGGGACAAAAGCAGGCTGTGGGAAATGTGCACTGAAAAGCCTCTGCTCTTCTGCTGAAAATCTGGTGCTGCATTTGGATCTGACTCACTGGAAGGACAAAGAGCAGCTGTTCCTCTTGAAATGTGTGCTAAAACATCACTGTACTTCCTGCAGATAAAAAAATCATAGGCCCTTCTGTAGCAGAAACAGAAGGAGGAGGCCTTGGAAGAGATTGGGTATGGTGGAGCAGAGCGCTCTGGTCTGTATTGCTGTTCTGGAGTGTTAGAATCTTTGGTTGCATACATCTTTGTCTTGCTGTTGTAAATCATATTTTGGAGTGGTAATGAAATGCCACAGGACTTCAGGAGTGCTAAACTGTCAGTGCTCAAAAGGGCAAGGGGGATTTCCAGGATAATTATAGGCTGATTAGCCTGACATTGCTACCCAGCAGAGTAATAACAGAAGGGCTGGGGCTGAGAGGATAGTCAATTGATAAAGGATTAGGCCAGAGAAAAATGATTAATGACTGCCAGCACAGTTTCATGGAAAATCAGTCCTGCAGGCAAACTCATTTTCCTTCACTGACAAGATTACTGACTTAGTCAATAAAGATGGGCAGGGGCATAATGGACTTTCATGAGATGTTTGACTTCGCAGCATGATGCTCAGAGCAGCAATAAAGCACTAGATCAATACAGGATATATCACATGGATTAGGAGAGGTTAGCTGACAGACTGCAAAGGGTCGTGGTCAAGCTGACCATCTGCCAGTGAGTTTCTATTTTGGGTAGAGGAAGGTCTCCACGAATCAGCAGTAGATTTCACGCTCCTCCAGACTTCCATTAATAATGTTGGAACCAAGAGGCACTTCACAAAAGGTAATGTCAGCCATGGGAGAGCTTCTCCAGGCTCGTTGTCTAGAGGGATTGAGTCCTTTGGTGGGAGGTTGTGAGCAGGAGTATAATCTGGCTGTTCTGTGTCATTCCCTGGAAGACCCTACCCTGCATTGCCCAGAGAGAGTGCATCTCTGCATTTCCCTGTGGCAGTACTTGTGACTTTTCCCAGCAAATTCACTTCTAATAAAACCTGTGGCTGACACTGAGCTAGACTGCCTGAGAACTTGAGTTCAGCCACTAATGTGTGCTACAGAGATAAATGCAAAAAGATGTAAAAGCCTGAGCAATACAGATGAGCAAATGGTTTGACAACTGCACCTGAGATACACTGACCCTGTAAGCAGCCTAGGGATTTAAGTGCCAAAACTAGAGTCCCTAGGTTGTTTTGCTGTTTGCAAAAATTGCTCTTGGGATTTGTGGACAGAAAAAGGAGCAATTAATAATAATGGAAAGGAGCCTTCCCTTCTCTGTTGGTAATGTGGATTTTCTCCATCTATTTATGGAGTCTGGTTGTAAAAAGCAATGCTTGAAACTCAGAGAACATGCAGGAAAGTTCCTCAAAAAAACTATATAAAAGCTGGTTATATTGTAGTATAATGAAAGACAATCAGCTTTTCCTGCTTCATTTATCGAGAAAGAAGACCAAGAGGTAGTGCCATTAGAGGTCTCACATGCAAAATAATGAGGTATCAAGAGGCTATTTAAATTAGATGTGAGGCATAATGCTAATGAGCAGCTGGAAGCTAGTCCAAGTTAAATTCGTTTAGAAACAAGGATTAGTTTGTATTTTGTCATTCACATTGGAGATTAGTGATGGGGAAAAACTACCAAGAGCTGTGATTAATTTTGAATAGTTAATTTTACCTGTTCAACAAAGTTTTGAAGCTATTCTGCATGTGCTTTGAAGCTGATTACGCCTCCTGTGTCTTAGCTGTGGTCCCAATTAAAAATGGCTCAACTGGAACCCGTTTTTACCTTTACCTGGAAGGGCTACATCAGTTTGCATAAGGTTCTTACATTTGGATCAGAGTAAATACACTCTGGCTGAGTGGGCAGAAGCAAAGGGGAAATGTGAAGGGCACATCCAGTGTTATCAGAGCCTCAGACATGGGGCAAGATGAAACTAAATGCAAGCAAGAGCACCATCAATGCAGTGCCATTTGGGTGTGATCCACCCTGATGGTTTGTGAATGAGCCCTAGAGTTGACTTGCCCTCAAGCCCTGTGCATTGGTCTGCCAGGGTAGGCAGGAAACAACGATTGTGTTTCTTCCTGGCTGTCTGAGAGTTTCTGTTCCTCTAAAATTGCTTTGCGTTTGGGGAATGATATTTTGGGGGGCACAACTCCATAAGGTAAATGAAATATCCCAATTTTTCTTCAAACCTATTATTGAATATCTGGAAGAAGCCATGCATTAGGTAACAGAATACATTTAGCAGTCTCAGAAGAATTTTTTGTTTGCTCTAAGGTGATGAAAACCCTGTGTCTTTAACCATTTCTGCTTCCTTCACTAGTATCTGGGATCATTATCTATTACTGTGAAACTCTTCATGTACTTTTAGCAAGATGATGAGGACGTATCAATAAGCTGGGCAGGGCTATAGCTGAAAATGTTGCAATTGTGTTCACAGGGTGTTTGGTAACAGCAGTCTGTACTGGCTGCTTCGCTCCTTGGAGCAGTGGCTTTGGAAACTTTTTGTTGCCTTTTGATACCCAGCTGCACACAGGTGTGCATCTTAATTGCCGTAGATTGCAAGAGCATCTTAGCATGAAGGGTCGTGTAAAATAAGTAAATGCTACATATCTTGCATTTGGTAAGTTTTATGGTGATCACGTGATCAAAGTTTCTAAGAGTTACATTGGATGTCTTGGTCATTGTCATTTAAAAAGCAAAAACCTTTGCATATGGCAAATCCAGTGTGTAAAATAAAAATAATTTTGGTTCTTGGGGCAGTAGAGGTCTAAAGCAGTTTGACCTAAAGCACATTTTGTTCCTTTAACCCCACTAAATCTTTGAAATATGGGTGTTTTAAAGCCTTCAAATTAAACATTTCATCCTCTGTCATCTGATAACAGTATATGAAATGGATTGAAGCAGAGGTGCAGAACAGGCTGGTCTGCAACTGAGTTATGCAAACTTTTTTTAAAATCAAAGTACAGGACTATGACAGTTCATCTAAACAAAATTTCAGAGTATATTAAGTAGCTTTACTGTGGGTCTGCCTTCAATGCTGCTGCCTAACAATTCAGGTGGTATCAGTCGTGCTTTTAAATCCATGGAGAAACGTCTAGAGAACATAAAAGAGATTAAACCTAAAGAAATTTTCCCTATAAACTAAAGCTTAAAACTGAAATATCCTTTCTGACATTTTTAATGCCATTTTATTATTCCAAAGAAGTATCACTAACTTCATAGCAGAGCTTTACAAATTCTACAGACACATTGCTGTTTTCTTTCAATTTTTGTAAGATTTTGGTACTTGGAGGATTGTAACTTGAAATGACAATCCACATGATATTTTAAAACGGATTTTTTGTGGTCCAAGGGGAAGGAAGACATGAAAGGTTATGCAAGCAGGCTGAGGGAATGAGAAATGGCTTTAGCCTTTGTCATTTTATTCTTCTTGTGCATTTGTACAATACCAATGCAGTGGAAATGTACTTTTCATTCAAGTTTTAGATTCTTTTTATGTGTCTAATGGGGCTTTGATATGAATAAGTAGTATCTTTTTTTTAATTAGAAGTGTATCAGGTATATTATTATGCATGCAGCCTTCTCCATGTCCGTGACAAGGTTATAAATGTCACTTTAATTATGACTTCAGCATGCCAGTGCAACACCATTACAACTACCTTTTGTTTGTATAGAAAATTTCATCATGTTCTGCTGCAAAATCACTCCTGTATTTGCAGTGATAGGCTTGATTTTTCCCACCCAGATGTATTTCAGTCACAGCTGCATCAAATCTTGCACAACATTTGACACTGATCTTTCTCCAGAAGTTGCAGCACCAAGCCTAGTGCTTGGAACCTTCCCAGCAGCAGGATTTAAGCTACTGATCTTCCCACAGGAGAGCAAACCTCCAAAGCAAGAGCAGAATTTCTTGTCCCATGTCATGCATTCATATCAGTGTTTAAGTTCATCACCACAGTCAGTGAAGGCCAGTGGTTCGATTCATCTGAACCACTTTTGGTACCTGTTTTCTGGGGGAATTAATGAGATTTTGGGAATGGTTGCTGCCGTGGGATGGGACCCCAATGGCTGCTTGGTAGCGCCAGTTCCATGGTGGTCCTTGTACCAGGTGAGACTAGAGCCAGTTGAGGCTTCCTACTGTCTTTCCTTCTTCTTTGCCAAAAGCTGCAGGTTTTATAATTTGTTTTTCCTACAGCACTGAAGGGGTTTGTAGTTGTGACTTTAGATTGTACTGCTCATAGGCCAGCCTAGTCCAGTTAGCAAAAAAAGACAAAGGGGTTTCTTCCACGTTGCCCCAATGCTCTTGGGCTATCCATCACAGCCCTGAAAGCTTTGTCTAAGCCTGGAAGCTCCAGAACAGACTGACTTCAGTTTTCACACCTTGCACCAAGATCTCCCAGGCACCTATGGGTGGGGGCGACCACGGCATGGGTGCAGCACCTGCCACCTCACTGCGGCTGCTTACACCTCTCATCTCTTCAGGACAGAGACTCAGAAAGCTGAGCCTGAAGGGGCCAAACCACAGTATTTGTTCCTTATGTGCTCTCCTGGCTTTGCTAAATTATTTGCTGAGAAGCTGGTGCTGATATAAGGGAAGGCCAGGTACTGCTGAGCAGCACATCCTGCCCCAGACTTGACCAGGGTTCATGGCTCCAGCCAATGTTCCTGCTTTTCAGAGTAGTGACAACTTTCTTGGTCATTTTCCTGCCCTGCTCTTGCTCCTATGCAAATCCCATTTGAGTTGATGTCTGGAAACAGGCCCTTAGATTATGGCCAAGAACGCAGCACTCCGTCATCCAGTCTTTGACTGGTTCCCAAAAAACGGTGTGTAGGAGAACCAAAGTTTTAATAAGAATTTTTTATTACATTCACAAACTATTTTGACTATTTTTTTAATGGTAGGTCAGTACTGAAGAAATCATTTGGGTACAGCTTTACTGTAACTATCCTTGACTGACTGGACTTTCTAACTTTCTAATTTGCAGTCTCCCTCCTGCAAGCGGGAGAGCAGGTTGGGGCATTAATACTTAAATTTTATGCATATAAGGTTTTTGTTTGATTTTCCAGTGCACCATTTCTTGGCATATACTCTTGCTTTCTTGATCTTTGGGTGACTGTATCCACTATATTTAGAATAACCTTCTGTGGGGAAAAAAAAAGCAGTAACACTGAAGCAAGCTAGTTCACTATAAAAGCTGTACTTCGACAAAGAAGAACTTGATAAAAACTTCAGCCACGAAATTCAGTACAGGAACAGAAACATTGCTGTCAAGAAGCGGAAAATGTGCTTATGTAACATTTATCTGCAAACGGTTACAGCTGCTGTTGATGTTAAACATTCTGAACAGTTCATGGAAGCGCTAAATAAAGAGCTAGTCTCAGTAGCAGCTGTCAAAAAAAAAAAGATAATTTCCTGATGCACTGGACTGAGTGCTGGAATAAGGGTTATTAAGGGGTTACTCTGGATTTACACCATCATTGCCAAGAATACAGTTATAGCTCGGTCTAGTTAATTGTCCTGACAAGGATGCAGAGCTGGCCTGGTTAAGTAATTAGACCTGTAAGGGAAAAGGGAGTTGTGTGGAAGGAACTATTGCATTCAGATATAATGAGCTACTGTTGCAGTGCAGCTATCTTTTGTGGAGAACAGCTCTGTCTCTGAACAATGGTTTATTCTAACTGAAACAGGAACTTTTGTCTTGCAATATTTTAGAAGTATTTGGAACATTCATTTTAAAGGGTGTGGAGTTTTTAAGCAGTGAAAAAATACAGTAAAACATTTCTAGAGGCTGTTTTTCAGTCACTGTTCCCAAAATGATTCACAACTATAAGTCATTAGAGCCTGTACTAAGCAGGAAGATTCATTCTGTCATCTCTATTTCATGTATGCAGTAAGAGAAGGGCCTGGGGCACATTTCAGCTTGAAATCATGGTGTGGCTCCCCTGTAGGACCTGTGCCTCCATGGGACACACACATAGCAGCACTAACAAGTGCTCCTAGAGGAGCAGTCCAAATTTAACAAAAATAAGATGGAGTGGAATAGACTCAGTGTATTTTGAAATGTCATCAAATATTAAGGTGAAAGGATTATGCTGTCCAGCTTTTCCTGCTTTGACTTTCTGGAAAGAGCTGCCACTGTTCTTTCTCAAGCAGTGCCAGCGTAATTATTACTAAGTAAGTACGAGATTTACTTGCCATTTCCCGTGGTGGGAGATTTCCTGCTGCAAAGCTCTCAGTCTCTTGCTAGTTTGTGTCAGATACAAACCCAGTGTGCACTGAGGAAAAGAGAGCCCACACCACATCCAAAGCAAAAAGCAAATCCCTCAGCCCTTCGGGGAACCTTTGCCAGCTGAGTCTTCACAATGTCTGTTGTAGCTAAACTTACTGAAACTGGTTGTTGGTGCAGAGAGCTCCCACTTTAGTAGATCACAGAAGGCTTTGTAAGCTGTTGATTATAGAATGCACTACTTGAATGGCTCTTAAATGACTTGTGAGATTGACTCACAGTGTTATGCTTATTTTTGCTTATGCAGCCCAACAATTTTCCCTACAAGGAAGAGATTATGTCTGTGAACCCTACGTGTCTGGTTGTGATTATCCTCCTTTTCATAAGTATCATTTTGGCTTTTAAGGTAAGTGTATTACTGTGTATAAAGTCTGCTTCTGGTCATGGGTGGGATGTCGCTTGCTGGGAGGTCTGTCTTTAGGAGAGGTCTGGGTAACTACAGCTCAGGCAGCCTGATAGCTATACAAAACAGGGTTACAGATGTCACGAGAAAAATATGGAAAATCTCACAGACACAAGAACATACAGGCTGCAATGGGGAAGGGTGATGCTTGTAGGAGGAACTCATGCCTTATGAGTTCTTTGAAGCAGTGGATCAACTGGGGGACAAAGGAGGGCCTGTTGACACAGACTTCTTGTTTTTCCAAAAGGTGTTTGGCAGTGTCTCCCATCAAAAGCTTTAAAAAACACCCTAAGATGTGTAGGGAGAAGAGAAAACGTAATCTCACAGACTGTAGTTAGGGAATAGGGAATAAGGATAAATTATCTGTCTTTCCAACACTGAGACCCATGCAGTTGGATGCATTCATAAGAGATCTGGGAGGGGGAAAGGAATCTAACCTTTTTTTGTAATGTCATTCAAAATAGGGAAAACAATTAGCCAAGATATGTTTGCAGGAGAATCTCGTGAAACGGAGTGACTGAACAATGAAATGGCAGGGAAACTCAGTGTGAAAAATTCTAAGTAGTGGACATAGAGGAAGCATGCTCTTGTTTCCCAAACACTGCCGTGGGCTCTGAAGTAAGCATTGACCATCTGTGAAAGGGGTCTTGTAGCTGTAACAGATAGACCTGTGAAAATATTACCTTACTGCTCATTTCTGGTCAAACAAGTAAATCAAATGCTGAATATTAAGAAATAGGAAAAAAATATATAAATTGTATAATTTCTTAGCCAGTTTTGATGCCCACCACCTCTGGAAGCATGACTTCCCTTCTGGTGCCCTATCTCAGAAAGGATTTTGTAGAGCAGGTAAATAAATCCAAGCAATCCAACCTGGGAGGAACAATGTAAAGAACTGTCAGACCAGACAACAAAAGGACATAGGGAATGAGAATTTTTTTGCTGTTATGCAAACCATATAGGGTGAGAGGGCTGGAGGTGGTAGGTACCAGACAAAGGGGAGAGTTGCATCACCCAGAGCAGCCAGAAAGGTCTCTTGTGAAACTACCACATCTGGGTTGATTGTCCGGTGAGACCAGCCCCCACCTGCCGTGGGTCAGAAGTTCAGAAGGAGCTCAGAATAAAATCAGACAAATCAGTGTAAGACAAGCACTTGTGACTCCAACTAGTGCCCTGAGTGTTGGACCTCTTGTAAAGTATGCTGGTATGTTTACCCTCTTCTTGCACCCTTCTGCCAGTTTCTCACAGCACAGAGCTGCTGGTTTTGTATTTCTCGTGTGGGACTTCATTTCAGATTAGTCTTGCTCTCTCTGCAGAGCAATTACGCATTAGGTTAGAGAAGTCCCGAAGAGTCACAGTGACACCAAAGATGTTGCTTCCAGACAACACATTTGACAACATATACAGGGGAAGCTACTGTGGCAAAAGAGGTAGATTTGGGTATTGAAGCTACTTCAAAACTGGGGAAAGAAACCCAATAGATGGGATGTATTAAGGTGCTGTTGGAAGCTGTGCTCACTTTTCTTCTGTGATTTAGCAATGCAGTTTAGCCTTCTGGCCTTTTATGTTCACAACCATACGGTTGATTTTATTTGCACTTCTAAGAAATATGTGTGAATTTAATGAATACACAGATCTTTCAGGTTCCACAAGGAATGTGTTCTTCAAATTTCTCCACAACCAACAGCAACCAACAGCTCATTTTTACCCCACATGTGTCTGGTGTTTCATTGGCTAAATATGTCAAGGAAGCTTCAAGCTTTTTAAAAAAAAAAAGGCAATGAAAATTGGAATGGTAAAAATTCTTACTACAGAGACAAGGAACCTAAGAAATTAATAGTGCGAAAAACTCATTTTGTTTTAAAGTGGTAATGTGTTTTTTCCAAGAGTATATGTGGCTCATATAATGCTCATTCTAGCAACATATTATCATATAAATGAGTCACAAAAAATGTGACTCACACAAAAACACATGCTAAATTCCAGTTAGAATTTTCATTTGTATTTATGTTTCCAGATGAGCTGCTATGCAGATTTACAGGATCTGCTCTATAAAATGAAAGCTGAACACACACAGATGCATCACATTTTATCACTGATAGACTTAACAGATGGTACCACGTTTATATAGTGAAACTGAAAAGGTACTGTGTATAAAAAATATGCCTGAGCTTCATCTCCCTCTGGAGTTCAACTAGAAATAGGGAGAGGAACCAAAGCATTGTGACCTAGGAAAAGCTGCAGTAGGAAAAGCTTCATTCAACTGATGGGAAATGCAAAACAGAATTACCTAATTCCTCAGAAATATTTGGTATTATGACACTTTTGTTTTGGGTGAAGCTACGTGCATAGGAAAACACTACTGATCAGAAAGCAAGATTATGTAGTATTAGGTGTTGGGTTTGTGTTTTGCAGTCATGGGTTTATGAAAAGGGAAGTGAGACAAGAGAGGGTGGTAAGAAAGCAAGCCCTAACCACACACAAGCACTTGTCATTTTAGTCCTTGTGATTTACTTGGATCTGAAGCACCTAATGGGAATTTCAGGTGGTTTCACACAGAACACTTTCCTGAGTAGACCAAAATGTGTTATTCCATTCACCACCTTTGTCTAGAAACAGAAGTTGTATACCATGAAACATAGGTGTTTCTTATTTGGCTGAGGAAGGATATCCAGCAGCACAAATGTGTTTATATACACGTACACGACTTCAAATGGCATATAGCCAACACAGTGGCTTTTGAATCATGTCCTCCTCTGCAGCTGGCTTGGAGAAGAGGGCCTTGATTTCCTCCAGCCAGCCCCAGCTGCTGGGACAGAACAGTTGAGGCATCAACTTCCTCACCATGGGGAAGCTCCTTAGGCCCAAATGAGCTCAGATGAACGCAAACACAACCAGATTAAACCTTTCCCCCAGGCTGCCCTGAGCACTCTGCAGCTTCAGAGTATGGTCTCTTTTCTTCTTTCTTTCTCTTCCTGAAAAGTAGGTAGGAAGAGGTAGCTGCCAGCAGGACAGCCAAAAGGTATTCCAGTTCAGTGAGACAGGCTGGTGTTCAGCAGACTGAATATTAGCACTGTTCTCCATTCTCCACAATGTGCCTATAAGCTGCATGTACAAGCTGTTGAGCCTGGAGGTGAGACCATTCTGCATGTCCTGGTGTCCTCAGCAGATGGGAAAGAGTTATATGGAAAGAAGTTCTGTGCTCATCCTGTGAGATGTGGTATCTCAGCCCGAGGGGAGCCTCCTGGCAAGGGGGATCCTTGACCTGCAACACATCACCTGGTGTCTTCTACCTTCCTGCAGGGCTGAGGGAGCAGCAGCTGAGACCAGCCCCAAGAGCCAAGCTCTGCTCCTCACTCCCAGGAATGGCTAACACATAGCCACAAGGTTGCCAGCTGTTCCACAAAAGCCTAGGACAAGTCTCAGCACTGGGCTTGCTGATGACAGGATACTTATGGGAGAAGCATCACTAAATCTGGGGTCAATTGCTTTAAATTGCATACATCAGTGTGTGTGACTGTGAGCCAATGGCTGATGTCCTGGCTCCCATAAGGTGCCATTTAAATCGTTGCAGACCAATGGTATGGTTTGATATCATTAATTCTTTCCAATCACAGCATTTCTTTAATTTCTAAGTGGTTGTTCTTGTACAGCCTTTTTATACTCACAAGATACACATTCTAGTGTGCTGAGAGGATTGATTTAATTGCAGATTATATCAGCACCCATTGTTTCTCTTTCTGTAACACCAATATGGGAAATACATGTAGTCAATTGGTGTGCCATTAGCATTCCTCTGAAATCTTCACAAAAATTTCACTTTGTGTAGAAATCTTTATGTCATTTTCACCAGTTACTGAAGTGCATCCCAGCTCTGTAAACAGAAAATTCAAAGCAGCTGGGGAGTCAAATGGGATTCAGTGCAGGCAGCTACTAACCCGGGGGGCTCTGCTGGGTCTGTGGTGTTCACCCTGCACTTGCTGCCAAAGAGGGGTTACCCAGAGGGCTACTGTGACCCAGATCAGCACAGACTCTCCCTTGCTGTGTTACAAGAAGCTGCACAATACAACAACCTCGAATTTCCACAAAAATGCTGGTCAGTCATCTGCGCAGGCGTGTCTGATGAGCACAGGTCTGCAGTACATTACTGTTGTTATGCAGCTTAACAAGCACATCTGCAACTGCAACAGTGAGAGGCAGGTGACAAAGTTTTGTGGGTTTCAGTTCTTTGGGGTCTCAATTTCCCACGATCCAAAGGGAAGACTGAAAGCTGGTTAGAAGCAGGCTCAGTGCTTGTTTCTACATTCAGCCCTTGCACACCTGTCCTTTCTCGTGGTGGTTGCTTGAGGCAACTTCCCCCAAAAAGTGTCTGTCACCAGTCTGTGCTGCAGTATGCAGGAGATTCACTAAGGTGGCCTTGGGGAATTCAGGCCTTTCATGTAGGGCCGATTTCAAATACGAGCATTCGTCTCCTGAGATAAAAATCAATATATTTATATACTGTGAGTCCAGCCACACATTTTAAAGCAGTATTTGAAACCTCAGCCAAGTCTTCCAGGAAAGAAAGTTGGTAACTGAATCAGGAACCCCATTTAACGGTGCAGCAGTATTGGTAGAAAATAATTATTAGGAGCAAGCTTAAATAAAGTTACAGACTGAGGAAAAGAAGTTTCTGTGACTCATGATTTGCAGGCCAGCAGCACATGTCCAAATCACTTGACCAAGGACGTGCTCCGAGCTGCTGCCGCTCTCCATCATACGGGTCAGTGTCTTGGGGCCAATTCCTTGGTGTGTGCTGGCTGATAACCACCTTAATTCAAAGAACAGACCTCACCCACTGAGAAACAGCCCATGCATGCAGGAGCAGGGCTGATTAGAGCTAGGGTTCAGAGCTGGGACAGCTGTAGGACTTCACTGTGGTGTTTTATTCACCACATGTAATGGAATGGCTGCATTCGAAAATAAATCTGCTGCTAGCTTCTCCCAGACAGGATTGTATTTTCCAAAACAGCGCTTCCCTCACTTTGGATTTTGACAGAAGTAGTATGTAAATAGTTTTGCAAATAGGTAGGCTTAATGTAAAGGGTTCCTTATAAGACAGGCTGTGTCCCCACAGAGTTGTACTATATTCAGTCTCTATTCTGCATTGGCTCTTATGCCTTTTCCAGCCTACAGTACCTGAGCATCAAAATCTACTGAACTACTTATTACCACTTAAAATTAACAATGACATTTTGCTTAATTCTGGAAAAGATGCAGTTCTCCATGTATGTGCCTTTACTTGTTTCGGTAGGCTGGGGCAGATTTGCACAACACGCAGCTTGGGCTGTAGAGCCTGTCTAATCTTCCCTTGGGACTTAGCTCATTCCAGAAGCCTTTTGCTCTCTGCATTTGATAGCCAAAACTGTTGTCAAAGTCTCCAACACCTCCAAGTCAATCAAGGGTCTGTAAGATGCTGTAAAAAAAGAGGAAGGAAATTTACCAGATTTTAGCCGGCTCAGCCTTGGTGGAAAAAAAATCTTCCTGATCTGCAAGCAAGCCATCAGTGAGTCATGTGACATCCTGAAAAACATAGCTCATGTGTGTCAGCTCTGGAGATAGAGGAAGCACAGGGCAGCTCAAAGGGATTAGAGGGTTTTGGAAGGCCATCAGTGCAAGTGAGTCACAAAGTATGACTCACTCAGTGAGACACATGTGCAAATTCAGTGCTGGCAGTTTAATCTGCATGTGTTAGATTTGTGGAAGAATTGTTGTGTAACCTACAGAGTAGAAATATAAGTTGGTCACTATCAAAACACAAATTTCTCCTCATCACCATCATGCGTGATTACATGGGAAGCAGAAAGCTCCAGAGAGAACTGCTTTAGTCCTGTGAGCTGATATCCTGTGGATCTGACTCCTGCTCCTCCACACCTTCCTGCCTCTTATCTTCCTTACAATCACTTGGTTCGTCTCTGCTGCCCAAACTGGAATCTCTCCTGATCACGAAAGGAGATGGCTGCGAGCATTTTGCCCAACCAGTTAATAAAGTGGAGACAACTAGTTGTTTGACAGGCAGCAGCACTACCCAAGCTCCAAGAACAAAAGCAATGAAGTTTATAATCTTGCAGTAGGTTTATTGCTGCTGTTACAGATTTTTTTTTTTGTTTTACACTGGAAAAAAAAAAGTATTTTTAGCAGTGTTTAAAAGGTCAGAAATAATTTCATGTGTCAATAAAAACTTTTACTTTGGCAATTTTCTCTAGTCAGGCAAGAATAGCAAGACCCCAGACCATTCCAGTCACATAGAATACACTGATCTAATAAGCCCCCTTTATATATTGAAAGCCACAGTAAGGTCTCCCAGAACCTTCTCTTCTCAAGACTAAAGAACCCCAATTCTATCAGTATGAGGAATGGTGTTGGATTACTCACAGAGCCCCCACATATTCTCACAGTCACTGCAACCAGGGAGGTGACTGATCCATGCTTCTATCATGCTGATAGTCATATTTATAAAGAATGGAAATGCTCTTTTCTGCACAGAATAATAAATCCTTTTCTTTGCAGGGTTACTTGATAAGCTGCGTGTGGAACTGTTACCGATACATTAATGGCAGAAACAACTCAGATGTGTTGGTGTACATTACCACCAATGACACTGCGGTAAGGATGTTAGATCATAAACATTTATCTAATATTATGCATTTAAAGGCTTTATTTTATATTAATTTCTGACTTTTTAGTTAACCACCCTAATTCCTTTGAGAGTCCTCATCTGGTGGTGATGTTTGGACTTGAAGCTCAAGAGACTGGCGAGCAATGGTTGCAAATCACATCTATTGCTAAAATACGGGTTTTATTTTATGCATATAATCTGTTAAAGAATATGTGTTAATCATAAACCACAGTTTATCCTGTGGCCCCAGGAATGATCCCCAGTTCTGAGCTCTCCAGCTGTGTGATGACCTGGACAGTGGGGAAACTGATTAGGACTCAAGGATGCCATGGTCTACATGTGCTGTGAAATTTGGATTTATCTATAGAAACTGTGATTTAGGACACTGAACATCTGGTGTAGTGCTTTACAAACTCACAGAGAGGAGCTAAAAGGCAACAAAAGTTCAGTGATTTGTTTCCCAGTGCATAATGGGGTTTGTATGTATGGTAAGGAGACCAAATGAAACAAAGATCAACATGAAAGAAATTAATAAACAGATTTTAACCTCAAAGAATGGAAGGCATCAGTTCACTTTATGGTAGTTTAGTGCTGACATGCACATGTGGAGGGCGTGAGTGCTAAGCAATGTCTTGCTTTTTGCAGAAGGCACTGAAGGAATATAGGAAGAAAGAGTCTCTGAAAAAGAGGCAATTTTGTTTGCAGTGGTTTTGCCATGGAGCAGCTCAGTTTCACCCAAGCTACACACAGAGGGCACTGTGCCAGATCAACCCGTGGGGTGACCCACTGGCTTATGTAACAAGGGTCTTTACACCATTTACATAACAGAATAAGAGCAGCAGAACTTGGCCTTTTGTAACATCTGGGTAAAATCCCAGGATTGCCTTCCTAAGGTTTTCCTAGTTGTGGGTGGTCTCCACACACTGAGGTATTAGACTGTCAACTATAATCCTTCTGAATGAGTGATTCCCTTGCAGCCACAAGGGCTTAGGAAACTCGCTACTTTTACATGAAAGATGTAACTCTTACATAGTTATTTATCTTCTATACCTAAAGCTTTAAGAAAATCAAGTTTTACAGACCATGATCAGAGCTGGCAACCAGGACATTTAAGTATCAAAACATGGATTTATTGAAAGCTAAGAAGTATTACTGTTTTCTTTACTGGAATATACTTTGAATAAAACCAGGAGTTTTATGTGAAATAATTTTGATAGCTCTTTCATTCAGCCTGTAGGTAGCTATAACTCAGCTTCAAACATTGTTCTACAACCCACAGAGCTGGCAGGCTCGATAGTGGGATACTGTCAGCTGGATTATCTGGGAAACTAAACTTACATTTAAAAAGTTACATTAAAACCACTTGCTTCACTGCTGACTTCATAAAACAAAAGAGTGTTTTTCAGAGATGTCTGGCTACCAAATCTCTTCTCAGTACTTTTGTACTTAGAATTACCAAATGTTTTTATGAGAAAAGGAAGCCCTTTTATCCTATTCACAGATGACATTGTTATACTGAGCCTTTAATTTAACTCTGCTTGTCTTGATTTTACAAGACATCTAAAGCAGAAGCAGTTTTAAGAAAGGTTGTGCATTCCTAGCTAGTGGTCGTACCATTGGACTCTTCTTCCTTTCCCCCCTATTTACACTTCCTTAATTTTAATAAGGTGATAATCTGTTCCTTTAGGTATGATGCATCTTTCTAGTGAAGTTCAATAAGATGGCATTAAATGAGAAAGAGCTGTTTAGGAATTTATCAGCTAACCAAAAAACAATCACTCAAAAATTCCTGTTTGTGAGTACGGAAAGGCTCAGGAGCAATGCTGCGGGGGAAGATTTTCTCAGGCACAGACAGAAAGGCAAGAGGAGAGTCATTAACAGCCTGGGTTTTGAATTATTTATTTGAGGTGGAGGCAAGCTTCATTCAAACCCATGACTGACTACTTCTTTCTAGTCAGGATGAGCACCTTCACCCTTAGGTGACACAGTCCATATCCATCTCTTTCACATCATTCCCTGACAAGCTCCATGGGCCCCACCAGCACAGTGCACTCAGTGATGTGCTGGAGGAGCTGATGTGCTCCTGGGCAGCCTCTTTCTTTCTTCTACTCTTTGCTGAGCTTCAGAAGGAATGACACTGTGTGGGGTTAAATCCCCGTCATTCTCCACTGTGAGTCAGAACATAATTCTTCCCTCCCTCCACCTCCTGAAATCACAGACTTAAGAAGATTATTTTTTCCATATGTCTACATTGTGAAACATAAACAAAACCCCTTCTCCACATGACTGTAAAAAAGTAGGCTCAACACTATTTGTTAAAAATGGTTTCAAAGTGAAGCATGGAAGAGTAGGGCTTTGAAAATTTAGCGCTGAGGACCTGTGAGAGTTTAGAACTCTTGAGGAAACCTTACAAAATTTTGAAATGTTGTGGTAAGTCACTGCAGTCTGTTGAATTGTATAATATTCTCCCAGCATTCAAGTGTACTTTTCTATTAAAATGATGGTTTTCCATTTTTATGAATGCTGGGAAACTGGTTTCAGCAGGTCTTCTTTATACCAACACGCCTTTAAATTATAAGCTACAAGTTCCTTAAAAGTTATGAGTTGATGTCTCTCTTCTTGGAAATAAATGTGTCATTTTTAGAATCAAACCTTCTACCTGAATTCCAGCAGAGCTGCAGGTCATACCTGCAGGGTGCATTCTTGTGTTCAGAGATGGTTTTTTTATATGCTTGTCATCAGCATTAGCTAAAAGAATCTGTACAAATGGAAGTAAAAATCTAAGCTTAAATATGAGACTGGGCACAATTACTACAGTTTAGAGTAAGACTTAAATATTATGGAATCACAGAATCACAGAATGGTTTGGATTGGAAGGGACCTTCAAGATCATTTAGTTCCAGCCCCCCTGCCATGGGCAGGAACACCTTCCACTAGACCAGGCTGCTCAAAGCCTAACCCAACCTGGCCGTGAATATTTCCAAGAATGCGCCATCCACAGATTCTCTGGGCAACCTGTTCCCGTGCCTCACCACCCTCACAGTAAATAATTTTTTCCTAATATCTAACTTACACCTACTCTCAGTTGAAAGCTATTCCCCTTCCTCCTATTGCTACACGCTTTTGTGAGAAGTCCCACTCCAGCTTTCTTGTAGACCCCTTTAGATACTGGAAGGTGCTATAAGGTCTCCCTGGAGCCTTCTTTTCTCCATTTTTGTGGCCTTCCTCTGGACTCACTCCAACAGGTCTATGTCCTACTTACAATGAGGGCCCCAGAGCTGGATGCTTTCTTGTTAATGGAAGGATTTTGTCTGAAAATTCAGCATTCCCTGTGCTCTGAATTGCTTCATGCTACCTGTTTGCTCTGTTGTTCCCAGCACAAAAGTTTGCAGTTAGTTCCCCAGTCAAACTGGTTCTCATAAATAATTCTCATAGTTCTGAACTGTAACTAACCTGTTAGCAGCTGCCAGATAATCTGGTTTTCGTCACTCAGTGTAAGTGGTTTAAGCCATCCTTTTTGCAAGTGTGCCATCTGGAACAAACATGCCACCTCTCACTGCAGGCTGTGAATGGGATATTCCTGCAACCCCTTTCAGGTGCGAGATCCTCCTTCTGTGACCTTTGATCAAAGTTGACACCACATGAATGTGCCTGGCTTGGCTCCATCAACAGACTGTGTTATGATATGGGGGAAGCAGCTGGTGCTGTGCAGGGGAATGGCCTGGACCCCAGGTGGGGGGAAGGTCTGGCACTCTTATGCTCCTGAGGACCTGAGAATCCAGCTGCATACAACAGTCACATCAGAGTCTCTTGGGAATATGGATCTCCCTCCTCTATGTGTTTTTCTAACACTTCTCTCCCTGCAGTTTCTGGAGGTGTCTGTAGGAGGTCTTGGCATAGCAGTAAGGTGTTGGGGAAGATGAAATAGGAAGGCCTTACAGATATGATAGCCTTGCAAAAGATGATGAGAATATGGGAAATATGAGCGAGATTAAAATGAAAACAAGATTCGAGTTGTAGAGTAACTAGAGGACAATGGTATGGCCAGGGCAGGTAATCCCCCTTCCTGATTGAACAATGCCCTCTGCCCAGGCAAGTCCAAGGGCCAGGGCTGACCTTACCTGCCTGATGGAAATCCCAAAAAGGCAGTTCTTCTAAGGTTTGAAACAAGACCCTATATGCTAATGTGATGACTCTTATAGGCTGTATGTAAATGCTGTAGGACTTGTAGTTTGTCTTAGATTGGCTAAAGAAGAGTTGAATATTCAACAGAGAAGACAATTTATTGTATTGTAAACGGCAAATCGCTCTCTTTTAGCTCTTCTCTTCCTGCTCTCTCTCTCTCTCTCCTCTCTCTGCTGGCCTGCTTGGAGTCGCGTCTTGCGACTCAGCAGGCCTCTCACCCCCACTCTATTTCACAATAAACCTTCATGTTCTAAAACTCATCTTTAGAGATCTCTTGTCCCTATTTTTACCCCCATAACTAAACCCCACGGAGTCAATTCTTACAGTAAGGTGGCTCCCCTGCAGTAATCTGAGGATTGTTTTTTCTACTTTCCTAGTCTGGGATTGCTTTTTCCTGCCAGCTTCTCAAACACACCATGGATTCTCAAACACATCAAGTTAATTTTCCACACCAATTTAAACTGTCACAGCAGTACCATGGAAATGTTCATCCAGTTTGGAAAAATTGCCAGTGTGCCAGGTGCAAAAGATAACCCAAAGTTAGACATTTGTTCTCCAGAGCAGTAGCAGCTCTATTGTGCTCTTGGACAGCCAGGGGATTTCAGTCTGTTTATTTTTAACTCTCACTGAAGCCAATCAATGGAAGTTTCATCTCCGGTCATGCTGCCAGTGGGGATAAAATGTAAAGCCGTAAATCTCTCTTCAAAGTGGGATTTAGATCTTTATGTGCTTTATAAAATCGCTTCAATAGATTTTATCTTACATACACTTATCCACAATGGTTAATAAGTTGTTTTTTTTTTTTAAATGCAGATATATTCCCCCTGTGGACATGACCTCAACTAAGTAGCCTGTTATTAATTGGTCAACACGTTTGTTCACTTTACCTTTCTCAAAGCAATACTAGACCTATTTGAGAAGTGCAGAGTTAGATCTTTCGTTCCTGCTGGATGATTTCTCTGAGCAGAGGAAGCGTATTCTTTGATAAAGTTGGAAGAGCCATCCTTGGTATTATTGTGTTATTAATTTGGTGATTAATTTGGCTATGGATAGAGGGAAGGATCCTTAGACTCATGCCAGTTAAACAGACTGAAGCATGAGATGGATCCCAGAGACAGTTAAACCATGGACAAGAGCTCTTATTTCTGATAGATGCATTGGAACCTGTGGTCTCCAACTACTGAGCCACATTTGGGATGGTTCTTCCTCTTCTGTTTGATTCTGAGTTGCAGAAAAGTATCATGACAGTCTGCATCTGCTACCAAACAGCTATTGAGCTGCTCCAGCGCTTCATACTCTACTTGCGGTGAAGTCCCATCCCATGTCACTTGGCCTTTAATCTAAGCAAAGAGATAGTTTCTTATTTATTTTTTTTAAACTTTCCATCTTATCATCTATGCTCAGGTCTTTATTCCACTTTTTCCCTGTTTATGGAAGATTTTATTATTAAAATCCAGCATTCCCTGTGCTCTGAATTGTTTCATGCTGCCTGTTTGCTTGTTGCTGAGTGCTATTGGCTAATCATACTTCTTGTTATAGGCCTCACCTATTATTAGGGAGCTGCTGTCAGAATCCAGCTGTACTGTTTGGAACTGGCCACTAACAGTGTCAATTTGAGGCAAACACCCTCTTGAGTTTAAAAATAAGATTTCCAAAGCATTTTCACTTGTCATGACAGTCATTAAATTTACTTGTGAATTAAATTACAAGATCAAAATATACACGTTTATCTTTCGCTCAGGAGATTTTAAATGTGTATTTATTTGCAGATCACATACTGGAAATTTTCTAATACATGACAATTTGTAAGAGATTTGCAATAAAATTGACAAATCTGTTCTCAGGGTTCATAACTAAATTAAAAAGTAGACAAGAAATGGGGATGTGTAATATAAATCTTCCAAACCTTTTTGGATTCACTAATTGGGTGTGTTGCAATGTAGGGGGAAAATGGTGTTTATAAATTTGCAGTTTCTTTCTTTAGTGGTTTTTATCATAATGGGATTGATTCACTACTCTCTGACAGCTGCTGCTTTTTGGGCTTCAAAACACAAGTCAAAGTCTTCAGTATAATTACAAGGATACATATCAGTGCAGCAAAAGTCAATGACAACTTAAATCCCTGTTGCCAAGGATATATGAGTGTTAAGCTGAGCTGTGTGTAAATTTTCCAGGTCAGGCTCAAGTCACAGTTACACTGTGCAACGATGGACGGGGGAGGTGAGAATTCACTCAGTCAGGTGTTGCTCAAACAGGGAATTGCAGCAGGGTGTGAGAGGCAGAGTCCCAGCAGTCATGAGCCATGCTGGGGCTTTACTGCAGCAGAGTTGGCCTGTGCAGGAGCCCTGCCCTGCTGCAGAGCTGCTCCCCCAGGGGTGGTCCTGCTGCAGCTCCAGCACTACCTCATCTGGTGTCACCTCATCACATCCCCTCATACAGCACAGCCCTGGCCTTTGCCAAGCAGAGGAGGAGCTCTTCACACATCCCAGTCCTGCCTGCACAAAGCCTCTGACGAAACTTTCCCAGCCCCACAAACCACACAGATGCTGAAGAACCACCAGCTGGGTGTGTGGCAGCAGTGACAGCTGGTGGCTCAGCGGGTGGTTGTGCTCTCAGAGATCTCCTGGAGGCCATGCTCAGCTCCCTGCCAGAGAGCAGCACCCGGCTGCCTGTGTTTGGCAGTGGTCAAGAGGCCTGTCTTCCTGTGGTTATGAATGGTTTCAGTTAACTTAAGGACTTTCTGTCTCATTTCAATTCACTTTAGTGGCTCCCTTAGAGCAATTGTGCTCTTCCTAAGCATCCCTTGGGACTCTTCATGGACACAGGACCGTCAGCTGCAGTCTGTTCCAAACTGCACAGCACTTGTGGTTTGGTCCTCTGTCTTACGAGCAGCGAGGAAAGTGAGGTCTGCTTTAAATTAACTCTGGGACAGACACAGCTTCAGAAAGAATGAGGCTGAGTTGGTATTCACCTACCACATTTAGAAGATCTGCAAAAGTTTGTGGGAGTTTCTGGCTGATAGGTGCTTTACAGTTGTGATTTATTGACATTAATAGATGTTTTTCAGAGATGCAAACCTTTCCAGCAGTATCTGTAATGTAAGCCTGGCTGTGATAACCACACTCCTGGGAGATAACCAGTCGTGTTAAACAATTTGGCTGTCCCATGTGAGCTATACCCAGGTTTCTGTCTTGTTAACTCTTGAGTGGAATACACAATGTAATTGTAAAATGTAAGGTTAGAAAGAGATGCAGTTTAGTAATTAAAAAGTCCACTGAAAGTGTAGTGCTCTCTCAGAGTTTTCTGCACTCAA
This sequence comes from Lichenostomus cassidix, assembly GCF_008360975.1. Lineage (NCBI taxonomy): Eukaryota > Metazoa > Chordata > Aves > Passeriformes > Meliphagidae > Lichenostomus > Lichenostomus cassidix. The sequence goes on from NC_139482.1 coordinate 129,689,698, forward strand.
GACAACACATCAACCATTTGTTACACAGAGTAAAAGTATGCTTCAATGTCTTGAGTACTGATGACTTGCAGATGAGTATACCCTGCAAAAGCATGTGCTCATCCAGAAAATGCTCATTTTGAAAAAAAAGAAGGAAAACTTAAAAAAACCCTCTCTGTTCTGCCTGTACAAAATCATGATGTACAATGAGAAGTGCAGCAGTATGAGGCTGACCAAGATGTAGGAAAGACATCTGTGACCTGAGGTAGGCTGTTGCTCCATGCCTCTGAATGGAGAGAGTAATTACACCATTATTCTGGATGACTTTTATGAGGTTGCACATGATGGAAAAAGACAATAGCTTCCTGAATTCAATTTTCTTCCCACGCAAGGGTAATCACAATCTGTCCCTAAATATCGTTGTATTCTAGAAATGTATACATTTATTCATCTATCTGGAGTGCTGAAAACATTGTGCTGCTTCATTACAGAATTTCATAAACTCATGTAAAGTTTCCTAAATGGTGTCTTGGAGAGCTGGTGGCTTGGAATAAACAAGCAGTTTTGCCAAAGGAAAACAAGCCATATCAGCTCTAACTTTGCACAGATGATTTTTCAGCATTGAGCCCTATCAGCTCTAACTTTGCACAGATGATTTTTCAGCATTGAGCCCTCCTTCTTTACTGAATGGGGTTATAAATTGTCTGAGCTATTCTGCTTCCAGTTACTCCATCTGTAGTCATTCTAGTGTGGTTTCTAAAGGAAATGCATACATACAAACATGAAAATACTTCCTGTCCATGTAGAGAGGAAGATTTCTTGGGATTTATTTGAAAGACAACATATAATGAAATCCTTAAGTATTAATTAACTAGCACACTTTGGACAGATTTTTCAAGCAAAAGCATTCAAATAAAACCAAAACAGCATCTGTGCATAAAGTAAACATTTCTCATTTAATATTAAATAAGATTTGGCTCAGATATGAAGCTCTGGTTTTGGCCCTATATCCAGGGCTCGTTTTATCTGGGGACAGGGGGGAAGAAAAAGTTGGGGACGTTTTTTTAGGCATTGCTCTGTTACTTCCTCAGGAATGTTTGCTTTGACTGGACTCATTCGGCCAGAGCATCCATTTACATTGCAAACAAGCACCTTTGAAGCATATATTTGTAAGATTTGCTTCTAAAGGGCAGTCGGTCTCATCTGGAAGATCATCTGACCCAGGTCAGGTGGGAGAAAGTGCCTGCCACTCTCCTGAACGTGAATATAGGTCAGCTGCCTCCCCAGCACCTTCCACATGCCTGGGCTTGGAGCTCTCTCTTCAGCCTGGACCCAAAACTGTCAAGTGGGTTTCTTAGAATGAAGAAAGTAAGTGGGGAGTGCCCTGCAGGGGAGCAAGGACCCTTAGTGAGATGAAAGAGGGCAGAACAAGAGAGAATGTAATAGAGGTCTTCGAAGTCATGAGTGGCAGAGGAGGTGCTCACTGACTTATCAGAAGAGCTAGGGGACACTCAATGAAATAGCTACTGACAGATTTCATAGTAAACCAGAGGTGTTTCTTCATGTAACACCTAGTTGAGGTGTGGACTGCTTGCCAGGGGATGTTGCAGTGCTAGGCATCAGCATGGATTGAAATACAGGCTAGGAAAAGCATGGAAGAAAAATTCCTATAATGACCAGTAGCCCAGCAAGTACTTGACATTCAAATTTCTGGCAGTTTAGAGAATATTCTGGGCAAGTTGTAATTATATGTGCTTACACTGCTCTTTTTAAATTTCTTTCATTGTTCTTTCTCACACTTCTGTTTCTTTCTCATCTGTCACTAATTACTGTGATCTGGATGGACCTTTTATCCAGGAGAGTTGCCCCTACATGCAAGTGCTTAACTGCAGCATTATGAAAACTAATCCCTACTTCTGTCTCCAGTGCTTGTCTTGTATGTAACAGCTGACTGCATCTCACCACACAATTATTATTACTATTCCTGTTTCTTCATTACTGGAAAAAAGTTTCCTCTTCTCTTGAAGGTTGTCAGCTTTTTCATACAGTCAGTGTAAAATGTGAATTGTGAAATGTTAAGGGATTAAACAAAAAACTGAATTCTTAGTGGATTTAGTTTTAATACTTCTTGTTTTTCCCACTGGTGAATGCTATGTGCAGTTTTGAGCACCACAATAGAAAAAGTATGTAAAACTATTAGAGAATGTCCAAAGGAGGGCCACGAGCATGGGGAAGGGTCGAGGGGAAGCTGTATGAGGAGTGCCTGAGGTCACTTGGTTCAGCCTGGTGAAGAGTAGACTGAGGGAAGACTTCATAGTGGTCTACAGCTTGCTCTCAAGGGGAAGTGTAATGGCAGACACTGGTCTCTCTGGTGACCAGCGGGAATAGCCTGAAGTTGTGTCAGGGGAAGTTTAGATTGGATATCAGGAAAAGGTTCTTCATCCAGAGAGTGGATGGGCACTGGAACAGCTCCCCAGGGAAGTGGTCACAGCACCAAGCCTGACAGAGCTCAAGCAGCATTTAGACAATGTTCTCAGGCAAATTGTGTGACTCTTGGAGATGGTGCTATGCTGCGCCCAGAGTTGGGCTTCAGTGATCCTTGTGGGTCCATTCCCACTCAGGATATACTATGATTCTGTGAACTCTTGGGAACTCATTATAGAAAAACTGCATTTCTTCAGACACTCTTAATAAATGCTACTTCTTTTCTCCCTGCACAAACGTTAAAAACTTTTGAAAGTTAGCCTCAGTAAAATCAGTATATTTAGTACCTTCCAGGAAATTTTGTAGAGGAAATAAAATAAGTGCTACATTAATAGGCTTATTTCCTTTTAAATAAAATACACAGTTGGTTATATAATCAGTGATATTTGCATATAGTCCAGAGTTCACTGTCACACAAAGTACTAAATGAAATAGCTGCCACTTTGTGGCTCAAGTCTCCAAAACAGCTTAAATTGAGGAGACCAGGATTTCAGAATTTTTTAAGCAAAAACTATACCTTATTTTTACGTTTTCCTTTGGAATCTCAGACTGCTCTGAAGAAAACCACATTGTCAAACTTGGCAGGAAAATGTTGCAAAGAGAGAATTACTCTAAGCCTTTCTTGCCTCTACAGAGTGAGCTGGCTATAGCTGTGTATGCACACAGACATCTTGTTTTCCCCAGGTGATCTTCATAACTTCTGTGTAGTCAAGAACCCAAACAGTATATTTGGGACTATGTTGAATGAGACAGGTGGTCTTGATGGCAGCCTTCCCTCTAGAGCTGTTTGCAGGCTGGCTGCTGCTGCACTGCAGCTGAACATGCTTTAGGTTGCACTTAATGGCTCCTCAAAGCACTGCAGCTGTGGGAGGAAATTCCACTCCTCTTGGCTGGATGAATGACAGGACATCAGGGAAGTAAACATGAAATTAGTAAATGCAATTGCATACCTTTAAACCTTCTCCAAACTACACAAATGGTGTCAGATTGGTGCAAGTTGGTTGTTGGTCATGGCTGGAATCACTGGGATTAAGTGAACCCAGAGCAGAGGACTAGTGCAATTAGGCATGTGCTGCCTAAAACCTCTTCTTTCAGTCCAGTTGTCTGAATCTGATGCATCAGACTTGTGCTATATTGAGGAGAAAATGTATCTTGAATTAGGAAAGGCATGTGATGACTATTTCAGCACTGTATTCAGCACTGGCTCTGGAACATTCTTCTGATCTGTCTAACGCTATTGGGGCTTACCTTGTTGGTACTCGCTCTCCTCTTTTTGGTAAACAGAGAATACAGCCTGAGCCCAGTGACACTGTTTTTGACCTGTGTGGAAGAAAAGGCTCCTTTTGCCCTCTCTCCTTTTCCTCCCCATGTATTCACATTCGTCTTCTCTAAGGATTTGGGTGTCTAAAACATAATGGTCACTTCTGCAGAAGAATGATATGCAGACCATACAGAGCTGTGGTGAAGAGCCTGGGATAAATATTTCCACAATTCAGCACCTGTCTCATACAGACATATGCAAGTGTCATCCAAGAGAGTTTTAACTCTGTCTTGATGTTTCCAATATCTTTTAAGAAGTTTCAAATAATAGGCCTGTTTTACAAATGTGAGATCCTTCTTAGGCAAAGCCAAACAATTTGTCAAAGCTCCAAATGATAGCAACAGGATCAGGATTAAATTGCAGTAGTAATGACCCTAATTCCACACAACTATTTTTTGTCACCTGTCCCTGTCACCTGTGTGATGTAACCTGAAGTCCTTCAGCATAAAGCAACAGTGTTTTTACTGAAAAGCTACAGTTTGAGAAAACATCCTGAATGCTCACTATAACCATCAATACTTATCATAGACATTTTTAATCTATCTTTTTTTTTTACATTTCAGTTCTAGAAGGTGTTGGATAAAAGTATATTAGAGTTGTGTTTGTTTCTAACAAGACATCAGCAAGGATTTTTGTAATAGGAACTCACAAATGTTTCATACAGCAGCCAAACAAAATGCTGTTCAAACTCAAAGCTGTTGTGTGGCAGCTATACTATTCCATACAGTGAAGAATACAAATGGCTGTTGGAAAAAGCAATCCAAAGCTCTCTGGAGACACAGAAGGATTTCTGTGGAGTTCATTGAAGTTTGGGTGAGATTGCAGAAATAATAAATTGATCAAATATTTTAGTTTATTCATATGGAACCAAGCATATTTTCTCCTTTAGAAAGAGGAGATCTAAGAGCTTGAGTTCAAACAGGAATCACTGCAGCAATATGAGAAAACTTGTATGTATACTGAAGAAAGAAAATTTTCTCCTGGAAGTTCAAGTAAAAGTAGAATCAGCTGCAAAGATACGGGTTATTGAAATTATGCAATTTGCCCCCCAAAACAGGCAAAGAAACAAACAAAACACTGTTGGGACAAGATAAGCTACAAACTGTTGGAATATATAAGTATTTGCCTGTGTTTATTCTTAGGCATATTTCTAAGCAGTGCCTTAAAAAAACTTATGCTTGAAACCCATATTAACCAGGATGTAAAAAATATGAAATGACATATGCTTATATTAACTGAATATGTTATAGCCATTGGCAAACTTGTTAGGTAATTATTTCTTTCAGAGAAGGTTATCCTATATCATGTGCTTTATAATAGAGAGATGCTTATGTAATACAATTAACCAAACCACGTGGATGACACCAGCTAAGTCAGGAACAGGATTTCTTGTGGGTCAGTTATAGATTATTTCTGCATATTAACACAAAATGCTTAAATACTATTGGGAGCAAAGCCCAGCACTCGGGACTCCCTGTCCCACTTGAGTATGGGACTACATAGCCCCAGTTTCATTTTTCTTTTCTTTTCTTTTCTTTTCTTTTCTTTTCTTTTCTTTTCTTTTCTTTTCTTTTCTTTTCTTTTCTTTTCTTTTCTTTCCTTTCCTTTCCTTTCCTTTCCTTTCCTTTCCTTTCCTTTCTTTCTTTCTTTCTTCCTTTCCTTTCCTTTCCTTTCCTTTCCTTTCCTTTCCTTTCCTTTCCTTTCCTTTCCTTTCCTTTCCTTTCCTTTCCTTTCCTTTCCTTTCCTTTCCTTTCCTTTCCTTTCCTTTCCTTTCCTTTCCCTTTCCTTTCCTTTCCTTTCCTCTTTCCTTTCCTTTCCTCTTTCCTTTCCTTTCCTCTTTCCTTTCCTTTCCTTTCCTTTCCTTTCCTTTCCTTTCCTTTCCTTTCCTTTCCTTTCCTTTCCTTTCCTTTCCTTTCTTTTCTTTTCTTTTCTTTTCTTTTCTTTTCTTTTCTTTTCTTTTCTTTTCTTTTCTTTTCTTTTCTTTCCTTTCCTTTCCTTTCCTTTCCTTTCCTTTCCTTTCCTTTCCTTTCCTTTCTTCCTTTCTTCTTCCTTTCCTTTCCTTTCCTTTCCTTTCCTTTCCTTTCCTTTCCTTTCCTTTCCTTTCCTTTCCTTTCCTTTCCTTTCCTTTCCTTTCCTTTCCTTTCCTTTCCTTTCCTTTCCTTTCCTTTCCTTTCCTCTTTTCTTTTCTTTTTTCTTTTTCTTTCTTTCCTTCTCTCTCTTTCTCTCTTTCTCTCTCTTTTTTTCTCTCTCTCTCTTCCTTCCTTCCTTCTTTCCTTCCTTCCCCTTGCATACTTGGTTTTACTGTCACTACAGCACAGTAAAAAATGGTCCTTGGAACCTAACAGAAAACCTTGTATCTGTAGCATCCATATGTCAGATTGGAGCTGTGGGTTTGAGCCCTCTTGGTCTGAGACCCCTAGAGCTCTGATCTCAGAGTCTCTGTGTGATGCTTTTATCACCAGACAACTGTACAAACAGTGAATAATGTTACTTCTGGCTGCATATTAAAAGATGGTGTTAAAATGGTACATGGTTCTTAAAATACAATTAATGCAGTTAAAGGGCTTGTGAAAGAAGTTAGGAGCTTCTGCCCTTTGGATTTAGGTATCCTATAGAACTGAGCCCTGCAACTATGTAATCTTCCAAACTTGCTTGGTGGTCTACTGATGAAAAGCCAGAATGTCTTTACATAGGGATCACCGAGTTCCAAAAAAATGGGGGTCCTTCATAATTTTTATAGTAACTTGTGAGTGACAATCTCAAACACTCTGCAGACATTAATCCCACAGCATTCAGGCTGCATACGTAACATACATTTTTCTCAATTCACAAAAAAGAAACAAGGAAGTGCAAAAAATGTAATGTCTGGGAAGCAAAATGCATCAGTTGTCTGAGTGGATATTCTCCCTTGGGGTACCATGTACCTAAAATATGCATACATTTTTTGTACTTGGTGAATTAATTTATACTGTATCCATTCTAATTAGATTCATAGATAAGACTGAATAGTGAGTTTCTATTTTTCCAGTTTCTGAATTCACCCTTTGGCTCACTGGCTTCCATTTTATGTCTCTGGAGAACATAATGTACTGCCTGAATATCTATGCTGGTTTATGTTCAAGGCACTTACCTGCTTCCATTAGCCATGCTAAAGTTTAAAATTTACACAAGAAACTACTCCAGAAAACTACTCTGATTCAGATTTTCATCCTAGCTACTTTGGTGTAAATTCAATTATTAAAATTTCAATGAAATTATCTTTTCTTGAAAAACATTGGCCATTTTAACAGTAAACAGTTAAAAGCTGAGATAATTCAGTTTTTATCATATTTCTCCATCTTGCCAAAATAGATTTAATTGAGAAAAGATGGAAAAAATATCATGGGAAAGTAAGGGCCTGAAATTCTGTTTTTGTAAAAAATAATCTCCTACAGAGGCACAGTTGCAGGATTTGTAATTATAGGTGGCTGAAGAGTTACTCAAACTATCATGGAAGCTGAAGGATGATTACTTTGGCTTAGAATTGACAGATGATTAAGTAACAGTAACAAAACCACATAGACTGAAAGTAAAAGTTAAATTAGTTTGAAGGGCTTTTACTATACTAATGATGTGAGACACTTGGTGTCCCAGCTGGTGCCATGTATTCAACAGACTGAGGGTTTTCTTCCATTTAATGTCCATCACATTTATTCACCTTAAGCTTTGTTTAATATTCTGTCCATATTGTCTTCATTTAACTTACACACTGCTGGGCAAAGGTAGTAGTTTTGAATTCTGCTCCTTCTACACTGATTATTTTTTATTGCTATTTTATTTGAGTTAGAGAATGAAAGATAAGGATATTTAAATATTGAAACAAAAAAATATGTGGGGAATAAGCCTGTAAAGTCATCACTGATAGAACTGTTCAAACAAAAAAACAGAGCCAGTAATAATGTGACCTGAAACTTTACAAGTATTTGGCAAATATTCTTTAGTCTTCTAGTGTAAATACTTTGTTGTGAAAATTCTGAAACTTTTTAGCGGTCTCTGCAATTCATACCCCACATATTTCAAATATTCGTATAGAAATCCATATGCCTCAGGATTTAGCCAGTGCCTTGTCCAAAATGGCACCTGGTGGTATTGTTATGACTGGTCACTGGGGTGGTAACCGAGGCTCCTGGTCATAAATCCCTTGGGGTGAATTAGAGTGAAATATTACTGAATGACTAGTGTAAATATTATATAGACTTCTTTGAAAACAATTTAATTGCACCAGAAAGGAGGTATGTGGCCATTTTAGTTATTTGCTATAGAAGTATAAAAATATCATGAAGAAAATATGTAAGGAAAAGAAAGAGAGAGAGAGGGAAAGGCTAAGAGTTGATTGTGGAGAGGAAAGACATAACCACCTGTGGATCCAGTGACAAGATCTGATTGTTGTAATTTCGATGTCTGTGGTTGGAATAATGGCCACAGTTTTGATTCGTTGAGGGTGGGGCCCTGCAAAGCAAAAAGTTTGTCAGGTTATGTACCTTCAAGTTAGCTGAGGAGCACCCAGACCCCTTCCAGGGAGGGAACTCTTCATGTCTGATGCAACACTATGAGCACACACAGTTTTCTGATGGAAAGTTCCCAAAAAGAGTCAGGGGGTGTTTGGCGTCCTTGCTGGTCCATAGTCCTCACTAGGGCTGTGACCACTGTTTGACCTAGTTTCTACTCTTGTGCTGTATGTTGTGTGGTCACCACAGAACAGGAAAATTGGTTCCAGAAAGGGGCTGCCCTCCCTTCCTACAGTCCCACCTTTCCAGGAACGTTCTGTTCCAGCTTGCCTGCTTGAATGGTCATTAATAGTCAGTTTGAGGCATAGCAGTGCATTATCTCCTTGCTGTCCAGAATTCTACAGGTATTCCTATCTCCTCTCATGTCTTGCTGACCTGTTGGTGAGAAAGTGTCTTCTGAGGGTCCTTGGGGCCATTGACCCGTAGATGAGTTTTGGGTCTGCAGAACGAGGAAGAGTGCTTACCTCTCAAGAGGCAAAGCCTCACCAGGAGGCTTTTCTCCTACCAGATTTTGTTTCATACAGGAGTGAATGGAGAAGTTCACTCATATGAGTAATCTTCCAGGCCAGGAGCCCTTCTGGAAATGAAAGCAACCTCAATGCTGAAGTAATAATATTGATGTAAACACAGTAGTCTTAGGACACATGGATCATTAAGAGGACCAGATCACAGAAAGAAGTATTTCCCGTTATTTATCAGCTCATCTTTATCAGCTGGAACATGGACAGCTCTTTGGATTGAATCTGCTGTCACTTCTTATCACACCTGATGAAACAGACTCTGAACCTGAAAGAAATGGACCACACATTGGGGATTAGCATTGCAAAAGTGCACTAAGACAGCTAAATCTTCACAAAGGGAATTTGATTCATTTTCAGAGTCATCTGTAGATCAGATTTAATTACTAATTATATTGTGTCATAATAAACTAATGAACATGTTTCAGTGTATTTGAGAAAGTAATGCTCTTTTTGGTAACATGAGGATTTTATTAGAAATCCTGTTATTAAGCTAATAACAAGATCGGTGCTAGGGAGGGGATTTCATCTGTAGTGCTTTTCACAGTTAACATGCTTTAGCACTGTGATTTGAGTTTACATTGCAAAATATATTTATGATTTTTGTCATAATATTTATTTGAAGTTCTATATGTAGTCCTAATTTCCCTAGATAAGTAGTCATAAGATGCTTGCAGCCTTTAAGGGTGACATAATTTATTAAATGCTTTTCAAATACAAGGGTTTTTAGATTGTGTAGTGTGTAAAATACTGCATTTACAAGCTCAGACATATGGTATTAATAAAGAGCAATGGCTCTGACAATTTCCTTTTCTAAGTAATGAAACTTTTTTGATTAGGGTTGAAGATGCCAAGGTAGCCATTCTGTAATCTTAACAAACGTGCACAGATGTAGTTGAACACATGGTCATCAATGTGCATTTGTAAATTCACATGAGTATAATGTGAATCACACTTGGAACTATCCCACAAAAGTCTGATCTAAAGTATTTAAATCTATAGAGTGTTTCCTGCTGATTTTCTATGTTGTGGTTGAGGTCCCAAATGGATGATTATGGATGTTTCTTTGCAGAAGGCAGGTTATCAACTTCTTTAAGAACTGGTGAAATCCTCTCATGGCAAAACTCCCATTGGCTTTATTGAGATCAGGATTTTCCCTATGTACATTTAGATAATCAGTTTTACATGCTCTTTAATGACCAAGAAGCGGTGCTGATAAATCTGGAAATTCCATTATGAGTAATTTATCACCAGCTGCATAAAGTATCTCCTACAGTGCACTTCAGTGATATTCTTACATGTTATTGAAATATTTTAGGAAATGTATGCTCATTTTTCATTCAGAGAGCTATTTTATCCTCAGTCCCTGCTGGGGTTCGCCAGCCAAGTGCTCCTTTGCTTTTCACATGCAAGCTAACTAATGTCAGTGCTGGTGCCATTAAAAATTGTATGATGGCTAGCATGCTTGCCTGAACAAGTAGGAAACTTGGTTCAAATCTCTTCTCTGCCCTGTGTGGCCTGACCTGGCATCTCCCATGATCTAGAAAGCTGCCTGGACTCCAGTGAATGGGGATGATATATGATTAAACCTGTCCTAATTTCCTAATTGCTATCAGATGTTGAAGTATTCACTGAAATGCTTCTGGGAATATAGATCTTCCTTCTCATGGCTGAGTACTCCAGAAGCATAAAACTGGAGATTTATTTAGGCATTGGGTAATTTGTTCTCCATTTACTTTCTTTTTCCCCACTCCAAAATAATTATTACCTATTCCAGGGAGGGCTCAGAAAGAGAGGTTTCGGGACTTTGTTCACTCTGGCAGTCTGAGCACTCCTCCAGAAGACAAGGTTTAGCACTCTTAACAGAGGAGAGCTGCAGAAGAAGCAGCCACTATCACCGCCGAATTGAGCAAATTCAGGTACCAGCAGTGAGCAGCTGAAATCAAGCTGTCACTGAGGTTAATAAGAAATGAGAAGAAATCATGGTTTTTTTCATCATGAAAATAGTATACGAATTGGAAAGGAGGAACTTCAAGCTGATATAATCTCATTTCCTAACTATTCTGCTTCTGTTCAATAATTTACACTTTTTTGGTTTTGTTTGGGTTGGTTTTTTGGTTGTTGTTTTTTAGTTAGTTTGTTTGTTTTTTGTTGGCTTGTTTGGAGGTTGTTGTTGTTTTGAGGTTTGTTTGCAAGGCCTTAGGTATTTTCTTCTCTGTAAATTTTATCATCTGACTGCTTTTTTTAAAATATAAACTTTTTTCCTTTTCTGCAGGTCCTTTTACCACCATATGATGATCCTGCGAATGGAGCTGCTAAAGATCCACCACCACCTTACGTGTCAGCATAAGTGAGAGTGCTGTATCCCTAGGGAGGATAGCTTTAATTTACAGACATTGAAGCAATAGTTTGATAATTTCACTTCCAGGATATAACCTCTATGGGTTACACTTCGCTGTTTTGCTGACATATTGAAACCTAAATTGTATGATTAATATTCTGTAGATAGTTTTAATAATTTGCTGCAACTACAGTAGTGTTTCAGAAACTAGTGAGCTAGTTTCAGAATAATTCTGGGTAGTGCTAGGGTTACAGTAGTCACTGAATAGCTTTTTCCACCATGTCTGACAAACTTGTAACTTTGAATTCTCAACCAGGTTCAGAATGTAACTTTATTTTTTTTATGTGTAAAACTTCCAAAGCATTGCAAATAGGTTTCTCAGATGCCCACATTCAACTTCAGAATACAGACCAAGTCCAAAAAAGTGACATTCCAGTTCATTCCTGTTCTGCAAGAATTTTTGAAGTTACTATGAAGGATGATGATTGCAAGAAAAAGAATTAATCTTGTGCACCTTTCTCATCAACCTGGCTAATGGGAAATGTATTTAATTGGGAGAGATAAATATGGGAAATGAGAATAGACAAAGCACTCTATGTGTAACAAGCCAGAACCTATGGTCTACATGGACTCACTTTGCCCCAACCTGCAACCATTCTAATGTAAAAAAAACCAGTTAGCAAATTCTAATAACTTTCTTTTCCTGCTTACACACCTTTTTCCTCCCCACTAACTTCACAAATAGTACTTTGACGTCACAAAATCCCTGCTCTTAAAGTCCTGTGATTAGGTAACAAAGCTGTGTCTTTCACACTCAACAAGCAAATGTTTTCCCATTGGAATGTGCCTGTAAATATCGCAATGTTCTGCTGAGTGTAAACTAAATTATGCAGATTCTAAGATACATGTTCCCAACCTGTGGGGAACTGAAGCATGTAACTTCCTTAAGCATCAGCAGATATGTTTTGCCTGTTTCTCATATACATCAGTGTCAGGGGGTCAGATTCCCTTTATGACTGAACTGGTTGTACTGAGAATCTTTCTCATGGGGCGCATCCATCCATGAATGCTTGTGTGAGGTATTTATTTCTTCTCCAGAGAAGTGCCTCCTGCACATGTAACTTTTTTTTTGATGAAGTTTCTACTTATAATCAAAAAGGAACATGAAAAGGGAATATAGTGTGTGTCTCTACCTCCCATTTTTTCCCCCTGTGTTGTCTCCTCTGCATTTGGAGTGATTGAACAGGCTGAAGCTGAACTGATGCCATTGCACAGCACCTCAGGTAAAGGGCAGTGCAGAGCTGAGGCACAGTTTGGAGGAGGCACCAGAAGATACCAAGGTGCCATCTCTTCTGTGGCTGGGCTGTCATGTGAGTCCACACCTTTCCTAAGGAGGACACCTATTCTCACCCTTAGTGCATTGACTCCATTCCACAGCCTGAAGAAATGTGGAACATTCCTGCCTTTTTCTGGAAAAAAACTTTCCAGGGGAACACAGGACCATCAACTATTTTTCACTGAGATTGCAACTGTGAGCTGTTCTTGCAGAGGCCAGGGAAGGAAAGGACAGAGTCTTTCTGCCTGTCTCTTCCACACCCCTGTCAAAAGGCAGGTCCCCATCTGCCTGTTGGAATTTTAGTTCGCTGTTTATCTACTCTGAGATCAAACTAAGCAATTCATTTGAATGAACCAATCCAGAAATCCGTCCACTGATCTTTGTCACAGTCCTATTTTTTCCTTCTAAATAACACCATCTACTCTCATTAGAGATATGTTTAATCTGAGTTTGGGGGTTGTGCTGGCTGGCTGGGCTTCTGAGCTTCGTTTTCTTTCATTTTTGACAGATTTGTGAAGGATTTTAAACAGTCATCTGTTTGAGAAAAGCTGGTTGTAAATACATCACATCTGTGTATACAAACTTCTCTACAATAAAAGGGTGTTTCCTCAAAACTATGGAAATAATTTTTTATGGTCTTCTAAGCAGAAACATACACAAATTCCTGTCCAGTCAGTCTGTCACAGTAACATTTTCTCTGTAGTGGATGAAAAGATAGCTTTTTAGTCCATTCACCAGTGGTCAATTCACCATCTTCCCCACCATGCTGTATAAATGGAGAAAAGGACAGTAAATTCTATTATTTATTGCATTATTAGACCAAAAGATAATTCAAGGTTTTAGTTCATTGTCCAGAACTGCAGGCAGCTCTTCAGGTCCGATGGAGTGTGTAATACAGAACAGGGCTAAACTGAGCTACACTGAAAGTTGGGGCTTCTTTTTCTCCACACCATAATAGGGATAATGTGCAAATTCACATGAAATTTCTTTGGGCTTCAGCTTGTCTTACTAAAGAATCAAGACTTCACACACCCCATGTGTGCATAAATGTGAGTACAATGTGTCCTGCCAGAACTTCTCTTGGATTTGGTCCAGTTTAAGTTAGAGTGCAGGAAGGTTATGGTATCAAAACCATGACATTCTTGCACACAAAGTAAATAGCTGGGCAGGAGGTAACAGATAATGTAATATGAGTTCAGTTCTAGTGACCTATCAGAGGATCCCCATGAGAGATGAGATACACTGCTCCCAAACAAAAATGGGATTTTATGGGTTACATGAACTCCAGCTGAAAGGGTTTAATCCTCAGATGTTGAATTCATTGTCCATTTCCATGTATAATCCTTAGGAATTCACATCACAGCATTTCTATAATTCATTTTTTAGTAGTCATCTGTGACACAGAAACCCCATTAAAAAGCTGGCTTCTTCAGTTGCTGTGTTTTGGGAACTGCTTACTCCTGACAGTTTTTTCCAATATTCTTTGCATTTTTTCCTTTCTCACAGATATTAGGAGCATCCACTTACTCAAATTCTCTCCTGGTTGTGTATCTGAAACTCTAACATACCAGGTTTTTATTAATAATTTTTAGTTACTTAGGAGTAGAAACAAAATACTTTCAGGGAATATTGACATGGAACATCATAAATTTAAGGCTAAAACCAGCAAACAGGAATGTAAACTTTGACAATACCAGAAATATAAGTAGATCTTTTGCTGAATTTTTAAAATTTTTTTTTTATTTCTGTTACAATGCATTACAGGCTTCACAAATCCTACACATGCTAAGACACAAATCCAACTTTTCTCATACGTGCCTGATGCTTTTATTTCTGATTGAACAATGTAGCTTTCCTTCGTTGTACACTCATCCATTCATCAAATTGGAGAAAGCAATGAGGAATGTGTAGTCACCCAACTGTGGCACTTGTGCTTGTAAGTACATGAAGTTTTCTAAAACAATTACTAACAACCATTAATTTAGGTGTTAGCTTGCCTGTACTTCTTTAGGAAAACCTCTGGTTGGTAAAAACAATCCAGTCTTGATATGTTCGCAAAGGCCACATGAAATCTATATACAGCCAGATAAAATCTTGGCAAGGCAGCAGAGGAAATAATAACTAGTCAACAAGTTCCAAACAAATTCCAAATTCTGTGCTTTCAAAATAGGGCATTCCTCACCACTACCCTACTGGCCAATGAGCAGCTAGGGACACCATGGACAGTTTCAAAAATTTTTGCTAGTAAGTCTGCACACTGGTGCTTGGAATGTGCAAGATGGAAGACTTGGCTACTGCTAAGGGTAGAATAGAAAGAGGCAGCAACAGGAGCAGAACGTGGGAGGACAACATTCATGTACCTCTTTTAAACAGCACAGAAACAGGGTTCACTGCTGCAATACTGGTTGGTTTATGTGCCCTTTTTCCTCTGCTGTGGTCAGGAGAAAATATAATAGCTCATGTAATCTGCTATATAAGCTGTTAGACAAGCTCTGTTGGAGAACTCTATCACTGAAGTGGATGATTCCTTTGTTTTACTTGTTTTAATGCAAGGACATCTACAGATTAATTTTCCTAAACCAACAGGAATATTGGTTAAATGCCTGCCAAACTATCCAGTTAGACAGAAGACTCCTAACTGCTCCTCTGGAGCTAAGTTACATCCTTAGCAACTGTTCCTTTTAGATGTTCTCTACATAGAGGCTGCTCTCCTTAGATGCTGCTTCTCTAGAGCCAGGTCATATCCTTCCCATTTACCCGTCTCTATTAGCTGTAGAAACTGCAATCAGATACCACAAAAAAGCATTTCTTGCAAAATTCACTGTGGAGATGTTCCAACACTGTCTTAGTTCCCAGCTCTGAGAAATCCAAAACAGCAGCTATAGCTATCTAAAGGGAGGCTTGGCTCTGATAAATCAGGATTAGCGTTCTTTCAGAGAAAGACTCTGGTATTTGTAAATGATGTCTCCACGCCCATGGGTTTGACCCAGAATGGTTCTGCAGTGTGGCCAGTTTTTCAGCTGAATAGCTCAGCAGGGTGTGGAATACAGATCTGTGACCTTCTGCCTGCAGCCTGTGTCTACCTCCAGCAGAAGAGGATACTGTAGCAATGGGAGTGAAAGCCTTATTGTCACCCAGCCAGCAGATACAAAGTTATTTCAAAGGAAAAAGGCAGTTCTACAACTATACTAGACAATGAGCTACAACAGTAGTTTATTTGAGTGAAGAACCTTAGTGAAATTTAATGCAGTAAATTACTTCTTTTTCACTCAGAGAAATTAGCTCTATCCTAGCTAAAACCAGGACACAGATTATTCAAACTTTTCAGACAGGAGAGCTTTTGGGAAGTAATGAAATGTTTGTCCTTTGTAGCCAGAGCTGGACTTAACTAATTAGTCTAAGTGGAGGACACAGGGTCACTTGGAAAGCTGAATAAACAGCAAGGAGATGAATCAGGCCTGCAGCAGGGCTGGCTACTTGGCTTACATGAGAAGCTTTGCTAGCCAGCAGAGACAAAAGAGCTGTGAAGCTACTCTGAGGGAGGGAGCTGCAGCACTGCGGAGCCTCTGCAGGCATTTCAGAGGACTTCTGTTTGCTCCTTCAGGTCAACATGACCAGCAATAGTAGGGATGAGCCACATGCAGCTCTGTAGCCCAGAACGTGGGCTGTGTTACATTACCTATATGCATCCTGCTAATAACTCTTAACAGGCTGCTGTTTCACATAAACTTTCCCTAACTGTGAAAATACTTCTGGTTTTTCACTGAGTTGATATTTTTGTTTAGATTCCTTTTTTTTTTTCATGTAATATTGAAACTGTTTCCCCCTCCAAAGCTCCCAATTTCAGGACCCTTCATGACAGCAGAAGCAAACATGAAATCAGAGGTCCAACATTAGTAAACTTTTTGCGTCAAATTCTCTGATCACCTTCAGTGCCAGGATGGTGTTCTTCAAAATATGAATACCATCCAGATAAGGTGATATATGTTCTGCTTTATGGATGGCAGATAATTCAGACTTCGTTCTGTGCCAGAGGCAAGCACAAAACAAGCATCCTGTGTCTTATGGAGAAAAAGTGTCTGGATAGGCAAGTACTTTTATAGTTTTATTTTGTGTATCATCAGTACACCAGTTTAAGGTCAACAGATAAAAAATAAACTAGTTGGGCACTCTGTGAGATTGATACTACTTATATGAATGTGGTCATTCTTGGCACTATCAGACACATTCACCTGGGGCAGCCAGGGCAATGAAAGTGAAGGAACAAAGGCAAGAGCTGGCAATTAGTTAAAAATATTTATCTTTTGGGAATTTGTAAAGTCTTCTGCCCATCAAATCATTAGAAAAATGGAATGAGGTTTTTTTTTCATTGCATTAGAGCAGAGGATGAAATTAGCTTTATCAATTGGACAGAACAGCTTAAATTTCCTGCTATTGTGTGATCCTGCTGCTTTGCTTCTCATTAAAAAAAGCAGCTAAAGAAGTTCAAAAGGCTCTTTAAAAAACAAGCTATTTGATCCACTAGTTTGAGGATTTTTCTTAAAAAATATTGAACTTGGCTTATTTTTTAATGCAAATGTTTTCCTCTTAAATATACATAGATATTTAGTCAAGGTGTCTGTAGCCATACGTTCATCTAGAACTGACTGGTTTCTGTTTCAAATGTATATTTCCTTCGTGGTTTTTTCTCTTGTGGATTGACGGGGAGGGGGAAAAGCCCAAAGCACAACATAATACATTCTTACCTTTTGGTTACTTTTTACTCTCTGCAATTCAATTTTTCAGCCTGGATTAAAAGTCCTGACATAGTAATTTGGACAAATAAGGTTCAAATAAAGGTAATGTAGCTTTACACTGAACAGACACTGTAAACACTCCAGTGGCCTAGAAAAGTAAACCCCCAGTAAAAAAGGGAAGATCAGAAAAACTCTGTCAACTATTGCACTCACTCCCATTAGCACCAAGCAACACACCACACATGGTTCCTTAGTTGCCCCTGTACAGGTGTAGAGCAGCAACATTTAGATGTGAGCTGCCTTATTTGTGGCCCTTGTACAAGAGGCTGTACAGGCAGCACAGTCCCAGTTGAGCTGGGACCAGTTCATTTTACATGATCAGCCTGAGGATGAGCTGCAAAAAGGGGTGTCCAAGAAAAGGAGGGAGGTGGATGTTTGAGGAAATACAGCTTTGTGTCAGGGGTTCTGAGACCAGATAGAGTCACAAGCTGGGAAAGTTTCAAAATGTGATCCCTGATCATATTTGTGAAGTCTACATGCACCCAACATACCATGTCTTTTCTGGCCATGAGCTAGGTCCATACTTAGCTCACATTCCTTCTGCTACTTCCTTTTTCAGTTATAAATTCCCTCTGTGGCAATGCTTTTCTGAAATGCAGACAGATTAGAATGTCTATATTTCCTTTGCCTAAAAAAAGAAAAACAGGTTGTATGAGCACAACGCAGTGCTGAGAAACTAATTCTGTATTTATCACCTGTTCATGTTTTGAAACATCTGCAATTTTTTTTTTCTTCAAATTTTGTACTGAAGTCTTTAGTATCATTTAGATCAGAATAGAAGCTGAGATGGCATTTGGACAAATGATGATGGTCTAAAGTATTTATTGCTTTTCAATTTGGTATACCTGTGCTGGGATGGAAATTGTCTCCTCCCCTTGATGTGAATGGGTTTTTGGGTTTTAAGGTTCATGTCTCCCTTGTTTGTAGTTGCTGCAGCTCTTGCTTATTATCCTGCCTTTGTCTGTGTTGACTGTAATAAAATGTTTGTAGATAGCAAAGTTTTTAGCATTGCATAGACAAACAGAAGCAAGACAGATTTCTCAAGGACCTAGATAAAATTTTTTAGTTTGTATTGCAAACAAAAAAAATTGAAATCTTAGTAAAAAGTAGTTTGAAATAGATAAATTAAAATTGTTGTTAATGCAATAAAAAGTCTATGCTTTTGCCAGTGGAGGAATTCAGCTTCTTATTTATTAGCATGCAAGGTTTGAAATACTTATAAACAAGATCATCATGTTGTTGTACTTTTACGTGTCTTTATTAGTCTACAGAGAAATCAAACCATAATTTTTAAATCACTTAAAACATTTGTATCTGACAGCCTTATGATTAGACATGTAGAATGTATGTGTAATACTAAGTCATAGGGTTTATAAACCACACTGTACTGTAATTAATCAAGCAGAGTTTGCAATGCATATGCAAATTTGAGTCTATTGATGGAAGCACCAGTATACAATTATACTTCTTAATTGTATAATTAGAAGAGACACCCTTTCCTGGGTCCAGTGCTTACTGAAATGAATTTGCCTCCATTGACTCCTGAAGTGCCAGATCAGCAGGTGTTCAGTATCTTAAAAAAAGCAGAATGCAAGTTCCTGCTAGTTACAGTGTGTTTTTTTCAATTCCTACAATATCTTGAAAGTAAAACTTTATCAATCTTTCCTTTCTCTACTATTCTTCCTAAATTAAGACAAGTATTTTTTTTTCCTGAGATGTCTATTGTGGTTCAAACTACTGTCATGTAAACCAGGTATGTTACAGTTGGTCAGTAATGCTCTGACCAACTGTTAGTGGTACAGTTTGTCAATTACCTTGATTCTCTGTTTTTATCACTTAAAAATCACTTAAAAGATGAGGATATAGGGTTTGGGGCTAAACCTTATCTGTTTTCCTGAAGAATTAAGTGGATAATTTGCTCTATCTCATCATCCCTTTAAAAACATCATCCTTTTGCTACATCCGCAAGTTCTACTTTATATGCACACTTCACCTTTTTTCTTTGCTGTTTTGAGCATTTCTTCCTATAGCTAGCCACCTGCTTGACACCTCCATGATTCTAATTTGTACACAATACATTATATTATCTCTAAAAAGAAATTAAGAGACTGATATTTTGAAAACCCATACTGTTTTCTTACTTGAATCCTTTACATTCAGCTGACATTTTCCATAATTCCTAGAATGTGCTGCTGGTTAAAAACAAATTCAGTAAAGACTCAAACACAGATGTAATGAAAAGTGCTTATTTCTCATTGGTGGTAAAAAGAACTGTCCTGAGTGTTTTTGATAGACCAATACATGAATTGCATTGTTCTGTTCACAGTTCACTGTTTGTGAGCTTTGTTACACACATACAACCAGAGGAACTGAAACAGATCAAAGGGTTTGAAGGAGTATGAATCTGTAAAGAGCTTGCACTTCTCTACCACACTTCTGTGATCATCTTACTGTGTTTCATTTCCAGATGTTTGGGGATTAGAATCTTGACTGGCTTTTTCTTGACTTAATTCTAAGAATTATTTCACATTCTTAGGGCAAATGAAAAAGGCAAGTAACTCCCTGGTGTGCATGGCTGGACATACAGGCTCAGGCCCCTTTTTTTTTTTTTTTTGCTGTCTCTGTACCACTGCAAACTTCCATCTTTCTGGTTGCCATGGATAGCAGCTGAGATCAACTACAGTGGCTCAGAGAAATGGACAGAAGGTAAGATTTTGATTGTTCAGGCCCAGATATTGCAATTCACAAAGTTCTTTCTACTGAAATTATCTTGGAAACCCCATTTGAATGTTTAAAATATTTTGGAAGAAGAAAATCAGAACTCTTGCAGCCGGTACCTGAAAAACAAGCATTTGCCTTATACATAGGTTACATCTTTCCTTAATTTTGCTCAGAACTGTGTGGCAGCTTATGATTACTGTCCAGACTAGATAAGGTTTACTGTGAAAAAAAACTGATATATGATATCAGAGGCAGGACTCAACGAAGTTGATAAAATACATACTGAATTCATCTGCAGACAGCACTCACCTACTTAAGCTGAAAAATTGTCCTGGGATTGCCACTCTGCCAAGTATATTTATAGGCTTCACTTCTGCTGTAACTTTGAACACGTGATCAGTAAAATTGCACTTTCAGCATTTGCCTTGGTAGTTTAATCCCTGTCATGCTTAAATTCAACTCTCCTTTCCTTCAGCATCCAAAACAGTGTTTTCTTACTCAGTTCTGGGACAAAATTGAGATCGCATACTCAAGAAGCTCAACTTAGGTCTTACAATATGATCCAGAAAACATGCAAATTGCTGCCTCTAAATCAGTCCTTGCACGATGAAAAATGTTCTAAACATAGTAATGTCTTTCAATTTTCACGTATGTCTGGGTCTTAAGTGAAATAACAAGATTCTTCATTAATATTATGTAATGTCTGTTTGTGCTCAATATAGGCACCCAAATACCATCTGAACTACAACTTTGGCAGAATTTAGGCAGTAATGGCTCTTGACCTAATGGTGTTCATACAGAACTATATAGATCAAAGACTAAAAAAAGAAAATTACATAACATTTAAAATTTGATGTTTCAGTTGCCCAGTAACCAAAGGGTAGCCAGTCCAGTCAGATCCCTGGGTGCTTTTGTGGCAACATTTGCAGAAGAAATACCTGCCTGATCTGTCATTGAGTCTGAGTCTGTGGCTCCCGACTTGAGATTTACTTTGATTTCCTCTTTAGTGATGATATTATTAAATTTAAAAGGAAAGAGATTGTCTTACAGCACATATCAAGAAGAGTCTGGTACTTAAATTCATAAGCACATATTTAAAAGTTAATACAAAAAGTATAATTAATGAAAGTTGCCTGGCTTTGGATGTCCCAGATGAAATATGTTAAAAGGCTACTAGGATAGTATATTAAAATATATTTATTATATACATTACACATATTAATATGCAGAATATATGTATATCTATATATGTATATGTACCAAAACTTTGGTGTTGATTAAATGTGGTATACTGAAAGCATCTTTTCTTTTGGCTGTGGTGCAGCTGTGACACTGACCCCCAGTTAAATCTGAGACGCATAAACCATCTTGAGGAGATAATAGGAGGCACCAAACCCTGCACTGAACTTAGACTTAAAAGAGATTACTCACAATCTCCTAATTAAGCATATGTTCAGAGGTTTTGGTGGTTTCTCAAAAAAAATCATAACCTTAAAAAATATGACTCCTGAAAGTTTGGCCCTGCAACATCTATGTTTGTGGCAGTCACCCCAGTAACATGATGCTTCATGAAGCTCATAAAAAAATGTAAATGTTAATGCCTTTGTTGCCAATCCTATTCTAACATACAGAAGACAAGAAGTCTGGTTCTTGCTGCCAGGGCTTTGCAGAGGACCTTGGGAGACAAGACTGGTGGCAGGTCTGTCCAGCTCTCTGCAAGCCCTTGTGCTGCTTACCCTGTGTTTGCTCTCAGGCACACTTGCAGGACAGAAGCTCCAAGCCTCTGTGCAAACAGCACTTAGCAATAGCCAAGACACACCTGCACATCAGACTGTCCTGCAAAAGACATTAGGAGCCACTTCTGCATTTTGTGAGGAGTAGATTTCTGCTGGTTTGTGCTGAGTGTGATGTAAGAGCACACAGGGGAACTCAGGCGGCCAAACAGCTGCAGGAGCTTGTGCATGAGCTAGGCACCAGCCTGCTCAGCCTTGTCCAAAGTGATGTCTTTCTCCATATCAGATCCCCCTGGGGCCAAGGCAGGAGGTGAATGCCAAGCTCCACAGATTGGAGAAAACTTGGTCTGCAATGCAGAACTGCAGGTAGCAAGGGAGCAGTGAAACAGAGCAAGTTGAAGGTTGGGCAACCATTGAATACATTGTCTAGGCATCAGTTTTGGAATTAAATATACAAGTTCTTTTTTGAGTCTTCAATATACAAAAGGATAAAGAATTACTCCAAATTGATTAATTTCTGAATTAATTTATGGAGTGCCTTACAACAGCAGTCCTTTATTACCCAAAAAATTGCAAAGGAGAAAAAAAATCCCTTACAAAATATTATCACCTATGAAGGACAAAGATGTAGATAAACCAGCCTGTTTCTAGTCTGGTTTTTCTATCTGCAGGTTTCTATTACTACGTACAGTTATATTTCTGTTGGCTGCATTGAAGACACCCTTTTTTTAAATTTTGTCCCTTATATACCTACTTATATTGTGTCCTTAAGTCACCTCCTAAATCTGAGTTATTAAAGGCATTGCATTTCCTGAGTTTTTCACTTGATGGCATATTTTCTGGTTCTCTAATGGTTCTTTCAGTTCTTTGCTATCCCATTCCAAGGCTTTTTAGACATTCTGCTTGAATTATTCAGAGCATTAAGGTGTAGCCAAAATAGAATATGCTTTCTTTAATGTTGTGGATAAAGAATTTAAAGCACTATGGGGTCAAAAATTTATCCTTGTATAGTTTCTCTTGAAACACACTCACTTACTGAGTTTTCTTTGCTCACATATAGCTGAGATTTATCATCTGTTTTGCAATCTATTTCATATGTGCAATGCTGTTGCTGCAGCATTGTAGTTCACTAGTCAAAATATTGTGTTATGTGAGTGCCTAAGAAATGTCTGAGTGTATAATGCTTACACTCAACCCCATATTGGTCCATTTCATAGCCCATTAAAAAGAAAGAAAAAAGGACATTTTGACAAAATCTGCTTCCCTAAACAATGCTGTGTTCTATTACCAGTTTTGTGAGTAATGCACTGCATGACAGTATTATGGAAAAATTTTGGTAGGAAGTGACTTAAAAAAAATCCCCAAGGATGGTGCTTAGCATCTCTAAGTTATAGCCTTATATGATGAATCTTCTGTTTTATCTGAAGTCAGAAAACATGAGAACTCTACAGAACATGAATTTTTTAGTACAGTCACTGGTGGTGGTGGTGGCATTTGCCAATGTTTTGGCTCTGCACCAATCACTATATCTTAAAAGACTGAAGAGGAAGAAAACTTTGAAAAAGAAGTTGTAGTGAAAGGACAAAGGATGAAAGGCTTCTTGAAAATACTACTAGATAGTAGTAGATATGATATTATAGATATAGAATACCTTAATTCAATGTGTACCTAGTATTGTGGGGAAAAAAAGACTTCCTCAGCCCTTCCTGCCCATAAATATCTGGAAAATCCATCCAAAGGTAAGATGCTATTTCACAGAAAGAGGCATAAAAGGAAAACTGCAGTAAAAGAAAAGGTATGAGAAGCCAAAGAAGAACTGTAGTTATATTGGTATGGTTTGTAGCTAAATTAAAACTGGTTAGGTAGTAAAGGATACTTCTAATAATGCCACTGAATCCACCCCAAAAGAAAAGTTTCACACGCAGTAAGATGAAGAAACTCTTTTTGCTTCAAAAGATAGAAAAATCAATTATCTACTTTGTTATCTACAATAAGTACAATTAGAAATGCTAGTTAAAAACTAAAAAAAATTAAAGAACTAGAAGAGAGATGAAATAACATAGTATAATAACAGAATTACTGAATCATCATGGTTGGAAGAGACCCTCAAGATCATGTATTGAGAGAGGATTTATCCACTGCCAAACAGGTGCAGCTGCATATATAAACTGAACACAAAGGTGACCATCAGCAATCAGTGGTGCTGTGGCCACTGAAAATGATCATGAAATCCTTGACCACATAATGAGAAATATTTTCAATAAACAGAAATTATGAGGAGAGGGCTCGCATGTTCATTGTGTTTAGTTCTGCCACACACCCTCTCAGGAACCACATACACAGCAAGAACTTGCTTCCAGAGCAAAACAAGAGTGAAAGCTGAAAAAGAAAATGATTGCTGTCACTAAACACCCTAGCTAGGCAAGCCTTGGAGAATAAAATTTTTTTTTTTAGGTTAAAAGACAACATTGATGTTAAGAAACAAATACAAAATGGCCATAAATACATTTAGACTGGAAATTAGAAGGAAGTGTCTAACTACCAGGAAGGTCTGAAACAGTCCTCTAACATCTGGAGGAAAATCAATTCACTGCTGTTTTACTTAAAGCACCTGCTTTGTTTTTATATTATGTGGTTGCCTGTGATAACTGAAAAGCAGCCTACATCACTGGGAGATTCTTCCAGACTGAGAGCAATCCTTCCAGGCACTAAGAGAAGACAGGAAAGGACTCAAACCCTCAGGTATGTAGTTAGCAATCTTCAAGAAGCTTAATAATTGCCTGCTTGGTTTTTTGTTTGTTTGTTTATTTGGTTTTTTTGGGGGTGCTTGTTTGTTTATTTTTTCCCCCCAGATTTTTGATTCTTTGTAAATCAAAGCATGGCTTTATAGAAGCCTCCAGCTTTTTCTTACTTTACATCTTCCAAACTTCCTCTACCTGTTGTCTCAAATGTTGGCAGACTGAACAATGTCTCTCCCAAATCAAAAAGAAGGTACACCATAGGAGTGGAGGACAGAAGCTCATAATCTGAGAAAGGGCAAGCAACAAAGAGACTGAGACTTTGTAAAGTGGGGATTACACAGTACTTCTGGCGTGGTGTTAAATAAATACCAAAGTCAAATAAACTCAAATAAAAAGCCCCCATCCTCTGTGCTGTCTCTTATGAAACAAAGAGATGCTTTGTGGTGACTCACTGCCATCATACCCTATCCTCCAATCTCCCACTGGGATATCGTCCATGTGTTCCACCTGCCAACAGCAGCAGGCTGTGTGGCCTCTGGGAAGATCTAGTGTTGGGGTCACTTATGCATAAGATGGAGCTGAAACCACCAGACTTACTGTGGCCACTCACATGATCTTGTCACTACAACATTTTCTTCTCCCTTTTGTCTTTCTCTGGCAACTCAGCTGATGCCTGAAGCCACAGTACAGTGAAAGTACGGTTTCTGTATTTTAAGATGGCAGAGCATTAATTAGGACCGTGACCGGGGCCTCATCCTATGCTACATTTCAAGGATGAAACAGAATGGGTGAATTGTTCTGCACTTGGCTCTGCTGAGTTTGCTGTAATGTCTATCAGTGCTCAGTTCCATTTTTACTTTTTCCCTTTCTCTAGCTACAGGAAAGGTTCAGGAGCCAGTGCTCAGAATTAAAGATAAGGTGAATCCAACCCCTCTCCTGTCTGAGATTTTCTTGTTATCTATACACTTCCTTTTAGGGATTAGATTTTGTACACCCACATCACAGACAATTAATTGTACCTTACAAAACTTACACAAACTAGCTCTGCTGATTGCCATAGTAACTCACTATCCCAGCAATTCGGAGGGTGCAAACGTCCTCCGTCGGACTCCTCTGGCACCCTGTACTGCAATTGGCATGGCTTGGCGATTTGTCTTTCTTGTTGGACAGTGACACTGAGTCCGGCTCCCCTCTGCCATTTAAATGGCTTTCACTTGTTTTTTTGCCAAGAAACTGAAATCACAATCTCTTGGGAAAAAAGCAGGATTTTTTTCCTTCTTCTTCATACATAATAGCGTAAGTGTTGATATAAACCCCAGACTTAGTTTTTCCACCTGGATTACTGACCGCGCCGCTGCTGTGTCAGCTAAGAAACGACGGTCCCTGCTACTTGGCCAGTTTATTTCACGCTTCCCTCAGCGTTTTCCCCGACGGAGACTCCCAGCGGCTGGCCGCGGTGGCAGACACCGCATGAATCACCAGGGACTGTTTGCCTTGGCCCGCGGAAATCCCTGAATGGGATTTCCATTCCCCGACGTTTCCCCCGAGCGGCTTCCCTGGAAGGCAGGCGGGCCCGGCCCGGGGAGCAGGCGCTGGCCGGGGAAGGACGTGCTGAGCTGCCAGACCAAAACCACACCGCTTTTCTCTAGCAGGGACCCCACGGCCCGCTCCGGGAGAGCCCCTCGGCCGGAGCTCCCCTCGCTGCCCGCCAAGGCACGGCTCTGGCAGGGAGGAGCCAGCAGCGGGGCCGAGGTGCGCGGGGCGGCGGGGCCCGGCCGGGATCATCGCGGCCGGGAGCCCGGAGGGGGCGGCTGCCCGTGTCCCTGAGAGGGGTGAAGGGACGGATCGGGTCCCACGTCCCTCAGGACCAGGCGGGAAGGCGTGGGGCCGACGGCCCGTGTCCCGCAAGAGCCGTCGAGCCCCTGTCTTTCCTCACGGCAGGCGGGAGGGAGCGGGAGAACGGCCCGCGGAGAGCAGCGGGACCGCGTCCCTCACACGGGGCGGGCGGGAAGGAGCGGGACGACAGGTCGTAGCCCTTAGAGCGGCAGGAGGGAAGGAGCAGGACCGCGTCCCTGACGGCAGAGGCGGCTGAGAAGAGAGGAGCCCGGCCATCAGCGGCTCCTCCCGCAGCCTCCCGGGACCGCGTCGGCTCTGGAGGTCTGGGCAGGGCGGCCGGTATCTCCCTAGCGGGACTCGCCGCTTTCCCTCCCCTCGGTACGGCTGAGCCGGGCTCCTGCCGCCGGGGCCGGGGCTGGCGGGAGGCGGCTGCTCCCGGGGGGCGGGCGGGGGAGCGCCGTCCGGGGCCGCGCCGAGGGGAGGAGGCTCCGCGCTCGCTCCCGGCCGCCGCCGCTGCCCGCGCCGAGCGGAGCGCTCCCGCCAGCCCCGCAGGTAAGCCCGGCTCTGCCGCCCGCCCTGCCCCGCCTCGCCTCGCCTCTCCCGCCCGCCAGGCGGGCCCGCGGCGCCCCGCCCGGGGACACCGCACCCCCGCCGCGTCCCGCGGGGCTCGGCATCGCGGGCACCCCGTGTCGCGGCACTGCCGGCGGCCACCCCCGCACCAGGGCCCCGACTCGGCGGAGGGACGGCCCTGCCCCGGGGGCCCCTCCGGGTGGGGGGCGGCAGGGAAGGCCCCGGGGCGGCGGGGGCTGCAGCGCGGGCGGCGGGGGCCCGGCGGGGAGCGGGAGGCCGAGAGGAGGGGCCGCGGCGGCGGCTGGGGCTGGGTTGGATGTTCGCTTGCTGGGTCCCGCTGGAGCTCTTTGCTGCTCGTGGTGCAGCGCGCAGGGAAAGGGTTTCCCTTTCCTTCCGACTGCGTGGGTCTGAGCAAACTCTTCATCTACCCTCTTCCCTGTACATGCCGCAATAACTCATTTAACAGTCTATCTGCTGTAAGGAAAAACCCCCACTATATTGTAAGATCAGTGTAGAATCGGAGCTGAACTTTAGCTGGAAGCACGTGTCAGCGTGTAGCCTGCAGGTGTCTTTCCAGGCTTGCAGCAGGACGGGCTGTGGCTTCTCGCCGTGCCAGGCTACAGCCCCGCAGGGAGCTCTGCCCTGCAGGGCTCACCGCTGGTGATCACCTCTGGCGGCGCTCAGGGCAGGGGCTGCCAGAGCTCCTGAGAGCACTGCGTTTGCTGGAGGTGGAAGGAGTCAGGGGCGGTTAGCTGAATGTAATATACTTACCCTGGAAATCCAACGGAGGTGATGCTCATTGATCTGACAAAAATTATCGTGGCATCTTTAATAACCATGTATTCTGTTTCAGAACACAGTTCTTTCTGTGTCAAACTCGCCTCTATCATTACTAAACTTTAGAATATTGTTGACTGAGAGAGAAGAATGCAACCTGCTGATTTATGTAATACTTCCTAAATGCTTGGATTTGCTTGTGGGACAAAGGGTGAATGATCCTGACTGAGGTCTGAAAAGATGATATGTTGTGTTACATGTTATAGCTGTGCTTCTGTCAGACAGCTGACTACTTCACAAGAAATTAGCAAACTGTATCCCATCAAAAATTGTCCTTAAATCAAGAGCTTAATAAAATACACATATGGCTTTTCCATTAAATCCTACAAAATCTACAAAGTAATTTTAGAGTATTACACTTTTCATGTAGATGTCTCAGCTTTAAGCACAAGATTTTTAAACTTTTCCTCATGCACTGTGTATCACTGTGATTTTCATCAAATTAAATTTGATTTATATCTTCAGAAAATGCAGCACTCAGTTACACAAAGCTCCTGCTAAGATCCTTAATCTTGCACTCAATATTCACACCTAATTACTTTATGTGAATCTTTTCATTGACTTCACTGGGATTTCTCACGAAGAAGGGAGTGCACATTCTACTGCTTATGAGCTGGGACTCAGGGACCCAGCTGTGATGGTAAAAGAAGTTTACTCAGTCCAGGCAAACTAGGGAAAGGCTAATCAGATCTAAATACTCTCTCATTACTTACAAACCATCTCCATAGGAGGGTAAAAGAGTAAGCACTATTTAATTATAATGTGGGTATCATTAACAAGCTCTTTTTATACAGTGTACTTATTGGTAGTGTTTTGATTATGAGCAAAGAGTATTTGGAATGGAGTGGGTTTAATCCCCAAATTATTGGTTTACACCAGTGCTGGTACTGGGGTCAGTGTGACTTTGAAAGTTTCAGAACTGTTGTATTTTTTTCCCCCCAACCTTTCTGTTTGCAGTTAACAGTCTGTTACCGTTTGTGACTACTTCAGAGACAAAACTAAGCAGCCCACATGTGATCATATGTCATATAATATATGCTTTCATTTAAATACCTACTCTGCATGGTAAAAGTGAATTTTCTCAGTTTTCCCATGCTACTCTTCTTGGAACATTGTGGAAACTCTGATGTTTAGATGAGATTCAGTACCAGAAAGTGCAAATGAGTCTTCCTCAAAAGAACTAGATAATGAAAAGGTCTATTGTCCAAGTGGCAACTGAAGAAAATCATAGCATGGAGATTGATGCTGTCATAAAATAAGAATTCCCACTGCTATAGCTTGCTGTCTGACCACTGGAAACTATGCAGAGTAAGCCATACTATGGGTGTACTGTTCCATAGCACCACCATTAACTTCTGTGTGGTGAATTTCTGAAGTTACTGAAATGGTCGTCGGCTTCACCTCTGCGCAGGGGTTGGACCTGATGATTTAGGTCCTTTCTAATCTAATGATTTAGGTCCTTTCTGACCTAAATCATTTTATGATTACATGATTTAGTAGTTATTCATTTTACCACAGTGATATCAGGAAGTCTAGATGTCATTTAGATGGATGACTTAAAATTAATTAACAGATCCTTTAGTCTTCTTCATTAGAGCTGTAGAAAATCAAATTGTATATGTAGTACATATACCCTAAGCCCTTTAGATACCAGAGCCTGTTGTGTAAAAGTCCTACCATGATATTTACACCTGGCAATAAAGTTGAATATTGACCTCTGTTCTTTCTAATATGCTGTATGTTTCAGTGTCTATACTAATCAATTCAGGTGTGTGCTTATCCGCCCTCTGTGCTTAGATAGGCAAGTTGTCATTTCCCCAAACCCAGCACTCTTTGGACAGCTCCCAGATGTGGTTGCCCTCCAGTATCCTGTAGCACCTTCAGCTGTGCTCTGCACATGAGTATCATTCACAGTGTTGGGTTTGTGGGAATATTTGGCTGACTACCAAATGTTTATCACATCCCCTTCTAGGAACTGCTCTATAATGCATTTTGGATCTTCCCTGTACTGTTTCAAAATCTAAGTTAATTTAGTCCACTGTCACATTTGATTTTATTCGTCCAGGATACAACTCTGCTATGGGATTTTGTAGCAGCAGCTGGAATAAATGGGTACTGGTGGAGTTTCAGCTGCAGCCCAATTGGTACGCAAGGCAGTGGAATCTCTCAGTACAGAAAGCACTGGAATAGCCTTTTAGTTGCCAAGGTAGGGTGCTGGAGAGGAGATCCACATGGAAGCATGGGAGACAAAGATGGAAGACTTTGTGACTCTGGTTGTCACCCTGTCCCCACCTCTATGCAGACGTGTCTGGAACAGACAAATTGCTCTCAGGTGCTAGGATCATGCCCTTCTGCAGACACAAAACAACAACGTGTGGCCATGAAGCTTCATGGACCCATGTGAAGAATTTGTCCCAGTCTTCTTGCACTGGAATACACAACTTCTGGGACTAAATCCACTGCAGATTCAGGTTACTCATGCTCTCTGGACACTCATTATTTCAGATTGATGTTGCCAAGTCAACAGTTATTTTTGTTATTGTGGTGGCTTGCTGTGCTACTGTGAAAGCTGTTTATAATTGGTTTGGCTGTCTCAGAATACACCAGAATTACTAATTGACTTTCAGATAATGAGTTTCCCAGATTTATCTGGTAACAGTGAAAGCACATATGGCCAAGGTCAGCCTCTTAAAAAGAGCTAAAAAATGTCTTAACAAGCGAGTATTGCTCTGCTGATTTGCAGGACATGGTGCAGTTTTGAGTAGGTTCATGCATTCACGTGCACCTAGTGTCTGTCTGCCATCAGGGTTGAGCAGCATGTGAGGAATTTACAAACTTACAGCACTTGCCACCTTGTTTCTTCTTGGTAATTTAACTCTATTGGTGAAATGCAATTAACAGTCATGATTTAGAATAGGTCTACCTGTCCTTTGCTGCTAAGCCTGGTGAAGCCCTTCCTATGAGCAAGGAGTCCCAGAAAATCCAGTCCGTCACTTGGTGGAGCAGGATGACAGTAGAGTACTCCTCTGTGATGATGAAGGCAAGATGGTGCTTCTTGCTGATGTGCTAAATATCATCCTCCCAGTTGTGGCTACCTGCCTCCACACAACATCTGCATGGCTAGGGACAGATGTTTTATGATATTGGACTCTGTGGGCCTCTATAGCTGTTTTTCAGAACTGGAAAATGCCTGTGTCAGCAACTGGTCTAGAAAGACAGAGGAAATTACTGACACTCTGTGTCCTGATGCTCATACCACACAGAGTGATTTTAATGAGTAGTGAACTAATAATGCATGTGCTGGCTTGTGGATAGTGAAGTACTTTGGAACATATTGTAACTGATAGTTAAAAGGGATTTACAGTGCCTGCAGTTCTTCTTTTTTTTTTTTTTTGTATTTCTGAGATTATGGTATGGAGGAGGAGGTATTTTGTGGCTTTCATGTTATAAGACCTTGTTTCTTTTTCCAAGTAACTCACTCTGCTTGCTGATTTAGGGACACAGACTCCAATTTTATTGACTTACTTAGATTGCTCGCTGTTCAATTACCTTCAGTAAAAGCTTTTGATTTGATCAGTTTCCTGTTATGTTAAAAATGGATAGATAATAAGGAGTGCTGAAAGAACTTCAGAATGGATTCTCTTCTATGCTCTTATGCTCTTTATAACTTAAAAACGCTGAAGTTAGGTCTGCTGGCAGCTTAATGAAAGTAAATGGCTATCTCTTTTAACTATGACACAAGAAAAGCTGAAGGCAACTTCTGTAGTGCTAATAACTGCTGCCCCTGGAGCTTTTTTGTCTTCCCTTTCCCTCCCATCTATGATGAGAAATTACATAGGGTTCAAGAGAGGGGATACTATTTGCAGATGTTGATGTTCCACATAACTGCTGAGAATTTCCCCTTCTGTGCATTGTGCCAGTTTTGGTGGTAGCTGGAGAAGGTGGAGGGGTAGAGATTTGGGGAGTTTATGTTTCTGATTTAGCCTTGGAAGGAAACTTGTACTGTGGGATGAGGAGGGAGGCCACACAAAGGAGCAGAAGTCATGGGCTGAAACATATAACTACCCTAGTTTTCCAATTTCTTTTTCAGCGTGATCTGCTCAGCAAAGACAGGTACATTTTTAAGGTACTTGAATACGAAAAAGGTGGTCTTCCATGCCAGTGGGAGGGTTTCCTGATTCCCTGTGAAAGAAGTTTTCTTGAAGTGGGGTAAGAGATGGAAGGACACCAACTTCAGCATAAGCCACAGAGCATCTCTTTTCACTTGATTGTATTTTAGAGTTATGAGAGTGAAGAGGACAAATATTAATAACCTGCACCATGCAGTGGAGAAGGTCACTGATTTATCACCACTGACCGCGAATACTCAGCAGTGTCTCTGTCCAAAACAGCCGTCAGTCCATTACAAGGAGACTACCATGGAAAGATATTTGAAAGCATAGACACAGGCTTGTATGGTTTCACTGCTGTCCAGCAAAGGAAATAGAAATTTTAAAGATGAAATCTCAATTTTATTTTTCAGCATTTCTACACTGTAGTTCATGAAAATCCATAACTCTGCATCAAAAAAAATTATTCTGATGCATGGGTATATAACTAAGCAAGCACAGGTAAAATTGCTAAGAAAACACCATGGAAATATTCACCTCTTGACTAGCAGCCAGTTAGGGAGCAAGGACAGCCTGAAAAGAACAGAGAGCCTGTCTGTTTACTTGCCATCTTCTAGGAGAATCTCCTCTTTTATACCAATTTCTAGACAGCTGCAGATATTGCAAGCAGCCCTCACCAGATTGTACCTCTGGGAACAGCAGTTGTCTCTTGTCTCTTAGCAGCTCCTTCACATGTCCAGCATAGCACTGTGCTGCACTGAGTGCTCCAAGGCTGCTGTGAAAGGCCTACTCTTCCTCCTCTCCCCATGGGCAGAGGAGTGGAGCAGTGGAAACTGGTGAATCTGGTGCTCAGCCTGATGGAGCCCCATGGTAGAGCCACACCGCCTCTTCCTGCTTTTTTCTTTTGAGCTGTTCAGGGTGTTTGTCTTGCAGTGACTTGGTCTTGGGTCTGCCCAGGGAAGACCTTGGATCTGCCCAATGGTATAGTGCTGACAGCTGGAATCAAAGTGCCCAAAACATTTTCTCCAGGTAGCCACACAAATACCACTTTGTAAGTTTGATGCTTTGGGAATGTGTTTTCAGCTGGTATAGCAAGGGTTAACCATCAATGGGAATATGCTGAGGGCTGTGGCAGAAGCCAGGCTTAGTCTGCTGGGAAAATGAGATCTTAAATGCCAAATGTGGTGCAGTAAACACCATCCAGCTTCTGGAGTGAAGACAGGAGACCTTGCAGAAGTCCCAGAAGATAAACAGAGAACCATGGGAGGACTGTATGTGGAGCAGCCATGGAACCACAATACAAACTGGGCATGTAAAACTGCAAGCAGCAGTGGACACAAATATGTTCCTGGAACTAGAGCAAAGCACACAAGTCCAGGCTGTCATCACCTCAGGAAAGCAGCGCAGAAGCGTTCAGTGTGGATGAAAGGGTGACAGCAGGCTTGGATCAGTAGCATCAGTGTATGTTATCACATATACAGCCTTTGGCTTTGAGAATTTGGGTTTGGGGGTTTTTGGGTTTTTTCCTCCTCACTGAAAATGGATGAAATTTCACTTACATTTTTATTTTAGATTATATGTATTTTTTTAAGATGAGGCAACGAAAGCTCTTCTCTGTTAAGTATTGCTTTCTTTTGCAACAGTATTTTTAAAACACTGTTTGTGAGGGTAGGAATGTGTTCATAGTAGATTCTTTTAGTAGATTCTTTTAACTTTAAGAGTTGGATCTCTTTTTGGTGAATCTCTACGTAGATTTATTTTCTGATTAGCAGACTGGTAGATATATTGAGATATGAGGATCTGAGGTTTCTGAATCAAAGGTAAATACTTTTGAACATATTGAATATGTTATTCACTGGTTCTGTTTCTTTAGTACCCCAATCTCACTTTTCAAAGGGACTGGTAAAAATTACACTAAATTGAAAATTTACTGCTTTAACTTATTTCAGAATTCAGTGACAGTTAATGAATGATTATGGAGGCATTTCAATTTATGTGGTCAGCTAATTATATAATATTTGCATGCTATGTAAACATTTTCCTAACAGAATTCAAAGACTTCAAATCACAGCAAACAAACCCTTTTCTCCCCTTTTTCTGGAGTTGCTTATGGACAGCTGTGAGTGCACTGAATTTGAAACTGTGACCAAATATCAAAAATTGCTACAAAGATATAAAATATGTTAAGTGTCAAAATGTAAGAGGGTTTAGTCTGGAGTGGGACTGTTCTGAGACAGTGCTTTATCACCACTTCCTTTTGCACTGTGCTGTTACTGGGTCATTTAGCAATGTGTTGTGAAGGCTCTGCCACATTGCCCTTGGTTCTCCTGTAATGTGAACATTACAGGAGGCAGTGTAAAACATCAGGCACAGCTAAACTGTTTACAGTTTAGTGCCATCTTCACAGCTGTTTAGGGTGGGTAGAAAGGAGGGATGAGTTAGGCCTCTGCTAAGTAGGTAAGAGCCAGAAAGCCCTAATGAACATTCTGCTCATGCCTACTTCCTGTAACAGCCTTGCAAGGAGGATATTTCTCTACTTTCCTTAACCCTGAGAGTGTGGCTTCTGTGTTTCCAAAACATCCCTGCTAGAACTGGCATCCTTGATCCTTGAGATCCTTGAGGTCCATTTGCCTCCTGTGCTGAAGGACCAAACCTGAGTGAGAGGAGACCCCCTGGCACAGCCCCGTGTATGTTGATGTTCTGAGGAGTGAAGAGACCACCTGGGATTGGTAATCTCCAGATGCAACAGCTGTTGCCTCCAGCAAAACTTAGTCCAGTTCCAGTGTTGTGTGCTGTTTCCAGTGTTCGTCTGTTTCTGTCTAAAACATTGGGAAAACTCTACCTATAATACCATCCAGATGCCCCAAAATTTAATTTTTGTGGCCCTTTTTATAACCACCAGCTATTTACATGTCTTTCATAGTTCAGATGTTATTTAATCATGATAATCATTACCCATTACTGGGTAATATTAAACATTGAAGCAAGGCTGAGCATTTTGAGTGCAAAGACTCATTTTGGCATATGCACCAGAACATTGTGTTTGAATTTGGGGTTGCTGGGTAGGATACATAAAAGGAAAAATAGATTGGTAGTCGGAAAAATAGATTGATAGTCATAAAAATACATTGATGTGTAATAGTTGTGTGGGACAGACTGAAAAATAATGAACAAAATATCTTTATTAGACAGAAAATGTTTATTCAAAATTTTCCTTTCTGCCAGTGAATAGCTCATGGTGGAAAACAAAATTAGTTATCTCTCAGAACTGAAACATTTTGTTGCCTTCTGTTACATATCTGCTTATCATACTTATCAGGTTTAGGGCCCTGTTAAAATTGTTTTCAACATCTTAATTACTTCACCAAGAATTACTGTTAAAATTTGCAGTGCTTCGGAAGTTCCACTTACTTTCAGTTAGAACAGTTCTTTCTTGTGAAAGTGGGTAGTTTTATCCATCTCTTGCTCTAGGGGAGCTCTTTACTAAATTTCATCATATCACCCACACCAAGATTGAATCTAGTTCCTGTGGGATGCTCTCAAGCACAACAATAAAGTTTTAGGGGAGGGTAGAGGGAATCTCCATCTGAGGAATCCACCAATGGGGAACATAGCCAGAAAATGAGTCTCTAGCACGTCCGTCTTTGCTTTCTGTTTGTGGCAGAGTCAGCCATGGCTTTTCATGATGCATTACCAGGCTCTTAGTCAGGAATCATCTCTTAATGTAGGAATTTTGCTTGTCAATTTGTTCTTCTGTATGATAAAACTCCTCCAGAACCTGTGGCAAGCTCCTTGCCAGTCCTCAGGAGTCTATTCCTGTAAACAAAATTCATCCTGCACTGTTATCTTCATGTCGGCAGCCATGGACTGTCTTCTGAAAAGGAAGCATGAGTTTTCACCAGTTACACATATAGTTGCTGTTTCTGAAATATATATTTGTCTTTCTATTTTAATTTTCCAAGATTTTCTGAAGCAAGAATCCCTCAGACTACAAAAACCATTAAACTTCTGAAAATAATTCAAAGGAGTGCTGAATGGAATAACAAAAATGTATTTGTGTTCTCCTCAAACCTGTTTATGTTGACAGGCTGAGTGAAACTAAGTTCCTTTTCTTGCTTTAAAAATTGCTTTTGATTATTATGCATGGTTGTTGATGTTAACTATGAACTTCAACTAAAAATACTTACAAATGCTACACTGCTACATTATTATGTAGACCTTATTTCTTGGAGTTATAGGTATTATTCCATGCCAGTGTGTCTACATGTTTGTATGTGATGGAAGGGAAGCAATGCTGCTGGGTGACTGATGTGGTTGAAGAGTATCTTTTTATGTAATCGAAGAGTTTATCTCCTTCTCTCCTCTATTGCAGCTTTACATCCTTGTGTGTCCCTTGTTGAAGATGAAGAAAATGATTGCATGTTTCTTTCTGCTCTTTGCACACACTCTGCTTTCCACTGTCATGGCAAAAGATCTCCCTGGAAGACATTTCACCCGAAGAAGGGATGTTAACACACAATCTCTACTAGGTAAGTTACACACAAAATACCCCAAACCACACTACCAAAAGCTATCTCAAATACAAATCAAAAAAGGCATAAGCAGTTGGCCAAACCTTGGCTGAATCAGTTTATAATAAAAAGGAGATTTTCGATTGTCAGCAAGAATGTGATTAAGTTTGTAAAGTTTGTTGATCAGGTAGCAGCTGTTGAAAGAAGTTGTTTGTTTTTGGGGCACTAGATTTATGTTATGTGAGTGGTATGAAATAAATATTTGCTACAGGACTGTTGGCTTGAAAAAAAAGAAACAACTTTATTTTCAGTGTTTAGAGAAAATGTATGCTGGTCCATGGAGGTTCTGTCAAACGTGCCTTTTACCATGCCAGAAAGTTTTAGCTGTGTATATGTGTGTAATGTGCACAAAAATGATTGAATGGAAATCTGTGGCTATTGAAATGAAGCTTGTCATTACATTCTTGATGCTAATCCCTTCATTTTGTCAGATTTATTTATAATGAGTAGCTTATTTTATGAGTAATCTTTTGCAATGAGCTAATTTTTTTCCTCTTTTGCCAAAAATCTGAGGACAGAGTGTATCAGTTTCAGCTTGTGGACTCTCATATTTTAAAACATAAGATTCATCTCTCTCTTGTTGGTCATCACCTGTGCATTGTCAAGCAGTCAACTTTTTCATCTCTGAAGAGTTTGTGACTTAGGTTAAGAGTATTTTGCTAATTGTTTAAAGTAATTGTCAGATTATGAAAACACAGCATGGATAGGGTTTGGACACAGCCTATCATTAGGGATCAATGATTCAGATCAAGAGCAGATCTTATCAGATACCTCTCTCAAGCCACTGGGAGATGGTAAGTGGGCTGCCTTTCCATAAAAGTCACTTAACATGCGAAGCTTGAAGTGTCCTGCAGAAGATATATTGGGAAGAAAGAAGAAGTAAGAAAGTCAGACCATGGGAGAGCACCAAGTTCTATCAGTGAAACTCTTATCTAAACAAATGTAATCCTGTCAATAATGTAAAATTTCATAAAGTACCATTTATAGTCTATTAACCTAAAAATATTGGTTTTCAATTCCTGTAGGACAAATTTAAAACAAACAGCAACAGGCTTCCATTTCGTATTCATCTTCCCCAAAACTAATAAATGCAATCTTGAAACACTTGGGGTTCTGCCACTGAAGGCTGAAAAACACAGCTCTGGAGATCTAATTCACAAAAAAACCATGGCTATAGAACAACAAAGAGAAATACCCACATTCACACCTTACTTAACAAGTTTCTAAAATCCTAAATTCTAAAATGTGATTATATAGCAACTCTTCCTGAATATTTTAGGATTCCTAGCAAATACCCTAAGTGAGCTTATTATTCTAAGAAATAAACTGCTCATTTCTCTAGAATGTGAGTGCAAAGGGAAGATGTTATGTGGAGAAACTGAAACTGTCATATTTCTCAGCTTGCCATTTTCCCTGTGATTTTTAAAAATTCCTTTCATAGCTTCTTTTTCAAATTTAAATAGTGGGAAATATATGAAAGGGATTAACACTCAGTGTAAATCAAAATGTGTAGGTTAAATTATTACTTTTTTCAAAAGCCAAGAGATTTCTGGTCCCTACATCAGGAAACTTCTGGATCCCTACTCAGTTTGGCATATGCAGGATGCAAACAGTTCTGACTAAAGGAACCTTTTCAAGACATTAAATGATGCAAAAGCTTGGAACGTTCTCTAATCCAGCCCATAAAAGTACGTGGCAGTTTGGAGTCAGACTCGTGGGCCTTGCATTCTATTTCAATAAATTAGGGTACCTACTTCAGATTCAGCAATGTATGGAAACAGTGGCATGGTAAAAACATGCCTCTCTGTAAAGAACAGAATGTATAAAATGCCACTCCGCTGGAAAGCTGAGTGTTCCTTTAATGACATGAGAAAGAAGAGGGCCAAAATATGATCTCAGTGACATCAAGTCAATAGACTTAATAAAATCACTCTGAAATTCCAGCAATTTAACAGGGATTAGAAGTTGTCACATTCTATATAATATGCATATTATAAGTAGTAATGGTGATGACAATTGCTGCTGTTGTGTAAAGACTTGCTTGGCAGGCAAAAGGGAGCAAAATAGCTGCAAAGAACCAACAGGTACCTGGAAAAGTAATAAAAGTTAAGGCTGGGGGTTGGAGTTTTTTTTTTTTAATGGAAGTCTCTTTTTCAGGACTAAAATGAAGGTTTATGCTATGTAAATATAGTAGTATTAAAACAATTTTACTCCTTTTTTCTTCTTTTCACCATTTTTAAAACAAAAGTGTACTGCTGTGATAACTGTTTACTGGTAAAATCCCAGTGGTGTCCATGTACAGATGTAAAAGTCACTGCCCTAGGAAACTGACAGGTTAAATAAGTAAAGTGGAATGGATGAAAAATCCTGTGGGATTGTCCCAATAGAGAGAAAATTACTTTGAAATCCAGCTTTACAAGGATTTAATTTTTCATCAGCCATGCACTAATACTTCATAGATTTCTTAATAGCCTTGTTAGGTCTAATTGCCCATACTTTTTAACAAAGTCTTCTGAAGGAATGGGCTGTGTCTGAAAAGACAAACGTTTTTCTTATTCCTCAATTTTTCAACTGAATCTCAATGTGTGTTGTTTTAATTTGGCAGGTCTTTGCATTGCTTATGGCTGTTTAAAACGATTATTGCTATAGCTAATAATTTCTGTTAAAAAGCTGAAATATTTTGTTCAAGGATCTACCAAAAATAGAGTTTTTGAAACTCTGTCTATGTGGCCCATGAAAACCAAACTGCTTTGCAGATTGTTCATTCATTAAACGCTGAGTCAGACTTCCAAGTATTAAAAACTTGTCAATTGTGCCAAATTAATATATTTTTAACATTTTCTTAAATCTTTCTTGCAGCATATTAGATATACATGTATTTCAAGTAATAAAAAAAGTTGTATTATATTGCTCGAAGATACTGTGTTCATGAAGGTGTATTTATATTTTAAAGGATTGTTTCCATAGTTGTGCAAAATCTGGTGAAATAACAGAAACAGGATGGTCAGCTATTCTTTTCTGTAGCAGACAACAGTCACCTCTCCCCTTATGTGACATACAAACTAAATTTTGCCTTCTTTTTCCCCTCATCAGTGCTTTGATCCAGACTTTGGATCAAATTTGCCTTATTCTGATTTGTGAAAGGAAACTAATATTTTGTTTCTTTCTAAAGAAAAGCAGTAATATACTTGCTACATGATTATAAAGATAAAATTACAACTGTCGCATTAGCTGACTCCCTTCAGATATAATGAAATGGACTTCTGCACCTTAACAGGTGGATGAAGAGCTGGGTCAATTGTCCAGAGTGGTGATCTCCATATCACGTTTGCAAGGCCAGTCAGAGGTCCACAGCACCCTTCAGCAGGTTCCATGTCTAGAAGCAACATGTGTCCAGTCCTTGCAAGATGTAGTGCTTTTTTGGTGTTTGAAGTTGTGGGGTTTTTTTAACTGAAGCAGATTTGACACTTAGGCCCTACTGCACCTTAATAATTTATTACAAAACAAAACAAATCAAAATTTCCACATTGTAAAAAAAACTACAAGATTTTGTGTTTGCTTTTCTTCCCCTGATGAACTCTGTTCTTGTAAACTGGGCGTGTATTTCATTTCACATGGGCATACTTCTTTGGAAAGATAGAAAGTGAACGGATGAAAGCTGTAGAATGCTATTCTAAGCAGTAACATTATTTCTGTTCCTTAGGAATATAAAACATGCAGCTACATAGTTGAAAACAACTATGTAAGGAGAAAAGCTAATTTAGGAGGCATTCCTTTAGATACTACAGGATACCAGAAGAAACTACAAAAACTTAACTGATACTGTACAGAATTAGAAAAGGGGGGGAAAGGAGGCCAAGAAGGAAATGCTCTTGGCTCCTGTTCAGCAGAAGCTGCTGCAAAATGCAAATGCCCCTGTCTGTGTTAAATTATATTTTGCAACAAAATATACAATGCTTTGTCTCTTGGTTGTATATGTATGATTACACTAATAATGTGAAGGGAATAATATGAACTACATGGAGCACTCACTAAATTTATGAATCACTCACTACAGTCAGTTAAAATTAATCCAAACATTCTTATATCCAATCTTAAATTTGACTGTATGAAA
The DNA here is from genome assembly GCF_008360975.1 of Lichenostomus cassidix. NCBI lineage: Eukaryota > Metazoa > Chordata > Aves > Passeriformes > Meliphagidae > Lichenostomus > Lichenostomus cassidix. The sequence continues at coordinate 129,730,252 of NC_139482.1, forward strand.
ACAATCTTAAACTTGTATATAACTTTAAGGTTTAAGACATTATCAGGTTAAACATTCTGAGTAACTAGCAGCAAATCAGAGGGGAAAATATGTGACAAAAGTGAGTCCAACCCATGATGCTTCTGTGGAGTGCAGATAAGATTCCTGTTTAATTTTTGTTTAATTTGTTGTATATTTATACAGTAAGAGCTGGCCAGAGATCTCTAAATTCTGCTAATGTGGACTGTTGAGCCAATGTGGGATGCTTTCTGCTGTAAGAAACTCATTCACATCCTCAGTGTATGTGTGTATATGTTATTTATTCACATAAATGCAACCCTGGCAAGTTTTATGTCCTCAGACATAATCCTGTCAGAAAGTAGAATCATTGTAACTGAAGTCTGTATTGGAATTGAAGTCAGAGTTGTGTCACAGTAACTACATCATGTATTAGACATACTGCACTGGTGTAGTACTGGGGGAGATGAAGGTCAGAAGCAGTTGCAAATTACACCTTTTGAATTACCACATAATTAGTTAAGATATAAACACAATCCTAACCAAACTTTTATAAGAATACCAGGTAATCAAATACTTATACATTTATTTACCTGTCACCTCTCTAACCAAATAATGAAGTTGCCATATAAATAGAAGCATACTATATTTGGACAGAGCAAGGAAAGCATTTTACAGTCTGCAAAATCACCTGTTTTTTCCTTCTGAGGTGTGTAGGTACATACTGCAGTCTGTGCCTCAAGGCACTATTAGCAGTGGTGTGTTTTGCTTCCCAGTAGTGCTTGTTTCAACAGCTGAGAGGTCACCCATGAACTTTATGCTGATTCTCAGAACTTCAACTTTCATCTTAATCTCTCAGCTGTTGGCCTCTCCCCCACAGTAGCCACTTTTTCACATTTCTGGCGTTTGTGCACAGTAGAACACACTCTCTTTGTGGCTTTGAGGCTTGGTAGCCTGGTTTGTGCTCAGGCTGTGCCTCCCCAGCTCCTAACAGAGGTGCTGGAGTCTGAGAAGGAGAGATCTGATCAGCAATCATATCCCTGTCCAGCCAGTTGTTCCCTGCAGCAGCTGTTATCCCTTAAACAGCCCCAGCTAATGAGCCATGAGGACTAGCTGGGAGCATGACAGACCTCAGGGATTTATGTCTTAATCTGAGTATGCTCATCCACAGCCAGTTATCATGGAGATCAGAAAGTTTGGATTTTGGTCTGTGCTAGCAATTTTAAACCACAGAACAACATTATGCTTGCCAACTCTTGAATTTAGTATTCATTATTAATTTTTATGCATCAAAATCACATTCACTTTTAAGCCACCTACGGGATATTTCTGTAATTTAGGTTTCATGGAAATATAATTCAATTTCCAGCATCACAAAAAATTGTATTTCTTTAATGTGTATTTCCTCAAACAAAGCCTTTTCCCTTTTCCTTCTTTCCTCCTTCCTCCATTCTTTCTTTGTTTTTATTTTCTTATTCTTTTGTCTCCCCCCACCTTTTTCCCCCCTCCTTTTTTCTTTCCCTTTTTCCTTTTCTTTTTTTTTAAAGGAGATTTGTAGTTTTTCCACAGGGTGAAAGAATATCTGCTGTTACAGAAAAAACTGAGTCATGAACTAAACATCAAATGATCTTTGTATTTCTGAATTTGTTTGTTACAACCCCCACAAATTACTGTGAAATACCATTTCTGTTTGAAAACTAGTTTGCCTTGACAATAATTCAGTGAGGAAAATTACTGTGAGTAAAAAAACTGTTGTTATGAGTATATTCTCAAGGAGCTCAAAGCCTCCTCTGTGTATTATGCCTTGAAGAAAAATCAGACCAAAAGAAAGAACACGGATGTTCAGCAGTGGGCTGGTTTTGACTTCATTGTGAGCACTTCAGCTTCTTAATTAAGTAAGCATATATGTTCAAAATTAACTTGAAAATCATGGAAACAGCATTTGCATTATTTCAGGAGCACCTCATTTTATAGGCATGAGTGGGTAATCAGACACTATTGGATTGTCCAATATTATCCACTTATCCACTATTGTGGATGAAGCCAGCATACCTTTAAATTGTTTGGAACCTTGAAGACACCATTATTTAAGTACTGCTGAAGTCGTAGAACTACTGGTTTGCCAGTGGGCACAATGGCCCCCATGTTTTGGGAGACAGGGAGAAATGGTGTACAGCACTATCCTATCATGCTGTTTCTGAATTTGTTATGGAAAAGAACCTAACACTTAGACTGTTACCAATGGATAGAAATATGTGGTTTCAGGTCAGCTGATCAATGAGTAATGTTGAGGTTGCTAACAGCTTTCCCCGTAAACAAAGATGTAGGCAACTTTAAAAAAAAGTATGGATAGGAGTTTTTAAGATGTTAAGCTAATATCCTGAAAGCAGGATGCCACAAACTCAGTAAGGTCACATTTTTTCTCTAATTTTTCTATGCTGCTACTAATAATACTTGTTTACTTTCTATATCTGTACCTTCTCCAATAATTTCTGTGTCTTTCCAACAGCACCCCAAGTAGCTCAGGCAAGATAGGAGTCTCAGATCTTCAAGAAGAAAGATACAAAGAACACCTTCTACTATACAATCACCTTTTTCATGTTGGTTGTGATTTGATGTTTTCCAGGTGAGTGCAGGAAAAGACAGTCCCAGTCAGAGCAAGGTCTTTCAGGCTGCCTGTGGGAACTGGACACAAAGTAGCGTTAGCTGTGTGTACCACGAGTTTCTCCATCATGGCTCAGAAAATGAATTCCTCATCTCTCATGGGTGTAAGCTATCCTTAGCTGAGATTACATAACATTTGTTTCTGTCAGGAAGTGGTGGGTAGATGTTGATGTTGCCATGTGCATGGGAATATCAGGATACTTTATCCCTCTGTCCAGGTGTTCCAGTGCCTGTCAGGAAAACAACCTGCTCTCTGGTCCTTCTGACCATGAAAACAGGTTTGGCTCCTGTCAGGAAACCCAACAGTTTCCATCTCAGAGCAGCTGAAATATGCAAAAAGAAATAAGAAACTTGAGACTATCCCTTCACCATACTTTGGCTTCATGCCAGAGACAGTGCCAGTGTTGGTAAAGAAATGGAGAAATACGAGGAGTCAGTTCTGGGACTCTGGATTTAGAGAGACTTATTGTTAATAATGACCTTGTTATTTTGAAAAGCATGATAGGGAAGGAATAGAAATAGTGAGGTGAAATGAGAGCAGAGTAATATACCCACCTGCAGTGACTAATAATGAAGCATTTGCATGTAGAAGGAAATGGAAATCTCTGGACAAGGGCCTCCTGCTGTACAGTTCTCCCAGAAATTTTGGAAGTTCAGAAAAGATTTTGTCAGAGGCATTAGAGAAATGTCTGGAGGCTGTGTTCCATTTAGAGATTGTTCCCAGATGAAGAAATTTGTAAGGAAAAATGGGTGAGCTGCCAAACTCATAATGAATGTTTGGGTTAGGGCCACAGGCCTGTGTGTCTGGGGAAAGATTCAGAGCAAGGATGGGGCCAGAGAGTACAGGGGCAGCTCTTGGGTCCAGGGTCTGTCCCAGAGCTGGGAAGAGGTGGCGTCACCTGCAGAACCAAGGGCAGCACATGTGTGTGTGGTGGGAAAGGGGTATTGAGCAATTTCTGTTTTCTTCAGGAATCAGGTATGATTATATCTGGAATGTACCATACCATACTTTGTTCTTTGAATTAAAATGAGAAAAAACCCAAAAGGAGTGGAAGCTAACTTGCTCAAGATGTCTCACTAGAGGCAAGAAGTGCTTGGAATTACTGCCCTTCACATTTATTCTTTGCAACAATCCCAAAATGTGTTTCCCAAAGCATTTTGCACTTGGTATGTTTATGAATGAATTGGACATTTGGCTATTCTTTATTTGTATGATTGATTGTATGACAAGAAGATTAAACCTTCTTGATGAACTAAGAAGTCCTTTGGAAATATCTGAGAACCCGTCAAACACAATCTTTCTGGCTGGATATTTAGCCAGGGAAAACTAGAATTTTGGACTTCAAGAAAAAATATTTGACACCCAGCAAGTTCATACATCTTGAAACAAATTTGGTAGGAGTTATACAGAGATCTATAAGGAAAGAAGTTGTAAAAAGAAGACAGACAATTAATATTGAGGGCTCGAGGAAAAGAAGTCATAAAATGGCAAATAAAGAAGACACATTTAGGAAGAAGTTGTAAAATGTGCTAAGTGGGAGAATAGTTTTCTCCCTTTTTATTTAATTTTGAGTGAAGATCTGTTCTGTTACTCAAAGATAAAATCTAAAAATAAACCCAGCATTACTGCTGGCAGTGTCACAGGACATGTAATTTTTGTATATGCATTACTGGGGAGTGAGCTAAGAAACACAAAATATTAAAATTACCATTAAAGCATGCTCAGGCAATAATTTTTCCATGATCTCATTTTGTCTTAACTGATTTAATCCTTCCTTTTTGCTTAAATTATTGTACTCTATAACAAACATCTTCATGGAGCTAATATTTATTTGTTATAAATTATTTTTTCAATGTCTAAACTTTGCTATAAGGTTTACCAAATTGAGCTAATCTCCTTTTGCTTTGCACATAACAATAGCCTTCTTTAACATTTATCCATTCTCGTCTATTAGGATAAAGACATACATAACCAAGTAAGTAATATCCAGATTTAAAAAAAGAGGAAAAGTATTAAGGAGTCATAAAGATGTAGGACAAAACCAGAAAATAACTAATTCATTTTTAAACCAGCAATTTTTTCAACAAAGCCAACTTGCAAAAACTTTTGAAAAGTCACCATCTAAAACTTGTGTCCTTTGAATGTGTTCAGTTTGAATATCCCCAGATGGAAATGTTTGAGGAAATTAAACAGTGCTGGGAACATTCTTGGGCATTGAAACTCCACCGTTATTGTTGCTGTTAAATGGCTGGCACTGTCTCTGGCCCACAGTGACTAGCAATCACCATGTATGGTTCAGAAGGTACAGAGAATAATCCCTACAGGGATTATTCCCAGGAGGCCTCTTGCATACAGCCGCTCTGTTTCATCAGGAAGGTGAGTTTAGCACTGTGGATGCAGGCCAGCTGGCCTCTGAGCTGAGCTGGTACATTACACTGCTCTGGCATTGAGACCAGTGGTACAACATGGCTGCTTCTGTGCTATGGAATACCCTGAGCTCACAGGCCAGTTCCATCCACATAGGGTGGATCCCTGCCTCCTGCTGCTTCCCATATCGTGCCTGAGGATTGCTTGAGAAAATGTGAATTGTCTTCAGACAACAATATCAGGAACTGTTCTAATGATTTAATAGCCTAGAAGAGTCAATTCCAATGCCCAAGAAAGCTCCCTAGTGCTGCTTTAGCTGTCTTAAGGGACAGCTTTTCACTTAAAGCATTAGTGAAAAATAAGCTGAGAGAGTAGAAACACACTGTCAGACACAGACCCTGGGTGGGTGAGCAAAATCAAAGCAGTGTGAGCTTTGTCAAAGCCAAAACAGGGATTCAGGCCTGAGCATAATTTGCGTTGAGAAAGGAATAGAAGGAAACCTGCAGTCATGAGAGAAAATTATTTAACAGAATTTTCAGCCTTAGAGGAAATGAAGATGCTGAATATTCTTTTAAACTTTGTTTTATGTATCTCTCAGTAATTGGATCCCAGCTGGATTCTTCCCAGTAGAAGTGAAATTTCTGTGCATTGTTAGTTTTCCAAAGGTGGCATCACAGTAACTGTCATTTACAAAGTGGATATTGAGTAGAGAAGGAGAACGTATTTACTACTGACTTGATCTTTCCTTCTGTCTTTGTCTTGCCTTTCTTGGCTTCCCCTTTGGATAATACAGCTCACACTGAGGGTTTTTTTTTAACTTTTGTGTTGGCAATACAAGACCTCTTCTGGCTTAGAAGTAGGTTCATGGATGAGTAGCTCTTTTCAATGACTATGTCAATTTTTGTAAGAGTGAAAGGGAATTACTTTTGGGTATGAAGATGTTTGCCAAAGTTGTGACAAAGTTCACTGTTTAAAATGAGAGCTGGTCAGACGAAGAGGTTATAGTTTACAGAAGAAACGGAGAAGCATGTAGCTGCTGAAAAGCTATCACTGAAAATTTATCTGAGGGGATGAGTAGATCTGTTAGTCATTACTGATTGCCACTCCTCAAAATACCACTAAGATGGATTTTTTTATTTGTAAAAGAGTTACGTTTTATTTTTCATTGAGCCCATGTAAGTTAAATCAACTTTATAATTCCAGAGTTTCAAAAAAAATCATACCAAATCAGAAGACAAATATTTTAAATACATTTTAATTTGAAAATATTTGGTATTTCTATAGGGGGAACTTTGCTGGTCAAAGTAGTTTTGAAATACACTGTATTTCATTCAGATTAATAGATTTTTCTAAAGTAATTCAGAATGATTTCTAAATAGTGGGATGTGTTTCTGATAGTACTATCCACCAGTTCTCTCTATGCTTTTTCCCACCAGGATTCATTCCAAACTTCAAAACAGACAAATGAGTTTCTTCAGACTGGGATCCAAATCCTTATATTCCAATTAAAAGGATTCAATACCATGGCTATAGTTTTGACTTGTTTTCACAGCATCACAGAATGGGTGGGGCTGAAATGGAGCACAGTGGGTTATCTTGTCCAGCTTCCCTGCTCAAGCAAGGTCATCCCAGTGCAAATGGCACTAGATTGTGTCCAGATGGGTCTTGAATATCTCCAGTGAGGCACCCTCTTTCAGTGCACCCTCACAAGTAAAGAAGTTTTTCCTTGTGTTCAGGTGGAACTTCCTGTGCATCATTTTCTGCCCATTGCCTCTTGTCCTATTGCTCAGCACCACTGAGAAGAGCCTGACTCCATTACCTTGGCACCCTCCCTTCAGACACTGATTGACATTGATGACATTCCCTTTCAGCTGTCTCTTCTCAAGGTTGAACAGGCCCAGCTCTTTTAGCCTTTCCTCATAAGAGAGGTGCTCCAGTCTCCTCATCAGCTTTGTTGCCCTCCTCTGGACCCTCTCCAGGAGCTCCATCTCTCTCTTGTCCTGAGGAGCCCAGAACTGGACAGAGCAGTCCAGATGTGGCCTCACTAGGGCTGAGCAGAGGGACAGGATCACCTCCCTTGACCTGCTGCCAATGCTCTTCCTAATGCACCCCAGGATACCTTTTGCCTTCTTGGCCACAAAAACAGCTCATGGGCAGCTTGTTGTCCTCCAGGACCCCCAGGTCCTTCTCCACAGAGCTGTCTTCCAGCAGGTTGGCCCCCATCCTGTACTGGTGCCTGGTGTTATTCCTCTCCAGGTGCAGGACCTGCATTTACCTTTGTTGAATTTCAGAAGGCTCTTCTCTGCCCATCTCTCCAACCTGCCAAGGTCCTTCTGAAGGGCTGCACAGCACTCTGGGGTATCTATCAGCCACTCCTCCCAGCTTTGTGTCATCAGGGAACTTGCTGAGGAGGCATCTGCCCCTTCATCCAAGTCATTGATGAAAAGTTAAACAAAACTTGGACCAGCATTGAAACTTGGAAGATGCCACTAGTGACAGGCCTTCAACTGTGCCACTAATTAGGACTGTCTGGGATCTGCTGTTCAGCCAGTTCTCAGTTCACCTCTCTGTCCACTCACTCAGTCCACACTTCCTGAGTTTGCCTATGAGGATGTTGTGAGAGACAGTGTTGAAAGCCTTGCTGAAGTCAAGGTAGACTATATCCCCATATCCATCCAGACAGTTGTTTCATCATAGAAGGCAATCAGATTGGTCAAGCATGACTTACCTTTAGTGAATCCATACTGAAATGTTGTCAGTGAAATAAAATAGCAGTCATTTTACCCTTCTCACTTGTCTGTCCTTCCCCTCATATATACATACATATTCTTAGCCCTTTCTTCTGTAATTATCCTCCTTTCCTTTTGCTCTGCTCCCTCAAATCATAACAGCATTATCTTTGTATTGCTGGAATCATTCATATTATATTAGTAAAGATAACTAGTAATTTTTTATATGTATAAGGAAGATTATAATTAAGATAATAAGATGGAAAATAGTTATGTCAGGATATCTGTGTCCCATTAAAACTGGAATTTTGTTTCTATTCAGCTTGGCTCATATTCAACCTGCTCTGATTTGAAAAGAATAAGCAACCCGAGCATATTCCTACGCTTATGAATAAGGCTGTACTGTAGACTGCACATGAATAAATCCAGGCAGTCATTTTTATTGTCATTAAAGAGCATTTTTATTCTATGCCAACAAGAGTTCTTGGTAATCTATGAAAGAGGCTTCTGAGTTAACGAGTGAAAACAGGCATCTTTCTCACCCTCTGCCTTGGCAGAAGGGCATGATGAGCCTTCGTCAGCAGTCACAAGTGAACTTGTTCAAAGGCCAGTCTACAGAGAGATATTTTTCCAATTGAGTCTTTGGCCCACTTGTGCAGTATGACATGACCTTTGATTATACAGTCAAACACTACTTTTCCACCAAGCATTTGCCTCATCCACTGTACAAGATGGATGACAGTGTACTGGGAATTGAATTAGGTTCAGCAATAAGGGACAGTGCTGATTGGGATGTCTCAGCTTAGTAAAATGAGGATGCCACTGCAGTCTGATGAGCATTCTTGCCATCTTTAATCTTTCAAGCCAGGCAGACAAACACAACTAACTACCTCACAGGTTTTTTCTCTGTATTTATTCTATAGCCACAGGAATTTAGAAGATGATCAGACACAATGATTGAAGGCATAGGTCTATCTAACTCTGTGTACTGTCTCTGACAGAGGTCAAAACCAGATGCATGTGAAATAGTATAAGGATAAAAAATGCCACCTGCAGCTATTCTGTGAATGCTTTTGTGACTCAAGGATTTCCTAATTTGGAGGAGTCTTTAATATACATGTTAAACCTCTGTTGATTTATTTTCATCAGCATGCCATCAAAGTCCTTTTAATCTTTTTGCATATGCTGTCTTCTGTGGCAAGTCTGATAGCTCACCTCCCAGGCTTGCCTCCGGGCTGCCATGTGCTGACTTCCTGTGAATAGTCAGTCCCTATTCATTCCCATCATGCAACTCATACTTATGTCTCATATTTCTCATATTCTTTCAGAAAAGGATGCTGAGCTGAAGCCATAGAACGTATCCAGGGTTGCAGAAATCTTATAGGATGCCTAAAAGGGAGCCAGCCTTCACTTCTGCTGTTAGCCATGATAGTTTGGCCTGCCAATCTGTACAACTGTCAGATACAGACATATTCTGTCTGTAATATTTCTGCTTCAGTGACTCCTGCAAAAAAAGACTTTTGATGACTGACATAGATTTCAGGGAGTGTTCAGTAGGAGTGTTTTTTTGGCCAAGTGGAGTGCCACTGTAGATAACAGGATTTTCTCTCTGATGCAGCCACAGAATTTCTCTGTGATGCTGAGCTAGTCCAATACATGAGACTTTCCCCAGATGGCTATTAATAATATGTTTGAAATCATGGTATTTGATTTGCAGAGCTGCTGAGCACTAACAGCTGCAGTTGACGTAATTGAGAGCTGTACTTAGTACATGCAAAGTGCTGCTTACTGCCAACTTCCTTGAAAAATCAGTCCCTTCATGTCTCTTATCAGTCAGTGCAATGAACAGATGCTTTTGACCTATATTTCTTTGTGTTCTGTTTTCTCTGTTTCTAATGAAAGACTGATACCACCCTGATTTCTAAGTTCTCAGGCACTACCACACAAAGCATCACAGTGCAGCCCACTTAAATAGTTAACTATGTAATTCAGAGAGGATTTCCACCCTGTAAGGGGAATGAAGTCAAAATCTCAACAATGATGCAACAGGGTAATGCACAAGTACCTGAAGAGTGACATTTGACAAGGGCATGTAGTGGTAGGACCACAGGTAATGAACTAATAATAACCTAAAAGAGGCCAGGTATATATAAGATAAAGGGAATAAATTCCTTGCTGTGAGACACTCGAACAGGTAGCCCAGAGAAGCTGTGGATGTCCTACCCCTGGCAGTGTTTAAGGCCAGGCTGGATGGGGCTTTGAGCAACCTGGTCTAGTGGAAGGTGTCCCTGCTTATGGCAGGGGGGTTGAACTACATGATCTCTCATGTCCCTTCCAACCCAAGCTATTCTCTGATTCTGTGATTCTGTCTCCCCATTCCACTGCCATTAACCATTCTGGGCACTGATCTCACACACACACACACACACACAGATACATATAATGATGAAGTAACAGGCAGCTTTTATTTATTGGAGAACAAATTTATATTGCCCAGGTAGTCTTAATTCTGGTGTCTCCTATTTTTCCTGAATTTTCACATCACTTGTCAGAGTGTTTGTTTAGACAGTAAACCTGAACCTACTTGCATTTTGAGTTTCTTGTAAAAGTATTTTTGTTTGCATTTTCCTTTTAGAAAACACTTGCAACAGCAAACGTCTGGACCTTGTTTTCATCATAGACAGCTCTCGCAGTGTGCACCATTACGACTTTGAAAAAGTGAAGGAGTTCATTTTGACCATCTTGCAGTTTCTGGACATCAATCCGGATGCCACCCGCGTGGGTCTGATTCAGTACGGCAGCACCGTCAAGCAGGAGTTTGCGCTGAAGACCTTCAGGCGGAAGCAGGATATCGAGCGAGCAGTGAAGAGGATGATGCACCTGGCCACTGGCACCATGACTGGGCTGGCTCTGCAGTATGCCGTGAACATCGCATTTTCAGAGACAGAAGGGGCTCGACCTCTGAGGCAGAATGTGCCCCGAATTATCATGATAGTGACAGATGGGAGACCTCAGGATCCTGTGGCGGAGATTGCTGCTAAAGCACGTAACTCAGGAATCCTAATTTTTGCCATTGGTGTGGGAAGAGTAGATATGAACACTCTGAAGTCCATCGGGAGCGAACCACATGAAGAACATGTGTTTCTGGTTGCTAATTTCAGTCAGATTGAAACACTGACCTCTGTCTTCCAGACTAAACTTTGTGGTAAGATTTTTATCTATAGATTTGAGTACACAGATGTAAATGAAAGAGAAAAAATATGCATTATAATGAAACTATTTTTTTTACATGAAACCTTATCTGTTAGAATATATGTATATTGAAGGGAGACTAGCCAGACAACATCCAGAACAGCAGTCATACATGTGGGGAAAACTCATGCTACTGTTAAGAGCTATAAAATGGAAACTAATACCTCATGATCATAGGCAGTTAGGCAAACACACATATAATGATTTTCCATATTATTGCATAATAGCAATAAATTCACAATCTCTGCTATTTGAATATTAGATAAGTTGTTTCATCTATTAATTTTAAATGTGATCTCCCTTAGTTGTGAAGCTTTAAACTGCTCAACAGTCTTTTGGTTGTTTAAATATTGTTGAGAGTCTATGGATTCCTCTTCCAAAGCTGACATACTACTTCTCTGCAAACAATAATTTCTGTACGTGCCTTGTGACTGGAAGTGAAATACAGACATAGTAGTGTTTATATCCACCTATTTTAAATACAGAAATTTAGGAAAAGCCATTGCAGTGATATTATTCATTCATACAATAAAGTAAATATTTTAGTGGGTATTAATTTACAACAGAGATATCACTTCCATCTGTAATTCCCTGATAAGGAATTGCCTCTTGCAAATACCATGGCATTTGTAATTAATTTTAGTTTAATTTGAATACTTAGTAGACTTTTCTTTTTTATTTATTCCTGAGATAAATATGGAAGTGCTTCATACAAATTTGGCATGAAGCTGATGCATTTTCAGTGGAGTCCAGAAAAAGAATGCATGGTGAGATTAAATGCTCACTTATCTCTAGGGATGCTTTTGCCAGAAAAGAACTGAAGCTTATTGTAAGGATAGTCTGGAGAATTTTCCTTACTTGATCTTTTCCAAATTGTTTCAAAGAGCAGCTGTACTGCCTCAGCACAAAACACCAACACAGACATTCATCAGATAATAGATTTTTTCCTGTTTCTTCCTTGCTGTATTATTAGCTGGCATAGTAGGATATATTTAAAATCCAAGAAAGTGTAAACTAATCCTGGATTGAGAATTTAAATGGAATGAACTGCAAATGCTGATTTTTTAATTGTCTTTTAGAAACAAATCCAGTACAAATACCATTTACTTGGGGTTTTTTTTCTGATTGGGAAGTGTCCAATAAATTTATTAGAGTTTTTTTAGCTCACTTTAAATCAAACACATGTGTTCCTCAGTAAAGCCACCACCCCTCGACTGCAGATGGAGGAGTATGGAGGTGACAAGCATAGCAGTTGCCTCCTGCTCCCAGAGAATGCCTCCACAGGATTTGCTGTGCTGGGAGTTCAAAGTGAGATCCTAAGATGTGTTTAAAAACCCAGATTCAACAGAGAGTTTAAGCTGTTAGATTCATATGGATTTCAACATAAGGTACTAACTAAATTGCAGATAGGATCATGAACATCTTACTGGCTCTCCACTATGAAGCAGCAGTCAGCTTTCTGAATTTCAAGAAAGTAATCATAGCCTCTGCCTGCTAGAGCACCTACACTGCTCCCAGGAAATGTGGTTAGTTTAAATCCTCCCAGGTGTGGACCCAGAGCAGTCTCATTGTAGCAGAGGGGAACATCTGGACATCTTTGCTAAAGCAATTGAAGGCACTCCTCTGGTCATCTCCTGGAATGCAGTCTGTTGGAATTCTTGCTGTGGGAAAAGACCTTGGCACCTGAGCTGTCTTTGTGTCTGAATCACCCTTGTATCTGTGGGAATGTGTCTTCATGGTTCCCATGATGACAAAAGAGAACCGTGGCCAAATGATGGAGCTCGGTGGGGAAAATAAAAAGCAAACTGAGTTAATTGCTATTTACTGCTGGATGGTGGAGACTACTAGGTAGCTAGGACCTAAATTTTGAGAAGAACCCATGTAAACTGGGTATGTTCCATTCTGTTAAGTCAGAGGTTCCCTACAGTTGCTGCCCCTGGCTGCTAAAGATTTTGGGATGTCAGAAACAGCAGTTGAAGCCAGGGCTTCTTTTTATTATTAGTCAGCAAGGTAAAACAGAAGCAAAGAGTATTCTGAGGGATCAGAGGCATAAGGAATAAGACAAGAGTTAAAAACTCAGAAAAGTGTCAATAGAAAAGGGGACAGAATCCAGGAAAGGAGATGGAGATTAGAAGAAGTGTGAGAAAGACAGAACTTGGGATGGAGCAATCAGGGACAAATGAACTTGGGATCAAGCTGGCATTATATTTCTGTAAAGTACATATTGGTGCCATCCCCATTTTACGCTGGACGCACAGAAACAGGGTTAGGTTTGTCAAAACCACCTACTAACTTTAAATATTTGAGTCACTGCAGTTCCTGGTGTGGCTTTTTTTTTTGGTATTTAATGGTTTTGGACTAAGACAACATGTGATTCACAGCACTGCAGCCATCACTTGCATTCTTGCAAATCCAGATTCAGGTGTCTCTATCTGAACAGATACAGTGTGAAGGCTGATGTTTCCTTGCAGATACTGATTTACTGGCTTGCCCAAAATCAAATAAGGACCCTGTGATAAAATCTAATTCGTCCTAGATAAAATCTAATTCACAACAAAGTTCATGCTCAAATTCCTTAATTATGAGATCACCTTTTCTATTACTTCAGTCCCTGCCTATGACCACCAAACACCTCCTGCAGCAGATGAGGTTGCAGAAATCATTCAGAGAGGAGACTCCACCACAGAATTTGTACTGATGACGAGAGTATCACTGCTTTGAACGGGCTGCAGCAGATCCACTTCAGAGCACCCACGCTGTACAAGTGTAGTTTATTGGAAGATTGGTAACAGACAGAAACAATGTCTTAGAAGGGACTTGAGTTATTGGGAGACCTGTCATTGAATGCTTTCATTTTCAGAATGACAGGAAGGGGAAAAGACAAGAAGTTGAAGTAGGTCTGTATTCACACAAGTAAAAGTACTTGAGAAGTTTTATTATGGCAGAAATTTATGACTACTAGGAAGCTGATTAAGAGATTTGGGAATTGTGATGGTTTGTATATACCTAACTCTTGTAAACATTCCAAAGAGCAGATACATAGTATATAACTTAAAATCATACGTGGGTTTTTTCCATGAATACCATACCTAGCATGTTAAGTTATTTAGCAGGCTTCTGTTGTGGCTTCTAGAAGATTACTGCTAGTATCTATTCCATAAATTTTGAGTTTTGTTGACCTGTCACATTAAGGAGCCCATCAATCCCTAATTGCTGTTGAGCAAGACAGATCACTTTCCACACAATGTTTTCTGAGGAGCAATTCACACATATGTTATAGAGATTACATACAACCAATGCTCCACTGGAAAGAAAACATCAAGATTTCTTAATCCCCAAATACTGATCTGGAGAAAAATAGTTCAACAACGAATTTGATTGACTGGGCCTCCATTTTTTTTCCTTTTATTGTCTCAATCTGCTGCATTTTAATACTTGCTATTAGACATACAAAATACAAACAGAACAAAACTAGACTCAGACTTGCATTCTGGAGTGTTATTCAGCTCAGCTCCTGCTTAATGAATCTTGGAGATGCATGTCCTCAGTGTCATCATGTATTATGGGCATGCTCCTCAACATTAATAACTAAGCAAGCAAAATAGTCTCCTCATTAAGTTGTTTTTTAGTCATTTGTCTTCTTTATTTTATAGGGTGCTGTGTGGTGATTTTCTTCATGCAAGAAATTGAATGTCCTCTGAATCAGCTTACACTTAAATTCCACTTATTTTCTAAATTTGAATATGATAGGTTTGTTTCATTGTCTTCGTAGGACCACCAAATAATTAGTTTTTCAGATACTCTTGTATATTTTTATTTTCTTAAGCTTTCATTTTTGTCTTTACTAGCAGCACTTAATTTGGAATTTCTAAGTTACTTCAGTAAAATTTTCTACACCCTTTTTTTTTCAATTGTGACCACAAGTAATTAAGGCCAGCAGTTAGTCATGTTTTGCTTTTTTTCTTTCAGTGCCTCATATGTGCAGTATAGTTGAGCATCACTGTGATCACTTCTGCATAAACACTCCTGGCTCCTACCTGTGCAGATGTAAACAAGGATACATTCTGAACGCTGACCAGAAGACTTGCAGCAGTATGTTATCTTTCTTTTCTCTTTCATTCTCCCAAAAAGGGCTTGACATCACATACCCTTCCTGTTGGGCTCATAAAGAACTTAGCTCAGTACATAACTAATGATAATCTTCAGAAAGTTCCTGGAAAGGTGAATTTGTAATTCTTGCTTTGTGTAAGTGAAGTTCTTATAAATCTTTCTGAAGTACATCAACCTAAATTTTATACACAGCTCTGCAGAGGTACACTGTAACTGTATAAAGTCGCATTTGAATTTTATTGATATAATAAGTTCAACAATGAAACAACCACCAAATAAATAACTTTATAATCTCAAATGAAGTGAATTTAGATACTATACCTATTTTTCTGTCTACCAACAGTACTAAAAGGTACAGAAAGGTGCAATAAACCCCATATTAGAAAACTGTGAAACAATTTGACGTTCTGAAAAGCTCTTCCTAACTGCAGTTGGAAATATAAGAATTTGCAGCCTTTCACAGAATGGTTTCAGAAGTCTTGCTTCTGCTCTCATTCCTCTCCTTAAAAGTTTTGACTTTTTTCAGTTTTGAGTAGTTGGTTGTATAGTTTATAATAACAAAATTTATTTCACTTTAATTTTGATCTTTGTGATCAGTATTTCATTAGTCCATTTTAACTCGCTTCCTAGTAATTAACAGCAATTTACATAAGAGGAATTTGCCAAATTTATTTCTGTATCCACCTTATTTTAAAGAAATTATGTAACACTGTCAACTATTGTGGAAAATGTACTTGCTAAGAATTCAGGTTTTTGTCACATAGCTGTGCATGGATTCAAATGAAAGTGCATGGATTCAAATGAAAGTTGCTAAATTGATTTTAGCTGGAAGAAAAATTTTGGAGAACATCTTTCCAAGAAGCTGTGGGAGAGAGCCATTGTGAGAGCATAGGATGTACCTCTTAGAGTTGATAATTTAGAACTAAGGTGAAGACTGCTGGCTCAAATCCTATCCTTGTGTTTGATGTTCTGTATCTCAGGAGAGTGCCATAAAGTTATCAGGTAGCTTGAGATTAGTGGATTCTTAGTCTCTCTTGCTTAGAGCTGTGTTGAATATCAAATCCTAAGCACCAATAAAACAGTGAAGATAGCTCAGTATGTCAGGTGACTCTGCAGCTTGGGGATTAGAATCTTTACCTGTCTAGTGGGACACATGGTTTCAGAGCCTCAGTAAATAGGAATGGGATCTAAATAATATCAAGGCCAGAATGATCAGGATATTCTCATTCCTTCATGGAAGCATCTTCAGACCTTGTGGGCTACAGCAGGAAAACTACTTTGGAGCTGTTCACCTCCTCTGCTGTTCAGCTGTGAGAATCTCTGCTTTCTACTCCTTCTCATCACATCCCTCACCAAATGTAGACATTTGTCATAAGCATGTGTGGGAATTACAAGGCAATGGGTTGCATTACATGGAACAAATGTAACACATCATTTGTGGGCTTGTTTCCTGTTGAAGATGAAAAAAAAATCAGTCCAATCTGGAATATTTCCAAATTATTATTTAATTTAGCAACTCAGCCAAGACAAGAATAGTGACCAGAATAATTTTTCATAGAGCCTATTTTCTCTGCTTTAGCATGTTTGCTATAAGTCACCAGAAAGGTGGTCATACAATGTAATCATTATTACAAATGATGGCTACAATTATGTAATTACATTTCAGTAGTATTGTCTAACCTTTCTTCTTCATTGTGTCTTTCTTAAAATGCTTCTCATTTAAAACTTTTGTATCCTTTAAGCCTTTCTTTTAAACCCTCCACACACAATTAAATTTCTTAAAGAATTTTTTCCTTTAAATTTTCTGAAATTTATTTGAAATTCAAAATTTCTCTTATTTTTTAATTTCCTCTCACACATTGTCCCAATCCTCATCCCAACCTCAGTTTTGACAATTGAACTTTTTTTCTTTTTTTGTGAATCAATTAAAAATAATTCAATGCTAGGTATGAAAATTTTTTCTTTATTGTCTTTCTTAACTCTGTTATCATAGTTTTTCTCAGCTAGTAGTTCAGCATTTGAGCACTGCACTACTTCAAATACAGGTTAATTTCCAAGAGTTTTAGAACTGGGTGTAATTTTCCTACTGGTGACCCATGCACAGCAGCCCTCAATATGCTCCCTCTCTACCATTTTTGAAGCCCTTTGCTGCATTGCTTTACCTTCTTTTTCAGTTACTGCTTATAATAGTTTTCCCCACTTACTTGTCACACAAGGTTTCTTTGATTGTGTACCTGCTTTGATCATCAACCAGATGATACCAGACTGCAGTTTGATCAATATGAAGGGGAAATTAGTATATAGTAGCCTTTGGTTTTTACATCACCAAATTATAAATTAATTTCAGCAATTAGCACTGGAAGTCATCAAACAGGCCTTAAATGTGCTAGGATAGTGCAAATCACTGGTGAACGAGAGAGATGATGCAGTATCAGTCTAGAGAAAGTCAAACCACTATGTCTAAAACTCCCACAGAGATGTAACAGAATTCATGAGCATAGGGAGCCAAGCCTGGACAAATGGGACAGCTGAGTTCTGGAGGTAGGGGAACCATGGTGATAGGAAAAACCACAGTCCGTGAGTATTTTAGTTACCTTCATTGGCTGTTAATTGCCCTCAAGTGCACAAATTGCCACACAGACAATGGGCTCCTCACTTGACATCTAAGTAAAATAAATCTTCATCATGTTTATATTAAGAACAATACATTATCAACATAGAACAGATGTATTTATCTAAGGTTTGGATGTATTCAGCAGCTCTTCCATGAACAAATAGTTTCCTTATATACATAATTTAACACTTTCTAAATTAAACAGTGCAGAAAAGAAGAATGATACTTACCTAATGTTATACTCTCCTTTAATTCTTTTGTACCCAAAGTTAGACTGTTTTCATTCTTCTGTTCCCTTTTTTTAAATGTTGTGAGAGTACACCATATCTGTACTCTCTTCTTTAAAGCCCTTAACCAAATGGCTTCTATCACCAGTGAACTGGTAACTTTGCTTCAGGCTGGGAAATTGTTTGTTTGTTTAACCTGAAGTATTTTTACATTTACTTAATTATGATGGTTTTGCATCCATGGAAAGGATGCTCCTTTTGGGTACTGTGGTCTAACTTTTCTAGAGAAGAGTGTTTGTGTCAGATAATGGGTGTTCTTTACTTATTACACTGTATTTGTTTGTTTAACTAATCTCTCCCATTCTTCTCTAGAGATGCTCAAATCTTACATTAATAAACAAAATAATACAAAAGAGGAATGTAGCTGAAACAAGCTGGAAAATTATCTATTTGTGGGTGTTTACACTGGAACAAAAGAGTTAAGCGACTGTTTATGCTGTTCATCATGCCGCTTGATATGAAGCAGACAGCTATAAAAGAAAATTTGTTTTTGCTTGGCTGATTTCCTCAAACACGTTCCAAAAGCCTATTTTGTAGCTGTAAATGACCATTATGTGTTGAGCAGTCTTTCAGCAACACAAAGTACTCTGCTTTCCAGAGCTTTTGCTGGGGAAACTTGAGGTTCTCATAAAGCTTCAGTCTGTTGAAAAGAAAGCCCAGTGTGCTTTATTTGGCTAGGTGCTGAACTGACCTCATTTGTCATGGTAAATTTTTTTATGAGATCTTTTGCATGGGAGGGGATACTTGCTATGGTATTTTGCACAAAAATGAAAAATTTTGAAACTCAGAAATTAAATATCCCCAAGTTTTTTGCTGTTGCGTTGTCATCCTTTCCAACCTCATCATTATTTATCTGGTTATGCAAAAAAAAGAAAAAAACCCAACAAAAACCAAAAAACAAACGCAAACAAGACACAAATAGAAACAATTATTTTTCTTTAAAAAAAATCTCTGAAGAATGACCTTTGAACTTTTTAGAGAAACATACGTCAAGCAACTCTACTAGGCACCATTGGCCCATCAATAGTCATTGCCTTCAGCTGAAGAAATGAGTGCCTCAGCTTTGAGTGACTGATTCTCTTGGCTTTCACTGTTTGACAGAACACTGGCATGATCTGTGTTAAAATAAGCTCATCTCTAAAGAGATGTCCGTAACTTCCTGAAATTTATTTTTGATCTATAGTCTACCTGAGCGTTATAGAAGGTCAAAGAATTTCATACTCATGCAATTATGTTTTGTAGCTCAGGACCTTTGTGCTGTGGAGAAACATGCCTGTGAGCAGATTTGTGTGAACACACCTGGGTCCTACGTCTGTCAGTGTTATGAAGGGTATGAGCTTGATGCAAATGGAAAGAATTGTGTTGGTGAGTATGAATTCAGCAATTCACATTTATCTCTTGACACAAACCAAAGGAAAATTCAATACAAATGAGCATCCACTTTAGCTATAGACAATGATGTTCTCCTGTATGAGTGGTAGATAAGAACCCATAATTGACATGTTTGTAGGCCTTTACTGATAATGAATGGTGTCTTGGGAAAATTGTTCAAACCAATTTCACACAGAAAGTAATATTCTGTTTTGAAACAACAAGATTCATGTTGGTGTCCAGCAATGTATTGGCATGACATATGCGGCCATTAAAAAAAACAAAGCTGGACAGATTTGGTAGCTCCTTTTGTTATTCACAGAAAAACTTGAAAGGGGACAATTTCCTGATCTTTTTTCACTTGGTTTTATAGTCATGTGAGGAGAGATTTCAACCCCTTTTTGGGAAAATGACTTTAAGGAGAGTTTAACCACTTTAAGAACCCATCCACTATGTGCCTTTAATTTTCACTGTGGGGAATAAGGAAGTAAATATCAGCTCTAAGAATTATAGCTCAGAAGAGAGAGTGGAAATGTGGTACAATAATTTTTCAACACAAAACATACATCCCTCTCTAGTACTGTGTAAGTATCTTGCTCTTCTTCCCTGTTTATACATGCTAAATACTTCTAGTATAATCTCTTTTACAAGCCTATGCACCTATTCTTGAAAATTTTTCATCCCATGCTACATTCTGAGAAAATACTGTCGTCTGGGATCCACTGCAAAAAACCCCTAGTGAGATCTGGATTAAAAATGACATTATTTGTTAGGTATTCTCTTCAGGCAAGCACTTAGATGCATGCTTAATTTCAGACACATATTGAAGTCCTGTGGAAATGAATCCAAGCGAATCCTTGGCCTCAAATCTGCCGCCACAATGCTTTTGTCCAACACCCTGCTCTTTCTTCTCATTTTAAGACAACACTAACATCTTTCTCTTATTGCCTTCAAAGAGCTGTTGGCTTGCAGGATAACTCTGTTTTGAGATGCAAAATAGGTGAAAATTTATGGAACTTTCTGCATGTAGCTTCAGACAGGACACACAAACGAGGTTTTGAGGTTTTCTAGGCTTGAGACAACATGAGGTTTTGAATAACATTCACTCTGTGCTTACTCTTCAGAAATGTTTCCTTTACTTGTACCTTCATGATTCCAGTAGAGGAGTATTTAAAGCTCTCAACATAATTTGTCTCCACTGTAATTTGGCCATTCATATACCATTTTAAGAACCTGTTTTTTGAAGCTGAATAGTTTTGAAAATGCAGGTAATACTGGTTATTGAGGCAAGTTGGATGTTCTGGCCCAAATTTCTATATCTAATGTTCATCTAATAACCTTAGCTGATCCTCATGACCTTTACTCGTATTAGGATAAAGGATATACTTCTTTGCTATTTGTTTGATTATATCCTGAGACAAAAAAATCTGTGACTTCTGTTGGTAGATTCTTTCATCCCAAATTTTTTCCTACCATATGTTGTAATCCACAACATTCGTATTTAATGTCATCAGCTGTTGTTATTATTTTCTTTTACGTTGAAAGGTCCTTGACAGCCCAATATATTCTTACCAGGAAAGTAGATACCAGAGCATCATTTGGGTGAAATTCTTTGTATGTCAAGTGTAATAGTATCCTTGGTAATAAATACAAAGTCAATTTTTGTTATTTAAAGCTTCAAAATATTTCTATGCCATTCATTAAATTTCTTGCATTGTTTTTTGGCTTGTTAATAACTTACCTGCAAAATCTGAAGAGTGCTGATTGGATGTGTGACACATCTTTGACATTTTTTTTTCTACCTCCTCACTCATTCTCTTTGGCATGAAGAGTTGCAGATTTATTATAAGCTCTATTGTTGACATTTAAAGATTTTGTATTCTCTCTTCAATTACAGTTCATGCATGAGTTCACTATCTTGCATTTTATAGAAATTTTTCTTCTCCACTTGATTTCTATTCATTTAGCAACTTCATTCATTTTGGTTTAGCAACAAAACGTGAATTAATGGTATTCATACCACTGCAATAATTGGCAGTACAAATTGCGATTTCAAAGCACTATCACTTTGCCTTTTTTGAACTGTATTTTACATGGACAAAGTCCTGCCAGTTGAAGTTGAAGTTTAGTGGTAATGAGCCATCCTTTCTCCATCATGCTGCTGGACACTCAGTCTCTCCACCTTCTTGGTGCTGCTGAACATGCTGTCCTGTCTTTCCTGGCACTAGTGCTAGACTGTCTCCATATTGCTGCAGCATCTGGGCTTGGGTCCTCTTTTCCTGGCAGTGGCTTGGCTGCTGGCACCTCTCTGCAGTCCTGACACTGCTGGATTTTTTTTACCCGCTTTTTAGGTTCTTACAAGTCTTCCATGAGTCTGGTCTATTCTTCTCTCATGTTCTTTTTCATCCCACTTATACCTTTACTCTGTCACCTTTTCTTCTACCTTCTCCTTAACTTACTTCATTCTCTCAAGGCTGAATAACCTAGATAAACATCCGAGGGGTAAATCAACCATACAAGAGAAAGGTGATCTATGCAGTCCACAGTCTAGAGAGGCAATGTAAGCACCCAGAGTGCAGAACTGGTAACTGGAAGTAAAACATGGTTCTTATCACTTACTATCTGATTTCAAGTTAGAAAAACAAGGTGGAACAAATATGCAGAGATGACAACTGAATTAATGGTTTGCTCACTAAAAAGGACACTAATTAATAATTTAGAAAAATTTCTCATTGAAATAGACAAGATAAAATTAAAACCAGTGAAATCACTTAGTGCTCACATTCCAATGTATATCTCATGACTCAGCACAGAAACATGAAAATACATAAACTTTTATTAATTAGAAAAGTATTATTCTTTTTTGCTCTTATACAAACTGTGTATATTTTCGGTATACCAACTAAATTATTACAGTACTTCAGTATAAGAGACACAAATTTAGTCTTTTCAAGAAGATTTAACTCCATGGAAAACTTACCTACTTGCTGACTGGAATGCTATTGCAAGTTTCCCTTCTAAACAAGTACCACCAAAATGAAACACAAAGCTAAAACTGAAATGAGTTTTTAGGTCAATTACTCAGTGTAATTGACCTAAAATTAGTAGTGCCAGTACTAGTGCCAGTCTGCAAGGCTAAGCCTGCCTGTAATTAGTATATAAAAATTATTGGAATAAAGGGAATAATATTTATCTCTAAAAGCAACTGTCAAGCTAATGTTCTTATTTCTTAACTGTGTTAATGGAAAGCCATTACTTAAATTAACATGCTCATTGCTCTTACAGGCCAACAGACCTTCTTCTGAGAGTAAGAGCTCAGAAGGCTATAAATGCTAAAAAGGAAGCCTGAAAAATTTAGTTATTTATTTTGTCGGTTTTTCTTCTTTTCTGTCCAAGGTATATTAATGACCGTGTAGCCATAAGAACTTCTATGGCTACACATAGAACAGTTCTTCCCTCCAGATATTGTCATCTGAAAGTGCTTAGGGTCATAGTTGCTCAGATGCTCATAATAAAGCATTCTGAGACTTGTTCAGTTGTCTCTAAATCAACAAAGCTGGTGAAAGAGCTGGAAGAAATGTTCTGTGAGAAGCAGCTGAGGACTCTGGGTTTGTCTAGTTTGGAAAAGAGACTGACTTTATCTCTGTACAGCTTAATGAGGAGGAGATGTGAACAGGCAGCTCCATTCTGAGCTCTTCTCCCAGGGATTGGACATGTGGGAGTGGTTCAAAGCTGTGCCAGGGGAGATTTAGACTGGACATTAGGAAGCACTTCTTTACCAAAAGGGTGCTCCAACTCTGGAACAAGCTTTGTACAGGAGGTTGATGCTCCAAGCCTGTCAGTGTGTGAGAGGCATTTGGACAAAGCCAAATCTGAATGGGTCAAGCAGCTGGATTAAATGTCATTATATGTCTTTTCCAACTGAGTATTCTGTTCTCAGTGTTATAATAATTACTTGGATAGCTGTAGGTATTGCAGTAGAAATTAATTTTGTTAAGGTTTAAATGCAGAGGAGGAGACTTTACAGAGACATCAATATGGGCTATCTCCCATGTGTCCTGGATTAATGATAAAATTCTCTAGGTGGAGAGTGCTCCGAACAAACGCCTCCTCCGAGAGCCAAGGGCTCTGACACCCCCTCCCCCACCCACAACAGAATTTCTTAGATGACAGTTAACAAAAACTATTTATTTAACAAAACCACGCAGAGTGCCCTGCAAGGCACAGGGGAAGGGGAAAACAGCGGGAAAGGAGTTATTAAACCTGAGTAAACAGCTGGTGAAGTTTTCGTGTCCTTTTCCTCAGGCGTAGTTTCCTCTCTCCGGGGCCCCGGGGCTGGGCGGAGTTGCTCCAGTAGCTCCCTGGAGGATTCTCGTCTGCCAGTCCTCGGGGGCTCCTTGGGTTTTCCGGGCGACAAAGCAAATTGGGAAAACAGAGGGGTCCAAAAGAAAAAATGGTGCGAAAAAACCACCACAGGAACCCAACTAGCAACTTCGACGACCGTCGCAGCAGCAGTCTAAGTGCGTGCCTACCTTGTTTTGCATTTTTCTTAACTATGTTTTCACAGAGGCGTAACCAGCACCTCTAATTGGCCCAAACTTGGCCGGCAGCATGTCCATCACCTTCAGAGCTCTCAGAGATTGGCTCTGCTGGACTTGATGAAAAACTTCCAGAACTTTCACTCAGGACAGACAGGTGCCACTCCCCACCCCTCAGACACTTCCTCAGGCCTACTACAACAGCTTTTGAAGGGTTTAAATTTCTCTTAGATGTTAGAGATACCTTGCTGATGTTTTGGGCCAATCAAAACCACCACACCATGATGCTAAACAGAAGATATTCTTTGGCCTACCTATTTGTTCATATGTCTTTTAAACACTTGAAAATGTGCCTGTGGTTAGAATTCTTTTAAGAGGAAAGCTAATTGTATGACACATTATATCCTTGAAATATATATACATTCAGTAAATGGGTTTTAATATGAATCTATTCAGTCTGGAAATAGGAAGGTACTTGCAAGGAAAATGGTATCACGTGGTAGCCAGTAAGTAGTTTAATTTAACTTGATTCAACACAAATATTCTGAATGGTTAAATGAAACTCTTTCAAAGTAATTGAATAGATTATCTGCTTTCCTGACTGGATGACCTTGACTAAATATATTAGCACACCTGAGTGTGCATGATTTACATAGGTGGGGCAATTGAAGAAAGAATTGATTTCATTAAAACAAATTACTGCCTCTTAAAAAATTTGTGAGGCTCAGCAATATAAAGTAGTGAAAAAAATTACTCAGTTGGCAAAGAAGAACCTGTCTGGGTAGGAAGCTAAGCACATTACTGTCTTCTGCAGAAAGAATCAGATATACTTTGCTAATGTAGGCCTGGCAGCTCTTTGGGGACAGATCACCAGCTCTGTGACTTAACCTTTAATTTCTTCTAAGACTCTTGTTGTGTAGATACAGCTTAACCTGCAAAGAAATTTTAAAAAATCTTTAATTTCTTTAGCAACTTTGAATGGGCTTTAAAGAGTGAACTCTGAAGTATTACTTTATTACCCTTTGGCAATCCAATTTTTAAATATAGATTTGGGTAATAAATGACCAGACTTGTGAAATAAGTGACTGGACTGCCTGTATTTTTTTTTTTTCTTGCAAAAGGCATTATATAAGCAAAATATCAGTGGTGAATATCATTCTGAAGTTCTCAGGCTTTGTAATTGTAGCTGCTTTGTACAGAATGAATCTGGAGCACATTGGAGAGAATGAATGTACTAAACAGTCCTCGGTGCAGAAGATATTGCCAAGATTCTCCTATATACTCAGGCTACAGGAACAGCTCTTGAGAATTAATACAGCTGGGAGGGAAATAAGGAAAAATAGAGCAATTCCAGAACTGGGACTTGAGAGACAGAAGACAGAACTAAATCAAACAAACTTTGCTATGCCCTGGCGTACAGTGTGAACATCTGGACAGAGTTACTGACTGAGGCATGGTTTCCAGATCTAAGAAAACATGTTGAGAAGGCTCCTGACAATCTGAGAGTTGATACATGTTCAAAGTTGAGAAATAATCCAGTACTCTTTTAAAATCTGATCTACCAACTCATGTTGTAAGTGCACTACTTTTTGCAGAAAAGCTTTTCAGGACAGAAATTACATCAGCTTTTCCTTTTTTTATAGCTACTGTGTATAACTAGTACCATAATATTTATGCATAATAGTTCTGATTTTGTTCTTCTAATTACACATGTTGGTCTTGTTCTTTTTCAGTTGTAGACTACTGTGCTTTGGATAACCAAGGTTGCCAACATGAATGTGTTAACACTGAGGACTCCTATTTCTGTAAATGCCACCCAGGGTTCATTTTAAATCCAGACAAAAGAACTTGCAGAAGTAAGTTGTGATAAAGTTTAATTATAAACAGTTTGTACTTCTTCTGTCTTCCAGCAGTCAGCAGTAATATTCCCACTGGTCCTGGGAATGCTGAGTAATACATCACATATAGAAAATGTTGGAGTGCCCTGGAAGCCGAAGGTCTTGAAAGCAAAGAAAGTTGTTTTGAGGGGAGGGCCTAAGGGTAGGGGTCCCTCCTATGAACAGGAAGCTTTTAACATGAAACCCAGCTCCTTTTCAACACTAAGAAGCCAAAGTTTTGTCTTGGATTTCTCTTTGATTATTCAGGTTTTTCAGTTAGAATAAATTCTCCCTAGCTGGGTAAACAAACAAGTCTGCACAAGACAATTCCTAATCAGTTTCGTTTGTAAGATGCGCTAAAATTATGAGTCGTTTTCCAATCAGAGGAAACATTGCAGTCTGTTTTTCTGTGAATTTTTCTCCAGAGTGTGTTCTCTGATGGTATGGCAAAGCTCTGGCAATATCAGTATCTTCTACCAAGTTTCCATGTTACCACCAGTTTATAATAACTTCATGGCTTTGCTTGTTTGTTGTTTGTCAAATTTGATAGATACCAGGCTAAAAAGATAAAAAATTACCAGCGTGGGGAGTGGACATAAAGTGGACAGGAACTGACAGACCAGAAAATATTCATGCCAAGGCTTCCCCTAATTGGGAAAACAAGCTAAAACCTCCACAGTGTTTAATGTCATAACTCCCTTTCAGAAAATCAAGGGAAAACCTTAATGTACCTTCCTAGTTACCCTTCTTCATAAATTCGGGCTTTGATAAAGAGATGTTACTATTGTGCCTGAAAGCAGGCAAGCTCCAAAAGTTTTAGATGATTGTAACTGCTGCTGCCAGTGATGAATTTAGCCCATATCATTGAATAATATGTTCAAACACTATTTCTCCAAAAGTGCAGCAATATAGCACTGCATTTTTGTGTTTTCACAGCCTTAGGGGCATTTCAGTCCTTCTGATGAGAGGCTTGGTTAGTCTATAGACTGTATCTAGATTGTGTATTATGCTTGGTGTCTATTTCACTTAAATTTAATGTTTAGGAAGAAAACATATAATCCAGGCTATACATTTGTTCTTACAATTAAGGGAAAGAGAGACACACTTCTCAAAGACAGTTGCTCCCAGTTCTGACATAAATTTATTGAAATGCCTGTACTTTCCTTCAATATGTAGGGGGCCTGGATGACTTGCCAGACTGGACACATAATTCTTAGATGGTCAGAGTCAGGGGAGATGAAATTTCTGCTTTCCCAAGGGCCAGACTATGGTTTCTAGTGGTTAACATTGTTTGTAGATTGTATTAACATTCCCATTTGTCAAGTATCTGTCAGCTAAGGGCTGGCTAATTATACTTCCACATATACTTCCACACCCATAGATATTTGAAATCTTACTTTAGTGTGCTTTCCACTTCCCAAGCACAAGTTTCTGTTAATTTCTTTGATTTAAGAATGTAGATTTGAAGCAGTGTTTTCTCCTCCAGTTTGAACAGAAGAAAGTCCCTAAAATTGCATAAACATTTCAGATGCCTTGACTGATTTTTAGTTTTAGGCCTAACTGTGTGCATTATTTTAACATGGTTAAATTGATGATTCACATAATACTGACATCTGAGAGAGTGTTCTGGGAAAGTAGTATTTCAGGCTTGCCCTGTCTCTATCCTCTATCTGTTGCTTGAGACAGTACATTGAGCATAAGTAAATACAAATAAAACTTACTAAGCCACTTTTCATTACACTTGGTATCTTCTGAGCCTTGCTGATAAATTAAAGCATGAATGAAAGAACTGTGTAGCTCTTAATGCTGCAAAAGTCAAGACAGCATGAGAGCTCTTCAGCGGAGAAGTGTTCCCTAGTTCCCATATGTTGTGAATCACACTGCCTTTGAGTCAGCATAAACAATGTGAACAAACAAACTACAGATCACTGGATTTAAAATGTTTGTGACTTTAAAACTTTTAATGTAAATTTCTGCATATTTAGCTCATGTACTGAGTCTCAGGGATGATGGCCAACTAGTCAAGGCTCACACCCATGCCAGACCAGTTCTCTGCAACAGCAAGCACGCCTGAGGCGCCCACTCCCAAGATCTCTTGATTAGGTCAAAATCCTGACTTCCCTTTCAAAAATACAAAGTAAGCCTTTATGCTCATGGCTACAAGGAAAAGCTTGGAAATATAAGTGTTGCCCGTATGGTCATGTATATCTGACAAATGTTTTCTCTGGGAACTATTCCCAAGTTCTTAGAATAAAACCCAAGGAGCAACGGTCATGAAGGCAACCTTGCCAACACCACCAGAGTGCTCCATGGCTGAAAGAATGCAGCAAATTTGGTTTATCAGTGAGGCAGATGGAGGACATTCAAGCTACCATTAAGGCAACTTTTGCCATTCTTGCTGCTCCCCTCTAGAGGACAGATACAACTTCTGATTTTGCTGGGGGTGCTGAGCCTCCACTGTTGCTGTTCTTTACAAAAGGCCTGTTTGAGTTCAGGCTCACATAATTTGTAGCTGGGCAAGTTAACATCATTAATCTGGGCTGTGTTAATGGAGCCCTGTGAAGAATGTCCCAAACAAAGTAGCCTCAAGATTTCAACAAAGATAACAATACGTATTTTTCAACCCTTGTGGTCATCTTTAGAATCATTTACCTAGGAAAAGTCTTAAATGCACACTTAAATGAGCAAGGATTTGAGCAGGTAAATGCATCACAGCACGGAGTAGATCCAGAAGGCACACAGCTCTATTTCTCTAATGCACACACATGGCTTTAATGGGTTCTGTGTCTTCAGTGCACTCTTGAACAAACTATATTTTCTAATTTTCATTTTAATAAACAGATAAGATATCTCCATGTTATGGATACATGTATGTGTATATGCTGTCAAAAAAAGCTTTGGTAAGGGAAATGTTAATTAATGTTATCAATGTTAATGAATATGTGAAGTGGTGTTCATATATTATAGTCCGTCCAAGTTTTCTTAGAAAGTCATATTCCACTTTGTTTATTCTGAAAATGTAGATGGCTTATTATCACTAAGGGCTTTCATTATATATAAAGACTAAATTCCATTAACTTGCCAAAAATCCAAGGAAAGAACTGGCCATGCCTCAGGAAGCAAATCACCTCTGGGAATAATAATTAATTAACTTTTGGGAATAATAAAACCCCCTCAGTTTTCAGGTTGTATAAAGAAGCATTCAAAAGTGCTTGGATATTTTTAAAAGTGTGATTTACTTGATTTGTGACTTGTTTATCTATTTTTAGCTGTTGTGAGGGGTTAAGATAATTATTCACTAGTATAAATTAACTACAGTGACACAAAACTAAGTGATGGGCAGACGCTGCATCTAAATGAATGTCAGGTTCTTTGACTTCTTCCATAATGATAAACACTATGTCGGAAATACCTCAGTGCTCAGTGCACAATTGCTTTCCTTCCTAAGCTACTTTATCCACAAGCGGTAACTGTTTCTAGACTGCTCATCTTCTCTTCCATGGGCATTTCAAATGGAAGAACTGTGAATCAAGCACTCAGCTGTTAAAAACATCCCCACTCCTGATGACCTGGTTGTCCTGCTGTGATCTAATGAATGGCATTCAAAAGCATGCTTGTGTGTTTATTACAGATCGTGCCTAACTTGCTCTGAGTGAACTGAAGAGGCGATTTTTATGAGGCTTTGCTGCAAGATGTTAAGAAATATTTAAGATTCTAACTTCTGTACTGCACTAACTACTTCTGTTCTCTAATTCTTTGAAGTATACATCAGGTGTACCTCAGTACAGCAGATATTTGGAAAAAAAGAAACATTGTATTTTCATGGTTTGAAACAATATGGTGGAACACCAAAATGGTGCCTAAGAAAAAAAAAGGCAAAAGAAAAGAAGACAAAATAACTCATTTTTACCTAGTTTATTTCTGAGAAATTATGTTACTCACTGACACAAACATTTTTTCTGTTTAGGACCAGACTATTGTTCTCTTCAGGACCATGGTTGTGAACAGGAATGTGTTAATACAGATGATTCCTATTTTTGTCGATGCCAAGAAGGGTTTAGACTTAATCCAGATAAGAAAACATGCAAAAGTGAGTAATCCTTTGGCCATAATAAAGTTCATCTGCTTTAATTTCTTGAACCTGCAGTGAATTGTTTCCCTTCTGAAAGGATGGAAGTTTTCTCTGTAATTAAGGTTGAAACAAGCTTTTTTTTTATAAACTTGAATTTTTACTGAATTAATCATGCTGGGAAAATATACATTTTGCAGTTTTATCAATTACTTTGTATATTAGACATTTTCTGAGGACATTTATGGAAACCTGAGGGTTAATGTAGGAACCAAAGTGACTTAAATAAACTAAGTTAATTACATATCTGAAACTTTCTGCCTTGGCTTGTAGAGACATAAGCAGCTTTTAAATTAAAAAAATCACCTTGTTTTCCTCAGTTGCTTTAGCCAAGGACAGATTTATTTCATCAGCTTGGGAATGTATTGAACAGGCCACACAGCTATCAAAAGCAACTTAAAGTCACACACAAACCTCTACATTTTCCTAAAAATTGTAAAAATAGCATGAGCAATGTCAGTGTTATAAACCAATCACACATGCTATTTACTTTAAGAAGACTTAGTGTTACAGCTCTTCGTGAGTGGGGGCCTGAAATCACAGCAGATTTTTAATGTAATGTGTTAAAATTTAGGGAGAATATATGCAGCAAAATTAAATAGCCTGATCTCGTGACTCAGTTGTTGGGGGGAGAAAACTGTACTGCTAATATTTTATGAATAATAAGCTTGTTTGGAGCAATCTATTTATATTTCTAGACACTCATAAAATGTATCTGATTTTGAAACTATTTTTGTTCAATCTCAAAGATGCATTCTCACAAAGCATTTTTGTCTGCACAGTGGTGTTTTTGCAGCAATCCGTGTATTCTGCTTTTTATTATCTATATGGTAGTTTAATACATTCAGGGTTTTATGGATTGGATAGCCTCGGTGAGCAGAAGAACATTGTGTAAAATATTTATTGCCAAGGATGTAATTGCAAATTAAAAGTAAATTGTAATTCCCATTTGGGGTATTTTTCCTTGGGGGGCTTTGGATTTGGCTACAAATCTGGTGATGTGTCCAGGATTAAGCTCCTATTCCAAATCTTGTTATAACAAGGATCACTTTAGTTAAGCTTGTAAAATAAAGCAGAATGTTTGCATATGTATTTTATGCCCTTTTCAGAAATCAGGGACCATAGATGAGAGGTGACAAGCACAAGGCATTCCTCCTTCACCATCATGTGTGACTTCTGATGACTACAGGAGGAAATCTGTAGGGGACAAAGTGAGGCCTTACATAGCTGAGTATTTGCAGTCTGCTTGCAGATCCTCAGCTCACTGTCAGCTTTAGTAGGTGTCCAAAGCATAGAATCCAATATTGTTTAAGAAAAGTGAATTTTTCTAAGCCATTTTACGTCAGAAACCCTCATGGTTGGCTTCAATTTTTCACTGTTTTTCACTTCACAGAAGTAGACTTCTGTGCTTTAGGTCAGGATGACTGTGAGCATGAACGTGTTAACATGGAAGAGTCATTTGTGTGCAAATGTCATCCTGGATACACCCAACAACACCATGGCAATACGTGCAGCAATGAGTGTGTCTCATGAACTGCAGTGACTCTTTACTGCAAGGGCAAGGTGTGAACAGAGTGAGAAAACACTCCTGGGTCCATTTTGAGATACTTCTGAGTCATGCAAATCTATGTCACAGCAAAGTCCACCACGAGCCAGGCCTGGTGAAGTAATGCTATAGTGAGATCCCAGATCCAATAGAGAACTAAAGCATCATTTTCTCCAATCCAAATAACTGGGGAAACATGTTCAGCCATTTCACACAAAAGCACTGTCTAACACAAAGGCAGTGCCTGCTGCTGAACATCTGTATCATTGCTATGGGCTGTGTAACCTGCAGCACACCTGATACTGCTGCATGCTGATGTGTGGAGATATGAAGAGACCTATCTCTTCTGTATGTTTACACTTTCAGTGATCCTTTCAATGAAATGTCCTCTTTTCATAAAAATGTTGCTAAACGAAGGATCGGTGTTGCCCCAGAGAAACTCAACAGCATTGCCCACTTGACATCACCCAGGTTTTAGGAGATACTTTTATTGCAGAGAACCATTTTGCATATCACCTAAAATATTGGTAGCATTTTTCCCTGACGTGATTATGCCATACTTTTTCCAAATGAATACTCACTTACTTAAATTTTAAAAAAAGTTGATCAGACAGAAAATAATTATTTTGAAATAAACTATGATAAAGCCATATTTAAGGTAACCTGGATGTGTTGCAACTTTTTAACGATTATAGTTTTGGACTATCTCAAGTTGAATATTAAAAATTTGTATCTCCCAAGACATTCCTTGTTTTTAAAAATGAGCCTTCCCCAGTCTCTTCCCCTGCTTACATTTTTTTTTTACATGTGTAATAAAGCACATATGATCACCAAATTTACAATTATAGTGATTTCTAAAGCCTGGTAATTAGCTGCTTTGTGATTACTGTACTTTTTCAAAGAGTGCGTTCCAAAATTCTGCATGAGAGACACAAGTATTTAAATGTTAAAAACGCGTGTTGGTGTGGGTGTTTATATTGAAAAGATGGGGCCAAACAGATGCAATTTTTCACAGAGAATATGGGTATTTTCTTTTTTTTTCCACATTTTCTGTGTGCTCTGAGAAGTTACACAAGCCTCTTCATGATGATGTGAACTCTTGGAAAAAGGAGAAGGTTCCAGCTGGAACTTGCTTTAGCTAGTAAAAACTGACACCTCAGCTTCATTTGTTGAAGCCTACGTTGTCTCTCTATGTATGATGGTAAATCTGGACCAATTACTGCAAACTCGTTGCTTAGTTAAATAAACCAATAAACAGAAATATTTAGAATAAGGAATTTAACATTAAGAACAGATTTTTTAACGTAAACAAATTGCTGCAGACATGTCTGTTCACATCTGTAAATGATTTGCAGATGGAGACATGCGAGACTGTGTTTGTGTCTGAGGGAACTCCACTATTTTTGATTAAGTTAAGCTAAAATGATCTGGGCCTATATAACTAATAATAGCCATTAACAAACCAGCAGTAAAATACTGTGAGGAAGTTTAAAACTTTTTCTTAAAATGTCCTTTTTCTATACTTGCAGAGTAAGCAAATTACGTAGTACATATGCAAGTGCACGTATTTTACCCTGCAGCTTTGCTATTCACTATGAGACAATATGTATTTTATAGTTCACACCTCTCTCCCTTCCCCCACTTTTCATCTTTCACACAAGTTGCCTACAAGACTTAAAAGACACATTCCATTTTATCTTACTTGGAATAGGAACAGGAAAATCAAAGAAATTGAACATGTTAAGGCACTCTCACACTCATCATTTCTATCTGTCCCCCACTAGGCTTTAACTGCTTGAACCTGTTGGCAGGTTAAAGTTTTAAATCGGTGATTTCTCATCCCGGTGAAAAAAGAATTTAATCGTTAGGAAACAATCTGAAAGCCATAATTTCTGTCTCAAAAGTTACTAATACTCATACTTCCTGACAAGATTTAATCGTGAACAAAAGAGAGAGTCTTGCTTTTTGAAGAAGGAAAGAATAATTCTGTGGGTAAGACCAGACCAGGCTTCAGGGTTCTCCCTTCTCTCCACTTTTTGTTAGTTCAATCACATTGTGAGTTTTGGCAAAGGAGATCTGCATTTCACAAAGTTTGTTATCTGCCAAGTGGGGTTGTTGTATTAATTTCACTTAGGTGTTAATTGACTCAGGTTACTCAAGTAGGTGGGGATACTTACATAAGTAAGAAGCTGTACTAATCTTTTTCCCTTGCTCTGCAAAGGCATCATGTACTAACTACAGTGTCATAGTTTATTTATCTAAGACACCAATGTGATTTCTTCAATCATTAACACAAATCAATAGGAGTGGACCACTGTGCTGAAAGCAATCATGGCTGTGAGCAACTGTGCCTAAATACAGGTGACTCCTATGTCTGTCAGTGCTCTGAAGGATTTGTCATCAATGAGGACCTAAAAACCTGCTCACGTAAGTCTTGTGAGAACATCCTTCATTTCACCTCACCTGGGAAAGGCTTCTGTTTTCATACAGGGAAGAGGACTTGTCTTCAATTTATTCTTACAGTCTGCATTTCAGTAATACTTTAACAATTATTTGAAAGCAGAAACAGAAAAAGTATTTAGGAAAGAATACACATCAAAATAACTGTTAGTCCTCACATAATCAGATAAGTTCTGGGAGACCTATTCATGCCCAGGTGTTGAGCACAGTTTTTCAGTCACAGGACAAATGTGTCTGACAGGTCATGTGGACAGCAGTGTCCCCCAGGCAAACTGCACCACCTTACCTGGGGGCAGGAGGAGAACTGAGAGTCCCACACTGAGCTTTATATTTAGCATGGGAACCCTTAGTAAGTGAACAGAAGTTGTCCTGACAGCTCTCTGTTCTGTATAAATCTAATTGATACAATTCCACAGAATCAAGTTGCGTCCTTCACTGAAAAAATAATGTATAGAAAGAGCCAGAAAAAGAAGAATGTGAATGCATTTTACCTGTTGACTTTTCATGGACTTCGGTGAGAGTGTTGTGTCCACTTTTTCCACAGATTTTGGAGGTACATTATTTTTCAAGCTTGTAGAGTGTTGGAGCAGCTCTAGAGTTCACCCTTTTTCTTGTTCTCAGGCAACACAGTTTTAAGAGAAGTCAAACTGCAAGTCCTCAGTCACAAAAATCATCTAGAAAGAAGTGACGCAAATCAGCAAAGGCAGTTTGTGTTTGCTTCCTTGTGTTTGCCTCCATACTAGCCTTTTTAGCCCTGCCCAATACCTTGACAGACTTTGCTTCTGTCTGCCACTGCAGTTCTCTAGAATGGGGCACACAATAACACAAAAGTATAATTAGTGTACATGTAACAACAGTGGGGTCTACTAAAAACAATTTATTTAGATACTTATCTGTAGTACCACTGAAAATTTAGAAACAGGCAAATAATGAAGTTTTATCAGCTTGCAAATGGAAAATCCCTTTTCCTTTGTAGTAACAAGAGATGATTTTTCATTCCTGAGTTATTTTCCTCCAGGCCATACTTGGAAACCTATCAGCAACAGAGTTCAAGAAGCATTTGAACAACATTCTCACATGGTATGAGTTTGGGGCTGTCCTGTTCAAGGCCAGTAGTAAGACTTTGCTCAGTCCTAGTGAGTCCCTTCCAACTCAGAATATTCTAAGATTCTATCAAAACAGTGCTGTGTGCAATGAAACTTAGCTCTTTTTGGACAGCCCCTCATCTCATAACCCTGTCCTTATATATATTTAGGAAAGATTTATCCTATTCCTGAACTCTAGATGAGATGTTGAAACCTTGTGAACATTTTTAGGCTACCACGAAGAGAGTTTTGGCACTTTGCAGTTTCCTGAATGAGCAGTTGAATGGAAGGGATTAGCATTTAACTTCTACCACTCCTAGTGAGAAAACA
This sequence comes from Lichenostomus cassidix, assembly GCF_008360975.1. Lineage (NCBI taxonomy): Eukaryota > Metazoa > Chordata > Aves > Passeriformes > Meliphagidae > Lichenostomus > Lichenostomus cassidix. The sequence goes on from NC_139482.1 coordinate 129,765,609, forward strand.
TCTGGAACATTCGATTACCATATACACTGGCTCAAGTATTTTAAGAAAGCTATGAATACAGCTGAATGATAACCAAATCTGTACTCTGAAAACTGATTACAAAAAAAAAAGTGCATGTAGCCAATAGACAGTAGCAAGTGCTGCTTGCAAAGTCCCAGGAGCCTTATGTCTATATTACAGAGAAGAAACACTTGGGAAATTTGAGATGAAAAGTGGACCATTTTTGACAGTACTTGTCATTTGCAATTCTTTGTAAAATCTTGAATAGTCCGAGCCAAATCCCACTGACATCTGAGAGGTTTTCTTCTTGCTGCCACAGGAACTGGGTCAGGTCCACAAGTGAGTTCTGGGGAGTACCACCTTCACATCAGGCCATTTAGAGACTATTTAAAGAATGTTCACCAGGTAGCTTTTATGTTTTTGCCAGTGTCTTATATAAAATCATTGCCAAAGTATTTTGTTTTGTTTTAATCCACTTTCCAAGTACTGAGATGTACACTCTGTTAAGCACAGAAAAGTATGATTTCTCAACTCTGCTTAAAGCAAATAATGAAAAGTAAATCACTAGGACCTCTGATATTTATTGATGCTATGTAATCAGGTGAGAAACTGAATTATTGTTTAAGCAATTAAAGGTATTTATATTTACTTGAGTAAATATATGGAATGCAAACACTAGATATGAAAAATAATTGAGTCATTGGTTACATTTTTTAATAATTTTGATTGCTCCTCCAGGAGTTGACTATTGTGCTCTAAGTGATCATGGCTGTGAACATTTGTGTGTAAATGGTGACAGATCTTATACTTGTCAGTGTTTTGAAGGATACAGGCTTCGTAACGATGGGAAAACATGTAAACGTAAGTTATTATTCAGCAGCTCAAGAGTCTAATATTACACACATAAAAGAAATCTCTAAGGTTGGATTGGATTGCCTAAATGTTGCAGTTCAAAGTAATTTTAAATGTTCAAGGATTTCAAGGGGTTTTATTTCCCCTTTGGTGCCATATTTGCCAGCAGTATGCCGATATTTTGGATATGCTAAGGCATCTAAAATGATGCTGAATGCATACCTTTGGGCATCTGAATCACAGCCTAAACATCTGTGCCATTTAAAAAGTAGCCCTGAAATTGGACAGTTGTGGATCCAAAACTATCCAGAGCTGTGACAACTGTAATTTTCTTGTAAAATTTCAAGGCAAAAATATATAGTGTTTATAAAGTCTTACCCAGCATGAAGCTTGAAACATTATTAATGTAAAGTTCATTTTGTCCAGCATGGGGTAAGGATGATTCAAAAGAAATATAATTGTATTACAGATTTTACTATATTACACAGTTATGATAAGCGGCAGACATCAAGAAAAAAACTAATAGCAAATTTTTCTCAATTTTTGTAGCATAAGTCACTAAGTGATCAAGGAAGAATTATGGAGAAGTCTGTGAAAAACTCACAGGCATTCTGTATGTTGTAACTGCAATCCCCATAACAATCCCCCAACATCTGCTGTTAAAAAACGTTTACAGAAAAATTAAAGGCATCCAGATATTAGCATGATGAAAGAAAAACTCCTTATCTGTTGTTTCACAACATCACCCTCTTTTGTTATTCTGTGCAGAGACAAATTTGCCTGTCTCAAAAAGCTAGGATACACTAAAAGCAGGTCAACTTTGAACATACTTCCCTTAACTAACAGAATTTTTTATATATTAAATTCTTCCCAGGTAAAAATGTCTGCAAATCAGTCAGCCATGGCTGTGAGCATATTTGTGTTAATGCTGACAATTCCTACATCTGCAAGTGTCGTGAGGGATTCATTCTGAGAGAAGATGGCAAGACTTGCAGAAGTGAGTGACTGCTATCTGTTGAACACTTTTGCACTTACATCAGTCAAGGAAGGAAAGGGATATTTTTCACTTCTTACTGGAAAAGAAGCAACAAAATTCCTTTTGAGAGCTACATTTCTTTAACACAGTTTCACTCAAAACTTACATTCATATCAATCATTCCCAGGACAGGACATCTGCAAATCAGTCAGCCATGGCTGTGAGCATATTTGCGTTAACGAAGATGATTCGTATGTTTGCAAGTGTCATGAGGGTTTTCTGCTGAGAGAAGATGGAAAAACATGCAGAAGTAAGTACTCTGAGAATTACTAATAGAATTTTATTTCCATTATGTAGATCTGAGAAGCATTCAAAGAAATACAACAGTTTAGTGTGATAATAAAGAAATAGTCTTCATATGTATAATATAGGAGTAGTATTTATATATTTACACATTTAGACCTACCAAATGCTTGGAAGAGACTCTGTGGACAAAAATAGTGTATTTTAATAGATCAACTGACAGACTGGAAACAGAAAATACACAAAAATTTTCAGGTACCAAGAATTAAAAGTGTTTGCTGCCTAAAATTTTACTTGTTTATTCTCGTGATACCAGTAGACCTAATGAAAGCTGTTACTTCTCCCTGCATGATACATTTGCTGTAGATGTGCTTTAACCAAATATCAACTATTCTCAGATAAAGACCTTTGCAGTTCAGTTCACCATGGTTGTGAACATATTTGTGTTAATGCTGATGAGTCCTACATCTGCCAGTGTTATGAGGGATTTGCACTAAGGGAAGATGGAAGAACATGTAGAAGTAAGTATCTGTATCATTAGTAGATTTTCTTTATAATCTGCACATTTGTAGATGTATTTTTAATATGGCAACCTTATTTTTTTAACAGATAAAAATGTTTGCAATTCTGTTGACCATGGTTGTGAGCATATTTGTGTGAATACTGATAGTTCATACATTTGCCAGTGCTACGAGGGTTTTGTATTGAGGGAAGATAACAAAACATGTAAAAGTAAGTTATTTTATGTTACTATATTTTTTATACTCAGACATCCACATATTTTTGAGAGGCAGTTCTTCTTATAGGAGATTTTGCCTGACAAAAAGGAGAAAAATTATTTATTTACTAGGAGATTGCTACTGTTAGTCTTTAAAGTTTTGGAAGTGTTCTTATTCATCAAACTGTAGTAAATAAAATCTAAATTATTCCTAGATAAGGACATCTGCAAATCAGTCAGTCATGGCTGTGAACATCTTTGTGTTAACAATGATGATTCATACACTTGCCAATGCCATGATGGATTTGTACTACGGCAAGATGGGAAAACATGCCGAAGTAAGTAGTTTATTAATAAAAGGAGAAATTTAATTTTCCTCTTGTTAGGATATTATTCACTGATTCATAGTGGTCAGAACAGAATATTTTTCTCTATAGCTCCTAAGATTTGTATGAATTAAGTATTGTTTGAACTAAAGCTACATTTCAGAAAAATAAGCCAATTTTAAGGTTCAAATGTAGTTTTTAAAATGTGAACTTCATTTCCACATTAAGTATGTTGAGTTTCAATCTTAAGCATAGGATGTTGCTGCATTTTACTGTAATGGGTTGAAGTTCTAATTTACAATGTGTTCTTCTATGTATATTCCTGAGATCATGGCTTAACTTGTTCCTTAACCTCTTAACATGTTCTTTTGTAAATGATAAGCAATTAAAACTCTCTCAGGCTTTTTATGTTTCCTAATCTATTTATAACTCTCTTCTTGCTACCCTAAAACCTCTTCTACTTATCAGCATCCTTGTGGATGCATCACAGTAAAAGAAGGTCTTCTAATAGGAGACATAGCAGGATCCAGGGCAGAGGAACAATAACCCACCTAATTCTTATTTGAATCTACCTATCTTTTTTAATAATTTATCTTTTGTTTAATTTATCTTTTTTTTTTCCAAAAGATAGTGTTGATCTCTGACCAAAACACTCTGCTAGCACTTATGTTCAATTAGTTATCTACCATGATTATAAGTTCTTTAAGATTCTCAGTCATACAGGTGTCCCATGTCCTGTAAGTACAGCCTTCATTCTTTGTTTCTAAATGCATAAACTTAATCCTGGCTATTTTAAAATACATATGATCTGGTCTTATCCAGAAAGATTTGTGTTACCTTATATCAGCAGCTGTTTTATTTGCCATTCTCTCAAAAGTGGAGTAATGTACAAATTTTGTCAGTGATTATTTTGTGTTTTATTCTGGGCTGTCCATAAAATATCATGTAGTAGAGGAGCAGGGCAAATTCTGAGAAAGAAAAGTACTTGACAGTTGCTTGTTTACAACTGGTTCTGAAGACCTTTCTAGTGAGTGTTAATCCATACAATGTTGATTCTGTAATCTGTTTCCTTAATCAAAATAAATACCAAGACTGCTGCCTTTCTGAATGCTCCATTGTATGAACAGCCTGAGCTTCATGAAACAGCCTCACCATCAATTAAGAAAGATATTAATTTTGTTTTTTCAGGATTGATTTTTCCATAACACCAAGTTGATTGATATTAATCCTCTTTCTTTGATTTTTCTCTGGCTCAAGTTCCACATTATCTATTGGATTATTTCAATTCAGATCAATGTCAAGCTGACAAGCTTACATTGAACTACTTATCTTTTTAAACTCTGGACCCGTAGTACTTTTTTCAGTGTATATGCATACACTGGGAATGGAAACAGCTCAGTGTTTTGGGGCTTCCTCAGAGTTCTAGGAGTTACTGAAAATTAACACTAAGCTTCCAGGGTATTCTTCAGAATTCCTACTCTCTTTTACAGCTCTGCTGCAAGTTACCTGGAGTTAGTGATTCAGAAATGCGTGTGTGTGTTCAGTAAGTGCTGTGTAACCAACTTCACACAGTGTGAAACTCTTCAATCCAACAAGATCATCAGTAATCTATTTCATAAGTTCAGATCTGAATACACTAAAATTTTTTATTTCTGCATTAAAATTGGCAATTCTGTGTTTCTGTCAATTAATAATACTTTCTTAGATTAATTAATAATACTTTGTTAGAATACATTGTTAGAATGCTTTTTGTTCCTAGCAGTATTTAAATAATGTGCTCATACTACCCTTTATTTGGTTGGCCACGCACCCCCTTGTCCTTTATCTTCTTATTTCAACGTTATCAAATTCCTAATATTTTCACATTCAGTAAATACTGAGTGTTCCTTTATTTCAGTCATTATTCAAATCTTATAGTTCTTTTCAATTATATTATTATATTATATTATATTATATTATATTATATATTCTTTTCAATATAGTTCTTCAATTTCTAAATTTTTTAACTACCCTGGCATTCTTTTTAGATTATGAGACTACATTTTTGCAGGGTGTCTAGTAAAATAACCTTAAATAGTGCAATAATTGACATTTTTTATTACTATTATTATTTTCACCCCCACATCCCAAAATAATCTGGCTCATATTTGCTTTCAGCTATGTAAAATTCATCCTTCTGAATTAATAGCCATGTCTGCTGCCAGTTTGTATTTGGTTCTGTTTATAAAGAACAAATGTGTCCGAGTTGTGCACAGTGGTGTGTAAGCAGATGCTAATTTTTACTTATATTACAATTTCTCTTTTATCCACTATGTTGGGATCTAGTTTAGACTACTATGTCTAAACTATGGCAGCATGAGACCCCCATGAAATTTAGCTCAGACTGAAGTTCTTGTAAAAACATAAACCTGAAGGGTCAATTTGAACTTGGCTCTCAGGACTGTTTTTTGTGTAAAGGTAGATCTCCATTAGAAACTGAAAATATTTTCTTTTGTGTTGCAATGAAGAACAAAAAGGGAATGCAGATAGATGGCTCTGCTTTCTTCTGTACATTGTCCCCATCTATCCTTTTTGACAAGGTTTTAACCAACTGGTTTAACATTGCAGTAATACAAGTCCTCCCAGCAATTTTCAGCAATCCAGTTAGATTTTATTTATTGTCTTAAATAAGTAGTTCATGTTCTTTTGGGTTTAGTTTATGCAGACTCTTGGCACTGATATAAAGATGTTAAACAATTATTGCTAAATCATGTCCTGTGGTGGTTTTCTTGGTTTTGTTTTTACCAGCATGAATTTATGCTAAATGACTGCACTAAATTATTCCCTCCTTTCACTCTTACTGCTCTTAATGTAAAGTCCTCCTGCTCCTCAGCCTGATCAGATTAATCCTAAAATGGTTATTTTCAGCTGGAGGCCATCCAAACCATGAAGTTCTGGTCAGATGACAAAGAATTCATACTTGATGTAAGCTAAGATGTCCATCATTTAATAAGCCAGAGATTTGCTTTCAGTTTGCAAGCTTCCATCTTTTTTTGCTCATAGGATTACCACCCCCCCACTTTTATTTATTAAAAAAAAAAAGTTTAACTAACAAGCCACAGTAAATATTATCAAACTATTCCCAGGCAAGGATATTTGCAAATCAGTCAACCATGGCTGTGAACATGTGTGCGCTAGTGCCGGTGATTCATTTGTTTGTAAGTGCCAGGAGGGATTCCTGCTAAGAGAAGATGGAAAAACTTGCAGAAGTAAGTAGTCTGATATTTATCAACATACTATTTATCTGCAACTCATGCTTGTGGAGAAATGCACTAACCAGCAAAAGCTGTCATCTGTTTTCAGATAAAGATCTTTGCAAATCAGTCAACCATGGCTGTGAACATGTTTGTGTAAATTCGGGTGATTCATATACCTGCAAATGCCATGATGGGTTCTTACTGAGAGAAGATGGGAAAACCTGCAGAAGTAAGTAGCATGAAATCTTAATTGGATGAATTACACATATAATACTGAAAACCTCTAATGATGTATGCTATGAACTCTCCTGTTTGCAGACAAGGATGTTTGCAACTCAGTTGACCATGGCTGTGAACATGTTTGTGTTAATTCTGGTGATTCATATACCTGCAAATGCCATGATGGGTTCTTACTGAGAGAAGATGGGAAAACCTGCAGAAGTAAGTAGCATGAAATCTTAATTGGATGAATTACACTTATAATAATGAAGGCCTCTGCTGATATATGTTGACTACCAACTCTCCTATTTGCAGACAAGGATGTTTGCAACTCAGTTGACCATGGCTGTGAGCAAGTTTGTGTGAATACTGAAGATTCCTACATCTGCCAGTGTCATCAAGAATTCATACTGAAGGAAGATGGAAAGACATGTAGATGTGAGTAGCCTGAGCTATAAAAGTATGTTTTTATTTGAGGCTTTCAAGTGTTGTGGGTATGTTTGCATGTGTGTACATTTGTGGTTTCCAACTATTTGGGCTGGTTAAAAAAAGATACCATCTCTTTCTAACAAGCCTCACCTCACAAACCCTGTCCACTCTTCTCAGATAAAGATGTTTGCAACTCAGTTGACCACAGCTGTGAACATATTTGTGTTAATACTGATGATTCCTATGTCTGCAAGTGTCATGAAGACTTCATCCTGAGGGAAGATGGAAAAACTTGCAGGAGTAAGTTATTTAATCTTTGTTTTGTACTTCCTGATATGTTAATGAAACACACTATGCAACAGAAGTGTGTTATTTGTGTCTTTATTATAGAATCAGCTTTATGAAAGTGAGCTCCTTCATGGAAAATTATTGCCAAAATTTTTATATATTGTGAAAGTTATTTACTTAGCAAACTGTGCTAAATACAATTTTCATTATTCCAAGGTAAAAATATCTGCAAAACAGTCACCCATGGTTGTGAACATGTCTGTGTTCCAACTGGCGATTCATACATGTGTCAGTGTCACAAGGGATTTATATTGAGGCGAGACAGGAAAACATGCAGGAGTGAGTAGCTGAAACTTTTATGGGGAATATGTTTTTCAGTCTTAAAAGAAATAATAGACTTAATTTCTCTCAAAACTTGTTCATGACAGTTTTGTATTTGAAAAATGGTCTAATAAGGGGATTCTCTTGACAATTCTCAGATAAAGACCTGTGTAAATCCATTGACCATGGCTGTGAACATGTGTGCATTAATAATAACAACTCATACAGCTGTCAGTGCCATGAGGGCTTTGTCCTGCGACAAGATGGGAAGACATGTCGAAGTAAGTAACTCATTATGTCTGTCAGCCACTCTTCTCTGGCACTGCTGCATAAATGAGCAAAGATGTTATACTCCTTTGTCAGATGTTCCTCAGATATCATGTTTGGAGTATTTGAATTTATGAAATGTTAAATAGAATACAGATAAATACTTCAATTTTTCCTAGATAAAGATGTCTGCAAATCAGTTGACCATGGTTGTGAATATGCATGTGTTAATAATGATGATTCCTATATCTGCAAATGCCAGGAGGGATACGTACTAAAAGAGGATCAGAAAACATGCAGAAGTAAGTATATTTTATTTGGAAAGCATTTGTTTCTTTGATTTCTAAAATTAGTTGACCTTACTTAAAAAAAAATTATAGAATCATAGAATGGTCTGGGTTGGAAGGAACCTTATTAAAGATGATCTAGTTCCACCCCCCTGCTGTGGGTAGGGACACCTTTTATTAGACCAGGTGTCTTCAAGCCCCATCCAACTTGGCTTTGAACACTGCCACAACTTCTCATTTCAAACATGATATAATATTTGAAAGCCCAGAGCATATGTGTGTGGCAGAAAATGTCTCAAACAATTAACTTGGTGCTCTCGTAAGCAAAAATCTATCAAATTGGAACAGTTGTTTTGGTATAGCGTTGAGTACAATAATCATTCTTTAGAAACATCAGGAAAAAGCCAAAGGGGAATCTTATTATCAAGGAATGTGCATTTTAATAAAATTCTTATACTGTGGATCTTTTATCTTTATATACTGTATTTTAAAATACCGTTAATTCTATTTGCTTATCTTCCAACATGACACGCATTTATCTCATCATCTCTTAATACTTGGAGGACAAATTCTACTGGAACTCAGTAAAAACATTTATTCTGCCAAAAATGGATGACTTAGTTGAGGAGACTGTGATACCAAAAGAATGGTAACAAGCTCTGGCTGTTCTCAATCCTAAGTAACACCGTGCACCAAGCTGAACTGCTGCTCTTTCTTGGCTTATGCAGTAGTTTTGAAGTGGTTCTGATATTCACATTCATTACATTTTCATCACCTTAGTACATGTGAGTTGTCTTTTTCTCAGATGACTGCAGAAAGGAATTCTTGAGCAGTTTTCAAGAAGAAAAGTCCAAGCTTTAAAGCTGAAAATGCCTTATTTGTACTTGGCATCTTCAGTAACTTCTACAGTCAGAGTAATTTCTGCTGCACCAGTCTCTTTTGTGTAGTGCTTACAGCATTCTTCCTGTAGAAAGATCAGAGATGAGTGGAGGTCAAAGTTTATTTGGTCCAGACTAAGAAGCGAATCTTACATTCCTTAGTATGGCAAATTCTCCCTGGAAGCTACATTGATCCAGTAAGAGCTGATCATCTCTGCAGCTGGCCTTTGCACAGAGCACACCAATCTCTGCCTGCTGAAGGCAATTCCTTTCCAGAATTAAAAAAAGCCAGACCAAAAAACCCACCTGGCAGAAGCAGTCTGTAGGTTGGAACACATTTTCTAGTGCCTAAATTCCCTAACCTCATTATGGATGCCCAGGGCCTACAAACTGCTTTGATTTTTGCATGTGCACTTGCCAAAAAGTATGGGAACTACAAATGTTACAAATTGCCTGTCTTCTGACAAACTCACAGCTTTAATGGGTAGAAAAGGTTAATTGCAGCAATACATAAGTCTTCTAATCACAACATTTTTAGATAGCTACAAGCAAAAAAGCCCTTATCTAGCCAATTCTGATTCTCCGAATAATTAAATAGTCTTTAAACTGTTTTGTAACTCCGGCAATACAAACGCAGCTTCTATAATTTCCTTCCATATCTCTCAGTGCTGACAAATTTGACAAATGCAAAGTTAGCATAGTGTCTTATCCCTGGAAGAAAATGATTGCAGCTGTGTCTCTATGTGCTAGATATGTTCTACAGTTCTCTCCACTTAAGAGTAATTCTTAACACTTGCTAATTGTTGCTGCATTTTTAAGAGTTGAAGTATTCTGCAAAGCAGTATGTCTCAGTAAATATTCACTGTGATTATATTTTTGTTAAATTCTCTGTTATGGACACACTCCTAGCTTTTGATACAGACTGTACACAACATCTTCAGACACACTGGCAAAGTTGGATGAGCCAGGAACAGGGTACTTCAGATGATCTTTGAGTTTATGCAGTGCCAGGGTATCTAGATCCCTTTCCCACTTTTGTGGAGTTTTCTCTTGATCTGAACATTCTGCTTGTTTCTCAGGATGCACTGAAGGCCCAATTGACCTGGTGTTTGTGATTGATGGATCAAAAAGTCTTGGAGAGGATAATTTCGAAATTGTAAAACAGTTTGTCTTGGGAATCTTGGATACACTTGAGATTTCACCCAAAGCTGCTCGAGTTGGTTTGCTTCAGTATTCCTCTGAGGTTCGCACAGAGTTTACATTAAGGCAGTTCAGCTCAGCCAAAGACATGAAGAAAGCTGTGTCACAAATGAAATACATGGGCCGAGGTTCCATGACAGGCCTGGCACTGAGGCATATGTTTGAGAGAAGCTTCACAGAAACAGAAGGAGCACGACCATTTTCAGCAAATGTCCCTCGAATCTCCATTGTGTTTACGGATGGACGAGCCCAGGATGAAGTCTCTGAGTGGGCTACTAGAGCAAAGCAACGTGGTAAGTGGAGATGTGTTTGGTGTCTCATTCTAAAAGGCATATATTGTTAGAAATAAGATGTAGTAACAGTTTGGATGTGCTAAGGTATGTGCTAATCAAGAGAGTGTTTGCTACAGCAGTCTGGCCACTACAGTGCCCACTGTCATGCACATCAGATCTTTGTGTTCACAGCATCAGATCTTTGTGTTCACAAGGGCCTTTGCTGCCAGGCATGTGCATCATCCCCAGAGCAGGACCCATAGGGAGTGCCTCACCACAGGCAGTGGTGCCACCCACCTGGCATGTCCTGAGTGCCCTGAATGTATCCACTAAGTGAAGACATTTGATACAGAGATCTGGGAACACTGGGAACTTCATCAAAAATTTTAAGAAAATAGTAAAAGAAACCCTAAGCTGTCTCTTCAAAATAGAGAAATCTATTCTTGTGAGAAATACTGTGGTAATGATTGGCTATAATTTTATTTACAGTGTATATTCTTTATTTTGAACCAGTTTTACAGTGCTAATGGTGTTCTGGAAGGGAGATTACTCCTTTTAAAAGAATATAGCTGTAGTGCTATCTCTCTGTTTCTGTATGCCTTACCATATGCTGAAATGCGACTGAAAACTGGTGATGTTTAATTTCTAATATGTTTGGGCAGAAGTCCATCCTCTAGGACACCTGCACCACAAATCAGAAATTTTTTATCTGTTTAGCAGAGTCAACTGAAAATTTTCAAAACTGGTCAAGAAAATAAACGATCCCTTTTTTCTTTGCAATTTTTTTTAAATTTTATGAGAAACTGCTTTAAGAACCATGGCTGATGGGCCACAACACAGAGAAAATAGCCAGACTTTATAAGATTCTGCACATCTTCTTTTCTGTGCTTGTTTTACTGACTTGACATATCAATCAGAATTTGATACATGATTAGTGGAGCCTTGATCAGGACTGGTACCTCTCTGCAAGGAGAAAGGAGAAAAACATCCAAGGGTATGAGAAAGGCATGTGCTAACAAGAGTGCCATTACAATGAAAGTAAAGTGGGTTTTAAAATAATTTTAAAAAACAAAAAAAAAAGCATTTACAGGCTAACTAGTGAGATGTGTAAAACTATATGGAGGATTTACAGAAAAAGGAAAGAAGGAAGGAAGTACAAGCCAACTTTCTGACTTGCTGAATGAAACCTCAGCTCTGCTTACACTGACACTGCAATGCTACAAGCCAAACCCATCCCCTGTGTAATTGCAGCATAGCCAATGCAGCGATGCTCTATAGGAAATGGACCTTGAATACTTTATCACTGATATACCCAAGTCTTTAAATAGCAACAAATTTAAGCATGACTGGTGCATTCATTAAATTGAATCAGCTTCTGGTGAATATTTTCCTTTCCTGGCTAAAATGCAATGGTAGGCAGATTCATGAAGAAAAGTAAGGAGATATTTACATTAAAAGTTAAAAACTTGGAAAATGCATATTTTGTGATATTATCAAGCCCATGATTCTTCAGCAAAAAGGTTAAAAGTTGCAATTCATTGAGTGTGCAGCAGTTATTACCCATGTTAAATAAAGATATCAAACTTCATCATCCCAAGTTCTATCTAAAACCAACAAGAGAAGGCAGCTTCTTCTCTTGAATCATATAAAAGAGCTGTGAAGCTCAGAGCTGTACTATGAATCACAGAATCAGTACTAGTTGTGGACACTTTCTAAGCCAGAACTGAAATAAAGAGAAATGTTTGATCAGATCATATGCTCATGACCATAAAAAAAATAACTGCTGAAAAAGAAGTAATTCAAGATCTCTATGTTTTGTAATTATTGCTTGTTTAAAATCTGTCTGGTGAGAGGGTTCTGAAGCACTTCCTCTTTCCCTGCTTTCAGAGTTACACATCCTCACTTTCCTTTTCCCTAGCTCCTCTGCTGTGGAAATACTTGTCCTGTGCATCCCTGTTGTAAGGCTCTTTCTTTCCTAGCCCCTCAAATTGTTTATTTTTCCATTCCTAAGTGGGCCTTCCAGCCTGTTAGTACCCCTTAAAGAAAAAGAATCTGGTCTCAATGTGTTCTGAGGATTTCAATGAAACACTAAAGTATTTTTCTGAAAAATTACTGCCATCTTTCAGGATTCTGTCCCATTTGCTAATACGTAACAGGTCTTCCCATCAACCCAGTAATTAGCTGCATTGCACATACCTACAAACACACACAAACCAGGGACTTTCAATGCAGTTGTGAGGCTGAACTGTGTGACTCTCTTGGATGGTTTGTAATAGTCTTTCTGGAGGCATTTACTCTCAGTAGTGGCCAGGCAGGTGTCATCTCTTAAACACAAAAACTATATGTGGAATTACAGCAACAAGAGAGTTTCTACAAATCTCCTAGGAATGAAAGCATATTAAGCCTCTTCACTGATTTTGAAGTTACATTGCATATACATTTCTTGTGCTGTCCCTTTCTCTTATATTTTCCTTTCAGGGATAAACAACTGCTTAGACTTAGAACTGCATAAGTAATACTTATGTGCAATTTCTTTTGAATCCAGGTATAATCATCTATGCCATTGGAATAGGAAAAGCAATTGAGGAAGAACTGCTGGAAATTGCTTCTGAGCCATCATATAAACATCTCTTCTATGCTGAGGATTTCACAGCTCTGGAGGACATAAGTGAAGAGCTAAGAGCCCAGATCTGTGAAGGTAACAAAATTCTATTTTCCTTGAGATAGAAGTGAATGCTTACAGGTGTTTTGCTTTTTGGATTTTTCTGGCCTTTAATGTGTGAGGAATTTATACCATTAATCTATCACTAGGATATATACCATTAATCTATCACTAGGTGTATATATATAGTAATTATCTTCCTTTTATTTTCATAAAGGTTGCATAAGATGTACAATTCTATGCCCAGAAGAATCAATTGCTCCTTCTCTTTTCTGTGTCTACAGTTAAGTGAGCCATGCAATGAACCCCACTCCACCAAATAAGCATGATCTATTTCATTAGGAATGTGGGAAAATAATCAGGGATTTATAATACCTTAATGAGAATTTAAAAAAAAAAATCCTAAAACCAGCAGCAAAAACCTAAACCACAGCAAAATAAAACATCAAGAGCTGTTGTATCTATTTATAGAGGACTGAAAATAGTTCATTGAAGATATATTCACAGCTACAAAGATTGGATTTCAGTTATGCATAAGCCCTGAATTTTGTTCCACAAATGTGGAAGGTTTGTTTCAGAAAGCACCCTTCTTCACTCTGGAACAAACAGCTTGTGTATAAACGTTCCCAGATGAAGTTTTGCAAGGGGAAGAGGGAATTTGAGCTGGGATGAAATTTGTTCAGCCAGAGAGAGGACAGCATGTTTCTCCCACTTGCACATTCCCAAGACTCAGTATTTTTTGTACATTCAAACTGGTACCTGAAGCAAAATTCAGAAACAACACATGGAATTATATTAGTCATAGGAACAGAATTGTGCAAGATTATTTGATTTTCACTAGTTTTTATCTGGTTGTTTTTCTTGGAATTAAATACAAACAGGTTTTGCCTTTTTTTTTTTGCTTTAATATTACTGTATAAAATTAGCTGCAGGACATTTCTCTATACAGATCTCAAGGAAGAATCTGTAAAAACGACTTTGAGGATGCTTCTTAGCTTGCATACTCTTTGTCTTTCAGTCCTAAAAAGTCCTACTTTCATCTTTTGGAAATACTAAATACTATGATAACATACAACCAAGTCAGTTCAATTAACCTTATTAGGCAGATAATCTTCTGATGACAGCATGTCATCATAAAAGCTTTTAGAGATGCCAAAGCCAAAACTATCTGGCAGTCAGTACAATCATTCTCACTCATTAGCAAACCCCAGTATAGTAATTCTCACTGATTAGCAAACCCCAGAGCTTAGTGATGGAAATGCATCCTTCAGGTACCCACAGCAGTGGTTAGCAACCACCATTCCCCCCGCCCTTTTAACTACATTATTTACAATATGAAAAAATAAGTAAATCCTGCCCCTTTGTGGTAGTTTTTTGTCTACACCTCTGGTAACTGGGCAGCACTGGTGCCTCAGCTTCTGTTGTCCCACTCTCTCACCAACAGGCAATGAATGCCTCACACCTGTGAACTGAGGACTGACCCAGCTTTGTTTTTCTGGGCACTCCAGGACTACCTATTACTCATCAACTCACTCCACCAGAAATTCTGCCTCCAAACCTGTTACACAAGCTAAAAGTTGGGGTTTTTTTTAATATACCTTCTGTTTTCTACAGCCTAATTTTACTCCTCTGCAATAGCAACACCTTTTATCTTAACTCCAGCCTTGGTCCTTAGGTGAGGTCTTCTGAGGCTCCAGCCTGTGAGGACAGTGGGAGATCCTGTGAACCTCATGGACTCCACTGACAAAGCCTCTCATCCCAGCTGTGGATGCACTGCATGTTTCCAACTAAAGCAGAAGCCCTCCAAATCTTTTTTTGTGCTAAAGCTTTTTCCTTTTATTCTGCAAGAAAGCATCTGCCTTGTAGAATAGCTGCTGATTACTATTAATTATTCTTGATGACTACTAGTAAAGGGAAAAAAAAGAGGGATATTTTTCTCTCTTGCCTCTTATTAGGAGGAATTCAGTCGGAAGGTTCCCATTCAATGCCTTGGTTAATGTTAATTTCTCATCTGACTGGAAGCACTAACGAGGCTCCGGCAACGTCATACATAATACGCACTCAATATGATTACAGCTTCACCCCTGTTCTGAGCATGTGCATTATGGGAGCTTTTAATTACTTGGTCATATACTATTTTTGTCACAAGACCCCAGCCCTGATCAGATGACAGTACTCAGCAGCTGGCTGGTTAACATTCTGTTCTCCTTCCAAATTGTGGATCATTATCAGTTCAGCAAATATTGAGACACTGCTTTTGATGACAGTCACAGGCCCCTCCTAATAAATTACTTGTATTTTTTTACAAAACAAAACACTGAAAATGAACATCCAACTTCAGCATTGTTCCCCAACAAATTTATTGATTGTACTGACTTCACCAAGGGATTCAGGGTGATCAGCCTCTGTCACTACTTGTGTGTTTATTCAGCTTCACAGAGGCAATGAGATCAGAAATCTTGGAGCCCAACCAGTTTCTGAAGCCTGAAGAAGAGTTTCTGAAATGCCCAATTCCCTTCCCAAACAGGAGACCTTCTGCCACCCCTCCACCAGTGCATCTTTTTTTCTGTCCCTAATTACATGTCCATACCAGCTCTGTGTCCAAAGCTCAAACATTTCAGGTCAGTTCCTCTGCCCTTCCCAAACAACCCCTTCATTAGCTTGCAGCTCCTGAATAACTCCTAAGCAAGTTATTACCCAGGGTCAAACGCTCAACATTCATCTTACCTGTTCCATCTCTCCTACAACAGAAATCTTCACCATCCTTGTTCCCATTTGATCATTCTTCAGCTAGACTCTGCTTCCATTTTGTTTCATTCCCTTGTGATCTCATCCCACAGCTCTCTGTCCTGAACTCTTCTCCAAAATCTGTGTTCCTTCCTTCCAGCAGCTGGTTCCCAAGCAGACTAAGATATCTATATCTATAAATACTGTAATTCTGCTGCCTGATCTCTGGTCTTCTTATTCAACCACTGATCTGTTTTTACCTGCTACTCATGCTCAGTGTTTCCAACCTCCTCAAGAGGGCATCATCCCCTTCCCAGTGCAATTTAGCACAGCTGTATATTATTGTGCATTTGTCAAAACTGACTAAACCAGCAGAGATGCCAATAGCTATAGCAAACCTGGGTGTCACAGAAGCATCTTCTATCTCCCCACGACATCTTCATGGCACATCAGAACAGTTTTTGCCCTGTCACCTTTTTACCCCCAGGTATTCACTTTCAGCGAAGGAGCTCTGGGTTCCAGAGCAGGGAGTCCCAGGTGCTCCATCCATTCCCCTGGCACCATCGGTCAACTCGTGCAGTTGTTAAATACCTGCTCTTTAGCTCATTTGGGCCATTAAGGGCTCCAAAGTCAGTCGAACGCGTTTCCCCAGAAAAGGATCCATTCGTAAAGAACCGAAGCCGCCTCCACACTGTCCTCTGGCGGCAAGAAAGGGGCAGGGCACACAACGACCCGAGTTCTACCTCAAATAAAACAGGTTTCTGTTTCTCTCAATCTCTTGACTAAAAAGATCGAGGTGAAGAGTCTGAAATAAATCCTTACATTTTAAAGGCTGTGCTTCGTGAATTAAAAACATGTATTTTTGCTTCTAACTATAGTGTATCAAATAGGCTCTACTGCATTCTTCTCACATAAAAACTCCCAACTCCCCAATCAGTATTTCCCATTATAAAGAAGAAAACTGACGGACAGTAAGAAACTTTTTCTTTCTCCCAGGTAGTTATTCATTTCACCCCAAAGGATGATAGATGATAATGAAACATGAAAGAATTTTCACTACAGGACACAAAGTAGATTGCTGTCATTTCAGATTGCTTCACTATTATTAAATAATCACTTCTGGTTTTGGAAGAGTTCCTCTGATAGGCTGAGTTGAAGGGCAAGTCCTGGAATTTCCACCAACCCTGGACTTCTTCTAAATTGCACAGGTATGAGGCATTCTCCATGTGTTATGAGAGACAAACACCAAGTTACTGGCAAGAAACATCTCCATTTCTAGGGAATGTGAACATTTTTATTTTTCCTTTTGTGATATCGTTTCCTTTGACAATTTCTGTCTACCAGCCTTGAAAGATTCACCTCACCAGCAGGATGCATCATCTGGGAGGCTTCATAAGACCGGTCCACAGCCTTCAGGTTGGCTGTTTTAACTCAAGTGCCCTGTCTTGCTGTCTCCCTAGTCACTGCTGAGTTGCCTCTTCGTGCTGCCTTGTGTAGAGAACCCTCACTATTCAGCTAAAATGGCTCATCCCATGTGCCTCTTCACCCCTCCAAGTCACCCTCTTTTCTGCAATGGGTAAAACTGAGATGCACTGTAACAAAAGCATGGCAGCATGCTTCTTACACCATCCAAATGAAACACTTCATGGGGAACCTTGTATTTCAACACTGCGCTTGACACTATAAGCATGTTCAGCTTTCAGTCACTTCTGTTTCTCACAGGGATCTTCACAATTCCCTTTCAGTTCTGCAACCCACAACTTATGTAATGTATACAGTAAATATGGCCTAACAGCTTGGTTCCTTCACATCTTTGTATCCCTAGTCCTTCCCATGAATGATCCTCACTGCAATCACTGAAATTACTTACTAATTAAAGAGAACTCAGTGCATGTGAGTAGAAAAAACAATGTTATTTAGTAGGTTTGATTTTTAGACTTTTGGGGGGGTTTCCTGCAGGACCTGAATCAACCACAATAGCCATCACAGATGTCATTGAGTGTCCACATCTTGCAGTACACCACAGGTATCTTTTTGAAGACAGTCACTCAACAACAGGTAATCAGGACACCTTTGTTTAGAATAACCCAGACTATTCTTTGAATGTACAGGACTGCACATTGTGTACTGTTTTCCAGTATTGACAGAATCTGCCTCAGGACATTACTTTGGATGTTGACCTGTTTTGAGAACAGGAAACTGTATTAAACCTGCTCTGCATTTATAATTCCTCATTTCCTCCCCATCCCATTCAATTTATTCAGCATTTAGCCTATGCTTAAGTGTTTCTGTTTTTCAGCAAAAGCATCAAAAGATAACGACCAGTGCAAATGTGAAAACCTTGTCACATTCCAGAACTATGCAACCAATGAAGTAAGAAAACTCACCCAGCGATATATCCTTTCAGAGTAACTGTTTCTTACACAAGAAAAGAAAGGCAGGTTAAAACAAACGAAATTATTTTTTGCTTCAAGTCTAAACTGCCTTCACAGCTAAAATCTGTTTATTTTAATGAAAATCTAAACTACATCACAGTTTCTAAGAAGCAAGGCCTTTAAGACTTTTAATCTGCTTCTCCTTCAGAGGGGACCAAAATATTAGTAAGGATCTTGCATTTCAATAACGCCTAACAGTAAACACCTTCAGGGACAGCAAAAAAAGGATTGGTCAAATTCAAGACTAACACTCTTTGCTTTGGTTTACTTCTTCAGATGGTACTGAAATAGCATTTACTGGCTACAGGAGTCAGAATACAGATGTTTCCCTTCTAAACTGCTTGGTGAGGCACTAGATGCAGTGAGTCATTTAAAACCATACTCCAGGTGAAATCAGAGGACTCAGGTTTGGTCAATTTTGTACTAAAAGAAATGCAGATAAAACTTAGCAAAAGTGCAGATCAGTAGCTGCTGCCCCCCTGCTCCCAGTTAAGTCTTTTTTTCAAGGGAGCTGTTAGTGCAGCAGCCTTTACACTACCTGTAACATCCACCACATCTCAGGACACAACAGCAGCAAATTGGCAATACAACTCATCACACAGTACTTATGCAGCAAATTCCTGTTTTCTTCATGAAAGCTGCTTCTGAATCAAATAAACAGTAAGACATCACATCTTCTATTTGAGTTCTATAACTGTGTGCAAGAGCAGTAAGCACTTATTCTCTGCACAGAAGAGTGCAGTGATACTAAGAGCTCATAACTGTGTTTCCTAGACAAGAACAGCTTCAGACTGAGGTACCTGTGAACAAGTCTGTCCAGAGTGAGGCAAGCAGAGCTCTTGGTGCTGGTAACCTGATGTGGAACATTGCCTACCAGTTCAGACCTTCCCTGCAGCCAGCCTCTCACCTTCCCAAGTGAATCCTTCAGCAGACACTTTAAGGAATTATGTTCTAATCACTTGATTAAATTATTCCATGCAAAGCATATTTCATAAAGGAGGAGAAAGCCATCATGTAAGCTTATTGCTAGGTGTTTCATATGCTCATCAACACGCATGCTTCTATGAGCGGACTTCTCCAAATGACTTTGGAGAAAAATTTCTAGGTCATTTCCTATATCCCTAAGTGTTACATGACATGCAGAGTTCCATCCTGCATACTGACAAGAAAGGAGACCAATACTTGCTACTTCAGGAGAAGCCCCAGCCTCTTTAATATCCTGCAGCTGGGCTATGAGGAACTCCGAGCTTACTCAGAATCAAAGAACACAGAGCTTAGCAACCGTGTGGTTTTTTGCTTTACCATTTGAGCATGCAACCCTGTGATTTTTACTCCAAGGACTCAAGCTAATGGAAAACCTGCTGACACTAAACCAGACTTAAGAATTAGGATAGGAACAGTGCTAAGTGCTTCCTCAGAGCGCTGTGCAGCTACTGCTTTGAACAGAGTAAGAACCATCTTGACTGCCCTAAACAATTCCTAACAGTCATGTGTCAAAAATGCAATTTGTAAGCCCAGTTCTGCATCTTCCCTTGCATAAGACCTTAAAATGTTGAAACCAAGATACTAGCCAAACAAGCAAGGAATGGGGTGCAGCAAATTGGTCCTTCTGAGGTAAATCTCAGTGCCTTCAGTACTGTTGATGCTAGGCCTCCTCTTCCTCTCAGCCTGCCCTGGCTGCAGCCTTTCCATGGCACTCAAGAGGTGCTGAAGTAAACAGTACTGGTCCAACCTCTTCTTGCAGCAGACAGCATTCCTGCCAGCTGGCAGTGCTTATCAGGAAAGGGATGCTGTACACTACTTTGCATTGCTACAGCTTCTTACTCTAAACAGAACCTGCCCTAGATCCCATGGAGTTTGTGTGCTCTATTCCACATTTGTCTGGAAACCACTATTACAAGTGAGGGGTAAAACAGATCAAGAGTAGCAGACATTCTTACTGAGGTCTCAGAGCCCCACAGTCTTATAATCGACTGTTACATGCAGTTTTCCATGTGATTAAGTGAAACATTTTTTAACGGCATTAACTAGGTAAGTATTTAGCTTCCCTTTAAAATAGAGAAAAGCAATCAATTTTCACAACCACCCTTTTTAATAAGCTGCAACCTGAACTCCATGTCAAGGTATGCCTGTTAAGGAATGGGGCTTCATACAGCTCTCTCAACTCAGCTGATCAAATCAGAACAAGAAAATAAAGGGGAGTATTGTAGGAGGAACTACTGGGAGTTGAAGAGGAGAAACAAGAGAATGTTTATGACCCATAGCAATCAGGCAGCTGCCTTTTTCTATTAATGCGTCCTGTCAGTAGCTCTCCTTCCTTAACTTTTATCTACTGGAAGAAATGACGAAGAGAATGGAAGACTTGGAAAACAGGCTAAAATACTGATCAGAATTTAAAGTGTATGCTACACTGTATATTTATACATACAAACTTGTCAGAGCTATTTTCTTAAACTGGTTCAAAGTAAAGTAACAAATGTTTGTGTCTGAAGTTGAAAGAGTCTTTTGGATCCTTGCATGTGTTCTGTCTTGCATTGATTGCAGATAAGAAATGTTGAAAATTTTATATAAACAATTTAGTAACTAGCAAAAATTTCTAATTAAGCAGAACAACTGAAATAAGCTATGCAAAATAATAAAATGCTGTTATTTTTTGAAGTGAAACCTCCATGTTTTGAAGTATTTTTAGGGTATGAATTTGACTTGCTTTTCTGTATTCCCCTCCTCCACTCTTAGTATTTTAAGCAGAGTCTGTGCGTATATATATTTAGTTCTATGTATACATAGAAGTAGTGAGACACCACTCACAGCCATTAGGCTTGACTTGGATTCTTCAAACAAGAGTAACTACTGAAATCAGCAGGAAGTAAAAATACAAATGTACACATTTGTGTTTAAACTGTGATGACAGTAAATGCTTGAAGTGGTAAATCTGTTGGATTATCACGGCATCACAACCTTAAGTTTCAAGTACTTTTTCTTATCATGTCCAGACTATCCAACTTTTCCCTCCTATCCTTCAGTCAGCATTCACTGATTCTCTTTCCTGAATGCAAGTGTAGTAATCCTGAACATTATTTGGCCAACTCATCTAGCTGCACACCTGTTTGTCAAAAACTAAAACACAAACAAAACCACCAAATTGCTTATATTTTGGCAAACTGAAGTGTCTTAAGTCTCACTCCCCTCCCTTGCTGCAACGGTCCAGATTCGTGTATAGGTAAAGACACCAGCACTTCCTTTGCTTTGACACACTGTGGTTTGCCTCTTGACTATCTCCAAATGGAAACACACTTCATCCATTTTGTTAACAGAAGTAGTTGCAGCAGAACTTAAGTGATTAAGTGATCTCAGATAAGCTGATGAGTGTGCATGAATACACAACAGCAAGCTTTGAAAAGTACCTTGTGCTTTAGCATACTTTGGAATTCTGCAGGTTCTGGTGTTCTGCAGTTATAGGTATATTGTGCAGTTATAGGTACATTGTGCTTTTCATTTGGGTAAAAGAAACATGGGGTGTTTCTTTTACCACGTGAGAAAAGCATTGGCACCTCAATTAACAACCCTTAATCATAAGGAACATCCTACAGTCATGGTTTCACACACAATGGGCACAAATCTTTAAGATACTGGTGTTCTCAGCAATTGTGACTTAATTGTGACATGAGAGCACCAGCTCATCAGTCTCTAACATCCTCAGAAAACTAAAAAGAGGCTACTGATTTAGAAACAGCTTTGTGAAGTTAACTGGTATCTTACTGAAAGCATGCATTACACATCTGGAAGCTCTATCCTGTTTGCCCTTCTACAGGTAAGTACTCTTGGAAGGAAAAGACAAATGGAATCATGCCCATTAGTACTTGATTCACTTGGTAAAAATAGTGTGAATTATTTAAACGTAAGTAAACCCTCTAGGATCCCCCACTAACATCCCAAATTTGCTACTGTCCCTCACGTTATGCTTTCTGTTTGCATTGTAACACTCCAAAAGAAAACACTAAGGAAGTCCTGGCCAGATTGGTACCATACTAATGTGATTTAGTACCACAGTTGCCATGATCAAGCCTTTCTTGACTCACCTCTCAAGATCCATAACTCCTAGAGAAAGAAAGGCAAATTTTGCCATGTGAAGGTTTTTTCTAACAGAACAGGAAACACAGTAGTGGTAATGAATCTTCATTTATATCGTTTGTTCCCTAAAACCAACAAAGGTATAATACCAATGTTTTTAAAAGAGATCTGTAACCAGTTTTATTGTAGAAATAACACCTTTACAGCATTTACTTCTCACTGGTTTGTTCTGGCATGCTTCTAATGATGTCAGAGTCACCTGTAAAACAAAAATGTATTGTTACAAGAGGATTCACAGAAAAATGTTTTTAGGAATAAAAATAAGAAAAAGGCCCCACCCATAAAAACACCACAGTGATTCTTGAAAAATAAAACTTAAACGCAACATACAGACTGCTTAGGAAAAATGCAAGTAATTGTGATGGATTGTTAAGAAATACTTGTAACTGTGTTTTTCTAATCCAAATACAGTATTTTCCAGTAATGATGCACCTGTCACCAGCATTTACAAAGCCAGTACTAGAACAACAATCTAGTCCTGGAGGACACAATGCATAGTTTTACTATAGCGAATGTCTAGCCTCCCCTGATCACAGAAATATCAGGACAGCGAGAATATTCGCATTGTTAGCTACAGACCATTAGGATTTACTTGCAGCTCCCCTCCCTCCCAAATTAAACCTGAAAGTGACATTTCAAAAATTAAGTTTACAGCTACTATTTGAATAAAAGCAAGGTTAAAGGTTAATGAAGTTTTCTGTGGAAGTAGGAAATTCAAATCATTGTCACTTGGGGAACAGTTGGCTAAAGTTATTACAAAAATCATTGAACCCACGGGTATGCATTCTGGTCAACAAACAGAACAAGGGATTGATTATTTTTAAAAACATTCTGGAAAGAAGAGGGAAGTCACCTACTTAGCAGTCCATATAAGGAATTTGTGCAACTCTCTAGGACAAAGAGTGCTACCAAACCACAGTAATTACATACAAACTTAAGAGTTTTAAAATAAAGTGTTTAGTATCATTTTCATCCCTTGATGAATATCCACCTATTAGTTATTTTTCTATATATCACTTTGGGAAGGACAAGTCACAATCCTTTGTCTTAGATTTAGAACAGTCAAACAGGGCTGTTGTAAACAGCATGTTGTACAAGCTCACGTCCTAGCTGATGGGTTTAGAAACAGGTCCCATACAGTTGCTTCCCAGATACTGAAACCTCCCTACAGACCAAAAAGTGGACAAAATGCTTGCAGGGTTTGGCAGTAAGAGAGCTATGTGCAAGAGGAGCAGCAGTCCTTCCAGGTTGTAAGAGCCTAGGACTCACAAAAGAACAACAGGGTCTTGGTCAGAGGAAATTATAATTGTGTTAAATCTGATAGAAAAAGGCAGTGAAGTGTGTCATCACCCCTGCTCAGTGCTGCTATTCACAGCAGAAGGGAGAGACCAGTGACAGCTCCTCATTTGGTCTCTACACTGTAAGAAGGCATTACCTGGGTCGATGATGGCCAGTGTGCACACTCTGTAGTATTTTCCACATGCTGTGCCCAATTCAATGTTGTTCCCACTATAATGATGGACACCAGTCTTGGCAAGCATAGCGTAGTACTCAATCTCTGATTTCCTGAAATCCAAAAACTGGGTGTTACAGTACCCACAAACAATTCTGACTGACTGCAATTAAGGGAGAGCAGCTTTAATTCCTACCACACTTAAACCTTAAGACACTTTTCCTTCCCACACAGAGAAACACAGCTGTTCCTTATGAGGCAAAATTCCCCCCAGAGCTGTGGCTCAGGAACCTTTACCCAGCTGTCTGCTGAAGGTTTGTAACAACAAACCCTTCAGGCTGCTCCTACACATGCTCATTGCTACACAGTGAAAGGTTTCAGCACTTGCACACCTCTGAAAGGCCACAGGAGCTGTGCCAAAGTGCATAAACTAAGACAGTTAATTTTGATGCCCAGTGGTGGCCAGACGCTGCACAGAGAGATACAGCTGTTGCTAGATGAGAAAGGAACTGCTATTTTAATCTAAAACAAGAAGTCCATCTATATTGCCCTCTCTTCTGACTTCCACTAGGAGAGTCTAGCAGTCCATACTGTTTCCCAAGCACTTTTGGGAACCCCACTAATACTGGGGATTGCTACCTACTGTAACAGTCCCACCATTTCTCAATATCTAATTTCTGAGTTTGACATTCACATTTTCTTGATCCTGTCAATATCCCTCGACAACAAAAAGGGCCCAGGTATCCAACAAGGAAAATGTCATGAAATCAAAGATTTCATTCTCAAAAAAGCAGTTTCACTGGCCAGGACCCCATATTTATAACTGACTTTGCCAGTAAATGTTGTGTGCTTCAACTATTTTAAATCACCCATTTTCCTAGCTCTAAAATTATTTTCCAACATGCTACTTTGGAAAAACATGGAAATTTGGCTCCATTAACTCTTAGCAAATACTATCAAGTGTGGAAAGCTTCCAGTATCTTCTCTAGTGCAAACACCTTGAATTAGAAAGCTAGAAAAACACCAGGAAGCACTTCAACATTTCTAGACTTGAAATCATTACACACCAAACTACCTGTCACTTTTATTTCAGAGCACTCTAGAACATGTCAGCAAAGTCTTCTGTATTAAGTCACTGGAGCAATTAGCATGAAGCACACACTCCATTTGTACAAAGAACATGTAATAGAATTGTCTTCTCACACAATTGCTTACCTCAAAGCAGGACAGTTGTTGGCGAGGATGACCAACTTGGCTTTGCCTTGACGAATCATTTTCAGAGTCTGTTTGTAGCCAAGCACATATTTGCCACTTTTCATAACCAGCTGAAGCCTGGAGTTGATGGACTCCAGGGACTTTTTCTGAAGAAGATGTAGAAAAACATTGTGTTACTTCACACTTTTCAAAATAATGGAGAAGAAAATTAGGAAATTGCAAATATATGCATTTATTATAACCTCCCTACAACGTGAAACACAGCATAAGAAAGGCCAGTCAGTCATCCGAGTATAAGAAAGCTCATGGATAAGGGTGTTGCTGATACTGTGTTTTCACAAGTTCAGAAAGTTCTTTTTTATCCCCGTATCTCACAACAGGAAAATACAAGTCAAACACTGTTGCTGCTATCTACATAAAACATCTGCATGTATCTGACAGGCTCTTGTTAAGATCAGCTAGCGAAGGCCAAGTAAATACCACTTCTGCCTTTTAAATCTAAGCCAGGTTTAGAGTCTGTCTCTCCTCAGGACACACACTGACAGCGTTACATGGGGCAGCAGGGAAAGAAGCAATTCCGTGCAATATGATCTGACTTTACAACAGATGAGCGTGATGCTCATGACATCAGGTTAAGCGCATTCGCACGGAGGAAGTCAGCACCTCTGAACGAAAAACTCAGATCTGTCATAGCCACCCCGAGAGAAAGGCCAGAACACGGCAGAAAAAGCAAAAGCTGAACTCCAGCCGCACCAGGAACTCGGCATCACCTCCCCCTTCCTCCAGCCACCTCACGGGCTCTGCCAGCACCCCGGGAAATCGTACAGCAGGGACCTGAGCACACCGAGCCCGCCGGGCGGCGGCCCAGGGGTGCGGCCAGTGTCAGCAAGGCACGGCCCGAGCTCTGAGGGCCGCACTGGGCTGTGCCCAGGGTCTCCCCAGCCCCCCAAGCCCCAAATCCAGGTCACGCCGGGGTCCCCCCGCCGCACCACGGCGCGGCCCAGACGCCCGCGCCACCACGTGCGGCCGGCGCGGCCCCGCTCTCACTCACCGTCTTCTTTGCGGCCACCATGTTGCTGCCTCGCGCGGGGTCGGGCGGTACCTGGAACACAGGGGATGGAGGGGAGCGGTCAGAACCCGGCAGCAGCGCCCGCAGCGGCCCCCGCGCCCCCGGCCCGGCCCCGCTCACCGCAGACGCGCCGCCAAGATGGCCGGGCCGCAAAAAAGAACGAGCTCCCAGCAGCCACCGCGCGAAACCCGCGGCAGCTCTCGCGAGAGCCGCGAGCACACTCCCGGCCCCGCCCCACGGCTGCCAAAGCGCCCGAGCCACGGCGGGGGGCGGGGCCTGGCGGGGCGGGAGCGCCGGGAGTGGGCGGGGCTGAGCTGGCGGGGCGGGGCTTGCTCTGTGTGGGCGGGGCTTGTTTTGTGTGGGCGGGGCTGGCTGAGGGGCGGGGCTGGCTGAGGGGCGGGCTGGCTGAGGGGCGGGCTGGCTGAGGGGAGAGCCCGGCTGAGGGGCGGGCTGGCTGAGGGGAGAGCCCGGCTGAGGGGAGAGCCCGGCTGAGGGGCAGGCTGGCTGAGGGGAGAGCCCGGCTGAGGGGCGGGCTCGGTGGGTGTCTGTGTCAGGCTCCTGGCTCCCTCCCCTTCCCATCCGCACCGCCTGCCCTCCGTTCCGCGGAGCGGCTTTGAATGCGTTTTCCACATCACAGACTCCCGGGAGATTTCAGGCGCTGATGAGGGAAGAGCCCCAGCGGCCTGAGCCTCCCGTCATGGAACCACAGAATGGCCGGGGTTGCTAGGGACTTTGAAGCTCACCTGGTTCCAGCGCTACTGCCATGGGCAGGGACACCTTTCACTAGACCAGGTTGCACAGAGCCCAAGCCGTCCTGGCCTTGAACACCTCACAGGGATCGGGGGGTATCCACGGCAATTCTACCAGTGACTTCACCACCCTCACAGTGAAGAGCTTCCTCCCAATATCTAATCTAAACCTACTCTCTTTAGTTTGAGGCCATTCCCCTTTGTCCTGTCACTACCACTCCGTGCTCTTGTAAATAAAGTCCCTCTCCATCTTTCCTGTAGGCTCCCTTCAGGTACGGGAAGGCCACTATCAGGTTATCCCAAAGCCTTCTCTTTTCCAGACGGAACAATCCCAATTCTCTCAGCCTTTCCTCATAGGAGAGGTGGTACACCACGTAATCATCTTGGTAGCCTCCTCTGCACTCGCTCCAACAGGTCCATGTCCTTCGTGGGCTGGGAACCCCAGAGCTGAACACAGTACTTCAGGCGGGGTATCACCACAACAGAGAAGACAGTGTCCTTGGGGACTGTCGCTTCTCATACAGGGCTGATGCAGAAATTTATGGGATGGATTAAAATTAAATCTCTTGGGCACTACAAGGCACCAGCTCAGGGGACACATGTGGTGGTCTGACGCTGTGTCTCTACCATCAGCACTGATCACTTTGCCTCACTAAAGCAGTAGCATCTGCTTTCTGCCAGGCATGGCAGGCCCGGGCAGGCCCCCAGTTCTGCATGAATGGCCTGTCCCGATGGGCTACAGCCCCAGGCTGACCCTGAGCAGAGACACAGGTTTCTAGCATGAAATGAGCTTGGAAATAGACCTGGGCCCGAGGCTGTCTGCATTAGCACGTTCAGCTTTGGGCACCTTCAGTGCAGCTCCCGGGTTTGCTGGGGGGGTGGCTGTGCATTCCCACCAGCTGTGTAGTGTCCTTGACTCATCCCCAACCAGCTCAGACCATGACTGTGCTGGAGTGACAGTGCTGGGAAGCCTCCTTCTGCCTCCCATGCACTCTGGAAACAACCAGCTTGAAAACCATCTCGCTGAGCACACATGCACCACACTGTGGGAACAGGGCTGCAATATGAGGCTCCCATTTTCAGGCCGAGGACATTTGTGCTTGATCCCACAGTGCTGCCCATCCTAGAACAACCACCCCAGGCTGGCACAGGGAGGAGCAGAGGGCACCAGCTCAGCAGGTGCCTGCAGGGATGAACGGTGTGGATGCTCAGTGTGTGCTGCAGGGGTTGCCTGTGACATCCCCCAAGAGGATGCTCAGGGTCCATCCACAGGACACCAGGTCTGCTGCTGGTGTGACTTTGTGTGACTTAAGACACTGCACCAGAAAAGCATCCCAGCATGTACATTTCTTATAAAATTACAAAACTGGCATTGGAGCTTTGCTAGACTCACCTAGGTTAGCAAAATTACGGCAAAATGTTGTCTTATTTGCCTTAGGAAGTTTGGTGCCTTTACCCATATGAAATACAGAGAAACAAACTAAAACGTAAAGTCTAAACCTGTTGCATTCAGTTTTTCTAGTATGCTTATATTAATAAATTTTATTTCAAGTCAGGGAAGTAATTTAAAGCAATATACTTCTGTCCCCTTCTACTGGCATGGCTACCTCCATGTTAACTTTTTTCTGGTGTATGATCACAGACCTTACCAAAATATTTCCAACAGGATAACTTTCTTAGTGACAGGCAGCTTTTGGTCAAAATGCAAACCATCATACCAACCATTTTTTTCTGGGTAACAAACTTAGGTCTTGACAGATCAGTTTAAGCACCTAAATTAACATCTAAACTTCTAACACTGAGATAAAGATGAGATAAACATAGGTTAGAAAAAATGTTACCCAACTTAAGTGGAGCTGAAATATCCCAAATGAAACCCAGAAATTGGTCCATCTCTAAAGGTAAAGTTCTTTGGGAATAATGTCTATATGAAGCACATAAATGATGTATGTAATACGTAAATAATAATAAAAAATGTTACAGTCTGATGTGTCTCTATAGTCAAATTTCTTTTATTGAAACAAAAAAATTTCTATCCCTTTACAGAGTATAATTAAATCAATTTTGAAGTCTACTTCAAATTTTTCTTTTCTTTGGTGACTGAAAAGTAAACTCTATTCTATGTCTCTTTGTTTCCCTGTTCCTCTTTTTCCCCTTGTCCTAGCCCTCAGGTGCATTGCTGTTATTCCCCATCAAACTGTGACTTTGCTTTTAACTATTTATACTTTTGCTCAGTTGTTTCTGGTCTGGTGAATCATTTGTCTTTTTTTGCTTGTTGAAATTCCTGGCAAGGGAATATAAAGCTCGTGGGCCTCGTGAAGTCCTCAGTACCATTCCTTTTGACTATTCCATGTTTTATGTTACCTTGCAAGATTTGGGAGCCATGCACTGCTCCGGGAGAGGGAGCTGTTTCCAAGGGTACCCTTGCAACCTCCGCTCAGGTAGGGAGAGAACACAGTACTTTCCTTAGCAGTTTATAAAACTAGCTTTTTCCAGTAATGTACTTTTAAAAATCTCTGCATTTCCAAAAGAACTTTCTGGCAGATGCTTTTGGCATTGGACCCCAGATTCTGCCCCTAAATCTAGGTGGAGTAAATATTGGGGCAGAGGCGATGGGAATACATGCAGAAGTGGGCACTACTGTCTCTCAACCCCAAATCTCCATTCTGTGGAGGCCTCTCCTGGTGGTCTGTGGTCATAAAAGGTCCTTTATAAAGACAAAGGGCCACTGCAAGTCAGATGAAAATTACACTAGAAGAAAGAAAAGGCTTTGGCCCTACCAAAATTCCTTAAACAATGTTATACAGCCAATATTTTGTTTAAAAACAGCAGCTGGGAGTGAATGGGCCATGACAGCAGTTGTTTGGGAATTAAGGACTGGGGTAAGGCACATCAGGCAGAGTTTGGCACCCAGGCACCCTCAGCAGGGGATCTGGAGCTCCCCTCCACAATGAGGCCGTGATACAGCAGAAATAAAAGAAAGGCAGGGAAGCAGCAGACAATGTCTCCATCTCCAACAAACAAGTCTCAAGGTGGAGAGATCCAGGGAGCAGCTGGCAACCTCAGGAAAAGCAGTGTTACTTCTCCCAGCACTAATAGCAGGCACTGGGATGTCATCCAGCCCCTCTGCCTGCCCCACCATGCTCAGCCAGGAAGGTTAACTCCTTCTCAGGCTGAGTCAGGTATTATTTTGGCTCAGGGGCTTTGTGGGCTGATGCTCAGTTTGGCTGTGAAGATGCAGGGAATGCAGAGTTACTTGGGGAATGCAGGACCATTCCTCCTCCCCTACTGCTTCTTTCACCCTGGCCTTACTCTGTGCTTGCCTAGTGAGAGGGCAGGAGTGGGGTTTCCAACATGGAGAGAGAACTTAGTCCAGAGAGCAGTGATCTTGAAGTTCTTTCACCACTTTCCCCACTAAAATGCTGTCAAGGTTGTGTAAGAAAGCACCAGTTAGAGGTATGAATTAGGAGAGTGGAAGCACTGTGAGAAAAGTCACTGGTGGAGCACTGATATGTCCCAAAAATTAGAAAGCCATTTCATCATTTTGGGTGAATGAAACCAACTCATTGTATCTAGGAAAGGGAAGTCAGGGAAGCTCCTGCAGCAGCACTGACATCAATGCCAGCGTATCAGCAAACAAGCTTTGGTGCCTGGATTAAGCATACCTGAGGAGAGACAAGCAAGTTCATGGGTTTTCCCTCACAGCTGGAGCTGGCCAGTTTCACCCATGGTATCTCTTGCAGTAGTTTGGCTGCAAGGAGTCAGCACTGGACATACTGCAGATATGGTCTCATCCACATAGCATGCCTTCTGTGGAGAAATCCCAAAGCAACTTTTTCTCTGTGTTACAGAACCCCAAGCACCACCCCCACAAATGCAGTGGTAATAACATCATCAGCTTTCCTCATTGCTCATTGGAAAATCCAATGAAGAGTAAAATGAGGTACCAAGAGAACAGGTATGTGTGCTAATTACATGTGCTGTTGTAGACAGTGTATAGTTAACTGAGAGAAAAGGTTGGAAAGAGAAAGAGAAGAATGAGAAAAAAATCATTCTGAAGTCTGAAAAATGAGCGGTACATGGGCACCCTATGGTACAGCCTGGGATGGATAATTCTGTTAAATTCTCTGAATTTCTGAGGTCTTTATAGAGCTGAAGTGGCAGCACAGCTGATGCTGAGAGAAAATGGGGATCACTCTGGCAGCCAGGGATACAAAGGAACATCTGAATTTGTACCCCTGCTTAGCACCTTTCCCTGAGTGTCAGTAGGCAATGGTAGAACTCAGGACTTGCTCCTTGTCAGAGCTGCCAGGTGTCTGAGATGGTAACAGGTACTGACTCGATACCATGAAAGCTCCAGGAAATGCTGTGTGGTGTTGTGGTTAGCACAGGCTTTTCCCATGAGAATTTTCTTGTGTTTTGTAAATAAAGATAAAATTTGGATGTCATTGGAACAGTGTCCCAGAACTTGGACGGTGCAAGCCTGGCCAATCAGGCCTGGGGAAGGCTTCTAACCGACCAATCTGAGTGACTTTTGAATACTCTATATATATGATGAAATCAAAACAATAAAGGTCTTTCCTTCTTGCCACTGAGAACTGGTACCTTCATTACTCTGCTAGCTGCTCAACAGCGACATGGTGTGAATCAGAAGGCTTTCAAATTGTAACCTCTGGTAAAGCTGCTGCAAGAGGGTCAGTGTGTCCACAGCCATCCTTCAGGTGCCACAGGTCACATGCTAACCCTGAACAACAAGATTCAATTCAAAAAAGCAAACTGATCTTTTGACAAACTAGGCCTATATCTTTATTTTACCAACATGAACAGAATATACTATTTTTATAGGATGAAACTATGCAAAAATACAGTCCCACTTTGATTTATAGTCTGGTCAAGTCTCTGCAAAATTACACAACAACATTGTGTGAGCACCTGCAGCCATTATACTCTACTTTTGCACATCAGGGCTATTAAAAGTGACAGATTGTGTTCTCTGATAATCATTGCATTTACAGCAGATGCAAACATGTTCATCTGATTTTCACAGGGTCGTGCACTGAACTATCCCCTGTATTGTCAGGCAGACAAATACAGCTCTTTTTTTCAGATCACTGGGAGTTTGGAATGCCAGGAAGGCACAGGTTCACTAGATCTGAATGAGAATCCTCGGCCACCCTTGCAGCAGCTTTACTATGAGAAAGGAGGGAAAGAAAGAAAGGAGTTGTGGAGGAAAATGGGTCAAGTGCAGAGAGGTTATCTCATTAGGGTACAGGGAAAACCTTGAGTACTGCCTATTGTGAATACCTGGATATCTGCAGACCTAGATAGATTTTCAGCCAGTAAAAGCATGATAAGAAGTATGTGTGTATGCACATACAAATATATACATTTATAAATACATACATTCGTATACCTGTATGTGTAGCCAGCTTAAATACGGTGCCAGCACAATGAGAAACTGCATTTTCTAAGGGCCAAATTGTGCAGAAATCCACATGAAGTAATTACTAAAGATAGTAATTAGTTTGATGAGAAAATCTTCAGATTCCAGGAAATTACAAGGCATGTACTAGGAGCTAAGTTTCAAGGTCATTGCTATCCCAGGCCAAAAAAAAAAAAAAGCCATTTCAGAAGGCAGATCTCTGCAGGTCATAAATCAGCATCACAGAACAGCCTTCAATGGAGCTACAAATATTTGGATCAGTGGAGCATTTGGCCTGAATTACTTGACACAATAAACAATTTCAAGTATTTTATTACTTGTTTAGGTATTGGTTGTTCTGTACAGAATAGACAAATATCTGAGAAAAGGGATCACAAAAAAGAAAACTCTTGATTAATATAATGTTTTGAAATGTCTCTGGGATTTGGAATGTCCCAGGATTTGGGACTATCAGAAAATAGATATAAATTTAATATCTGCAGTAGGAATATCTAAAATATTTAAAACTTTCAACAGCTAGTGAGCTCTGGAATGAGTGCAACAAGTTTGCTCATGTAGTACTGGCCTGGAGAACTTAAAAATTTCCAGGGCCTTAGAGAAATCTTTGTGAAGCTTGCTTTTGGAAGTGTACAGCTGATTGTATATAAGTGGTCATAGGTACTTTTTGCTTAACCTCTGGAAATACAGCTATCCCTGAACACTCATAGTTTACATTTAATTTCCCAATTATTATTCCTGAATAAAATAGGTTTCCTTTGTAAAAATAACTAGTTCAATATAATTTTTTTGTTTAGGTGCTGTTAAAAGGGGTTTTTTTTTTAGCTGCTTTGGTACTGCCTTCATTTGGGGCAGTATCAGTGTGGTTCAGATTAGAGGAGGCAGAGAATCTGTGGAGAGGCGCCCTGCCCAGGGAAGGGCACGGGATGGGAAGCCTACTAAGGATTTTCATCTGCCAGCATCACGCTGCAGCCACTGGATCACTTGCAGTAATTTCTTTGTGACTCTGTACAAGCTCTGTACAATCCTGTGCTCCTAGCAGTTAGGAGAGTGGCAGAGAGGCAGCTTGTCATTATCCCATGGGAATGTTGGTGCTCAACGCTCTGCAGAGGGCACACTTTGTCCAAGCCTGTCCTGGTCTGTGGCAATCCAGCTCACACCCTGAGATGCAGCCTTGTCCCACCTAGCCCTACCTGTGTCCAGCTCCAGCACTGGCTCTGTTGTGTCCAGCCTTCCTCCTGGAAAGATGCAACTTATCTTTCACTTGTGGGAGAAGGGAAGACGATGACATTGTTATCTAGTGTTTGTGGGAGTCACCTGCCAAACAGCCCTTGGGTTCTCATTTCTATTTCTGTATCCCATCCAAGGCCTATTAAAGAACATGAAGTACAGAGCAGCCCCGTGCTGAGCCTTGCTGCCAATACATGCTCACATGTGTTCCCTCTCTCTGGCCTTGTAAACCTTGAATTCCTTTCACTGCCGTTTAAGATGGATGGTAGGTGCACTCTGCCCTTTGGTTAGGACACAGAGGGAAGCAGGTACAAAACTCAGCAGGCAAGATAATTAACTGAATGTAGCCTTCCCTCTTCTATTTTCCTCAGTGCCCAGTGTTTGATGAGCCTGTCCTGGTGGCCCATCCTCCTTACTTTGTTCTCTGAAAGATCACAGAAGAAAGGTGGGATATCAGGTGGGTATGTTTCTTGGCACATCAGGCTTCCTCAGCTGTCAGTACTGCTTCACAGTCACAGACAATTCTACTTTCCTCCCTGTGGCAGCAGAGCAGAGGGATGCCTGATGTCTTCATCTATGCCATACTGGGAACCCCCATGTGCTGTGTAGGGAACTGACCCCACTCCCACCACAGCAGTCAGGAGTTCACACCAGCAGCATGGATGTTAAATATTTCTGAAATTACTTTTTAAGTTGCTAAGCCTTGCACTTCTGCTTTTGTTGTCACAGTGCAACACGTTTTGCTAATACTAGTTACCACTATTTCAGTGTCTACTGTCTCATAGAAGTCTTAGCCACAGAGAAATCTAGAGAGCTTACAGTGGACTTTTTTTCCTGTTGTTTTTTAAAAGCATCCTGAAAATTAACTTAAACTGAGGAAGGAGAAACTATTGCAGAAATTATCTGAGTTATTGTTACTGCTCTACCTTGGCTGTGGAACATCACAAACCCTGGACAAATATCCAAAGATAATATGATTTGTGTGGATAAGTTTCTAGGTGGATAAAAAATGTTCATTTAGAAGAATGCGTGATTAGTCTAAATTTGACATAATCAAATATGTGTTGGGTGCAATAAATACATTATCTGCTTATGCAAGCAACTGTGTGGCAAAGATTCTTCGTTCTTTTTCTCTGGGAAGTTTTTAGGCCACCTCAACTTTCCTGGACATCTGCTGATTTGCCTATATGCAAATATAACAATCGTGTTACCTTTATTTTACCTTTCAGGCTGGTGGTAAGGATGTTACAGGTGGCTGCTGAGCCCCGAGGACTCTGCAAGTCAGGTATTCCTTCTCGCCTCCGAGCTGCTGAGACCCCAGAGGTCCGTCTCTCCCAGTGCCACGGGTGCATCCTGCAGCTGTCCCTGTGTGCAGGGAGGGCTGGCAGCCAGGCTGTGGCTCCTGTGTGTGTAGGAGCACAGCTCCCCGGGATGCCCACACCACTTACACCGTCAGTGCAGATAACCCAGCCCTGCTGCTCCTCTCCCCTTGTCTGGGCTGGAGTTCCCTACAGAAACCTCACACCCTCAGGCTCAGCTTCTCAGGTTCAGCCACATTCACACACCGCCAAACATCGCCGTGGCCTCCAAGTCCGTCTAATACCCCCGGCGCAGGTCTGAACCCTCTTGCCCTGCCTACGGGTCTCCTCTACTCGATGCTAACGTGGCTCAAAGCTTGCTAGCGAGGTTTACGTGCACACCGCAGGGTTAAACTCTGGGGCACACGGACCTGCAGTCCCTTCCCGCCTGCTGCCACTCACACCTTGTGGCATCCGCGCACAGCGCAGAAATCCGCCCCGGGGCAGGGACGGCCGCGGCAGCGGCCCGGGCTGAGTGCCAGAGGAGTGTTTAAGGCTCCATCGCCGGGGTCGCTCCGCCGCCTCCGTCGGTCGGTGCTGCCCGGTGGCCGCGCCAGCCGCGCCTCGCCCCGACCCGACCCGACCCGGCCGTCGGAGCGGCTGCAGAGCCCCTGCTCCACCATGGGCTGCTCCAGCAGCGCCCGCAGCCGCCCTCAGGAGCCGCCGCCGCTGCGGGGTGAGCGGGGCCGGGGGAGCCGGGCGGGGACTGCCCGCGGAGCTCTCTGGGGTGCAGGGTCGCGCTGTTCTCAGGGTGATCCCGTCCCGTCCCGTCCCGTCGCGGGGAAGGCGCCGCGGTTGCGCGTCCCGCAAAAACCCCGCTGGGGCAGAAGCTCATCGGGCTTTTCTCGGCTTTTAATTCTGTCCGCGCAGTGGAGGGAACTGCGCCGCGTGAGTGATGGCTTCGAAACTTGTGTTTCTTGTGAATGAATGCCTAAGTCCCTTCAGGTCCGCAGGTTTTTTTTTTTGTTTGTTTAATTTCCAGACAGGTCCTGCTGTTGGTCTTTTTGTGTAGTACCTTATCAGTCTGGTGCCTTTCTTTCTCCCTTTAAAATAATAGTGAACTAGCAATACCTGACCTTATTATCCTTCCTTTTTCTTACAAAATCCACCCTGACATAGTGTGCAACATCGGCAATGTTCCTGTAGTTTTAATTGGCTCAAGTCACAGCAGACTAATTTTGTGAGCAAAGTATATTTGTAGGATGTTCTATAAGAATATCCTTGTTCTTCAGTGGAAGTAAAACAAAACTTTGTCTCCATATTCACAACATTTAGCTCTTTGCTCCAAGGAAGGTTAGGTAACACTTCTCTAAGAACAGAAAGATACGTCTTGAAGGCAGATGCAGAAAAGTTGTTTGCATTTCATTTTACTGCATTTCTTTCCTATATTTTTGAGTTAAGATCTGTTATTGTTACTCTGCCTGCAGCATCCATGTTTTTTGTATGGGTTTATATATTGTGTGTTGTCTTGTGGTGCTGTGGTTTTTGACTGCAGAGAGGAGAGCAGGTTGTGTGGGCTGAGTGTTGTCTGTGCCACTGCAGAGCAAGCACACATCTGCAAAAAGGATCAGCAGAAACCCTTTATAGTGTACCTGCTGTCTCGTTGACCTGGTCAATCTACTAATTCCTCTGCCTTTCCATCCTCCACTGAAAGATACCCGCTCAGGACCACTGAAGCGCTCAAGGAAGCAGCCAAAATAATTTATTCTGAGTACTTTTTCTGTATAAAGGCATGTTCATGGCAGGATAGGTTATGAAATGTACTAAATACATACACTAATGTCGTGGTAAGGATGACGTGTCGTTAGCACTTACAGCTGAAACAGCTGCATTAATTGGGCAATTACCAACCAGATACGTTAACAATTTTCTAATTTAATAAGAAAAGAGAATTTGAAAAAAAAAACTTCTCTAAATATGTTAATAGAGGGAAATGTGTTTAATATCCTTCTGTTGATGTGTAAGTCACAAAACTTTGAGGGTTTTCCAAAAGGAAAGAAAGAAGGCAAAGGGAAAATACTGTAGCCATGGCTCACTTACATTCACTGTGTTTTTCATTGTTTCTCCAGCTGAAATTGTCTACAGCAGGGAAAATAAAAGTTTTAAATTTAAAAATAAAGCAAAACTAGAAGGAATCCTAGGAATGTTGACGGCCACATGATGTTCATTCTTCTTCAGGATAAAGGTATTGAACAGATTACTGAGAGGATTTATTTTTTCCATATTAGGGAATTCTTTGCATTTCAGATGAGAGCAGAGGAATGCTTTCCAGGCTTTCCAGCAGTGCAGATCTTGTGTTATATGGCAGTATTTTATAATCCAATTTATATCAAACATTTTGATGAAGAGAGGGTAGCTGGAAGTTATAGGGCTAATGTTTATAGGAGCTGCAGGAGATTCCTAGTAATCCTAGTGATTCCTAGTAATAATACATTTGAATTGTTTCCTTTACTGCTAACATGAATTAAAAACTTTGTGTAACATGCTAATTTTCATGGCTCATTTGTTTCTGTCTATAGGTTTTAAATACTCCCTGTCCATCTGGCACTGAGCAAGGTGAAGGCATGAAAAGTGTCTAAAGGGATGAAAAATAAAAATGTGAAAAGATAAATGTCTGGTCTCTGAGCATACATTGTGTTCTTAATCACTGCTTAGAGTAGCTTAAGTTTAAGATTTACTCACTCTTTTCTGACTGGGTATCTGTTTCACCTTGAGCTTCATTTTAGGAAAAGGAGTGCCTGGAAGACAAGGTGTGATAGAGATCTAGAGAAGGTAATCAGGGAAATATATTAGCTATTTCTCATAACTCAAGAACTGCCACTTGATGAAATGATGAGCAGCAGGCTTAAAACCAGCCAGGATGTGTTTTACAGGGGATGTAAGCGGGCTGCAGCCCTCATTGCCATTGGTCATAGTGGAGATTGAGTGTAAACAGATTGAAAAGGGCTTGAACAGGTTGACAGAGGAATTCCACTGATGAACTGACACTCAGCCCTGTGGGCTGGGACCCTCTGCCCTTTCCCCTGCCGCTCAGCAGCTGTCGGAGGCAGGGTTCTGCCCTGGGAGGGGGTCTGTGGTCCAAAACACATAGCTGACTTTACCTCTTGTTGTTTGAGTTGCATTATAAATTGCCATACTACTGTGGATTTGGAGGGGTTGGTTGGAACTTGGATGGTTTTACAGTTCCTGGGACAAATGAGATTTTATCTGTCTCATAGTAAAAGTGGCTTTCTGTCTGTCTCAACAGTCCAGATTCCCAGTTCTTGCTCTTTTTCTATCTTAGCCATCCTTCCCAGGGTCTGTAGGCACATGCTGACCAGGTGACACTTGCTGGGGAGTTGTTTTGTTTGAATGTCTCAAAAGAACCATAAAGTTACTTTAAGAGCAGCAGTATTCAAGCAGATGTTTTAAGAGCAGGGTATATTGCCATTTTTTTTTCTGATCATCTGTGTCTCTATGAACATATATAGATGTGTTCATCTATGAACAGTATCATATGGTCCTGCTTACTGGCTTTGACACTGCAATCATAATTTTCTGAGAAAATACAGTTTTCCAGTTTTGTAATTATTATATAAACAGATTTCATGCATGAATTACCAGGTGTTTGTTTCATCCTGGCATTCTTTAGGAAAAGGTTAAGTACAAGATCTTGTCAAACTGAATTTAATTAGAATGTTAGTAAGTCAGTCTGATAGGTAGGTATAGCTTATTTTGAGTCTTCAGCTTTTATCCTTAAATACCTGTCAAAGCAATTTTGTCAGTTCTTTATTCATAAATTTTTTCTGCCAAAACCCATTGCTTTACTAGCCAGTAAGCTGATGAAAGATTAAAGAAGAGGAAGTTTTAATTTGCTTAGGCTTCTTGTTGTTGAATTTTTTATTAGACAAATCATACTATGAATGGTAGTTTAGTACTGAAAAAGACAGACAAAGTGGTTTTTGTTTAAGAAGTGAGCACTGCTCATCCTCTGGGCTTTTATTCAGCCAACTGGAAGGTACCACCAGAACTTCTCACATGTAGCCCAGGACAGCAACTCCCTCACACTCCCCACGTTGATCCTGTGATTGGTTTGGGACAGGAAAAGGTGCTCCCTTGCAGTGTCACATCACCAGCAAACCACCTGCACGCTTCAGATTCATAAGGCAAAATGTTATAGAACAATGAGTTGCAAAAAGGTCCACTCTCTTCATATAAAAATATATTGTATACTTCAAATGAAAACTTTTTTTTAATGTGAGAGAGCACCATCCTCTACTGGATATGTGTGGATATGTGCAGCAGACCTGTGAGGGAGAATTATCCATAGCCAGGAGGGAGCTCTGTGACAGGTAGTGCTTGTGTGGTTCACTGCGGGTTTAGTTGTCATCCAGCCCACTCACTAATTATCTGTAATTTTCTTTTTTCTTTCCTTGTAACTAAAAGCATCGTCAGGTGCAAACACCCCGACTGTAGATGATCATGAAACTGTAGCTAACCAAACCCAGGTGGACCAAATGGAGAATGTGAGCCTTGCCTCTGAGGAGACCAGCCCAGGCGAGCACCTGCCAGGAGAGGAGGCTCCAGCCATGATCCTGGTAGTGGAGGGGAAGACGGATTTGGTCAGTAAGAGGGAGGAGCCGGAGGGCACTGAGCCCCTGCCTGCAGGAGAAGAGGAGAGCTCTGAGCTGCCCTCTGTGTGGCGAGAGGAGAGCAGGGGACCTTCACCACCAGCACCGGGAGAAGATGCTGAGGCACCATCACCAGGACCAGCAGAGGACAGTGGGCTGGTAGAGGGCAGTGACACCTCTCTAGTGGAAGTTGTCGAGAAAGTACACATTACTGAAGAGGACCACCTCATTGAGGGTAATATTTGTGCTTTCATAAATTCAGGAAACCAAAATTTGTCTCCAGGGAGTTCTGCATGGGTCCTTTTGACTTTACTAAGAGCCTCAAATGAGTTTCTGGAGTCACAATTTGGTCCAGAGAGTCTGTACAATGTAAGGCATAGAAGAATGTGGCTGGGGAAGCCTCAGGTTTACAAGTCCAAGCTGTAATAAATTTATTTAGCATTTCCATCTTTGCTACTTCATTTCATATCCTTTCTGTTCTTAGCAGGTAAATGTCCCACCATACTCCTCATTTAAAACACTGTGTCGCTGGGTAGCTCACGTTCCTCTTAATATTTGCACAGCCCAAAGGCTGGATTCCTTAGTCACATGTGTTAATTATAAAGCAACTGTCCTTGCACACATAAAGCTGAAGGGTGCACGCTTGGATTTAGAAGAAAAAGCATCTCTTTGAAGCCTGCTTGGCATATCCAGTCTGTCCTAGAAGCTTGGCTACAAGACAAGCAGAGTAGAAGTAGTAGTGGAGAGACATAAGGCTGTCTTTCTAGAAATGCTCAGAGATCACTGGGTGGATAGAGAGGCTGTGAGGAAGCAGTGGTGTCTGAGATGGCAGCTCTTTCCAAGTGCTGTGGAGGGACCTTTAGCAGGAGGTTCACTCCTTCCTGGAAATTGCAGGCTATGCTCATCCTTCAGGTAGTGCCCAGAGGACCTGGACTGTACATGAAGAAGATGAGCACGTCACAGGAGGAATCAGTTTTCTCCTAAATGATACAAAGTAGCTCAGTACAGAATCAGATGTGTCCTGGGGTAGCTCTTCTTCAGGGAATAGCCAGGCGAAGCGCATGAAGAGTATTTCTCGGTTTCCTCACTCCACATTTGCCTGGAAGAAGTGCAAGGTGCAGAAGGGCTGATCTGTGTGAAGTTCAGAGCCAGTTACACACTATCACTAGCCCCGTGGCTTTGCTCTGTATGTCTTTAACTGGCCATATGAATAGAGATCACTCTTTGCATCCCACTAGCTGAGCATGGTGGTTGGATTGCTTTGTCCTCTCCTGTGTCTCTTCATGAAAGAATTTTGTCTCCTACATAAAATGGGCATCTATCCTTTGGAATAAAGCCTCATTTTATGTAAGCAATAAATGACAGGTTGCTCACCTGTTAAACGCGTCTTGCCCAGCTGCAAACTCCAGTTTCATTATTCACCATTTCTAAGCCTCAGGGCATTGCTGGAGGCAGAGCAGCATGCCCTGCACCTTGTGCTGTCACCTCTTGTCAGTGGAAACATGTTCACAGTTGTCTGTTTGGCTGAAGATGAGTTGTGGGGCTTTAAGCACCAAGCGATGCGTGCAGGCCAGGTGGACAAAGCGTTCAGGGAAAAGAGTTTTGCTCCTATTACTTCCAAGGTAGAAGTAATATCTTAACTTGTATGCATTCTCTTTCTGTGAGGCATCTGATGAAGAAGGGATTTTCTACTTTTATGCTATGGTACATATGATACTTAGCATTTGTTTTGCTTTCCTTTATGCTTTCATAGCTACGTGAGGAAATGAGTTAGGCAGCAGCTTCCCCGGGAAGGCAGAGTTTTAGCCGGACTTGCACATTACCATGTTTTCTATTTCTGTTTTGTTCCAATTGCAAATAAAACATATATGAAATAAAATCCAGGAAAAATAATTTGAACAGAAATAGTACTCATGATTTCCTTTGGATAAAGCATCAAGGGGGTTTTGTGAAAGCATTAGGAGAACCTCATGCACATGAGGCAACATATAGCTGGATGATGAAAAGTTTGGGATCATCCTGTTTGTTCTCTGTGGGTTAATTCAGGGGGTACCTTGGTAAGGGGCATTGGAGGGCTGACAAATGAAAATCAGGTCTACAGAAAAGAGCTGGGGCACTTGGTGCTTTTCTCAGTGGATCCTAATTTGATCTCCATGGTTACCATTCCCAGGTGAGACGGGAGAACAGGTGGAAACTGAGCTGCTCAGTGAGACAGTAAGTGAAGGGCCTGAAACAAAAGAAGAAGAAACAGGAGAAGCTGTGGATAGTGCAGCAGCGACAGAGATAGGTATGTTGACAGAGGAGGGAAGGACCACATGGGTTATTGTTTAAGAGACAGCAAAGACTGTGCTGTCCTTAATGAGCATATCTTGTTATTTCCCAGTAGGCATACAGCTGCTTTCTGCATTTTTACACAAGAGAGAGTGATAAATACTTTACATTAAAAGACATTTTTGGAAGCAATCAATTGGAAGTCATGCTTTTTACATCGGTCATCTTTATATAATATATGAGCCTTACCAGTCATAAATTATCCCTCTTTGGGAAGAAAGATAGACGGTAACATGCAGTCTTGGAAAATAAAAACCTTTGTTAAAATCATGACTCTGCTCATTATTACTTGCAGGCTTGTTATTGTAAACTAAGCCTTAATGCTGCTTTGTGATTTCCATTCTATGCCAGTCATTTTAGATGTCCTTGTTCTCCTTATCAGCTGAAATCAGCAGCTGTGGTGAAAGCACATTGCACAGCATATTCAGTCACATGGTGGGAAGGAAAAGTCACAGGCCAAATAAAGTTCTTCTGGAAAACTGTCACACCAGTGAAGAGAAAAATTCAAGGGGATAAGATTATCCCACTGGCAGACTTTGAGATTATAGTCAGAACTCTGTCACCACGGTCCTTCTGCAAAAGTTATTTTTTCTTCTTCCTCCACATTCACTAAGAACCTCACACTTGAGTCTATCATGTAAGGTGTTCACATGCCCAGAAACCAGAATTAGAATCATATTTAGGTTGGAAAAGACCTCTGAGATCATTGAGTCCAACTGTTAACCCAGCACCGCCAGGTCCATCACTAAATCCTGTCCCTAAGTGCCACATCACACATTTTTTGAATGCTTTTGGGGATGATGATTCCACCACAGGTTACACTATGGTATTGCTGGAATGTGGAAAAGGATGAGAAGGCAATACAGACAACTCCTCCTTTACCCCAGTGAATGTTATTGCAATGACTGAAACCACCTTTTCCCTCTCCCCTCCCTCCTAATCACTGGCCTACACAGCCATACTTGAAATCTCTCTGGGCTAGTGAGTATTTCTGTAATTCAGAAGAGAATAGTTTCAGCAGAAAGGGTGGTAGATACCTTACACCAGTACCTTTCATGACTTCCAAAGGAACCTCTTGCACCTGGAGTGAGCAGTCTTTGGTTCCTTCCCAGTGCTAATATGTGTCATGGCCTTAGGGCTGACGGCAGCAAGCCACTGTGTTGCACTGCTGCTTATGCTTCTGCTAGAGGACTAAGAAAAATGGTTTTTAGCACAAGTACTGCAGTCTGTAAAACAAGTAGGGTGATGGTCAAGCAGTTAGGTCAAAGCTTATGTGCCTTTATGACCTTGTGATTTCCCAAGTAAAATCGGATCAGCAGTGATTAAAAAAATGCACACCTCCCTTTAATTTTCGTGTTTGACAGTTGCTCATCTTTATAAAGATTATTACTTTCTAAGCTAGCCTGTGAAGACAAGCAATTGTTGGCCATTGACAACTGTTCTTTTGCAGGTTCTTTAAATTTATGCCAGATAGCTTTGCCTATGAAGTGAAAACAAGTTTAATCAATCAGCTTGTTTTTAATGTTGTGCTCCTTTGCTTTTGCAAAGAATCATCTCTCTGTGCTGTGAATTCAGCAAAGCACTTAACTTGATTCTAGGGAACCTCAAACAACATCTTCCTGCTCCTGAAGAGAATCACAGAAACGCTTGTGTTGGAATGGACCTTAAAGATCACTCAGTTTCAACCCTCCTGCCATGGGCGGGGATTCCACCCATTAGATCAGGTTGCTCAGGGCCCCATCCAATCTGGCCTTGAACATTTCCAGAAATTTCACCCTGGAATGATTACAGCTTTATTGAAACACTTCCTGCATTTGCCTGCTTTGAGAGTATTCTCCCCAGCTGTTTTGTAAGGGAGCAGAAAGAGCAGCTCTGCTTCAATGTCTGAAATGCATTTCAGATGATGGGAGTACACTGACACAGCTCAGAGAACAGCTGCAGGCAAGAGGAGCAAACAATGCTAAGAATGGAACAGTGACCATTTAAACCTGGGATTCTGTTGTGTAAGGGAGCAATACTTCCATCTTGAAAGGATATTGAAGAAATAAAGCAAGATTCTGGGCAGGGAAGCAAGACTGCTTAAGGGAATGGAAACATTCTTACTTTGAGAGACATCAAAAACATTCAGAGCTTTGTCTCTAAGAGGGTATGACTAAGAGGATACAAGCTGCTCCAAGTCCAAAAAAAACATAGTACTCCAAAGGTAGCCAATGTCCATCTATGAACAAGGGAATGCTCAGTGACATGCTAAGTGTATTGAATTTGAAATAATTAAAGGGAGTTGGGTTTTTTTCATGTTATACTAACAATCTCCATGCAAATTAACTGTTAGACTTTTAGTCACAGAGAGTCACTGCAGTTGGATGTCTTTCAGTGGTCACCTTCATTCCCGTGCAAATTTCCCACCTTTCATGTGTTCTCTACCCACCCTCATGGTGGTAGGGTAGTTCCCACTATTCACTATGAGGAAGTCCCACATTCTCACATTTCCAACCTATCCTTGCAGGGTCTTCTTGCTGGGAAGGAAGTACTTGGAGCTGGGATGGCCTGACACTGTGAATTTAGCCAGTCATAACTTTGGGCACTATTCTTCAGCTGTCAAGGAAGCCAGTGAACCCCAAAGCTTCTCAGCTGCTGATGGCCAACAGTAGCTTCAGGAGCTGGATACAGCTCCTCAACCATACTTTGTCATGGAATAGCTGAGGTAGAAAAATACCTCTGGAGCTTGTCTAGTCCTACTCAAAAGCAGGAAAAGATTGTGCTGTTGGGTTTTGAATCCCCACAGATGGAGACTCCATCAGTTGTGGGCAGCCTATTCCCGTAAGTCAACTGTCCCTACAGAAAAAAATATCTTGCATTTAAATGTAATACTCTGTACTTCAACTTACACCCTTTGTCTCTTGTCCTTATTTAGGATTTAATGTCCATGTAATTCCTGCCTCTATGTCAAATCTGATTGGAATGATGTAGTGATTTC
Organism: Lichenostomus cassidix; assembly: GCF_008360975.1. NCBI lineage: Eukaryota > Metazoa > Chordata > Aves > Passeriformes > Meliphagidae > Lichenostomus > Lichenostomus cassidix. The sequence continues at coordinate 129,810,568 of NC_139482.1, forward strand.
AAAAGTTGTTGAGAAAAAAGGCAGCAGGGTGGGGAGAAGCAGGAGACTGTTGCAGTGAAACACAGAAGTGATGTTAATTTCTGTAACAGGAAGATTGAATGGGATGGGGAAAGAGGAAGCAGAAACAGTGGCTGCTTTTAGGTCCACACAGAAAATTCTTACAGATGTGGGAGAAGAGCAGATATCCCCTTCAGCCTGTGATGCTTCCAGGGAACTTTCACTTTGAGTTCCTGTAAGATTTAGTGACTGTCAAGTCATACCTTCAATTAATTGCTAAATTAATTTTTTCCATGTGTTTCAGAGACAGCTATTAACATGGAATAGAAGTTATGTCTCAATGAACATCCTCTTCTTGAGCCTGCTCTTCTGTCCACATGAACATTTTAAAATTTTATTGGGTTGGGAAAACAGAAAAGCTCTTATGGATTGAGCCACAAGCTGCAGACACATGAATAGGACGCATTAGAAAAAGTTTTATATAATACAGATTTTTTGAAGTCAAGCTGCCAAGACTTCAAGTGTTTGAAATACCTGAACTTTCACCTCTCTGCCACAGAGTGCCTTCTGTACACAGCAGGATAATTTTCCAACATCATTATGATCACTCCTTTTTCAATTAGGAGTTTTTCCCAGGTTCAGACAACTGACTTCAAATCTTTGAAACCTTCCACCAACATTAAGTAGGATAAAGAATAAGTGCAGCTTTTTTTCTTTCAATGACGACTGTATGTGGGCAGTTCCTCTGAGTGCCTGGACTACCAATGTATGGAGCTGTTAAATGTACAGCACACAGAGGACTGGGAGAGGAAAGTGCCCATTTACCAGGCTGTAACTCAATGCAGAGGTGAGTTTTCCAGAAAATAGAAGGTAACAGTGTGTAGTGTCCAGGACCCAAGTGTCTGTGTGCTGCTCACTCCCCATTTTTAAACATAAATTTATTGAAGGGATTGTATTACAATATATGTGATGACTTCTGCAGAAGCAGGGAGAAAAGGGCATTTTTAACTGAGTGGGATGTTTTAGGTGTGTGAATCCTAGAAGATAACTTCACAGCTGTTAACATTCATGGTCATTAACAACCTGTCTTTAGCTATGTAGCTCTCTTCATAAGCATTTGTGGCTTCTAAAATGGGTTTCTAAGAAAGAAAATACAAGCCTGTCTAAGAGACAAATATAAGCCTGTTCCCAAAGAGGTTATCTATTATATTTCCCTGTAGTGTTGTCCTCCTGGAGAAATATGCTATCAGGGACTGTTTGGGTTATTTTCCAAAATGCTAAATTATCATTTTGGAGATGAAGCTAAATGGCAATACTTTCAAACAAATTTCCTGTGAAAACAAGCCCTGAATATGATTTGTTTCACAGGTCAGATAAAGAGTAGAAATTTGTTCTGACGGTGAATGTTGCAGAATCACAGAATCTGTTTGGTTAGAAAACACCTCTAAGATATTTGAGTCCCAATGATATTTGATATTTGACTGAACACCAGCTTGTCAACAAGAGCATGGCAGTAAGTGCCATGTTCAGTCATTTCTTAAACACCTCCAAGGATGGTGACTCCACTACCTCCCTGGGCAGCTCATTCAAATGTTTAACAACCCTTTCTGTGAAGAAATTCCTCCTGGGTTCAGTCTGAACCTCTGCTGGCCTAGCTTGAGACTATGTCCTATGCAAAGGGTCTATATATAATATATTGCTGGGGACTGTGTGTACAAGATTGTCTGGCATAAGGACGGAGCACATGCAGAAAAGGTCAGTTACCTAAAAATGGCCAGCACAGCTCTTTTATTAGTTTTATTAGACAAAGGGACTTAACAAAAATCCTAACTGTCACCAGCAAATTATACAAATCCACTCTAAGAGATAGTTTTCTGCTGCACATACATGTCTGACTCCAGCTGACTCTGGTTTGTATTCAATAATCTGATTGATATCCTTGGCCCGTTAACCTTTTGTGTAAGCTGATACTACTTGCCTTAATCACTAAATCTAAGGTTTTCTGCTTAGCAGCACTCTTATGAACTTGTTATCTGCTTCATTTAATGTCAGCTTCCTGTAAGCAACACCATAAACTTTTAGAACCCAAATGCATACCTTTTCTTTAGGGATTTTTTGCTAGGTGGATGTCACTTTTAATTTATTTTTTAGTTTTTCTAGTCTTCTGCAATAGAGAAGATAAAAAGAGCAGGTAGTTCTATTAAAAAAATCCATTGACATTAAAGTGAGCCTTAAGAATTCAAACAGAAGTAGTCAATCTTTTTATCCCCATACACAAATCATTCCATGAAAAAAAGCCATGAAAAACAATGTACCTTTTTACCTCACTGCTCAGCTTCTTCAGGTCATTAAGCAAATGCAAATGGAAACAAGTAATATAAATCAGTCAGTGACTCAACAGTAGCAGCCTCTCTCAATCATCTTCATCCTTACATATTCTATAATCACAACAAATGAAATCTATTTTTCCTTTCCTAAAGAGGAAATATGATACTGTGTTAAAGGTGAAAACTTAGATCACCTAAATTATCACAATGTGCCTGCTAGATAAATGCTGGGCATCCTTACCTTGTGAATTTCATTGGGATCTAGCATTCATGGTCTGGGAGCTACCAAAGCCTATACTATGGGTAGGGACAAAGTGCCTGCAGTTATTTGCCTATGCAAACCTGGGACTACACAGAGGTTGCAAGGAGCAGAAACTGGTCTGTCAAAGAGCTTTCTCATGTTAGAGGCTGGGAAAAGGATAGGCTCTGATATTTGTGTTTACGGGATACACCTCCAGATCTAAAGCAACTTTTTTTTTAATACAGTCAAGCATTTTTGGTGATTGTTTTGTATTTTATCAAAACCTAAACAATCTTCAGCCCTCAACTTCATCCAAGGTAGAAGTAACCATTCCTCACTGCAGGGAGTGCTGGACAGGACACTTGAAAGAACAAACTTAATTTCCAAGCTAACAAGAAAGTTCTGGTAGAAAATTTTTCCTAATTCCCAATAAACACAGCCCTAGAAGAGGTAACATTTGCACCCTGTCAGCTCTGTGCAGACACATACGTGTGCTGTAGGATCTCAGAAGACAGCTGTCTGGCTGGGGTTGGCTCATTCACTCAATGAGGAACTGCATTTAGGTAAACACTGCAGCAAGAGCAAGTGGTGGTAGCAGAAGATTAAGGCAGTTTATGTGCTTTAAGAGATCAAAGTTTTTTTTAAAACTAGGTACTGACATATATTTTTGGCATTGTTTAATCTGTAGAAAATATAATCACTTGAAGAAAGAGTCTTACTAAAAGAAACACCTGGTAGAACATGCACATTTCAGTACTTTTTACATTGCTTTACTGTCACAGAAAAAGAAGACCTGTTTTGCTGTGTTATTTTAGTTATATGTGATAGAAACAAATTTTAAATGGTGAAATCAAGATGCCACAAGCTGATTTGCAGCTTTGTATTTTGCATGCAGCTCAGTCTAGCAAAGAAAAAAAAATCCACATTTAACTTACGTCTCTTTAAAACTGGATTTATTAAATGTCCATGTACTAAGTAATTTGTAAATCAAGAACTAAGAGATAGGCTTTTCATATTGGAGAATCATGGGTGTTAGCCTTTTTGTTTTAAATAATAGAATCAAATAATATAACTCTGCTTAAATAAAAGAAATGCTTTAAACTTCTCTGTGGAGGGCTGATTTTTTTTTTGAAAACTATTATGCTATAGCTGTAAATAAGAGAGTTTATTTCAGTCATTGTAGACTTCCTGTACCAGAAGAATACATACCAAGAAAATGTCTTGAATGGCTTTGATTAAAATATGTAGTCTAAAAACTACAACTGCCTTCACCTACAGAATCATGAAGATAAAAGTGAATTTCAGTCCCTAAGTTTTTGCAGAATGGCACCTACTTACTGATAAAAACACTTAAGGGAAGCAGTGTGTTCTGCCTTGTTAGCTGCATCCAGCATGCAACTTTTCCCAGGTATTTTATTTACATTTCAGCTTCAGACTGTCCCTTACTGTGGAAAACAATGGTGTATTCACTCTCCTCCTTCCACCGAAGTCTCCCAAGGAGTGCCATAAAGCGTGCACTTACATTGGCCACTGCGCAAGTCAGCATGGCAAAAAAATATCGAAACTGCCATCTAGTGTTGGGTTCGAGGCGGGCAGAGAAGCTGCGGGGCACGGGTAAGGAAGGCAGCGGGGAGCAATGTGAGCAGTAAGAAGGGATAACCACTGTGGTTATAAAAGGCTGAACTTAGCTCATGAACAAGACTATTGAAATCAGCTGATTTATGGTGAACTTGAACTAAATCTGCTACAAACCAGTGAAATAAATCCCAACGAAGTAATTATACATGAACAAAGCTGTAACAAAGAAACCTAAATATAAATTAGGAGTCAAATTTAAAAGATTAATTGTAACTCCATTCAGTTACATTATTCTTAATTATTATTAATTGACAAAATTAAGCAGGATCTGCTTTGTGTTTCCTAGAAAATCATAGCCATAATAGTACTAGTTCCTTCCTAACAAGTCTGACCATGCTTTTTCTTAGGTGGAATTGCTTATGGAGTCAGAGCTGTAGAGCATAAGATCCATTAGTAGTACAACCAAGGAGACAAAACAAGAGCAGAAGCCAAAACTAATAAAATTTTATGTATAGGAAATTTATTTAGAGAAAAGTTAGGCATTTTTCAAAGGCTGCTGGGAAGTTCTCTTTTTGAAATACCAAAAGCATTATTTTGCTTCTAATAAAAATATGTATCTCCCAAAGAAAGCAAGATAATACTATTTAAAAAAAATCCATACATCTGCACATATTTGCTGTGACAACCTCATTAGGAATCCTTTTTTCTATAAAGGTACAATTTATAAGCTCAGTGAAAAGCAGAAATGGCTGTTTCATATCAAATCTAGGATGGGTAAGTAAGGCTGACTGTTCTCACACCCTTCCAAATGCTGTCCTGGTGTATGCTAAAGGGATACCAGGAATGCATGGAAAAATACAAAATATACTTACTACTGAAGTAACAAGAGCTGGAAAGTATGGCTGGTGAGCAGGAAGGTAAGAACCCCCAAGTGCAACACTTACAGTTTATCCAAGGATGGAAGATGATTCATACAGTGTGGCTGTGATATTGAATGGAGAGGGTATTCAGACAAGGCAACATCTGTATGTGTCATGGAAAGACTGACATTAACATGATGCTGCCAGATTGGATTCTTCATACACACTTACTGTATGAAAGTAATTAACCAGGTAGAAGTATGCAAGAGGAGCATCAATAGGCTTTATGCACAGAAACGCACGCGTAGGAGAACTGAAGTTTGGTGTTGAATTGTCACAGAGCTGAACCCACAGTAATGTGACTTGACCTGTAGCAAAACAGCTTTATGGCTACTCCTCACTGCATTACTGCTTCTGTGGCTTACCAATATGAAGAGTGTGATCACACAAGATGGGACTAGAAAGAGCTTCTGACAGTCACAGCACTCTGGCATACAAACAGCTGCCCCTGGAAGGAGCAGGCTATGGGATTCCCTCTGGCAGGACATTTGATAAAGCAGGTACATGCTTCCACCACTGAAATGGTACATTCTCCAAGCTAGTTTTACTTTCTACACAAAGACAGTGAAGATATAGTGACGACAGTAGCATCCATATGTAATTGGATGGCATCTTCACAGAAGAGAGCAAAACAAAGACATTAAGGTGGACAGACCACAGCAGGAAAGATTTTCTGCTCATTTCTGCCTAAATACACCGATACTGTGCTTAGTTATATGGCTGTGGGAAAGACAGGGAATCAACTCTGCCTTGAGGTGGTTGACTTTCAAAGAGATACTTAAAAACACAGTATTCATTTCTTCTTGATAGAAGATCAATACAGGAGGATGGGATAAGTTACTAGCATCACCAGCTGGACTTCTCAAAATTGCTTAATCACCCTGTCAAACCGATGCTTCTGACCTTAATGGCAGAGAAAAAAATGCAAAGAACTGTAATGACATGGTAGCTGAAAGCTTCCTGTCCTGGAGAATTTAATCCTTAGCTCTTAGGATGTAAATAATAAACCTATTCTTTCAGTTCAAATTATTTCTTATTGAATAAGCAAGCTAGAGACTTTTTTTTAATGGCATATCAAAGGACAATCAGAAAAAGAAAAGTTTGTTCTCAGAATAGACAAGCACTTTTTTGCAGTTGCAATTACATTTTATTCTCATTAAACAGATTAAAATAGTCTCATATTCTCATTTTAATTTTTGGGTTTTGGGTTTTTTTTTAATCAAAACACAGTCGAAGTTGAATTGCTATGAAAAAGAGTATGAAAAAGGTTACAGGGAGATATTAATTTTCATCTGATTTATAAAAGTACCACTTCATTTCAGAAAAGCATAATTTTCTTCTGAAATTAATATTAACTTTCCTAAGCAATTGCTTACATATGAAAAAAATCTGAGTCCCAACAGCAATCTATTATGTAAAGAAAGAGGTTAAGAAAATTCTGAAACAAATACAGTACAATTCCTCAGAAGTGAAGATGTATGCTACGCAATTCATGTTCCATTTTCTCATTTCTGACATTTTTTTCTGATTTAAAATTGTTACTAAAAACCTGCTATTACAGATCAGTATAGTGTTTCATGTCCAGATCACCCATGGTATAACTCTAATACATTCACCCAGGTATGTGCCTTAATACCTGAATATCCAGTCACCTCCACAAAGGCCGGGCTCTGTCCTGCAGTCTGGCTCTGCTGATTTTAGTCGGACTCAGGCACATTTCAGGGTTTGCCAGCAGAGAAGTCACTGTAAGCTCATACTTGAGAGAATCCAAGGCCCCAGTCCTGAAGAAAGCACCTTTTCTTGGTAAGTTTACTGATTTCAACTGTATGTAACTTCTGTTAGCCAACTGCAGGAATCAGATATAAGGGGGAAGTATTAACTAAACCTAAACCTGCCATTCTAGGATACCCAGTCTCTACTTATAGTCAGGCTGAAGCATCTTGCAGAGGTCCCTTAATGGCAATAGCTTCAATCTCAACTTTGGCCCCCTGTGACAAAACAATGAAAAACATATTAGGAATTTAATATATTTGTTTTATGAAGCAACTGGATGAGCAACACAACCTTGTAAGAAGAGAGTGACATTTGAGAGAGATTATACTTCTCACAGTTGTATTAATGGTTTAGCAATGTTAAGCAATACTGTAAATCAAATTTATGTTTACTGAAGTATCATAATCCCTTATTTCTAGTGTTGTACCCATCTTCCTCCATAAAGAAACTGTATCTCATTCAGATCTCTGACAATGTGTAGGAATAACACTGGTATACTTAGAAAAAAAACTAGGAGTCTTCATTAAAATTGTTGCAATCAAAGCTATTTCAGAATAATAAAAGCTGTCAGAATGCTTCAGTAGTAAGGTATTTCAGCAAATTTGGGGGTTTTTGTAGACAGAAAAGCAACACTTACTTTGGGTAAAGCAGCAACTTGATAGGCTGCTCTGGCTGGGAAGTTTGCAGTGAAAACTGTAATTTAAACAGAAGCATTCAGCAATCACTAAACCTTGCTTGATAAAACACAGTTCAAAGTAATCTGTATAAAATGCAATCAATGGAACAGTTTCAGGTTCAAGGCTACGAGACTTCTATGCCAACTATCATTTTCCGTTGTTGTTTTGTCTTGGTCACTGACTGCTCTCAATCTCAGCAAATCACTCATCACCAAGCAGACAGCTGCAGTTGTGATCTAGTGGCCAGTGATAACTTGCACTCTGCTGATGCTGCAGGGACTTAACACCAACTTGATTGAAAAAGTAATATTAAATCAGAATGGTGATCATCCATTTTCAAACACCAGGGAGTGGGAAATGGCTCTTTCACAGAAAGAGGAGTGAGAAACAGGCCCCTGCCAAAAGAGTCATGAGCAAAGATCCCAGATTTATGTAAAGTCAACAGGAGTCCAACTGTACTCATATCAAAGGAAAACAAAGGAAAAATAGGCCCTTGATTTATTCCTCCATGCCCACTTAGACCTGGCAATCACAGGGGGTGAGGCACGGGGAAGGGTACTCGTAAATATGTAAGAGCTGAATTTATAGAATATTAGAATAGCTTAGGTTGGAAGGAACCTTTAAAGACCACATAGCCCAATTCACCACCTTACCATGGCCAAGAGCACCTTTCACTAGATCAGGTTGCTCAAAGCCCTGCCCAAACTGACTTTGAACACTTTCAAGAAATTTGCATACTAAAGTGGAAGTTTTACTAGTGACAGTTATCACAAAACTGTTAATAATGGCAATTTTGGGGTTGTGCATTGAGATAACTCAAAATCAACAGCAACTGTTTTCTCCAACTACAGGTTGGAGGCAACAAGTAACTAAGCATCCAGCTGGTCTGGTTTTACTCTGCTTAAGCACATACCCTGCCCCAGCCCCTCCCTGCCCCCAGCCCCTTCTGCCAAGCAGAAGACTCTGTTGGTTGCACATTAGTAAGACTTCATTCAAGACCAGATGTTGCTATCTAATTAAAAGCCAAAGCTATATAAATAAGGAACTTGAGCATACTCCCCAAATTATACCGCACAGCATGGCTCGTTGGAATCACTTATTTCATTTCGTCTACATTAAGTTTTGCTGACCAAGCACTGTTCTCTTTTCTCCTCAAGCAGAGCAGCATGGCTCATCCATGTTTAAAAAATGAGCTCTGTACCATAACAATAACTCTCAAATTGTTCAAACATACAGACTTTAGAGAAATGGAGATACAAAATCTGAAATTCAGCTTTTGAAGGCTGCCTACAGTAGAATTATATCAGGGACAACAGAGCATCAAGCAAGATAAAGAGGCAAGAAGATCAACCTGTAGGGGTAGCAGGAGCTATCTTCACAGGACAGTGAGTTACTGGGATGGGTGAACACAAATCCACATGAAATTAGCTGTGCTTGACCTGATACTTGAAAATGATTTTTTTTTTTTTCCAAAATTTCTACTGGAATTTCAAAGAATAAGTAACTACATCGTCTGAGTCATTAAAACACTTTGATAACCATGAACATAATTTGTTCTAAAAGTCATAATGGTAAAATGCAAGCAAAATATCTACTTACATTGTTTGTAAACATCATTAATATCATTGTAGTCCTTCATGTCTGCCATCAAAACCGTAGTCTTCACAACTAGAAATTATATAAGTACAGTTATTTTAGACCTCTGACTTGCATACAAAAATTGAATACTTTAGTGTATTTCTTGCTTTTATTTCATACATTTCTGTCAACTATTCTAAACATTTTTAAACATTTTGGAAGCAGATATTGACCATTAGAGCTACAACCCAGGGAACAACCTAAAAAAATCCAATCACCTAGTAAGTAATAAAACTTGAAGGAATTAAACCATTCCTGACAAGCTCTGAAAAAGCCAAATTCTTCCAAAGGCACAGAGCTGACAAGCAGGTCAATTAAAATAAACCAACTTCTGGAGATAACATATCATATATAATATCTGCTGCCAAAAAAAAAAAAAAGTTCATAAAAGGCATGAAAATATAGTGGAGGCTTGAATTTTTTACCTGGAACTGCCTCAGCATTAATCCTGGTGTGGCTCCACCATTTGAGTCCTCCACTCAAAAAGAATTGAAGGTGTCTAGAATTTTAACACCACATATACAAACCTGCTTTTACCTGGAGCAAAGCCTAGGATGCTTAAAATGCCTGTTGACACTCACATCACTGTCTGTACCTGAGCTTCCCCAGTTGGAATTGAAATACTAGTACCATTGCCAGAAATTTTTGATGAAAGGCAGTGTTCCATTGACACTCATTGCTCAGACTTGATTGTAGATTTATTTTTTAACCCAAAATCACAATTTCTTTTGTTTCTTCTAGATACTGATAACAACCAAATTTTCAGCAAACAGCTTGCTTTTTCTTTTTTTTTTTTAAGATCACTAGATTTTTATATATTTTAATTCAGGTAAAAACAGCCACTTGTTTGCCACTGTCACAGCATCACTTACCATTGCCATAGTCACAGCCTGCAGCTTTCAGAACTTCTCCCAAGTTTTTCAGAGCCTAATGAAAAAGGAAACAAAAATCTTTTAGCCATCAGCTGGGTTATACTTATGTAAGTATGTAAATATGACTCGTGACTTGGCTGAATCCATGTTTTATTGTAAGTTAAATCAGCAAAACTTCAACTGTAAAAAAAGACTGACCTAAATAAAAGTTAATAAAAGGGAACATGTAATAAATATTAAACCATCCATTCATTAGATGTAAATGCATGATGCAGCTCCATCTCATCCTATTATCTCACTCCACCTCTGCTGCTGGGGAAATAAATCTTTCCCTGACTCAAGCCAGGGTTTTTATTGGGGTGTGAAGCTTTGCTTCAAACATTGATTCTTTCTTACCTTCCTACATGAAACACAGATTTCTCTCCTGACCTCCAAGTTGTTTGAGTGGAAAAATGACAGCATTAGCTAAGATGGAATGACTTCCTCCTGCTTTTCCCTCATCTAGAGGATGTGAAATGTGCTTTCTAATCTCCTCAATTTCTCGCAAGTCCATGTTTAATTAAACACATGCCAACTCCATTACATGCTCATTGGTGGAAGACTTCTTACCTGCTTGGCTTCCTCCTTTGCCCCTCCAGAGACAAGCTGCCCAGTGGAAGGCTCCAGCCCTATCTGCCCTGCAATGTACATTGTCCGGTCCACCAGCACAGCCTGGCTGAAAACACAAGTGACACTTCAGGTTTAATGTTTCCCCACAAAAGCATCTCAAATTTCAAATCTGAAAGCACATTTCAAATTTTACAGTACTTTATAATGTATCAGAAAGTGGACTGAGGTTATGCACACACAAGTCTGTACATGCAGTCATACATTCAATCTGCTTATGCAGATAACAAGAGCTGGGATTAGACCATCTATGGAAGAGCATAGCTCTGATTCTGAGAAAATAAACCCTGTTTCTTGCAAAGGCACAAGGTATGAATGCAGCAACACAACACTACACTGAGCTACACATTCCACATGGCAGATAGCACAGAGGGAAGGCAGAGGAAATAAACATACTTTTGACACCTCTCCAGAAAAATATTCCATCCCATTTTGAGAAGCAGACAATACCTTTCAACTACATCTTAGCTGCAGAGCAATGAAGGGGAAAAGAAAAAAAAAAAAAAAAGAAAAGAAAAAAAAGAAAAGTCAAAAGAAATTTAACATTTTTCTTCTCAAACAGGCACCACAATAATGAGTTAGAGCTCTGAGGTGACACCCTGCACCCTGGTTCTCTGGCATTATTCCTCCAGAGTAATGAATGTGGCCAGTCAGCAAAACACCTTGATCCTAAGAACAATCACTCTCCTCTCACCAAATAACCTGAGCAACTTCTTGGCTAAGTTAATTCAGAAGAATGCAAAATTCAAGCTGTATGCAAAACATTTATATAAAAATGTCAGGTGTGCTTTTGCTGAAGTTGAGTTGGCAATTATTAATGTCTCTACCACAAAGAGGTTAAAAGTTGACAACAAAGATTTATACTACCTAGAAAACCTTATGCAAGGGACATAATTTAATTATCTTCAGCCAATAATTAAAAGTATTTTGCAAAGGAATTATAGAAAGATTCTTTTGAAAGTGTTTATGGTGTGTCAACACCATTTTTCATATCTCTTCCCATTCCACAAGAAAATACATTGTTTTGACAATTCAACAAGTCTCTTAAGCTACACAAACTAGAGTTAGGCACCCCCCTGAAGCATCTGAAATAGGAGGTTAGCTTCCCTTTAATGTCAATGGAAAAACAGGGACACATTCAGAGAATATTTTTAGTATATCTCTCAACTGAGATTGACTCAGTTGGATTGTCTTAATCCATTCACCTCACGGGGGACCAGCCTAACTTAGGGACTCAGTAAAATTATCAAGGTTAGGCAGTTTGAACAATGCCATCAATCCTGTCTTTCCTTTTATCCCTGTCCTACATTGTCCTGTAATTTCATAATGGGAAAAAATAGCCAGTAACTTACAGATAAGGTGAACTATCTTACATGGCAATTATTTTTTCTATCATCAGCTAATAAAACTGGAGTAAATCATAAAACTACACCATTCAAAGAAGAGAAAGCAGCGAATAGTTTTCTAGCTGACACAGTCTTGTTAATAGAAATATGTGCATGTACACATAGGCTTCTCTAATCTTCTTTCCTACCACTCCTGTTGTGTTTGAGGCACAGGCCCCAGAGCACAAACTTCTGTTTCTGTTTGAAGCACAGAGAACTGTGCAGCAAGAAGTTTTGGAATCTCCAGTAAAAGAGATTATCTTGTACTGCTTATCACAAAGCAAATGAGACAGTGAAATGTTTATCTCAACAGAGACCTTCAGAGAGTCTGAAATTGTTAATAACTTGGGAAAAAAACAAGCTGAAGCCGTCTGATACCACTGCCAGATCAACATCTGCAGCAGCCTTATTGAGTTCCCTTCTCTGCTCCTCAATTCCTTCTCTTGGTGTGCTCTACCGAGGGAATCCTCCATTCACTGAGGCTAGGAACAATTTAACAGCCAAGGAGTATTGCACTCAAATGCATGAGTGGAAGTTAAGAGAAACTTGAACTCCACCAACCCCAATCATTCTTTAACTGCAGATGCACCTCATAACTAGAGGCAATCGCAGCTACTCATTAATCAGCAGCGATGTGAATGTGTGTCTAAAGTAATTAATTTTCAGTGTACCTAAATGCATAACTGGACAGATACTGTGACCTTAGAACAACATTGTCCATCAGAGATGGTGCTAGGAAGTTTGCACTTTAGACAAAAGGACTGCAAAGTTAATTGGATCTTTGTTATACAAATGATTGTGGATTAATACAAGAGCAGCATCTCTGCAGTGTCTTTTAAAAGGTCAATAACCTTAATGAGACATATATACCTATACACAAATATGTGTATTTTTAGATATCTATCTACCTACCTATCTCAAGGTACTGGCAAATACTTTAGATATAGAAAAGTATAAAAAAATACAGTAAAAATAGGTCACCAAAAAGCATACTGAAGGGCTGTAGCAGAACCAGGAATGCAGCCCATATATCTCAATTCTTCATTCTATATTAAGCCCTCATTCCTGTGTACCAAGCTCAGACTTCACAGCAGAGATGTGGCAGTTACTTCTTGCACAACTTCTGCTCTCTGGACTTTGACAAGTTTACTAAAATCTGGTAAACTAAGTTAGTGATAAACTTATTGATGTTAGACCTATCATACATTTAACGAGCTGCATAATAAGCAGTATTTCATCAAGAACTAGCAATAAGCACAAAATTTTGGAGTGGAGACCCATGTTGAAGGCTGGGACAGTGGTGGGGATGTGTGTGTGCAGTCAAAAAACTGTTGCCTTCCCATGTCTTAGATGTTCTCCTGATGCCAAGCGATGTCAGGCCCCTGGCTGCAATCCACCAACAGTTTATTGTTTACAGAAGTTAGCCTTCATGTCATGTCTCTCTGCTTCTACACTTTGTATTTTTCAATCTTTATAATGCCTATAAGAAACACACAGTTTGAAGCTTAGAAAGCTTGTCCTATCACTGGGCACCACTGAAATGGTCTGGCAGCATCCTCTTGGCACCTGCCTTTGAGGTATTTATTGGTATTGATGAGATCCCCTTCCAGTCTTCTTAGGCCCAGCTCCCCCAGCCTCTCCTCATAAAAGAGATGCTCCAGACCCCTCATCACCTCTGTGTCCCTCTGCTGACCCTCTCCAGTAGCTCCTTGTCCTTCTTGTCCTGAGGAGCCCAGAACTGGACACAGCACTCCAGATGTGGCCTCACCAGGGCTGAGCAGAGAGACAGGACTACCTCCCTCCACCTGCTGGGCACGCTTTTCCCGATGCACCCCAGGAAAGCATGGCCCAAGGGCACTGCTGGCTCACGGTCAACTTGTTATCCATTAAGACTCTCAGGTCTTTCTTAGCTAAGGCGTTACCTGTAGGGACCCAGTGCAGGGGCCTTAGTGGTGCTGATTATTTTCTTCACGAGGGAGGCCATAGCTGGAGCTGCTGAAGCTGGAGCTGCTGAAGCTGAAGCTGGAGCTGGAGCTGGAGCTGGAGCTGGAGCTGGAGCTGGAGCCTGCCAAGCCTGTCCCTCCTGCCCCTCCTGCCCTGCCTCCCCTCAGCGTCCAGCCAGCGCACACCCCACCCGCCGCCTCCGCGGGGGCTTCTGGGAGCTGTAGTCCCTCAGGGCTGCCCCGGGAAGTGCGCATGCGCTGTGCTCTGTGTGTGTCCACGTGTGCCCGCGGAGGCCGCGCGGTGAGGGAGCTGCGGGCCGGGGTTAGTGCTGGGGGCTGAGGCTGCACCGCCCGCCGACCCCTCCTCTCCTTCCCCCGCTACCGAGAGGCTCCGCAGCCCCGCCGGAGATGTCTGGGGCGCGGGAGAAGAAGCGAGCCAAGAAGATGCGGAACCAGCCGGCCAGCGTCACGCTTCCCGCAGAGCCGGGGCCCTTCGCCGGCGGCGGGAGCAGAGCCTGCCCGCCCCCAGGTAGGGCTGTGGGAGCCCCTCCCGGGGCCGGCAGGTGACCCCTCTCAGGGCCGAGTGTGCTCGTCTTCCCAGCCCGCGGCGTGCTCGCCGTGGGAGTACCTAGGGCTTCGTCCCCTGCTGCAGGCTCTCTTAGTCCTGGTGTTGCCGTAAGTCCCGTAAATGTGGGATTCTCTTTAACATGGGAGATTCGCGGAGTCTCCCTGTCTGGAGTCATTCCAAGCTCACCTGGACGCGTTCCTGTGTGAGCTGCTCTGTGTGACCCTGCCGTGGCGGAGGGGTTGGCACGGATGGTCTCCAGAGCCCCTGTCCCACCCAACATACAGACTGTTCTGTATCCTGTGAAGATGCGCTTCTCCGTATCATCCCTTCGATAACACAACAAATTCCTACGGTTCCTAGTCGTAAAATGACTTTGGATGTTATACGCCATCCAGTGTCTCCGTTGCTTTTCTGCCAGACCTGGGAGCTGCAGTAGGGGCTGGTTTATCCTTCTGGTGCTATGATAAATGCACTGGTTTTCCCTCAGATCTGCATGCCCGGCCAGTTTGCCTCCTGGGGCTTGTGGCTCCTGTGTCTGTGGAAGGGTATTGGCAGCAGGGCATGGAGCTAACATGGCAGTGTCCTGGGTGATTGCGGCAGCGTTTTGTACACAGGTAACCTTTGCAGCTGAAGACTGAAGGATCCTGTCAGCTTGTGTGCCAGATGCTTTTTTCATCTGTGTGTTTTGACCTGCATCCTCTGTGCTCCAATTGGACTTCAATTTCCACCCCCACCTTCCTATTTAGATATTTTGTTACCTCCATTATTCTTGGGAAAAGACCCACACAGAAAAGAGCTTGTTATTGTGAAGCTGTCAAAAGTTGACAAATTGCATCTTCATGATTGAACGAAAAAACCCTTAAGTGTCACTGTGTGTTTAGGTGACTGAAGAGTTCCTAAGCAGACAGAATGACATAGCAAATTATGCTCAGCCGTGTCTGAAGATTTTGAAATGTCATTACAGGAGTACTGCCAGATTAAACATTTTTCTAACTTTATTTGTAGCAGGGAACTTCTAAGATTACGTGGTTATGTTTTTCCGTTCTGTTAAATAGCATGGATTTTCATCCATGTAACATTCTTCTGTAGCATTAGTATCACAGTTTTACAGAGTTATTTTGTAGAAACAGGAAAGAAAAATTCTAAATAAGAGTTACAAAACTATGGATCTACACAGTAGCTGAGATAATTAAAATTTTGTTTAGGTATTAAGTCAGTGACTATTTTTCCAAACAGTCTTCCACCTTCTGATAACAATTTTTAGTTTCTCCTTTAGAGTGTGTGTTTATGATATGATCTAATTTTGGGCTGTAGGCCTGCACAGATTTGCTGACTGAGACTGCTTCCATCCCTCTTTCCCAGCTATTTCCTTCTCACTTTCACCTCAGTGTCCAGACAATGCTGCACTCAGGCATGTGGAAATCCAGGACAGGGAATTGTTCCACATAAAAGCTAGCTTCTGTTTCTACACCAAATTATTTTTTCAGCTCTATTCATGCAGTTCTGCATGATGTGTGTTTGCAGCAGACTGCAACAGCACTGCTGCTGATCATAAAACTTCAGTTTCTTGCTTATTTGAAATGGAAAAAGGAGGTTCTTTGCCTTTTTAAGTTCTCATCAATTGAGGTGCTGCCTAATGTGCATCTGCTCCTAGCTGTTCTTCATGCCAATGGTATTATTTTTGGGACAAAGGGACAGGCTTGTTTAAGAAGCTGATCAACCCAAAAACTGCATTTTTTTAATCTCTCACTCCATTTCTGTGGACACAAAAGTTGATTTTCACTAGAGAAACTCCCTGAGCTCTATGCCTCCATGTTCTCTCAAGCACTTGTCTTGATGTAGTGGATGGGGTGATAGGAATGGCCATCTGGACCTTTTTCAGTTGGATTGTCCAGCATGAACTGCCTGAGAACCATATCTCAAGTTGTTGTAGAAATCCTAACTAAGGCTTAACTGAATATAAAGTAATCTAAACTAATATTTAATATTAGTTATGCTGTATATACACCAGTCTTTGAATATGGGCTTCAAGACCCTCTTAAACTGTAAGTACTGCTAGGTACTTAATACTCCTGAAAGGTATGTCTGTACTTTAGGAAGCTTTACTGTCGGCTTTAGCTTTTACTTTAGAATTTAATTTCAGTATTGGTTTAAATGCTTGTACCAGGCAACTTACATGTATCATGCTTACCTTAATTATTGCTGTAACAAAAATATATGTCAGGCAAGAATACATTTGCTTATAGGAAAAAAAAATCAAAAGACAAGAGGAAAAAATAACTTTGCTAGTATGGTACTAAAACCCTGACTAGGCAATAATAAATGTCACTATTCATGTGTGGACTGATTTCAGTCATCTCTTGGAGGCAAAGTCTGGATTGGATTGCACCGTTTTCAGAATGTGCAAAAGTTACTTAATCTGCTGCAGGCTTGCTGCAGGGCAATGTAAAGTTCTTATTTATTCCTATGAGAAATAACTTAATACTTCTGAATTCTTCTGTAACTGATCTCAGTTACTTCTATTAACTATAATAGGAGGAGTCTGCAATGCAATTTCATGAGGAAAGACTGTAGAGTTATCACCTACTCAGACTGCTTTGTGTTTCTCTAACCTCTTTTCATCTCTAAACCTTCCAGGAGATGTTTGCTCTCAGCAGCAGCATCAGCAGCAGAAAGTTTCAAATCAGTCATCTGGACCTTCTTATAGGAAAGACCAATATTTTTCAAAAGGACAAAGTAGAGGAGAGAGAGGCAGAGGAAGAGGTGGATGGCAAGGAGGACACCAGAGTGTTTCTGAGGAAATGCCAAAATACATAACAGGTCTGTATATGTGAAAAGGTCATAATTTATATGTCCAGGGCAATTTGTATTTGTTTTTGTGCAAGAGCGAAAATAAGAACTGATGCTATGTTCTTCTGTAATTCCTGATTTTCTCCAAAACATAGAAGTAGTTGTGAACTGGAATGAATGACCAGCTGTTGTTCAATGGATCCTTTCAGACTTCTGAGTGGAAAAGTTGCACCTGCTTGTAGTGAGGGATATGCATTTTGGTTTCTGTTTGCCAGCAAAATGAGTACTGACAGTCATCTGCTTTTAATGTAGCCAGTGAAACTGATTTTACTCATGATGTAAGTTAAAGACAGCTTTTCATCTAACAGAGCATTTATTTAGGAGAGCAAATTAGCTTTGCAAAATATGGCAATGATCTGATAGTTGGTACACTTCCATAAACATGAAATGAGACCAAACTCTGGATTTTTATTTGGTCGTTTTAAAACAGTCTGTAATATGTTACTGCTTCTGGATTTTTTTTCATGCTAAAGCTTTTTCATCTCCCTGAATACCACCTGAAAAGATTGCTATTCTAATTTAACAAAGAAGGATTTAATTAAATAGGATTTGTTAGTTGTACCACAGCTTTCATATTCATTGATGTATAAATGTTTGTTTGACCATATCTGTAAACTTCTGAAACTTCTGAAGAATTGCAATTTCTTCAGTGATGGTGTACAGTACTGACTTTTATGTCAAGAAAATATTGGACTGCTGTACTAGGAGTAATTCTCTAATTTATGTACAGTATCCACCTCTGGGTTTTTTTTGCTGTTTATCATGCTCTGATGCAGTTCTTTTCATTCCAGTGTCTACCTTTGCTCAAGCTCGGGCTGCTGAGATCAATGCCATGTTGAAAGCAGTTTCTCAGAAGTCTTCCAACTCTCTGGTTTTCCAGACCCTTCCTAGGCACATGCGAAGGCGAGCAATGAGTCACAACATTAAGCGCCTACCCAGGCGGCTCCAAGAGATGGCCAGGAAAGAGGTATAAGAGTGTCTTACAGCATTTCATGTAATGGACATAGCCAAAGCTCTATAGTTACTAATGTTCAGACCTGAACTTCTGCTAAACTTCCCTGAGTACCCTAAACTTTGACTGACGTTTGGATTCAAAATGCAGGAATACCTCAGTTTCAGGTGGTAGCTCAAGTAGGTCTTACTAACCACTTGCTTGTAAAGTTAGTAGAATAGTGATAAAAGAGTCCACTGCAGAAGAGGTTGTTCAGGTGGTGCATTCGTCCCAGCTAGTCCAGGAGTCCTGAGTAAGACCTGTCTGCCTTGTACTGCAATCAACTACATGTTTCTTAGGGTGTGTTACTGGATTTTCACAACCTGTATTTTATTTTACTGTTTTTGTTCACATTCTTCTTGCTTTGTCAGTCATGACAAGAGATGCAGTTTGGCCTGTTGTCTGAGAACTGAAGGAAGAAGACATGGGCTGTTTTGCATAGTTAGTTTTGTGCTTTATCCTTGTTAAATCTAGGTTTCTCTAATGTTTGTTTCATTCTTTTGTGTCCTGCTTTTTTAATAGCTTTCACATGACAGACTATCTAACTTTTGTATCCATACTCACACATACTCTCCCATCCCTGTTTCCACTCCACATATGACTCTTGGATTTCTGAGAGTATTTAATTTGCCCTGATGCAGCTGTATTTCTTCTGCTACATTTTCTATCTTCAAGTATTTTGGTGTGACTTATGTGTTTGCTCAACCTCACATTTTCTTGCAGCTTATCATCTCTCTGTTGCTTGGTTTTGTAAAGGTTCTATTACTTTTCAGTGTTTGCTCTACATCTTCAAAGTTACCTCTTTGAATTCTGCTGCACTGTCTTCATTTGTCTTAGACCCTTTTTCATGACCATTTTCATTGAAACATTTACCCAGATCATCTCCTCTCTCTTCAATAAGCTTCAAGACATATGTTTTTCACCCAGAATGCCACATCCCTTTTTCTTTGTCTGTCTGAACCAGTTACGTACCACTGATCCAGTGGCTTGTATTTCCTTCTCTGTGGTGGAATGATGAGTCTGATGGAAAAACACTTCCCTTTTTTTCAGTTATATTTTGATTTCCTGGGTTGCTTCAGTGTTTGTAGTGTTCTTGTCACTGATCTTCTGTCATTCTCTTTCCTTTGCTATTCTTATAACCAGTGGTCTGTTGTCAAGCATTTCTTGGTGAGCTTACAAAGGATATTCTAAGAATCATTTTGTAAGTCTTATTGTCCAATTTCTTCATACCACTTCTCTTCACAAAAAGAAAAATCAAACATTGATTGAGTCAAGCCTTCCTCTCTATCCATGCATCCATGAAAAAGCCTAATTCAGGCTTTGACTAGGTCTGGTTATCAAGAATTTGGTGAAACTATTACCACAGTCGTCTCTTGTCCACTTCTACATGTTGTAGAACCAATAGGGTCCTTTCTGTCAGTCTGAGAATCTATACTGCTTCTGAATGAGCTCAAATCTCCAGGCATTTTTCATGTCACATTGATTTGTTCATGTGAATATACTGATGTGTGGCAAAAACTTCACACAGGAAGTAGCAGATCTTACTGTTCACCGTTAAGTTTCTGAACGTGTGGGGATTTTGTTTTATATGTGAGTTTCAGTGAAACCTTGATGCACTTCTGTGGATGTGACATGCACTGAAAATTTCGAAGTGTTACTTACCCTCAAGAATTATCCAGTGTGATATAACTTAATGTTTCCTGTATCCTTATATTTCAGCCTTTTTCTCTTTGGAAATTTGTTCTCTTGAGATTTACTTTGATATCCTCTCTCTTAAAAAACAGGCAGAGAAAGCTGTACATCAGAAAAAAGAACAGTCAAAAACTAAATGTCGCAAGGCTAGAAGACGCCACATAAATTTGGTAGCAGAGTTTAATCACAGGCAAAGAAAGAATATTTGGCTGGAAACGCATATTTGGCATGCAAAAAGATTTCATATGGTAAAGAAATGGGGATACTGTTTAGGAAACAGCCCTACAGAGAAGAGCTACAGGGCTTGTTACCGAGCCATGACAAAGCACTGCCTTCTTCAGGTACCGTGTTTGCGTGTTTTGTTTGATATTTTGCTGAGGTGACGTAATCAACTTATAATAAATATTTCTGTCTCTTTGAAATACTGTTGTGTCAGCTGTTAGTAAGACTGCTAAGTATGAAATGGGTCATTTTGTATCTGTAATTCAGAGTGGCAACTTCCAGAGAGAGCAAGATGAATGTTCAGAAGAGTCTTATGGTAACTATGACTGAAATACTACATTTTCAGTTTTCTCAAGAGCTCAGAGATTAAGTGAATCCTTGTATCATCTACTTGAGCAGGATGCTATTGAGGAGGGATACTTTGTTCCATCTCATTTTTGATCTGTTGGTTTGAGAGGCAGGTTGGTCCTCAAATGAGAAGTGCCTCACCGTTCTGCTACAGCTAATAATTTTAAGTTAAAAAGAAACTTATTTCACTTTGGCAAATTTTAGAGAATGAAAAATTACAACTTAAGTGTAAATTGCGAAGCACTGTCTGGTCCTTTCTTACCAGGCTCACATTAAACTGATATTCTCACTTTGCAACTATCATATTTTTTCAGGACTTATCATATTATTGTTGCCTGGAGTTGAAGGGTAAAGAGAATGAGCTTCTGAAGCAACTTGCTCGGATATGTAGCATTGACACAGGTAAAGTTTGCATAGTTTAAAATAAAGATTTTGAATAGACTAAAGTCTGATCCATCCTTTTCCTTTTTTTAGTAATGTATCAGTCTCAACAGTAGTAACAGAGTGGATACTGAGTTGTGATTTTGGGTGAAAAACATAATTAAGATGTGTCACAGTAGACATTCTTATTTCATTTGCTTATTAATAAGGTAATTATAGGACAACATTAGCCACCCAGCAGCCAGACTGAATTTTAATTTTGCTTTGTTTATTAAACAAGAGATTATTTTGTTCTTCAGTAACTGTCTTCTTTTTTAGGATTGACATTTCAAGAAGCTTGCTGTCTGTCTGGAAGATTTGAGGGCTCCCTGAATCTTTATCGAGCCGATCGCTATCCTGAGGATATGCTTGGTCCTGTTACATTTATTTGGAAACCCAGGGATGGGTCTGAAAACAGGCAGCTGTGGATCTGGGTGCATCCAGCTCTCAAGCAGGTGCTTTTCCCTAAATAGTTGAACTCTTATTTCTTTATGTATTGTGCATCATTAATGCTGATGCGGTCATCCGAAAAGTATGGAAGAACTGGGTATAATACGTGACTTTAGGAATTAAAAGTTGGAAGACTATTTCCACTCTAACAATATTCACGTGCTGCAGCTTGTTTTTATAAAGATTCTGCAGAAGGTACGTGCTGCTGAGGTGTTCAGTGTTTGAGCTTCTGAAAAGTTTTGAAGGTTAACTTGCTTTGGGATACATGTGCAATATGATGTTGCTGGATTCACATCCTTTCCACTGGCACCCCCAACAGGCTAAGTTCGGTATCATCACAGATAATCATAATCTGATACTTAGCTATCAGCTTTAAAAAAGGGAAAAAGAAAAAAGTA
The DNA here is from genome assembly GCF_008360975.1 of Lichenostomus cassidix. Lineage (NCBI taxonomy): Eukaryota > Metazoa > Chordata > Aves > Passeriformes > Meliphagidae > Lichenostomus > Lichenostomus cassidix. The sequence continues at coordinate 129,832,524 of NC_139482.1, forward strand.
AAATGTTGTGCACAGGCAATTTTCCTTACACTAATTCTCATGAGAATAAATTCTTAGCTACATTCAATGTTACTTTCAGCTTTTCTTAGCAAGCCCTTGACTTCAGCAGAATTAAATTGTATTCCTTGAAATCCATATAGGAAAATTACATAATGGAGTATAATTTTTAAAAGTGTATTTAACGTTTGTACTTCTCTGCATATCATCCTAATCCAAACTTCATTTTTCTTAAGGACATACTGAAGGAGTTAAAAGCAATTTTTCAGTGTTCAGAGCCTGAAGAAATCTGTATTGCCGAGCCTGTTACAACATCAATTCAAGAGGAAAAACAAGTGGAAGTTGTTACAAACCGTGGCAATAAAAGAAAGAAGGAGGATAAAGAAGGAGAAAAAGCTGTGCCAATGAAAAAAATAATTGGTGATGGCACTAGAGATCCGTGCCAGTCCTACTCTTGGATCGCACAGACTACTGGAATTGTGATCAGGTTTGTTCATAGTAGAGTCAGAAACTGTGGCCCGTAACCACATAACATAGCTGCATTCTGGATTAACAGTACTGGGGAAAATAATGTGTGTAGTACAATTGTACATTCACCTGAAACTTTCCTGTTTCAGTGACAGAAGCATGGAGATTCTCAGATACCGCCTGATTGGCCCGTTATCACACTCCGTCCTGACAGAGACCCTGAAAGCAGCTTCTGTCCAAACAGTAAGGAAATTGGCACTTTGGATGTTAGTGTAATTTTGGTCGTGTTCTTAGAATGTGCAAGCTTGTTTTTTGCTAGAAAGAACCATAAATTATCTGACCTTACTTTTTGTAAAGGTTAACCTAGGTATTGCTCTGGTGGCTTCTCTGTATTGAGCCTCTTGACTAATGCTGATCTCAGGAAGAACTCCTGCCTGGATTTTAAGTGGAATTAGGAAGAAAATAAGAACAGTGGTGCTGTTGAGCAGGCTGTGTAGTTTCTGCTATAGTGATGTACTCTGCTGAGAGATCCAGAACAATTAATATTCTCTTTGACAAACCATAGATCCTGTTTCTCAAGCAATTAGGTACAGTACCTAAAACTAGGGGGCAAGGCATGTAAGGTGTAGAAATCTTACATGTTTTCAATCAAATATGCAGTTTCTCCAGGATTTAAGCTTTTCATTCTCTTCTTGGCACATAGCATCATTGTTGTTTTAATGTTTTTTTTTTTTTTAATCTCTTGCAGCAAATATGAGGAGGCCATGAAATCTCTGGCTTTCTGTAAGAAGTAATTAATGATAAAATTATGAAGTATTGTGGATTGCTTTGTTTATTTTTGGAACAGGTGAAATTGAACAGCTTATTAGGGATTACTGTAAACTATAGGGCTACATTAGAGGAAAAAAGTATTTTGGTTTAAAACTTGAATAGGAAGAAAGTGACTCTAGTATGATTAAGACAAACTAAGAGTGAATTCTTGCAGATAGAAAATAATGAATAACCATTTGAATTTAATTAGATACGTTGTTTTCCAGGAGGTGGCAGATTCAGACACAGAACTGAATAACTGGTGGGTAGAAAACTGCAAGGACTCTGAAAAAGTATCTCTTCATCAATGTCAAAGTGCTATCTTTGAGCTGTTAGAAGGTATTTGGGCACATGGGTGCTATGGGTGGAAGCAGGGGAAGCTTGAAATCTCGTGGTCAAAACCAGCATGCTAATAAAGTTGAATTCAGTTTGGACATGCTTATTTTTTGCCTGATCAGGAGAGTGATGCCTTTGAGAATGTAGTTAGGTAATTGCCAGGACATGGCAAAGAATTGAAAAATGTTACATTTGGATTTTTAAAGGGAATTTAAATCCTCTGTGTAGTTCAAACTCTTAATAGATAAACTGAATCTTGTTATCTTAGAGAACTTAGATTTGAGATTGCTGATGAGATGTACAGTCTGATGTATACTCTCACTCTCTCCCACTTCAAATTGAGTAAGTTGTGCGATACCTTCACAGATAAAATGGTAGCCTCCAATCCCAAGTGGAAGTATTATACTTTGTTTATATATGTTTGTTTCTAAATTAACAGTTGTGTATTTGGCTGAATTGTAAAGTTTCATAAAGTTAACAGCATCTCCCCAGTTTCTAGCACTGACGCAGGTAAGGAACTGGCTTTGGTAGATTTCACACTGTACTCAAGCTGTCTATTCAATGTGAGGAATTTAAGCAGAGATAAGGTAAAACTATTACAAAACACTTCTAAATTTCCTTTCTCTTGAAGACAAGTGTAAAACAAAGGATGGTTGTTCTTTGAAATTTGTCAAATGCAAAGGATAAATTGAGTCTGTGATAGTGGCCTCACATCTATGCTAAATGGAAATGTAATTACAAACCAAGTATTGCACTGCTGTTGTTGACTTTTTTGTTATTGGAAATTTAAAAAGCATTGATGAGTTTTCAAAACATGTTAAATACAGTATTGTGGATCGCTTCTCTGGCTTACAGTGGTGTCACATCCCTGCAGGCAAAACCACACAAAATACTAGTGCAAGAAAAGACCACAACTTAATTGGTGGTTTCATGGCAGTGTTCATCTGTGTGTTTTTAAAGGGATGAGCTCACCATCAGAAATGCCACCAGGTACAATACTTGGCCTCACTGTTGGAGATCCTCGAGTCAATTTGCCAAAAAAGAAGACAAAAGCCATGCCAGACTTCGAAAAATACCAAGGTAAAATCCCTTCCTTATAGTATGAAGAGGTTGATTTTCTCTCTACACTTTTGTTTTCATTCACTGTCATCTTCTATGGATTGTCTCTTGCTGTTTTCCTCTAGGTTTTGGTTCATAATATTTCGCATTTGCAGAGCCCCTAGCAGAACAGAAACAGCTTGAAAGTTGTGTAGGTTTTAGTACAGCAGTTGTGAGGGAGGGACATGCACCAAAGCTGGTCTTGTGCTCAGTGGAAGCCTCTGTCTGACCATACAGATGATCCAGGTTCGAATCCTGGCAAGGCCAACCAGGTGCTAAAAGCTACTTAGTGAGTTTCTGTTTGCTGTTTAGTCTTCCTGATGCTGTTTATCTCTCCAAGAAGATATTTGCTCTTTCTGGTTTATAGGCCTACAATGTTGAAAGTTGCAATTCCATTGCAAAAAGATTGTCACCTTTGTAGGAATAGTATTTCAGGTGGCCAAGATGCTGGTTCTGATAGAAAATGAAAGATGCAAGCATAACTTCTGAAATTTTCATTTCAGTGCTGACTTACACAATGTTTCAGTGCAAAATTCAAATTCAGATGGATGTGAATGCCCTCTAAAAATATGCAAGAGTGTGTACAGTATACAGTAGGGTTTGTGTACAGTGTAGACATTCCCAGTTAGGTTAACTGGACACCTGCTACCTCACCTAATAGGAGAAACATGATAGCTAGCTAGCAAGCAGTAGCCAAAGAGGCCAACTGGAAAGTTCCAGACTTGAAAATACTGAATTTCCTTGGTGGTCTGTTTGCAAGACACTAGAGTAAGCTAGTCTTACGTATCACTTAAGTGAGGTCGAACACCTACTTGAGTTACTGTCTTTTAGCCCTTTGCACAATTCTGCTATTTTCATTTTCTTATATCCTCCTATTCTGCCCTCTGTGTCTGGAACAGCCTTTCTGTTAATTAGTTCTGCTCAGCTAACTTTCTCATCATTAGTGTTCCTGTTGGAAATGCTGCAGCATACATGACCTCTACTTTGGTTCCTTCCTGCTGAGAAGTAAGGTGAGCTATGTAGCACTTGTTTACAGATACTGGTTTGAGCTGGTAGAGGAGTTAGCAACCAAAAAAGGTAAATCAGCACCCTTCATTCTGCTTGTTATGTCTGTGAGGATGTGTTCAAGAAGGCAAGATCAACAGAAGGCATCTGGGTATTTTAAATGTCTCATAGTAGTTTCTGTCCCACGTCCAGAGCTGGTTGTCCCTCAGGAAGGATGGCCCTGGTAAAGAGTGATGGTGTAAGATAGGCAGTCAAAGAGCACCTGTGTATTTTTTCCTTTGGCTGGGTAGAAATGTCCATCTTCAAGATCTTTCTACCTGGGGTTGTCCTTCACTTGCAAAATATCTTCCATACCACTCATAAATACTCAGAAAAGCAGGTGTTGCTTTGTGGTTTCTGAGTGGTTTTTTATTTTCATCATGAACTTAAAACTGCTTCTGTCCTCTCTGACTTTTATTTAGGAGAAGGAAGAGGTCCTTGTTCAGCTAGCAAGGAAAGGTAAATGGCATAATACCTTCCAATTTAGGTTCTGCTAAATGACTTACTGTTACACACGACTGAAGAAGTTGAGTAGACAGAAGGACGAAAGGTGACAGACAGTACCACTGTCTTCCAGTAAAACTTGCCCAAAAAAAAGACTTCTCTAAGATCTGTAATTCCACTTCAGTGCTATTATTTTCCCCCTTCTGAAAAGAAAAAAATCCTTATATGAGCCTTAGAATTACATAAACTTTCTGAGCCTTGATTGTGTTGTAACTTTACTCAGATGTAGTAATATTGTGAGCTGAGCTCTAATAAAAAATGTTAATAGTAATTTAATTGCCTTAATCACAACTTGTTTATTAAGCAATAAAAGGGAACCATTGCTATATTCCACACTTCACCCCCCCCCCCCCTTTTTGCTTCTTGGACATTCAAGTACTATTAAGATTAGTATTAGTAAGATTGAAATGGCACTGTATATGTTAGCATACAGATTCCGTATGTATTCTAGCCTCTCTTGTTCTTTAGCATTGTATAAAATCTTTTCTTAGATTTTCTTATAAAAGATTTTCTTAGATAATCTTTACTAATTTTAAGATATATTGTTTGTCAAATGAGTGAATAGTTTAGGTAAGTCATGGCCATCACCTTTGCTTTGAGATTGACATACATGCAGTGTGTGGAATAATACACATCTTTTCCTATTGCTTTTTTTCCCAAAATGCTGTTCTAAGATATGCCTGTGTAGTTTTTCCCTGTCAGTAGCATGCTAACAAATCAAATGTAATTTCAGTCTTTCCCAGTTACTCTCTCTGTTCAATGCATATGCATGTATGCAAGCTGGGTGTTGTGAACACAGGCTGATTGGATTTAATCAAATCAACTGTCATTATTTCTTCAGGCTGGAGTCAACACTCCCATTAGGCAGTCAGTCCTCACATGACTGCAAATTAGTACTGTTCTTTTCTCCAGTTTAAAGTACACTTCTTACACTTCGATGTGTTGTCACTGTCTTGTATGGGAGAAAACAAATTCCTCTGCCTTAAAAAACACTCAACATGGAGTGTGGTGAAACTTCTAATCAGTGAAGGAGATGCATAGAAGGAGAATACACCATGAAAGTTTTGTGAACTAAAGTTCCTTCTGCAGACACAGAGCCTGAGTCCATGCCTGTAAATGTACCTCTTGCAGAGGTTCAGGTATCTGTCCCCAGTTGTCCTGATATGCACCCTCGCTACATAGGGCTCTCAGACTGCTCCCTGGTAGTGTTTATATTTTTCTGTTTTTTTCAAAAGGGAGAAAGGAAAATTTTCAAATAGAACTCAAGCCTGCCTTCTAAGACAGATAATCAGCTATGCAAATCACATCAATAGCTTAAAATGGAACCAAGCCTTCTTCTATCTGCCTGTATTGTCTAAGCACCAACCACTGAGACCAGCAGAAGTAGCTTGTCAGTGAGCTTCATTACTTCTTAGTAATGCAACTTCCTATTTCCTATACTAGCCCTAACATCTTACTTTCACTATTAGCAGCAGCTTATTCATCAGTAGGGTTATTTCTCCAGAAATCTTAAAATGCGGACTGAAGAAAACAGGAGAGAGGTAAGAGATAAGAACTGGTCTCAGGATTTGGGACTATAATTTGAATTATAGTATGCTTAGTAGAAAGAATAGATTCTCCAGGTGCAGTGAGGGTCAAAGAGAAGGAATGTAGCTAGTTAGAGAAGAATATTTTTGGCCAATAAGGAGGATATTGGATGGGTGGTGGTGATGAAAAGAGACTGTCTTAAAAGATCTTTCTGTAGTGGGAAAAAAATATTCATGCCATTATAGAATATAGAAATTACAAAGAACTGAGAGTATGACAAGGGTAGTCTGCCTGAACTATTGTAATAGAAAGAAGTATTAAGAACAGAGAAAGTTGCAGTGAATAATTTGCAGTTAAAGGAACTAGAACATGTTTAAATAATTTAACATAAAGAGATTCTGGTATTCACAAATGCTTTATGTACAGAAGACGGCAAAGGAACTTTCCTTACGGGAAGGTACTTTCCTTACCTTATGTTTCCTTGAAATTATGTGCCCTTCCCCCTTGGTTATCTGTAAGACTCAGGAAGGAATTCCCTACCACCACCACACACAGTTTTGTCTCTGTCTTTTTCTTCTTTGAGGCACTGACACTTGCTTTATCTCCAGGTAGAATGTGCTTTGCCTATAGGAGTGTTGAGCTCTCTTAGGTTCCTGCTCAGTTGCCTATCCTTAATTTTGTTCTGAGAAGGAATTGTGCTTAATTGACAAGGATTTCCTTTTTAGTTTTATTGTTCTTAATTTGAAGGGATGCCACCCAAGTCTGATAATTTCTTTTGCATTGCTTCTCCTCACATAAATCTAATTCATTTGTAAGAATGCATAGCAAGTCTCAGTTACATCATCAAACTGTGACAAGTGCTGCCGTAGTTCATATTTCTTAAAAAGGATTTTGCAACTTTTAGTTATGGGTACATTCTAAAGACTATGGATTTTAAATAAATAATTATTGGAGTTATGTTTGGCAGTACCTGTTGTTAGGCACTGTTAGTACCACTGAATAATCCGAATCTTCTGTTCTTGAATCTGTCTACGTTACCTGGAAAAATAGCAGAACTTTTTTCAAAAGACTTAATGAAACAAACCCTGACATGTTATGTTCCTTTAATATGCAAAACCTTGTGGATGATGAAATGAGGAGCAGTCCCTCTAAGTTTTTAATCACAGAACTATTAATAGGTTCATTATATTGTTTCTTGATAAGAATTATTTTACTTAAAATATGGATCAGCATTCACTACATACTGTACAATACACGAAGGCTTTTAATCTTTAGATCACTAAAGATAGGTACACATTTCCTTTGCTTTGCTTAGATTGAAAAACTGGAGAAGATATAGGTTATTTAATACTTCAGCATTCCATTTTAAAGCTACAAGTGTTATTTATCTTCAGTAGTGTAGACAACTATTGATTGGTGTAGACATAAGCAAGAATAGTCCCTTCCTTGAAGCAGATGGCTTGAAAAGATCCAGAGTAGGAAACTAGTACTAAATAAGTAGTTACACGCTAGTCATAGCCATACAAATATTTCCTGTATGAACATCTCTTAAAAGTAACTCTTGCTTCTCTTACAAGTTTACTTAGGCAGATTTATTTCAGGCTTTGTAATGTTGCTGTTTCTGATTTTCACCAAACCTGTTGAGCTTCACACTCTACCTGAAAGGCCAGATTCCAGAATATTAAAGGTGGTATGTAAAGATCTAATTTAGATTGCCAGAGGTCATGTCTTGTGTTGATAAGAAATGCTGGTGAGAAAATACCAGGTTAGTCTTTCTAATACTAACAGTTTGTTTCATATTTTGTATTTGGAAAAACATGTGATAGTAAGATATTTCAGAAGCAACGATGCTTGTTGAGCTTTTAATAGTCTTGGTTGTCTGCTCATTATACTTACGATACAGAAGTGGCTTGAGTAATTTGGTACTACAACCACAAAAATTGTTTGAATTTTGTTTAAAGGTTCTTTTCTTTTGTAGATAATGATAAAGTTAGGCAGCTGTACCTGAAGGGTGTACCTCTAGACTGTGCTCGCAGCTTTATCTGGGACCATGACATCTGTAAGAACGTCACTGAAAATAAAATCTCAGAGCAGGTAACTAAGTCGGTGGATTGCCATGGAAGAAATGGCTAATGGTTCACAGAGTCCATAGAATGAGACTCTTGAAATTTGTATAAATCTTGAGATTAATCAATAGCTTCCTTAGTATCGTAGTATCCTTAATATTGTAGTATCGTAGTATGACTTGAAGTGGTTTTTTGTAACTACTGCATAATGTTCTTGCACAACCATTGACCATGATTCAATTAAAAGAAAGCTTTGTTGAATTGTCTACAGGACTGAATAGCTGTAGGTTTATTTATCAGAAGGGTTTGGAATTGAATTTTTCTACATCACCTTGACTTGGGCAGCAGAAAAGAGTGCCACAGGAAAGCTCTGGCCTTTAGCAATAGCCAGGATGATTCTTCTGACAAAAGAACTGTGGTAGTTGGAAGGAAATAAATCCTTTGTTTCTAAACTATAGCACACTATGCTGTGGGTGCTGGGCAATAACTTGTGATTTGTAGAGAACTTCAAATTTGCTGTTGTGGGTTTGAAATCTCTTATCTTGACATTTTCACTGACAATGGAGGAGCAGTCTATAAAGTGCATGGGTAAAAAGGTGATTTAGTTCCAAGAGCTGATAAGCTTTTGGCGCCATTGTAATCAGAAAGAGTAAACATTTGTATGGCAGAAACATATTTCTAAATATTCTCTTTATGAAAATTAATTTTGTGCTCTTTCAAACTGGCTGATGCAGTGTGAAAAAGCAGAGTACTTACAAAATATTACACTAGCACATGACAGTTATCAGCAGTCTTTTTGTATATGACAGTGTTCTTCATGCTGTCATGAAATTTAATGTTTACCTGATAAAACAGAGGGAATCTGATAGTCTATTTTTTTATAAATGCATTCTTAATGTGGTACAATGGAATATAACAACTGGTGATTGACAAAACCTCGGTGCCAACCTGCTTTATGTGAAACTGTTTAATGACCAAATCTTCTTCCCATCTCCTTGGACATAGTTCACATTTGCTCCATGTATTGACAGACTGTCTGGAAGCACCTGTTCAATCTAGTCTTATACACAAATCTATGAATACAAATTTGCAAAACTTGTTTTTCCTCCTTCGTCTATGTTGTACATTGTACCTGCTCTCTGTCGAGGACTGTAGAAGTAAGAAGGGGAGAAAAAGGGTGCTGAATACTCTTTTCTAAAATAATTTTTCATGCCTTGAAATTCTGTTCAAATATGTAGTGTGTCATTACTATATTTTCCCTAGCTGTAAACTCACCTTCTCTCTGTGTCTTGGAAGATTATCTGGAAGAGAGAGGAAGAATGGTTATTAACTTATGGGAAATGTCTCCTCCTTCTCAGGATTTAAACCATATGAGAGCTCAGTTACTGGTACCTGGATCACACCTTGATTTGGGTCCTTGTGAATCTAAGATTCCCATACTGTTGGTGCAGCAGCCAGGGAAAATGGCTGGAGAAGATCGACCAGGATGGGGGAGTGGCTGGGATATCTATCTCCCAAAGGGCTGGGGCATGGCTTTCTGGATTCCTTTTGTAAGTGACTTTGATGGCAAATGGCAAGTAAATTTGATAATTCATATAATTTTGTTTAAATCAATCAGTTTTAGAGAGTGTACTTCATATTGTATAACCAATACCCAATTACAGAATCAAAATTTCACTTTGAAAAAGGGCCTATGAACTGGTTGATGACAGAAGCTTGGTCTTGTAAATGCACAATAGCTTTCCAAGTTGTCCGTTGGTTGCAACTATGCCCATGTAGCAATCTGAAAGCAGCAAATCAGTGGGGAATCAGGAGAGAAAGCTGAAGCAATACCTCTCTGTTTTGCTCTCTGTTTTGCTCTCTGTTTTGCTCTCTGTTTTGTATTTCTACAAGCATATGCCTCTAAAGAGAAAACATTTGGTGCCTGCTGTTAATCAGTTTTCATCTTGTCTATCTACACCTCTGTCACCAAATTGGCTGCCTCTGATTTGGGAGAGAGCTTGAAACAAAGTTTGAGTTAAGCTTGAATACTCCTTTGGTGCTGTTTAGAGCATCCTGCTTTGAATGTTTAGGTGGCAGTTTTAGTATGTTTCTGTGGTTAAAGTTATGCTTTTGAATGTGCAGGGGATTTAGTTGCAGTGATACCTATTGTATGGTTAAAACACATTGGGCAGTGGCTGTCGAAGTAATACAGCATTCCTGGCAATGTACAAAATCAGACCCTGTCAAATTCTCTTCAGTGTTATTGATAGTTTTGCAGAATTAAATTAAAAAAGCATGACTAACTTTTTTGTTGAAATTAGCATCTAGAACTGTAGAAACCATGCTTAAGTTTATTTTTTAAAGCTAAAGTGTTAGACTTTTAGTTTTCTAAGGAAGTACCCTCTGGGCATTAATATTTTGTTTCAGCTAGGAATCTGGAATCAGTTCAAACATTGCTTTTTGGGCGTTTGGTTTTTATAACAGATATATCGAGGTGTACGAGTCGGTGGCTTGCAAGAGGCATTAAAGCATTCTGAATACCAGAGAGCACCTCACACTCCAAATGATTTCCCAGACTGCCAGGCAGGAATGCAGTTTGCCAAAGAACTGGAAACCAGTCTTCTTGAAAAATTCAAACGGTAACATTAACTTAAAAATTGATTGCAAGAATGACAAAAAATAATACTGCTGAAAATACTCCCTTAATTATCTGTTGTTGTTTTCATTTAGACTTGGACTTTTTTGAAATCTTTCACTAGTGTTTTAAATCTTAGTATTATAAAAAATAAAAGGGATCCTAGATATAATTAACTCTGCTAAACAGGGCATGTAAATTAAACCCTTCTATTTCCAGAGACATGCTCAGTATAGAGCTGTAACAAGGCTGCATAGCAATAAAATAAACAAAACTATTTTGAGATTCCAAAGCAGCAAATGAGGGAGGAGGTAAGAGAATGCAAAGGAGTATGTCAAAGTATGTACTAAGTTAAGAGATACATTTCAGTGTCTAATTTTAAATATGAGGTATTCTGAAGTTTGCCTTCATTTTTACTGCAACAAACAGAACTCTTAACCATGAGTTTGGAGTAGCTGGAAGTGTCCTCTGCACCAGCTGGTGTTGGTTCCCTTCCAGGTAGGAAGGTAAAGTAGGAAGAGTTCAGAGGAAAAGGTGGTGGTGTCAGGCACAGCAGGTAGATGTTTCCAGCATGGCTGAAAGGATACAGTTGACAGAAATACAGCAGCATTTTCTTGATACTTTAAAATTCTTGTTCAATGAGATTAGAAAGTTAACTGTGTGTTCCCTTTCTGTTCTAAATACTTGATTTTGAAAATACTCTTACCTATTTACCTGATTTATCATTTAGACGTCCACCTGCAAAAAGGGCAAATTATGTCAAGCTGGGCACTCTGTCTCCTTTCATCTGTCCTTGGGGGCAGCTGACAAAGAACTGGGAAGGAAGAATGAAAGCTTCAGGATTTTTATGTCCTTCTTCCCCACATTCTGAGTGCTGCACAACTGAAGGACAGGCTCTTTGTGACCCCAAAGCAGAAGTGGTTGGAGAAGCTTCTCTTGAGACTGGTGAGGCAGAGGAGACCATGGAAATAGCAAGTTCTGAAGGTGCCCTAAAGACAGAGGATGTTACAAATGCCCAAGGTTTTGGTGAGAGAGATGAAACTAAGAAAAGTGACTTTATTGTTCTCAGGTATGTCAAAGTGATACGTTTTGTTTTTTTTTATTGGTATTTATTGAACTAGGGAAAGGAAGAGCTCAGCCTTGATTATTAAGATGAGAGAATTATTTGATCTAAGATATCAAATAATAGAGAGATTAAATAGTTTTATCATGAATCAGAATCTACTGTTGAGTGAAAGCCTTTCTGCTTTTCTCCAACAAACTTGGGGACTGCATAAAGAGAACTCTTTAAATTATCTTAAACTTGACACTCCAGAGTTTACTGTGTTCTTAAAGTTGGCATATTCTGTCTGCTTCCAGGCTGATGGAGCTTTTAGAGGTTCATATTTGTGACTTTAAGACTGTTGCTGTGAAAATCATTGATAATACATCACCACAGGTGGTTCTTGCATTCTTTAACAAGGTCTCTAGAAAATAGAGAATCCCCTGCATTCCAGTGCAACACACGAGGGCAGCAACAGTATTGGAAAGTGCGTGAACACAGGTCTTTCATTTTTGTGTAGTTACCAGGGGAAGAAAACATTGAAAGTTCTGGACTGCATTAGTGTCACTGGAGACTTTAAAGTGTTTGTGGTTTTAACAAGCTTTGGGGGTTCTAACAAGTAATGTCTCCTTCCTTCTGAAGAAGACTCATGAATTCCACTCAGCAATGTTCTTTTTATGCTGAGTGATACAAATACCAGCTTGGAAGGTTACAGAAAGCCCCAGGGCTTTTGTTAAACATGCTGGTGCAAGTATGTGAGGTGCTGGATTTCTGTTGTAATGCTTGTTAATGACTATATTTGATGTTAATTTTTGAAAATTTTTAATAGAAGTGAGAAACTACTCATGCAGTTATCAGCCTGGTGTTATCCCACTGCTGGGAAAGATCGGCGAATCCGCCTTATTTCTCGACTGGGACAGAAGGAAATGACTGAAGATGTGTTTTTGCCAATTTTGACAAGTTATCCAAGGGCTCTCGTCTGGGTCAACTTGTCGCTCTTGAGAAAGGGGAACCCTGAATTACATGCCATGATTTGCATCCCAACAGAAGATGACTTGCTGCATCTAAGCAAAGACAAACTCTTCTGTGGTCCACAAGAGCCAAAACATCGTGACGTATTCAAGGACAAGGTACAGAGGCAAAAAGAGGAGAAGAAAAAGAAGAAAAAGGATGATGTGAAGTCTCTAGAGGGTGACCCTCCAGGCATTCCAGATAAAGAAGCAACTGAGGACCATGAGGACCTCATTCTTGGTCTTTGGTCAGGTGTTCTCCCAGATGTTACTTCCCACTGCTCCAGGACTGTCTTGGGGTATGTCACTCGAGGGGATTTTTCATTGGCTACAGGCTGTGGAGAAGCACTGGGTTTTGTTAGCCTGACTGGGTTAATTTATATGTTATACAACCAGCCAGCAGATAAAAAAGGGCTGGTTTTGTTAAGGACTCCAGCGTCTTTACAGTACAGATTTGCAAGACTTAATATTGAGGTTTAAGTATCATTGCAGTGCAGCAGAATGCCAAAAATACCAAAGAATTCTGTTTTGTATTCTGTGGCCTTTCTGATTTGTCTCAAATTTGAGGTTATTCTGAGCTCAAACAGCTCTAAGATGATGAAATCATTAAAAAGCTTTTAGCATTATTCAAGAAAATAACTAATGCATAAATAGATTAGAATTGCTTTTGATGTCTGCATTGCTAAGGATTTCTAACTGATCATTATCATGTTCATGATCTTCTTTTATCGCTAAAGAAGTGTGTTCTTAATTTTTTTTCTCTCAAAGCAGGGGATGCTATAACAATATACAGGAAATCATCATTTTCATTTTAGAAGTCTTTGTTCAGATGGACTGCAACTTTACAGCGCACTTTCACACGTAACTGCATGCAAACTGATCCAGTGTATATAGCAAGTGGCTTTCTTGATTACTCATACCTGAATACATGTGGCTGCAGTACAGCAGAGCTAAGTAGAGAAACCTGGTACAGAAAGCTGAATCTTTAAATGAAATGCAAATAAAATATAGCCTGGCTATGTAAATTTGAATTATAGCAACTGGAGCTTTTAAACTGGAAAGCATATCAGTCTAGTCTGAAAGGTAATAAGCCTTTCAGATGCAAATTACTAATGGTGGGTCAGCATACATTTTCTGTTAATAATAGGGGATATTTTTATTCCTTGAAACATGAATTTATTTTGTATGGAATGGCCTAGAATTGAAGGTTTCTTCATGTTACAGCATGGTTCATGAATGTTGTTCAAACAATCATAAAACTTGTAAAATATGCTGGGGGGTAAAGGGAGAAAGGTGTTTGATTTGGCTGGGGCACTGTGGGTAGGTTGTTTGTGACTGGTATTTTATTGGGTTTTTTCCTAATGATAGCCTTAAGCATCTAGCCATTCCTGAGTTAAGGAACTTGAAAAGGAGTTTACACTAACAGGTTGTAGTTTATTAGCAGCATGATACAAATATATGCCAGTTGGTAAAATTGCCCTGAAATGATCATGTGCAAATAAAAATGTAATCGATTCTTGTCAGTAGTCTATTGACTATGTGTGATTCTTAGAGAAATTAAACATGGATCAGTTAATGACTTTTTCTTTCTAAGTGTCAGTGTTCAACTTAATTTCCTCTTGCAGTTTTGTTTGAAAGTCTTAGGTGAATAGACTAATGTTGGCTGGAGTTCCTGGTGGAAAGATTTAGTGTGCCTTGCCCCCAAAATTATTAAAATTTAGGACCATTTAAATATGGCACACACATGGGGAAGGGGGAAGAACGTCTGATTGCTGGGTAAGTGTTGGAAGTGGAGCTGGATTTTTTTTAAAAAAAAGTCTTGAGAAGATGGATTTTAGAATGTGCACCAGCAGTGGGAGTTGTGGTGGCATGTGGCAAAGATGCAGTTTCCAGCACAGCTTGGATTGCAGCTCCCTGAGAAACGATTCTGAATGGCTCCAGACCGCTCACCTTTGATGCACCTGATAAAGCAGTTACGGTCCTAGAAAGGTTCTGGGAAGCATCTGCAGGAAAGCCAGCAGATGGCCCCAGAGGAAAGAGCTTGGTGCTGGCAGGGCTGGGATTCACACACTCCTGGTGTGTGACTGGGAGTGCTGCAGCCTGTAGGTATGTGTGAATAAGGAGCCCCTTAAACTTTACAGCCTGGCTGCTCTGATCAAGTTCTCTCGTGGTAATAATCCTGGATTTAACGAACCTTTTGAATTGTAAGCCCGATTGAAATATTTCTAGGATCACAGTTTCCAGAGCTGTGCTTCATGGGAAGAAAGGAGGGAGGTGATTTTTATATGGTTTTTTCCCTCATTGCCTTCCTCATCTTCTTGATAGATACATATTTTCTTGCCTCAATAGACCTGGCTTGTATGTGAGAAAGAAAGAGAAGCCCCCACCCAAGCTATCATTTTTTCTTCTGTGCTTGTAGATCTTTTGTTCACTGAGTCTTTCCCAGGTTTTTATTTTTTAAAACAACATCTGGAGTCTTTCCTTTTTTTTTCTTCCTATTGGTAATTTCTGCCAGATTTTCATTTTGACACTTCCTGTTACTTTTCTTTGATTTCCATTCTCTATTTTTGATTTATGATCCTTGTCTCTGGTGAGCCAATGAACAGAAACTGGAACCCAAGTGCATCCTGTTCTGTATATCTTGTAATATTGTTACACAGTTGTTTCCCTTTAAATCAATGATTTATGCCTTAAGACTTCACTCCTTGTAAAATACACTGCAAACCCGATAAGTTAAAAATGCTCAAAACCCTCAGCCAAAATTTGTCAGAAAAGTACTGTGACTTTATGTAGCTGCAAGGAAATTTTTATCTGTGGTTGTGATTTCCAGATTCCGAGTGTCTCAGGGGTGACTTAGTCATAAAAACCATGTCAACACCGGATAATCAAACTGTGGATAATTAAACCTGTGTTATCTGTGCATCAGCTGTACAGTATGTCTGTGCTCATCATGTTGAATCAGGTGTAGTTTACAGCACACATCTGCTCTAACTGCCGTTGCTGCACATTGGTTAACTACCCCAGAGCATCTGGATCAGCTCCTGTGGGCTGTGATACATGAGCATTTTTGGGAACCTAGGAAGCTCTTGCCTAGTGAAAGCAGTTCTCATGAGCTCTTCGGCTCCCATGCTGTCCTCCAGATAACTTTCTCAAAATGGATGCCAGCACAAACCCTTAGCTCTCGTTCTGTGCTTGGCAAGAGCTTTTAGAAGCTAAAATGAAGCACAGAAGGCAATTTTGGCATTCTCTGTAGCAGCGTGAGGAGGTTGAATGGTAACACACAGCTCCTGTAGCTCTTTCTGTGGCTCTCTCGGAGCAGCTGTGTAACTGCTGCATTTGACTCACCTGGTGAAGGGTCTTTTCCCTGTCTGAACCATGATTTCCATGGCAGTTGCCTGCTATGTTGAAAGGCGCAGTGACTAATGGACCTACCAAGTTGAGGGTCTCCAATATACACATTCTTTACCATTGCAAATCCAGAAAATGAGGCTGCAGAGGAGGGTGGTGATTACTCTGTGGGATGTAGGATGACTGGGGCCAGATTGTTGTGTGTTTGTTACAGATGTTCTGGGCAATGTGTTTCGCAGCCTGTAGGTAATGGAAGAAGTTACCTGGCAGAGAAGCAGTTAGGGTTGTTGAAACAAATCTGGGGAAATAATTGACAAGGTGTCAGGCTGCTCAATGGAGATAGCAGCCTTGGGGGATCATGGCATATGCAGACATAGTGGTCTAATGCATCATGACAGTTTTCTTTCAGTGTTCTAAATCTGGAAGAGCCAGATATGTCAAACCTGATCCATTCACATGTCCATGTGAGGTAGGTAGTAGGAACAGAGCTCGGGGGAGTAAACTACCAAAGGCATATTTCTGAAGTGCTAAGACTGAGAAAAGCAGAAAATCAATGGCATTGTTCTGTTCTCCAAAAATGCAACATAAAGAAAACCCCGAATCTCCAAAAATGCAACATAAAGAAAACCCCAAAATCCCATGCTTCTAAATGCTGTTTTCCCAGAGGTCAGCAATGTAAACAGCACCCACAGTTTACCTCTTGCAAATCCAACTCAACTGTACTAGAGTTCTTTGCAAACACTGGTCTCGTCAAATCCCTGAAAGAACAAGTAAACTTGTATGGAATAATGAGAATGTGGAAAGGACAGAGGATATGGGCTAAAACCATTTTATAGAGCTTTGAAAGTCAGAGCCAGCTTGACACTGGACAAAATAATGAGTTCCAGGTAGTTTGCAAAATAGGTGGAGTGACAAAAGACAAAACAGCTTTCATTTATTGCATTGGATCTCTTAAAGAAACTCAGTTTCTTCTGCAGTAGGAAATATGCCTGCACAGAATGATTTTTTTTTAAACATTTTTTTTGACACTTCAAGATGTGCCTAACATCTATCAGCATCAGCTTGCTTGACACATTTTCGCTGTATTTTCATCATGGGCTTACAACAGTGCTGCTATTCTGACAGCTTTGCACAGCTAAGTCCAATTCTTAAGAAATAAAATTGAAAAGACATTCAGGACACAGCAAGAGTAAAGCAGAGAATGAAAAAACAGTCTGAAGGGAGTGACTCAAATTTCATGATCCAGATATGAGAGGATTTGCTGCAATTTCTAGAAAGAATGGTGCAATTCAATATTTCATTTTATCTCAAGATCAAATAAATTGCCAGGATGAGAAAGCTGTTTCAGCTCAGTCCTTCTCTCAGCATCCTGCTTCCTAGCCCAGAATATGTGTTTTTTAAGAAATACTAAAGTGGTTGTGATGGATGGGAGAGCTCAAGCACCTGCACACCCATGTGTCCATCAAAGCTCTCTTACACATCACTTCTCTTCTGGGTTTTCTCTCTTTTTTCATATTGGGTAATATTAAACGCTTTTTATTTTTTTATCTTTAACAAAAGGATGAAATAAAAACAATCTTGGATAGGCAAAACCTGGGTTATCTAGAGCTCTATAACTCAGAAATTACTTTAAATGCCCCCTCCTTCCCCTTAGAGAAACCCCAGCTGATTTACTGTGGCTCTAGTGATGAATCCTGTGTGTCTACAATTGCAATTATTTATAAATACCATACATATACTTCTAAAAATCTTACCTGGGTTGTAGTAGGTGTCATCCAAGAAAGCTTCAACCCACAGGCAAAACCAATTGCTCAGAATGCGTTGGGTTGGGTGGGAAAGAAGGATCATACACATCAAAGTCTGTTACTGTTCCTTAGCACTAAAAAAAAAATCTAGAGTGCATGCACAGAAAAACAAATCATAAATCTGCAATTAAAAATACACTTTTCAGATGGGCAGCTGCTTAATGCAGTGATTTTGAATTTTTTAAAAAAAGATGCATGTGGAAGTAGTTTTGATACAAACCAGCAAGAATTAAAGGGTTAACAATGGATAATTTATTTTCCTGTAGAACAGAATGTCTTACAGGAATCAATTGCATCCAGATTTTCTGAATATTTTTGCAATGCAATAATTCTTCTAAATTAGTTGGCAAATACATGAAGGGTGTTCCAAATGAAGGCACAAAAATATATGAAATTGGTTGAGAACTGTAACCAGTTGTTTTTGTTTTTTCAAAGAGAAGCAGATGAAAATGAACATTAGTATATAGTAGTCGGAAGAATTCTTAAAAAAGAATTAATTGTAGTTTCCCCATAGTCTTTTTAGTTTTCACTGAGCTACTGTATTTTGAGGCATTAATTATTTGTATTCATTAGAGTTAATTATTTTTAAAAAGTACTTTCTGTTAGTATCTTTAAGAACTTTCATGCCTATAGGCAGCACACAGTGGCACAACTTCCAAAATGGCAACCCCAATACCACAGATTTCTGTATCCCCGAAGTCTCCCCACACCTGATGCTGGGACAGAGGAGGTTTATGTGGCGTTGCAGGTGTCCAGCAGCAGCCAGTGGGACATGCACTGGAGCCTGAGAAAACAACCTCAGTAGAACTTGCTCTTGGAGCAGTGTGACAGCATCCTCTGTCAAAAGCTGTGGAAGCCAGTCCTTCCGATGTGAAGCTCTGAAGTCATTTGATGTTGGAGAAGGAAGGGTAAATCTAATAGCTCAGAGATCCTAATCTAAGGCATCCAGTTGATTTGAAAAGAAAAGGGAAGATTTTCCCTTTTTTTTTTAGGTTAGTAGGCATCCAGAAGATTAGTTTTACTCCTTTTTGGATTATCCAATGAAAACAGAAATGTCCAGCTATTCCTTCTTTGCCTGAAGGTCTGTGGTGTTGTAGACAACCAACCCCTTTTTGTTGTACATCCACTGGTGTAAATCCAGAGCTCACCAACGGTACAAGATGGGGCTGTGCAGGTGTTTGCACATGGGCAAATACAATGACACACAGGGTAAGAGGCTGCCTAATGAACAGACGTTTAAATCCCTGCTTCCCTTGGAGCAACTAATTTTCTTTGCTTGAAGAGCAGAAGAGGCTTCATACATCTTGAAAATCATAGAAACAGAATGGCTTGGGTTGGAAGGGACCTTAAAGATTGTCTAGTTCCAAACCCCCTGCCATGGGCAAGGACACATTCCACTAGACCAGGTTGCTCAAAGCCCTGTCCAACCTGGCTCCCCCATGAGTTCATACTCCATGTCCTTGCCATTTGGTGTGGAAGAGTTCATTTTTTGATAACTTTCCTGTAGAAGTGTAGTAAAGACCACAGAAGAGGGAAGAGCTATGTCTATGCTGTGCATCTGTCTTTTAAATTCTTCTTTGATCCTAGTCTGAGTAAATCTTGGCCTTTATTTTGAAACACTGTCTTTTTTGTTCAGATTGCCTTCTGTAAAAGACCATCAAAAGCTGAAAGATTACTGTCCCACAGTACAAGGGGGGATGCTGTTAGTCTGGCCAAACAGCTATCAAAAACATGCAGGAAATACAACTTAAATTCATTTTTCTCCAAATGTTTTCTGCAGTCAGGATCCCAGGCTATTAGGTTAACTCCAGGGACTATAAAGACAATAACTTGAACTACAAGTCCCAGGACAGTAGCCAGGTTTCATGTGGTCTTCAGGGACGGGAGCAAAAAACTCCACAAAAATATTAACTTCCTTTCACCATTGAAAATAGTGAACTCCACATGTCAGCTGGATTTCAGTCTATTAAGCAGTAAGAGAGGTCACCTCTTCTATCTGCAAGGTCATGAAATTGATGACCATTAAGAATTGATTCTTATCCAAACCCATTTGTAAAATTAATTTGCATATTTTCAAGGACATAAATTACTCTATGGGGACTTAGACTTGGAGAAAAACGTACAAGTATGTTTCCTCCTTTTTAGTCCTCAAAATTCTAAGACCACTGAGTATTGAAAAATATTAAAGCTTCAGCCAATCTCCAGACTGAAGCTTGAGTCTCCTCAAACAGGAGCTAAACAGGGTTTCTGACCTCACAGACAGGATATACCTCTATTCCATAACATAAAGTTTTAGAAAACACTTAAAAGATTGTCCTTTGACCTTTGATTTTTGTCATTAAAATTTCCTTCAGTATAACACCTGTCTTCTTTCACAGACTGCAGTAGGCATCCTTCTATTAAATGAGCCTACTGCTGCATGTACCTTCATTTTTTGTCACGGTAAAATTTTTTGAAGTGGAAAATATGATAGTGTAGAATGAAAAGCAGATACTTTTTGTATGCTTTTAGATACACAGCTATTTTTTCCCAAATATAAAGCAATGTATCTTACAAGAGACTCCGTAGAGAATGGGTTTTCCAATAAATTAAAATAATAATTAAAGTAATACAAATATTTTAAATAAGTTTTCTGTTTCCACTTTCAATCCTGAGATACACTTGGATAAACTGGCAGAGCATTGCTCTTCCCCAAGTCTCTTTTGTGCTCCAGCATGCACTCTGAATTGATTCCTTTCCTCTAAAGAATAAAACCATCAATCTCTGTATCCTGCCTCTTCAAATTCAAGCCGAATGCTGAAGGGAAAAAATAGTGATTGGCAGAGCTTGGAGAGGGAGCCAGGAGTGCCAGCTCATCCGGCAGAAAATTTCATGTGAAACAATTCTTAGTCCAAGGAAACCAGACCAAAACTCTCACTATAACATCCATCATTGATGGAAACAAAAGCTGTCGTGTTTCTGAGTGTGTTCCAACTTAATGAAGGGACAAGGAAAAAAAGAGGAACCCCCAACTGTGACAGCACATATGAACAACATCTCTTCACGAGGGAAATAAAGCACCGAATTAAAATTTATGGCTTCCCAGTAGCATTACATACCCTGGGAACAGTGAATGTTTTGTTCCTTCCCCAAATGACAAGTGTTAAGATCATAAAATCAAACTCAACTGGAGTAGCAAATTGATTCTAGACTATCTAGTTCTTGCAGGCTATGTCATGCCGAGTGGAGTTGATGGTTGGTTGCCTAGGGTAGCAAAATATTAGGAATAACACAGTATTTAGTGGCTGCTCCTTATGAGCGTGCCTCCAAGAGGGGAGGAGGTGTGTTCATGTGTTACTGTGCTTAGCACAGCAGAAACCCTAGAACTGAGTCAGTCCTCAGTGTTGCCTTTCTCGCCAACTTTCCAACAGCAATGAACTAATAGCATTTCCAAAGGTTAACATTTCTGTAACTTTGCCAGATGGTAGGGTCATGCCCTGTTTTTCTGCTTAATACAACTTACTTCCCTCATTTTTTTTCTCATGACCTTTCCCCCACTATTTGCCACCATCCATTTTGGCCCTTTCCCGTATTGCTACAGACCTCTAACAAACTTCAATATTTGTGTTTTGCTCTGTCTGCAAGGAAGGACTGCAGAAATGCTGTAGGGGTAACAACTCTGCCTAAGCCATAGCTGCTAACTATGCAACAAAAAAGGTAGGTAGGTCGGAAACATCTTCTTAACAATGTTTTTCGTAAGTATGGTGTTTTAGTCTTTTTCCCTTGGATGTTATATGTTCTTCCTGATATAGCTGATGTGATGTCTCAGAGGCCCTAAAGAGATTTTGGCTTCTGTGTCTCTGTGCCATCTCCTGTCCCAATAAAGCTGTTCAGTAGCACAAAGTGCTCTGAGGACAGATCAGGTATTTACTAAGTAGAGATGTCACTCTTAGCCAAAAGAAAGAGACACAAATAAGAAAGACATCAATCTTCAGAACTAAATCCACTGTGACTGTGTTCTCTAGTTAGATGTCCAACTCTGCATTTTTGAAGCACACTGTAATTTTTGTAGCCCAGCATGCTCTGCAGGTGGCACCGCAGAAGAACTCACACAGTGAACTGGGGACAGCCCACAAGCTTTGTCCAGCAAACAGCTAAACATGCAGGGCTGGTGCTTATAGAGGAGACCTCTACTAACCATTTTGTCATAGCAAAAGCTCACCCTGGGCACGGGGTTTGTCCTCCTCTCCAGACCCTTGGCTTCCTCACACTGTTTATTTCTGGAGACAACAGTGCTGCATGTGGTGTTTGCTGCACAGAAATGTACCAGGTGCAGGTTTAATGAGTGACTGAGACAGTAACACCCAATCTCACATGCTGCTTAGGTGATATCCAAATCCCTGTAACTCCCAATCAACAACAAAAGTTTCCTCCAGGACCTGGCCCTGTGTGGCACTCAATGGACAAACTTCCACAGGAAATGTCACTGCCTGAAACTGCCTTCTGCTTGAAGTCCTGCTTGGCCTGTGAATGAAAGCAGGGAAAAGGTCTGAGCATTTTTTTTCATGAGGAGAGGGCTTTTTTTCTCCACTTCTTGCTCATGCAGTAATGGCTGAACTGGGCTTCCTTTCTTCCTGTGAGGGCAATGTTTCAAAATACACAAAATCACAAAGTTGCAGGCAACTGCAACACTGGGAAATCTGGAATGAGGAGGCAGCAGTTTCTTCAAGTTAGGGACTGAAAGTGAGGTGACAGCCAAAGCCTTTTCACCATGTTGGCCTCTGTTCTCACCCTAGGTTTTAATGTAAATAATTGCCTAAATAACTTCCATGAAGCCAACATGAAGTGAAGCAACGGGAGAAGGGGGAGAAGGGTATGTTGGCAAAAAAAGGGGTATTTTGGGTATCTCAGCAGTGGGGTGGTCCACAGAAGATGCAGGCGAGGCAGAGTTGTACAGCATGGTCATCCATAGGTGCTAATGTATGGAGGGAGCAAAAGGGAGAAAGAAACTGAGAGCCTAAAGATGCTGGGTGTGGGTGTGAGGAGGGACTGTGATACAGCTGGCACAGGATGTGTCTCTGAGACCAGGGGAATGTGTCAGAGGAAGGAGGTCCCTGCCCAGTTCCTCCCAGGGCCATCCCAGCTGACCTGCTGGCCCCAGTCCCACCTGGTGCTGCTCACAGCCTGGCCCAGCTACCCCACTCTGCGCATCAGCTTCTCACCAGGGACAAAACTTTTTCAGTTGCTTTTCAAACTCAGACTTGGGACTTGTATTTTAGCTTGAAGATAAACATTTTGAAAGCTGTCTTCTTTCTCACAGTGCCGGCACAAGTTGTTTTTAATTATCTTAGGAAAGCTTTCCTTGCCCAGGCCAATTTGTTCACTGTTTGTCTTGTGGAGCTGGCCTATAAACCAGCTTTTAGGGATTTATTGTATAACATTATCAAGAAAGCAATCTTTGAAAAAAACTGAAATCACAACAACCCTTTTTTCTTCTTTGCAAATGACTTCATAGAAGCCAAATGATCACAGCTGACCACCCAAACCTGCTGGAAAATGCTCACTCCAAATGAAAATGCTTTGGTTTAGTCATGTTTTAATCCCAAAATGTTTTAAATAATGATTTAGGCAGGAAAAAGAAAGCTTTTCCTGTAGGGGAGAAGCAAGACTTCTTCATTTTTCAGAATTCTGTCTTTTGGCATCAGCAATGCATGATAAATGCAGAGACATACAAGTCCTGCTCTTTGATAGATTTATGTTGTTTTACACACACACACACACACACACACACACACACATATACACGTGCACATACTCTTATTTAAAGAAAGAAAGCAATGGGCAGAGAGAAGAGCAGTCATTATTACACCTCCAAGTTTTATCACTGTTTTTTTCTGTACAGACTCTGAATCATGTGAGTGTTGATGGTTGACTTTTTAAGAGATTTAATAAAGGTTACCTTTGAGAATTTTGACATTCATAATAAATGTGCTACTCATTTAGAGGAATTAAGTTATCTTAAGCTGCAACAAATATTTAATTTTCTTTTTTTTCCTCTGACATACTTCTGCACAATCCTTTTTCGACTGCACAATCCTAGTGCCAGTATTTTTCAGATGACTGTAATTTTATTGCTTTCCTACAGACAAAGGAAAAAGAGATGTCTTTCTTAAGTGCTCCTCAAAAAGAACAGAAAAGCAGGACTGTTGTAAGTAGAGGAGACTTCAATATTTACATTTTATTACTATTTGAAAGGAAATTTGATGGAGGAGAGAGTTCTGCTTTTAGTCAGAACATCCTTATATGTCTCATTTCTGAAACACCTCTTCGGCACTGAGAAAATGTTGCCAGACTCTTAAAAGACTACTCCTTGGTCCAGAAAATTAAAGAAACCATTGGAAATCTGGCTCTTTTCAAGGATATGTACATTTACTGTTCTTATAATCTACAGCCCATCCACCTTTTTTCCTTCGGATGGTCTTACATTTGTGACTGCTGATGCAACTATCCTTAAAATCTACACTCCCTCTCAGTTTTTCCACGTTTTGATCATCACTGACATCAGTCAGAAAGTATAAGGTATTGACTGTTGCATGTAAACACATCATCCATCTTGCAGATTCCATCCTAAGACTAGTTAGGTGTCTTGCTCCTGCTGTTCTTACTGTACAGCTTGTTGGAGCCTTGCTCCATTGCTTACTTCCCCCAGAACCTGCTAGAAGCTTTTTAATTCCAGACACTTTTTTACGACACATGTAAGCTGATTTATTCTTCTGTTCATGCTGCAGTGGTGTCCCACCTTAAGGGGAAGGCAGCACTTAAGATTCCTAGATGCCTGGGTTTGAAAAGGAACAACAAAAGTCAGAGTCCACAAAACCTTATGATGTTTTATTGGTAAATTACACACTTGGCATGGAAATTGGTATGTTACTCCCAGTTAGTCTAGTATAAACACACTGCAGTGGATTTTCAATAAGGGGTAGGGTGAAAGAGAAGAGAAAGAGATTGAAGCAGGGGAAAGAAAAGAAAACAAGGAAAAGGAAAAGGGGAAAAGGAAGAAAAGAAAAGAGAAGAAAAGAAGAAAAGAAAAGAAAAGAAAAGAAAAGGAAAGGAAAGGAAAGGAAAGGAAAGGAAAGGAAAGGAAAGGAAAGGAAAGGAAAGGAAAGGAAAGGAAAGGAAAGGAAAGGAAAGGAAAGAAAAAAAGAAAAGAAAAGAAAAGAAAAGAAAAGAAAAGAAAAGAAAAGAAAAGAAAAGAAAAGAAAAGAAAAGAAGAAAAGGGAAGGGAAGGGAAGGGAAGGGAAGGGAAGGGAAGAGAAGAGAAGAGAAGAGAAGAGAAGAGAAGAAAAAGAAAAGAAAAGAAAAAAAGAAAATAAAGAAAAAGAAAAGAAAAAAGAAAATAAAGAAAAGGGGGAAAAAAGAGAAAATGACCAGTTCTGGCTCCAGAGTCGATCCAGATAGGTTGTCCAGGATCCTGGGAGTGCTTTTTTATAGACAATTTTTTCCCTCCCTGAATCTAAATTCATTCCTTTTAATGCAAATTAGTTATTGTGAGCAGTTTGTTCTTTCCAGCCTTTCTGGAAATGAGCCAGAGTGCTTTAAGGGGCTTAGGTGGCCTTGATCCACTTCCACTGGGTCAACCTTTGGCTGACAGTCCATGCCCACTTCTCACACGTCTTCCTGTGCTTGCACTGTGCTTTGTTGTGCTTATTTCCAAGAGGTAGAAGAACATTTGTCCCAGAAGAGTGCTGCCCTACTTCTGTAGGCCACTCTTGTCCAGCCACATCCTGTTCTTTCTCACAGGCATGGTTATTACCAACCATCCTTGGCTGGCTCCATAACTATATTGCTATTAGTGTTTGAGACATACAGATCAGCCCCTTATCTTCTGGCTTCTACAGCTGCCTTTTATCCAAGTGAATAATTTTTACTGCAGACACACCCATTGGCCCTACCCAGATCCAAGCACTCCAAAATGCTGCATATGGGGCTGACCCAAAAGGATTCAGGACAACACTCTAAGCAGAAGATGTCAAACACAAATGTGTGCAGAGGACTCAAACTGGAGTGCAGACTCAAAATGTGTGCAGAGTCAGCCCTGACTGCTGACAGCTCCGGTGCCTCTTTCATCCCCAGAGACATAGAAATGCCCCCAAGTCCTGCTGTGAAAAGCAAATGGAGGGCACGGGGAAGAGTCAACAGGAGTAGTTGCTCCAGAAGGGAGGAGGTCAGGTTTTAGAGCTATACTTACTTAGCCTGATTTCAATTTTTTGGAAAAGGGAACCAAAACACTGCCTTACCCACAAGCAGCCAGGAATTCAGGATAGTCTCTTACCTGTGCTGGGACAGTGTGGCTGTAATGCAGGCTCAAGGCAAGAGACTAAATGCCTCCCTGTAACCCCCAGCTAACCCCAGCAGTTTGGTTATTAGTGACTAAACAGCTGAAGGAAAGTACAGGGACTGTGGTATCTGCTGTGGCTTCTGCAGTCTGTGAGCACTAAAATTTGCTGAAACAGGATTAGGACCATTCCTGTAATTTATTTGGAGTCCATTCTTGTAGTTTGGTGTTGAGATAACCTTAACCAGTGCTTTACTGAAGTGCGTGTTGCACATTTTACCCTGTTTCATGCAGCCCAGCTGCCACCTCACTCTGCCAGTGGCTTGGTGTGTTTAAAGCCACCATTTGGCAAACCAAAATGAATTAATATAGGCTCGAGTTTTGGCCAGATAAACATGATACATTTTTAAGCTATGATTTTGTTTTGGCCAATGTTTAATGACATGTTTAAAGATGTGAAATTATTTTGCATTAAAAAACTTATTTATGCATTGTAAATAACTATTTTTTCTGTTTTAATGTTATTTACTGCATGTTGCATCACTTCAGTTCTAAGAAAGAAATAACAAAAATGTGCACTCTGAGCACTGAGTGGCACAGAACGTGGCATTCTAACAAACACATGATAGGGCTGCTAGAAGGGAGATATTAGTTGTTGTCATGTAAGTGTGCAGTTAAGCACACATACCCACAAACAGTTTTTTCTCCAATAACACTGTTTTAAGAAGGCAAGTGTCCTGGTCTTGGGCACAGCTGGCAGCACTGCTTTGTTGCCTGCTGTAAGATCACATTTTGGGCTGATAAAAAGTGCCGATTTTTTTTTCATCTGAGAGGAAATCTTTCATATGAGTTTACCTCAGAGTGCCACTGATGGTTATTTATGGTTAGTGAACTTAACTGTATGGTTTAACTTCAGTGAAGAAGGTAGTGAAAACTGTTTCTTTCTTAGCAAAACAACAGCAGTGGATTTAATTCCTTTTTAACATAGAAGGAAAGAAGCATCTTGTCCTGATGGCCGTATGTGCTCCACAGCACCCTCTGGACTGCTGCAGCAGGGTCAAGGCTGAGCAGAAGTCCTCTTTTCCCAACAGTCCAGTTCTTTCAGTGTTGTGGAGCAGAAAGCTCCTGCAAAGTTAGGGCCTTGTTACCCTTGTAAAATCTTTGCTCACTTCTGTTACTTTGGCTAACTAGAAAAGCATTCTGGGAATGACTCAGCTAAACTAGAGGTGAAAAACAAGTTGCATCACTGTAAAACAATTATTAGAACCAATAAGTGGTCACACCGTGGGGCTGGTGGTTGGTTATACCTGATGCCTGTTCCTATTGTTGTCTATGGGGGTTGATTAATCACATTTGTTGTGCCTCACAAGTATGTAAACTCTTAACAAATGAACAGTTTAAGAACCCTGGATTTTTGCAATAAAGTGTCTTCACCATACCATCCTGGAGATCATGTGTTTAATGCTGCATTCCAGCTCTTGAAGAGACTCCTAATAGTCTCCAGTTGAGACTGGGAAAGGATTTCAACTTGGACTTTTAAACTTGCCATTAATGTTTTGACCACTAAGAGGTACCTGGAGCAGTGTGTACTCTGACCTCACTTAGGCCATAGAAAGCCATTTGTTTTGTAAAGCACTGCATCCTTTGAAGCCATGCTCACCTCTTGGGCCCAGGGCTGCAGGGCACCCTCCCAGTGTGGATGTGGGGTGATACAGAGGGTCCCTCATCTGCTTTGAGCACTCAAACTGGTCTGCAGTGATCAAGATGAGCAGAGGTTTCCCTTCATGGACAGTGATGGCCATGAGAGGATGCTCAGCATGTGCAGTCTAATGGTGCTGGCTTTGGTGTGTTCAGCTGGCAGAGCCCTGCAGCATGATGGCAAGC
This sequence comes from Lichenostomus cassidix, assembly GCF_008360975.1. NCBI lineage: Eukaryota > Metazoa > Chordata > Aves > Passeriformes > Meliphagidae > Lichenostomus > Lichenostomus cassidix. Next base: position 129,860,394 of record NC_139482.1, read on the forward strand.
AGCTTGGGGGAAATGCCATCCTTTACTCAGCATAGTTTTTGCAAAATTACAGTTTGTCTGTGCTGTAAGTGCTTAGGAAATGTGTCTGGGAAGTACATGTCAGGGATGCTTCTGGAATTAAAGTGAGTACTTGTTTGACATAAGTGGGAAACATGAAAGGATCAGCTCAGTTAAGCATCTGCAGCATCAGACCCTGAATCAGGGAGGAGGAGCTGATGTTCAGATCGTTCCTTGGCAAAATTACCCGGAGACTTCTCTCTTTTCCCTGCCCTTTCAAGGGTGCCCTTTTGGGTTCCCAAATGAAGACTTTGCTGACTGCAGCTGGAGATTAAGGGAGCGCAATAGACAGGAAAGTAAGAGTCTATTTATCCCTGGCAAAGCCTGCCTTTTTCTAGTTTGGATGGAAAAGAAGACGAAAATCCACGGAGCACTTGAGAGAACAACAAATGGCATAAGGACAAATGCAGCGAAAGGGAATGCCAAGGTTGTCATCCCCCATCAGCAGTTTGGATGGGTTTCCTCCTCAGAGCAGCACGGGGGAGGCTGCAGGACCTCGTGCAGGAAGCAGGTGGTTTGCTTTACCCAGAGCCATGCGTAATGGCCAGGGAGCTGTGCCGCTCGCCGGCCAAGCTACAGCAGATGGGCTGCAGTTTGCTCCGCTCAAGGATATTTTTCATGTTATGTGTGGAAAAGAGCAGTAACCCTTGTTTGTTATATGAGGCCTTGTAGGATTTTATTTGGAAAAAAGCCATTTTTGAGATTAAAAAAAAAAGCCATTAAAAATGTGAGTCACTGTAATCACTTTCAAAGTGCTCTGACAGGGCCTTTTACTTGCGAAGACTTCACTATTAAAAGAAACTTCTTTTTTTTTCAAATTAAAAACTCTAGCACAAATTATCTCAGGCTAATCAAGGTGACATTAGGGATCTGTTAATCTGTTAATTCGAAATTACCATGAAAAACCACCCAAACACCTCAGAGCACTGGATCCAAATTATTCGTGGTGTAAAGCTGCCAGCAAAATAGCCGTGTCTCTTCTGTGGCTTAACATAGCACCTTGGGCTGTAAAATCACCACAGTATTCCTTCCAATGCAAATGTATTTCACATCCTATATCCCCAAAAGGGCTGGGGGACATTCATTCCTTGTTTAGAGGACCCTGAAACACAGGGTCCACCCAGGAGCTGGACCCTGTGGGGAGCCTTGGGAACCTTAGGGTGGGGACATCCACAGCCTGAGTAAATGGGTGATCACCTGAATGATCCAAAGATGCCAGGGCTGGTATGCACATCCCACTACTCTTTGGAGTTTGGATGTCCCAGTCAGCATTGCCAGATGCTTGTGTCCTCTTGGATGGAAGATGCCCAAACTGCTGCTTTCAGAACACTGGCTCGCTCTGAGGTTGTGAGCAGTGAGGGATAGAGAGAGCAGAAACCTTTCTGTCATATATTAGCATCTGTCAAATATCAGCATTTTTTCCTCTCTGGTGCACCATCGCCATCCTCGAGAAGAGACCAACTGACCTGGGCAGGGCCTCCCCACATCCAGCTACTCCTCCCAGAGCCTATTTACTTACCACACCTCAAACAGTCACTGAATTAGTCACCCTCCTCCCAAATCTGGGCTGAGCTCTCAAATCTCTCAGGTGCTGAAGAAAGGGCAGCTCTGTGATGTTGCTTGTTATCACTGCCAGGTGCCACCCTATCTGTCAGACGCTGGGCCAGAGGCTTTCGAGGACTCCTGCTGTGCTGCAGCTCCTGGAGACTTCTGAGCAGGGGCACCTACTCTTTGGAGCACCACCAAACTCAGCAGTGAGTCAGAAATCAAATCACTGGAAATAACTGAGGCTGCTGCATCTCTGGGCATGCAAAACAGCCGATGATAAATTAGAGTATCAAAACAAAGCATGGGCACCTCCCAGGAGAGGTGGCAGGGCTGCAGCTGTGGGAAGTGGGGAAGCCAGGCACCCAACCACAGCACACTGGGTCTCATCCTGTTCTGTGCTACTTTTTCTGTGCTGCTAGGATCTGGTTTTTACTTTGTGTTTGGCCAAATGCAGACACTGGAAAACTGGAGAAAAAGCAGAAAACAAGCACAGAAAACAATTTAAGGGCTGACAAAAATATCTGATGGTGAGAGACTTAGAAGGTTTCTCTCTGGCTCAGTGAAAAACCCATCATACTGTATTTTTCTAGGGGGATTTACTGAGTGCTTTAAACCACTGGCAAAAGACAAATAGCTTCAAGCTAAGCCCAAACAAGTTAAAATAGACATAAGGCAGACTTTAAAAGCAAACAATGACTCATTGCTAGTAAAAATTACTAATAGCATTGGTGGTTCCTCTTCTTCGACTAGCAGGAGAGGATGGGTTGTCTTCTTCACAGATGGGTCAAAGGGTTCCCACAAGTGCTCAACAGAGGTTGCCTCACTTGAACTGTAAAAGAGGCCAGGCCAGATGACATAAAGCTGCCTTCTTATATCAACAACCTCCGTTATTCACTGCGCTGAATCAAGTCCTGCAACACATCCACGCACCCAGAATCCAGTCAATGTTGTCAAGACATGCTGTTATTTAACTGTTAAATATTGTCAGGAAAAAATAAACACATGGGTAACTGTAATGCTTAGTCATTGTAAATTATATTCCTCAGCTCTTTTGCCTTGTAAAACACAGAACAGCGGTTCTTGAAAACTCAGTAGAAGCTTCAGTATTTTGTTGTTGTATTCTATTGCTGTACAATGTGCTACGAGCTGTGACCTTCAGTGACAGGTAAGAGCTGCTTAATTGGCAGCCTCTGTGCCATGCAAGCATACTCTGCTACTCTTGGCTAAGGGCATTGGAGAGCATTAGACAGCATAAAGCTCTGCACCTGGTATACATGCTATTGAAACTCAAGAAAAACTTTTTTTTTTTTTCAAATGAAGAGAAAACTCCTGATGTTGTGCTCATGCTGCTCTGGATTTATGCCCACATGCTATCAAATGGAAGACAAATGACAGTACTGTTATTTCAACCAGTTTAATGATTCTGGCAAAAGACCTGGCAGCAGACTCCAAAGATTTCATCTAGGCAAGGCAATGCCTATTCCAAGAGTGGAAATCTTCAACTGGAGAGCTGGCAAGTGCATGTTTGTGCTGGAGGCTTAAATCAATCATTTCTATTTTTCCCAAAGTGATTTAGCAAAGTACAGAAATTGGCTCCTTCATCAGTGGCCACAGGCCACTTTTCATGTTTAAAGTATTAGTGCCATGGACTCGAGTGATATATTGACTTCATGTAAAGCAGTCAGTATTAGCACCACCTGTTTAATCATTCCTTTACAGTAGCTGTAGTTTGAAAACTGTCAACAAGTGCCTTGTTGACACTGTCAAAAAGGAGCCCAGGAGACCACCGTAGATTAGTGGTTCCCTGGAGTAATTCCTCTGTGTTCATGCAAAACTCTCCTGCCACCATGATACATTTCTGAGTCTGCTGCCCAACAGCATCCCTCGCATTGCTACCTTGTGAACTGACACAAATTCCCTTGGGACTGATGCCTGAATCCATTAGCAACCAAAATACTGATGGAAATTTGTACTATGAAATGCACTTTGAAAGTCTTGGACAAGCTTTAGGGGCCTAACTACAAAACTGGGATTTAGATTAAATAAAACTACTCAGCAGCCACCTAACACTTTATTTAGGCCTGGAGATTCTTGAGGCACTAATAATTCCGCTTCTGTGGATACCTGAAACTGTCCGTGCTTACTCTAGTGTGTATCAGAAAGTAAAGGGAATGTAATCCAAGACTGCAGGTTTACACAACTCCCTTGTAGGGCACTCTCTGTAAACACTTCCCAGGTAATGGGAATATCCTGGCAGTACTGTATCTTCTTATCAGAGTAACCCTGTGCTGTATAGCTATCACACAGTCTAATTTCCCTGTAGGGAAGACCCAGAAAGAGCTCTGCATGGAAGACAGTTGTGTTGGTTTTGCTTGGCCTGGTTTTTGGTAGCAGGGTGGCCACAAAGATAGCTCCTGTGAGAAGCTTCTGGAAGCTTCCACCATGTCCAGCAGAGCCAATCCCTGATGGTTCTGAAGACAGACATGACGTTGACCAAGCCCAGGCCAGTTAGAGATGTTGGGTACACCTCTGTGATGACATATTTAAGAAGAAAATCAAAACAAATATGCACACAGTTTCTTCTAGCCAGAGGAGGAGGTGAGAACATGTGAGGGAAACATCATGGAGACACCAAGGTCAGTGGAGAAGGTGGGGGAGAACATGCTCCAGGTGCCAGAGCCAAGATTCCTCTGCAGGCCATGGTGAGGACCATGGTGGAGCAGCTGTGCCCCTGCAGCCCATGGGGTCCCCGCGGGATGCAGAGATCCACCCACAGCCTGTGGGGAGCAGCCCATGTCAGAGCGGGTTGATTCCGGGAGGAGTCTGTGTTCCAGCGGGAGTCCCAGTGGAGCCCTTGCTCCTGAGAAGGAAAAGCCTGGCCTTGGAGATCTTCACCCCGTGGACGAGGGGCACAAGCCACTGCAGTTTTGGGAGGACTGTCTGCCCACGGGGGGAATTCACGTTGCAGCAGTTTTGGGATGACTGCTGCTCGTGAGGTTGGACCACGCTGGAAGAATTTGGGGAGAACTGTCTCCCATGGGAGGGACCCCACAGTGCAGCAGGGGAAGGACTCCTCTCCCTGGGCAGTGAAAGAAGATCTCAGTGATGAACTGACAGAACCCCTTACACCCTGTTCCCTGCACTGTCAGTGGGAAGTAGGAAAGGTTTGTGCAGAAAAGTCTTAAGGCTTATTTTACTTCTCATTATCCTCCTCTGACTCTGTTAGTAATAAATTCACTTTGCAACCTTAAGTTCAACCTGTTTTGCCCTTGGAGTGTTTCCTCCCAGCCCTTATCTCAACTCATACACCCTTTGTTATTTTTTTCTCTCTCCTCTGCCCAGCTGTGCCAGGGGAGAGCAAGGGAGTGGCAGTCATGTGTGCCTGATGTTTGACCAGTGTCCAAACCATGACAACAGTACATGCCCAAGAGGCATTGATATGATGCTCAAGGCATCTTGTTTGGTATGTTTCAAAAATATGTTTATGTGCAGCCTCAGAGGCCAGATCAGCTACATGTGCTCTGAACAGATTTAACACATGGCAAGAGGACAAGGATCCTTTCTACATGGTCAGGAGTGCTTTATAGGTAGTGATGTATTTGCCAGTGCTGCCTTCTTTTATGTTACAACTCAAGGGTTACATCAGCCAGGTGCTTGGGAGGTGCCTCTACAAATTTCCCAGCTTCAAAAGGTTGAAACATCTCTCATCTGCCAAGGGAATGTCATATTTCCTCTCTGATTCTCTAGGCAGAGAATAGTCATCCTTCACTCCCAAATCAGTGGGAAATAAAAAGAAAAATACCAAAACCCAAACTAAAAACATAACAAAATTATATGAAATCACTATTTATTCCCTGATTTCCCTGACTCTATCCCAGAACCCAAAAACATTGCAAACACAGGATTTCTCAAACTCCTGAGAATCATGAGCACTAAACATTTCTCCAGCTTTTGCTCCTGAAGTGGCCTCGGTTTGTAAATCTTCCAGCTTGGCTCTCCAATAATAATTATGGTACTTAGCCTCTATCTCCTTTCAGCTAGTTGTTAACACAGTCCAGCTGATTTCTGCAGAAGGAATGAACAAACAAATTTGAACAAGAAAAATGTCAAGCCTCGGAGGACAGTAACAAAAGGGCACACTGACAGACTGCTCAGTCTCATCATCTGCACCCCAGTGTTATAAGAGGCAACATTTTTTTCTGCAAGCAACCATTGGTCCGGCATAAAGAGGGTTGGAAGAAGAAATTGCAAGGGTGAGAACATTTTGAGCATAGAAGACTTTTCAGTCCATTCTTCCAGCACTGTTTATACACCTAATAGCACACAGTAATTGAAAATAAAAAAAATTAGTCCTTTGAATCATCTGTAGTCAGACATGTGTCCAGGCTTTTAGTTGACCTTGGGACACTGCTGGTTGCCACGAGCTGCCTATCCCACATCATTCAATATGCACAGGGCAGTGCGTCTGGCATTCAGAAGTGCTTCAAGAAGCTCTCAGCTGCATTTGGGGCATGGTGACACACAAAGAGTGATCTTAGCAGAATGCTTACTACATGGAGAATCTCCTCAGAAGGAGAGAAATAATATTACAGTTCCCCGTAAGCACGAGAGATCTCATTCCCTGTACCCCTTTTCACATCCATCCCACCATACACTCCAGTCAGCCTGCTTGGCTCAGTTCAGGGAGCCATGCCAGCAAGGAGAAGGGTGCAGATGCTTTCTGCAGGATGGGTGAGATGAACTGGCCACAGGAAGCCCGAGGACCCCACAGCTGGGAAAAAGAGGATGAGTCTTTTAGCACTGCTGATCCATTCAAGCAGCTTGGCAGGTGCATGAAACCAAAGCTTCAAAGCACAGAAACTCAAACCCTCACAAAGTTTGGCCTCTTTCCTTTGGTTTTAGGTGACTCGTGCCCTTACACACAAAACATGAGTCTGCCAAAGCTGGGCTGGACCAAGCAGCAGGCACTCAGTCTGCCAGGTGAACAGCAGGCCCCTCCCAGGGGCAGACAGACAAATCCAGTCCAAAGTTCGTTTATTTTTTGCCAGCTGAAACTGTTTGCTAAATGCATCCTGATATTTTATGGCAAAAATTAAACAGTCTCACTCTACTCCAGAGCTCCCATTTCCAGGCCCATGGCCAGTTAATACTTCATCTCTTGCTGCAGCGTGACCAGCAGTGGAACAAGCACTAAATGAGTCCTGCTGGTTCTGGTCTTTCAGAAATCCCAAGCTGGAGCCTGAGGGACCACATGAGACACTGCCTGCCTACCACACCTTCTCCTGCTTTGATTTCTGCAGATCCTGTGGAGGATCTGTTCAGCAAAATTCAGTCTGCAGGCACAAGTTTTGCAGCTTATTATCTGGCCCATATTTTTGATGTCAGGAAAACCACTGCAAGAAAATAACTCATTATTAAAGAGAAGGGCTCCAGAGATGGATTTTTATTCCAGTGCAAAGGCTTTTCTTTTAGCAGGCGTTTGTCTGTGGTGTTTGCAACCTAACTATGGCAAGCAGAATCTGAAAATAACATTGAATAGAAACTGATTCTTGAAACAAGTCATGTCCACTTCTTGGCAGAGCAGCAATGAATTCTCATCACTGGGTTTTTCCGATCCCATAATACATTAATTAGTTGGAAAATACATCTCAAAGATCATGTCAAATCACAAATTTTAATTGCACATAATTTCTACCAGTGTTTTGGTCCACAAATTATTTTGAAATACACTAGAGTTTAAAGAAAACATTTTAACCCTTATAATTTTTTAATAAACCCAAAGGAAGAAAACAAAACCCCAACCCGTTGTTCATGAAGAAACACAGTAATTTAAAATAAATAATAACTTTCACCACAGATTTTTACATTTGATTTCTGGCTTTAAAGAGAAAATTCTACACTCACTCACTAACCTTTATTACCTCCTGCAGCCCTCTTGAGCCATGGAAACAGATTTCGGAAAGATGCCCAAGGCCAATCATTTAAAAAAGCAACAAAACCAAATCATTTCACCCATTTGTTTCCCAGGTCACAGAATGAAAATTTGTATGCCTCTTATTTCCATCTTTAGCACATACTCTCTCTTGAGACTTAGAAAGCAGCTTAAATTTGACTTGCAAAAGAAAGAGAGAGGCATGCCCTTACTCCCTGGAGAAAGCATGTGAAAGTAATGTGCTTTTTTTATTATTTTAAGCTTTAGAAACTTGAACTCAAGATGTAAAGCAGGAAAGGAAGGCCAAGCCAGGCACTTGGTACAAGTAAGGTGCAGACACAGAGTCTTGTCCTGTGTCAGTTGGAAAAGACACATATTGAAAAACAGCTTCACAAGTCCCCTAATGCCATAGTTCCTGGGACATTGCTGCACACAAAATACTGCAGCTGTGTGTGTTTTGCAGCTTTTGAAATGAAACTGTCTCATGGATCTTCAGCTGTACCTATTTTAAAATTAAATAACCTATTATTTGAGAAGAAAAAGAGACCTGAAACAAAATATATACAGTCTATGGCCCCTACACATTACTGCAGATTATTTCAATCCTAAAACAAGACATGAACGTTTTTCAAGATCACTTTCACTTCTTTATGCAGAGGATGTGCCTGACCCCCACTGTGCTGCCTGAGGTGGATCAGTACCACCAGGCAGGAATAAGTGGACCCATGATTAATGCCCAGAAGAAGCTTTTTTGATGGGACACAGGGAATGAGGGACACGAAGATGTCCCAAATCTGAACACAAAGCCTGTAGTGCCATGGTTCCCATCACTGCTAGCTCTTCAAATCAGTGTGGAGACACTACCATTTAATGAAGGAGAAATTGTACAGTTACCGTGATTCTTTGTGGTCCTGCTTTTTACAGCCTTTCCTCATGCAGAATTACCAGTGGTAACAGGAGTTGCCCTACTTTTCTCTTTTAGGAGTATTTTTCCAAGACAAACCAAGAGAGGGACCCTGGCTACACTACCTCCTCTGAAGAACTATGCATTGTCTTCACTAAAACCTTCTTTTGCCGAAAACAGAAGCTAAAACTCAGACCAGACTATGCTAACAGACCATAGTGCCCAGCCCAGTGCAGCCTAGGACACAGGACTCTTCTGGAAGGACATAAAATGTTGAGTACAGTACCCTAGTCCTGCCTTAGCCAGACACCTCAAATGTGTGCATGTGCCCACACTCTGTTTATGGCAAATACTATCTTCCTATTCCTCACAAAAGTATTTATTTCCTTGGAAGATAAGAGAATTATTCTGATGGTAAGAGATAATCAGGATTATCCCTCTACACATAATATAATTTTTTTTGTGTACCTGTTTGTGTCTACTGCATATATGCTCAAAGTTTTGACTCCTGAACAGGAAGGAACAGATTTAAAGGGCATTACATATATAGCAGAATACTTTGAAATCACTTTTGAAAATTCTCATTTCTCACCTTTGTCTTTAAACATTCACACAGATCTGAGGGGTTCCAAAAGCAGATTTTTATAATCCTGTTCTGTGCTTATTGCATTTCAAAGCAATTAAGACTGTAAAAATGTTCTCAAGAGGCATTGATACTAGGACAATATTCCATTTCATTAATCGTTATTTAGTTTTTGTTAAGGCTTCCTTTATCTTTAGAACACATTTGGTAAATCATGGGCTAAATAAATTAGGATTAAATAATACTATGACTCATCAACATACAGGAGTTCAATGTACACTTGAATATGTTCAACAAAAGGTGCTACTGATCCTTGTTGTAGTGGTGTTCCTCCTGTTAACTGGCATGTAAAGTGCTTTCTTCTCTCAGCTTTGACTTTTCACCGAGTCATCTTCCTTATTCAGTGTGCCATAGCATGAACTGCGAGAATCTGGTTGTATTTTGCCTGTCAATTTTTGTCCTAAGGAAATGTGGTGAGAGAAGGAAAAAACAACAACTCTGTGAAGAATTTTAATAAAACAATTTCCCCACCAATCCATCATTTAAACATTCTTTGCTCCAGTAATCATTGTTTTCATTTGACTGGTTGTAACAATAGCTTGGAAAAACTCTGAAAAATTCTTTGAAAAATCTGTTGGGAACAGGAACAGAAATTAAGGGAACAGTATATTTATTAAATATGACTAGAGCACATTTGTGACTCAATTCTCCTAGGTCATCCCATTATCTGATACCTCATTTAAACAGAGACAGAATAAAAAGCCCTACTTACCAGGAATATGTCCACAGTCAATAAAAGGAATTTGTAAATGCTCCTCTTTTTTATTTCTTGCAATTATTATCACACCAAGGAAAGACAGGAGACACCTGCAAAATAACAGTGGCATAGTATCATTAGAAACAGTTCACTGCATCTGAGATGAGAATTTCTTTCCATGTTTCTTTTTCAAGGACTTCCAAACCCAAGTTGCTGAGTTTATAAAGAAACACTTCTTCCTGGCAGCTCTGTAGATTTATTTAGGGCTTCTTTCAGTCTAGTTTTTGCCTCCTGAAGCTTTATTATCAGTTCCAAAGGCTCCACAGCCAAAATTACACTTCCAGCAATATACACCTAATCAGATGCCTGTGAGTGTGAGACCACAACCTTTGAATCCCTGAGCAAATCTTCACAGAGCATCCAAGCTAGCATTCTAGCATGTGCAATTTCATTAACAACTCAGTCTAGCTGTGGACAATTGACATCTCTGTTGTTTTTCTCATTTGATTGTGTGTCTCAGGGGCAGGCTGTAAGCCAGGAGCAATGAAAAACTGCTATGGTTGGACGCATCTTCTATCCGCTATGTGTTGGACACACAACCCCTAATTCATATCTGCCAAATACATGGCTGCTCATCTCCAGTTTTTGTCTCTTTTCTAGCAGTCAGACAAGATAGTGGCTGTGTGCACCTATCCCAGCCCAACTGCAAAAGATGAAGATGTCTGTAGCTATCAGCCTCATTTATTTGACAGTGCTGTTGCAGGACACCTCCAGCAGTTCTATAAGATTTTTTAACCTTTTCATGCCCATTCTTATAACTGTCACCTCTCTCAAAAGTTGTTATGGTGCTGATAGCCAGCAGAGGGTTTCTGCTCTCCCAACACCTAGGTCATTCTTCAAAAATGTATTTAGCATGCTCTGAATTTTTCTGCAGGCACACTGTGTCTTTCTGGACACTGGAAAATGAGGTTGAGTAGTACTGCCTTGTAGCCAAGCAGCTCATATAATTGCCCACACCTAGGGGCAGCAAAGACCAGCCAGACACACCAGTGGAAGGTGACATGCGAGGAGATGTCTCACAGCTGTAAAAGCACCCCCTGCAATTTGATATTTGGTGGAGAGCAGTCACTTCTCCTTCCTGCTGGAGGAACACATGATGCTGGTTTTTCATTCCATCGTGAGATTAGTAGTTCACAAGTGTCTCACATTTTTACGTATTTGGATTCAAAACCAGGCCTCCAAACTCCCAAAGCACAGACATCAATCTTTCCTTTAATGTTTTTTTTATCCTACTATAATGGCTATTCCATAATACTTTAATAACAAAGTGGGTTTCTTCTTACTGAGAAAAGAAGGGATTCCACAAGGCAATGCTGTTTCAGTACAAACCTTAGTGCAGATTTTAGGCTGATACACTTACCCGAACAGAAACATGAACACACTCAGTAAAGCTGCACTTTGGAATTCCCGATAAAATATGACCCCTGGAATGTGACAGAAACAAGAATTGCAGATCTTGACTGGCTTCCAAGTGATATGAATTACAGCTGGGAGGGTCAGGAGCCAGTGTCATGCTTAAACAGAGCAAAAAAATCCCAAATAAGGTATTAATACACATTGTGATATGTTCACTTTATGTCCTATGTTCCATAATCTAGGCTTTCTCAAGATAATGCATAGGACTGGAGAAGATTTAGTCAATCGGGTTGGAACATGTGCTGGGTTGGTAATTGCACAGATGCATGTATTTTTTGCACTGTCAGCAACAGTTTCTGCGCAGGTCAAACTCAAGGCCTTATTCACAAGCAGAGACATACTGATATAGCTAAGAGGTTCTTCATGGACTTCGTTAAGCTACTCCAACAGAACATGTGGACATCTTAACTCCAATTGGGAACAGATTTTTAATAACTAACTGTGTCCCTGATGTTTACACCAAGTGAAGGGCTCCAGCAGCCAAGTTTGCTAAATCTTTCTGGCTGAAGGGATCACTACTCTTTCTGGTCACCCCTCTTCCAGGAATTAGCACCTCAGTAGTGGAGGTGACAGAACCAGATGTGTATCTGGATCTCAGCTGCCCCTATTAACAGCCAAGTATATTAGCTTTAAACCACTGATGAGCATAGCTCTGCTTAGAAACACCGGAGTGGGAACCAGTGCAGCTGAAGTGTGACTGTGTCTTCAAAGGCTGTAACTGGGATGGGGGAGTCATGAGACAAGGTACCTTCTACCAGCAAGACTCAGCTGAGGTTGTTCTTCTAAGCCCTACACTGGTTTAACTAACCTGGTGCAAATGCATGTGTATCCACTCTCAAAGCTATTAAGCCATTCCTGAATAGGTACTTGATCTTTTAAGGAGGCACCAGGCCAAATTCCCCATATGGCCACAGGAACACAACCCCCTTTTGGCAGAAGTCTCCTCTCGGTCACAAAGTGCAGGTCTCTTCTAACACAGGTGCTGAGGCAATCTGTGCACGAAGCTAACTCCCCTTCTCATTAATGGCAGCTCTGCATGAGAAACTCCTGCACAGCAATGACAGGAAAGCCCCCAGTGTGTGTTAAAATGAGTCATAAATGTTCTAACAACATGATCATTTTGGCTCATTGCTGATACAGCATCTTAGTCGTCCTCCCAGCTCATGTTCTTACGCTGCGCACCATTTCCAAGATTTGCAGTCCCTCTTTAACAATGCTGAGTTCAAAGTTCTCACCCAGAATAAAATGTTAAATGCTTAAAAAGTTTTTGTAGTCATTTTATTTCCTTCACTTAACCCAGAATTCCACCTTCTGAAATAAAATATACGCTAACTACTATGAAGCACAGCTGGTTGTCATTTGAGTAGTTTGCCAGGCTGTTAAAATTACTCTACCAGTTCGTATAGGGAGAGACTGGTGTGCACATGGTAAATGCATTTACTGGATGTCAGTATGAGGCTAGGATAAATGCAGGTACTTCTAGTAAGCCAGCAAGGCACAGTAAATCACACATTTCTATTTTGGAAAGGTTAGAATTTGATTCTTTTTCGTAGAAACATAGAATGGTTTGGTTTGGGATGGACCTTAAAGATTATCTAGTTCCAACACCCCTGACATTCATTTGGTTTCAAAAGTTGTGAGCTTATTTATTTTTCAGAACTTAAACACCTATGACTTAGGAAAAACTTCCTTCTGTGAAGACAAATATGTCTGGTTTGGGTTCCTATTCACAGGCAGTAATTCTTGAAAACCTGATGCTTAGAAAATCTTTCTGTAGAGGCAGAAGGTCAGAAACAAACCTGAAATGATGGCACTGGTGGTGAAGAACACAAAATTAATGGGGACAACTGCTGTTGCTTCATACAGATGCATTGCTTGATTCAAGAACCTGCAAGAAAAGCATTATTGCATCTCATTCCTTTCAGAGGTTCCTTGCACTTTAAGTCAGGTTAAGCCACTTCTTGTCAGTTTAACAGTAAGTGTGACCATTTCTTAGCACAACAGCAAGTGGCCCTGGACAGCATATATGTATTGAATTTACTTTCTGGTTTTGACTCTGCGGAGTACAAATGAACAGGAGAAAGCAAGAAGGTTGGCATGGATTCTTCTGGCCATAGGCTGTCAATGGACATATTTTTGAAGCATTGCTGGAAAAATTCTGTCTGCCACAGATAAGGGAGGAATGCTAGGGTATTATTGCTTATCATCTGCATTGGTTCTTGGAAGCAGTGCTGCCTGCAAGCAGCCAGGGACAAGTTGCTCTAATTCAAACAGGTTGTGTAAGGGTATATTTGCATCATGGACATGAACATGTGAGCTCTTGTAGGAACTGTTTTTCTTTGCTGAAGTCCACATTACTGCTACTGCTCAGTCCAGCTTGGCTGAAACATCTATTTGTGTGTTTATCCATGCAATCACAGCCCAGAAACACTCTGCCCTGCTGGGAAAATCTAGGAAGGTGGCGTCAAGCTTGTGCTCCTTGGGTTGGAAACTCTCTGCCCTGCTCTTCAGAAAGACAACATGAACCCTCACCAGAATCATGAGCAAGAGCATGACCACAGGAGCACACACTGCACACAGCCCTGCAGGACTGAGACTTTGGCCATGGAGCAGCCTGCACAATGTGCAAAAAGGCAAAGCAATTAACCCACTTGTACAGAGACCACGGCTATCAACATTCACCCATAGGGTGATGAATCATGAGCTGAAATTGTAGATGCACCTGTAGATATTCTGTTATGTGAATGGTCATTTCAGAGAAAAAATCAGGAGTCTGCAGACTATTTTCAAGCCTGTAAAAAGAACCACACTTGAATGTTTCACTGGCACAATATATGTGCTCAGTAAAAATCCAAGCCTGGATCTGTTTTAGCCATTAAAATAATTGCATGGTTATTTTAGCAACTGTTGAACAGTCTCCATGGTGCTTTAAAAATAAAGAAATCCTACATATCCACAGGATAGTCAGGATTTTGAAGTCATTGAAAACACCTCATTATTTTCTCCCATTTGCAACAAACTTGGTCACAGGGACTAAAACAGTGATACCGAGGCTCCAGGAGATTGTTGCAGCACAGGCTGTTCTGAGCTAACAAATGACAGTCAAATAAAATAAGAGGGGAAACAAATAAAATGAAAAATTTAGACTGACAGCACTGTCCCTGTTAGAAAATGCATCCAAATAGTAGAAAGAAAGGGACACTGAGCCCAGGGAACTAAATGGGCATATTTTAGTTCTGCTTTAATTTTGGCCAGCAAAAGAAAGAAAGAAACAATTACAAGATGGAGAGATTAATTCAGCACCTTCCTATTTACCAAGCTCTTATTGCCTATTTTAAATGCCTGGAGCTGTTCTCCCACCGAAGACAAGCTGGATGTAAATCACTCTGTAATCTGTTACAGGGGAGTTCCTGAGTCAGCCATGGAGAGTCAGTGCATAATAATGCATGGACTTTCTGATTCCACATGGGAATGGTATGTTCTGCCATGAAAAAGCTGGGTTGGCTTTTCTACCGGAAAATAATCAGGCAAGTAACTACTCAGGCTCACACTGGAGCAGTCTAGATGAGATTGCTGAAGGCTGCTATCAGCACCAGAGCAGAGGGACAGGCAGAAAGGGAACAGACTCTGCTGAGCTGCAAGACATATTTTACTGTGCTGCCACCCCCAGCAATCTGCAAAGGCGACATAAACTAATCACTTCACAGACCAGAGACCTGCAGGGAAAACTTGAAAGGCACAGTCATACAGGATAGCAAAGTGCAACATGCAGATTTAACAGAGGCAGGGAGAAAGTTGGGATAAACTCTCCTCTTCAGTCTGACTGGTGACATAAAGCTGGGGAATAGACATGAATAATGAGGATAAACATGGCAATTTGATTATTCAGCAATAAAGGCTTCTAAAAGTAACCCCCACACAACTACATAAGCATAAATTTCACTTAGTGTGTTAAGACCTGTGCCAAAACTAGGCAAGTAAATTTGGGAAGGCCTTGTTGAAGGTGATAATGAGAGGAGGTGATGTCCACACCAATCAATTCTAAACTAAGCAATAAAGCCTAAATAAACAATACAATCAGCTGGAGGCAATTCATGCATCTGTCAAGGCTCTGCCAGGAATTTGTTGCCTTAAAATGCAACTTGTATCTGGAATCATTATCAGTACCAAATAAAACGGATAGATAAAATATGTATGAAGGTTAGGAGGTAAGTAGAATTTCACTTACTTGATTTGGAAAGCACAAGAAGCTGCCATTAAAACAATCATGATATAGAAAACCGAGTAAGTCAGCTGCATTTTCCCCTTCACAGAAAGTGCTATCATGCTGGACACAGCCTTAACAGCAATGACAGTCAGTGATGCTGAAATGGAAAGGAAGAGATTATCAGGGCAAGATTCAGACTGGCAGTGACCTCGGACCATCAGTGAGGGAGGACAAGGATCAAGGTCAGAGCCACAGGTCTGATCACTTAAATTAAAACAAGTGTATGATTTTATAAATGCTCGCTAAGCTACCGTCTAAACTCAGTGGCCTTAGGTCCATGTATGCTTTGTGCTTTGTCTCTGAGTTCTTGTAGCACACTGGACTACCAGCTGGAGGTGGTACAACAGCCTCCACATCTTCCAGACATGCTTTATTTAGATCCCACTGCTCATTTGGAGCCTGTGTTAGAGTATTCAGGAGACGTTTGAGAGGTCTGGCTATCTGTCCAAAGCTGTTAGGACACCTCTTTATAGCAGCCTCAAGTAACCCATCACCCTCAGGACTTCTCTGCTGAGGGAGAAGCTGGCCAAAGCTGACTTCTGGGATCACATCCCAAAGCACCTAACTCTCCCCATGGGTTATATGTATATACATGAAGAGCAGACAAACAACACAGGGGTCTACTCTTCATTTATTTGGGGCCAGGCTCTTAAAACCATTTACTGGATTTATCCCACAGAAAGAGTATTTCAGTAGCGTGTTGTCAATCCATTTAATCACTGTTATTGCACCACCACAAACAAATTTCAGACAGCAGGCGATGGTTTTAATAAATGTTGCCAGTTCAGAAAGGTTTTGCAGGACAAATCTATTAGAAAAGGGGCTGAGAGTTTAGCTAAGAGTTACTTTAGATTTCCTTTCGGAGCTTTTGGTTTGTGGAACCTAACCCAAGAAGGCTGTGATTACTGCAAATAAAATGTAACAAATTCAAAAAACCGTAAGAGTTTCAAGAGTCAGGCTGCAGAGACGACCTTTGAACAGAGGTAATTAATTGTCAGGAGCACTGTCCCCCAGCTGAGATCCAGTTCCACCCTCTTGCAGGGCTGAGGAGTGTTGGATTTCAGTGGACTGATTCATCCTCCTGTAACATTCAGATTGGCAAGGAGACCTGCACTCTGCAAAAGGTTCAGGCCAAGGCCTGGGAGAAAAGGAGGGGGAAGATTGCAAACATTTTTCTTATAGAAAGTCCAGAAGTTCAGGGGGAGTTTAAGGGTTGCACACATCCTGTGATGATCCTGTTCATCACCACGAAATTCCCTGTTTTCATGACAACCTTTCCACCAAGCACTTCACTTCTTTCTCTGTAATGGAAACAGGTGAAGTGGTTTAACAAGCACAGCTGTAAAACTGAGCAGAGGTCAAATGCTGGCTGCAGTGGTGCAAATGCTATGATGCAAAGTCAAAAATACACCCAAGCCCCAACAAGCCATCCACATAAAAATGGAGATTTGCACTCTAACAAGGGGAAGTTATTATTTTCAAAGAACACTTAGAGGTAGAAATGGGTATTTTGAATTGTTTAGCTAAGGGTAGAGATTGCTAAAATTTTTTTCTGATGAAAGGGAAGTTTCCATGCCTTATAATTTTAACAAGACAGAAATGAAAGCACCAGGGGTTTTTTTTGTTGGTTTGGTTGGTTGATCTTCTTTGAGAAGCAGAATGATCTTTTTCATTAAAGTAACTCTGAAACAAGTTTCAAACCGAGGAATTTGTTTTATTTCCTCTGTTGGAATGACATCCCTTCAAGGCTAATATGACAAATGATGTCACTTTCCAGCTGTTAGGGCAGGAAACTCTGAAATCCCACTATAACCTGAAATATTTCCCCCCAAACTTATCATAACTCTGAGTATATACATGAGGTAAGATAATTTTCACCAAATGAATTTGCAGAGTTGTACTAAGCAAAACGTTATCAGATTTTGTGATCACCTCTGTATTTTCTTGATGGTGAAAGTAGCTTGCATATCCAGTGAAACACAAGGCTGCCCTCTCTTTCCACATTTAATTTACATCTGTATGAACACTCCACCAGGAATGTATCACCTTCCACGAGCACCCACCCCTCTGGCAGGCAGGGCATTCCGGGGGCAGTGCCTGTGTCACACAGCTGGGAGCAAAGTTATGGGCAATTTTTCAGCTCCTCCATCACTTCGCTCAGCAGAAAGGTCAGAGACCAAGCAGAGTGCTCTAAGTGTAGCTTTATTGGGATTGCCAGGCTCCAGGACAGCTGCAGGAACCAGAGTCAGATGCAGTTCTGGGTTTCATGCTCAAGGGAAATGTCAGTATTTCAGAAGTTCCCATGAAACGGGATTTGTTTGTTTGTGTCTTTTTTAACAGACCAGAAATAACGACCCATTTTTCCTCAGGCTGTGTATGCTCACGAAAACCTCAGCAGCCACCAGCTGAAACTGTATTTTTGGCTGATCATAGCCACACCACCGAACTGCAGTTAGTGCCTGCCAGCGCCCAGGTTTGCAGCCCTGCTTCTGTTCAGCAGCTCCACGTGTCCTTTTCACACTGGCAGCATCAGCGCTGGCAGGACACAAGGCAAACTCAGCAGGGCTACACAGACCAACCACCCAGGTCTCCCAGAGCTTGCTCGGGGCAGCCCCACGGTGGGCCTGCCCAGAACTGCAGCAGGATGTGTAGGAACACATCTGGAAATCTTCAGGCTTCCAGTTAAGCAGAAGGAGGTTGGACCTTTGCTCAGGAGCGCACAGTGCTTCACAATCCTCATGGCAGTGCTGCAAGCTGCAGAGCAGCTCAGGCGAGCTTTGCCAAAGCTCCAAGGCTCTGTGCTAGCAGCTGGGAGATAGCCACACTCACACTTCCCTCCTCCAAACCAAGAGCAGTTAGACCTGAGGCTCTGGGGACTCTTCCATCTCTGCCTCATGCAGGGAGCATGGAAATCCTTCACTGCTTCTGCGGAGCTACAGATCCTAATGTTCCTAGTGCTGGGAAATCTACATGGGAAGACTGTACCCAAAAAGTTGTTCTGAAATTCTGAGCTTTTCAGCTGAATAAGAAACTACTCAGGGATCTGAAGGAAGGAGATTCATAGAGCTCTGAAGGTTTTTCACATTCAGTAAAATACAGTTAAATACAAATTTTGTACCTGGCAAACTACACTGAAATTCTGTTTTATCAAAACCCTCTTGGTCACCTCCATTATAAATGTAAATCTTTGCAGACTGATACATACACCCACTGAGAGCAGTGAAAAACTAACCTTTGATTTCAATGGCACAGTTCAAGCACCTTTCACGTCAGCCAAAGACTTATGATGTCCCATGAGGTTTCATGGAGAAATGACAAGGACAGGAGAATTTGTCACACAAGGTGGTGAAAATTCTTGATATAAGCCTGCAAGCATAGCAGCTTTAGAGATGACCTCCTGGCATTTCTCAAAAATGATTCAAGTTCAACTTTATTGAAAGCTGATAAAATGATCTCCCATATTTTCCTGGTTATTGATTGTGGTGACAATAATAGAAGCCAACTTCAGTGGCCCACTGAGTTCTTGTGCTTCTTCAGGAAAGGTGTTAAAATATGAAATGTTCCATATACAAATAGTCTTAGATAATAAAAAGTTGTTGCACAGTCACAGCATATCACTGCATTTGTTTACAGAGTGCTTACAAGGTCTTCAGCTGCTCTGTTTTAAAGAACTGATTTTCACAGCCTGCTCTCTAAAACAAAGTTTCAAACAGTCCACTTCCCCAGGATCTAAACCTAAAGTGTTATTTAAAACAAGTTTCAGAATACCATAGCATATTAATTTTGGAGCGTCTGTAAAAATAAATAATCCCAGCAATAAGCATAGAAACTATGTTTCAGAATCAGCTCTTCTCTTCAAAAAGAGACCCCAGTAAAATAATGTGAAACATTTCCATGATTCTACTTCAATACACTGCTTTGAAATGGCTCTAAACTAAACTATCTGGAGAGATGGAGTGACAAGAAATTATCAAGTAACAGACAGGAACATTAAAGTGAATAATATGTTCTTACCCAGTAGTGCTACCATCATTAACAAAACCACGATGTGTTTCACAGCCTTTCTTTTGTAAAAATAGAGGAGAATGCAGAATATTATCATTTCTAAAATCTGAAAGTAAAAGAGAAGAAAGTTAGAGCTGTGAAACTATGTAATAAATGTTTCATTCAAAGTCTTTGAGATGTCACATTCATTTTTGCTGCTCTACCTATTTGAAGAAGAATGGCTTTATAAAATATCTTCTGCTAAAAAATAACTATTGACAGTTGACTGAGCTATCAAACACTTATTGTCATTTATCTTTCCTATTATAGCAGAAGTTAAACTTTGAGCATTTCTTATATCTTTAGTTTTTCTTTTTGCACTTCTATATATATATATTGTTGCTGGTAATGTTGAGAAGACTTTTTTAATGTGACAGCAAAAGTGCCAATATTTATCAGTAATAAGAATAACAGAAACTCTGTTTATAATTCCTATGGAATAAAGCACCTAGCTAAAGGAAGAGCAATCTCTCCTTTTAGCTATAGTATTCCTAATGTCACTCTTTGTGATATGCAAGCTTATTTTTGCTACCTTCTTTGTCCTTCCCTTCTCACCATTCCTACTAGAAACTCCCCTCAAAACTTTGTCCAAATTTTCTGACATACATCATAAGCAGGAAAGCATTATTTCATGTGGTAGGTCTCAAGTCACAACTACCTGCCAGGAGCTTACCTGGAAAAGTTCAATGACACACCAGGAGACCACATGATAAAACATCTTTAGATGCTGAAGCAGCTTTACCTACACCATGCATGGTCCAGTTTTGCTCCTTCTATAATATGACATCTAAATGACAGACAGTTAAATTTGCTGACTTGCTGTTAATGTGTCTCTGCAGATTCCCTCAGTAACTCTTGCCTTTTGCCATCTCAAAAGCATGGGTATTTTGTCTCCTACACAAAGGGGTTGCTGAAATATCCCTCTATGCCTAAAGAAAACAGCAAGTGCAAGGGCCACAAGGCTCCTGTAAAGCCCAGAAGACTTAGGAAAGCAGGAGTGATGCAGCTCTGCCCTTAGAGGTGCTCAGAAGCCCAGTAGCCTTAGAGACAGCATGAAGATGGAGAAGTTCATCTGTGCATGTCAGAAAATAATCAAATGGGGGAAATGAGACAGAAAATGAGATTGTCATCGTTACTGAATGTCATTACTGTTATTTTTTACCAAGAAAACAAATAATAGAAAGACCTATTAATCTCCTTGCTTTTGTCACCAGCATACTATTTTATGTTATATAATGCCACTTCACTCTTAAACTAACAGCCACCATGAGGCAGCACTAGACTCAAAAGAACCTGGGTGTTGTGCTGATGAAATTTCCAAAGAGACAACTGAACAGTTACTAGTGATGGTTATATAATGTAAGCAGCCCATTTCTCACTTTGGAGACTGACTGCAACAGGAGAGCTGTCAGCTATGCCCAGTTACTAGATTTCTCTGCCACACTTCTACCTTCCCCAGTTCAGCAGTGTTTAAAAATGTGAACAGAACATAATTATGCTTTATTCAATTTTTATTTACCTTCACATGGATCCCTTGATTCCAAAGACAACCAAGAGACAATTGCATCTCAAAACATGAAGAAAACATCTGAACACAAATTTGGATTTTATACTATCTTTCTTTAAAAAAAGTCAAATGTTTATTACATTATTAAAAAACCCAAAACAACGAAGTTGGTTGTTTTGTGGGATTTTTATTGGTTGGTGTTTGTTTGTTTGATTGTTTTTAAATGTGTTGAATAGAGTAAAGCATTTTGCTGTTGGTTAAGGAAAAAAAAAAAAGAATTCCTGGATTACTGGGCTAAATTAATTGAATAATCTTTGCAATCTCTTGTGAAGTGCTGGTCTCATCTTCCTCCATAGTGACGTTCCTTCCTCCAGGCTTGCACCCAGAGAGGAAAGCTGGGCCATCAGCTAGTGGAAAAGAGGCTTTTGCCTCAGTCACACAGTCAGTAACTTGGCCAGCCTCTCCAGCTCTATTCAACAGTGCAACAGTGGGTATGTCTAGATGAGGAACCAAGGCACAATAAATGTGAAGATCTGCAGACAGGTAAGCTCATCTTGGCCTCCCTGTTGAAAACTGTGACAAGATTTTGAGGAGACTTGAGAGAAGAAGTAAAGGTGCCACTGGCAAACACACCTTAGGGCCAGAGGGGAATATCCCATTATCAGGCTGCAGCAACAACAGCCACCAAGTGGCTTCATTTGCTATTTTGGCATTGAACAATTGGTAACAGAATAGAAGAAATATGTGCCGAATAAATATTCCCCACCCAGAAAGGCACCCAGGTTAAGAAAGGAGTCCCACAGATGTCTTAGATATCCTCTTCCATGACACACCAGTCCGGGGCTGGCACACAGGATGGAGTGACTGGGACTGGGCCATGGCACCATGTGACACAGCACTGTGAGATCTGCTTCCCTCACCAGTGCAAACCTGAGCACCAGTCACCCTCCCCAGACCCTTGGTCTGGTTACCACAGGGTGTGCACAAACCCATGAGACAACCCTACTGCAGGCAGCCAGCTACACCAACATCCACTCACTTTATATCCTCCGGACAATCGCAGCAGGGGCAAGAACCATCATGTCCTCTCACTGAGATTTCAAACTATGCAAGAACAATCATCCAAAAGCAAGCCAAGGAATAGTCACTGTCTCAAACTGCTCCATCACAGAAGCTCTGTCATTCCACTCCCTCTTCCACCTTAGTCCAACCCCCAAGTAGCAGGTAGTGCCAAGCAGCACCAGCCTTGACTGAACCAGGTCATGGTAGCTGGCTCTGTGCATCAGCCTTCTGTTGGTCCTCATCATTTCATCATCTCTTCTCTTGCTAAAGCTACCATAAAGCTCCACTGTGATCTCCTGCTTAAAAGCAAACCAACCCACCAAGATGACATGTCTGAAAGGAAACAGCCAAGCAAAACCATCGAAAGCACATTGGAGTCCCTGATGGCAGCTCTGGAAGGGACACACAGGTCTGTGTGTGTGGCTTCCTCTACCTCCTGGGGAAACCCCAAGAGCAGCCGTGGGGTAGGGCCACAGATGGCAGTCCTGTGGCCAAACCTAGGGAGAAAAATGCTGTTTGCTTTCCAGGGCTGCTGTTTATGTTTACTCAGCTCTGTCAAGTCTCACATACTAAGCAGGAAATTCAAACAATTAGTTCTCACTTAGTGCTGCCCAGCAGCCTCATTATTCTTCCGTGGTTCTGTGTCACTTGGTGACACATCTACAGGTCATCTTTAATCAGAAGATAAGGGAGAGTCTATGACAATTAAGTCACAGTGGAAGCAGAGTGCATGGCTCCTAACAGGACCTCAGACAGCCAGGAACCCTCCTGGGGTGCCCCAGCTGCTGCCTACAATTGTCTTCTGAGAACTACCCAAAACAGTCCTTACTTTCATCACTGATAGCTGTGGCAGTGATAAATATGAAGCCCAGGAATTGGAAATGCATTGATTTTATCAGCTTCACATACTCTGTTTAGAGGAACTGAAGGAACTTCACCTGCTTACAATCATCTTTGCTATTATAACTAATCTCTGCTGAGGTCTCCTCAACCCCACATCTCATCAACATTTTTTAATAATCATGTTTTCCATGTTTCTAAGCATTACCAGAAGGCACCAGAACAAAATACCACATACCTCAACTACATATGCAGGAGGGTCTTTTAGGCAGTACGAAAGAAAAGCAGAAATGTTTTGAACCTGATTTTGTACAGATTAAATATTAACAACCCAATTCTTATTATGCTTCTATTTTGGGAAACCTAAGAGCTTAATCTATGATTTATGTCTTCTGTAGAGAATCAAAGTGCACATAAGCAAAAGAGAAAAAAACAAACTAGGATAGTCATTCTTGTTTAGACATAATTATGCTATAGCAAAGTCTCAGAAGGTGACTCAAAGTTGTCATGTGGGAATTAGAGGCTACTTCTGCAGAATATACCAGTGGAGTGCCACATGGGGATGGCTTACCACCCACAGAGAACATTTTGTACCCTTGGAGCTTTGTATTTCTCAGTGGACCACACTTTGGGGCTACTTTTAGAAAGACTGTTGGACTGCATTATACTTCTGCGCTATCTCCTCACTGTATATTTATACTGGAAACTCAGTAGCTTCTGCTGCACTATTTATGTCTCTACAGTCAGCTTGTGCTAGGCCTTTTACAAATAATTTTGAAGAGCTTGTTCCCTGCCCAAAGAGAATGTTTACAGCAAGGTTTGCTTGATCTTCCAGCAGCATACCAGGATAATCAGGCTGGTATCTCAGAGTCTCTTGTGGAGCCTTTCACTCATGTATTTTCTGTGCACAGAGGAAGTTCAGCACAGATGAATCCATGAAACAGAAGGAACAAATAACACTTGATATATTGTTGAGTCAAGAAGACTTGCTGTGTACTTGCTCCATTCTTCCTCACAACCTATGCTATACATAGCAGAATTAGATGCTGGCTGAGGTAGGGAAAAGAGATAAGAGGGGAAATAAAGTTCAGGGGTTATCTACTCCCTCCTTGTAATGCCTTCTGTGAAGAACCCAGCAGTCTTCCTAGGCATTAAATTGTATTCTGGAAAACTTTTCCTGAAATTAAGTTAAAAAAGTCCTCAGGTGGGGAAAAGCCCTTTTCCAGCAACCTGTTGATTTCAAGAAAACGTGCATGACATATCACACAGAAATTTCTGGTGTCACTGGGTGTGGATAGGGAGTTTTCTCTCTCAACCATTTCTATACAAATGGCTGAATAAGCAATTTAAAATCAGTGCCTAAAATGTCAGGCTACTTTATCATCTGTAAGTGGAACTGTGTGGTAGAGGGTGATACTCAGTAGAAAAGAAAGAGCACTGAGCTGTTCTGAGCTGTTTTGAGCTCCCTCCTCTTACTCTGCTAATTGCACAGACTTGCTGAAGCTCTTGTGGAGGCTGAAGCAACCCTTATTGAGTACCCCCAAACTCTTGGGTATTGCCTTCAAAAGCCTCTCTACTGCCTGATTGAAACTACATGTGATTTATACACATTAATTTCTTCCACTGAGCTGTATCACCATCTTTCAGGATCTTCTAAAGTGCACAAAAATTGAAAGAGGGCTTAAAATGCACAACAAATTGAAAGAGAGGATCAACATGTTTAATGGTAGCATAATTTATGTTTAATCAGTACTTCATGTATAGTTAGATGCATGTAAAGTCTGCAGGTTGGCTAAAAGATTAAGGTCCTTAAACTGTCTACTCAGTGGCTTTCTAACTGAGATTCCTACTAAGAAAAGCCTGGGCACTACGAATCTAATTTGAGTGAGTCACTTTACAGGGAAAAAGTAACTGCTTCTGAAGTTCCTATATTGCATCAGCTGCAAATATTCCTATATTTACATTCAGCTGGAGGAAAACATTTTCAGCTTTCCAGAGGAAAAGAGGGACAGAAGTTCCTCCTACCCACTCTGGTCATGTTCCTGATGTTAATTAAATACATCAAAGAAGATGTATGGTGTTTGAAGTTTGTATACAGATACTTTAATCAAAATGGTATTTTTGTATTTGAATTCTAACTCAGGTTCAGATTAACCTAAGTGGCAGTGAAGCAGACCACCCCTTCACATCTCAGCTCCTCCTTTCAGCCAGGCTTAACAACACAGGGATAAAATAGAATGATATGAAAGAAAAATAGAAGGACTGAGAACATACATAGCCTGATTTTTAAAAGCAGCATTCCATCTCATTCCAGAAAAGCCCAGTAACTCAGATGTACAGGCAGACAGGGTGGCATGAATACATATATAGGAAATACGAGCAGTATGAATATTTAGGTTTTCCCTCAAGTTCCCCAAACATCAAAATCTTTCCACTCTTGTTAATCCTGCACAACCATGACTTTCCCCTGACATGTAGCTAAAAAACATATTTGGCTGCTGCATATTTTCAGCTTGGATTCGGTAGGATGATGAGGGACTTTCTCCTATGAAAATCACACATTTATCTTCAGGAGAAGTTTTTCTACCACTAATTCATAATGCTGTAGAAACCCCAGTAACCCCAGTTTTTCTGATTAAGGGAGTAGTGTGAACTAGATACTCACTGAATATACCAAAAAAGGCCAGCTCACTAAGTAATTCTGTACTTGGATTGCTGTGAGCTCTTGAGGTGCACTTGGAGCGAATGTCACCAACAAGTAAATCCCTGTTATCGTCAGTGCTCCTCCTTTAGAAAAAAAGACACGTTATTTCAGTGATACAGTATTTGGTAATCATGGTCATACTTGATCTCCAGCTGATTGGAAATAGTTTCTAGAAGAAAATTTAAGTTCCTTTAAGCAGATCTGTGCTTAGGCAATTGGATTGCCTTGCATTTATGGTCCTACCTAGTCTAGTTTTTATTAAAGACTCAAAGATTTTTGGAAATATGAAAAAAGCTGTCAGTAAAGCCATGTGAACTAGGGTTCCAACTCAACAATGCCTTTTCACATATTCTCAATTCCAAACCCAAGTGTACGACAAAGGACAATACATCCTTTGTGTATTTCTCACAGGCAAAAAGCGCGTCACACAAACCTAGCCTAAACTGAAAGGACAAATTTCCTACTAGTGCAGTCAGCTAGGTCATTAACCAGTGTAAATAAACATAACTCCCAAAGTCTGTGCGACCACAGAGATCTGCACCAGCTATCAACCTGCCCTGGAAGCATCAAATGCAACACATGTGTGCCAATCCAATGCTCATGTGAAGCTGCCATAAGGCCAACATTTTGGCCGCTCCCTGTTGCATTAGCAGACTTATGAACTGTTTTATAAAAGGTTGATTTGCAGTAGACTGTTCAGCCACTAGGTTGCCAGGGCCCCTTTTCAAGGTTGAACTTGCATTATTATGCTTTTAATAAGAATCTGGAAGTTCTGCCTTGTGGACATCCAGCTGACAAACACAGATGTTCATTGAAGTATCAAGATAGAAGTGAGCCGATCCTAAGCCCATAAACTGTATCGGATTAAGGAAGATATTAGCTAATCAATTTTTCTTCAAGTAATCTTTAAAATTCTTGGCAAACCCATAAATCGGTGCAGAATGCAAGGCTCAGGAATACAAAACAAAGCACATCCGGAGGGCTTTGCTGGCATTGCTATCTCACACAGTTCCCTTGGAAAAGCAGAACTGTGTTATATTTATGTGCTTGCAAAACCATCACCATATTTCCCATCATACAGCTCATTCTTATGGAATGTAGCAACATTGTTAAATCCGTCTTGCAAAGTCAAACTCACAGAAATAAAATAAATCAGCTGAACACAAGTTAAAGCAACACACGGTGTATATGGCCATAAGGGAAACATGATCAGTGAAGGAGGGGGGGCTTGAATTTAGCAGCTGAGCTGGCAAACTTGGATTCCAAAGCTAAATAAATCGTATATAGTATTCCTGGAACGACAGCGAACAGATCTCTCCAAAACATTCATGAGAACAGCTGTCCTCACTACAGTTTGGACAATCAAGCCTAGATGCTCAGAACCCACAGAAATATCAAATGTTTTGCATCAGGTGCACTGTCCCAGTTGAGATGGCTTGGTGTAAAGTCCAAACCCTGAAATGTGCTTTTCTCTCACTATTACTGTGTTCAAGGGGGGCAGTTTTGATATGCAAAAAAATCTTGGACACAGACTAAAAGTTGACACGCTTTTACAGTGAAGACCACATTTCCCAACTGAACACTTGACAATATGATCATTTGTTCATTGAAGTGATAAAATTAAAACCAAAAGGGAAGTTATCACTTTAAATTGAGCTTGAATTTTTGTGCAGTATCTATGCAGTAAGAAAAAGAATCTTATATTTGAATGAGTAATTCAATAATTTCCCTGTTTTTATTAATTCTGTGTTGTACTCATAAAGATAACACTAAAGACAACCTCAGACGCAAAAATAGAAAATGAAAATAAATTTGAGCAATGAGGACACATAAGGAATGAGTTATGGTTGTAAGAGCAGAGGATTTGGGAATACAGTCTTTTCCTCATGCATTGAATATTCTCTCTCTTTTTATCACTTTTTCGCAATTTTGAAAGCATCTGCCTTGAAACACTTGGTTGGGAAAGTGGGAGTGTGAAGGTGGGGGGCTGCGTGAGTTACAGCTTGCTAAGCATATGGCAGCACACGTCTAGATTAGCAAATGCTTACTTACCCAATATATCAGCAGTCCTCATGGTCTTCTTTAGGAAAAAGACAGAAATAAATGTACTACCTAGAATAGAAATATAAAGACCTTTATATATATATATATATGTTAGAATATCAAGTGCTGTAGCAGAAGCCTGCCCTGGGATGAGTTTAAACATATCTCATGGGTGTTGTTGCACCATACCATGATATAAACAGCCAGCAGTCCATTCCTGCAACCAACCAACACTCAATTTTTATAAGACTTCAGATGTATCCAGCAGGCTCTTATGTGGTTGAAAAGATGCAATACCCTTCCTATTTCCCATGTAGACACTACTTAAACTGCTCTGATTTAGTCATATGTGGAAATGTCAGGAAAGCTGGGCACTGATCAGCCTTACTGTTTCACTCCCCATTCTGCTATCAAGTCTCTCTATGGACTTGTTCAAAGCAAGTTGCATCATAGAGCAATAAAATTCTTCTTCTTTAGACTTCAGTGTATTAGAGGCTTATAAGTAAAGTAACAGCAGTACAATTGAGAAGAAGAAAGTCACTACAAAACCATAGTATTTAGCATGAAATAAGTGGTCATGATGTCTGCAAACAGGTAGAAAACCCCACACATGTCCCATATGGGAGCACTGTCCATGGTCTTTCAGAGTGGCTTGCTCTGAGGAAGGACAAAAATGGGAGGGAGTCCTAGAAATGATTTCCTGTTTTCTGGGAAGCACTTTCTCTTGTTCCACTCTTGCATCTGACCTCTGCCAGCTCCTAGTCCTACCTCTTCAGGATGGGCAGCAGTGGGAAGATGAGCAGCAGTAGTAGTTGGGCCAGATTTTCTGGTCAGCAGCTCAGTGTGGACATGTGCTAGAAAGGAAAGAAGGGGTTTGAACTTAGGGTGGATGAGGCTGGGAGACATGGCTCTATTCCAGCACACAACATCTACCTCTAAAAGAAGAAAAAGAGGCTGGATTGTTCCCGTGTAAAAGAGATGAGTAAAGTCCTCTGTGAGAGATGCATCAGTAATGTTAGATTAATTCAGAAACCTCAAAGACTGCTCAGGAGTGAAGGGACACATTGAAACAGAGTAATGAGATGTTGCTACAGGAGCTCTGTACTTATCTACAGCATGGTTAATTCTTGAAATAACAGTTCAACCTTTTTACAACTATCTTTGCCTCATTATCTCTATTGTTCTCATGGAAAATTTAATTTGTGGTTAGCTAGTAGATGTACTCTAGAAAAATCTAGAGAGCTTCATAGAGAGCTTCATACCAAGAGGTAAACAGAGAACTGGAATTCAGCATCATGCCTCTGTTATCCAGTCAGTAGAAAAATCAGATATAGCAGAAGTCACAAATTTAAACTGTGATTGGGGATCACAGAGTAATGGGGATCTGTGCAAATGAGTAAGTGCAATAAAAGGATCTCCAGCTGAAAATGCCCCACTGGAATAAGTTGCCTGATACGGTTTTCTGTATTCAATTTCTCAGTGATGACTTTGCTGGCATGAAGACACCGATGGTATCCAGGCAACACTGGTAATAGCAGAGCTACCTAGGCTTAGAAAAAAAGGGACAAAAACCAAGACAGAAGCAGCCGCATTCAAGATAGTGCAGGAATTAATTACTGCTCTGTCTCCCTGCTCTCACAGCTTTCACAAATCCCACCTCAGCCCACTCACTAGACAGTCTCTGTCACAGCAAAGACCTGTTGCTTAAAGGACTGATACCTCAGTGATTTTTTTTGTATGTTCATTTTGAATACTCCATGTCTGGGCTCTCTGCATTCAGCAGAGGTCTAGTAAATGCAATTCCACTGCTGGCATCCAATTTGGGGTATTATGAATTCTGCCCAAGCATCAGCTTGGGGGGATCACAACCTCTGAGGCTGGCAGTGGGCACAAGAAGGTGCTGGAATGCAGCCAGATAATGAAACTTGTCACTCAGTCTGTCATCTGCTTTAAAAATGCATTCAAATGCAGCAAGCTCTGTCTCCAGAGATAGCTGGTAATGCACCAGAGATCATGAGCTTAACAGAATCTATGTATAATTAATACTCTTTATGATGTAGAGTAAAATGTAGAGGAATCTAAAAATAGGAGTTTTAAGAACACATAGGAGGCCAGCTGGAAGTAGAGAAAAAACTGAAGCAGGAGGGGAGATACAACACCACGGTGAAGAGAATTAGACCTGAGAGATACTCTGAACACAAAGGACAACTGCCCCTGTGGGTAAGCTGCCAAAGTTCCATTTGCATTCAAGTGAAGAAGAAAAGCAAATGGGGTAAATCTAAGAGAAAAAGCAAAGAACAGTTACACAGACCTGATCAGTTTCTAGAAGATATACATGACTGATCAGAAGCCTCACAAACTCTGGCTGTTACCTCCAGGAATAAATATTAAGCAAGTTATGGTAGCCCAGCCAAGAGAACATGCTATTTTATTTTATTTTTATTCTGTGAGTTTTCTGGTGTTTAAGCTCCCAAGTTTGACTTTGGAGTAGTCTTTCATATTCTTCAATTTTCGAGGTAGGTTTGAATCAGATTAAAACAAAGAAACCAAGAGCTGATTGTCTTGATGCAGATGGTTTGGGGAGGAGAGGTATGAAAGGAGCCCTGGGGATGGAGGATGGTGTTTGCTCGTTTTACCTTCTGCTGGATTTGCAGCTTTTTCTGGCTGGCAAGACAAATGACAGACACCAAAGGGTACCCCAGGAGCCCAGTGAGAAATCCACAGCCCTCCCAGCTGTTCTGCTCCTCTTCCCTAGTGCTGTTGGGCTCCCACTCACAACCTCAGGTGCATTCAGTTGTTTAAGACATTCACTCCTCCAGAAAAGGCAGCTTAAGACAATATACTAAAAGGCCAACACACACTCTCTGCCATTCCCTCTCAGCTGGATGGCCTCCAAGCTGATCCTGCTTTGAGCAGGAGGTTGGGTTAGGTGCTTTTTGGGGTTCCTTCTAACCTGAGTTATCCCAGGACTGGTGAACTCTTTTCAGGAGAGTAAGTGGGTACCTAGAGGCTGTAACTAGGCCAATCAGATATATGAATATAAGTCCTTAATTTATCTCAAATTCAGTTCTTAAATGCAGACCTGCTGAAACTCCCCAGACTCTCCACTCCTTTCCCACCCTCCCTCGGATCACAGGTGAGGTGTCTTGCATCTTCCCCACCTCTTCTCTTCTCTACCAGTGACGTTATCACCTCATACTTTCCTCCTACCCCAGTTTCCCTTCACCTTGATTTCACCCCATCACCACAGCATAAGTTTAGCTCCCTACCACTCAGCCCCAATTTTCCCTTTCCCATTCCAGGGTCCTCTTGCTCTCCCTCTGTCACAGATACTGTGCTTCCTCCTCCCTCACCAGTATACTGATGTAGGAAATAAATTATTGAACATTATGTTTAACTCCGTGGGTGAATAGACTGAGGAATTTGGGCAATTGCTGTGCTGAAAAATATTAATATGTCTTTGCAACTTTTTTTTTTGTTTTCTTTAAAAAAAAAAAAAAAGCTATAGACAGTTATAGAGATTGAGCTCTGTGTCAGAGTCAGGAATAGTTTCCTCTTGTTTTTAGGCTTTTTTAATGGGTCAGCAAATACTACAATACAGAAATGCAGACAAAAAATTGTGTCAAAGAGTAAGCTGCCAACAGTTCAACAACAAAAAAAGCAATTTATCATTGTTCTGAAGCCTCACTGGTTTTGGGAATACAGCACATGCACAGCCCTAGGCCTGGATTGTCAGCCTTCAAGTCATCACAGCAGACTGCATCCCTGGTCATTTGAGAAGACTTGTGCATTTTTGGGTGAATCAGAAAAATTTTTAGCTTTTTAACAAACTATTAAGGTAAAACTTTCAAAAGTAGGCAGAGATCCAACTCCCATTGCCACTGACAATAGCAGCCTGCTAGATGAAGAGAAAGACAGAATTTATGGGAGGTGATCTGTTAAGGATGAAACATTACAGAAGCAACATATTCTATTATAATTGAGTTTGTTTCATGCCTTGATTGAACACTTATATTAATATCAATAATTAGTGAAATAAATAAGTCCTGTGAAATGCTTGTATCTATATGACAGAGCCTTTCTGAATGCTCGTGAAACTCAAATGGAAAATGATTTGACACTACATCAAAACTGTGATAAATAAAAACTGTTGGGTGGGAAATGGGGGAAAAGGGTTTGTTCAGGAGCTTAATCATTATCTAAAAATCACCATCTTTTCATATGGCAGCATAAACCAGGCTGGTTTACATTATTAGTGAATTAATATATATTCACTATATATTGAATGATCATACATTCACATGATTGAATGATTATGTATTCACTGCAGCATAATTTCAGTGTAAATTTAAAAATGATAAAATTATTTTAAAATTATATTAAAAAAAAGTTTCTTCATCATATGCAATTAAGTTGAGGAAGGGCTGTAATGGTGCTACACATAACTAAATCAGCTGCTCATTGCGTCAGGAGAGTGATCGTTTACAATTATCTCCATATGTAGGTTTTCTCCAGCACAAACAGAAATGAAGAGCAGTGTGATGTGTGGGTTCTGCCACTAGCAGACAATGAGTGGTGAGAATCCAGCTCACAAAATAACTCCTCTGCTTCCTAGACATGAAAGCTGCAGTTTGGATTGGGTTTTGTTTGTCTCTTTAAGAAAGGGATAACACACAACAGGAGAAGTAAAAGATACAAAATGCATACCAATCCATAGTGTGTATTCTCTGTGTTTTGTCCAATCCAGCCATAAAAAATTCAAGTGAGTGTGCCTGATTTATTTTTCCTATGCAAAACTATTTCACTGTAAGTATATTTCACTATTAAACTGATACTCAAGCTATTTATGAATATGATCTTCTTACCTCTTTTTTTTACTGTCAAGTTTTATACTAAATAATTTTTGTCACAACTGTTCATAACTCCAAATAACAGCATGTCCTTTCTTTTCCTCTTTTCGATTCCTAGATGAGTTTCATGTACTATTTCAAAAAAATTAGTGCTGTCTTCATAAATGCATAGACTGCTTGTACTACCTCTGTTTTCAAGAGTTTAAAAAAAAAAAAAAACCCACAAAATTTAATGTTTCCTTTAGATGCTCATTTGCTCAAGCCTTTTAGTCAGGTAATGGCATTTAGACTCACCCATTCAGCTGAATACTTTTGTACCCATTTCACCAGTGGTCTGGATGAAATACCAATGCAGGAGAACTTGACATGATTCAAAGACGGTTGCACCTCTCTCAGTTTGTGCAATATCTCACTTTGAGATCAAGCATTTACTGTATTTTATTCAACTTAAGGGTGTGCTTCCATCTAATCAAGCAGTTTAAGTTCACCCAGTTGATTTTGCCCTAAATCAGTTGAGCAGTGTTCAAGTCATGAGGATGCAGTTGCTGCCAGTCACATTTCAAGATGTGACCTCAAAATATGCTTTATGTGAACAGATTCTCAGCCTATCTTACAAGCTGAAGTGATTCAGGACCATGCCAGTACTGAAAAACTTGGAGATGCTTCAGTCCGTCCCCAAACTTGATATCTGTCCTGCACACAGAATTTGTAACATTTCTATAATGATCAAAGATAAGTAATGGAAAAGTGGTGAACAAAATATGAAACTTTATTCCCCATCTGAGAAATTGCTCGAAAGAAAAACCATTAAGGTGAGCTTAGTCCTGGAACCTGGATTATAGGACATGCACACTGCAGAGAGAGAAAAACCCTGAAAATCCTTTTGTTGCATTTTCCAGACAAGTACAAATCAAGTATTTTAAAGAATAGTTTGGTGAATGTTTCCTAGATATCATTAGTCCTCAAAAACAGAGTCCTCAAAATTCCAAGTTCTTGGGCCACAAGGATGTTACATTACAGTGAGTGGGAGAAATCCACTTCTACAAGAGTATCTGAAAATCTTTTTAAAGTACATCAGGGATATAACTTTTCAAAGCCTAAAGCACCCCACTGCTATTTACAGGAGCATATAAAAATCCAAAGGGATCTTAACAATGTCACACTAAGTGAGCCAAGTGTAAAACAACTCTATGCAGTATAATGAAAACTGCAGAAGAAATGATCTCCCATGCCACTGGCTTCTCTTTACCTTTCCCACCCCCAAGTCATTTCTGCAGGCAAAAGCAAGATGATGAGCTAAAAGCCACTGCAACCTAAAATTACCCAAGCTACGTGTAAAACATGAGTTTTACTTTTTAAGTATAGAAAGTTTCTTAATGATCACATCAAACATGTATTACTCCTCCACTCTTAAATTAAAAATTTACTAATTTCTCCTCTTGAAGAAAACAACTGCTGTCTTCTCAAACTATTTAAAACCCTGAACAGATGTAGAGCTTGCATCATTGCAACCACACACAGAAATACTTCCACTGTGCAAGAAGAAAAAATATAGTTTTTCTAGCTTAATTCTAAGAAAAAAAAATTAAATCTCTTGGTACCTTGCCAATTCATGATCTGTGGTGCTGGATTCTTTTTAAAACCAGTCACTGGAAGCATCCAGCTGAATAGAAAGAGGCACAAACTTTTCACTATTTAATTGATACCGGGTTAAGTGCAGAATTCAGTTGGATGTAGTTAAATGTGGTAGCAGAGCATAATAGATGTTGGCTCCATCTATTTTAAGATGCTTCCTGTCTCAGAAGTCTGTAGATATATGATGGGTACAGCCCCAAATCCATTCTGGGCAGAGGCTCCAGTCTGCCTTATCCTCCTCCAAACCCTGGTTTCCAAGCAAAGGAAACTTTCCATGCAAACCCAGAGTCACAGAGATCTGCAGAGAATCCCCTAGATGACTGGACATACTGCAAAGCACATTTTTCCTCAGTACACCATATGTACTGCATTTCCAAAGTCAGTGAGAGTCAGCCCTTACCATATGGGACATGTTGACACTGAATTTGGGAACAAAATGCTTCTCAGAAGGTTGGACTTAGGGTTCAGGTACACATTTGGAGTTTGTTATCAAGTACTTCATTTGTTCATTAAAAAAAATTTATTTATGAAAGACACACATTCAACAATACCTCAAAAAAACCTGTCACCTAGACTCTGCAAAGGCCACCCTCCACCACTTAAAAGAGGTCATAACTTAATGGAAAAATATTTCTTGATCTTTTAAATAGGAAGACCTGCTGCCTAAACCACCCTTTGCCCATTTGTTGGCAGATGATGCACATGCAACTTAGTCAGTTTGTCATTGCCCTAAATGATGAACTCTTTTAAAATTAAAAGGACTTTAAGAGGAGCTCTCTCTCTCTGGCTTTAATTTCAAAAGACAGGAAAGTGTCTTGTAGCAGGAAGTGTTACTGGGAAGTTATTGCTGTAATTGTCTGTCTACATGATTTTCACTTGCCCTTCCTTAAGGGAATATTTGCTAGACTAAATAAAATTTCAGATATTTCTATTGTTTGGGCTATGAAATGGATACTGTCAGCTGATTTATGGGAATGGAATAAAAGATATTAAAGTGCTTTCTGGGATCTTGCAGAATAAGAATTCTGGGCCAGTTAAAAAAAAACAACAAAACCGTGGATGAGAATTTTGGTAAGACATAACAGTTAGGAAAATGGTTTCTTGATATTTGTTATAAGGAAAGGAAATTGAAATTAAAGGAATAATGAGATGGAAAATTTCTTCGCATTTTGCAAAAGCAAAAAAGGAATCTGCTTGGATAAAAATCAACCCTAAATGTGATCTCATCTTTTTCAGTTTAATAATTGGGATCTTTTTCTTACTAACTTCTTTTCACATTTTCTTTCTAGATTTTCTGTATTTGCATTTTATTCAGTTTGTGCAACTGAGGTCAAAATCCCTTGGTCTTCAGAGACATCTGTCAATGCCTACAGTTGTTAGAGATATAACTAGTGCCACCAAAATCACACTGGGATATGTCATATTAATTTACATTTTCATCTCAGGTAGTACCTCATTCCTTTCTTTGAGAAACCTTTCCTACTGTGATGAACTAACACGGCTTCATATCTGAAATTCTGCAATAGTTTAACAATTAAAGGTTACAGTAAATTGCCTGCAGTTTCCTTCCCCCTCTCTCTCTGCTAAATTGCACCCACATATGGTTAGCTGCTTCCTTCCCCTACAGCCAGGCAGTCCACTGGGAAGATAATTAATCTTTTCTACCTTCCCATGCAGAATCACTCACTGCAATGTCACTTCCAAGCATGCAACTGGTAGCTGGAGATCATGAAATGTTATCACTTGCCAGTAGCAAGTAAATGAGCTCCAGCGTATTCAGAATTGTTGGGATATCTCAGTCCTGAATGTTTCAGCAGTGGATGTGAAGTGACTAGGTTAAGGGATGCAGCTGCACCCTGTATTCCTGTTTTTACAGTCTCTGTATAATATTGCCCTGTCTACTCTGCTTTGCACTAGCACAACATGATATATTTTTAAATGTATGTTACTTTGTCAAAGAAACAGACATATCTGTCTGAGTACCTTAATAACAGAAACCTCTACATGAAGTAAAGTGTGAGATCATATCACATCACTTCAGCTAAAGTCCAACTAATCTGTACATAAAGGCACAAATGAACATGTTTAGTAATATCCATAAATTACTAAACATTTCAGCAAATTTCTAGGCCTTTTTTGTCACATACTGCAGAGAGTCAAGCAAGTTTGCCCACGTCAATCTGAATCATGGTGATGGGCAGGGAGCAGGCAGCAGAAACCACTTGGTGTGATGGCAATACAGAAACCATGTTGTAGGTGCTCAGGATCAGAGCACAGCTCTGTGCATGCAGCAGGATGCCAGTCCCCCTCTCAGGGGGCTTGCAGAGCTGGCAACACTGCTACAGCACTGGGCAGGAACTAGCAGAGCACAGAGAGACACTAAAGACAAAACCATGGAAAAAGAAATACGTTAGAAGAGTCTCTGATTTAAGTAGACGGTTTTTGTCAGACTGTCAGCTCATGAAATTATATGAATAATTTCTTTTCAAACCACAACATTAGCATTCTCCTCTTGTGTTCCTGCTGCAGTTTCTGTGATATTATTCCTCTAGCCACAAGCAAGCATTTGATTAAAGCATATACCCAAGCAAGAAATGGCAGATCATCTCACCTATAACAGAAACACATCCCAGTGGAGCGACAAGAGCAACAGGGGCGAATCCGTAGGCTGTGAAATTGCCCACCTCTCCAAGCCCCAGCAGGATAATCCCACACCACCATAGCTTGCTTGTGTAGTAGGGCTTCTGCTCTGCTTGGCAAACCAGTCGCAGATGAGCGCATTTCTAGAAAATTAATTGTTAGGAACAGGCATGAATAGAAAGGTTTTCATTGTGTTCTTAATGTCTGACAGAAGTGGAATAATTAAGGGGGCTGTCAACTTCAAGTTCCAGGTGCATTGAGATTTTCTTTTCAAACATGACTTTGGGCTTGTTGTTGCAGAGCTTTGTGTCAACTCAGTGCTGCTTCAGATGTGCTTCCTTGGTGGAAAAGGCTGAAAAAATAGACCTCTGAATAAACCTGAAAAATGCTAAGTGAATACTAGCTTGGGCTTCCTAGCTATCACTGCACACATCTGTTCTTGTCTCAAAGCAAAGTTCAGCAGTTATGCTCTGAATCTGTAAACACTCAAAGGGAGGAGATGGGGCAGAATCAGAACTGTGGCAACAAACTGGGAGAGGGGGAACAGACAGCAGGGTGTTCTTGTCCATGAAACCTATCCTTGCCAGAAATACAATTTCAAAATGTAAAAAGCTGCACTTAGTCATATCTTCTGTAGGGAGGACTCTAAATAAATTAAATAGAATTTATGATTTGGCTACGATCTCCAGTTTGACCTTAGATCACAAGGAGATCACAAGTAAAACATTATTTTCTAAAGAAAAACCAGTTGGCACAGGTATAACATATATTTAAGTAATACTTCATCAACACTTCCTGTTACATGAACAAGGTATCATTGACAAAAGTTGTAATTGTTTTCTCTCTGGCTGTACAGCAAGAACCTGTATATAGCAAGATAATTTGTCTTTGATCACACTGATCTTCTGAAATAGAGTCCAGGCAGTCTCCATCAATAAAGTGTCATAACTGGGAATGTTGCAATGTTTACCACATTAGTTCTGCAGATTATAATTTCCTTTCTCAAATTACTCTCCAGCCTCTCTGCACACGGGTCAAAAAAGGTAGAAATCAAATGTTATTACAGTACAAATGGTGGTAAAAGAAATCTTTTTCTCCATGGCTTGATGTTTGATTTTAGAAGTCTCCCTGCAGAGCCTGGGGAGGTTGTAAAGAATTTTCCCCATACTCCCATGCTTCTCTGTAGACTACTTGACAGAATATGGGCCAAACAGCAATAATGTTTTAATACCCCATAGTCTTAGTCAGTGCTCTTGTTGAGAAGACACAGCACCTTACTGCAGCATTGTGCTGTGGAATATGTTCAAGGGATGAAATTCTAGGAAGAAGTTTAGCCCTCCAAGGAGAAAAAGAGCAAAAGGAAATCAAACTTGAGCCACAGACCTGCATGTTCCTCACAGTAATATCCAGGATTTTCCATTTTTATAAACAAAGAAACAAACAAAAAAAGCACAATAAAGATACAAATGAAATTAATATTAAATAATGCACAAATTATTATTCAAGAATCCAAGTTTCTGCCAAAACTTAAATCGGACAAGTTCTTAACTGAATCCTGAGATGTGTTTTCACCCCAGATTCTTTTAGGATTAACTCTTGAGGGCACAGTGAGATTGAAAAGACGTGCAGCAAACACAGGAAAGTGAACTCAGCAACTCCCATACAGCCTTCTTTCTCCAGATGTCTGTGTTCTTTGCACAGTAATCTGTACAAATGGTATTTAGGTGGAGGCTGTTTATAACTCAGCTGAAATATATTGCAAACAATGAGCTGTTCTTTAGTTGACAACCTGCTAGAGGGAAGAGAAGTAGGATAATGGACTGCATGGTCAGAAAGGGACAGAGAATAAAAAAATTTGGCCTTTCCAATTAATATGAGTATGAAAAATAATGCTGAGATCTAGGGAAAGTCATTATTCATATTCAGAAGATACTGTTACTAAATGGAGAAAAACCTAATTTAAAGGATAAAAAGAAATCAGTTTAAACATTCTGTCAGATGGCAATGAGAGCTATTTGGCTTCCCTAATCAATATTTAAAAAGCTGATAGTTCAAATCTAGTAAGGGCTGTTATGATTACAAGTCAACAGAAGTCTGCCTGCATGCCTCAGTGCAACCCCTTGCAAAGCATCTTCTTTGGCACTCAGTGCCCTCAGCAGACAAAAGACATGAAGTCTAAACAACCCCATTATTATGGCTAGACTGAATTTCCACCTCACCTTCACTTTTCTTCACTTCACCTTTACCTTTCCTCTTCAACTTCAGAGGTTTTCCTAGAGCCTGTCCTAGCACTGTCACCAGCAGCAGGCTGGAACTCATATTGGAGAGACAGCAGTCATCTCAACTTGCCTACCACCTCTGGCTGAACAGGTTTTTTTCTATGGGGTTCTCCATCTAATGACATTTAAAATAGGAGGGAATCATTGAAGAACCTTCTAGCATTAACAAAGCGGATTACTATGCATAGAAGATTTTATATGCCACAACTTTCCGTTTCATCTTTCACAGAAAAACAAAGAAGTAGCTCTATATGAGATCTGTACAACTTCTAAAATACTAGCTAGCAAAAATACTTCTTCTGGACAACTTACACAATGTCTTCTGTGCTTTAAAAACTTCTGTTAGAAGACCTAAAAATACAAAGTCTACAAGATACAGATTATAATGAATAATTTAACTTTCTACTGAGTATGTATTCTAATTATTAAAACAGAAAGGAATTTATAAATGACATCCTACAACCCTTTACCATAGTTGTAAGGGCAGCACCTCCCATTACTTTTATGATTACTAATATAATAATGTTTACTCAGATTATTTTATTCTAATTGCAGAAGAAAAACTAAATTGGTCAAATTTGCTTCAGAATCCAATCTTGTAAAACCCTTTACATCTTTATGTATTTATGGAACAGGTACTAAGGGAGATGACTCAGAAAGATTCCCTCCTTGATCTGCTGCTTGTCAACAGAATGGATCTCGTGAGTGACATGATGACTGACACTGTCTTGGCCACAGCAACCACCAAGTGATCGAGTTTAAAATCTTTGTTGACAGGAGGAAAAGTGCAGCAAAACCTCAGCTCTGGACATGAGATTTTAGGCAGATTTTAGGCTGCTCAGGGAACTAGTGAGAAAAGTCCTCATGGAAATGTTTTTGCAGTGCTGGAGTCTATCAGTGCTGGTCACCTTTTAAGGATCACCTCCTAGGGGCACAGGAGCAGCAATTCCCCAATATTGGAAGTCAAGCAGACGAGTCAGAATGCATGGCTGAACAGCAATCTTCTCTTGGAAATAATACAAAAAGGGAAGGTGTATGCCCAGTGAAAGCAAGGCCAGGTGACCTGGGAAGAATACAGAGATGCAGTTTGCTGTGAGGGACAATAAATGGAGTTTTTTCAAATACATTAATGGCAAAAGGCAGCATAGAAATAACACCAGCCTGTTACAGGATGAGGATGGGCACCTCACCAACAGGGACATGGACAAGGCAGAGGTGTTTAATGCATTTTTTCTCTGTCTTCAATGCAGATGATGGACCAAGGGGGTCGCAGTGCCCTGAGCTGGAGGATCATGGCTGCAAGAATGATCAGATCCCAGCTGACCCTAAACTTGTGCAGGATCTGCTGCTTCAGTTGGATCCCTACAAATCTATAAGGACTGATAGGATTAATCCAAGAATCCTCAAAGAACTAGCTGATGCCACTGCAAAATCTCTGTTGATGTTTTTTGAGCAGTTGTGGGATTCCAGAGACCTCCCAGCTGACTGGAAGCTGGTAAATGTTGTCCTGATTTTCAAGAAGGACAAGAAGGAGAACCCTGGAAAACACAGACCTGTCAGTCTCACTTCAGCATCTGTAAAATAATGGAAAAGAGTATTCTGGGAAGTATTGAAAAACACCTGGAGGCCAATGTGGTCGCAGCCAGCACAGCTTCATGAGGAGAAAGTTCTGCTTGTCAAACCTGATTTCATTCTGTAACAGGGTAACCCACCTAGGTGATCTACAAAAGTCAGTTAATGTAATCTTCTGGGACTTCAGCAAAGCCTTTGATTCTCTCACAGTATCCTTCCTTCCTCCCAGGTTCAGTGGGAGCACAAGTGAGTCACAGCTGGTATTTCCTTCTGGCACATTAACAGGAGGAAGAGTTATGAACATTTCTTCTACTCCTCTATGAGAATCACAGCACAGAACAGGTTGAGAGCAACCAACAACTCCCAACTCCCAGCAACTACAGCAGGGCACTGCTAAATTACAGTTAATGAAAGAGAGAATGTTTATTAATTGCAACAAAATTTGCATTTTGAACTTCACCAAAACCAAACTGGAATGGAAGTACTTGCTAACTATAAACAACTCTGAATAAAGAGAAACAATATCATACCTGTATATTCAAAGAAACACTAATGAGAAAATTTGAAGCAGCAGCAAGTAAAACTCCCAAGAGCTGAGTCTGCAAATCACAAAACAAAGAAATACAAAAATAGTTATTAGATTAAGAAGAACAATATAATGGTGGTTTTCTGATAGCACATTATAACCCAATCAAAACAAAATTCTTGTACTTTTCAGTCACTGAGTTCATGCTGTAGTGAGTAAAGTGATAAGAAATACTTCTGCACAGTTGACTAGACCTTAGTAGTAAACAAGTGGGAATGGAAAGGGTGGGTCAGTGCAGGAGGTGGTTTTGCTGTCCTTCAGTAAAACACTTTCTTAAATCTCGTGAAATAAAAATCTAGGCAGGTTTCAGTTGAAAACAACACACAGTTTCCCCCCACTACGCCCCCAAAAGGACCTGGTTTTTAACATAATCCAGAAGGAAAATCATCAGCAATCAAACCATCCCTATTGGAATACGATCATCTTATGTGTTAACATATCCACTGTTTGACAGGGCAGCCAGGAACACAGGTCTCCTGACAGTTTCTTTAATGTATTGTGTTAGTTCATGAAAAGATTTCCTAATCAGACTGTCTAATTTTCAGTAAGATTTGCAAACTTTCTATGAAGCCAAGAAATTAAAAACATTCAAGCAGGATTCATTATCTTGGAAAGCAGCCATTTAAAGATGCCATTTCAGCAAGGTCAAACAACAGGTACTTGACAGAGCTCCCTGTCCACTTTCAAAATGTTCTAACACATTGCAAGCTATGGTAAGTGTACTAAAAACCCATTCAAGATCACTTCTATATAGTGCTCAACATTACCATTCTCAACATTACCTTGTTGAGAAGACAAACATACCATCATTTTTTATAAACAAGGTCATGGTAATATAACCCAGCATAACAACTGTTTGCAGGCTGTAAAGCAGCATCCAACTCCGTGCTCACAACCTCAGGTTTCATGATACTTGTCCAAGAAGGTCCCTGGGCAGCTATGAACAGGCAGTGCCTACCAGCCACAGACACTGTTACCCCTCAACATTTCCAACGAGCAATATGTTGTCCAGAAAGCACTTGGGGGGGGACTGTTGCTGTGGCTAGATAGTTCCCAGACTAAGAAAAGGCATCCCCAAAAGTGTGAAGAAACAACTGCCTTATTACAAATCTATTATAATGTTCTTATTTAAGCCAAACAGCATAATCCAACCATTTCCAGCCCATATGTTTCTGCAGTGGCTTCGAGTCAGCAGGAGAAGCAGACAACAGAACTGCTCTGAGTGAAATGCCTGGCTGCCTGCCAGGTGTCACCAAGACATGACTGATGGGTCCAAAGGGATTCAGGGATGAGCATGCAGGAAGTGAGAGGGCTCCCTCTGCTAACTATTACAGCATCAGTGCCTAGCCTGGGTACAAGAAGCACGCAGTGAGAAACATTACTCAAGAGTTTAGCCCATACGCTCTGGTTCATGGCCACTGGAGATCCTTCCCCTTGCATCCTCTCCCCAGGATGCTCCAGTGGGGGTTCCAGCAGCACATCCTGGGCTTTCACACACTGTGTTTTCCATGCTCTGGGAACACACCTCTCTGGAGCCAGTGGGAAGTGTGTGATGAGATGTCTCAGCACACGGCAGCACAGATGTCCCTGCTGAGATCAGCCTCCTTCCTCTCTGGGGAAATGCTGTGACATGGACACCCAGGCCTCGCAGAAAGCCGAGGGGATGGGTTTGCCTTCCTCAGGCCTTAATGCTGTAGCATCAAATCCTGAGAACTGATCTTGCCCAAAGTTTGACCACTTCATCCTGCACACACAGCAGCTTCAGAAAACAGCAGTTAAATCAAAACTGTTTTCTTGCTTCCAAAGACTTGTACTTTTTAAATGACAACATGCTCCCTGGTGAGGAGGTGGAGAAGTGGCCTTGTCAGCCTTGTCATGAAGTGTTTAAGAAAAAGGAGAGAGCGGGGAATAGAAAACAGAAACTGCCACCTCATTTACCCCATCATTTTATTGCATGTACATCAGTAAAAGTAACAAATCCCTATTACTCCCTGCAGAGGACTCAGTCTCTCTGTGGCTCTTTTTGTTCCAGAAGCTGATCCTATCATTATGGCTGCATTTCTGGATAACCCCTTGCAGCTCCTTCCTCCCAGCTCTCAGCTGGGGATCACAAACACTGCACAGGACTCAGTGGGCAACCAGCACCTCAAGGAGGAAACACCACTGATCTTGAGCCAGACCACAGGAGGGTCCCCATCCAGCACGGGAGGTAAAACTTGAATGCAGGTGGTGAGCAGAGGATGAGGTCATGTGTTCCATCGGTCATCTAAAATAATGTGCCAAA
The DNA here is from genome assembly GCF_008360975.1 of Lichenostomus cassidix. Classification (NCBI taxonomy): domain Eukaryota; kingdom Metazoa; phylum Chordata; class Aves; order Passeriformes; family Meliphagidae; genus Lichenostomus; species Lichenostomus cassidix. The sequence goes on from NC_139482.1 coordinate 129,903,964, forward strand.
TCAGATCCGTGTGTGGGTACTGCTGATGGCCTGAGTGTGTGCCTCCAGAGGCTGTGAATCAAATCTCCAGCACTAAGTCTTCCAGTGCCCTGCATCATGGGTATCCTCCCCAGAACAGCAACTCCTTTTGCACCACAGTGTACTTTCACCAGGTACTTGTGAGCTTGGCTCAGGTATCACTGTGGGACACATAAGATACCTATTATGATGACCAGCCTGTGTCTAAACAGACACAATCTTACAAAGGTCAATTTTCTTCTCTTCACAGAATGGTTTGGGTTGGAAGGGACCTTAAATATCATTTAATTCCAACCTCTCTGCCTTGGGCAAGACACCTTATACTCTACCAGCTTGCTCAAAGCCCCACGCAAATTGCCCTTGAACATTTCCAGGGATGGGGCATCCACAATTTCTCTATGCAAGCTGTTCAAGTGCTTCATTGCCCTCATTGTGAAAAGCTTCTTCCTTGTTTCTAAGCTAAATCTTCCATCATTTAGCTTAAAATCATTACTGGGTGACGCTCCTCTGTGCCTAACTTAAGCAACCTCCTGGTCTGCACACAAGAAAAAAACAGTGCATGTGTATGATCAAGGCAAATGTGTAGAGGCAGTCTGGGCTCAAAACTTACCCTCCTGACTCAGGTCATTTTATTGCAATGACCACATGTTTCACCTGAGCCCTGCTGTTGGCATATATACTGCACTGCCTGCTCCAGGCTGACAGGTGTTAATGAGCTCTGCTTAGTATGGTGATAGCACCATGCCTCCAAACCCAGGCCTGGACAGACCCCGAAAGATTAAGAGCAGAGCACAATGCCCTACAGAGGTCAAATATCACATGGATCCGTTCAGAGAGATGAGATGAAAGTACAGTAACACCACGCAGCTACAGCATGGCAAAACTGTCTCATATAGGTTCATAGTCACACATGCTTATATTAAATAAAACAATGGGGAAAAAATGAAGTAAAGAGGAAAATTACATTGCAAACATTACAAATCAGAGTGAATCTTAAATCAGCAGGCAATTTCTAATGAACAAAGTTTATCACATACAGCAGCACTCAAAGAGAAGAGACAAAACAGAATAGCATATCTCAGGCTAGTAAAACCATGCATGAATGAAAGATGACCTGCACCAGAAGACAGATCACTGTATCAAACCTAAATGGTTGCTGCATTGCCCTGAAGGCCACCAGAGCCCTTCTGATCTCATCTTATCATGTGAAAGGCTTCATTATTTGTGCAGTGTTTGCCATTAACATCCTTCAGAGGCTAAAGGACTGGTGGAACAGCCAGTTTAATAGTTATAAACATGATATTCTCTGAGTTTCCAGTTGTGGTATCCAGCTGTGATATCATCCACAGCACTGCAGAGCTTCCCACACATAAGTCTCAAGACAAACCTCAGTTGAATTCAATTGCAGACACAACTTCAGAGCCATAGTACTGCTTCAGTCAATTAAGGACTTCTACAGGAAAGACCTTTAAATATTCAAAACTATTAGCATAAAATGCAAGTCTCTTCATCACCGAAACATGTCTGAGCATACAGGCCCCTTTGTCAGACCCCAGATTTCAAACTGTTGACACATTCTTCCACTGCTTCCAAATGCATGAGGATTGTCAAAGAAACATCTTGTCCTTAAGTTTTCCAGAAAATAAAAACAATACAGAAATTTAATTTACTTCAACTTTATATGTTTTGGAACAAGCCATGAAAGTCAGATACCGACTTTTAAGTTCGTTCTCGGTATCACCTGAGCACGCAGACCATGGACTGAGATTGAGGATCTGCCAACAATTTCCTTGGTGGCAAAACAGGCTTGAGGAATGCCTTCCTCTGGCCCCCTGCTCCCTCCCTGCCTTGCTTAAGTGCCTGAAATAATCCATCCAAAATATACCCCATTAGCATGATGCTCTTTATAAGCCACCTGCCAATGTTTAACACTAAAGGCAGGTCAAAATTCCCAAGCCACAAGCAAAGGTTTTAAGCTGGTGACCCTGCACAGTCTGCCAGTGGTGGCACTGATGTGTACAGGGGCTGCTGGAGGGAATGAGTTTCAAGAAATGGCAAATTTGCCTCAAGCAAGGCACCCTCAGCACTCGCCTGGCATCCCCCATCCCAGTCACATGAAGGTCTTGCACAAGCTAAGGCGTGGGGAAAGGAGGCTTGAACAATCAGTCAGGAAAATCCATTTGCCACATGGAGTGGCAGCACATTGCTATTCAAAATGAGTGAGTGGCAGTGTGACACATGGCTGTGTACTGTCCTGCTTCCAGCACTTGTGCAGGACCTGATGCTTATTTCCCAGAGCACCTTTTCACATCATTTTGACAGTATCTTAAAATGACATTTTACATGCAAAGTCTCTATTTATTGTCAAAGTAAAAGAAGGGGTTTGTTTACGGCAAATGGAAGACAGGCTGAAATCTGCATATTTGGCAATAATTCTAGTAAGTTTATCACTTGCAGACTAAAATCTGCACTGGAAACTCAGTTATATGGTGAAATGCAATTTATCCACATTACATGTGTGTTTTCTGAAAGCACATTAAACTGCGGTTGCCAGGTCTGTGAAATGAAAACTTAGAAAAAGGAATTTAACTTGCACTGACTAAAAGGTATATGCCATTATTTATGGAAACTTGCTATGCCTATAAATTGAACTGATGAGCAAAAAAACCCAAAACACTTTAGATGTCTGCTGTCGGCTCACTCATCAAGGCTAGTTAACTGTTGCTCCTATTTTTCTTGATTTCTCTACATGTTTGTGATTTAACGGTGTTGCCAACAAATTTAATGGCATATACTGTTTCAAAAGCTATGCACCCTTTCCATTAATTGGGATTTTGTCAGATCTCAATGGATCTTATTAAAAAAGAGTAAGGGGTGGAACGCCTTCTAAACTCCCAATTATGAGTTAACTCTGAAGCAAGAGGAATTCAGAGTCCTTAACAAAAAACATATTTTTCAAAGAGCTACCATGTGGAATTGGGAGAGGCTTATCATTTAGCTATTATTATTCACAGAGCTCTGACTGTACTCAGTGTTTTACAGATGTATAAATAAAACAAGGTCCTGGTTTCAATGGTTTTCATAGTGCAATTCATATACTCAGATATGGGTTAAGGTCCATATGAAGTACTGAAAGACAGCTGAAATAAGAGTAAAAGGGCAATTACCAGTCTGGGAACATGAAATGAAAATACATTTGATCTGTTCATTGTGACATACATAAAAGGAAAAAGGCATTGTGCAATACACAAGAAAAAGAGAATTAAAACATTTGGTATCATCTTTGTTGGGAACAGAGAGAGGAGACTTGGTAACTACATTCCATCACAAATCTAATTTTTTTTTCCAGAAAAGAAACAAATTGCAAAGGCTGGAATGAGAGCCTAGTAAATTATGAAAAGGTGTGGGAACTTGAGAGGATAAAGCAACTATAGAACTGGGACTCATTTATCTCCATGTTTTAAGCATTTTCATGAGATCCTATTTATATTCCTCACTCTGATTATTTTAATTAATATCCATAGCAGTTAACAAACCAAGCTGGAGAATATGAACTGTGAAATAAAGTAACTAAAGTAACTTTTGATGAGCTTACTAAGGTTATATACAAACAAATCCATCCACTGCAGTGTTAACAAGCCTAGAATCATAATTATTTAAGTTGAAAAAGACCTCTAAGACCATTCAGCCCAACCATTAATCCAGTACTGCCAAGGCCACCACTAAACCATGTCCCTAAGCACCATATCTACACGTCTTTTAAACACCTTCAGGGATGGTGACTCAACCTCGTTCCTGGGCAGACTGCTCCAATGTTTGAGAACCATTTTGTGATGAAATTTTTCCTACTGTACTATTAAACCTTCCCTGACACAATCTGAGGCCAATTCTTCTTGTGCTGTTACTCGTTACTAGGGAGACAAGACTCACCCACCTCACTACAACCTACTTTCAGGTAGTTGTAAGAGACCATTATGAGTAGTATTTTTTTCCCTTTTTGAAGAGTTAAAACCAAACCTCTGAACTCCTAAATTTCAAATTCTTATTTTCAGAAATGAAATCCTAAAACTAGAAATAAATGGGAGGATGGAGAAGGGGCAGAATGGATTTTCACAGTTTCTGTGAAGAGCCTGTGATACTTTGGGACACTTTAGTTGCTGGGATATTTTGCGGCATGATCAAAGACCATTTCATTTAATGTAATTTCATTTTATTTTAATAGTGCCTGCTAGATTGAAAATAAAAACCTCTCCAATTACTGTAAAAAATGCCAATCATAGCTGATTACATCTTAATAAAAAGATTTTCTCAAGTACCATCACATACCATCTCCATGGCAACTACAGAATATTAAATACCAGGAAAAGCAAGAATAGCATTATAAACTTTTGCCAGTTTCCAGGTCCCAGAGGAGTAACACAGAGGCAAGCCAGCACTACCTGACCAACTTCTCCCATAAAATGGCCATCTGGCTTGAGGATATTCTTCTGCTGCTGCCCAGGAGCAGAGTTTCTGAATATTCCTGTTTGACCAGGTCTAATTCCTGGTGTACACGGTGCTCTGGTCCAAGCCAGACCACTCCAAGCCTAGATATATTAATCCCCAGAAGCTACAGTCTGGCTCACACTGAGAGGCTGTGCTGCTCCTATCCCTGCTTAATGTGGCTCCCTGGACCCCTAAACTGAGAGCCAAGGAGGTGACACAAGGCTTATGGGAAGCTGGAGGCAAGCTGAAAGGGAGCTATCAGAACAACTGAGTAAATAGTGCTGTTCAGTGTTACATCAGACAGGGCAAGGCACAAGAAGTACTCTTGGAAAGATGTCTCACTCTGCATGTACACACAACCTCTGCATGTACACAAATGTGCCTCTAAGCCAAGCTCAGATAGCTCATTCCCTCTTGTTATTATAGTACAGGTCTTGCTGAAGTACAAATGAGCTATTTCTGACTCTGCCTCAACCAGAAACAGAAAACCCTGGCAGAAATGTAACCAGCTTAATATATTATTTACCAAGTCCTCAAAATAATTTTTATTTTAAAAAATCTCCCTTTACCAGTTGAGAGGAATGGCATGCCTCTTCCAGCAAGCACCTCTCCAGCATCACTTTCAAACAAAGGCAGGCTTGTCTCCCATTCTGACTCAAATAATCTTCTGTTAGCTGTAACTAACCCTTCCTTTGGTCTTCACAGAAAATGCTTCTCCATATCACAACCTGAGTGAACATGCTCAGTTGTTGAAACACAGAGTCCCACATCAGACAGGAGTAAACACAGGCAGGAAATGATAATGCTTCCAAGCCAGTGGCATTTCAGAAATATTCTAACAGGAGTGAAAACATGGGAGGGAAACAAGAAAAGACATGACTGCATTTAGAATGAAGTTGAATCCATCTGTTAAAAGAATTAGTTGATTTTATGGCAGGGGAATGAGCAGCCCAAAGGCCCTTCCAATCTGCTGCTCCTGAAGAAGAGGGGTGCTCTGCAATAATTCCTTGCTTTCCTTCCTGCACCTCTTGCACTTGCCTCTCCGAGTTTCATTTCCAGAGAGAGTGTTAATCATTTACAGATAGTTCCTAATGCAAAAAATTGAGTGGACTCCAGAAGGCAGAACCTTCTGCTTAGCAGCATTATTCATTTAAATATAAACAACTGCTAGATTATCGGTGATGATCTAAAAACAAGAGGTCCTGCATTCTCTGAAATATTCACACGTATGTAGATGGGTGTATACACACAGAAACACACAGCTGGATGCTTTGAATTTGTAGATACTTATGTTTGAAACTGTAAGATTCAAATCTTGGAATAAAAAAAATAAACTCTTTAAAGAAATGCTCTCACATGCAAGTTTCTTGCATGGGCCTGAGATATAGGTAGTGAGCTCTTGTTTGCTCAGCTGTCTCCCTGTGACACATTGCAGTTGTGCATTTTGACCTTTTACTAAAAACTGTAGTTTACTGGTTTAAAGCATAAAAGTATTATTAGCATTTTGCAATTCATGGTGAGTGCTGCCATAAAGAGTAGGTGTCTAGTTCACAAAAATGCAAAGCATCTATTCCATAGTTGCCTTCTGCTAGAGAAAACTAAGATCAGTGTAGCTGAATGATCCCTTCTAGGTACCTTTAACACCTTTTTATATGTTATGTGGTACTTACAGAGATAACAAGGCAGTTATGTTTTTTCCCCTAGTTTTGAGTACTGTTGGTTTTTCAGCAACTGTATCTTATGTGGATTCTCCAATATGGAACTTGTTGTCTTTTCTTTTCTGCTATTTTACCATTAGTATAGGATTTAATGGGTAAAGACCTTCTTCTTGACAGGGATTACTACAGAAATGGGGTCAGGATGATAAATTCCTTTTCAGGAATTATAGAAATGAAGGAGAACTGAGTACCCTTTTCATGAGCCAGATGCTATTATCTCTCACATGCATGCTTTTTAAACCATGCACTGCTCTTCAGTTTGTCCTGGCAGTCTCTGATGTGCAGTTGTCACAGCAGCCAGCAGCTCAGCCTCACACAGCTGGAGCCACTCTTCCATAAAGATAGGGGAGAAAATTGGAAGGGTGAAAGTGCAAAAACTTGTGGGTTGATACAGACAGTTTAATAGATGAAGCAAATGCCACATGAGAAGCAAAGCAATATCAGGAATTTCTGATATTCAGCTGTTTCTAGGAAAGCAGGGCTCCATCATGGGTAATGGTTACCTAAGAGGACCAATCCCAAATGTCCCCTTTTTCCCTTCTTCCCCCTGCTTTATATGCTGAGCATGATACCATATGGTATGGAATATTCCTTTGGTCAGTTGGGGTCAACTGTCCCAAGCTGTGTCCCCTTCCAGCTCCTTGTGCATCCCAGCCTACACACTGATGGGGCAGTATGAGAATCAAAACACACCTCAATGCTGTGCAAGTACTGTTCAGAAATAACTAAACATCCTGATTGCCAGCAATACTTCATCACAAATCCAAAGCACAGACCACACAAATTACTATGAAAAACATTAACTCTGGTGTGAACCAGTACAATAGCCAAGAAATGGAGAGTCTAGAGACTTGATCAGGTGAAAGCTGCGATTATTTATTTAACTGAGGCTTCTGCAGACACTACAAGCTTTGCTCTTGGTCATTGTGACCTGATGACTGAGTCACTGCTGCACGGTAACACAGACAGTGAATGATAATGTTCATGGTGCTTTAGTCACTGCTGGGAGCAAAAACTGTCACTGACGGAGAGAGAAACAAAGGAAAGAGAATAATGTGATAAGAAGTCAATACATACAGGAACCTTCTGACAGTTACAAAGCAGAAAAAATCTCCAAGCCCACAACAATACCCCCCAAAAAATGGAAGAGAAACATTACAAAGTAGTAGGTTAGAGTCACAAAGCAAAGTAAATGGCGTCACGATCTATTTACTCTCAAGCTGGAGCCCAAAAATTAAACTAGGTTATAACTGGGAGTTAACTGTGTGGGTAAAATTCTGTTATGTACACAAACCCCATATTTTGGTTGTTTTTCACAGGAACCTTTTTACAGTGGAGATATCCTTGGCTGTTAAAGAAAAAGGCTTCAAGGGCAATCTGTATCAGCTGGCAAAATTACTTTGTTTTGGGAGGGATGACAGTCAAGTCATCTGACATGTTAGCTAGGACTCAGTGGGAGATTTCAGCTCAGGCTGATTTGGTTCTAGGGAATTAAATGTCAGGAAGAGGTAGACTTGTCCACAAAGGGATGTGCACTTCTATGCTAGCACTTCACCTCAGCCACCATGAAGAAGTCCTGTCCAAGGAGGCAGTATTTGCTTTGCTCTGAGTCGTGTTTTCAGGTGTGGAGAGACTTCCTCCAGACCTTGCACTTCAGCAGAGGCCTCTACATCACAGGGTTGTTTCTGCAAAACACAGCAGGGTGCAAAGAGGAACACAGCCAGAGAGTCACTCTGTGCCTCATCCAAGAGCTAAATTCTAACGATTCTGTGATTTCTCTCTATCATAGGTCCATAATCTCTCTTCATTTCCCCATTATGGGCAAAGCAGCTCATATCATCAAATGAGGCCAAAGCTTCTAGCCTAGATGATGTAAATCAACGACGAACGTCATTGAGGAGAATGGAGTTATACCGGTATAACCTCAGTTCGAGCAGCACACATCTGCTTAGTTTGATATTGACTATTTACTTTTGAGCACACTGCAAATATCCCTTTCTTAAGGGCTCTGCTCCAGGCCTGGTGTTGATTCACACACCAACTGGCTGTTCTTTGAAGCTGCTGGCCACATGTTTCAAAGTCCATATTAGTCAAAGAATGGAAAGCATATCTCCCAACTGCTCACATCGATGAATGCCATTCTTCTGGGACAATTTGTGGTGACATTATAAACATGAGCATAACAGTTTGTACATGTCACCAAAACTCCAAATGAAATAATCACAGGCTCAATTTGCCAGGTTTTTCAAAGGTCCTCACCTCCCTTATGACTGAAGTGCCCAGTCTGCTGTTTGTTCATCTTTCTAAAGCCTTGTTCTTTCAGTTTGGTCAGATTTCTGCTTGAGTAATTTGATTTCTTTTGATTCATTCAAACAGGACTAAATCAGATATGGCAGACTGTTAAAGACAAGCAAGGATAAGATTCAGACATCTTTTTTATTGGTGCCCAAAGCAGACCTCAAGACCATAGGAAAAGAAAGAACATACTTAAGCTCTGATGAGTAATGAAGTCTTTGGATCCCAAAATCATAAGGGGGGGGGTGTTACAGATGAGATTTTACATGAAAGACAATTTTTATTTCAAAAATTATATCAATGAGTATTTTTCTGTCAATTTACCCAGACAAACTGCTTCATCAAGGAGTCAAATGAGTGCTAGGGCAAATGAAGCAGCAGAAGCACAGATGGAGCAACACACTGCTTTGTGTGACAGCGATGTCCTAGATCCACACAGCAACCTCATGAAATCTCAGAAACAGACAGGTGCTGGTATGAGCAGCCACTCTTCCACCCTATATCACTTTGCAACTCACAGTCAAGGCTGTGAGACTCGAAAATTAACACAGTAGCCACAGCCAATTTAATTTAAAGTCTATTATTTGCAGACTAGTCTAGAAGATGGGGACAGGAAGGGCAAAGCATGGCATTGAGACAGGCTCCTCCAAAGCAGCATAGGGATTCAGATTCATCCCATGCCTGGTGTTTCCTATTCAGTGCTGACAAAAGGAAGATGAGGACTCACCTGCTCTGCTGGCTCCATACTAAATCTGATTCTGCTGCACTGGAGCACTTTGCTGTAGAGCAGTGCCTGTTTTAAGCCCTCTAGTCAGTGGCCAAGCTGGATATCAGACACAGCCTATACTATGCACCCAATCTTCCTCTAAGATACCATTTTGAAGCAGTCCAAAGCAAAACTAAATTCTGCACTTGGTAGGATACGTGTAATTAGTGACTCAAGTTTCTTTGCATTTGTCTTCTGCACTCCACTTTCTGACAAATGACAAGTATTGTAATATTCCTTACTGCCTAGAAATTCCCTAATTAACATTCTCAAACCTTTTAAAACAGATTAGTGTAATTACAAAGCTCCTGTTTAACTTGCTGTCGCGTCAATCATCAGTAAAAAACAAAAAGAAAAAAATTCAAGTGCAAATGTAATTTAGCATCCTCAGAAAAAAATTAAAACTCATTTTACCATAGCATCTGCTGGAAAGGGAAGTATTGAAAACACTCTGAGATTTGTGAAAAATAGCCCAGTGAGAATCAGACAACAAATACTTGGACAAGCTATAGCTGGTGCTTAGCATGGCCCCAGCTCGGCAAGATCATTCATTTCCAATGTCCTGGATGAAGTGTCCAGGAAGAGCCACCAAGACTGCTTCACAATGAGCTGTGAGGTATCAGCCTAAATAAAAGGGTTTTGTTCACCAGCTTCTGCTGTCTGTCAGGCTAGGAGACACTCCTGCAAGCAGGTCTGCCAGCAATGCTGAGAAGAAAATGTCCAGAACTGATGGACTATGAGCTCTCCTACCAACAGCCTTTGCTTTGTGTCTGTGTGCCCCAAGCTGAGAATGTGGATCTGGGTGGGTTTGCTGTTGTCTGCTGCCCAGCACCATGCTGGCCTTAGCAGGGAAGCTGCCACAGGCACATGACTCCTTCCAGGCTTTGTAGGAAGAACCCAAGCAGGGTAGTAGAGGCCTGCCAATAACACACACTAGAAAATTCTGTTCTGGGACCCAGAGATGAGCCTGGTGGAAACCAGATTAGCTGGTCACTCCTCAAGCAGGCTTATAAAACTGCATAGTGCCTCCAGTCTTTGGGCTGCTTTCCCACTGTTCCAGACCTGCTGCCCCATGTCCAGCCTCCTCTATATTTAGAGGTATAAACAGCTCCATGGTTTACTCCCGCTCTGCTTGCAGTGGTTGATGGAAAAAACCCATATATTTTCCCATGGAATTTGAGAGCTGGGATGATACAGACATGCTTATAGTACCGTGCAAAGGGACAGGCAAGGGATAATGCTCTCCCATACTTATTTCCCTTACCTCTGAGTAATGAGTAAGTTCCCAAGCAGCAGCTGATCTCTCTTAAGCTGGAGGCTGCAGTCAATAAGCTGTGCCACATTTCACACCAGAGATGTGATCTTTATATCTGCAGGGACAGTTGATGTTCAGCAAGGCAGAATGGAAGTATGAGGCTGAAAAAAGATATGGGCAACACTTTCTAACCAGTGTTGAATTTTGCCTTCTAATGTCATCTTCTTGGTCACACTAAAACTAATCAGAACACAACCCTGGCAGATCAGACCTACAGCTCTGGCAGAGCCTGAGAGCTTGGGTGCAAGCTGGCCCAGTTGACAGTCCTGCATTTATGAGCCAAAGCCACACATGCTTTTCTAGCAGAAACCAGTGAAATGGGGACCTAACCATGGAAAGTTGCTGGATTCTTGACAGCAGAACAACACCAGATGCTTCTTCTTGCTTGTAGCTGCAATGGGCAGAAACTGGAATATACGAGATCCATCTGAGCATGAGGAAGAACTTTTTTACTGTGAGGGTGACAAAGCACTGGAACGGGTTGTCCAGGGAGACTGTGGAGTCTCCTTCTCTGGAATGATTCAAAAGCCATCTGGACACAATCCTGAGTAACGTGCTCTGGGGGACCCTGCTTGAGCAGGGAGGTTCAGCACGATCATCTCCAGTGATTCCTTCCAACCTTACCCATCCTGTGATTGTGTGCTTCATTATAACCCTTAAGTTTTTAATTCCCTTATGAGAGATTCAAAAAGGTTGTATTTGAAAGGCTGAACAAAGTACTCTTTCTAAGTTTTGATTTATTAGGGCCGAAAATAATATACATTTCCCTAATACCTAGGAAATTGTAAGCATTTTCTCCCAAACACATTTCCCAGTAAGATAAAGGAAACTGAAACTGCGTGAACTCTGAAGTCAGACAGGTGAAGGACAAGAGGATGAAACAGAGTCAGTGTTTTGATACCCTTGTTTGCTTTCAGTAAACAGTTTTAGAATAAGGACTTGGGAGGATGGTGTTGAAGAGGAAAAACTTTTCACTGCAGTCTTCACAGATGAGTACACCAGAAAAAAGCTAGGTGAGGACATTTGTCTCTACTTTCCCCATGCTCAGGGACTGGTTTACTGATTAATCTGAAAAGTTAACATCTGCAGTGCATCAGGGAGCAGACTGGAGACTCAGGTATCCTGCAGAGACTGAGAAAATAGCATTAAAAGCCCCTAGAAAACACATGAAGTGGGGGAAAAAAACCCCACAGGAGGGTTTGTCTTTAATAGCCTTTCTCTGGAAAACAGGACCAAATGATGCTCTCACTTTGCTAACGCTCAGTGGCACTAGACATCAAGGCCCTAGTGAAGAGGGGTGAGTTGAAGCTCTGGAGATGTTCTTTTTGAACAGAATGAGCTAAAAACCTTAATTGTGGCATTCCACACAAAATCTAGATTTCATCTATATAAAAGAAGGCAGAGTGGAAAGACCTCTACAAGAATGTGCTTAATCTGTGGGATTTCCCATCACACCTGATCACAGCCACTACTGCCTGCTGATGAGACCTCACAAGGGATCAGGCACAAACTCACCTCCAGACAGGCTGTGATATACTGTGAGGGGACAAGAGGTCACAGATCCATCTGAAGGCACTGTCAGCATTGTCAACCCCTAAATACAGAGCAGAAATGATTTATTACTACAACCCACACAATAAGACAATCTTTCGAGGTGACTGTCTGGGCAGCAGTAATAACTCTGAGTCTGTGAAGAAACGGGCAAAGAAGGAAGATGCAGAAGTGAAATAAATTTCTATCTCAGGCTCAGCTTCTGCACTTGAATAACTACACACAGTGTCTACACACAACAGACATTTGAAATGCAGAATTATGGAGCTCTGAGCAACATGGTCTAGATGAAGTTATCTCTGCGCATGGCAGGGGATTTGGAACTAGCTGGTCTATAAGGTCCCTTCCAACCCAAACTATTCTATGATTCTATTACATCTGAGTTCTCAGTGACTGTTCTCACCCAGCTGTTTCCTCCTTCTCTGATACAAAGTCAAACCAAGATCAATACTGTAGATAATGATCTCAACTAATCTTGCAAACTGTTTTTGTCCATAAACAACAATTCTGGAAAAAAGTAAAAAAAAACTAATGAGAAGTCCCAGGGGAAATAAAAATGTTACACTGAGACAATTACATACACTTTCTATTAAGCAGACAAAACCCACATGTTGTGGCTTCCTACATTCATTACTCCAGCAGACACAAAAAATATTACTATATTAGTTTGCAGGAAATACTTCAGGTAACTAAGTACATATTTCATCAGATTTTACTGCACCATTAAACACACTCATATCCCATAACATACCATGCATATACAGGGAAGGCTGTGGGAGCATGGGCTTGAGTGTTACTGATTCCAGAGATGCAGTTCCTCAGGCAGTATCAACCAACTATATCCATGCTGGTGCCAAGAGAAATCTATCTCCACCTTTTTTTCCCCATGACCATGTGTGCCCCCTTCTACCCTTATGCCAACAGCTAACATCCAATCAGCCTGATCAGGGACCTCTCAGGAGAATAATCCCATTTGAAACAAAAGACAAATAAATGTAATGCCAGCAAAAAGAGGGATTATACCACACAACCACATGGACACAGCCACTTTAACTTTCTCTAGGGAGCTGAATGTTTACAGACATCATTTAAGGCTTACCCTAGTGCCATGGATTCCCCTAAGGAAGGTGCCAGATCTGCTGCTCCTGTGTGGATGTCTCTGATGCCCATGTGGCACTAGGCAACTGCAACTGGCAGCCATGCCAAGCCCTTCATGTCTAGGAGCTCTTGAAAGGGGATCTCACTCTTTCACCTCCTGATGGGGTTGAAGGGGCTGAGAAATACTCCCCCAAAAGTAACTCACTTCAGCTGTCCTGGGATGCTTCCAGGCAGATGAGAGCCAGTGCAGTTATGGTTTCTTGTAGAGGGAGAAAACAAAGAGCTCCTTTTCAAACCAAGAGGACAAAATAACCTCAAGAAAAGGTGAAGAGAAAGAGCCCATATGTGAAGACCTGAAACTGGGCTCATCCACTGAATCACAGCTAGAATAGCCATGAATGGAAGGAGGAAATGGTTTCTGAGGCTTCCAGAAATGTAAAATGTGAAAATGGGCGTGGACAGAATAATTTACCTGTTGGAAAAATTAAGGTTGGCATCAACACATAACCCATAGTTACCCATTACTTCTCCAAAGCTACAACTAAAGTAAATAAAAGGACAGAATATCAGTTTCATCCACAGACACCCAAGCAGCTCTAAAAAATTATTAAGGTCTACCCAGAAAACTACCACATTTAAAAACCAGCAATACTCAGGCAACAATGCCAAGGAGTACAAGAGCATGGCTGGGAGGTTTTCCAAGCAAACAAAAAACCCTCACCTTAATAAGCAGGTGGATATTCCCATGCCAAGGGAGTTCCCTGTTGCTGGCATCCTCTGGCAGCTGTGCAAGCTCACAGCCTTGGGACCGTCATTCACAACCCACAGTAAAACCATTGGCTCCATATTCCTGTCTTCCAATAAGAGACCCCAGCTCTGGTCCTGGGAAGCACTGCCACCAGCCATCAGCCAGGAGTCCTGCTGCACCAGGGACCTGAGCACAGGAATTCTCACGTTTCCATCGCTCTGAGAACATGGGGCTGAAAAATGCATCCTTCCAAATGGATATCAACCCAGTAGCAAATGCAGAATCCAGAGGGGAAAGGTTTTGGGGCCTTCCTCAGGCTACCACCTGCTACTGGGCTGCTCCTAGAGAAAGGGGAGCAGCTAAGTTGCAAGCCATTTTATGCACAATTTATACCAATATTTCACATCGTGAAAAAGTGGTTTGCCTCTTATGCACAGAAAAACAAGAATGTTGGGTATCCTTCCATGCCTTTAGTTTGTGAAACAAAAAGCAGAGAAAAGGTAAAGGGTTTAATCAATGTCCAATTAATTTTTATTGTTAGCAGATGCTTCAAATTGCGAGTTCTCAGGGGCTGCTCCAGTCTCTCTTTAGCAGTTGCCTAAACCATTGTCAGCACTGACAGCGACAGAAACACGGATGACAAAAACCAGTGATACTCTAGTGCAGAACCGCACAGCTCTGCCCAGCTCCTACTCAGAAAGGACTGCTCGGAGTGGGAAGCCAGAGCAATGCAGGCTGAAAAACAGGGTGAAGAGGGAGCAGAGCCAGCAGCAAACAGGTGCTGGAATGGAGCTCTTCAGGGGACACAGGGGAGAGGCTGAAATGAGTACCCCCCTTTCCCCAAGGTCTCCTGTTCCTGGGCCCCAGCATGGTGCTGCACGCTGGGCACTTACCTTGTGTGTGCTGAACCAGGGGCCGGAGAGGGGCCCATTCCCGGTGTCCGGTGCCCCAAAGGATGCATTCCAGGATGCCTGGGATGATGTCGCTGCCCCTGCCCTCAGACCCCAGCCACTGGCCATGCCATGCACTGTCACACCAGTGGGAAGGGGTGGCTGTGAGGAGAGGCAAACAGGACGTGGACGTGGCAGTCTCTTCCTGGTGTGGGAAGGCTGCTCACAGGGGTCACTCTGCATGCAGGTGTGTGCAGCCAGGGCTGCAATTGCTGGTGTGCACCAGGAGACCCTCAGCTGGGGAGTAGTTGTAGCACAGGAGAGGAAGGGGAGTTGACAGAAGGTTCTGCTTCCCCTTCTCAGGGCATTCAGGTGCCTTTTTTTCTGTCTCTGGCTTCCCCAATGCCCCACCCTGCTCTGAAAAGGCAGCCTGGGAATTTAACTCCTTCAAATCAGTGCCTAAATCTAATGGTTAACTATTAATGCCTCACTGTTAGATTGCAAAACTTAAAAATTGTTGTTCGCCAAAGGCATATAGTGCCTTGCACAAATTCTTACTTATGTCCTGTATTTTTCTCTTGTAACTATTTCCTGAGTAGTTTCTTTGCAGAGACTTCAGGCAATGAGTTTGTTCCCAGTCTGTAGCTTTATCCATTCATTCTTTTAGTTTTGATTTGATCATTTAAGTTCTCCTGGGGAAAATAACAACGAAACAAGCTTATTAAAGGGAGAGTAAAGCTAGCAAGGTAGGAGCTTGGCAGAATTACATAGGAGACAGAAGCAGGCTTCTAGAGAAGCACAGAAAGGAATATTAAGACACCACATCTTCAGGCTCTGGACAATACATCTGCTTGCAATCCAGAGAGCTCATACTGCACCTTGGAGGAGCTGACTTGTACTAGTGCAATCCATTGCTTAGCTGGGCTTGAAAGCACCAGCGTCCTGACAATTATTGCAGCAGACGAGGGTCAGCAGGCAGATATTCTGCTCCCTGCTTCAACAGTTTTCTCCTACACTTAAGAAGAACTGGCATCAATTGCTTAGTCCCAGTGGGACCAGTGGTCCTACCATCAGCAAGATGCATCAAGAGAGAGAACAAGACAGCATGCAGGATAGCAGGCTGGGGACTGAGCTTCCTGCAGGCAAGGAGATATGATCTCTAGTAGAAATAAGCAGCAGCAAAGCTGACTGCAGAGAAAGAAATGAGGATATAGCCCCTCAGTATGATTAATTTGGTCAAAAATAGAAGAAACACACAATTACAGGAAAGAAACTGCAGTTAAATTAATACTCTCCAACTTGAACACATAATGTCTTAGACACAAGGAAGTTATTTGAATCCAGACAGAAGATACAGAAACGGTAGAAGTGGCAAGATAATGCTTCAGTTAGGTGATGGCATAACACCCCAAAATACAAAATCTTCTGTCATAAAATAGATGTTTTGTTTATGTGTGTGTCCTAACTTGAAATACCAGTTTCTGTGATCACAGCTCCAGTGAGTCCTTTGTAAATACTGGAATTAGCTGCAGCCATGTATATATAGGCACACTGGAAAAAAACAGCTCCAGTATTTCATGGCTGTGTAAATTACTGCAGACTATTTTTACAGTGTTGTGTAATTATTCTCTGCAGTCTAAGCTTACATTATGGAAAAAATTCTAGGCAATCTGGGTTATGGTTGCAAAAAACCAGTGCAGTGAAACTGGAGTGTAAACTGCTGCAATGATACTTGCCCCGTCTAGAGAGTTGAAACAATAGCCCAGAGGGAAGTGTGAAAGGACCCATTCTTCAACTGGAGCGCTAAACTGGAAGTCTGCTGACAATTTAAGTGTCAACATCAGCTACTTCAAGGCGGATCATTTGAGCAGAAACACCAGGCTAATGTTCTTATTTGTCATCCTCAATTTGCACTTGTTGGATAGCAGATCCTGGGGTGAAGAGGAAAAGCAGCAACGGTTGTCAAAGGGTCCTGAGCTGAGGAAGTTGTCCCATTCATCACCCTCCTCACACAGTCATCTCTGCCCCAGCTCAAAACGGGCAGCAAAGAGGTCAATGCTCCCCCAGGCTGGAGAAATTGTCTTTGGTAGCCAAAAGCCACAGTGGTCCCTACCAGCTTGCCAATGACCTTTGCAGTATGGTTCTCTGTTGCCAAAAATGCCCATATTGGTAGGAGAGTGAGTGTAAGGGGAGTGGGAGGAGAAGAGCAGCCCAAAATATCTCTTGGGGACATTTGCTGTTGTTTTGCTTCATTCTTGTTGGTTCACTGCCTAAAATACAAATGTCACTGTGGTTTTCTCTTGCATAAGAAAGCTATTGGAACAGGTTTTCTGTAATGTTGTCTACACAGAGCCCTTGTTGAATTGCTTTTGAAGTTGATCTAGCAGTGACAGATCGTTGTTCCACAGTTGGGTCTAGCCATATCCACTCAGTCAAAACATGCCAAGGGCCCTTATGGCACCATATATTTG
Source organism: Lichenostomus cassidix (assembly GCF_008360975.1). Lineage (NCBI taxonomy): Eukaryota > Metazoa > Chordata > Aves > Passeriformes > Meliphagidae > Lichenostomus > Lichenostomus cassidix. The sequence goes on from NC_139482.1 coordinate 129,921,319, forward strand.
TAAAGGATCTCTGATTGTCTTGCATATACAACTGTTATTCAGTTATCCAGATTAATTTTTCTTTACGTTGTAAGCCAAACCTATTAAAATAGTGAAGAATATTTTAAAAACTATTTCTGCTCTGTTACTTCCTTCCATTAGGAAAACAACTAACCGTGTGCAAAAGTCCCTATACTTGTGCACTTCTGCTTTCAGGCTAAAAGTGATGCTGAGGTGTTTGGCACAAAGGTATCAAGTCCTTGGAACTGATTCCTGAAATATCCTGAGGAGATGTCCCATGAAGTGGCTGCAGAAGATGGGATCTGCAGAATGTTTTAACTGAGAACATTACTTCCAGTTTTCAGTGGCACACAGCTGTGCTGGAAGTTTCGGACCAAAGTCAAGTTCCATTTGAGGGTTCTTCAAATCAGGGGTGTCCTCTGCCAGCTGGACCAGCAGAATAGACTACACCTGCTTCAAAAACAAGGACATATAAGGTGTCTCCAGTGAGTACTACAATACATTAGTAAGGTCATGTCACTGGGGATATGTGCACCACGTACAGTGTCTCTGTCTGTGCATTTTTGGTTGTTGTCTTTGTTGTACTGTGGGAAAACTGGGCCAGCTCAAAAAATACCTCAAGAAAAGTATCTTTGGAAAGGTGACCTGACTTGCTGTTGCTGCATCTGTCGTTTTTACAACTGGGCAAAGGCAGCAGAAGTGCATGTTTGTGTCTGTCTGCGGTGGCTGACCCACCTCAGTATCAGGACAGGACTGTTTCTCCCTCTGAGTAGCACCTCACTCCCTTGGAGCAGCACACAGTAGAAGGTAGCACCTGTGAAGATGGAGTAGATGCTGCTTGAGTTGGTTTGCTGAAAAATCTCCAGGCTGGTTAAACTGAGTAATCTGCAAGGTAGCAGTCTTTGACTCCTGTCATTCTATTGCCAGTCATTTTTGGGTAGAAGAGAAGGGACTTCACAGCCTGGGATATTACATCCACCTTCTCTTGTGTTTCCCTTCAAGCGCTTAACACGTTCAGTTACTTCTGATCAATGGAGATGCAAGAAACTAATTTGGGTGTTAATTGCATGGATTCCCTTACCTGGATGCTGCATTTCTATCTGACATTCTTTGGCCAAGGATCGGTGCTGTTAACAATAGATAATGTTGCTCTGTTTGGTCACAAGGATTTGGAGACTGCAATGGATGCTTTGTCAGCCTCAGGTTCAGATGATGTGGAACAGTGCCCAGTCAGTGTGTCTCCCTGAACTCTGGCTTGTATGACATTGGGACCTCATAAACCAACAGAGGATTCCTACCTCTGGTTGCTTTAGCCTCTGGAAGTTATCCATGGAGAGCTTGACCTGGCACCCCCTCATTTGGCATACTCAATGCACTTGGGTGGATGAAGAGGAAACAAGAAGGCTTTTCATGTTTGCTTGCCCACATCCCATCACTTCTCTGAGCTTACACTTTGCCATTGTGATTGAGCCACACTCTCAGCTGAAAAGAGTCCACATCCTTGATGACTGGGCTCTGGTCAGAGTTACTGAGACTTTCTAAACCGGAAAATTAAAGATGTAATGGTTTCCTTCTCTGCCAAATAGGAAAACAGCCCTTTGTCCGGGGTACTTAGGTGTTCTGCTGTGAGGGTAGAACCCAGCTGATGGGAAGTTCAGTATTGGGATGGATGGTTCCAGCTGGGTGGTACAGGAGAGAGCTGAAGACCTTGCTTTTCCCTGCTGTTCAAAGGACCCAGCTGATCGTGCCAGATTAGGTCCAAAAGTGCTAAGCTTGAGAAGGATGATAAGATGTGTTTCTGAGTTAAATGTCAGTCAACTAGCAGACTTTTGCTGGGTCACTCACTATGTGCAAGGCTGTACCTGTGAACTGGGGAATCTGCCTGGAGCAGGTTGCAGGCAGGGAATACTGTGTAATGGATAGTGCAGGACAATTCATGGAAGATGTGTACCAACAGTCTGTTGATTTTGACAAGCAGCTTTCATCTCCCTTCCCCCAGCAGCTTTACAAGACCATGGTGCAAGTATGTACTACTTCATATGCTAGCAATTACAGTCCTGACTGAAAGTTGCTTTCCCTCTTGAAGTTTACAAATGTACAAAAAATAGAAGTGCTGGAATCAAGATGTACATTACAGACCTTGGAGAAGGCTTTTGTCCTTCCTTTCTGTATGGTGGATCAGTGAGAGATTTGTAGACTTTGGACATTTTCAGTTTTGCCTTTTAGACCCTACCAATTTAGGCTTAATCCTGATCCTTTTAAAATCAATGTCAAAGTTCCCACTGACTTCAAAAGAGACAGCCTCAGCTTTCAAATACTTTAAAGAATAATTTTGAGCAAACAAACCCAAAATGGATAAGAACTGCATTTTCTCTCTCTATTGGGCATGCAACTTATTTTCTCCAAATGTAAATGTTACCTGGAGAGCTAAGCAGTGATGTGGTTTTTATTATTTCTTTGGGAGGCTGCAGTACCCAAAGTATATTCCATACATACTTCTTCATTTAGGAGCCAAACATAGCTATGTAAAGTGAGTGGCTTGTTTACAGTAGGCCCTTATGGCTTGCTATCAAATTAGTGGCAAATCAGGACTACAGTAAACAGAGGTCAAAGATCAAACCCACAATTTCACATAAAATTCCAGACCATGTACACAAAATTTAAAATGCAAAATCTTCAAATCACAAGACCATCAACTGCTCTTAAAACTAATCAAAAGCAGGAAAAGGACTGAAGGAAATGAAATTTAAACATGATTTAAATCCAACTTTTAATGGAACAGCTACATCATGGGTATCTTTTAACCACTACAGCTGATTCCATGCTACTTATTACTTACCATTAAACAAGGTTTTGGTACATCTCTCTGGCTTTTATACATGCTATTTTGTTTCTTTTCCTCCAATTTGAAATAAAGATAAAATAAATTACAGAAGTGTTGCCACCTAAGATTTTGCAGTGGTTCTGTTCCTGCTACAACCCATGGTAGTTCACTTTTTTTTAGTGCATTGATTCCCTGTATTCAGAAGAGGGAATGATAAAATGCCATGTGCTCCATTTTGTGCTGGAACCACTGTGTTTGAATACAGTCAGGTGCTTTGGCTGATGGTCCCTTGGCTTACAGTCCCCTCCTTATCTGGAGGTCAGTGCCCACATACGTATCTCACAAGAGTTCCAGAACCATGCCAGTCCCACACACGTGTTAGACCAAACCCCAGTCTGAAGTGGTCTGGGAGGAATTCTTTTCTATACCCAGTTAAGGGAAAGTAAGGATGCTGACTCCTTAAAACTGAAACATATTTGTTTAATGAAGATTTTGTTGCTGAATGCCACCAGATGTCAGCATACACTATATGATTAAAAGCAAGTGTCTAAGACCTCTGAGAAGTGAGCAGTAAACGAAATGCCTTCTCTCTCATGGAAATGATGAACCAGATCAGCTTTGCTGGGGGAAAATTTACAGCAGGGATTAGCTGGAAGAAATTGCCTGTGAGGTTTTGCTCAAATATCTGCTTACTTCTTCCATCCTTGGGATGGGCCCATCTGCTTTGCCTTCAGCCCTTCTCCCTATCCAGAGGTCTGTGAGAGGCCTGAATTGGCCCAATCCTCAACCTATACCTCCATGGGGTTTCCTAGCATGGATCCAAAGACCTGCATCTTCCTTGAATCAGACACAAGAGGCCAGAGAGGAACTTGCTGAGGATACAGAGACCTGCTTTTCATATATGTGGTTAGGGAAGATACACCTCGACCCCAAATACTGCAGCAGTATCTGCTCTGGCTATGAATGAACATGAGAACTCACCAAGGAATTGGGCACTGAGAGTGTTTTGTGATGACTTAGGGAAAAAATATGAATAGCAGGAAAATTGTGATGTGATTTTTTTATTCCCTGACACACTCTTTCCCATCCTGGAAAATGCCAGAAGGCCAAAGCTGTTCTTTGGATGACTCAGTTTAATATCTGCTCAAATGAAGTTTTCTTCTTTAATATAGGTATTTGAGGGTTGTATTTTCTCCTTCTCAAAGCAGTGACACAGCTCTTCAGAGTAAGGTAACCTGCAGGCTTCCTCCCTGCTTCACATTACCTGTCTTATGGCATGATCTATAATACAACCAAACATGCCCAATCCACATCCTGACGGCCTGGTGATTTAACTTCTGTACACACATACACACCCTGTATGTTTTTCTCTTCCTCCAGTCAAATACACCATTCAAAACAGCTAAAGCAACAAGGTCCCTTCAAAACTGTTTTCCCTAATGAACATGTACAGAGCTGAAACTGCAAGTTCTGACCTAAATCTGCCATTGTCCACACACATCCCAAGAAGTCACAAAACATTGATCTATCAGAAAGTCCAAATAAGAGAGTCAGAACCCAAGGGATAACTGAGCAAAGTGACATTCCTTTGGGGCTGTGAGTCAAAATGCCATACATCTGAGTTTCCCAACACACGTCCTCTTTTTCTGTCTTGGAGTTTTACTTTAGTTTTGAGGATTTTACTGTGTTTGGCTGACTTTCTGGGTGTACAGCAGCTTTGGTTGAAGGTCCAGTACAACAGCTCCAAGTGCACTGGCACCCCTCCAGACTTCACAGCCGTGACTACTGTGCTGCAGCAGATAAATTCTGCTGGAGGCACGTGCTGTTGTCACCACACACCAACACAGCAGATCTGATGCTTTGAGGCAACTTCAGAGGTTGCACGTTCATAGAGAAGACACAAAAAGCACAGTGCTTCTGGACACTATCAACGCCATTGCCTGCATGCTGTTCAGCTGCTTTGCTCCTGCTCAGTAAGTCTGGTGTTTCCCAGAAGCACCAGATGTCCACACCAGAGGCACATGTATGCAGATGGGCTGTGCAGCAAGCTCACTGCATGTGTATATGCAGAAACATCACTGAGACCCAAGCAATCCAAGGGCAAAAATCCATCAGTTCTTTTAGTTTCATCCATGGCAGGAGCTGGATCAATCTGAGGATGGTTCTGCTTGAATCAATTGAGTCTCAAAAGGGCATGCCTGTATCTTATGTTAGTGGCCCAGCAGTAAGGGTAGGGGACAGGTAGTTGAGAGATTGCCTGGGCAATGCCCTAGTGTCTGTTTAACCTGGCTCTGTCTGTGGTTGAGGAAATCCCTCCTCTTTGGAGGGAATAAGGCAGGCACCTTGTTTCAAATCAGTGGAATATCCCTAAACAGGATTTGGGTGCCTAAGTGCCTTTGAAAGGCTGACCTGTGCCTCAGAAACCTTATTCCACTGAACAGCCCACTGACTTCAGAGGAAGGAAACTGCATATTATAAAATCTGTATTCCAAAACTACACTGAAACCAGCCCTGGAGCCAGATACTTTATGTATTACAGCCTTGACAACAGTTACATATGGTGCCAGTGAACTGAAACAGAGTGTGATAAGGTCTGATCTGGATTGAATCTGTTTTAAAAAAATAGTGATTTAAAAATAAAAATTATGGTATTTCGGTAAATCCATAAAATCCCTGCAATATTAAACATAAAAAGTAAAATAACCTGAGGCAACCTCCAAGATAACTGGACTGAGAACACACTGCTTTCTTCCCTCCAAGAAATAAATTGTTAACATGAATATCACATATGTCTGTGAGTGTGTGAGTGTGCTGGGAGCAGGGGAAGAGCTCAAATATGTTTAATAACCAGGCAATTGATATCGCGAAGTTGTACATACACAATATTCCTTGTTAAAATATTTGAAGAATTGGAAACAAGCTTTCTTCACATTACAAAGGACAAAATCTTTTTATGCCTATGCATTTTAAATTAAGATTCAATAGGTTTATTTCCTTAGGAGTTCTGTTTTCATAAATGTACCATTTTGCGTTCAAACAATAGATAAGATATCTTGATTATAAACTAGCTTTTATGAATACCAAAGATCAAAGTCCCTTTTTTTTTTTTTTTTTGCTGTAGCTACAGCAGTACTCACTGTAGTGTTTTGGAAATGCTGCTTTCACCCTTGTAAAAGCATCCAAGTGAGCAAAGGCCATACAGATCTTCAGAGATGGGGATAAAATTTGGAATTATTTCGACAGGACAACAGTAAATAATAATAAATCAAGAACATGGTGATAGAATTCTTTTGCAGGGAACATCTTAAATGAGGTATATTGACACAGATGTTTCCTGAACAAGCACGTAGAGATCCCTGAAGCATTTGCTGCAGAGGTGCAGATGTTTGCTTTGGTGAGGAATACTATCACCATGTAAGTAAACAGGATTTTGCAAGGGTATGTCTTGGGGGTGTATTACATTTTCTTCAGGCAAATGATGGATTTTAAGTACTTCCTTGAAGAGGAACCTTACTTTGTTAGAGGAGAAAAATACTTCAGCCTATGATTTGGGTTATTTTTTAGACATAGACAGTTTTATTAGGATATATATTCAAGTTCTTAAAAATAATATATATAGAAAATAACTCCATCAGGGATGTTTCATGAGTTTTTAACTTTCTTTGGAGTAAGTATTTAATTTCTTGCCAGAAATTTGGTTCCTTGTATACAGTCAGCAGAACGCTCCTTTCTATATTTATTATATTTTTTACCATATTATAATAATTTTAGGATTAGTAGATTTTTTTTTAACCTGGGACTGCATGACACTGTCCCTTTTTTAACTTAGACATGAGGAACTAATCTTCTTTTGAAAATACCTTTTTCATTATTAAAAAGCCATTTGTGATACAGAGTTTACAGACTGTTTATGATAGTTTTGAACATGATGGAAAGGAAAAAAAGAGCAGTTGAAATTGAAATCAAGCTATACCAGACAAGAAAACGTATTATATAAGGGAAAGATTTACAGGATTTCAATCAAGAGTGGCTTATGTGTGTAACACATGGAGAGGTTTTGGTGTTGCAGATCCTCCAATTCCTCATCCAGTCTTTGCACATGTGGAATAAATGGATTCCACCCAAATCTTGAGCCAGCAAGGTTTTCCTTTGCCCTGTAATATACTCTGCTAAGTGGAATAGGTTTTGTGGGTTTCTCCTAAAGGTTGGTGATCAAATCCCAGATGTATGTGTGGGTGGGGAGAGACCATTTTCAGTCCATAGTAGAACAGGCGTTTTCAACTATTAGCAGAGTTTCATGCAGAAACCTACTCATCTCTTTATAAATCAAATGCAGCAATTCCTGTTATTTCAATAAGCACAACATAGAGTGTGCACAGATATCTTCACTTATTGCCATGGTTATATAGATCAGGTTTGTATCCACTAGTTAGCTAGCTCAGGGCATGCATAACAGCAATGTACAACAGAAACCGTGGAGATTGGCTTTATAAATAGATGAAATCCACACAGAAACTGTAAGCCGGGGGGAGTTTATGTCATTGACATTTTGAGGAGATTTTATTTTTTCCTTTTTTCCTAGAGGGTGATTTTAATTCCCTGATAAATAGTATTTTGGAGTTTGAAGGGTATAACAGGTTTTCCTTAACTTTTCACTCTGGATGCAACCTGTGTTTGCCAATTCTGTAAAGTCTTGTCTCAGCCCCTTGTCTTTTTTATTTTATGCTGTCTGTCAGGATGATTCTTTTGTATGTGTACATCCTGCTTGTCCCCTCTGTCCTGGGATATGGGAAAGGCAAAGTAGAGATTATGCCCTTAAGCCTGAACATGGCTTCTGAGCCATCCTTTATATATTACAGCATTATATGTGATGCCATCCTTCTGAGATGCCATTGGCTCCTGAGGTTGCTAATTTTGAAAATCCAAGTGTAGACAAAGACTACTGAAGAGAAGAAATAGAAAACAATTCTAATTGCTAGTGAAAAGGATTGCATGGTTAGACAAGAAAACCCAGTGGCCAGGCAGGCACCAAGCCAGAGTCACAAGCCCTTCCTAGTGCAAATATGGATGTACATCCCTGGTGGCAAGGGGGAAAGGGATTTGGGACACACTGTCTTTCAGCTGGGATTGCTGTATGGCAGGTTCTGCTGCAGCCTGTTTGGGAGGCTGTCTGGTGTGCTGCAGAGCTGCAGGGTGCAAGGATGGGGTCAGGGCACAGGCTGCTGGGTGGGATCTGACTGGGTTTGTAGTACTGCACACACCTTCAGGTCTAAGTAGTCTAAAATAACCTTCAGCTATTTTTGTCTCATGCATCAACACGTGAATTTCCTACCATTAGCAGTCATAGCACTGGTAAAGCAACTTGTAAAATGGACTTTTTTTTTTTTCAATGATACTTTTTTTTAAAATTTTTAAACTCAGTCTCAGGTTTCCAAATGAACATTTAAAAACTCACCAGGAAAGAACATCTTCCTACAAAACAGAGAAAGAATAAGGAAGAAAAGCAAATATCTAATTTGAAAAGTGCCAAAGGAAAACATATTTGCCAGGCATTATAACTTTTGTAGGTCACCCATCAGCCTCAGGTATGGGTTGCAAGTGCTCCCTGTGTCTGTGGTTTTAAATAGCATGTTGCAAGTATCAAGCTTTTGCAATAAAATTAGTTCAGTGCCAGTTGATCAGTTTTATGTTGTCTGAAGTTGTGAATACAAATTCCTCTAATCCCCATATTTTAAAGAAAGAAAGGGGCTCTTGGTGTTTGTTATTGTTAAAAATTTGCATTCTGGCAACACTGACTAAGACTCCACTGTACAAACATGATAAAATGATAATTCTTTTCCCTAATAATGATTTTCACATGAAGCCCAAGAGCAACTTCTCTTTTCTCTGAGCAATTTAAATCAATGCTCCGAGGCACTGAAAGCAGCTACTTCAGAATCATGTGAGCTCTCTGTGTGCAGTCTCATTATAAGCAGTTTTTGTTTAGGATTCCCCATGTGTAGCACACTGTCTTGTGATGCATGCTTATTTTCCAGCACATGCTGATGCTGCTGCACTGTCAGAGAGAAATTCCTTCCTTTGCAAATGTAGCGATGTCTTTGAAGTGGTTCACTGTGAGCTGCTCCCCAGTAAAATTGTGTGTGATACTCACCACAAGAGAATTGAAAGGGAGGTGTTTTTAAATTAAGTAGAGAAACCTCCCAAAGGGATGGCTCAAGTACTGTAGCCCTACAAGACCTAAACTCTTAACCCCAGATTATGCTTCCTATTTATCCAGTGGAGAATAATCACAGACAAAAACTTTGAATTTACTAGAGGCTTCATAGGCAACACTTTTAGAAGAGGGGAGATTTTACTTGCTTTGAGACTGTTAAAAAAGAAAGGATTATCTACTTCTTCATAGGCTGTTAAAATCAAAACCAATACAACCAACTAAACAAAAAGCTTGTTGGCACTTAGAAGCAGGCAAGCAGAGCATGCCTGCACCATGTCATTGGAATGATGCTGAGGTTTGGGGCTCAGCTGCCCTGGCTGCAGTGCCTGTGGCAGCTGAGTCACCCACTGCCCAAGGAGCTGCCAAGGAGAGCAGGAGCAGCCCAGCTCGGGGATGCTTGGCCTCCCAACAGCTGTCTCACAGGCCTTGTTTATGACAGGAAGCTACACTGTGGTAGTAGTCACCAGGAGTCTCGAGCAACATGTTCTAACATGATGTAATTTCCCAGTGAAAACTGTGCCACTGATGTCTCTTTCCAGTTTCAAGATCGACAAACAACATTAATGTTGGGCTCAGTTGCAAGTATTGCAAGAGTGTCCAAAGATGCCAGTGCAAGGAAGGTGCAAGCTCTTTGCTCATGTGCTTCAAATTCAGTTTGATGCAACTGTAAAAAGCCAGGTGAGACTTCACATCTGTTCTGCATCTGCATTAATTATGGCAACTTAAATGGATTCCATTAAGCCAGTGAACTTGTTCAGATTCAAGGTTGTAGCCTGTCTTTCTGGCTGTATCTGTGATTGCTGTCCTCCCCTCTGTAAGCACTCAAGGACATGTGAACATCTCTGTCCCTCCAAGCAGGCAAGCCCACATCATTCTGTATGACTTAAGACAGTTAAAATTGCTGGCCTGAGCCAATCCTCAGCTTAGGCTCCAAAGTACATTCACCTGCATTCCCAAGAGCAAGCCGCAGGGATGAGGAACATGGACAGGTGCTGCAGCTTTTCCATCAACACAGCTGATCCTAAATAGGATGCCTCTCCATGCAGAGGACTGGGAACTCACACTAAGGACCTGCAAGGGTGAGCAAAGCAAGGGTGAGGAGGGATTTTAGCAGCAACCTTGACCTATACAAAGGAGGCACTTACACAGTCTTGCAGCTCTGAGTTACTTTATGATTTATAAGGTGTACATCAACAAATACTGACATTCCCTCAACTCTTTAGCTGACCAGTGGTGCTTAACAATTTCTCACAGGCAAAAGCAGATACTTGAAAATCACAAGACCTCAGCTTTACATACAACTGAAGATTTACATATGACAAAAAATTGTCTCAGGATGGTGTGGGGAAGGACAGAGAAGCAGAAACAGGGGACCGTGGAAGAAACATTGAAAATTACCTAGGTGTACTCAGCATCTTGCCACGTGGGTGCAGGAAAAAGATATTATGGCAATAACAAAAATAATACTTTGCAATTGGTGTGGTGCAAGGGTAAAGCAAGAACTGACCTCACCCTGTCCACAGGGAGACCAAGGGATTATCTGATCTCTTTGGTCTCATTTGTGATTTTTTCCCTTACATAAAATTTAATTTACTACAACTGATTTAGACCTGAACAAATAAAAGCCAAGGCTGTTGCAATTACTTACTCCTCAAAAGAAAAAGGAGACCCTAGAGTTAAGATTCTGGTTTAGGATGTTTTTCTCTCTCCTAGGTAATTGATAGGAAGCCAACATTTTGTGTCAGAACAATTCCACAGTAATATAGCAGTAAATATTTGTAGAACTGAGCCTTTTCATAAACCCCTTCCAAGGTAGGTGGATTGCTGAACACATTCTCAGCACATAAGAGATTAATTTATCCTTCCTTTTTCTTTTAGAGTTGGCAAGCAAAGACACCACAGCCTGAAGTCCCATACCTCTAGAGAGAACAGGGTCTTAGAATACAACTATGCTTTCAGCTGAAGAATTTAGGAAACATAAATTCCACAGCATTTGATAGCACTTGACTCCTACATTTGGATTTCTCACATTTTGCAGCTAGGAGGTACAGTATATTTGTGTTTATGGTGGAAATGCAGAAAACCTGGACACAGAAAAGAGTGTTATGAGACGAAAGGCTGGTGGTTGCATTTCAGTGCTGTCCTACCCACAACTGTGAGTAAAATGTATTCGCTTTTAATGTTACATGGATTCAGTGTCTCTTTATCAGGCTACAAACGTTGCTACAGCCTTGTGGTCCTTGCTTGATGCCCTGAGCTCCCTCAATGTTCTCTGGCAGTGAGGAAAGCCCAGGTGCAGGTGTCCCCATTACCTGCCATGCTGGGGTGCTGTGGGTGTTTGACAGCCTCAGGTGATGCTTCCCTCCCAAATCCGCTTTGATACTTCAGAGCTGACAGCAATGATCTCTCTTCAGCTGGTATAAGCAGCAGAGAAGGTAAATACACACAGAGTGAAAATCACCCATCTGCAAAATCTTAAGTGCTTGAATTAGGTTTAAACACCTTCTGCACAGCAAAGAGTTTCCTCTGCAAATAGTGTCTCTCCTCAGGCAGCAAATACTGGTTTAACACTGTCACTTCTGATCACACAGCCACAATTCATTTATATCAGCCAGTCATATTGCCATGAACCTGGTTCTTTCTAGGGACAGCTTGTACTTTTTACAGTACTAATAATGTAATCAAACACACAAAAATTAATGGAAGGTAAAATATTGTTGTCATTAAAGCATAAGAATAATAAGGAAAAAATGTGCCATTTGTTGCGGAACAGTTGGATTTAATACTGAGGTTCTTTGGAGGTTTGATGGAAGCTTTTACTTTAATCATGTGCCATCCTTGAAAAAGGAGGTTATTTTCTGAGTGGCTCTAAGTGGCATATTAATATTGAGGTCTTTAGCTTGTTTGCAGAATTGCCACCAATTTCTTATAGGTTGCAAAGGAGACAATAGCAACCCACGTGTCCCACTGATGTCCTCAAAATTCATCTGTGTGCCTGTGGAGACATCCTTAAAACTGCATGAAGTGACCAGGAACGAGCATGCACTCCGAAGACAGCAAAAGCTGCCTCTGAGTTAAAACAGTGGATTTGTATTTATTTCCTTTTATTGCTTACTCATTTACTAAGAGAGAGAACATTTGTCACTTGCTCAGTTTTTCCAGCGCTGCACTGTCTCTCCCTTTCTGCTGCTCTGTGTAGGACACACACACTGTCTCCTACACCCACTTAACTCCCAAGGTTTCTGAAATGCCTACGCCCTTCACATCCACTAGAATGTTTTGGGTTTTTTTAAACTACAGCAGATGCAGAGCCGCACCACACACAGTGGAGGAGGCAGAGGACACCCACGGCCCCAGGAGCGGAGCAAGGTGTAGGCAGCGCATCCTGCTCTGCAGAGAAAGCCGGCCGTGTCTCTCTCCTGCTGCTCTAAAAACCGAGTTTGCCTTGATCTGTGTAAGGATATGTAAAATGCTGACACTGTAAAGAAGCCTGAGGGAGTCAAGATCATTAACACCACTAAAACGAAGATTCATCTCTTCATTCTCGCAGGGCTGCAGAGCACTGAAGGTGGGTGAGAGCAGTGGCTCCTGCCTCCTCTGTGCAGCCACAGGACAGGTGGCCTCTTTACCTCCCCGGGGAGAGCCTGTCCTGCAGCAGCTCCTTGCAGATTCCCTGCCCAAATTTCCTCCCACACCAGGCTCTCCCTGCTCTCCTTTTGATCTTATGTTGGGATGGGGGCAGAATAACTCTCTGCGAAGCTGGCATGCAGCAAAGATTTCTTGTGGTGGCCATCGCACCTCCCCACTGGGAAACAAAATTTCTCTCCAGTGACAAACCCCGTGCACACTCAGAGCCATGGAAAGGGCTGATTGCTCATGGATCAATTCCCATTGCTTTCTCAGGGGTTCTCAGTGTTCTCCATGATGGGACCTTATATATTTATATTTACTTATGGCCCTACATTGTTTCATTTCCTGCTAGCTTCTCACCAACAGCCTGCTTTGATTTAACTCCATGCAAGCAGGATATTATCAGCCAAGAAAATAGAGAGGATCATGATATTGATATACTGATATTTATGAAGCAAACAAAAGGCATCTATTTTTCCTTGTTCTTTCCTCCCAGGGTTTCCAAATGCACCTTAACTTATAGCAGTAGCGCAGTAAGGAAGAGTCTCAGCATCAGGGGAGAACAAAGCCAGCCTACTGCCCCTTTCCAATCTTTTAGGAAATGGAAATGTGAGAACTTCTGTGATCTTTCATGGAGGTGAAAAGTTAAGGCTAAAGTCTTACAGGAGTGCCCATTTATTACCTGATACTCTCAATGCCCACAGGATTCACAAAAATTGGATTGCAATTTTGATTCCTTTCTGCTTCAAAAACTGCCTCTTTTTAAAAAGAGACATTCCTGAATTTATTTTGTCTTTATGTGATAGATTTTTCCCATCCCAAGTCTAGGACTTTGTGCTTGCCCTTATTGAATTTCACCTAATTGCTTTCAGACCATTTCTTAAATTTATCAAGATGATTTTAAGCTCCTTTCCTGGCCCCTCAAAAGCCTGCCAACGTGGTGGTCATGTGTGAACTTCACAAGTATGTCTGGTCTTCCATCATTCAAGTCATTTATGAAAATGCAGGATGGTACCAAGCTTAGGACAGATTTCTATGAAACCTCGTGTATGCAACTATTCCTGTTTGTCAGGAAATTCTTGAGAACTACTTTCTGAGTACCTTTTAATTACATTTTCCAAGTATTTGTGTATCCTTCCCATAGCAATTTCAGCTAGGCCAGACTGCTAATTTTCTGCATGAGAACATCAGAAAAATGTAAAAAATACTACTAAAGGTGAGATACATCACATCTATTTCCCCTTTTCCGTGATGTATGTTTCTTTTCAAAGAGGGAAAGTACATTACTTTAACATGATCTGTTCTTGACAATTCCGTGCTCCTGTTTCTTACCATATTTTTTCCATCTAGGTGCTCCTAAATATGTGCATTTATTTGAATAATTTTAAATCATTGCAAAGCTCTCTAAGTTGTCAATTTCCAGACCCTCTCTCCATCTCTCACCCCTTTTAAAGGCAGGTGTTTTTATCTTTCTTAGCTCTGTGATATTATCACAATTTGGAGTCAATTGTTTCTGGTTAGAGATTGCTTTTGATAATTCTTTTTGTCTCCCAAGTTTTATTAAACTGTCCTGCATGAAATATCTAACCCATCAAAATAAATTTCATTTATATCCCCCCTGCTTTTTTCTAGCACACTGTTCCCTTATTACTATTAAATACATGGTGCATCCTTTCAAAAATTTGTATTTTCCAGTCTTTTTTGGTAGTATTTCTTCACCTTCTGCATCAGCTGCATTCACTGAAACATTTTTGTTTGGTTGGATAGTTTTGCAACCCTTGCTGTTGGCAACAGCTTTGGTCCTTTAAGTCTTTCTCAAGGTTACCTTATTCTTATAGGGGCAGTTTCTATTCTACTTAAGAACATGCCCTTGTTTCTCCTTTTTGGATTTCCAGATGGAGTAGAGGTCTTACCCCTCCTGAGGGTAAGGTACAGTAACCTCAATAAAAAGATTCATCTGTATGGGGGGAGGATGATGCTCTGAAGAATGGTCTGACACTGCCCAGGATTGAATCTGTGTGTGGGTGTTTGAGCAGGGATGGCAAAGGGGTTGGGACAAAACCAGTTTTTGGGCCCAAAAATGTGTTTTAAAAGTAAAGTTGCTCTTCAGGGTTCCTCCAGTGACCAGGCAGATGTGCAAGAGGCTCCAAGTATCTCCACCAGTAATTTCTTTCCCATTGCCCTCATCAGGACAACGTAAAGCTTTGGCTGCATCAGGGAACTGATCCAGTAGAAACAAAAACATATTTTAGCGGAGGCTTTTCCTTTTATTTTTTGCTGATTTGGTCCAGAACAAAACTACACAAAACACTGAGCCAGTGCCACAGAGGCAGCAGTAGCATAGCTGGAGGCAGAGAACAGCAGGAACCTCTTAAATCCCCTGCCTGGTGGGGCAGGCATTCTGCAGGCTGGCTCTCAAGGGGAGACCAACTTGCAGATCCGGAGTAAGCGCCAGTGAAATGCCATGCAGAGCAGAACTGGTCAGGAATTTTTACTTTAATTATTTCTCCCCGCAAAAAATTTACATTGCAAACTTTTGGAACAGGACAATGGCCAGAAACATCCTTTTTTTTTTTTAAATGTTTTGTAAATAATTGAAATAGGATAGTTCAAGGGGTTTTGGTTCAAAGCCAGCTTTTTTCAATTGTAAGTTAATTTATGAATTTAAAAATACGGTATCAACATCAGAGCTATTTCTAGATTATTAGCCTGGCTGTGTAGATTAACAGGACTCTGTGGATTAATGGCTGCTCCCAGAAAAATGGAAGTGCAGTGCCTTTAGGATGGAATTTCCGTCTTCTTCCCTTCTCAAATACTAAATATTTATGCTTTTTTGAGGAGGAAATGTAGGACAGGCAGGAGTGATTGCTGCAAGCCACAAAATGAGCCAGGGTGAGCTGGATCAGAATTTAGGATCTAAACTTGACTTTTCTGGGCAGCACCCTGATGAAGTGGGAAACCTTCTGCTCTTTAGTGACTTTGAGTTGAACAGTAATAAAAGCTTTAGCTTCAGGCAAGGCTGCCTAAACCTGACACAGGAAAGAAGGGGACTTAAAGAGAATTGATCAGCTGAGGGGACTGATCTGTCAATCAGTGATTTATCCTTGTAGAAAGAGGACTATAGATACACAAGGTAACTATTCTGCCTAACAGCATGCTAGGTAGGGATAATGAAGCTTGGCATGTGTGCTAAGTAGCATCAGATATCTCAGATAGTTAACTCCTGAGATATTTGACAGAGAAGTAATGGCAGTGTTTGGCCCTGCTGCACTGGGATGACTTTTAAGAAATATAAAAGTCAAACAAGTTGCTGGTAGTTAAGATATCTTCCCAAGATGTAATCATGGAAAATTCCTTTCAAGAGCTGGTGTTTAGACCTCAGAAAATGCACAGCAAATTGCATTGTGATTTATTTGTCGGTGTCTTTATAGGTTGGGCGTTACTTTACCCCACAGCTGGAGTCAATTTTTAATATTTAAAAGTGGAAAGAAAGCAAAACCTAAACACATACAGATCTGTCTGTTTTAGATTGTGCTTTTCCCAAACATTACTGTTTAGAATTGAACCCTGAATAGATTTCTTCAGAGGCCAGCTGGCAACGCAGAATTAAAATAACTGGGACTGGGTAAACCATATAGAAAGACCTCCTAAACTGCAGTTAGCTGATCTGGTATTCATAGTCACTACAGAAATAAATCTAATCTTTCCCTTTTTCTGATAAAGGACATGAGATTCTGTCTCTTCTTTTTTTTTTTTTTCCCCTACACCTCTTTCTCACTCTTTTTGTCTTTCTCTTTTCCCATCTTTCCCTTTGCTTTCCTCTTTCTTTCCCTGTTTCCCTCACTATTCCGTTGCAAAGCGCTGTACCGAGTAGGTGTGGTGCAGTGCATTCTTTAAATACAGCAGCTGTTGGTTACCATGAGAGCCTGTTGAAGAAACAGATAAATAGAGTGAGGGCAATGATGATTTACATCACTCTTGAACCACACACACACGGAGCAATTAATGGAGAAATAGATGACAGAGAAATTTTCTGGTGCCCATCAGCTTTTACTCAGCTAGGAAAGGCTAATGAGGTAACAGCTGGAGTCAGAAACAGATCCTATTTCAAAGCCATACTGTACCTACACTAGAAAATTCAGTCTCCTGTGGTTCACGCTCAGGCTTTGTTACAATGTTGTGCCTGGTTTGCCGCAGCATTAAATGAACTGACAGGCCAGTGCTTAAAGCACAGCTCCAAGGACCAGGATTCGGGAATTTTATTGCATGGTCTGCCAACAAAGTGCCAGGTGATTTCAGAGCTTAGCACAAAAGCAAGTTACCATCATATGCAGATATTCATAGAATGACTAAGCCCCAATAACTGTTTGTACATGTGTTTATAACCTCTAAGTCTGCCACTAAAGGCCAGGTAACAACTCTACTTAGTTCACTGAGAAAGACAGTTAAGCTGGATCAGCCATCGGCTGAGAGCAGAAACACAGACACAGCTCACCTGATGCACAGTGAGATGTTAAGTCCCTGTTACCAGCTCCTGTATCTAAGTGCTGGAAAAATCACTTTGCTTCTTCATCTGTCAGCTACAAACCGCAATGACATTGCCTGACTCACAAATGTACTTCTGCCATAGGCCTTGGTAAGGGCTCAGAGCTTCTCAGTGGCATTTGGAAAATTTTTAGTTGCTTTACTATTGCTGTGGATCTACTACACAAAGAAACAAAAATCACTAAGACTATTCCCAACCTCCTCATTTTCTCTTAGGGAGAGTTACCTGTGGAAGAAGCATCGTGCCAGCTGCCACAGCTTCCAGCCCCTCAGAGCCTCTCAGTGTTATAGCAGAGCACACATGGAAACAAGACCATCTTTGCATGGCATATCAGACGTCATGCACAATTTCAGTCTCCAAGTTGCTGGTGAGTGGCCCTGGCACCCCTGCAGGGAGCCATGGATATGTTTACCAACAAAAGGGCTCTGTAATATGCAACATATGGAGATAGAAAAAACAACTCTAATTGGGAAAGGCACAATCTCATTTGGTAACATTGTTGTACCTCTTAATAGTATTTTATTTATTCTCTCTTCCCTACTGAGTCATGGTGGATGCCAAAAGCTAGGACCACCAAGCAAATCTGGCTCCTTCCCCAAAATATGCCTTGCCTGAGTGGATTCACTCTGTGAAGGATTGCAGGGAGATGTTCTCCTTCAAAGATTTTTATATGATTGGAAGGGATGTTGTGAGATAGGCAAAGAATGCTTCCAGCTGAGAAAGGTTTTAGTTTCCTGCCTGTCTAGTCCAGAGCAAGAAACTTTTTTGGCTGTCTTTGTGAAGCTGATGTCTGCAGACCACAAGGCTTTTAGTTCAAACCTCAGCTGTGAAAATGTGCACAAAAGGAGCATTTTATTCAGCAGATGGGGGACATCTCTCTTTGAGGAAGGCAGCTAATTCAGGGTCTGGCCAGCAGCTGGCAGTCCTGGCAAATGATATATTTTTTTAAATATCGACTCTTGTGACTTGACATTCCCATCATGAATTTTCACATCCCTTCTTTGAAGATCAGCGTAATTATGAAAGGTTTGCATTACAAACCTTTGAGGATCAGAAGGAATCCTTAGAGCAACTCCTTGCTCTTGGGGGCATCTGGTCTGGACTGGTCAGGCTCCATCATGATGGGATTAGTTTATTTTTAAAAAATCTGTGGGAGGTGCAATAGGTAATACAGATTGCTGCAGTGGCTAACAAGAAACACCAGTGAGGAGGGCTCATTCCTTCATATCCTAGATTCTATGTGCATTCTTTGACAAGAAACATCTTGCTCACTCTAGAGGCTACCCTAGTCATAGAAAACATGGCAAAGAATATCCTGACAGAACTATATACTTCATGGGAAAATCTTTTGTTTCTACTCCTGCAAAGTTTCTGTTTGAAAAATCGCTTGTTCATTCAAGCTTTCACCAAATTAAATAAGCAAAACCCTGCCTGGATTCTGGGCAGGATACACAAAAGCAGGGCCCCTCTCTCTGGCTCTGTGCGGCTGGGCAGCCCCGCCAGCCAGCTCTGCCGTGGGCTCTTGGCAGCCGGGGTTTTGCTGGTAGGCAGGGTCCTTCTGCAGCGAGCGGCGCTGGCAGCCAGCCCCGGCGGCGGGACTGAGACAGGGATGCCAGACAGCACACCCTGAGCCTGGACACCCAGGGACTCCAAAAAGGGAGAAGCTTGCAAGCTGTGGCTCGGAGCAGGTCTTGGCTGCCTCTGTCAGGGCAAGGACGCTGGCATCCCACAGAGCCTCAGGTGGAGCTGCCCAGCTCCCAGCTGCACAGCCAAGACCTGGGAGGACTGAGACAAGCCCCAGTGATTCTGTCTACACGGCAAGATAGGAGGGTGGGACTGTTGCAGCTCCTGAATGTAAGAAAGGCAGGAAAGAAGGGTTTGGGCCAATTTACAATGTTTTACAATTTTTCTCAGGTCAGATTTTCTTGGTTTGGATCACCTCTAGTGACACAACAAAACTCACATGTTAAAATGAGTACTAAAATGAGGAATGTATTCCAAACTAAAGAGGCCACCTAAAAGAGACCATCCCCTTCCCTGGCACACAAACAGACTACTCACATGAATTACATGCTCCACTATGGGAATGGAAATTAATAGATTGGAGATACCTTTTTTGTGAGAATGACAGAAATATTACCAAATTATTGCAAAATGTTCATGTCCATGCAGTAGTTCTCAACACTGAAGAAATTAAAGGAAAACGCTTCTTGGTGTGCAATCAGAGCATAGGAGATGGAGAAGAAAAATAAATAACATAGAAGGAAAAATCTATTAAAAAATTAATTTAGACATAAATATGAAAGATTCTGTCTCTCTCAGGTCCCAATCCATTTGATCCACAGTGTGTGTGTGCCAACTCTTCTTGTGTTCAACCCTTTTTTCGCTGTGGGGCAAGGGCAACACAGATGTACAGTCTAAGAAAAGAAGGATACTTCAAAACCATGCAGATGGATCTTGTGTGACACAAAAAATCTCATGAGCAAAAGACACTTCTATACAAGAGGCAGAGTCCCTGAAAATATGCCTTCATCAACAGAATGATTCAACAATGTGCAGGGACAGAGCACTTCCAACAGCAGCAAAGAAAACAGCCTTCCCATTCCTGGCAAAATATGACTGAGATACTCAATGGAGCAACTCCTCCAAGCAGCTTGGTGCTGTTGCTGAGTATGAAGGAAAGAGCATTAACCTCTAGAAACAAATCCTCTTCCTTTTCTGTGTCTGGTTTTATGGCACAAGGAAGGAGCATGCCTAAAGGGTCTTAGCAACACTTTTATGTACCCTTTCAACAGTATATTTTTAAATGTGAGCAAACCAGCGGTTGTCCATGTTTCAGTTATCAGGATTGGAAGCCATAAAGTACTGCAGCACTTAAATTCCTGGATGAAATCTTGGCTGCACTTAGCCATTGAGGCTTTTTCTATTTACTTCAACAGGGTGAGAACTGCACAGCTCTAACTTGCCTGAAACCACAGAGAGAGACTATCTGCATAGTTGGCTGCAGGAGCCTTTCACTGAGCTGTTTCATGGGATTTGGGGATTGCTGCCTCATAAGAGGGATTCTTCATAGTTTCTCATTTGGCAGAACTCTGCTGTGTTTAAATTTTATCAGATACACAGGAGCAAACTCCAAAGGGTGAGGTGTGATCATGTAGCTCAGGGCAGAAATCGCTTCTTTGGATAAAAAAATTACATGGATTGTGTTGGAGATCCTGGACTTTTTGTTGGACCAGGGACACATTCAAGCTGTGTCCTTCTTCTGTACTTGGGCAAAGAGCTGCCTACAGATGATTACTGCACCCTCCTACACCCCAGAAATACGTCCACAAAAGAGGTGTAGGCAGAACCCACAGTGTTCAGGTACCTGGTGTGAATAATCAGTGCCTGTATCTGAGTCATCTGAGTCAGCCTGGCCACTGCTGCCTATGGAGATGACTAGTGATGCTCCATTGCAGGTCTTTATGTTGTTATTCTTTATTTAATGCTAGCACAATCTATGGGACATATATATTCTAGGGACACTGCCTGTGAATGTAAATGTGATCTGCAAAAAGTGAGAGCTCCACTTTTCTGCATAGTGCTACATTTTTAAAATTTATTTTCTTGCTGAATTACCAGTCACTGATAATGAGTAACAGCACCTAACTTGTATATCTCATGCTCCAACAATACATCTCAAAATGTTTCACAAAGCAACACAAATCTCTTTTATTTCCATAGCTCCTGGAATTTCCATATTTCTAATTTAGCTCATTGCTTTATATGATCTGATGCAATTCAGGAGGAAAAAGCAAAGAGAGAGGCCTTTACCTGCTGCTGTAATCCAAGAGGACATCACTGCTATGAGACACAGATGGAGAACCTGCAAGGAAGAGTATGTGTAGCCAGGTCAGTGAGGAGAGAGCCAGCAGCTGTGAGAGTCCAGCCCCACACTCATGCACAGCTGCACTGAAACTGGCCTTGTCTTTGAGTAGGTGTAGAAAAAACTAAATTTCACCTACCTCCTTATGGCAGTGGGGGAGCCTCAGAGGGTGATTCATAGGACCTAAATAAGGCAGTAAGCAGGCAGCTGCCTGGAGCTAGTCAATAGGAACATCAAGCACAGAAACACAAATGGAATTTAGCCCCAGTTGTCTAATATAAAAGATCTGCCAGGGACCAACTCACTGCTTGGGTGGTTCTTCTGATGGTAGTTTGTGGTTTCAGTTATTACTTTCAACAAAGGAATGAGGATAATAAAGATTTCTGAGTCTAAATTAATCTTGGGAGGCTTGTAAAAGTTATATTCTGTACCAGCTTTGTGTTAGGCACAATCCAGTGGCTTTTATTTGCCTTTATAGCCTTGACTTCTGAAATATGCACATTACATGGAGATAGCAGATTCTACCAGAAATACAAGGATGAAATTCACATTTATTCTGCATTAAAACACCCATTGTGGAATGTCAGAGGCTTCTCAGGAGAAAGATTCTTCAGGAGAAAGCACCTCAGACAGAAGAGGATCACAATTTTACTTTGCATTTAGAGTCAGACACCGTATTTAAAAAAAAAAAAAAAGAAAAAAAGGAAAGCTGTACTCACATGACTAGCAAATAGGCCAGAACATTTTTTAGATAAATTATGTTCTTCTGTCAGCTATTGTGAAACTCTGTAAACCTACGCATGCTTGTAAATAGATCACACTTAGATGGAAGGAGATCTCTAAATGCACTGTGACTCATGCAGCATAAAGATACAAGGATGGATCGTACTCTGCACAAGGCTGGAGTTTCTTTCAGCATTACATATTCACAGACTCATAGTATGCAGTGTTACAGGGGAGCATTGGTAAGAGCCCTGGGGAAGGAGAGTGGTTGTTTACTTGGTGGCTTTTGAGGAATGGAGACCCAATCATCATTTTACTTTCCTTCTCATCTAATAATATTCTAATAATTATTAACAGGACATTTTTAAACCTCTGGAAGGTCTAACTTTACAAAATAAGAAAGGAAAATATATGGCCATCCTCAGAACACTATACTGCATATGAATCTGTTCACCAAAATAATATAGGACAGCTTTTCTTCTTTTGATTTCTTATAGCTATGAATACTCAAAAATGAATTACTTACAGGCTTAAAGTTAAGTCCATGCTAAGTGCTTTGCCCGACTGCTGCTTTTCTTAAGTGCTTTGCTCCATTCTTGATAGACTGTAGGCTCAACTACTCATTTGTCTTCCAAATGATCTGGCATTTAATCTCACAGTCTGTGTCTACATGGGTGGGTGAAGGGTGATGGGCTCAGCAGCCTGTGCATTCCAGGATCACCTGGCTGCTTTAGTGACCACTGGCCAGTCACTTCTGTTGGCTGGTCACCATGGGGCTGTGTTTGGCCATGTATTCCAACATCCCCTGGAGCATATGTGTGGCTTGTACTTCCAATCATGTCAAAGAGAATAGGAATAAGGGTGGCTGGCACAGCCCTTCTTGATGGGAGTCCTGAGACTGCTGTTACAAGATAGTGGAAATGTAGTCCAAGACACACAGATCTTTATTCGAAGCTTGTTTGAGCTGGAAGACAGGAATTATTCATGACCTTCTGAGTATTTAGAGTATCAAATGAGCTCCACTTGTCAAAAACAAATACTTAAAGACAGCACTGACATGTTTTTTACATTTTTCACATTATTCCACAGTAATGAGGACTATAAACATCCTTCTTTTTCAGAACTGAAATATTAGATTTTTGGAACATGAATTTCTGGCAAATTTGGTGAGAAAGTTGCCTGTAGCATTGAATTTGTCCAGTGAGCATATTTTCAGGCTTTTGAACCAGAATGGGGCAGCATCAGCAAATGCTACAGGGAAAAACAAAGAACTTTGCATACTTATGGAGCCTGCTTTCAGCTCCATCCATCGATCAGCACATCCTTGAACACTTCCTGTAACTGGGCTCCACAGCAACACAAACCATTCACTCCAAGGGAGGAAAGAAGCTCCTGAGACCTCTGCAGCCTGAATTTTGAGCATCAAATGCTAACAACATTAATTGCTTCCAACCGAGTTAGCAAAGCCAGAGCAGTGCAAACCTTTGTGCATGAGCAGCTCACACTGAACTCATTTTGAAATGCTGGGGCAAGTCTACTTGGAAGGCCAGTAGTATTCACTAGGCAAGTCAGTCGCTGCCAATTATTCTCTGTGCTGTGAATCAGAACACAGTCCTTATGTTACAGATTTCATGATCACAGCCCAGGCTCAAAAAGGCTTAGAAATGCAAGGCACTGCTTACAGTCTCTGGCTCTGCACGGGGTTTTGGTTCGTGAAGGACACCTATTTTCATTGGAAGAGACTTGCCAGCAGCAACTGACAAATTTTGGCCCCATTAATTTTGTTTGTGTAAAGAAGGCTTTAAATCTCTTCTTTGACTTGGAAAATAACTGAGCATGAGTTTCTCATTCATCTTGCTGTTTGAGGAGACAAATTAACGAACCCTGGAAATACATTAGTCCAATTGCATCTTTTCTGCTTTTGAAAAAATAATTTGCATAGAAAGAAGTTAAAAATGTTGTCTGCCTGTTCAGCTGGTGGCTGCATTTCTTGAGTTACAAGGTGCATACATTGTGAGCCTGGAGGGATGCAGAATTTTGAGTGCATTTCAATGCCTTCCACTCACTTTGCCATTGAGATATTTACTGACAACCTAAAAGGGTGGAGGCACCTCTGCAGCTCTCTCTGGGGGCTTTTATGGTTTATTTTGTGTTTGTTTTGTATTCCAGGCTCACAGCTGTAATTTTTCTACTGTTCTTTTGATATTATTACTGGCAGTGAGTTCATTTCCTTACCCAAACTGGCTGTGGCCTGTTTGTAGCCATCCACTACTCACCACATTTCAATGCCTGAAGAGACATCCCACAGTCTGTGTCTCTGTGCCTCCTGAGTGGAAAGGGGGAACACTCATCCAGCAGCCCCACATCCCCCTGTCACAGGCAAGTGTCTTCTCTGGCCCCTGCAGGACTGTGCAGTACAGGTCCCACAAAGTCCCTGCAGGGGAGGCAGGACCACCACCAGCTGTCACAGGGAGACCCAGCACAGCCACCAGCTGGGGACAAGTGGGGACTCTTGTTTCCCACAGGCCACACATAGCCCATTGCTTGTGGAAAGGACTGCACCCCTCTGCCCAAGCCCATCCTGCAGGAGCAGCTCACAGAGTCAAGCAAGCTGGCAAGGAGTCTCTGGCCTTTTACATGCAAGACCGTGTGATCCCAGCCTGTCTTGTCAGACTTTTCCTGCTATTTTCAAGCCCCAGGGTCTCGCATGAGCCCCCTGGACACCACTCGTGCAGCATGGCCAGCTCTAGGAGGAGCTGGGTTTGGCTGCAGCCAGGGCCACAGCTGAAGCAGCCGCACCCTGGCCTGCACCCAGCTGGCATGGAGCTGCTCCCCAAGTGTCCATGAGCACAGATGCTGCTTAAAAACAGCATGCAGACACAGACAGACTGCTGTCTTACCTGGGCTGGTAGGAATGCCCATGACAATGCAGTTCACTAACTCAGGTTCCCCTTTGGATTCTTGCCACAGCATCTGAATCACCCAAAGCTGTCAAACACTCAGGAGATATACTGAAAAAACAGAAATCATTAAATTAGTTTAAGTAGGAGATTTTTAACAGATCAATCAGGGCCTTCACTGTTGCTTTATTTCTCTGTTTTCTGCAGCATTAGGATGTGTGTGCTTCATATTCCGAGTCCTTCCTCTACTGTCCTTCCTTTTTCAATAAAGCCTAAGATTGTCACTCACTTACTTTTCTCTGCAGCTCTTAAAAAATCCCAAACAAACAATTTAATGAAATTTGTTTACAATCAGTGTTGGCAACACTGTCTCATTTGCTGAGTTTTTCCATGACACAGAGTAACTTTGCCACTAACCCAGAATATGGAGCAATATGTAGTTTACTCAAAGAATCACAGTCTGGTCACCAACTCCCCTTTATTCCAGACTTTTATTATACTGTTAGATCAATTCCCTTGGCTGTCATACGGATGAGAAAAATGAACCTTTGCTTCATGGGCACACAGCTTATTTGAGCAGATAAGCCACTAAGACCCATTGACACCATCTTGTCGTGACCCCTCCAGATCTCTCCCACAGCCCTCACATCACATTCCCTGTTGAAGAAAAGCTCTCAGCACCACAGTTCCTCTGCACAGAGCTGAGCTCTCAGAAGAAGTACCACACTGATTTATACATAAATATATCCTGTGTTGTCAACGCGAGGGTATCACATCCTCTAGAGAAGACAGAATTCAATGCTGACTATTCACTGTCAGCAGCAGTACTTTTGAACTTTCTGTGAGGGGAGAATTTTTTTAATTCCCTGGACTTTTCCCAGAGAAAGATAAATGAAAATAGTGTAACATTTCCATAGTTTAATGACATCCATTTTATGTTCAGACTCAGAACTTGGAATAATCAAGTTAGTTTCATTTCTGTTTATTACTCATTTCTGCTCAATTTCCTCTCACTGCCTTTCCCACACTAACCCAGCATGGCAGGGCTCACTCTGGCTGCAGATTCTTTGGGAAAGTGGTTAAATTGAGTTAAAATTTGTTTCACTAAAAATACACTCACAGTTCATACAAACCTATTTATTGATCCCCTTTTCAAAAAGCTTTACCTGTGACCTAACTGAACTAGAATACAACCCTCTAAGCTTTTCTTGATTTAGATTTTCCCAGATATTGCTTACTGTCTGTTTCTAATTCATATGCATGTTTCTGATCTATGACAACTGGCTGTTTTATTTTTAATATCATGGCTGCACATGAGCAATAAAGGGTGGCACTTCTTCAGAAACCCACAAACTAGCAATAATCTTCTTCAGTTACAAAGGAAAAGACCAGAGCCTTGCCATCAAGGAGAAATCATCAAATTTAGGGGACAAAATTCAAAGTGAAGATAAGGGTCTTCACATGGTTTGCAACCCACATGCATATATTTTCTGGCTGCTCAAAAGTTTGTTGCACTTGCCAGCCAAGTTCTACACAGCAAATTCCAGTTCCACTGGTGCTATCAGAACTGCCCCATTACTGAAGGTAACCTAAAGCTAGCTTGTATAGCTGATAGCCTTCTGTGCTGTCATGAGTGGCTGGGTAGATGGGGGAGGAGCAGTAGATATTGTCTACCTTGACCTGATCAAGGCTTTTGGCACCTTGGATGTTATGTCTCCCATATCATCCCCACAGGCAACTCAGGGAATGTGTGTGGGATGAGCAGAGTGAGGTGATCAGGCCCTGGCTGGACAGCAGAGCTCAGAGGGTTTGATCACACACAGAGTCCAGCTGGAGGCTGCAGCTCACGGTGTTCCCAGGGGTCAGTACTGGGTCCAGCCTGTTCAGTGGGCTCACCAGTGGCCTGGAGGAAGGGACAGAGTGCACCCTCAGTGAGTTTGCTGGTGGTACCATAGTGGGAGGAGTGGCTGACAGCCCAGAGCTTTGTGCTGCTGTTCAGAGACACCTGGGCAGGCTGGAGAGAAGCTCAGTTCAGGCAAGTGCAGAGTCCTGCACCTGGGGAGGGATGAACAGGAAGGAATAACTCCATGCCCCAGTACAGGCTGGGGCTGACCTGCTGGAAGCAGCTCTGCAGAGAAGGACCTGTGGGTCCTGGTGGACAAGAAGTTGTCCATGAGCCAGAAGTGTCTATGCCCTTGTGGTCACTCTGGGGTGACAGAAAGAGTGTGGCCAGCAGGCCAAGGGAGGTGATCCTGCCCCTCTACTCAGCCCTGGTGAGGCTACATCTGGAGTGCTGTGTCCAGTTCTGAACTCTCCAGTTCAAGAAATACAAGGACTACTGGACCAGGTCCAGTGGAGGGCTGTGAAGATGATGAAAGAGCTGGAGCATCTCTCTTATGAGGAAAGGCTGAGGGAGCTGTACCTGTTTAGCCTGGAGAAGAGATGGCTGGGAGGGGATCTTACTAACACATACAAATATCTTAAGGGCAGGTATGAAGAGGATGGGGACAGACTCTTTTCAGTGGAGTCTAGTTACAGAATAAGGCACAGGCAACAGGCACAACATGAAACACCAGTTGTTCCATCTACATATGAGGCAAAATATCATTACTGTGAGGGTGACAGAGAACAGGCTGCCCAGAGATGTTGTAGAGTTGCCTTCTCTGGAGATATTCAAAACCTGCCTGGAGGCTATCCAGTGCAGCCTGCTTCAGGTAAACATGCTTTAGAAGGGAGGTTGGACTAGATGATCTCCAGAGATCCCTTCCAACCAAAACAATTCTGTGATTCTGTGCTTGTAGAGAAATGGAGAAGGTCACATGGAGGGCTACCATAACCTGCCTAAGCCCCTCTGGCTCTTGGGAAGTAGAGGGCATTTCACAGAGGAGACTCAGATAGACTTTCACAAAAGGTGACCACAGATATAAGAAAGTACCATCCTGGGGCTAAACAGGCACTCAGAGGACAACACAAGACTGGCCTAAACCCCCGTTTTGTGTCCTTTTCCTAACTGAAGTGAATGTAAATAAAAGCCTCCTGCACAGAGGCACTGTCTGCTGACAGGGAGTGAGACAAGCAGCTGGAGCACTTGGTGGGTGCAGTTGCACTGGGATGGGCTGTGGAGGGTGAAGCTGAGCCTCAGCAGGTTCTGGGAGCTGCTGGTGGCCATGAGCTCACAGCTGGGACCACACCACTAAGACACATGCTGAGCAGTTATTCTCTCTACAGAGTGAGGGGGATGTTACATTTTCAGTTTCTAGATCTGATCAAGGTTTATTCAGCAAGTTCCCAAAAATATGTGAGTAAAGAGCAGTTCTTTTCCAACAACCCCACTTTATTTTTCATCACATCTTCTGTCAGTAAAGGCAATCATTATAAAAGATATACTTCAACTTGGGCAAGTTATTAGATCTAGTGTTATACAATGCTCTGATGCTAGTCTTAGAAAATATCAATAAAGTGAACACTAAGCTGATGAGGAACAAACATATCATAGTGACATCCATTATCAAATCAGGCTGGATTTATTAAGGCTCTGTCAGGCCAAGTGCTGAGTCTGGCACTGTTTGATATCTCCACTGGTGATCTGGAAGCATAAAATCATTGCTAATAAGATATTGGGTAACAGAAAGGTAAATAATTGTGTGGGATGAAAGTTATGCAAGGCTGAGACTGTGCTCATTCTATCTAAACACCCTTTAACACATTGTACACTGCTAAACAGGGAGTGGAGACCAAATCTTTGCAGAGAGGAGGTGTCCTAGTCTGGGATGGGTGACTCAGAATAGGTCCCAGTGAAGAAATACCAGAAATTCCCTGTCTAATATTGTAGAAGATCTGATGGTGAGAAAAACTTACTGAAGGCTGACACTGAGTGTGGGCACCAAAACCACAATACTGTGTATCATCAACATTCTCAAGTTTTTTAGAAGGCTTCTGGAAAACTGAAGAGGATTAAAAGAAATATGAAAATATTGAAGGGACAGGGAAAATGCTTTAAGTTGGGAGACTTAAAGAGATCAGTCTGATTTAAAAGAAGAATAGAAAGAACTAATTTACAGTCATGTTAATGAAGGAAAATATACAATCTAAAGGGGCACTTTTCATAGAAAAAAGCATAACGAGAACCATGAATGGGAGATGAGGCCAAATTGAATTCACACTGGAAATAAAGCACAGAGTCTTTCTTAGTAGTGAGAACAATTAACCACTGAAAGCAAAAATATTGGAAAGGACAGATTTTCCATAATTTTCTCCTAATGTCCCCCATTCAAATCTGAATTTGCTCTTCTGCAAGCTAAATTTTAGTCAAAAAAAAAAAAAAAGAAAAGTTGCTGTACTCCAACACAATGGGAAGCAATTGAAAATCTGGGGACAGACAGGAGGTCAGGCTCAGCTGGCAGCCCCTTCCAGGCTTAGAAATCCCCTGCATCTATGAACTGAGCTGCTAAAAACTTTTTCTCATCTCCTAGCAAGTGTAATAAGCAGAGAAGTGCTCTTGGAATGGATAACATTAAGTTTTGTTTCATCAGTAATACATATCACTTAATGAAATCTAAAACGAGGTGACAGATACCATCAAAAACATCACTGATTGAAATTGTTCAGATGTTTGTTGTGAGCCTCTGCTGTTGTATTTCTTTGTTTGTACATTTGCCAAAGGATTTCTTGGCCTGCAAGAAGAGATTATGTGCCTTTTTGTAAGAATAGGAAGAAAGCAGTGTTTTTATGTAGATGATGCAGACCATATTGGTTGTAGTAGTCAATTTACTAGACAAGCAAGTCCAAAATGCATGCCATGTAGTTGCTTAGGGATTATAGTCAGTTGTAATTTTTCTGCTAATTAAAGTTACTGTAGAAATAACAATATTTCCATGTTGATTTTATTTCAAAAGCAATGAGATTGCATGTCTTGTGCACAGCTTTATTTGACAGAGAAGCTTGCATCTGTATTATATCACTGACAGCTAGAGCATTTGCCTGCAGAATACTAGGGAAAGGTCATGATTACCAAGAGAAACATAAATGTGTATGCACTTACTAGCTTATTTGACTTGGAAGCTTATGCCTAGATACAGATGAAGAGTGTATTTTGCCATAGGTAGGAATATTTCTCAGAGAGGGGTGTAATCAATTTGTAATTTTTAAAGAAAAGCATGAATGTGTAGGCAGTTTACAGTTTTTGCCTTCAACTGGCTTGCTGGTCTGTGTTGCATTATTTTAAGCAGCAGTTGCCTATTACAAGATTTGTGAAGGTGCTGCTGATTCTGAAAGAGCAGGTTTCATGTCAACAGATGGAATAATAATACTGTGCCACTCTGATCAGTCTAAATAATTCAGGAAAAGAATGTATTCTTGTATGCAGGTATCTTCTGTGTGACTCTTCCTTCAGTGGATAATAAAAAACATCTCCCCAAAGCTGGCTTCATTAGAAAATGTAGCAGCAATTGCACTGAAAGTCTCAAGCTCCAGAGAGGGGAAAAGTTCACCTCCCTTGGTAAAGCTCAGCACGCCTCTGAAATCATCCAGGCTCTCAGCTTTGACTGCCTTTCTCTCCCCCACATCACAAAAATAGCCTTTGAGTTCAAAATGATCACATACTCATCTTACATAAAATGTGCAGGTTCCCAGAGAAGCTTGTGTCCTATTTGCCGAGGAATTTACAGAACGATTTCAAGGCCTGCACATGATGGAAAAAATTCAGGGCTCGTGTTAGAACTAATACATAGGCTGGTAATGATGAGAAATACAATCTTAGAAATAATAATGGGAATAGCACCTTTACTGATGGACCATCAAAAATACGACTGACCAAGTGAAGCCTAGTCACAAAAGGAAGATGGAATTCCAGGTATTATGCCAATATTGCCTGACAAGCCTGAACTTTCTTTGCTAGCCAACCTGAGCTTCTGGTGTTGGATCTCCTGAAGGTCCACCTGCTCCCACTTTGCCTTCTGGAGTTAACTGGGTCCTTGTGCATTGCCAACATCAAGGTGCAGCTGCTCAGCAGGGGCAGCTGGCCACATGAGCACAGGATTTGTCACTGAATTAGCCTTTCTTGTTTTAGGCATGACCTGGTTTCTCTGGCAAAAATGTTCCTGGAAAGCACATATGTCTATGGCATTGCCAGTCATTAGGCTGTGTGAGGGTGCAGGAATTCCTTCATTGGAGCAGTTTTCTTCTCTGCCTGGTCTGGGTGGACTGCCAAGCTTAACTCTGAGTAAAATGCTCTGAAGAACCCTCCATCAGCAGATTCCCTGTCTTCTTTCAGACCTTGTTTTATTCACACATATCTGTTTAAAACCAACTCTAAATCAGAAGCCATGTCAGCTTTCTGTCTCAGAAGAACTGAGATGTCCTGGGAGGTGACAGTGTTCACTGTACAGCAGGCATCTCAGTGAGAGCCAGGCTGCTTGGCAATCACGTTGTTCTCTGACACAGCCAGGACCCATGTACTCAAGTCTTTTGGACAAGCCAGCCCTAGAATGAAGTCTCTTTGTTGGCTTTTCTGGAGACAAGGTGATTTTCCAGCTATAACACAAACCTAATACTTTTGAGAGGCAGTTGATTAGTCGGAGAGCTCTAATATGTAGAAACACAGTTTTAATATGTAGAAAAAAAAATCATCATTTCCCCTATATTTCCAAAAGAAAGAGGTTCCCAAGAACCTAATAGGCAATGTGATTTGCATTAAATGCAACATGTTATTCCCTCTTAATTTAACTAGGAGAGACAGTATCCTGCTATCAATGTCCTACTGTGGTTCAGACATTTATCGCAGGAAATCCTAGCAGGGGGCTATTTAATCAGCAGAAACCAAGCTTAGAGTTTGCAAACAAACCTTAAAAAAAAAATGTAGAGGTGGGTTAGACTGAGCAGGCAGCTTGGCATTCCTTTACACAGAGGCAATTTGTTTCCATAACTTCTGTAGCTACAGCCTCTCAGCCCCCAGCAAATAAGCACCAATCAACCTGCAGGGAATCATTAGCTTGAAACAATTGCCAGCAGATTTCTTTCAGGTCTCAGGAGTGCTGAGGATTGCAAAGCTTATCATTTGGCATTCACTGCATCCTTAACCTTTCCAAAAGGCAGCAGAAACCAACAGAGGGCCTTTCAAAAATCTTTTAATAGCTGCTTTCTCCTTATGTGTTTATAGCGACCATAGCTGTTGCAAAAAGCTTTCTAAAGCACTCCAGCTCTCCCTGGAGCAAAGGCTGGCTGGTGCTGGGCATTGTAATAGCAGCACATTTCTTCACAGGTGCAAAGTCACTCTAAAACCTTTCCTTTTCCTCTCTCTGGAGACCAGAGCTGGCTGTAAGTCTCCCATCCAGCAGTCCAAATGTGGTGTGATTACTGCAGATGTGGTTTCAGCACAGTGCATGGGGCTGGGAATGTGGGGCTGGGAATTGCACTGGCAGCTCACTAATGTTGTGTCTCTGCACTGGGGACCCTCTCATTAGAAGCACTGTGTTGGCTGAAGAGTAACATTTTAATGACATTTG
Source organism: Lichenostomus cassidix (assembly GCF_008360975.1). Classification (NCBI taxonomy): domain Eukaryota; kingdom Metazoa; phylum Chordata; class Aves; order Passeriformes; family Meliphagidae; genus Lichenostomus; species Lichenostomus cassidix. Next base: position 129,953,523 of record NC_139482.1, read on the forward strand.
CAGGTGTCACTTAAACCATGGTGGCCTTACTCATTTAAACAGGGCATTTTGGCTACATGGCTTGGTGCACTTGATGCCTTGTGCCTTTAAAAATGTGATCCTTAAGCACATTTTTCCCTGGTGAACAGAAAAGCCTACATCCTCCCTAGCAGCTGAGACTACTAAGTAAAACTGGGGAATAGGGACAGCAGGGACTAGTTAGTGGCTTCTAATCTTCTGTTGTACTCTGGCTTCAGACTGAGTTGGAGGAGCTTAATACCATTTAATGCTTTAACTCCTAAAGGATTCACTTGAAGACAGAGCACTCCACCCATCCCCTTACCATAATACGCTTATTCATGCTATGTGCTTATGTGGAGCATAAAGCTGAAAATCTGCTCCCCAAAAGTAATGGAAATATTATTTTTATGCACTGTTATTCCCATGTAATCCAAGAAGCAGGATCTCTGTGTGACATTTATGGTACCTGTGCCAAAGAGCAAAAATTCCTGATCTCCTCATTCCTCAGCTGGTGGATCTGCAGATACAGCTGTTTTGGCACATGGTTTTTACACAGGATTGACAAAATCACCAGTAACCTTCATTTACAAAAGCAGTATCTTCAGACTGTAGCCCTTATAATTTGAAGCATCCTTACAGAAAGCATGTGGTTCTGCAAAAAGACTTCTCTTAAGACCAAGAGATCCAGGTCTCATTTTTGATAATCAGTATCTCCACCATTACAGTGACACCTGTGAACAAAGCTACAGGAGGTCCATGATCTCTCTGCTCCACCAGAGACAGGCAACAGAAACTATCCCCCCATGCCTTCAGTGGTGCAATGGAAGGTATGGAAATGCTCTTTTCATTCATTTCCAGACATGTGCATCCCAGCAGCTTCCTTGCTCAACATTCCCAAGTAGTGTTTCACAAGGTGACCAGTCCACTGCCTGTCCTCCTCATGCAGTTGCAGCGAAAGAGACATAGAACCTGATGCACTAGATCTGTTCACTGCTGACCTGACTTCCCAGCCACAGAGCAGGGACACAGGGTGAAAGGGTCAATGTCTGCTTCTGTCTGAGTAACATTTAAAACTATATCCTCATCCCCACAATCCAGACATAAGGAAACCGTGCTGTTGTTTGTGGGTTAAGTGGAACACACTGTGCTGGAGTTTAGACAGGCACTTCTGGTTCCAGCCAGAAGCACCCAGACAGTTGCTGTCGCTGTGAAAATACTGCAGAGCTGACTTCTATATCCCTGCCTGTCTTGTTGACATGACTACTGGACATCAAGCTCTGGGCAGAGCCCAACAGACCACCCTTCTCTCTTGGACAGTACAGATCAATCAGTAACCAGGCTTTGGCTTTCTTTGTAAGTTTTTCATCCATACACTCCTTCACATTTTCCTGCTATTTTTAATGTATTTTATTTCTAAAATGTGACTTTTACCATGGAATTCTGCTTTAGGTTTGTTAAGGTTTTTTTATCAGAGAAACAGATCCCCTGACCCAAACCTTCTGGGGGGCTGTCACTAGGGCACAAGCAGCCCCATGGGCCAGGGGTAGCACCCAGTAGGGTGAGTCAATGGGAAGTATCTCCAGAGGACCTTCCAGTTGAGGCTGGAATGACTTATGGGATGATTAGAAGGACCACAGGTGGGAAAAGTGATGGACCAAGGTTGTTTTGGAGCAATAGGCATGAATAAAGAGAGGGATAAGGAAATAAAAGGAGCTGGTTGCATGCAAACCTGTGGCTGGTCAGCATGTTTGTTGGGTCATGCCCTGCACCTGACCAGCACAGTCTGTCTTGTCAGCCTATTAACCTCCAACTCTATTTACCTGTGTGGGGGAATCCTTTTCTGAATGCATGAGTGTGTATTGACGTCTAAGTACCAGCAACTGGATTTGAACCACAAGTTACAAAGGCCCTTGTGCCTGGGGTGCCAACAATCCCAGCAAGTGAATCCCATACACCAATGTGTCATTGCTAGCTGTTGTCAGGCTGGACAAGCCAGCAGATAGAAGACAAGCCAGAAGATAGAATACTTGGCCTGGGAGCCAAGTATTGAAGTGGCCATAAGCCTGGGCTGGGTACATGTATATCTGTGAGACCTGGAGGAACTGGCTACTGAAAGCACCAGGAGATCCAGGTAAATTCTTAAAGAGACTGTGGGGTCTCAGAGTCATGTGTATGCAAGTCTCTGGGCATGAGGCAGCTGGAATAAGAGGATGCAAGGGTGAGTTGCTGGGTAGGCTTGGGGCCTGACCTTACTGGGGACCCATAGTGTGCATAGGGGACTGGGGAGCACATATGTGTGTGTCTGTGAGAGAAGGACATGCTCCTGACCCTGGCCTACACTCTGTCTGTATAAAACATCACCTGAGTGAGCAAATTGAAAAGCACCAGAGACTGTTCCTAGGCACTTAACTCCAGCACAGTAACTGTAATGTAAGAATAACACTTGTGCCCTGAGTCTGTGCCAACAAACACTCCTGCCCAGTTTGAAGGCATGCTTTGGGATGTAGCTCAAGTTAAAGTTTGCATGCAGTCATCCTTTTTTGGAAGCTAAGCAAATCTAAGGCCCTTCCCATGCCAGTTAGTTTCAGTGCCCAAGATTTAGCCTGCACACATATAATTTACTGACTGAGTTGTAGGCACAGACCACTTCCTTGGGTACTGCACCCTTCACTTGGCCACTGAGCATGGTGCATCTGCACCAAAAAATTCTGCTTGGGCTGTGATCACTGGCCCTTCTCCCTACCCAGCCCAATTCAGGATCAAGCATTCAGTTACACCATGCTGCTTCAATAGGCATTCGCTCATACTTCTGCTCCCACTGAATCCCTCCATTGATTCCCCTGGTCTGGAAGGTTACAGTTTTTTTCTATACTACCTATCAGTTTTTCTTAGTCAAGATGAATAAACATCCATGTAACCTGCTCACCTTGAAAGTCCTCTTTGCAAATCCTCTGTCTTTGCAAATCCTCTACCCAGCAAACAGTTGCAGCAAGTAGCCTGTTAGTGGGCTGAGCTACCACTGATCAGTGGATTTCTTTGTGCTGAAAGGCTTGAACTCTGCCCCAAGATAAGGAGCAAGAAGAGACGAGCAGGAAAGTAATATTTCTTGTGGAAAGACAAGCTTCTTTTTAACTTGCATTTCTCAGTTCTGATGGACTACAGAAAAATGAACAGAAATGCCTAACAGTGGAGTGGAAACCCTACACAGTGTTTCTCTTCATAATGCCACATCAGGCTTCAGTGATGCTCATCCCCATGTGCCTGTTTCTCCTGAAAGATATCAATGATTCCCCTCAGTGACTTCTCTGCACCAGCCTATATGGCTGAGCCGCAGCAGCAGCGAGTTGTGGAGTGCCAATGATAAATGATGGGGTGCAAGAGCTCTTCTTACCTGATCCTGCCTTCAGAGAACAGGTTGCTGCAGCCCTGTTACAGGTCCTACTGCAATGTGGGAGGGATGTAGGCTCTGCTGGAAAGGATATCTTCACCACGTGAATCTCCCTCCTGCCTCCACCCTTCTAGATCTGTCACAATTTGTTTCTCAGAATTTTTCAATGGCAGTCTCTTTACTCCTGCTATAAATTCGAGACATTCCAAAGCAGATGGATAAAGTATTTGCTAGTAGGAGGCAGATAGGAGTCAGCATTGAACAACAACCAGCTGGCCATAATGACCCTTATATTACATTGGGACTGGATTAATAAATACATCAGGAGGAATGAAATCAGTAAGTGAAGAGCACAGGGAAATTTCACTGCTTGTGTCCCATCCCAAGTGATGGTGCTTTTGCTTAGGACTAGTATGAAAGTCATCCCAGAGAGTCAACAAAGGCTAAATCTTGCCAAACAAACGTGGTCATTCCTCTCTTACTGATTTACAAAACGATCTGATGAAGGGAATGCAGAAGCAGCCTACAGCCAGTCCTGAGAAAGCCTCAGCGACAAAATCACTTGAAAAATGGATGCAAGTTGGCAGGGAAATGAGCAGTGTCACAGAGATTGAACACAGGCTGTAAGTCCATAAACAAAGAGGAACAAAAGATAAACATGAACATAAAGAGCCGATGGGAGAATATCTGGGGCATGGATTGGGTGTAGGGGAGGGAGGAAAGGAGGACTAGAAATCTGCCCTAAGTCTGTTTTTATTTAATGTCTATTATGATCTGGAAGGAAGCAATAAACACCACATTCATTCAATTTATATTTGATGTAACAACTCCTATGAATTAGAGAGGTGTCGTGTAAACCAATGGGGACAGACACAAAACATAAAGAAACTAAGACAGGCTGGAAATAACAAAACAACAGCCAAGTCGATGGGCACAAAGCAATAGTCTGCAGGACTCAAATGCAGACATGAAGTGGAGAAATGTGCTTAAAGAAGGGAGACAGAAGGTCCTAATAACAGCAGAGCCCAACAAACTGTGATCTTGTGGAGCAGACTCATCCCAAAGGAAGCAACAGGGTAAGTATCTGGACCTATTGATTTATGAGGAATTAAGTCAATGAGACGAGTTTGGCTGTACGACAGCTGAGCAAAGAGAGCAGAGTGTGCTCAGGCGCTAATGTCGAGACAATCTGCTGGAGGTGAGGAAATACCCTGGGGGCGTCTATCTATTTTGACAGTGTAAACATCACAAAGGAGGAGAAGGACTGATTTATGGAGTGAGGAGGAACAAGGGTCAAAAACAAGCTAAAAGAAATATAGGCTGACTCATTGACAGGGTGAGCCATACTGCCCTGTGAAACAGCTACCTGTGGAGTGGTCTGACATTTCTTTCTCTGAATCTCTTAACACTAGATTGCACACAAACATGTGAGAAAACAGTTTCTAGGAAAGAAGTTTTTGTCTTTGAGAGGAGAGACTGAATGGATATAGAGGGCAATGGCAGCCTGGGTTTGTCTGCTAATGGGTCTTGTCTGTTGTAAAATCTTAAGAAGTGAGCCTCTCTCTCTCCTAAACTGCCCTCACAGTACAGCTGCCTGGGAAGGAAAAAAAATCATAAAGTCAGGGTGCAGCTGAAGCAAAAACAAGAGAAGAGAGAGGGCAGGGAACTAAAGTGAATGACCTGTCAGCAGGTACCACCTAAAAAACAGTGAGATTCAGATCAGGGACCTTCCCATCAGGGACCTTCCCTGGATACTTCCCAGCTTAAGGGCTGCATTATTCCACAGGTACAAGAGAAACTTGAGCTCTCTGCTCCTTTCCTCAGGCTGAAGTTGAGCCCTCATCTTCCAGCTGCCCAAAGACTGTCTTAACCACACAGCCTGGGAGAGGGAATATGGTTACCAATCCTCCCATCCATGCATTTACTCTCTTCCCCAGAAGAAGGGAGGATGTGCAGGGAATCAAAAAAACATTCAGCAGAACAAACGGGCAGGGTGGCAGTGTGGACTATGAGCTTTAAATCTGACTGCTCAGCACAATATGGATTTGGATGGCTCTGGAGGCAGGACTAGAAGCTGATGATCAAGAGGAACTTGACTGATAGACATGCAGATGGCTCAGGAATTTAGGCAACCTGAGGGTGAAGAGGAAAGGGCAAGGAATTTTGAAGCACAATATTGGTTATAATGTAAGTTAGTCTAGTGCTTATTTCTTACAGGACTATTGTTTTAAAATGTTAATACTCTCTCCTGTGCCAGATGAATGTCCAGAATATACTGGAAAATCATCCTTAATTTAGATAATTCTGTTCCCTAGAGAAGTAGCTATAATGCATTATAAAACAATATCTCATGCTTTGGGCTGAAGGGGAGAAAAAAAGAAATCATTGAACCACATGTTTGCAAGCATAAGACACCAGGAATTGGCTTCCCAGCTGTCTGAAGAAGATAAGGACAGAAGTGAAAGTGAGGAGCATTTTAATAAATCACTGGTGAGGGAAACATTAGACTTGGCAATAAGCTATATTTTTTACCTAGGTATTAGTCAGTGTTTTGGAAAAACCTCGCAAGGGTATAAATAAATTTTTAAAACAAACAAACAAAACCATTTACTCCTTATTCCAATAAGATGGGAAGACACCCAAACTCATAAGGATCCTTATGAGAAGGGAGAATTCTCACCATATGATTCTCACAGAATCATAAAAAGTACTCAAACATTAAGTATTTCCACTCTGATTACCCTTATTATACAGAGAGTCCATGAGTGAAACAGCTATTTCCAATTTTAGTGCAAAGAATGGTTGGTCGATATCTTCAGCAGGCAGGAGGTAAGTGCCAGGGTCATTCTATAGACATGATGCCTGGAGGCATCAAATCACACAATAGCTGGGGCTGACAAGCACCCCTGGAGATCATCCAGTCAGTCCCCTGCCCAAATCAGGGTCTGCCAGGCACTCAGCCCCACACCTACTGCTGCAGACCATTGGCCTGGCACAAGGTTTTAATATCTTTGGAAATGAAGGGATGATGGCAGTTCTGCACCCTTTATGTGTGCACTATGAGACAGCTCCACACATAAACATTTCTTAGCCCTGAGGACTGGGCAAGCAAAGAGATTTCAGCTAGCTACTGGGAAAGAGTTTTAATGGTAAGGAAAGTGAAGTGATGGAGAATCATGCAATCATGAAAATTCTGTCACTGGAGCTTAGACAAGTATCTAACAGGAAAATATTAGGCTTAGTTGATCCTGCTTTCAGGCAGAGGAGTGGGTTTAATGAACTGTCAAGGCCTTTGCCATGGTTTTTTGCTGATTCACTACACAAAAATAGTGACATAGATATTTGAAAAATCTCACCCTGTCATTCTAAGAATGGCACCTATCATCTCACACAGTGTTGAAACACAGATACTTATTCCAAAAAAAGGCATTTTTTGGTCTTCTTCTCTGCAGGATCGTGGTGTTCTACAAAGACTGACAAATTATCTTCCCAGTACTCCTGAAGTTGAGAAGAAAGTGTTCTTCTATGTTTACTCATGGTCATTGAGTCAAAATTCCCAGAACAAACCACAGACTTTGGCTTCTCATTTCAGATGCTTAAGAACAGATTTTTTTCAACATCTAAAATATATCTTCAAATCAAATTTCCCATAATTGTGAGTATTCTGCATATCCCATATCAGATTCCAGTTGTCAGGGTTTCCAGAAAATCAATTACCATCTGTGAAAAGTTGTGAGTTAAGTGACTAGCCCAGCATTACGTTTGGAGTGAGGTGAAGTAGAATATAACAACAAAATCTATAATAGCAACAAAATCCAATACCAGGACAACACTCAGTTTCCCAAACCACAGTACAATCCTTTCCTATTTTGAAGTCCTAGCCATCACACTCCAAATTCCACAGCTTCTGCAATAAGGTAACCATGATTCATCCCACAGCAGGTCCATCCTCTGCAGTGAGGGGGAAAAAAAGGCAAAGAAACCACCAGTTTGTGGTCATACGATTAGAAATTGGAAGATAATGTACACAAGGGCCCTGAATTAATTGCAGTTACAGTTCTGGCATTCCTGAGCCTTGCTTGGCAATTCTTACAGTCTTTTCTGGGTTGGGTTTTTTTTTGTCTTTTTTTTGTTTTTTACTGTTTCAAGTAATTTCTTAGGCTTCTACAAAAGCAAACTGGAAAAAATAAATTCTTCACATGGAACCAGCTGCTCCACAGCTGGGTAAACAGCAGAGCTGGAACTTTCATATCCTCATCACATTTCAGTGGGTGAGAGGAGAGGCACTGGCAGAGCTGCTAATGCTGATATTCTGTTATCCTCAGATGGTGTCAGCAGTTGCATATCTTCAGACATGACTCGTGCATTCCACAGGAAAACAGTGGCACCTCTTTTCTTGAAAAATGTAGTCTTCAGACAAATCTGCTCTTACTCCATCCTTCAGGTTTGGTTAATTTTATAGGTATAACAGCATATTGGCTATCCTCCAGACACAAAAAACCCAAAGCCATATTGTTAAAAGAGGGTTTGCAATTGTCTCCATAGATATTAGGGCCAAATAACCCATGGTGGATTTGTAACTGGATAGGAAAGATAAGTACCTTTTTCCTGAAACTGTACATAATCCCTGTGCTGCTTTTCTGAATCTAAAATAAGACTGAAAGCATAGATCTCCATTCTGACCTTCCACAGGTTTTATATACTTCCAATTAGCCTAAAGAGTTCATTTCAAATAAATAACACCAGCAAATAACAGTATTGTTATACAAATTTTTTTTTGTCATTTAAAGATGGCTGTTTTCCCATGTTAAAAATTCACATTTTTTCTAATACATGTCTGAATGTAAAGGCCCAATTAATTTCTTCTTTTTGGCAGCGTAAATCTCTTACCACAATCAAAGTCAACACAGAAGCACCAATAAGGCAATGAGGTCTGAAGTATCTCTGGTTGTTTAATAACTTTGGGCCTGTATATTAATAGGTCTTGGTCTTCTGGCTCTAAATATCTAGAATAACTGAAGAAGTCTAATGCATTTCCCTGCAGAAGAAAAGAAGCCAAGACTGGATGTATTGCATTTGGGATGTAGACACAAGAATCACAGGACCAATCAAGCAAGACAAATGATATTATTATTAGCATCATTCAGAAGCTGTGTGAAAGATGACAAGCTGAAAGGATGTGTTTAAACATGCCAGGTGTGTTTGGGATATCTCAGAAGCATTTCACCATCCTCAGATAAAAACAGATTGGTTTTTGTTACTTAGGGCTAGCTAGCCTACAAAGCAATTCAGCACACTGTGAGGCCAGAAGAAAGTATCAGATGAAAAAAAGGACAAGTTTTTGTCTCTCTATTGCTCCTTACAACTCCAGTGACATATGCCATAAATCTATGTAACATCATATTTTGACCATTTCTTTGTTTCTAACAACTAGGCAAAATCCCTGAGACAACTCTAAGGAAGGCTTTCAGCAAAGGCCAGGGCTGATGTAGGCCATGAAACAGCAGCAATAAGCAAAGGGACCAAAATCTGATGCCACTGATCAGTTCAGTGCTATGGCAGAAACACCAGTCCTTGAATGGCAACTAATAAAGCACATCTAATTGGTATTTGAGTCACATCCCTACCTCTTTTTACACCCTGAGCTGATATTCATGTTACATACCTGTACACACATTTAGTACCACATATGTTCTAGTACTGTTGTTGCATTAATGGTGCTTGATCTCTAATTTACATCCACTGTTTAAGTGCTCACCAAAAGAACATTTGTGCCCAAGAGCCAAGAGGGTTAATATCTACACGATAAACTGAAATGTTCTGCTTCCCACTATAAATTGTCAGGAAAATCTGCACTTAGACTTAGGATTTTTTAATTTAATCTGATGGAATGGTTGCAGCTGGCAGGTACCTGTGAGGAGCCTCCAGTCAATCCCCTGCCCAAATCAGCATCATGTTGCCGATTATTATGGTCAGTCAGGTTTTGAATATCTCCACCACTTCTCTGGGCAGCCTGTGGCACTGCTTGATCATCCTTGCATTAAATATTTTATTTTCTTATGTTTTAGTAAACTTTCTTGTGTTTCAGTTTGTTCCTGTTTCCTCTAGTCTTGTCACTGAGCACCACCAAGAAGAGTTTGGCTCCATCTTTTTTTATCTCTTTACCCAATTGGCTATTTTATGCACAATACTGAGATCCCCTGGACCCTCTCTTTTCCAGGCTGAACAGCCCAAGTTCTCACCACTTCTCATATGCCAGATGCTCCAGTCCCTTAAACATCTCAATGGCCCTTTACTTTAGCTATGTCCTTACCTCTTGCACTGGGAAGCCCAGATCTAGCAGACTGCACTTCTTTGGAAGTCAGAGAAAATAATTAGCCACTTACATGTGTTTATTCTTTAACTCTTTCACAGGTAGAGAGTTGGAAGTCTTTCTGGAAAACACCTGGTGAGATATATTGCCTTGGAAAAGACAAGGCCAAAGCTACAAACCTGCACGGAAGGTAGGCATGCCAGCTACTCGTAGCTATTCTGAAGTTAGCTTTAACAAGCAACCACAGCAGTGTGGTCATAATGGCACACATTTCAGGAGAGAACATCAAGTACAGTTTTGGGAGTGTACATATGTTGCCACCTTACGGTGAAGTCCAGCCTGGCCTGTCTCATATTGTCATTATCCATAAGAACCAGGGAACAGTAGTGTGACACTGCCTCTCTGCACAGTACTTGCACGTTAATTGGACTATATAAGCAACTCCCCATGTCTTCTTTCTTCTTGATATGACCTCTAGTCTTGGGCCAGCCTCCAGTAAATTCCTGTGTCCTGCACCGGGAGACCTCACCACAGTCATCTCTCCAACTTTGCCAGGTTGTGTCTCTGACACAAATCCACCCAGGTTAACAAATTACTTTATTTAGCCATATTGGGTCTGTAGATAAGAGTTTTCCTGGCTTAGTTGTTTGGCTATAATGCAAAAAGACTACCTATCTAGAGCGTCTTTCCTTTACTAAAAGCATCACTGAGGAATGTCTAATTCTTAGCAGAACTCCAGTACTTGTTCTACACAATCCAGATGATATAAATAAATAAACCGTGAAATGTTCAGGGAAGGCAAATCACCAGTCCATCAAAATACCTGATAAATTAGTTCAACAGACTGGACTACAGACATGTTCAGTGATTCATCATCACAAAGAGTAAATAAATTCCAATTAAGCAAAACTTGATTGAATCATGCTGAAGTTTGGCACTTAACAAAATAGATCAGTCTGAAGTCTTACTTTAGGAACACATAATCTCTTAAGATTTATGAGTGTTATTGCTGACCACATATGTTTCTATGTTCCTGTTTGCTATGTTGAGAAATGGATACTCTGAGTGTACAAAGGTTTGCTCGGTATTGCACATTTTAATCTCCAAGAAACTCTTCTCCTTATTCCCCTCTTTGGGGTACAGAACAAGCTTTTACAATAGTAAGCTTCCTGATTTCCTCCTTTCCCCCTGTAAAATTTCCAATTTCTTCCAGGTTGTTTTTGGTTCCATCTGACCATTCGATTCGTTTTGCTAAAACGAATGTTGTGATAGAGCCAAAATGCAAAAGTTGAACTAAGGCACTTTGTTTCAGCTATTGGAAAGAATTTTCAGCTTTTTTAATTCAGTGACACTAGCCTCACACACTAGTCTTGTATTAATCTGTTGTTAGCTGTAGATTAGGAACATGCCTATGGATATCTTTTAAGCAATAAATTGAGAGAAGAAATAACCCATCTGCTTTTTAGCAATAATTATGTTTGTTTAATGTTTATAGTATGGCAATATCCAGAGGTCAAAGTCAGGGTGGAGATCCATATATGCTGACTCCTGTGAGGATGGGAAGGTAAAGTCCTTTACAAAGCAAATTGAAAAATTATAACCACTTGAATGTCTGATGTCAAGTTCTCCTCGGTGTAATACTGTAAAGCCCTCAAATACCTTTGCATTTGAGAATTTTTTTGTGCTATAAGGATTGGCTGGGGATAGAGTTAGTATTATTAACCTTATTATACTAAGAGGTATAATATGCAGAACAAGTTCCAGACTAACAGTGGTGAGTACTCTGCTTTCAGCCTTGGATGGAAATCATATTTTCCAGAATACTTAAAACAACAAACAGCGATTTTCCAGCCAACATCATGGATTGTGGGTCAACATTGTCAAAAACTGATATTTATAATCTGAGTGTTATCACACAAGCAACGAATTCTCATGTCCTTATCCAAGCAACTGCATGTATTTTTGTCTGGAAATACTGATGTTCATCCATGCCCTCCATCCCAGGTTTTACTAAAGGAAGTAACACTGTGTTTGGAGGACCCAAATGCCAACATCCCAAGAGGTCACAACTAGAACCAGAATATGACTAAATTTTAAGTATATTCAGTGCAAGTCAAAGTATGCTCTACATAAATTGGCTCTACAGCTATAGAAAAAAAAACAAAACAAAACAAAATAAAACAAAAGCCAAAAGCAAACCCAAAAAAAAAAAAAAAAAAACCACAGGAAGATTATTTTTGTAGAAAAGTCGTGTCCTAAATTCTAAGTATTGGTGGGTACCATGTAAGCAGTGCCTCTACACACACACACACACACACACACACACACACACACACACACAGGTAGATGCAAACATACAATTATTACTTTTCATATTATGACTGGACTCTGAAAAAAGCAATATTCACTGAAGGAAATCTGCCTTTGGTGATGCCTATGTTCCAGCCCATCTGTAGGTCAGACAGGAACACTTTACAAGGCAGCTTCTCCTGTCTGCTGGGCCTTGTTCAGACAGATGTTCTCTGACCACTGGTGTGGTCTCTGTGGTGCAAAGTTTCAATTCTAAATCCCTTTAAATTAACCCAAACAGCACTGCAAAGGTACAGCCCTGTTGCATTCCCCCCACTACACCTGGGAAATGACTGGCTGAAGTACATCTTGTCATACAGTTTGTCCTAGGAACTGCAGAAAAACAATCTGCAAAGCACACATCTGTGTTAAGCGCTCTCCAGAAAATATTTGCTCAAGATGACTTACAAAAGTGGTGTCACTTGACAGGGAGTACCAGGAAATGAGAATGGGAAAACAAGGGACAGTGAAGCAGACCAGAAGGAATGAAAAATCTGTGTACCACTGGCAAAAGCACTGCTGCCTCTCAAGCAGCTCTTATATCCAGGCACAGCAGCAATACATCTGCTTTACTTGTGGCAGATTGTGTGAGTCACAAATAGGATTTCACAGCCAGCAGCAAACTTGTGAGCCATAAAACCCACTCCCTTCAATTACAGTGATCACCTCCCAGGGATATTGTAAGGCTTGATCAACTGATATTTACAGAGTGCTTTGAGATCCTGAGATAAAAGTCACAATAAAAGGCTACAGATTTTTCATAACGTTCATAGACCACCTGCTCAGACCAGAAGCATTCACTTTTAACATTGCTTGAGCCAGCTACCAATCTGATATCTCCACAGGAATTTCCTAAAACAGATGTGGCTGTCACATTTAATCTCTCTTTTACTAGGAACTCTAAAAAAAGAAACTCCTGGAAAAGGAAATAAACTGCATTAAAACTGATGGTGAGGAGAAGGAGCCTCATAATTCTGTTCCCACAGCTCATGGATTCTCCATCTGTACCTTTCAGAAAGCTGCCATAGTGACTAACTCTGTGAGCTTCACAAATTAGACCTGACCTAGATTCAGTGAAGTCTTTGATCTGCAGCTGGTTAGTGTAATATTCAGACTGCAGTGCATTTCAGAATTGTTCCACAAAAGAGCAGCTTGAAAAGAAAAACAAATAAAACAAAATTCAGGTTTTCCTCACAACATGCTGGCCCTCACTCGACTGTATACCAAATGAATCAGTCAGCAAACCAATTGGTAAAGTTTAAACTACTGCTATTTTCTCCATAATACCATAGTATATGCTCTTGAAAAAAATTACTTCAATATTTCCTCTTAGTCTTTATTATAGGAATAACAAACTCCAGGAGAGTGAAGAAAAGCTTGATTCTGAAAACCAGAGGGGGCTATAATTAAGCATATTGTTAAGTGCTTTCTTGAATAGAGGTTAAAAAATTTGAAGTTTAAAATCATGTTAGCTAAGGATAAAACAGTTCAGAGGCTTTTTTAATAAACTGATCTGAACCATATGAAACTCTTCAGAGCATGGATCTGGACTGGCATCCCTTCAGAATAAGGTTTCCCATGATGTTTTGGACTTTTTGCATTGTGTATAGAAACTGAGCACAGATGTCCCAACATGTTTCAGAAATTTTAAAACCTTTTGTTCCACGATAGCAATGGGAACAGTGGGAAACATTAATTAGAGTCTTATTTTGTGATCCTTTTTATTTTTTAATTGGCTTGTTCTTGCTTTAAATATGATCCAAAAATATCAGAGTGAATCGAATCCAAAGGAAATAGTTTCTTTATCCTTCATCCAATAGTGAGAGGCCTCTTTCTAACCAGAATCTTTTTGGAGGCATATAAGAATATACACAGTCTAGAGCAGATACTTAGATAGGCAAGTCTGACCTTTAGGATAAATTACAGACCAAACTGCTTTTGAGATACATTTCAAGCAAGATACTGCCATGGCAAAGTTACAGTGAATGACTCAGAGATAGACTATTGCTGCAAATAATTTGTTAGTATTTCTGAAGGGGTGGAGGGTGCTCTCTCATTCTAAAAAATGGGACATAAGCAGGTTATGAAAAGGTTTTTAAATTCCCTTTGCTGTGTGGGTAGTTATTAAAGAATAAATGGTTACGGTTGATTGTTTTTCACAAAACAGGATTAAAAAATCCAAACCACTATCTCAATCACAGTAAGGCTTTGTGTGGCACAAATCTTCCTCTCTGTGCTGTTAAAAAAAAAATAAAAGCTGCTGGAGGCAATACCAGATACCAATACAGAAATATATTTTGTATGTATCTTCCAGATAGTGTGCTACAAACATCTCAAGGAGAGATATATTTACCTTTATCTCAGCTGGCAAACTCTGCACATGGTGGTTTATGAGGCAGTGGTGAATGGTTTACACAAACTGAGAGAGAATATTCACAATATCTGTTTTGAGAAGCCTCAGGAAGCTGATTAAGTGTGATGGTCTTTCACTTGCTCCTTTTTGGTGATGCTGTAGGCTGCATCTATACAGGATACACCTGTACTGCCACTTTGGGACCACTGCTTTTCAGGCCCATACTGCAATTTCTTTACTCATCCAGGACCCTTAAGCTTCTTCACACTCAGGCTGACTTCAGAGGCAGACTTTGCTCTTGTCTTGATGAAGCAACCAATGCAAATAAAGTGGGTGCTGAAGAACTGTGAACACCAGAGCCCTCAGGGCAGCAACCAAATCCTTCACAAGTAACACAAAGATAAAACAAAGGATCTGATATTGGATGGCTTCATTAAAAAAGAGACAATGCTAATATTTCATATTTAAGAAGCTGAGACCTTTGTTTAGAAGCCAAGAAATAGTCGCTTCTGAATCTGTGCTTAGCTGCACAAATATTGGGATGCAGGAGGCTGGAGCCCCTGATCATCTTCTATGGTCAGAACTGGGTCTTACTAATTAAGTTAGCTCCCCAAAATCTTTCCAGTTAAATCTCTATGGCCTCATCTGAAGATCCAGTAAAGCTTTCTCTCAAGCCACAAAATGGCTGTAGACACCTGGTATCACCGAGATATTGTATCATTGTTCCGCAGTCAGGGAGGGATGGCAGTGGCAACTCAGGCATGGAAAGCTGATTGTGCACCTTCTGCTCTTGTAGAAACAACTTTTGGGAGGTGCAGGGAATGTTGCCTTCCATTTCCTTTGCCTCTTTGTTTTATCTCACTCATTGATCTAGCCAGGCATTAAGGTTTTCAGTTGCAAAATAAATACAAAATAAATACATTGGTACAGATGAAGTGTAGGAATGTCTTATGCTCCTCTAATTTTTTTTAAGGTTAGTAAAGATGCTGATGATTCTGAGCTCCACCTGGCCCACTGCAGACTGGCCTCACACTGTGTGGATGTGCTGGCCATGAAATGATTGGTCCATCCTTCCCAATATCCCTAGTGATGAGACTGGGCAACAAAAGGCAAGGGCAGTGTGGCAGGTGTCATGCCTTGCTATATGCTGTGTGGTGAGACCATATGGATGAGCAGATTTGGACACCCAGCAGAAGCTCATTGCAGGAGTCAGGAGGGAGAATCAGTGGATTAAGAATTTGTGTTTTGCAGCAGAAGCAGTCTCTTCTAGCTGTTACCTACACAATTTCAATGTTGTTACTATTTATTTGAAAACCATGGGATTAGCTAAGAGTCTCCTAGCACCAAACTCCCGCAAAAAAGCCAGGAAGAAGAAAGGACATAATACTGATCCACGTCAGACAATGGCAACAGCATTGGAAATGGCCAATGGCCAAAAGCATTGCAACACTGAACAACCCTGCCCTGGAGCTTACTAACTTGTGCAAAGGGGGGCATGGCCCTTTGCAGCTCCTGAAAGTAAGGACAGTCTGTGAGGCTGGGTCAGCTAGCTCGAGAGGCTAATCCTGCCCTTCTGCATGCTGGTTTCATAATCAAAGTCAGTTTTCCTCCCAGACTGAAACAGATGTAAGCTAGGAGCTTTCTCATATTTATGCTTTCTTTGAATCCTGTGTTTCCAGGTAGGAACTGCTCTTCCTGCTTGTGTTGAACTTGGATTTTTTTAAATTTAAGATGGAGATAGATTCCTGTGAGATAGATAGAAAGATAGATAGATAGACAGACAGATCGATAGATAATAGATAGGTGGCTAATAGATAGATAGATAGATTATTGATAGATAGATGCTAGATAGATGGTTGGATGGATGGATAGATAGACAGATAGATAGATATAGATAGATAGATAGATAGATAGATAGATAGATAGATAGATAGATAGATAGATGATAGATACCTTTGGGTGAGCTTTCTCTCATTTGCACATACTAAGAAGCATTTCTCCCATCTTCTTTAAAAGTGTACAGAAGAAAAATGGGGGCAAAACACACCACAGTCTAAGCATGAGGCATGTTCTCAGTGGGAGCAAATCAAGTGAGAATATATCAAATCTGGGGATCTGTCCAGAGGAGCAATGCTATAGCTGGATTTCTGATGGTTTTGCTTTCTAGATACACACAAATCTGAGAATGTTAAGGGAAGAAACACAGGGGTAAGTTCCAAATGCAAGTGAAATAGCCTTCAAATGCTCCATGTCAGCTGACTGACATAACAGAACTAGGCTTTTTAGTCACATTTTAAAACTAAGAGCCCTAAACTGCATACAAGCAAGATCCTCTTTCTCCCCACCTCCATTCAGGCAAATATCAAAGAGGCCATGCCCATTGCTGTCTGCACCAAGAGCCACTGTGACAGTGACCATTGCACTGCATTAGGTCATCATTTACATTCAAAAATGCAGTTCCAAAATCCCTTATTTTCCATTACCCATTGCCATTGGCAATCCTTACTGCTGCAGCTCAGCTGGAGTCTGGGGGGTCTGTAGGTATGGCTCATTTCACCCATCTCAGACATATCAGTGATAGTGTGTCCTCAGTAGGGGACAGAAGGTCTAACTAAAAGGAAGTAGAAAATATCTAATAATCTAATAATCCTTTTTTTATGCCTTGTATTCCATGATTCTGGGATACAGTGATTTAATTAAGGAAGACAATGCTCCCCACTGGGTTTGCAAAAGCAAATATTGCCACATGTCCCTCAGAGTCAAGGAGCAGGCACAACAGTGACTGAGCAAGTCAGCTCACAACAAAAGGCAGAATACCACAGTCATCACAGTAAAACTTCATTGCTCATGTAATCAGTGCACCGCAAAAGATCAGTATTTGTCACTCTGTTGAGGTGCTGTCAGCCAAAAAGAAGTGTTCCATTCATGTTCAGTACATGGTTTAGTTTCTTCAGCTGCCAGATGGTCTTTCTGTGGTCCACTGAGTTCCACTGTGTCACAGTGAAGGTCTGTTTTCAGACATGGCTATCACTGCCTTGTAAACGTATAGCTTAGTAAAGTCTCTCACTCTCCTCCCTCCCCCATTTTATACTGCCAATGCCACAGAGCTCATGTAAAACCTTTGCCTCCTAAGAAAGGCAGGCATGTCAGTCAGAGCACTTGCAGGTGAGCAGACATAAACAAATGGCACTTCTTTTCTGCCTGTGGTTATGGGGGTTTGAGAATGACTGAAAGATGGAAAAAACAGGGATAATCTCAGCTTTCATTAGACTTCCAGTTGAGAAAACCTGGCCACAGACTGCCAGCAACCAAACATCATGACAGTGGCTACCTTGCTGACATGGAGGGGGAAAGAACAAAATGTGTTTAGAAAGGTCCCTCTTCTGCAATGTTTTCTCTCAGTCAGGGTTTCTATCAAATTCAGGCTGTACTCAGATCATTTGGAGAAGTATCCAGAAAAGGATGTAGCCTTTATGAATTTGTTTAAATTCATTTTCAACGTTATGCTTTTAAACTTGACAATACTCTGCAACAGTCCTTTTCTGGTATTTAAGTGAGCATGATGCGCAAAGCTATTTTTATTTCTTTTAAACATATTTACTAACTGGCCACAGTCAACAGTTGTGACAGTAGAAATGCCATCATAGAATGGTCTCAGCCACCTGTGAGGCTTTGAAAAGAAAAACAGATTTTATCTATTGGTCTTAAACAAACACATCAAGACTCCAGGATTTTCCAATCCATCTGGAACAATTGGAAATAGTCAACAAGAATGTACATTTGAATCTGGCCCTGGGGACAAAGGGAAACCTTTCAGTAAGTTTTAAGTTCAGACTAAAATTCCCCCTTCAATGTAATAGATGGTTGTGTCCTCAAGTTCAAAGTGAATCTATCCACCATATCAGCCATGCCAATAAAACTACTGACTTTGGTCCCGAATTCCTTTAGATCCTATTCAGTATTTCATTAACACTTGTAGGTTTAGTTGTTTTGTAGCAGTTTCACTTCTACCGAAGGTGACAATGCATCTCAGATGCAGGGTCGTGCCTGCAGAACAGAGTGCCACATGTCCTCAGCAGTGTTAACTTGCTGCAGTGGTGGTGGGGCAGCCAACAGGGACCAGAAGGAGATGATGTCTGAGGATATGGCTTCTCAGGCAGCAGCTTCCTACACTGAGTCAGTTGGCAGGATGGCAATAGTTTCCACATTCCCTCACAGTTCAGGTCACCACGAACCCCAAGCATGGTGTATTGTCAAACACTGCAGTTGCCAGGTCTCCTTGGCCCTGAAGGGCACCTGTACACATGCCATGTTTTTACACAGCACTGGCACCTTCTCATATTCCTTAAATAATATGGTACCACGTGCACCAATAAAACATGTCCTGTCTCTCTCACACAGTCTCAGTCAGTTACTATAACCACCAAACCCAAAGTTAGTTTAGCTTTTGTAATATTGGCCCAGGATAATATGAATCACTCATTCATCTCCCCACTCCAACAGGCAATTCTTTCATGCTTCCTTACGCTCCCAGCCCAGCCCCACCACAGCACTGCTCTTGCATTCTCTATAGCCCAAGAAATGTCCACAAGGCAGTGGAGACAAAGTGCTGTGTCGTATTTATTTGGTGTGCTACCAGTGCATCTCAAAATGTGCCCTTATTTGACCCATCACAAGCTCATTTTATGCAAAAATGACATACCTGATTTCTTTTGACATATCTTTTGCCTTGGATTACATCAGTGATAGTGTGTCCCCAGCAATTTTTTCTGTACTTACTGTTGGGAAATGCTGAGAAACGGAGGCTTGACAATCCAATATGAATTTACCACAAGCTTCGGTTTATTGATTTACAGCATACAATTTTATAGTGTAGTTAACTAACTCATGCATATTCTGTAATCATACAATACTATTGGTTATATACTTCCATGCCCTAAGTTTGGCTACTTGCCTTAACATGTATCTATGTTTACCTATAGTGCCTGATTTCTGCATATTTGTTACCAATTAACACATTCTAGACGGCCCCCACGATCTCCATGTTGAAGGAAAGTCATGGTGACCTCGATCGCTGATTGGACGCAGGTCTCTAATTAATAGTTGGCTGAATATGGCTATTGTTAAGAAGTGGCTTGTTAAGTAGCAATCTATCTACATCGGTGTGTCCCTTCTCTAGAAGCCAGCTTTCCACAGGGAAAGACAAAAATATTAGGTCAGTAAAAGACCTGTTTATGTGTCCATGGACCAGAGTGTGGCCCTTGCAGAAAAATTCAGATGGATTTTGGATTACTAATTTGGGTGTGGGAAGCATTTTAGCCTTATTAGTAAAATGCTTGGGCTGAGCACATTAGCCCTAATTACAGGAGCAGTTATATTAGACCAGTGAGAGTTGTATACTTATGCAGTTAAATTGCTTTGGTGTTTATCTCCAGTATCTCTTCATAAACCTTGTTGTGTCTTTTAATGAGAAAATGCAAGTTAGAAAAGTGACCAGCAATTTTTTCAAGGTAAAGATAAGATCGGAGCTTGATAAATGAGTAATGAGACTGACTATAACCTCTTTTCTCAACCAAGTGGCTTAAAAAGTGAAAACAATCTATAAAATCTTGGAAATCCTCTAAAAATATCTTCACTTAGTTTCTTCCAAGGCAGCATTAGGGGAAATATTATTTTAAGAATAAGAAACAAAAGTAATTTTTTTTTACAAATTTGCTGAAGAGGTTTCAATATGTTTAAAGCCCCCACTAGCTACCTAGGATAGACCAGAGCTAGTGAAAACACACAGATATCGCTTAAGTGCACTTCCAGAAGCAGCAGCTTACTCTTCTTTGTAATGCTACTGAGGAATAAAAGTAATTTTTTTTCTCCTAACAGTGAGTGGGAAATTACAATAGAGAAGTTTTGTGATTTATCCAAGCCTGGGGAACGTGGGGGGCATCCCCAGTCCTGTGTCCTGCCATCCCTTGCCCCAGGCATTAAAAGCCAGTACAATTAGCGCTCCCCAGTGAGTGTCTCGCCGGCAGAGCCCGGAGAGGAGGTGGCTGTCACAAACACTGGGAAGCAGGAGAGCCGCCTCTCTGGACACGTTTCCCGCTCTTACAGGGAAACGTGCAGGTCGCCACTGCATTTGCAAAGCCTCCTCCTTGCTATGTGCAGTCTCTGTCTCCTGTGTGCCACTTCCCAGCAGGGGAAGAGCTGGAGGAACCGGACTGAGAGGAGCAGCATCTTCCCTGGCAAGGAGAGCAGCCTGGTGTCAGTAATTCCGTGTGGATTCAGCGTCCCCTGGGATGTCACCGGACATGCAGTGAAGCATGCTGGGACACAGAGCCCTGACCCACGGCATCTGTAGGAAAGGGAGGGCAGGAGCCACTCACCAGCAGGAGAGCAAAGCAAGAGCACACACCACCCAAGAAAAGGCGAGCAGGGAGAGCATCTGTAGCATCACTGAAGCATGGATCTTCTGAAGCATCTTCGGAAGCATCTCCGGGGGGCTGAGGGTGCTACGGTCCTTGCACACCGCTGTGGGAGTGTCCCCGGCGGTGTGGAGTCTTTTGTCACACAATGCACCAGCCTTGGTGGGATGCAGTGGGATGAACACAACACCCCTGGCAGGAAAGCTGAGCACGCTCTTGGAGACCTGGCCACTGGCAGGACTTATTTGCCCCACTCCATGTCTGCACTCAGATTCCTGGGCTCTTGAAGGGCTGATCTCTAATACTGCGGGTTCCTTGTAAATAGGGCTCGTGTGTGGCTGGAGCTGGAAATTATAACCTCTGTCCCCCACCAAAGTTTTATGAACAAGCCAAAGGTGATGCATAGGGCTGGAGTGCTCTGACAGGGCTGGGGGAAGCAAGACAGGAGTCTGCATCTCCCCGCACACCCTAATCCTACAATGCATTGACAGCAGTCCATTTCCAGGAGCCAGAGTTCAGATGCATGGGACAATGAGTGAGAGGCGGTCACGACGCAGCTGGCAGGAGACGATGTGGATTTTCCCAGCATAAAGCACCTGTCTCGGAGCACCTGTGCTCTGCACAGCAGGCCCTGCTCAAGGCGGGGTCAGGTGCGCAGGAATTGCCACCATCAGGCCTCTCCCCGAGAAACTCGGCCTCACCCCGGGCTCAGCAAGAGCGGGGAGATTTCCTCCCAGCCGCCTCCAGCGTGGGCAGGGACGCTGCTATCGCTGACCGTGTAGCAGGACATTATTCCATGTGCTAGCATGAAAACACTACCGCACCGAGAGCAGCAGAGCAGGGAGGTCAGCCCTGCCACCCTCCCCGCTCGAGGTGCCGCCGTTCACGATTATCCCTCCCGAAATGGCTGGCAGGGCTCTGTGCGGAGGTCGGGGGGTTCCAGTCGGCGCTGAGGGGGCGGCGAGCAGCTTCAACACGCAGCTCCGCTCTCGTCACCCCAAATTGCTCTGACAAGTGTCCCGGCTTTCCTATTGCCAGTCCCCGCAGGGACCCTCCCCAGGCGCCACAGCGCGGACCCGCTGGTGCCACGGGCGGGCGGGGTAGCGGCACCCGCGCCCCCGGTGCCTTCCCGGTAGGGTGAGGGGGAGAGGGGCGGGGGACGGGCGACGCCCCTCGGGAGAGGGTCCGCGGGCGCTCGGAGCCACTGCGGCCGTGGGTGGGCGTCCCCCGTCCCCCCTCGAGAGGTTGTGCCGCTCGGAGACGGCGTGAAGCAGGATCGCGGTGGGGAGGAAACCCGAGTTTGCGGCGCCGCCGCCGCCGGTGCGCGGGGGCAAGAGCGAGAGCGAGCGGCGGCGGCACCTCCAGCACACCGGCTCCGCCGGGCCGCCCCTCCGCAGCCCCCGGCCGCCCACCCACCCGCCGTCCCGCCGCAGCCCCGAGCGCTGCCGGCGGGGTCGGGTCGGGTAGGTGGGAGCGGCGGGGGCGGGCGGCAGCCGCGGGGGTCGTCGCCATGACGAGCGGGCGAGCCGCCGCCTCCCGCCGCTGAGCGGGGCGGCCGCTGTCCCTTCAGCACCGCGCGGCCGGCGGGGCCACCCTGCCCTGTCCTGCCCTGTCCTGTCCTGCCCGGCCCGGCCCGGCACCGGCATATCCCCGGCACCGGCACATCCCCGGCGCCGGCATCCGCCGGCACCGGCACCCCTCCGGTACCCCGCCGGCACCCGCATCCCCCCGGCACCAGCACCCCACCGGCACCGGCACCCCTGGCACCGGCACCCCTGGCACCCCGGGCAGCGAGGCGAGCCCCGGCGGCCCCGCGGGCGGCGGCGATGGCGGGCGGGGTTCGGGGGCAGCAGGGCGCGCCGGCGGGGGGCTGCGGCCGCTGAGGCAGCAGGTAGGGCGGGCGCGGAGCGCGGCGGAGCCGGGCGGGGCGGGTTCCCCGCGGCCGGGGGGGCAGCGGCACCGCGGGTCAGAGCGGGGCTCCGGCCCCGGAGGCGCGGCGTGGGACGGGAGCCCGGGCGGCGGCGGCCAGCGGGGCTCCTGGTGTGGCTGGCCGGGAGCGGCGGGAGGCAATGAAGGGTCCGCGCGGCCCCGGTGGCACAAAGGCTGCGACAGCCGCAGCCCAGGTGAAGGGCGAGGGGAGGGACAGGAGCCTGCGGCGGGAACAAAGGAGCCTCCCTCAAGGTCTTCAGTGGGAGGTGGGAGAAAACAAAAGGGGAAAAGGGGGCGAAACGGGGGCAGAGGGAGAGAAAGGGAGGGAAAGAGAGTGAGCAGGGAGAAACGGGAGAAAAAGGGGGAAATAGAGGAGAGAGAAAGGAGAAGGAAAGAGAGGAGAGAGAAAGGAGAGAAGGAAAGAAAGCAAGAAAGAGGAGAGAATGAAAAGGAAGGAAGGAAGGAAGGAAGGAAGGAAGGAAGGAAGGAGTAAGCATCAATAGGTGAATATGTTGTAGATTTGCTCATTCTGCCGACTTTCTGTGTAATTGTATCCTAGGTTTTCATTCCCTACACACCTTTGGAAGGAGCTCACTATGACAGGGCAGAGTCTGAGGACTTTATCTGAAGCAAATTTTGAAGACAATGAGATCAGCATCAACGTTGGAGGCTTTAAGAAAAAGATGAGATCCAACACATTATTAAGGTTCCCCGAGACCAGGCTGGGCAAATTGCTGAGCTGCCACTCAAAGGAGTCGATACTGGAGCTCTGTGATGACTATGATGACACCAAGAATGAGTTTTATTTTGACAGGAACCCCGAGCTCTTTCCTTATGTTCTACATTTTTATAACACTGGCAAGCTCCACGTGATGGGTGAACTCTGCGTGTTTTCTTTCAGCCAGGAGATTGAATACTGGGGAATCAATGAATTCTTTATAGACTCCTGCTGCAGTTATAGCTACCATGGGAGGAAAATGGAGCCAGACCAAGAGAAATGGGAGGAACAAAGTGACCAGGAAAGCACCACATCTTCTTTCGATGAGATTTTGGCATTCTACAATGATGCCTCTAAATTTGACAAACAGCCCTTTGGAAACATCAGGAGGCAGCTCTGGCTTGCTTTGGATAACCCTGGGTACTCAGTTTTAAGCCGCATCTTCAGTGTCCTTTCAATAGTGGTGGTGCTGGGCTCCATTGTGACCATGTGCCTGAACAGCCTCCCTGACTTTCAGATTGTTGACAGCAATGGGAACCCCGAGGAAGACCCTCGCTTTGAAATCGTGGAACATTTTGGTATTGCATGGTTCACTTTTGAACTGGTGGCAAGATTTGCTGTAGCTCCTGACTTTTTAAAATTTTTCAAGCATGCCCTGAATTTGATTGACCTAATGTCTATCCTTCCATTTTATATTACATTAATTGTCAACTTGGTGGTGGAAAGTAGCCCAACTTTAGCAAATTTGGGCAGAGTTGCTCAAGTCCTGAGACTCATGAGGATCTTCCGCATATTAAAGCTTGCCAGACACTCCACAGGTCTCAGGTCTCTTGGAGCCACTCTGAAGTATAGCTACAGAGAGGTGGGGCTTCTTTTACTTTACCTCTCTGTTGGCATCTCCATTTTCTCAGTAGTGGCTTACACCATTGAGAAAGAAGAGAATGAGGGGTTAGCCACCATCCCTGCTTGTTGGTGGTGGGCTACTGTTAGCATGACCACCGTTGGCTACGGGGATGTGGTGCCAGGGAGCACTGCTGGCAAGTTGACGGCATCTGCATGCATCCTAGCTGGTATCCTAGTGGTAGTGCTTCCCATCACACTCATCTTTAATAAATTCTCCCACTTCTATAGGCGTCAGAAGCAGTTAGAGAGTGCCATGAGAAGCTGTGATTTTGGTGATGGCATGAAAGAAGTTCCATCTGTCAACTTAAGGGACTACTATGCTTATAAAGTTAAATCCCTTATGGCCAGTCTGACCAATATGAGCAGGAGTACCCCCAGTGAGCTGAGCCTGAATGATTCACTGCATTAGTGTACAAGTCTGACAGCAGTTTGCATGAGAGCTATCAAGAGCTATGTTTATAAATGTTTGTCTTTTTTTTTTTCCTGGAGGATAGTGTTGCTGACACTGCACTTTGCACTTGAGAAACTAAAGACATTTCTATTACAAGTTAACAGTTTGCACATTTTCATCCTGTTGCATAAGGGTACTAAATGCTGACTTTTCCATATAAATGTTACCACTTCCATCACATTAGTGCTAGTGGTATAGCGATGATCTGTTACTTTGTGCATTTTCTCATCTGAGCAGAGAAATGAATGTACCCAAGTGGAATAAAAATTCTCATCTGTGACATGAGTAATGAAAAAATCACCTTTCACCTATACCAGTATCTCTACTAGTATAGGACTTCCCATGCATTTTACAACAGTTTAAAACAGCCACCTGTGAGTCACTGATACAGGAACACTTCTACCCATATTGCTGACCAGCAATTCTGATCATCACTTGTCTGAAAACACATCTAAGTTTGCTCACTCTTGAGTATGTGTGTTAAAATCTGGGAGTTCTTGTTCTGAAATGTTACGTGTAATAATATTTTTCAGAATCTCCTAAGCATAGACCTTCATCTGCTGCCAGTACTAGGTCAATACTGAGCCCTCTGAAGAAGGCCACCCCTCATTTTCAGATAGCTACATATTCAAAGACTATATTTTCACAAGTGACTCTAGTATGGAAGCCTATACAGACCTCTCAGGATGCCATTTCCAGAAGGGATCTGCTCACAGCTCAGTCCCAGTGAAGCAGCAGCTGTGTTGTATCAGTCCATCAAAATGGTTTTGAGATTAGACACGTGAACATGTGGGCTTTCAACAATTAAAAGCTCCAATGAAAAACTTGGATTTGTTTAATGAAGTGAAATATTCCCACATGAACAGTATAGGCAGCATTTTAGGAACTGACATTCATATACTGCAAAAAGACTAATTTTAAAGATGCCATATGTGATGCTGAGATATAAAATCTAATTTTATCAGTAAAACTTGAAAGCAGGTGTTGATGACAGACAATTCCATTAAAATTTCTGCCAAGGAAACTCTAAGCAAAAAAACATTTTCCCTCAGAAAAAACCCCACAATTTACAGCTAAGGGAGAGTATAAGGGCCTAAGAAGGGAACAGATAAAGAAAAAGAGCCTAATACTGCACTATCTGTGGGTAGATCCTCCTACCTACTTCTGTGATGTAGTCAATTTAAATCCTTTCAAGGGCTGGCATGTACTTGTTTAAAAAAAAACACCATGAGAGAACAGATCATCTGGGATTTCAGGAGTAATAATGAATCTGCATAAAGTTGGTTTTTTTGAGTGCGCAGTCTCCTCCCTTACACAATTGTACAGAGATCAAGCACTTGTACTCAACAGGCAGAAGCCACTGCTTCCCTCTTTTTACTTCTTGGGATCTGTGCTAGAAAACAAACTACTGGCACTCAGTGGGCAGAACAGCATTTCTCTTCAGATCCTACTGCTTTTCCATCCCTTTCATTACATACAACGTTCCAATGAATTTTTGTGTTAGTGTTATTTGTGAAGACTAGAGAGGCACAGAAGTTAAATTCAAGCTAGTTAGGAGAGAAATTAAAATACTAAAGCTAAAATTGGGTTTTTTTTTTGGAAGACTGTGTTTTTGTACCATGACAAACAGTGGCGCAACCAGCAAAATAAAGCAAATATGGTACAAATAGGTAATCGCCACATTAAGGCTATTAGAGGTTGCAGATTGGTCTGGATCTTTTGATGCTGTATCAGCTCTGCCTAAAAACCAGAAAGCTGAGCACCCAGGATCAGGTTTCTGTTTGCCCAGTGATCTACGACAGAATACACAGTATGAAACAACTTACCCCCCTCCCCATTCCCATTGAACACTCTCCCCTCACATCAGTTAGTAGCTGATTTAGGCCATGAAGTGTGAGGGAAAAGGGTTCTTTCCAGCCTTACCAATTTTCAACATAGCCTGCACAAGTTACAAGTCAATTGGCAAGCTGTTGCTTGCCGTCCCTGAAATTCAAAGCGCGATATATGTGGTCCTGAACATAGACCTAGATAACCTGAATTTGGTGTCCAAACTTGAAACATTTTGCTAAGGTTTAAACTTCTGGATAGGGCTGGTTCAATTTCATTTATGCTGAGTTGCAGGCAAAATTCAATAATCCTGTCCCTGATTCATACTGCATTTGTATAAACTATCACCACCCAGAAAAAGCCACCCAACACACGGACCAGTGTGAGGTCACCTGCTGAACTGAAATACCAAGAAAGAAACAAGGGAAGGAAGAGGTGGGCATGTGCAGCACATACACTCTGGTCAGGTTACATGCTGCAAGGGTACCAAATTCTATCACTGATGCAAAGGACACTGCAAGCTCTTACCAGGTCTGTTGGTTGGGAGCTTTCAGAGAACTCAGCTCCAAGGAGTGGTTTTACCTCAGTTTCGTAAGCAGTAGATTCACAGAGCTGAAAACAGGGACTTTCAGGGCAGTTACTTGGTGAGACCTGTAGACTTGCCAAAGAGCCACAAATTCCCTCAGCTGTTGCTAGTTTAACATTGCAAAGGTTGGATTTAACTTTGCAACACCTCATTTCAATAACCTATAGCTTATCCTATGTTATAGGTTTATTATTATTTGTAGGACTGATGCTCTGTAATTTCTGCAAATATTGAATGGAACATGTCCAAATTGCATTTTACTAAAGAAAATGAAATACCCAAAGGAATTCCAACTTTTATTGTACTGGTTGAAAGGAATTTCCATTATTGCATTTTTATAGAAGTGCTTTGGATCAAAGGCACTAAATAAAGTACTGAAATTTAAGATGTTCTTATTATCATGACAATTACTTTACACAGTGCACAGGAATTCCTTTCATAAACTTAACTAACTCCATGTTAAAAGTAGTCACATTTTTGCTCCCCCTCCTCCTGAAGACCATTCCAGAGTTGTGCTGCTCTCTAAGGCTTGCACAGCTTTTAGCATAATTTTATTAATGGCTGTTTTATACCAGATTTTTGTCTTTTGCCAACACTCTTCTTTAGCTTAAATATTTCATTTTCCTCTTAGTGTATTTATAGACAGCAACCATATGGCCTTACATACGTATTTTCACAGGTTTATACCTCTCAAGCTTCCTTTTAGTTTTCTTTTTGCAAGTCCTGTTCCCCTGACCATGCTAGGGGATGTAGCCTTTTTCTGCTTTATTTCTGCTTAAATTTATTGTGTTTGAGAATTGGACAGTATTGTACAGCAGTTTTAATATTTGCTTATGACTAACAAAATTTTTCACTGAGCAGAATCACAATTTAATGATTTAAGTAATGTTGCTGTCTCAGCTCCCCCAAAATACCTAGGTAAGGAAGAATAAGGCACACCTTTCCCACCATTTTATGAAGTAATGTCTGTTCTAGGGATCAGTGCAGTAAAGGCTGAGAAAACTTACCTCTCTTTAAATAAAAGCTACAGGAAAATGTTTACATTACACTTCGATGAAAAAATGCAATCTCTCCAAAGCCTCACAGGGGAGAAGAAGCAGTGCATTTTTTGCATAGTCAGCACTTTTGAAGACTTCTTCCCTCACTGTTGTGTGAGAGCAGGGTATCTGCACTTCCATAAACCAGTGGGTCAGAACTGAAGGATAAGAGGACTAACTGGCTACTTTCTCCAGTGTTGGAAACTTGAACATTTCTATGGTCAGAAATCTCCTTACTATGGATATGCAGTTTACTGAAGAACATTGCATCGGCCTGTGCTCCTCCTGCCAGTGACAGTCACCTTCCTGGCATCAGGGAAAATGCTGTGCCTACTCCCTTTCATCTGAGATCTTTGTATTGTTTAAGTGAGAATTGTGGTAATATTTCGAATGAGGTAACTTAATTTATTGCCAAGAATAAACTGTTAGAGAATTTGGATTTCTAGTACAAATCTAGGCTATTATGAGAGCTGGAGATGCCCTTGAGAAGCAATATGTTACATTATGTTCCTGAGATGTAAAATCTATATATAGATTGTGATTAAGCTTTTTATGTATGTTCAGATTCTGTATTATTGCCTGGTTTATTACTCACTTACTTTCATCAGTTGCTAATTCTCTTTCCCTGCAGACTTTCCATTTTGAAAAAAGACTGGTTTTTCCTCACATGTTATAGAGCATGAGCCACTTCACGTTGCAAACTTAAAAACAAAGAACTTTGCATTTAGCTTTCCAAATTTAATACCTCCAGTATTTGTACATTTTTGTATAGAACTTTACAACACTGCAGGGAACTACTGTATCTGGTGCTCTTTGTACTATTTCTTGTCCAGTACTGTGTAATGCACTCAAGAACTCAGTTTTGTGCCACAAAATGGAAATTAAATGCATAAAAAAATGGTATTTCACCAGGGATCTAGAACTGATTTAAGTTTCAGCATATTCTGAATATATATTATAATCAAAGAGAAGCCTGGGCCTCATTGTGAAGATAAATTTCTTTTAAACATGCACATCAGGATAGATTTCTATTCTTAGAAATGCTCTTAATTGGTGATTGTGCTGGGGAACCCACATTTTTCAGTTGAACAAACAGTACCAGCTTCTTGTTCTCTACCTAACAGATTAGGGACTAAGCAACATACCACCAGCACTTGCAGGCACTAAATCAACTTGACACAACCTTTCATCTCTTCCAAAATAACCCCATCCCTAGAGGCCCCAGCTGTGCACATATAAGCAGCAGAAAGCCCCTGGAGTAACTGCTCCTGCTGTGCTAGCTCTCCATTTCCTCTCACAATACTCCTGACTTTAAACTACCTTTGATGGTACTTTCAAACAACATTCAACCCAAGTCACCACTCATATCCCTTGGTGAGGTGTTGTGCCAGAACTATTCTTTTCTCATCATGTTATTCTTATTTTCTTTTCCAATTTATGCACCTGGCTCCTCATTAAGTTACACCAGAAATTAATTTTATCTCCTGTAACTAATTTTCAAGTTGCACACTATTCAGACAGGGTAGAAGAATGTTCCCATCTGATTTCTGAAGCATTTTTTTACTGATTCTGCCTTTCTCCTTAAAAAGAAAAAAAAAAAATATTATACTTCTCATCTGAGAATAATTTACAGGGTTAAAAATAGAGCAATGGGTAATACGTTATTCAAAGCAACAGTTCTACAGAGTAATCATTGAAGCTGCTAAGAAACATCACCCTCATTAAAGATTGTAGATCTCTTCACCTCTCATATATAAAATTATGGGTTGTCAAGCGGAGGAAGCAACCTCCAAACAGTCTAGAAAGCGTTTCCTGAGATCACATGACACTGCTGGCAAAGGTCTGGCTCCGGAATTTATTTGCCCTGCTAGAAAAGAGGATGGAGAA
Source organism: Lichenostomus cassidix (assembly GCF_008360975.1). Classification (NCBI taxonomy): domain Eukaryota; kingdom Metazoa; phylum Chordata; class Aves; order Passeriformes; family Meliphagidae; genus Lichenostomus; species Lichenostomus cassidix. The sequence continues at coordinate 129,983,680 of NC_139482.1, forward strand.
TCATCTCACAGGTGCTGGGACTCACACTGACCTCCCCTTGCAGAAATTTGTTTGCCTGACATCGCCTCACCCTTTACACACAACCCTAAATCATATAAGTCCTCACTTGGATAAACACATTGATCTGCCATAAGAGGCAGTGGCACAAATCCAGCATTTCAGCTTCACAGAAGTGCAAAGAAACATCAGCACCTCCTACTCTTTCTTTTTTTTTTTTTTTTGTTTTTCAGGGTACCAATGGGTTTTGGCTTCTCACAAATCCCTGTTCCGATATAAACAGGGCTAAGTTTTTCAGGAATTGGTCAAAGTCTGCTATAAATCTGACAATTTCTTCTATACATCTAAAGCAGCCTAAGAGAGCTGCCCACTTTCAGATGCACAGTCCAACATGCCCTTGTTGTCGCCCAATGTGCAGGTGTTCCGTGTGGTGCAAAAGTCTGTGCAGCTCTGAGCAGACTATTCCACTGATTACACTACTGACTGTCAAAGAAAACTCTTAATCTTACTTGGAAGATGAGTGGTACTCACACAGCATCACAGTTTGCCTGCCAGCAGCTGCTGTGCTGCCCATCTCAAGTCTTGTACTTCCTGCTTCACCCTCTCTATCTATTTGCCATATCCTGATGTGGCTATTCCTGCAGCCTCCGTGACATATGAGGAACTGTGATGTGGTGGGGTTGTAACACAGCAAAATGAGGGTTTGGAGTTCCTGACTTAGGAACATCAATCCCACCAAATTTCAGTGGAAATTATCGTTTAAAATTATTATGCTGTTTTTGAAATTTGTGTTCTGTCCCATTCTAGGAAGTGTTCTGAATAGTGACACCCTACTACAGCCCCTTTAAGGACCATCTATTTAATTACCAGGTACATTGTAATTCATTTCTATTGCATCAGTGCCCAGGTATATCAGACCATGGGCTAGCACCTCCCTATGTTAGGTTTTCCAAGTATGGCAAAAGATAACATGTCAAAATTGTGGTTTACTAGAAAATCCATTCTCTATGTTGTCTCTTCTTTCCATACCAAGGCACACCTTCCTACTGTCAGTGTTAGCATGATCATTTCTTCACACTTTTGATCCCTTCCTACTAAAGGAAGAAGCCTTGGATGTATTCTTCTTAGGTAAAAAGCATTCTCTGTGGGAGCACACACTAAAGAAACCAGGAAGAGGCTGATGCCACTTGCAAGCACCTTCCAGTAGAGTGGGTTTATCCCCATCCTACTCCCCCTTATGCATCTCCCCCTCTCTTGCACAGCCAGCAGAGAGCCAAGGCAGCCCATAATGGGGACATCGCAACTGGCCACCGATGGCATGCAGCTCCTTCTCCAATCCTTTTTTACCCTGGCAAGTGAACTACCACATTGGACAATTGATTTTTGCATGTGGCATCTCAGCTGCTTTATAAATATAGGGAAATTTTGCTTATGCTTTTGATGGCAAAAATGTTAGGGCCTTCCTTAGACGTTGGTGAGGGCAGCCCCACTCCTGGCTCTCACATTCCCCAAACTGGAACTGTACTGGTGCTCTCCCCAGGGCTACCAGGGCAATGCTGGAGAGCACAAAAGACTCTGCTTCCTGTGAGTAGTTACACAACACTGGCCCATCCACCAGCATACAAAAATACAAATACACTTCTTCACTCTTGGCAGGAGCCCCAGAGCACCAAAACAATTTCACATGCTGGGAAAGGAAAGGAGGTGGCAGGTGTTTCTGGGTGTATTTGATTTCCTCAGGAATCCCTTTAGATTCAGAGAAAGGTCAGTCTAGACATACCAGGAATATAGAAGAAAAAGGCTTTGATAGACAGTAAATTATTCCTGAAACTGAGAAAGTAGTATTAAAAATGCAAAGTGCATCTTCTTATCTTGCTAGAGAAGGTAAGAAAAAAGCCACAGGGAATGAAAGGAATGAAAGGTTAGTCTACTTGAGTTCTGGGCTTTTAAAATAAAGCATGAATCTAATGCAGCCCAGAAAAGAAGAATAAACCTGAATGGAAAACAAAGTTGCAGCTGAACAGTGTTTCAATTCTTTCCTTGCAAAGCGCACAGGACAGCCATGTCTTGAATGGGTTCATTGAGAGGTCTGGACCAAAAATCAGAGACCAGCTTCCAAAAATTTAGATTTCCACATTTCTAAACACAGCCAGGGGTGTTAGACATACCCTCCCCTCACCTGGGTCAGCAGCATGGCACTCCAAACATGAGGTTGGCAGCCTCACAATATTTTGGGGAAGTAAGGCCAGACAGCTTCTGTCACTTGCTGTGATGAGGGAACACAGCAGTTGTTTGGCTCTGCAGCACAGTGCCCACTCAGCCCTCTGCAGCCTCATTTCCACTGGTCAGGACAGAAGCAGGAAGATGGCTCAGAAATGGAGTAGTAATCTCTTCTAAAAATGTCTGAACAGTTGTTCCTTGCTCTAGAGCAAAGAGATGAACTGAACAGTTCACATTAGTCAAACACCATGCAAATAAGACTTTCTCCTAATTTAGCTGCAAGATAGGACCAAACTGTTGAGCTTTTTGTGGAGGCAGTGACTGAAGACAAGTGCTATGAGATGTATAAACTTCTGTCATTTGATGGGTTGAATAAATCAATGCTAACTACACTTAAAAGGTTTCCAAATTATACTTACTCTTGGAATAAATTTGCATTAATTGTTGGGATGCAGGGCTACTGTATTGCTGGTCCTATAATCCCAGAGATCCTAAATTCCATATTTATTTTAATAATTATATATTTGGGGACTGTTTAAACATCTGGTTGTCAACAAGTTATAATTACACTAACTAGGAGAAATAGGTTTCTTGGGTTTCTTGAGTCTAATACAGCACTATTGCTATTGATTTTAGCCACATTACATTGTGGAATGTAAACAGCCTCCAAAGTTGATCTATTTTTACAAAAGCTGAGCAATCAGTGGCGGATGTGTTTCCTTAGCAGGAGAGATACCCACATACCTATAGTGGGTTACCAAATTGCTTTTGGTTGTTTTCGAGTTTCTAATGAGATGAGAGACTCTTGGAATGAGTCAGAATAATATTTCAGTTGTATTTATTGAAACACTGAACCAGTACTCACCACATCAGAGAATTCTGTACACTTTCTGAGATAAATTTGATTTGGACTAAGCAATTGTATGCGTATATAAATCAGTGCAGTGCTGAACATTAATATAGCCACCCCATTATTTTCTGAACAGTCTCAAGGCCATTTTCTGTAAAGATCAACTAACAGGAAGAGCAACCCAAAATTTCTTCTGGATTTCAGGAGACTCAGAAAAAGTTATTTTATTAATTGTATTTATAAGTGGAGTGTTTGACTTATTTCTGCATTTCCAATACAAAACACTTTGAAAAATTCTAGTCTTCTTCCATAGTTTCAGCAGGAAAAATTGGTATATGACAAATAAATATGACTTATCTAGAGACCGAAATAACACCTGCACTTTGAAAAGAATCTTATGCTTTTGGATATGGTTGCTATGAAAAATGGTACCTCTGCTTAATCCTTCCTCAAATAATCTCTGACCTCTATAATCTCTGGACTATGACACCTGTTTTCATGTGCAATGAGAGATCAAAAGGACACCTCTTGCTGTTAAGCCTATATACCCCACTGTACTGTAATAAAAATGAAATATCAATTGATGTATCACACAAGAGGCTTAGTGTCATATAAATCAACTCAAAAGCTTTGGTCTCCCTCTTTGATGTATTGGCTGAGAGGCTTTTTTTAACAGCAACCACGCAGGCTTTGGGAGCCCGAGAGGACAGCAAAGCAGCAGAAAGATCTGAATAGGGAAAAAAGAAGTGTTAGAAACATCTGAGGGCCACAGCCATCTTCTCATGCTTCAATCCTTCCAGTGACACTGAGGGAATGACAGGATGAGTGGGGGAGGTGGGCTGCTTGTCTCTGGGCACACCTGTATGCAGTAAAAGGACAGCTAAAGAATTATACTGGGCAGCTCCAAATACTGTCCAGAGGGGACAAACAGGACCAGGAGGGCTGAGTGTTTCTCTGGGAGAAGCTAGGAACAGATACAGCAATATATAATATCTGTCCTCAGAAGAAATATCCACAGGGAGATGAGATCAGGTTTTTAGCAAACGTGGTTTAATTAATTTGACAGAGGAAAATATATCCAGCTACCTTAGCATGTGGCCATGTATATTTACAAATGTTACTTAAGCTGTGACACCTAAACAAAACAATTTTTAAGGTTGCTGGGGTTTGCAGTGCCATGGTAAATACCATTAATGTTCTCCCCCATTGTGAAACAGAAAACCAGTACTTGAGCCCAGAATCAGATTATAGTTTAATTTCTTCCAATGTCTTTCTGCTGACTGGCTCTGGGCAGTTACCTACTTAGAGCCCAGTTTAAACCATCTGAATTTTCTGTGGCCTTTAGAAAGGCCTGTTTGCACTGAACAACTAACATCACCAGGCAAAAACTCTAGCTGTTTGCCTACAGCACATGAAAACTTCCTGCTCCCACCATCACTTCTGGCAAAGCTAAAGCCAGCAGCCACAGTAAGAACTTGGGAGGCTGAGAGGAAGAGTGCTATTGCACTAAGAAATACCCTGGCACAGGGCATGGAAAGTTCATTAGCTGATGCCATTACACAAACTCTTCCACTAATTTCCTAAATGTTTTTGTTCATCAATAAAAAAATAGACATAAGGAACTTTATCCTTCCCAAGGGTTAAATGTGTTTCTCAGACTCCCTGGTCAGTACATGCCTTATTGGGTGCTATGGCCATGCTGCAGTCCTGCCAACAAAGGAAAGTGGCATCAAAAACTGTTTGCCACCACAGCATGGCTTTCTCCCTGAGATAAGAGCTGGCTCCTGCAAGGTCTTCTAGACCACAGGCAATGGCTTGAGCTTAGTGCCACCCTGCTGAGGGATCAACAGCTTCCAGATTCACAGCAAGTCTCTTGGCAAAGCAAGACTCCCTGCTGTGTGTTGGTTCCTCAGGAGCCTCAGTGCCTGCAGCATGGCAGGGCAGGGAGAACAGGAGGACAACAGTGGCTCCCAGCAGGGCACAGCACCTACACGACATGCTGAGTAGGTGTACAGCTCATCCAGCCCTCTCAATAAAACCATCTCCATCCATGTCTGCCTGGGGCTGGAGCATGGAAGGTCTCCCCACACAGAGACAAACAGCACCTGCCATCAAAAGTCTCTGTAACCCCAAAAAGGAGTGGAGAAGAAAAGGATGAGAAAACATGCCCACTTCGGTGACTTTGATTGGGTTCTTTTGCCATGTTTATTTACTTGATACTGTTATGGTATATTTCCACTATAAAGTTTAAAAAACTTAAAACTTCTGTCTTTAAAGCAGCAACAGGATAAATAAAGCATGAACATAGGAAACAATAAACATGAATGGGAGAAAATCAGATGGGAAACATCAATACAGAGCAGTAAGTTGTATAGATGACTACCTGATTTGCTTTTGTCAGCCAGCACTTTTTTTCCTCATATCCACAGTTAGTCTCATAAATGGCCTGGCCAGGTGCAGATGCCATATGCTTTTTCTTTTCTCCCCAAAGAAAATTTTAAAAAAATATTTCTTTCTTCCTTTTTCTGTGACAAATACCACTCCGACACAGAAGACTCTCTTAAGGCCTAGTGAAATGAAGCAGGAATCTATCTTGAGGGCTCTGTGTAGCAAACAATGGAAAAAAAGTATAAAGTATCTCTTGGTCTGGACTAACAAGTATTCTGAAAGAGAAATATTTGCTTAGAATCTGAACACCCCATCCTCTCAAAGGAAGGGAAAACAGGACAGCTGAGCCTTCACATCAGTGATCACTGAATAGAAGAGAATAAAAGCTGTTGCTGATATTTGCATATGTCCACTATAGCCACTATAGCCAAAGGACACTTGGTTCAGGAAATGCTCTTAAAATTAATACCCACATTCATTTTCCTGAGCAGGAGGAAGAGAAGAAGGAAAATATGGGGAATTTTCATGGATGCTTTAAAAATCCTAACAAATTAAACCAAATAAAAATGGATGAGAGCACACCATGCAAAAGATAGGCCCTTTTCAGAATGAAGGCACTGAACCAAGACGGGAAATATATTTTGTGCAAAAGTATTTCACAAATGCAACTTAATGACTTCACACTAAGCCATAAATGTAATTTGCCTTTCCCCAAAGAGCTTAAGCTATTACTCCATCTGGCACAACACAATCATGAGAAACAACGAGGGCTACCCAGGACATGTCTTATGCAAGGCTTTCATCGGCAATAGTGGGCACAACACTGCTGCATCACAGCCTGGCATAGAAATACCCCACAGCACATTTCCCAGCCAGCTGCATGACACAGCCTCATGCTGTACCAGGGCAGGTTTTAATTTGGTATTAGGAAAAAATTCTTCACTGAAAAGATTGTCAAGCACTGTAACAGGCTGCCCATGGAAATGGTGGTGTCACTATCCCCAGAGCTATTGAAGAGACATGTGGATGTGGCACTTAGAGACATGGTTAAGTGTGGACTTGGAAGTTCTGGTTAACAGTTGGACTCGATGATCCTAAAGATCTGTTCCAACCTAAGCAGTTTTATGAGTATATAACATCCATCACTGCCTTTGGAAACACAGAAAAAAATGCCACAGTAAACTGCAGTCCTTAGTATTTAAGAATGCAAATAAATAAAGACTTCCTCACATCATGAGGTCTTCTTAATTAGCTTCACATATAAAGGTACACAGTTAAGAAAAAGTAACCCTCATCATACCACACTGATAGAGCCACATGCACACCAGGTGCTTTACAGGAGTTGTAGAATACACATTCTGCTTGGAAGCACCAGTGCCTTTGAGTGGTGAGTGAGGCTATGTCATGTACTTGTGCAGGGATTCACTCACAATGAGCCACATTTATATCTGCAAGTTCAAAGCACTGAATGGAGCAGCAGACTGAGCCACTGTGCACTCTCATCAGAATACACTGTGCAATGCAGACAAGATACTATTTACTGTAAATGAACAGTAAATAATTATGATATCCAATAAATATCAGATTAATTCAGATTAGCAGTAGAATTTTGTCCTTTCAAACATACTGTGGTTCACTAAGGAGCATCAGTTCCTTTCACTAAAATGTATTTGTGGGCAAATTCTTAAGAGAATAATTTAAAAAAATTGGAAAATAAATGGGCAACAGAATTAAATTAGAGGCATTAAATGTATCCACTTTTCCTACTCAAGCCTATCCATTGCCTATTGGTTTTCTAGTGGGATGAGAACAACAAAAGAACAACTCAAACTGCTTATGTCCACTAGTACCTCCAAGTAAATGATGCCCAAGAAAACTGCCAAGATATTTGGGTGACGATCTGCTTTCTCAGGATTAGGCCTTTAGTAACATCAGACTGAAGACAGAGGGACTTCCCCAGAGTACTGAGGAGTCTGGCCTGATCTACTTTCATGTGATACTGAGACTTCCAGTTTTTGCAGCAATGCTGTGATCTGGAAAGATCTTTTCCAGAGCTGACTTTGAGAGACGTGGGTTTCTATGCTTACAGTGCTATGGAAAGGAAACAAAAGCATGAGGGATGACTATGGAAATGAACATTAATGGTTACTATTAAGATAATTTTGCTTCAGTTAGAATGAACAACAAATTGACAATTATACATGAAAAATTAGCTTTTATTAAAAATGTTTAGTAATAAGCAATGATTTTTCAATTTTTTTTTAACTTAATAAACCTAAACATACAAAGTCAGAAGCATACAAGAAATTGCTTGGTTAAAATCTTACTGAAGGTTAACTTGTCAGTAGTTCTATTAGATTTCCTGCAAGGCTTGCTTTTAAAATATCTTATTTATTGTACTATTGGCTTTCCTTTACAGAGATCCTCATCCTCCAGTAGAGATGTGTAGTCATCAACATGGATGATTTGATTCATTTATATAAACAGAAGAAAGAAAAAATAAGTTGCATCCATCTCTCAGTACAAAACCTATTTCTCTAAGTTAATGCTTGCACAGAATTTAGAGCTCCATATGCTGGCTGCTGAAGCCAAAGGCAGCTCATTCATTGACTGCAGTTTGCACAATACTAGAATGGCAACATACTAATTTAATATTAATTCACGAATATATTCTTTGGTCACAAACATCCTGTACCTACGCAGTTTACAGTACATCAAACACTATTTTTCACCCTTCTAAGTAGCTTGCTTTATTTGTTTTATTCCATGCCATTCAGATTTTTCTCCTGCGTGTATATTCCATTCCTGTGTGCATCCATGTGCACAAAGTCTGAGTTGTTTCTATGCAGATACATCAGGATTGGAAAAAAGGATGTTCTTTACCTTCTGATAGCTTTCAGATGTCAGACTGCAACAGCTCTAGTCTAAAACAGCCTTTTATTGGAGTCCCTCAGGATACGCAATTCATCTTTAGGGTACCACAATACTGATGCTTGCAAATAAACAAAATAGGAAATTTGTAATAATTTTATTTCATTGTCTATTACACTGTAAAGCCACATTATTCCAACTCAAAGTTTTATTATTGGTGTGAAAAGTTTAAGATTGAGTAAGGGAAAATCTAGCTCTGAGGATGCAGATAAGAGTGTCTAGACAATGACACTTTGCTTAAAAGGCACACCAAGAAAAGGCAAGCGAGGCTCCTCTCCTGATGGTTTAAATCTGGTTTATATTTTCTCTTACATATATAGATATGCATATATATGTGTGTATATCTACACAAATCTGTGTATGCACACACACCTTTGAGTTTTTGAGAACAGAAAGTTCAAGAAGTAGAAATTATTTTAAATAAATAAGAACCATACTAATATGGGGATGTTGATACTGTTCTTTTTTCCTGCAGTATGATTATAATCTAATGACACAGTGATGTTTATACCATTTTTCACTTTACATCATTTCACTGGATAAATGTGAGGCGTAAGACTACCAGGTGCATTTTATCTTGCCTAAAGTAATTCTTATGGATCTTCTGTGTTCTTGCATTTTCACAAGGAATGGTCATCGCGCTAAGAAATATGAAGAGAGTTGAGGATAAAGATGTTCTAACAATCAAAATTAAGATTTATTTGACGCTAGGGTTTACATGTCAGAGCATGGTGTGCATGCAAACACACAGGGAATGACAGGGACAGCAATGGCTGTATATGGCTCAAACCCAAGGATGGTACCAGCATGGCTGTAGAATGCCAATCCTGTAAGAATTTTTTGTTTCCACTGGCATAAGCTTTGTGACATAATGCATCATTTCCACTGATGATGCACTGTTCCATCTAAATGGTCCACGTGTGTTGACGATGTATGTTAAGAGGTATGAGATGATTACTAACTTCCAGAAAACATTTAACAGAAGATGCCCATACAGTAGTCACCATTAAGAGTTTAACAGCTGAAGGCTGAATGTAAAGATCTTTTCAGCTGTATTGTTTAAAGAAGTATAACTATCACAGTGAAGTTATTTACATAAAAGGTAACAATAGTAAAGATTTCAATAGAGGACACAGTAGATTGTTCAGAGAGTGGATCACATTTTCTGCTAAGTCTGAAATATTTCTCACAATGTTGTAAATTCTACCAATAGATACTCCACAACATAAACCAGACAAGAACTTGTAAAAAGCTATTAAGAGCTTCGTCCTGCATTTCTGATTCCCCAAAATCTACCAACAGAAGATTATAGGAATTTTGAATGTTTAGCAATTGCAGGACAAACCCCTCAGAACACTTTTAAATGTTGGTTCTTTCCTATACTTATTAAATATAAGCATTCAATTTATTTTCTTTGGCTTTTAAATTACTATCCCTTTGTAGCTGTAACATGAAAATAAACAAACCCAGAACACTAATAACTCCCCTCTCCCCTCAAAACAGTGATTATAAAAACCCCAAATGAACCACAAAAACATATCCAGAAAGTGTAGCTGTTACTCTATTATAAAGCTACGGTGCAAAATAGAGGTTTATACTGGTCAGAATTGCAATAGCAATTGGAAGTTTACACTGAAGAACTGACTGTAAGTATTGCTTCTCCTGAATAACAAAAATTAAGACTGATTAGGCACTTGTTTTCTTGTTTAATGACAGCTGACTCAGTGTGCGTACGAATGACAGACATACTCTCTAAAAGAATGTTCTGTAGTGTAACAACTACTCAACTACAACAGTCCCTGATTCAGGAGAGCAGAAAAACATGTGCCTATTACCTACTTTATTCTTAAATCTTACTGCTATGACTGGGCTGATACATGTTCAATTGCTCTCCTGGATCAGGGTACTTGTTGAAATTGAAGTTTTAGAAGATAATACAGTGGTGAGCAGCTTTTCATTATACTGCAAAACCAATTGTATCTAATTTGACTCTGCTCTCCACAATATTATCCTAATACTTCCCAACAGAAAACAGGCATAAAATAAATAGGATAACCAAAGAGTACATAATAAATATGCTACAAAGTGGGAGAAAAATACATTGCAATATAAGGCTCGGTAGTGTTGCACAATCAAGAAATCATTCCAGGTGCTCCAAAACACAATTCCCAATGAACAACACCAAGTTACCACTATACACCTGAAAAAGATTGGGAAGTAACAGATTAAACTTCTATTACATTAAACATTTGAAAATGCAAACAAGTGGTAATGCATTTCGCTGCCTTTGCAGAACACCATATGTATGTTCCTGACTGCTCCAATTGTCACGGCTTGTGAAGGAAAATTTAACAGATTGGATTTTTGAAAACTCTCATAATCGAATTCCTTCTGACTTACAAAGTTACCAGTGTCCACACTGACTCATAGTATTATCTTTGAAAGTAAAACAGACTCAGAAGTTTTGCTGCCTCCGTTTCTTTGCATCCATTGCATCTAGGATAGGTTGCCTCTTTGCAGTGTACCTCTGACGAAGCTCCTCAATTTCTCGTTCCATCATAGGGTCCAAAGCCTTTAATCTCATCTGTAATTCTTCTAAACTCAGATTCTTTAACTGTAAAACAACCAAATACAAAACAATCCCACAAAAAAAAATTAGAAACTGTTTTCAACAAAAATAAAAACCACTGCCTTTCATAAGCCTTTAATTTACAGCTGCAGTGTTTTTACACATTTAGAACGTACATATACATATATATAACTGTTGATGTAGCCAAAAGCTTTAATGTGCTCCACAGTACCTAATTTAGCAGCATATGAAAACAAACACACATAGTACTTTTCATTTAAAAAAAAAACCCTTTACAAACCTTGCAAATAAATACACTGCTGGAGTTCAACTCATTAGGCTGAAAAAAGCATGCCAGAGAATGCAAATATGTATATATATGGACTCATATATAAATTATATTGCATAATCAAATACTTCTTACTGAACTTCTGTCTCTTACAGAAGCCTGAAAAATAGACAGCTGCTGTAAGCAATACTCTGACAGATATTTAGGGCTACTTCCTGTTAAGAATGTAAAGGCACCTGTCTTCCTCTACAGACTGCTGACAGAACCAGTCAAAACAAATTGCCAACAGTGTTTAAGTAATTAATGAAATAATTTCCTGAACTCATGGGGGGTGGGGGAATGTTACCTTTGACCAATTTCTTTTCTTTCCTAAAATATTTTCTCACAACGTTTAACAGTTCATTACATTTTACTCCTTAAAAGTGACTGGTCAGTCATGTAACACATCAATGATTTCACTGCCTTACTGGCTGCTGCCAATAAAGGTTGGAGTCCTGGCAAACACTGGGGAATGTCAGGCACTACTGCTCTACCTGCTGTTGCAGGGAATGATCTGCATTTGAAATGCATTCTTTGTCCAGCCTACATGGTTTTTGCTGATGTAGTTTAGTGCCTTTCTGCATCTCTCTCTTGTCAGAATTGCCAATGTACCAATTATTCTTCACCAGTGTGAAAAATAACAAATTTCAAATAGCACATAAAATTCCCTCTTAGGAAATGGGGATAATCTTTATTTTGTTTGCAAATATTTTAACATTGCAAACAAGCACACTAAGTAATTCATGGTAAAAAAAAATAAATTTTCTGAATCAACTATTAATGAGTCAATACTTTGTTCATGAATCTAGGGCAGGCTTCCATCAACCCAGTCTGATTTGTTTTCCCCACAGAATGAACTGCTACATTTGATCTTTATTTTTATCAGCAATTGAGGCATATAAATTAGCAACATATACTGCTTCATACAGTCCAAACCCCACTGTTATGTCTTCTACTAACAGACCACACTGTACATAGTAAACAAATAACTTAAAAGTCATAATAAAGAGAGAGGGCATATCAGAAATGCATGGCAGAGCATATGGAAAAGATGCACATTTTCATGCAATATCATTTTAACCAAAGGATTCGTAACGAAGAAGAGAATCAAATCCCAGATGTCAAAATACGTTTGAGGACCAAAGATCCTGAGACCTGTATGAGACCTCAAATGTGCCCAGCAATGCTGGTCTCACAGAATCACAGAGTATGTCACGTTGGACAGGACCCACAAGGATCATCAATGTCCACCTCTGGCCCTGCACAGGATAGCCCAGGAGTCACATCATGTCCCTGGGAACATTGTCCAAACAGTTCTTGAACTCTGACAGGCTGGTGCTGTGACCCCTTCCCTGGGGAGCTGTTCCAGTGCCCAGCCCCCCTCTGGGTAAAGAACCTTTTCCTGATATCCAATCTAAACCTTCCCTGACACAACTTCAGGCCATTCCCTTGGATCCTGTCACTGGGCACCATAGAGATCAGTGCCTGCCCCTCCTCTTCCCACCACAAGCAAGTTGTAGACATCTCCCCTCAGTCTCCTCCAGGCTGAACAGACCAAGTGACCTCAGATGTTTTTCAGACCCCTTGCTGCCTTTGGACACGTTGTTTGCCCTCCCTTGGTCTCTTCCCAGGACAAATTACTCTGTTTCTGATGAGGGAAAGAGCTGCCTCCCAAGGAATCAAGTATCATCCAGTTTACTGCACTTCTCCCATCTGACATAGAGAAAAAAGGAGGGGGGAAGGAATTCCTCAGTCACCAAGACTTTTGTAGAAAAAGACCTTTTCATTTGCAGACAAAGAAAATATTAAAAAACTGCACTATTCTATTTAATTTTTAGCCTATTGGTATATGTAAGTGGCACATGATACACTTTTCCATGAAGATATTCTCTTAGAGGAGTTAAGTGTCAGAGATTTTAAGTACAATGGGAAGAGATGACAGCGCTGACTCCACCATTTAACTGATCCCAGCACAGCACAGACTAGAGGAGCAATAAACCCATGTGTGACAGGAATACTGTATTTAGCATGTGTGACAGGAATAATCCATTTGGGGTTCCACAGACCAGCAAATGGACTAAGGTAGGGACTGAATAATCTTGTGCAAGTGTTTTGTAAGAACTGCCAGTGATGAAGTCCTACCCACTCTTGGCCAGTCTGGGCAGCCCCTTATTCTCTCTCATTCATCACTGTAGACATCAGGCTTAAACTGCACAGAATAGAGTCCAACTGATGTAATCACATAATTATTCTGTCCTGAAAAAAAATTTTCTCATAAATTAGCAGAGAAGAATGTGGTGGGTGAGGTTTTTTTTAAATTTCAAAAAAGGTTACAGAGCCAGCAAACAGAATTAATTTTTCTTTAAAGATCACAGACTGGGATGAATACTAAAATATAAAGAAAATTAATTTTTTAAACCAGAAACTAAGAATCTTTCAGAATTACCTCAGACATGTCACCCAGGGGACCCAGATAGCCACAGTACTCATCTATATGAACAGCTGATGCTCAGGACATTTAAAGGAAGGAAGTGGCAGAAGGCAAAAGTGTTAGGAAGGTCTCATCTATCTGACATCAGATGAGAAGACACTTAGCCACCCACAGCTGAATCTGGGATACGTGTATGTGTGTCTGTGCACATATGTGTCTCCTTGGCATATTAAAAAATGTATTCCTTTGACTTCTGCCTGTGCTATAGCTATTACCTCACAAATCATAAAAGCCTGCAAAAATCCAAACTGTGGATTTTTGAATGCAAAGCAAAGCTGAATGCAAAGCAAATATATCAAATTAGATGTGTAGAAATAACTCAAACAAGACATTTAATTACTCCTATGTAATTTATTGCCCTGTATGATAAATATTTTGGTTCAAATTCTTAAAGCAAGAGAGCTCAGCATTCAATTACTTTCAGTTGCAAACAGTTTGCAATTCAAACTGCCATAAATAATTCACCAAATAGCTTGTTGTAGTAACTACTGGGGCTACGGGCATTAATGGGAAGGGAGAGGGGAGCATTCAACACTACAAGCTACAGGAATTCAGAAAGGGTCTAAATTATATTTCAGTAGCTTTAAAAAAGCTGTTAACTGCAACAATTGAATTGTTACAATTACAGTTATAATCAGGATAGCATTTGAGTGACAATAATAAATAGTTCAATTTCTGCCACTCCATGTAATGGATTCAATCATGTCCTTTCAGAGATCAAACACCCACAACAACACAATCAGTGTTGTGGTCTGTCAAAAAAGAGACAGCAATCAGTGTCAGGATGGGCCACCTCCAAGACACAGGTTTTAAGTGAATGGAGTTTCTATTTTCCTTCACTGGGATCCTTTTTTTAACCAGGTAACCACATGGGTTTGGGAAAGCAACTGTCTAAACTCCAACTTATAAAGCCACACACAGGCACAGCCTTTTAGAGTGAGTATGCATACCCAGTTTTCCAGAAGAAAAATTAGGAGTACAAAGAAAAAACTTCTCCTTAAAGGTATATTTGTAAACCTAATCATTAAACAGAGCTACAATGTATAAGGGAAGCAGATTAAACAAGGAAGTCAAACCACCACCAGAGCCAGTTGACACTGAATGATTTCTGTTTGACGCTGATGTATTCTCAAGACACAGTCACACACAAAGAAACCTCACTGAAATTCCCTGCTTTGCTAGAGCAAGGGAAATCAACTTTGCCTATGAAGAGACCAGAAAACAGTCATCCTCATGGGACAAGCTCCCAGTGCTGCAAACTGAGTGCTAGCAGCTCCTGCCTTGACCTTCTCCTCTCCCTGATTCAGGGGGAAATCCTGGTGGAAGGCATCCTTTCAGAAAGGAGCTCCATTGACCCAAGCTTCCACTGGCAGAAGTATCTTTCAGCAGTACCAACCTAAGCTGGGACAAATAGCACAGAAGAAAAGCTTAACTTACCTTCTAACTAAACTACAATTTTCAGTTATAATCTTTGCAAAAGGCAACTCAGCCACACACTTAGGAGACCAGTTAGTCTGGAAAGCTGGTGCACTTTACCGCAAACTTCTAGAAAATGGGACACCAATCATTTAACTCCTCCTTGCCATTTTTCAACTCATCTGTATTAGGGTTAGAGGCTTTTTCAGGAAAGGCCACACGTAGAAGTTAAAAAGGGGCAGAACAGATAAGGAATCATTAGCAAGCCTTTCTTAATGTGACTGTCCTCATTAAGCTGGGATACAGTAAAAATCCAAAAGTTGAGGCAGCTCCAGGCATGAAGTGTTCCAGCTGCCATCAGAGCACAGGTCAGAGCTACAAGCACTCCATAGACAGGCACATTGCCCTTGTTTGAGGGTGGTAGGAACCACTGCTAAGCAGTCTGGGGGTTTAAAATAATCCAGCATGATCACGCAAGGTTTCTTAAATTCAGTGCAAATTAGCATGTCATCAGAAGAGTATTTCCTATTGTAGTGGGTTGACCCTGTCTGGATGCCAGGCACCCACCAAAGCTGCTCTATCACTGCTGCAACTAGACAGGAGAGAGAAAATGAAACAAAGATTCATGAGCTGAGATAAGGTCTGGGACATACCACTCACCAAATTCCATCATGGGCCAAACAGAATTGAATTGAGCTTATTAATTAAATTTACTTACAACAAAATCAGAGCAGGATAACGAGAAGTCAAATGAATCTTAAGAACACTTTCCCTCCACCCCTCCCTCCTTTCCAGCTCTACCTCCTTCCCCCAGTGGCAGAGGGAGACAGGGAATGGAGGTTATGATCAACTCCTCATATGTTGCTTCTGCTGCTGCTTGGGGAGAGAGAGCCCTGCACCAGTGTGGTCCCTCCCAGGGTAGACAGACTTCATAAACTTCCCCAGTGTGAGTCCATCCCACGGGCATCATCCACAAACTGCTGCAATGTGGGTCCCTCTTCCATGGGGTGTAGCCCTTCCAGGACAGGCTGCTCCAGCATGGGTCCACCCCATGATCACAAGTCCTACCAGGAAACCTGCTCCAGCATGGGATCCTCTCTCCACAGGTCTGCAGGTCCCCACCAGGACCCTACTCCAGCACAAGCCTCCCACAGATTCACAGCTCTCTCCCTAGCATCCACCTGTTCCAGTGCGGGTCTTCTCCATGGGCTGCAGATGGATCTCTGCATCCCCATTTATGCCCACACTGCTACCAACACCTGGCCACACAAACCCAATACACCTATGCAGAAAACTCTCTTACTCTGGTCAATACTGGTTTCAGGTGATTGATTTTTTGACATGTCTTCAAACAGTGACACACAAGGAACTCTTTCCTCACAAACTGATGCAGTCACCTCCCAGAACCAAACTTCTGCAAGGGAAGTGCAACAAGTTTTATTTTTTTTGTCTTCTGATCTAACTTCTTGCATCCCATATGGACCAGGTTCATTTGGATCAGTATTTTCAGCAAAGCAAAGAATAATTACTTGCAGTCATTACTACTGTCTGTGGGAGGAGCCACACCGTATCTTACATATTTTGTTTACAACCATTGTCTAACCACACTGATGAAAATTCCGGCCAAAATGGGCACTTGGAAAATAGGTGAGCATTCCTGCCTACAGACCTGAGTTCTGCAGCAATAAGCTCAGAAGAAAGGAGATAAAGTACAATTAAAAATGGACTCTCAGAAGTCATGATGTCAAAGATTATAATGTAAATCCTGACTACCGGCTTCCACCTGCGACCACCACAGGAGTCAGGAGGAAGGACATATATCTAAGATACTTGGTGGTGCTTGTGGTCCATAGACTTAGGTGAGGAGGTTTGGAACTCAATAGCCACACTTGACTTCCAGAAGCACATATCTGTAGCCATCCAAACTTTTCAAGGGGTGGATGCCAAAGTTGTGGTGGATGTAGAACACTATGATATTAATCCATCCTGGACAGCAGAAGAGGTAAATAAAAGTTTTATGCCAATTATGTTTTCAATACAATAAAGTTAGATTTTATTAATTCCGTAATGCAGAAGTTACCATTACAAACCTCCAGTCTATCAAAGCAAATTATGAAATACCACTATTAAGGTAGTGCAACAAAAACAAGCAAATGTATTTTCAGGGTTTAAATTGTTAAGAAAATATATATTGAATCAAAAAACAACCTGTATCAAGTTCTTTGTGTTTACTTGAAAAAACAACTCCTTCCTAGCAACTGCTTAAATGAATCTTACATGCAACATGCCTATTAGGGGCCTTTGATTAAAAAAATATGGATTGTTAATACTATATTCTGAGTCATCTATTTTCCCATCTGCTAGTAATTCCTACAGTATGAATTATCAACAGAATGGCTAACAACAATTATTACATCAATGGCAATTGCAAAATGAGGTTGCCCATAGCACCTTCTAAGATTTAACCAGTGCATGTCTTGGACTGTTTTGTGTGTTAGCGGCCCCAGGTAACAGAAACTTTTCTCTCCAGCTGTTCACTTCCCTCTGCTGAACAGAGTTTTCTCTAGTGGAATGAGCTCCACTGATAGCTTCAAACTGGTTTTTTTAAACTGTTATAAAAAGTTAGACTTGAGTCAGACTCCAAAGGGACAAGGTGGGCCTTTCTGACCAATTTATCTCTACTATGAATTCACATCCGAAATCAGTGAGTCTCACTAGTGAAAAAGTTGTCACACACTTGTGTGCAAGGAAATATTCCACAGCGACTGTTGTCTGTTCAGCTGCTCCCGTGTGGCAACAGGAGGAGAACTTTGCTTAAACAGCAAATCCTGCTGACCCTGAGCAGTGTCAGGTTGAGCTGTCTCAGGCACCCACTGGCCACACACCAGAGCTCTGAATTGCTGCCATACCCACCCCTGCTGTCACTGCAGTGAGCAAATCAGTCACAAGAAAACAAACTCGGGTGGGGAATGGAGTGAGAGCATTTATTTCAGGGTGTCCGAAAAGCAAGTATCCTTGTTCATATGCAAAAAGTTATACAAATATAAAAAGGACCTCATTTACTGTAACCATTTAGAGGAGAGATGGACTGACAACTTAACTTTCAAAAGCCAAAGTTCATTCCACAGGACTACAGTTATCCTAAGCATTTTGGGAGGTAGAATAAGCATGTAAGAGAAAATTAAAGATGAACAAGTTCCTGTAATTTTAAATGTTTTTCTAGGGATATAACAATATATAAATTCTCCATGATTAATCCCTATTTTCACTAGTAGAATTCTCTCTGCTCTAACATTAAAGCTGAACGTAATTTTAGCAACACAAAGCTAAATCTTTGTTACTACTATCAATATTTTTCAGCTCTAGGAGACTTTTCTTAGCTTCATACAAAGTGACATTTCAACAGAAATCACCAGCAGGAACAAAGCAAAGTTTTCTGTAGCATTAGTGCATACTATGATTTGCATGGGGTTTTTCTGAATAGTGTCCAGGACTCTCCTTGGAGCACATTAAATACTGCCAATACTAAAATTCAAAAATCATGAGCTGAGTCCTTTACCTTCATTCAATTACCCTTAAAATTAGATTCCTAAAATAAGATGTTTTTAGGAGAAGTGTCTTTTTATTTTTCCTTTTAATTTCTAAGTCATCAACTAGAATTAAAATATTTCTGCAATTACAAAGGCTAAAAAGCTCAGGGGGAAAAAATCTAATAGTCAAAAACTTTGTTGAGGAATCCTGACTACGGGAACTGAAATCTAAGGAAAAGCACAGCTTATCATGAACAGCAGTGTAAAATTAGCAAAGATGTCAACTTTTGCCTCTTGCAATTTTACCCAGTTCCTGACAAAATAGTAAGGCAGTGTGCACTGATGCTTTATCATATCCCCTAAGAAATGCAAATACAGTTTACATTGGTTTTACCTACCACAGCAGCTGGTGTTCTTGTAGCCATTAGGTATATAGTTTTCACTAAAGCAAATACAGCAACACAGAAGAGTCTGAACATGGGGAAATAAACTGAAGCAATGCATCTCAAAAATCTTGCAGCTAGGATACATCCATTAATAAGTACCTTTGAGATCAAATCTTTAGTATCTCATAGAAAAGTGTAAAAAAAATTAAGTGCACAGAAGAAAAATCCTACAATTCTCTCTTTCCCCTGTAATCTACACAGTGTATATTGTTACACCATACGCTTGGGTCTACTGAAGCATGGCACTTTAATTTGCTATCACTTTCTCTTTAGAATTCCATCATCATCCATCACAGACATTTTAAAAATTACTTTTAGAGTATCACATACAAAAATTCACAGTTTGAAATCCCCTAGAGAAAAATCTTGGTGGCTTTTTATATACTGCGATTTTCTATACCAGGAATCTCAAGCTTAATTGTACAGTTTGTCCTGCAGAATACTATAAATGTTTACTGAAGCTCCCAACAGAGTAAATAAGCTAAAGATTAGGAAAAACACTCCATCTGGATACTCACCATGCTGTTTAAACTTCATTGCAAATACATCCACACAGTGTTGATGGCGAAGTAGCTACTATACCTGATCTAAAAATATGCAGGATTTCCCTCCCAGCCCCTTCTGCTTTTGGAGGGAAAAAAAAACCATGGGAAGAAAAACCAAAATAAAATAACCCCCAAAACATTCTTTCAAATATTACCAAGCAAAGATACAAAGCTTTAAAAGGAAAATGAATTCTTTAGCTAAAGCTCTTAGTGTAGCAAGTAAGTAGCATCAAAAAGTCAGCATTTTACCTTTATTAATCTGTAGCTCTCCAGGGCAAGCGCTTTTAAAATGTCCTTCATACTGAGCTCAGCTATCAGCAGGTATATTACAGTGCCCTTGAATTCACAACATCACATTTCAGCTACTGGAGCTATCATTCACCTACATAAACCCAAGAGTCACCCTCATATCCAGAAGTTTTCTCAAGTTAAGGCACTGCCTCCCTGACATCTGATTCTTGCATGAAAAGTGCATTTAAACATATTCAGAAAATAACAGTATTTTATTTTTGTAAAATTCTATTAATCTACATAGAAATGCAAGCTGTATTAAGAACAAAGATATAAGCTATTAGGGATGAGAAACATTTTAAAAAAGCTATTTAGTTAAGGCACCAAAACATCGTAAAGACAAATTAAAAAAATAAAGATGCTCCTAATTTTGCTAAAGTATTTTGTAAAAGCAAAACTACAGTGAAAAGTAAAGACATAAGTAACTCAAAGTAGAAGACCTGAGGTTAAAAGCCAGCTGTATTAAAATCTAAAAATTCACTGAATACATTATGATATGATTTAAAGCCATTTTTCCTCAGAGGTCCATTTAAGATTATTTTTAAAAAAGAAAGAAAAATGGAAATTCATTTAACAGTGAGTTATGACACAAGATGCAGGCACAGCAACAATCCTCAGACCCAGAAAAGGATTTAAGCTGAAGAGCAATGCAAGAGGCTAAAATAATTTTAAACATCAAACCTTAAGAGTCCTAGTGAGGGATAATACAAGTGAATCCCAATCTTCTGAGAAGCATAAAAGGTTGATACTCAAAACTTAACCAACAAAACTATATATTCCTATCAGGAAAAGATGTTGGAAGAGAGGCACAACCCCCAAACCCAAAATGCACATGGAAATTTGTATCTTATTTGCTTGGTTTAGTTATATTCTTTATAAGGAAGAAAATACAGTTTAGTTTAAAACAGACAATTTAGAAAGGACCTAGGAAAATAACAGATTATCTTTAATAAATGCAAAAATGATTGACTGTTTGCTGGGGTTTATTTCATGCAGAAATCTTTCTAGATGTCACGTACAAGAGAGGATGGATTTCAATCACTTTTCATACACAATAGACAGAAAAAATCCTATAGTCCAAAAACTCAGGGCAATTTATGAGTAACAAATGCCAGGTTTATTAATCACTGGGAGAAGGAAGAAATACAGCAAAGGCAGCAAAAAATTCCCAAGAAAACTTGAGACATCAGTTGAAAGAGGTCTGCAAAACATCAGATATTGTAGAATCTGACCTTGCAATAACTCAATAAAGACTGGACTAATCAGAAAGATTTAACTGAGCTGTTAGTTGTGGCAGGGAGAAGAAGAGAACTTTGCCCCAGGAAGGCCTGGAGGTTACCCACTACCTTGGGAGAGGGACTGGGGAAGGATGACAGCCAAGCACACTTGAGCTCGTTTAAGCACCAACACACAGCTCACGGATGCTGCACATAGGGACTGACCTGGGGTGAACTGGGAGGGGAGAATCAATCCCCCAGGCCGAAGTGACCAGCATCTTTGCCAGACAGCACCAAATTTTCTTTTCTGTACAACTTTAAAGGTCTGAGGAGAAGCACTTTTGGCTTTTAAAGAATGCATCTCAGTCCACAGTTCCTCAAAAATTCTCTATTCGTTTCTCAAACGTTTTATGGAAATCCTTTTTCCCCCTGCCAGAACTGCTTGACTACTGTTTAGTTTGATGTGGTTCACACTTTTTCTAAACGATTTGGGCACCCAATAGCAGCATGACAGCCCACGGCATCCCCAGAAGGGGAAGGGTACTTTTCCACTCCTCCATGGCATTCAGCAGCTTGCCAGCCATGGGGGCTGGAGATTTCATTTGCTGATGAAAGTTTTAGTGTTATGAAAACTGATTAAAATTGTTTAGGAAGCTTTTTTGTTGTGTTCAAGAACTGAGCAGGTTTTTAAAGATTTTTTTTACACCAAAATGGTAGTTTATAACTCTTCCTAATGCTGCCTTCTATAGAAGTCCTATCTATAAATCATACCAATCAGATACTGCAGAGTTTCAGCTGCTTCATTAAAGTGGACTTAGTTTTTCTTTTGTCAAAATGCACCAGCCCCACATTTGGAAAACACATCATAAATAAACACTATCAAACAAGATTTAATGAACCTGATGAAATCCACTGTATGATGGACTAAATTTGGTGAGCAGCTACTGGTTTGCTTTTAATCCAGACTAAATGAAATCTAAAGTAAGTGAACAAATACCGAAAGGGATAATCTATAAGTAACACTACTTAGCTAGCAGATTTTAAATAATATACATCTCTTCTTTTACAATGTAGTAGACCACTCTCACTACAAATAATATACTAAAAAATACCCTGAAAAAACAGAACAAGATAATCACAGATAATCTGTCATGTCAAAAAACATTAAACAACAATTCCATGTACCAACATATAGCTAAAAGCAACACTAAATTAAACAGAATAGACCACACATCTTAACAAGAAATCCAGGGAATCTAGATACTGAACAGTACACTTAACCATAATCTAATTCTAGTCTCTAAAACACAGTCCACCTTCTGAAAAGTGTCATGCTCACTCTGTATGAGTTTAGAAACTACATTTATTTATGGAGTAAGATTCAATGATTCAGTGGCACATTCACTTACTGAGTCCAGAACTGCCAAAATCATGTGCCAAAGAAATATTCTATTATCAAACATTTTGTCTATGACTCAAACATTAGTGCAATCAAGCCAGCAATTAGCATAGTTCTTTCTTACCTTCACAGAATTATCTCTTAGAAAGGTCTACAGTATTTATCTGTTTGCTTTCTCACAGAGAACAGAGCAACACTGGTTTATTTAATTCGGTTTTTCAGATCATAATCTGCAGATACAGTTTTGACTCACTACTCAGTGCAAACAGGTACTGTACAAGCTTCTGTGCCAATGCAGTTCATTAATGCCCGTTCAGATTTAGAGTGCTCACTATTCCCTTTCTGCTCCTCTGGAGTAAATGATGACAATTACATAGCCTACAACTCAGAAATGGTACAAGCACTGCAAACCCTTATGCTGTGAACGAAGTCTCAGCAGAATCTTTCTGGCCTCCCTGCTGGTTTGCCAATCCATCTCTTAAGTGATTATCTAGAGTTCAATTAAGGGTTCAGTTTCCTAGACTTAAAAATCCATAAAGAAAAAGAAAATAATTATAAAATCTTATCCATTGCATAGTATATCAACAGTGACAAGGTTACATACACTGCACTTGAACACTGGTAAAGTTCAATGTTCAAGTGCAGAACATTGGTAATCTTCAAGTGTCTGTAACTTCGAGTCTAAATCCCTCTAGAGAAAAACTGTTGGGAATTTAATCCAGGTTTTAAAATTGATTTTGTGTTCAAATTTGGAAACTGAAGTAGAACCAAAGGCCACACCTATATTATTTCCAATCCTAACTACCCGGGCAGGAAATAACACGAACTCCCATCCCACACACTCCTAGATAACATAACAAGCAGAAGGAAAATGTGAGTGAGACAAATGCATTTCTCCAATGCAAGGTGTCGGTACTCAAATAAAATCCACACTCAATGCAGTCATCTGCTACACAGTTCACAACTGCACTTTCAGAAATAATTAAAAGCCAAAGAAAAAAATATTTCAATTCACAGTGCCTTGTAAAAGCAGTTCAGTAGCTTTGACCATCTTCATAGCAGTGCCTTTTCAAAGTAAAGATGAAAACACAAACACTGAGGTTATTAAATGCCCTCACAATTTATTTAGAGTATATCACTGGGGTTTCTGCTTACAGAACATCTATTCCTCAGCTTGAATGGTATCCTGCACTCAAAGATACAATACTGAAGAGGGACAAAGTACACATTTATAGAACTGGTCATGTATTAAGTGTCATTGTTCGGTTTGTAAGATTAGAGAGTGTGTGAATACCTCCCTCATCACCAACAGATCTGATGGATATGCATAGCTTAAACAGACGCGGGGAAATATAGGTTTAGTGTCAAAGATTGCATATCTGTCCTGGACTTCAAATATTAATTTAACAATGCACATGCATTATTTCTTGATCCAATTATTGCACATGTCTGGATGTGTGCACTAGGATTTTTTACTGTCAAAGAAAAGATACTCTCAGAAAGACATGAAAATATACAGCATGCATTCTTGAACTGATGAAAAAGAAATTCACTTTATGTGGCAGAAGGATACGAGAATGGGGAGGGAAGGAATCAGGAGTATCTTTGTAACTTCTACATCCTGTCACAAGCAGAAAACAACACTACATCAGATGGCATTAACCTGGCATTTACATTCAGCAACAAATCCTAAGAACCTAAAAAATGTAATTATTTAAAGAATCCCCAGTACTACTATCATCCCCCTTGTCACCCAAAAGAAAGATGTATTCTCGTTTGGAATCAAATTATTTTCTCACTAGATTCTATTGGTGACAGAGAAGTCACTTTTGGCATTAAGTCAACATCTTCTGAAAAGCTGCCAGTTTTGAAAACAAACTGCCTGTTGAACTACCCCACATATAGAGTAGTGGACCCACTAGCCAATTCTCTTTTCCTTGAAGAAACAAACTGCCAGCTCAGGTTTGGATGGAGGAAAAATTATACTTCTTTTTCTGCTTAATGTCTTTGATACTTGCTCTAGTGCTGACACAGCTGGAGACTTGCATTCTTATGGTCTGAAATCAGAGTGCAATCCAAGTCTAGATGTCCCAACATCCTGTCACCACAGAAGTTACATTAGTAATTTATGAACTTTATAGACAGGAAGAAGGCAATGTCTTGTTGGGTTTTGTGACATCACTGAAAAGGTAAGGTTTTCATTACAATATTCCTACTTCGTCTCACACACACACACACCTATGTGCACAAAGTTAAAATTACAAACACTATATAAACTACAACAATAATGCTGTAAAACCAAGCACATTAGAGAAAAAAATTTAAAAAATAATTATTTTGTTACAGTGAATGTCAAATTCAGCAAAAGGCTCTATTAAAAGGCACAAAATGCAAATAATGACTTCACAATACTTTAAAATCCAAAACACAGGAAGAGGTACTTTAAAGTAGCAACATTACCATGGTACATACAAAAAAATTTGTGGAACTGGTCCATCTGTTAATTTTGTAAAATAAGTAACTTTGCTTCCATTTTCATTACTGATTCTGACTTTATACTCTCATTCACAGAGGTTTTAGATTCTTGCAGTCCTCACGCATTTCAATCTCAAACCACATTCCTTTCGTCCATCAGTATCTCTTACTAATTTAAATACAATTTCAGAGAAATGTCAAAAATCAACAGAATAAGATATTAATATCTCCAAATATCTTGCATTCTGGGAGTTTGCATTTATGCCATATGATGGTCTGTATTGCACAGGGAATCCTAGTAATTATGAACTAAATGCCTACTAATCTTGTTGGTGATAATGTTGATAGAATGCCAGTCACATTTACCAGGTCCTGGCCATTAGAATAACAATAGCAAAGGAGTATTTTCAGTCATTTATCAATTTCTCCTGTTTCAACAAATGTATTCTATTTATACTTCCCTAACTAGAATCACAGTGCACAATAACTTCCCTAGAAGCGGCAACATTGCAAAACTACAAGGTAAATTAATTAATTACAGTAATTTGTTTAATTATGCTGAAAATATTTCACCTCTTCCTCAACAACATCATGCAACATTTTGAAAGCAATAAATTTGAAAGCTGACAAATTTGTTATTTAATGTTGCCATAACAACCATAGAAAATTGTCTAAGAAAATACCAAGCAATAAAGGATGAAACGCCATAGAAACAGATAAGAATAGAACAAGTTGTGTCAGTTCTAGCCTTAAGAAAAATTTCAGGCACAGAAAAGCTTATGGATAGAATTATGAAAAGGTGAAGAAATAGAAAAGGGCAGTTAGTGCAGGGAAAAGAAAAATGTAGTTGTACCGCATAGTGCCAGTGTTCTCCAACAGAGATCACATGCAGATTAGTTGAAACCTTTAAGAAAACTAAAGCACATTAAAAAAACCTCAGCACAGATTATGACAGAAACTTGTTTGCTTTGGGTTTTTTTTTAATCTCTCGCTTATAACAATACTGCTGCAGTGTTGTATGATATAAATAGTGAAAAGCCCTCAAAACCTGAATACAATAATAGCTAAATTGCTGCCAGTTTTACATGGTTTGCTAAAATTCCCTCCAGCAGAAGGAACTAACAATTGACTTAGGAAGTTACGAAGGAATTCAAATGTACGATCTATTTTCCTGTAGGTCAACCCACTACTGCACTGTATAATGAATGTAAACATGAGATGATATCATTTCATCTCTGCTCCTCACCTTTCCAACGACCTTTCAGAGAAAACATCCTGGAGCATGAATTTTGTTTAACATGAAAGTCATACAGGCTGGATAATATGACATTCCTACCTATGAGCAAAACATCTTTAATGCATTTATTTCTCCTAAAATAAGAACGTTACACAGATATCTCTGCTTCACAACTAGAGTCAACATACAGACCAGTCAAATGCAAAGTTTTCTGTACAGTAGAAGAAATAATACGTTTACAGCTCTTTGATTAAAGAATTAACAAAGTCAAAATCAAACCTCTCTCTAGTGAAACTCCATTTTGGAAGTTGTCCACTGCCTTGTATTGAGAGCATAATGAAGGAAAACCACTTTCTTACCACATCTCTCTTGCTTCAAAGAAGGACAAGAATAGCAGATGGGATTAAAATGGAGCTCAAAGATGGTATATTTAGATTTTATACAGGAGACATATGGAAACCATTATATAAAGAAGGGAATTGTTGCGTGAAATGTTCAGGTGAGATGCAACTTAATGAAAGACTAGAATATTGGGAGTAGCATAAAAAGGACAGAAACTAAAGAAAAAGCTTCATTCTACACCAAATCTGATCTAATGACAGGAGGTAGCCAAAAGGGCCAGTCCTGCTGTGTGAAACCCTCAGGCTCCTGACCACTTCCTGGCATGAGATCTACAAATTCTGCAAACAGTAGGATGAACTGTGAGAGAGGGGAGGACAAGAGGGTGTTGGACATTTTTTGAGCATGACAAATTGACTCAGCTCTCTGGCTATGACTGATAAATGGAAATAAGAGAATTATTTTTTGCCCCTTTTGCCATGTCTCAATCTTTTCATAGTTCCCATCTCCTGTATAAGCCCGCAGTATGCCACCCATCTGTCCCTGGCTCCAACCTACTGAGGCCACAATCAACCTTTCAGCACGGCAAAGACAACAGAAGACTATGGGTTTTTCAGGCTACAAACCATCCTTTAGCATAGGTGTCAATCTGGATCCCTCTTCTCAAGAGGCAAATTAGTAGTGGTAGTACTGAAATTTGGAGCAAATTAACTTCCTTTGAAACCTCCACCTTTGCCAAATCTGGACAATATGACTCCAAATCTATCAGGATAAACGGCACAATAACGTAAGTCTCATTTCCCCAAGAAACAGATGAAAAATAATATACAGCTAGATTGCACAAAAATAATCTCTATACAGAGTGATTAAAAATTTGAAGCACCAGTATGATTAAATGGTAGCAGAAAGCACATAGTAAGACTACGTATCCCATTTTGAACATAGGTTGGGGGGAAGATCACAAAAATCTATGAAAGATGAATGTGCTTTTATGACAAAGTGAATAAAATTGATTTTATACAGTACAACTTCTAAATCATATAAAGTATTTCCCCCAAAGCTCTGGAACAGGATTAGTAGTTTCTTCAAATTCAGTCTGTGTGCAAAACTGTAAACAAGCAATTTAAATACAAGAGTGGGGGATTCTGCAGGGCTGGGGTTAACCACCCAGCAGCTTTTCTCTTTCTGGTATTCATAGCGCTTTAGAAGAAACACAGAGATAGTCTGTCCTCAGCACATTTTAGGATTCATGGCATATTTGACAGCAATATAACAATACCAACACCTATACCAAGAAATAGCAGTGTGTCTGAAAACCCAACAAGCTGTTAAGTGAAAATGTAATACCAACAAGCAAAGCTTTTGTACCAGTTATTTCTTGTAGACTTAGAAAATGCAATTGTGAATGTTTTTCTTACTTCACAGTATTTTTTAAACACCAAATGCCTATAGTAAATGTTATGTTACAATCATCAGTCATTATCAGTGAACTACACAATAAATGCTTTTGAAATACTTTTTATAATGTCATCTTACCATATAACCTATTGCAATAGTTTCTTATTTTCTTAAAGTTCTTCCTTGTTACAATAGAATAAGAATCTAGTGCCATATTAATTTATTCTCTATATAAATTTGATCATCTCACATGTATAAAAAGAATGTGAATTAGGACCAATTGTGGATGTAGACTGGGACATATTCAAGTGCTGAAGTTAAATAACAATGAATTTTAAAGCACAATCTAACTTATCAATTGTATTTCTAAAAAGCCCTCACACCCTTAAGAGGAAGAACTATCATCTTTGGAGAAAAAGTTCCAAGTGTCAGCTATTTGAAGCTTTATGTTGCTTCAGTGTTACTACTGAGGTTCTGACCGGTTCAACTAACTGCTCGGGCAGCCCTGGTTTAACCTGGAAGCATTCAAAATCTTCCACAAAAGCCTTCAGCAATCTGGCATCACATCTTCTCACCAATATGCAAAAGCATTGCTTTATCAAAACCACAATAAATTTAAAAGCAGTATACAAATAGCAGAGTCCACAACTGTTCTGATAGCACTGATGAAAATGTTACAACAATCTTAATGCTTCAACAAAAATATTTTAATTAAACTGTTTCAGTGAGGCAATTACTATTTTATTTTTTGCCATAGATTTTGACTATTTTGCTGTTAAAAACAGCACAACTAATTGAAATAAAAGCTTAAGTAACATTCAGTTTCATTACGAAATATTTCACCAGAAAGTGTATGTTTACTAATAAATTCTCTGTCCAGTGAATTTAAAGGCATCTGTGGACCTAATGAATATAAAAAACAGGGGAAAAGAAATCTGCAGGTATTGTAAAGTAAGTTACCACACAGCCTACTAAAACTCTCCAAATACTGAGATTCTACAATGTTGCAAGAAAAAACTACCTTACCCCTGAAGTAATTCACACTTCAGTGATGAGGACTACACCACCTCATCCAGTTTTACTTCATGTTATCCAACATGCAACACTGAGGTCAAAAGGTGTTACTAAAATGACAGGCTATGACTGATTATTCCTAACTTGAACTGGAAGCCAAAGGCAGTGGGGAAAGGGAGGTTTTCACTCACTGTCATCCAGTGCAGCATATGGTCAGGACCATGCAAGGAGTTATCACAGTACTTATCCTGTAAGGCAGATGGCTTTTCCAAAAGCAAAGTTTGACGTGCAGCCTAATTGTATTTCCATTCCCTGTATCACATCCTCATAATATATGTGCTAATTTAAAGGATTGACCTAATTTCAGGTGACTGCTTTGAAAATTTCAAAATTCGAACAAGTCTTACACAGCTACTGTTAGTGACAAAACTCTGACTGAACGTGGCTCAGTTAAACATTTAAATTTATATATTCTAAAAGTAGGATATCACTTCGTAACATAAGCCTCCCACAGACTAAAAGTAGAAGCCCTTCTATACTTTAAATGTGAAGTATAACTACTCTAGAAGGAAGAAATAGAATTGAAATTTTGGTACAGAGCAGAGTCAGAAAACTCTCCATTAATTATTCCTATAGGTAAGAACTTCCTAAAGCACCAGTGTCAGCACGAGCCTGACACTTACCAAAACCAATTTGAAGACATTTACCAAACTCCTGACATGTCTCCTATACATCTCCCTAAACTAATACAGTGTCTTGCTGTGTTTACAGCAAAATCTTATCTCTTGCCTGCTTTATAAGTAGACATGGCTGCTATGAACAGAAGTAATAAAAAGCATCATTTTTACTCTGTACTTTTATCCTCAAAAATCAATACATGCTTTTTTTTATGTACAAATGTAGCAAACAGTCAATAGTAACCACCACAGCAAGGATAAAAATTCAAACAATACATCAAGCATGCAAGACATTCCTCATACCTAAAAAAAGATATTCCATGTTCATGGATGCATCAAACACAACAATTCTACTTAAATTTCACAAAATGTTAGCTGTGATCATGAACTGTTTGGCACTAGGTACCATGTGCTCAGATGAGTATAAGGCAAAAGCATGAAGTCTGATGGCATAATCAGACAATAAAATAGAACTATTCCTAAAGCACCCAATAAGGATAAGGCAGGCAGCTTTCACTTAAGTACCTGACACTTACTCAATTGATAACCACCTGCATACAAAGTTCTTGGAAGCTTTAAAATACCCTTTTTTTTCCCCTCATGAATAAAATATCCTTCAAGCTATTTCCCATTACATCAAGCACAAACATGCTTTCATTTAACTTCAGAAATGGAGTGTGTCTTATTTTAATCTTTCACCTTTTCTCAGTTGAAGAAACTTGTATTGTTGATAACAGGAGACAAACCAGATCTTACTTACATTATGATTTATGCTATGTGTTTATGTATTCTCAGGAACACTGCATTCCAGACTGATAGATGATAGATACTTGGGTTTGGGTTTTTTTTTGGGGGGGGGAGGGGATGGTGGTGTGTGTTTTTCTTTATTTTTTTTGTTTATTTGCTTTGAGGTGTTTTTTAATATTTTATAAGCAGTGTTATAAAATACTGATTATAAAAGACTGTTATAAAAGTAGTTTCATTCATCAGGCACTCATTTTGATTTTTAGCTGAAAAACTCTAGTCTTCATTCCACAAGTCATGGTTTGGGAATAGGGGATTCCCATGGCTCTGACACCAACATCCACATTTGCAAAAAGGACTGCATATTCCCAGTTCCAGACCCTGCATGTAGAGCTGTTCTTCCAGTGCCCTGTTGGATGGCAGCACACAAGAGTCTGTACAGGATGGACACGTGCAGGGTGGGTGTGAGCATCACCTCCTGCTTGCAGGTATCATCCACCACAGCAGCTCCTGCATGTGCTCTCATCACAGCAGCGCCATGCAGCATGCCAGCACCTTTGCTTGCTTTTTGGGAGAGACTTTACAACTTACAGCTTACACCACTTGCTTTCTTTTCCAAATTAACTGAAGGATTATCATGTAATAAGAAAGCAGTGCAATTGTTTGGCAGCAGGTTCCAAGAAATGAATATTTTGTGGATCCAAGGCTGTCAGGACGAACTACAAAAATAATGAACTCATTTACAGTAGAAAATAAGATTAAGGAATAAAAATACAGACAATAGAAATCAGGATTACTTATGTAGCTGTAAGCATGGAGAATGCAAATCCATGGAAAGAAACAAGGATATCTTTAGAAAAATAAGCAGCAATCTGACATGAAAGTAATGCCAAACATTATCACATTCCCACAGCTACAACTAAACCAGCCCAGCAACACCATGGTACTCCTTTCTCATCTGGGAATTTAACAAGCCTACGTTCTAGAAAAGATAATGGGATATAAACAGAAGATTAAGACTTTTCCCCTCATGCTGAGTTATTTGCCACAGTTTCCAGGCTTGCTGAAATTCTGGTCCTACAAAAGGAATTGTCCAGCTATTCTGTGTAAGCACTTTGAATTTCCTCCCCCAGGAAACATGGCATGAGCATGAAGCTCAACAACTTGCTTCTGGTGACTGCATTTGTACATGGCTGGCTACTCTTCTAAGACACCTCTCTTCAATTCCTGGTCACTTTTAAACAAAGTGAAGATATCGATCCTCTCATTGAAAAGCATTTCCAAGTACACGGTAGTGTAAAGAAAATATGTAACAAACAACCTAGTTCTTTTAATTTCAACTGCATAGTCATATTCAAAATACCAAAGCATAGATATTCCTTGTTTCACCTGAACTCAGTGTGATAAATTTACGGTATTCCAAAAAATGGTATTTATACCATGAACCTAATTTTCTTTAAAAAAAAGAACCACTAAAACGAAACACAACCAAACAACATGAAACAACACCAGGAAAAAAAATACTCCCCAAATAACCAAACCAAAACAACAACAACAAAACAGTCCCCAAAAGAAAACAACACAAAGAAGCTAAACTACCCATAGTCCCCCACAATATCCCCAAGAGCCAAACACCACTTTTGTAAGTACAGCCTAAATATTCTGTACCCCTGAAGCTTAGGACTATTTTAATTTTTGTAAGACAAAATGGAAGGGATTTCACTTGCATATAGGAAATCAAAGCAGCATACTTTACTCTGTTTCATCTCTTCCCAACAGTATACCTGCTATGAAAAAAAACCTTGGGAGAGGGAAGACCATGGAAGCCTCCCTGATTAAACTAAGGTCCATGGACTCTGCCCTGGACTGGTCAGGTCCATAGTTTACAATGCACTCCAGCCCCATACTGGGAGAACCACAGGCACCTCATAGGTGGTCAGAGGTGCTGAAGCAACAAATATCATCATGAATTCTGACTCCATTAAGGTTTGATTACTGTGTACAGTGGAGGAAATTTGCCATCACCATAATACACTAAGTATTTTCAGAGCAAGAAATTCTACTCTAGTTCAAAAGAAGTCTGTTCCCTTTCAGGTATTACTTCTGATGCTTTGAACCAGTTGCTCAGTACCATGGCTGTCAGTGGAAGCTCACCCTAATAACAGACTGCCTCACAGGCTCTCTTACTACATTTTTTCTTCTTTTTTAATCTATGCCATAGAATTATATATTATATATATATATATTTTATTTCCATTCAAACTCAACACTAGGCATGGGAACATATTTCTATGCTACAGGTACTTTACTAAAAATCTGTGATCAGTTTAATTTAAAAGCCATGGACAGCAACCTAAAGCAATTTTTGACCATGCAAAATGTTTTATAAATAGTTCCATGTGTGCTGTTCTTCTGGAGTCTCACTAGAGACGAATAATGACCTTGTATTTCATTCTCATTTACTCTGAATTAGTCAAACCTTGTGGTTTTAATTACATACTTAATACACCTGGCATGGTCTAATTACAGAAAACAAAACATAATTTAAATGAAGGGTGACCTTGAACTTAGTCTATCAAAATAATGGTTAACTTTAGGTTTTCAGTTTTTAACGAACTGCCAAGACATGCAATAGCGATTTTCCAAATGTGATCATATGCCTTTAGAGCAACAGACTTATTGCATTAGGACACATCTGTACACACCCTTTATGGCTTTCCTCATTATTAATGCAAATCCCTCTTATATTTCAATAAAGCTATAAACAGTTCTACAGGTAAACATCAAGTTCGCGCTATTGATACGTCTAATGTGTTAGACTATATCACATCTAGATCTGACAAGCAGCAGCCGGGGAAGCTGAAGGAACTTTTTTTAGTGATTTTGTATGAGTATTGCAATTACAAACAAAGGGAACACGAAGCTATAGCCATGCTGACATGCTGCAAAAGAAGTAACAAAGGGTTCTAATACCAGAAACGTTATTAAACACATTAGGTTTCTATTGCTGCAATGTGGTTAGTTATCTGCTTGAAATTGAATATTTGCTTAAATTCCTTCTTCAGTTTTGTTGAAGAGTTTCAGTGACAGATTGGTTTTAGAAAAATGTTTCAATGTAATAATGGTCTTCACACATCTGATAAAGTTTTTTACTCCTGCTTGTGACCAAGTAATGCTAAGAAACATATTTATTAAGGTATCTGGGATTTAAAGTCAAAAGAATGTAATGCCTACACAAAGTTCAATAAGGCCTAAAATTCCTGTAATATAACCAGATCATGTATCATTTTATATAGGTTATTATTAAAGACCTAGCGCTTCCCACCTCAGCCTGTCAGAACAGCAAATGTGAAGTGCTTTTGAGGTAAATGATGCCAACAACAGTGTTAAGGAATACAAGAATTAGAATTTGAGCATGCTTAACAAGATCTACCAAACTACTGGCTATTTCATAAACAGCTGGCATTCAAAATGTACTCACAGAATATTGATTTATGTTCCACACTGCTGACCAGGCACACTTCCAAAACAGAATACTCCAGCACACAAGGGTAGAGAAGTTGGTTATTAGATTTTGACAATGTTTCAGCATAGGAACAGATTACTGTCACTGCTGACACAACCAATGCTTTGAACACAGATGACAAGAAAGTTAGTGTTTTGCATGTAAATTAGTTATGAGTAGGTAATGCTTGTTGAAAGAAAAAGTTATTCACCAATTAATAGATTCAACAAATTCCTACGGAAGTATCCCATATAGATAAGCAGATATATTCAGGGTTGCCATGAATGCTGGCAAACATCCATCAGTTAATTTACTTGACTAGCAAACAAAGAATAATGTTGATTGTCTAAAGGAGAAGAGCATCCTAAACTTTTAATACCTCACAGACAGAACACAATAAATATATTAAAATAAATGAAATAGTAAAAAAATACTTTACAACATAAATTATCTATGCAATTGATTGTGATTAAATAATTATATATATCACTAATTATTTAACTAAATTGCAATAGCATCCAAACCAAGACTCTGTTGCCTGACATAGACACATTCCAAACTGCCCAGGAGGGGATATGATCTAAATGAGACTTGTCACAAAGCAGTACATCATTAGAAAATGAAGATGAGATATATGGGAGTGAGCAGAATTTACATTTCACATGAGACCTGATGGCAGGACTCCTGCATCTTATTCCAGCTCTGTTATGAACTCATTGTGAAATCACTCACTTTCTATTTCTTTGTCACCATTCTCCTGATAACAGCATTTATGAATTTTTTTCCATTACAAGACTGTAATTAAGGAAGTCCTTAAATAAATACTCAGATCTGAATTCTTCTCACTGTGCTCTCTCAACCAAAAGGTCTCTGCCAGTGCAATTACATTGCTTTAGCTCTACCAGAAAATCCCGTTTTCACAAAATAGACTATGCCAAAAGCACAAACGTGGCACTCACTAATACAATTCGAAAATAATGTGTCATAGGTCCAAACAGTATTTCATTCTCTTCAGATCTAGCATGGCTATGCTACTTCGAAATGAAAATAATCCAGTCCATCAAACAATGCTACTGACATAAACAACCTGGAGAAAAATAGGCATGTTACATTAGCACAGAGGAATAAAATCTGCATCAACAGTTAAAAAGGTAATCTGGAAAAATTCAGGGCAAAATACTCTATAGCTGAGTTCTCAAAAACTCTGAAATTAATGGGCACAAATACTTAAAATACAGCTTAACTGCAAATTGAAAACTATGATCATTTTTTGTGAAGATTATTTCCCTAGAGAGCAAAATAAAATAAAAATAAAACCTACCATTTCATAAGCATAATACAAGCAAATTGAAATAATATTTTTGTTCAATTAAATCTGATCCAAAAAACCAGAACTTATTTAGCCTCTGAATTGTT
Organism: Lichenostomus cassidix; assembly: GCF_008360975.1. Lineage (NCBI taxonomy): Eukaryota > Metazoa > Chordata > Aves > Passeriformes > Meliphagidae > Lichenostomus > Lichenostomus cassidix. The sequence continues at coordinate 130,019,103 of NC_139482.1, forward strand.
CAAAGGACATAGTTAATTATATTGGAGTTCAAATGAGAGAACAAGAAGAGTTGTCAAAAATACTGCAAGAAAAGCAAATCTACAGTGAAAATAAGAACACAATCTTAAAAGTGAGTGCAAATTCATCCATATAGCAGACACTCTCTTCTGTGAAGCCCTCAACACCAGGCATAAGACATCACAATATAGTCCAAGGAGAAAACCATCCACTATACAAAAGCCTTTCTACAAACCACTGAATTACATGAATGATACGCTGAGACTGAAGATAATGGGTCCATCTCTGCTGTCTACAATACACAACTATTTTAATAATCCTGGCAGCACCCCTGAGGATAAATTCCTTGCTGTCTGCCTGTGGCTAGCCTCTTCCTTCTGTGAGACCAATAATTTATTTACACTGTATCTTAAAACAGCTTACACATGAAACAACAGAGGGCTTTTGTTTGGTTGGTTTTTCATGACAGTATTTTGTCTTTGTATCCCAAAAGAAAGTTTCAGCTCAAAAAACTTTTTTCTCAGTCTGTCTAGAGTCTGTTCAACTGTAGGGAGAGAAAGTAGCTCCTTTGAGAAGATGACACACACCCCAACTAATCTCCCCTGGCTGCTGTCAAGGCATTTACAAGGGTTTTTACAAGGGTTTCCTGTGCTATGGTTCCAGAACCAGGGATGACTTGTCACAACTTAAAATTAGTGTTCTGATGACAGATGTCCTATTCCTGGAGAACCAGCCAGTCTCACCTGCGAATGCTCATGATGCAAGTGCAGAATCAACACATGGGGGAACTGATCCTATTCTTGACTGCTACTGACAACTTGGTTATGCTTCAGAGATCTTCAAAGTAGACATGAATGCCAAATCTTCATAATAATTTCTGGGGTGGGTATTTAAACACTCATATATATATATATATATCTATATAGTGTTAGTTGTGCAATATTCTCCCTAAGGCAGACAAGTAAGGGAAGATTTAAGAATGTATGTAACTTGAGTAAGTTATTCCTTCTTGGAGGAGTAAGAATTGTTCAAGATTGTTCCAAGAACTTTAACTAGGCATAACATCATAAAATTTTAAACTGAAGATTAAAAAAATATTGTTTCACTGTCAGATCTATAAAACTGTGACACAGCTCCCCAAGGAAAGTAATGGAAGTACCTTCAATTCAGATATGTTGAGCTAATCTGGAAAAAGCATTTGGCAGCACATCTAGTTTAGTAGGAATACCATAAAGATCATTTAGTAAGTAATTTTAATCTCTCATTTTTCAGATTAATAACAGTTTGGATGAGAACTACCTTACTAAATAAAAACAGTAGAGCAAACCATAAGGAAAGAAACTAGTGGAATCAATATTTAGTTGCTAATTTACTTTAGGACAACCTCCTACATGTATTCAAATTCGAATCACCATGTGAACTCATCCCAAGTATAAGAAGCTCAAAAACCACTGTAAGAATAAAGCATTGTTCTCATTTTGGATATTGTATTGGATATTACCAGTAGACTTGTATGGTTTTTTGCATAATGTTTTCTTCATGTTATGTCTCATTAGAAGGTAAAGGGAAAGTGAAATTTAAGTTTATCTGAAATAAAAATTTTGAAAGACCACAAAAAATCATGTTAGTCTACATAGGTCACCTTTTATATTCTTTGCAAGAAAACCATGTACTCAGAATATTTTCAGACCTTTCTGCTTTCAATTTGAAGAAGGAAAATAACTTGCACAATTCTTCTCCAACAATTTAAAGAGTCAGTATTTCTAAACTGTTTTGGAAAACTCCAAATACATAAAGTCAGAAATGAATGATCCTCAAGCAGTAGTGTATTGAGGTACCTGTCTTTGGAAAAATTTTTTCTGCCCACAAATTTGCAACAGAAGCAACTTTTCCTCAAATGCAGGTGTTTTCCAGTTAACCATGCCTACCCATAATTTGGTGGCAGATGCAAACTCCTCTTGAGACTCTGCAGATTTTTCCACTTAACTGACAATAGACTCAACTAAAGAAGTGTTACTATAGACACAATTTGTAAATTATAACCCAAATAACATAGGCAAGCCAACTTAATGCTCTGTTGAGTTAGGGGTAGAAACCTGGTACTTGCAAAGAAGAGGGATGAGAGATTCAAAGAGTGTCCTTAGGTATTCTCAGAGAGGCAAAGCCAGAGATAAACCCTGCAGACATAAGAAAGCTAAAGTAGTTGATAGGTACAAATTACTGACTAGAAAATCTTATATTAGAATTAAGTTTACACATCTTCAGAGTTCATACCAAAAAAGGTGGTAAGTCACAGTTGACATATATTAATTTAATACAAATAATTTGATCTAACCATTCATTCATTAACTGGTACCACACAGTGTTGTGCTTACCATTTCCAGTGAATGAAAAGGTAGAATGAAGAGACAAAATATACTAGTATACTAGCAAGTGGAAACAATTAAAAAGCAAGAAAAAAACATTTAAAACAAGGGCTGCAAATGCTCTCATTACTCTTACAACACAGGAAAGTGTAAAACAAGTTTTGACTCAGTATTTTACTTACAGAGTTATCAGGTGACTGGGATTTGACACCTATTCCAACAGAAACAAAGAAGCCTCTCAAAAACAACTCCAAACACCTTCTACCCAATTTGAGGAGCCATCTTCTTTCTATTCTTTCTTTCTTTTTTCATACTGTATGGCTATCCAAAGAATTTTAGTTTTAACCAAAATACCAATAGCTGCTGAAATAAGAGAATGTGAATGTCTTCTATAGTCATATTAAGATGCAAAAGTGTAACTCAATATATTACACCAACTATTTACCTCCTCACTCTGCTTCTCTAATATGGTTACAATTAGATTATATTGCCATGGAGAATTACTGCAGCCCAAGCTTTCCTCTAATTCTGATTGCTGCTGAAGGTTCTCCTTTCATTTTTGTCCCAGAATGCCTTACTACTGAACAGAAATCCTAGTTCTTCTAAATGCCCAGATAGGAAATCAAAACCATAAACCTGGCAGTACAAGAGAACAAGCATTACAGTTTCCAATGTTACCATAAGACTTGCAGTCTCATGGTGGTTTTATTATTTTCATTTTCTTGCAATAGTGTGTGAAATTAACAACCCCAAAACTTAACTGAGTGGTTGCTATGCAGAGAACCACACATCTACATATAGAATTCCTCAAGTCAAAGTTTCTTTTGAATTTACATTTTCTTCTCTCTTAGTTCTTCTTACTTTATTTAATTAGTGGACAAATGCAGAAGTATCCTTCCTGAATTCACTGCTTAATTCCCAAAGGGCTTTTTTTTTTTAATAAATAATAATATACAGTACCACCTAAAAAAAGCTACTTAGCAGTAACCAGAACATCTTTGAAATGTGGTGCTCTGTGCACAACCCTAAAAAGACTGGGATTTTTTGGTCTTTGAAATACTCATAGGCATATGCACTCTAGGCCATGCTGTGGAGGTTGCATATGTGAGCTACCAACTGGTAATTGTGCATCCTTGGTTCCTCACATCCAGAATACCCAATAACTTTTAATGGGACTTCTTCATATGGAGTTAGGAAGATACACATAAATGCAATTTCTTGAAGAAGTTCTATTACAAGCTGAACCCGATGGTTTTGACTGATATGTAAAACCTTAAGGAATGCCTAAAAGTGACTTAACTACTTGAGCTGCATCATGCACAGAAGCCCACAGTGATGGTACTATGCTTACAAAAAGCACATATGGAGCTTATAGGGACAAATCTGCAAGTCCCAGGGATGGACACACTTCTCACAACTCAAAGCACACTTGTGCTCCTGCATATACACATGAATCACACCTCCAGCCCTCTTGCAGTAGATCCTGACCCAGCATTCTACCACACTATCTCCTTCGTGGGGAAATCATCATGCACATAGACATTTTTGCCATCTGTTTGAAAAGCTGAACAATCTTCCTAAACCTTCTTGTCCACATGAAAAACAAAATAAATTCTGATGTCTCAGATGTGTGTTACTTTGCTATGAACACAGGCAGGGTGATTTCCTGGCTTGATTTGCTCTGCAGGAACCATATAAAATGCAAACTTACACAGTTTTTTCCAACATAAAGAAAGCCAATATGACTCAAGATGTATTTTCCTAAACACATGGCAATCACTGCAAAATATTATTTTCAATCAAAGAATTAAAAAATTGAAGAAGTGAACATGTAGCCATGATCTTACAGAGATGATCCATAAGGGGATGTAAAGGTAACATTAAAGTCTCAATAAAACACTGGTTCATTAGATCCGCTAGAAAACTCCTATTATAAATTTTCCTGTTGGGAAATTTTGCTGAAGAATACAATGATCTCAGTTCCAGGAACAAGGTGTACTCCTAAAGAACAACTGCTATTTTTGTTTTCAAAAAATTATTTTGATTAGGGGAAGGAGACCTCCTCCCTCAAAACACAGAGGATGAGTACAAAGCTGGCCACCACCCACTGGTTCTCTTGGTTCTATATGTACATATAGTGAACTTCTGAACACTTTCTGATATGGATGTTCTCAGAGGATCACTGCAGGATCAGGAGACTTTCCACAATCTGGAGTAACACTTAAGGCACCAGGCAATGAAATTCCCATGACTGTAAGCCTGAAAACCCAAATTTAACTATTATCATGGAGATGAGACTGTAGAATAAAAACTGCCCTCATGAAGCTAGGGATAACTTAGATCTTTTGAATATCATAACTTTCTAAGGATGAGTAATAATCAACCTTGAAATCAGCGCAGTTGGTTAGAGCATGGTGCTAATAATGCCAAGGTTGCAAGTTTGATATGGCCATTCACTTAAGAGCTGGACTCGATGAACCCTGTGGGTCCCTTCCAACTTGGAATGTTTTGTAAATCTTTAAATAAAGTTGCAAGAAAAAGACAAGTAAGATGACCATGACTAGTGGATTAAAGAGGTATCCAAATGGGACCCTGTGGATAAACCAGGCCAAGACCAAAAATATTTATTCACCTAATAAAAAATTTCTTCTTCATTATCAGGAAACTTAGGCCCATTTAACCACCTCAAGTCCCACAAAACTGGCTTGAGTACCTTTCTGAAGCCCATTCACTCAAAACTCTCCAGTTCCCACTACCCAGAATTATGAGGTTTAGTTAATATGAGTGATACTAGAGATATCAATTCCACATATGATCACCTTTTCTGCAGAGCATAAAGATCTCATGCCTCCTCTTTTGTTCACAGAAATTATTGTCCTGGTATGTTCTTTGCATTCTTGACATACAGAGGCTTAGATTCTTTTTAATACTCAATTACCACGTTGGAGAACATGGTGAGATGGGTCAAGCAGGAACAATTGCTTCAACCACAACTTCCTTGTGGTTGAACATCACCAGCTCTAAGACCAAGACATTCACGAGTGTACCTACTTGCCAATCACCTAGCTGTTGCAAAAAACCAAGAAGGCTCTGAGCCAGCTCTGATGATCACAATTCTGAGGACAGTGAGTCACTCCAGTAAACAGCCAAGAAACCCATTCAGGCCACCCTGTAGCCCTTGTACTGCAGACAAGGTCTTCTTCTGAGAAGTTCCAGAGAAAGCTGACAACTTTAATGAGTAGAAATCTGGAAGCAGTACTTCTGTACGTGTGTCATGGGGCAATTTGAGGACAGTCCCAAAAAAAGAAATGAAAAAGCAGCTAGACTGATTCTCTGTATGTGGCATGTGTGAGCAGTTATGCAGAAACTCACTGAAGTGATCCTAACTGTAGGACAGATGGTATTTGTGCTTTAGATCACTGAGGGGGAACCAGACCTGGCACTCTTTCCAATAAAGCGAGCATCTGCAATGGCACTTCTTAGTTACTGAGCTGTGACTGCATGACAGAAGTGCTGTATCAGGAAAAGATAGAGAAGAGCTGATACAGATCATGAAAACTTACCCTTATGGCAGAGATTAACTTCTAGCTAGCTATAGAAGATTGCTGAAATGAGTCTAAGCAGGTGAGGTGGGTGAAGTCTTGCTAACAGCCAAATGCCCACCCAGCTGCTCATTCCCTCCCCTTTTTTATCAGGATGGGGGGAGAAAATAGGATGAGAAAGCTCATGTCTCAAGATAAAGACAGGAAGATTGCTTACCATTTACCATCATAGGCAAAACATACTTGACATGGGGCAAATTCACTTTATTGCCAATATAAATAGATTCGTGTAATAATAACCAACCAACAACAAAAGACCACAAAGCAACCCCTGGTCTTTTTCCCTCTCCCAGGCCTGACTTCACTCCTTCAGTAGAGACTCTTCTACTCACAGCCACTAGTCCTCCAACAACACAGAGGGATGGAGGGTGAGCAGTTATGGCCAGTCAGTAACAGTTCCTTGTTGCCACTCCTTTCTCCCCGTAGTTTTCATAGAATGGTTTGGGTTAGAAGGGACCTTTAAAAATCATCTATAATCCAGCGTCCCTGCCATCAGCAAGGGCATCTTTTACTGGATCAGGCTGCTCAAAGCTGCATTCAGTATCTGAACACTTCCATGGATGGAGCAGCCCCAAGTTCTCTGTGGAATCTGTTCCAGTGTCTCAGCAACCTTATAAAAAATCTTGCCATTTGAAAATGCACTTGCAGCTCACTGAATCAGTTTAAAGTCATTGCACCTCGTCATACCACTACAGGCCCTGGTAAAAAGTCTCTCTCTGTCTTTGTTTTAGAACTCCACTGTAGATACTGAAAGACCACTGTATGGTGTCCCCAGAGCCTTCTCTTCTCCAGACTGAACAACCCCAACTGATTCACCCTTTCCTCCCAGGAGAGATGCTCCATCCCCCTGATCATTTTTGTGTCCTTCTGCTGGATCCAGTCCAGCAAGTCCACATCTTTCTTGCACAGAGGATTCCAAAGCTGGATGCAGTATTTGAGGTGAGGACTCATGAGAGCTGAGTAGAGGGGAAGAATCACCTCCTTGGACCTGCTGCCTGTGCTTCTTTTTAATGCAGCTGCAAATGGCTTTCTGAGCTGCAAATGCAAATTCATACAATTACTCAATGGTTTGGGTTTGAAGGGGCCTTTAAAGACCACATAGCCCAACTCCCTTTTTAAAAAGCATTTTAAGGCTACTTTCACTTTTCACAGAAGCAGAAATAATCAATACATGATCTCTCACATTTTACTTTACCAGTCCCTATTCTCATCTTAGTATGCATTTTAACACATCTACTGGGGAACTCTGTCACACATGCACTATTACGTGAAGGCCAGGCTGGACTGACTCTCTGCCACAATGACTGGTGGTCAAAGCCATTTGTGTCTTGTTCAGAGTAATGCATCTGCTCATATTAATCCTATCTCATGACCAGCAGAAAGACTAACATCATCTTCCTTGTTTTGCTCTATTCTCTGTTCCCTCCATCCAGGCTCTCAGTAGTCTATTCCTCCTTTTGATTTCCTCTCTCTGCCACTCAACATACTCATTCTAACAATTGACACCATGATCTGGGTACCAGTGGTTAAGGATTCAGTGTATAGACCCCACTGATGCTGTGTAATGAAAGGCTTTTTTGTGTGCATTGAGTAAGTGTTGTCTTTCTCCCTCCCTTTCCTTTACAAATTGATATGAAATTACATTCTGTGATTTCTGTGATTCTATATATAAAACTCTGACAATATTGACAATATTAAGTCAAATACCTGAAAGACATTAAGGAAGAACATCTTACGATTCCTTAAGCAACCTTAATTTTGCTTTTTTTACTAATTATAGCACTGTAATGCATTATTTAATTACAAGACTGTGGGTCAAAACTCAGTTAAAGAATGGGCCCGTAAGGGGTCAAGAGATCATAAATGCATCACTCCTTAACTTTTGACCATTTGATTACTGCAACTGAAGAGTTTTTTAATTCGTTTTTGCATTTAATGAGATTAGTTGAGAACCCTTCAGAAATACTACTTTTTCCCACATAACCAACAAACTAAAGATCATAGATGAACATTTTCCTTCATACTTGGTCTTATAATCTGCTTATTAGAGATGAAGGAAGACTTTCAAGCCATGGTTCAACAAGTCCAAAATAATGCCAATAGATTTGGGGAATAAAAAAAAAGGCAGCTAGCTAGACTATTCTATTCTGTCATAGCTCCCATTTACTAAGACAAAGGCTCCAGTATTACTCTAATTGAGGTGCTTCACTGGGGTCCCAACTATTCCTGTGAATTCAAGAAACAGTAAAAACAAGTTCTTCCTCTTGAAACTCGTGCTTGGCAAGAATATTCTTTAACACATGGATCACATTACAACCACTCTTCTAACTTCATGGGCACATGAAAAGTGCCCTATATTGAAAATTGTATTGTACCTCTACTGACCAAAACCTTCCATAATTATACTATACTGCTGTCCACCTGCTAAGTGACAGTTCTCAAAAGAAGCACAGTACACTGCATATGCCAGGTGAAGTTCACCACACTGATTTTCAATTTGAAGCTGTAAAACAGTGTCTTGAATTGGCCATCTGTAAAATCCTCTCACCTCCATATGTCATAATGGCAACTGCCAGCAGTAGAGGCATTTCAGATAGCAATTCACTGATTAAAACTGTCAGGTTATTTTTCAATGAATGTGTCTCAGCGCTGGAATTAATTTCTCCCTAAGCCATGGTTTAACAGCTGATGTCTGCTGACTTCCGTAACATGGGATATGGAATTGCAGCAGAAAATTATTGTATTTGGTGACAGGACAATATGAGGACCACAGGGTACTATTGTTCTTTGGAGGTGTTCTATTTTGGGAAGCTGCAATGAGATGAGATGAACAAAGGAAGAAATTAATTGAAATCAACCTAAATTAGTAAACTGCTCCAATAGGATTTGGAAAATATGTTTTCTAAAGAATCTGAGTTAATTCTAGGGTAGCACAGGAATCTGCAAAAGAAAAGGTGGGTGCAGGGAGCACAGTTTGATGTTGGAAGCAGTCCAGCCGCTCCAAGCACACATGACTGCCGAACCTCTGAAACTTTGCAGTGCTCGTCCTCGGTGAGCTGCTGTTGCCATAGCAACAGCTCTTGAAAACATAGAAAACAGGTCAGGCAGTTTCAAACTCACCACTGTTACCAATGTCACTGTTTTCCCCTGTAGTTTTGCACTAGCCCACCTCCGAGATGATCACTGGGCTGTTGCTATAGTCATCAGGCAGCAGAGAGAAGAAAACAAGGCTCTTGAGTTTCACAGAGATGTGTAAGTAATGTGGAGTTTGGCCACCCTCCACCTACTGCTCTTTCCTCTAAATCCTTTAGAAACCCCCTTCAGAGGTATCAGCTCTTCTTTGCAAATTTTCTTTTCTCCGAAAACCATTCGGGACTTAGGATTTTTAGGCATGGCAAAATTTTAGATTTAAATCATGTTAACCACTGACTGCAAGTGAAAGGTGCATTATTTGGCCATATTATCATTCCTTCAAAAGGCTGTAACAGTACCATAAAAAACTTTACATAAGGAAGAACAATCATTGCAAACTCGGCCTTTAAACCCCCGTGACAAGGAAGTTAACCAGCTCAAGAGACAACAAATGAAACAGTTGAACATGTACACATCAATCTGCACTATGACCAACAGACTCTGCCAGTTCCTTCTCTGTTTCTCTAAAGTAGCACTGACGATGGACTGTACACAGTTGCTCCCATCTTGCCAAATTTTGAGTCACAGAAAAAATCCCAAAGGACAAGCCTTAGTTTCATTTTTAGTTTAATGTCTTTGTTACTTGAACCTGCCTGAATGTAGGCGTACTTACACTGGTCTCTTTATCTTGCCTCGCAGTTGCGTTCTAATAGTTAATGGAAACTTTAGACGGAAATAGAGATGAAATTTACAACTTCGCAAAAGCAAAACAAAAAGACCATTCCAATCTATATATACACATGACAAGCACCACGGAAATACCACATTTCTATCTCTATGAACATTATCAGCATAATAGCTCTCACCTTGAAGTGGTTAGCCATCTCTTTAGAATACATGTTTTCTTCTTGTGTGTGGATGGCATTTAGAACATGTGACTATAATTAATGGCAATCCTAAGGTAATCCAAATGTTTGCACTTTAAGTGCAACCTTCAAAAAAAAAAAAAAAGAATTTTAAAACCCCCCACCTCTCCAGATTCCAGTGGGAACAATGCCAAAGGAAGTCCCAGTAAGAAAGCCTCTTCTTCATTCACACACTTCTTCAAGTAATTCCCTATGCTAAAAAGCACTATTTTCGAAGAGGACACAACAGAATAAAAGAGGTAGTCATTTCAGGACGGCTCATTTTTACTAACAGAACTTTTTGCATCTAGATAACTTTTTAGTGTAACAGGAGGAAAGTTTGGTCTGTGTCTTTGAAGAACACTTTTTCCTCCATTCTTACTTGAAAGAATAATGTTCAAATATTAAAAACAACTACATCTACTGGACTGTAGTGACACCACGAGGGAAAAAATTTCAAACACGTTTTTAGAAAGTTCCACCTAATTCACATCTACAAACACTACAGCATGGTCATAAAGCATCATGCAGTCAAGGCTGCACAGTTTGAAAAGTTCCTGCTTCTCAGCTGCAGATCTAACCTTGCCCATGATCCTAGTCTGCTGCAATGCAAAGAAAGTCCATTTCTTCAAAATGGTTTAAGGTAACTTGTTTTAGTTATCACAACGGCACACTAAAAATTGTCATGGAAAAGACGACAGGGTTCTCAGCTGAGCATCAAGCAGCTTCTTGAAATAGCTATAACCATGCTACTGTACCTTTAGAGCTTTCCTATTGAGTAATTTTTTCCTAGAATATCTTATTTACATCAAGAAACTCAATTATCTGATTACTATTCTTATACCTGTACAACTCCTAAAGTCAAATGCAAATGTAACTAATACCATGATCATTAAATAGATGCTAGAGAAGTGTTAATTCTTCAAGTGTTTCTTTCTTAGGAACTGGGTGTACTTGCCCTAAACTAAGGAATGCTGAGAGAAACAGCCTAAGCTGTGAAATTTCTAACCCAAAATCTAAATGCAGTTTCACATTTAGGCACACAAATGAAAGTAGCTTCTTTAACAGTGAGCAGCAAAATCCAACATTGACATCAGTAGGAGTTTTGCCACTGACTTTAGCAAGTATGAGATTAAGTCTTCTATGGAGAGTTTGCCAATAACTGCAGCTTTGTATACTGGGATTGCATAGCTTCATTTTTGAATTTTTACTCACTTAAAAATATAAAGTAACTATAAAAACTTGTCAAAATTTTTTTCTTTGTTGGATTTGTCGTGTGTGTGTATGTGTACCCTCCACACACCAGAGGATTTCACATAAGGGTTTTTTTGCCTCTTTAAGTATTGGTGCTGTCCATGAGGTACATTTCTGTCCAGCACAAATAACAACAGCAATAAATGAATTAAAAAATCAAGTCTCTAAACAGTTAGAGTACAAATTCACACTGCACACATCTCACCTTTTTCACCAAAAATAAAATGATTAGTTCATAGCAATGCTGCAACTCCCAATAAGCAAAAGTAAATGTGGGTTATAATGCATGTTTAGTCACAGATCAAAGGTAAAAGAATGACATTCGGATAATTTTAATATATACCTTTCATTCATTACTAAAATACAAGTAAATGAGAATAATAAGTGTATTATTACAGAAATACAAATTTTGCTTTCAAGTTTCATAGGAGTTCCCAGTTATCTCTGAGTTATGCAAGTTAGAGAAAAAGGAAATAAAATTTACATGTAAGGCAAAATATTTTGGGCAATCTCTGATCTTGGTAAATGTGTATTAAGCCAAATCTAATCAGATATCTGAAGATATTTATTCAAAATAATGAAAGACTTCAAGCATTTGAGCCCTCTGCTTGAAATCAATGCCTTAATGCAGAAATCTCTTTCTTCAAATTCTACAAGATATTTGCAAACTAAAACCACACAGATTTTTTTCCGTTCTTCATAGAGCTCAATAGTATTAAATGTCAGCCGTTTAATTTCCAGCATTTTGTTTACGAAATATTGTTAACTTCTATGCTTAATATATAGTCTACACATGGTACTTATTGGCTGCTGATCAAAACATGAGGCACAGAAATCTAATACAAGCATTGCAATTATTCACAGTTAGCCACACAGTCACTAAGCTCATCCAATTTTTTTTCCTTGTTAAATTGCTAGAATCCTATCTGACAAGATCACATTTGAGTCCAAAAAAAAAACCAAAACAAAACCAAGGGAGGGATGGGGGGTGGTGCAAAGAAACCTAAACTGATAAAAACATCCCATGTTCTTTACCAAACCACATGATGAGGAAATCCTCCTTGAAAGTAAGAAGATACGAAAATTAACTTAAAACAATCTTGCCAAATTCCAGTCGCCCACTCTCCCAAGGCAAGTTTTATTTTTACTCCTTTTCATTAGCATTAATTATCATAGCAAAGAGTAGAAGAGCAGATTTTGTTTCCCAGTGGTAAATTTGCATGATACTGACATAGAGATGATTTCAAAGAATTCTGCTGAAATCCTGAACTGATTCCTTGGTGTGAACACTCAGTTTGGATGTCAGACATTACACACAAAGGTGTGGTACACTGTCTTGACACTAACAGTGATTCATGGAACACGGAAACTCCTCAGATTAAATATCCTCCCTTGTTTGTTTTTCGGGTTTTTTTTTAATTGCAATGGAAAACAGAACAAAGAACTGAATCTGAATTGGTTTGATGGACAAAAAAGGAACATTTAAAACTTGTCCAGCCCCAACTACTTTTTCAAAGCTCTTTCTCGACTATGTGCATTACTGAGCTATTACACAATGATCCTGAAGAGGTATATTAGTACAGACAACTGGTTACTAAGGTAACAAGATGTTACTATACACCAGCAGCACTGTCCCAGCTCATCAGCTTCACTTGTTTCTTTCCTTTGTTCTCTTAAAACTATGCACAAATTACAGACTTGCTGTATAACCAAATATACATACTAGAGCTACGCTTCAGTTGCTCAACTCATTTTCCTCATTTGAGCTAATGAGGGGAAAAAAAGGCATTAGATGATGCAAGCTCACACTCTTCAGTGTGAAGTAGTTTCCTCCTTAAATCTCTACTAAGAATTGGAAAGTTGGCTGAAAAGTAAATTTGAAATGTTTTCTCACTAGAAACTATTTTATAATTAAAATACACACTGCACATTGAAATTATTTGATATGATAAAATAGGATGGCAGGGATAGTGTAAAGTTTTGGGAGAGAAAACCTGGTTAAGTTTTACTGACTGAATCTTGGCTGAAATTTTCCAGAGGCAGACTCACGTTTGGAAGTAATAGTTGACTGCTAATTGCAAAAAAGATTAAGGTTACCCAAGGTCTAACTCCACCAAAACACTGATGCTCCTAATAAACAAAGTAAGTATGTCACTATTTTTGAGAGCTCGAGCTTGTAAAACCTAAGTGTTCTCAACATCTTTTATGATTACAAACACCAGGCATCAGCAGTAGCTTAAAAAGCCATAGAAAATAAGGCCATGGGAAACATTTACAAGAGCAGGTCACCTATAACAATCCTTTGCTCCAAGTGGGATTAACTCCACCAAAACAGTTCCTGATGTGTTTATCTAACCAGGTCTTCAACACTTACAATAATGACAGCTTCTGCAACCCTCTGAGACAATCTGCTCTTGTAGGTAGTTATCCATTCTTCTTACTATCTAACTTCAAATCAATTGCTGCAATTCAAGCCTGACCTCTTGCCTTGTCTTCAGAGTGTATGTCAATAAGTAGAAGTCTTTTGTTCTGTGTTCAACATGTATGAATGCAAATAACTTTTTGTTCTAAAAGGGTGTTTCCTGTGCTCTATTAAGACAAAAAATTTATACAATCTTTGTCAGACAGCACGATTGATTTTCCAAAGTTGCCGAAGTATAGCACTGGCACTTTGTTCTGCCTGACTGAGCAGTCAGGGTAACAGATTTATAATAATGCTACCATTTCAGATAAACAGAAAGTATTGATTCTGCTTACAGCCTAAAAAATTACTAGGGTTGATTTTCAATTATTTACTTATATACTAATAGGAAAAGAGACATTCAAAGAGAAAGGATGCTGTATTCAGTATCAGTTGGAGAAACACTCTGCTCAGGTATTGTATTTCCCCCCTCTCTGCATGAAAAATAATTCTCCTTTTGTGATCAGAATATACAAACAGGATTTAGTTAAATCACTCAGTATTTGACTTACAGAGTTTAAAAAAAAAAAAAAAAAAAGTGTAGTAAGTTGTTCTGGTTTTGCCTATAAAATTCCAACAACCCATACTATACTTTTAGTTTACATGTCAGGCTGGCAAGAACTCCCCTACTGAACAGCTGCATGAGAAGCCTAACAAACCATAGCCACGACCTGCAAACCATCCACTCTGGACTCCTAATACAAATATCTCTCCCATCGAATTACCCACATACATACTTTTCATTTTTTGTAAATAATCACCCAACACACAAAAAGCTTCTCTAACAGCCACCTACTTTAAAATGTACAGAAAATCCCCACTGCTGAGGTTCACACTGTCCTCACAAAATGACCTAGATAAAGCATATAATTTTTATTATATTCATTTCACAGTCTCTCGTCTTTTAGCCATGCCTGAACTGGAATGAATGAAATTCTGGATGCAAACTATCAACACCAACAATACCTTTATCTCATATGCATATGGCCCATGCAAACGCAGAAAGCTAAGTTTCATATTTGCTCAGTTAAGAAAACATTCTTCCTCTTAGCATCTGGAAATACTTCATGATATTCAAGCAACTAATTAAAAAGAAAGCAAAATGAATCTATGTTAATACCTTATTTAAAATTTTCAAATGACTTAGAAGAGAATCAGAAATTATTGAAAATAGATGAAATATGTTAATTCCCATTAATTAGAAGGAGGATTGTTCCAAACAAACTCATCCGCTGCTTAAATAAAGTCAGCATAAACCCAGCCAAGACTTCGGACAAATATGTATTTCCAATGAATTTAACTCAGCTTAGCTTTATTACTGAAGTTTTAATTAAATTCTAGATGGTCTTCGGTAGTTTTATGCTATTTAATTTTTTACAGAATCAATTGTTACATTATATATTTATGAATGTTAACTGAAGTCTCACTATCTGCAGTACAATTATTCCACGATTATTATATTCTAATGTATTTGTTCCCTTTTGAAACCCAGGGAAATATTCTGCCTACAGTAACAGATGGCTTTTTAATTTTTTGCTGCTATTCCAGAATCTTTAAGTCACCCAAAATGCATCTACTTAAACGTGATACTGCTGTTATCATGCAAAACATGATCTACATGTTCACTGTTTAATATTTAACAATCTGGACACCATTCCTGTTTGGAAATAATTCTACTAGAGGCAGAAATCATTACCCTAGCATTGCTATAATAAACAGATTCGCCTTTTTACATTTTATTGTCTCATAACAAAAATTAAATGACTCATTAAAAATGAAATAATATATTCTATTAGTGCTAATGAACTTTAGCAACTCATTCTGACTAGTGTTAATTCAGAGGTTATCATCAATTAGGCATCACTTCACTGCAGCTCATGTAAATCCTTTGTTAATATCATGTCCTACTCTAACACACATTCCTAAGGGGTAGAAGGATTTACAGGGCAATTTTACATCTTAATAAGATCTAAAATGTCATGATTCAGTAAAAATGTAAGCAGCTGGTTATTTCACAACATGTACACATTGCACATCAATCTAGCAAGCTGAGATTTATCCGGCTATCCCCACATAACAAAAATAAAAAAAAAAAAGCTCTTCTTGCTCAAAATTAAAAGTTCTCCTTTTCTTGATGAAAATTAATTTCTACAATAAATGTTATACAACATAAAATCTTCAACTGTGAAAGACGATAAAAAATTTAAGCAAGCTGCTTTAACAACACCCTGCAGTTATACTCATTTAACACACAGCTCTCTCCAGCATGAACATATTTCAGGAGAAACATTCCCCATGGAAAGAACAAAGCTACCATAACAGCAATGTGGTCATATGAATACATAATAGCTACAAAAAAACAACTGCTCTTAAAAGGACTGGACAGTCAGATGGGTGAAACAAACACATCATTTGCTCTCATTCTGATCCAAACTGCTGACTTCTGAGCTAAAACTAGATGTTTAGTTTTAGCCCATTAAACAGTTAAGCCTCCTTATGAAAAGCTGCTTATACCATACATCATTAATACTTCTAGGAATCTCATACCCATACACTACAGAGTTTTACTGCATTTTTACTTATTCAATGACATTGTGCCACTATTAGTCACAATGAGTAGTATCTTCTTGATTACACTTACTGACATCAAGATTTGCTGTGCAAAAAATATCACTTAACCCCAAGTAAAACTGACAGAATTAAGAATACCACTTTAATTACGCTACCTGCCACATGCCTCTTAAAATTAATTAAAATGCATTAGAGAATTGCCTATAGACTGATAGAAGTTACTTAAAACAAAAATCCACAATTATCCTTGGGCGTGAGATACACATGAACAATTTATTATAAAAGCTGAAGTTTGAATAAACATTAGTTTGGGGTTTCTTTGAAAGAGCTATGTATCAAAACAGAGCTTCAACAGCTCCACTTCAGAGGCTGAAGCGTAAAAAGGATAACAAAACATTTACAAGTACTTTCCCAGAAATACATTTCCGTAAGATTCACTGATATCAAAGACCCATATTTTTGGGTATGAGAATTTATCATGAGACATCAAAAACAGACAGAACAGAAAACAATGATTAAAAGCAGCAACTCTACACAAATTCCTACTCACAGAAAACATTTGGAAGTGTTTGAGGCTGAATGTTTTTGTTTGGTCATAGTTTCTTTTTAAAAAGAAAGAAGAAATGTATTATAAAAATTACAAACAACTCTTACGCATGAAAAACTGCAATTTAAGTCCCAAAGGAAATATAACAGGGTAAACTGGGAATAATGTAATATTCAAGGTGAGTATACAGTAACAATTAAGTCCAGTAAAGTTATTTGCAATATACCTGATTCAACACAATATAAAACAGGAAGGTCTGCAGTGACAATTTTTTCTTATTGATTCCTGGAACACGACATCAATAACCAGCACAGACAGATCACGGAACTGAAGGCCTGCACAACCAACAGTCAGAGATGGAGCTTAAATTCCCATATGGCATAAGTGAAAAAGAATTAAGATCAGCTTTTGAATTTCAAAACAGATGTACTTCAACAGAGAAAAAAAACAAAGCATAGATATGTACTTACAGGACAAATAATGCTGCTAAAATTACTTTTTTTAAAGCTCAGATTGATGACCAAAGCATGTTATTTTCTTGGAAAAGTCTTCCAGTTATATTTGTGCTGGCAAGCAGTTTTAAAACATTTGCATCAAGGGCCGAAAACTACTCTCACACCAAAACTTTCAAACCAGACCTAGCGCTAAGTTCATTTGCCTTATTTTATATACTTGTTTATCCACACTATGAGAAAAGTTTCCTGTACCATTTATTTACATTATCTAAAAACATCAGCACGAGTGTAAGACTAACTGCTCTACGTACGTAACATGTTTTTCGTAAATTTCAACAAATAAAATAATAAGGTTTTATCAAACAGTACAATAGGCTAAGAGTAGGATAAAATATCACTGTAACCTAAAGCAAATACACTATTTGGCCACAAGAATTAGCTTCTAATTCTGCATGTTTCACCTTATAATATACAGAAATAAGCAAACTAATTAGTTGCAGGTATTTATAAGGTTTGTTTTTTCTTTCTTTTCCCTTCTCTTTTCCACCTCAATGGCATTTCTGCTTCCTAGTTCATGCTTTAACAGAGATACACACTAATAAACTTCTAGGACTTTCCATCAAATACTTAAATATTTCTTCTTAGCATCACACTATCGTTCACCCTGGCTCACAAGTGAAGTGCTCCCTGGCTGCCAGAACTGCCATGGTTTGTTTGGTTTACAAGTGGAAGAAATAATGATATAATACAGCAAATGAGTTTGGTGACCACTGGCTTACAGAACACCCCTCATCTTCTACACAGAAAGCTGGAGTACTATTAGAATATACTGGCATTAAGTTGAATGTTGATAATTTATATTTTAGTTCTAGTGTACCAATCCCTTCTTCAAATAAAATGATGAATGTCATCATTTGCAGTTGGGATACCTTTTTAGATCCCATTAAGGCTAATTCCAAACAAAACAAGATGGAATTACTTAGTACAAAAAGTTTCCACCATTTATCCCTTTTATGAATCATTTAAAGACGTCATGTCAGCAACTGAAAACATTCACGCTGATCTCACAAAGAGCAGACAATATATTATGCATGCTACCCACTGATTTATCCTTTAAGAAAGTCTCTTGCAGGCCACGTGCCAATACTGCCACTCACTGTCTAAAATATAAAAAGAAGTGCTTCTGGAATATATAAATAAATAATAATTGCCAATGGTTCAAATCAGCAGGCAGTTAAAACCCATATCCTGTGCAACATCAGATGGTACCAGATGCTTTAGAGAAATGTATTTTTGATGGACTACTCTGAAGCAGTATATCCACTACTGAAGCATCTTCCTAAACTCTCTTCTTAGGAAGGCTTATCTCTTCATTGTGTTTAAAACAAAATACCACCACACACACACCCACACACACTCACCCCATACAAATAGTCACTTATTTTTTAAAAAATCCTATTTGGTTTCCAATCAGACTAATTTTGTAGCAGCAAGTCTTACAACACTGTCTTTTCAGAAGGCCAAGGACAATCTGCACATCACATAGCTTCCATGAGACTCTGGAACACATTGCCCAGACAAGTTGTGGATTCCCCACCATTGGAAGTTTTCAAGGTTACAGCTTTAAACAGCTAGTGAAAGTTGCTCTGCCCATGGCAGGGAAGCTGGACTAGATGACCTCTAAAGATGACCTCCCTCCCAATGCAAACCATTCTAGGATTCTGAAGTCTGCACTTGTCAGTCTAACACCACTAGCTCTGTTTTGCCCACAAAATAGAGCAGTTAAGTTTCTGAAGATCAGAACTCCTCGGGTTTTGTTCTAGGACAAATTCCTGCTTCAAGAAGGCAACTTCATTGTACAAGCAATGTCAACAAGTTCCACACAATTATTCATGTGTGAATTATTCGTAAGTATTTACAGAACCAGCATCTTAGCATTTACAAAAAGAATAATTTTTGCCTGCATTTCTTCACAAGTAATGGAAAAGATAGGATGAATTTTAAATTGTTCTAAAGGCAGTTTTATTGCAACTATAATAACCCCACTGAAACAATGGCCAGTTATTTTCCAATAAATAGTGCAACTAACTTTTGTTAGTCAATTATCACAATGATGATTATTTCATTTGATGGGAAAAAAAGCCTAAAAAAACTCCACCCAAACCAAAATACAACTAAATCAACTCTCCAGCAGCAACGGCTTGTACTACGCTATTTAACTGGCTTTACCTCAGTAGTTTAAATTTAAGAGTCTGCTTTAAGTAGATATGCAGTAAGTGAAAACTGGAAAAAAAATTCCACACCTACAGCTGTCACCTAAAATTAAACACAACATTTCTCTTCAAATCTCAAGCGTGCCTCAAAAAAGCACCATGTGATCATATTTAGCTACTGCACTGTAGTTAAGAATGTTTCATCCACAACAGATAAACAAAAATTTCATTGAAACATGTTAAAAAATCAGCAAAAGTGAAAACCAGGTATAATTACTTATTAGCCTCTAATCAGTAATTATACATTTCATTTTAAGTGCAACCTATAACTTAGGAACATTTTCTTTTTGACCCTGTTATAATTTGCAACACAGGCAAATAAACTGCACATATTTTGGAGGGTAAAAACTCCACCCTAAAATAGGTGAATGTGTGTTAGGTAGAATAATTCTATGTAAAGAGATGTGTGCTATTGGAACCAAGTACCAAGAAGATGACTTGTGCAAAGCAGTAGGTGCTCTTAAATATCTCTAAGGAGATTGATTAAATGGCTCCAATCCAGTTTAAAATGGTTACCATTTTACTGAGATACGCAGCAAACAGGACAACAATATTCTATTTCTGTAGCAATTTTACTTTTTTTAAATAGAATTGGGTCAAATTTTAAAGTTGTTATAGCACATAATTTTAAGGAATGAAAAAAAATCTTAAAAGAGGAGCAATTACAAAGTAGTATAATGCCACACACCACTCCTCATTAAAAAGGTCGTGTGTTAATCAAGTGTACTTATTTCAACAACCGGGACGAGGCATAAAGATTAGATAATTGGACAATGTTCTTGCAAGCTTACTTGTTTTACTTGTATTAATATAGTTATAGAAAGGGACTAACTATTTTTGGCACATATAAAATAAACTGCATGCAAGAGATTAAACAATAAAAAAGTACTTACGAAATCAAAGTCTCCATCTTGAGGGACTTTCCAGTTATCAGGGAAAACATTTTTGGATATGTGGTAAGGTTCATGCATGTTCTGATTACAGTTTTCAGGGCTTTTATTCTTCGAATCTTGTTTATCAAAGTAGTCCATGAAAGAAGGTCTTTGAACTTGTGGTGAAGTAGCATTTCCTTAATTGAAAGAAAACAGAAAAAGAGGTAAAAACTATTCAAAGATTAAAGATTTAATGCACTATGAACTAAACTTCAATAATTAATTTTCTTGGGTTTTGCAGAAACTAATACAGTCATCTGTACGTGATGCAAGCCTCTGTTTGTCCCCTGAGGTTCTCTGGCATAAAAGCTCATAGTCAAAGTATGATATTTTTGTAGCAAGATACAACGTGAAGAAATGTTCACGACATTTCAGAGTTGCACACAAAAATAATATTAGAAGTTACTTCATGCAATACCAATTTGTTGTTATAGAGACTGAATAACATGAGGTACTAAGCATCCCTTTGGGCGCAGAATGCCCCTAACTCCAAGGCCTGGTCCACAGGCACTTGTAGAAAAGGAACGCAGTTTCACCAAAGGTGGGATTTAATAATTATTTAGAAAAAGAACTTGCAAAATACAACTACACAAACTGTGTCTAGATGCTGCTTAATTTAATTCATTGCCAATGAAGATTCCCAGAAAGTTATGGGATCACCCTCTAGAGATAATTGCAAAGCACCCTGTCTCCATGGTGTGGAAACCCAGGGGGATTTTTGTCATCATCTACACAGCTGCAAAAGCTTTATGAAGCAGACTGAGATCAGCATGAACTCCTGCTCTATTACCCTTTTCACAAAACTAAAAGTAAAAAAAGTTATCTTCAGTCCTAAATGACTG